>NC_053035.3:320344181-322859792 GCF_002575655.3 Aegilops tauschii subsp. strangulata | reverse complement strand
CAATGGCTCGCCGGAGCAGCACATCCCAAATGCCTCGCCCGCTCCCCTCCAGCACACCGCCGAATGCCTCGCCCGCTCCCCTCCAGCACATCCCGAACCCCATGCCACATCCCTACATCTACGAGAACTTCCCCGAGCTGCTGCGGCCGGTGGGATCGGTCTCACCGGAGGTCCTAGAGGCGACGAGGACAGCACGGTGGAAGGAGAGGGCAGAGCAGCTCTACGACGACGCCAAGGCTTGGACAGACGCCTTCAAGGAGTGGTACAGAGTTAAGGCGGAGATGGATGAAGAGCCCAGTATCTGCACTGTCCGGCGGCAAGCATGCATTCAATTTGCCAAGAACTACGCCGACTGGACGCTCCACAATTTTTCTCGAAGGGTATACTTCGAGAGCACAGCGGACGAGCGAGCCAGGATGTCGCCCCCGAGTGGGCTGCGTTGGACATCGTCCGATGGGCAAGGGAGGAGGCGAGAACTCCACGGGGCAAGGTGAGGTGGGTGTGCCTATGTGGTCAGATGCCAACCACGGCGCCTCCGCAGCCTGAACAGGTGGATCCTCTGCCGTTCCTGTCTCCACGGCCAGGCCTGACAATGGAGGAGCTCTGAGTTAGCCTGAACTGTGCTTGTGTTGCCTCTGAATGTTGCCTCTGAATTAGCCTGAATGTTACTGTGCTTGTGTTCGCTTCTGTTACTTGTGCTTCTGCTTAAGCTTTTGAGCTATTGTAATGTCAAGCTTGTGTGCTGGTACTAAAGCTTGTGCTGGCTTCTGTTAATTGTGCTTGTGCCAAAGCTTGTGTGCTTGTGCTAATTCGGTTTTTAAAAAATAAGTCTGTCAAATTCAGTCTACTTCATGTCAAAATGAGTGTATTTTCATGTCAAATCAGAGAATCATTACAAGAACAAGCCAAACTTTTTGAATAACAATATGTAGCAAATGATTCCAGTATCATCAAACAGTTTGGAATGTTGACAACACTGAACATAGATAATAGGTAGCCACTGATTTCATATAATCAGTACAAGTAGCAACTGATAACAAATAGTTTCACCTCTCACATCATGCCACATACTAAATTACCTAACTTACACAAAACCTCTTATCACTAGAGCTACAACACCATACAACAGTGCAGAGCAGCAGACCAAACAGGCTAACCAAATTTCCCCCTACCCCTAGTTCTGATCTCCTTCTTGTGCTTCATGATCATGGCCTTCCTCTCTTCCTTCAGCCTCATAATTTCAGCATCCTTGTCAAAGACAAATTTATGAAGAGCCACATTCTCTTCAGCAAGTTTGCGAATCACCTGCCTAGGCCTCCCCTGCCATTCTTTGTCCAGCCACTTCAGATAAGCACATGTACCATAACCCTGAAAACATAAAACAAGCATTTTGGAACACACATTTAGTAAATTAGCATCCATTCTAAACAAGCATTTTGGAACACACTCCAGATATGTTTGTTGAATTCTAACCTCAACAGGACAGACAAGAAATCTACGACCATAGCCATAGCCCTCACAGCAAACTCTTCTTGCTGGGTTCAGAAAGTGACAACATTGGTCACTAGTGTCAATGCCATTGAAAACAGCACCAGGGGAGGATGGAGGTATACTCCAATCAAAGTCTGGAAGTATTGCAGTCCCCTACAATCATATCCAACCAAAACATCTTCAGAAAGTTACCACATTGAGTACAACATTGAAAGAAATTCACTACATCTTGCAAGTCTGCAAGAATCAACATCTACAATCATATCCATTCACTACAAATTTTCACTGTCCATCTTCAAATTGAGGAGAGGGTACACACCTTGCAAGAATCAACATCCATGTAGCGCACCTCGCCGGTGATCTTCGCCCAGGGCTCGCCGCCCTTCGTCTTGTCGGCGCCCGCGAGGTCACATCCATGGAGCGGGCGACGCTGGCCAGACGACGATGTTGCCCCTGCCCCACGGCGTCCTACCTGCTCCGTCCATCCTGAAGATGTCGACCCCTTCATGTCGCACGAGCCGGCGGTGGAAGCGAGAGGACGGCGCTGGCGTGGCCGGAGCAGCGTCGGAGTGGACAGAGAGGGGCGGCGGTGGAGTGGACAGAGAGGAGCTCGGGGCTAGCGATTTGTAAATGGGGAACGGGCAGGAGGGGTTGCAGGAGCGCAGTGTAAAAAAACAAAACTGGAGGGCCTTTATGCAAAATTACCAGAGCCAACGTGGCATGCCAAATGTCGCCTCCACAGCTCTTTTCTATGATTTTGTTACAACAGTCAAGTTGGAGGGGCACTTTTGTGGGGTTTTTTAGTTTTTGTATGAATCTATTCCCACCCCTACAAGTTTATGTACCAATTGTGGTATTAACTCCGCACAGCAGCAGGGACGTGATGTTTCTCAGCTCGAGCTTATATATATAATTGTTTTCTTTTTCGTGGCAAACATTGGCAAATGTTCTGTGTGCTTGTAAAATTTCATCATCAAAAGACATTTGTGGAAGTCATAGCAAAAAAATAAAAATAAAAGTTAATGCTCCAGGAGTGCTAGTTTCAAAAGTATTTTCGAGTGCTGATTTTGTTGTTTTTCCCACGACTTCAACGGATGTTATTCCATGGTGAAGTTTTGCAAGCACTCCAAACATTTGCTACATGGAGTACAGTTTTTGTTTTTGTTTTTGCCACGACTTCCAAGAATGTAATTTCATGCTAAAGTTTTGCAGGCGTACAAAAAACTTGTAAAGTTTATCACAAAAAAGTTCATTTTTTTACTTTTTTTTGATTTTACTGTTCATCAGGGTGCATTTGAGCTCGGGGTCAGATTAGAACTTTTGCATGCACAACAGATTCATCTCCTTTCCTTAGCAAAATGGAAAAACACGGCGGCGGGGACGTGATGTTTGTGAGCTCAAATAAGCTCGGCTGAACAGTAAATCCTAAAAATAATTAAGATATTTTTTCTTTTTCGTGGAAAATATTTTGGGTGCTTGTGAAATTTTATCATGAAAAGACATTTGTGGAAGTCATAGAAAAAAAACAAAATTGATGCTCCAAAAGTGCTATTTTCAAAAGTACTTTTGAGTGCCGATTTTGTTGCTTTTCCACGACTTCAATGGATGTCATTCCATTGTGAAGTTCTGCAAGCACTCGAAACATTTGCTAAAGTTCGACACACACAAAATTCAGATCCCTTCGAATTTGTTGACATTTCTTTTTCAAATTTATTGTTCATTCCGAGCTCATTTAAGCTCGGGGGAAGAAGAGGACTTTCTAAGCTATGTTGAGGCAAGGGGGGGGGGGGGGCTAGAAAATTATGAAGAATTTTTTATAGCCTTTTGCACCCTCAGATCTTTGTCATTTATGTTTCGCGGCCGCTGGTTTTTGTAGATGCTCTGGCGCATGTGTCGGCGTTGCTAGGCCGAGAATGGGGGTGTGATAGAGAGAGAGACGCATGTGGTCTGGCGCGCACATGAGCGTGCACAGAGAGAGAAGATGGGTGGGCACGTTGGAGGCCTGCCCCTGTGCTGGGGTACCCTGTAGCAGACTAGCTTCCGCTTCGCTCCGCACGCTAATCCTCTACTCCCCCTAATCGCACCACCTTAAACTGTCTCTCTCTCTCTCTCTCTCTCTCTCTCTCTCTCCTATGTCCGTCTCTCCATTAAATTATCTTGCAACCGCCCTTCCTGCTACTGGCGACTGAAAGAAGCTCGCTCTTCAAAGCCCAGCGCGCACTATTTCTTCTCCGCCCAGCTCACCTCCTCTCTCGTTCGCATCACTTTATAAACCTTCTCCCACACTCACACTCTTCACTGCTAGCTTAGCTCGTACTGGAACGGCCAGTGCCAGTGTTCTTTAAGTACGCAGTACACAAGCTCGTAGCTCTCCTGGGGGCTGGAATGGCGTCGGAGTGGGAAATGGCCATGGGCGTGGAGCTCGGCATGGGAATGGGCTCGTACCACAACGCCTCCAACGTCCACGCCGCGCCCATGGGCCACCAGGCCGGCGGCTACGCCGCGGCTGCTCACCATTTCTACGGGATGCAGCCCATGCGCGACGCCAACATGCGCGTGGATGAGCTTCTGGACTTCCCCACCGCGGGCGCCCACGACTTCTTCCCCGCCGCGCCGGACAACGCGCTCCACCACCACCACCACCTCGGCGCCGGCGTGGGCGAACTGTCGGCCACCACCCCGTCCGCCACGTCGTCGGATCACCAGACGTCCATGCTCTCCTTCGCCGACGAGTTCTACATACCTGTAAGCACCGCATAATTGACGAACGCGCGGCCCTTACAGATGAAATTATGCATACATGCACGCATGATCGTCAAATCGTCTGCATTCTGACACTCGTGATCATCGAACTGCTGACCTTACCTGAATGTACATGTATGTGTGTGTTTCAGAGCGAGGAAGCTGCGGAGCTCGAATGGCTATCCAAGTTCGTGGACGACTCCTACTCGGACATGCCGAATTACTCATCGGCCGCGCATGCGGCAATGGCGGCGGCTAACGCGGCGAACAACGGCGGTGGCAGCTCGGCTGGTCAAGACAGCTGCGTCACAGCGGTGCCAGGCCGCGGAGCGCGAAGCAAGCGGTCGCGCGCGAGCGCCGCGGCCGCCGCCGCATGGCACTCCCTCATGCCGCACCCGCCTTCGCAGCCATCGCCCTCGTCCTCGTGTTCATCGTCCGACTTCCCGTCCTCAACGACGGCACGACCTAGCGGCTCCAACTGCGGCGGTCGCGGCAAGAAGCATGGACCCGTTGCCGGCGCGGAGGTGGGCCTGGTGGAGGGCGGCGTGCGGCGCTGCACGCACTGCGCGTCGGAGAAGACGCCGCAGTGGCGAACGGGGCCCCTGGGGCCCAAGACGCTGTGCAACGCGTGCGGTGTGCGGTTCAAGTCTGGACGGCTGGTGCCGGAGTACCGGCCGGCGGCAAGCCCCACGTTCCTGCTGACACAGCACTCCAACTCTCACCGCAAGGTCATGGAGCTGCGCCGCCAGAAGGAGCTCGTTCTCATCCGCGGCAGCCACCGTCTGGACGCGGCGGCGGCGGCTGGCCCCGGCCCCGGGGTGACCGTGAAGCCGGAGCTCATGTTCCATGACTACGGCATATGTTGATCGCTTGAGCCGGACGTACGGATGTACTCCTAGCTAGTTAGCCGTGCATCATCGCGCGCCTGCACGCAGCCTAGCTAGCTAGCTAGACCCCTTTGCAAAATTCCCAGGCCTCCTTTTCTCACTTTTCGCTTTTTCCCCATATATTTTGCATCTTTTTGTTAATTAATTTGTTGGTACCTACCTCCCTTCCAAGTTCTACTACGAGTGATGAATATCAAGTTCTGTTGGTACAATTGCCATCGTGGCCAATCCATAATTCTCAAGAACTTCATAAAATCACGCTAAAATTATTAATCTAACGGTTAAAATCTACCTGAGTTTCACGGATTATTCTTTGAGTGTCAGGATTCGTCTCTGCTTCCTACAAAAATCATCAAATTGACTGCTTTTTTCCTTGGCAAAATCTGAGTGGTGTTACTGCCGGTCATGCAAGAAGCTCGAGTGCCACTACCTACAGTACTGAGAGCCTGCGCGTTCGGTCTGTTATTTCTCGTTAGCACCAGCCAGTGTCTTGGCTCACTGGGTTGCTGCAGCTTTTCTCCGTGGTTACTGCACTGGTACTCCACGGACTTTATTTCTCACCGGTAGGTCAAGCATTTTAATGGCGAGAAAAAGAAAGACGAGTGTGAGAGCCGGGAATGGTGGGTGGCTCGGCACGTGACTTGGGCCCACCGTGGAGCTTTCCGGCAGGGGAAAGAGTGGGCAACGTTCCGGTCACGTGATGTGCCCGCCCTCATTACGCTTCTCTTCTCTCTTCACTTATTAGCAGGAGTGGCAGGGGTGTAACTTTTTTTCCTTTGCCGTCTAGCTTCTCCGTGGGGCTGGGCAGGACGGCACGATAAGTAAAGATGGCTTGGGGCGGAGCCCCGTTGCAGCCATGGAGTGCAGATGTGTGCAATGCAGCCTGCCGACTTCCATGTGCGCCTTCCTTTGGGTGCACGTCCGCATGTTGCGCCGACTTTTGTTGGAACTGCACAAGCGCTGCTCGACAGCCATGTGACGTGTGCTCGGGAAGTCGGAGTAATAATCAATGGGAGTGCCTAATTAACGGATATAATGTTTTTCTTTTCTTTCTCGCTTTACCATGTCTATATACAAACTTTCTTCCTTGTATCGCAACAAAACCATCTTTCTATTTCTACTAGCAAACATATTCGTGCAGTGCAACAGCAAATCAAACAATGATACACGTCTCAAATGTGATAAGCATTCTCAGGTGCACGCCCTATATTTTAACATGACAACCAATGGCCATTCAGCGTGAAAGGTGAGCTGCAAAAACAATAAATCGATTGAGGATAGGGTTTTTGGGATGCCAAGCATGCAATGTTGTCCCCCAAGTCAAATTAGTTGAGCTTATTAGTTCATTCTGGAATTTAGAATAAAATTTGAAGAAATAGCATATAATTAATAAATTTGGACCTGATGTCCTGAGCTATATTTAAAAGTAAATCGTAAAGGATTCATATTATGAACAAATTTGAAAGTAATGATATCATCAGGTAGATTAATCTGGAGTATCTGTGGCAGCAAGCAAAACATGCTTGTTTTTGTTAGGCGAGATCAGGATTGATATCTGGTCGTGACCTCCTTCCCTTGTCCCCCAAATCCAACATTGTTCCTTTCTGGTCCATGTCATTTGTGGCCGACCATCAACCGCTTCACATTGGTGGGCGTTGGCATGCAATGGCGGTGGCCGACCCACTGTACACAACAACGTGTAGGCATATGTTCCTACACGTACATATATAAGGCTAAGCTAGATAGTATTTTTTTTCTTTAAAAAGGAACAAAAGCTAGCTAGTAGTTTTTTCTGTAAAAAGGAACAAAAGCCAGCTAGGCATTTTAAATGGGTAGAAATGAACATCCCCTATGGTGCCAATGAAAGATTTTGTGAGAGCATCGAACTATCCTATCTAGTCAATTCAAATGGGTAGGAAACATATATAATAAACTATTCAAAATACCCCATCAAAGAAAAGCATTAATTAAAGGTGAATCCTAAACATAACTTGAAAAAGATTAACATGAAAGATAATATCATATTTAAAATTTACACATTTTTCTGAGCGATTTTCATATATAACAGGTTAAATTTGGTGTTAAGGTTTGTATGATATGAATATTTTAAAAAGTATTTGAATCTGTCAAAAAAAAGGAGAGAAAAGTATACAGAGAGTAGTTCAGCCTAATTGGAAAGTGTGCAGCCCATCTGCTAGGCGACCCTTTGAGCGAGGTAACTCTATCTTACGCCAACCGGAATTTAGAAAAAAAAAGCAAAAAAGGGGGAGTAGCGAAAATTGAACTCAGGTCTCCCGATTAGAAGAGCCAGGCTATGGCCAGCCGGGCTCTTGTTCACTCATGATGCATGAGGGGATACCTGAACACACTGGCGGAGCTTAGTGTAGACCAAGGGGGGCCATGGCCCCCCCCCCCCTTAGTTTTGGCATTCATTCAATAGCATGCTAGCTTTTAGGCCTAATTAGTGTTTCAACGAGTGATTAGCCCCTCCTAGCCTACTAATTTGTTCCCTTCGAGTCATGGCCCCCTCTTAAATTTTGCTCAAGCTCCGCCACTGCCTAAACATGAATAAATAAGGACGACCAACGGCTTGAAGAAAAACCAAATTGTTTTTTCACTTACTGGTGGCACTGGATGTAATTCATGGAATCGTTAGGGCAATTTCATGACGGGCAGGCAGAAGCCCTAATCCATTTATTAATAGGTATAGATTAAAATGCGCAGAGCTCCTCCCGTATTTTGAAAAACAAAAAAATCTGATGCAACATCAATAGGATACGGCTTCGCCAAACTAGGCTCCCGATGTCCCAATTTGGGCCGGCCCACAGTCGCTCCGCTTTTTCTTCTCTTTTCAATATTTTTTAACAGTTTCTGTTTTTATTTCTTTTTTTCTCTTTCTTGTTTTCCTTTTTTATTTCTTTAATTTTGCTTTCCTTTTCGTGTATTATACGAAGTTCATTGCGTGATTATATACAAAACTGTTCATTGTATATTTAAGGAAAGTTCACCATATATTAAGAAAATGCTCAACATATTTTTTAAATGTTCACTGTGTATTTAAAAAATGTTCAGCGTATATCATAAAATGTTCAATGTGTATTTAAATATTGTTCAGAGTATATCATATATTGTTCATTGTGTAATTTAAAATTGTTCAGCGTATATCACAAAAATGCTCAGTGTGTATTTAAATATTGGTCAACGTACATAACAAACAATTTTAATACGTATTTAAATATTGTAAAGCGTAGATCACAAAAAATTGTTCAGTGTGTATTGAAAAAATGTTTAGTGTATATTAGAAAATTGCCCAATATATATTTAAAAAATCAGGTTTTAAAATTTATTCGAATTTAGAAATTTATTAACTGTTTCAAAATTATTTGCATTATATATGTAAAACAATGTTCACGATTTTTCCAACAAACGTCTGATATTTTTTATTTTTGTTAATCTGACACTGTATTTAATTTTAAAATTACATTCTGCCTAAAAATCGCTTGCACCCAGCAATTTAAGTGGTAAGGAACACCAGGTCTTCAGTGCGTGCTTGTGAGTTTGATTCCCAGGAGCGCGGTTTTTTGTTTTAGATTTTTCTGCTCGCTTTTATTGCGCCACTTCATGGGCCGGTCCATTAGGATCGCCCCTGCGCGAAAGCTCGCCTAGTAGTATGCTAGTTGATGGGCTGGCCCAATTGCTTGTTAGGGCTACTTTGTATTTGTGAATCACTTTGCTGTAATGAGTGGAAATTCAAAATATTTTAAAAAATATGTGAACATTTTAAAATTGGGAAATAATTTCTAAAAATCACAAACATATTTATAAAATCATAATTCATTTTGAAATTCAGGATTTTCTTGATTTGATGAACATTTCTTGAATTAGCAAACTATTTTCGAATTCTGAACATCTTTTACCAATTAGTGAATTTCTTTATTTTCAATATTTTTTAAATTAATGAAGTTTCCTAGAATTACGAACATTATGCAAAACCTTTGAACAATTCCACTAACATTTTTAGAACTAAATAAACTTATATTATAGCCACCCCCCCCCCCCCCCCCCCCCACAACACACACATAATTAAATTGCAAGACAAAAAAGAAACAGGGAGCAACAACTTAATTGGAGGGTAACCCCACACGGGGGACGCCTCCTATGCGCGCGGCGAAGCCCATGAATGTGACACATGGGGAAACGACGTGTGGAGTTACCGCAGGCCAGCGAGCATGAGGGACACATGGAGGGAGTGATTCGCGCTCACGAAAGTATGCTCCCTCCACAATAACGAATTTTTTCTTCATTTTTTAGTTTTGTTTAATTTCCCTCGTTTTTTGCTCGGTTTTTGAAGTTCTTGGCTTTTCTATGTTTCAATTGTTTTTTTTTCTAGTATGCGGCTGTAGTGTGTACCACGTCACTAGATAAAAAAAGCAAACACATAATGCACTACGCAGGGAGCACAAAGTAGAGTAAATAAGAAAGCACAAATTGCAGTGAAGCAAAGTTTCTCCAAACCAGCCAACGTGGGATTAGTTTCAAAGGGCTTGCCGCGAGATACAACAGAGGAAACGATTCATCATCTGGACACGTAGTAAAGAGATAAATCGTTTTGAAGATGTCTTGTAGAAAAATGTGTACATAGAAGGCCCATCCATCCTTGTACTTGAGAAAAAACTCACCAAAACTCATGACGCACATGCGCATCGCCACTTACTGCCGTCAAAAGAGTTTTGGGATAACCTCATCTAAGATTTCGAAAGGAATGAGCCAGTCGAGCGAGGTGCTTCCAGTATAGTGTGTACTAAGGAAGTGGACTAAGAGCACTCGGTGACACAACACTCTGGAATCACCGCCACTCACCTACTAGCTCGGGATCAACGGCACCTTTTACGAAATCTTTTGTTCGTGTGAATACAAATCCAACGTGTAGAAACAAACAGTCCATACCTGCGAAAACTGCTAGGCGTGGACGAGCTCGCGCGAGCCCGGTATCATGACGCGTTTGTTCACCTAGAGATGCGGGACGGACGTGGTATACAAGGTGTTAATTAATGCGTGTAAGCAACGGCAAGTGACGCAGTGGAAGCCGACGTTGGCGACGGACGTCAAAGGGCGGTGATGGTGTTTTCTGCCGGCTCGTTACTTCTCTGTTATGTACGGGAGTACGGAAATGTGCTGTAGCACACTGGACCATGCTTGATTTGGTCGGATGCGTCAACCTTGGTTTCGCCCCACGTATGCAGCACGGAGGCATGCATTGACTATTCCTTGGTCTGGGTGTCCACCGAAGCAGCAGAGTTTAATATAATGCTCAGGGCCACAACTTGAACGGCTAATGTCGTGCTTAATGTGCTGACAGCATCTTTCCTTAATTTCGACGCAAAAAAAACATATTTCCTTAGTTTTTTTTTTGAACATCCCTTAGTTTGTTTTATATCAGCACAGGTGGCCGCGCGAGGGAGTGTTTGGGTGAATTGCAAATACTGGGCTGAACTACTTCTGGTGAATTAGCTGCCAAGTGTTTATCATTTACCCCAGCAAATTTGTTTTTGCAACTTCAGTATACCTTCACGCCAAAATAAATAAAAATTAGGAGGCTTGTAATTTTTTTTTGTAGTACTGAGAAATTCATGATATTATGCACCGTGCGAACATTTTAATTACGGTCTTTTTGGCACCGAGAGCGGGAAGGCAAGTCTAAATAGTGAAAAAAATGTAGCATATACGTACTAAAAAACACGTCACTTGTTGTAAATGCTAGTGTTTGTGGAAAGAGCCTACATGAATTTTCAAAGGGAAATGGAGCAGGCGTATATTGCTGGTGGAAAAAGAAATTAGGAGATATTTTTTCCTGGTAAATAGTTGGTGTTTAAATTCTTTTTATTTTTTCGCATGTGGAAATGTCACGTATTTTTCATCCCGAATGTTTGTATGTAGCAGTTGGATGCGCCAAAAAACGCAAAGTTTTTTTTGCCATTATTTTCAACATTGGAAAAAAAACACCAAGGAAAATCAGCAAATGTACATGCAGGGATGGTTATTATTTGCGTGTTTGACGTGTTTATGGGCCTTGTTAGCGTTGTTATGACCAAAAATACAAGGTTGTCCAGGCAAATAAGAGAGCAACTAGTTGACGAACGCTCCTTCGGGAGACTCACAGCGATCAACCTGGGGATGGGCTGAGAGGCTGGTACGTGTCGAGCTCTGGGCGTTTCCTCCGAATTTTTTTTCACACCCTTTTTCAGATTTTTAAATGGGTTTTTTGGGGTTTTCTTTTACTTTTCGGTTTTCACCGATATTCCTTAGCTTTTGGACAAATCTTTTTTTCATTTTCTTGCGTGAAAAACGCGTTTCATTTTCTTCCATGAGAGGCACAATTTTGCTTTTGCGAGAGGCATAACCATGTCTCTCGGAAACGGAAAAAATTGCGGTTTTTCCATTCCGCGAGAGGCACAGTTTTGCTTTCGCAAGAAGCATGACCGTGCCTCTCGGAAACGGAAAAATGTGTTTTCTCTTTTTCTTTTTCCTCCCGCAAGAGGCACGCCCGTGCCTTTCGGAAACGAAAAAAAAACGTGTTTTCTATTTTTTGTCCTTCCGCGAGAGGCACGGCCGTGCCTCTCAGAAAACGTAAAAGAAATGCGTTTTTATCTTCCGCGAGAGGCACGACCATGCGTCTTCCGGAATGAAAAAAAACGTGCTCCCAGTTCGGTTTTCCGTCCGGTTTTTGGATTTTTTTTTTGTGGAAAAAAAAAACTCATCAAGACCTATCAACTTGGAATCTAGTTTTGAAGATCTCGACGCGAGGAATCCAATGATAAAAACGGTTCGAGATTTGGACGCATGATTTAAGGGATAAAACGTTTTAAATAAACGGGTGTAAAAATAATAAGATCTTTAACTTCCTCCGTCCCTAAATGTAAGACTTTTTTTATACTATGATAGTGTAAAAAAGGTATTACATTTTGGGACGAAGGGAGTACAAATTAAGCACTATATGAAAATCTTTTACTACCTAATGGACGCACAAGACGGACGTTGTTATGTACAGTGCCAACATATACCTGTACCAACGAAAAAAAACAGACCAATACTATTTCTATGTACAGGGTCTACAAAAAGAAATTACGTACTAGTTCATCCTGTGGCGTTTAGCTAGAATCAGGGAAGTAGTTACTGGTCGAATGCACTAGTGCATACAGATTTCGTAGAAGCTTCACGTAAGAATAGGATTTTCTTTAGGAACACGCTGTTTGCGCGCCGGACCGCGGCTGACGACAATTGTTATATCCCGCCATACGAGACCAGTACCAACGGAATACATGCACGATGGACCGTCCACCCAGCGTTATATTACACGGAGCCGTCACCATATGACACTGTTGAACAGGGCATATCTGTCGGCTCTCTGTACGATCTCATTCAATACACTGTTGAACGTGTCGCTGTCCGGTTGGTACCTGTACCGGGAGCAGGCGAGCTCGAGCATGCCATCGCCGCTCTCTTCATACCTGTGCTTATAATGACGGATGGAAAACGTGTGAGGTTTGGTTGTATAAGGTGGTAATAAGTGGTTGTGCACTCATTTAATATGTCCGCAATTTCGTGGACAAAAGACTTGGTGGAAGTCTTTTGGTTTGTGGGGTTTATTCTTTGGGCGGTAAAAGGTGTGTTGAGGTAAAACAGTGTACGAGAGAGGGTTGGAAGTTGACGTGGCTGCAGTAAAAATGTCCAGTGTACGTGGTAGGATTTGTACGGCCATGTGCATGGAAGGGTCATATGAAAAAACGTAATGAATTGCAGCATTGGTGGCTAGAGTGATGGAGACATGATTAAGATTAGTAATAATAGAGATTACATAGTATTTGGTGGCCATTGTCAGGCAGCTGACAACAGATGACATTAATGCCCTAGATTACATACAAATCAATCTAGACTTAACCTTGCGACGGGGTATAATTTATTTGGACTACTGATGTGGTAACATGGTCTGGATGTGCTGACTAGGTCATGCAAGTGCAGTTTCCTTGCAGATAACGATTTAAAGCGATCTCGACGCAGACGAACAGTACAACAAGGAGATTTAGTGCCAGCAGGGAGATGATGATGTGGTGGAACTTCCTGTCTTCAGTAACATGAAATAGGTGGAAAACGTCGGTGCATGCATTAACATTGTGACGCCCGGGTAATTAAGCTATAGTAACCCCTCGTAATGATACTATGTCATCTCAGTTACAATTGTTAATCTCTCGTTAGTTCAAAAACCGGTCCAAAAATCAAATTTAAAATATGACAAACAACAAAAGTTTTCAAACATTAAAACAAAAATGTTCGGTTGGTGCCAAATATAACATAGGTAATTATAGTGAAGAAAACACATGTTCAGGAAAATACTCAGATGCTCTAAAATAAATAAAACAGAAAAAGAAAAAAAAAGAAAAAAATCAAACAAAATACAAAAGAGAAAAGAAAAGGGGAATGCCCCCACTGGGCTTCGGCCCAGCCAGCAGCCTACCACGCCGGCCCACCCCACTCCCCTATATGGCCTCCCCCACTCCCCCAAACCCTAACCGACACCCCACTCCCCTACTCGTTCGCCCTCTCCCCGCCCCTCCCCCGATCCGATCTGGATCGGGGCCCGAAGCGCCCCCGCCGTTCGACATCGACGCCGGAGCCCCGCCGTTCGCTGGTCCTCCCCGACGGACTGCCTCCCCTACGTCCGCGTTGTCCCCATCCCCTGCCTCGTACCCCGCTGCCTGTGCCCTATGAAACCCCCGTGAGGCCTCGCCCCTCTCCACTTCCCTCTGCTCCCTACGCCCGTGGTCGCCGCGCTGGCCGCGCCCGCCGGCGCCGTCCGGCTTCCACGCCCGCGGTCACCCCCGATGCCGCGTGCCCGTTGGTCGTCCACCACGCGCACGCACCCCGCCCCGACGCCTCTCTGCGCCCGCGTCCTCGACCCGGCTAGCCACCGCATCACCGCGGCCCTGTCCCGCCCGCGCCCGTACGCCACGCCGCCCGCTTCCTCCTGCGCCGCTCGTCGCCGACCGCCCGATGCTACCCCGTGGCCACGGCCTCCGCCCCGCACCGCGCGTGGGCAGTACCCCCTGCCGCCGCGCCCATCGCCCCCCTGCCGCTCGCCGGCTCCTGTCCGCAGCACCTGCAGCCCCGCTCCCTTTGGCCGCGCGCTCCGCTCCGCTCCCCAGCCTCGCCCGCAGCCTCGCGCGCTGCTCCTGCGGCTGCCTGCTGCGCTTGCGCGCTGCCGCCTGGCAGCGCCCGCCTGGGCCGCCCCTTGCCACGCCCAGCCCCTCACCGCTGCCGCCCTCGAGCCCCCTTTGCTCGCCGTGGCCTACACCTCCGCCGGCCCCGCCTCGCTATGCCGCCGTGCTCGCCGTGCTCCGGTGGCCTCGCCCCGTCGCCCTCGGTTGGGCTCGGCCCCGAGCGGGTGGCGCCCGCCACCGCTAACCCAGCGCCCGCAAGGCCCCTCTGGGCCACTGACATGGGGGCCCCGCCCACAGATAAAAAAAAGAATTTTAAAAATAATAATAAATAAATAAGTAAAAGTATTAATTATTTAATTAATATATTAATTAAATTAATTAACTTAACTAATTGTGTTTAATAAACCTAATTAATTAACTAACCTAACTAATCTGTTAATTAAACTAATTAACTTGGTTAATTAGTTAACATACAATGACATGCGGGACCCACACGTCAGACTGACTCAGTCAACGCCCTGTTGACTGCTGATGTCATGCTGACGTCAGCATACACTATTCTGGATAATGTTAGAATTAAATAGATAATAATTTAGAAAATGATTTAAAAACTTTAAAATTTATAGAAAATAAACCGTAGCTCGGATGGAAAAACTTTGTACATGGAAGTTGCTCAGAACGACGAGACGAATCCGGATACACAGCCCGTTCGTCCGCCACACATCCCTAGCATGGAGAATAGGCAACTTTCCCCCTCCGGTTCATCTGTCCGAAAACGCGAAACACCGGGGATAGTTTCCCGGATGTTTCCCCCTTTCGTTGGTATCACCTCCTACCGCGTTAGGGCACACCTAGCACCGCACATTGTCTTGTCATGCACCGTCATGCTTATGTTTGCATTATATTTATTGTTTTTCCCCCTCTTCTCTCGTTAGACACCGAGACCGACGCCGCTGCTACCCAGTACGACTACGGTGTTGACGACCCCTTCTTCTCGTCTGAGCATCCAAGCAAGCCCCCCTGATCACCAGATATCGCCTATTCCTTCTCTCTACTGCTTGCATTAGAGTAGTGTAGCATGTTACTGCTTTCGGTTACTCCTATTCTGCTGCATAGCCTGTCATTGTTGCTACAGTTGTTACCCTTACCTGCCATCCTAAATGCTTAGTATAGGATGCTAGTATTCCATCAGTGGGACTACATTCTTGTCCGTCTTCCATGCTATACTACCGGGCCGTGATCACTCGGGAGGTGATCACGGGTATATACTTGTATACATTATATGATACATGTGGTGACTAAAGTCGGGTCGGCTTGTAGAGTACCCGCAATTGATTCTGATGTGGGGGCTGGAAGGACAGGTGGCCCCATCCCGGTAGATGTGGGCCTGGGTTCCCGAAGGCCCCCGACTGTTACTTTGTGGCGGAGCGACAGGGCAGGTTGAGACCACCTAGGAGAGAGGTGGGCCTGGCCCTGGTCGGCGTGCGCGGTTACTTCATAATAACACGCTTAACGAGATCTTGGTATTTGATCTGAGTTGGGTCGTTGACCTTATACGCACTAACCGCCACGTGGGACAAGATATGGGCAACCGGCGTCGTGGTATCAGCCGAAGCCTTCGTGACGTCAGCCACTGAGCGGCGCGCGCCGGATTGGACTAGAACGCCTGCTATTGTATTAGGGAGGCTAGGTCTGCTTCCGGCCGCCCTCGCAACATGCAGGTGTGCAATGGGCGATGGGCCCAGACCCCTGCGCCATAGGATTTAGACCGACATGCTGACCTCGCCTGTTGTGCCTAGGTAGGGCTGCGACGTTTTGATCTTCAAAGGCAGGGCATGACCCAGGAAAGTGTGTCTGGCCAAAGGGGATCGAGCGTGTCGGGTAATGTGGTGCACCCCTGCAGGGAAGTTTATCTATTCGAATAGCCGTGATCTTCGGTAACAGGACAACTTGGAGTTGTACCTTGACCTTATGACAACTAGAACCGGATACTTAATAAAACACACCCTTCCAAGTGCCAGATATAACCCGGTGATCCTCTCACACAGGGCGACGAGGAGAGGATCGCCGGGTAGGATTATGCTATGCGATGCTACTTGGTGAACTTACCATCTACTCTCTTCTACATGCTGCAAGATGGAGGCTGCCAGAAGCGTAGTCTTCGGCAGGACTAGCTATCCCCCTCTTATTCTGGCATTCTGCACTTCAGTCCACCGATATGGCCCCTTTACACATATACCCATGCATATGTAGTGTAGATCCTTGTTGGCGAGTACTCACGGTTGCTTTGCTCCCCCTTTTCCGCTTTTCCTTTCTTCCTGGTTGTCGCAACCAGATGCTGGAGCCCAGGAGCCAGACGCCACCGTCGACGACGACTCCTACTACACCGGAGGTGCCTACTACTACGTGCAGGCCGCTGACGACGATCAGGAGTAGTTTAGGAGGATCTCGGGCAAGAGGCCTGCGCCTCTTTCGATCTGTATCCCAGTTTGTGCTAGCCATCTTATGGCAACTTGTTTAACTTATGTCTGTACTCAGATATCATTGCTTCCGTTGACTCGTCTATGATCGAGCACTTGTATTCGAGCCCTCGAGGCCCCTGGCTTGTATTATGATGCTTGTATGACTTTTTTTATTTTTAGAGTTGTGTTGTGATATCTTCTCGTGAGTCCCTGATCTTGATCGTACACGTTTGCGTGTATGATTAGTGTACGATTGAATCGGGGGCGTCACAAGTTGGTATGAGAGCCGACTGCCTGTAGGAATCCCCTTTCCAACTCCTTGGCCGAAGTTGAGTCTAGTCGATGAAAATTGTTTACTAACATGGCTGTGCGGCCCATGGGCCCACGTCGCCATTTGGAGGTATTAGGATCTTTTATTCCTCGACCTATACTCTGGGACTCTGATCTCTCTTCTATTCGGGTTTAAATGAATTTACTAACTTTGACTCTAGGATCTCGTAACTACTTCCTTCCGGAGAGCCCTTAGCACAAATGATCGCCTGCTGCACCGAAGGATTCCGAAGATACTCTCCGATGTTCTCTCGAGACTTTGTGTCCGTTGCTTTCACAATTCCCTACCACCGAAATATCCCTATGGATAAATACATACACTTGCCGTTCTTACTTTTATTCCCAATTGATCTTGTTATTACAAGATACCCTGAAGTCCTCTCTATTGTTCCAAGAATATTTTGTGCCTACTGCCTTGCAGTTCCTTGCCACCTGAATACCCCTACGGATAATTTCTTGCCCTTATCGAGTATCCGCTCATCCCCATTTGTTCATGTGTTTCACAATGGTCTTTGAAATACTATTCGATCCTCCAAAAAAATCCTCAGTAGCTTATTGCTCTGCAATACTTGTCTGCTTGCATTATGGATGCTTTCCATATGTCTGGCAATATTCGTTAGTATCCTTAGACACCGTCATTTTGATCCTATTGATTCAACATGAGTGCGAATGCACGCAATCATCAGTTGATCCTTTTAAACTATCTTTCTGGCTCAGACGTCATTTTGAACATGAGCTTGTTCTCGACCAATCTATTTGCCGTCAATTGTACCCTTAGGTCTATTGAACTTATCCACCCTAGATCAGAGTGTCTGCTTCTGATCCTTCGATTTGGAAATCATAATTCCTTTGATACCTAAGCATTGAATCATTCAGATGTTCTATGATCTGATGCCCTTGCATTCTTTCTTCAACTGGTTGTGTGCCGATGTGAAGGAAATATGCCCTAGAGGCAATAATAAAGTTATTATTTATTTCCTTATTTCATGATAAATGTTTATTATTCATGCTAGAATTGTATTAACCAGAAACATAATACATGTGTGAATACATAGACAAACATAGTGTCACTAGTATGCCTCTACTTGACTAGCTCGTTAATCAAAGATTGTTAAGTTTCCTAACCATAGACATGAGTTGTCATTTGATTAACGGGATCACATCATTAGGAGAATGATGTGATTGACTTGACCCATTCCATTAGCTTAGCACTTGATCGTTTAGTATGTTGCTATTGCTTTCTTCATGACTTATACATGTTCCTATGACTATGAGATTATGCAACTCCCGTTTACCGGAGGAACACTTTGTGTGCTACCAAACGTCACAACGTAACTCAATGATTATAAAGGTGCTCTACAGGTGTCTCCGAAGTTACTTGTTGAGTTGGCGTTTTTCGAGATTAGGATTTGTCACTCCGATTGTCGGAGAGGTATCTCTGGGCCCTCTCGGTAATGCACATCACTATAAGCCTTGCAAGCAATGTGACTAATGAGTTAGTTGCGGGATGATGCATTAGGGAACGAGTAAAGAGACTTGCCGGTAACGAGATTGAACTAGGTATTAAGATACCGACGATCGAATCTCAGGCAAGTAACATACCGATGACAAAGGGAACAACATATGTTGTTATGCGGTTTGACCGATAAAGATCTTCGTAGAATATGTAAGAGCCAATATGAGCATCCAGGTTCCGGTATTGGTTATTGACTGAAGACATGTCTCGGTCATGTCTACATAGTTCTCGAACCCGTAGGGTCCGCACGCTTAAAGTTTCGGTGACGATTGTATTATGAGGTTTTGTGTTTTGATGTACCGAAGGTAGTTAAGAGTCCCGGATGTGATCACGGACATGACGTGGAGTCTCTAAATGGCCGATACATAAAGATCGATATATTGGACGACTATGTTCGGACACCGGAATGGTTTCGGGGAGTTTCGGACATATACCGGAGTACCGGGGGGTTACCGGAACCCCCCGGGGAGTTTAATGGGCCAAGATGGGCCTTAGTGGAGAAGAGGAGGGCGGCTAGGGCAGGCCGCGTGCCCCTCCCCCTCTAGTCCGAATTGGACAAGGAGGGGGGGCGGCGCCCCCCCTTTCCTTCCTCTCTCTCCTTCCCTTCCTTTTCCCCTCCTACTCCAACTAGGAAAAGAGGGAGTCCTACTCCCGGTGGGAGTAGGACTCCTCCCTGGCGCACCCTCCCCTGGCCAGCCTCCTCCTCTCCCTGGTCCTTTATATACGGGGGCAGGGGGGCACCTCTAGAGACAACAATTGATCTCTTGATCTCTTAGGCGTGTGCGGTGGCCCCCTCCACCATATTCCACCTCGATCATATCGTAGCGGTGCTTAGGCGAAGCCCTGCGTCGGTAGCAACATCATCACCTTCATCACGCCGTCGTGCTGACGGAACTCTCCCGTGAAGCTCTGCTGGATCGGAGTTCGCGGGACGTCATCGAGCTGAACGTGTGCTGAACTCAGAGGTGCCGTACGTTCGGTACTTGGATCGGTCGGATCGTGAAGACATACGACTACATCAACCACATTGTGCTAATGCTTCCGCTTTCGGTCTACGAGGGTATGTGGACAACACTCTCCCCTCTCGTTGCTATGTATCACCATGATCTTGCGTGTGCGTAGGAAATTTTTGAAATTACTACGTTCCCCAACACGATGCCCACATCCTATTCTCTGATTTGGCCAACCATGCTCTGCTTTCGAGCTGGTGATATTTACTCTTGAAACTTGTGGTATGTGTTTCTAAGATGCCCCGATGGGTTGAAGCTATGCCTTTTCTAATTTGTGTAAACCCGGAAGCTTCTACGGGTCATACTCTAACGGTGTTATGCCAAATAAAATTTTAGCACTACAACTTCATCAAACGCGAGGAGTGAATGAAAGGTTATGCATTGGAGAAGTGGGAGTCGACCTTGAACTTTGTATTCATGCCCATGGACACGATTTATAACTTATCATGGAAGCTGCTCGTAAAAATAATTACCCCCTTGTTATAAGTTCATCTTGTATCCGTGGTTCGATCATTTATGATCCTGGTTTCCGACCATGTTCTCCTTTAAATACCATTTCTCGTGCAAGTTTAAGCACTTGTCTTCTGCAGAGTAATACCCCAGTCCAACCTCTACTTTGATTTGTCGTCGAGTATTACCCCCCTGGTATCTCAAGATTATCACGGAACTGCACAACTTCTTATGAGTTCTTCATCAAGTGCTACATTCTCATTGATTCCAATTTTTCACGGGCTCTGAGTTATTAAACACTCAAAGACACCGATAACTGACTCGAGTCCGCATCGCGATTAAGAAACTCTTGGTAACCTTCATTACTTACGAGTTTGAACTCAATCACGTCATTCCTAGCCTGCTTGGCTATACCCTTGTCGTGCCGATTTTAACTGTGCTACCTGGTCTTTCTTCCCGGAGCAAAATTTTCGACGGTGAGCTAATCTTACGTCGATCTTCCTCGTCATATCATTTGTCCTTGAACAACAAGCTTGATTTAGAGTTTGTGTTGTACCCATGGTTTCAATTACTTTTCGCTTCATCATTCCGTTGACTTGATGTCGTCGCCGATAGATTACATCTTCTTGAAACCTCTTGATAAATGTGTCGTGACCATCGACAACATTTTAACTTCTTCCGAGACGTACCTTGAGTTCCTGATGAGAAATTCCGTGCTTGCCCCCTCGATGAATTGAGTTAACATCGACAACATTATTGATCTCCTCCCAACACAAAACTTGTTCTGGTTTTGCGTTGTACCTTGAGTTCCTTGCTATCCAACTTATGTTATGTTCTACCTTGGAGTATTACCATCTGTTATGTCAAAAATGTGGTGAGAATTTCACCACCTCTTAAGAATTCTTGATGCAGGTGATACCTTTTGCCATATCCGTTCATTCCTTGGTCCCCGTGTTATTTCTAACCGGAAAACCGACAATCGAACTATGATGTGCGACTTCAAAACTTCTAGCAATCCTATTGCTTTGAAGTTAATGGTCAATATTTCATTCTTAGACCATTGGTTATCGGATCACCATTCTAACATTGATCATGCTACCTAAGCCCATATTTCGGGTGCACCTTTCAACCAATGTTTAACTGTGTATGTTTTCCTCCAGCATACCTCATTATATCATTTGATCTGACAAATGTTATCTCCTTGTTCACATAAGTGTGGAAATCCATCTTTTGAAAATCTCAATGAATTGTAGCTGAGTCAATCAGCCACCTCCTCACCTCTCCTTTATTTAATGATGAACTCGTGTGTCGGAACTCGCTCCATAGTTCATTTCCCGAGAAACATTGTCATCTCGTCAATTGTGTTGCACCTTTTCCTCCTAGGTATCCTGCCACCAATCAGAACTGAATCTCGGTCTGATATGATGGTTGGAACATATTTCCAAGAGATATAACACTGGTCTTTATGTGACCCGGTAAGGTGATGTCGTGCCTAGCACACCTGGCCGGAGGCCCTATTGTTATAGATTCCTTTTCAGCAAGGTTATCCATTCCTCCATGAGGAAATTGTAAGACTTATTCTATAAGTTGTTTCCGATGGATCCTTTGTATCCAAAGTCTGACCTTTGCTTGAAGACCATGCCAATGCTACCTCGAAGCATGTCTGTGGTACTCCGATTTTCAAGAAGAGCATTTGAAGAACAATGCTAAATTTTCTTTGTCCATTATCCAAATACCGTTGTTTGGTTATGTCATGAACTTCCTCTCCCCTTACCTAAATGGTTTTCTACTTTCTATCCTGGCATGGATATCATTGTTGGAAATATGCCCTAGAGGCAATAATAAAATGGTTATTATTATATTTCCTTGTTCATGATAATTGTCTATTATTCATGCTATAATTGTGTTATCCGGAAATCGTAATACATGTGTGAATACATAGACCACAACGTGTCCCTAGTAAGCCTCTAGTTGACTAGCTCGTTGATCAACAGATAGTCATGGTTTCCTGACTATGGACATTGGATGTCATTGATAACGGGATCACATCATTAGGAGAATGATGTGATGGACAAGACCCAATCCTAAGCATAGCTCAAAGATCGTATAGTTCGTTTGCTAGAGCTTTTCCAATGTCAAGTATCTTTTCCTTAGACCATGAGATCGTGTAACTCCCGGATGCCGTAGGAGTGCTTTGGGTGTACCAAACGTCACAACGTAACTGGGTGACTATAAAGGTACACTACAGGTATCTCTGAGAGTGTCTGTTGGGTTGACACGGATCGAGACTGGGATTTGTCACTCCGTGTGACGGAGAGGTATCTCTGGGCCCTCTCGGTAATGCATCATCATAATGAGCTCAATGTGACTAAGGAGTTAGCCACGGGATCATGCATTACGGTACGAGTAAAGAGACTTGCCGGTAACGAGATTGAACAAGGTATTGGGATACCGACGATCGAATCTCGGGCAAGTAACATACCGATTGACAAAGGGAATTGTATACGGGATTGATTGAATCCTCGACATCGTGGTTCATCCGATGAGATCATCGTGGAACATGTGGGAGCCAACATGGGTATCCAGATCCCGCTGTTGGTTATTGACCGGAGAGGCGTCTCGGTCATGTCTGCATGTCTCCCGAACCCGTAGGGTCTACACACTTAAGGTTCGGTGACGCTAGGGTTGTAGAGATATTAGTATGCGGAAACCTGAAAGTTGTTCGGAGTCCCGGATGAGATCCCGAACGTCACGAGGAGTTCCGGAATGGTCCGGAGGTGAAGAATTATATATAGGAAGTCCAGTTTCGGCCACCGGGAAAGTTTCGGGGGTTATCGGTATTGTACCGGGACCACCGGAAGGGTCCCGGGGGTCCACCGGGTGGGGCCACCTATCCCGGAGGGCCCCATGGGCTGAAGTGGGAGGGGAACCAGCCCCTAGTGGGCTGGTGCGCCCCCCATGGGCCTCCCCCTGCGCCTAGGGTTGGAAACCCTGGGGGTGGGGGGCGCCCCGCCTGACTTGGGGGGAAGTTCCCCCCCCCTTGGCCGCCGCCCCCCCATAGATTGGATCCCAAGGCCGGCGCCCCCCCAGGGGCCTATATAAAGGGGGGAGGGAGGGCTGCTGTACCCTAGCCCTTGGCACCTCCCTCTCCCTCCCGTAACACCTCTCCCTCCCGCTAGTGCTTGGCGAAGCCCTGCCGGGATCCCGCTACTTCCACCACCACGCCGTCGTGCTGCTGGATCTCCATCAACCTCTCCTTCCCCCTTGCTGGATCAAGAAGGAGGAGACGTCGCTGCTCCATACGTGTGTTGAACGCGGAGGTGTCGTCCGTTCGGCGCTCGGTCATCGGTGATTTGGATCACGACGAGTACGACTCCATCAACCCCGTTCACTAGAACGCTTCCGCTCGCGATCTACAAAGGTATGTAGATGCACTCCTTCCCTCTCGTTGCTAGTAGACTCCATAGATGGATCTTGGTGATGCGTAGAAAATTTTAAAATTCTGCTACGATCTCCAACAGTGGCATCATGAGCCAGGCCTATCCGTAGTTACTATGCACGAGTAGAACACAAAGCAGTTGTGGGCGTAGATGTTGTCAATTCTTCTTGCCACTACTAGTCTTATCTTGTTTCAGCGGTATTGTGGGATGAAGCGGCCCGGACCGACCTTACACGTACGCTTACGTGAGACAGGTTCCACCGACTGACATGCACTAGTTGCATAAGGTGGCTAGCGGGTGTCTGTCTCTCCCACTTTAGTCGGAACGGATTCGATGAAAAGGGTCCTTATGAAGGGTAAATAGAAATTGGCATATCACTTTGTGGTTTTACGTAGGTAAGAAACGTTCTTGCTAGAAACCTATAGAAGCCACGTAAAAACTTGCAACAACAATTAGAGGACGTCTAACTTGTTTTTGCAGCATCTGCCTTGTGATGTGATATGGCCAGAAGATGTGATGAATGATATATGTGATGTATGAGATTGATCATATTCTTGTAATAGGAATCACGACTTGCATGTCGATGAGTATGACAACCGGCAGGAGCCATAGGAGTTGTCTTTATTTTTTGTATGACCTGCGTGTCATTGAATAACGCCATGTAAATTACTTTACTTTATTGCTAAACGCGTTAGCCATAGAAGTAGAAGTAATCGTTGGCGTGACAACTTCATGAAGACACAATGATGTGGATCATGATGATGGAGATCATGGTGTCATGCCGGTGACGAAGATGATCATGGCGCCCCGAAGATGGAGATCAAAGGAGCAGAATGATATTGGCCATATCATGTCACTATTTGATTACATGTGATGTTTATCATGTTTTGCATCTTATTTGCTTAGCATGACGGTAGTAAGTAAGATGATCCCTTATAATAATTTCAAGAAAGTGTTCCCCCTAACTGTGCACCATTGCGAAGGTTCGTTGTTTCGAAGCACCACGTGATGATCGGGTGTGATAGATTCTAACATTCGCATACAACGGGTGTTGACGAGCCTAGCATGTACAGACATGGCCTCGGAACACACGCAATACACTTAGGTTGACTTGACGAGCCTAGCATGTACAGACATGGCCTCGGAACACGGAAGACCGAAAGGTCGAGCATGAGTCGTATAGAAGATACGATCAACATGGAGATGTTCACCAATCTTGACTAGTCCATCTCACGTGATGATCGGCACGGCCTAGTTAACTCGGATCATGTTTCACTTAGATGACTAGAGGGATGTCTATCTGAGTGGGAGTTCATTGAATAATTTGATTAGATGAACTTAATTATCATGAACTTAGTCTAAAATCTTTACAATATGTCTTGTAGATCAAATGGCCCACGTTGCCCTCAACTTCAACGCGTTCCTAGAGAAAACCAAGCTGAAAGATGATGGCAGCAACTATACGGACTGGGTCCGGAACCTGAGGATCATCCTCATAGCTGCCAAGAAAGATTATGTCCTAGAAGCACCGCTAGGTGACGCGCCCATCCCAGAGAACCAAGACGTTATGAACGCTTGGCAGCAGCGTGCTGATGATTACTCCCTCGTTCAGTGCGGCATGCTTTACAGCTTAGAAACGGGGCTCCAAAAGCGTTTTGAGCAACACGGAGCATATGAGATGTTCGAAGAGCTGAAAATGGTTTTACAGGCTCATGCCCGGGTCGAGAGATATGAATTCTCCGACAAGTTCTTCAGTTGTAAGATGGAGGAAAATAGTTCTGTCAGTGAGCACATACTCAGAATGTCTGGGTTACACAACCGCTTAACTCAGCTGGGAGTTAATCTCCCGGATGACGCGGTCATTGACAGAATCCTTCAGTCGCTTCCACCAAGCTACAAGAGCTTTGTGATGAACTTCAATATGCAGGGGATGGAAAAGACCATTCCTGAGGTATATTCAATGCTGAAATCAGCGGAGGTGGAGGTCAAAAAGGAACATCAAGTGTTGATGGTGAATAAAACCACTAAGTTCAAGAAAGGCAAGGGTAAAAAGAACTTCAAGAAGGACGGCAAGGGAGTTGCCGCGCCCGGTAAGCCAGTTGCCGGGAAGAAGCCAAAGAATGGACCCAAGCCTGAGACTGAGTGCTTTTATTGCAAGGGAAGTGGTCACTGAAAGCGGAACTGCCCCAAATACTTAGCGGACAAGAAGGCCGGCAACACCAAAGGTATATGTGATATACATGTAATTGATGTGTACCTTACCAGTACTCGTAGTAGCTCCTGGGTATTTGATACCGGTGCGGTTGCTCATATTTGTAACTCAAAACAGGAGCTGCGGAATAAGCGGAGACTGGCGAAGGACGAGGTGACGATGCGCGTCGGGAATGGTTCCAAGGTCGATGTGATCGCCGTCGGCACGCTACCTCTGCATTTACCTACGGGATTAGTTTTAAACCTCAATAATTGTTGTTTAGTGCCAGCTTTGAGCATGAACATTGTATCTGGATCTCGTTTAATGCGAGATGGCTACTCATTTAAATCCGAGAATAATGGTTGTTCTATTTATATGAGAGATATGTTTTATGGTCATGCCCCGCTGGTCAATGGTTTATTCTTAATGAATCTCGAACGTGATGTTACACATATTCATAGTGTGAATACCAAAAGATGTAAAGTTGATAACGATAGTCCCACATACTTGTGGCACTGCCGCCTTGGTCACATTGGTGTCAAGCGCATGAAGAAGCACCATGCAGATGGACTTCTAGAGTCTCTCGATTATGAATCATTTGACACATGCGAACCATGCCTCATGGGCAAGATGACCAAGACTCCGTTCTCCGGAACAATGGAACGAGCAACCAACTTATTGGAAATCATACATATTGATGTGTGCGGTCCAATGAGTGTTGAGGCTCGCGGTGGCTATCGTTATGTTCTCACTCTCACTGATGACTTGAGTAGATATGGGTATGTCTACCTAATGAAACACAAGTCTGAGACCTTTGAAAAGTTCAAGGAATTTCAGAGTGAGGTTGAGAATCAACGTGACAGGAAAATAAAGTTCTTACGATCAGATCATGGAGGAGAATATTTAAGTCACGAATTTGGTACGCACTTAAGGAAATGTGGAATCGTTTCACAACTCACGCCGCCTGGAACACCTCAGCGTAACGGTGTGTCCGAACGTCGTAACCGCACTCTATTGGATATGGTACGATCTATGATGTCTCTTACCGATCTACCGCTCTCATTTTGGGGCTATGCTTTAGAGACTGCCGCATTCACTTTAAATAGGGCTCCGTCAAAATCCGTTGAGACGACACTGTATGAATTATGGTTTGGGAAGAAACCTAAGCTGTCGTTTCTAAAAGTTTGGGGATGCGATGCTTATGTCAAGAAACTTCAACCTGAAAAGCTCGAACCCAAGTCGGAAAAATGTGTCTTCATAGGATACCCTAAGGAAACCATTGGGTACACCTTCTACCTCAGATCCGAAGGCAAGATCTTTGTTGCCAAGAACGGGTCCTTTCTGGAGAAAGAGTTTCTCTCGAAAGAATTGAGTGGGAGGAAAGTGGAACTTGATGAGGTGATAGTCACCCGTTCCGAACCGGAGAGTAGCGCAGCACGGGAAGATGTTCTTGTGGTGCCTACGCCGACTGGGGAGGAAGTTAATGATGATGATCATGAAACTACGGATCAAGTTACTACTGAACTTCGTAGGTCCACAAGGACACGTTCCGCACCATAGTGGTACGGCAACCCTGTCCTGGAAATCATGTTGTTAGACAACGGTGAACCTTCGAACTATGAAGAAGTGATGGCAGGCCCGGATTCCGACAAATGGCTAGAAGCCATGAAATCCGAGATAGGATCCATGTATGAAAACGAAGTATGGACTTTGACTGACTTGCCCGATGATCGGCGAGCCATAGAAAATAAATGGATCTTTAAGAAGAAGACAGACGCGGATGGTAATGTGACCATCTATAAGGCTCGACTTGTCGCTAAGGGTTATCGACAAGTTCAAGGGGTTGACTACGATGAGACTTTCTCACCCGTAGCGAAGCTGAAGTCCGTCCGAATCATGTTAGCAATTGCCGCATTCTATGATTATGAGATATGGCAAATGGACGTCAAAACGGCATTCCTTAACGGCTTTCTTAAGGAAGAATTGTATATGATGCAGCCGGAAGGTTTTGTCGATCCTAAGAATGCTAACAAGGTATGCAAGCTCCAGCGCTCCATCTATGGGCTGGTGCAAGCATCTCGGAGTTGGAACATTCGTTTTGATGAGATGATCAAAGCGTTTGGGTTTACACAGACTTATGGAGAAGCCTGTGTTTACAAGAAAGTGAGTGGGAGCTCTGTAGCATTTCTCATATTATATGTGGATGACATACTATTGATGGGAAATGATATAGAATTCTTGGAAAGTATAAAGGCCTACTTGAATAAGTGTTTTTCAATGAAGGACCTTGGAGAAGTTGCTTATATATTAGGCGTCAAGATCTATAGAGATAGATCAAGACGCCTCATTGGTCTTTCACAGAGTACGTACCTTGACAAGATATTGAAGAAGTTCAATATGGATCAGTCCAAGAAGGGGTTCTTGCCTATATTGCAAGGTGTGTAATTGAGCACGGCTCAATGCCCGACCACGGCAGAAGATAGAGAAAAGATGAGTGTCATCCCCTATGCCTTGGCCATAGGGTCTATTATGTATGCCATGTTGTGTACCAGACCTGATGTAAACCTTGTCGTAAGTTTGGTAGGAAGGTACCAAAGTAATCCCGGCATGGAACACTGGACACCGGTTAAGAATATCTTGAAGTACCTGAAAAGGACTAAGGATATGTTTCTCGTATATGGAGGTGACGAAGAGCTCGTCGTAAAGGGTTACGTCGACGCTAGCTTCGACACAGATCTGGATGACTCGAAGTCACAAACCGGATACGCGTATATTTTGAATGGAGGGGCAGTAAGCTGGTGCAGTTGCAAGCAAAGCGTCGTAGCGGGATCTACATGTGAAGCGGAGTAGATGGCAGCCTTAGAGGCAGCGCAGGAAGCAATCTGGATGAAGGAGTTCATTACCGACCTAAGGGTGATTCCCAATGCGTCGGGCCCGATGACTCTCTTCTGTGACAACACTGGAGCTATTGCCCTTGCCAAGGAGCCCAGGTTTCACAGGAAGACCAGGCATATCAAGCGTCGCTTCAACTCCATTCGTGAAAGTGTTCAAAATGGAGACATATATATTTGTAAAGTACACACGGACCTGAATGTAGCAGATCCGTTGACTAAACCTCTCCCTAGAGCTAAACATGATCAACACCAGAACTCTATGGGTGTTCGATTCATCACAATGTAACTAGATTATTGACTCTAGTGCAAGTGGGAGACTGTTGGAAATATGCCCTAGAGGCAATAATAAAATGGTTATTATTATATTTCCTTGTTCATGATAATTGTCTATTATTCATGCTATAATTGTGTTATCCGGAAATCGTAATACATGTGTGAATACATAGACCACAACGTGTCCCTAGTAAGCCTCTAGTTGACTAGCTCGTTGATCAACAGATAGTCATGGTTTCCTGAGTATGGACATTGGATGTCATTGATAACGGGATCACATCATTAGGAGAATGATGTGATGGACAAGACCCAATCCTAAGCATAGCTCAAAGATCGTATAGTTCGTTTGCTAGAGCTTTTCCAATGTCAAGTATCTTTTCCTTAGACCATGAGATCGTGTAACTCCCAGATGCCGTAGGAGTGCTTTGGGTGTACCAAACGTCACAACGTAACTGGGTGACTATAAAGGTACACTACAGGTATCTCTGAGAGTGTCTGTTGGGTTGACACGGATCGAGACTGGGATTTGTCACTCCGTGTGACGGAGAGGTATCTCTGGGCCCTCTCGGTAATGCATCATCATAATGAGCTCAATGTGACTAAGGAGTTAGCCACGGGATCATGCATTACGGTACGAGTAAAGAGACTTGCCGGTAACGAGATTGAACAAGGTATTGGGATACCGACGATCGAATCTCGGGCAAGTAACATACCGATTGACAAAGGGAATTGTATACGGGATTGATTGAATCCTCGACATAGTGGTTCATCCGATGAGATCATCGTGGAACATGTGGGAGCCAACATGGGTATCCAGATCCCGCTGTTGGTTATTGACCGGAGAGGCGTCTCGGTCATGTCTGCATGTCTCCCGAACCCGTAGGGTCTACACACTTAAGGTTCGGTGATGCTAGGGTTGTAGAGATATTAGTATGCGGAAACCCGAAAGTTTTTCGGAGTCCCGGATGAGATCCCGGACGTCACGAGGAGTTCCGGAATGGTCCGGAGGTGAAGAATTATATATAGGAAGTCCAGTTTCGGCCACCGGGAAAGTTTCGGGGGTTATCGGTATTGTACCGGGACCACCGGAAGGGTCCCGGGGGTCCACCGGGTGGGGCCACCTATCCCGGAGGGCCCCATGGGCTGAAGTGGGAGGGGAACCAGCCCCTAGTGGGCTGGTGCGCCCCCCATGGGCCTCCCCCTGCGCCTAGGGTTGGAAACCCTAGGGGTGGGGGGCGCCCCACCTGACTTGGGGGGGAAGTCCCCCCCTGGCCGCCGCCCCCACCCATAGATGGGATCCAAGGGCCGGCGCCCCCCCAGGGGGCCTATATAAAGGGGGGAGGGAGGGCTGCTGTACCCTAGCCCTTGGCACCTCCCTCTCCCTCCCGTAACACCTCTGCCTCCCGCTAGTGCTTGGCGAAGCCCTGCCGGGATCCCGCTACTTCCACCACCACGCCGTCGTGCTGCTGGATCTCCATCAACCTCTCCTTCCCCATTGCTGGATCAAGAAGGAGGAGACGTCACTGCTCCGTACGTGTGTTGAACGCGGAGGTGTCGTCCGTTCGGCGCTCGGTCATCGGTGATTTGGATCACGACGAGTACGACTCCATCAACCCCGTTCACTAGAACGCTTCCGCTCGCGATCTACAAAGGTATGTAGATGCACACCTTCCCTCTCGTTGCTAGTAGAATCCATAGATGGATCTTGGTGATGCGTAGAAAATTTTAAAATTCTGCTACGATCTCCAACAATCATGCCATGTTTGTCCTTGAGAAGGTATACCCCTGAAATATGTGTTTAAACACATTGGCCTTTCCATTGTTCTATTTAATCTGATGATCACCTTTTCCTTTCCATTGTTTGGTTTAACCTTTATGGTGATCTATATGAGTTAAACAGTAATACTCTTTTGCTTATGTAAACATCTAGGTGTACAATCGTGTCGGTAAGAACCTGTTACTATTGTTGATGACATTCCGGTAACCACCGATGGACGAGAACCTTGCCTATTGGCCCGCCTCGTTCAACGAGCAGGAGAATGGATCTCTTCGTCCCTCGCCCTTGGTATCGATGTTGTTGCCGACATAACTGACCGGCTACCATCTGACATGCCTTGCGTACATGATCATGCAAGACGTCACCGCCCTTCCTACTTTTAACCCACATGGTGGGCCCATAACCCACAGTTCCACAGGATCGAAACCTGACTCTTCTGTACACCCCCTGATCCCAAGGTTGTTCCTTGCGCGTGGCCTCGTATGTAAATTCACGAGCCACTTCTAAGAGATCATCAATTCTGGTATCAAACACAATACTTGTTCCCGTTGCTTTGAACCCCTTTCATGTCCTGTTTCAGGCATCGAACTATAGCCTGCCCGCTCAAAACTTCCATTTTGCACCTTCTTACTTTGCTCTCGATGATTTCTTAAGTTTCAATTCGAGAGTTACTTCCCGCCACCTTTCCTGCTGTTATCTACCACATAAGCAACGTTGTAGCGGTCCATTTTTTCGAAGTTACCGATTGTCGTACGTACGATGGAGTTCCCGAGGAAAGGATGCCGACTTCATCATAATGACCTGAAGCAAAGAAATGAAGACATCAACGTAATGGATCAACCTCTTTGAGAAGAGCAACTAGTAACGAGAACACTCGCTAGAATTTATTAACCAGAACCCCCCCTACGCCTCTTAAATCTCGGGACGAGATTTCCTGTAGTGGAGGAGAATTGTGACGCCCGGGTAATTAAGCTATAGTAACCCCCTCGTAATGATGCCATGTCACCTCAGTTACTATTGTTAATCTTTCGTTAGTTCAAAAACCGGTCCAAAAATCAAATTCAAAATATGACAAACAACAAAAGTTTTCAAACATTGAAACAAAAATGTTCTGTTGGTGCCAAATATCACATAGGTAATTATAGTGAAGAAAACACATGTTTAGGAAAATGCTCAGATGCTCTAAAATAAATAAAACAGAAAAAGGGAAAAGAATAAAAAACAAACCAAACAAAATACAAAAGAGAAAAGAAAAGGGGAACGCCCCCACTGGGCTTCGGCCCAGCCAGCAGCCTACCAGGCCGGCCCACCCCACTCCCCTATATGGCCTCCCCCACTCCCCCAAACCCTAACCGACACCCCACTGCCCCTACTTGTTCGCCCTCTCCCCGCCCCTCCCCCGATCCGATCTGGATCGGGGCCCGAAGCGCCCCCGCCATTCGACGCCGACGCCGGAGCCCCGCCGTTCGCTGGTCCTCCCCGCCGGACTGCCTCCCCTACGTCCGCGTCGTCCCCATCCCCCGCCTCGAACCCCGCTGCACGTGCCCTACGAAACCCCCGTGAGGCCTCGCCCCTCTCCACTTCCCTCTGCTCCCTACGCCCGTGGTCGCCGCGCTGGCCGCGCCCGCCGGCGCCGTCTGGCTTCCGCGCCCGCGGTCACCCCCGATGTCGCGTGCCCGTTGGTCGTCCACCACGCGCACGCATCCCGCCCTAACGCCTCTCTGCGCCCGTGTCCCCGACCCGGCCAGCCACCGCATCACCGCGGCCCTGTCCCGCCAGCGCCCGTACGCCGCGTCGCCCGCTTCCTCCTGCGCCGCTCGTCGCCGAGCGCCTGATGCTACCCCGTGGCCACAACCTCCTCCCCGCACCGCGCGTGGGCAGTACCCCCTGCTCGCGCCCCTGCTGCCGCCGCGCCCATCGCCCCCGTGCCGCTCGCCGGCTCCTGTCCGCAGCGCCTGCAGCCCCGCTCCCTCTGGCTGCGCGCTCCGCTCCGCTGCCAAACCTCGCCCGCAGCCTCACGCGCTACTCCTGCGGCTGCCTGCTGCGCTTGCGCGCCGCCGCCTGGCAGCGCCCGCCTGGGCCGCCCCTTGCCACGCCCAGCCCCTCACCGCCGCCGCCCTGGAGCCTCCTTTGCTCGTCGTGGCCTACACCTCCGCCGGCCCCGCCTCGCTATGCCGCCGTGCTCGCCGTGCTCCGGTGGCCTCGCCCCGTCACCCTCGGTTGGGCTCGGCCCCGAGCGGGTGGCGCCCGCCACCGCTAACCCAACGCCCGCAAGGCCCCTCTGGGCCACTGACATGGGGGCCCCGCCCACAGATAAAAAAAGAATTTTAAAAATAATAAATAAATGAAAATATTAATTAATTAATTAATAATTAAATTAATTAACTTAACTAATTGTGTTTAATAAACCTAATTAATTAATTAACCTAACTAATCTGTTAATTAAACTAATTAACTTGGTTAATTAGTTAACAGACAATGACATGCGGGACCCACACGTCAGATTGACTCAGTCAACGCCTTGTTGACTGCTGACGTCATGCTGACGTCAGCATACACTATTCTGGATAATGTTAGAATTTAATAGATAATAATTTAGAAAATGATTTAAAAACTTTAAAAATTAATAGAAAATAAACCGTAGCTCGGATGGAAAAACTTTGTACATGGAAGTTGCTTAGAACGACGAGACAAATCCGGATACGCAGCCCGTTCGTCCGCCACACATCCCTAGCATAGATAACAGACAACTTTCCCCCTCTGGTTCATTTGTCCGAAAACGCGAAACACCGGGGATACTTTCCCGGATGTTTCCCCCCTTCGTCGGTATCACCTCCTACCGCGTTAGGGCACACCTAGCACCGCGCATTGTCTTGTAATGCACCGTCATGCTTATGTTTGCATTATATTTATTGTTTCTTCCCCCTCTTCTCTCGTTAGACACCGAGACCGACGCCGCTGCTACCCAGTACGACTACGGTGTTGACGACCCCTCCTTCTCGGCTGAACTTCCAGGCAAGCCCCCCCTTGATCACCAAATATCGCCTATTCCTTCTCTCTACTGCTTGCATTAGAGTAGTGTAGCATGTTACTGCTTTCGGTTACTCCTATTCTGCTGCATAGCCTGACATTGTTGCTACAGTTGTTACCCTTACCTGCCATCCTAAATTCTTAGTATAGGATGCTAGTATTCCATCAGTGGCACTACATTCTTGTCCGTCTGCCATGGTATACTACCGGGCCGTGATCACTCGAGAGGTGATCACGGGTATATACTTGTATACATTATATGATACATGTGGTGCCTAAAGTCGGGTCGGCTTGTAGAGTACCCGCAAGTGATTCTGATGTGGGGGTTGGAAGGACAGGTGGCTCCATCCCGGTAGAGGTGGGCCTGGGTTCCCGAAGGCCCCCGACTGTTGCTTTGTGGCGGAGCGACAGGGCAGGTTGAGACCACCTAGGAGAGAGGTGGGCCTGGCCCTGGTCGGCGTCCGCGGTTACTTCATAATAACACGCTTAACGAGATCTTGGTATTTGATATGAGTTGGGTCGTTGACCTTATACGCACTAACCGCCACATGGGACAAGATATGGGCAATCGGCGTCATGGTATCAGCCGAAGGCTTCGTGACGTCAGCGACTGAGCGGCGCGCGCCGGATTGGACTGGAACGCCTGCTCTTGTATTAGGGAGGCTAGGTCTGCTTCCGGCCGCCCTCGCAACGTGCAGGTGTGCAATGGGCGATGGGCCCAGACCCCTGCGCCATAGGATTTAGACCGACGTGCTGACCTCTCTGTTGTGCCTAGGTAGGGCTGCGACGTGTTGATCTTCCAAGGCCGGGCATGACCCAGGAAAGTGTGTCCGGCCAAAGGGGATCGAGCGTGTCGGGTAATGTGGTGCACCCCTGCAGGGAAGTTTATCTATTCGAATAGTCATGATCTTCGGTAACAGGACGACTTGGAGTTGTACCTTGACCTTATGACAACTAGAACCGGATACTTAATAAAACACACCCTTGCAAGTGCCAGATATAACCCAGTGATCTCTCTCACACAGGGCGACGAGGAGAGGATCGCCGGGTAGGATTATGCTATGCGATGCTACTTGGTGAACTTACCATCTACTCTCTTCTACATGCTGCAAGGTGGAGGCTGCCAGAAGCGTAGTCTTCGACAGGACTAGCTATCCCCCTCTTATTCTGGCATTCTGCAGTTCGGTCCACCGATATGGCCCCTTTACACATATACCCATGCATATGTAGTGTAGATCCTTGCTTGCGAGTACTTTGGATGAGTACTCACGGTTGCTTTGCTCCCCCTTTTCCCCTTTTCCTTTCTTCCTGGTTGTCGCAACCAGATGCTCGAGCCCAGGAGCCAGACGTCACCGTCGACGATGACTCCTACTACACCGGAGGTGTCTACTACTACGTGCAGGCCCCTGATGACGACCAGGAGTAGTTTAGGAGGATCCCAAGCATGAGGCCTACGCCTCTTTCGATCTGTATCCCAGTTTGTGCTAGCCATCTTATGGCAACTTGTTTAACTTATGTCTGTACTCAGATATCGTTGCTTCCGCTAACTCGTCTATTATCGAGCACTTGTATTCGAGCCCTCGAGGCCCCTGGCTTGTATTATGATGCTTGTATGACTTATTTTATTTTCAGAGTTGTGTTGTGATATCTTCCCGTAAGTCCCTGATCTTGATCGTACACGTTTGCGTGTATGATTAAATCGGGGGCGTCACAAACATGAATGAGGTGGTTGGGCGTTGGTAGTTGAGTTCAATCATTGTGGTAAGGACAAACACTTTGATCTCCGGGGATAGAAGCGCGTGGACCTCACTTTTCATATACGAAACAGTGGAAAGCTCATACGATCTGAAAAAAAGTATTAAATACATTGAGGCTACTTTAGTGTGTGCGGATCCCAAGACGCCCGCATGGTCAGGATTTCGATGAGCGTCAGCGCCGAGTGCTCCTATGCAATTCCGCTGTAGCGACCCGTACTGCACTCTGGCCTACAGGAATTCCTTGGGCCGGCCCACTATAGTGTGTAATATAGCGTTGATTTAGTTTCGTGATTTTTTCTGGGTTTTGACCGACCGGCGTTGGTGGCGGCGGGGATCTTGCCCCTCCTCGCGGTTGGCGTCCGGCGCGGGACGGCGCTGGGCTGGGCGGGGCCTAGCGGCGCGGCGGAGGGCGTGCTGGGTGGCGGCGTCCCTGCCTGGCGGCGGGGCTACTGCGGCTTGAGCCCTCTCCAACGCGCGGCGGCTGCGGCTTCTCTAGTGGTGGCTCGAGGTATCCCGGCGGTGGCTTGGCGGCGTGGCGCGGCGTAGCTCCGGCGATGACTCGGCGGCGGGCTGGAGGGCTTGGCATCGTCCAGTGGTGCTGCCTCTGCGGCGGTTACGGCTTGGGGCCCTGGACCCCGATCCGATCTGGATCTGGGGGTGCCGGGGTCTGGGCCATGGCGGCTGGAGGGGAATCGTCGGGGCTTGTCGGCCTCTAGGCACCATGGGGGTGCCGGCGGCGACGCGTGCCAGGCGTGGTGACACTGCTGGACGTGGTGGTCATCTTCTTCCCGAGATGGCCGGCCAGAGGCTTGGTGATCGGATCTCGAGATCCATCATCTTGTCCCGGCTGCGAGTAGGGGAGACATGGTTGCCGGTGAAAACCGAGCCAATGGCAGGCGATGGCGGTGTTCTCGCCGTTACCTTGATGAAGGCATCGTCGTGTAACTATTGTCGACCCACTCGTGCTGCTCTGGGGGAAACCCTAGGATCTGGTGTTCCAGGTCGGACGACGGCGGCACTGCGGTGTCGTTTCTCTCCTGGGAGCATCGTTTGCGGAGCAGCGCTGGAGGTCAGAGGCAGGAGGTGGAGCGGCTTCATCTTGCACGGAGCTTCGGTGGTGATGTCAAGTCATGCCTGACCGACAGGTGCTACGCCTTGTCATGCCTGGTCGGCAGGTGCTACGCACGACAGATCTTCCAAGGACTTCAAGCTGTGTCGGCTGGTGATACTTGGCAGCATGGCGCTGAGGTGTATCAGTGGCGACCGCGACGTGTTCAGCTGTTTGCGCGCAGGGAGGAGGTGTCGTTTGGCGCCGTGGTGGCGTCGACGTTAGCTAGACTGAGCAAGGTTGATGCATCAGGACAGTTCTGAAGATGGAGCGGTGGCAGTTGGCGGAGGCGGCATCTGAGTGCACGCCGGACCGGTGAGACCCATGCCTGGCAGGCGTCCTGGATGGGTTCTCAGGTCTTAGATGTTAGGTTTGGCTGCGATGTCTGTTTGGTATTAGGCCCAGGCTATCTGCGCCCCTTCATCAGCGGGATAGAAATGATTAGACGGCGGCTTTAGTCTTACTGTTGTATTACTTTGTAAGGTCTTGTGAGAATAATTAATAAAGTGGCCATATGCATCGCCTAGATGCAGAGGCCGGGGGTCATCCTCCTTTTCTAAAAAAAAATGTTGGTTTTCTCATGTTTCCGTCGGTTGACAACATGTTTCAGTAATGTTCATAAAGTTTATAAAATGTTCATGCCATCCAAATTTTTTTGACTTGTTTTAAAAAATGGTTCATGACATTGAAACAGTGTTTGTACCATTAAAAAATTACATGGCATTTAAAACAAATATTCACAACATTTTACCAATGTTCATCGTCTGTTCACAATAATGATCATTGTGTATTTAATAATTGTCCACCATGTATTTAAAGGATGTTTAGCGTGTGCTTTTAAACTGTTCACCATTTATTTCAAAAAGTGTTCATACCATATAAAAAATATTTACTTGTTTGAAAATGTTCATTCGTTTTTTTTTTCAAATATTGGGTTTACAAAATGTTCGACATGTACTAAAAATGTGCATTTAAGAGATGTTCAACAGAAAAGTGTTGAAGATGTATTTCCAAAAGTATTTTAGCGTGTATGTAAAAAATGTTTAATCTATCCATAAAAGTGTGCAACCTGTATTAAAAAATTAAATATATTTTAAAAATAGGAAAACAAAAATATAAAAACTGGAAGGAAGTAATAAAATCATTAAAGGAATGCACAACAAAAAAAATCACAACCTTCCTGAAATGACCAAAGGTTCGAAAACCTGTCTCGTAGACACTGCACGTTTTTAGAGGAGGTAGGCACTTTATGTAAGATCTTCCAAAACCAACGATATTGTGCCAGCCCATCAGAACAAACGCTTGAGCTTCTCCCCAGCGCCTTATGCGCCCTTTGACGCAACTGGCGCCCACTGCACCACGCTAGTGGGCCCATGAGAATGCAAGGCAGTGCAAAAAATGTATTAATGCGCAGAAAAACTACCCGAGAAACTAATCTTGATAGGATTCGATCCTGCGCCAGTTAGCTCCAAAGCTTGGTGGCCAACCATAGACCTATTAAGCTCTTATTGATACATTGCAACACGAAACCTCTAAGAACTAACTTTAGACGCGCTTTTTAGAAAAACGGGATTTCTTTTGAAAAGAAATATGAACAAAATTTGAATGTCCACATATTTAAAAAAAATCGCGAATTAGAAAAAAAAAGTTCATGTATTCAAAAACGTTCACCGATTCAAAGTTTCATAAAACCGAAAAAGTTCGTCGGTTTTCAAAAAAAGTTCATCGACTTTGAAAAAAGTTCACCGATGTTAAAAAAAATTCACCAATTTTCAATAAAAGTTCATCGAGATCAAAAAAAGTTCATCAACATTGAGAAAAAGTTCATCAATTTGAAAAAAAGGTTCATCGTGTTTTTAAAAAAGTTCATCAAATTTGAGAAAAGTTCATTGAACTTGAAAAAAGTGCACCGATTTTCCGAAAATTTGGTCACCTTTAAAAAAGTTCACTCATTTTAATAAGAAAGAGAAAAAAACAAAGATAGAAAATGAAACAGGGAAAACAACTGCCTTTTCTGCGTTTATATATAAATAAAATAAAAAGAACGACAATAGCACATGTGGTTATCTGGTTCAACTGGTTGGTGTGATGGCTACCTAAACGAACGGGCGTGGTTCGAGTTGTGGCTGCCGCACCTTTTTTGGGGAATTTTTAAGAAACAGGAAAGCAAGATGGGCCGGCCCGCTATAAAACCAAATGTACAGGGGGTGTGCGCCCTGTACCAAATGGCCTGTATTCGGCGCTTAAGGCGCCGAATAGGATTTGGCAGATATAGCACTAGCAGACCGAGCAAGCTGAACGACCGACGTACGCGAGCTTCTTGGGCCAGCCCTCACAGTTGCAACGTGAATGACGTCTTCCCAACGGGGCGACACAGGAAAGTGCGGGAGTGACTATACGCCGCACGATGTGGTAGAATACCGAGCAAACACGCATAAGGCGCTCGCCTGGGCCATACCATTTGCCACATAGAGCGCTAGCCTGTAGCGCCTTGGTTTTGATGCTGTAGAGACCGAGGTTTCCATATATCAACTCGGGCTTCCCTCTAACACCACTGTGGGGAACATTTTTTCGAACGAGAACATATTTTGTATTTGTGAATAAATTTTTAAAATGGAATGTTCTTTTGAAATTTTGAATATGTCATGAAAATTTCAAAAACAATTGAATGTCCAAAACATTTCAGAAAACATGGACATTTTTTGAACTTTCTATTTTTTTTGGAGAAATAGGAATATTTTCTAAAATTCCAAACAATGTTCAAAAAACAGGATTTTTTTAATGTTTTTTGAAAATGGGAGCTTTGTTTGGAATTCCCAAATATTTATCAAACAACCCTAAATTTTTTTGAATTGTGAACCTATTTACAAAACAAGGTCATGTTTAGAATTCAGAACATTTTCTGAAAAAGAAAAAACCGACGAAAACCGAAAAAAAGAAACAATAGGAAAACGAGAATGTTATAGAATTTTCCAGAACCGAAAGCAGGGCCCTCTCTGCTTACCCCTAAAATGAGCCAGCCCACTTGCTTTGCTCGGCAGTTGTTTGCTGTAATGTGCGGCAAATAGGAAATACTGAAAATCCCTATGTGATGCGTTTTGTGTCAAATTATTGGGGCTTCTCACAGAAGTGGGGAACACATCATGTGCAATGGTGATTGTGGTGCTACCGGTGCATCGGACCTGCTAGCACATTTCAAATTATTCCCAAAATGTGGAAAAATCAGCACATTCACACAATATCAATGTTTGTTGTCGTAAAATTTCATATCAAAATTCAAAAGATTGAAAAAAATGATAAATTTGACATAAATGTGATAATGGCAAATCTAAAGGCCGAGTTACATTACATACTATTTGGTGTTAGATTTGTCATTTTTGTATCTTGACCAATGTTTTGAATTTTGATTTGAATTTTTGCGACAACAAGCATTGATGTTGTGTGAATGTGTTCAACTATTTTTTCACATTTTTGAAACATTTTAAAATGTGTTACGGAGGTCGGTGAACCGATAGCACCACAAGCACTCGATGCACCAGATATTTCCCCACAAAAGCCAGCCAGTTAGGCCTACCCATTTAGTTGCCCGGTTCCGGAAACTTTCCGGAAGGTTCGTTTTAGTTTTAGTAATTATTGTTGTACTCTTTTTTCCTGATGTTTGTTTTAAGATTTCTTAGTTTTTTACTCCCTCTGTACAGAAATAATTGTAGTTGGAGGAAACTAGTACAAGTTCCCCTAACTACAGGTATTTTGGTACAGAGGGAGTAGTTTTAAAGTCTCTTTTTGATTATCATTTTCAGAATTTTATTTTTTTAATTTCAAAATTGTCTGGGTTTATTAAAAACATGTTCATGTTTTCAAACATTTGTTAAAAAATTCAAGATGTAGCCAGTTTTTTAAAGTTGTTCACATATTCAAAAGATGTTCCTGCATTCAGAAAGGTTTAGAATTTGAAAAATGTTTGGTTTTTAAAGTGCTTTATAAATTAGATTTTTTTAATGAATTTTAAATGTTTTCAGTAATTGTTCCCAATTTTAAAACACGTTCAAAATTTAGAAATGTTCATATTTTTCAGAATTTTTCAGATTTTCACAATTTTTAAACTGTTATCATTTTTTTAAATCAGGTTTTCAGAAAATGTTGTCTTTTGGAAAATGTACAGGTCTTAAATAATAATATTTTTTATAAAATGTTCGTATTTTTAAATAAGTAATTTCATGTTTTTTTATGAAACCAAAAAAGGTTGCTTTTTCTGGAAATATAAAAAAGGTTGCTACAGTAGCCTGCCGCTACATCACGCGATGGGCCGGCCCTGTGGGGGCGCTCCATTTGCGGGAGGCCTACCGCGGAGCGCGGCATAGGAGAGCTACCGCCCGTCTGGAATAGTCAGTCTGCCGTCCCAGATTACACTAGTCGGCTCAAAGAATAACTGAATTGAACCCTATATAAAAAGAAAACAAAATAAGGGAACCCTAGCACCGTCGCAAACCCAAAACTATTCTTCTTCAACCTCGCATCTGGTCTCGACGTATTGATCGCGGTCGCCGTCGACGCCACCAAAGGTACCCTCTCCGCTCCGCTCTTTCTTCTTCGCGGTGGAGTCGCGGTAAACCTAAATTTGTGAAAGCAAGTCTGAAGACCGCCCTCTGTCGAGTCGAGGGGCGCTCGGCATCCCCACCTGCCCCCTTCTCGTCGCTGCAGCGTGGGCGTGCTCCTCCCCGTGTCCTTAACCTTGCCGACCTGCTACTGCGCCGCCTTGCCGTCTCCCTCCACTCTGCCCCGCAACCCAGATCCGCGCCGCCTTGGTGAGGACGGTGGGGAGCACCGAGAGCGACGGTAGTGTGTTGCTGTGGCGGCGCTTTGTTCAGTACTTCAGTTTTTAGTGGCGTTGAGAGAATGAAGATGTTTTTGCTCCTGCTGCTGGTTGATTGCTATGTGTTTCTGCTTGCTAGCGATTGCTGGTTGATTTGCAATGTGCCGCTTATTTGCTACCTGCGTCTTCCTATCTGCTGCTGACGCTTGCTAGCTACTGCCCTGCGTGTGCTCAATAATAAGAATGTTTTGTTTTAATTATGGAGAAAAGTAATGTCGAATTGGGTAGATATATGATTTTTGAAGATATAACCGTTCAAAAATACAGTTGCTGGACATGTCTGCTAGCTACAAAAAATTTAATAAAGTATAAGTTGGTGGAATTAGAGAGTGGGATTTGAGGAAATCAGAGAAATAGATAATTTTATGGTGAGCCTCTCCAATCGATGATGTAGGGAGTCAAATTTGCGGAGTTCATCGGGCTCTAAAATCCACACAATAGTGGCAATGTGATTTGCTATTTTTTCCCATTTGAACCTTCTTGTGGTAATGTGGTCCGATTCTTGCATTCCTCGGCTCGGTGGCTAATTAGCCAGTCACACACTGCAGCCACCATGCGTGGCAGCAATCTGTGTGTGAATGGTCAGTTAGCTCACCTACATTTACTTGATTTGTTGTGTCAATTGGAGGAATGACTCTTCTACGCGATTCCTTCTTTGATTCATCAACTCACACATTGATGAGCTAAAACTCTAGTTTCCTCACAACGAAGTTAAATTTCTAATACTGCTGCAAAATAAGCTAAATTTTGGAAGTACTTTTGGCTGACATTTATTAGGTGTTTACCTTGACATGGTTCTCTTAATTTGTATTCTGTGTACAAGTTTTTTTTAACGCCTCTATGTATAAGGAGTTAGTGAGACAGTCAGCTGTCCAATGTATAGTACTGGGAAGTGTAAAATTCAGTTTATAGAATTGACCTGCCATTGCCAAGTGCAGAGTAATCTCCGATTACAAGGAATTATGCAACCCTTCTCATGTTAACGCGGTCTGAAGCCAGTCTAGGCTCGGTGGCTAATTAGCCAGCTATACACTTGAGCCACCATGGCAGCATTCTTTGTGTGAATGGTCAATAAGCTCACCTGCGTTAACTTGTTTATTAGTTGTGTCAATTGGAGGAATTCCTCTTTCACATGCTTCCTTCTTTGATACATCAAATCACGCAATTGCACTTGCATGTTTTTGTTTGGTGGCAATTTTGTTTAGGGTCTTTAGGAATTAAGAACCATTGTGCATATATGTGTTGCACTTTGATGCTTCTTTTTTTATTGCAACCAATAATCGGCGGTCACCTTAATGTACTCCTGTCGGTGTACATATTGGTTCACCTGTTAGTGAAGCAATCAGCAAGATAAGAAATGTATCTTCTGAGCAGTATGTTCCACCTTAACTGATGTTTGTGCTTGTGCTTTGGTGTTTATGTCTTTAGATTACCAGTATTTGATTGTGGATTGCCTGCTAGTTTGTTAGGAAGTTTGTACTGTCTAGATTTGTTTTACAAAACTGGTGTGCAATTGCTGAGTGGAGAGTCTTCTCTCTGTATAATTATATCATGCCCCCTTCCTGAAACAACCTTATGCTAGCACATGGTGGCTTATCTTTTGAAGCATACACACACACAATTAGTCCAGGAAATCACATGTTGCTCTGTAGGCTACAATATTGGTGCCTGTCCCTTCATACCCCTTCCGTCCGGAAATACTTGTCATCAAAATGAATAAAAGGAGATGAATCTAGATGTATTTTAGTTCTAGATACATCCCTTTTTATCCATTTTGATGACAAGTATTTTCGGACGGAGGGAGTACATGTAAAACTGGAATCATGTGGTGTTTTATTAGAGGTTATATGCATTTTTTTTGTTTATAGTAGCTGGAAGTATTCTAATGCTTAGGATTTGGGTTCATCATTTTTACCATTGACTAGTATATACATTGAAAAAGATGATTGATTTCTTTTGTTGTACACATTCTCTGTGAAACTCAAATGTAAAATTAGTTTTTTTTTTCAAATAGGCTGCTATTTTTCTTTTCTTTTTTAAGGGGGGCTACTATTTTTCTGTTAGTGCTCATCATGATGGATTGAATTGAAGACTTTTGTCCATTTTTCTCACTTCACTTTCAAACATATGCAGTATCATCCACAATGTCTGGCGGTATCAAGTCTGAAGTCCCCCAGCCATCTTCATCTCCTCCTGTGAAGCCCGCCTCAACTTCGTGCCGAAAGAAGAACTCCGGCACCTCGTTTGTCACGCAACTGAGGGATCACTTCCATGAGTTTATTCATGCCTCCATGGGCGAACACAGGACATGCTTAACAAACACTGTCAAGAAATTGTTTGCGATGTCAAAGGCTGTCGCAGAGGGGACCGCTGGGGCAAAAGAAGCTGGAGCTGAAAGCGGTTTGCCACTACAGAGTGAAGTGTCACGGTAGAAACATATGATGTAATGTCAGTTCTCTGTAGTGAAAGTTTGTCGCTGTTACTAATCATAATCCTCAAGTCAAACAGTAGAGAGTTTCAAATTTTTGGTGAATATATTATGTACAGTTACATCATGCTGTCGTCTTTTGACTGTCTATGCAAGAAGAGAAACACTTCTTTCTCTTCTATCTAATAGATAGAATCAAACTACCCAACACTTGTTTTTTCTGTATCTGATCTTTTGCCTATAAAAACGATGTCTTTGTCTATCTACAAGTGCGTCACGAGTATGACCAGGACCGCACAAATAACTAACCTAGCAGAGGAAGCAGCCCAACTGCTCCCCGCCGGCGAGCCGGAGGTGTCCGTCGCGTCGTAGAGGGAGCTGAGCTTGAAATCCGGGTTGGACCCGTACAGCAGCTGCACGCCTTCGACGTCGTCGACGGTGAGGTCGGCCTTCTTCTCCAGCGGCTTGATGCTCGGGTACATGACGGCCTGCGGCGAAGTCGAGTGTCCGAGCCCGAGGACGTGGCCGATCTCGTGAGTCGCCACGGACTCGAGGTCGATGGCCGCCGAGGCTTTTGTTTCGCCGGCGAAGTCCACCGCCCACCGCTCGGCGGCGTCGAGGTGGAGCCGCCCGTTCTTGGGGGAGAAGGCGTGGCCGAGCACGCCGAGCGGCCCGTCGAAGGGCACCCCGTCGCCGTGGCTGCCCCCGTAGAACCCCACCTTGATGTCGGCCTCGTCGTAGTCGTCCGTCTCGACGAACGCCACGGGGATGACCCGCGCCCACCGCTCGAACGCGCGCCGGAACACGGCCCTCACGTCGTCGTCCGGCAGGTAGCCGACGGTGGCCGTCGGCGACACGGCGTACGTGAGCACGACCGGGTCCGACCGCCGCGTCCACCGCGGCTTGCCCTTGAAGAACGTGAACCGGCTGACCGCGCCGCCGTGCTCTGGCGAGACGGACGCGCCGTGGTCGTCCTGGACGCCGCAGCGCGGGGACATCATCTGGTCGAGCGTCACGACGTCGAGCCGGCCGGTGACCGGCAGGCTGAGCCGGGACTGATACCGTTTGACGGCGGCCTCGAGGTGCTCGTCGAAGGCGTCCGTCGGGTCACCGCCGTGCTCCGGCCCGGCATGCTTGGGCATGTAGCCGAACATGGCCAGGTACCGCTTCAGGTCGCCGAGCCCCGTCACACGGGTCCCCCGCTGCGCGTCTAGCAGCCGCTTGAACGAGTGCCACCCTTGGCCATGGTGCCGGCCGTGCACCGGCGCCGGCGCCGGCGCAGGCCTCGCGGCGGCGCACGAGAGGAGGCAAAGTATCAGCACCAGCGGGAGACACGCAGCTGCCCGAGCGGGGCGACATGGAACCATCAGAGCCAGGCGCGCGCACGCGCTGGCCGTTATTCTCGTTACAGGTCTCCGCGCGGCAAAGAATCTTATGCAAGAAACGAAACAGAAGAGAACAAAAAGGTTCGGATAGGGGAGCCGATGGGTCTTTGGTTGGCCACCGGCTGACTCCGTCGCCGCCCCGTCGTCGTCTCCCCGGGTGCCCTTCTCCGTCACGCAATAGATCGAGCTCTGCGTCATACGCGAAGACCAAAGGCTTTTTTCTTTTCTTTTCTGCGAGACGATTCAAACGCATATACTCCTAGATTATATAGACATATCTCTATATTTCATATTTGGTAGAATATGATTTGTACTCCATCTTCTACCTTATACACCCTCTGCTCCTTTATATAAGGTGTATTTATTTTTTGAAAAGTCAAACGAGTGCATGTTTGACCAACTTTTTAGAAAAAATATGTCAATATTCATAATATGAAATTTATATCATTTGATCAATCATAAAAAGTAGTTTCATATTTTATCCATTAGGTGTTACAAATATTGTTAGTTTATTCTGTAATCTTGATCAAACATTCAAATGGTTGACTTGCACGGAAATCAATACATCTTATATTATAAAACAGAGGGAGTATATATTTCTAAAAGAGGCTTCTTATACTCCCAAGTGCTGATGTCAGATTCTTAGTGATTCCGTATTAATATGGAGCTAATCCGAGCGGTGTTACACCCGGGCTCGGCACACGTATTAGGAACTGCAGTAGGAGCCACCTAGCTGGTCGCGATTCAGCTTCGGACCCGCCCGAGTCTGGCCTGGAAGGAGGTAGGAACGCGCCTTCAGCGTGGCCTCTGTGAGGAGACAAGAACTTTACGACCGGACGGTTCGTGCAAATTGACCAAGGAAGATGATTAAGTTGACAAGTTAATGGTTTAGGTGATTGGGCTGAGGTGATCGTATGATGGGCAAAGAGTAGAGATTGATCATGGATGCCCCTGTCAAATGGCGTTTTCAACGCCCTCAGCGCATACGGCAAGTTGGAAAACGACGTAGCGGGCCGTTTTCTCGGCCTTGGTCTTAGCGGGCGGCTTACGTTTGTATACTAGAAAGAGAAATTGCTCTAGCCTGTTGCAGCTTCAGTGGAGAGAGTTCTCCTTTTCCTAGTCCCAGCACCATAGCCAGAAAAATACCACATCGATTTAAATGCCCAAACCCTGCACAAGAAAAACAGAGCCAATAGTTTCGATCATACTAGTTCCTGGCCCTTGTTGCCCATTCGTGCGCCAACGCAACACAGTCGCGTCACGATCAGATGGCGATCTCCTGTCCTGTGCGAGGCGTTCGACCGCAGTATCTTGCATCGTTCCCATCCTCCAGTATTGTGGAGACCGTGACCATCTGACCGCGACCCGTGCGCGCTGCACCAGAGAAGGCCGCCCTGCCTGGCCCCATGAGCGACGAGTTTTTTCCCCCTCTTCTGAATGGTCTTGCAGCTTCTCCACAAAATGTTCACATCTTGGGACGCGTTGGCTGATGCATTAACTGCTTGGCGCGTCTGTTACTTTAATGCATTGTCAACACTCTTATTCTGTACTTGAACAGTCCGCACTTGAGTGCTTTTGATTAATCTTACATTTTGAGATACTAATAAACTCCGTGGCCTCCCGCTAGTTGTAGCTTTCATGCATGGCCACTGGAAACTCAACTTTGGTAGTGCGCTGAATGGTCGTCCGAGACTGTCTTATACTAGAAGGATACGCGCGCTTTGCTGCGCCGTTTTTCTCTAATTGTTATTTGTGTCATTTTCTTTTTTAACATACAAAGGTATAACATATCTTGTTTTCAGTCCACACAATATGGTTGCATTAATTTGTTTACTAAAGTATGGTAAAGAAAACGGTAAAGACTATCAAAAAAAGATACGGAGTAGAACACAACAAGCAAAGTGTGCTATTAGATAATTTAGGTCAATATAATATTCAATAATATAACGTGTATTCCTAACAACAAAGAGGTTTTCTTATATCTTCAATACAAGTTATGATTAGTCTTACTACAGCGAGATAATACACCATAGTCGTAAGCACCAACTTGGAAACTTTAAAAGTTCCATTACCAATTCGAGCTTCCCCACTTAAAAAATGTTTGTTACAACGTTAGATCTGGCGAAGATGAAATCATCCTCTTATTCATTACCATTAAATGGACATGCAATGTAAAGTGAAATAAAATCTCCTTTTGACTTTCTAAACTCAAAAACTCAATTGATAGGTTGTCGACCAACGTCGGGAGGTGGCACGTGTGGAGGAAAAACTCCTCCCATGAGTCGGACATCAATGTTGGCAGCAAATGGAGAGGACAACTCCTCTGCAGAAACGTAGATCTAGGAATCACTCTGCGGTTGCTCGCTGTCGATGACCTATGATGAGGGTGGGCAGCGAGCCATTGGAGGGTGATTCCCATCTTGAACAGGCAAGGAGGTGCATGGGGCAAAGCTACGACCAGAGCTGATTATCATGGCCAGAGCAAAGTAGAGCAACGTCTCGAAACCTAACACACGGGGATGCTCAACATCAAAACCAATAAAAGGTTGGGGAGAGAACTCAGGACGCGGCAAAGGAAGATTTCACACGAAAGTAACAGCAGAAATGGCGATGAAGGAACACCCCTAGACAGGTCCCGCCTATCGTCCAACTGAAACCCTCCTTCCACGGACCGCCACCAATGGACGCAAACCTAAGAGCATCTCCAGCAGCATGTGTATACCCCGTTGTCTAAAATTTCATGTACACAATAGTCTAAAAAGATTCCCTTATATACACGACCGATTTTTCAGCATATTGTCTATATTTGAATATATATTTTTTGCAGGGGAATATTATCTTATAAGTACATATTGAACTATCACAGTACAGAAGCTCAACAAATTTATAAAACTTTCATCACCTTCCATGAGCAAAAATCAACACAAATATCATATATCAAATAGAATAGCAGCATCTCTAATTAAATAGCAGTAGTAGCATCACCAATCACAGCAAGAAAATCGAATAGCAACATGTCTGCATAAATAGCAGTAACAGCGTATGTCCCCGTATGTAATCACGGCAAGCAAATCCAACAGCAGCTTCTCTAATTAAATAGTTGTAGCAATAGCCTCCCTAATTAGACCCAACCTAAATGCCGCCGACCGCCCGTGCTTCCTCACAATCAACAGCGAAGTCCTGAGCTCACTTCCCATTCCTCCGCGCGCCCAGACCACAGCAAACGGAGCCACGAAGCCGGCCGCTGCTCCCTTCCCCTTCCCTTCTTGTGCTTCCTCCTCCGTCCACTCTCGGCTGCAGCCAAGCTTGTGTTTCCTCCTCCTTTGGCTGTTCGGCATATGCAGCCAGGCCTAGAGCTCCCCGTACATCCACGTCGCCGACTGCTGCTCCCTTCCCCCTCCTCCGCCCAGACAACGACCACAACCATTCCATCGGCCGCAGTCCCCCCATCATCCTCCTCCTCCAAATCCATGCCATCGCTTGCTGTTCCACCCATCCTCGAAGAATCTGGCACGGGTAGGCGCGTCGGCCGCCGGTCTTGGCACATATGCGAGTGGTGGGGATAGATTTTGAGCCCATCCTCAAAGGATCCAGATGGTTAGGCGCGCCGACCGCAGGCTCCGGCACAGATGCGAGCTCTGGGACAGATTTCGGGCCTTAGTCGTGGCTTTAGATGATGTCACGCACGAGCTGCTGGAGATGCCACGAGCCATGAGCAGTTAATCCATGGCAGTCGACCCAGCCGTCTCCCTCGTCGCTGCAGCAGGCCACCCCAGCAGACCTCTCCCGCGAGGCGGCGACCACATCAGAGAATTTTCAGCGACCCACTAAGTCACGTGGCGCCCAACTAATTCACACCGATTGCACCGAAGACACGTACACATGAAAAAATGGATACGCAGGGACCCAGCTGCCCACACAACATGTCTCATCCACTGCCATCCGGGTCCCACACTGTTTTCACACCCTCGATTCACCGGGAGAGCTCATTTCACGGGAGCTTAGTATCTGTAGATATTGCACTTGCCCAATTCGCATCAAGATTTGTGTGCCTTTCGGCTTTTCTCTGTTGGGTTTAGGCCTACCCTCTATTTCTACGTCGTATATGTGGTGCCACTCACAATGCGACTCGAGGTTAGAGGGTGAGACCTACTTATATTATTAATTCCAGAGTCCTGATCTGTATGCACATAAGCTTCCAAGTTTAAACTAACTTGTTTCTAAATAGAGTCAGGATGTGATTAACAACCATAATATAATTCACCTTTAAATAAACACTATTTTGTTACGACACACGCATATGAGTTATACGCCATAATTAATGTAATGACTAATTATGTAGATCATAGTAAGGCAGTATTTGACCATCGATCTAATTCCCTTCCAATTAATATTGTTCCCATGCAATATTTCCAGTATATAATACACATATATACTGTGTTCCAATATATTTTTGCGGGAAATTTTTCATCTATTCATCTTCAATCATGGCAGTACAACGAACATAAAAAATAATAAAAATTATATCCAGATCCGTAGACCACTTAGCGACGACTACAAGCACTGGAGCGAGGCGAAGGCGCGCCGCCGTCATCGTCCCTCCATCGCCGGAGTCGGACATAACTTGTTGTAGTAGACAGTCGGAAAGTCTTCATGCTAAGGCCCCATAGGACCAGCGCACCAGAACAGCAACTGCCGCCGATGAGGAATAATGTAGATTAGAAGGATTCAACCCGAAGACACAGGAATGTAGACGAACAACGACGAGATATGAGCAAATCCACTAAAGATAGATCCGCCGGAGACATACCTCCACATGCCCACCAACGGTGCTAGACGCACCGCCAGAATGGGGGCTAGGAGGGGAGGCATTCATTCCATCTTCAGGGAGCCGCCACCGTCTCACCATCCCGGGCAGGACACAAACCCTAACAAAACTAAAAGGAACGACTAAAAATGGAGCCGTCCTGCCGGCCCTTGCCGAGATTCACCGCACCCCCATGGCCGTAGGGCCAACGGAGAGGAGGCGGCACCGGCAAGAGGCAGGAACCCTACCTTTTTTGGAGGAGGAGGAGCACATGGGTCACTGGATTCCAATATTAGTTGACCAGCTTCCTCAAGCAAACGCCTAAGTGTATAATCTAGCAAGAATTAATTCCAAAATTGTCTTAACAATGTCGACTAGCTTATAGACATTAATTCCATCAATAAGCAATTCCATCTATCAAAGATAATAATTCCATGCTTACACAAAGCATGTTTCCACAATGAGGTTCATGAATAATTAACAAGCAAAATAGGGTAGCAGATCGATTGGCTGTTTACAGTCGTACTGAGTCTTGCACGACTGTTTGGATGAACAGAGGTCCTCCATGTATCGAGGAATTGTTGCCTCTGGATTGTAACCATGTTATTTTGCAATAAAACTCCCCTTTTCCTCGAAAAAAGCAATATTTGGATATAGTTGAAGGACACAAATTCCTACATCTCCCACTTGTCCAAAACAATTATTCAAATATACAAAGTCCCAAAGCACTAACATGCTTGCTGAATAATTCCTTACTAACAGGCTTAGTCAACCAGCCACCATTTTAGTACTCGGTAAAAACTCGAGACAAACTAGCTTTAGTCGATTTATTACATCACGAATATAATGATATCTTCCGTCAATGTGTTTAGTCGTGCTTTGAAACTTGGGTCCATGGAAACCTTGAGTGCTGCCTGATTATCACAATAGACAGTAATTGGTTTGTTTACACTATTCACAATCTTCAAAGTAGAAAGAAATTCCTTCAGCCAAATGACAACTTCGGAAGCAGCAATATACTCTGCTTCCATAGATGACAATGCCACCGAATCTTGCTTCTTACTACTCCAAGAGATAGCTCCACTAGCCAATGTGGAAAGATACCCAGAAGTTGACTTTCATTCATCCAGATCACCCTGTCAATCAGCATCAATAAAACTCTGCAGCTGTAGATTGTCTCTGTTAAAACATAGACATAAATCCAAAGTAGCCTTAACATATCTCAAAACATGCTTCATTTGATTCCAAAGTGCAACACTAGGGTTCTTTTGATATCTACGTAAAATTCCTACTGCATAGCATATATAAATGACATGTAAACAACAATGCATACACCATGGGCCCCAAAGTAGAAGCATAAGGAATAGTTTCCATTTTCTTCTTTTCCTCGGGAGTTTTAGGACACATTTCCTCACTGAGTTTATTCCCTGCTACTAAAGGTACAAGTGCAGGTTTGCATGTTTCCATAGAGAATTGTTTAAGTACAGTTTTCAAATATGACTTTTGAGATAAACCCAAAATTCATTTTTGTCGATATCTAAGTATTTCCACTCCTAGGACATAAGAAGCATTACACATGTCTTTCTTATCAAAAGTAGAAGATAATCTGGACTTAACTGTTGTTAGCATTTCCTTATTGTTAGAAGCAATCATTATATCATCAACATATAGTGATAAGAGTGTGAAATTCCTCCCACTATCTTAAAATAAATGTGATGGTCTCATTCCATCATAGAAAAACCATATGATGTGATAGCATCATCAGATAATATATACCATTGGCGTGAGGATTGCCTTAAACCATAAATTGACCTTTTCAGCCTACACATCTTTCCCTGATTTCCTTCTTCAATAAAACCATCAGGTTGAGAAATGTAAATCTCTTCCTCCAAATTTCCATTCAAGAATGCAGGTTTAACATCCATTTTGTGGAGTTCTAGATCAAAATGAGCAGTTAAAGCACTAATAATTCAAATAGAAGTAAACTTTGCAACAGGAAAAAAGTTTCTACAAAGTCAATTCCCCCCTTTGTGTGTAACCTTTGGCAACAAGTCTGGCATTGTACTTTTCCACGCAACCAGATGCATTTAACTTCCTTTTAAATACCCACTTTGATCCTATATGCTTTCTATCATTTGGTAGGCCCACTAATTCCCAAACCTTATTATGTTCCATTAATTTTAATTCCTCTTGCATGTCAGCCATCCAAAGATTGGATTATGTACTAGACATAGCTTCCCTTAGGTTCGTTCTCGAAGAGTGATGTTTTGGAATAATCTTCCCCCCAAACTACATAATAATCATCAAGATATGCAGGGGTATTTATATTCATCCCACTTCTCATAGGTTCACTAGTAGTAGGAGTTCCAGCAAAGGGAGCATTGACTGTATGACTTTCCTGATTAGAAGCATTAGTTTCAGCATTATCCATGTTAACATCTTGGTCACGGGTTAACAATTCCACCATAGGACGTTTTGCCCTACGAGGTGTGTCCTGATCTAGAAAAACAGTGTCCCTGCTTTCCAGTAATTTCCTTTTCTCAATATCATACAACCTGTAGCCATTAGACCCAGTAAAATAATCAATAAAAATTCCTGGTTGGCTCTTAGGTTGTAGTTTAGTTCTATGTTGAGAAGGCACTATTATCTGTGCATTGCAGCCCCAAACAGCTAAATGTCTTATAGTCGGTTTCCTCCCCTTCCATAATTCATAGGGAGTTACAGGAACTGATTTTGATGGAGAGTGATTCAATAAATAAACAAGTGTGTGCAGTGCTCCCCCCCCAAAAAAAACTCAATGGTAAATCAGAACAAGCCATCATTGATCTAACCATGTCTAACAAATTTCTATTCCTCCTCTCGACAACCTCGTTTTGTTGAGGAGTGTAGGGTAATGTATACTGATGCACAATTCTATGTTCCTTACAAAATTCATCTAGAATTCATGATGTGTATTCGTCCCCACAGTCAATTCGCAACAATTTAATCTTCTTATTTAATTGATTTTACACTTCCGCCTTGAAGGTCTTAAACATCTCAAAACCTTTAGACTTGTGTTTAAGAAGATAGACATACCCATACCTAGAGAAGTCATCTATAAAGGTTATAAAATAGACTTTCTGACCTCCCAAAGTAGGTGTAGAAAATTCCCCACAAATATCAGAATGGACTATGGCTAGCTGCTCATTAGATCTTCCACCTTTGGGAAAAGGTGATCTAGTCATCTTCCCCATAATGCAAGCTTCATACACACCATAATCCTCCCACTTAAAATTCAAAGTTCTAGAAATAATTAGTCTCTTAATTTTGTTCTTAGAAATATGTCCTGGCCGCAAATGCCAGAGATAAGATTCTGAACAATTATCACTTCCATTGATATTCCTCACTACCGAGTTTTATTCAGTTACCATGTTGTCGGTGTGAAAACTGGCAGACCCCTGGGTAGGGGGTCCCGAGCTGTGGATCTCGTACAGATGGTAACATGAACAAGGAGACGATGTTTACCCAGGTTCGGGCCCTCTTGATGGAGGTAAAACCCTAGGTCTTGCTCTTGTTTATATTGACATAGATGTATCGAGTACAGAGTTGATCTACCTCGAGATCATTAGATATGTTCTAACTCTAAGTCTAGGTGAATGAGATTGTGTTGATGTCCCCTCTATGGGCTAAACCCTTTGGCTTATATACATGCCAGGTAGGGAATCTAGGGTTACAAGATCGGTATCCTGTCGTGGAGGCGGCGGGAGAAGTCTTGGAGTATAGGACTGAAGGAAATATGCCCTAGAGGCAATAATAAAGTTGTTATTTTATATTTCCGTATTCATGATAAAGGTTTATTATTCATGCTAGAATTGTATTGATCAGAAACTTAAATACATGTGTGAATACATAAACAAAATACCATGTCCCTAGTGAGCCTCTACTAGACTAGCTCGTTGATCAAAGATGGTTAAGGTTTCCTAACCATAGACATATGTTGTCATTTGATAACGGGATAACATCATTAGGAGAATGGTGTGATGGACAAGACCCATCTGTTAGCTTAGCATATTGATCATTCAGTTTATTGCTATTGCTTTCTTAAATGTCAAATACATATTCCTTCGACTATGAGATTATGCAACTCCCGGATACCGGAGGAATACCTTTTGTGCTATCAAACGTCACAACGTAACTGGGTGATCATAAAGATGCTCTACAGGTATCTCCGAAGGTGTTTGTTGAGTTGGCACACATCAAGATTAGGATTTGTCACTAAGAGTATCGGAGAGGTATCTCTAGGCCCTCTCGGTAATACACATCACAAGAAGCCTTGGAAGCAAAGTGACTAATGAGTTAGTTGCAAGATGATGTATTACGGAACAAGTAAAGAGACTTCCTAGTAACAAGATTGAACAAGGTATGAAGATACCACGATCAAATCTCGGGCAAGTAACATACCGATGGACAAAGGGAATTACGTATGTTGTCATAAGGTTCGACCGATAAAAATCTTCATAGAATATGTAGGAGCCAATATAGGCATCCAGGTTCCGCTATTGGTTATTGACCGGAGAGGTGTCTCGGTCATGTCTACATAGTTCTCGAACCTGTAGGGTCCGCACGCTTAACGTTCATTGACGATATAGTGTTATATGAGTTATATGATTTAGTGACCGAATGTTGTTCGGAGTCCTGGATGAGATCGCGGACATGACGAGGAGTCTCGAAATGGTTGAGAGGTAAAGATTGATATACATGAACGTGTGCTGAACGCGGATGTGTCGTACGTTCGGTACTCGATCGGTTGGATCGCGAAGAAGTTCAACTACATCAACCGTGTTACTAAACGCTTCCACTTACGATCTACAAGGGTATGTAGACACACTATCCCCTCTCGTTGCTATGCATCTCCATGGATAGACCTTGCATGTGCATAGATTTTTTTGTTTTCCATGCAACGTTTCCCAACAGTGGCATCCGAGCCAGGTCTATGCGTAGATGATATGCACTAGTAGAACACAAAGAGTTGTGGGCGGTGATAGTCATACTACTTACCACCAATGTCTTATTTTGATTCAGCGGTATTGTGGGATGAAGCGGCCCAGACCAACCTTACATGTCCACGCACAGGAGACCGGTTCCACCGACAGACATGCAACTAGTTTTGCATAGAGGGGGCTGGCGGGTGTCTGTTTCTCCCACTTTAGTTGAATCGAATTTGACTATGGCGGTCCTTGAAGAAGGTTAAAACAACAAACTTGATGAATCACCGTTGTGGTTTTTGCGTAGTTAAGAACAGTTCTTGCTAGAAGCATGTAGCAGCCACGTAAAACTTGCAACAACAAAGTAGAGGATGTCTAACTTGTTTTTGCAGGGCATGTTGTGATGTGATATGGTCAAGATGTGATGTGATATATGTTGATGTATGAGATGATCATGTTTTGTAATATCGACAACCGACAGGAGCCTTAGGGTTGTCTCTTTATTGTATGAAATGCAAGCGCCATGTAATTGCTTTACTTTATCGCTATGTGTTAGCAATAGTTGGCGAGATGACCCCGACACAACGATAGAGATCAAGGTGTCGAGCCGGTGATGATGGAGATCATGACGATGCTTTGGAGATGGAGATCAAAAGCACAAGATGATGATTGCCATATCATGTCACATATTTTGATTGCATGTGATGTTTTTCTTTTATGTGTCTTATTTTGCTTAGAACGGCGGTAGCATTATAAGATGACCCCTTCACTAAATTTCAAGATAAAACTGTTCTCCCCGAGTATGCACCGTTGCCAAAGTTCATCGTTTTGAAGCACCAAGTGATGATCGGGTGTGATAGACTCTACGTTCGCATACAACGGATGTAAGACAGTTTTGCACATGCAGAATACTTGGGTTAAACTTGACGAGCCTAGCATGTACAGACATGGTCTCGGAACACTGAAGACCGAAAGGTCGAACATGAGTCATATAGTAGATATGATCAACATAGAGATGTTCACCATTGTGACTACCCCATCTCACGTGATGATCGGACATGGGTTAGTTGATTTGGATCATGTATCATTAGGCTAAACTTGAGGGATGTTTATTTAAGTGGGAGTTCATTAGTAATTTGATTAATTGAACTTAATTTATCATGAACATAGTCTTATAGTTTTGCATATCTATGTTGTAGATCAATGGCCCGAGCTACTGTTCCCCTAAATTTTAATGCGTTCCTAGAGAAACCTAAGTTGAAAGATGATGGTAGCAACTACACAGACTGGGTCCGTAACTTGAGGATTATCCTCATTGTTGCACATAAGAATTATGTCCTTGATGCACCGCTAGGTGACAAACCTGCTGCAGGAGCTGAAGCAGATGTTATGAACGTCTGTCAAGCTCGATCTGATGACTACTCGATAGTTCCGTGTGCCATGCTTTACGGCTTAGAACCGGGACTTTAAAGACATTTTGAACGTCATGGAGCATATAAAATGTTCCAAGAGTTGAAGTTGATATTTCAAGTAAATGCTCGGGTTGAGAGATATGAAGTCTCCAACAAATTCTATAGTTGCAAGATGGAGGAGAACAGTTTTGTCAGTGAACACACACTCAAAATGTATGGGTATCATAATGATACGTCTCCAACGTATCTATAATTTTTTATTGTGCCATGCTATTATATTATCCATCTAGGATGTTTTATATGCATTTATATGCTGTTTTATATGATTTTTGGGACTAACCTATTAACCTAGAGCCCAGTGCCAGTTTCTATTTTTTCCTTGTTTCCGAGTTTTACAGGAAAGGAATACCAAACGGAGTCCAATTGACGTGCCAATTTTTGATGATTTTTTATGGACCAAAAGAAGCCCCCAGAGTAAAAGAGTTGGGCCAGAAGAGTCCCGAGCCATCCACGTGGGTGGAGGGCGCGCCCTACCCCCTGGGCGCGCCCCTATCTCGTGGATGACTTGGAGACCCCCCTGACATGAGATCGACGCAAAAAATTCCTATAAATACAGAAACCCCCAGAAAGAAACCTAGATCGGGAGTTCCACCGCCGCAAGCCTCTGTAGCCACCAAAAACCAATCGGGTCCCTGTTCCGGCACCCTGCCGGAGGGGGGGGGATCCATCACCGGTGGCCATCTTCATCATCCCAGCGCTCTCCATGACAAGGAGGGAGTAGTTTACCCTCGGGGCTGAGGGTATGCACCAGTAGCCATGTGTTTGATCTCTATCTCTCTCTCGTGTTCTTGACTCGGCACGATCTTGATGTATCGCGAGCTTTGCTATTATAGTTGGATCTTGATGTCTACTACGCAACCTTCTTCTTGTAGACTTTGTTGGGCCTCCAAGTGCAGAGGTTTGTAGGACAATAGCAAATTTCCCTCAAGTGGATAGGTTTATCAATCCGTGGGAGGCATAGGATGAAGATGGTCTCTCTCAAGCAACCCTGCAACCAAATAACAAAGAGTATCTTGTGTCCCCAACACACCCAATACAATGGTAAATTGTATAGGTGCACTAGTTCGGCGAAGAGATGGTGATACAAGTGCAATATGGATAGTAGATATAGGTTTTTGTAATCTGAAAATATAAAAATAGCAAGGTAACTAATGATAAAAGTGAGTGTAAACGGTATTGCAATGCTAGGAAACAAGGCCTAGGGTTCATACTTTCACTAGTGCAAGTTATCTCAACAATAATAACATAATTGGATCATATAACTATCCCTCAAGATGCAACAAAGAGTCACTCGAAAGTCACTAATAGCGGAGAACAAACGAAGAGATTATTGTAGGGTACGAAACCACCTCAAAGTTATTCTTTCGGATCGATCTATTCAAGAGTTCGTACTAGAATAACACCTTAAGACACATATGAACCAAAACCCTAATGTCACCTAGATACTCCATTGTCACCTCAAGTATCCGTGGGTATGATTATACGATGTGCATCACACAATCTCAGATTCATCTATTCAATCCAACACAAAGTACTTCAAAGAATGCCCCAAAGTTTCTACCGGAGAGTCAAAACGAAAACGTGTGCCAACCCCTATGCATAAGTTCACAATGTTACGGAACCCGCAAGTTGATCACCAAAACATACATCAAGTAGATCACGTGAATATCCTATTGTCATCACAGATAAGCACATGCAAGATATACATCAAGTGTTCTCCAATCCTTAAAGACTCAATCCGATAAGATAACTTTAAAGGGAAAACTCAATCCATTACAAGAGAGTACAGGGGAAGAAACATCATAAGATCCAACTATAATAGCAAAGCTCGCGATACATCAAGATCGTGCCGCCTCAAGAACATGAGAGAGAGATCAAACACATAGCTACTGGTACATACCCTCAGCCCCGAGGGTGAACTACTCCCTCCTCGTCATGGAGAGCGCCGGGATGATGAAGATGGCCACTGGTGAGGGACCCCCCCTCTGGCAGGGTGCCGGAACAAGGTCCCGATTGGTTTTTGGTGGCTACAGAGGCTTGCGGTGGTGAAACTCCCGATCTCTTCTGTTCCCCGATGTTTTTAGGGTACATGGATATATATAGGCGAAAGAAGTCGGTCAGGGGAGCCACGAGGGGCCCACGAGGGTGGGGGCGCGCCCAAGGGGGTAGGGCGCGCCTCCCTACCTTGTGGCTTCCTCGAAGCTTCCCTGATGTCTACTCCAAGTCTCCTGGATTGCTTCCGTTCCAAAAATAACTCTCCCGAAGGTTTCATTCCGTTTGGACTCCGTTTGATATTCCTTTTCTTCGAAACACTGAAATAGGCAAGAAAACAACAATTTGGGCTGGGCCTCCGGTTAATAGGTTAGTCCCAAAAATAATATAAAAGTGTTTAGTAAACCCGTAAACATCCAAAACAGATAATATAATAGCATGAATACTTCATAAATTATAGATACGTTGGAGACGTATCAGCATCCCCAAGCTTAATTCCTGCTCGTCCTCGAGTAGGTAAATGATAAAAGAAATAATTTATGAAGTGTCAATGCTAGCAGGTGCACAAGTTTGATCAATGATAATTTCAATCACCTTTTCTAGCATTATTATATATCATAACAGTAGCTCAACTCATAGAACTTTTCATGATCAAGTAACAAACTATTCACATGTTAAAGTATAGATCATAAACTTTCTTGAAAACTAACAAACCGTGTTATTAGTCATCATACAATTACAATTCATCTTATTTTCAGGAAGAGTCTATGTCAGAGCTTTGATTCAGCAAACTTCACATACTCAACTATCATTTAGTGTTTCACAATTGCTAACACTCACGTGATATTTATGGGTTCAAAGTTTTAATCAGACACAGAGAAAGATAGGGGCTTATAGATTCGCCTCCCAACCTTTTACCTCAAGGGTAATGTCAACAATAATAGCTCATGATGCCTTACATCCAATTGGATATATATATATATATATATATATCAGAATCTTTCCAACACAATGTGCTTGCCAAAGGATAAAATGTAAAAAGGAAAGGTGAAGATCACCATGACTCTTGCATAAGGTAAAAGACAAGAATAAAAGATAGGCCCTTCGCAGAGGGAAGCAGAGGTTGCCATGCACTTTTATAGTTGGATGCACAAAATCTTAATGCGAGGGAATGTCACTTTATATTGCCACTTGTGATAGGGACCTTTATTATGCAGTCCGTCGCTTTTATTGCTTCCATATCACAAGATCGTATAAAGCTTATTTTCTCCACACTAAAAGATCATACATATTTAGAGAGAAATTTTTATCGCATGCACCGATGACAACTTACTTGAAGGATCTTACTCAATCCATAGATAGGTATGGTGGACTCTCATGGCAATACTGGTTTAAGGGATGTCTGGAAGCACAAGTAGTATCTCTACTTGGTGCAAAGAATTTGGCTAGCATGAGGGGGAAAGGCAAGCTCAGCATGTTGGATGATCCATGACAATATACTTTATTTCGGATATAAGAAAACATAACCCATTACGTTGTCTTCCTTGTCCGACATCAACCTTTTAGCATGTCATATTTTAGTGAGTGCTCACAATTACAAAAGATGTCCAAGATAGTATATTTATATGTGAAATCTCTCTTCCTTCAATATTCTTTCATGAATTGTTCAAGTGACCAATACAATGTTTGCTAACCTTCAATAAAGTTACCACCTCTACTTCTTATATGTGAAGTCATTACTCCCCATGGGATAAGCATATGAAACATATATAATTTCAAATTTATGATATTTGCTCATTCAACTATTTACTCATAGGATATAAGTGAAGCACACGAGTAAATGACAAACTACTCCAAAAAGATATAAGTGAAGATCAATGAGTAGTTAAATAATTATGTAGCTATGTGAAGACTCTCTCTCATTTAAGAATTTCAGATCTTGGGATATTATTCAAACAGCAAGCAAAACTAAATAAAACGACATTTCAAGAATAGCAAACATCACGTGAAGAAGCAAAAACTTAGGATCAAACCGATACTAACCGATAGTTGTCGAAGAAGAAAGGTGGGATGCCAACCGGGGCATCCCCAAGCTTAAATGCTTGAGACTTCTTGAAATATTATCTTGGGATGCCCTGGGCATCCCCAAGCTTGAGATTTTGTGTCTCCTTGATTCCTCTCATATCATGGTCTCCCTAAATCTCAAAAGCTTCATCCACACAAAACTCAAGAAGGACTCGTGAGATAAGTTAGTATAAATCAATGCAGAAACCTTATCATTTTCTACTGTAACAAATCACTAAAATTATCATTCAAAATTGCATACTAAATGCCTCTGCATATTTAATAGTCCTATCCTCTAATAGAATCATTAAACAAGCAAACATATGCAAACAATGCAAACATAACAGCAATATGCCAAAACAGTACAGTCTGTAAAGAATGCAAGATTCATCATACTTCCCTAACTCCAAACATTATGAAATTCTACCACGCTGTAGAAAATTTATCAAATCTTATTATGCAAAAAGTTTCAACATTTTATCATATTCTGCCTTTTCTAGGGAATTTTTGCAACAGCGATAAACTTTCTGTTTTGAAACAGCAACATGTAGACTTGCAAAATAAGCATGGTAAAGGCTATCCTTGACATTTTTATTGAAAATAGAGATGCAAAACATTATTCTAATTAAAAGAAAGAAAATTCTAACAAAAGAAAATGACGCTCAAAGCAAAACACATATCATGTGGTGAATAAAAATATAGCCTCTAGTAAAGTTACCGATAGACGAAGACGAAAGAGGGAATGCCTTCCGGGGCATCCCCAATATTAGGCTCTTGGTTGTCCTTGAATATTACCTTGGGGTGCCTTGGGCATCCCCAAGCTTAGGCTCTTGCCACTCCTTATTCCATAGTCCATCGAATCTTTACCCAAAACTTGAAAACTTCACAACACAAAACTCAACAGAAAACTCGTAAGCTCCGTTAGTATAAGAAAATAAATCACCACTTAGGTACTGTTGTGAACTCATTATAAATTCATATTGGTGTAATATCTAATGTATTCCAACTTCTCTATGGTTCATACCCTCCGATACTACTCATAGATTCATCAAAATAAGCAAACAACACATAGAAAACAGAATCTGTCAAAAACAGAACAGTCTGTAGTAATCTGTATCAAACGTATACTTCTCGAACTCCAAACATTCTACAAAAATAGGACGACCTAGATAATTTGTTTATTGATCTACTGCAATTGGAATCAGTATTTTATCACTTTCTGGTGATTTTTAACAATTGTTTTCGTGAGCAGAAAGTTTCTGTCTTTTTCAGCAAGATCAAATAATTATCATCCAAGAAGATTCTATAGGTCTTACTTGGCACAAACACTAATTAAAACATAAAACCACATCTAACCAGAGGCTAGATGATTTATTCATTACTAAACAGGAACAAAAAGCAAGGAACAAAAATAAAATTGGGTTGCCTCCCAACAAGCGCTTACGTTTAACGCCCCTAGCTAGGCATGATGATTTCAACGATGCTCACGTAAAAGATAAGAATTGAAACATAAAGAGAGCATCATGAAGAATATGACTAGAAAATTTAAGTCTAACCCACTTCCTATGCATAGGGATTTTGTGAGCAAACAACTTATGGGAACAAGAATCAACTTGCATAGGAAGGTAAAACAAGCATAACTTCAAGATTTTAAGCACATAGAGAGGAAACTTGATATTATTGCAATATGTAGAAGCATATGATCCTCTCTCATAATAATTTTCAGTAGCATCATGAATGAATTCAACTATATAACCAGCACATAAAGCATTCTTTTCATGATCTACTTGCATAGAAATTTTACCACTCTCCACATAAGCAAATTTATTCTCATCAATAGTAGTGGGAGCAAACTCAACAAAATAACTATCATGTGAAGCATAATCCAATTGAAAATTAAAATCATGATGACAAGTTTCATGCTTATCTTTATTCTTTATAGCATACGTGTCATCACAATAATCATCATAAATAGGAGGCATGCTTTCATCATAATAAATTTGCTCATCACAACTTGGGAGACTAAACATATCATCTTCATCAAACATAGCATCCCCAAGCTTGTGGCTTTGCATATCATTAGCATCATGGGTATTCAAGGAATTCATACTAACAACATTGCAATCATGCTCATCATACAAAGATTTAGTGCCAAACATTCTAATGCATTCTTCCTCTAGCAATTGGGCACAATTATCGGAATCCTTATTTTCACGAAAGACATTAAAAAGATGAAGCATATGAGGCAACCTTAATTCCAGTTTTTGTAGTTTTCTTTTATAAACTAAACTAGTGATAAAACAAGAAACTAAAAGATTCGATTGCAAGATCTAAAGATATACCTTCAAGCACTCACCTCCCCGGCAACGGCGCTAGAAAAGAGCTTGATGTCTACTACGCAACCTTCTTCTTGTAGACGTTGTTGGGCCTCCAAGTGCAGAGGTTTGTAGGACATTAACAAATTTCCCTCAAGTGGATGACCTAAGGTTTATCAATCCGTGGGAGGCGTAGGATGAAGATGGTCTCTCTCAAGCAACCCTGCAACCAAATAACAAAGAGTCTCTTGTGTCCCCAACACACCCAATACAATGGTAAATTGTATAGGTGCACTAGTTCGGCGAAGAGATGGTGATAAAAGTGCAATATGGATGGTAGATATAGGTTTTTGTAATCTGAAAAATATAAAAACAGCAAGGTAACTAATGATAAAAGTGAGTGTAAACGGTATTGCAATGCTAGGAAACAAGGCCTAGGGTTCATACTTTCAGTAGTGCAAGTTCTCTCAACAATAATAACATAATTGGATCATATAACTATCCCTCAAGATGCAACAAAGAGTCACTCCAAAGTCACTAATAGCGGAGAACATACGAAGAGATTATTGTAGGGTACGAAACCACCTCAAAGTTATTCTTTCGGATCGATCTATTCAAGAGTTCGTACTAGAATAACACCTTAAGACACATATCAACCAAAACCCTAATGTCACCTAGATACTCCAATCTCACCTCAAGTATCCGTGGGTATGATTATACGATATGCATCACACAATCTCAGATTCATCTACTCAATCCAACACAAAGTACTTCAAAGAGTGCCCCAAAGTTTCTACCGGAGAGTCAAGACGAAAACGTGTGCCAACCCCTATGCATAAGTTCACAATGTTACGGAACCCGCAAGTTGATCACCAAAACATACATCAAGTAGATCACGTGAATATCCCATTGTCACCATAGATAAGCACATGCAATACATACATCAAGTGTTCTCAAATCCTTAAAGACTCAATCCGATAAGATAACTTCAAAGGGAAAACTCAATCCATTACAAGAGAGTAGAGGGGGAGAAACATCATAAGATCCAACTATAATAGCAAAGCTCGCGATACATCAAGATCGTGCCACCTCAAGAACATGAGAGAGAGATCAAACACATAGCTACTGGTACATACCCTCAGCCCCGAGGGTGAACTACTCCCTCCTCGTCATGGAGAGCGCCGGGATGATGAAGATGGCCACCGGTGAGGGACCCCCCCTCCGTTAGGGTGCCGGAACATGGTCCCGATTGGTTTTTGGTGGCTACAGAGGCTTGCGGTGGCGGAACTCCCGATCTCTTCTGTTCCCCGATGTTTTTAGGGTATATGGATATATATAGGAGAAAGAAGTCGGTCAGGAGAGCCACGAGGGGCCCACGAGGGTGGGGGCGCGCCCAGGGGGTAGGGCGCGCCTCCCTGCCTCGTGGCTTCCTCGAAGCTTCCCTGACGTCTACTCCAAGTCTCCTGGATTGCTTCCTTCCAAAAATAACTCTCCCGAAGGTTTCATTCCGTTTGGACTCCGTTTGATATTCCTTTTCTTCGAAACACTAAAGTAGGCAAGAAAACAACAATTTGGGCTGGGCCTCCGGTTAATAGGTTAGTCCCAAATATAATATAAAAGTGTTTAGTAAAGCCCGTAAACATCCAAAACAGATAATATAATAGCATGAATACTTCATAAATTATAGATACGTTGGAGACGTATCAGATCTTATGATGTTTCTCCCCCTCTACTCTCTTGTAATGGATTGAGTTTTCCCTTTGAAGTTATCTTATCGGATTGAGTCTTTAAGGATTTGAGAACACTTGATGTATGTCTTGCATGTGCTTATCTGTGGTGACAATGGGATATTCACGTGATCTACTTGATGTATGTTTTGGTGATCAACTTGCGGGTTCAGTGACCTTGTGAACTTATGCATAGTGGTTGGCACACATTTTTGTCTTGACTCTCCGGTAGAAACTTTGGGGCACTCTTTGAAGTTCTTTGTGTTGGTTGAATAGATGAATCTGAGATTGTGTGATGTATATCGTATAATCATACCCGCGGATACTTGAGGTGACATTGGAGTATCTAGGTGACATTAGGGTTTTGGTTGATTTGTGTCTTAAGGTGTTATTCTAGTATGAACTCTAGGATAGATCGGACGGAAAGAATAACTTTGTGTTATTTTACTATGGACTCTTGAATAGATCGATCAGAAAGGATAAATTTGAGGTGGTTTCGTACCCTACCATAATCTCTTCGTTTGTTCTCCGCTATTAGTGACTTTGGAGTGACTTTTTGTTGCATGTTTTGGGATAGTTATATGATCCAATTATGTTATTATTGTTGAGAGAACTTGCACTAGTGAAAGTATGAACCCCAGGCCTTGTTTCCTAGCATTGCAATACTGTTTATGCTCACTTTTATCGCTTGCTACCTTGCTGTTTTAATATTTTCAGATTGCAAATACTCATATCTATCATCCATATTGCACTTGTATCACCATCTCTTCGCCGAACTAGTGCACCTATACAATTTACCATTGTATTGGGTGTGTTGGGGACACAAGAGACTCTTTGTTATTTGGTTGCAGGGTTGTTTGAGAGAGACCATCTTCATCCTATGCCTCCCACGGATTGATAAACCTTAGGTCATCCACTTGAGGGAAATTTGCTATTGTCCTACAAACCTCTGCACTTGGAGGCCCAACAACTTCTATAAGAAGAAGGTTGCGTAGTAGACATCAAGCTCTTTTCTGGCGCCGTTGCCGGGGAGGCTAGGTAAGCGGCACTAACACCCCGTCAACTAAGCTCTTTTCTGGCGCCGTTGTCGGGGAGGTTAGTGCTTGAAGGTATATCTTTAGATCTTGCAATTGAATCTTTTTGTTTCTTGTTTTATCACTAGTTTAGTTTATAAAAGGAAACTACAAAAAATGGAATTGAGGGTGCCTCATATGCTTCATCTTTTTAATATCTTTCGTGAAAATGATGGAAAGGAAAATTGTGCCCAAGTGCTAGAAGAATAATGCATTAAAATGTTTGGCACTAAATCTTTGAATGATGAGCATGATTGCAATGTTGTTAGTATGAACTCGTTGAATATCCATAGTACTAATGATGATTGCACTAGTCATGATGAAAATGTCTCTTATAAGCATGTCAACTTTTGTGGAGTACATAGAGTTTGCAAGTACTCACCAAATAGGGAAGATAGATTTTGCAAGAGGCATAAGTATTTAGAAACTAAATGGTTGCAAGAAAGGCTAGATGTTTGTGCTGAAAATTTAAATTTTCTTAGCCATCCTTGTGAACTTTGCAATGAACATGGTCATTTAAATATCCAATGCAAATTGTTTCATGATCGAATCGTGTCCAAAAATTGTGATGACTTAATTTCCCTTGCACATCATAATGAACTTAGTTTACTTCTGGGTTATGAAGAAATAAAATGTATAACTAAGGATATTCTAGAATTTGCCCTTGAGACAGTGCTTGATTTTGATCTAGAGGAAATTTATATGTATTGTGCGGTGAATTGCATTGAAAATCCCTATATTGCCAATTACATAAAGACAAGAAAACAAATAGAAGATGAAGAGAATACTAATGAAAGGGAAGAGTCTTCCCAATATCCTCCTATTATTTCTTATGATAAATCAGGTAACGAGGAGGAGCCTTCTATTCAACCAATCTCATTAATAAGGAGCTCCAAAAAGAGGATTAAACCCACACATGATGCGAAGAAGAAAAAAAAGATGGAGAAGCAAAGGTAAAAAAGCATCCCTCCCAAATGTTGCTCCTACTACTCATTGTGATGATAATAGTTGCTATACTATTGGTGCTATCCATACTATTAATGATGAGAGTGATCATGCTTATGATATGAAAAGGCCCAAGCAAGGGGATACTATATTTGATGAGAATGACATGTTTGAGAATTTATTTTCTGCAATTAATGATTGTCCCAAGCTTGGGGATGCTATGTTTGATGAAGATGATATTTTTAGTCCCCCAAGTTTTGATGAGAAAATATATTATGATGATAGCATGCCTCCTATTTATGATGATTATATTGATGAAAGTGGGTTTGGAAGAGTGTCAACTTTAGGAAGTAACGATCCCACTATTTTGGAGGGTGTTGAATCTTATTGTGCAATTATGAAAGTGGATTTGGAGAGGTCATGACTTTATTTAGTAATGATTCCACTATCTTGGAAGAGGTTTCAATTGATTATGATGATAATAAAGTTGCTACTTATGATGATTATTGTGATGATACTTATGTTATAAAAAGTAATGATGATTATATTTACAAAACTTGTCATGATTATGATTACCCTTTTTCTGAACATTATTCTTTTAATGTGGAAACAATTTATAGTATTCGAGTTTTTTATGATATTCCCACTATTCCGAATGAGAAGAAATTTGCTTATGTGGAGAGTAATAAAAATTCTATGCTTGTGGCTTATGAAAATAATGATTTATGTGATAGTTATATTGTTGAATTCATTCATGATGCTACTGAAAATTATTATGATGTAGGAACATATGCTTGTAGGAATTGCAATAATATCAAGTTTCCTCTCTATGTGTTAAAAGTTTTGAAGTTATGCTTGTTTTGTCTTCCTATGCTAGTTGATTCTTGTTCCCATAAGTTGTTTGCTCACAAAATCCCTATGCATAGGAAGTGGGTTAGACTTAAATGTGTATTAATATGCTTCATGATGCTCTCTTTATGTTTCAATTCTTATCTTTTATACCTGCATCATTGAAATCATCATGCCTAGCCAAAAAGGCATTAAAGTAAAGCGCTTGTTGGGAGACAACCCAATATTTACCTTTACTTTTTTTTGTGTTCACATGATTAAGATACTGTAGTAATCATGTTTTATAGCTTTTGTTTTAATAAAGTGCCAAGTAGAACCTTTGGGAAGACTTGGGTGAAAGTTAATGTGATCTTGCTGTAAAAAACAGAAACTTTGCGCTCACGAGATTAGCTGTCATTTTTTACAGAAGAGTGATTTTGAGTTGATTCTTTTTGAAGATGATTAATAGACAAATTCCTCACGTTCACCAATTTATTTCAGAATTTTTGGAGTAACAGAAGTATTTGGGAGTTACAGATTACTACAGACTGTTCTGTTTTTGACATATTCTGTTTTCTATGTGTTGTTTGCTTATTTTGATGAATCTATGAGTAGTATCGGTGGGTATGAACTATAGGGAAGTTGGGATACAGTAGATATTACACAAATATGAATTTAGAATGAGTTCACAACAGTACCTAAGTGGTGGTTTTATATTCTTATACTAACGGAGCTTACGAGTTTTCTGTTGAGTTTTGTGTTGTGAAGTTTTCAAGTTTTGGGTAAAGATTCGATGGACTATGGAATAAGGAGTGGCAAGAGCCTAAGCTTGGGGATTCCCAAGGCACCCCAAGGTAATATTGAAGGACAACCAAGAGCCTAAGCTTGGGGATGCCCGGATGGCATCCCCTCTTTCGTCTTCGTCTATCGGTAACCTTACTTGGAGCTATATTTTTATTCACCACATGATATGTGTTTTTCTTGGAGCGTCAATTTATTTTATTTTGTTTTGATTGCTGTTTGAATAATATCCCAATATCTGAAATTATTAAATGTTAGAGAGTCTTCACATAGTTGCACAATTATTCGACTACTCATTGATCTTCACTTATATCTTTTGGAGTAGTTTGTCATTTGCTCTAGTGCTTCACTTATATCTTTTTAGAGCACGGCAGTGGTTTTATTTTGAAGAAATAGATGAACTCTCATGCTTCACTTATATTATTTTGATAGTCTTTAGAACAACATGGTAATTTGCTTTGGTTATGAATTTAGTCCTAATATGATGGGTATCCAAGAGGGATATAATAAAAACTTTCATATAAAGTGCATCGAATACTATGAGAAGTTTGATTCCTTATGATCGTTTTGAGATATGAAGATGGTGGTATTAGAGTCATGCTCGTTGAGTAGTTGTGAATTTGACAGATACTTGTGTTAAAGTTTGTGATTCCCGTAGCATGCACGTATGGTGAACCGTTATGTGATGAAGTCGGAGCATGATTTATTTTTTGATTGTCTTCCTTATGAGTGGCATCGGGGACGAGCGATGGTATTTTCCTACCAATATATACCCCTAGGAGCATGTGCGTAGTACTTCGTTTCGATAACTAATAGATTTTTTCAATAAGTATGTGAGTTCTTTATGACTAATGTTGAGTCCATGGATTATACGCACTCTCACCCTTCCACCATTGCTAGCCTCTCTTGTGCCGTGCAACTTTCGCCGGTACCATACACCCACCATATACCTTCCTCAAAACAACCACCATACCTACCTATTATGGCATTTCCATAGCCATTCCGGGATATATTGCCATGCAACTTTCCACCGTTCCGTTTATTATGACACGCTTCATCATTGTCATATTGCTTTGCATGATCATGTAGTTGACATCGTATTGGTGGCAAATCCACCGTTCATAATTTTTCATACATGTCACTCTTGAATCATCGCACATCCCGGTATACCGCCGGAGGCATTCACATAGAGTCATATTTTTGTTCTAAGTATTGAGTTGTAATTCTTGAGTTGTAAGTAAATAAAAGTGTGATGATCTTCATTATTAGAGCATTGTCCCAGTGAAGAAAGTATGATGGAGAATATGATTCCCCCACAAGTCGGGATGAGACTCTGGACGAAAAAAAAGAGAAGGCCCAAAAAAAGAGAGAAGGGGCAATGATACTATCCTTTTACCACACTTGTGCTTCAAAGTAGCACCATGATCTTCATGATAGAGAGTCTCCTATGTTGTCACTTTCATATACTAGTGGGAATCTTTCATTATAGAACTTGTCTTGTATATTCCAATGATGGGCTTCCTCAAAATGCCCTAGGTCTTCGTGAGCAAGCGAGTTGGATGCACACCCACTTAGTTTCTTTTTGAGCTTTCATACACTTATAGCTCTAGTGCATCCGTTGCATGGCAATCCCTACTCACTCACATTGATATCTATTGATGGGAAACTTCATCGCCCGTTGATACGCCTAGTTGATGTGAGACTATCTTCTTCCTTTTTGTCTTCTCCACAACCACCATTCTATTCCACCTATAGTGCTATGTCCATGGCTCACGCTCATGTATTGCGTGAAGATTGAAAAAGTTTGAGAACATCAAAAGTATGAAACAATTGCTTGGCTTGTCATCGGGGTTGTGCATGATTTAAATATTTTGTGTGATGAAGATAGAGCATAGCCAAACTACATGATTTTGTAGGGATAGCTTGCTTTGGCCATGTTATTTTGAGAAGACATGATTGCTTTGTTAGTATGCTTGAAGTATTATTGTTTTCATGTCAATATTAAACTTTTGTTTTGAATCTTATGGATCTGAATATTCTTGCCACAATAAAAAGAATTACATGGATAAATATGTTAGGTAGCATTCCACATCAAAAAATTTGTTTTTATCATTTACCTACTCGGGGACGAGCAGGAATTAAGCTTGGGGATGCTTGATACGTCTTGTAACGCCCACGATGCGGCTATATCTCCCACGTCTCGAGGCACGACTTAGAGGCATAACCGCATAGTGGTTTTGTCGCAAGAAGGGTCATCTTCACACAATCCCATGTAATGAACAAGAATGGGATAAAGAGTTGGCTTACAATCGCCACTTCACACAATACATAAATATAATTCATACATCATCCAAATACACACATATAGACCGACTACGGTCAAAATCCAAATGAAAATAAGACAACCCCAAATGCTAGGTCCCCGATCGTCCCAACTGGGCTCCACTACTGATCATCAGGAAAAGACACATAGTAACGACCACGTTCCTCATCGAACTCCCACTTGAGATCGATTCCATCATCTGCACTGGCATCGTCGGCACCTGCAACTGTTTTGGTAGAATCTGTGAGTCACGGGGACTCCGCAATCTCACACCCGCGAGATCAAGACTATTTAAGCTTATAGGAAAGGATGGTGTAATGAGGTGGAGCTGCAGCGGCAATGAGCATATATGGTGGCTAACATACGCAAGAGAGAGCGAGAACAGAAGCAACGGAACGGTCGTCATCTAGCAATGACCAAGTAGTGGTCCTGAACTCCTACTTACGTCAAACATAACTCAGACCGTGTTCACTTCCCGGACTCCGCCAAGAAGAGACCATCACGGCTACACACGCAGTTGATGTATTTTAATTGGGTCAAGTGACAAGTTCTCTACAACCGGACATTAACAAATTCCCATCTGCCTCATAACCGCGGGCACGGCTTTCGAAAGATAATACCCTACAGGGGTGTTCCAACTTAGCCCATCATAAGCTCTCACGGTCAATGAAGGATAAACCTTCTCCCGGAAAAACCCGATCAGTCTCGGAATCCCGGTTCACAAGACATCTCGACAATGGTAAAACAAGACCAGCAAAGCCGCCCGAATGTGCCGACAAATCCCGATAGGAGCTGCACATATCTCGTTCTCAGGGCACACCGGATAAGTCAAGCTACGAGTAAAACCAGACCTCGAGTTTCCCCGAGGTGGCCCTGCAGGCTGCTCGGTTCGGACCAACACTCAAAGGAGCACTGGCCCCGGGGGGGGGGGGGGGGGTTAAAATAAAGATGACCCTCGGGCTCGCGAAAACCAAGGGGAAAAGGCTTAGGTGGCAAATGGTAAAACCAAGGTTGGGTCTTGCTGGAGGAGTTTTATTCAAGGCGAACTGTCAAGGGGGTCCCATAAATCACCCGACCGCGTAAGGAACGCAAACTCAAGGAACATAATCCCGGTTTAACAGTAACTAGGGCGGCAAGAGTGGAACAAAACACCAGGCATAAGGCCGAGCCTTCCACCCTTTACCAAATATATAGATGCATTAATTAAATAAGAGATATTGTGATATCCCAACATATCCATGTTCCAACATGGAACAAACTCAACTTCACCTGCAACTAGCAACGCTATAAGAAGGGCTGAGCAAAAGCGGTAACTTAGCCAAACAACGGTTTGCTAGGAAAGGATGGTTAGAGGCTGACATGGCAATATGGGAGGCATGATATAGCAAGTGATAGGTAGCGCAGCATGGCAATAGAGCGAACAACTAGCAAAGCAAAGATAGAAGTGATTTCGAGGGGTGGTCATCTTGCCTGCAAGGTTCTCAGAGTTGTCGAAAGCTTGATCCTCGTAAGCGTACTCAACAGGTTCCTCGTTCACGAACTCGTCTCCCGGCTCTACCCAAGACAAGAACACAAGCAAACGGAACCATAATCAATCACGAGAAATGCACAAGCAACAAGATGCAACACATGTATGATATGCGAGATATGATATGCGATGCATATGCGTGCTCCGGAAGGAAAATGATGAACAAGGCAGTAACTTCGCAAACCAAGCATGCCACTGGAAAGATGAGATGATTTCGGTCGAAATCGATATAAAGATCACCGGAAACGGATGCACGGTTTGCAAATGGCAAGCAAAACAAGAATGACACGAATCTGCGATTAACAGCATGATAGCACTTAAAATGCAACAAGTAACAAAGCTACAGCACTCCAACATAGCAACAAAGCACATGGCAGTAATCTACAGGTGATTCTTGACAAAAGATGAACACTGAGCTACGGCTAGTTCACAACATATCAAGCTCAAACAAGCATGGCAAAAGTGCAAAAGATAACAGGTTCACAGACTTGGTGAAATTACTGGACATGTCTGAAACAGCATCAGGTAGCAATGTTCAGAGCATTAAATCAACATGCTACAGGAACTTAACATAGCAAAACAAGGCATGGCAGTATTCTACTCATTGCATATAACAAAAGTCCCTTACTGACCATAAGCCCAAAAGGACCAGAAGATATGATGGCAAGCATGTAAACATAGCAAGTTTCGTTATCAGGTTTCAGACTTAGCAGAAAACAGAGCATGGCAGAAACAATGATATGTAGGCCTCTTTGTGAGCTTGATGCACTCACTACAGAGCAATACATGACAAAACAAGCATACCTACAGCAAGATGGAATGTTTATGAAGCTATCCATGGCAAGAACAAAAGCATAGCATGTATGGATCAACTACAATAAGCTTGGCAAAAATGAATATCATGTTAAGAATCTGCCAGAAATATTTTATAGCAAAAGTAGAGCAAGATTGAGTCATGCTATGGCACTCCATAATTGCAAACAAGGGCAGGAGTGGATCAATTACAACTATAGCTACAAAACATCCTTGCTGAACATCACCAAAATATGCATGGATCTCTCTGTAGCATCAAATTTATATGGCAACAAAATAACAGCAGACAAAGACTTAGAGAAATTACTAAGTCCCTGAAATCAGAAACATTACGGAGCCTACTTTACATGCTTGTGCTAGTCACCACAGAGATCACAAAAATACATGGCATACACCACTGGAAAGATGGCATGGCATACAACAAAACACATGTAGAGCTCATGCCCATAAGATGCACAGATTAAATGATACAAAAATGACAAATCTCCAAGTTCTGCTAAGAACCAGAAGATAACAGCAACTAGCCCTCTTCCAACAGATATTTGGGCATCAAGATGACCTCTAATGAACATGGTGCAATTGAACAAAATATAGAGCATCACGAGACGAACAATTTGACATATTACACGCGCAAATCGGAGCTACATGCAAGAAGTTATGCACTGATGAACAAGGGCACTAGCTGTGAAATATTGAGGACTTGGAAAAAAAGGGGGGAAGAAAGTCAAAGCGAGCTACCAGATCTGGATCGAGGCAGAGAGCTCGAGCTCGGCTCCGGTGGCGCTCGCCGGCGACGAGAGGGGAAGAAGGAGGGGAGGCGACGGCGAGGGAGACCGGAGGAGGAGGAGGCGACGGGCCTCGGGGAGAGGACGCGGCGGCGCCGGCGGCGGCGGTGCGGCGTCGAAGCGGCGGGGCGCGGGGTTGCCGCCGGCGGCGGCGGCGGCCGGACTCGGGCGGCGCGGAGGCAGACGGCGGCGGGGCAGACGCGGGCTCGCGCGGGCCCTCCCTGGGCTCCGCGGGCCGGCGCGGTGGAGAGGGCGGCGGCGACAAGTGGCGGCCCCCGATTCGTCGGGCGGAGGCGGCGGACACGTTCGGCGGCGGGGAAAAATGTCCGGGCGCGAGGTGGAAGAAGGTAGGGTTTGGACTGCGATTCGTTTTTCGGGGGTCTCACATATAAATAGGTAGAGGGAGCTAGGAGGCTCCAAATGAGGTGCGGTTTTCGCCCACACGATCGTGATCGAACGACCTAGAGCATGGAAGGGAGTTTGGTGGGTTTTGGGTTGGTTTTGAGGGGGGTTTTGCTGCACACACAAATGGACTTTGCGGATGCCCGGTTAACCGTTGGAGTACCAAACGACCTCCAAATGGAACGAAACTTGACCGGTGGCCTCCGGGTGGTATACTAGGGCCACTTGACAAGCCTCGGTCCATTCTGAGAAAGTTTGACACCCGCTCACGAAAGAAAACAAGAGGGGTGCACCGGAGGAGATAGGAGCGCCGGATTGCAAAACGGACAACGGGGAAAATGCTCGGATGCATGAGACGAACACGTATGCAAATGCGATGCACATGATGACATGATATGAAAATGCATGACATGACAAAATGCAAAACGAAAGACAAAACCCGACCATGGAGGGAATATCATAACACATAGCCGAAAATGGCAAGAGTCGGAGTTACAAATATGGAAAGTTACATCCGGGGTGTTACACGTCTCCAACGTATCTATAATTTTTTATTGTTCGATGCTATTATATTATCCATCTAGGATGTTTTATATGCATTTATATGTTGTTTTATATGATTTTTGGGACTAACCTATTAACCTAGAGCCTAGTGTCAGTTTCTGCTTTTTTCCTTGTTTTTGAGTTTTACAGGAAAGGAATAACAAACGGAGTCCAATTGACGTGCCAATTTTTGATGATTTTTTATGGACCAAAAGAAGCCCCCAGAGTTAAAGAGTTGGGCAGAGGAGTCCCGAGCCATCCACGAGGGTGGAGGGCGCGCCCCCTATCTCGTGGATGACTCGGAGACCCCCCTGACATGAGATCGACGCCAAAAATTCCTGTAAATACAGAAACCCCCAGAAAGAAACCTAGATCGGGAGTTCCACCGCCGCAAGCCTCTGTAGCCACCAAAAACCAATCGGGACCCTGTTCCGGCACCCTGCCGGAGGGGGGATCCATCACCGGTGGCCATCTTCATCATGCCGGTGCTCTCCATGACGAGGAGGGAGTAGTTCAACCTCGGGGCTGAGGGTATGTACCAGTAGCTATGTGTTTGATCTCTCTCTCTCTCTCGTGTTCTTGACTTGGCACGATCTTGATGTATCGCGAGCTTTGCTACTATAGTTGGATCTTATGATGTTTCTCCCCCTCCACTCTCTTTTAATTGATTGAGTTTTCCCTTTGAAGTTATCTTATCGGATTGAGTCTTTAAGGATTTGAGAACACTTGATGTATGTCTTGCATGTGCTTATCTGTGGTGACAATGGGATATTCACGTGATCTACTTGATGTATGTTTTGGTGATCAACTTGTGGGTTCAGTGACCTTGTGAACTTATGCATAGTGGTTGGCACACGTTTTCGTCTTGACTCTCCGGTAGAAACTTTGGGGCACTCTTTGAAGTTCTTTGTGTTGGTTGAATAGATGAATCTGAGATTGTGTGATGCATATCGTATAATCATACCCGCGGATACTTGAGGTGACATTGGAGTATCTAGGTGACATTAGGGTTTTGGTTGATGTGTCTTAAGGTGTTATTCTAGTATGAACTCTAGGATAGATCGAACGGAAAGAATAACTTCATGTTATTTTACTACGGACTCTTTAATAGATCGATCAGAAATGATAAATTTGAGGTGGTTTCGTACCCTACCATAATCTCTTCGTTTGTTCTCCGCTATTAGTGACTTTGGAGTGACTCTTTGTTGCATGTTGAGGGATAGTTATATGATCCAATTATGTTATTATTGTTGAGAGAACTTGCACTAGTGAAAGTATGAACCCTAGGCCTTGTTTCCTAGCATTGCAATACCGTTTATGCTCACTTTATCGCTTGCTACCTTGCTGTTTTTACATTTTCAGATTACAAATACTCATATCTATCATCCATATTGCACTTGTATCACCATCTCTTTGCCGAACTAGTGCACCTATACAATTTACCATTGTATTGGGTGTGTTGGGGACACAATAGACTCTTTGTTATTTGGTTGCAGGGTTGTTTGAGAGAGTCCATCTTCATCCTATGCCTCCCATGGATTGATAAACCTTAGGTCATCCACTTGAGGGAAATTTGCTACTGTCCTACAAACCTCTACACTTGGAGGCCCAACAACGTCTACAAGAAGAAGGTTGTGTAGTAGACATCACATAACCACTTGACTCAGATGGGAGTTTAACTTCCAGTTGATAGTGTTATCGACAAAGTTATTCAATCACTGCCACCAAGCTACAAAGGCTTCGTGATGAACTATAATATGCAAGGGATGAATAAAACGATTCCTGAGCTCTTCGCAATGCTTAAGGCCGCGGAGGTAGGAATCATGAAGGAGCATCAGGTGTTTATGGTTAACAAGACCACTAGTTTCAAGAAAAAGGGCAAGGAAAAGAAAGAGAACTTCAAGAAGAATGGCAAGCAAGTTGCCACTCCCGGGAAGAAGCCCAAAGCTAGACCCAAGCCTGAAATTGAGTGCTTCTACTGCAAAGGGAGTGGTCACTGGAAGCGGAACTGCCCCAAATACTTGGCGGATAAGAAGGATGGCAAAGTGAACAAAGGTATATTTGATATACATGTTATTGATGTGTACCTTACTAATGCTCGTAGTAGCGCCTAGTTATTTGATACTGGTTCGGTTACTCTTATTTGTAACTCGAAACAGGAGCTACGGAATAAACGAAGATTGGCTAAGGACGAGCTGACGATGCGCGTGGGGAATGGTTCCAAGGTCGATGTGATCGCCGTCGGCACACTACCTCTACATCTACCTCCAGGATTAGTTTTAGACCTGAATAATTGTTATTTGGTGCCTGCGTTGAGCATGAACATTATACTGGATCTTGTTTAGTACGATACGGTTATTCATTTAAATCAGAGAATAATGGTTGTTCTATTTATATGAGTAATATCTTTTATGGTCATGCACCCTTGATGAATGGTCTATTCTTGTTGAATATCGATCGTAGTGATACACATATTCATAATATTGATGCCAACAGATGCAAAGTTGATAATGATAGTGCAACATATTTGTGGCACTGCCGTTTAGGTCATATTGGTATAAAACACATGAAGAAACTCCATGCAGATGGACTTTTGGAATCACTTGATTATGAATTATTTGATACTTGCGAACCATGCCTCATGGGCAAGATGACTAAAACTCCGTTCTCTGGAACAATGGAGCGAGCTAATGACTTATTGGAAATAATACATACCGATGTATGCGATCCGATGTGTGTTGAAGCACGCGGTGGGTATCATTATTTTCTGACATTCACAGATGATTTGTGTAGGTATGGGTATATCTGTCGGATCAGGGCTCCGCAGACCCAAGAAAGGTTCAAACTCTGGGGCGTGTGCGAAGAACTCAACCTCTCCAGCTAACCAATTCGTCGCCCCCATGGCCGAGCTCGATGAACAGGAAAGCAAAAAGACATGGCAGTTTACTCAGGTTCGGGCCACCTTGCGGTGTAAGACCGTACTCCTGCTTTGGGGTGGATTAGCCTCGCGAGGGGTTGAGGATGAACCAGTACAGAGGAAGAACAACCCCAGGAGGTCTGTTCTTTTGTGGGTGTGAGCTAGTGAGGGTTCGGATTTCGGATCCCCTTCTATGGTGGTGGCTAAGCTACATTTATAGTGGCCTTGGTCCTCTTCCTCCGAACAAAGGTGGGAAGGGATCCCACAGTAGCCAATTTTGAAGGGGGAAAAGTAGTACATCTTATCCTGACGAAAGGTAGTCTTCGCCCGCAAAGCTTATGGTCATGACGCCGTGGTGCGCTCGGTGATGACATCCGTCTTGCCATCTTGGCGGTCTTGGTCTTGTTGCACAGGAATGGAAACCTTTGGCTGATTCCTCGGGACCCCGCGCCCGCGCTTTCCTCCTTAGCACCAAAGAGGAAACCTGCTACTCTTTGCTCGCTGGTGCCCGCCTGGCCTTGGTCGTCATGGCTTGCGTCACCCAAACCTCATGAGATGGGTGCTTGCATAGGAATCTCCGCTCCTCGGGAGCTACCCTAGGGAGGCCGCTCCCTCCGGAGGTCTTGGTGTCATCCGCCTCGCGAGGCTTGGCCCCTCGCGAGGGTCTTGTGTTGCCGATGCTGAAGATGGGCCGCACCAGGTCGTCGATGGAGCCACGCCGTGGGCCGCAGGCAGGCAAGTCTGGGTACCATGGTTCCCAGAACACCGACAGTAGCCCCTGGGCCCAAGGCGCGCTCGGACTTGGCTTCGAGGCGAAGCCAAAGGGCAAGGGTGAAGCACTGCGGGCCCCAATCGTCTGCGGGCCAAGTCAACGCGTGGCGCTTGATCGGACGTGGGCGTCTCCACTTCCCCATGCTGCCTCGGCAACTGCCCAACTCGACAACTGTCTGTTGCATGCAGAAAAACCATCATTACTTGGATTCATGGGAGGGCGGCGGTTGGCCTCCCTCCGGCTATAAATGGGAGAGGGGGCAGAGCTCCCTGCTCATCTCTGTCTTCTCCCTGCTTGCTTCTCCTTCTTCCTCTTTGCCCCGCCGTCTTGTCGAAGCGTCCATGGTGACAGTGAGAAGGTTTTCCACTGCGGAGAAGGGAAAGACCCCTCAGGTGGAACCTGAGCTGCTCCCGCCGAAGAAGAGGCCTGATTGCTCTCGTGATGCCGTTGCAGAGCCAATGGCGACGCGGCCTTGGCATGAACGGGCTCCACCGGGCTTCCCGGTCCCTGTGTATACCCATGCGCAGAGCCCCGTGCATAGGGGTGGCGACGCCGCGAGGAGCGGGGTCGCGGAAGAGAACAGGTGATGGTTGTATGACCACGCAGTCGCGAACCCATGCCGAAGGCACGGCCCGCGAGTTTGTGGTGTGGGCAGCAATGCTGCCGCGCACATGGATTCGGCTCCCGTGGTCCATCGCAAGGGAGATACCGCCAAGGGGGCCCGTGGAGCTGTGGCTGCAGCATGACGGGTGCTGCGGCCAAGCTTCAGAAGCAGAGGTCGAGGTCGTCGAGTCCGGCGACGTCTTCATGACTCGAGGATGGGGCGTGATCGCCTGCGCCTGCCACCCGGAGGGAGGTCACGCCATCCACTTCGAGTATGATGGGGCGTCGACACTCTTCTTCAGGGTCTTCGGTGAGGATGGTCGGCGCCTGGGATGTTGCTCCGGGCGAGGTGGTCGAGGCGGCGAGCTTGCCCTTGGCCTTGTCAGCGATTCTTCCGACAGCAACAGCGCCTCCTGAGGGCATGGCTCGAGCGACGACGACAGCTACGAGCCGCCATGTCGCCGCAGCCGAGCCTAGTGGGGGCGGGTGCCAGCCGGACGCCGTGGGCGACATCATTTAGGCCGCAGTCCTCGGGAGACCCTCTTCATTTTGCTTCGTTCCTGTAGAAAACCATGTAGGGCCCCGCAGGGGTATGTAAAAACTATGGTGCTTTTGCTTAATGCTTATTATTTCCAATCATTGCCGCGTTTATGATTCTTGCTATGGCACGGTTCCCCCTTTCATCCTCGTGGTAGCTTAGTGCTCTACGCCGATAGGACCCAGTCCCCGGGCAGGCTCCAGCCGTCACTGGTATGCCAGGTCGCGATGCCGTGGTCAAGGCCAGAAGGTGAACGGCCCAAGGTCCAGTAAGAGCCCCTGAGGCGCGATGCTCAGGGGGTCCCCTTTGGCGCGCAAGCGGCTTCTGAAAGACTGAAAGGGAAGCATCCTTGCCTGAGCGAGGTTACGACAGGCGAAACACTGATCGTAAGGTTCACGCCTGCATGTATGGGGTGACTTATCTTGGCGAGCCTGTGGTGATCCTTTCGCTGTGAGGATACCTTTTGTTTTGACATCTGGCTGTGTCCTGGCGGCGATGGTGCTCCTAGGCAGGACTCACGCTGACCCCTTCTTCCCCGCTCATTTGGATGCTCTACGTCCTCGGGTCCCGGCCCTCGAGCGAGGCTCAACAGCCACTGGTATGCCAGGTCACGATGCTGTGGTCAAGGCCAAGGGGTGAGGGCTCGAGAGCCAGTTGGATCCCCTGAGGCACGGTGCTCAGGGCCCCCTTTTAACATGCAAGCGATTTGCGTGAAGAAGGAGCAGCCGGCCTTCCGAGGGGTTGCGACTCGAGGTGCTGGCAGGGCTGCTCGTGATCCCGGCTCCGGAGGTCCCTGCGAGTTAGCCGAAGAAAGAAAACATGGCACATAGCCATGCTTGCTGTCCTGTCGGTGACCTTTCTGCAAGAAGACGAAGGCACCGAGGACCCGTTAAGGTGACGTGCGCGGGGCCGTCCACGAGCCAGAGCTCGATCTCTCAAGTTTATCAGCACTGCAGGGACGGACCCGAGCACAGGTGCCATGCCAGCAGCCCCCGTTGCGGAATGAGCAAGAGGCGGGTTAGCAACGCATAGAGGTTGCGAGAGGTGACTCCATAGGTAACGAGATAGCAGGGGTAACGTTGAATAACCATGGTAACACGGGCATGCATACTGGTCCGGAGTACATGAATCAAAGTGGTGCGGCGGCGGGACTCGCAGCTTGAGAATAATGCAGTCTGAGGGGCGCCCTCAATTGAACAAACCAAAAAGTCACCTGGCACCATCATTGGAGAAGTGTTGGGGCAGCTGAAGATGCGCGCTGCAGAAGTCGCTCCTCACGAGTCGTCTGGCTCCTGGGTCTCGTGAGGCTCCAGAGGTCCGGGAGGTTCGCGAGGGGTCGACACCTTTGCCATCAAGATTGCCTGGCGCCTGGCCTCGTGAGCCTCCAGGATGCCCCTCAGATGGCGTTGGTGCGCGGCAGCTGCGTTCGGCAGGCCGAAGGGCATGTGAACGTAGCTGTGAGGGCGTCCTCCGCACCGGCCGACATGGGACGGCCAGAAGAGCTCCTGAGAAGCGGCCCTGTTGAGCCCCGGGATGTTGACGCAGACGCGCAGCTCACCACCCATATCAGGGGTGGTGGCTGCACCGGGTGATGCGGGATGGCGCTCGCCACGCATGGCTCGCGCCTCCTGAAGCTCTCCAATCGCCTTGGTGATGAACTCCTGAGTGCCTGGCGTCTCGCGCCCTGCTCGCGGAAGCACACGTTGAAGCACGCCTCCACATGGTACCCGAACGCCTCCCTCGTGATGCCGGCTAGGTCAGAGGCCCTCCAGAGGAGAGTCCCCGAGCCTAACCTGAGAGGGCACCAGGCGCGCCTTCCTATGCGAGAGGGAATGGCGCCCCAGTAGTGGGCGCAGGTCCTGAGGCACGATCCTCAGACACTGCACCCTCCTGAGGTCCCCTGAGGAGTAGCTTCTTCTTCTTCTTCTTGGGGATGACCTCAGGAGGGTGGATGGCGCTCTCGTCATCTGAGTTCTCGACCGTTGCGGCCTGGTAGGCGCGCTCGAGGGAGCACACCGCATCCTTCTCATCGCAGGCGATCATGATGATGCCACATCTTCCTAGCATCTTGAGGACATTGTAGCTGTGGTGAGTCACCGCCATGAACTTGGCGAGGGACAGGTACCCGAGGATGGCGTTGTACAGGAGGCGAATGTGGGCGATGTCGAAGTCGATGAGCTCGGTGCGGTAGTTGTCGCGCTTGCCGAAGGTGACAGGAAGGTGAATCTGCCCCAGGGGGACAATGCAGCCGTCGGTCACCCCTGAGAAGGGCTTGGTGGGGAGGAGATGGTCATAGGGCACCTGGAGCCTCTCGAATGTCTCAGCAGAGAGGACATTCAGTTCCGCACCCCCATCGATGAGTGGCTTGGTAATGAGGACGTTGCTGATGGTCGGTAAGCAGAGCATTGGGAGCGCGCCGGCAGTGGCTGCACACTTGAGCTGATCCGTAGAGTTGAAGGTGATGGCGTACTTGGACCACCAGAGGGAATGCAACGCCTCGAGCTTGGGGAGGGCCGCGTTCACCTCATGAGCGAACTGCTTCAAGACGCGATGGGAGGGGGGGCCTTAGCGCCACCCAGGATACAGGCAATAGCACGAGGCTCTTGGAAGCCCCCAGCCCCATCATCTTGGCAGTGGTCATCGTTCCTCCTTGGTGGCGGCACCAGCGGAGGAAGGCCGACATTGCCTTGAGGACGATCCTCATGAGGCTGGCCCTGCCAGCGGTCCTCACGAGGCTGATCACGCCAGTCCTGGCGGGGGTCGCGGTTGTCCCAGTCCACCATGGCCTCCTCTGCGGTCGTAGCCACGGTCGTTGCGCTCAGGGCGGCGGCCAAGGCGCCCGTCTCGGATGGCCCTGAGTTCTTGGTAGTCATTGGTGTTGTGGCTGTGGATGTTGTGGAAGACGCAGAACGGGCGCCTGCCATTGGAGGACTCGGGGTGGTCGCAGCCGCGCTTCATCTCGGGCTCGGCCGCGAGCATAGCCGGGCCCTTGCGCTTCACGCCCTTGGACTTGGCCTTCTTGTCTTCAGGGTCGGCCTCTGGGAGCTCAAGGAGGGAGAGGCGACCTTCCTCTGCCCTCGCGCACCTGGTTGCCATGTTGAACATCTCCAGAGCCAAGCACAGGTCCTCGTGTATGGCGAGTTCTTCCTTGATCTTGACATCCCGAGCGGCATCAGTGAATGCTGAAATGATGGCCTCGTCCGACACCTTGGGGATCTTGAGGCAAACGTTGGTGAAGCGCTGGATGTATTCGTGCAAGGTCTCCCCTGGCTGCTGCTTGATGCGCCGCAGGTCGCCTGCAGCAGGGGCGCGGTCACGAGTGCCCTAGAAGTTGGCGATGAAGCGCTCACGCAGCTCATCCCAGGAGGAGATCGATCCCACTGGGAGGTTCAGGAGCCATGAGCGCGCGCCATCCTTGAGAGCCATGGGAAACCAGTTCACCATGACCTTCTCATCGCCGTTCGCCGCCTCGATGCTGAGCTCGTAGAGCTGGAGGAACTCAGCGGGGTCAGGGGTGCCATTGTAGTGCGGAGGCAGATCCGGCTTGAACTTGCCGGGCCAGACAACGCGGTGCAGCTCCGGGGTGAACGCTCGGTAGCCTGCCGCGCTCACGGGAGCCCGCCGCAGGGGGAGCCTGGTCTTGGCACCCGCGCGCCACCTCAGGTGGCACATGGTCTAGACGTGGTGGTGCTGAAGGAAATATGCCCTAGAAGCAATAATAAAGTTGTTATTTATATTTCCTTATATCATGATAAATGTTTATTATTCATGCTAGAATTGTATTAACCGGAAACTTGATACATGTGTGAATACATAGACAAAACAGAGTGTCCCTAGTATGCCTCTACTTGACTAGCTCGTTAATCAAAGATGGTTAAGTTTCCTAGCCATAGACATGTGTTATCATTTGATGAACGGGATCACATCATTAGAGAATGATGTGATGGACAAGACCCATCCGTTAGCTTAGCATAATGATCATTTAGTTTTATTGCTATTGCTTTCTTCATGACTTATACATGTTCCTCTGACTATGAGATTATGCAACTCCCGAATACCGGAGGAACACCTTGTGTGCTATCAAACGTCACAACGTAACTGGGTGATTATAAAGATGCTCTAAAAGTGCCTCCGATGGTGTTTGTTGAGTTGGCATAGATCAAGATTAGGATTTTTCACTCCGAGTATCGGAGAGGTATCTCTGGGCCCTCTTGGTAATGCACATCACTATAAGCCTTGCAAGCAATGTGACTAATGAGTTAGTTACGAGATGATGCATTACGGAACGAGTAAAGAGACTTGCCGGTAACGAGATTGAACTAGGTATGAGGATACCGATGATCGAATCTCGGGCAAGTAACATACTGATGACAAAGGGAACAACGTATGTTGTTATGCAGTTTGACCGATAAAGATCTTCGTAGAATATGTAGGAGCCAATATGAGCATCCAGGTTCTGCTATTGGTTATTGGCCGGAGATGTGTCTCGGTCATGTCTGCATAGTTCTCGAACCCGTAGGGTCCGCACGCTTAACTTTGATGACGATTTGTATTATGAGTTATGTGATTTGATGACCGAAGTTTTTTCAGAGTCCCGGATGAGATCACGGACATGACGAGGAGTCTCGAAATGGTCGAGAGGTAAAGATTCATATATAAGACGATGGTATTTGGACACCGGAAGTGTTCCGGGTGATACCGGGTCATCGGAAGTGGTTCCAGGCAACCCCCGGCAAAGATATGGGCTTAATGGGCCAAGTAAGGGAACACACCAGCCCACAAGGGGCTGGTGCGCCTCCTATAGGGCCAACCACGTGGGAAAAAAGGGAAAGGAGAGAAGGAAAAGGAAAGTATGAAGTAGGACTCCTACTTCCTTCCCCCTTCCCCTCCCCTCTCCTTCCTTTCCCCCTTGTCCAAATATGGTAAGGGGGGGGGGGCGAATTGGACTAGGGGCGCAAGTAGGATTCCTCCTACTTGGGCATGCCCTAGGCTGCCTCCCTCCCTCTCCCTCCTTTATATATGCGGGGAGGGCACCCCTAGAAGACACATCAATTGTTCCTAGCCGTATGCGGTGCCCCCTCCACAGTTACACACCTCAGTCATATCGTCGCAGTGCTTAGGCGAAGCCCTGCGCCGGTAACTTCATCATCACCGTCGCCACGCTGTTATGCTGACGGAACTCTCCCTCGGCCTCAACTGGATCAAGAGCTCGAGGGACGTCATCGAGCTGAACGTGTGCTGAACATGGAGGTGCCGTACGTTCGGTGCTCGGATCGGTTGAATCGTGAAGATGTTCGACTACATCAACTGCGTTACTAAACGCTTCCGCTTTCGGTCTACGAGGGTATGTGGACACACTCTCCCCGCTCGTTGCTATGCATCTCCTAGATAGCTCTTGCGTGATCATAGGTAAATTTTTTGAAATACTGCGTTCCCCAACAGTGGCATCTGAGCCAGGTCTATGCGTAGATGTTATATGCACAAGTAGAACACAATGAGTTTTTGGCGATAATAGTCATACTGCTTACCATCAACGTCTTACTTTGATTCGGCGACATTGTTGGATGAAGCGGACCAGACCGACATTACATGACCGCGTTCATGAGACTGGTTCTACCAACGTGCTTCGCACACAGGTGGCTAGTGGGTGTCTGTTTCTCCAACTTTAGTTGAATCGAGTTTGACTACGCCCGGTCCTTGTTGAAGGTTAAAATAGCACACTTGACGGAAAATCGTTGTGGTTTTGATGCGTAGGTAAGAACGGTTCTTGCTAGAAGCCTGTAGCAGCCACGTAAAACTTGCAACAACAAAGTAGAGGACGTCTAACTTGTTTTTGCAGGGCATGTTGTGATGTGATATGGTCAAGACGTGATGAGATATAAATTGTTGTATGAGATGATCATGTTTTGTTAAAGTTATCGGCAACTGGCAGGAGCCTTATGGTTGTCTCTTTATTGCATAAGATGCAAGCGCCATATAATATCTTTACTTTATCGCTATGCGATAGCAATAGTTGAAAAAGCAATAGGTGGCGAGACGACCATGTGACGACATATTGATAAAGATCAAGATGATGGAGATCATGGTGTCATGCCGGTGACGATGGAGATCATGACGGTACTTTGGAGATGGAGATCAAAAGGCACAAGATGATGATGGCCATATCATGTCACATATTTTGATTGCATGTGATGTTTATCTTTTATGCATCTTATTTTTCTTAGTACGACGGTAGCATTATGAGATGATCCCTTACTAAAATTTCAAGGTATAAGTGTTCTCCCTGAGTATGCACCGTTGCGACAGTTCTTCGTGCTGAGACACCACATGATGATCGGGTGTGATAAGCTCTATGTTCACATACAATAGGTACAAGCCAGTTTTGCACATGCAGAATACTCGGGTTAAACTTGACGAGCCTAGCATATGCAGATATGGCCTCGGAACACTGAGACCGAAAGGTCGAACGTGAATCATATAGTAGATATGATCAACATAGTGATGTTCACCATTGAAAACTACTCTATCTCACGTGATGATCGGACATGGTTTAGTTGATATGGATCACGTGATCATTTAGATGACTAGAGGGATGTCTATCTAAGTGGGAGTTCTTAAGTAATATGATTAATTGAACTTTAATTTATCATGAACTTAGTCCTGATTGTATTTGCATAACTATGTTGTAGATCAATAGCTCGCGATGTAGATGCCCGTTTATTTTTGATATGTTCCTAGAGAAAAATAAGTTGAAAAATGATAGTAGCAATGATGCGGACTTGGTCCGTGATCTGAGGATTGTCCTCATTGCTGCACAGAAGAATTATGTCCTTGATGCACCGCTAGGTGACAGACCTATTGCAGGAGCAGAGATGCAGACATTATGAACGTTTGACAAGCTCGGTATGATGACTACTTGATAGTTTAGTGCACCATGATTTATGGCTTAGAACCATGACTTCAAAATTGTTTTGAACGACATGGAGCATATGAGATGTTCCAAGAGTTGAAATTGGTATTTCAGACTCATGCCCGTGTTAATAGGTATGAGACCTCTGACAAACTACTTTGCCTACAAGATGGAGGAGAATAGCTCAGCTAGTGAGCATGTGCTCAGAATGTCTGAGTACTACAATCACTTGAATCAAGTGGGAGTTAATCTTCCAGATAAGATAGTGATTGGCAGAATTCTCTAGTCACTATCACCAAGTTACTGGAACTTCGTGATGAACTATAATATGAAAGGGATAACGAAAACAATTCCCAAGCTCTTCGCGATGCTGAAATCGGCGAAGGTAGAAATCAAGAAAAAGGATCAAGTGTTGATGGTTGACAAGACCACTAGTTTCAAGTAAAAGGGCAAGGAAAATAAAGGGAACTTCAAGAAGAATGGCAAGCATGTTGCCACTCCCGTGAAAAAGACCAAAGCTAGACCTAACCCTGGAACTAAGTGCTTCTACTGCAAAGGGAATGGTCACTGGAAGCGGAACTGCACCAAATACTTGTCGGATAAGAAGGATGGCAAAGTGAATAAAAGTATATTTGATATAGATGTTATTGATGTGTACTTACTAGTATTTATAGAAACCCCTCGGTATTTGATACTGGTTCAGTTGCTAAGAGTAGTAACTCGAAACAGGAGTTGCAAAATAAATATAGACTAGTTAAGGGCGAGGTGATGATGTGTGTTGGAAGTGATTCCAAGGTTGATAAGATCACCATCGCACACTCCCTTTACCTTCGGGATTAGTGTTGAACCTAAAATAAATGTTATTTGGTGTTTGCATTGAGCATGAATATGATTGGATCATGTTTATTGCAATACGGTTATTCATTTAAGTCAAAGAATAATTGTTGTTCTATTTACATGAATAAAACCTTCTATGGTCATACACTTAATATAAATGGTTTATTGAATCTCGATCGTAGTGATACACATATTCATAATATTGATGCCAAAAGATGCAAAGTTGATAATGATAGTGCAACCTACTTGTGGCACTGCCGTTTAGGTCATATTGGTGTAAGGCACATGAAGAAACTCCATGCGGATGGACTTTTGGAATCACTTGATTATGAATCATTTGATGCTTGCGAACCATGCCTCATGGGCAAGATGACTAATACTCCGTTCTCTGGAACAATGGAGCGAGCCACTGACTTACTGGAAATAATACATACCGATGTATGCGGTCCGATGAGTGTTGAGGCTCGCGGCGGGTATCGTTATTTTTGGACCTTCATAGATGATTTGAGCAGATATGGGTACATCTACTTGATGAAACACAAGTCTGAAACATTTGAAAAGTTCAATGAATTTCAGAGTGAAGTGGAGAATAATCGTAACAAGAAATTAAAGTTTCTACGATCTGATCGCAGAGGCGAATATTTGAGTTACGAGTTTGGGCTTCAATTAAAAAATGTGGAATAGTTTCACAAACTCATGCCACCTGGAACACCACATCATAATGGTGTGTTTGAATGTGGTAACCATACTTTTATTAGATATGGTGCGATCTATGATGTCTCTTACCGATTTACCACTATCGTTTTGGGGTTATGCGTTAGAGACAGTTGCATTCACGTTAAATAGGGCACCGTCTAAATCCGTTGAGACAACACCGTATGAACTGTGGTTTGGGAAGAAACCTAAGCTGTCATTTCTTAAAGTTTGGGGTTGCGATGCTTATGTGAAAAAGCTTCAACCTGATAAGCTCGAACCCAAATCGGAGAAGTGTGTCTTCATAGGATACCCAAAAGAAACTGTTGGGTACACCTTCTATCACAGATCCGAAGGCAAGATCTTTGTTGCTAAGAATGGATCCTTTCTAGAGGAGTTTCTCTCGAAAGAAGTGAGTGGGAGGAAAGTAGAACTTGATGAGGTAATTGTACCTTCTTTCGAATTGGAAAGTAGCTCATCACAGAAATCCGTTCCCGTGATGCCTGCACCAACTAGTGAGGAAGCTAATGATAATGATCATGAAACTTCGGATCAAGTTACTACCGAACCACGTAGGTCAACCAGAGCATGTTCTGCAGCAGAGTGGTACGGTAATCCTGTCCTGGAGGTCATGTTACTTGACCATGACGAACCTACGAACTATGAGGAAGCGATGATGATCCCAGATTCCGCAAAATGGTTTGAGGCCATGAAATCTGAGATGGGATCCATCTATAAGAACAAAGTGTGGACTTTGGTGGACTTGCCCGATGATCGGCGAGCCATAGAGAATAAATGGATCTTCAAGAGGAAGACGGACACTGATAGTAGTGTTACTATTTACAAAGCTTGAATTGTTGAAAAAAGGTTCTCGACAAGTTCAAGGTGTTGAATACGATGAGATTTTTTCACTCGTATCGATGCTTAAGTTTGTCCGAATCATGTTAGGAATTGCCGCATTTTATAAAATTTGGCAAATGGATGTAAAAACTGCGTTCCTTAATGGATTTCTTAAAGAAGAGTTGGATATAATGCAACCACAAGGTTTTGTCAATCCAAAAGGTGCTAACAAAGTGTGTAAGCATGTAACATCCCAAATTTTCAATTTGGAATGTTATACATTAGATCATCATTGCATTGCACATTTTATTGCATTTTGGCAAATCCTCGAAAATCCTAAGCAACTCAAGGACCCTCGGAGAGAGTTGGGGATTTTTCCCGGTTTTTCATATTTGATTTTTATCAAATAATAAAACGAGGATTTTTGGTTTTAATAATTTTTCTCTCCGAAAATATTTCATGTAAAAATAAATGAGAGGAGAAAATATGACTTCTCCAAAATAATTGAAATATTGGAGGAAAAATATTAAAATCAAATATTTGATTTTATTCGGATTTTATTTGCAATTTTAATTGCACTAGAAAAATTGCACGTTTTCAAAACTGCATTTTTGGGCCAAGAAAATGTTCATCTTGTTCTAATTATTTTAATTATACGGTGAAAATTTGTTTTAGCATTTTTGGATTTTTATTTATTTTTCTATGATTTTTTTTAGATTCGGCGAAATTATTTAAAAAAAAATCACGAGCGCGCCGACTGGGCCGAAGCCCAGCCGACGGCACAACTCCCCCGCGCGGCCCAGCCGCTGTCGTCTCCCACCTGGAGTCGGACGCCGCCGCCGCCCGAGTCCAGCTCGAGCACGGCCGCCGCCCGTCGCCTTGCGCCCTCCCCCACGGCACCCCCTCTCCTCCTATAAGTACCCCACCCCGCCCCCTCCCCCTCACCCCGTTCCCCGACCCGACGCCGCCCGCCGGAGCTCGAAGCCGCCGCCGCCGAGAGGAGCCAAAGCCGCCGCCGCCCGGAGCCTGTACGCCGCCGCCCTCGTCGCCCCTCGCCGCCCCCGACGACCCCGCAGCCCCGCCGCCCCTCGCCGCACCTCGCCCGACCCGCCGGAGCCCGTCCCGAGCCTCGCCGGAGGTTAGCCGGAGCCGCCGCCGTTCGCCGTCCGGTTAAAAAAAAAACCGCCTCTGTTTATTTTTTTCTCGAAACTCTAGATTTTTTTAGTAGATCGGTTTATTTTTTTCTGGTTTAATTAATTAGTGAACGTTCACCGATCCGTTTGTTTTAACGAACGTGTTCGTCGGTTAGTCGCTGTTAACGAATGTCCGTTCGTTTAACTGTTCGTCAGTTTTCTTTTTCGTCGGATTTTCCGCGATTATTCCAGATCGCGATTTCTGATCAGATTTTCGTTTTAGTTTATCTTTTCGCTCGTTTATCGGAATCAGGCGATTCAAGCGCCTAGAGTTTCGTCTCGAAATTCTCTTTCCGTTTAACCTACTCAAACAAGTTTTTGCTACTATAAAAATTGACCTAGATTCAGAATAGTAAACGAAGCTTGTTTCTCTCGCCATTGGACTTTCGTTGCTTCGTTCGATTTGATTCTTTTTGCAAACCGGAGTTCTTAAGTTGAACTTTCTGGTTAGATCTCTTATTTGAGTTTTACCTGTGCATTTGATGAGTGCTTATTGTATGCTTGTTTGTTTGCGATAGAGTACCCGGAGTGCGCCGCTTGCTACTTCGAATATCTAAGTTTCACGGATCATCAGCAAGGCAAGTAACACTTTGATCATACCTTTTACTACCCAGTTTTATTGCATTAGACCAACCCTCAAACATTGCATGGTTAGGATCTAATTAAATTGTGGGTATTGGGAAGTAGTTGAGGTAGTACCTATTACCTGTTTTATTATCAAACCTTTGGGAGTTACTTCTACGTTTGCTTATATTGCTATGATATGCTAGTAGACGTGGATTGGGTGAGTGTATCCATGACAGCTGTGAGATTGTTAATTAATGGTTTACTTAAGGTGGCAACTAAAACTCACATCTGGGTGGATTGAGGTACCTGGGTATTCCAGGATTGCCTGTTTTTCTAAGGACCGCCACCCAGGCTCAAAGGGATCATGAGATTATTCATGCTAGAAACTTCCGTGTGCAGGCACAAGCTATTATGGGCTCTAGCATAGTTGAGTAGGTTACATGATCTCTTGAAGAGGTGGGCTAGCAGATGTAGGGGAAAGTAGGTGTAACTGTCCACCCGGAGTAAAGAGTTATTGTTTCTGAAAGACTGTGTCTCGGTCATCCGTTTGTCAAACATCATGTAGTGCGAGAATCAAGCGGAGGCGATCGAGTCTTGTGGGGAAAAGTGCGCAAACCTCTGCAGAGTGTACAAACTAATCATGGTTAGCCGTGTCCCCGGTTATGGACATCTTGAGTATCTAGTACTTGGATTATCATGTGAATCTCATCACCATGTTACTTTAATTAATTTTGTTGGGTTAATGATGATACTTAATTGGGATTGAGATGCTGTCAACCCTCTCAATGTTTAACAACCACCATGATAGTTAAATAAAATTTATTCCTTTGCAGTAGGGAAAAATTGGCTTTTCGCAAAACAATAACCATAGAGCTTACCACCAGCCATATATGCATGTAGAATAGCATTATTGTTCATTACTCTCTATGTGTTACATTGCCAGCATATTCCATGTGCTGACCCGTTTTCGGGCTGCAACGTTTTATGTTGCAGACTTTTCAGACGATGAGTAAGGTGCCTTAGGTCGTGGTCTTATACTCAGTGATGCCGTTGGAGTTGATGGACTCACTATTCTTCCAAGTCTTCCGCTGTTATCGTATTAGATGGCCTTAAGCCATATTTATCATACTTATTTCTCTTTTTGAGATACTCGTTGTAATAAGTGTGTGATTGCTACTCTGTTATAAATCCTCCATTGTACTGTGCGTGTTAGCATTACTGATCCAGGGATGACACTAAAGCACAGAGCACAGACTATTTGAGGTCTGGTCGCTACAAAGGTGGTATCAGAGCCAGGTTGACTGTAGGACACGACCACTAAGCTTAAACCCTAGAACACTACTCTCTTCTCATTTCTGACTCCTCTCCACTTTCTACTCTTTTAGGAATGGCGGATGCAAGGAACAAGTTCATGCAACCGGATGAAGATACACCTTTTGGACGACACTTGAAGGAAGTCACTAAGTACCTGAACATCGGAATACCAAGCTTCACCGGGACTTACAACACCACACTACCAGAAGAGGAGCGCTGGAAGATTCAAGTTCAAGTTCCAGGAAGGACGTTTACGCCAGTCACTAAGCCTATAGAGTTTTCCTTTGATGCACCAACCTGGAGTTTAGGGAAGAGCATGGCAGCCCACATCTCTATGGGACGCATTGTAGACGTCTACCACAGGGAGCTTAAGGATACTATTTATCAGATCTGTGGACGCCGAGATGAGCAATGGAAGATGATCAGCACCAAGAAGGATGGATCAATTGCAGCTTTCATCCAGGAGCAAAACCAACACATTCGTCGCCAGGAGAACCAGATGTGCTCAGACATGATAGAACTGAAGAAGGCCTTAGCCAAGATCACAGAGTTGGAGGAAGAACTCAAGGCTACACGCGATGGATATGAGGAGGAGATCGCCACGTTGTTGGAGAAGAATGACGACCTGATAAAGAAGATCGGAGTATTCATGGGAGACCCAGCACCAGGAGGAGGAGATCGCCATGTTGTTGGAGAAGAATGACGACCTGATAAAGAAGATCGGAGTATTCATGGGAGACCCAGCACCAGGAGGAGGAGATCGCCACGTTGTTGGAGAAGAATGACGACCTGATAAAGAAGATCGGAGTATTCATGGGAGACCCAGCACCAGGAGGAGAAGATAACGATTCTACTTGCCCGGATAACTACATCATCATCGACGACACCGAATCAGACCCCAGTGAAGATGACTTTGTTGATGAAGCTGGAGCAGATATCATGGAGTCTTCGACCGATCAAAATTTCTAGTAGACCACCAAAATCAGTAGTAGTATTCCCCCATGCATATAGTATAGTCCGAGCACTTTTGTAACGATAGTTAGATCGATTGTATGCTCTGTTTGATTTGATTGAGTGATATTGATTGTGTTTGTCTCATGAGCATATGGGTAGTGTTTTCCCTCTAGACCTCATTCTATTCTAAATTCTCATCTTTTCTAAACCTATCAGATGCCTCCGAGACGCGACACCAGATTTGTTTTCCCACCGGAGATCACTCAGTTGATTCAGCAGCAGAATGCCCTGATGCAAGTGTTAGTACAGAACCAAGGCAACAACAACAACAACCCGCCACCACCACCTGTTGATCACTTAGCCCGTTTCTTGAGGCTAAACCCGCCGGTGTTTTCCAGCAGGACCGAGCCGATTGTTGCAGATGATTGGCTCCGCAAAGTTGGAAGGGAGTTGACCACTGCAGGATGCACAGATGCGGAGAGGGTGCGTTTTGCCGCACATCATCTTGATGGACCCGCAGCATCATGGTGGGAGAATTACACAGCCACACACCCTATTGACACTGTCACATGGGACCAGTTTCAGCAAGCTTTCCGTACTGCCCATGTTTCAGCAGGAGCTATGGCTATGAAGAAGTGTGAGTTTTGCAACCTACGCCAAGGAGGACGCACCGTAGGCCAGTATGTGGAGGACTTTAGTAAGTTAGCACGTTATGCCCCAGATGACGTTGCTACAGATGCAGCCAAGCAGGAGAAGTTTCTCGAAGGACTGAATGATGAGCTGAGCATGCAATTGATGGTAGAAACCTTCAACAACTACCAGGAGTTGGTAGATAGAGCTCTCATGATTGAAGGGAAGCATTAGCATATTGAAAACCGTAAGAGGAAGTATGGACAAGGGAAGTACAATTCTGGAGCTCAGCAGAAGCCACGTTTTACCCCGAAGTCGGGAGGACAGTTTCAGCATACCCATGGAGGAGGTAGTTCGCACAACCATAATGGAACCAGGAATGGTAATGGGAATGGAGGAAGCAACAGACAGAACCGTAATAACCCATCTACCCCAGCCAAGAGGGATCTAAGTCATGGTACTTGTTTCAAGTGCCAGAAGACTGGACATTATGCAACTGAATGCCCGAAAGCCCAGAATGGAAATGGCAATGGAAGCTCTGGGAAGAAGCCTAACCCGTTCAATAAAGGACAAGTGAACCACGTTTACGTGGAGGAGGTTGAAGCACAGCCTGATGCAGTAATAGGTAAGTTTTTGGTTAAGTCATTTACTGCAATCGTTCTTTTTGATACTGGTGCATCGCAGTCATACATATCAAGGGGATTTGTGGATAAGTTTAAGTTGCCCACCAAAGTTCTTAGAACACATATGTTAGTAACCTCGCCAGGAGCAGAGTATATGGCAAGCCAAGGATGTTTTCAGATGCCATTGGCCATAGGTAGGCATGTTTTCCCCTCAGACCTAATAGTTTTGGAGTCGCAAGGTTTGGATGTGATTTTGGGAATGGATTGGCTATCAATGTATGGAGGAAACATCGATTGCGCCAGTAAGACGATTTTGCTTACCACCCCAGAAGGAAGAAGGATTAAGTATGTATCCCGGCATATGCCGAAGAGGACTCAGGTGAATTCCTTATCAGGAGTTGTACAGGAGGAAGTACCAGTGGTGAAGGATTACCCGGATGTATTTCCAGAAGAGTTGCCAGGCATGCCACCAGATAGAGACATTGAGTTTTTGATTGAACTTTTGCCAGGCACTGGGCCAATATCTAAGAGACCGTACAGGATGCCCGCAAAAGATTTGGAGGAGATTAAGAAGCAGATTAAGGAGTTACTGGATAAAGGCTATATTCGCCCAAGTTCGTCACCTTGGGGATCACCAGTACTTCTAGTGGAGAAGAAAGATGGATCGTTGAGGATGGTTGTTGATTATCGTGGATTGAATGAAGTGACCATCAAGAACAAGTACCCACTGCCAATGATCAACGATCTGTTTGACCGATTACAAGGAGCTAAGGTATTTTCCAAGATCGATCTACGATTAGGATACCATCAGTTGAAGATTCGAGAGCAGGATATACCTAAGACGGCTTTTACCACTAGGTATGGGCTGTATGAGTATACCGTTATGTCATTTGGTCTGACTAACGCACCTGCCTATTTCATGAACCTGATGAACAAAGTGTTTATGGAGTTTTTGGATAAATTCGTCGTGGTGTTCATTGATGATATTTTAGTCTACTCCAAGAACGAAGAGGAGCATAAGGAGCATTTGCGTTTGGTACTTGAGAAGCTCAGAGAACATCAGTTATACGCCAAGTTCAGCAAATGTGAGTTTTGGTTGAAGGAAGTTGGATTCCTCGGACATGTTATATTCGGAGAGGGAATAGCAGTAGACCCCACCAAAGTTGACACAGTAACAAGCTGGGAATCACCCACGTCAGTTGGAGAGATCCGGAGTTTTCTTGGACTTGCAGGATACTACCAGAGGTTCATTGAAAATTTCTCGAGAATTGCTAAGCCCATGACAGAGCTGTTAAAGAAGGACATCAAATTCAATTGAACTGAGGAATGTGAAGCTAGTTTCCAAGAGTTGAAGAAACGTTTGGTTACATCACCAGTGTTGATTCTGCCAGATCAACGCAAGGATTATGAAGTATATTGCGACGCTTCACGTCGAGGACTTGGAACAGTACTAATGCAGGAGGGAAGAGTTGTTTCATATGCTTCACGACAACTTAAACCCCATGAGAAGAATTATGCCACCCATGATTTGGAGTTAGCAGCCGTAGTGCATGCGTTGAAGACATGGAGACATTTTCTCATCAGAAACCATTGTGAGGTGTACACGGATCACAAGAGTTTGAAGTACATTTTCACGCAGAAGGAGTTAAATCTCAGGCAAAGGAGATGGTTGGAGCTCATTAAGGATTATGATATGAGATTGCATTATCACCCAGGGAAGGCTAACATAGTAGCTGATGCGTTGAGCCGCAAGAGCCATGTTAACACACTCATGACCGGAGGGTTACCGAAATTATTAGCCGAGGATCTTCGCGAGCTATGTTTGGAGATAGTTCCAAGAGGCTATTTAGCAACGTTGGAGATTCAGTCTACCTTGATGGAAAAGATCAGAGAAGCTCAGAAGACAGACAAGGAGATTGACGGGATAAAGGAAAGGATGAGCAAAGGAAAAGCCAAGGGATTTCGTGAGGATGAGCACGATACCTTATGGTTTGAGGACCGCGTTTATGTACCTAATGATCCGGAGATCAGGAAGTTGATCTTGCAAGAGGCCCATGATTCACCGTATTCGATTCACCCAGGAAATACCAAGATGTATTTGGATTTGAAGGATACTTTCTGGTGGACCGGAATGAAGAAGGATATTGCGGAGTATGTAGCAGTTTGTGATGTATGTCAAAGAGTGAAGGCAGAGCATCAGAAGCCAGCAGGATTGCTACAGCCATTGCCGATACCCGAATGTAAGTGGGATAAACTAGGCATGGATTTTATCACGGGATTGCCCAGGACTCGTTCAGGCTATGACTCAATATGGGTTGTAGTCAATCGTTTGACGAAATTAGCTCATTTCATCCCAGTGAAGACCACTTACACCAGTGCTAAGTTGGCAAAGATATACATGACCAGAATCGTATGTTTGCATGGAGTTCCGAGGACCATTGTATCAGATAGAGGAATCCAGTTTACCTCGAAGTTTTGGAATCAGTTACATGAAACCTTCGGAACCAGGCTAGAATTCAGTACAGCTTTTCACCCACAGACAGACAGACAGACCGAGAGAGTCAATCAGAGTTTGGAAGATATGCCGAGAGCTTGTGCGCTAGATTATGGATCAAGTTGGGACGAGAATTTGCCATATGCAGAATTTTCTTACAACAACAGTTATCAAACCAGTTTGAAGATGGCCCCTTTCGAAGCTTTGTACGGAAGGAGGTGTAGAACACCATTGTTATGGGACGAAGTTGGAGACCACCAGTTGTTTGGACCAGATTTGATTAAGGAATCAGAACAGAAAGTGAAGTTGATTCGCGATAGACTCAAGGTAGCCCAGTCCAGGCAGAAGAGTTATGTGGATTCTAAACGTAAGGAGACAGTTCACGAAGTCGGAGACAGAGTTTACCTACGAGTATCACCCCTTCGAGGAGTGAAGCGCTTTGGAGTTAAAGGAAAGTTAGCGCCACGTTTTGTAGGACCATACAGAGTTTTGGAGCGTATGGGAGAAGTTGCTTACAAGCTGGAATTGCCTGAAGGATTGTCAGGAGTTCATGATGTATTTCACGTTTCCCAGTTGAAGAAGTGCCACGCAGAGATGGCTGAGATACCACTGAGAGATACAGTGCCCCTGGAAGCGATTCAGTTGGAAAGTGATTTGACCTATGAGGAGAAACCAGTTAAGATTCTTGAGTATGCCAGCCGAGTCACCCGCAGCAAGGTTATCAAGTTTCGCAAAGTTCAGTGGAGTCACCACACTGAAGATGAAGCCACCTGGGAGCGAGAGGAAGATCTACGGAAAAACCACTCTCACCTATTTTCTAGCCAACCCGAATCTCGAGGGCGAGATTCATCTTAAGGGGGTAGGTTTGTAACATCCCAAAATTTCAATTTGGAATGTTATACATTAGATCATCATTGCATTGCACATTTTATTGCATTTTGGCAAATCCTCGAAAATCCTAAGCAACTCAAGGACCCTCGGAGAGAGTTGGGGATTTTTCCCGGTTTTTCATATTTGATTTTTATCAAATAATAAAACAAGGATTTTGGTTTTAATAATTTTTCTCTCTGAAAATATTTCATATAAAGATAAATAAGAGGAGAAAATATGACTTCTCCAAAATAATTGAAATATTGGAGGAAAAATATTAAAATCAAATATTTGATTTTATAAGGATTTTATTTGCAATTTTAATTGCATTAGAAAAATTGCACGTTTTCAAAACTGCATTTTTGGGCCAAGAAAATGTTCATCTTGTTCTAATTATTTAATTAGACGGTGAAAATTTGTTTTAGCATTTTTGGATTTTTATTTATTTTTCTATGATGTTTTTTAGATTCGGCGAAATTATTTAAAAAAAAATCGCGAGCGCGCCGACTGGGCCGAAGCCCAGCCGACGGCCCAGCTCCCCCGCGCGGCCCAGCCGCTGTCGTCTCCCACCTGGAGTCGGACGCCGCCGCCGCCCGAGTCCCGCTCGAGCACGGCCGCCGCCCACCGCCTTGCCCCGTCCCCCACGGCACCCCCTCCCCTCCTATAAGTACCCCACCCCGCCCCCTCTCCCTCACCCCGTTCCCCGACCTGACGCCGCCCCCTGGAGCTCGAAGCCGCGCCGCCGAGAGGAGCCGAAGCCGCCGCCGCCCGGAGCCCGTACGCCGCCGCCCTCGTCGCCCCTCGCCGCCCCCGACGACCCCGCCGCCCCGCCGCCCCTCGCCGCACCTCGCCCAACCTGCCAGAGCCCGTCCCGAGCCTCGCCGGAGGTTAGCCGGAGCCGCCGCCGTTCGCCGTCCGGTTTAAAAAAAAACCGCCTCGGTTTATTTTTTCTCGAAACCCTAGATTTTTTTAGTAGATCGGTTTATTTTTTCTAGTTTAATTAATTAGTGAACGTTCACCGATCCGTTTGTTTTAACGAACGTGTTCGTCGGTTAGTCGCTGTTAACGAATGTCCGTTCGTTTAACTGTTCGTCAGTTTTCTTTTTCGTCGGATTTTCCGCGATTATTCCAGATCGCGATTTCTGATCAGATTTTCGTTTTAGTTTATCTTTTCGCTCGTTTATCGGAATCAGGCGATTCAAGCGCCTAGAGTTTCGTCTCGAAATTCTCTTTCCGTTTAACCTACTCAAACAAGTTTTTTCTACTATAAAAATTGACCTAGATTCAGAATAGTAAACGAAGCTTGTTTCTCTCGCCATTGGACTTTCGTTGCTTCGTTCGATTTGATTCTTTTTGCAAACCGGAGTTGTTAAGTTGAACTTTCTGGTTAGATATCTTATTTGAGTTTTACCTGTGCATTTGATGAGTGCTTATTGTATGCTTGTTTGTTTGCGATAGAGTACCCGGAGTGCGCCGCTTGCTACTTCGAATCTAAGTTTCACGGATCATCAGCAAGGCAAGTAACACTTTGATCATACCTTTTACTACCCAGTTTTATTGCATTAGACCAACCCTCAAACATTGCATGGTTAGGATCTAATTAAATTGTGGGTATTGGGAAGTAGTTGAGGTAGTACCTATTACCTGTTTTATTATCAAACCTTTGGGAGTTACTTCTACGTTTGCTTATATTGCTATGCTATGCTAGTAGACGTGGATTGGGTGAGTGTATCCATGACAGATGTGAGAATGTTAATTAATGGTTTACTTAAGGTGGCAACTAAAACTCACATCTGGGTGGATTGAGGTACCTGGGTATTCCAGGATTGCCTGTTTTTCTAAGGACCGCCACCCAGGCTCAAAGGGATCATGAGATTATTCATGCTAGAAACTTCCGTGTGCAGGCACAAGCTATTATGGGCTCTAGCATAGTTGAGTAGGTTACATGATCTCTTGAAGAGGTGGGCTAGCAGATGTAGGGGAAAGTAGGTGTAACTGTCCACCCGGAGTAAAGAGTTATTGTTTCTGAAAGACTGTGTCTCGGTCATCCGTTTGTCAAACATCATGTAGTGCGAGAATCAAGCGGAGGCGATCGAGTCTTGTGGGGAAAAGTGCGCAAACCTCTGCAGAGTGTACAAACTAATCATGGTTAGCCGTGTCCCCGGTTATGGACATCTTGAGTATCTAGTACTTGGATTATCATGTGAATCTCATCACCATGTTACTTTAATTAATTTTGTTGGGTTAATGATGATACTTAATTGGGATTGAGATGCTGTCAACCCTCTCAATGTTTAACAACCACCATGATAGTTAAATAAAATTTATTCCTTTGCAGTAGGGAAAAATTGGCTTTTCGCAAAACAGTAACCATAGAGCTTACCACCAGCCATATATGCATGTAGAATAGCATTATTGTTCATTACTCTCTATGTGTTACATTGCCAGCATATTCCATGTGCTGACCCGTTTTCGGGCTGCAACGTTTTATGTTGCAGACTTTTCAGACGACGAGTAAGGTGCCTTAGGTCGTGGTCTTATACTCAGTGATGCCGTTGGAGTTGATGGACTCACTATTCTTCCAAGTCTTCCGCTGTTATCATATTAGATGGCCTTAAGCCATATTTATCATACTTATTTCTCTTTTTGAGATACTCGTTGTAATAAGTGTGTGATTGCTACTCTGTTATAAATCCTCCATTGTACTGTGCGTGTCAGCATTACTGATCCAGGGATGACACTAAAGCACAGAGCACAGACTGTTTGAGGTCTGGTCGCTACAGAGCTCCAGTGATCCATTTATGGACTGGTGCAAGCATCTCGGAGTTGGAATGTACGCTTTGATAGTGTGATCAAAGCCTATGGTTTTATACAGACTTTTGGAGAAGCCTGTATTTACAAGAAGTGAGCGGGAGCTTTGTAGCATTTCTGATATTATATGTGGATGAAATATTGTTGATCGGAAATGATGTAGAATTTTCTGGAAAGCATAAAGGAGTGTTTGAAAGGAGTTTTTCAAAGAAAGACCTCGGTGAAACTGCCTACATATTGAGCATCAAGATCTATAGAGATAGATCAAGACGCTTGATAAGTTTTTTCAATGAGTACATACCTTGCCAAGTTTTTGAAGTAGTTCAAAATGGAACAGTCAAAGAAGGAGTTCTTTCCTGTGTTGCAAGGTGTGAAATTGAGTAAGACTCAAAGCCCGACAACGGCAAAAGATAGAGAGAGAATGAAAGTCATTCCCTATGCCTCAGCCATAGGTTCTATAAATTATGCAAGGCTGTGTACCAGACCTATTGTATACCCTGCCCTGAGTTTGGCAAGGGAGTACAATAGTGATCTAGGAGTAGATCACTGGACATTGGTCAAAATTATCCTTAGAGGACTAAGGAAATATTTCTCGGTTATGGAGGTGATAAAGGGTTCGTTGTAAAGAGTTACGTTGATGCAAGCTTTGACACCGATCTGGATGACTCTGAGTCTCGATCTGGATACATATTGAAAGTGGGAGCATTTAGCTAGAGTAGTTCCGTGCAGAGCATTGTAGACATAGTAATTTGCAAAATACATACAGACCTGAATGTGGTAGACCCATTGACTAGACCTCTCTCACAAGCAAACCATGATCACACCTTAGTACTCTTTGGGTGTTAATCACATGGCGATGTGAACTAGATTATTGACTCTAGTAAACCCTTTGGGTATTGGTCACATGGTGACGTGAACTATAGAGTGTTAAATCACATGAAGATGTGAACTATTGGTGTTAAATCACATGGCGATGTGAACTAGATTATTGACTCCAGTGCAAGTGGGAGACTGAAGGAAATATGGCATAGAGGCAATAATAAAGTTGTTATTTATATTTCCTTATATCATGATAAATGTTTATTATTCATGCTAGAATTGTATTAACCGGAAACTTGATACATGTGTGAATACATAGACAAAACAGAGTGTCCCTAGTATGCCTCTACTTGACTAGCTCGTTAATCAAAGATGGTTAAGTTTCCTAGCCATAGACATGTGTTGTCATTTGATGAACGGGATCACATCATTAGAGAATGATGTGATGGACAAGACCCATCCATTAGCTTAGCATAATGATCGTTTAGTTTTATTGCTATTGCTTTCTTCATGACTTATACATGTTCCTCTGACTATGCGATTATGCAACTCCCGAATACCGGAGGAACACCTTGTGTGATATCAAACGTCACAATGTAACTGGGTGATTATAAAGATGCTCTACAGGTGTCTCCGATGGTGTTTGTTGAGTTGGCATAGATCGAGATTAGGATTTGTCACTCCGAGTATCGGAGAGGTATCTCTGGGCCCTCTTGGTAATGCGCATCACTATAAGCCTTGCAAGCAATGTGACTAATGAGTTAGTTACGGGATGATGCATTACGGAATGAGTAAAGAGACTTGCCAGTAACGAGATTGAACTAGGTATGAGGATACCGACGATCGAATCTCGGGCAAGTAACATACCGACGACAAAGGGAACAACGTATGTTGTTATGCGGTTTGACCGATAAAGATCTTCGTAGAATATGTAGGAGCCGATATGAGCATCCAGGTTCCGCTATGCGGTGTAAGACCCTACTCCTGCTTTGGGGTGGATTAGCCTCGCGAGGGGCTGAGGATGAACCAATACACAGGAAGAACAACCCTAGGAGGTCAGTTCTTGTGTGGGTGTGAGCTATTGAGGGTTCGGATTTCGGATCCCGGATCCCCTTCTATGGTGGTGGCTAAGCTACATTTATAGTGGCCTTGGTCCTCTTCCTCCGAACGAAGGCGGGTAGGGATCCCACAGTGGCCAATTTTGAAGGGGGACAAGTAGTACATCTTATCCTGACGAAAGGTAGTCTTCACCTGCAAAGCTTCTGGTCGTGACGCCGCGATGGGCTCGGTGATGACATCCGTCCTGCCGTCTTGGCGGTCTTAGTCTTGTTGCACGGGAATGGAAACCTTTGGCTGATTCCTCGGGACCCCGCGCCTGCGCTTGCCTCCTTAGCACCAAAGAGGAAACCTGCTGCTCTGCGCCTGCTGGCGCCCGCCTGGCCTTGGTCGTCATGGCTTGCGTCACCCAAACCTTATGAGATGGGTGCTTTCCTAGGAATCTCTGCTCCTCGGGAGCCAGCCTAGGGAGGCCACTCCCTCCGGAGGTCTTGGTGTCATCCGCCTCGCGAGGCTTGGCTCCTCGTGAGGGTCTTGAATTGTCGATGCTGAAGATGGGCCGCACCAGGCCGTCGATGGAGCCACGCCGTGGGCCGCAGGTAGGCAAGTCTGGGTACCCTGGTTCCCAGGATGCCGACAATATCTACTTAATGAAACACAAGTCTGAAACATTTGAAAAGTTCAAAGAATTTCAGAGTGAAGTGGGGAATCATCATAACAAGAAAATAAAGTTTCTACGATCTGATCGCAGAGGCGAATATTTGATTTACGAGTTTGGCCTTCATTTAAAACAATGTGGAATTTTTTCACAACTCATGCCACCTAGAACACCACAACATAATGGTGTGTCCGAACGTCGTAACCATACTTTATTGGATATGATGCATTCTATGATGTCTCTTACCGATTTACCACTATCGTTTTGGGGTTATGCATTAGAGACAATTGCATTCACATTAAATAGGGCACCATCTAAATCCGTTCAGACGACACCATATGAACTGTGGTTTGGCAAGAAACCTAAGCTATCGTTTATTAAAGTTTGGGGTTGCGACACTTATGTCAAAAGGCTTCAGCCTGATAAGCTCGAACCCAAATCGGAGAAGTGCGTCTTCATAGGATACCCTAAGGAAACAATTGGGTACACTTTCTACCATAGATCCGAAGGCTAGATCTTTGTTGCAAAGAATGGAACCTTTCTAGAGAAGGAGTTTCTCTCAAAAGAAGTGAGTGGGAGGAAAGTAGAACTTGATGAGGTAGTTGTACCTTTCTCAATTTGGAAAGTAGCACATCAGAGAAACCCTTCCCGTGATGGCTACACCAACTAGAGAGGAAGCTAATGATGATGATCATGAAACTTCAGATCATGTTGCTACTGGACCTCGTAGGTCGAACAGAGCATGTTCCGCACCAGAGTGGTAAGGTAATCCTGTCCTGGAAGTCATGTTATTAGACCATGGCTAACCTACAAACTATGAAGAAGCTATGATGAGCCCATATTCCGATAAATGGCTTGAGGCCATGAAATGTGAGATAGGATCCATGTATGAGAACAAAGTGTGGACTTTGGTGGACTTGCTCGATGATCGGCAAGCCATTGAGAATAAATGGATCTTCAAGAAGAAGACATACGTTGATGGTAATGTCACCATCTACAAAGCTCGACTTGTCGCGAAAGGTTATCGACAAGTTCAAGGGGTTGACTACGATGAGACCTTATCACCCGTAGCGATGCTTAAGTCAGTCCGAATCATGTTAGCAATTGACGCATTTTATAATAATGAAATTTGGAAAATGGACGTCAAAACTACAATCCTTAATGGATTTCTTAAAGAAGAGTTATATATGATGGAACCAGAAGGTTTTGTCAATCCTAAAGGTGCTAACAAAGTGTGCAAGCTCCAGCGATCCATCTATGGACTAGTGCGAGCATCTCGGAGTTGGAATATACGTTTTGATGAGGTGATCAAAGCATATGGTTTTATACAGACTTATGGTGAAGCCTGTATTTACAAGAAAGTGAGTGGGAGCTCTGTAGAATTTCTGATATTATATGTGGTGATCAAAGCATCACTACAAAAAAAGACACATCCGTGACATTTTGGGCCGAACGAAATTTTTTTCTGTCATACATATGACACTTCTATGACGATAATTGTGACAAAACCCGGTATCATCATAAATGTGGTGGGCTCCTACTTCCATGACAAAAAATCATGACAGAAAATGGGCTTTTCGTCCTGGGCGGGCCGGAGACGCAGCTGCATGACATTCTTTGGGCCGTCCATGACGGAAAAAACCGTGGTAGAAGCGAGGGGGAGGAAAATTTCGGGGAGTTCCCGGTTACGGTGGGAGGTCGGGGGCCGAGCGATGCGCGTTTCTCTCATACACGTACGCGCATGTGTGCGAGGCGTTGGCTCTAACTGAACCCGAGCGAGGTGTTGGGCTCTAACTGAACCCGAGCGATTGCACTGCAGGCTACGCGTTACTGAACCCGAGCGATCGATCGATGGCTATTAACTGAACCCGATCGAGCGATTCCTTCGCTACTGCTGCTAGCTGAAGCCGATCGATTGGATGAACAGTGAGCGTTGCGGGGGGGGGGGGGGTGGATGAACAGTGAGCGGTGGCGTTGCCTCTGGATGAACAGGACCACGTGGTGTGGAGGGCTGGATGAACAGTAGACGATGGAGGGGTGCCCGTGGAGGGGTGGTTGAACAGGACCCCGTGGTGTGGAGGGCTGGATGAACAATAGACGGTGGAGGGGTGGTTGAACAGTAGCCGGTGGAGTAGCGCGCGGTGGAGGCTGGATGAAGAGGAGCCCGTGGAGGCTGGAGGAGGTCGACGGTGGAGATGAACAGTATCCCGTTGAGTCCCGTTTTGCGGTACCCCACACCCCTCCCGATGAACAGGACCCCCGTTTCGACCGTAGGACGTCCGTTTCGTCCGTTTTGTGGTACGCCACACCCCTCCCGATCAACAGGACCCCCCTTTTGACCGTAGGAGGTCCGTTTCATCCGTTTTGCGGTATGCCACACCCCTCCCGATCAACAGGACCCCCGTTTTGACCATAGGAGGTCCGTTTCGTCCATTTTGCGGTACGCCACACCCCTCCCGATCAACAGGACCCCCGTTTCGACCGTAGGAGGTCCGTTTCCTCCATTTTGCGGTACGCCACACCCCTCCCGATCAACAGGACCCTGTTCCGAACGTAGGAGGTCTGTTTCCTCCGTTTTGTGGTACGTCAGGCCTCGTTTCCATCGCCTGTTCCGTCCAAGCCCTCCCGATGAACACGACCACGCATTCCGTTCCGACCCAGCCGGTTGGCTCCCACGCGTTCCGTTGCCTCCCGATGAACACGACGCATTCCGTTGCCTCCCCATGAACACGACGCATTCCGTTGCCTCCCCATGAACACGACGCATTCCGTTGCCTCCCCATGAACACGATGACGACGCTGTTTCTCTGTTCCGACCCAGCCATGTACACGAGCCCTGGCCGTACGTATGCGCGAGTAGGAGTTCGAGACCCCGCCCGTATGTACACATACGTGGCTGTATTTTCTTTCTTGCACCCTGGCCGCTGTACGTACGTGTACATGCTACGTGCGCGCCTCTACTACGACACGTGCGCGCCTCTACTACGACACGTGCGCGCCTCTACATCGACTAGTATGTACGTACACGTTCGCGACCAGAATGACAACGCTACGTATGCTTCGACCAGGTGGGTCCCGACTGTCAGGCACTTCCTTGCCTGCGAAGATGTAGCTGGTGGATCCCAGCAGTCAGGGGGGTGAATCGTTTTTTTGCCCGGACGCACTTCCTTGCGTGCGAAGATGTAGCCGGTGGGTCCCAGCAGTCAGGGGGGCGAATCAGTTTTTTTTGCCCGGACGCACTTCCTTGCGTGCGAAGGTGTAGCTGGTGGGTACCAGCAGTCAGGGGGCGAATCATATTTTTTGCCCGGACGCACTTCCTTGCGTGCGAAGATGAAGCTGGTGGGTCCCAGCAGTCAGGGGGAAACGTTTTTCCATGAAATACAGTGGCCCGTCCGGTGGGTCCCAGCTGTCAGGTGGAGGAATCATTATTTTCCACGTAATAAGGAGGCACTTCCTTGCTGCGGCCGTGGACCCAGCTGTCAGCCTCTCCACGTACAGTCCACGTCCGATGGAAGTTGTTCCTTGACCACGTTGACCAGGCCACGCCGAGAGCACCACGGCGGTGGACGACGGCGAGGCCTAGGAAGGGGACGACGCGGAGCCGGGGAAGACGCGGCAGTGGAAGCCCGCGCGGAGAGGAGTACGAGGGTTCACTGGTTCGGCTGCGGTGTGAGGCTGCCGTCGCCGCAGGGCCTGGCCAGCGGTGGGAATAGTAGGGGGTGGTGAGGCCTCCGCGGCAGCACAGCCGGCCACGGGAGGCAGGAGCATGCGGCACGACCGGCGCTGCTTTGGGCGGCTGGAGCAAGAAGACCAGAGGTTGAAGAAGCACTACGGCCGTTGGATGGACATCGTACGGTCACTGGAGCTAGAATCGTTCGTATTGACTAAGTTGACAAAGCCCTCCGTCCCCGTCAACTTAGTTGGCCCACAAGTCATCCTCCCACTATGGTGGGTCCCAGCTAGCAGGGGGGTATTCATTTTTTTGTGCGTAATAAGGAGGCACTTCCTTGCGTGCGAAGATATAGCTGGTGGGTCCGACATGTCAGCCGGGGGAACATTTTTTTGTGAAATACAGAGGCTCTTCTGGTGGGTCCCAGCTGTCAGGTGGAGGAATCATTATTTTGCGCGTACAGTCCACGGCCGATGGATGTCGTTCGTTGACCATGTTGACCAGGCCGCATCGAGAGCACCATGGCGGTGGAAGACGGCAAGGCCTAGGAAGGGAACGACACGGAGTCGGGGAAGACTCGGCAATGGTTGCCCACGCGGTGGGGAGTACGAGGGTTTACTGGTCCGGCTGCTGTCGCCGGAAAATAACAGGAGGTGTGGGTGAGTAGAGGAATGGCCTGGCCAGCAATGAAGTTGGGTGGGGCGGTGTGGCCTGTGCGGCAGCACAGCCGGCCACGGGAGGCGGGAGCAGGCAGTCCCACCGGATGGTTTGGGCGGCTGGAGCAAGAAGATCAGATATTGAAGAAGCAGCACGGCCGTTGGATTAACATCCGACGGTCACTGCTGCTAGAATCGTTTGTGGACTAAGTTGACAAAGCCAAAGTACACGTCAACCTAGTAGACCCACAAGTCATCCTCCAAATCTGTCCCAAACAGCATACATCCCGAAATTTCTAGCCAGATTCAAATTAATTTTAAATCTAAATATACCTTAATTTAAATTCAATGAAATTTTACCCGCACAAAAACAATGAAATTTAAAATATCAAAATCCGAAAGAAAACAGTATTTTGGAACTAATTGCCTGTTTGCCGTATTTTTTCATTTTACAGCCCATTTATTATTACTTATAGCCCATTTCTTATTACTTAAAGCCCATTTTCTGGGCAAAATGCATCCCTCCTCGTCTTGAAAGATTTCCGGCCCAGCAGGGCGTAGAAAAGCAAGTAGGCCTACGTTGGTTATTCTGCGAAAAACAAAATAGCTGTCTAGCCATTTTCAGAAAGGAAAAAAACAAACTGGGCTGGTCATGTGCTAAACATATGAAATAAAAGCCTGGGCTAGACGGGCCACGGGTCCCGCACAACCCAGTTGATACTCTTCTCCGTCCCGAAAAACAAAATACTGCGCGCGCTGCTGGGTCCCTACTATCATCCTCACCATGTACAGTCATCTCCTTATTCCTCTCGGTTGTTGACCATGTTGACAACACCGGAGGGCGGCGCCGCGGCAAGCGAACCAAGGCGGAGGACGATGGTGAGGCCTCGGACGGGAACGAACAGGAGCCGGGGAAGATCACAACCAGCCATGGGAGGCGGGAGCAGGCGGTCCCGCCGGCGCTGGTTTGGCTTTGGCGGCTCGAGTAAGAAGAGACTGAAGAAACGCGACAGACGTTGAATGTCAATCCAACGTTCAAGGTTGGCACAATCGTTTGTTGACTAAGCGGACACCAAGTAGCATACTTTTTTATATATAGGAAGAAAACTGCGAGGAAAATGCGTTCGTCTGCCGTCCTCCTCACAGGGAACGTTCGCCACATAAGTGACTAGCACCCTTGGTTTTCAACCGAGAGGTCTTGGGTTCGAGTCCCAGGAACTCTCAATTTTGTCCTCCTTCCTTCCTCGCAAAAAAAGGGAAAGAAAATCAAAGACTTGGGAAGGCGTACAGAACAAGCTAGTGTACCAGTAAAGAGACGTTGCTGAGTTTTAGAAAAAAGAAAGACGTGCTCCTGTAGCTGGTCCGAATCCAAACCTAAACTATGACTATATATGGTGCTATGCTACTCTGCAAGTAATGAAACTGACATATCCAACGTTCGCTTCTCCTCTTCTCTACTTACTCTGCCTAGCATCAGAAGCTCTGGCCGCAGCAACCATGTCCGCTGGCTGCTCGTCCACCTGCTCTTCAGCAGGCAACAACTAGATATGCGCCAAGTCGCCACTCGTACCATCGCCTGTGGGTCTGATCACACCCCCGCCAGCACGCGCACCGCAGCCGATTGCTCATCTCAACCTGCTGCCGTTGCTGTGGTGCCACTGCTGCAAATCACGCAGAGTCATCCGTCGCGTCTCAACCACAATCCGCAACCCTTGCCGAGTCTTCTACAAATGCCCGAATCATGGGGTAATAATATGTTTAAGTCTTGTTCTACTGCTTTCAGTTGCTGGTTTTTTTAATAGTTTGGTTGATGATCTTCCAATTAGATTCATGCAGAAAAGGGAAGATTCGTGTGATTTGTATTTCTGGGAAGTTGCTGATGTGGGGGAATGCAACTACGCTATTATTTGGTTAGCCGAGGAATCCCAATACCAGCAGGTTGGGGTGTTGGACAAGTAACTGAAGGAACGGCAGAAGAGGAAGATGCAGAGCAGAAGGTTAAAGATGCAGTTCCTCTGATCATGGCCAAGCAACAACTGCTGAACGGCCTTGACAGCAATGAGGAGATGAAAGAGCTTGTGAAGATAATGGGAAAAATCGATGTGCTCTGTAGGATGATTGTCTCTTTATTTGCAGTGTATGTAGCACTCGTGATGTATTCAGTGGCTACGACATGAGCACTTTGCTGAACTAGTAATGAATGAAACCTGTGTAGCAGGCTGGGCGTAGTGTTGTGAACATCTAATGATTTCTATTAACGGAGATAAGGGGTATCCCCTTTTGCTCATATAAATAAATAAATAGCAGAGGCCCTGTCGGGTGAGCTTTGTTCTCATTCGAAGACGTCGAGCAAATTGCAGTCCAACAGCAAACTATGTCATCAAATTCAAGTTTCACAGCCAAATATGAGTACAACTAAACAACAATGTCATCATGTTTTAGTTGTCATACAATCACCAAACACAAATCAGCATACATAACAAGTGATCTTCTCACAGCAAAATACTAAACAACATGTTCATCAGGTTTCAGTTGTCATAGCAAACACAATTTCACATAGTAGATAAAAAACGTCTTCTGACAGGCAAATACGACAAAAGCAATGTAATCATCATCCACAGCAGCAGCGTCAACATCTTCGCCATGTGTATCAGTCTGAATCATAATTCCACACGGTGTCATCTTCTTCTTCGTCCTCAATGTCCTCGAACGTTGGCTTCTTCTTGATCAACTCTTGTATGTCCACAGCACGACAGGCAATCTTTTTGCCGGCGTCATTGACGTGATGGTTCTCAAAGATATTAGGAACATCTGTGTTATCTTGTACATCAGGAGCAGTGTAAGCATCATCTTGTTGTGCAACTTCATTAAACAAATTCCTCTGCTCAAACCTTTGCAATACTCTCCAGTCATCGCTACGTGTAAATGTGTCTTCCAAGAAAAATATCTGTGTTGCTTGATTTGCCAAAATAAAAGGCTCGTTGGTCTCGTACGCCGCCTTGACATTGATGGATTTGAAATAATCATCAGCTCTGGGTTTTGCGATCCTGGAAAACAGGTTATACCAACGACAACACAACAGAACCACACACCGATGATCCTCGAAACTAGAGATATACTGCAACTGAACAATGTCTGTTCTGTTAGCATACATTTCAGTTGTCTCTTTGTCATACGTATCCGTGCTCATGATGGCACTGTTTTGTGTCTTCCTGCCTTCGTCTCGTGCAAGGGTGTTGTAGCGCACACCTCCAACAACGCAAGATTCATAATGTCTTACCCGAGTATCAGGACCCATTGCTAGTGAGTAAAGGGCATCATCAACTGCCTGCCCATCCTCCCGCATCTTCTTAACCTATGGTTAGAAAATAGACAAGCTGATCATCTTATGTACTCAATATATTAAAAAAACTGACAGTGCACTTCAAAAGCTTACATGGTTCTTGAACCATTTAGCAAATCCTGCCTTAACCAGTTTGTCAATGTTTCTTGGATTTTGCGGCAGTAACTCCTCTTTGTAGATGCCGCACAACATAGTGATCGCGTCAAACATCTAAATATATAAGAATGTGCTGCAAATTTAGTAGATTACGATGTATAAGCTGCAGTACTGCACTTACTTGATATAAGGTAGTATCTCAGGACAGTTATTCAACACATACCAAACCATTTTGTCCAAATCTTTAGGTTTGTCCTCTTGTCGACTCTTCCCTGTAACTCGAACAGAATAATCGAAAACATTGAGCCCGGGATTGTCTTCACCCACCTCTTTGCTAAGCTGATCAGCTGTTTCAATGTATTTTGAGCAGAATGTCAACGCTTCTATAGCAATATAGTCCTCTGCAATGGAACCCTCGGGTCTAGCTCTGTTCCTAACATAGCCCTTGAAAGTGCCTAGCCGCCTTTCAATAGGGTACATCCAGCCATACTGTACTAGACCTCTAAGTAGTGCCTCATCAGGTAGATGAACAGCCAAATGCACCATCACATCAAAGAAGGCTGGAGGATATATCTTCTCAAGGTCGCATAGGATAGTTGGTATCTTTTCTCTAAGACGCTCCAAAGCATCTATCCTGATATTCCTACTGAAGAGTTCCCTGAAGAATTGTCCCAGCTCTGCAACTGCTCTGTATAAGTCAGGGCGGCCCAATCCTCTAAGGATAACAGGTAAAACCCTTTGAAGTAGGACGTGGCAGTCATGAGTTTTCAATCCTTGTACCTTGTTTCCATCTGCACTGACTCTCCTTTCAGGGTTGGAAGCAAATCTATGTGGGAATCTCACACGTGACAGGACCTCGCAGAATTCTTTTCTTTTTACCTTGTCCAAGACGTACACAGTTGGTGCCATATCCCGTGGTTTACCTTCATCTTGCACCTGCAAATCCTTTCTGATACCCAGGTGTGTCAAATCAACCCTAGATTTTAAGGTATCTTTCGTCTTGCCTTCAATATTAAGAAGTGTGCCGATAATGCTGTCACATATATTTTTCTCGATGTGCATCACATCAAGATTATGCCGCAGATCCAAATCTTTCCAATACTCCAAGTCCCACAAAGTGGACCTACGGGTAAACAATAATCTCTCTTCTACCCTGCCACGCTTCCTTTTCCTGCTACCATTACCAGGATGGTTTCCTGGTGTAATATGCCTGACCTTCTCTAATTCCACTTGCAACTCGTCGGCGGTGAGCCTCTTTGGCGTATCACGGTTTTCATGCTTTGCATTGAACACATGTCTTCGGTATTTTCTAGGATGCGACTTGTCCTTGGCAAGGAAACGACGGTGTCCAATGTAACAGATCTTGCTAAGTATTGCGTATGACAGCGGATTCCTGTCACAGCGAACACATGCATTGTAACCATGTGTCGTTCGCCCTGACATAGTGCCCAAAGCCGGATAATCATGGATGCACCAAATTATAACAGCATGCAGAAAAAAATCAGCTGGTGGGCTGCTATATAGGTCTCGAGTGAGATCACCCTTCCATAGCTGTTGAAGTTCCTCCACAAGAGGCTCCATGAACAAACCAAAATCCTTTCTAGGACTTTTTGGACCTGGGATGAGCAAGGCCATCATGTAGTTTGATTCTTTGGTGCAGACATTTGGAGGCATGTTGTAAGGGATAACAAGCACTGGCCACATGCTATATGTGGCGCTCTGGTGGCCAAATGGGTTAAATCCATCTGAAGCTAAGCCAAGTCTAATGTTTCTCGGGTCAGCAGCAAACTCTTTGTGTTTATCATTGAAGCTTTTCCACTCACTACCATGAGATGGATGGCTCATTACATTCTGATCTCTGTACTCCTGGTTCCTAGAATGCCACAGTACATCCTCTGTTGTTTCAGCATCATGAAACAACCTCTGCAATCTTGGTGTAATTGGAAAATGTCTCAGAACATTATGAGGAATCCTCTTCACAGCATCGCCATCTTTCCATCTTGATGATTTGCATTTCGGGCATTCACTTAAGTTGGCATAATCCTTCCGGAACAGAACACAATTATTCTTACAAACATGGATCATATCATATCCAATTCCAACTGCACGAAGGAAATCCTTCATTTTACTGTAGGTGTGTGGCAGCTCAGACGCATCTGGGAAAGATTTGCGGAAAGCAGCCAATTTCGCATTGAATGATTTGTTGGTCATCCGCTCAGACGTCTTCACCTGAAGAAAGGTGACCATAGCTGAGAATACTGACAGCTTATTTCCTGGGGTGACAGCAACGTTGCATTGTTCCAACATGCGGGCCCACCGTTTTTCTTCTGCAGGTGAAAGTTCACGGAATGCACGAGCATTTCGTAGCATTGTTTCAATGTTGGTCAAACTCACTGGCTCCGCCACCACCACCTCCTCCTCCTCTTCCACCTGAGCATCAGGCAGATCAAGATGGTGATCTGCTGCTTCCACGTAGTCAATAACATTGACGTTCACAGCTTGACCATGATGAACCCACCTAGTATATGTGACCGACATCCCATACAAGTGTAGATGATTTTGCACAGTTGACTGGGGTCTTGTAACTGAATTCATACAACTGCTACACGGGCAGAGCACATGATTTCAGACCACCGTACTCAGTTCTGATAAAGTTCATGAAGTTTTCAACCCCCTCGACATATGCAGCGGAGAATCTTCGAGCAGAAGTTATCCAAGTCCTGTCCATCTGTTAGATATAAAAATTAGTTCTTCTACTAGATATTACAGGAAAAAACATATATGCTTTTTTATGAAGTCTAGAAAAAAATACCTAGGTCGATGTCTAAAGCTATGACAAGATATTTGGACGAGCAGATCTAAGTAACGAAATATATGTAAAGCTAATTCAGCAAACAGATTTGAGTGCCAAATTATGGCAGGTTGTTTAGCAGTCAATGAGGCCGAGCACACAGCCATCGAACTATCAAAGGCCATCGCAGCAACAAAGATCGAGTATAAAACGGTGTAGAGCTATTTCACCTAACAGATTGGCTACTAGACCATGGCAATCTACGTCACAATAAATATATGGCAAGATATTTTAGCAACTAATCGACCTTGGCATGCCATCTCAGCTAAGCAGATTGAGTGCAGAACAGGGCAAGGAAGCTTCTTAAGTAGAGCATATTGACAGTAAACTACTTCGGCAAACAGTGAGATTAACATCGTCTATCAGCTAACATTCAGCGCTACACCGACATGAACGGGGCCTCAGTCTAGAATGCGCATACCGTGGGAGAAGCTGACCGCCGTGCGTCACCACACGAACGTCGCCAGCGGTGGCGGCGCTGACCGCCGTGCGCCTCCACAAGAACGTAGTCAGAGGTGGCGGCGCGGCTAGAGGACGGCAGTCTACGAGAGCGTACTGTGGGAGCGAGAGGATCGCCGTACTGCGGCGCCGACGTATCGGCGCGGCGGGGAGGGCGGTTTTGGCGGAGCGAATGGAGTGGAGGGGGACAGGGGGGAGGGGGGTTTGGGGAATATTATTGGCTAGTTAGCCGAAGGGCGGTTGAATCGGATTTCGGGGGAAATTTTGGATGGGGGGGGAGGATTTTCGTGCGGTGGGTGGGGGGAGTTTGGCGCATGGTCGGTTTCTCCAAGTGCAGTCCCACGTGTCAGTGAAGAAGCAAGCCGAAGCGCGTTCCGTTTGCGTGAGCCGTGTGCAGGACCGAACGTGTGTGGGGTGCAATGCGACCGCGACAGGAGTGCTGTGAGTGTACCGCCTTTTTTCCTTTTAAACTAGGTACTTTGCCCCCTAAAAAAAATTTGTTGCTTCGCGCGATCCATCGATACTACTACTAGTAATCCGGTAATCCCGACTAAAACGGCGCGGCCGGGTCTTTTCCCGCGCGATATGCTGGGAGGTTGGCTTAGTTGGGTTTTTTAGGACGAGTAATGCTACACCTATGTAATCCCAGTTACGTAATTAACGTAATGTGAAACGTGTGAGCTGTTGATTGTAGATTGGGGGGAGGGAGGGGCCCACCACCATGAAAATCAGGGGAGGAGAGAGAGAGAGAGGCAATTTACGTTAACCCTTTCGTAGGTTCCCGTAGATGTAGAAAGATGTGAAATGCGTGAATGTGTAGTGGACGTACTATTGGAGTGCCTAAGATAATTTGTGTATGTATAGACCCTATGTGTTTATTTTACTTCGCATGTTAGATTTGTCTCGGTTCAATAAAAAGCAGAGTTGGTGATGATGGTGTGCCTGTCATCCTGCAATATAGGCCGTCCGATCTATATCTAACGGATAGGAAGGAAACTATGACAATTTACCCGCACTCCTCTCCACATTTGCAGATAAGGCTTTCCCTCGTTCATCCTTTTCTCCCACAAGATCTTGATCTTCCGTGCAACGCACGGGCATCTTGCTAGTACTCCTACAATATGTATATTATTGTGAAAGTTCATATACACCGGCCGAGATTAATGCAAACACGGTAGATTTTCATTACATTTTGAACTTTTATAGGACAGAAAAATAAAAGAAACCCGACCCTAAACCTATTCTACGGCGGCGACCGACGCCCTCCATCTGCGATCTCTATGTACGGGGGCGGAGTTCAAGACCCGTGAAGTGAAGGTGCGGTCTCCGACGAGGAAGAGTAGAACACGGGATACAGACCGGCCAGTTGGCACACCATGCCCTGCCGCCTCCCATGCCCTACTCATCCTCAGAGGAGTCCCCGACCTCGGCGGTGCTGGACGTTGGACGGCGGCAAGTAGGGCGCGTGGCTGATGGTGCTCCCGTCGTCGGCCGCCAGCGTGGCCACCGCTTGTGCGGTCGCGTCCGCGTCCGGCTACGCCGCTATTGCGTCGCGAGAGGCGACTTGAGCGAGGGTGGCGACCTCGAGCTTCATCCCCGAAGACAAGCTCTCCCGCAGAGCGTTCGCACTTGCGGTCATGGCGGATGTGGTGCCAGGTAGGAGGACGATGCGCTATGGTGTGGAGGTTAGCTGGGCGTTGCCGCTTTAAGTAGCGCATTCCGGTGAGGCCAAGCGTCCGGGTGCGTCATTAAGTCACCGGAGTTGGTTCCTCGGGCACCGAGACTCTTAACGACGACATACGAACAGACGGCATGAATGAGGGCAGCTGGCGCCGGCTGGGAACGCACCGCATGACGGCGCGAGGGACGAGGGTTTTGGTGTGCCAGGGTAGTCAGCTGCGGTCATGGCAACGTTGGAGATGCCATTTGCTCACATGCGATCCCCGCATGTCATTGAAAAAGCAAGACGACCCGGCATGGTCTCAGGTCCAGAGGATGCAGTTGGCCGCGCTACACCACTCCGCGGACGCGTCGCGGCGCCCCGTGCATCCTCGATGAGCCGGGTGTTGGGGTGTGTTTGGATTGTGGCCAAAGTGCACCTTACCAAAATTTTGGTCATGACCCAAAGATTGGTCTTTGTTTGGATGGTTGCCATTTTTTTGGCATGCCAATGAACTCTAGCCGACTCTAGTTCATTTTTCTTGCCAATGTCGGCCAAATCATGGGCAACCAATACCTCCACCAAAATTTTGGTCATGACCCAAAGATTGGTCTTTGTTTGGATGGTTGCCATTTCTTTGGCATGCCAATGAACTCTAGCCAACTCTAGTTCATTTTTCTTGCCAATGTCGGCCAAATCATGGGCAACCAATACCTCAACCAAAATTTTGGCTACCCAATGCTTTGATGGGGCAACCTTGGGCACAAACCAAACATACCGTTGGTCGTGCCACAACACTAATGCCACCCTCGGCACACTGAAACCGACCGTGTCTAGCGACGATATGAGCGTGTCGCTCACCGCGATCGCCGTGTCCAAAGGCGGTGCTGGAGCTGCGCCCCGTTGTTGGCCCCAACGACCCACATGAACGGTTGTCGGTGGCGAGGAGGTCGTGGGCCAGCTCCTCCATTGGACTAGTCTGTGCTACGTCGTCCCGACGGGTGTGCCCCACATGTCGGTTTCCCTGTTTTCCCGGCCATATTCGAGCGTCAGTACTCCGCGTTGCGCATTAGGTCTTTCACTATGTAGGACAAGTGAGACAACTTATTGTTTATTTGAGCCATTCAAGTATAATCATGTGGCGTTTGCTTATTTCTCATTCGTCTCCAACCCTCTTCTCCATCGAAAATGTCGCCCTCCAGTCGAGTCCATCCTCCCGCATGCCTCATTTGAACATTCCACCGAGTATCATTCGCATGTACCCACCCTTGTCCTCTTTCAATAGATCTCCGGACCCCGAGATGAAATCGAGAGGGAACGAGTGGGGGCACGTGATACCTAAGGCAGATTCAAAATTTTGAACCGGTGATCATAGCATCCGCAAATCATATATAAAGGGTATTCAATGTTCGTTTCGTTTTTTGAGCGTACAATATACTCCCCCTATCCTTTCTAGTTTACATATAAGTTTTATGTGTAGTCAAAGTATCTCTACTTTGATCAAAAAGGTATCAACATTCAACAACGCCCAATCAATATTGTTAGATTCGTACGTACTCCTAGATTTGTACTCGGGATGGTATCCAATTTGACTATTGACAAGATTAATAGTACATGAGATGTATAATGTGAAAATTATATCATTGGAAACTCCTTTCACATACGAATTTGACCGTATGCTTTGTGTAAGTTGCATGTCATATATTATTACTCTAACATTTGGTCAAAGTTAGCCTCGAAAAACGCATTAGACCCTGTATGCTTTGTGTAAGTTGCATGTCATATATTATTACTCTAACATTTGTGTAAGTTGCATGTCATATATTATTACTCTAACATTTGGTCAAAGTAGTATAGTGGAAGTGGATCCTCTGACATAGGTATCCCTGCCTTACCCTCCCTTTCGGTCACTTACTGGCGGACCCCATGCTTGCTAGGCCCCGCATGTCAGTTACTCAATGGGTTCGGCCACGTCAGGGGATCCTGATCCGTAGTATACTACCTATGTTTTTATTTACTCCGCATAAAACGGAGGGAGTGGTGGTATAACAAATGAAGCGGGCGGGGGAGGGGGAGGGACGTCGGTTTGCTCTCAACTACGGTCCCACAAGCGAGCGAAAACGCAAGACGAAGCGCGTTCCATTCGGTGAGCGACGTGGAGGGTCCAGCGTGCCGGGCTGCAACGCGAACGCGACAAGAGCGATGTACAGTCAAAACCGATTGACCGGTCATCACCGGAACCACTATTCACACCAGAGCCTTCGCTGCTCGGCCTACGCCAGCCACTGCCCTAAAACCACACCAAATCTCCAGCCCATTCCCCCACCTTTCGATCCCCTAGCCCGCATCAAGCGTCCCCTAGTTCGCCGGAAAGCCATGGTGCGCCGCAAAATCACTTACTACAAGATGCTGACGCCGGAGCGCCGCGCAGAAATCGCGGCAGCGATCGGCGCCACAGACCTCCGTTCCCAAGCTCGCATTGCGGCGGGCCAATCCCCGAGTTCTCTGGAGCCAAGCTACGAGGAGGAGGAAGCCCATCCAATGTTCATGGCAGAGGTCGCGGCGCAGAAGGCCCCCGATGGGTATGAGACGATGGACGTCGACTTTGTGCCGGCGTCCGAGTCCACCATGGTGCAGGCGGACCAGCGGTTCAACATGGCGATACTAAAGGAGGACCGGGAGGCAGAGGTTCAACTCGACGTGGAGCGCGCGCATGCCGTTGCCATCGAGGCTCTTCTGCAGGCAGAACCGGATGTCGTGGATGTGAACCGGGCGGCGGAGGCTCAACTTGAGGCGGAGCGCGCGGATGCCGCTGCCATCGAGGCCCTCCTGCAGGCGGAACCGGACGTCCGGGACTTGAACCGGGCGGTAGAGGCTCGACTCGACGCAGAGCGCGCGGATGCCGCTCTCATCGACGCCCTCCTGCAGGCGAAACCAGACGTCCTGGACTTGAACCGGGCGGCGGAGGCTCGACTCGACGCGGAGCGCGCGGATGCCGCTGCCATCGAGGCCCTCCTGCAGGCAGAACTAGACGTCCTCGACTTGAACCGGGCTTTGCTCTCGTCCGTGCAGAGCGCCCAAACGCTCCGCTTGAACGAGTAGCTGGAGGCCGAGGACAACCACGGTGCGGAGACACACGTCGGCAGCGACGGCTGGTTCGCGCTGGTAGCCAAAGACGACGAGGCCGTCTCTTTCCGCGAGCAGTGATAGTTTTTCTTTATGTTGTTTTTTTATGGATCTTTTGCTATGTAAAAACATATATTTTTTATGCAAGTCGCCTGACTTGGGTCAGTCTACCATTTCAGGCGGTTGGATGAATATCCTACGTCTCCTAACCCTTCTTTCCTTCTTCCTCACCTCTTCTTCTTCCCCAACAGACCACCACACGGGCCGTACGGATACTCCCCAACATGCGGTTGGATAAACATACTCTATGAATGAAAATTATGTGTCAGCGATAGGATGGCTGAGTTTGGTTTGTTCACATGCGACAGCACGTGTCAGTGAGGGTGCGTTCCCTTGGTTGGGTTTGCGGCGTGCAGGAGCGACTGTGTGAGGGTGCGGTGCGACCGCGGCGTGCAGGAGCGACCGTGTGAGGGGGCGGTGCGACCGCGACAGCCGTGCGCAAGGGTACCTCCTTCTCATTTTGAAAACTTTAGGCAAGCTTGGCAAAAATGTGTGGCGAAGTTTGGCAATGCAAGGCCTAGACCCAAACAGGATAAGTATGTACGTACTAGGAGTTCTAGTGTTAAAAAAGAAAGGCGGGGTTTTCCTTCGCGGGATTTAATCGATACAAATCCTCGTTTCACGTGTCAATTAATGTGTATTTTTTTCTCCAAAGACCAAAGAGCTAACCATCTCACTCCTCATCTCTTGATTAATGCAGCGCCATGCAAACCAACCTTCTCACTTCCGCATGCATGCAGGGGATATTAATGTCCTTGGTTGCTAACCCCATCAATTTTGCCTCGATTAGTGTTAGTGGCCCTTTGCAAATTGTAATTTTGATATACTGGCCTTGTGTATAAAAAAAATGGAGGTAGTAACTATATTTGACTTCCTTCCCCATTGCGGTGACGTCGACGATATCTTTTTTTTGGGTGGTTTGGCGAAGTGCGTTCGACGGAGAACACCATTGAGGGAGACCACGGTAAGTCGTTCGCAAGTGCCGACTGCAAGCCGAGACAACCGCCTTATTTGCATCCAGGAAGTCCTTTACTAGTACTACTAGGAGTACTAGTGCGGTGAGATGGTTTCTCGAAGAAGACGATGGAGAAGCGGAGTCAGCGAAGAGTGAAATGATGGTTGCTTCGTCCGTGCTTTTGTGATTTGACGCCTCACTGCTTTGTGATTTGTGATAGAAGGGACAGGGGAGTAGACTCTGTGCTCTATACTGTACTACATGCGTCCAAGTATGGGAGAAAGAGGAGAGACGTTGCATTTTTCTATTCCTTCAATCAATCAATCAGGGAGCTTCGGTTCCATCTTTTTGGCTTTGGCAACACTGTCCACAATGGTTCCCACGATGCCAAAAGCTATTTTCACATTTGGCTACACATTGTGGATGCCCTTAACCGTACCACTTGGTTTTGTTCCTGTGTGCTATCTATACCAATCTCAATTATATTGATCTAAAAAATTATAGAATCAAGATTAGTAAAAAGGAGGTGATTTTGCCGCGCGGATGGCGGGGGAGGTTTCTTATTTGAGCAATGCTACATCCACGTAATGGTTTACGTAAAGTTACGAACTGATGTGATGTGGGACTATTTGATTGGATTAAAGGAGAGGATTAGGCCCACCCCACCTGAAAATCAGGGGGGCATATATAGATTAGATGGAAAGTATATGTAGCAGCTACGTAGCCCTTTGTAAGTCTAGGATTAGGCTTCCCATTTTCGTAGGACGTTGTCCTGGCAGTTTGCTAACATGCGGTCCCATGTGTCAGTGCTTTACCAAGTCGATCCGCGTCCCACATGAGGCAGAACAACGGCAGAAGCAACACGTGGTTAAGTTGAAGAAGATGAGGGAGAAGCGGATTCAGCAACGAGTGAAATGATGGTTGCTTCGTCCCTCCAACTTAACTACGGGAAAGGTGCAGCTTTGTGATTTGATGCCTCATTGCTTATTACTACGCCGGCGCCATGACTGGGGTGCTTCACCCCGGCTGCTCTGCACTGTATTCCGGTATGGCACGTGGACCCGGTATCTTGATGTCCCACATGTCGGCGAAAGGGACTAGAAGATTTATGAAAGCGAGCGCTCCACTCTGACGACGGAGGAGTAGACGACACGACGGCCCAGTGAACTGTCACTTGTAGTACTGTATAGTACTATAGTTTCGCTGTTTCGCACGATCCATCGATACAAACCTGATTAAACAGGAAAGGACGGGATTTTTCCCGTGCGGTAGATGATACTGGCCATACATTTCAAAGGCAATTTTAATGTATGCAAACTGAATAATTATAAGTAACAATATGATATCTAGTAAAACTAAAAACACATATGATTTATTGTGTTAGCGTATAGTAGTAGTGCTGTATTGCATAGTTGTTAGATGTAACATGCGAGAACGTGTAGAGATGTAGTTTTGGAGGGCCTACAGAGAGAAAAGCGTAATACGGTCACCGAACTTCAGAATAAGCTGATTACGGTCACTATATACGTTTTGCGGTGATTATACGGTCACTTGCTCACAGTTCAGCATCGGATTGCACTCTGTTGACCGGCCAAATAGTCTGCGTGGCGCCATGTTGACTAGTTAAAATGACCACGTTCCTTGTGGGTCCCACCTGTCAGTTCGCATAGGCAAAAGGTCAGATAAACACAAATTTACGCAGGCGCGACAAGGTTCCAACCCGTGCGCGGGAATCACCTGGTTGTGTATGTGTCTGTCAGGGCCTGATGTGTGCGCATGCACGTGTAGGTTGAGCACTTGAGCGTGAGAGTGTGTGTTGGTCGTGTGGTGTACTGGTGTGTGCATGCATGCGTGCGTGCGTGCGTGTGAGTGTTGCGTGCGTACGTGGCTGTGTGTGTACTTGTGAGTGTTGCGTGCGTGTGTGGGTGCATGTGTTTGTGTGAGTGTTGCGTGGATGTAGTTCGTGTGCATGCGTGCGTGTGTGTATAATCACCACACCAGCTCCTGTGTGTTAAAACAGACGGCTCAGCATACCAATACAAGGCCACCTTGTCCGCCGTGCCCGCGGTCATGACTTCGAACCACCGTCCAAATATTTTTTTGTCGTTTGTTTTCATTCTTACTAGCAAGATGCCCGTGCGTTGCACGTAACATCAAGATGCATTTGTATGACTTGTTTATCTTGTGAGAGAAAAGGATGAACGAGGGAAGGCCTTAATTGCAAATGTGGAGAGGTGTGTGGGTACCTTTTTGCAAAATTGCCATAGTTTCTTTCCTATCCGTCAGATATAAATCGGACGGCCTATATTGCAGGATGGCAGGCACACCATCATCACCAACTCTGTTTTTTATAAGAGTGTAGATGTAGAGTAGATACCAGTCGACAGGTGGGCACGATGGTAGTGAGATAATGTGATGCAACACTAGAGGTGCCACGTGGAGCGTTTAACTGGTCAACTAGTCATGTCATGAGCAAATACAGAGTTGTACGGTGAGCCCGTGACTGTATAATAACCACTAAACGTAAATGGTGACCGTAATGAGTGGATTCTGAAGTCCAATGTACGTGTCGTGCTTTCGCTTCAAATACAATGATCGCCATTGCATATATCGCGAGAGAAAGATGAAACATGCGTGAATTTTCTGGGGGCTTACTTTTAGAGGACCTGGAGATAGTTTTGTGTGCATACGTGAAAGGGGCGTATAGGGGGGGTATGCGATGGAGAGAGAGATGCTCTTCGTTTCTCTTTATTATGACTAACTTTGTATATAGTATAAAAATATACAAATTCACAGTGCGGAATAAATATCATTGTGGGCACCATGCAATGCAAATTAGCGTTCGTACTCCTCCATACAACTTTGTAATGTTGTATATATGTAGAAACTCTAAAATAATTTTTTGGCCACACTTTATTCAAAAGGAATGTTGTATGCGAAATAAACGTGAAGAGAGGGCTTTTTAGATCAATGGGGTACGTGATGTAACATGTGTGAATGTGTAGTTGATGCATTTGGCGGGGCCTAGATAGGTATGTGTGTGTATTACGTATTCGAGAGAGGCATGGATAGAGGGGCCGATGGGGGGTGTGGGAGAGATAGCACGAGAAATGAGAGTGGTCTAGAGAGAGAGAGACGAATATGACGTCACGACAAGAGATTCCATTCCCTTGAGTGTGTATATGAAGGGGGGAGGGAATAGAGGCACCAGGAGAAATTTTCTGTGTGTGTGGTGTTTGTGTTGGTATGTGTGGGTGTGAGAAGATAATGAGACGTGGGGGCAGAGGGTGTGTCACCGCGTGAGGTCCGATGGGTCGAGGTGAGGCCCTTCGTTCGGTTCCGTCCTGCGCCACATTGGTCGGCCCGTGACACATTTAGGAAGACCCATGGATGACTAGTCGTACAAGACAAACATAGCAGAATTGTGAAGGACTCTGTGTCCACTGACAAAGCCGGCTAGGATTTGTAACCCTAGGTTCTCGGACTAAGGTAACCCCTTTATCTCTGATATTACTATTCATCCAACCTAACTTTAAGGGGCATCCTACAGAATGCTCTGCTAGAATCATACTCATCGATTAGGAAGAGAGGTGTGAGACAATGCGTGAGAGACAGGCGTAAAGATAATGTGCGTACATGAGACACGTAGGCAGGTCCATGTGTATAGAAAGTGTCGATGAGGATTGTGCGTGTGTATGTTTGCGAGAGAAAGAGTGCTTGTGATAAAGGTTAGTGAAAACAGTTGTAAATGGTTACGAGAGGGAGGGAGGGTTATATCTAGAGCATGTGTGCGAGAAAGACACCTCGAGAGAGAGTGTGTGAGCATGTGTGAGAGACCACCGATGGAGAGTGAAACTACACGTAAAAGACTGCTCTACACATTGATTAAAGATATAAATTGTATCCAAATATTAGGATGGGATCATGATATTTGCAATTCGCGTAAGGAGCGGTCATTGATCCATCAGACATCTAGATTCTATCGAATTTGAGCATGTCTATGTTATAATTCGACACAATTGATCCACATAGTTAGTATTTTGAACTCCAGACAATGCATCGCTTTAGCAATCGAATATAAACGTGAGTATAGTTCATGTTGTGTGTGTAAAGCACATTATACATACGAAAGTTACACAATGGACATTATAAATAGCTACCTATGGACTAGCATACATTTGAATTCAACTTAAGGTGGTTTAAGAAAATCGAATTCAACATGAAGTCCATTCAATTATTTGAATTTGATATCATGGCATTTGTAAACCATACCTAAATTATGGGGGCACCAATCTTTGCTCTGATTTTGTACATAATAGCATATGTAGTCGTGTACAAAATAGATTCAAATTTAGCTCCTCCATTCCAAAATAATCGTAGTTAGAATTTTCAAGTGTCAAAATTTCACAAAGAAGCGGATAATTTAATGAGGTTTTCAAACATACAAGGTCAAATATAACGTTGTCTATTTAGGTCAATCCTCATAGTTCAAGAGTACTCTAAACGTGAATGCTTGTGTTTCAAAATTTCGAACGAAGCGCCAAAAGAGCCTCTACTCGCCCGAAACCGCGTGAGACCAATGTTTGGTAGTACAAGGAAATTACTTTTCTAATAACTCCGACCTGTGAAACCTACCGGCCCGACGTCCAAAGGTCTAAACCGGGGTAGGTTTGTAGCTTCATCTAGATGCCATGCAACCGCATCCGAAAAACATTCATACACAATGGCCGCCTAAGCACACATGCGCACGGCCGAAATCGCTCCCGCCCACTATTTGGGACACCTGGGATTACCATCCTACCCCCGACCCGCAGTAGGTTCGAAATTTAAGAGGGGGGCAAAGTTTGTACTTTCCCCAAATTTCAAACAAGCACGTCCCATCTTCTGTTCAAAAAAGCCAAAAACAAGTGCGTCCCAGACCGAAACATGGTTCCCCCACCCATCCGATTCCCCATTCGTACTCCGTTGGCGCCAAAACTACCTCTCCACCAGCAGCGAAACCCCGGCGTCCTCCGTCCGCCACCCCATCCCACCCATCAACCGCCGCCCTCCTCCATCACGCCGGAGCTGATACCCCGACGTCGTCGTCCACCGCAACCTCAACCGCAACGCCCTCCACGGCTAGTAGTTGAAGCCGAGGCCGAGCCGTCCGTACCCGAGCCAGTTCAACCACGCCGTCCTGCGCCTCACCGCTCCAACTTCGCCACCCTCCACCGCACCGGAGCTGTTCCTGCTATGCCGTCCTTCGCCGCCTCGGATCTGCTTCCCCTCCGCCGACATACGACCACGGCAACACAGTCAACAATTTGGCCATGGGTTCGTCCAAGCCTGCACCCTCCAGAACATCGGTTTCCCCGGTAAAAAGAAGAAGATCGACGCGACATGTGGAGGTGACCACACCGGCAATCGAAAAAGGTACTCCTCTTCCCTTATTCATGCAAATCTTACGTCTCTGCTTGCACGGTATTCATCCTACAGAAGACACTAGTTGACCGCTTCTTCTTGATACTAGATGTTCCTAGTAACTCATGATGCACAAGGTTTCTCCTCATATACTATTTCACCTTAGCTAGAGGTCCGTCGCCCCCCTGAATTTCAATTTCTGGCCAGAGTATTCCCAATTAACGGAAGCATTCCCCGGCGTAACAGGCGCTAGTACGCCTATTACGCCGGGGAAGCAGCGCCTTATTGTTTATCTTAGGGGCGTGTGCGGCCTAGAGCTACTGGCGCCCGATCTGGAGGTCGGCCGGGATTAAAGGGATGGCCTGGGGGCGCTGCCAAGCACGGCGGTGGTGTGAGGTCGATGGGAGGGCGGGGCGGCGGAGGCAGGGGTCTGGGCCGGTGGTCGCTGGCAGTTCGAGAAAGATCGTCAAAAGTGACTGGCGGGAGGTAGACGAAGGCCATCTGCCCGTTCCTTATAGATCGGACGGTTCATTAAAAAAAATCGACTGACCTATTTATTTTTAGTCGACTGTTATCTTAGATATGACCACATGTGGTGGTGTGCTGGAGGAGTACCTGCATTTCTTGTGCTCATATATTACAAAATCATACAGAGTAGAATCTAATTTTGGTTGCCATGCAATGTTGTAAAGCTATCATATGTCTCCTGTCATTTATTTTTCAGCCACCTGCTATCTGCTACTTTTACAGTGCACTAGTTCTGCACACACTTCACCCTTACTCTCACTATTGTGTTTTTATGCAAGGGTATTTCAGACTCTGCTGCCATGAGAGAAGCCAAAAAGAAAAGAGAGAAGTCGTTCCAGCTTCGTATGCGGGTAGGCAAGACACGTTACAGCGCTATAAAGGGTGCAGTGTCAGCAGATGGAGACGGTAAACGTAGCTCTGGAGTTGATGACCTCGCTCGCAATGAACCACCATCCCAGGTGCTTGCTTTAACTTCGCGGTGTCATATGTGGTTGCATGTTCCATATGGTGTCTAGCTTGTATTCAAAAGGCCGAAGTCGGTAAGATAAGGAAAGATTTTTTTTACATGAACCACCATCCCGTGAGCACCAGAAGACAAATGGCTAGTCAAGGCACTGGCCGAGCCAGTGACAAGCCCAGCAAAGATAGGCATCACCTGGAAGCCAACTAAAAAGCTGCGATGGTGGCGAAGCAGCCCGCCTCCCACCAGGCTCTCAGGTCCTAGATGATCATGCTCACCACTCTAGCCGGATGTCTAGCTTGTATTGCTTCCAATTTGGTTAAATTGCATCTGCTTAGCTTACACATTATACCTTTGAATATGACATGCCTTTCTGTTTTTGGTACATACTAGTACATCTGTGTATTAACCATGTTCTTATATCAAACTAATGTTCTTGTGTATCCCTCATCAATCACTTATGACGAGGCAGGCAGGCAAGGGGACTACTCCTCATTTAAAGAATGCAGCGTCAGCCTCCCGACATGATTCTCAAGAAACAGAAATGCTAGATGAAGATATTGAACGTAGCTCTGTAGTTGATTACAGCATTTCCCCTACACTAGCATCGCAGGTGCTTGCTCTAACTTGGCAGCGTGATATGTGGTTGCATGTTGCATATGGTGTCTAGATTGTAATTCTTCCAATCTGGTTAAACTGCATGTGCTAGTCTGCTTAGCTTATACATTATACCTGTTAATGTGACATGCCTTCCTGTATTTAGTACATAGTACATCTATCTATTAAGCATGTCCTTACATAAAACTATTGGTTTTTTGTATCCCGCATCAATCAACATGACGAGACACCTTTAGTATATGCAGTGCGATATTAGTTGCATCTTTCATATGATTTATAGCATGCGCTGCTTCTAATTTGTTGAAATTCCATTTATGATGGGACGCTTTTAACTTGGCAGAGTCATATTGGTTGCATCTTTCATGTGGTGTCTAGCTTGCATTGCTTCTTATTTGCTGGAATGGTTTCTGCTTAGTTTACACAAACAGTTGTGAACATGCCATGCCGTCCTGTTTTTCGTACATATTCCATCCTGGTATCATGTGTTTGCCTTACATCAAAGTAGTGATTGTCAGTATCATGCATGAATGAGTTCTGAAGAGAGAATTTTATTGCTTTTTCTTGTCGTTTTTACTTGACAATTCAAAATCAATAAAGCGGAAGGAAGTTAGCAAGGCAGCTGATAAAGGTGCTCCTTCCAAACGGAGGTCCTCTACAGTTTCTACTCCTCCACACCCCCAAGATAATTTCCAAGACAACACATGCATAGACACTCAACAAAGCTATGTTTATGATGAGCACGTCTCCCCTAGTGCAGCATCACCGGTGCTCCCTCTAACTTGGCACTGTTATATGTGGTTGCATGTTATGTGTGATGTCTAGCTTGTATTGCTTCTAATTTTGTTGAATTCCATCTGCTTACTTTACACATTATACTTGAATAAGACACGTGTTCCTGTTTCTAGAACATACACTATCTGTCTATCACACCATGTTCTTACATCAAATTACTACTGTTGTGTAACCTGCAACAATCACTTATCATAAGACACGTTTGACTTCGGAGTGTGATATAGGTTACATCTCACATTCTTTTCTAGCTTGTACTACTAATTTGTTGAAATGGCACTTATGACGAGACAGTTTTAACTTGGTAGAGTGATATTCGTTGCATCTTTCATATGGTGTCTAGCTTTCATTGCTTCTAATTTGTTGAAATGCCTTCTCCTTAGTTTACACATCATAAGCTGTGAATATGCAATGGCACTAATGACGAGAGACCTCTAACATGGTAGTGTGATGTTGTTTGCATCTTGCATATGATTTATTTCTTGTACTGCTTCACATTTGTTTAAACGCCATTTATGATGAGACACTGTTAACTTGGCAGAGCGATATTTGTAGCATCTTTCATATGGTGTCTACCTTCCATTGCATTGCTTCTAATTTGGTGAAATGTCTTCTTCTTAGTTTACACATCATAGTTCTGGTTATCTCTTCCATCCTGTTTTTCATACATATTACATCCTCCTATCATGTGGTTGTCTAACATCAAAGTTCAGTTCGTCTGCATCATGCATCAATGTTCTGAAGAACTAAATTGTTATTCGTTTTTCTTGTCGGCTTCACATAACATGGCACAGAGAAAGAGGAAGAAACACAGAATGTCAGGGAATGAGAAGCGGATGAATCCTGCAGATTCTGCTGGTACCGATGGTGCAATAGAAGGTCAAAGTCCAGCGGAAAATTCTACAAACACGACATCCCATGCTACACGAGTTGAAAAAAAAGCCAAATAGAAACAAATAGCTGCCACCAAACAAGCAGAGACAACCCTAGTTCTTGCAACACCTACCACAGTACTACCAGCTGCACGACTTGCTCGTGCGTCAACTGAGCTAGCAGCATGTTCCCAAGCTCCCTTGCCACCTGACACTACTTCCCAAGCACTCTTGACACAAGACGAGTTGGCAATATCAGATGAACCTTGTGAGCTTCAACAACAAGAAGGCAGTTGCTGGAGTCAAGTTACAGTTGCATGCTTCTTTATATGTAGTCTCACAGGTTGATGTACACTAACACTTCCTATGTTCGTTGTTGGACTAGCACCTAGGCGCAAGAGGAAACAAACATCAGGGATAATGCTCGATAGGTTAACTAAATCTAGAGGAGGAAGAATGGAGATCCGTTTTGAGGCAGGTTTAAAAAGGCCACGTGATGCTACAGAGTCAGCCAAGTTAGTATCAGAGGCAGCAGTTGCCGTTAGGTGTCATGTACGTATCCTCCCTACATGGATTCAGTACAGGAATGACAAAGACGAAACCCAGTTCAACACCTTCCTCGACCATTTATCTGTAAGTATGGTTATGTATGGAAACTAGTAATATCGTCTTGCTCCGTCCCATACTTTCTAGGTTGCTGATAATGAGACTCCCGTAATTTTCAACAGATGAGGTTCAAGTTGGATAGCCAAGATGATGCAACCAGACAAGCTTGCACCCATGTTTTCAAGTCTGCTCTGCGACAATATCGGTATAACTTGAGGAAAACTCACTTTGAAGGCCAGGCTAACAGTGAACTTTCCCAAACATCTCCAGTGGAAAATATATCGGATGAAGACTGGAGGGGCCTTGTTAAACACTGGTCTGATCCGAAGTATCAGGTACATTATATATATGTGATCAGATCACATGTTGAAGTCCTATTTACGCATGTGCCACACAAATCTATCTTCTTGTAGGTGAACTGTTCAAAGAACAAGGCCAACCGTACGAAAGTGAAATTCCAACAGACGACAGGATCTCGTAGCTATATTGCACACTACGAGGCTCTTGTAATTAGCTGCTGTTTCACTCTTTTCTCTGTACCATATTATCAGATCTATATTGACTTGTTCGAAATGCAAAGGAAAGCCCGCAAGGACCAAAAAGTACCTGAACCAAATGCTATGGAAATCTTCAAGGACTGTCACACCAGCAAGAAGAAGGGCATGACTACACCAGTCAAAGCCGCTGTTGTAAGTCCTTAATCCTCATGCCTTTTAACTACTACTTACTCTGACTTGTGCCTTGAACTGCATGGTTTGCCGCCAATGTCTATTACTCTTTTCAATTTTATACACAATTGTCTTAGCGTATCATTGCACCTTACAAGGTTTAAAAGAGAGGAGTGATGTTCCTTTGATCTTGACCCGTAATCTAGTTCCGTGCTGGACTTGCCCACACAACATTACAATTGCATGTTTGTCTGTTCTCAGTTGTTTTGTGATATGAATGATGTCATACTATGCTTACCGTATTATAAACTTCGTCTCTTTATCCTTAGCCCTCAATACAATGTGAAGAAATAGACAATACATTAGCGATGGTACATGGTCATATGTTTGGAACCTGGTTTTATTATGTACTTTGCAATAAAATACAACTAATATTTTACATGGGTTCACCAGAATAAGTTATGTATATAGACCAAAGCTATTTTGTTTGGTTTTGCTACCTCCTTAATATCTTCTGTTCTGGTACTACTAATGTAAAACGTCAACTTTTCAGCGAGCTATGGAAAAAATGGTGGAACCGCCACCTTCTGAAGGTGGCGAGGCAACTATAACCGCAATGTCAGCTCTTGCTGCAGTGGGTCAGTACCTGTCCACTAACAGTGCCAAAAGCACGTTCCTGCGTAATACTGGGTTGGTTGTTAAGGAAATATCGTCCAAACTGCCTCATGATCAAGATATGCAAGCTCAAAGCAATGTTGTATCTGCGCTCCAGACACAAGTCCATTCCCTAACAGAGACCCTTTGTGAAACAAGGAGAAACATTGCTCAATGTCGTCAAGATATGCATGGTTTTGAAACCAGACTATCAGACATTTGCTATGTTGTTCAGGAGCCTAGGGGAAATGAAGGCGAGGGTTATGGTGCTCCATCGGACAATATAGCATGAAAACGTAACAGTCAGGTCAAATGAACTGAGCTTCTGAACTTCTGGTGGTGCATTTATCTGCTAGACTGTTAAGTTTTATGCCAACCTTCCTTTTGTTATATAGTTGTAATTTTTTTTGGTGCGATACAAAATTTATTCTTAACGTGCAGCCACCGGCTGAAGAAAACAGCAAGCCATTTTTGTATAGTGTACGGTGTTCCCTATATTTGCACTGGTGGCGATCTTTGATGCCGAGTGGATGTAATCTGTGCAGTCGCCTTAATAGCCTAGCGTTAGTTTTGGCCTTATTTATTTCCTAGTCTTCTTTTTCCCTGGTTTGCTAGTGGCCGCAAGTACCATGGGCCATATACGGGCCGTAGGATCCATGGGTCTCCTATGGGCCGTCGATAAATGGGCCTGTAATCGGTGGGCCTCGGGCCGTCGGATAAATAGGTCTACATGGGCCGTAATCGGGCGTAATTGGTATCGGCCCAGCACGGTAACAGGCCGTAGGACAGCAAATGCTTAATTCTGTCACAGGCATAACGGGTCGTTAATGGGCCAGAATATAGGACGGGCTGGAAACGGCGCAACGGGTTAACATGCCAGAAACGGGCCGACTCTTGCCATGGGCCGAATTTGGCCCATTAGGGTAACAGGCCAGTAACGGGCCAACTCTTGCCATGGGCCGAATTTGGCCCATTAGGGGAACAGGCTAGTAACGGGCCGACTCTTGCCATGGGCCGAATTTGGCCCATTAGGGGAACATGCCAGTAACAGGCTGGAAGTAATCGAGGGCCAAAAAGGAGCCCAAGAACGTATGGGCCGTCAATAGGCCGAAAGCTAACACGGGCTAGAAACGGCCCATGTAAATCACGGGCCGTTAACGGGTATAAAGAAAATTACTGTTCATTATGGGCTAGAGTCACCGTGGGCCTGTAAAGGGCCGAAAGATACAAAGGCCTCATATGGGCCGAAAGACGTCGTGGGCCATACATGGGCCAAAAGTGAAATGGGCTGGTGTTATATTCGACGGCCCACATGACGTTGTTGGGCCGATTTCCTTTAGGCCTAACGGGCCGTGAGTTAACGGGCCGTAAAATGGGCTATTTGCGAAGAGACCGTTAATAGGCTTTTCATGGGCCAGCCCATTAAGTTTTGACCAAGTCAAACGGGCCGGCTTTGTAAGCTAAATGGGCCAGTGGTGGGCCGTGGCACGTGTCGACATATCATAGGCGCCTATCTGACCCACTGACGAGCTGACACGTGTTTTGTCCGGCCAATAAGAATTTTACACATGGAAATTTCCCATTGGTCGGGGCTGTTAACGGGTTATCAGATCCAAAACCTGACCCGATAGCTTAACGACGTTCCGTTACGGTGGATGCCACGTGTTGGTCACCCTTGACGAAAGCACTTCTGTGACGCGTGATTTATCGTCATGGAAGTGGACACTTCCGTGATGATAATTTTGATAATGTCATGGAACACTTCTACGACAGCACAGGTATGACTATCTTGATTCTGTCATAAAATCGTCATGGATGTACATGCATGACAAAAAACGCGACCTACTGTGACAAACACGTATCATCACGGAAGTGTATTTTTTTTGTAGTGCATATTGTTGATTGGAAATGATATAGAATTTCTGGATAGCACAAAACGATACTTGAATAACAATTTTTTAATGAAAGACCTCAGTGAAGCTGCTTATATATTGGGCATCAATATACATAGGGATAGATCGAGACTCTTAATAGGACTTTCACAAAGCACATACCTTGATAAAGTTTTGAAGAAGTTCAAAATAGATCAGTCAAAGAAAGGGTTCCTGCCTGTGTTACAAGGTGTGAAATTAAGTCAGACTCAAAGCCCGACCACTGCAGAAGATAGAAATAAAATGATAGTCATTCCCTATGCCTCAGCCATATGTTCTATCATGTATGCTATGTTGTGTACCAGACCTGATGTGTGCCTTGCCATAAGTTTGGCAAGGAGGTACCAAAGTAATCCAGGAGTGGATCATAGGACAGCGGTCAAGAACATCTTGAAGTACCTGAAAAGGACCAAGGATATGTTTCTCGTTTATGGAGGTGATGAAGAGCTCATCGTAAATGGTTACGTCGATGCTAGTTTCGACATTGATCTGGATGACTCTAAGTCACAAACCGGATACATTTTTATATTGAATGATGGAGATGTCAGTTGGTGCAGTTCCAAGCCGAGCGTCGTGGCGGGATCTACGTGCGAAGCGAAGTACATAGCTGCTTCGGAAGCAGCACATTAAGGAGTCTGGATGAAGGAGTTCATATCCGATCTAGGTAATACTTAGTGCATCGGGTCCAATGAAAATATTTTATGACAACACTGGAGCAATTGCCGTGGCGAAGGAATCCAGGTTTCACAAGAGAACCAAACACATTAAGATATGCTTCAACTCCATTCATGAAAAGGTCAAGGATGGAGACATAGAAGTTTGCAAAATACATACGGATCTGAATGTAGCAGACCCATTGACTAAGCCTCTTCCGTGAGCAAAACATGACCAGCACCAAGACTCTATGGTGTTAGATTCATTACAATGTAATCTAGATTATTGACTCTAGTGCAAGTGGGAGACTGAAGGAAATATGCCCTTGAGGCAATAATAAAGTTGTTATTTTATATTTCCTTATTCATGATAAAGGTTTATTATTCAGGGTAGAATTGTATTGATCAGAAACTTAAATACATGTGTGAATACATAAACAAAATACCATGTCCCTAGTGAGCCTCTACTAGACTAGCTCGTTGATCAAAGATGGTTAAGGTTTCCTAACCATAGACATGTGTTGTCATTTGATAACGGGATCACATCATTAGGAGAATGATGTGATGGACAAGACTCATCCATTAGCTTAGCATATTGATCGTTCAGTTTATTGTTATTGCTTTCTTAAATGTCAAATACATATTCCTTCGACTATGAGATTATGCAACTCCCGGATACCGGAGGAATACCTTGTGTGCTATCAAATGTCACAACATAACTGGGTGATCATAAAGATGCTCTACAGGTATCTCCGAAGGTGTTTGTTGAGTTGGCATAGATCGACATTAGGATTTGTTATTCTGAGTATAGGAGAGGTATCTTTAGGCCCTCTCGGTAATACACATCATAAGAAGCCTTGCAAGCAAAGTGACTAATGAGTTAGTTGCAAGATGATGTATTACGGAACGATTAACGATACTTGCCGCTAACGAGATTGAACTAGGTATGAAGATACCGACGATCGAATCTCGGGCCAGTAACATAATGATGGACAAAGGGAATTACGTATGTTGTCATAAGGTTCGACCGATAAAGATCTTCATAGAATATGTAGGAGCCAATATGGGCATCCAAGTTCCGCTATTGGTTATTGACCAAAGAGGTGTCTCGGTCATGTCTACATAGTTCTCGAACCCGTACGGTCCGCGCGCTTAATGTTTGTTGACGATATAGTGTTATATGAGTTATATGATTTGGTGACCAAATATTGTTCGGAGTCCCGGATGAGATCACAGACGTGACGAGGAGTCTCGAAATGGTCGAGAAGTAAAGATTGATATATAGGATGATGGTATTCGGACACTAGAAGTGTTCCGGAGCACACTGGGTAGTCATCGGGTCACCGGAAGGGGTTCCGGACACCCCCTGTAAGTGTATGGGCCTAATGGGCCAAAGGAGGGCTTAGACCAGCCCACTAGGGGGTTGGCGCGTCCCTCTCGTTGGCTGGTGAGCCCTTAGGGAAGGAAAGGGGAGGGGTGGCCCCTCCTGCCTTTCCCTCCTCGGGAGAGAAAGGAAAGGGGGGAGGGGCGCCAACTCCTCCTTCCTTCCTCCCGCACTTATATAAGGAAAGGGGGGCGTGATAACCCACAAGTATAGGGGATCAATTGTAGCCTCTTTCGATAAGTAAGAGTGTCGAACCCAACGAGGAGCTAAAGGTAGAACAAATATTCCCTCAAGTCCTATCGACCACCGATACAACTCTACGCACGCTTGACGTTCGCTTTACCTAGAACAAGTATGAAACTAGAAGTACTTTGTAGGTGTTGTTGGATAGGTTTGCAAGAATATAAAGAGCACGTAAATAAAAACTAGGGGCTGTTTAGGTAAAGAAGCAATAAAGTAAATATAGCGAGTATGGAAAAGTGGTGGTAGGAGTTGCGAAATTGTCCCTAAGCAATTGACTACTTTACTAGACCGATAGCAAGTTTTATGTGGGAGAGGCCACTGCTAGCATGTCATCCCTGACTTGGAATTCTATGCACTTATGATTGGAACTATTAGCAAGTGTCCGCAACTACTAACATTCATTAAGGTAAAACCCAACCATAGCATTAAGATATATTGGTCCCCCTTCAATCCCGTATGCATCAATTTCTATGCTAGGTTGAAGCTTCTGTCACTCTTGCCCTCCAATAGATAGTCCTATCAACGTACAACTAACCCTATGGTGTGATCCACGCGCGTGCTGATATGATGGGCACCAAAGGACAACAACATAACCACAAGCAAATTAAATCAATCATAGCAATTCATCAACCACCGATAGGACAACAAAAATCTACTCATACATCATAGGATGGCAACACATCATTGGATAATAATATGAAGCATAAAGCACCATGTTCAAGTAGAGGGTACAACGGGTTGCGGGAGAGTGGACCGCTGTAGATAGAGGGGGGAAGGTGATGGAGATGTTGGTGAAGATGGCGGAGGTGTTGGTGAAGATCGTGGTGATGATGATGATGGCCACGGCAGCGTTCCGGCGCCACCAGAAGAGAGGGGGAGAGGGGCCCCCTTCTTCTTCTTCCTTGACCTCCTCCCTAGATGGGAGAAGGGTTTCCCCTCTGGTCCTTGGCCTCCATGGCATGGGAGGGGCGAGAGCCCCCTCAGAGATTGGATCTGTCTCTCTCTATTTCTGCGTTCTGGTATTCTGCCCTTTCGCCGTTTCTTATATATCCGGAGATCCGTAACTCCAATTGGATTGAAACCTTCGCCAAGATTTTTTTTCCCAAAATTAGCTTTCTTGCGGCCAAAGAAGAGCAGCATCTGCCTTACAAGGAGCCCACGAGGGTCAGGGGCGTGGCCAGGGGGGCCAGGCGCGCCCCCTGCCTCGTGGCCACCTCGGGCACCGTCTCGCGTTGATTCTTCCTCCCATATTTCCCAAATATTCCAAAAATATTCTCCGTCCGTTTTTATTCCATTTGGATTCTGTTTGATATGGGTTTTCTGCGAAACATAAAACATGCAACAAACAGGAACTGGCACTGGGCACTGGATCAATATGTTAGTCCCAAAAAATAGTATAAAAAGTTGCCAAAAGTATATGAAAGTTGTATAATATTGGCATGGAAGAATCAAAAATTATAGCTACGATGGAGACGTATCAGCATCCCCAAGCTTAATTCCTGCTCGTCCTCGAGTAGGTAAATCATAAAAAAGATAATTTTTGATGTGGAATGCTACCTAGCATAATCTTGATCACATAATCTAATCATGGCATGAATATTAAGACACGAGTGATTCAAAGCAATAGTCTATCATTTGACATTAAGACAATAATACTTCAAGCATACTAACCAAGCAATTATGTCTTATCAAAATAACATAGCCAAAGAAAGCTCATCCCTACAAAATCATATAGTCTGGCTATGCTCCATCTTCACCACACAAAGCATTCAAATCATGCACAACCCCGATGGCAAGCCGAGCAATTGGTTCATACTTTTTAACGCGCTTCAGCCTTTTCAACCCTCACGCAATACATGAGCGCAAGCCATGGATATAGCAGTATAGGTGGAATATCATATGATGATGGTGGTTGTGTGGAGAATACAAAAAAGGAGAAAGTCTCACATTGACACGGCTAATTAACGGGCTATGGAGATGCCCGTCAATTGATGTCAATGTGAGGAGTAGGGATTGCCATGCAACGGATGCACTAAGAGCTATAAGTGTATGAAAGCTCAAACTGGAAACTAAGTGGGGGTGCATCCAACTTGCTTGCTCATGAAGACCTCGGGCATTTGAGGAAGCCCATCATCAGAATATACAAGCCAAGTTCTATAATGAAAATTCCCACTAGTATATGAAAGTGATAACTCAATGAGACTCTCTATATGAAGAACATGGTGCTACTTTGAAGCACAAGTGTGGTAAAAGGATAGTAACATTGTCCCTTCTCTCTTTTTCTCTCAATTTTTTTCTTTTTTTTCTCTCTTTTTTTTATGATGGGCTTCTTTGGCCTCTTTTTTATTTGGGCTTCTTTGGCCTCTTTTATTTTGATAACCTCACATGGGACAATGTTCTAGTAATGATGATCATCACGCTTTTATTTACTTACAACTCAATATTACAACTCGATGTCTAGAACAAAGTATGACTCTATATGAATGCCTCCGTCGGTGTACCGAGATGTGCAATGATCTAGCATAACAATGACATCAAAAAATGGACAAGCCATGAAAACATCATGCTAGCTATCTTACGATCATGCAAAGCAATATGACAATAAATGCTCAAGTCATGATGAGGATGGAAGTTGCATGGCAATATATCTCGGAATGGCTATGGAAATGCCATGATAGGTAGGTATGGTGGCTGTTTTGAGGAAGATATAATGAGGCTTATGTGTGACAGAGCGTATCGTATCACGGGGTTTGGATGCACCGGCGAAGTTTGCACCAACTCTCGAGGTGAGAAAGGGCAATGCACGGTACCGAAGAGGCTAGCAATGATGGAAGGGTGAGAGTACGTATAATCCATGGACTCACATTAGTCATAAAGAACTCATATACTTATTGCGAAAGTTTATTTGCCCTTGAAGCAAAGTACTACTGCGCATGCCCCTAGGGGGATAGATTGGTAGGAAAAGACCGTCGCTCGTCCCCGACCGCCACTCATAAGGAAGACAATCAATAAATACCTCATGCTCCAACTTCGTTACATAACGGTTCACCATACGTGCATGCTACATGATTTGCAAACCTCAACACAAGTATTTCCCAATTTCATAATTACTCAACTAGCATGACTCTAATATCACCACCTTTATATCGCAAAACTATTGCAAGGAATCAAACATATCATATTCAGTGATATACAGGTTTTATGTAGCATTTTATGACTAACCATGTGAATGACCAGTTCCTGTCATCTCTCTAAATAGATATAAGTGAAGCAAGAGAGTTTAATTCTTTCTACAAAATATATGCCCACGCTCTAACAAATATAAGTGAAGCAAAAGAGCATTCTACAAATGGCGATTTTCTATGTGAAGAGAAACAGGCAATCCAAACTTCAAATGATATAAGCGAAGCACATGAAGCATTCTATAAAGCCATACTCAAAAGATATAAGTGAAGTACAAAGAGCATTATATAAATCAACCAAGGACTATCTCATACCAGCATGGTGCATAAAATAAAAGTGAAAACTAAATGCAAAAGACGCTCCAAGATCTGCACATATCACATGAATGAAACGAATCCGAAAACATACCGATACTTGTCGAAGAAAGGTGGGATGCCTTCCGGGCATCCCCAAGATTAGACGCTTGAGACTCCTTGAATATTTACTTGGGGTGCCTTGGGCATCCCCAAGCTTGAGCTCTTGCCTCTCCTTCTTCTCCTCACATCGATACCTCCTCGATCTTCGAACACTTCATCCACACAAAACTCAACAGAAAATTCGGTAAGATCTGTTAGTATAACAAAACAAATCACTACTCTAAGTACTGTTGCAAACCAATTCATATTTTGTTTTTTACTGTAGCTACTGTAATATAACTTTTTCATGGCTTAATCCACTGATATAAATTGATAGTTTCATCAAAACAAGCAAGCTATGCATCAAAAACAGAATCTGTCTAAAACAGAACAGTCTGTAATAATCTGAACATTCACCATACTTCTGGTACTTGAAAAATTCTGCCAAAATTATTTGTATAGAAAGACAGTGAAAAAAGTTTCAGAACCGTTTGACGTTCCAGTAAACATTGTAAAATCGCGCACTACAGCCAAAGTTTCTGTCGTGCACCGCACAAACCAACAAGCATTGTAAACATCCTAAAGGCAAACCTTGGCACATTATTTTTATCATACAAAGGAATTTTACAAGGGGATAATTATTTTTGTTGATAAGTTTCTGTAATCAAGATTCATAGAGTTTCCGTGAGCATGAACAAAGTTCAAGGAGCTCCCCCACTTCAACAATGCTTGTCTCTCTCACTTTAACTTTCCTTTTGAAAAAGTTTTGGGTTCCCATCTTTATTTTTTTGTTTCTAAACTATATGAAAGCACTCAACAGAAATAAATGACTCTCTAAAACTTCCGGGTTGTCTCCCTGGCAGCGCTTTCTTTAAAGCCATTAAGCTAGGCATATAGTGCTCAAGTAATGGATCCACCCGGATCCCAAGGTATATCAAAGCCAATTTTAATTAACAATGATTTAGCATTTAGTAGTGAGCACAAAGTAACATATATCAAGCAATAACGAAATCTAACTCTCTTCCTATGCATTAGCATGTCATAAAAGAACAATTCATGCACACAAAGTAAAGGCCAATGCATAGTATAAAGAGTTTCTTGCAATTCTATCGTGTTGGAAGCATAGAGAGGTGGAGATATAGTTCCTCTCTCATAATAATTGCAAGTAGGAGCAGCAAGCACATGCATATTATATTCATCAAAATCATCATGTGCAACGGTAAAAGGCAACCCATCAATATAATCCTTAATAAGGGAAAACTTCTCCGATATAGTGTAGTCGGGAGAATTCAAAAAGATAATAGGACTATCATGCGTGGGTGCAATAGCAACAATTTCATGTTTAACATAAGGAACTATAGCAAGCTCATCTCCATAAGCATAATTCATATTGGCATCTTGGCCACAAGGATAGCAAGCATCATCAAAAAGGGATATTTCAAGAGAATCAACGGGATCATAACATTCATCATAGCAATCATCCTTCGGTAAGCATGAAGGGAAATTAAACAATGTATGAGTTGAAGAGTTACTCTCATTAGAAGGTGGGCACGGGTGATCAATCCGCTCTTCCTCCTTTTGTTCTTTGCTCTCCTCCTCATCTTTTTCATCCAATGAGCTCACAGTTTCATCAATTTCTTCTTCCATAGACTCCTGCAAAATATTAGTCTCTTCTTGGACAGCGGAGACTTTCTCAATAAATGCATCAATATCGGCATTGTATTCATAATTCTCATAGCAATATTTAAGGATAGCTAAATTTTCAGGTCTATAAACTGAATCATCAAAATCTTCAAATTCTTTAAACAAAGATTCAATTTCACATGCACCCTTAAAAGCAACAAATTATTCTATTTGTTCCACACCATAGTAATCATATATACCTCTAGCATAAGAAGCCAGGGTTACATTATCATTAAATTTGCATGAAAAGGGAAGGTGTGGAGACTTCACCCTAGAGCAACAAGTATAATCATATCTCAAGCATAGTTGCCTAGCATACCACTTAAACATATAAATTTGATCCCATAATAGTTTCCCTTTTTGAGTCAAGCGATAATCCCTAAAGTATTCACGTTGATACAACATGTCTCCCATTACAAAGTTGAATGGGGTTTTCTCAGGATTATCAAAGTAGTACATAATATTTTTCACATAATAAGCATCGGGGGTTTTAGGAGGTTCCCCATCTCCATGAGTAGCAAGTGAACCTAATTTTTTTGGTATTTCGTGTTCCATATCCATAACTAAAGATAGAGAACAACTAAGAACACAAATAAAAATTACTTAGTGATAAAGCTAACAAGCACACAGGAGAACATTCACCCCACGCTATTGCTCCCCGGCAACGGCGCCAGAAAAAGGTCTTGATAACCCACAAGTACAGGGGATCAATTGTAGCCTCTTTTGATAAGTAAGAGTGTCGAACCCAACGAGGAGCTAAAGGTAGAACAAATATTCCCTCAAGTTCTATCGACCACCGATACAACTCTACGCACGCTTGACGTTCGCTTTACCTAGAACAAGTATGAAACTAGAAGTACTTTGTAGGTGTTGTTGGATAGGTTTGCAAGAATATAAAGAGCACGTAAATAAAAACTAGGGGCTGTTTAGGTAAAGAAGCAATAAAGTAAATATAGCGAGTGTGGAAAAGTGGTGGTAGGAGTTGCGAAATTGTCCCTAAGCAATTGACTACTTTACTAGACCGATAGCAAGTTTTATGTGGGAGAGGCCACTGCTAGCATGTCATCCCTGACTTGGAATTCTATGCACTTATGATTGGAACTATTAGCAAGCGTCCGCAATTACTAACGTTCATTAAGGTAAAACCCAACCATAGCATTAAGATATATTGGTCCCCCTTCAATCCTGTATGCATCAATTTCTATGCTAGGTTGAAGCTTCTGTCACTCTTGCCCTCCAATACATAGTCCTATCAACATACAACTAACCCTATGGTGTGATCCACGCGCGCGCTCATATGATGGACACCAAAGGACAACAACATAACCAGAAGCAAATTAAATCATTCATAGCAATTCATCAACCACCAATAGGACAACAAAAATCTCCTCAGACGTCATAGGATGGCAACACATCATTGGATAATAATATGAAGCATAAAGCACCATGTTCAAGTAGAGGGTACAGCGGGTTGCGGGAGAGTGGACCGGTAGATAGAGGGGGGAAGGTGATGGAGATGTTGGTGAAGATGGCGGAGGTGTTGGTGAAGATCGCGGTGATGATGATGATGGCCACGGCAGCGTTCCGGCGCCACTGGAAGAGAGGGGGAGAGGGGCCCCCTTCTTCTTCTTCTTCCTTGACCTCCTCCCTAGATGGGAGAAGGGTTTCCCCTCTGGTCCTTGGCCTCCATGGCATGGGAGGGGTGAGAACCCCTCCAAGATTGGATCTGTCTCTCTGTCTCTCTCTGTTTCTGCGTTCTGGTATGCTACCCTTTCGCCGTTTCTTATATATCCGAAGATCCGTAACTCCGATTGGATTGAAACCTTCGCCAAGATTTTTTTTCGAAAATTAGCTTTCTTGCGGCGAAAGAAGAGCAGCAACCGCCTTACGAGGGGCCCACGAGGGTCAGGGGCGCGCCCAGGGGGCCAGGCGCGCCCCCTGCCTCGTGGCCACCTCGGGCACCGTCTCGCGTTGATTCTTCCTCCCATATTTCCCAAATATTACAAAAATATTCTCCGTCCGTTTTTATTCCGTTTGGATTCTGTTTGATATGGGGTTTCTGCGAAACATAAAACATGCAACAAACATGAACTGGCACTAGGCGCTGGATCAATATTTTAGTCCCAAAAATAGTATAAAAAGTTGCCAAAAGTATATGAAAGTTGTATAATATTGGCATGGAACAATAAAAAATTATAGATACGACGGAGACGTATCAGGGCGCCACTTGGGGAGGACCCCAAGTACGATTTGGCCTACTTGAGGGCGCTTCCTGGCTACTCCCTCCTCCCCCACCTATATATATGTGGGAGGGGGGCGCCTAGCACAACACAATGTTGTCTTAGCCGTGTGCGGCGCCCCCCTCCACCGTTTACACCCCCGATCATATTTTCATAGTGCTTAGGCGAAGCCCTGCTGAGATAGCTTCACCATCACCTTCACCACGCTGTCATGCTATCAGAACTCATCCACTACCTTGCCGTCTAGCTGGATCAAGAAGGCGGAGGACGTCACCGAGCTGAACGTGTGCTGAATGCGGAGGTGTCGTATGTTCGGTACTCGATCGGTTGGATCGCGAAGAAGTTCGACTACATCAACCGGGTGAATGATCCAAGTCACCGATGACCGAGTGCCGAACGGATGGCACCTCCGCGTTCAACACACGTACGGAGCAGCGACGTCTCATCCTTCTTGATCCAGCAAAGGGAAGGAGAGGTTCATGGAGATCCAGCAGCACGACGGCGTGGTGGTGGAAGTAGCGGGGATCCCGGCAGGGCTTCGCCAAGCGCAAGTGGGAGGGAGAGGTGTCACGGGAGGGAGAGGGAGGCGCCAGGGGCTAGGGTACTGCTGCCCTCCCTCCCCCCACTATATATAGGGGTCCTGGGGGGGCGCCGGCCCCCTGGAGATCCCATCTGAGGGGGGGCGGCGGCCAAAGGGGTGGCTTCCCCCCAAGCCGAGTGGGGGGCGCCCCCACCCCTAGGGTTTCCAACCCTAGGCGCAGGGGGAGGCCCAAGGGGGGCCGCACCAGCCCACTAGGGGCTGGTTCCCCTCCCACTTCAGCCCATGGGGCCCTCCGGGATAGGTGGCCCCACCCGGTGGACCCCCGGGACCCTTCCGGTGGTCCCAGTACAATACCGGTAACCCCCGAAACTTTCCCGGTGGCCGAAACTGGACTTCCTATATATAATTCTTCACCTCCGGACCATTCCGGAACTCCTCGTGACGTCCGGGATCTCATTCGGGACTCCGAACAACTTTCGGGTTTCCGCATACTAATATCTCTACAACCCTAGCGTCACCGAACCTTAAGTGTGTAGACCCTACGGGTTCGGGAGACACGCAGACATGACCGAGACGACTCTCCGGTCAATAACCAACAGCGGGATCTGGATACCCATGTTGGCTCCCACATGATCCACGATGATCTCATTGGATGAACCACGATGTCGAGGATTCAATCAATCCCGTATACAATTCCCTTTGTCAATCGGTATGTTACTTGCCCGAGATTCGATCGTCGGTATCCCAATACCTTGTTCAATCTCGTTACCGGCAAGTCTCTTTACTCGTACCGTAATGCATGATCCCGTGGCTAACTCCTTAGTCACATTGAGCTCATTATGATGATGCATTACCGAGTGGGCCCAGAGATACCTCTCCGTCATACGGAGTGACAAATCCCAGTCTCGATCCGTGTCAACCCAACAGACACTTTCAGAGATACCTGTAGTGTACCTTTATAGTCACCCAGTTACGTTGTGACATTTGGTACACCCAAAGCACTCCTACGGCATTCGGGAGTTACACGATCTCATGGTCTAAGGAAAAGATACTTGACATTGGAAAAGCTCTAGCAAACGAACTACACGATCTTTGCGCTGTGCTTAGGATTGGGTCTTGTCCATCACATCATTCTCCTAATGATGTGATCCCGTTATCAATGACATCCAATGTCCATAGTCAGGAAACCATGACTATCTGTTGATCAATGAGCTACTCAACTAGAGGCTCACTAGGGACATGTTGTGGTCTATGTATTCACACATGTATTATGATTTCCAGATAACACAATTATAGCATGAACAATAGACAATTATCATGAACAAGGAAATATAATAATAACCATTTTATTATTGCCTCTAGGGCATATTTCCAACAACTCAGACGGTGCTCCAAGATATTTTGTGGTGCATCTCACACGGTTTGCTATAATATACTATGTGGGATCTACTTGATTTTTCGCCTTGATTTGAATTACATAATGGGGTCACAGCGGCAACGGACGGTGTTTGAATTGCTAGACCTTTTATCTGCAGTGAACATGCAAGTATATGTGTGTCGTAAAAGAATTCGAATTATTCAGGGTTCGTTTGGAAATTTTATACATTAAATTGATTTTCTAGCCATTTCAGGTGCACAATTCAAAATTAAACTACATGCACATGCTCCAGTGCACCAACATGGGTTGTAAAATCATATATGTGTCCATGGGTTTATGCTTATGTCCCATGCAAGAAATGGGGATGAATTTCAAACACCACGGCACCGTGGCTCTCCGGCAAACGTTGATGTACTTGCTTTTGTAATTCTAGTAAACCCAAAAGTCGTCCGAAATTCATGAAACTTGGCATGCTATCATGGAGCGGCATCAACATGCCGTGGTAAAAAATTTGTCCCGTTTGGGGCAGGTTTGGGTATAAGCTTCTCATAAATCAGTGCTTCTCACAACAAGCGTGATGGTTTCGGTAGGGAACGTACGTTTCACCTTTCTGGACGAAACGATATCCATTGCCTCTTCTCGATTTCAAAATTTTCCTAGCGTCAACATAGAACAATAGGAGTGTTGTGTCAATTTTTGGGATTTTTTGGGGTTCCCTTGGACATTTTTTATACATTAACTGAGTTTTCTATGCATTCATGTGCATAATTCAAATTTGAACTACATGCACATGCTCTAATGCATATAAATTAGTTGAAAATTCAAATATGTGTCCTTGGTTGCATGCTTAGGTCCCATGCAAGAAATGGGAACGAATGTCAAACACCCGGCCACCGTCACTCTGCCGCAAACATTGAGGTACCTGGTTTTTAAATTCTAGTAAATCCAAAACTCGTCTGAAATTCATGAAACTTGGCATGCTATCATGGAGCGGCATCAACATGCCGTGGTAATTCTTTTGTCCCATCTGGGGCAGGTTTGGTTATATGCTTCTCACAAACTAGAGCTTCTCACAACAAGCATGATGGTTTCGGTAGGGAACGTCCCACCTTTGGGGATGAAATGATATCCATTGCCTCTTATTACTTTCAAAAAATTTCTCGTGTCAACATAGAACAACAGGAGTGTTGTGTCAATTTTTGTGATTTTTGGGGTTTGTTTGGACATTTTTATGCATTAACTGAGTTTTCAATGCATTTATGTGCATAATTCAAATTTGAACTGCATGCACGTGCTCCAGTGCATATAAATTGGTTGAAAAATCAAATCTTTGTCCTTGGGTGCATGCTTAGGTCCAATGCAAGAAATGGGAATGAATTTCAAACACCCTGCCACCGTCACTCGGCCGCAAACATTGAGATACCTGGTTTTTAAATTCTAGTAAATCCAAAACTCGTCTGAAATTCATGAAACTTGGCATGCTATCATGGCGCGGCATCAACATGCCGTGGTAAATTTTTTGTCCCATTTGGGGCTGGTTTGGGTATACGCTTCTCACAAACCAGAGCTTCTCACAACAAGCATGATGGTTTCGGTAGGGAAAGTCCCACCTTTGGGGACAAAACGTGTCCATTGCCTCTTATTGCTTTCAAAATTTGTCTCGTGTCAACATAGAACATCAGGAGTGTTGTGTCAATTTTTGTGACTGTTTGGGGTTCGTTTGGACATTTTTATGCATTAACTGAGTTTTCAATGCATTTATGTACATAATTCAAATTTGAACTACATGCTCGTGCTCCAGTGCATATAAATTGGTTGAAAAATCAAATATTTGTCCTTGGGTGCATGCTTAGGTCCAATGGAAGAAATGGGAATGAATTTCAAACACCCTGCCATCGTCACTCGGCCGCAAACATTGAGATACCTAGTTTTTAAATTCTAGTAAATCCAAAACTCGTCTGGAATTCATGAAACTTGGCATGCTATCATGGAGCGGCATCAACATGCCGTGGTAATTTTTTTGTCCTATTTGGGGCAGGTTTGGGTATATGCTTCTCGCAAACCAGAGCTTCTCACAACAAGCATGATGGTTTCGGTAGGGAACGTCCCACCTTTGGGGACGAAACGATATCCTTGCCACTTATTGCTTTCAAAATTTTTGTCGTGTCAACATAGAACAACAGGAGTGTTGTGTCAATTTTTTTGATTTTTCGGGGTTCGTTTGGACATTTTTATGCATTAACTGAGTTTTCAATGCATTTATGTGCATAATTCAAATTTGAACTACATGCACGTGCTCCAGTGCATATAAATTGGTTGAAAAATCAAATCTTTGTCCTTGGGTGCATGCTTAGATCCAATGCAAGAAATGGGAATGAATTTGAAACACCGTGCCACCGTCACTCGGCCGCAACCATTGAGATACCAGGTTTTTAAATTCTAGTAAATCCAAAACTCGTATGAAATTCATGAAACTTGGCATGCTATCATGGAGCGGCATCAACATGCCTTGGTAAATTTTTTGTCCCATTTGGGGCAGGTTTGGGTATATGCTTCTCACAAACCACAGCTTCTCACAACAAGCATGATGGTTTCGATAGGGAACGTCCCACCTTTGGGGATGAAACGATATCCATTTCCTGTTATTGTTTTCAAATTTTTTCTCATGTCAACATAGAACAACAGGAGTGTTGTGTCAATTTTTGTGATTTTGGGGTTCGTTTGGACATTTTTATGCATTAACTGAGTTTTCAATGCATCTATGTGCATAATTCAAATTTGAACTAAATGCACATGCTCCAGTGCATATAAATTGGTTGAAAAATTAAATCTTTGTCCTTGGGTGCATGCTTAGGTCCAATGCAAGAAATGGGAATGAATTTCAAACTCCAGGGCACCGTTGATTGCCGGCAAAACATTGAGATACTTTGTTTTTAAATTCTAGTAAATGCAAAACTCGTCTGAAATTCATGAAACTTGGCATGCTATCATGGAATGGCACCCGATATGCTGTGGTATTTTTCATGTCCATTTTGAGAGAAGGCGCGCTCAAAGAACAGCCAACAAAGGCATTTTGAAAAAAATAGCTGCCACTTTAATATCTCAGACATTTATATAATTCAAACCGTGTGCATTCTATTAACCATTCACGTGACACCATGTGTCTTGGTTTTAATGGCTATAGGTTTTAATGGCTCTTGATCACAAACGTTTTAGATAGAACACCCGTAGGCAAAGTGAGAGCAGGATTTGTGCATCTCTTGAACGCAAATGGTTCTTCCGGATGACCCATGTGCAACCACTTACAAACAATTTGGTAAGATTTGCATCTTTCATATTGGGTATGTTGCCATTTGTCAAACTGGAAAGATTGACATTTGTTGATCTAGTAACATTGCCATTTGTCAACCTTGTAACACTGCGATTTGTCAACATATGAATCTAAAAATCACTAGTAGTATCTAATTTTTGCAACTAAAATTCAGTAATTAAGCATAGATGGAGGCGAGGAGGCGTGTTCAGCCGAGCATGCAGAGGGGAGCGGAGTACTATTCGATTTGACAGCGGGCGGCGCAGTCCCCGATACGACTTTAATGCAGACGAGGGAGAGGGTAGCGGTTCCCGAAATGCTGAACGACCAATGATGCATCCTCCTTCAATTAGCATCGTGTGAATGCATGAGGAAGTAATGGGAGGAGGACCGGGAAAAGAGGCAGCACGATGTGAATGCAACGCAGTTTGCACTCATATAAAGGCGCCCCTCCATTCCAATGCATCTACCACATCGTACGCACCTAAGCATTTGCCTAAGCACCTACACAAATAAGCGCAAAAGTGCTCACTCCAGACCCATGGTGGCGACGCATGCGAGTGGCCAGCGGCTGTGCCAGATGGTCCATGACGCTGGCCCGCGGCATGGTGAAAGTGCAACTAATCCCTGGGTGGTTTTGGTAATTCCTAAAAACATATAGCTCATTGAACTAATGCTCTTTCAAGATGACCATTTCAGAAAGTTCAATGATTGGCATGGCATGGACTAGAGATGTGGACCCCTCATAATGCTAAGGACATATATTGGCTCAAGCTCAAGACTCTACATTTTCATTTTAGTGAACCAAGATCACATTGAGTCCATAGGAAAAGCCAATACTATTAAAAGGGGATGAGGTGTTGCTTAATGGCTTGCTTGCTCAAAATGCTTAGTGATATGCTCCAAAAGTCCTCAACCACTTTCTCAATTCCACATATGTCCCAAACCAAAAGTCAAAAACGGCCCCACCGATTTGATCTATCCGGCGCCACCGAGTTCATTTGACATAGCCATAGCCAGAAACCCTAATCAGTTCGATCTCACCGATAGGGATCTCGGTCTCACCGAGATGGGATTGCAAACGTTTCGGTCTAACCAAGATGAGCGATCGGTCCCACCGAGTTCGCAACGCAAACTCTTTGTTTCCTCTTCGTAATGTTTCGGTCTTACCGAAATGAGCGATCGGTCCCACCGAGTTTGCCTGACCAACTCTCTGTTTGCCTATTACAGAAATCGGTCTCACCGAGTTCATGTGATCGGTCTCACCGAGATTACGTTATGACCTAACCCTAATGAAGTCGGTCCCACCGATTTGACATGTCGGTCCCATTGAAAATCCTAACGTTCACATTTTGAACTAAATTGGTCTGACCGAGTTTGAGTATTCGGTCTCATCTAGTTTGGTAAATTGTGTGTAACGGTTAGATTTTGTGTAGAGGCTATATATACCCCTCCACCCTTCCTCCATTCGTGGAGAGAGCCATCAGAATGTGCCTACACTTCCAGCATTCATTTTCTGAGAGAGAACCACCTACTCATGTGTTGAGACCAAGATATTCCAATCCAACCACAAGAATCTTGATCTCTAGCCTTCCCCAAGTTGCTTTCCACTTAAATCATCTTTCCACCAAATCCAAATATATGTGAGAGAGTTGAGTGTTGGGGAGACTATCAATTCAAGCACAAGAGCAAGGAGTTCATCATCAACACACCATCTATTACCTTTTGGAGAGTGGTGTCTGATAACCCACAAGTATAGGGGATCAATTGTAGCCTCTTTCGATAAGTAAGAGTGTCGAACCCAACGAGGAGCTAAAGGTAGAACAAATATTCCCTCAAGTTCTATTGACCACCGATACAACTCTTTTTTCTACGCATGCTTGACGTTCGCTTTACCTAGAACAAGTATGAAACTAGAAGTACTTTGTAGGAGTTTTTGGAAAGGTTTGCAAGGTAATAAAGAGCACGAGAATAAAAACTAGGGGCTGTTTAGATAAAAACACAATAAAGTAAATATAGCGAGTGTGGAAAAGTGGTGGTAGGAGTTGCGAAATTGTCCCTAAGCTATTGACTACTTTACTAGACCGATAGCAAGTTTTATGTTGGAGAGGCCACTGCTAGCATGTCATCCCTGACTTGGAATTCTATGCACTTATGATTGGAACTATTAGCAAGCATCCGCAACTACTAACGTTCATTAAGGTAAAACCCAACCATAGCACTAAGATATATTGGTCCCCCTTCAACCCCGTATGCATCAATTTCTATGCTAGGTTGAAGCTTCTCTCACTCTTGCCCTCCAATACATAGTCCTATCAACATACAACTAACCCTATGGTGGGATCCACGTGCGCGCTCATATGATGGGCACCAAAGGACAGCAACATAACCACAAGCAAATTAAATCAATCATAGCAATTCATCAACCACCGATAGGACAACGAAAATCTACTCAGACATCATAGGATGGAAACATATCATTGGATAATAATATGAAGCATAAAGCACCATGTTCAAGTATAGGGTACAGCGGGTTGCGGGAGAGTGGACCGCTGTAGATAGAGGGGGGAAGGTGATGGAGATGTTGGTGAAGATGGCGTAGGTGTTGGTGAAGATCGTGGTGATGATGATGGCCACAACAGCGTTCCGGCGCCATCGGAAGAGAAGGGGAGAGAGGGCCCCTTCGTCTTCTTCTTCCTTGACCTCCTCCCTAGATGGGAGAAGGGTTTCCCCTCTGGTCCTTGGCCTCCATGGCGTGGGAGGGGGAGAGCCCCTCCGAGATTGGATCTGTCTCTCTGTCTCTCTCTGTTTCTGCGTTCTCCCCCGCTGCCCTTTCACCGTTTCGTATATATATGGAGATCCGTAACTCCGATTGGACTGAAACCTTCGCTGTGATTTTTTTAACCAAAAATTAGCTTTCTTGCGGCCGAAGAAGGGCATCAACTGCCTTACGGGTGGCCCACGAGGGTCAGGGGCGCGCCCAGGGGGGCAGGGGCGCCCCCTGCCTCGTGGCCACCTCGGGCACCGTCTCGCGTGGATTTTCCTTCCGGAATTTTCCAAATATTCCAAAAATAAGCTCCATCCGTTTTTATCCCGTTTGGATTCCGTTTGATATGGATATTATGTGAAACATAAAACATGCAACAAACAGGAACTGGCACTGGGAACTGGATCAATATGTTAGTCCCAAAAATAGAATAAAAAGTTGCCAAAAAGTATATGAAAGTTGAATAATATTGGCATGGAACAATCAAAAATTATAGATACGACGGAGACGTATCAGCATCCCCAAGCTTAATTCCTGCTCGTCCTCGAGTAGGTAAATGATAAAAAAAGATAATTTTGATGTGGAATGCTACCTAGCATAATCTTGATCATATGTCTAATCATGGCATGAATATTATGACATGAGTGATTCAAAGCAATAGTCTATCCTTTGACATAAAAACAATAATACTTCAAGCATACCAACCAAGAAATTATGTCTTATTGAAATAACATAGCCAAAGAAAGCTCATCCCTACAAAATCATATAGTCTGGCTATGCTCCATCTTCACCACACAAAATATTCACATCGTGCACAACCCCGATGACAAGCCAAGCAATTGTTTCATACTTTTGACGTTTCTCAACCCTTTTCAACTTTCATGCAATACATGAGCGTGAGACATGGACATAGCACTATAGGTGGAATAGAATATGATGATGGGGGTTATGTGGAGAAGACAAAAAAGGAGAAAGTCTCACATCGACGCGACTAATCAACGGGCTATGGAGATGCCCATCAATTGATGTCAATGTGAGGAGTAGGGATTGCCATGCAACGGATGCACTAGAGCTATAAGTGTATGAAAGCTCAAACTAAAACTAAGTGGGTGTGCATCCAACTTGCTTGCTCATGAAGACCTAGGGCATTTGAGGAAGCCCATCGTTGGAATATACAAGCCAAGTTCTATAATGAAAATTCCCACTAGTATATGAAAGTGATAACTCAAGAGACTCTCTATATGAAGAACATGGTGCTACTTTGAAGCACAAGTGTGGTAAAAGGATAGTAACATTGCCCCTTCTCTCTTTTTCTCTCAATTTTTTCCCCTTTTTTCTCTTTTTTTTGGCCTTTCTCTCTTTTTTTTCGTCCGGAGTCTCATCCCGACTTATGGGGGAATCATAGTCTCCATCATCCTTTCCTCACTGGGGCAATGCTCTAATAATGATGATCATCACACTTTTATTTACTTACAACTCAATATTACAACTCGATATCTAGAATAAAGATATGACTATATGAATGCCTCCCGCGGTGTACCGAGATGTGCAATGATCTAGCATAGCAATGACATCAAAAAAGGGACAAGCCATGAAAACATCATGCTAGCTATCTTACGATCATGCAAAGCAATATTACAATAAATGCTCAAGTCATGTATATGATGATGATGGAAGTTGCATGGCAATATATCTCGGAATGGCTATGGAAATGCCATAATAGGTAGGTATGGTGGCTGTTTTGAGGAAGATATAATGAGGCTTATGTGTGATAGAGCGTATCGTATCATGGGATTTGGATGCACCGGCGAAGTTTGCACCAACTCTCGAGGTGATAAAGGGCAATGCACGGTACCGAAGAGGCTAGCAATGATGGAAGGGTGAGAGTGCGTATAATCCATGGACTCAACATTAGTCATAAAGAACTCACATACTTATTGCAAAATTCTATTAGCTATCGAAACAAAGTACTACGCGCCTGCTCCTAGGGGGATAGATTGGTAGGAAAAGACCATCGCTCGTCCCCGACCGCCACTCATAAGGAAGACAATCAATAAACACCTCATGCTCCAACTTCGTTACATAACGGTTCACCATACGTGCATGCTAAGGGACTTGCAAACCTCAACACAAGTATTTTTCAATTTCACAATTACTCAACTAGCATGACTCTAATATCACCACCTTTATATCTCAAAACTATTGCAAGGAATCAAACATATCATATTCAGTGATCTACAAGTATTATGTAGGGTTTTATGACTAACCATGTGAATGACCAGTTCCTGTCATCTCTCTAAATAGATATAAGTGAAGCAAGAGAGTTTAATTCTTTCTACAAAATATATGCCCATGCTCTAACAAATAAAAGTGAAGAAAAAGAGCATTCTACAAATGGCGGTTTGTCTAAGTGAAGAGAAACAGGCAATCCAAACTTCAAATGATATAAGTGAAGCACATGAAGCATTCTATAAAGCCATACTCAAAAGATATAAGTGAAGTGCAATGAGCATTCTATAAATCAACCAAGGACTATCTCATACCAGCATGGTGCGTAAAAGAGAAATGAAAACTAAATGCAAAAGACGCTCCAAGATTTGTACATATTGCATGAACGAAACGAATCCGAAAACATACCGATACTTGTTGAAGAAAGAGGGGATGCCTTCCGGGGCATCCCCAAGCTTAGACGCTTGAGTCTCCTTGAATATTTACTTGGGGTGCCTTGGGCATCCCCAAGCTTGATCTCTTGCCTCTCTTCCTTCTTCTCACATCGAAACCTTCTCGATCATCGAACACTTCATCCACACAAAACTTCAACAGAAAACTCGGTAAGATCCGTTAGTATAATAAAGCAAATCACTACTCTAAGTACTGTTGCAAACCAATTCATATTTTGTTTTGGCATTGTGTCTACTGTAGTATAACTTTTTCATGGCTTAATCCACTGATATAAATCGATAGTTTCATCAAAACAAGCAAACTATGCATCAAGAACAGAATCTGTCTAAAACAGATCAGTCTGTAATAATCTGAATATTCACCATACTTATGATACTTGAAAAATTCTGCTAAAATTAGAAAAAACAAAAAATTTGTATAGAAAGACAGTTCAAAAAGAATCAGAACCGTTTGACGTTCCAGTAAAAAACTAAAAATCGCGCACTACAGCCAAAGTTTCTGTCCTGCACCGTACAAACCATGAAGCATTGTAAACATCCTAAAGGCAAACCTTGGCACATTATTTTTATTCTAAACTTTATAAAAGCACACAACAGAAATAAATGACTCTCTAAAACTTCCGGGTTGTCTCCCTGGCAGCGTTTTCTTTAAAGCCATTAAGCTAGGCATATAGTGCCCAAGTAGTGAATCCACCCGGATCCCAAGGTATATCAAAGCCAATTTCAATTAACAATGATTTGTAATTTAGTAGTGAGCACAAAGCAAAATATATCAATTAATGACGAAGTCTAACTCTCTTCCTATGCATTGGCCTGTCATAAAAGAACAATTCATGCACACCTAGTAAAGGCCAATGCATAGTATAAACAGTTTCTTGCAATTTTGTCATGTGGGAAACCTAGAGAGGTGGAGATATAGTTCCTCTCTCATAATAATTGCAAGTAGGAGCAGCAAGCACATGCATATTATATCTATCAAAATCATCATGTGTAATAGTAAAAGCAACCCATCAATGTAATCCTTAATAAGTGCAAACTTCTCCGATATAGTGTAGTTTGGAGAATTCAAAAAGATAATAGGACTATCATGTGTGGGTGCAATAGCAACAATTTCATGTTTAACATAAGGAACTATAGCAAGTTCATCTCCATAAGCATAATTCATATTGGCATCTTGGCCACAAGTATAGCAAGCATCATCAAAAAGGGATATTTCAAGAGAATCAACGGGATCATAACAATCATCATAGCAATCATCCTTCGGTAAGCACGAAGGGAAATTAAACAATGTATGAGTTGGAGGGTTACTCTCATTAGAAGGTGGGCACGGGTAGCTAATCCGCTCTTCCTCCTTTTGTTCTTCGCTCTCATCATCTTTTTCATCCAATGAGCTCATAGTTTCATCAATTTCTTCTTCCATAGACTCCTGCAAAATATTAGTCTCTTCTTGGATAGCGGAGTAGTCCTCAATATATGGTTCAACATAGGCATTAGAAGCATAATTATCATAGCAATATTCAAGTATGGCAAAATTTTCAGATTTGTAAAGAGTAGCATCATACTTTTCAATCAAAGAAGCAATTTCATAAGCACCCTTAAAAGCAACAAATTCTTCAATTTGTTGAACATCATAGTAATTATAAACACCTTTAGCATAAGAAGATAAGATTCCATTATCACTAAACTCACATTGGTAGGGAAGGTGTTTCTTAGGGTTTTCAGAACAACAAGTAAAATCATATATAGAACATAAATTCCAAGCATAGCATTGCAAACGATGAATTTGACCCAGTAAAAGTTTCCCTTTTTCAGATATGCGGTGTCGCACATAACAAGCATGCTCATCTAAGGATTTGCCCTCAACTAAGCTAGTTGGGGTTTCAGCACGAGCACATAGGGATCGAAGATGATCCAAGTAAAAAAGCTTCAGGAGTGTGATAGATTTGAGTGGTTCTTCAACCAATAGTTCAGTAGGTACAACTAAGTTTTTTGGTATTTTACGTTTCCTACCCATAACTAAAGATAGAAAACAACTAAGAACAGCAAATAAAAATTACTTAGTGATAAAGCAAACAAGCACACACGAGAATATTCACCACACGCTATTGCTCCCCGGCAACGGCGGCAGAAAAAGGTCTTGATAACCCACAAGTATAGGGGATCAATTGTAGCCTCTTTCGATAAGTAAGAGTGTCGAACCCAACGAGGAGCTAAAGGTAGAACAAATATTCCCTCAAGTTCTATCGACCACCGATACAACTCTACGCACGCTTGACGTTCGCTTTACCCAGAACAAGTATGAAACTAGAAGTACTTTGTAGGAGTTTTTGGAAAGGTTTGCAAGGTAATAAAGAGCACAAGAATAAAAACTAGGGGCTGTTTAGATAAAAACACAATAAAGTAAATATAGCGAGTGTGGAAAAGTGGTGGTAGGAGTTGCGAAATTGTCCCTAAGCAATTGACTACTTTACTAGACCGATAGCAAGTTTTATGTGGGAGAGGCCACTGCTAGCATGTCATCCCTGACTTGGAATTCTATGCACTTATGATTGGAACTATCAGCAAGCATCCGCAACTAGTAACGTTCATTAAGGTAAAACCCAACCATATCACTAAGATATATTGGTCCCCCTTCAATCCCGTATGCATCAATTTCTATGCTAGGTTGAAGCTTCTCTCACTCTTGCCCTCCAATACATAGTCCTATCAACATACAACTAACACTATGGTGTGATCCACACGCGCGCTCATATGATGGGCACCAAAGGACAGCAACATAACCACAAGCAAATTAAATCAATCATAGCAATTCATCAACCACCGATAGGACAACGAAAATCTACTCAGACATCATAGGATGGCAACACATCATTGGATAATAATATGAAGCATAAAGCACCATGTTCAAGTAGAGGGTACAGCGGGTTGCGGGAGAGTGGACAGCTGTAGATAGAGGGGGGAAGGTGATGGAGATGTTGGTGAAGATGGCGTAGGTGTTGGTGAAGATCGCGGTGATGATGATGGCCACGGCAGCATTCCGGCGCCACCGGAAGAGAAGGGGAGAGGGGGCCCCTTCGTGTTCTTCTTCCTTGACCTCCTCCCTAGATGGGAGAAGGGTTTCCCCTCTGGTCCTTGGCCTCCATGGCGTGGGAGGGGCGAGAGCCCCTCCGAGATTGGATCTGTCTCTCTGTCTCTCTCTGTTTCTGCGTTCTCCCCCGCTGCCCTTTCACCGTTTCATATATATGGAGATCCGTAACTCCGATTGGACTGAAACCTTCGCCGTGATTTTTTTACCAAAAAATAGCTTTCTTGCGGCCGAAGAAGGGCATCAACCGCCTTACGGGTGGCCCACGAGGGTCAGGGGCGCGCCCAGGGGGGCCAGGGGTGCCCCCTGCCTCGTGGCCACCTCGGGCACCGTCTCGCGTGGATTTTTCTTCCGGAATTTTCCAAATATTCCAAAAATAAGCTCCGTCCGTTTTTATCCCGTTTGGATTCCGTTTGATATGGATATTCTGCGAAACATAAAACATGCAACAAACAGGAACTGGCACTGGGCACTGGATCAATATGTTAGTCCCAAAAATAGTATAAAAAGTTGCCAAAAAGTATATGAAAGTTGAATAATATTGGCATGGAACAATCAAAAATTATAGATACGACGGAGACGTATCAGTGTCTCCTGGATTGGTTAGGTGTCACTTGGGAGGCTCCGTCAAGATTTTGGAGTTGAACCAAGGAGTTTGTACGGGCAAGGAGATCGCCTACTTCGTGAAGATCTACCCTAGTGAGGCAAGTCCTTCATGGGCGATGGCCATGGTGGGATAGACAAGATTGCTTCTTCGTGGACCCTTCGTGGGTGGAGCCTTCCGTGGACTCGCGCAACCGTTACCCTTCGTGGGTTGAAGTCTCCATCAACGTGGATGTACGATAGCACCACCTATCGGAACCATGGGAAAAATCTTTGTGTCTACATTGCATTTGCTCCCTCCAAACTCCTCCCCTTTACCTTCATATGCAATGATTTACATTCTGCTGCTATACTCGTAGAATTGCATGTGTAGGTTGATTACTTGACTTGTGATAAGTTGCTAAAATCCGCCAAGACTTAAAATTCGGAAGAGGCTAGATTTTTATTTGGTCAAGTAGTCTAACCACCCCCCTCTAGACATACTTTCGATTCTACAAGTGGTATCAGAGCTTTGGTCTCCATTTGCCTCGATTTCCACAACTTTGGTGATCATAGCCTTGCTTTCACAACCTAGGAGAGTATGGCGTCTAGCGAGGGAAATTACCACCATAGAGGTCCTTACTTTGATGGTACTAATTTGGCTAGTTGGAAGCATAAGATGAAAGTGCATATTCTTGGACATGACCCTGCCGTTTGGGCTATTGTGTGTATTGGCTTGCAAGGTGAATTCTTTGATGGGAGAGAACCAAATCGTGAAGCTACCGTGGAAGAATTGAAGATGCTGCAATACAATGCTCAAGCTTGCGATATCCTCTTCAATGGATTGTGCCCCGAAGAATTCAAAAAAATTAGCCGTCTTGAGAACGCAAAGGAAATTTGGGATACTTTGATTAATATGCACGAAGGTACCGACTCCGTCAAGGAATCCAAATTGGATGTGCTTCAAAGTTAGCTTGACAAGTTCGAAATGAAGGATGGTGAAGGTGTCGCTGAAATGTACTCTAGGCTTGCTCTCATCACAAATGAGATTGTCGGCTTAGGAAGTGAAGAGATGACCGATAGATTCATCATCAAGAAGATCCTAAGAGCCTTGGATGGAAAATATGATACCGTGTGCACATTGATCCAAATGATGCCCAATTACAAAGATCTCAAGCCAACGAAAGTCATTGGAAGAATTTTTGCTCATGAGATGTCACTCAAGGATAAAGAAGAGCTTCTCAACAAGTCTAGTGGTGCTTACAAAGCCTCATGTGATGCTCCTACATCATCAAGTGAGAAACAAGCCTTCAATGAAGAATTGAGCCTAATGGTGAAGAACTTCAACAAGTTCTACAAGAGTAGAAGCAAAGAAAAAGTTCCAAGTCAAGGTCCTACAATGACAAAAGATCTTCTAGTCGTGAGCGTAATTGCTACAATTGTGGAAGACCGGGACACTACTCCTGTGAGTGTACGGCTCCCTACAAAAGAAGAGAAGACTGTAACGCCCCGAGACCAACGCTCCAGATGTCTTCCATGTTTTGCGTGTCAGCTCGGTTATTTATTTGTTTTCGCATCATTCGCATTGCATCGGCACTCCGTTGCCGTCTTGTTTTAAAACTTGCATTCGTTCCTAGTTGCCGCATTCCCCCCTTGTCTTCGTTGACCGTTCCGAGACCAACCGTGTTTTCGGTTCCCTCTTGTCAAACCAACTAACCTCTCTTGTCAGCCCGCGATCCCCTCCCGCGCGTCCGAAAGTTGTCCCGTACCCGACCCGGTTTGTTGTTACCGTTGGATTCGGATCATCCCCAAATATCTATAAAACATCTCCGTTTTCTTATTTGGACTCCCTAGTCTATTTATTCGGGACCGTCCGATTAAGATCGGAGGGTCGAGTTAATCCCTAGCCTAACCCACTCGCTATATATATTTGTCTAACCCGAGACCAAATCCCTAATCTCTAGGGATCCTCCTAGCCGCCGCCACTCCTCTTTTGTCTCCTCCCACCTCGGTTTCTTCCCCGAGCCAAATCCTCCCTCGTTTTTCTTCACTGGACCAATCCCGCAGCGCTCCTTCTTCTCCTGCACGAGCCCTGCCTTGTCCCTGTCCTCTCCATCGCCTCGTCCCCGCGTCCAGCCGCTGAGCCCATCCGGATGCCGCCGCCGCTCCTGTCCCTGAGCCACTGGAGCACCGCCCCGCTTCTGCCTCCTCGTTCGAGCGCCCATGGCCTTGTGCCCCTGCTGTCCTAGCAACAGCAACAACCTCGCCGTCGCCACCGGGGCTTCAGCCATGCCCGTGCCCTCCTCCACGCGCTGCCCCGCCGGACCTCTCCTGCAGCCGAGTCCCTCTCCCCGCGCGCCTGTCTCCTCTTGCTGATCTGCCTCACCACCGGAGCTCCTTTGCCCGAGCATCCATGGAGAGGGCCTCCCGAGCCCCCTCGCGCCGTGCTAGTGAGCCCGCCATGCCGGCGACCTCCAGGCTAGTCCCTCGCGCGCCGTCCTTCTCCCCCTTCTCCTCTCCTTCTATCTCTTTTCCCTCCCTCCCTGTATCTTCTCTGAATTTTCCCCGCCGTGGTCGCCTCTCCGTAGGTCGCCGATGCTCCGATGGGATCAATCCACCGGAGCTCCTGCACCAACCCTGCCGTCGCCGTTCCACGCCCCAAGCCCTGCCTCCGCCGCCTCGCCAAGTTTCGCCGCCTGAACCTCCCTGCATCGCCATGGCCGCCGGCCTCTGTTTTCCCCGCTGTGAGCAACTTCCTCCATGAACGAAGCTTCGATCCTTTCCTAGATCCGTTCTGGCATGTAGAGGTTATTTAGAATTGCCACTATGTTTCCACCACAAGCATATCAGCTAGCCTAGTGGCTAGCGCGGCCTCTATCCATTCGAGGGGTCTGGGGTTCGAGTCCCAGCCGCCCCCTTTTTATGCTTAGTTTTTCCTGTTATTTTGCACTCCCACTTCTGCTTCGGGCCAGATCTGCTGCTGGGCTTGCACAGTGCGTTGCATTCGGCCCGTTGCTATTTTTTTTGGGCGTGCTGCGAATTTCATATTATCCAGAGAGTGCAGTTTTGCAGAAAACCCCTCATACATCATGCATATAATAACTTCACAGCCGTGCATCAGTTTAAAATAATTTATATATGAAAAATGTCTAGAATTTCATCTAGTTTCATAATATGTCACTCTCATCCATGTTTAAAATGTTTAAAATGCTGTTTGTTTAAATTTGCTTAAATGCCATGTTAAAATGATTTAATTCATAACTAATTAACCGTAACTCGGATTTAAATAAACTATATATGTAACTTGGTTGGAAAAATGCCTAGTTTAACATGGTGCACTTCATTTTGCTGTTTAACAACATTAAAATTGCGTTTATGGCAGAACAGTACCTAATCAAAAATATGGACATGAGGATTTTCCGGAATTGTTGTTTGTTGTTCCGGCCTCATTTAAACTTGCTTAAATAGTTAGTTTTCTTATGCTTCACCTCTTGCCATGTTAATCAACATTTAATATTGTTGGGTACATAACCGAGAGAGAACTAAATAATTGATGTGGTGTTTTGTCAATCTGCAACTCGTTGCATATTGAGCTCCATTTAACTTGTAATATTGTTTGTTGCACTTTGACATGCCATGCATGTTTAAACCGGACATGCATCATACTTGTTTGTGCATCATGCCATGTGTATGTGGTGGTTGTTTACTATGTTGTTTGTTTCTTTCCGGGTTGCTTCTCTCGTTAGCTTCGGTTTCGTTCGACTACGTCCGCTTGTCTTCTTCACGGACTCGTTCTTCTTCCTTGCGGGGTTTCAGGCAAGATGATCATACCCTCGGAATCACTTCTATCTTTGCTTGCTAGTTGTTCGCTCTATTGTTATGCCGCGCTACCTACCACTCGCTATATCATGCCTCCCAAATTGCCATGAAACCACCTCTAACCTTTGTCACCCTTCCTAGCAAACCGTTGTTTGGCTATGTTAACGCTTTTGCTCAGCCCCTCTTATAGCGTTGCTAGTTGCAGGTGAAGATGAAGTTTGTTCCATGTTGGAACATGGATATGTTGGGATATCACAATATATCTTATTTTAAATTAATGCATCTATATACTTGGTAAAGGGTGGAAGGCTCAGCCTTATGCCTGGTGCTTTCTTCCACTCTTGCCGCCCTAGTTTCCGTCATACCGGTGTGATGTTCCTTGATTTTGCGTTCCTTACGCGGTTGGGTGATTTATGGGACCCCCTTGACAATTCGCTTTGAATAAAACTCCTCCAGCAAGGCCCAACCTTGGTTTTACCATTTGCTACCACCTATCCCCTTTTCCCTTGGGTTCTGCAGACTCAAGGGTCATCTTTATTTTAGACCCCCGGGCCAGTGCTCCTCCGAGTGTTGGTCCAAACTAGAGCCCTTTGCAGCGCCACCTCGGGGAAACTTGAGGCCTGGTTTTAGTTGTACGGACTGCTCATCCGGTGTGCCCTGAGAACGAGATATGTGCAGCTCCTATCGGGATTTGTCGGCACATTCGGGTGGTCTTGCTGGACTTGTTTTACCATTTTAGAAATGTCTTGTAACCGGGATTCCGAGACTGATCGGGTCTTCTCGGGAGAAGGTTTATCCTTCATTGACCGTGAGAGCTTATAATGGGCTAAGTTGGGACACCCCTGCAGGGTATTATCTTTCGAAAGCCGTGCCCGCGGTTATGTGGCAGATGGGAATTTGTTAATATCCGGTTGTAGAGAACTTGACACTTGACCTTAATTAAAACGCATCAACCGCGTGTGTAGCCGTGATGGTCTCTTTTCGGCGGAGTCCGGGAAGTGAACACGGCTTTTGGGTTACGTTTGACGTAAGTAGGAGTTCAGGATCACTTCTTGATCATTACTAGTTGACGACCGTTCCGTTGCTTCTCTTCTCGCTCTTATTTGCGTATGTTAGCCACCATATATGCTAGTGCTTGCTGCAGCCCCACCTCATTACCCCATCCTTTCCGTTAAGCTTAAATAGTCTTGATCTCGCGGATTTGAGATTGCTGAGTCCTCGTGACTCACAGATACTTCCAAAACAGTTGCAGGTGCCGACGAGACCAGTGCAGATGACGCAACCGAGCTCAAGTGGGAGCTCGATGAAGCTCTTGTTCGTTGTGTTGTTTCGTTTCCTGTTGATCAGTAGTGGAGCCCAGTTGGGACGATCAGGGATCTAGCAGTTGGGTTATCTTCTTTTCTTTTGGCTTTGACCGTAGTCGGTCTATGTGTGTACTCTGATGATGTATGTTTTATTTATGTATTGTGTGAAGTGGCGATTGTAAGACAACTCTTTATCCCATTCTTGTTCATTACATGGGATTGTGTGAAGATGACCCTTCTTGCGACAAACCACCATGCGGTTATGCCTCTAAGTCGTGCCTCAACACGTGGGAGATATAGCCGCATCGTGGGCGTTACAAAGACTAACCTAAAAGGAGAAGTAAAAGAGAAGAATCACCTCCAAGGGAGAGAAGGAGTAGAGATGATCGTTATGAACGAAGAACCTCTCGCAGAAGCAAGGATTCGAAAAGGAAGGACAAGTCATCAAGGAGCTACACAAAACAAAGACATCAAGCTCATGTTGATGAATGGGTGTCCGGCTCCGACTCCGACCATCACTCCGAGAGAAGTTATCACTCCGACTCCGAATATACTCAAGGTGAAGGTGTTGCCGGTCTAGCACTTGTGTCAACCAACTCCTATGACATATTTGACTCACCAAATGAAGGAATTGGAAGATGCTTCATGGCTAAAGGCCCAAAGGTATCACACCCCGAGTATGTTGATTTCAATAGTGATGAAGATGATTTTGCTAGGTGATGATGATTTACTTGTTGATAACTCTATTGATGAAAACTATGATGAGCTTGCTATTAATCATGCTAATCAAGATAAAACGAATGATGATGATAAGAAGGAGATTGAGCGTGTAACTGAAGAACTAAACACTCTTAAGTTAGCTCATGAAACTACCTTAGAAGATCATTGAGAGCTTTTAAAGCCTCATGAGAAGCTACACTTTGAAAAGCTCAACCTTGAGCAAGAGCATGGGTTCTTAAAAGCAATCAATGATGATCTTCGTAAGAAAAGTTCTTCTTACATTGCCAAGCGTTTACTCTTGTCTACTTATATGCCACAAGTAAAATCTAGCAACAAGAACAAGAAAGATTCTTCTTCTAGTAGTAACAATAATCATGTTAAATCCAATATTGTTGCTTCTAGTAGTTCTCTTGATTCCACTAATGATTCTCTTAGCCAAGTTACACCCGAACAAGAAAATAGCTTATTGAAGGGAATTATTGAGAAAGGTGTTTATAAGAGCCTTGCCAGAAGTAAGAAATTTGAGGAAATTGTATGCAAGCAAGGAAGGCACCGGAAGAATCAAGGTGTTGGTTTTGAACAAAAGTTCAATGCCAATGGAGTTGAGTGGGAAGAAGATCAATACCCCAAGACGAAGTTTGTTCCTCAACAAGAGAAGTATGATCCTAGTTCTTTCAAGGGGACACAAGCTCAAGATGATCTTCCACCACAAGACCACAAGCAAAACGGCAAGGACAAGCTTTAAGAGGAGATTGGTGCATTTGAATAAGCTCCTAAGGCCTTGGTCAAGTGGGTTCCCAAGACTACATCAAGTTCTACTTCATCAAGTACGACTACAACTCCAAGGATTCCCATCAAGTTGATGTGGATCCCGAAGAAGAAGAACTAGAGAGTTATTGAGGGTGACTCCGCCAACATACTTCACTCATATTTACTTTGGCAATGACAAGTGCAATCAACTTCCACATCTTGCACTAGTTCTAGGAGTCACAAACCCTCTTGTTGGTAAGACAGGGGACAAGGTAACCTAATGGTCTCATGGACATCATCTTGTGTGTACTTCACTCTATGTCTATTGATATCCTTGTTTGTTCCTTTTGGGACTAACCCGTGTAGGCATTGAAAGTGCAACTCACTCCAATGGATTGCTCCAAATGATCTACATCAACATTGAGCATCCACATCTTCAACATCTACTTGAAGTCATCATCGACAAAACCCAAGGTTAGTTCATCCCTCTTAGGGGGGATATCACATCTAGGGGGAGCTTTACTCTAAGAATTGAGCTAAAGCAACTCTAATGGTGTGAACACAACAATGCTTTATGTAAAAGTGGTAACCCCACTTGTGCTTAAACGATGAGTATGACCTACGATCAAATGTTCTTATTTGACTCCTAAGTCAATATACTCATATATAGATGACCTAGTCATTGCCAATTGCTTGATAGATGCTAGAGTGTTTGTGCATGCTTTGTCACATATTTAATTTGCCATTTTATCGTGTGAGCATGTTGATTGCATATTTTACTCATTCGAGGACATCCATTTGTTGCTTTGATTGTTTGGCTCTTTTTCTTTTGCCAAATGGATGGACAAGAATGCCTAAGAACTTCCTCTAGCTATCTATACTTTTCTCGTCTCAAACTCTATTCATGCTACATCACAAAGTTTGATCAAGTCAGATTCGAACCCTCTGGGTGAGGAGCACTCGGAGTCACCGATTCATCCCAAACCCTCTCTGTGCATTTCGGTCTGACCGATTCATCCTTTTCGGTCAAACCGAGTTCACTGAGTTGATCTAGGTTTTCAATCTCGGTGCAACCCATTAGAACCATTCGGTTACACTGAGTTGCAGTAACCGCTTGTGATTCTGCATCTCGGTGCCACCGAGTTGTTCCACTCGGTCACACTGATAGGGTTAGAATATATATACCGACGGGTCAAATTTTGAAAATTTCTCCGAAACCTATTCGCTCGCGCGTGTCCTGCTTTGCCGACTCGGGCCTCCGGATCATCCTCTTGTCGCCAGCGACCTCCCGCCGCTGGTCTCCGTTGCCGTCAACGGAAATCGTCACCGCCGTTGCCGCCGTAGCGAGCTCATCGCCGAGTTAGGGTATGAGTTCGAATCTTTGTGCAATTCTTACCTCTGATTCTTAGCACAAAGGCAATGCCATGTTTCTTACCACGTATGAGATCCATATATCCAGAGAAAACTTCCTTTAGATTAGTTTTGAATCGAAAATTTAGGGTTAGGTTTCCGCCGAACTCATCTCGGACCGATCGAGTTGTGGAAATCGGTCTCACTGATTTGGCTTAGGCCATTGCACTTGTAACTCTCGGTCCGACCGAAAGTTGCAAATCGTAGGGACCGAGTTCAATTCTCAGTGAAACCCTAGCAATCTCGGAGTCACCGAACTGTGTCTCAGTCTGATCGATTCCACTAGTTTAGACTCCAAAGTTGATTCGGTGTCACCGAGTTTAACTAATCGGTAGCTCCGAAATGCTTTCTGTGGAAAACTAAAACTAAGTTTTTGACTCATCTGTTTTGCAAAACCTCTGCACTTTGTGATGCTCATCCACTCTATCTCATCTATAACTATTCACAGGGTCAACTCTCAGTTTGCAGTGTCAAAATGTCTGATCGGAGTGATAACCAGAATAAGTCTGAGGAGCAATTGAATCTGAGTGAGGGCACTAGTCCCTTTGGCAGTTATGATGAGTGTAGCAGAAGAACCCCAAGCAACTTGCCCAAGGCAGCAACAAGGGCAAGGAGAAAGAGAAATTCTGATTTTGAAGATGAAGATTATGTGGCTGCTGAGGAGGAGGTCAGCTCCAAGAAGAAGGTTGTCAAGAAAGAATTTGGCACAGTTGCCTCTACAAAGCCAGGACTGAACAAGAAGGCACCTGCAAAGAGAGTGCCCATGTCAAAGGCCAGAGCCTCAACTCTTGAAACTTCCAAATCAACTGAAGGAGAGGCTGCTGGTGAGGGCAAGAAGAGAAAGGAAAGGGTCAAGAAGACCATAGCTAGAGTAATTGTAAGATCCTCTATGATGAAAGACCCAGCTGAAGAAGAGGATGCTGCACCGGCACCTAAAGCTCAAAAGCTGATGGGGGATGCCATCAAGTCTGGGGCTGCTTCATCTAAGCCCAAGACTGCCCCCAAAGCTACTGCTCCAGCCCCCAAGAGTGGACCAAAGAGGAGCACAAGGAACATACCAGCTGCTGAGAAGAACAAGGCCCCAGTGCCTGAGATTGAAGAAGAAGAAGAAGAAGATGAGGAAGCCCAAGTGCTCAGGAAGCTAAAGCCAAAGATCCCTGACCATGACGACAATCATCCAGTGGCAGAAAATATGAAAGTCAAAAAAGATGCAGGTCTCAGATTGTGGAGACAATCAGATCCATATGATGTGTGGAGAAGAACTGCTGTGGACTATAGGTTTCACACCAAGGAGCAGCATGACTTCTATGAGACAATTCTTTTTGATAAGAAGCCCATAGTGTGTGACATGAAGTGGGTTGACTGGAAATACATCGACAATAGTGAAGACCACTTCCCAGGAGTGCATGAAAGTTTTAGACTCAATGGAGTAGACACTTTTGTGGGTCAGAAACTGACCGAGTGGAATGATGAGCTCATTATGCAATTCTATTCTACAGCTCATTTCTATCATGATGGAAGGATTGTATGGATGTCTGAAGGTACAAGGTACCAATCAACAGTTGCTGAGTGGGCCAAGCTGATCAATGCCCATGCAGAGCTAGAGGATGACATAGATGTCTATGCCAAGAAAAAGAAAGATCAAACTCCATGGCCAACATGTATAAGGAGATTCCTGACAAAGCCTTGGAGAATCACAAGCTAGGCTCTGTATATTATCTGTTATCTGGACTGGCCACTATTAACACCATCTTGAGGCACACCTTGTTGCCCAAGTCAGGAGATCACAGGATGATCAGAGGCCATTCCATCAATTTGCTTCAGTTGTTTGATGTGCCCCAGAAGTTCAAAGTGATGAGTTTGATTATTGAGACAATCAAGAGAACAACTGCTGACCAAAAGAGATCATGTGGGTATGGTCCACACATCCAGATGCTCATCAACTCCAAGATGGGCACAGTCACATACTTGTTGGATAAAGAACATCTTCCCTTGTGGCCTGACTTTGAGGACAACACAGTTGTCATGGATGATGAAGATCTCACATCTGTAGAGGCTCAAGAGAAGAGGGAGAAAGCAAAAGCTGAGAAGGCAGCAAAGATGCCAAGTGCTGAAGAGGCTTCACAAGTGTTCCTCAAGTCAAAGCAAGATCAACTTGGATATCTTATTCAAGCCACCTTGAGGATTGAGAAAGGATTGGCCACCCTGACTCAGAACCAAGAGAGCCTGGAGAGGATCATTGAAACAAACTTCTATGTTCTTGAGTTGAAGGTGACAGAGATGCAAACAACTGTTGAGCAGCTCCAGGAAGAAGCTGAGGAGAAGAAAGGGAAAGCTACCACAGATGCTTTTCAGAGAGTGCCTAGGGCACCGAGATCTACAGCAGTGCCTGTGACAGATACAAGAGCTACTGCGTCAGCACCTGCAACAACAACTTCTGTAGCCCCACCAGTTGCAACTCCACCAGCTCCCACAACTTCAACAGATGCATTCGTTCTTGGTGTCCTCTCAACGCCACCTCCCGAAGATCAAGCCTAGAGAGATGCATAGCACTATGCATTTTCGAGCTTTTTGGTAACTTGTTGCCAAAGGGGGAGAAAGTGTATAGATCATAGGCTTCGAGAGAGAGAGAGAGCTTGCTTCTTTTTTCTATCTCTTTGCTACTTGTTTGATACTTATTTGTGTGCTTGCTTGGATGATACTCTATGTTTATGTGTGTGATATACTTGTATGGTCATGTGTTTGATCATATCATACCTTAATGCTTGTCCTTGGATGATGACATTATTTATATCTTTTATATGATCATTCACTTTGCCTTGGTGATGAGTGCATATTTTACTTGCTATCATTTTGAGCGCTCCACCAAGATGTATGTGACATGGAAGAGTTACCCATAATCCTAATCGATTGTGCATTTGCATTCAAAAGCAAATTTTAAATAATGCACAAATTTAGGGGGATCTCTTGCTTATTACATACTTCTCAAAGCGACGATATATTTCAATCTTAGTATCATTTGTTGAAGCTTTGATCTATATGTTGTCATCAATTACCAAAAAGGGGGAGATTGAAAGTGCTACTAATCCCTGAGTGGTTTTGGTAATTCCTAACAACATATAGCTCATTGAACTAATGCTCTTTCAAGATGATCATTTTGGAAAGTTCAATGATTGGCATGGCATGGACTAGATATGTGGACCCCTCAAAATGCCTAGGACATATATTGGCTCAAGCTCAAGACTCTACATTTTTATTTTAGTGATCCAAGATCACATTGAGTCCATAGTAAAAGCCAATACTATTAAAAGGGGATGAGGTGTTGCTTAATGGCTTGCTTGCTCAAAATGCTTAGTGATATGCTCCAAAAGCCCTCAACCACTTTCTCAATTCCACATATGTCTCAAACCAAAAGTCAAACTCGGCCCCACCGATTTGATCTATCCGGCGCCACCGAGTTCATTTGACATAGCCATAGCCAAAAACCCTAATCAGTTCGGTCTCACCGATAGGGATCTCGGTCTCACCGAGATGGGATTGCAAACTCTCTACTTCCCTTCATAACGTTTTGGTCTAACCGAGATGAGCGATCGGTCCCACCGAGTTCGTAATGCAAACTCTCCGTTTCCTCTTCGTAACGTTTCGGTCTTACCGAAATGAGCGATAAGTCCCACCGAGTTTGCCTGACCAACTCTCTGTTTGCCTATTACAGAAATCGGTCTCACCGAGTGCATGTGATCGGTCTCACCGAGATTACGTTATGCCCTAACCCTAATGAAATGTGTCCCACCGAGTTGACATGTCGGTGACACCGAAAATCCTAACGTTCACATTTTGAACTAAATCGGTCTGACTGAGTTTGAGTATTCGGTCTCACCGAGTTTGGTAAATTGTGTGTAACGGTTAGATTTTGTGTGGAGGCTATATATACTCCTTCACTCTTCCTCCATTCATGGAGAGAGCCATCAGAACGTGCCTACACTTCCAGCATTCATTTTCTGAGAGAGAACCACCTACTCATGTGTTGAGACCAAGATATTCCAATCCAACCACAAGAATCTTGATCTCTAGCCTTCCCCAAGTTGCTTTCCACTTAAATCATCTTTCCACCAAATCCAAATCTGTGAGAGAGAGTTGAGTGTTGGGGAGACTATCATTTGAAGCACAAGAGCAAGGAGTTCATCATCAACACACCATCTATTACCTTTTGGAGAGTGGTGTCCCCTAGATTGGTTAGGTGTCACTTGGGAGCCTCCGTCAAGATTGTGGAGTTGAAACAAGGAGTTTGTACGGACAAGGAGATCGCCTACTTCGTAAAGATCTACCCTAGTGAGGCAAGTCCTTCGTGGGCGATGGCCATGGTGAGATAGAAAAGGTTGATTCTTCGTGGACCCGTCGTGGGTGGAGCCCTCCGTGGACTCACGCAACCGTTACCCTTCGTGGTTTAAAGTCTCCATCAACGTGGATGTACGATAGCACCACCTATCGGAACCACAGGAAAAATCTTCGTGTCTACATTGCGTTTGCTCCCTCCAAACTCTTCCCCTTTACCTTCATATGCAATGATTTACATTCCGCTCCTATACTCTTGGAGTTGCATGTGTAGGTTGATTACTTGACTTGTGATAAGTTGCTAAAATCTGCCAAGACTTAAAATTGGGAAAAGGCTAGATTTTTATTTGGTCAAGTAGTCTAATCACCCTCGCTCTAGAAATACTTTCGATCCTACACATGGCACCGAGAATCGTCTCCAAACGGTGTTGGCGACCGACTGGTGGATGGCCGCCGTCGACGCCAGCTACGACTCTCAGTTGGACCAGATGATCGTTGCCACCACCAACAAGTTCACCATCGTTAAGATCCTCGCGGACGACATCGCCGTACTCCTCCAGCCCGCGCGCCCAGGCTCCTCATTGCCTGGCACCCTAATCGTCCTGCATGGTCGGAACCTCTTTCAGGCACTAGTTGCCCTGCGACTGCCCGCTGACGCCACGAAGAATGTCCACCTGGAGGTCGGGCTCGCTGCGAGGCGCCTCGCCCTGCAAGAATTAGTCGACCTACACATCCACGTGTACGAGCAAATCGTGTACATAGGTATCTACAAGGACGGTGATGACGCTACTGTGGCACCCCGGCTCAGAGAAACCGGAACGCCCCGTATTCTAGCCCAGAGATCGAGATGAAGTCTTCTGGAATACGGCACTGCTTAGCATAGATCAAATCAGCTCTGTATTACAATCTATTTGGGTACAAGGGTTACATCGGCACGGCGACACGATGCCTGCCGCAGTTGCTCTATGCAAGCAGCAGACCAACTCGAAGCAGCGGAATAACTTCTAGCAGCGGAACAACGACGACGGTGGTGAACTCCACTCCGCAGGGACTCTCGCTGGAATGCTTATCCTAGCTCGCAAACAAGGAATTCACGGCAAACAAGCAGTCAAATCCGGCATGACCTGCAAACTGGCATAACACGCCAGGTCAGTACATTGAATGTACTTGAAAGCTCACAATAACCAGAAGCATTCCAAACAAGAGCATGGCAATTACAGGTTAAGTATGAATTATCATGAGATCATCAGGATAACATGGCATGAACAACATGAACATGGTACAACTAGAACAATATGAGCATGGCATGAACATATAAATCTGACGATACTAGCATGCAACCTGATGACATTATATACACCAATTATTCTGCTCAGGTTACCTCGTAACCATCACATGCCTTACTTACCAACCTCGGACATCACACGATCATCTCAGGATCAAATCAAGCTTCGTATAAACAATACCGTAGTAATCATTAAATGACCACAAGGAGCTTGATCTTACCCTTGACTCTCGCATAATACCACAAATATCCAACAACTCGGTATCCTCGATACCACGGTGATCATTTCATGATCATAACCAAATATCCATCAATTTGGTATCCTTGATACCACGGTGATCATCTCACGATCACAACCAATCTCTTTTCTCATCATCGAACTAGGGTTGTTATTAAACAAATTATTATTATTACTGTTGACCCATAGTGTGACCGACATGAACTGGGCCCTTATCCGCGGGCACAGCTATCGATAGATTTAACACACACACACTCTGCAGAGGTAGCGCACTTTACCCACACCACAGAACCCATGGCCTCGCACTCCCATTCGGGTGGACCAACGGCGTTTCGACAAAACCGATCTACTGCCATGACACTCTCCTGGCCACTCCGACCAACTCCCCACTGGCTTAGTCCTGGGTGACCCAGCCTACCAAAGGCAAAACTACCACCGTCGTGGCAAACAAACAGTCCCAAACGGGGACACGGTACCATAACAATAATGGGTTCACAAGGCTTATGCCGTCCTACCTGATCAGGGTAGCGCCCGCACATAACCTTCCCTCGTTGGAGGCACCGACGAGAGGCATGACAATAGGCTGCTAGGGCCTTCCCCATAAAAGGAAAATGTGGTTGCACTGGTCAGCTCGATATGGTGGCACCATGACTCATCCAACAGTTGTTCAAGTTTGATTAAGTCCAGTTAAACTTGAATGCAATGAGCTGAGTCATATGAAAATAACATGATGCAATTACAATACATGAGCATGACATCAACATAAGCATGGTTGTGCATCATTACTTCTTAACAATACAACAACAAATCATATATCTGACTGAGCATGGCATACTGACTAACATGAACATCACAAGTATACACTTCTCAGAAACATAGCATGATTACTAGCATCAACAATAAATATCATGCAAGAACATATCAACAATGCTATCATGCAAGCATTTAACCAACTGGATGCAAAGAAACATGCATAACAACGGCACTCGGAATAGACGATAGTCATGCACCGAAGGCCATCACCAACATCAACATGTACCACTACCAAGCATAAACATATGAAAGGAATACTAGCAGGTAGAACATGATAACGGGGTGCAAGAAAACATAGCACGAAAGTGAACATGAAACTCTAAACATCACCGGAACAACGATGATCATATTTTAAACAAGCAAACATTTATTAAATATTCAAGTTAAAAACCATGGCTACTGCATGACTATCATGCAAGTGGGTATTGTGGCTTGCCTGGGGGATGAAGAAAGCTCCGGGGAGAAGCGCAGAAAGATCGCGGAAGGAGTCGCCGGAAAGGTTTCTCTCCTGAAGGGGCTGATTTAAGGCAAGGGCATCAATGCCATTTTCAGTATGTCAAAACATAATGAAAGTGACACCAACAGAACGGGCTCGACAATACGAAGAAGTAGGCTTTGGAATCACCTCAAACGGAGTTACAGTTGTGGAGTTATGAGGTGTAGAATTCCAGGGACTTTTCTGCAAAAATATCATCACAAACAAGTCCCCGAGTGGATAAGGCAGAAGCGGGTTTTGAGAAAATACGCTTTCCGGAGATGAAAATGTACTTACGCCCGAAGAAGAAATGGAATGCGCTTTCGGTTAAGGGAAAGCGTACTCTGCGGAGTACGTCTCCACTTAACCACATCAGCGGGTCGGCCCAGTCAACACGTGAGGCTGACGTGCGGGACCCACTGGCAGGGGGAGGGGGTGTGGCCACGGCACCGCGCGGTGGCAGAAGTGGTGGGGAGGAGCGCCGGACAGGTGGGGGTCGATTGGAAGTGGTGGAGAGGAGGGGAAGGGCTCCGTTCGGCCGAATTTAGCCGGAGGGGAGCGGCGGCCATGGTAGCAGTGGATGAGCAGGAGAACTCCGGGGGCTCGGTTGAGGGGATGGGGAGGCTAGAGGGGGACTGGAGATGAGCTTGGAGTGCTCGGGCGCCGCGAGGAGGGGCTACTTATAGCCGTGGCCGAGGCACGGGCTCGGGTGCCGCCGGGCACGTCCGGCCGAGGCGCTGCCGGCCGCAGCAGTCACGGGGAGGCACGGGTAAGGCGACGAGCGAGAGAGCGGACGAGCCGTAGAGATCACAGAGTCGAGGGGAGCAGAGGAAGAGGCCGTGGCGAGCTCGGAGCCAAACGGAGCACTGCGCTGCGGTGGGCGTTTGGTGGCGAGCGTCAGTGAGCGTCGGTGAGGAAACAGATGGAGGGGGAGTGAGGTCAGGGCGACGCGGTCGATCACGGGGAGGCCACTGGACAAGGTTGTGAGTCGATACAAGGAGAGCACGGACGAGCACAGCGCCGAGGTCACGCCGGAGCGCGTTTAATGCACACCAGAGCCATGGTCACCGCGTGAGCTGGCGAGAAGAAGATGCCAAGGGTTGGCAAATGTTGTCTAGTGGGGAGTCCATCCAGGGGAGGGTGCAACTGAGGTGGTAGCTCGCCCAAAGATGCTCTGGCTAAATGGGATTTAACCTATGAAGTTTGCTGTTGCAAACTTGATCAAGTTAGTGTGATAAACTGAGAAGAGCTAGGGGCCAAATGTGATGTCTTGGAGGTTTAGGGTAGGAAGGACTACAGTCTTGGGGAGTTTTAAGAGAAATGGATCAAGGTTTAATACACTTGCTTTGCAACTGACCAAAATAGTCCAGAAACTTGAGCATGATGATGCACTCACATGGAGTATCAACTTGAGCTCAAATTGGTCAAGGCAGCGTCATTGGGTCCTATGAAGATGCTCAAAAAGTCTCATACCAATTGGCCAAGCCAAAATGGCACTTGCTTCACAAACATCTCCTCTGGACAGAAACTTGCAAAATTTCTAGAGGAATAATGGCTTGATGAAATATGCCCAAAATGGGTGGAGGTAGGTTATATGGATAATAGAAGGCCTAGAAAAATTTTCACCCTTAATGAAGCAAGATAAAATATGCTTGCTTCACAAACTGAAAATTTGGACACAATCAAAGAATAGAAGATGAGATCACATGGAGGCATGACATGACCTCAACTTTGGTGGAGGGCTATGATATGATGATATTGAGGACCATGCAAAATTGCAACACATTTGGATATGCCTAGCTTGTACCTCCTTCACAAAGTTTCTTTCTGGAAAGAAACTTTGGAAAATCATAATTAAATAACTACTAGACAAATGAGGTTGCATTTTGGCATGTGGCAATGATATGGACAGGAAAAGATGTCCAAGGAGTCTGAGGTCAATTGGGCAAAGGAAAATAGCACTTGCTTCACAATGTGCCATTTAGGGCAGAATAGGAAAATAATTATTTGAGGATTATTTTTGAACATGGCAATGAAAAGTTTTGCCATCTTTGATGAAGATATGACCCAAACAATTTATGATAATTATTTGGGAATTTAAGGAGTGATGGAAATATAGGTTGCTTCACAACCTAGGGCAAATTGAGTTATTCCTTTAATAAAAAAGGAATATTCCCAATAAAAAGAATATTGGGATTTGGTCCAAGGTGGAAATGGAGAGGTCTAGGGAAGGATTTGAGGTTGACAAGCCACTCTGGAAGCAAAGAAGAGGTCATCTTCTTCAGTTTCCAGAGCACATAGCCACAGAAAAAAGAAAAACTCAGGCAAAAACCTCAGAAAATCAAAAGAAAAAGAAAGGGCCAAAAATCACGCTGTTACAGCTACGACATTGGCCCTCATCAACCGGCTGGAAGCCTTGGATGGCTTTGCTGAGAAGCACCTTGACCTCGCCACAAAAGCCGCCGCTCCTTAACCGCCGGTCGGTGGCCCGGCGCACTGAGGTGAGGAGGAGGTCGTACGTTGATGGATGCATCTTTCTTCTTGTCTCCTGTAACAACCACTGCGATTGCATCATTGCGGCCTTAATTCTTATTGTGCTATTGCATTCTCGTTCCAGTCAATACAGACATGTGCGATCCCTTTGCTTAATTATATGCATCACTGTAACTAGTACTCCATCCGTCAATTTATAAGTTGTGCTGCTAGTGTTTGGGGCCCGCGCACGATCACGCACGTTCGTGTGCATGCAGTTGCACCGGGCGCGGCGCGATGATGCAGTTACCCGCTGCAAAAACTGCCATGCGGGGGGCGTGGCATTGACCATTGGGAGGCAACAGTCGGTCATCCGGGTGCCCAATTAAGGATGCAAAGAGGGATCCTACATCAGCAAGGACCAGCTTCCCTAGCGATAGCTCATCTAACAGAACTCCCAAGTTAAGTGTGCTGAGGCTTGAGTAGTCATCAGATGGGTGACCGGATGGGAAGTGGCCTTGATGTTAAATTAACTGATGTGATGGGTCACTGTAAACATTTAATTGTGTTGAATGTATATAGTGCTCCATCATATTAATTGAATTAACCTCGAGGTCCTTGTTTTGTAATTGTTGACATTTTTTATTTTTTGTACACATGTTGATTGGCTTGAAGAAGGTCTATCTCGTTACTTTTCAATAATTTTTGTTTTTTGAACACATGTTGATTGGCTTGAATGAACGTCTATCCCGTTAGTTTATGACATGTTTCCAAAACATGGACCTCGAGGTTAATTCAACTAATAGGACGGGGCACTATATACATTCAATGCAATTAAATGTTTTCCAAAAGATGTGATATGATTTCTGTGAAACTTATAAGTCATGTATGTCAAATTAACCTCTGTGTACTTGTTCTCGAATTAACCTCCGGGCCTTTTTGTCGCGTACCACACACATCTTGTTAAGTTGAACCGTTTATGTTCTCTTCCCTAATTGAAGACAGTTCATTCGACTGAACCGTATGCCGTATATCACACACACCTTGATCTGGCTGACCGTTTCTGTCACTTTCCTTAATAGCAAACAGTTCATCGGAGCAAAATGTATGTCGTATATCGCACACACATTGATATGACTACCCGTTTCTATTGTTCTGTCTAATCGCAAACAGTTCGTCTGGATCAATCGTATGCCCTGCATCACACATGTAACTAAAATCTGAACCGTGTTTGATGGCTCCGCCATCGCAAACGTTTTGCACCTTTTTTGACTGGTTTTTTACACCACCGTTTGCGATTATTGCATCGCACACAGTTTCGTCAAAGGGTCTCTGATCATAGTGTCGCGTTAGCAGCATCCTGCAGTAGTGATAGTAAGGGCATTAGTCCCACTCTATGTCAGCACAATATTTATATGGAACCTAATGCTAATCCCATTGTCGATCACCAACGATGTTTGAATCCTAAAATGAAAGAAGTGGTAAGAACTGAAATACTAAAGCTTCTGGATGCAGGTATAATCTATCCCACAGTTGATAGTTGATGGGTAAGTCCCGTGCATTGTGTCCCTAAGAAGGGAGGTATCACTGTTGTTCCTAATGATAAAAATGAACTTATTCCAGAAAGAATTATTACTGGTTATAGAATGGTAATTGATTTTAGAAAATTAAATAAAGAAACTAGGAAAGATCATTACCCTCTGCCTTTTATTGATCAAATGCTAGAAATATTATCTAAGAACACACACTTTTTGTTTTCTTGATGGACACTCTGGTTTTTCTCAAATACCCGTTTCACAACCCGATCAAGAGAAAACCACTTTTACTTGTCCTTTGGAACTTATGCTTATAGACGTATGCCTTTTGGTTTATGCAATGCACCTGCTACCTTTCAAAGATGTATGACTGCTATATTCTCTAATATTTGTGAAAAGATTGTTGAGGTTTTCATGGATGATTTTTCCGTTTACGGAGCTTCTTTTGATGATTGCTTAAGCAACCCTGATCGAGTTTTGAAGAGATGTGAGCAAACTAATCTTGTCTTGAATTGGGAGAAGTGCCACTTTATGGTTAATGAAGGTATTGTATTGGGGCATAAACTTTTTGAACGAGGTATTGAAGTGGATAAAGCTAAAGTTGATGCAATTGAGAAAATGCCTTGTCCTAAAGATATTAAAGGTATTCGTAGTTCCTTGGTCATGCTGGTTTCTATAGGAGGTTTATTAAAGACTCCTCTAAAATTTCTAGGCCTCTTACAAATCTTTTACAAAAGGATGTTGCATTTGTTTTTTATGATGATTGTGTAGAAGCCTTTGAAACACTTAAGAAAGCCTTAATTTCTGCACCTATTGTTCAACCACCTGATTGGAACTTGCCCTTTCAAATTATGTGTCATGCCAGTGATTATGCTATTGGGGCTATTTTAGGACAAAGGGTTGATAATAAATTGAATGTTATTCATTATGCTAGCAAAACTCTAGATAGTGCCCAAAGAAATTATGCTACTACTGAAAAAGAATTTTTAGCAGTCGTGTCTGCTTGTGATAAATTCAGATCTTACATTGTTGATTCCAAGGTAACGGTTCACACCGATCATGCTGCTATAAAATATCTTATGGAAGAAAGATGCTAAACCTAGACTCATTAGGTGGGTTCTCTTGTTGCAAGAATTTGATTTACATATTACTGATAGGAAAGGAGCTAAGAACCCCGTAGCTGATAACTTGTCTAGGTTAGAAAATATTCTTGATGACCCACTACCTATTGATGGCCGCTTTCCGATGAACAACTAGCTGCAATAAATGTTTCTCACCATACTCCTTGGTATGTTGACTATGCTAATTACATTGTTGCTAAATATATACCACCTAGTTTCACATACCAACAAAAGAAAAAATTCTTCTATGATTTAAGACATTACTTATGGGATGACCCACATCTTTATAAAGAAGGAGTAGATGGTATTATTAGATGTTGTGTACCTGAGCATGAACAGGAACAAATCCTACGGAAACGTCACCCCGAAGCTTACGGAGGGAATCATGCAGGAGATAGAACTGCTCATAAGGTATTTCAATCTGGTTTTTATTGGCCTACTCTCTTCAAGGATGCCCATAAGTTTGTTTTATCTTGTGATTAATGCCAAAGGATAGGTAATATTGGTAAGCGTCAGAAATGCCTATGAATTATTTAGTTGCTATTGAACCATTTGATGTTTGGGGTTTTGATTACATGGGACCTTTTCCTTCCTCTAATGGGTATACACATATTTTGGCTGTTGTTGATTATGTTAGTAAGTGGGTAGAAGTTATTCCAACTAGTAGTGCTGATCACAACACCTCTATTAAAATGCTTAAGGAAGTTATTTTCCCAAGGTTTGGAGTCCCTAGATATTTAATGATCGATGGTGGTTCACACTTTATTCATGGTGCCTTTCGTGAAATGCTTGCTAAGTATGATGTTAAACCATAGAATTGCATCACGTTATCATCCTCAATCTAGTGGTCAAGTTGAACTTAGCAATAGAGAAATAAAATTAATTTTACAAAAACTGTTAATAGGCCCCGAAAGAATTGGTCTAAGAAATTGGATGATGCACATTGGGCCTACAGAACAACTTATAAAAATCCTATGGGTATGTCTCCTTATAAAATGGTTTATGGAAAAGCTTGTCATTTGCCTCTTGAATTAGAACATAAAGCATATTGGGCAATTAAAGAAGTCAATTACGATTTCAAACTTGCCAGTGAAAAGAGGTTATTTGATATTAGCTCACTAGATGACTGGAGAACCCAAGCTTATGAAAATGCCAAACTATTTAAAGAAGAAGTTAAAAGATGTCATGACAAAAGAATCCAAAAGCAGTTTATCGTTCAGATTCTTTGCAGGAAAACTTCTCTCTAAATGGGAAAAACCTTATATTATCAAAGAGGATTATCGTTCTGGAGCTATTAAGATCAATAATGCTGAAGGTACTAATCCGAAGGTAATCAATGGGCAAAGAATTAAGCACTATATCTCAGGTACGCCTATTAATGTTGAAAGCAATATTATCCAAACTATGACACCGGAGGAACACATAAAAGAAACCTTCCGGAACACTCCAGAATCGCGAATAAAATGAGACACATGATACAGTAAGTAAACGGACTCCGAAAAAAAATGCAAAAATATTTTCTATCAGTTTTGGAATATTACAAAAATTAGAAAAATAAGAAATAACCAGGAAGGCAACCGAGGAGGGCACAAGACACCAAGGCACGCCTGCCTTGCCTGGTGCACCCAGGTGGGTTGTCCCCACCTCGGGAACCTTCCCGACTCCGTTTTCCTCCCGTTTTCTTGTTTTCCAAGATAAAAAATCTATATATACCTCCCGAACGTAGTGACCACCGTATCGTGGAAAAATCTTCTGTTCTTCTTTCTTCCTGTTTTATGTCGGATCGGTTAAGCCAGGCATCATGTCTTCTCCCTCCTCCAACAACATAGAAGAAAATGCTTGGTTGGTGAAGATAAAACTGAAGAGAGAGGAACCAAAGGAGGTCATCACGGGAAGCAAAGGCAAGGAAGCTACGGGGGATCAAGCTCTAATAGTAGGGCAGGCAGTACCAGCGGAAGAAGAAGAAGATATCCTTCAACCATACTACGATCATCTTACCCCTACTGAAATTGAGGCTTTTAGGACCATCAGAATGGTTCGTGTGCAAAATAAATATCTCACTCGTGAAAATATTCTGTTGCAAGAGCATGTCATCGCCCTCCGAAGCATCATTCTTAGATTGGAGTACCTCCTGAGCCTGAAGTGTGACGTTACCTCATCACCACCACCAAAGGAGATTTGAGTTCATGGTATGGGCACTGCCCTTGGCTTGTGCCAAGCTTGGGGGAGGTGTCCCTGTATAGTATCACCACTACTTTCTTTGCCCTTTATCTATCTTAGTTCAATCTCTAGTTATCTTATGATTTGGTGGAATAAAAGTTTAGTTCGATCTATCTTCGAGTGCTTGCTTAGTGATTTTCCTTCCTATGTAATCGTGTGCAAGATAAATAATAAAGAGTAGTTTGAGTTTGTTTCTTTACCTTTTTGTTTCAATAAAAGAAAGGAAAATAAATGAAAAGATCATATGCTAATCTTATGGTAAGTAATGACATCACATAAGGAAATGTATAAGTAGTAAAATTTATTGGAGATTGACAAACATAACATTGGTTAATGATGCAATTCATGAAAGAATTAATAAGGGAAGAGAAGATTCATATGCAAATACACTATCTTGGACATCTTTTATGATTGTGAGCCCCCATTAAATATTATATGCCAAAATTGTTGACGTTGGACAAGGAAGACAACGTAATAATTTGTGTTTGTTCGCATTCACATAGAAGTTATATTGTCATAGATCCTTCAACATGTGGTGCTTGCTCAATATCTTTGCTAGCCAAAAACTCCGCACTAAGTAGAGATACTACTTGTGCATCCATAAACCCTTAAACCCAAAATCTTATTTTGAGAGTCCACGATACCTACCTATGGGTTGAGTAAGATCCTTCAAGTAAGTTGTCATCGGTGCAATAAGGCAATAAAAATTGCTTCTAAATGTGTTGACCATTTAGTGTAAGAGAAAATTGAGCATTGTACGAACTTGTGATGGCAAAATAATAAAAGCGACAGACTGCATAATAAAGGTTGCTATCACAAGGGGCAATATAACGTGACGTTCTTTTGCATTAAGGGATTTGGCATACAAACAAAAAGTGCATGGCAACCTCTACTTCCCTCTGCGAAGGGCCTATCTTTTACTTTTATGTATTTAATTTTATGCAAGAGTCAAAGTAGTATTCCTCTCCATTCCTTTTTATTTTCTCCTTTTGCAAGCATCATGTGGTGAGGAAAGATCTATGCACATATATCCAGTTGGATATGGGTGAACATGAGTTATTATTGTTGACGTCACCCTTGAGGTGAATACGTTGGGAGGAGAAATTATAAGCCCCTATCTTTCTATGTGTCCGGTTGAAACATTTTGCTCATGGGTATGCTTTGAGTGTTAGCAATCATACAAGATTAAAAGATGGTTGAGTATGTGGACTTGCCAAAAGGCTCCGATACGTGACCCTTTGTGAAAAGATGATGAATTGTAGTTGCAAAGTTCACTGTAACATAGTTTGTTGGTTTTCAATAGAGTTTATGCTTTATACTTCGATGTTGTGATGAATTGTTACTAGTTCATGAGAAGTTATATGATAAAAGTTTTGTGATGCAAAGTTCTATAACAAAGTTTGTTGTTGTAATAATAATAATAATATGCATGATGCTTCTATGTCCTTATTTTGTTTTTATCGACACCTCTCTCTCTAAGCATGTGGACATGTTTTTCGATTTCGGTTTTTCGCTTGAGGACAAGCGAGGTCTAATCTTGGGGGAGTTGATACGTCCATTTTGCATCATGATTTCCTATGGAGTAATTCTAATGCCTTTTCTCTCATAATTTGCAAGGTTTACACAAAGAGGGAGAATGCTGGCAGCTGGAATTCTGGACCTCAAAAAGCTACGTCAGAGTTACCTATTATGCACAACTCCAAATGAGCTGAAAATTTACGGAGAATTATTTTGGAATATATAAAAAATACTAGAGAAAATAACTACCGGAGGGGGGCCACCTGGTGAGCACAAGACACCAGGGCGCGCCTGGGGGTTGTGCTCATCCTAGCCCACCTCCGGTGCCCATCTTCTGGTATATAGGTAACTTTGACCTAGAAAAAAATAATGAGAAGACTTTCGGGACGGAGGGCCGCTGTCTCGAGGCGGAACTTGGGCAGGAGCACTTTTGCCCTCCAGGGGAGTGATTCCGCCGAGGGAACATCCATCCCAGAGGGGGAAATCGAAGCCATCGTCATCACCCACAACCCTCTCATCTTTGACAGGCCAATCTCCATAAACATCTTCGACAGCACCATCTCCTCTCAAACCCTAGTTCATCTCTTGTGTTCAATCTTTGTACCGAAACCTCAGATTGATACCTATGGGTGACTAGTAGTGTTGATTACATCTTGTAGTTGATTACTATATGGTTGATTTGGTTGCAGACTATATGTTCAGATCCATTATGCTATTTAACACCCTCTGATCTTGAGCGTGATTATCATTCGTGAGTAGTTACTTTTGTTCTTGAGGTCACGAGAGAAATCTTGTTGCAAGTAATCATGTGAACTTGATATGTGTTCGATGTTTTGATGATATGTATGTTGTGATTCCCTTAGTGGTGTCATGTGAACGTCGACTACATGACACTTCACCATATTTGGGCCTAAGGGAATGCATTGTGGAGTAGTTATTAGATGATGGGTTGCTAGAGTGGCAGAAGTTTAAACCTTAGTTTATGCGCTACTTCGTAAGGGACCAATTTGGATCCAAAAGTTTAATGCTATGGTTAGATTTTATCTTAATACTTTTCTCGTAGTTGCGGATGCTTGTGAGGGGGTTAATCATAAGTAGGAGGTTTGTTAAACTAAGAATAGTACCTAAGCACCGGTCTACCCACATATCAAATTATCAAAGTAGCGAACACGAATCAAACAACATGATGAAAGTGACTAGATGAAATTCCCGTGTACCCTCAAGAACACTTTGCTTATTATAAGAGACCGTTTTTGCATGTCCTTTACCACAAAAGGATTGGGCTACCTTGTTGCACTTTATTTACCGTTACCGTTACCTGTTCGTTACAAATTATCTTGCTACCAAACAACCTGTTACCGCTATTTTAGTGCTTACAGAAAATACCTTGCTAAAAATCACTTGTGATTTCCTTCTGCTCCTCGTTGGGTTCGACACTCTTACTTCTCGAAAGGACTATGATTGATCCCCTCTACTTGTGGGTCATCAGTATTCCATGAAGATATAGTTCATCAAACGAGAGAATGTTGCTGGAGCATTGGTTAAGCTGAAAGACATGACGGTGTACTAGTATGAACCATAGCGAGTAACGAATGCGGTCTTTGGAATATCCCCTTCACGCACCTGGATCTAGTGGTAATGCAACCTCAAGTCGAGTTTAGAGAATACCGAGGAACCAGCTTGTTCATCATACAAATCATTTATCTGAGGAAGAGGATACTTGTTCTGAGTTGCTGCCTTGTTGATAGCTCGGTAGTCTTGGACCAAACGATTTGTTCCATCCTTCTTCTTGACAAAGAGAGAAGGTGCTCCTCAAGTAGAGGAACTTGGACGAATGAAACCCTTGTGAAGAGAATTGTTGATAAGTTCAAGGAGTTCATGCGGCGGCATCTTATAGGGTCGCTTGGCAATAGGCATGGTGCCTGGTTTCAAGTTGATGACGAATTTGACAGCTCTAACAGGGGGTGTCATGGAGTTGTCACGGTAGATGTCCTAGTGAAAGGACTTAGTCGTGGAGCCATCGCAACTAGGATGTTGCTGATTATACTCACATGAGTATTGGAGAAGTCTTTTCTGGCTACATGACCCAAGTGCACAGCAGTCGTGACATCGAAATTGACATGGTGAAGCAAATGTATCAGAAATTTGAGGTAAAACTTTTCCTCCGTATTCATTTATCCTTACTGTGCCAGCCCCCAAGTCTATTGCTTATGATGAATATGCTGTAGAATTTAGAAACAAATTTAGCAATATTAGTAACTTATGTAAATTTAAGATACAGATGAAATCCGGCTTACTCCGTAGTCCCCAAGGGCCGGCTTAAGCAGCATGTTTGAGCCGGTCCTTATCATGCTTGAAGGAAATGAAACACTTTGTAACCGCAATATGCATTAGCCCCCAAGTGCCAAGTATCTTTGCTTGCAAAGTTCTTGGGACTTACTATCATGAACCGCCACTTTAAGCAAAAATTCTTCAGTATACATTAGTCCCCAAGTGCCAAGTGTTATTGCTTACAAAAGACTTGGGACTTAATATTGCCTCATGAAAATCCCGATTTTGACACGGTATTTGTACAGGGCACCAATAGTCAATTTGAATCGGAAATATCTGACTTGAAGAATCGCCTCGAAGCTCAGGAGATTGAAACTCAAAAAGCCAACTCCAAATTTGAGTTCAGCGTATCTGAACAAGAAAAACTGAAAAAAGGCTTTGAAGTGGAGAAGAAGGCCTGGGCTGATGAAAAGATCGCCTTGATCAACCGAGCTGAGAAGGCAGAGGCGGCTCTTGCAGAAGCGACCACCGAACTATTCGGTTTAAAATGCCATATATCTCAGATGGTCACAGCAATCTTTGGTAAGCCATTCTGCTAGTGTTAGATATGTGAGTCTGTCAAATGAGCATAATATTGTCATCAACTCACCTAACATTGTAATGCAGGCCCCAGGAGTTCCAATCTTAACCAAAGCATGTTGATAAAGCTGAAGGCGGTTTATACGCAGTCGTGGTACTAAGACTGACAGTAGAATAGGGGGGTAAGTATGGAGAGGCAAGATCCTAGCTATGGCGAAGTTGTACACACGAGTTTTACGAGTTCAGGCCCTTCTCGGAAGAAGTAACAACCCTACGTCTTGGAGCCCGGAGGCGGTTGACTGGATTATGTATGTGTGTGTTTACAGGGGTGCGAACCCTTGTACTAGAGGAGGGGGTGGCTTATATAGAGTGCGCCAAGACCCCAGCTCCCCTCCGTTACACAGGGTTCAATGTACATAAAGAGAGAGCGTTACAGGTAACGTCCGTAATAAAGTGCTATAAATGATCATTAAGTATATGAGTAAACGCCCGACCGTTGTCGCGCGGAGTGGCTTTAGGTCTTCTGCACGTCGAGTGATTTAGTGGTTGAGTGACCTAAATAAGGAGGGGTCTCCGAGTGAATGGTAAGTTGAGTGGATTGCACTCGACACCTTTGTTGGGCCCCCTCTATTTACTCTTGAACTTCTTTGCTTCTGGGACAAGGACCTTAGGTAGGACGTATAGGTCAGGCCTATTACCCTACCCGAGGTCTATGTCCTCATCATTAGCCCCCGAATGGATTGAGGTCCGAGTGAAAAGAAGGTTGAAGTTGACCTTGCTTTCATCTCCGAATGGAGGCCAGTTGCTGGAACTTCGGCTTCGTTTCAGTCGCCTTGATCGATTCAGAAATTGCTGACTGGTTCTCTTGTACTGACCGAGTAGATGATGGACCTTCACAGCCCGGCCTCGACCGCGACTGATATGGATATCGACAAGACCCCAGACGACGAGGAAACCGACGACGCAGCTACCTCCAAAGCCAGTAAGTCTACCCGACTCGAATTTATTTGGACGACTGGATTGTTTGTCAGCTATCTCTTTGACTTTCTCTGTTTGTTGCAGCTCCACAGGATGTTGTTGTGCTCCCGGACAATGAAGAAGAAGTACCGCTGAGGGGAAGGAGGAGGAGGGACAAGGAACTGAGCGGGAAAGCACCTGAGGCCCAGGTTCCTCAGTCGACTGTGATGCCTGGGACGGCAGTCGAGCGATTGACAGATCTGGCTCGTACCAACGTCACTTTCGCTATCCCACTATCGACTGATTGCCCCTCAGGATCAGCTGCTCAAACTTTTGCTGCACCGATACAGCTCCACGCATCAGACCCAGTGGCTGCTCCGACTGCTCTGCCATCATCGCTTTTCACTGCGTATCGAACCCCGGACGACCCACCGGCTGCCGCCAAGGAAGCTCTTCTTCAGTTGAACCTTGTGATGGGGCAAATAAAAGTGGTGCATGAGGCCAGTTAGGTGGCCTTCAACGCCGGAGCTGCTCTGCAGACCAATGTCCAGGTTAGTTGATTTCTGATTGATCATATTTCTCGTCCGATCACCCACTGGGGTATGACTGTTCTGAAGTTGCACAAGTCAATTTGGTCATCTGGGATTGAATCTTTGAACTAGTGGGGGCACTCTTAGTGCACCCACTGGGTGTAGTCCCCGAGACCATAGTTGACTGCGGTCAGTTGACTGTGGTCTGAGAATCTGAATTTTGTCACTCGGTCTGGGCGGACCAGGTCGAATGGACTATGGTCTGAGAACTGCTCTTTTTTTTTAAACTCGCGCTGGACAGACCATGTCGAGTGTTTATTCAAACCAGTGGGGGCACGCTAAGTGCACCCACTGGGTGTAGTCCCCGAAATTGCCATTGAATGTTTGATTTGGCGGTAGTCTTAGAGTAGCTATCACTGTGATGTCTTTTTATCTCAGTCGACTGATATGGCTTATACCGCAGAAATCTTGTGATCTTGGGGCTCAGCTTTCTACAATGAACAAGCAGCAAATCAGCCTCAACCTTGATCTGGAATTGGCCAAGAAGAATCTCAAGACTGCTCGTGAGGAAGTAGCTGCCATGGGAGGTAACCAATCATCAACTGTCTATCTCACTGCTGGCACTTTTCCTTTCCATTTTTTGAACCGAGTGACTCCACTCGAGCAGATGTATGTAGTGAATACCGTCAACTCCAAGCCCGTCTGAAGAATGTTATTTCTTTAGAGAAAATGAAGCAAGCTTTGGAGAAGAAGGATCTGGATCTTGCTGCTGCACAGAAGGAAGCGCGAGAGAAAACGGCGCTTGCTGACAAGAAGCTTGCTTCAGTCGGCAAGTTAGAAGAAGAGAACTCCAAACTGAAGACTGCTATTTCTGACGCCAATCGGGAGGTCGAGCGACTGAAGAAAGACAAGGACAAGCTGACTGACGAGCTTGGGAGCCTCAAGGCCAAGAAGGGCGAGTTGGAGTCTTATCTGGGCCAGCTTGCTGCAAAGCTGGTCCTAAAACTTGAAGGTACTCATGATTGACTGACTTATTACGGTCGACTGTCAGGCCTGATTATACCGTCGACTCACCATTTACCCAACTATGCAGAGCTTTGTCAAGACTTTGAAGCGGAAACTGGGCGGGTTGAGACGGGTCTCGATCCCATAAATTTTCCAGTCAAGGATGATGTTGCGATGAACGTGCTGCGGTTGGAATCTCGTACGGACAGCGCGGTTGCTTATCTCGCCCGCCCGAAGGCAGCGATGACTCGAGTTGACGCTGAACTCTGGCCTCAGGCGGAACTGTCTCAAGACTTCGAGTCTCTGATGGCTCAACTGAATCAAATACCTGACCGAGTGCAAGAATGGAAGAAGTCATCTGCTTGCTGTGGCGCTGATGTCGCGTTGTCCCTGGTCCGAGTGCACTGCAAAGACGTCAAAGAAGACAAGCTAGCGGAGCTCAAGGTTGTTAACACAAAGAGGCACACTTTCCAGTCCTTCATGGACATTTTCCTTAACGCCGCCACTCGCATTGCAGACAGCATAGACCTTGACAGTTTCTACGACCCAGCCAGTCCTTCTCCTGACGCGTGACCGAGAAACATTATGCTCCAGCTTTATTTGCCTCGGAATGCCGAGTGATTGTGTAATCGTTAAACTTCTTCGGGCTTGATGCTCGAATACTTTTGATCCGTCGTCTAGAACTTTAGGATTTATCTGAACTTGGTTTATCTCTGAATATGCTTGTGTTTGCCTTCGAGTGGAATTTGCTCTTCACTCGGAATAATCTTTGTACTTGAGATGCAGCTATTGTACTTATGGCGCAGCTCTGAGGAGAAGATTGCAGTCGACCTACACCTCGCCGTCCTTGCGGATAGGGATGGAGCGTACGTTGGACTCGTGGTGCAGCTCTGAGGAGGAGGTTGTAGTCGACCTGCACCTCGCCGTCCTTGCGGATAAGGATGGAGCGTACATTGTACTTGTGGCGCAGCTCCCAGGAGAAGATTGCAGTCGACCTGCACCTCGCCGTCCTTGCGGATAGGGATGGATTTCAAACTTAGGCGAGTACTGGACTGCAGCTAAGCCACCGAGTGGGAGGGTTGCTCACCACTCGGTAGGATTTTTCAAACTTCGGCGAGTACTGGACTGCAGCTAAGCCCCCGAGTGGGAGGGTTGCTCACCACTCGGTAGGATTTTTCAAACTTAGGCGAGTACTGGACTACAGCTAAGCCCCCGAGTGGGAGGGTTGCTCACCACTCGATAGGATTTTATAAACTTAGGCGAAATGGATTCCTAGCTAAGCCCCCGAGTGAGAGGCTTGCTCACCACTCGGTAGGATTTTACAAACTTAGGCGAAACGGATTGGCGGCTAAGCCCCCGAGTGAGAGGCTTGCTCACCACTCAGTGGGATTTTTCAAACTTAGGCGAGTACTGGACTGCAGCTAAGCCCCCCCCCCCCCGAGTGGGAGGGTTGCTCACCACTCGGTAGGAATTTTCAAACTTAGGCGAGTACTGGACTGCAGCTAAGCCCCCAAGTGGGAGGGTTGCTCACCACTCGGTAGGATTTTTCAAACTTAGGCGAGTACTGGACTGCAGCTAAGCCCCCCGAGTGGGAGGGTTGCTCACCACTCGGTAGGATTTTTCAAACTTAGGGGAGTACTGGACTGCAGCTAAGCCCCCGAGTGAGAGGCTTGCTCATCACTCGGTAGGAATTTTCAAACTTAGGCGAGTACTGGACTGCAGCTAAGCCCCCGAGTGAGAGGCTTGCTCACCACTCGGTAGGATTTTATAAACTTAGGCGGAACGGATTTGCGGCTAAGCCCCCGAGTGAGAGGCTTGGTCACCACTCGGTAGGATTTTATAATCTTAGGCGAAACGGATTCGCGGCTAAGCCCCCGAGTGAGCAGCTTGCTCACCACTCGGTAGGATTTTATAAACTTAGGCGAAACGGATTCGCGGCTAAGCCCCCGAGTGAGAGGCTTGCTCACCACTCGGTGGGATTTTTTTTAAAACTTAGGCGAAACGGATTCGCGGCTAAGTCATCCACTGGGGGATTTCAGACACAAGTATAAGCAGTGACAATCATTTTAGAAGACTGTAAAAATCTTGTCTCTAATAAACAAACTAGAAAGGTATTTCTTATTACAACTCAACAGAATGAGCGCTTAAGTATAAAAGGGGCGGAGCAGCTCCGCATTCCAAGCCCGTGGCTCGTCTTTCTGATGTTCGACATTGTAAAGATGGTATGCCCCATTGTGGAGCACTCTGGTGATGATGAAGGGACCTTCCCAAGTAGGGGCGAGCTTGTGTGGTTTCTGCTGATCCACTCAAAGAACCAAGTCTCCTTCTTGAAATGCTCGACCTCTCATGTTTCTCGTGTGGAATCGACGCAAGTCTTGCTGATAAATGGTCGACTGGATTAAGGCCATCCCTCTTTCCTCTTCTAGGAGATCAACTGCGTCTTGCCGGGCCTGTTCTGCTTCATCTTCAGAGAAAAGTTCAATTCGGGGTGCATTGTGAAGCAAGTCACTCCGTAGAACAGCTTCAGCTCCATAGACCAAGAAGAATGGAGTTTGGCCAGTCGACTGATTGGGAGTTGTCCTCAATCACCAAAGAACTGATGGAAGTTCATCAACCCAGGCGCCTGCTGCATGCTTGAGATCACGCATCAATCGGGGTTTTAGTCCTTTGAGAATCAAGCCATTTGCTCTTTCCGCTTGTCCATTCGACTGGGGGTGGGCGACTCAAGCATAGTCGACTCGAGTGCCTTGGGAAGCACAGAAGGCTCTGAACTCATCAGAATCGAAGTTCGACCCGTTGTCAGTGATGATGCTGTGCGGAACCCCATATCTGAATGTCAACTCTCTGATGAAGCTGACGGCAGTATTGGCTTCAAGATTCTTGATAGGCTTGGCTTCAATCCATTTGGTAAACTTGTCGACTTCTACAAGCACATGAGTGAAGCCGCTCCTACCACTCCTCAGGGGTCCAACCATATCTAATCCCCAAACAGCAAAGGGCCAGACGAGTGGAATGGTCTTCAGGGCTGATGCAGGCCTGTTGGACATGTTGGAGTAAAACTGGCAACCCTCACATTTGTCGACTATATCTTTCGCCATTTCATTTGCTCGTGGCCAATAAAATCCAGCTTGGAATGCTTTGGCCACAATGGTCCGAGAGGACGCATGGTGACCATAGGTTCCCGAATGGATGAAATTGAGGATCACTCGACCTTCTTCTGGTGTTATGCATTTCTGGCAGACTCCAGTCGCACTTTCTCTGAACAACTGTCCTCTTATCACAGTAAAGGCTTTGTATCGACGGACGATCTTTCGAGCCTCTTCTTCATCCTCTGGGAGTTCCTTCCTGAGAATGTATGAAATATACAGCACTGTCCAGTCGGGAGTGATGACCAAAACCTCCATTATCAAGTCGACCACGGCTGGGACTTCGACTTCAGTCGGATCTGTGGCACTCTTAGGCTGCGGGGGCTCTTAAGTGAAAGGATCTTCTTGAACTAAAGGTGTATGAATGTGTTCCAAAAACACGTTGCTGGGAATGGCCTCCCTCTTGGAACCTATCTTTGCCAAATCATCAGCTACTTGATTTTTCAGTCGGGGTATATGATGGAGCTCTAACCCCTCAAACTTCTTTTCTAACTTTCTCACTGCATTACAGTAACCAGCCATAGTTGGGCTTCTAACGTCCCACTCCTTCATCACTTGATTAACAACCAAATCTGAGTCGCCGTAGACCATGAGGCGACAGACGCCGAGTGTAATGGCCGTACGCAACCCATACAGGAGTGCTTCATATTCAGCTTCGTTGTTGGAGGAATCAAAGTGAATCTGGAGGACATATCTGAGCGTGTCTCCTCGGGGGGATACCAGTACCACCCCAGCACCGGAACCATTCAGCATCTTGGACCCGTCAAAGAACATGGTCCAATGTTCTGAGTGAACTTGAGTCGGCAATTGCTGTTCGATCCACTCGGCGAGGAAATCTGCTATTGCTTGGGACTTGATAGCTTTCTTTGCCTCAAACTTGATATCCAAGGGAAGGAGTTCAATCGCCCACTTTGCCACTCGACCAGTTGCATCTCTGTTGTTCAAAATCTCTGATAATGGAGCATCGCTGACGACTGTAATGGAGTGATTAGAGAAATAGTGTGCAACCTTCTTCGTGGTCATGTAAATCCCATAAACAAGCTTCTGATAATGTGGATATCTTTGCTTTGATGGAGTCAGAACTTCAGAAACATAATATACCGGGCGCTGAACTTTATAGGCTTCTCCTTCTTCTTCCCACTCGACCGTGAGTACTGTACTGACAACTTGTCCAGTGGCTGCAATGTAAAGCAGTAAAGGCTCTTTGCTGATTGGAGCAGCGAGCACCGGCTGGGTGGAAAGCAGGGTTTTGAGCTCTACAAACGCTGCATCAGCTTCAGGAGTCCACTCGAACTTATCAGCTTTCTTCATCAGTCGGTAAAGAGGCAATGCCTTTTCACCGAGGCAAGAAATGAATCAACTCAAGGCGGCCAAACAACCAGTAAGCTTCTGGACATCGTGCACACGCACAGGGCATTTCATCCAGAGTATAGCACCAACTTTCTCTGGGTTAGCGTCGATCCCTCGTTCGGAAATGAGGAAACCGAGTAATTTTCCGCCAGGAACTCCGAATGTGCACTTTGATGGATTAAGCTTGATATCGTACCTTCTGAGGTTGGCAAAAGTTTTAGCAAGGTCAGCCAGCAGGTCGGAACCCTTAAGTGACTTGACTACAGTGTCATCCATGTATGCTTCCACATTCCGACTGATTTGAGTGAGCAAACACTTTCGAATCATCCTCATGAATGTGGCTCCGGCGTTCTTGAGGCTGACTGGCATGGTGACATAACAGAAGCACCCGAATGGAGTGATGAAAGCTATTTTTATCTCATCGGGTCCATACAGTCGGATCTGATGATACCCGGAATAGGCATCCAAAAAGGACAAGCGCTCACACCCCGCAGTCCAATCGACAATTTGGTCGATGCGGGGGAGAGGAAAATGATCTTTTGGGCAGGCCCGATTGATATGCTTGAAGTCAATGCACATGCGAAGTGAGTCGTCCTTCTTGGGGACCATGACAACATTGGTGAGCCACTCGGAGTGGTAGATTTCCCGGATGAACTCAGCTGCCAGGAGCCGAGCTACTTCCTCACCAATTGCTTTCCTCTTCTGTACGGCGGACCGTCGAAGATGTTCCTTGACTGGTTTTACCTTTGGGTCGACTCGCAAACGATGCTCAGCCAGTCCCCTGGGTACACCCGGCATGTCAGAAGGTTTCCATGCAAAGATGTTCCAGTTCTCATGGAGGAACTGGATGAGCACTTCTTCCTATTTGCTGTCGAGCGTTGTCGAGATGTGAGTCGGAGCAGCATTGGGATCGGTCGGGTGAATGTGAATTGGTTTCGTTTCACCGGACGACTGAAGTGCAGAGTCTGTGGCAGGCTTCTTGGCTCGTAGCAAATCACTCGGATCTGCATTTTGCTAATACTCTTGCAATTCTACTACTGCCATTTGTGCATCGGCGATCTTTGAGCCCTTCTGGAAGCACTCTTCTGCCTTCTGCCGATTGCTAGTGATAGTGACCACTCCTCTGGGACCAGGCATCTTCAACTTGAGGTACACGTAACATGGTCGAGCCATAAAACGTGCATAAGCAGGCCTACCCAGAATAGCATGATAAGCACTCTGGAAATCCACGACTTGAAATGTCAACTTTTCCTTGCGGTAATTCTTGGAATCGCCGAAAACCACATCGAGGGCGATCTGGCCGAGTGATTCAGCCTTCTTGCCAGGTATAACCCCATGGAAACTCATATTGCTTTCACTAAGTTTGGACATCGGAATGCCCATCCGTTTCAAGGTTTCAGCATAAAGGATATTCAGGCCACTGCCACCATCCATCAGTACCTTAGTCAGCCGAGTGCCTTCAACAACTGGGTCGACCACTAACGCTTGTCTCCCAGGGGTGGCTATGCGCGCTGGGTGATCAGACTGGTCGAATGTAATGGCAGTCTAAGACCACTTCAAATAACTGGGCGTCGCCGGAGCAACCATGTTCACTTCTCTGTTAATGACTTCCAGTCGACTTTTCCTCTCAACATCAGCAAAAATCATCAGAGTGGAATTGACGTTGGGGAAACCATCATCTTCTTCTTCCTTATCCTCACCCTTGTCCGACTCCTTTTCCTTCTCCTTGGGCTGTTTCTCTCGGAACTGCTGAATCAGGAGCCGACACTGTCGAGTGGTGTGTTTAGGGTAAATGAAATTACCCTCTTCATCTTTTTGGTGTGAATGTGGCATGGTAAATCAAACACATCATTTCCATCTTGATCTTTCACTTTCTTGGGGTTCCACGGCCCTTTGGGCTTCCCCTTGAACTTCCCTTGAGTCACGGCTAAGGCTTCACCAGGACCAGCTGGCTCGGCTTTGCGCTTCTGCTTCCGACTGGAATTCCCTCCTCCGGTTTCTTGGGAAACTGTTTTGTGCTTGCCACTCCGGAGTCGATCCTCCTCTTCACCATTAGCATACTTTGTGGCAATCTCCATCATCTGACTCAGAGACATATCCCCGGTCCGATCGAACTTCAGGTTCAATTCTCGATACTTGACACCTTCTTTGAAGGCACAAACTGCTTGGTGATCTGACACATTCTCCACCGTGTGGTGCAACGTGATCCATCTCAGGATATAATCCCTCAAGGTTTCATTCGGTTTCTGCACACAGGATTGCAACTCTGTTAACCCTGCTGGCCGTTTGCATGTACCTTCAAAGGTTCTAACAAACACTCGGCCGAGTTCATCCCAACTATATATGCTGCCAGGTGCTAACTGATTCAACCACGCTCTGGCCGAGCCTTCCAACATCTGAGGAAGGTGCTTCATGGCCACTCCATCATTGCCGCCGCCAATCTGAACAGCCACTCGGCAGTCCTCAAGCCAAGTGTCAGTCTTGGACTCACAAGTGAACTTGCTAACTCCAGTCGCCAACCTGAAGTTGGGAGGAATCACTGCGGCCCTAATGGCTCTACTGAAACACTCTGGGCCTGAGACATGCACTCTGCTGCCAGTCGGATAGTCTCTGTCATGACCTTCTCTGTGAGCTCTGTTCCTGTCAACCAGACCCTGAACGAGAATAGATCTCACATCAAAGCCCATCTCTCGGGGGTCGACTGGAATCCTTCACCCACCACTGTGAGGGCGTCTGTCATCGTGCTGCCGAGGCACATATGACCCACTCCTCGGGGGAGGTGTAGGCACTCGACAACGGTCATCGTGGTCGAGTCGGTGATCATACTGCTCACGGTTTCTGTACTGATCTCGCCGGTCTCCGCGTCCCTCACGCGAAGGAGGCGATCTTGGGCTGTGAGCCGACTGAACTGTGTCTGCCATCACAGACCTGCTGTGGATCCTATTCCGCGACTGAGATACTGCTGTGTTCTGCTCTCCCGCGGCTCGGAGTAAGGCCCGGATCTGCATCAAACCTCTGCCAGCTTCCGACTGGGAAGGCTGAATCGACACTGCTATTCGGGCTGCGGCTGTGAGATTCTGAATCGGAGTTCGGTATACCTGAGTTGGAGGCGGAAAAAGCTGTTGTCGACTGGATTCAGGAATCCGCTGCCGAGCACGCTCGTCGAGTGCGTGCTGGAGATTCTCCAGTCGAGTGCGCTCAACCAAGTTGGCTAGGCGCGCCTCCTCCAAGGCCCGGGCCTCGGGGGTTTCTCCAACGATAGGAGTGTGAAGTGCATCCATATTGCGGCGGCGAAGCTCTTCCCTCTACTGAGAAGAGAGGGGCTCGGGGCGGTACTCCTCGTGGACGCGCGACGGGTCGCCGCCACCATCGCCGCCGTTGTCACGGGGGAAGCCAGGAGTACTACGTGGTCCGTTGACCATCAGGACTTCCGCTGCAGGATCGCTGCTGTCGCACTCGGATGCAGTCTCGACGGAGCCAGTCGATAGGTCGAACAGGCCGTAGAGAGTTTCGTCGGGCTCGATCGCCGTGACTTGTGGGGTGGCCGATTGGCGGGCCACCGCATGCCTCACCCACCGCTGGAGCCGCGACCGACCGGAACGCTTGCGCCGGCGAACAGCGGGGGGTGAGGACGTGATAGGGGCCGACCGATACTGAGTCGACGGCTACCGAAGAAGGACGCCGCGGATGCACGCGCGAAAGTGCGTAGCCCCGCGGACGGGGAGTGCCTCGACGTCGAGTGGAGCCTCTTGGAGCTAAGCGGAGTCGTCGGCGACGAACATGAGCGCACCGAGACGGATCTCGCGGCCCTCTGCCAATCCTCCGCCAGAAACCATGATGATGGGGATCGGAAAAACTGCAACTTATCCAACAAGTCGCTAAGACACCCGCCCCACGGTGGGCACCAACTGTCGTGGTACTAAGACTGACAGTAGAATAGGGGGGTAAGTATGGAGAGGCAAGATCCTAGCTATGGCGAAGTTGTACACACGAGTTTTACGAGTTCAGGCCCTTCTCGGAATAAGTAACAGCCCTACGTCTCGGAGCCCAGAGGCGGTCGACTGGATTATGTATGTGTGTGTTTACAGGGGTGCGAACCCTTGCACCAGAGGAGGGGGTGGCTTATATAGAGTGCGCCAAGACCCCAGCTCCCCTCCGTTACACAGGGTTCAATGTACATAAAGAGAGAGCATTATAGGTAACGTCCGTAATAAAGTGCTATAAATGATCATTAAGTATATGAGTAAACGCCCGACCGTTGCTGCGCGGAGTGGCTTTAGGTCTTCTGCACGTCAAGTGATTTAGTGGTCGAGTGACCTAAATAAGGAGGGGTCTCCGAGTGAATGGTAAGTCGAGTGGATTGCACTCGACACCTTTGTTGGGCCCCCTCTATTTACTCTTGAACTTCTTTGCTTCTGGGACAAGGACCTTAGGTAGGACGTATAGGTCAGGCCTATTACCCTACCCCAGGTCTATGTCCTCATCATACGCTGGTGGAGCAACTCTACACCGGGTCTTAGCGTGCTTTAGCCGCAGTGGCCCTGTCAAATGAAGTTCCCACTCTCCTGTCAGATGTATTAAAGCGGCTTGCTGTGCTACCTTAGTGGTTTAAGGAATTAGGGCGATCTTCTACAAGAGCCGGAGCCGTAGCTGCATTAAGCCGGGCCAAGGCAAGGCTACCGGAGCTAGACCCGGTCGACATCGCCATTGGGTATCCAAGCTTAAAGGAGGATGACACACCTTTTGGACAGGAGGACTTCACCACTTGTGTTAAGGAAATACGCCCTGTGGCCACCCTGATTGCTGATGACACGGATCTTACCAAGTATCATCCGGGTTATGATGCTGAAAATCAGAGGATTCCAACGCCGCATTATGAAGTGATCAACCTGATCCCTCCAATTCGTAAGCATACCTTCGCCCCTGAAGTTGACCCGGCCGGATTAATTGATGACAAAGCTGAATTTGAAGCTTTGAGTGGCATTGACTGGTCATCATCAACCTTCCAGGACAGGGAACAGGATGGAGGAGCGGAAAGGGATGATCCGGAAGCTTCAGGCCAACAACACAATTGATCCGTCGGGCGGGTCATATTTATGCTTTGTTGAAAAAACAATGTTAATTATTTGGACTCGGGGAGTCATGTAATAGGATAGACATAACTTGGTTTTGCCGTGCCTTCGTGCATGTGTTTGGTGCTCAATACTGTTAAGCCGCCATCTTATATTCATCCATATTATGCTTATCATCTGTTTTCCTTATGCTTAAGAAAGCTTTTAAACTGTCCTGCATACAAAATAAATCACAAGTCCCTTGGCGGCTTACCTCAGGGTGGGTCATATATCTTACATAGAACCCGGAATATGAAAAAGGGTCATAGATAAGCCGGTTATCCATTATATCTTTGAAATATAACTATAATATCATACCTGCGATCCTTTGATTTATACTGCCGGTTTATGTGACCCGAACAGTTAAGGGTGACAACCCAATCCTGTAGAAGCCGGTACTTCCACACATATGATTACTGTTATATGCTGGCGACTTATTGATTAAGGCCAAGCCGGGTTAAATAGAAGCTACTCATTATACGCTTTCAATAGGATCAAAAAACTCTTAAGACAAATGCAAAAAAGACTGTTTGCAGAAAACGTCAGAAGAAATAAACAAAATTTTGAGGCTTATGATTCGGATACGATCAGTAAACCGTTCCAAAGGGGTTAAGCTAGGATTCGAATACGATCATGTAGCCCCCAGTGGCTTTGGCGTTGCACCGATCAAGAGGGTACCGACATCTATGTTCTCTTTGGTTCGAATACGACCTATGTTTGAACAGGAAGCCCCCAAATGACCTTGAGAGTTTTTTAACGACCCTGATTCGAATACGATCAACGTCGGACCCAAAAGGGGTTGAGCTATGATTCGGATACGATCAAGAAGCCCCCTTGTGAGTTTGGCAGTGTGCCGATCAAGAGGGTACCGACAGCTATGTTCTCTTTGGTTCGAATACGACCTATGTTTGAACAGGAAGCCCCCTAGTGACCATGAGATATAACAGCTAGATTCGAATACGATCATGAGCCGGACCAAGAGAGTTAAGCTAGATTCGAATACGATCAGCCCCCAACTGGTCGTTTATGGTTAGAATAATAAGAACATATGATCATTGAAGATGAAAAGGACAAAGGTCCTGCTTTATTACTTATCATAATATATACATTTCAAAATATGTACATCATGAGAGCCGGTGGCTCAAGTGTAGTAAGGCCGAAGATGAGCAGTGTTCCACGGCCGGCGGGTCTCCTCTTCCGACTTACGTGAGTCTTTGTGCTCTCGAACATCGATAAGGTAGTATGACCCGTTGTTCAGGTTCTTGCTGACCACAAAGGGTCCTTCCCAGGGTGGGGATAGCTTGTGCGCATCAGACTGATCCTGGATGAGCCAGAGCACCAAGTCACCTTCTTGAAAGGTTCTGGACTTAACCCGGCGGCTGTGATAACGGCGCAGGTCCTGTTGATAAATCGCCGAGCGGGCTGCTGCTAAGTCGCGGTTCTCATCCAACAGGTCAAGTGCATCCTGGCGGGCTTGTTCATTATTAGCTTCAATATAAGCTGCCACACGGGGCGAGTCATGACGGATATCACTCGGTAGAACCGCCTCTGCTCCGTAAACCATGAAGAAAGGCGTATAACCCATAGATCTGTTAGGTGTCGTATTGATGCTCCATATCACAGAAGGCAACTCCTCCACCCAACAACCCGGCGTCTGCTATAAGGGAACCATGAGCCGATGCTTTATGCCTTTCAAGATCTCCTGATTGGCTCTTTCAGCTTGACCATTGGATTGAGGGTGAGCTACCGATGGAACATCGAGCCGGATATGCTCACGTTGGCAGAATTCTTCCATGGCACCTTTGGACAGATTAGTACCATTGTTAGTTATGATGCTGTGTGGAAAACCAAAATGAAAGATCACCTTTTTCATGAATTGAACCGCCATGGCTGCATCACACTTACTGACCGGCTCTGCTTCAACCCACTTCGTGAATTTATCAACCGCCACCAGGAGGTGTGTCTTTTTATCTTTGGACCTTTTGAAAGGCCCAACCATGTCAAGCCCCCAGACTGCAAACCGCCAAGTAATTGGAATCATCCTCAACTATTGAGCCAGCACATGAGCCCATCGTGAGAATTTCTGGCAACCATCACATTTACTGACCAGATCCTCCGCATCAGCATGAGCCGTCAGCCAATGAAAACCATGACGGAAAGCTTTGGCCACAAGAGATGTTGAACTGGCATGATGGCCACAATCTCCTTCATGGATTTCACGAAGCATTTCTTGACCTTCCTCAGGCGAGACACAGCGTTGAAACGCCCCAGTAACACTGCGATGATGTAACTCCACATTAACAATCGTCATTGACTTAGACCGCCGGGTTACCTGCCTAGCTAAGGTTTCATCCTCAGGCAGCTCGCCCCGGGTCATGTAAGCCAAACATGGCACTGTCCAGTCTGGGATAACGTGAAGAACCGCCACCAGTTGTGCTTCTGGGTCAGGAACAACCAAGTCTTCCTCTATAGGTAACTTGACAGAAGGGTTATGCAAAACATCCAAAAAGGTGTTAGGTGGTACCGGCTTACGCTGAGACCCCAGCCGGGTTAAAGCATCGGTTGCCTCGTTCTTTCTTCGATCAATGTGTTCCACCTGGTAACCCTTGAAGTGTCCAACAATGGCATCAACTTCACGGCGATAAGCCGCCATGAGGGGATCCTTAGAATCCCACTTGCCTGATACTTGTTGAGCCACCAAATCTGAGTCGCCAAAGCACCTTACCCGGCTTAAGTTCATCTCTTTAGCCATCTGAAGACCATGGAGCAAGGCCTCATACTCAGCTGCATTGTTAGTACAGGGAAACATCAACCGGAGCACATAACAAAATTTGTCACCTCGAGGGGAATCTAAAACAACTCCAGCCCCCGAGCCTTCCAATTGCCTGGACCCATCAAAATGAATAGTCCAATATGTGTTGTCCGGCTTTTCTTCAGGCATCTACAGCTCCGTCCAGTCGTTGATGAAATCCACCAGTGCTTGAGATTTAATAGCAGTGCGCGGCACATACTTCAAACCATGAGGCCCATGTTCAATGGCCCACTTGGCGACTCGTCCCGTGGCCTCTCTGTTTTGAATGATATCGCCCAAAGGAGCAGAACTGACCACAGTGATGGGGTGACCCTGGAAGTACTGCTTAAGCTTCTGGCTTGCCATGAATACCCCATAAACAAGTTTCTACCAATGTGGATACCTTTGCTTGGCCTCAATCAACACCTCACTGATGTAATAAACCAGCCGTTGGACTGGATGCTCCTTTCCAGCCTCCTTGCGCTCCACCACAATGGCCACGCTGACGGCACGTGTGTTAGCTGCCACATACAGCAATAAGGGCTCCTTATCAATGGGAGCAGCAAGGACCGGAGGCTCAGATAACTGTCTCTTCAAATCTTCAAAGGCAGCGTTAGCAGCATCACTCCAGACGAAGTTGTCCGTCTTCTTCATCATCTGGTATAGTGGTATGGCCTTCTCACCTAACCGGCTTATGAACCGGCTTAAAGCAGCAATACGGCCCGCCAGACGCTGAACGTCATTGATAACGCCGGCTTAGCCAAAGAGGTGATTGCCTTGATCTTCTCCGGGTTAGCCTCAATGCCTCTGTTAGATACTAGAAAACCCAAAAGCTTGCCAGCTGGCACTCCAAAAATGCACTTTGCCGGGTTAAGCAACATCTTGTAGACCCGGAGATTATCAAAGGTTTCCTTCAGATCATCTATCAAGGTCTCCTTCTCTCTGGACTTCACCACAATGTCATCCACATAAGCATGAACGTTGCGCCCAATCTGATTGTGGAGACATTTCTGCACGCATCGCTGATAAGTGGCATGGGCACTCTTAAGCCCAAAAGGCATAGACACATAACAGAAGGCTCCAAACGGAGTGATGAAAGCCGTCTTCTCCTGGTCCTTAACTACCATTTTGATCTGATGATATCCAGAATAAGCATCCAAGAAGCTCAAATGCTCACAACCCGCCGTAGCATCAATGATTTGATCAATACGAGGGAGAGCGAAAGGATCAGCTGGGCAAGCCTTGTTTAAGTCCGTGTAATCCACACACATACACCAGGTGCCGTTCTTTTTGAGCACAAGCACCGGGTTAGCCAACCACTCTGGGTGAAAAACTTCAACAATAAACCCGGCCGCCAAGAGCTGGGCCACCTCCTCACCAACATCTTTACGCCTCTCATTAAACCGCCGACGAAAGTGCCTGACCGGCTTAAATTTTGGATCAATATTGAGAGTGTGCTCAGCGAGTTCTCTCGGTACACCCGGCATGTCAGAAGGTTTCCATGCAAAGATGTCCCGGTTCTCACGGATGAACTCGATGAGCGCGCTTTCCTATTTGGGATCCAGATTGGCACTGATACTGAACTGCTTAGATGAGTCGCCTGGAACAAAATCAACAAGCTTGGTGTCATCGGCCGACTTAAATTTCATTACCGACTCGTGTTCCGTGGTTGGCTTCTTCAAGGACGTCATGTCTGCCGGGTCAACATTGTCCTTATAGAACTTCAACTCCTCTGTTGCATAAACAGATTCAGCGTAAGCAGCGTCACCTTCCTCGCATTCCAAGACTATCTTCTGGCTCTCATGCACTATGATGGTGCCCTTGTGACCCGGCATCTTGAGCTGCAGGTAAACATAACACGGTCGTGCCATGAACTTTGCATAAGCCGGCCGCCCAAACAATGCGTGATATGGGCTCTGGATTTTGACCACCTCAAAGGTCAACTTCTCAGCCCTGGAATCATGCTCATCCCCAAAGGCTACTTCTAGCTCAATCTTACCCACTGGGTACGCCGACTTACCAGGCACTACTCCATGGAAACAGTATTGGATGTCTTGAGATTTTTATCAGTCAATCCCATGCGACGAAAGGTCTCATAATAGAGGATGTTGATGCTGCTGCCTCCATCCATGAGCACTTTTGTGAATTTGTATCCACCAACTTGAGGTGCCACCACTAAGGCCAAGTGACCCGGATTGTCAACCCGGGGAGGGTGATCCTCTCTACTCCATGTGATAGGCTGCTCAGACATCTCAAATAACGAGGGACCGCCGGCTCAACAGCATTCACGGCCGTCTTATAAAGTTTCTGGTCCCTTTTGCACAAACTGGTGGTGAACACATGATATTGTCCACTATTCAGTTGCTTCGGGTTACTCTGATACCCGGATTGCTGCTGCTGCTGACCTCCCTGGTCAGATTGCTGATTATAACCACCTTGGTGACCTTGAGGGCCCTGGCCATGAAAGCCGCCACCTTCTGAGCCGCCGCCCAGGCCATGAAAACCGCCACCGCCTGAGCCACCGCCCGGGCCCGTGATTGCCATCAAACATGTTAGAATTCTTGAAAGCCTTCATAATCGTACAGTCTTTCCACAGATGAGTGGCCGGCTTCTCCCAGGTGTCGTGCCTTGGACAAGGCTCATTCAGCAACTGCTCAATGGTGGGACCTGACTCGCCAGACCGAGGAGGTGGCCTCCCCTTGCGTCGTTGATTGTTGCCCTGCGTATGCGCCACAAACTCCGAGCTACCATGAGCCTTACGTTTATTATTGCCTCCTTGATTTGCCGGGTTATGCTGAAGACCCTTAGCATTACCGTTCTTCTTTCCCTTCCCTATCTTCTCTTCATCAGACGCGGGATCCTTGGTACTACCAGAATCAGCGTATCTGACCAGAGCCGCCATCAGCTGGCCCATGCCATTACAATCGCGCTTGAGCCGCACCAGCTTCTGTTTCAGAGGTTCAAAACGGCAATTTTTCTCCAACATTAAGACTGCAGAGCCGGCATCCATCTTATCAGATGAATGTATTATTTCCTTCACCCGGCGCACCCAATGGATCGTGGACTCACCTTCCTCTTGCTTGCAATTAGTCAAGTCCACAATCGACATGGAATGCTTGCATGTGTCCTTAAAGTTCTTAATGAATCGGGCCTTTAACTCGGCCCAGGAACCAATGGAATTAGGTGGCAGTCCCTTTAACCAAGTGCGGGCTGTTCCATCCAGCATCATAGAGAAGTACTTGGCCATTGTCGCGTCACTGACCTCCAGCAATTCCATGGCCATCTCGTAACTTTCAATCCACGCCCCGGGCTGCAAGTCAGCCGTGTAGTTAGGCACCTTCTGAGGCCCCTTAAAATCCTTGGGCAAACGCTCATTACGCTGTGACGGCACTAAGCAAGGGACACCTCCGGTTGTCGTGGTCGCGCCTGCCTCAATAGAAGTTGTCGGATAAACCGGAAAAGGCTAGTAAACCGCCTGCTGAGCCGCCTGCTCCATCGCCTGCTGAGCCGCCCGCTAGCCTCTTGGTGTGCTCTATCCAGGTTAGCCAAGTTAGGGGCTCCATCTCGCGCCGGGTCTCGCCCGCCTGGCTGATCACGGCGCCGGACGTTGCTTGAAACTGTCGCCGAGTCCATATGCGTGCTATAACTCGGGCTCTGACTTGGACGAGGGGTCGAATGAATCCTGTCTCGACTGTAATAGTATGCGTCCTGCTGTACCAGAGCCATCTGAAGAAGTTCTCTAACCCTTCGTGTTTCAACCGCCGTCGAAGAGTCGCCCTCAACTGGGAGAGCCGCCAATCGAGCCGCCACAGCGATCATGTTCTCCAGCGGGTTAGAATAATGACCCGGTGGTGTTGGCACATACTGAGGCGGAGCAGTGTTCACTCGGGGAGGTTCCGTCACCTGTGGTTGAACCGGCGTCCCAGCTCCGGGTGTCGCAGCTGGGTTTACCTCTGGTGGATTACTGGGACCTGCACCGGTTGTGTGGAAAAGATTTCTAGGATCATAAATCAAAGTCAGACGGGATTGGGACTTTTGGTGCCTTCTCCTCATGACCTCATTTGATGCGTTTAAATCCATCGTAAGCTGGAATGCTTCTGATTGAAGCTGTTGAGCTCGAGCATCCAAAGCTGCCAGTTCTGTGGCCAATCTGGCGCCCTCAACTGCTAGGTTTTCCTTGGCTTGTGCTATCTCCTCACGCAATCGAGCCACCTCTGCATCATGTTCAGCCTGATCCGCCGGATTAACTATGGCGGTTAATAGGGTTTTCAGCCTATCCGTAAGATCAATCAGCACCTGAGCCGGCGGGCGCACATGGCCTCCTCCCTCGGCTGCCGCTGACCCGGAGGTTATTGCTACCGCATCTGTAGAGTTTTGACCTGGTTGAGTGCCAGCCATGAAGATCCCTACTCTGATTGGCAGCTTAAAGGGGTCCGGAATACTACTGCCATCGGAACAGCGCCGAAGCCCGCCATCTTGTAATTGATACAACGAATCCGTCTCACCCATGGACGACTCACCGTTAGAATAGATGGCCGTCTCACCGCCAGACACGGATCCTTCAGGAAGTTCTCCTCCATGGATGCATCCCACGGAGGCACGCTTCATGGCGGGTGGAGCCTGGGCGGGTCTCGCACGCTGAGCCATCTCGACGATGTCCGTGAAGATGTCCGGCTCAGGGCCCGGCTCGCCGATCCGGCCGATGAAGACGTGAATTCCGCCGAAGGGTACCCGATACCCGTACTCATTGAGCCGGCGTTGGGGCCCCAGTCTGCGTCATCGATGTAGAGCTTGCCGCGACGACTCTTGGTCATCCGGCCCACAGCGTATCCCTTGAGCCCTTCGAAGCTGCCCTTCAAGAACTCAAATCCACCATGCGCTGGCCCCACGGCAGATGTCCTAGTGAAAGGACTTAGTCGTGGAGCCATCGCAACTAGGAAGCAAGAAGGGGTTAATCGGGACAAAGGACACGAGGTTTATACTGGTTCGGCCCCTTGCGGTGAAGGTAAAAGCCTACGATCCAGTTTTGAGTGGGATTATGTATGTCTCGATAACCAGGGAGCGAATCTGCTTGACCTAGCTCTCGATTTGATGTTACTTGCCCTGAACCGCCGCCGGGTCGTCCCTTTATATACAGAGGTCGACGCCCAGTGGTTCATAGAGTCCCGGCCGGCTCATAAACAGTCTCCGGCTCGGTTTCTCTCTATTCCTGCCTTATAATACAAGTTTACACATATATGGCGGTTTATCTCTACGGGCCTTAAGTCGCCCTTTGGGCCCTGGGCCCTTAACAAACCCGCCATCTCCAGGAGCTGTCTTGGCTTTCAAGAGTCGTCATGAGTATAACCCGGCCCCTCCTGGGCGGGTCATACTAATAATTATATCCCCAACAGGGGGTATTCCTGGGAGTTCTTCTAGAAAGACATCTTGGAAGTTGTGCACGACATGAATTTTTTGAATTCCCTCAAGAGGTGATGTGCTGAACGCATTCAAGGAATGAAGCCGTGCCTCGGCATTTTGAACAAGACGAGCATGGTAGCTTACTATCTGATTCGAAGGATGTAGGAGATGGATGGTTTTAGTGGCACAAACGATAGAAGAAGTATGTGCTTTCAACCAATCCATTCCCGGAATGAGGTCAATATTTGAAGACTTCAAAATAATGGGGGAGGCATGGAATTCCAATCCTTCAATTTCAATGGGGACTTTGTGGCTAACCATGGAGGTTTGACATTGGCCCGTGAAGGTGTGTACCACAAGTGGGGTGTTCATCTCTTCGTATTTAATGCCATGCATGAATGCAAAATCTTCTGATATGAAAGAATGCGATGCTCCTGAATCGAATAAAACAGAAGCTGGTATTGAATTAACGAGAAGAGTACCCATCACAGTAGCAGGCTAGTCTTGAGCTTCATTCAGGTCAATGTGGTTAGCCTAACCACGACCATAAGGTCTGGCATTGTTGTTGCGGGGCCGGTTGCTACCACGGCCAGTTGAAGGAAGAGCAAGCCGGTTCTGATTTTGATAGCATTCCCTAGCATGGTGACCTGGACGGCCACACTTGAAGCACGACCCATCATTGGGACTAGGAGCAGGAGCTCGGGGTGGTGCACTTCGGAGGGGCTATCTCGATGGTGGAGGAGGCAGACGAGGTGTAGCATAGGACGACTTTGATGCAGGAGCAGCTGGGCGGTACATGCACTGCAAAAAAAGACACATCCGTGACATTTTGGGCCGAACGATTTTTTTTCTGTCATACTTATGACACTTCTATGACGATAATTGTGACAAAACCCGGTATCATCATAGATGTGGTGGGCTCCTACTTCTATGACAAAAAATCATGACAGAAAATGGGCTTTTCGTCCAGAGCGGGCCGGAGACGCAGCTGCATGACATTCTTTGGGCCGTCCATGATGGAAAAAACCATGGTAGAAGCGAGGGCGAGGAAAATATCGGGGAGTTCCCGGTTACGGTGGATGGTCGGGGGCCGAGCGATGCGAATTTCTCTCGTACGTACGCGTGTGTGCGAGGAGTTGCGCTCTAACTGAACCCGAGCGAGGCGTTGGGCTCTAACTGAACCCGAGCGATTGCACTGCAGGCTACGCGTTACTGAACCCGAGCGATCAATCGATCCCTTGCTGTTAACTGAACCCGAGTGATTCCTTCGCTACTGCTGCTAACTGAAGCCGATCGAACATTGCTGCCTCCTTCCCTTGATGAACAATGAGCGTTGTTGGGGGGTTTGGATGAACAGTCCCCGGTGGGGTTGGATGAACAGGAACCCGTGGTAGTAGAGGTCGTTGCCGCTGGATGAACAGTACCCCGATCGATCGAGCCGGTGGATGAACAGGACCCCATGGAGGGCTGGATGAATAGGACCCCGTGGAGGGCAGGTTGAATAGTACCCGGTGGAGGGCTGGATGAACAGTAGCCCGTGGAGGGGTGGTTGAACAGGACCCCCGTGGAGAGGGCTGGTTGAACAGTAGCCGGTGGAGGAGCGCGCGGTGGAGGCTGGATCAACAGGAGCCCGTGGATGAACAGTCGCAGGTGGAGGCTGGAGGAGGTCGACGGTGGATGAACAGTAGTCGAGGAGGTCGACGGTGGAGATGAACAATATCCAGTGGAGTCCCGTTTTGCGGTACGCCACACCCCTCCCGATGAACAGGACCCCCATTTCGACCATAGCGCTACAACACAAGTCCGTTTCCTCCGTTTTGCGGTACGCCACACCCCTCCCGATCAACAGGACCCCGTTTCGACCGTAGGAGGTCTGTTTCCTTAGTTTTGCGGTACGCCAGATCCCTCCCGATGAACAGGATCCCGTTTCCACCGTGGCGGTCGAACACAAGGCCGTTTCCTCCGTTCTGCGGTACGCCAGGTCTCGTTTCCATCGCCTGTTCCGTCCAAGCCGGTTGGCTCCCGATGAACCACACGCGTTCTGTTGCCTCCCGATGAACACGACGCATTCCGTTGCCTCCCCATGAACACGACGACGACACAGTTTCTCCGTGCCGACCCAGCCACAGCCATGTACACGAGCCCTGGCCGTACGTATGCGCGAGTAGGTGTTCGAGACCCCGCCCGTATCTACGTATGTGGCCCTATTTACGTTCTTGCACCCTGGCCGCTGTACGTACGTGTACATGCTACGTGCGCGCCTCTACTACCACACATGCGCGCCTCTACATCGACCAGAATGACAATGCTGCGTACGCTTCGACCGGGTGGGTCCCGACTGTCAGGCACTTCCTTGCGTGCGAAGATGTAGCTGGTGGGTCCCAGCAGTCAGGGGGCGAATCATTTTTTCCCCGTAATATGGACGCACTTCCTTGCGTGCGAAGATGTAGCTGATGGGTCCCAACAGTCAGGGGAAACTTTTTTTCACGAAATACGGTGGCCCGTCCGGTGGGTCCCTGCTATCAGGTGGAGGAATCATTATTTTTCGTGAAATAAGGAGCCACTTCCTTGTTGCGGCCGTGGACCCAGCTGTCAGCCTCTCCACATGCAGTACTCTTCCGATGGAAGTCGTTCCTTGATCACGTTGACCACGCCGCAGCAAGAGCACCAGGGCGGTGGACGACGGCGAGGCCTAGGAAGGGAACGACACGGAGCCGGGGAAGATGCGGCAGTGGATGCCCACGCGGAGAGGAGTACGAGGGTTCACTGGTTCGGCTGCGGTGTGAGGCTGCCGTCGCCGCAGGGCCTAGCCAGCGGTGGGAGTAGTAGGGGGTGGTGAGGCCTCCGCGGCCGCACAGCCGGCCGTGGGAGGCAGGAGCAGGCGGCATGACCGGCGCTGCTTTGGGCGGCTGGAGCAAGAAGACCAGAGGTTGAAGAAGCACTACGGCCATTGGATGGACATCGTATGGTCACTGGAGTTAGAATCATTCATATTGACTAAGTTGACAAGGCCCTCCGTCCCCGTCAACTTATTAGGCCCACATGTCAGCCTCCCACTATGCTGGGTCCCAGCTAGCAGGGGGCATATTCATTTTTTGTGCGTAATAAGGAGGCACTTCCTTGCGTGCGAAGATATAGCTAGTGGGTCCGACCTGTCAGCGGGGGGAACATTTTTTCGCGAAATACAGAGGCCCTTCTGGTGGGTCCCAGATGTTAGGTGGAGGAATCATTATTTTGTGCATAATAAGGAGGCATTTCCTTGTGTGTGGCCGTGGACCCAGCTGTCAGCCTCTCCACGCACAGTCCACGTCCGATGGATGTTGTTCATTGACCATGTTGACCACGGCGCACCGAGAGCATCAGGGCGGTGGACGACTGTGAGGCCTAGGAAGGGAACGACACGGAGCCGGGGAAGACTCGGCAGTGGTTGCCCACGCGGTGGGGAGTATGAGGGTTTACTGGTCCGGCTGCCATCGCTGGAAAATAACAGGAGGTGTGGGTGATTAGAGGAATGGCCTGGCCAGCAATGGAGTAGGGTGGGGCGGTGCGGTGCGGCCTGTGCGGCAGCACGACCGACCACGGGAGGCGAGAGCAGGCAGTCCCACCGGCGCTGGTTTGGGCGGCTGGAGCAAGAAGATCAGATATTGAAGAAGCAGCACGGCCGTTGGATTAACATCCAATGCTCACTGCTGCTATAATCGTTTGTGGACTAAGTTGACAAAGCCTTTCGTACACGTCAGCCTAGTAGACCCACAAGTCAGCCTCCAAATCTGTCCGAAACAACATACAGCCCGAAATTTCTAGCCAGATTCAAAATAATTTAAAAGCTAAACATACCTTAGTTTAAATCCAATGAAATTATACCTGCACAAAAACAATGAAATTTAAAATATCAAAATCCGAAAGAAAAAAGTATTTTGGAACTAATTGCCTGTTTGCTGTATTTTTCATTTTCAGCCCATTTAATATTACTTATAGCCCATTTCTTATTACTTATAGCCCATTTTCTGGGCAAAATGCATCCCTCCTCGTCTTGAAAGATTTCTGGCCCAGCAGGGCGTAGAAAAACAAGTAGGCCTACGTTGGTTATTCTACAAAAAAATATAGCTGGGCTAGCAATTTTCAAAAAGGAAAAAAACAAACTGGGCTAGTCATGTGCTAGACGGGCCACAGCTCCCGAACAACCCAGTTGATACCCTTCACCGTCCCGAAAAAACAAAATTACTGTGCGCGCTGCTGGGTCCCTACTGTCATCCACACCATGTGCAATCATCTCCTTATTCCTCTCGTATGTTGACCATGTTGACAACACCGGAGGGTTGCGCCGCGGCGAGCGAACCAAGGCGGAGGACGATGGTGAGGCCTCAGACGGGAACGAACAGGAGACGGGGAAGAATGGAAGATGCGCATGGTTTTAGGGTGCGATGTGGCCATGATGCGTGCACGGCAGCACAGCTAGCCGTGGGAGGCGGGAGCAGGCGGTCCCGCCGGCGCTGGCTTGGCTTTGGCGGCTGGAGGAAGAAGAGACTGAAGAAACACGACGGACCTTGAATGTCAATCCAACGGTCAAGGTTGGCACAATCGTTTGTTGACTAAGCTGACACCAAGTAGCATACTTTTTTATATATAGGAAGAAAAGAAAAACTAGGCTCGTTCGCCTGATAACATTCCCGAAACTGCGATCGTTCGATCTTGCGTCGCAACTAAAACTGCGAGGAAAATGCGTTCGTCTGCCGTCCTCCTCCCAGGGAACGTTCGCCACATAAGTGATTAGCACCCTTGGTTTTCAACCGAGAGGTTTGGGTTCGAGTCCCAGGAAATCTCAATTTTGTCCTCCTTCCTTCCTCGCTAAAAAATAAAGAAAAATCAAAGACTTGAGAAGGCGTAAAGAACAAGCTAGTGTGCCAATAAAGAGACATTGCTGAGTTTTAGAAAAAAGAGAGATGTGCTCCTGTAGCTGGTTCGAATCCAAACCTAGACTTATGACTATATATGGTGCTATGCTACTCTGCAAGTAATGAAACTGACATATCCAACGTTCGCTTCTCTTCTTCTCTACTTACTCTGCCTAGCATCAGAAGCTCTAGCCGCAACAACCATGTCCGCTGGCTGCTCATCCACATGCTCTTCAGCATGCAACGACCAGATATGCGCCAAGTCGCCACCCGTACCATCGCATGTGGGTCTCATCACACCCCCACCGACACACGCACCGCAGCCGGTTGCTCATCGCAACCCGCTGCCGTTGGTGTGGTGCCACTTCTGCAAATCACGCAGAGTCAGCCATCGCGTCTCAACCACAACCCTCAACCCTAGCCGAGTCTTCTACAAATGCCCAAATCATGTGGTAATAATATGTTTAAGTGTTGTTCTCCTGCTTTCAGTTGCTGATATTTTAATAGTTTGGTTGATGATCTTCCAATTTGATTCCTGCAGAAAAGGGAAGGTTCATGTGATTTGTATTTCTTGGAAGTTGCTGGTGTGGGGGAATGCAACTACACTGATTATTTGGTTAGCCGAGGAATCCCAATACCAGCAGGTTGGGGTGTTGGACAAGTAACTAAAGGAACGACGGAAGAGGAAGATGCAGAGCAGAAGGTTAAAGATGCAGTTACTCTGATCATGGCCAAGCAATAGCTGCTGAACGGCCTTGACAGCAATGAGGAGATGAAAGAGCTTGTGAAGATAATGGGAAAAATCGATGTGCTGTGTAGGATGATTGTCTCTTTATTTGCAGTGTATGTAGCACTCGTGATGTATTTAGTGGCTATGACATGAGCACTTTGCTGAAACTAGTAATGAATGAAACCTGTGTAGCAGGCTGGCCGTAGTGTTGTGAACATCTAATGATTTCTATTAACAGAAATGGGGGGGGTATCCCCTTTTTCTCATAAATAAATAAATAAATAGCATAGGCCCTTTTGGTAATAATAAATAATTAGCAGAGGCCCTGTCAGGTCAGCTTTGTTCCCATTCGAAGACGTTGAGCAAATTGCAGTCCAACAACAAACTATGTCATCAAATTCAAGTTTCACAGCCAAATATGAGTACAACTAAACAACAATGTCATCATGTTTTAGTCGTCATACAATCACCAAACAACATACATAACAATTGATGTTCTCACCGTAAAATACTAAACAATACGTTCATCAGGTTTCAGTTGTCATAGCAAACACAATTTCACATAGTAGATAAAAAAACGTCTTCTGACAGGCAAATACGACAAAAGCAATCTAATCATCATCCGCAGCAGCAGCGTCAACATCTTCGCCATGTGTATCAGTCTGAATCGTAATTCCCAAAGTGTCATCTTCTTCTTCATCCTAAATGTCCTCGAACGTTGGCTTCTTCTTGATCAACTCGTGTATGTCCACAGCACAACAGGCAATCTTTTCGCCAGCGTCATTCACGTGATGGTTCTCAAAGATATTAGGAACATCTGTGGAATCTTGTACATTAGGAGCAGTGTAAGCATCATCTTGTTGTGCAACTTCATTAAACGAATTCCTCTGCTCAAACCTTTGCAATACTCTCCAGTCATTGCTATGTGCAAATGTGTCTTCCAAGAAAAATATCTGTGTTGCTTGATTTGCCAAAATAAAAGGCTCGTTGGTCTGGTACGCCGCCTTGACATTGATGGATTTGAAATAATCATCAGCTCTGGGTTTTGCGATCCTGGAAAACAGGTTATACCAACGACATCACAACAGAACCACACACCGATGATCCTCGAAACTGGAGATATACTGCAACTGAAGAATGTCTGTTATGTTAGCATACATTTCAGTTGTGTCTCTGCCGTACGTATCCGTGCTCATGATGGCACTGTTTTGTGTATTCCTGCCTTCGTCGCGTGCAAGGGTGTTGTAGCGCACATCTCCAACAACGCAAGATTCATAATGTCTTACCCGAGTATGAGGACCCATTGCTAGTGCGTAAAGGGCATCATCAACTACCTGCCCATCCTCCCACATCTTCTTAACCTATGTTTAGAAAATAGACAAGCTGATCATCTTATGTACTCAATATATTAAAAAACCTGACAGTGCAATTCAAAAGCTTACATGGCTCTTGAACGATTTCGCAAACCTTGCCATAACCAGTTTGTCAATGTTTCTTGGATTTTGCGGCAGTAACTCCTTTTTGTAGATGCTGCACAACATAGTGATCGTGTCAAACATCTAAATATATAGGAATGTGCTGCAAGTTTAGTAGATTACGATGTATAAGCTGTAGTACTTAGCACTTACTTGATATAAGGTAGTATCTCAGGACAGTTATTCAACACATACCAAACCATTTTGTCCAAATCTTTAGGTTTGTCCTCTTGTCGACTCTTCCCTGTAACTCGAACAGAATAATCGAAAACATTGAGCCTGGGATTGTCTTCACCCACCTCTTTGCTATGCTGATCAACTGTTTCAATGTATTTTGAGCAGAATGTCAACGCTTCTATAGCAATGTATGCCTCTGCAATGGAACCCTCGGGTCTAGCTCTGTTCCTAACATAGCCCTTGAAAGTGCCGAGCCGCCTTTCAATAGGGTACATCCAGCCATACTGTACTGGACCTCTAAGTAGTGCCTCATCAGGTAGATGAACAGCCAAATGCACCATCACATCAAAGAAGGCTGGAGGATATATCTTCTCAAGGTCACATAGGATAGTTGGTATCTTGTCTCTAAGACGCTCCAAAGCATCTACCCTGATATTTCTACTGCAAAGTTCCCTGAAGAATTGTCCCAACTCTGCAACTGCTCTGTATAAGTCAAGGCGGCCCAATCCTCTAAGGATAACAGGTAAAACCCTTTGAAGTAGGACGTGGCAGTCATGAGTTCTCAACCCTTGTACCTTGTTTCCATCTACACTGACTCTCCTTTCAGGGTTTGAAGCAAATCCATGTGGGAATCTCACACGTGACAGGAACTCGCAGAATTCTTTTCTTTTTGCCTTGTCCAAGACGTACACAGCTGGTGCCATATCCCGTGGTTTACCTTCATCTTGCACCTGCAAATCCTTTCTGATACCCAGGTGTGTCAAATCAATCCTAGATTTTAAGGTATCTTTCGTCTTGCCTTCAATATTAAGAAGTGTGCCGATAATGCTGTCACATATATTTTTCTCGATGTGCATCACATCAAGATTATGCCGTAGATCCAAATCTTTCCAATACTCCAAGTCCCACAAAGTGGACCTGTGGGTAAACAATAATCTCTCTTCTGCCAGCCACGCTTCCTTTCCCCCCTACCATTATCAGGATGGTTTCCTGGTGTAATATGCCTGACCTTCTCTAATTCCACTTGCAACTCATCAGCGGTGAGCCTCTTTGGCGCATCGCGGTTTTCATGCTTTGCATTGAACACATGTCTTCGGTATTTTGTAGGACGCGGCTTGTCCTTGGCAAGGAAGCGGCGGTGTCCAATGTAACAGATCTTGCTAAGTATTGCGTACGACAGCGGATTCCTGTCACAGCGAACACATGCATTGTAACCATGTGTTGTTCACCCTGACATAGTGCCCAAAGCCGGATAATCATGGATGCACCAAATTATAACAGCACGCAGAAAGAAATCAGCTTGTGGGCTGCTATATAGGTCTCGAGTGAGAACACCCCTCCATAGCTATTGAAGTTCCTCCACAAGAGGCTCCATGAATAAATCAAAATCCTTTCCGAGACTTTTTGGACCTGGGATGAGCAAGGCCATCATGTAGTTTGATTCTTTGGTGCAGACATTTGGAGGCATGTTGTAAGGGATAACAAGCACTAGCCACATGCTATATGTGGCGCTCTGGTGGCCAAATGGGTTAAATCCATCTGAAGCTAAGCCAAGGCTAATGTTTCTCGGGTCAGCAGCAAACTTTTTTGTGTTTCTGATTGAAGCTTTTCCACTCACTACCATGTGATGGATGGCTCATTACATACTGATCTCTGTACTCCTGGTTCCTAGAATGCCATAGTACATCCTTTCTTGTTTCAGCATCATGAAACAACCTCTGTAGTCTTGGTGTAATTGGAAAATGTCTCAGAACATTATGAGGAATCCTCTTCACAGCATAGCCATCTTTCCATCTTGATGATTTGCATTTCGGGCATTCACTTAAGTTGGCATAATCCTTCCGGAACATAACACAATTTATTCTTACAAACATGGATCATATCATATCCAATTCCAACTACACGAAGGAAATTCTTCATTTTACTGTCGGTGTGTGGCAGCTCAAACGCATCTGGGAAAGCTTTGCGGAAAGCAGCCAACATTGCATCGAGTGATTTGTTGGTCATTCGCTCAGATGTCTTCACCGGAAGAAAGGTGACCATAGCTGAGAATACTGACAGCTTATTTCCTAGGGTGACAGCCACGTTGCATTGTTCCAACATGCGATCCCACCGTTTTTCTTCTGAAGGTGAAAGTTCACGAAATGCACGAGCATTTCGTAGCATTGTTTCAATGTTGGTCAAACTCACTGGCTCCGCCACCACCACCTCCTCCTCCTCTTCCACCTGAGCATCAGGCAGATCAATATGGTGATCTGCTGCTTCCACGTAGTCAGTAACATTGACGTTCACAGCTTCACCATGATGAACCCACCTAGTATATGTGACCGACATCCCATACAAGTGTAGATGATTTTGCACAGTTGACTGGAGTCTTGTAACTGAATTCATACAACTGCTACACAGGTAGAGCACATCTGATTTCAGACCACCGTACTCAGCTCTGATAAAGTACATGAAGTTTTCAACCCCCTCGACATATGCAGCGGAGAATCTTCGAGCAGAAGTTATCCAAGTCCTGTCCATCTATTAGACATAAAAATTAGTTCTTCTACTAGATATTACAGGAAAAACATATATGTTTTTTTATGAAGTCCAGAAAAAATACCTAGGTCGATGTCTAAAGCTATGGCAAGATATTTGGACGAGCAGATCTAAGTAACGAAATGTATTTAAAGCTAATTCAGCAAACAGATTTGAGTGCTAAATTATGGCAGGCTGTTTCAGCAGTCAATGAGGCCGAGCACACATCCATCGAAATATCGAAGGCCATCGCAGCAACAAAGATCGAGTATAAAACAGTGTAGAGCTATTTCACCTAACAGATTGGCTACTAGACCATGGCAATCTACGTCACAATAAATATATGGCAGGATATTTTAGCAACTAATCGGGCTTGGCATGCCATCTCAGCTAAGAAGATTGAGTGCAAAACAGGGCAAGGAAGCTTCTTCAGCAGAGCATATTGACTGTAAACTACTTCGGCAAACAGTGAGATTAACAGCGTCTATGAGCTAACATTCAGCGCTACACCGACATGCACGGGGCCTCAATCTAGAATGCACGTACCGTGCGAGAAGCTCACCGTCGTGCGTCTCCACACGAACGTCACCAGTGGTGGCGGCGCTGACCGCCGTGCGCCTCCACAAGAACGTCGCCAGTGATGGTGGCGCGGCTCGAGGACGACAGTCTACGAGAGCGTACTGTGGGAGCGAGAGGATCGCCGTGCGTTCCCTCAATGAACCGCGGTGCCGACGTATCGGCGCGGCGGGGAGGGCGGCTTTGGCGGAGCGATGGAGTGGAGGGGGAGGGGGAGGGGGGAGGGGGGTTTGGGGAATATTATTGGCTAGTTGGCCGAAGGGCGGTTGAATTTGGGATTTGGGGGAAAAAATTTGGGGGGGGGGGTTCGCGCGGTGGCTAGGGGGAGTTTGGCGCATGGTCGGTTTCTCCAAGTGCAGTCCCACGTGTCAGTGAAGAGGCAAGCCGAAGCGCGTTCCGTTTGCGTGAGCCGTGTGTAGGACCGAATGTGTGTGGGGTGCAATGCGACCGCGACAGGGGTGCTGTGAGTGTACCCCCTTTTTCCTTTTAAACTAGGTGCTTCGCCCCCTCAAAAAAAACTTGGTGCTTCGCGCGATTCATCGATACTACTACTAGTAATCCGGTAATCCCGACTAAACTGGCACGGCCGGGTCTTTTCCCGCGCGATATGCTGGGAGGTTGGCTTAGTTGGTTTTTTTGGACAAGTAATGCTACACCTACGTAATCGCATGTTAGCTTTGTCTCGGTTCAATAAAAAGTAGAGTTGGTGATGATGGTGTGCCTGCCATCCTGCAATATAGGCCGTCCGTTCTATATCTAACGGATAGGAAGGAAAATATGATAATTTATCCGCACTCCTCTCCACATTTGTGGCGGCGACCGACGTCCTCCATCTCCGATCTCCATGTACGGGGGCGGGGTTCAAGACGAAGGTGCGGTCTCCGACGAGGAAGAGTAGAACACGGGAGACGGACCGGCCAGTTGGCACACCATGCCCTGCCGCCTCCCATGCCCTACTCATCCTTGGAGGAGTCCCCGACCTCGGCGGTGCCGGACGTTGGACGGCGGCAAGTAGGATGTGTGGCTAACGGTGCTCCCGTCGTCGGCCGCCATCGTGGCCACCGCTTGTGCGGTCGCGTCCGCGCTCGGCTACGCTGCTATTGCGTCGCGAGTGGCGACTTGAGCGAGGGCGACAACCTCGAGCTTCATCCCCAAAAACAAAGCTCTCCCGCAGAGCGTTCCCACACGCGGTCATGGCGGATGTCGTGCCAGGTAGCAGGACGATGCGCTATGGTGTGGAGGTTAGCTGGGCATTGCCGCTTTAAGTAGCGCATTTCGATGAGGCCAAAGCGTCCGGGTGCGTCATTAAGTCGTCGGAGTTTGTTCCTCGGGCACCGAGCCTCTTAACGATGGCATACGGACGGACGGCATGAATGCGGGCAGCTGGCGCCGGCTGGGAACGCACCGCGCGACGGTGCGAGGGACGAGGGTTTTTGGTGTGCCAGGGTAGTCAGTTGCGGTCGTGGCAATATTGGAGGTGCCCTTTGCTCACATGCGACCCCACATGTCATTGAAAAAGCAAGACGACCCGACATGGTCTCAGGTCATGGGGATGCAGTTGGCCGTGCTACACCACTCCACGGACGCGTCGCGGCACGCGCGCACTTCGGCGCCCCGTGCATCCTCGACGAGCCGGGTGTTGATCTGCTGGTCGTGCCACAGCGCTAAGGCCACCCTCGGCACACTGAAACCGACCGTGTCCAGCGACGATGAGCGTGTCGCTCACCGCAGTCGCCCTGCTAGAGGAGGTGCTGGAGCTGCGCCACGTTGCTGGCCCCCACGACCCACATGAACGGTAGCCGGTGGCGAGGAGGTCGTGGGCCAGCTCCTCCATTGGACTAGTCTGCGCCACGTCGTCCCGACAAGTGTACCCCACATGTCGGTTTCCCTGTTTTCCCAGCCATATTTGAGCGTCAGTGTTCCGCGTTGCGCATTAGGTGCAGAACAGGTGGTTTTTGTGCCCTGGTTCAAATGTGGTATAGTAGCAAGTTGTTACCATAGCCCCAAGTGTGGTGGTTCTGGGTACGGTGCCACCCTTTTCCTTTTCAAGTAGTGAAGCGTAACACTTGATTAAGTAGCCGGATGGTGTGCTAAATGTAGGTGTCCGACCGTTTGAAAGAATAATTGAGGTGTGCCCGGTCCGTGCCCGCATTTAGGGGTCCAACTTACCATGTTTCGACAGTAGTAACTATACTAGTCCCTGCGTACTCCCTTTGTTTTTATTTACTCCGCATTTTAGCTTTGCTCAAAGTCAAACTTTGTAAGCTTTGACAAAGTTCATAGACAGAAATAATAACATATACAATAACAAATCAATACCATTAGATTCATTATTGAATATACTTTCACATCATATATATTTGCTATTGTAAATGTTCATATTTCTACTCTTACTAGCAAGATGCCCGTGCGTTGCACATAACATCAAGATGCATTTGTGTGACTACTTTATCTTGTGAGAGAAAGGATGAACGAGGGAAGACCTTATTTTGCAATTGTGGAGAGGTGTGTGGGTACCTTTTTGCAAAATTGCCATAGTTTCCATCCTATCTGTTAGATATAGATCGGACGGCCTATATTGCAGGATGGCAGGCACACCATCATCACCAACTCTGTTTTTTATAAGAGTCCGTCCATTTATATCTGACAGATAGGAAAGAAACTATGGCAATTTTGCAAAAAGATACCCACACCCCTCTCCACATTTGCAAATAAGGCCTTCCCTCCTTCATCCTTTTCTCCCACAAGATAAACTACTCATACAAATGCATCTTGATGTTCCGTGCAACGCACGGGCATCTTGCTAGGGTACATAAAAAACAGAGTTGGTGATGATGGTGTGCCTGCCATCCTGCAATATAGGCCATCTGATCTATATCTAACGGATAGGATGGAAACTATGACAATTTACCCGCACTCCTCTCCACATTTGCAGATAAGGCCTTCCCTCGCTCATCCTTTTCTCCCACAAGATCTTGATGTTCCGTGCAAGGCACGGGCATCTTGCTAGTTTTCTATAAACTTGGTCAAATTTTATGAAGTTTCACTTCAGTCAAACCTAATATGGAGAGTAAATAAAAACAGAGGGAGTATCTTACTCCGTCACCAGGACGGAAGGGAAAACGAGACAACTTATTTCTTATTTGAGCCGTTCAAGTATAATCATGCGGCGTTGCTTATTTCTCATTCCTCTCCAACCCTCTTCTCCATCGATCATGCCGCCCTCCGGTCGAGTCCATCCTCCCGCATGCGTCATTTGAACATTCCACCGAGTATCATTCTCTTGTATTTCCAATGTTGTAATTTGTACGACATGCATACAAACAAATGGTTTGTTTAAAGTTTCACTTTGCCTCCACTACGTGTCGCTTCCCATCTTACTTTTGACATCCCATTCGGTTCATGCCCCAACACATCTTGACGAGATTGATTGATGTTGGGGGGGTCTGTGGGGATCAGAGGGAGTGTATTGTACGTTCATAAGCGAAACGAACGTATTGTACCCACCCTAGTCCTCTTTCAATTTATCTCCGGACCCCGAGATGAAATCGAGAGAAAACGAGTGGGTGCATGTGTGATACCTAAGGCGGATTCAAAATTTTGAACCGGTGATCATAGCATCCGCAAATCATATATAAAGGGTATTCAATGTTCGTTTCGCTTTTGAACGTAAAATATACTCCCTGTGATCCTTTCTAGTTTACATATAAGTTTTATGTTTAGTCAAAGTATCTCTACTTTGATCAAACTTACAGAAAAAAGTATCAACATTCAACAACGCCCAATCAATATTGTTAGATTCGTATGTACTCCTAGATTTGTATTCAAACAGAGATGGTTTCCAATTTGTTTTCAACCACGTGAATGTGCTTGTTCTCGCGCATGCTCTTCCTACTATGATTTTGCCACGTATAGCCAGTCCAATAGTAACTTTTTAAGCTCCCTGTCCAATAGTACTAGTGGAGTACTGACAACATCTGTAGTAGAGTATGCAGTGCTCATAGTACTCCCTCCTTCCATTTATATAGGGCCTAAGAGCAAGTCTAATAATAAGGCCTAGTTAGCAGGCTATAAGACTTGTCATGTCATTAAAATCCTACTTGGAGGAATGAGAAGAGAGGAGAGAGAGTGAAGCGGGCTCTTATATTCTACAGCCCGACCATAACACATAGATCAAGAAAAAAAGTATGCATGCAACTCTCTTCCAATCATATACCTTGCTCATGCAAATATTAAATGCTTAGAGCCAACCTAATAGCCATTAAGAGCCAACTTACATGGCACTTTTGCCTATGTGAAGGAGAGAGATGTGAAAAAGTAAGGGGAGTGAGCTCTCATGCAAGAGCCTAGCTATATACACATTCCTAGGTAAATACAATAAATATGAAGAAAGAGATAGTAGAGAGGAGATGGGAAAAGGTACTAATACAATAGCCAACCTTTTATATTATTTTTTTGCGGGAAATAGCCAACCTTATAGCCCACACTATTGTATGAGTGCATATAGATGATGGCTATAGATGACATGGTAGTTCCTTATAGCCATCGGCTGGCTATATTATTAACCATGCTCTAATGCGTTTTTCAAAACTGCCTTTGATTATTGACAAGATTAATAGTACATGAGATGTATAATGTGAAAATTATATCATTGGAAGCTCCTTTCACATACGAATTTGCCCGTATGCTTTCTGTAAGTTGCATGTCATATATTATTACTCTAACATTTGGTCAAAGTTAGCCTCGAAAAACGCATTAGGCCCTGTAGATGGAAGGAGGGAGTAGTAGTGGAAGTGGATCCTCTGACGTAGGATCCCTGCCTTACCCTCCCTTTCGGTCACTTACTGGCGGACCCACGCTTACTAGGCCCCGCATGTCAGTTACTCAATGGGTTCGTCCACGTCAGGGATCCTCATCCGTAGTATACTCCCTCTGTTTTTATTTACTCCGCATAAATGACGCGGGCGGGTGAGGGGGAGGGACATCGGTTTGCTCTCAACTGCGGTCCCACAAGCGAGCGAAAACGCAAGACGACGTGGAGTGTCCAGCGTGCCAGGGTGCAACGGGAACGCGACAAGAGCGATGTACAGTCAAAACCGATTTACCTTCGCTGCTCGGCCGGAACCACTATTCACACCAGAACCTTCGCTACTCGGCCTACGCCAGTTACTGCCCCAAAACCACACCTCCTCTCCAGCCCATTCCCCCACATTTCGATCCCCTAGCCCGCATCAAGCGTCCCCTAGTTCGCCGGAAAGCCATGGTGCGCCGCAAGATCACGTACTACAAGATGCTGACGCCGGAGCGCCGCGCAGAAATCGCGGCGGCGGTCGGCGCCACAGACCTCCGTTCCCAAGCTCGCTTCGCGGTGGGCCAATCCCCGAGTTCTTTGGAGCCAAGCTACGAGGAGGAGGAAGCCGATCCAATGTTCATGGCGGTGGTCACGGCGCAAAAGGCCCCCGATGGTTATGAGACGATGGACGTCGACTTCGTGCCGGCGTTCGGGTCCCCCATGGTGCAGGTGGACCAGCGATTCAACCTGGCGATACTAAAGGAGGACCGGGAGGCAGAGGCTCAACTCGACACGGAGCGCGCGCATGCCGCTGCCATCTAGGCTCTCCTGCAGGCGGAACCGGATGTCGTGGATGTGAACCGGGCGGCGGAAGCTCAACTCGACGCGGAGCGCGCGGATGCCGCTGCCATCGTGGCCGTCCTGCAAGCGGAACCAGACGTCCTGGACTGAAACCGGGCGGCGGAGGCTCAACTCGACGCGGAGCGCGTAGATACCGCTGCCATCGAGGCCCTCCTGCACGCGGAACCAGATGTCCTCGACTTGAACCGGGCGGTGCTCTCGTCCGTGCAGAGCGCCCGCACGCTCCGCATGAACGAGTAGCTAGAGGCCGAGGACAACCACGGTGCGGAGACACACGTCGGGAGCTATGGCTGGTTCGTGCCGGCAGCCAAAGAGGACGAGGCCGCCTCATTCCGCAAGCAGTGATAGTTTTTCTTTATGTTGTTGTTTCTAGGGATCTTTTGCTGTGTAAAAACATATATTGTTATGCAAGTCGCCTGAATTTCATCATTTGGGTCAGTCTACCATTTCAGGTAGTTGGATGAATATCCTACGTCTCCTAACCCTTCTTCCTCACCTCTTCTTCTTCCCCAACACACCACCGCACGGGCCGTACGGATCCACCCCAACATGCGGTTGGATAAACATAATGTATGAACGAAAATTATCTGTCAGTGGTAGCACGTGTCAGTGATGGTGCATTCCCTTGGTTGGGTTTGCGGCGTGCAGGAGCGACCGTGTGAGGGTGCGGTGCGATCGCGGCGTGCAGGAGTGACCCTGTGAGGGTGCAGTTCGATACAAATCATCGTTTGACATGTCAATCAATGCGTATTTTTTTCTCCAAAGCCCAAAGAGCTAACCATCTCACTCCTCATCGCTTGATTAATGCAGCGCCATGCAAACAAACCTTCTCACTTCCACATGCATGCAAGGGTATATTAATGTCCTTCGTTGCTAGTACGAGGTAAACCCCATCAATTTTGCCTCGATTAGTGTTAGTGGCCTTTTGCAAATTGTAATTTTGATATACTCGCCTGGTGTACAAAGTGCGTTCGATGGAGAACACCATTGAGGGAGACGACGGTAAGTCATTCACAAGTTCCGCCTGCAAGCCGAGACAACCTCCTTATTTGCATCCAGGAAGTCCGTTGAACCAAAGGACGCGTAAATGTACTAGTACACAATAGCGTCGTTCGTCCAGTTTAGTGCGGTGAGGTGGTTTCTCGAAGAAGATGATGGAGAAGTGGAGTCAGCGAAGAGTGAAATGATGGTTGCTTCGTCCGTGCTTTGTGATTTGATGCCTCACTGCTTTGTGATTTGCAATAGAAGGGACTGGGGAGTAGACTCCGTGCTCTATACTGTACATGCGTCCAAGCACGGGAGAAAGAGGAGAGACGTTGCATTTTTCTATTCCTTCAATCAATCAATCAGGGAGCTTCGGTTCCATATTTTTGGCTTTGGCAGCACCGTCCATAAATGGGTCCCATCGATGACAAAAGCTATTTTCACATTTGGCTACACATTGTGGATACCCTTAACCGTACCACTTGGTTTTGCTCCTGTGTGCTATCTATACAAATCTCAATTATATTGATCTAAAAAATTATAGAATCAAGATTAGTAAAAAGGAGGTGATTTTGCCGCGCGGATGGCGGGGGAGGTTTCTTATTTTTAGAGGACGTTAGCCTGGCGGTTTGCTAACATGCGGTCCCATGTGTCAGTGCTTTACCAAGCCGATCCGCCTCCCACATGAGGCAGAACAACGACAGAAGCAACACATGGTTAACTTGAAGAAGATGAGGGAGAAGCGGATTCAGCAACGAGTGAAATGATGGTTGCCTCGTCCCTCCAACTTATTTTTTTACTAGCATTATTATTAATTCGTCCCTCCAACTTAACTGCGAGAAAGGTGCAGCTTTCTGATTTGACGCCTCATTGCTCATTACTACGCCGGTGCCATGACTGGGGTGCTTCACCCCTGCTGCTCTGCACTGTATTTCGGTATGGCACGTGGACCTGGTAGCTTGATGTCCCACATGTCGGCGAAAGGGACTAGAACATTTATGAAAGCGAACGCTCCACTCTTACGATGGAGGAGTACACGACACGGCGGCCCAGTGAACTATCACTTGTACTGTATACTAGTACTATAGTTTTGCTGTTTCACACGATCCATCGATACAAACCCGATTAAACAGGACAGGGAGGGACTTTTCCCGCGCGGTAGATGATACTGGCCATACATTTCAAAGGCAATTTTAATGTATGCAAACTGAATAATTAAGTAACAATATGATATCTAGTAAAACTAAAAACACATATGATTTATTGTGTTAGAGTGTGGTAGTAGTGCTCTATTGCATAGTTGTTAGATGTAACATGCGAGAATGTGCAGAGATGTAGTTTTGGAGGGCCTACAGAGAGAAAGCATAATACGGTCACCGAACTCCAGAATATGCTCATTACGGTCACTATATACGTTTTGCGGTGATTATACGGTCACTTGCTCACCGTTCAGCATCGGATTGCACTCTGTTGACTGGCCAAATAGTCTGCATGGCACCATGTTGACTAGTTAAATTGACCATGTTCGTTGTGGGTCCCACCTGTCTGTTCGCATAGGAAAAAGGTCAGATAAACACAAATTTACACAGGCGCGACAAGACTCCAACCCGTGCGCGGGAATCACCTGGTTGTGTATGTGTCTGTCAGGGCCTGATGTGTGCGCATGCACGTGTAGGTTGAGCACTTGAGCGTGAGAGTGTGTGTTGGTCTTGTGGTGTGTGCATGCATGCGTGCGTGTGTGCATGTGCATGTTGCGTGCGTGTGTGGCTGCACGTGTACGTGTGAGTGTTGCGTGCGTGCGTGGCTGCATGTGTTCGTGTGAGTGTTGCGTGCATGCAATTCATGTGCATGTGTGCGTGTGTGTATAATCACCACACCAGCTCCTGTGTGTTAAAACAGACGGCTCAGCATACCAATACAATGCCACCTTGTCCGCTGTGCCCGCGGTCATGACTTCGAACCACCATCCAATAGTTTTTTGTCGTTTGTTTTCATTCTTACTAGCAAGATGCCCGTGCGTTGCACGTAACATCAAGATGCATTTGTATGACTAGTTTATCTTTGTGAGAGAAAAGGATGAACGAGGGAAGGCCTTATTTGCAAAAGTGGAGAGGTGTGTGGGTACCTTTTTGCAAAATTACCATAGTTGCCTTCCGATCCGTCAGATATAAATCGGACGACCTATATTGCAGGATGGCAGGCACACCATCATCACCAACTCTGTTTTTATAAGAGTGTAGAAGAGTAGATACAAGCAGACAGGTGGGCCCAATGGTAGTGAGATAATGTGATGCAACACTAGAGGTGCCACGTGGAGCGTTTAACTGGTCAACTAGTCATGTCTTGAGCAAATACAGAGTTGTACGGTGAGCCCGTGACTGTATAATAACCACAAAACATAAATGGTGACTGTAATGAGTGGATTATGAAGTCCAATGTACGTATTGTGCTTTCGCTCCAAATACGATGATCGTCACTGTATATATCGCGAGAGAAAGATGAAACATGTGTGAATGTGCTGGGGGCTTACTTTTAGAGGACCTGGAGATAGTTTGTGTGCGTACGTGAAAGGGGCATAGAGGGGGTGTATGCGATGGGGACAGAGATGCTCTCCGTTTCTCTTTATTATGACTAACTTTACATATAGTATAAGAATATAAAAATTCACAGTGCGGAATAAATATTATTGTGGGCACCATGCAACAAATTAACGTTCATACTCCTCCATATAACTTTCTAATGTTGTATATATGTAGAAATTCTAAAATAATTTTTTGGCCACACTTTATTCAAAAGGAATGTTGTATGCGAAATAAATGTGAAGAGAGGGATTTTTTGATCAATGGGGTACGTGATGTAACATGTGTGAATGTGTAGTTGATGTATTTGGCAGGGCTTAGAGAGGTATGTGTGTGTATTACGTATTCGAGAGAGGCATGGATAGAGGGGCCGGCGGAGGGAGGGGGCATGGGAGAGATAGCACGAGAAATGAGAGAGGTCTAGAGAGAGAGAGAGACTAATATGATGTCACAGCGAGAGATTCCCTTGAGCGTGTATATGCAAGGGGGGAGGGGATAGAGGCACGAGGAGATTTTTGTTGTGTGGTGTCTGTGTTGGTATGTGTGGGTGTGAGAACATAACGAGACCTGGGGGCAGAGGGTGTGTCACCGCGTGAGGTCCGGTGGGTCGAGGTGACGCCCTTGGTTCGGTTCCTGCGCCACATTGGTCGGCCCGTGACACATTTAGGGAGACCCATGGATGACTTGTCGTACAAGACAACGATAGCAGAATTGTGAAGGACTCTGTGTCCACTGACAAAGCTAGCTAGGATTTGTAACCCTGGGTTCTCGGACTAGGGTAACCCCTTATCTCTGATATTACTATTCATCCAACCTAACTTTAAGGGGCATCCTACAGAATGCTCTGCTAGAATCATACTCGTCAATTAGGAAGAGAGGCGTGAGACAATGTGTGAGAGACAGACCTAAAGATAATGTGCATACAGGAGACACGTAGGCAGGTCTATGTATATAGAAAGGGTCGATGGGGATTGTGCGTGTGTATCCTTGTGAGAGGAAGAGTCCTTGTGATAAAGGTTAGTGAAAACAGTCGTAAATGGTTACGAGAGGGAGGGAGGGTTATATCGAGAGCATGTATGCGAGAAAGACACCTCGGGAGAGAGAGTGTGTGAGCATGTGTCAGAGACCACCGATGGAGAGTGAAACTACAGGTAAACGTCTCATGTACACATTGATTAAAGATATAAATTATATCCAAATATTAGGAAGAGATCATGATATTTGCAAATTTTTTTGAATATTTACTGTGAGGCAAAGCCCCACAGCCCTTTATTAAAGAAAGCACAACTGTACAAACAAATTACAGACTATACAAGGAATGAATAAGAAAAGAGTCTACCTATGGCTAAACAACACTACCTGCTTTACAACAACGAATCAACCCAAGCCAAGAGTTTTTGTTTAATACAATCCTTCACCCTATGAGCAAGCAAAGAAATATCATGGATGAATTTACACTTCCAAGCACTGAAATTAGCTCTCTCAGTTCTGAAGGTTCTGCCATTTCTTAAAATCCAAATATTCCATGCTGCTGTTAGCATAACTTCAAAGAAGAAAGGGTGCGTGAAGCTGGACCTAGCATGCATGATACATTGCAGAATATCTGAGCCTCCAGACCAATCAATGCCCAAGTAACTCCAGACTCTACAGCTGAAGGTGCAGTTAAAAAACAGATGGATTCTATCCTCATACACCAGCTCACTGCAAATGAGACATAGATTGTCATCCTGGTTTGAGCGCCAGTGTCTCCTAACCAGCATGTCCTTGGTGTTAAGTCTGTCAAAGAATAATAGCCAGCCGAACACCTTGATCTTCATGGTGCACTTACTCTGCCATAGCCATTTGCAAGGTTGTATTGTAGGTAGGTGTGAGTGCATGATTATGTAGAAACTTTTGGCAGTGTATCCTCCTGATTGACCAGGCCATATGCAAACATCAGGTATAGCGGGGTCTCTGTCTAACTGCATGATCCAACCTTCCAGCATGTGTAACTCAGCAGCAGCCTCATGAGAAAGAGGCAAATAAAACATAGAGTAAAGATCCTGGGATTGAAGAAATTCCTGCACAGAGATCCTATCATTATTGACAAATGAAAACAACCTTGGCAATCTCCAACATAGAGGTCTAGCAGAGCCCCCAATGTGCCAAGAATCTGTCCAGAACAGAGCAGAATCACCCATGTTGATATGAGCTGAGGCAATAGCAGTATAAGCCTCATGCAGCTTCAGAACACCCCTCCACCAGAAAGATCCAGCATGAGCTGTTGCCTGTGGAACCCCATGATCATAGTAGCTGTTCCAAATCAGGGTCACCCAAGGAACATCAACCTTGTTATAGAATTTGTGAAGATGCTTGATAAGAAGTCCTTTATTCTGGATGTTCAGATTAATAATACCTAAACCCCCTTTATCTCTTGGCCTGCAAACCAGCTCCCAAGCAGCCAGAGACTGTTTTGGAGCATCACTATTACCCCTCCAAAGACATTGCCTGAAGATTCTGTCTAGCTGCTTAATGATCCCTGCTGGAATGTTGAGGCTGCACAGAAAGTATATTGGCAGAGAGGTCAGGACAGAGGTAAGAAGCTGCAAGCGAGAGCCATGATTCAGCATAGAAGAGCTTGAAGTTAACCTCCTCTCAAGACTGTCAACTAAGGGCATGAGGTCAATGATCCTTGGCCTTGTAGTTCCCAAAGGCAATCCAAGATAAGTAAATGGGAGCTGGCCAATTTTACAACCAAGAATAGCAGCTAGTCTAGCAGCCTCTTCATCAGTCATATTCAATGGAATCATTGAGGATTTAGCAAAGTTGACCTTTAAACCTGTGGATTGTTGGAAGGTAAGCAGCATGTTCTTGAGGGCAACAAGCTCATCATCCTTAGCTGCAAGAAATATGATCGTGTCATCCGCATATTGAATGATGGGAAACTCTCTGTCATGGGTTTGAATTGGCAAAGAGAGCGTGCTATGCTCCAGCATTTGGTTGACACAGACTGCAACAGATCTGTTGCGATGACAAACAACAGAGGTGATAGTGGATCACCCTGTCTGACCCCACACTTGCACTTAAATTGCTTTCCAGGGATGCCATTTAACAGCACAGACGAAGAACCTGTAGACAATAGTTGTTTAACCCAAAGAATCCATTTGGCATCAAACCCTTTGTGCTGCAACATCTGAAGAATAACCTCATGCTCGACAGTGTCAAAGGCCTTAGCAAAGTCCAACTTAAGAATTTAGATTGGATGCTTGGACTGTTTACAGATGAATATACTCAAAACTCCAGGCCAGACAATCCTGAATTGACCTACCCTTAAGGAACCCATACTGATTTTTGTGGATACACTTAAGGATCACCCTCTGCGACCGGTTGGCCAACAATTTTGTTAGAAATTTAAGACAAGTGTTGGTGAGAGATATTGGCCGGAAATCATCGGGCCCTTCTGGTGAAATGATCTTGGGTATGAGCGTAATGAGGGAGGCATTAATGTTTTCCAACGAAAGCTTCCCCTCATAAAAATCCTGAATCATCCTCAAGAAGTCCTTCTCAATTATAGGCTAACGGCGCTTGACAAACATCCCATTAAAGCCATCCGGACCAGGTGCCCGATTCACCGGCAATTCCTTCAAAACTTTGTTAATTTCCTCATCAGAAAATAGCAAGGATAGCTCCTCCAGCCCCGGGATGGGCTGAATTAAATGACTCAAATCGAAGCCCATATTGATCCCTTGGGCCTGGCCCATCCTTGATTTGAACGAAGCCCAAAGAATTCCCGTCATCTGAGCGTGATCAGTCACGGGATCAAGCATGGAACTGATCTTCAGACTGGAGATTGAGTTCCTCCTCATACGCTCCGAGGCCATGGCATGAAATTTTTTGGAATTCTCCTCGCCAACCTTTATATACCAAATAGTGCACCTCTGTTTCCAATATATGCAGTGAATTTTCAACAGATGTTCATAGTGGAACTTCACAATTTTCCGGAAATTGAATTCCGGCCTTGTTAAAGGTCGCACTTCCTCCAGCTGATCAAAGTGTAGAATCACCTTTGAGCAATCAACAGTAAGTTTCTTGATGTATGATAACTTTTTGCTCCAAATTTTCAAATCCTACCGCAGCCGCTTAAATTTCCTTGTGATAACCGCAGAAGCAGAAAGATCAGAGAAGACTGGTGCATTCCAAGACTTGGTGACACAATCCATGAAACCCGTCCTATCCAACCAGAAATTTTCAAACCGAAAAGTCTTGGCCGCAGGAATGGTAGTGTCAATGGACACCACACAAGGCACGTGATCCGAGCCAGTCCTGGCGAGTGGATTAACCACAGTGTTCGGATAATGTGAAATCCAATCAGTAGTAGTAAAGAACCAATCAAGTTGCTCGAGCAGGGGGTTTTGCTGCATATTAGACCAGGTGAAGCTACGACCTTTCAAGGGCAGATCCAAGAGACCAAGGTGACCAATTATTTCATTGAAGAGGAAGATATCATTAATATCACCACCCGGGAGGTTTCTGTTATCCAATGGCCTGATGAAATTAAAGTCCCCCAACAATAGCCATTTTTCATCGGGAGGGATGTCTAGATGATATAGCCAACTAACGAAATCATCCCTAGGCTGACCCTCACATGGCCCATATACAGAGGCTAAGGTCCATTTTTTGGAGTTCTGCAACGATTGGAAGGAGACGACAACACCAAACCTCTGAATATCAACAAGCTGGCCGTGAAAGATCGAAGAATTCCAAATGACTAAAAACCCACCAGAGGCTCCAACAGAAGGCGAGAACGTGAATTGATCAAACCTCCTAGGGCAGAAGGATCTAATCGTTCGAATATCAAAGTTCTCGCATTTAGTTTCCTGTAGACAAAGAACAGAACATCTGCTCTCCTCAATCTTGGCACATAGGTCACGCTGCCTAGCCTCAAAATTCAGCCCACGCACGTTCCAACAGAGCACATTCGAATTTCAAAAATAACAATTATCCATAAAAAACAGCACTGGGAAGTAGTTGCAGATCCAGCTGCTTAACAGCGTGGACATGATCAGAACATACGTGGCAATAGCAGTAACCAAGGATTTCAGACAGTCACACAAACAGAAAGTACTAACAAGAAACGGACACAAAAACAAAAGTGCCCAACTCTCCATGAAGCTTCTTGGGGTGTCAATCATCATGTGGACCATCGTCTTCTTCAGTAGGACATGGAGAAGCCATAAGCTTCTCGACCGATAACTCAGACGGATCAATGCCCAGAGCCACTCCAATCGCCTGCATCGTTGGAATAGGCGTCGGGGGTGGGAGAGGAAGCTGGTTGTGCTCATCGTCAAGACAAAGCTTCTTTGCCTTCGGGCGACGCAGGGGGGCAGACCTCGGAGGGATGGCAGAAACTGGCTTCATGCCCGTCCTTTTGGCAGAACTGCGCGTCATCCTTCTGGTGGAGAAGTCTAGAACTGGCTTCACAAGCGTGAGAGAACGCCTGGAGCGTGCAGACTGACGTGATCGCTTGCCCAGCGGAGTTGCAGAGACTGAAGTAAACTGAAAATCCTCCTGAGAAACCGGTGAAGGAGAAAGTGGAACTTGGGAATTGGAGCACGAGAGATCATCAGGTGTCAACTCTTCAATGACCACCGAAGAGCTGATTCCAGGATCGGAGACACATTGCTTGGCAGACAAGAGCAGAAATCTCTGTTGCAGATCAGCAGACCCAAATTTAACTTGCATCAACGTCGCAGAAAATCCAGACAGACAAGCTGGTATATCCCTGATGAAAAATTCAGGCAATAAAGATTTGAACGATCTCTCCCAGATCATTGCCGGCGGAAGAACTGGCCCATAAAAGACCCTGACCATTCCAAGATGAATCGGGTCCAACTGCACTATCGTTGGAGCTTGCAGAGGCTGCTGGACTTCAACCATATCCTCATCATCAGAAGAGTCCACGGATGGGTTCAAAATCATAGAATTTTGGTCCTGGGCTGGCTGAACCTGTTCTTCCCACGGGCCCCATCCCGCTTCATGTTGCACATTATCAGCCCATCCTGCCACATCATTCTGTCATTGATTAGGGCCCGGAGGAACTGCATTCCATCCCAGAGCAGGGTATGGAGGCATTGCCCAAAACGGTTGCGGCACCTCAACTCCAGGCAACGGGTGGGGATTCCCATTAAGAGGCATAGGATCTTCATCCGCTGGGATCATGGCACCAGCAAATTCCCCTGATAAGATATAACAACCAGCTGACCATGACACCATTACATCACCCCAATTGGCAAATTCCCGAAAGGTGACCGAGCGAGGGACTAGCGCATTATCAGGGAACGAGGCACGGACCAAAGATCTAACCTTACGCCTGTCAGTGCTACTCCAGTAGTGGAATTGTCTGAAGGAGCCAACCATATCAGCGCACTGAGTGCTTCTATAGTCTAAAGGGATGCCGATGAATATCAACCACCCCGTCCGCTGGCCATGAATAGCAAGAAAACCTTCACCCTGATTATGAGGGATAAAGCGGACAAAAAACTCATTGCCTTCATCATCGACCCCTAAAGGAAACGGCGGATGCAGAGTAAAAGAGCCCCGGACAACTGGATCTTCCATCTCGAACAAACCAACTCCTTGAAACCAAGTTTGAGCAGAAATCACCGGAACATGCATCACTTGAACTAGAAAATCAAGAACCTGCTGACGACGGACACCAACCAGCTCTGGAGGCGGGATCGGCTCCACAATGGCCACCATGTACTGCTCATGCGCTCGGGGTGGTGGAACGGCGGCGTGTAGAAGGTGCGGGGCAGACGATCTGCTCCGCCATCTTCAATGTCGAAACCCGCTGGGATGAAGCGATGCGGGTCAATCTCGAACACCGCCATTGGAGGCTTCGGAGCAGGAGCCGGAACGGAGCTGGAGGAAGCTTGGGTGTGCGAGGTAGGGCGGATAGGCGGCGATGGTGGCGGCGGAGAAGTAGAGGATGGGGTTTTCTCCGGAGTCGTTTGGTCTCGGGAAACTAGAGAGACGGGGGAGGAAAGGAAGTCCTCTTTTTGGTCCCGCTTCCCAAAACCCGTCGATGGGACTTTAGGCACCCAGACGGACAAGTCAGGCAGCTTGCCGATGTAGTTTTTTTTAACGTGTCCCGAACGAAAACAATTGCGGCACCGGACCTGATTCGTGCATGTCTCTTACGTGTGGCGCATAGCCAAGCAATTCTGACAGTCCCAATAACTCGCAGCCATATCTTCAATCATATCGTCAAAACTTTGCAGATCTCTGATAATATCCTCAGGGGAGGAAGCTCTAGAGGCCAGAGGTGATGGGCTGCAACTCTCGTCATCAGACAGACAGATGGGCTGAACCCTGGAGCCCAACGGAGGAACGTGGCCTGGTGAGGGTGGCTGAAGGGATGCAGGAGAATCCAAACCTTCCAATGCAAAAACTAATCGGCCAGCCGAGGTTCCAGGGTTTAAACGGGCAGGAGATAAACCCTCCGGGGAAGGCGGGATTGTTCCAAACTGAATCACCAGCCTTGCCGGCGGCGGGGTCATCACCGGAGAAGGAAAATCCGCATGCTCATGGGACGAAACATGATAACCAGCTGCTCTGACCGTGGTCACCTCATCGGTGGACGGGCCATAGCTATAGCCCTTACGCGCCGGGTATTGCATGAACGTGGCGAACGTAGCATGTTTCTTAGGAAGAGATTTGGCCGTGCGAGCACGGAGAGAGGATTTGGCCGGAGCAATTTTCATGGGCTCTAAACCAAGGCGAGCTCTCCTCTTAGAGGGGCTAACTAAAACCCATTCCTCTTGGCATTCAGATTGCCAAAGACGAAATTCTTTCTGCCAATCTGGGCCGCCATGACCCCAAAGGTGGAAGAAACACTTGAACTGATCACAAAAAAAACTCCTCTGGTGCAGAATGAAAAAACCCACTTCCTTGCAAGAAACGTTGAATGAGAAAACTCCATGGTGGAGGAAAGATACCTTGAGGTGTGAACAATATCCTCCGATGGCCGCCTCGAGAGCGAACCCCACATTTTCCTCATCAAGCCGGAATGTATGCCGTGCAAAAGAGACCACCATAATGAAATGGCCCGTGTCCACCGTGGGGTGCATCGATCTATTGAAGTTGCGTTGGATCTCAGACGCCAACTTCATCCCCGGGGAGAAATCCAATCCCAAGGAGAGCGCTGCATGGACCGCCATGAGGAAGAAGACAACCAGAAGAGAGAGGAAGTGACGCCGGGAATGATGAGCCGATCAGATGGCAAAACCCACGGAGGGATGTGGGGATCGCCGGCGATGGTGGGTGGCTAGGGTTAGGGTGGCGGTGGAGAGGTGGGAGTCGTCATCGTTCCATCATGATATTTGCAATTCGCGTAAGGGACGGTCATTGATCCATCAGACATCTAGATTCTATCGAATTTGAGCATGTCTATGTTATTATTCGACATAATTGATCCACATAGTTAGTATTTTGAACTCCAAACAATGCATCGCTTTAGCAATCGAATATAAGCGTGAGTATAGTTCATGTTGTGTGTGTAAAGCACATTATCGATACGAAAGTTACACAATGAACATTATAAATAGCTAGCTATGAACAAGTATACATTTGAATTCAACTTAAGGTGGTTTAAAAAATAGACTTCAACATGAAGTCCATTCAATTATTTGAATTCGATATCATGGCATTTGTAAATCATACCTAAATTGTGGGGGCACCAATCTTTGCTCTGATTTTGTACATAATAGCATATATAGTCGTGTACAAAATAGATTCAAATTCAGCTCCTCCATTCCAAAATAATCGTAGTTATAGGATTTTCAAGTGTCAAAATTTCAAAAAGAAGCGGATAATTTAATGAGGTTTTCAAACATACAAGGTCAAATTTAACGTTGTCTATTTAGGTCAATCCTCAAAGTTCAAGAGTACTCTAAACGTGAATGCTTCTATTTCAAAATTTTGAATGAAGCGCCAAAAGAGCCTCTACTCGCACGAAACCGCGTGAGACCAATGTTTGGTAGTAGAAGGAAATTACTTTTCTAACTCCGACCCGTGAAACCTACCGGCCCGACGTCCAAAGGTCTAAACCGGGGTAGGTTTGTAGCTTCATCTAGACGCCACGCAACCGCCTCTGAAAAACATTCATACACAATGGCCGCCTAAGCACACATGCGTGCGGCCGAAATCTCTCCCGCCCACTATTTGGGACACGTGGGATTACCATCCTACCACCGTCCCGCAGTAGGTCCGAAATTTAAGAAGGGGGCAAAGTTTGTACTTTCCCCAAATTTCAAACAAGCGCGTCCCATCTGTTCAAAAAAGCCAAAAACAAGTCCGTCCCAGACCGAAACATGGTTCTCCCTTAGCTCCCCCCCGTCCGATTCCCCATTCGTACTCCGTGGGCGCCAAAACTACCTCTCCACCAGCCGCGAAACCCCGACGTTCTCCATCCGCCACCCCATCCCACCCATCAACCGCCACCCTCCTCCATCACGCCGGAGCCGATACCCCGACATCGTCGTCCACCGCAACCTCAACCGCAACGCCCTCCAAGGCTAGTAGTTGAACCCGAGGCCGAGTCGTCCGTACCCGAGCCAGTTCAACCACACCATCCTGCGGCTCACTGCTGCCGCTCCAACTTCGCCACCATCCACCGCACTGGAGCTGTTCCTGCTACGCCGTCCTTCGCCGCCTCGGATCTGCTTCCCCTCCGCCGACATACGGCCACGGCAACACAGTCAACAATTTGGCCATGGGTTCGTCCAAGCCTGCACCCTCCTCCAAAACATTGGTTTCCCCGGCAAAAAGAAGAAGATCGGCGCGACATGTGGAGGCGACCACACTGGCAACTGGAAATGGTAATCCTCTTCCCTTATTCGTGCAAATCTTACGTGTCTTCTTGCATGGTATTCATCCCACAGAAGACACTAGTTGACCTCTTCTTCTTGATACTAGATGTTCCTAGTTACTCGCGATGCACAAGGTTTCTCCTCATATACTATTTCACCTTAGCTAGAGGTCCGTCGCCCCCCTAGATTTCAATTCCTGGTCAGTTGATTCCCAATTAACGGAAGCATTCCCCGGTGTAACAGGCGCTAGTCCACCTATTACGCCGGGGAAGCAGCGCCTCAGTGTTTATCTTAGGGGCGTGTGGGGCCTAGAACTGCTGGCGCCCGATCTGGAGGTCGGCCGGGATTAAAGGGATGGTCTGGGGGCGCTGCCAAGCACGGCGGTGGTGTGAGGTCGAGGGGAGGGCGGGGCGGCGGAGGCAGGGGTCTGGGCCGGTGGTCGCTGGCGGTTCGAGAAAGATCGTCAATAGTGACTGGCGGGAGGTAGACGAAGGCCATCTGCCCGTTCCATATAGATCGAACGGTTCATAAAAAATCAATTGACCTATTTATTTTCAGTCGACTGTTATCTTGATAGGACCACATGTGGTGGTGTGCTGGAGGAGTACCTGCATTTCCTGTGCTCATATATTACAAAATCATACGGAGTAGAATCTAATTTTGTTTGCCATGCAATGTTGTAGAGCTATCATATGTCTCCTGTCATTTATTTTTCAGCCACCTGCTATTTGCTACTTTTACAGTGCACTAGTTCTGCACACACTTCACCCATACTCTCACTATTGTGTTTTTATGCAAGGGTATTTCAGACTCTGCTGCCTTCACAGAAGCAGAAAATAAAAGAGAGAAGTTGCTCCAGCATGGTATGCAGCTAAGGCAGACATGTTTTAGCCATTTAAAGGTTGCAGTGTCAGCAGATGGAGACGATAAACGTAGCTCTGGAGTTGATGACCTCGCTCCCAATGAACCACCATCCCAGGTGCCTGCTTTAACTTCGCGGTGTCATATGTGGTTGCATGTGGCATATGGTGTCTAGCTTGTATTCGAAAGGCCGAAGTCGGTCTTTATTAAGGTAAGGAAAGATATTTTTTACCTGAACCACCATCCCGGGAGCACCAGAAGTCAAATGGCTAGTCAGGGCACTGGCCGAGCCAGTGAAAAGCCCAACACAGACAGGCATCACCTGGAAGCCAACTAAAATACCATGATGGTGGTGAAGCAGCCCGCCTCCCACCAGGCTCTCAGGTCCTAGATGATCATGCTGACCACTCCAGCCGGATGTCTAGCTTGTATTGCTTCCAATTTGGTTAAATTGCATCTGCTTAGCTTACATAATATACCTTTGAATATGACATGCCTTCCTATTTTTGGTACATACTAGTACATCTGTCTATTAACCATGTTCTTACATCAAACTAATGTTCTTGTGTATCCCTCATCAATCACTTATGATGAGGCAGTCAGGCAAGTGGACTACTATGAGAAAATATCCTCATTTCAAGATTGCAGCGTCAGCCTCCCCACATGATTTGCATGAAACAGCAAGGCTAGATGAAGATAGTGAACGTAGCTCTATAGTTGATTACCGCATTTCCCCTACACTAGCATCGCAGGTGCTTGCTCTAACTTGGCAGTGTGATATGTGGTTGCATGTTGCATATGGTGTCTAGATTGTAATTCTTCCAATCTGGTTAAATTGCATGTGCTATTCTGCTTAGTTTATACATTATACCTGTTAATGTGACATGCCTTCCTGTTTTTAGTACATAGTACATCTTTCTATTAAGCATGTCCTTACATAAAACTATTGTTTTTTTGTATCCCGCATAAATCAATATGACGAGACACCTTTAGTATATGCAGTGTGATATTAGTTGCATCTTTCATATGATTTATAGCATGCGCTGCTTCTAATTTGTTGAAATGCCATTTATGATGGGACGCTTTTAACATGGCAGAGTCATATTGGTTGCACCTTTCATGTGGTGTCTAGCTTGCATTGCTTCTTGTTTGTTGAAATGGTTTCTGCTTAGTTTACACAAATAGTTGTGAATATGCCATGCCGTCCTGTTTTTCGTATTATTCCATCCTGGAATCATGTGTTTGCCTTACATCAAAGTAGTGATTGTCACTATCATGCACGAATGAGTTCTGAAGAGTGAATTTTATTGCTTTTTCTTGTTGGTTTTACTTGACAATTCAAAATCAATAAAGCGGAAGGAAGTTAGCAAGGCAGCAGATGATGGTGCTCCTTCCAAACGGAGGGCCTCTACAGATTCTACTCCTCCACCCCCCAAGATGATTTCCAAGACAACACATGCATAGACACTCAACGTAGCTGTGTTGATGATGAGCACGTCTCCCCTAGTGCACCATCATAGGTGCTCCCTCTAACTTGGCACTGTTATGTGTGGTTGCATTAGGGATGGCACCCGCAGGGTATGGGTACGGGTGGAGCTACCCCATACCCTTAGCCGTCCGCCCTGAGTTTACCCATCACCCATGCCCATACCCGTCAAGGGTACAATTTTTTCCCATACCCGTCACCCGCCAGGGTATATGGGTACCCGCGGGTAGAAATAACCGCGTTTACAACACATCAATTGAGTAGAAAATAGTTGTAAAAAGCAACATATAATCATAAATTATTAATAGCAACACATTTTAAACAGCAATGTACAACAACATATTGTAACAACAACATATTCTCATAAACAAAAATACTTGCCTATAAAGTGACATATAAAAATGTTAAACAACAACACATAATCATAAATAACAACACATACGCATACACTTTTAGTTCACGAAATCATGATAAATTATAGAGATAATTTGAATACACATTAGAGTTTTTACCTACCGTGATTAGGAGGGGAAATGAATACATTGGAATATTAACGGAAACCCACCTGTCAACATTTTAGATGGGTACATGGGTACGCGGGCATGGGTTATATGATCCCATAGCCGTACCCTCTCTACCCGATGGGTATGATATTTTCCCATTTAAGTACCCATGGGTAATTTTTTTGTCCCATACCCTTATCCTAATAGGGTTTTTACCCACAGGGTACGCGGATAGTGGGTACCCATTGCCATCCCTAGGTTGCATGTTATGTATGATGTCTAGCTTGTATTGCTTCTAATTTTGTTGAATTTCATCTGCTTACTTTACACATTATACTTGTGAATAAGACACGTGTTCCTGTTTCTAGAACATACAATATCTGTCTATCACACCATGTTCTTACATCAAAGTACTACTGTTGTGTAACCTGCAACAATCACTTATCATAATACACATTTGACTTGGGAGTGTGATATAGGTTACATCTCGCATTCTTTTCTAGCTTGTACTACTCCTAATTTGTTGAAATGGCACTTATGATGAGACAGTTTTAGCTTGGTAGAGTGATATTTGTTGCATCTTTCATATGGTGTCTAGCTTTCATTGCTTCTAATTTGTTGAAATGCCTTCTCCTTAGTTTACATATCATAAGCTGTGAATATGCAATGCTGTGAATATGCAATGGCACTAATGATGAGAGACCTTTAACTTGGTAGTGTGATGTTGTTTGCATCTTCCATATGATTTATTTCTTGTACTGCTTCACATTTGTTTAAACGACACTTATGATGAGACACTGTTAACTTGGCAGAGCAATATTTGTAGCATCTTTCATATGGTGTCTACCTTCAATTGCATTGCTTCTAATTTAGTGAAATGTCTTCTTCTTAGTTTACACATCATAGTTCTGGTTATCTCATGCCGTCCTGTTTTTCGTACATATTACATCCTCCTGTTTTTCGTCCTGTTTTTCTAACATCAAAGTTCAGTTCATCTGTATCACGCATCAATTTGTTCTGAAGAACTAAATTGTTATTTGTTTTTCTTGTCGGCTTGACTTAACATGGCATAGAGAAAGAGGAAGCAAGACAGAACGACGGGGAAAGGGAAGCAGAAGAATCCTGCAGATTCTGCCGGTACTGATGGTGCAATAATGTCGGCGTCCTGGGAACAGGGGTCCCCAGACTTGCCTGCCTGCGGCCCACGGCGTGGCTCCACCAGCGGCCCTTTACGGCCCATCTTTGCCAGTGAACACTCAAGACCCTCGTGAGGGGCCAAGCCTCGCGAGGCGGACGAGGCAAGACCTCCTCGGGGGCGGCCTCACCAGGCTAGCTCGCGAGGGGCGGAGAGATCAAGGCAAGGGGCACCTTGGGAGGTTTCTGTGACGCAAGCCATGACGACCGGGGCTAGGCGGGCGCCAGCGCGCACAGTTTCCTCGTTTCCTCTTTGGTTCTAAAGAGGCAAGCGCAGGTGAGGAGTCCCGAGCCATCAGGCAAAGGTTTCCATATCGGTGCAACGAGACCAAGACCAGCAAGACGGCAGGACGGAGGTCACCGTGGAGCCCAAGACGGCGTCACCACCAGAGCCTTTGGCAGGCGAAGACCACCTTTAGTCAGGATAACTTGTACTAGTTGTCTCCCTTCAAATTTGGCCGTTGTGGCATCCCTTGCCGCCAGCATTTGGGAAGAGGACCAGGGCCTCTATAAATAGGGCTAGCCACCATAGTAGGAGGCAACAGATCCGAGGCCATTCAGATCATCCTCATCCACACAAACTCACCAAGAACAAGACCACCTCTCCTCAAGAGGTTGTTATTCCCTTGTAACTATTCTCCCTCGAGCCCAAGAGGCAATCCACCACACCACACTAGAGTAGGGTATTACACCACCTCGGTGGCCCGAACCAATATAAATCTTGTGTCCCTTTGTTCTGCGAGTTTGACGCGCTGAGCCTTGAGATGGCAGTGAGGGAGAGTGCTAGGGGGAGGAGAGATTTTCGTGCACACCCCAGTGTTCGAACCTCAAGGGTTTTGCTAGAACTCGAAATCCGACATTTGGCGCGCCAGGTAGGGGGTGCGCTAAAGCCTTCCTCCCACCGATCCGCGTTCCATCGCTCCACCACATCCAGGGCGGACGCGCGTCTCGCCCGCGCTGGGCGCCGGGCTGCCCTTGCCGCCCATGTCGCTCAGAAAGCCCCTGTCGGCGGGCCTCCCAGTCGTTCCCCGTCACCCGCCGCCACCGGTCTGGCAGGAAATGAGCAGCAAGCGTCCTCACTGCACCCTTCTATGCAGCGGGACGGCCGCACCGCCACTCCATCGCTGACCCCGGCCAGCACATCATCTCACGATCGCCGCGCGCTGCTCATGGCGCGCAAGCTCCTGCGCTACCGCCCGGTTGACGATCTCTGCGAGGACTGGCTGGACCGTATCGCCGAGCTCGTCAGCGCCGCAGGGGGCTCCCCCGCACCATCCCTCTCGCTGCCTCGCCCTCCGCCAGCTACGGCGACGTAGCTCACGGAGCGCCTCCACCACCTCTGCACCGAGACGGCGCTCTGGCACCAAGGCGCGCGGCCCCCCGGCGTGACCTACCACACCGGGCGCCCGCACGAGAAGAAGGAAGCTGCCAAGAGATTCCTCGGCCACGGGAAAACGCTCCCGCGCTCCCACCGCCACCACCACAAGACCAGGTGCCGCCTGCGGTGGCGGTGCGCGGGCATCCAGGTCGGGCCCCGCATCAGCAAAGGGCCCCGGTGGGCACGGCAGGCTGCCGCGCCTTCACTCCTGAGCTACGTAGCATTGTCTGGCCGGGCAAGTTCAAGCCGGACCTGCCTCCTCGCTACGACGGCACCCCCGACCCTGCGGAGTTCTTGCAGCTCTACGAGCTCAGCATCGAGGCGGCCAACGGCGACGAGAAAGTCATGGCAAACTGGTTCCCTATGGCTCTCAAGGATGGAGCTCGCTCGTGGCTCCTGAACCTGCCTCCTGGCTCGATCTCCTCCTAGGATGAGATGCGCGACCGCTTCGTCGCCAACTTCCAGGGCACTCGCAACCGCCCCCCGGCCGCGGGCAACCTGTGCCGCATCAAGCAGCAGCCAGGAGAGACCTTGCAGAAGTACATCCAGCGCTTCAACAGCGTTTGCCTCAAGATCCCCAAGGTGACGGATGAGGCCATCATTTCCGCGTTTTCTGATGGCGTCCGCGACGTCAAGATGAAGGAGGCGCTCACCATCCACGAGGAGTTATGCACGGCTCTGGAGCTGTTCAACATGGCGACCAAGTGCACAAGAGCTGAGGAGGGGCGCATTTCCCTCCTCGAGCTCCCTGCTACCGACCCGGAGGAGAAGAAAGCCATGGCCAAGGACGTGAAGCGCAAGGGAGTGGCCGTGCTCGCAGCGGAGCCGGATACGAAGCGCGGCCGGGACCATCCCAAGTCGTCCAATAGCAGCCGACCGTTCTGCGCCTTCCACAACATACACAGCCACAACACCAACGACTATCAAGAGCTCAGGGCCATTCAAGATGGACGCTTCGGTCGACACCCCGAGCACAACGACCGGGGCTACGGTCGAGGAGGAGGACGAGGCGGAGGATGCTGGGATGATCGCGGCCCCCGCCAGGAGTGGCACGACCGGCCTCGCAAGGACCGTTGGCAGGACTAGCCTCATGGGGGCGCCTGGAGGGACCAGCCCCGCGAGGACCGCCCTTAGGGCGATGCCAGTCTTCCTCCACTGCCGCCGCCACCAAGAAGGAATGATGACCACCATTAGGACGAGGGGGCTGGGCGCTTCCAGGAATCGCGTGCCTTCGCCTACATCTTGGGCGGAGCTCAGGCCCCAGCATCTCAGCGTATCTTTAAGCAGTTTGCTCGCGAGGTGAACGCAGCCCCTCCTAGTCTTGAGGCCACGCGCCCGCTCAGGTGGTCCAAGTGCGCCATCACTTTCAGCTCGGCGGACCAGCTCAAGTGCGCGGCCACTCCTGGCGCCCTCCCGATGCTCTGCTCACCCGTCATCAGCAACGTACAAGTCACCAAGACCCTCATTAACGGCGGCGCAGGGCTTAACGTCCCGTCCGTCGAGACATTGGACGGCCTCCAAGTGCCATACGATCAGCTTTAGCCCACCAAGCCCTTCTCAGGAGTGACTGACGGCTCCACCACCCTGATAGGGCAGGTCCTCCTCCCTATCACCTTCAGACAGCGCGACAACTACCGCACCGAGCTCATCGACTTTGACGTTGCTCACATCCGTCTACCGTACAATGCCATCCTCAGATATCCGGCCCTGGCCAAGTTTATGGCAGTGACCCACCACGGCTACAACGTCCTCAAGATGCCAGGAAGCAGCGGGATCATCACAGTCCCCTGCGAAGAAAGAGATGCGGTGTGCTCCCTCGAGCGTGCCTTCCAAGCCGCGGCAATCGAAGACCCTGACAGCAAGGGCGCGTACCCTCCTGAGGCCACCCCCAAGAAGAAGAAGCAACTACTCCGTACAGGGCCTCAGGGGAGCGGTGCCTCTAGCGGTACCACATCAGGATCAGCACCCGCACCTGGGGTGCCTCCCTCCCTCGCATAGGAAGGCACGCCCGGCGCCCTCCTCGGGCAGGGCTCGGGGGCTCTCTTCTGGAGGGCCTCAGACCTACGAGGGAGGCGCTCGGGCACCACGTGGAGGCGTGCTTTCCAGCATGCCTTCCTCAGGGGGACCCCAGGCAAGGAGCGCCCGGCGCTCAGGAGTTCATCGCCACGACCACTCAGGAGCTGCAGGATGCAAGAGCCATGCGATGCGACCGCCGCCCACCTGGCGCAGCTCCCCATCCTGGCGAGGATGGCGGGCTATGCGTCGGCATCGACATCCCAGGCCTCAACAGGGCCGCATCTCAGGAGCGCTTCTGGCCTTCGCGCGTGGGTCGTTGCGAGGGCCTACCTCACAGCTATGTTTGCATGCCATTCGGCCTGCCGAGCATGGCGGCTGCCTACCAGCGCAACCTGCGGAGCGTCCTGGCAACCCAGGAGGCCCGGCACCACGCAGTCCTGGCGGAGATGGAGACGGTCCTCAAGGAGCCGCCTGGACCCCTAGAGCCTCCTGAGGCTCAGGGCCCCGGAGGCTCATGAGGAGCAACCCCTTCGCCACGCATCTTCAGCTACCCCGACATCCCTTCAACAATGGAACCAGGTGACATTTTCCAAGTTTATTTAGCTGGGAGCGCCCCCCGGGCTGCATCATTCCCAGACTGCGTGGCCCTGTCCCTGCGGCATGTATCCTTTTTACGTCTTTAGCTTACTCTACTGGGGCGCCCCTCGGGCTGCATCATCCCCAAGTCGCTCGGGTCCGTCCCGGTGGCGTGTATCGTCCTCGCATTTATCTAAGCTAGTTCGCTCCCTTGCATAAGTTATCTATGGTTATTACCTGCTTGATTGTCACCCATCGTGACCGCCCGCGTCGCCGATCTACCCCATGCTCATCCCGCAACGGGAGCTACTCACGCTGGCACGACGCTTGTGCTCGGGTCCGTCCCTGCAACGCTGACAAATCTGAGCGATCAAGCTCTGACTCGCGGCATGCCTCGCGCACGTCACCACACCAGGCCCTCAGTGCCTTCATCTTCTTGCGGAGTGACCAGTGGCAGACCGGTGATCGTAGTGGCAATTTGCGTCCCTCCTCGCGCTAACCTGCAGGAACCTCCTGAGGACAACTGCAGGCGGTACCACGGGCTCCCTCTTCTCCCATGCAATTCGCTTGCGCGTTAAAAGGGGGGCTCCTGAGCATCGCGACTCAGGAGCTCTTACTGGCTCTCCAGCCCTCACCCCCTGGCCTTGACCATGGCATCGCGACCTGGCATACCAGCGGCGGCTGAGCTCGCTCGAGGGCCGGGACCTGAGGACGTAGAGCACATAGACGAGCACGGAAAGGAGAGTGTTGGGATAATACCACTGGGCGTAAACCGGCCAGGAGAGGCCGGGTTAACCCCATAAGTAGTTCATCTGTATCTGAAGTCCATGAAGACAGACGGTGACGCTTCATGAAGGCCCAGGGCCCAAAGCCGGTTTAAGGCCTGTAGACATAAACCGGCATTGATATGTAAACTTGTGTTGTAAGATAGAAGTAGCAGAGACCGAGCCGGACACGATTATGAGCCAGCCTCGGGATTCTGTAAACCGACGGGCGTCAACCCATGTATATAAGGGGACGACCCGACAGCGGTTCAAGGACAATAGACCACAACTCGAGACTCAGGCAAAGCGTATTCGCTCCCTGGTCATCGAAACCCCATCAATTCCACCACAACTAGACGTAGGCTTTTACCTTCATCGTAAGGGGCCGAACTAGTATAAAACTCTCTTGCGTCCCTTGTCCGCTTTAACCCCTTTAAGCTAACCCGTAGCGATGGCTCCACGACTAAGTCCTTTCTCTAGGACATCTGCCGTGACAAAACCACGATAGTTGGCGCCCACTGTGGGGCTATCGCACGATGGTTTCAAGTTCTTGGAGGGCAACTTCGAAGGACTCAAGGGTTACGCTATGGGCCGGATGACCAAGAGTCGTCGTGGCAAGCTCTACATCGACGATGCAGGCTGGGGCCCCGAGGCCGGCTCAATCGAGTACGGGTATCGGGTCCCCTTTGGTGGCATACACGTTTTCATTGGCAAGATCGGCGAACCGGGCCCTGAGCCGGACATCTGCACCAACCTCGTCGAAACGGCTCAGCGTGCGAGATCTGCCCAGGTCAAGCCTTTCATGAAGTGTGCCTTCTTGTGAGTTATCCATGGAGGGGAATCTGAGCATAGATCGGAATCTAGTGATGAGACCGTCGTTTATTCCGGCAACGAGTCATCGACCGGAGAGACCGAGTCGTTATATCAGTTACAAGATGGCCGGATTGGGGGCTGTTCCGGTGGCGACAGTATTCTGAACCGGGTGGCGATCTTCATGGCCGGCACGCAACCGGCGCTCCACTCTTCGACCGCAGCGGCGATGATTTCTGGATCAACAGCGGCCGGGGCAAGAGGCCCTGTGGGACCGCCAGCTCAGGTTCTATCTGATTTGTTTGACGCGTTGGCGACGCTGATGGCGGAGGTTAACCCGGCGGATCAGGATGCACACAATGCGGAAATCGCGAAAGTGAAAGATCAGATCATCTAGGCCAAAGCCGACTTAGCAGCTGAGGATACCAGGATAGTCGCGGAGCGGGCCGCTTTGGATGCACAAGCTTACCGGATTATGTTGGATCAGAGTGCGTCGAACGAAGTCCTGAAGAGGAGGCACCGATCTCGCCTGCCGCCCGTTTATGACGCTAGAAATTTCTTTAACACCCCAGGAGCAGGGACCAGTAATCCACCGGTGGTAAACCGGGCAGAGGCACCTGGAGCGGGGGCGCCGGTTCAGCCACGTTTGGTGGATCCGCCTCGTCAGAACAACATTGTAGTACCGCATGTCCCCACGCCACCGGGTCATTATTCTAACATAATGGATAACATTGTCGCTGCCGCTTCACGGCTGGCGGCCATCCCGATCGAAGGCGATTCTCCGGCGGCAGTCGAGACGCGTCGGGTTAAGGAGCTTCTTCAGACAGCCTTGGTTCAACAGGGGGCTTATTCATATAGTCACGACCGCATTCATTCCACTCCCCGTCCAAGCCGGAGTTATAGCAGGCGTATGGATGAACCGGCAGTGTCAAGCAATGCGCGGAACCGTGATCCGCCCCGTGGAAATAACCCGGCGGGTGGTGCTGGTGATGCTCAGGAGGTGGTAGACCGGGCTCGGGCACATAGAGAGGCCGAGTTAGCGGCGCAGCATGAAGCCCGTCAGCTTACTCCGGTTCATCCAACGACATCGGTGGAACCAAGAGTTACCTCTAACTCTTTGCGACTGCCGTGTCTCGTCCCGACGTTACGCAATGTGCGCCTGCCCAAGGATTTCAAGGGCCCGCGCAAGGTGCTGAATTACACCGCCGATTTATCCCCTGAAACATGGGTCGAAAGCTATGAGATGGCCATGGAGATGCTGGATGTGGATGATGCGGCATGTGCGAAATACTTCACCATGATGCTAGAAGGGACAGCCCGCACTTGGTTAAAGAGCTTACCGGCTAATTATATCAGGTCATGGGCCGAGTTGAGAGCCCGGTTCATTCAGAATTTGAAGGATACATGCAAGCAGCCCATGTCAATTGTGGACTTAGCTGCCTATGTCCAGGAGGAAGGAGAGTCAACAACCCATTGGGTGCGCCGGGTTTCGGAGATTTTGCATTCATCGGACCGCATCAACGCTGACACCGCAGTTTTAACATTGGAAGGCAATTGCCGGTTTGAACCCCTGAAGTTGAAGTTGGGACGGCTCAAACGTCATTGTAATGACATGGGAACCCTCATGGCTACACTGGTGAAGTATGCCGACTCGGATAGTACCAAGGATCCCGAGTCTGACGATGATAAGACAGGGAAGGGAAAGAAGAGCGGCAACGCCAAGGGGCAGCACCACAACCCGGCGGGTCATGGAAACGGCGGCAAGCGTAAAGCGGACCACAGTTTAGACTTTGTGGCTAACACTAATACACATGACAAGGGCCAGCGGCGTAAGGGTAAACCGCCCCAGCGCGGTGGAAAGCCAAGTCCTAATCCGGACCGTTCTTATCTGTTGAACCAGCCCTGTCCAAAGCATGGGACGAAGGAGGACCCGTCCACGCACCTCTGGAAAGATTGTTACATCATGCAAGAGTTCAAAAATTCCGATTCTTTCCGGTATGATCATGGACCAGGAGGCGGTTCGGGCCCCGGTTCTCATGGGCCGGGTTATGGCGGAGGAAATTCCGGTTCAGGCTTCCACGGCAATCAGGGTGGACATAACAATCAAAGTAATCAGGGTAACCAAGGTGGCTATAATCATCAGGGCAATCAGCAGCAGCAGCAGTCGGGTTACCAGAGCAACCTGAAGCAATTGAATGGCGGACAGTATCATGTCTTCACCACTAGCTTAGAGAAGCGCGATCAGAAGCTTCATAAAAGGGCGGTGAATGCTGTTGAACCGGCGGTGCCCTGTTATTTGCGCTGGTCCGAGCAGCCGATTGTGTGGAGTAGGGAGGATCATCCACCCTGGGTTGATAATCCGGGTCATCTGGCTCTGGTGGTCGCACCTCAGGTGGGAGGTTATAAGTTCACTAAGGTACTCATGGATGGAGGGAGTAGCATTAATATCCTGTATCATGAAACTTTTCGTCGCATGGGGTTAACAGATAAAAATCTTAAACCGTCCAATACGGTGTTCCATGGTGTGGTGCCAGGTAAGTCGGCATATCCTGTTGGTAAGATAGCTCTGGAGGTGACTTTTGGAGATGGGCATGACTCGAGATCAGAAACCTTGACCTTTGAAGTGGTGAAAATCAGAAGCCCGTATCATGCCCTATTTGGACGGCCAGCTTATGCTAAGTTTATGGCACGGCCTTGTTATGTCTATCTGTAGCTCAAGATGCCGGGTCACAAGGGAACTATAACCATGCATGGGAGCCGCAAGATTGCTCTGGAGTGTGAAGAAGGTGATGCGGCTTATGATGAGTCGGTTTGTGCAACAGAAGAGTTGAAGTTTTACAAAGACAATGTTGATCCGGCAGATATGACTTCGTTGAAGAAACCAACTACAGAGCATGATCCGGCCCTGAAATTTAAATCGGCTGATGAGACTAAGCTTGTTGACTTCATGCCTGGCGATTCGTCCAAGCAGTTTAGCATCAACGCTAACTTGGATTCGAAATAGGAAGGCGCGCTCATCGAGTTCCTCCGTGAGAATCGGGACATCTTTGCATGGAAGCCTTCTGACATGCCTGGTGTACCGAGAGAACTCGCTGAGCACACTCTCAATGTTGATCCCAAGTATAAACCGGTCAAGCAGTTTCTCCGCCGGTTCAATGAAGAAAGACGCAAAGCTATTGGAGAAGAAGTAGCCAGGCTCTTGGCGGCTGGATTTATTGTTGAAGTATTCCATCCTGAGTGGTTGGCTAATCCGGTGCTGGTCCTTAAAAAGAATGGCACTTGGTGTATGTGTGTGGACTACACAGATCTCAACAAAGCTTGTCCAGCAGATCCTTTTTCCCTTCCCTGTATTGATCAAATTATTGATGCTACGGCGGGTCGCGAGCGCTTAAGCTTTTTGGATGCATATTTTGGTTATCATCAGATCAAAATGGCAGTTAAGGACCAGGAGAAGACAGCCTTCATAACTCCCTTTGGAGCCTTCTGCTATGTGTCCATGCCCTTTGGGCTCAAGAGTGCCCACGCGACTTATCAACGGTGTGTGCAGAATTGTCTTCATAAACAGATCGGCCGCAATGTTCACTCCTATGTGGATGATATTGTGGTAAAATCAAGGAAGAAGGAGACATTGATTGATGACTTGAAGGAAACCTTTGATAACCTGCGGGTTTATAAAATGATGGTTAATCCGGCCAACTGTGTCTTTGGTGTACCTGCAGGCAAGCTCTTGGGCTTTTTGGTGTCTAACAGGGGCATTGAAGCTAATCCAGAAAAAATCAAAGCCATCACCTCCTTGGCTAAACCGAAGTGTATCAATGATGTTCAACGCCTGGCAGGCCGGATTGCCGCGTTGAGCCGGTTTGTCAGTCACCTTGGCGAGAAGGTCATCCCTTTGTATCAGATGCTGAAGAAAACGGATAACTTCGTCTGGAGTGACGCCGCTAATGAAGCATTTGAGGACTTAAAGCGGCAGCTGGCTAATCCACCGATTCTCGCTGCTCCCGTGGATAAAGAACCGTTGTTGCTATATGTGGAAGCTAATGCTCGGGCTGTTAGTGTGGCTATTGTGGTGGAGCGCAAGGAGGCAGGAAAGGAATATCCGGTTCAGCGGCCAGTTTACTATATCAGTGAGGTACTTATTGAGTCCAAGCAGAGGTACCCGCATTGGCAAAAATTGGTGTATGGGGTTTTTATGGCTAGCCGGAAGCTTAAGCGGTATTTCCAATGTCATCCCATCACGGTGGTCAGCTCTGCTCCTTTGGGGGATATAATCCAGAACAAGGAAGCAACTGGCCGGATTGCTAAGTGGGCTATCGAGCTCGGGCCTCACGGGTTGAAATACATACCCCGAACGGCGATCAAATCTCAGGCACTTGTGGATTTCATCAATGATTGGACAGAATTACAAGCGCCAGAGGAGAAGCCAGGTCATACTTATTGGACTATTCATTTTGATGGGTCCAGGCAATTGGAGGGCTCGGGGGCTGGAGTCGTATTAACTTCCCCACGAGGTGATAAGTTTTGTTATGTTCCCTTGCACTAACAATGCAGCTGAATATGAGGCTTTACTCCATGGTCTTCGGATGGCTAAGGAGATGAACCTAAGCCGAGTTAAGTGCTTCAATGACTCGGATCTGGTGGCTCAACAAGTGTCGGGCACTTGGGATTCCAAGGACCCACTAATGGCAGCATATCGTCGTGAGGTGGACATTGTTGCAGGTCACTTTAAAGGTTATCAGGTGGATCACGTGGACCGGCAGAAGAATGAAGCGGCGGACGCTTTAAGCCTCCTGGGTTCCCAGCATAAACCGGTTCCACCTAATGTCTTCCTGGATGTTTTGCATAATCCATCCGTCAAGCTCCCTGGTGAAGAGGATTTGGCTATTCCTGATCCGGAGGCTCAGTTGGTGGCGGCCCTACATGTTATCCTGGATTGGACGGTTCCATATCTGGCGTATATGAACCGGGGCGAGTTACCAGAGGATGAAACTCTGGCCAGGCAGATAATCCGGCGGTCCAAGTCCATGACTATTATTAATGGAGAGTTACATCATTGCAGTGTGACAGGGGCATTTCAACGTTGTGTGTCTCCTGAGGAAGGCCGTGAAATTTTGCGTTAGATCCACGAAGGAGATTGTGGACACCACGCCGGTTCAAAATCTTTGGTGGCCAAGGCGTTTCGTCACGGTTTCTATTGGTTGATAGCTCATGCTGATGCCGAGGACTTGGTCAAAAGATGTGATGGCTGTCAGAAATTCTCAAGACGTGCTCATGTATCGGCTCAAGAATTGAGGATGATTCTAATCACCTGGCCGTTTGCAACTTGGGGGCTGGATATGGTTGGGACTTTCAAGAGGTCCAAGGACAAGAAGACCCACCTTTCGGTGGCGGTTGATAAGTTCACGAAGTGGGTGGAGGTAGAGCCAGTTAGTAAGTGTGACGCAGCCACGGCGGTTCAATTCATCAAAAAGGTGATCTTCCGGTTTGGCTTTCCACGCAGCATTATAATAGACAATGGTACCAATCTGTCAAAAGGTGCCATGAAGGAGTTCTGTCAACATGAGCACATCCGGCTTGACGTATCAGTGGCTCACCCATAGTCTAATGGTCAAGCGGAGAGGGCCAATCAAGAGATCCTGAGAGGCATCAAACCCCGGCTTATGGTTCCTTTGCAACGGACGCCGGGTTGTTGGGTTGAGGAGCTACCTTCAGTGTTATGGAGCATCAATACCACACCCAACAGATCGACAGGATACACACCGTTCTTCATGGTTTATGGAGCGGAAGCGGTTCTTCCTACTGACATCCGTCATGACTCACCTCGTGTAGCGGCATACGTTGAAGCTGACAACGAGAAGGCACGGTAGGAAGCTCTTGACCTATTAGATGAGGAGCGTGACATGGCGGCAGCCCATTCGGCGATTTATCAGCAAGATCTGCGTCGTTATCATAGCCGCCGGGTTAGAACCAGAACCTTTCAAGAAGGAGATTTGGTGCTTCGACTCATCCAGGATCAGACGGATATGCACAAGCTATCCCCCCTTGGGAAGGACCTTTTGTGGTCAGCAAGAATCTGCACAACGGGTCATACTACCTAATCGATGTTCGAGAGCGCAAGGACTCACGTAAATTGGAGGAGGAGACCAACCGGCCGTGGAATATTGCCCATCTTCGGCCCTACTATACTTGAGCTACAGGCTCTGCTTATCTACATATTATGACATTTTATATATTATGATCAATATAATAAACTAGAACCTCAGCTAAAGCGGGGTATCTGTTGTTTTCTTACATCATGTCTGGTTACATGGAGCTTACAAAGCGGCGTCCGGTTTACCCCTTGATTTAGCTTCTCAAAACTTGATATTAGATCACTTGAGGGCTTGGTCGTATCTGAACCATAGCTACACCTCTTGATCGGTGTAATGCCATAGCATCACTTGGGGGCTTGGTCGAACCCGAACCATAGCTACACCTCTTGATCGGCGCAATGCCACAGCATCACTTGGGGGCTTGGTCGAACCCGAACCATAGCTACACCTCTTGATCGGCGCAATGCCACAGCATCACTTGTGGGCTTGGTCGAACCCAAACCATAGTCACACCTCTTGATCGGCTCAAAGCCACATCAATCCGGGGCCAAAGAGAGTGTTGTAAAACAACAGCTCAAACATAGGCACCCACTGAGCACAGCTCACAATGTTGTTTGGAGATTTTTTGCTGTCGAATTTAGGGCCTGGCAGCCCGTGAAAAGCCTCGACTACAACGATTTTATTTGCCTTTTGCTAAGTTTCTCTTTCTTTTGATAAGATTTGTGATGTTTTCAAACCGGTGTTTAGCAACCCGGTTAGGCTGTCAACTACAAGTTGTCAGTACACGATCAAATTATAAATCCGGAGACTATCAGCCCGGTCTGGTTTTGACTCGAAGTCACCAGTATGGAATAAACCGATGTTTATCACTGCCCAGAATGGTTTTCTGATAAACCGGCATCATATAACAGGAATTACTTCTACTCCGGATTAGGGTTATTACCCTCATTACAAAGTTGGTCAGCCAACACTATGCCTAAAGTCACAGGTATCATATATTTCCATATTTGGTTATCTTTTACAACCTTGGTTATATATGTATTTGGGTATCATGACCCGCCCGGTGGTAAACCGCCAGGGCATTTTAAGCTTCTTATCTGTAGGAACAACTTGAATAAATAGCTATGGATTATGAACATCATATCTTAAAGCATGGCGGTTTAACACGCATCAGTTGCAGATAAATATGCACGAAGGCATAACAGACCAATTGTTTTAACTAGCCTATTACAAGGCATTTCAGTGCCCAAAGGGATAATTGTTTCTCAATAAGTATTGCAGCATGTGGAAGACTAAACCGGCCCCCGGATTATGATTGCTTATCAGCTTGACCAGACGGTTGCGGATCAGCTTGCACCGGTTCATCTTCTTCGTCTCTACCCAGCGGCTGGAAGTCAACATTTGTCCAGTCGATCCCAGTTAAAGCTTGGAACACAACTTCGTCGCTTATAAGGGTTGAGGATTCAATATCAGGGGCATAAGTGTGCTTACGGATTGGAGAGATCGGGTTTTGAGCCTTAGGAGTTGGTGCAGCAACCCGTTTGTTATTGGTATCATAACTCGCCTGGTAAAATGAAAGATCAGCCTCTTCAGCAAGTTGACAAGCCAGTGGACGTACTTCCCTGTTTATGGCACGGAGATCTTCAGTGCCAAATTCTGATCCGTCTTCTTTTAAGCTTGGGTAGCCTTTGGCCACGTCCGTCGGATCAAGGTCAGGCACCCATGCTTTTGCCCGGGTTAGGGCAGTCAGAGCACCAGCCCTTGCAGCAGACCTCTTTAGCTCTTCTACCCAGGCAGGCAGCATAGATGGCATGTCTAAGGTATCCTTGATTAATGTCGGGGGTGCCTTATTGTGAGAAGCGGTGCAGATAATTCGGTGTGCGCCGGTATACAGTTGCTCTATCAACGTGTAGGCAGCCTTCAGCTTCTTTTGAACATCAGAGCCCGGATGACTAATGCGAGTTCCTGCATCATTACAAATATCAGTAAACCGGCAACGCATGTGAAGATATGTTGAAAGTATAAAGCAAGGATGCTTACCAAACACAGCAGCGGTCATAGCATGTACTTGCCGCTTCACACCAGTCAGCTCATCTACCACCAGTTTGAGAGCAGCTTCTGCGTCTTCAGCTCTTTTCCGCAAAGCGGATTTCTCTGTGTTCCAATCCGCCCGCTCCTTGGCGAAGCTCTCCTTTAGCTTTTCCATAGCGGCTAAGGCGCTCGTCAGCTCATCTTTAGCTTTGGAAGTTTCGGCCTGTTGGGACTTGATGTTCTCTTGCAGATCAGCGGTTTGGCTTTCCTTCTTGCTCAGTTCAGCCTATACAGAGACAGATACATAGTGAGTTGACAGTACATATTTGAAGTACCAAACACATAACAAGTTATGCCCTTGATACTTGGGGGCTAATGCATATTTGCTCCTTGTCAGAAATTTCTACAAGTCCCAAGCACAATACTAGTATTAATCTTGGCACTTGGGGGCTAATGTATGTTTGCTCAAAAACTGTTGGTATGGGAATTCTTATACAGTCCCGGTTCATCTTTATAAACCGGCCCTTGGGGGTTATACCAGTGAAAGAGCAGTATGGCGAATTTAAGGAACCGGTTCATCCTAAAGAGGTAATCCGGTCCCTGGAGGCTAATTATGCAAAATTGAATCATGACAAAAGTCCCGGTTTAGATTGGTATCATAAACAGTCACTTGGGGGCTATTAGGAGTTGATAAGCTGCAATCGGACAAAAGAGAATAATAGTAGTTACCTCATATCGCTCTTTCATTAAGTTTACCAAACTAGCTTCATAGTCACGGCTGGTATACAGACAGTTCAAGAAGCCAGAGTGAATGTCTTGAGCATTGAGATGGGCGTAGCTTGATAAATCGGCATTCCATTTGCCTTTGCCGATAGCAGAGAGATCGTCCTTGGCAGTATGCTTTGACAAAGCGACAGGGTTGCCAGGAGTGGTGTGGCCAGTGCGAGTAATCATAATGTCATCATCTTGGTCATCAGCAGCCTTCTCTGGAGTTGGCGGTTTGTCAGTATCCTTAACTGGACTGACCGGTTTGTCATCAGTTCGGACAGGGCTGGTTGGCCGGTCTGCATGGCTGGTAGTATCAACTTGCACTTTTTCAGCAAGGAAGTCATGGTCTTGAAGCGGCGGATCGTTAAGCATGTCGTCAGCGTCGGTTTCTTCTGGATCTGGCATTTTTTCCGGTTCAACAGCTACATTATCATCAGCCGGTTTGCTTAACCGAGCATTCTTGCTGGGTCTCGGCTTGGCGCTGAGAAAAGATAGACATGAGAATCAGTACAGTATGAAAAGATAACATATCAAGAATAAAGACATGTGCATAGCTCACCCAGGAACTGTTTTGAGGGGTGGAAGCTGTGTGGCCGATGACTCGCCAGAAGATGAGTGAGAAGTACCCTGATAATTTGAATCAGACGGGTTAAGAGGCTGGCAGAAACAACCTGCTTTGGGGTATGAAGTATCAATAGGATAAGAGACCTCTGAACGGCGTTTCCGAACCGGACTGTTCGGTAAACCGGCGGAGGTAACTACCTGGCCGTTGTGCCGGGTTGTACGGCAAGCCTCGTGCTGCTGCGTCTTCAAAAGAAAGTTTGGGTCCAAGTAAGCAAGAGGGTGAGAAAATTTTACTTTCCGGTTTACTTGACGGATTTTTGATGTTGGCAGAGGATCTGAATCGGAGGAAAGAATGGTTACCTCTATGTCCTCAGCATGACTGCCTTCAGCGTCGTCCTTATAATAATCATTGTCAATGAGATGTACGAAAAATGAACCAAGAGAGTCAAGTTCTACCTCTGGTTCCGGATTACCGACATCGTCATCAGCTGGTAGATCGGAGGATGCAGTGGTCTTTTCTTGGCAGGTTTTTTAACAACCTTGGTCTTTGGACGAACTGGCTTGACCGGTTTGTCTTGTGGCTTCGCCGGTTTATCTTGTGATGGTTTCTTGTTCCAGAACGGATCATCACCCTGTCAGAAAATAATCACACTTTCAGAAAAAATTTGGACAGAAGCAACTTCAGATAAAAAGATTATATGATTCTTACAGCTGGTGGTTTGTTGAAGGTGCAGAAAGGGAGTAGTCCGGTTTGGGCACAGACAGCCTCCGGTTCGTTCAATATCTTTTTTACAGCCTTAGTGAGTTCTGCATCTGTAAGCTGAATGTCAATGTGCCGCTGAGCATCCTTCAAATTCCCCGTATACTCACACATCAAATCAGAGCGCCGGCTTAAAGGCAGAATACTCCAGCTTATCCAACAACGAGCAGGGTCAACTCCGGTCAAACCGTTTGCCATGAAGGCTCTAAGCTTTGATAATTGAGGAGCATAGTTGGCCCTTTCTCTTGTAGTCAACCTCTGAGGAAAAGGATGTGTGTTGCTCAGGCGTTCAGGGCGGTAACCCGGCAGGGGGTTTTCATCAGATGGAGAGGTATCCATGCAATAAAACCAAGTCTGGTTCCATTCTTTAGGGTGACTGTGGAGTTTGGGATGAGGGAAGGTGACTTCTTTCGTTTTCTGAACCGCCATTCCGCCTAGTTCCGTATTGGGTCCATCCGAGAATTCTGTGTGACGGTTTAAGTGAAAGAAATCCCTAAACAATTCGACTGAAGGTTCATCTTGCAGATAAACCTCACAGAAGACTTGGAAGTGGCAGATATTGGTCACAGAATGGGGACTGATGTCTTGAGGGCGCAGTTGAAAGCTGGCCAGTACATTTTTGAACCGGGAGGGCTAAAACCTCGTCCGAGATGATCAGCAAACACGACTACGTCTCCGTCCTTGGGTGTAGGAGGATTTTCCGGGCCACGAACCCTCCAGTGGATGACATTGTAACGACCCGACCCGAAATCGGTCAAGTCTCTGTGTAGCTGTACCATCCCAAGATCATGCTGGCACACACAATACATTGATGCAAAGATTCAAAGTTCAATCACACCTGAATTTATTACACAATTCTCATATCGAGTCTTTATTACATCATAATAAATTCGGCCGAAGGCCAACTCATGAGAAATAAACTAAATAAAGCTGCGGAAGCGTAGACGAATAGCGAGTCCATCCGACTCCATAGGGCAATCGCCAAGCGTGGATCGTAGCCTCACTCCTGATCGGAAAATTCCTCTGCAACATAAGACGTTGCAGCCGTGTAGGTCAGCATTTTGAATATGCCGGCAAGTCATGAAGAGAGAACAACAATAAAATTTCTAATACTATATGCAATTTGGCTGTGGGGCTCTAAGTTTCATTGTTTTGCGCAAAAGCCGGTTTTTTCCTACAACAATGACTTGTTTGCAATTACTACAAAATGTTGGTAGTTATTGAGATGGTTCCGCCAACCAATGTCTGGTTCCTAATTATTAAATAACCCCCTCAATTAATTTATTAAGTTCAGTGTTGAGATATACGAAATACTCCAATTCCAGAGGCTCATTTGTCCGTAACCGGGGACACGGCTAATTGATTATGTTGTTACTCTGCAGAGGTTTGTGCACTTTACCCGCAAGAATTGTTCCCTCCTTTAAGTCTTCGCACTGCCTGGTGTTTGAAGACGGGACGAACGAAACAGGGTCTTCCGAAGAGTTCCTCTGGGCCACTGCCGGTGCCCATCCAATCCTACTGTTCTTCTACATGTCGTAGCACCGTCCGGCCAGAGTCACGCCTAGGGTCGACCAAGCCAGAGCCCATAAGGGCTTGCGGCTGCGCAGGTAAGCTTCCGGTCAATGGGGTATCCATCCGTCTCTTCGTGGCTGGGTGAAGCTTTCCGCAAGATGTCATGGCGCTTCTCCATGCATCCCGGCCATTCGCTGGTTTCTCCAGGGTGCCCGTCAACCGTCCTCCACCCAGTAGTGAATTTTGAAGTCCATCTTGAGCTTGTCGTCATGGGGTTTTCATCATCTTGACTCTCGCATCTCCCTTATGAATCACTCAACCAACCCCGTCTACAAGCATAGCAAAATAAACTACATCGTCCCGGGCATTGGTAACAAGGGAGAAGGGTTCATCCTACCTCATGATACTACTCAAGAACATAACTTAACAAAATTCTCCTACTGCCTGCATGGTGGGGAGGTATAACTCTAATGCAATGAAATCATAGGTATTGTAAAAACATGATCAAATGACTTGCCTGGCTGACGGTCTTCGAAAGCTAGCGACTCGTAATAGCAGGCTTCGCACTCCGGGAATTCTACTGAGTCAAAAAATAGCACAATATAACATAACAGCAAGTTGAAGTAAAACACCCACGTACTCAAACCAAAACCAAAGAAAAACTCGGAGAAAGCAAATCAAGGTTTTCATCATATCAAGCAACAACTAAGAAATAGTTTTACACAACTAAAACTTTTCTTAACAGAACCTAAGCATTGGTTTTGCTAACTAACAGAAGGGAAAACATCATACAAACTAGGAGCAAAAAGAATCACATCAAAAGCTATTATAGAACTCCTATTATGCCTAAAACAATCCTAGCAAAGAAAATAAAATAAAAGTTTTATTCTACTGTAAATAAAAGTTCATCCTCTGTAGCTACAGAAACTAATCTAAAATAAAATATAAAATAATAAAAATAAAATAATTTGCTAACTAGAACAGTAGGAAAACAGCAGTTAGCTAAATAAACAAGAAAAACTTGATTTCGACAAAAAAAATAATTTTAATAAAGACAAACAAATACCCAAATAAATTCCTACTGCTAGGCAAGGTCAAAACAAAACAGTGACAAAAAGAAACACTAAAAAAAATCCTAACTCAATTTATAGCAGAAATACTAATCTGACTAAAACTAATATAAAACTATTTTTATAAACTTAAACATGACGGAATCTATTTTCCACAGAAACTATAGGAAATTTGCAAACTAGAGCAAAAAGAATCAACTAAAAATATTAAATAACCTAAAAGATATAGATTTTACAAAACTGAAACTTTTCTGTTCTAAAAACAGATACGAAAAAAAAACAGACAACGCTACTGGGCCTAGGGTGTTGGCGATCTGTAACTGTTCTAAGCTCGGCCGAAACTAGCTAAACAACGCTCGGGCGGAAGGAAACATACACGTGCGTTTTTTTCCTTTAGAACAAAACCGATCTACCGGTTTGATCTGAACCGTAATGGACCACAAATAAAAACCGTAACTACAACCGTTCTAATGAAAATAAAACGATCCACTACACCGATCTAATCTAACTTAACGATTCGATCTAAAAAAACAGAGGGGGTGCGCTCGCTTACAGAGAGGAAACGGGCGTGGTAGGGAAGGAGAGGCCGGTGGGCGGCAGGGGTCCGGTCGTCGGCGGCGTCGGCGAGGATGTCCAGGTGATGCGGGAGTTCGGGGGCGTCCGATTTTCTGTGGGTGGTGAGGCGAGGGGATGTCGGGGACGGCGGAGACGACGAGGATGAGGTGGCGGAGCTCGGTGCTCCGGCGGAGCACGCGGGGTTGGGGGCGGCCTCTGTAGATGACGAAGACGAACAAAAACATGTCAAAAAGGTTTGTGAGGTCGGGCTAGACCGATAGCAGAGGTTAGAGAGGTTGGGGAGGCTCACCGGTGAAACAAAACGGTGGTGAACTGCGGTGGCTGGGGCGAGATCGGGACGGCGAGGGCGCGAGCTATGGTGGGAGTTGGGGTAGGGTTTTTGGGGGGTTCGGAAGACGAGATGCGTAGGTATTTATAGGACACGCTTTCGTGGAGGAGGGGCAGCTCGGGTTAGGGTTTTGGGAGCGCGGACGTCGAGGGCTGGCGAGATTCTAGCGCTGGTTGTTCGCGAGGAAGGAGATAACGCGGTGGGGTCCAGCGGTCAGAGGAGAAAAGAAGACAAGGATAGAGAAAAAAAGAAAAAGAAAGAAAGAGATAGTTACGTGAGGGAGGAGTTACGTGAGATCTCTCTCACGAGCGTGCGCGAGGAGCGGCGCTGGCTGGCGGCCTGTGCGGGCGACTGGGCTGGCGCCTGGCTAGTGGGCTGCGGCCCGGGTGGCTAGGCTTGCTGGCCTGGCGCCCAGGCTTTTTTTTTTGAATTAGACAGAGGGAGGAAAAATATATAGGAGAATATATATATATTTTTTATATAGGACATATATATATATCAAAATTCTCAGGGGAATTTATCCTACAACGTGGACATTTTTCCGGAGGCAAAACAGAAACTAAAAAAACAATTTCTGGAAATCCCAAATAAAATTCAAATTTGAATTCAAACTTTTTGGCAATACATTTATTCTGACATTTTTTTGGAGTGTCATGTTAGCTCCTCTCATACTTTTGATCAAGTATTTGTCAGGGATATTTGAAATAAATTTCGATGCCAAATCAAGTTCAAATTCACAACACAAACTCAACTGCCTCTGAAATTTTCAAATGCCACTCAATTTCAATCAAAATGCATAGATGCTTAGCTAATAATTGTAAAACATTCCAAATTGAAAATTTGGGATGTTACAAACCTACCCACCTTAAGATGAATCTCGCCCTCAAGATTCGGGTTGGCTAGCAAATAGGTGCGTGTGGTCTCGGCGGAGGTCTTCTTCTCGCTCCCAGGTGGCTTCCTCCTCGGAATGATGACTCCACAGAACCTTGCAAAACTTGATGATCTTGCTGCGGGTGACTCTGTTTGCAGTCTCGAGAATTCGGACGGGTTTCTCCTTATAAGTCAGATCACTATCGAGCTGTATGGCCTCTAGGGGCACTGTGTCTCTCAACGGAATTTCGGCCATCTCAGCATGGCATTTCTTCAGTTGAGAAACATGGAAGACATCGTGAACTCCGGAAAATCCTTCCGGCAATTCCAGCTTGTAAGCGACTTCTCCTCTGCGTTCGAGGACTTTATAGGGGCCTATAAACCGGGGTGCTAACTTTCCTTTAACACCGAACCTCTTGATTCCTCGAAGTGGGGACACACGGAGATATGCTCGTCTCCAACTTCATACGTTATCTCCTTGCGTTTACTATCGGCATAACTCTTCTGTCTCGACTGGGCGATCTTGAGTCTATCTCGAATCAGCTTGACCTTCTCTTCGGAGTCTCTGATAAGATCGGGACCAAAAAGTTTTCGGTCTCCAACACCATCCCACAGCAATGGTGTTCTACACCTCCTTCCGTATAGAACTTCGAAAGGGGCCATCTTCAGACTGGTCTGATAGCTGTTGTTGTACGAGTACTCTGCATATGGCAAGTTGTCATCCCAGCTAGACCCATAGTCTAGCGCACAGGCTCTCAACATGTCCTCCAAAATCTGGTTGACTCTCTCGGTCTGTCCATCTGTCTGCGGATGAAAAGCTGTACTGAACTCCAGCCTCGTTCCCAAAGTTTCATGCAACTGATTCCAAAACTTTGAGGTAAATTGTGTTCCTCTATCTGACACGATACTCCCCGGAACTCCATGCAGACATACGATCCTGGTCATGTATATCTTGGCTAACTTAGCGCTGGTATATGTGGCCTTCACGGGAATGAAATGAGCTACCTTGGTCAAGCGATCAACCACTACCCAGATAGAATCATAACCTGAACGGGTCCTCGGTAATCCTGTGATAAAATCCATTCCAAGCTTTTCCCATTTCCACTCGGGTATCGGCAAAGGTTGAAGTAACCCTGCCGGCTTCTGATGTTCCGCCTTTACTCGCTGACAAACATCGCATACTGCTACGTACTCGGCAATATCCTTCTTCATACCTGTCCACCAGAAACTTTCCTTCAAATCCAGATACAACTTGGTGTTGCCTGGGTGAATCGAGTATGGTGAATCATGGGCCTCCTAAAGAATTAACTTCCTGACCTCTGGGTCATTAGGCACATAGATGCGATCCTCAAACCATAAAGTTCCGTGCTCATCTTCACGAAAACCTTTCGCCTTTCCGTTACACATCTTTTCCTTTATCTCTGCAATTTCCTTGTCTGTCTTCTGGGCTCCACGGATTCTTTCGGTCAGAGTGGACTGTATATCCAAGGTGGTGACAAATCCTCTCGGTACTATCTCCAGTCGGAGCTCTCTGATATCGTCGGCTAATTCCTGAGGTAATCCTCCAGCTATGAGGGTGTTCACATCACTTTTACGGCTCAAGGCATCTGCTACAACATTTTCCTTCCCTGGGTGATAATGCAATCTCATGTCATAGTCCTTGATAAATTCAAGCCATCTCCTCTGCCTGAGGTTCAATTCCTTCTACGTGAAAATATACTTCAGGCTCTTATGATCCGTGTAAACATCACAACTGTTTCCGACGAGGAAATGTCTCCAGGTCTTGAGTGCGTGCACTACGGCTGCTAACTCCAAATCGTGGGTGGCATAATTCATCTCGTGAGGTCGTAGCTGTATGGAGGTATAAGCTACAACTTTTCCTTCCTGCATGAGCACTCCTCCGAGTCCTTGACGAGATGCGTCACAATATACCTGGTAATCCTTGTGTATGTCTGGCAAAATTAGCACCGGGGCAGTAACCAAACGTTTCTTCAGCTCCTGAAAACTGGCTTCACAATCCTCGGTCCAAATGTACTTGGCTTCCTTCTTCAATAGCTCAGTCATGGGCTTGGCAATCTTGTAGAAATTCTCAATAAACCTCCGATAATATCCTACGAGTCCGAGAAAACTGCGGATCTCCTTGACTGAGGTGGGGGACTGCTAGTTGGTGACCGATTCGACCTTGGTGGGGTCGACTGCTATTCCTTCTCCTGAAATAACATGTCCGAGGAATCTGACTTTCTTCAGCCAAAATTCACATTTGCTGAACTTGGCGTATAACTGATGTTCCCGGAGCTTCTCCAGAACTAGACGCAGATGTTCCTTATGCTCTTCCTCGCTCTTGGAGAAAACCAATATGTCATCGATGAACACCACGACAAACTTGTCCAGATATTCCATAAATACCTTGTTCATCATGCTCATGAAATACGCAGGGGCATTAGTTAATCCGAATGACATGACGGTATACTCATATAAACGATACATGGTGGTGAAAGCTGTTTTGGGTATATCCTGTTCACGAATCTTCAACTGATGATACCCTGATCGAAGATCGATCTTGGAGAATACCTTGGCTCCAACTAGTTGATCAAATAAATCATTAATCATCGGCAGAGGGTACTTGTTCTTGATGGTCACATCATTCAATGAACGATAATCCACAACCATTCTCAGGGTTCCATCCTTCTTCTCTACCAAAAGAACTGGGGCTCCCCAAGGTGACGAGCTTGGGCGAATATATCCTTTCTCCAATAGCTCCTTAATTTGCTTCTTGATCTCTTCCAAATCATTCGGGGGCATCCGATAGGGTCTCTTGGATATTGGGGCTGTGCCGGGCAATAACTCAATCAAAAACTCAATGTCTCTGTCCGGTGGCATTCCTGGTAATTCCTCTGGAAACACATCGGGAAAATCTTGCACTACGGGCACTTCCTCCTGAACAACACCCGTGAGGGAATTCACCCGATTCTTCACCGGTGTGCGTCTAGATACATACTTGATCCTTTTCTGCTCCGGGGTGGTGAGCAAAATCGTCTTGCGAGCACAATCGATGTTTCCTTCAAACTTGGTCAACCAATCCATGCCTAGAATTACATCCAAACTCTGGGATTCCAATACTATGAGGTCTGTGGGAAAATCATGGTTTCCGATGCTGAGGGTCGAATGACAGCCTAAGCCTGCCGTCATCTCTCCTCCTGGGGAAGTGACCTGAAGCGGGGTTCTAAGGGTTCTAGTGGGCAACCCGTACTTTTCCACAACTACCCTTGATATGAATGAATGCATTGCACCGGAATCAAAGAGTACCAATACTGGATGTGAATTTAATAAAAACTTACCAACCACAGTGTCTGGCTGATCATAGACGTCCTCCACGTCAAGGTGATTCACCTGAGCACGAGAAAAAGGGTTGGGCTTCTTTGCTGAGCTTCCATTGCCGTTGCCGTTTCCATTCCTCTGCTTGGCCTCCGGACAATCGGTGGCATAGTGTCCTGTCTTCTGGCACTTGAAACAGGTGATATGACTCAGATCCTTCTGAGCCGGAGCAGGACGGTGCTGGTTGCCATTGCCTCCATTGCCTGACTTGGAGTTGTTGTCGTGGTTGCGATTGTTCCCATTCCCTCCATGGTTATGTCCTCAATGATTATGTCCTCCATGGGTGTGATGGGTATGTCCTCCCGAGTATGGGGTATAGCGGGGCTTCTGCTGAGCTCCGGAGTTGTACTTTCCCTGGCCATATTTCCGCTTGCGGCTATCAATATGTTGCTGCTTGCCTTCAAGTATGGTGGCCTTGTCTACCAGCTCCTGGTAGTTGTTGAAGGTAGCCACCATTAGCTGCATTCCTAGCTCATCATTGAGTCCCTCGAGAAACTTCTCTTGCTTTGCGGCATCTGTGGCCACATCATCTGGGGCATAGCGAGATAATTTGCTGAACTCATCCACGTACTGCCCCACAGTACGGTTCCCCTGGTGTAAGTTGCGGAACTCACGCTTCTTCAGAATCATGGCTCCAGCTGAGACATGAGCGGTGCGGAAGGCCTGCTGGAACTCAGCCCATGTCACGGTGGCGGCCGGATAAGTGGCGGTGTAGTTCTCCCACCAAGAAGCTGCAGGTCCATCAAGCTGATGTGCGGCAAAGCGCACCTTCTCTGCATCTGTGCATCCAGCAGTGGCTAACTCCCTTCCGACCTTGCGGAGCCAATCATCGGCCACAATCGGCTCAGTGCTGCTAGAGAACACTGGCGGATTCAGCCTTAGGAAGCGGGTCAAGTTGTCAACAGGGGGTGGTGGCGGTGGATTGTTGTTGTTGTTGTTGTTCTGGTTCTGGATGAGCATCTGCATCAGGGCATTCTGCTGCTGGATCAGCTGGGTGAGCTCCGGCGGAAAGTTGAAACCGGGGTCACGTCTCGGAGGCATCTGGTGTTTTGGAGTGGATGAGAAATTAAAATAGAACAAGGGTCTAATGAGAAAATAGCACCACCCATATGAATGCACAATTATAATCACACCAATCATTTATTCATTCATCTCAAACAAGGTTCAATCTGGGATTACAAAAAAATCTCACGACTAATCGAAAATAACGGCCTAACTGATCGACGAAAAAAATAAAGTAACATGGCGGTCGACTAAATGTCTTCATCAATTATTCTTGCGTCCTCTGGTGCGGCGTCTCTTGTTGCGGCTTCCTTCGGTGGAGCTCTCTTCATAATCCTGGTCATTGCTCACGAGAGGTCCATCATCTCCACTCGGAAAAAGGTCTTCTCCCAGGTCTATCTTCTCCTCCGGTGTGGCAATATATTTATCCCGGACCTCGATTCTCTCCATAAAATCCTTGACTTCTTCTTCTTCATGTTCAAGGAAGTCCGCGCGTGCTTTCTCCTCCAGTTCCAGTTCACGGAACAACAACCTCCTGTGTACCTTCGAGTTTCGGCGCGTCTGGATTTCCCGATTCCTGATGAGACTCTCCAAGTCTTGGACATATGAAAGAATGGAGTCGTCCTCTACAGTACGGATGATATCTCCATTCCTAGCTCTGCGAGAAATCATGGCGAGGTCTGATGGGTCGAGCTCGGTCCTGTACTCTTCTCGGAGATGTCCAAGTGCATGATAAATCGCCATGTCTCTTCCGAGGATCCAAGTGAAATCGGTAAACTCAAAGTCAATGGGCTCTGAATGTCCTCCGAAGGTCCTCCCTGGAATGTGCACCATAATCCTGTAGCGGGTATCCGTCGGAAGTGCATTGATAGGCTTCCCGGTGATTGAGGGCAGGGCAATCTTCAGCTTTTTCATTATCTGAACCAGCTTCTTACCGAGAAGCATCGTCTCATCTGGCTGGCAAAACTCCGGTAGCAGAACTGGGGTGAACTCGGCGGCCATCTAGAATGTTGAAAATCGAAGAGAAGTCAGAAATGAACAGGGGAGAATTACGGAATGATAAGGACATAAAATAAAATAGTCTCTTCCTATGGCTTTCCAATCCTAGGGTTACGTCCTACGGTCAGCGTGTGCCCTGATACCATCTCTGTAACGACCCGACCCGAAATCGGTCAAGTCTCTGTGTAGCTGTACCATCCCAAGATCATGCTGGCACACGCAGTACATTGATGTAAAGATTCAAAGTTCAATCACACCTGAATTTATTACACGATTCTCATATCGAGTCTTTATTACATCATAATAAATTCGGCCGAAGGCCAACTCATGAGAAATAAACTAAATAAAGCTGCGGAAGCGTAGAAGAATAGCGAGTCCATCCGACTCCATAGGGCAATCGCCAAGCGTGGATCGTAGCCTCACTCCTGATCGGAAAATTCCTCTGCAACATAAGACGTTGCAGCCGTGTAGGTCAGCATTTTGAATATGCCGGCAAGTCATGAAGAGAGAACAACAATAAAATTTCTAATACTATATGCAATTTGGCTGTGGGGCTCTAAGTTTCATTGTTTTGCGCAAAAGCCGGTTTTTTCCTACAACAAGGACTTGTTTGCAATTACTACAAAATGTTGGTAGTTATTGAGATGGTTCCGCCAACCAATGTCTGGTTCCCAATTATTAAATAACCCCCTCAATTAATTTATTAAGTTCAGTGTTGAGATATCCGAAATACTCCAATTCCAGAGGCTCATTTGTCCGTAACCAGGGACACGGCTAATCGATTAGGTTGTTACTCTGCAGAGGTTTGTGCACTTTACCCGCAAGAATCGTTCCCTCCTTTAAGTCTTCGCACTGCCTGGTGTTTGAAGACGGGACGAACGAAACAGGGTCTTCCGAAGAGTTCCTCTGGGCCACTGCCAGTGCCCATCCAATCCTACCGTTCTTCTACATCTCGTAGCACCGTCCGGCCAGAGTCACGCCTAGGGTCGACCAAGCCAGAGCCCATAATGGCTTGCGGCTGCACAGGTAAGCTTCCGGTCAATGGGGTATCCATCCGTCTCTTCGTGGCTGGGTGAAGCTTTCCGCAAGATGTCATGGCGCTTCTCCATGCATCCCGGCCATCCGCTGGTTTTTTCCAGGGTGCCCGTCAACCGTCCTCCACCCAGTAGTGAATTTTGAAGTCCATCTTGAGCTTGTCGTCATGGGGTTTTCATCATCTTGACTCTCGCATCTCCCTTATGAATCACTCAACCAACCCCGTCTACAAGCATAGCAAAATAAACTACATCGTCCCGGGCATTGGTAACAAGGGAGAAGGGTTCATCCTACCTCATGATACTACTCAAGAACATAACGTAACAAAATTCTCCTACTGCATGCATGGTGGGGAGGTATAAATCTAATGCAATGAAATCATAGGTATTGTAAAAACATGATCAAATGACTTGCCTGGCTGACGGTCTTCGAAAGCTAGCGACTCGTAATAGTAGGCTTCGCACTCCGGGAATTCTACCGAGTCAAACAATAGCACAAATAAGTATAGCACAATATAACATAACAGCAAGTTGAAGTAAAACACCCACGTACTCAAACCAAAACCAAAGAAAAACTCGGAGAAAGCAAATCAAGGTTTTCATCATATCAAGCAACAACTAAGAAATAGTTTTACACAACTAAAACTTTTCTTAACAGAACCTAAGCATTGGTTTTGCTAACTAACAGAAGGGAAAACATCATACAAACTAGGAGCAAAAAGAATCACATCAAAAGCTATTATAGAACTCCTATTATGCCTAAAACAATCCTAGCAAAGAAAATAAAATAAAAGTTTTATTCTACTGTAAATAAAAGTTCATCCTCTGTAGCTACAGAAACTAATCTAAAATAAAATATAAAATAATAAAAATAAAATAATTTGCTAACTCGAACAGTAGGAAAACAACAGTTAGCTAAATAAACAAGAAAAACTTGATTTCGACAAAAAATAATTTTAATAAAGACAAACAAATACCCAAATAAATTCCTACTGCTAGGCAAGGTCAAAACAAAGCAGTGACAAAAAGAAACACTAAAAAAAAATCCTAACTCAATTTATCGCAGAAATACTAATCTGACTAAAACTAATATAAAACTATTTTTATAAACTTAAATATGGCCGAATCTATTTTCCACAGAAACTATAGGAAATTTGCAAACTAGAGCAAAAAGAATCAACTAAAAATATTAAATAACCTAAAAGATATAGATTTTACAAAACTGAAACTTTTCTGTTCTAAAAACAGATACGAAAAAAAACAGACAACGCTACTGGGCCTAGGGTGTTGGCGATCTGTAACTATTCTAAGCTCGGCCGAAACTAGCTAAACAGCGCTCGGGCGGAAGGAAACATACACGTGCGTTTTTTTTCCTTTAGAACAAAACCGATCTACCGGTTTGATCTGAACCGTAATGGACCACAAATAAAAACTGTAACTACAACCGTTCTAATGAAAATAAAACGATCCACTACACCGATCTAATCTAACTTCACGATTCAATATAAAAAAACAGAGGGGGTGCGCTCGCTTACAGAGAGGAAACGGGCGTGGTAGGGAAGGAGAGGCTGGTGGGCGGCAGGGGTCCGGTCGTCGGCGGCGTCGGCGAGGATGTCCAGGTGATGCGGGAGTTTGGGGGCGTCCGATTTTCTGTGGGTGGTGAGGCGAGGGGACGTCGGGGACGGCAGAGACGACGAGGACGAGGTGGCGGAGCTCGATGCTCCGGCGGAGCACACGGGGTTGGGGGCGGCCTCTGTAGATAGACGAACAAAAACATGTCAAAAAGGTTTGTGAGGTCGGGCTAGACCGATAGCAGAGGTTAGAGAGGTTGGGGAGGCTCACCGGTGAAACAAAACGGCGGTGAACTGCGGTGGTTGGGGCGAGATCGGGACGGCGAGGGCGCGAGCTATGGTGGGAGTTGGGGTAGGATTTTTGGGGGGTTCGGAAGACGAGGTGCGTAGGTATTTATAGGACACGCTTTCGTGGAGGAGGGGCAGCTCGAGTTAGGGTTTTGGGAGCGCGGACGTCGAGGGCTGGCGAGATTCTGGCGCTGGTTGTTCGCGGGGAAGGAGATAACGCGGTGGGGTCCAGCGGTCAGAGTAGCAAAGAAGACAAGGAAAGAGAAAAAAAGAAAAAGAAAGAAAGAGATAGTTACGTGAGGGAGGAGTTACGTGAGATCTCTCTCACGAGCGTGCGCGAGGAGCGGCGCTGGCTGGCGGCCTGTGCGGGCGACTGGGCTGGCGCCTGGCTAGTGGGCTGCGGCCCGGGTGGCTAGGCTTGCTTGCCTGGCGCCCGGCTTTTTTTTTTGAATTAGACAGAGGGAGGAAAAATATATAGGAGAATATATATATTTTTTATATAGGACATATATATATATATCAAAATTCTCAGGGGAATTTATCCTACAACGTGGACATTTTTCCAGAGGCAAAACAAAAACTGAAAAAAAACAATTTCTGGAAATCCCAAATAAAATTCAAATTTGAATTCAAACTTTTTGGCAATACATTTATTCTGACATTTTTTTGGAGTGTCATGTTAGCTCTTCTCATACTTTTGATCAAGTATTTGTCAGGGATATTTGAAATAAATTTCAATGCCAAATCAAGTTCAAATTCACAACACAAACTCAACTGCCTCTGAAATTGTCAAATGCCACTCAATTTCAATCAAAATGCATAGATGCTTAGCTAATAATTGTAAAACATTCCAAATTGAAAATTTGGGATGTTACAGACATCTTTTTTGGCTAAAGCGCCCGTTTAAACAAGATTGCTTAACTGCTCTTCGGTTACTCGAGAAGGAGCCCAATTGCACTCATAGACTTGCTTGGCCATGGCAATGGAAGTCTGAAACATGATTATTGCCGGTTTAAGATTCATAGTGGACAACTATACAGCGGTATAAGGATAACAAGCATATTGATAAACCGGATTTGGTTATTCGTAAACCGGAATCTGACAATGGAAAAAGTGTAATGCATTGGCGGTTCAACAGGGGACTAATGGTATCTACTGGGTCATCATTTTGTATATGAAGTTAAACCGGCCAATCTGGTACTAAAGATGTATAAGTGAAGGGAAAAACAGGTTTCACAAGTTGGCATTATAATTTTGGATCTACCGCAGGTCAGAAAATGAAAATATATTCAGACCTAATTATTGGTACCGAAGCAGTTGATGAAGGTTCAGATGGGATTTTCCACTTAAACGAGATGCATGGATGGAAAAGAAGGGCTACGGCTATCGCCGTACTGGATAAATATCAAGGTCTGAATCAAAGAGCTAATGCACAACGACGAACGCCGACGAACACCGATGAACACTGAAACCCCAATGACAGATCTATGGCAGAAGGAAAGAAGGTTACCGATGTTGATGGAAGAGCGGAGAGGCGCCGCGATTCTCTGGTGCGTTCAGGGTGATGCAGCTGCCGGAGTTGAGGCAGAAGCGCAGGTCGACGGTGGCGGCGGAGCTCCAAAGGTCGGGCAGCGCGAGGAAGAAGACAATGCGAAGAGGCACGAGGGGGGAAAAGTGAAAAGAACTCCTTGGCCTTATTTATAAGGTGAATGGATAAGTGGCAGGTGCAAGAATTGAGGAGCCCGAAAAATGGGATATGAGGCGGAGTTGTCGCCTCAATTGTCGGAGGCTCGTTAATGACAGGTGACGTCACGACGGTTTACCATGATCCTAGAAGATGATGTCACGACGGTTTATAAGATTATGTGAAGATGTTGAAGAAGAAATTTTCTTAAGTATTGAGGATTGACATGAACTAGTTCAAATCAATCTGGGGCCTAATGTTGGGGATATTACCACTGGGCGTAAACTGGCCAGGAGAGGCCGGGTTAACCCCATAAGTAGTTCATCTGTATTTGAAGTCCATGAAGACAGACGGTGACGCTTCATGAAGGCCCAGGGCCCAAGGCCGGTTTAAGGCCTGTAGACATAAACCGGCATTGATATGTAAACTTGTGTTGTAAGATAGAAGTAGCAGAGACCGAGCCGGACACGATTATGAGCTGGCCTCGGGATTCTGTAAACCGACGGGCGTCAACCCATGTATATAAGGGGACGACCCGGCGGCGGTTCAAGGACAACAGACAGTAACTCGAGACTCAGGCAAAGCGTATTCGCTCCCTGGTCATCGAAACCCCATCAATTCCACCACAACTAGACGTAGGCTTTTACCTTCATCGTAAGGGGCCGAACTAGTATAAAACTCTCTTGCGTCCCTTGTCCGCTTTAACCCCTTTAAGCTAACCCGTAGCGATGGCTCCACGACTAAGTCCTTTCTCTAGGACATCTGCCATGACAAAACCACGACAGAGAGGGAGGCTCGCACGTGCCTAACCTAGCCGCACTACGGCCGTCGACACACGAGTCCGGCGCAACACAAGGAACCGACTCTGGAGTGCCAAGATAAGTTTCACGCCCGGGTCGACCAAGCGCTACGGCATGGGATTCTCACTTGTTGCAGCCTTGTTACACCAATGTCGCCTCCCTTTCCTACCTCTCGGTGGCTGCTTGCGCGCTAAAGGGGACCTCTTGAGCATCGCGCCTCAGGAGCTCTTACTGGACCTCGGGCTGCTCACCTCCTGGCCTTGACCATGGCATCGCGACCTGGCGTACCAGCGACGGCTGCAGCCTGCCTGGGGACCGGGACCTGTCGGCGTAGAGCACCAAGCTGCCGCAGGGTTCGAAAGGGGAGACCGAGCCAAAACAAGACATGCGTTTGCAAATTTTCATAATAAGGATAATATCAACAAAAGACATTACAGACCCTTTACACGCCCCTGCGGGGTCCATCTCGATTCCTTGCAGGGAACAAAAGAAGGGAGTTTCTAGGAGCACTATCTACACGTGCCAGCGCGGCCAACGCCATCATCAACAGTGGGCCACGGGAGGCTAGCGCCAACCCCATCCAGATCAGCGACGGCGGCGGGCGGACGCTGCGGCCTTGCTCCAGGCGTGGCGAGAGATCGAGGGCACGTAGCTGTCGTCGCTCTTCTTCGGGGTCTCATAGGGCTCAGGAGAGTCGCTGACTCCCAAGCGCCACCGCTACTGTTGGAGGAGCTGCTGGCGAAGCCAGCGGCAGGCTCGGCGATGGCCGCTGCACCGTCCCGACGACCCCTTCCGGGGCAGCACTCCAGGCGGCGGCCTTCCTCATCGAAGACCTTGAAGAACAGGGTGGAGGTGCCATCGTACTCAAAATGGATGGCGATGGCACCTTCCGAGCGACAGACTCGAGCAACCTCACCCCAGCCACGGGTCATGAAGATCTTGCCTGGGGAGACGACTTCAACCTCCGCTCCAGTCGTCGGGGCGTCGCAGTCGGCGTGCTATAGCCAAAGCTCGAGGGGGGCCCTCGGCGGCATCTCAGCGGAAAAGAACTGCGGAGAGCGAATCCAAGTGCGGGGAGGCATCGCCGCCCACATCACGAGTTCACTTGAGGAGTCTGCGGTGTGGGCTCCTGGGGCAATGGCGCGCGTCACCACGACGCGTCGACCATGGCCATAGCGTGGGCGGCGCCGCTCGCCGCCTCTCCCTCCAGAGCCCTCAGCTTGGGCGTACAGAGGCAGCAGGTACCCGGGAGGAGGCCACTTACACCAAGGCCTCGACACCTCCGGCCTCACGACTATGTTGCGGCGGTGGGCCAGCCTCTTCTTGGACGGAAGAGGCCCATGCCCTTCGCGGGGGTTTTTTCCCTTCTCTACGGCCGAGAACCTCCGTATCGACGCCATGAGTGTCGCTGCTAGCGATGAAGCAAGGGAGAAGAAGCGAGCGGAGCAGGAAGGGATGAGCGACGGGGACTATGCCCCCTCCTCATTTATAGCGGGAGAAGGCCAACCGGCTATCCCCACGATCACAGGTAATGATGATTTTTCTCTGCATGCATCAGGGACTCGTCAAGTCGGGCAATTGCTGAGGCAGCGTGGGGAAGCGGGGACGCACACGTCCTATCAATCGCCATGCGTCAACCGAGGCCACAGGCTGTTGGGGCCCGCGGCGCTCCGCACTTGCCCCTTGGCTTCGCCTCGAAGCCAAGTCCGAGCGCGCCTTGGGCCCGGGGGCTACTTTCGGCATCCTAGGAATGGGGGTCCCCAGACTTGCCTACCTGTGGGCCATGGCGTGGCTCCACCAGCGGCCCTGTACGGCCCATCTTCACCAGCGAACATTCAAGACCCTCGCGAGGGGCCAAGCCTCGCGAGGCGGACGACGCAAGACCTCCTCGGGGGTGGCCTCACTAGGCTGGCTCGCGAGGGGCGGAGAGATCAAGGCAAGGGGCACCTCGCGAGGTTTCTGTGACGCAAGCCATGACAATCGGGGCCAGGCGGGCGCCAGCGCGCGTAGTGTCCTCATTTCCTCTTTGGTGCTAAAGAGGAAAGCGTAGGCAAGGAGTCCCGAGGCATCACGCAAAGGTTTCCATATCGGTGCAACGAGACCAAGACCAGCAGGACGGCAGGACGGAGATCACCGTGGAGCCCAAGACGGCGTCACCACCAGAGCCTTTGGCAGGCGAAGACCACCTTTAGTCAGGATTGAAAGAAGTATGCCCTAGAGGCAATAATAAAGTTATTATTTATTTCATCATATCATGATAAATGTTTATTATTCATGCTAGAATTGTATTAACCGGAAACATAATACATGTGTGAATACATAAACAAACATAGTGTCACTAGTATGTCTCTACTTGACTAGCTCGTTGATCAAAGATGGTTGAGTTTCCTAGCCAAAGACATGAGTTGTCATTTGATTAACGGGATCACATCATTAGGAGAATGATGTGATTGACTTGACCCATTCTGTTAGCTTAGCACTTGATCGTTTAGTTTACTGCTATTGCTTTCTTCATGACTTATACATGTTCCTATGACTATGAGATTATGCAACTCCCGATTACCGGAGGAACACTTTGTGTGCTACCAAACGTCACAACGTAACTGGGTGATTATAAAGGTGCTCTACAGGTGTCTCCGATGGTACTTGTTGAGTTGGCGTATTTCAAGATTAGGATTTGTCACTCCGATTGTCGGAGAGGTATCTCTGGGCCCTCTCGGTAATGCATATCACTATAAGCCTTGCAAGCAATGTGACTAATGAGTTAGTTGCGGGATGATGCATTACGTAACGAGTAAAGAGACTTGCCGGTAACGAGATTGAGCTAGGTATTGAGATACCGACGATCGAATCTCGGGCAAGTAACATACCGATGACAAAGGGAACAATGTATGTTGTTATGCGGTTTGACCGATAAAGATCTTCGTAGAATATGTGGGAGCCAATATGAGCATCCAGGTTCTGCTATTGGTTATTGACCGGAGACGTGTCTCGGTCAAGTCTACATAGTTCTCGAACCCGTAGGGTCCGCACGCTTAAAGTTCGGTGACGATCGATATTATGAGTTTTTGTGTTTTGATGTACCGAAGGTAGTTCGGAGTCCCGGATATGATCACGGACATGACGAGGAGTCTTGAAATGGTCTAGACATAAAGATCGATGTATTGGACGACTATGTTCGGATACCGGAAAGGTTCCGGAAGGTTTCGGACATATACGAGAGTACCGGGAGGTTACCGGAACCCCCCGGGGAGTTAATTGGGCCTCATGGGCCATAGTGGGAGAAGAGGAGGGGCGGCCAAGGGCAGCCGGCGCCCCCTCCTCCTCTAGTCCGAATTGGACAAGGAGGGGGCGACACCCCCCTTTCCTTCTCTTCCTCTCTCCTTTCGTTCTCCCCTCCTACTCCAACTAGGAACAGAGGGAGTCCTACTCCCGGTGGGAGTAGGACTCCCCCCTTGGTGCGCCATCCTCCTGGCCGGCCGCCTCCCCCTAGCTCCTTTATATATGGGGGCAGGGGGGCACCCCATAGACACACAAGTTGATATGTTGATCTCTCCCAGCCGTGTGCGGTGCCCCCTCCACCATAATCCACCTCGGTCATATCATAGCGGTGCTTAGGCGAAGCCCTGCGTCGGTAGAAACATCATCACCGTCATCACGCCGTCGTGCTGACAGAACTCTCCCGTGAAGCTCTGCTGGATCGGAGTTCGCGGGACGTCATCGAGCTGAACGTGTGCTGAACTCGGAGGTGCCATACGTTCGGTACTTGGATCGGTCGGATCATGAAGACGTACGACTACATCAACCGCGTTGTGCTAACGCTTTCGCTTTCGGTCTACGAGGGTACATGGACAACACTCTCCCCTCTTGTTGCTATGCATCACCATGATCTTGCGTGTGCGTAGGATTTTTTTTGAAATTACTACGTTCCCCAACAGTGGTGTCCGAGCCAGGTTTATGCGTAGATGTTACATGCACGAGTAGAACACAAGTGAGTTGTGGGCGATACAAGTCATACTGCTTACCAGCATGTCATACTTTGGTTCGGCGGTATTGTTGGATGAAGCGTCCCGGACCGACATTACGCGTACGCTTACGCGAGACTGGTTCTACCGACGTGCTTTGCACACAGGTGGCTGACGGGTGTCAGTTTCTCCAACTTTAGTTGAACCGAGTGTGACTACGCCCGATCCTTGAGAAGGTTAAAACAACACTAACTTGACGAACTGTCGTTGTGGTTTTTGATGTGTAGGTAAGAACGGTTCTTGCTCAGCCTGTAGCAGCCACGTAAAACTTGCAACAACAAAGTAGAGGACGTCTAACTTGTTTTTGCAGGGCATGTTGTGATGTGATATGGTCAAGGTATGATGCTATATTTTATTGTATGAGATGATCATGTTTTGTAACTGAGTTATCGGCAACTGGCAGCAACCATATGGTTGTCGCTTTATTGTATGCAATGCAATCGCCCTGTAATTGCTTTGCTTTATCACTAAGCGGTAGCGATAGTCGTAGAAGCAATAGTTGGCGAGACAATGATGCTATGATGGAGATCAAGGTGTCGCGCCGGTGATGATGGTGATCATGATGGTGCTTCGGAGATGGAGATCACAAGCACAAGATGATGATGGCCATATCATATCACTTATATTGATTGCATGTGATGTTTATCCTTTATGCATCTTATTTTTCTTTGATTGATGGTAGCATAATAAGATGATCTCTCACTAAATTTCAAGGTATAAGTATTCTCCCTAAGTATGCACCGTTGCGAAAGTTCGTCGTGCCGAGACACCACGTGATGATCGGGTGTGATAAGCTCTACGTTCAAATACAACGGGTGTAAGCCAGTTTTACACACGCAGAATACTCGGGTTAAACTTGACGATCCTAGCATATGCAGATATGGCCTCAGAACACTAAGACCGAAAGTTCGAGCGTGAATCATATAGTAGATATGATCAACATAGTGATGTTCACCATTGAAACTACTCCATCTCACGTGATGATCGGACATGGTTTAGTTGAGATGGATCACGTGATCACTTAGATGATTCGAGGGATGTCTATCTAAGTGGGAGTTCTTAAGTAATATGATTAGTTGAACTTTAATTTATCATGAACTTAGTACCTGATAGTATTTTGCTTGTCTATGTTGTTGTAGATAGATGTCCCGTGTTGTTGTTCCGTTGAATTTTAATGTGTTCCTTGAGAAAGCAAAGTTGAAAGATGATGGTAGCAATTACACGGACTGGGTCCGTAACTTGAGGATTATCCTCATTGCTGCATAGAAGAATTACCTCCTGGAAGCACCGCTGGGTGCCAGGCCTGCTGCAGATGCAACTGACGACGTTAAGAACGTCTGGCAGAGCAAAGCTGATGACTACTCGATGGTTCAGGGTGCCATGCTTTACGGCTTAGAACCGGGACTTCAATGATGTTTTGAACGTCATGGAGCATATGAGATGTTACAGGAGTTGAAGTTAATATTTCAAGCAAATGCCCGGATTGAGAGATATGAAGTCTCCAATAAGTTCTACAGGTACAAGATGGAGGAGAATAGTTTTGTCAGTGAACATATACTCAAAATGTCTGGGTATAACAATCACTTGATTCAACTGGGAGTTAATCTTCTGGATGATAGTGTCATTGACAGAATTCTTGAATCACTGCCACCAAGCTACAAGAGCTTTGTGATGAACTATAATGTGCAAGGGATGGATAAGACAATTCCCGAGCTGTTCGCAATGCTAAAGGCTGTGGAGGTAGAAATCAAGAAGGAGCATCAAGTGTTGATGGTCAACAAGACCACCAGTTTCAAGAAAAAGGGTAAAGGGAAGAAGAAGGGGAACTTCAAGAAGAACGACAAACAAGTTGCTGCTCAGGAGAAGAAACCCAAGTCTGGACCTAAGCCTGAGACTGAGTGCTTCTACTGCAAACAGACTGGTCACTGGAAGCGGAACTGCCCCAAGTATTTGGCGGATAAGAAGGATGGCAAGGTGAAAAAGGGTATATGTGATATACATGTTATTGATGTTTACCTTACTAATGCTCGCAATAGCACCTGGGTATTTGATACTGGTTCTGTTGCTAATATTTGCAACTCGAAACAGGGACTACAGATTAAGCGAAGATTGGCTAAGGACGAGGTGACGATGCGCGTGGGAAATGGTTCCAAAGTCGATGTGATCGCAGTCGTCATGCTACCTCTACATCTACCTTCGGGATTAGTTTTAGACCTGAATAATTGTTATTTGGTGCCAGCGTTAAGCATGAACATTATATCTGGATCTTGTTTGATGCGAGACGGTTATTCATTTAAATCAGGGAATAATGGTTGTTCTATTTATATGAGTAATATCTTTTATGGTCATGCACCCTTGAAGAGTGGTCTATTTTTGTTAAATCTCGATAGTAGTGATACACATATTCATAATATTCAAGCCAAAAGATGCAGAGTTGATAATGATAGTGCAACTTATTTGTGGCACTGCCGTTTAGGTCATATTGGTGTAAAGCGCATGAAGAAACTCCATACTTATGGACTTTTGGAAACACTTGATTATGAATCACTTGGTACTTGCGAACCATGCCTCATGGGCAAGATGACTAAAACACCATTCTCCGGAACAATGGAGCGAGCAACAGATTTGTTGGAGATCATACATAGTGATGTATGTGGTCCGATGAATATTGAGGCTCGCGGCGGGTATCGTTATTTTCTCACCTTCACAGATGATTTGAGCAGATATGGGTATATCTACTTAATGAAACATAAGTCTAAAACATTTGAAAGTTCAAAGAATTTCAGAGTCAAGTGGAAAATCATCGTAACAAGAAAATAAAGTTTCTACGATCTGATCATGGAGGAGAATATTTGAGTTACGAGTTTGGTCTTCATTTGAAACAATGTGGAATAGTTTCGCAACTCACGCCACCTGGAACACCACAGCGTAATGGTGTGTCCGAACGTCGTAATCGTACTTTACTAGATATGGTGTGATCTATGATGTCTCTTACTGATTTACGGCTATTGTTTTGGGGTTATGCTCTAGAGACAGCTGCATTCACGATAAATAGGGCACCATCTAAATCCGTTGAGACGACGCCTTATGAACTGTGGTTTGGCAAGAAACCAAAGTTTTCATTTCTTAAAGTTTGGGGCTGCGATGCTTATGTGAAAAAGCTTCAACCTGATAAGCTCGAACCCAAATCGGAGAAATGTGTCTTGATAGGATACCCAAAGGAAACTGTTGGGTACACCTTCTATCACAGATCCGAAGGCAAAACATTCGTTGCTAAGAACGGATCCTTTCTAGAGAAGGAGTTTCTCTCGAAAGAAGTGAGTGTGAGGAAAGTAGAACTTGATGAGGTAACTGTACCTGCTCCCTTATTAGAAAGTAGTTCATCACAGAAACCGGTTCCTGTGACACCTACACCAATTAGTGAGGAAGCTAATGATATTGATCATGAAACTTCATATCAAGTAACTACCGAACCTCGTAGGTCAACCAGAGTAAGATCCGCACCAGAGTGGTATGGTAATCCTGTTCTGGAGGTCATGTTACTTGACCAAGGCGAACCTACGAACTATGAAGAAGCGATGGTGAGCCCAGATTCTGCAAAATGGCTTGAAGCCATGAAATTTGAGATGGGATCCATGTATGAGAACAAAGTGTGGACTTTGGTTGACTTGCCCAATGATTGGCAAGCCATAGAGAATAAATGGATCTTCAAGAAGAAGACTGACGCTGACGGTAATGTTAGTGTCTACAAAGCTCGACTTGTTGCAAAAGGTTTTCAACAAGTTCAAGGAGTTGACTACGGTGAGACTTTCTCACCCATAGCGATGCTTAAGTCTGTCCGAATCATGTTAGCAATTGCCGCATTTTATGATTATGAAATTTGGCAAATGGATGTCAAAACTGCATTCCTGAATGGATTTCTGGAAGAAGAGTTGTATATGATGCAACCGTAAGGTTTTGTCGATCCAAAGGGAGCTAACAAAGTGTGCAAGCTCCAGCGATCCATTTATGGACTGGTGCAAGCCTGTCGGAGTTGGAATAAACGTTTTGATAGTTTGATCAAAGCATATGGTTTTATACAGACTTTTGGAGAAGCCTGTATTTACAAGAAAGTGAGTGGGAGCTCTGTAGCATTTCTGATATTATATGTGGATGACATATTGCTGATTGGAAATGATATAGAATTTCTGGATAGCATAAAAGGATACTTGAATAAGAGTTTTTCAATTAAAGACCTCGGTGAAGCTGCTTACATATTGGGCATCAAGATCTATATAGATAGATCAAGACGCTTGATAGGACTTTCACAAAGCACATACCTTGACAAAGTTTTGAAGAAGTTCAAAATTGATCAAGCAAAGAAAGGGTTCTTGCCTATGTTACAAGGTGTGAAGTTGAGTCAGACTCAATGCCTGACCACTGCAGAAGATAGAGAGAAAATGAAAGATGTTCCCTATGCTTCAGCCATAGGCTCTATCATGTATGCAATGTTGTGTACCAGACCTGATGTGTGTCTTGCTATTAGCCTAGCAGGGAGGTACCAAAGTAATCCAGGAGTGGATCACTGGACAACGGTCAAGAACATCCTGAAATACCTGAAAAGGACTAAGGATATGTTCCTCATTTATGGAGGTGACAAAGAGCTAGTCGTAAATGGTTACGTCGATGCAAGCTTTGACACTGATCCGGACGATTCTAAATCGCAAATCGGATACGTGTTTACATTGAACGGTGGAGCTGTTAGTTGGTGTAGTTCTAAACAAAGCGTCGTGACGGGATCTACGTGTGAAGCGGAGTACATAGCTGCTTCGGAAGCAACAAATGAAGGAGTCTGGATGAAGGAGTTCATATCCGATCTCGGTGTCATACCTAGTGCATCAGGACCAATGAAAATCTTTTGTGACAATACTGGTGCAATTGCTTTGGCAAAGGCATCCAGATTTCACAAGAGAACCAAGCACATCAAGAGACACTTCAATTCTATCCGGGATCAAGTCCAGGTGGGAGACATAGAGATTTACAAGATACATACGGATCTGAATGTTGCAGATCCATTACTAATCCTCTTCCACGAGCAAAACATGATCAGCGCCAAAACTCCATGGGTGTTAGAATCATTACTATGTAATCTAGATTATTGACTCTAGTGCAAGTGGGAGACTGAAGGAAGTATGCCCTAGAGGCAATAATAAAGTTATTATTTATTTCCTCATATCATGATAAATGTTTATTATTCATGCTAGAATTGTATTAACCGGAAACATAATACATGTGTGAATACATAGACAAACATAGTGTCACTAGTATGCCTCTACTTGACTAGCTCGTTGATCAAAGATGGTTGAGTTTCCTAACCATAGACATGAGTTGTCATTTGATTAACGGGATCACATCATTAGGAGAATGATGTGATTGACTTGACCCATTCCGTTAGCTTAGCACTTGATCGTTTAGTTTACTGCTATTGCTTTCTTCATGACTTATACATGTTCCTATGACTATGTGATTGTGCAACTCCCGATTACCGGAGGAACACTTTGTGTGCTACCAAATGTCACAACGTAACTGGGTGATTATAAAGGTGCTCTACAGGTGTCTCCAATGGTACTTGTTGAGTTGGCGTATTTCGAGATTAGGATTTGTCACTCCGATTGTCGGAGAGGTATCTATGGGCCCTCTCGGTAATGCACATCACTATAAGCCTTGCAAGCAATGTGACTAATGAGTTAGTTGTGGGATGATGCATTACATAACGAGTAAAGAGACTTGCCGGTAACGAGATTCAGCTAGGTATTGAGATACCGACGATCGAATCTCGGGCAAGTAACATACCGATGACAAAGGGAACAACGTATGTTGTTATGCGGTTTGACCGATAAAGATCTTCTTAGAATATGTGGGAGCCAATATGAGCATCCAGGTTCCGCTATTGGTTATTGACTGGAGACTTGTCTTGGTCATGTCTACATAGTTCTCGAAGCCATAGGGTCCGCACGCTTAAAGTTCGGTGACGATCGGTATTATGAGTTTTTGTGTTTTGATGTACCGAAGGTAGTTCCGAGTCCTGGATATGATCACGGACATGACGAGGAGTCTCGAAATGGTAGAGACGTAAAGATCGATGTATTGGATGACTATGTTCGGACATCGGAAAGGTTCCGGAAGGTTTCGGACATATATTGGAGTACCGGGGGGGTTACCAGAACCCCCCCCCCCCCCCGGGAGTAATTGGGCCTCATGGGCCCTAGTGGGAGAAAAGGAGGGGCGGCCAAGGGCAACCGCGCGCCCCCTCCCCCTCTAGTCCGAATTGGACAAGGAGGGGGGGCGGCGCCCCCTTTCCTTCTCTTCCTCTCTCCCTTCCTTCTCCCCTCCTACTCTAACCAGGATAAGATGGAGTCCTACTCCTGGTGGGAGTAGGACTCCCCCCTTGGCATGCCCTCCTCCTGGCCAGCCGCCTCCCCCTAGATCCATTATATACGGGGGCAGGGGGCACCCCATAGACACACAAGTTGATCTGTTGATCTCTCCCAGCCGTGTGGGGTGCCCCCCCTCCACCATAATCCACCTCGGTCATATCATAGCGGTGCTTAGGCGAAGCCCTGCGTCGGTAGCAACATAATCACCATCATCACGCCGTCGTGCTGACAGAATTCTCCCGTGAAGCTCTGCTGGATTGGAGTTCGCGGGACGTCATCGAGCTGAACGTGTGCTGAACTCGGAGGTGCCGTACGTTCGGTACTTGGATCGGTCGGATCGTGAAGACGTACGACTACATCAACCGCGTTGTGCTAACGCTTCCGCTTTCGGTCTACGAGGGTACGTGGACAACACTCTCCCCTCTCGTTGCTATGCATCACCATGATCTTGTGTGTGCGTAGGATTTTTTTTGAAATTACTACGTTCCCCAACAAGGATAACTTGTACTAGTTGTCTCCCTTCAAATTTGGCCGTTGTGGCATCCCGTCCTGCCAGCATTTGGGAAGAGGACGAGGGCCTCTATATATAGGGCTAGCCACCTGTAACGCCCACGATGCGGCTATATCTCCCACGTGTCGAGGCACGACTTAGAGGCATAACCGCATTGTGGTTTTGTAGCAAGCAGGGTCATCTTCACACAATCCCATGTAATGAACAAGAATGGGATAAAGAGTTGGCTTACAATCGCCACTTCACACATTTCATAAATATAATTCATACATCATCCAAAATACACACATATAGACCGACTACGGTCAAAATCCAGATGAAAATAAGACAACCCCAAATGCTAGATCCCCGATCGTCCCAACTGGGCTCCACTACTAATCATCAGGAAAAGACACATAGTAACGACCACGTTCCTCATTGAACTCCCACTTGAGATCGATCCCATCATCTGCATTGGCATCGTCGGCACCTGCAACTGTTTTGGTAGAATCTGTGAGTCACGAGGACTCAGCAATCTCACACCCGCGAGATCAAGACTATTTAAGCTTATAGGAAAGGAAGGTGTAATGAGGTGGAGCTGCAGCAGGCAATAAGCATATATGGTGGCTAACATACGCAAGAGAAGCAACGGAACGGTCGTCATCTAGCAATAACCAAGAAGTGATCCTGAACTCCTACTTACGTCATTCATAACTCAAACCGTGTTCACTTCCCGGACTCCGCCGAGAAGAGACCATCACGGCTACACACACAGTTGATGTATTTTAACTGGGTCAAGTGACAAGTTCTCTACAACCGGACATTAACAAATTCCCATCTGCCTCATAACCGCGGGCACGGCTTTCGAAAGATAATACCCTGCAGGGGTGTCCCAACTTAGCCCATCATAAGCTCTCACGGTCAACGAAGGATAAACCTTCTCCCGGAAAGACCCGATCAGTCTCGGAATCCCGGTTTACAAGACATTTCGACAATGGTAAAACAAGACCAACAAAGCCGCCTGAATGTGCCGACAAATCCAGATAGGAGTTGCACATATCTCGTTCTCAGGGCACACCGGATGAACACTACGTACAACTAAAACCAATCCTCGAGTTTCCCCAAGGTGGCGCTCCGAGTGGCTCTAGCTTGGACCAGCACTCAGAGGAACACTGGCCCGGGGGTTTAAATAAAGATGACCCTCGGGCTCGCGAAAACCCGGGGAAAAAGGCTTAGGTGACAAATGGTAAAACCAAGGTTGGGCCTTGCTGGAGGAGTTTTATTCAAGGAGAACTGTCAAGGGGGTCCCATAAATCACCCAACCGCGTAAGGAACGCAAACTCAAGGAACATAATACCGGTATGACAGAAACTAGGGCGGCAAGAGTGGAACAAAACACCAGGCATAAGGCCGAGCCTTCCACCCTTTACCCAAATATATAGATGCATTAATTAAATAAGAGATATTGTGATATCCCAACATATCCATGTTCCAACATGGAACCAACTTCAACTTCACCTGCAACTAGCAACGCTATAAGAAGGGCTGAGCAAGAGCGGTAACTTAGCCAAACAACGGTTTGCTAGGAAAGGATGGTTAGAGGCTGACATGGCAATATGGGAGGCATGATATAGTGAGTGATAGGTAGCGCATCATGGCAATAGAGCGAACAACTAGCAAAGCAAAGATAGAAGTGATTTCGAGGGGTGGTCATCTTGCCTGCAAGGTTCTCAGAGTTGTCGAAAGCTTAATCCTCGTAAGCGTACTCAACAGGTTCCTGGTTCACGAACTCGTCTCCCGGCTCTACCCAAGACAAGAACACAAGCAACGGAACCACAATCAATCACGAGGAATGCACAAGCAACATGATGCAAAACATGTATGATATGCAAGATATGATATGCGATGCATATGCGTGCTCCGGAAGGAAAATGATGAACGAGGCAGTAACTTGGCAAACCAAGCATGCCAGTGGAAAGATGAGATGATTTCGGTCGAAATCGATATAAAGATCACCGAAAACGGATGCACGGTTTGCAAATGGCAAGCAAAACAAGAATGACACGAATCTGCGATTAACAGCATGATAGCACTTAAAATGCAACAAGCAACAATGCTACAGCACTCCAACATAGCAACAAAGCATATCGAAGTAATCTACAGGAGAAGTTTGACAAAAGATGAACACTGAGCTACGGCTAGTTCACAACATAACAAGCTCAAACAAGCATGGCAAAAGTGCAAAAGATATCAGGTTCACAGACTTGGTGAAATTACTGGACATGGCAGAAAACAGCATCAGGTAGCAATGTTCAGAGCACGAAATCAACATGCTACAGGAACTTAACATGGCAAAACAAGGCATGGCAGTATTCTACTAAATTCATATGACAAAAGTCCCTTACTGACAATAAGCCAAAAAGGACAAAAAGATATGATGTCAACCACGTAAACATAGCAAGTTTCGTTATCAGGTTTCAGACTTGGCAGAAAACAGAGCATGGCAGAAATAATGATATGAGGGCATCTTTGTGAGCTTGATGCACTCATTACATAGCAATGCATGACAAAACAAGCATACCTACAGCAAAATGGCATGTTTGTGAAGCTATCCATGGCAAGAACATAAGCATAGCATGTATGGATCAACTACAACAAGCTTGGCAAAATTGCATAACACGTAAACAAACTGCCAGAAATATTTTATAGCAAAAGTAGAGCAAGATTGAGTCATGCTATGCCACTCCATAATTGCAAACAAGGGCGGGAATGGATCAATTACAACAATATGTACAAAACATCCTTACTGAACATCTCCAAAATATGCATGGATCTCTCTGCAGCATCAAGTTTACATGGCAACAAAATAACAGCAGACAAAGACTTGGAGAAATTACAGTCTCTGAAATCAGAAACATAACGGAGCCTAGTTTGCATGCTTGTGCTAGTCACCACAGAGATCACAAAAATACATGGTATATACCACTGGAAAGATGGCATGGCATACAACAAAACACATGTAGAGCTCATGCCCATAAGATGCACAGATTAAATGATACAAAAATAACAAATCTCCAAGTTCTGTTAAGAATCAGAAGATAACAGCAACTAGCACTCTTGCAATAGAGATTTGGGCATCAAGATGGCCTCTAATGAACATGGTGCAATTGAACAAAATGTAGATCATCACGAGACGAACAATTCGACACATTACACGCGCGAAACGGAGCTATATACCGAGAGTTCTGCAATGATGAATAGGTGCACATGCTGTAGAGAAAAATAACTTAGAGAATTTCGGGGGGGTCTCGGGTCAACCTTAGGGTTTGACCCAGATCGGATCGAGGCCGAGGGCGGAGCTCGTGCTCGTCGGCGACGAAGGAGGGGAAGGCGAGGCGGCGGCCTGAGCGGGAGGACGGCGGCACGGGGCGGCGAAGGCGGCGGCCTCGGGCGCGGCGACGGCGGCGGGGAGCCGCGGCGCGGCGGCGGCGGGGCGGCGCCGGCGGGTGACAGCGAGGCGGCGGGCCGGCCGGCGCGCGGTGGAGGCGCGGGAGCGGCGGAGGGAGGCGCGCGGGCGGCGGCGGCTCGGGGGCGCAGGCGGAGACGGGCGCCGGCGACTCGGGCTCGCGGGCCCGCGGCGTACGGGCGCGGGCGGCGGCGACACGTGGCGGCGGCGGTGGAAAAACGGACGTGTCCGTCGGTGGAGAATCTGTCCGGCGGCGGCGGGGAGAATTTTAGGGTTTCATCTGCGATTGATTTCGGGAGGGGAGGCATATAAATAAGTAGAGGGAGCTAGGAGGCTCCAAATGAGGTGCGGGTTTTCGCCCATACGATCGTGATCGAACGACCTACAGCATGGAAGAGAGTTTGGTGGGTTTTGAGCTGTCTAGAGAGGGTTTTTTTTGCTGGAACACACAGAAGGCATCTGCGGTTACCCGGTTAACCGTTGGAGTACCAAACGACCTCCAAATGTAACGAAACTTGACCAGTGGTCTACCGATGGTATACTAAGGCCACTTGACAAGCCTCCGTCCATTCCGAGAACGTTTGACACCCGCTCACGAAAGAAAACAAGAGGGGTGCGCCGGAGGAGATGGGAGCGCCGGATTGCAAAACGGACAACGGGGAAAATGTTCGGATGCATGAGACGAACACGTATGCAAATGCAATGCACATGATGACATGATATGAAATGCATGACATGAACAAAATGCAAAATGAAGACAAAAACCGACCACGGAGGGAATATCATAACACATAGCCGAAAATGGCAAGAGTTGGAGTTACAAATATGGAAAGTTACATCCGGGGTGTTACAACACTCCACCACTACGAGAGGATCTCGTCCCAAGATCTAGGACTGAAAGAACTCCGGATATTCGGAACGGAGATGGTCCTCGCGTTCCCAGGTGGCTTCCCGGTCGGAATGGTGCGACCACTTCACTTTCAGGAATTTGATTGACTTGTTGCGAGTCTTGCGCTCAGTTTCTTCAAGAATAGCAACGGGGTGCTCATGATAAGACAGATCTTCTTCGAGGTTAATCTCTTCGAAGTTGATAGTGCGCTCAGGCGTCTTGAAGCACTTGTGGAGCTGTGACACGTGGAACACATCGTGCACGTTCGCGAAGTTGGAAGGAAGCTCAAGTTGATAGGCGAGGTCGCCTCTTTTGCCAATGATCTTGAAAGGACCCACGTATCTAGGGGCAAGCTTCCCTTTGATACCGAAGCGACGAGTGCCTTTCATTGGAGAGAGGCGGAGGTAGACATGGTCTCCGATCTTGAAAGCCACATCACGGTGCTTACTATCATAGTAACTCTTCTGGCGCGATTGCGCGGCTTTGAGATTATCACGGATGACTTTACACATTTCTTCAGCTTCAGTGATTAAGTCATTGCCAAGAAGTTGGCGTTCACCCGTCTCTGACCAATTGAGAGGAGTACGGCACTTTCTGCCATAGAGAATCTCGAATGGGGCCTTGCCCGAAATCGCTTGGAAGCTATTGTTGTAGGAGAATTCGGCATAAGGAAGACAATCTTCCCATTTCATGCCAAAGGAAATGACACATGCCCTGAGCATATCTTCAAGAATTTGATTTACTCGCTCGACTTGGCCACTAGTTTGAGGATGGAAAGCTGTGCTGAAGCGAATGTTTGTGCCCATGGCCTTCTGGAAGGAGTCCCAGAACTTAGAGGTGAAGATGCTTCCACGATCTGAATAAATCAATTGTGGAATGCCATGCAAGGAGACAATTCTGGACGTGTATAGCTCTGCCAACTGAGCTGCTGTGATGGATTCTTTGATTGGAAGGAAATGAGCCACTTTAGAAAGCTTGTCGATGACAACGAAGATAGCATCATTTCCGCGCTTGGACTTGGGAAACCCAGTCACGAAGTCCATTTCGATATGATCAAACTTCCACTCTAGGATAGCAAGAGGTTGAAGGAGACCAGCTGGTCGTTGGTGTTCTGCTTTCACTCTTCGACAGACATCACATTCATTCACGAACTGAGCAATTTCTCGCTTCATTCGAGTCCGCCAACACGACTGCTTGAGGTCATGGTACATCTTCGTACTTCCAGGATGAATGGATAGAAGAGAATTGTGTGCCTCGTTCATTATGACTTTCCTTAGATCACCTTTAGGAACCACAATCCGGTCCTCGAAGAATAAAGTGTCTCTGTCATCAATGCGATAGCACTTGTATTTGGAAAGACCCTTGTCGATACCACGTTTCACCTTCTTCACCATGGTATCCAGGAGTTGTGCCTCGCAAATTTGATCTTCCAAAGTAGGAGAGACTATGAGGTTGGCAAGAAAGCCTTGAGGAACAACTTGGAGATTCAGCTTGCGGAAAGCTTCACAAAGATCTGGTTGGAATGGCTTTAGAATTAAGCTGTTGCAATAAGCCTTCCTGCTCAAAGCATCTGCAATGACATTGGCCTTGCCTGGAGTATATTCAATACTCGGATTGTACTCTTGAATCATTTCGACCCATCGAGTCTGCCTGAGGTTGAGGTTGGGCTGAGTGAAGATGTACTTGAGACTCTTGTGATCGGTGAAAATGTCCACTTGTCTTCCCAACAAGAGATGTCTCCACGTTATTAATGCATGGACAACTGCCGCCAACTCAAGATTGTGAGTGGGGTAGTTCTTTTCGTTGGGCTTCAACTGACGAGAGGTATAGGCCACAACTTTCTTCTCTTGCATTAACACAGCACCGAGACCTTGGAGAGAAGCATCACAGAAAACTTCAAATGGCTTGGATTCATCAGGAGGAATCAAGACAGGAGCTGTGACTAGTTTCTCTTTGAGAGTGTTGAAAGCAACATCACACTCAGGAGACCAGACATACTTCACATGCTTCTGGAGGAGGTTGGAAAGAGGCTTTGCAATCTTGGAGAAATTCTTAATGAATCTTCGGCAATAGCTTGCAAGACCAAGAAAACTACGGAGCTGCTTGACATTCTGAGGAGGTTCCCAATTCACAATTGTGGACACCTTCTCGGGGTTAACAGCGATGCCCTTGGCAGAGATGATGTGACCAAGGAAAAGAACTTCATCGAGCCAAAACTCACATTTGGAGAACTTCGCATAGAATTGATACTCTCTGAGCTTGTCGAGCACCAATCCCAAATGTTTGGCATGATCCTTCTTATTCTTGGAGAAGACCAATATATCATCGAGATACACCAGGACGAATTCATTGGTATAGGGGTTGAAGATGAAATTCATCATCCGAGAGAACACTGGAGGAGCATTGACAAGGCCAAAAGACACGACAGTATATTCATAAGAACCAAAGCTTGTTCTGAATGCTGTCTTGGGAATATCTTCTTCACGAATGCGAATCTGATGATAACCCATACGAAGGTCAAGCTTGGAGAATACTTTAGCACCCTTGAGTTGCTCGAATAGCTCATTGATGTTGGGAAGTGGATACTTGTTCTTGATTGTCTTCTTGTTCAATGGACGGTAGTCGACACAAAGTCGGTCCGTGCCATCCTTCTTCTTGACAAAAAGAACACCACAACCCCATGGAGATGAACTCGGTCTGATCAGACCCAGACGCTCTTGTTCATCGAGCTGTTTCTTCAATTCCTTCAGCTCGTTGGGTCCAAGCTTGTATGGACGCTTGCAAACGGGTTCGGTGCCAGGCTCTAGTTCGATAACAAACTCAATTGGCCGATGAGGAGGCATACCCGGAAGCTCTTCTGGAAAGACATCTTGATACTCACAAACGACTGGAATTTGAGAGATGGCATTCAATTCGCCCTTCTCATTGAGAGAAAAAAACCGAATGGTTTCATCACGAGCGGCATAAATAATCACATCCTCAGAAGAGTGTGTCAATTGAATTTCCCTGGCAGCACAATCAAGTTGAGCCTTGTGCTTAGAAAGCCAGTGCATCCCGAGAATTAGATCAATATCCGAGTCACCAAGAACAACTAGAGAAGACATAAATTTATAGTTTCCCATCCTGATGGAAACATCCGGGACACAATTATTAGATGTCATTTGCTTGCCCGGAGACACAACCTTCAACGGGATAGGAATCTTTTCCGTCACAAACTCATGCTTGGCAACAAAAGGTCTTGAAATGAAAGAAAGCGATGCACCAGTATCAAAAAGAACTTTTCCAGGAATATCATTAACAGGAAGATTACCCATTATCACATCAGTAGATTCCTCCGCTTGAGCTGCATTCATCATGTTCACCTTTGCAGACTTTGGATTATGCTTGACCACTGCATTGCTGGAAGATCTGACAGGAGGAGGAGGCGGAAGACGCCTTTGGTTGAAGCACTTGTTCGCATAGTGACCTTTCTGCTGACACTTGTTGCAAGTCACCTCTGAGAGTGGACGGTGATAAGGAGCATTGGACTTTGGAGCTTGATTCTGAGACTTGTTCTGATAGCTAGAGTTGGAAGAGTTGGAAGACCCATGGCCACCTTTGTTCTTCTGCTGGTAAGGCTGACGAAATGGAGGAGGAGGAGGCAACCAGAACTTCTGTTGCTTAGCTGCCACAAGTGAGGAAGAAGACTGAACTGCGTCTCTGACTCTCTTTTTAGAAGCCTCACACTTGAGCTGAGCAGCCTCTTGCTTCAGTGCCATATTGTAGAATTGATCAAACTGAGTAGGCTCAACAAGAACGAGAGCTAACTGCAGATCCTCTCTAAGGCCACCTCTGAAGTGATAGATCATGCTCTTTTCATCAGGAACGTCTTGTTTAGCGAAGCAAGCAAGTTTCTGAAACTGAATGTTGTATTGATACACGGACATGCTGCCTTGCTTGAGATTGCGGAACTCCTCACGCTTGCTCTCAACAACACTTTGAGGAATGTGGTGCGCTTTGAAATCCCGACAGAAGTCAGTCCAAGTGATCACACGACCTCCTCTGGAATCTTTGTATTGTTGATACCAATCAGCAGCTTGGTCCTTGAGCTGAAAAGAAGCGAACTTGACATAGTCCTCAGGCCTGACATTGCTACATTCAAAATGCTTGTTGATGTCCACGAGCCAATCATCGGCATCCGTGGCCTCGGCACAGTAGCTGAAAGACTTGGGCTGATTTGCGAGAAACTGCTTGAGGGTAGCGAAGTGAGGCTGATTGTTGCCTTGACCTTGATTGCCTTGATTGCCTTGCCCTTGGGTGCGTTCTTGCAAGAGTTGCAGAATCATCTGAGCATTGGCGTTGGTGGCTCCCATGATAGCTTGCCATGCCTCCGGAGGCGGAGGTGGTGGCAGAGGGTTCGCTTGACTCCCTTCACTGCGATCCGGATTCTGACGCGTTGGCGGAGCCATCCTGAAGAGGATGACATCCGTTAGCATCTTGATAGACAAATAGACAAGTAGAATCAACGGATAGAAATTGCAACATATAGTCTTCACAATAAACATTCGAACGAAGATGAACGAATGAATTCCGTAGTAAATCATCACACTTCCATTAAGTTGAGAAGCCACTTGAAAAAGATATGGAATCAACATATGACTTCGAAGCAACTCGAATACCACAATTCAAAACAAAACAAAGTATTGGCTTGCAGAATAAGCCGGAACAAACATATGATAAAGATTTCGTCCGAAGTTTTCGTGGTGGGGCCCACACGGGCTCGATCGTACAGCACCATCATGTACAAGGCTGTGCACATGACATACGAAGCGTCCCCGAGTCGGCATAGCCAAGGACTCTTTAAGACACTACGAGACCACTGTAAAACCAACCGTGTACAGGCGGACCACTAGACGTCGAACCCCAATCTCATATCATGCGTCTGTCAGAAAGATATCCTAAGGCTACTTGAATTCCAACTTATAAACTCCCGAAACTTTCTGGTTATGCAATCTGGTGTTGGGGATACAGGGGACACAAAATATATCACCCAAACTAACAATACCTAGATCCAGCTGTATCCATCCGTCAACACATCACCAAGAAATCTTCGGAAATCGTTTACCTCAACCTTTGAAAAGCATCCATTATACAAGTTATGGCAATACTCCCGAACTCCCGCCCCAGTACTGGGTGGCGTCGAGGTGATCTCACCAACAACTGCATAAAAGAGATTTCGATGTCGGCGAAACTCAGGTATTCCAGAACTGCAACGATAAAATTGTGACGACAACACCTCGGAGCTCAACTCCCCGGGACACTGCCACAACCCCTAAATGTCAGGAGGCACCAAGAACAATGTTCTAGTCACAAAACCATCGGAACGATTCCAAGATACCCGCGTGATCCTAAATTTTTTTTAGTGAAATTTGAGGAGAGAAGAGTCAAAACTTCTACGTCAGGAGACCTCACCAGAGCGACGAAGGGACTGAGGAGTAAAAAGAATCCTACTCTCCGATATATATAATCCTAAGACTCAAAACATGTTTGTTCAAGACTCAACAACGCCAGCGATTCGATCAAGCAGGGGGGATCCTAAGTCGGGGATGGCTCTGATTACCAACTTGTAACGCCCACGATGCGGCTATATCTCCCACGTGTCGAGGCACGACTTAGAGGCATAACCGCATTGTGGTTTTGTCGCAAGTAGGCTCATCTTCACACAATCCCATGTAATGAACAAGAATGGGATAAAGAGTTGGCTTACAATCGCCACTTCACACATTTCATAAATATAATTCATACATCATCCAAAATACACACATATAGACCGACTACGGTCAAAATCCAGATGAAAATAAGACAACCCCAAATGCTAGATCCCCGATCGTCCCAACTGGGCTCCACTACTAATCATCAGGAAAAGACACATAGTAACGACCACGTTCCTCATCGAACTCCCACTTGAGATCGATCCCATCATCTGCATTGGCATCGTCGGCACCTGCAACTGTTTTGGTAGAATCTGTGAGTCACGAGGACTCAGCAATCTCACACCCGCGAGATCAAGACTATTTAAGCTTATAGGAAAGGAAGGTGTAATGAGGTGGAGCTGCAGCAGGCAATAAGCATATATGGTGGCTAACATACGCAAGAGAAGCAACGGAACGGTCGTCATCTAGCAATAACCAAGAAGTGATCCTGAACTCCTACTTACGTCATTCATAACTCAAACCGTGTTCACTTCCCGGACTCCGCCGAGAAGAGACCATCACGGCTACACACACAGTTTATGTATTTTAACTGGGTCAAGTGACAAGTTCTCTACAACCGGACATTATCAAATTCCCATCCGCCTCATAACCGCGGGCACGGCTTTCGAAAGATAATACCCTACAGGGGTGTCCCAACTTAGCCCATCATAAGCTCTCACGGTCAACGAAGGATAAACCTTCTCCCGGAAAGACCCGATCAGTCTCGGAATCCCGGTTTACAAGACATGTCGACAATGGTAAAACAAGACCAGCAAAGCCGCCCGAATGTGCCGACAAATCCCGATAGGAGCTGCACATATCTCGTTCTCAGGGCACACCGGATGAACACTACGTACAACTAAAACCAATCCTCGAGTTTCCCCAAGGTGGCGCTCCAAGTGGCTCTAGCTTGGACCAGCACTCAGAGGAACACTGGCCCGGGGGTTTAAATAAAGATGACCCTCGGGCTCGCGAAAACCCGGGGAAAAAGGCTTAGGTGACAAATGGTAAAACCAAGGTTGGGCCTTGCTGGAGGAGTTTTATTCAAGGCGAACTGTCAAGGGGGTCCCATAAATCACCCAACCGCGTAAGGAACGCAAACTCAAGGAACATAATACCGGTATGACAGAAACTAGGGCGGCAAGAGTGGAACAAAACACCAGGCATAAGGCCGAGCCTTCCACCCTTTACCCAAATATATAGATGCATTAATTAAATAAGAGATATTGTGATATCCCAACATATCCATGTTCCAACATGGAACCAACTTCAACTTCACCTGCAACTAGCAACGCTATAAGAAGGGCTGAGCAAGAGCGGTAACTTAGCCAAACAACAGTTTGCTAGGAAAGGATGGTTAGAGGCTGACATGGCAATATGGGAGGCATGATATAGTGAGTGATAGGTAGCGCATCATGGCAATAGAGCGAACAACTAGCAAAGCAAAGATAGAAGTGATTTCGAGGGGTGGTCATCTTGCCTGCAAGGTTCTCAGAGTTGTCGAAAGCTTGATCCTCGTAAGCGTACTCAACAGGTTCCTGGTTCACGAACTCGTCTCCTGGCTCTACCCAAGACAAGAACACAAGCAACGGAACCACAATCAATCACGAGGAATGCACAAGCAACATGATGCAAAACATGTATGATATGCAAGATATGATATGCGATGCATATGCGTGCTCCGGAAGGAAAATGATGAACGAGGCAGTAACTTGGCAAACCAAGCATGCCAGTGGAAAGATGAGATGATTTCGGTCGAAATCGATATAAAGATCACCGGAAACGGATGCACGGTTTGCAAATGGCAAGCAAAACAAGAATGACACGAATCTGCGATTAACAGCATGATAGCACTTAAAATGCAACAAGCAACAATGCTACAGCACTCCAACATAGCAACAAAGCATATGGCAGTAATCTACAGGAGAAGCTTGACAAAAGATGAACACTGAGCTACGGCTAGTTCACAACATAACAAGCTCAAACAAGCATGGAAAAAGTGCAAACGATATCAGGTTCACAGACTTGGTGAAATTACTGGACATGGCAGAAAACAGCATCAGGTAGCAATGTTCAGAGCACGAAATCAACATGCTACAGGAACTTAACATGGCAAAACAAGGCATGGCAGTATTCTACTAAATTCATATGACAAAAGTCCCTTACTGACAATAAGCCAAAAAGGACAAGAAGATATGATGTCAACCACGTAAACATAGCAAGTTTCGTTATCAGGTTTCAGACTTGGCAGAAAACAGAGCATGGCAGAAATAATGATATGAGGGCATCTTTGTGAGCTTGATTCACTCATTACAAAGCAATGCATGACAAAACAAGCATACCTACAGCAAGATGGCATGTTTGTGAAGCTATCCATGGCAAGAACATAAGCATAGCATGTATGGATCAACTACAACAAGCTTGGCAAAATTGCATAACACGTAAACAAACTGCCAGAAATATTTTATAGCAAAAGTAGAGCAAGCTTGATTCATGCTATGGCACTCCATAATTTCAAACAAGGGTGGGAATGGATCAATTACAACAATATGTACAAAACATACTTACTGAACATCTCCAAAATATGCATGGATCTCTCTACAGCATCAAGTTTACATGGCAACAAAATAACAGCAGACAAAGACTTGGAGAAATTAGTCTCTGAAATCAGAAACATAACGGAGCCTAGTTTGCATGCTTGTGCTAGTCACCAAAGAGATCACAAAAATACATGGCATACACCACTGGAAAGATGGCATGGCATACAACAAAACACATGTAGAGCTCATGCCCATAAGATGCACAGATTAAATGATACAAAAATAACAAATCTCCAAGTTCTGTTAAGAATCAGAAGATAACAGCAACTAGCACTCTTGCAATAGAGATTTGGGCATCAAGATGGCCTCTAATGAACATGGTGCAATTGAACAAAATGTAGATCATCACGAGACGAACAATTCGACACATTACACGCGCGAAACGGAGCTATATACCGAGAGTTCTGCAATGATGAATAGGTGCACATGCTGTAGAGAAAAATAACTTAGAGAATTTCGGGGGGGTCTCGGGTCAACCTTAGGGTTTGACCCAGATCGGATCGAGGCCGAGGGCGGAGCTCGTGCTCGTCGGCGACGAAGGAGGGGAAGGCGAGGCGGCGGCCTGAGCGGGAGGACGGCGGCACGGGGCGGCGAAGGCGGCGGCCTCGGGCGCGGCGACGGCGGCGGGGAGCCGCGGCGCGGCGGCGGCGGGGCGGCGCCGGCGGGTGACAGCGAGGCGGCGGGCCGGCCAGCGCGCGGTGGAGGCGCGGGAGCGGCGGAGGGAGGCGCGCGGACGGCGGCGGCTCGGGGGCGCAGGCGGAGACGGGCGCAGGCGACTCGGGCTCGCGGGCCCGCGGCGTACGGGCGCGGGCGGCGGCGACACGTGGCGGCGGCGGTGGAAAAACGGACGTGTCCGTCGGTGGAGAATCTGTCCGGCGGCGGCGGGGAGAATTTTAGAGTTTCATCTGCGATTGATTTCGGGAGGGGAGGCATATAAATAGGTAGAGGGAGCTAGGAGGCTCCAAATGAGGTGCGGTTTTCGCCCACATGATCGTGATCGAATGACCTACAGCATGGAAGAGAGTTTGGTGGGTTTTGGGCTGTCTAGAGAGGGGGTTTTTGCTGGAACACACAGGAGGCATCTGCGGTTACCCGGTTAACCGTTGCAGTACCAAACGACCTCCAAATGGAACGGAACTTGACCGGTGGTCTACCGATGGTATACTAAGGCCACTTGACAAGCCTTGGTCCATTCCGAGAACGTTTGACACCCGCTCACGAAAGAAAACAAGAGGGGTGCACCGGAGGAGATGGGAGCGCCGGATTGCAAAACGGACAACGGGAAAAATGTTCGGATGCATGAGACGAACACGTATGCAAATGCAATGCACATGATGACATGATATGAAATGCATGACATGAACAAAATGCAAAACGAAAGACAAAACCCGACCACGGAGGGAATATCATAACACATAGCTGAAAATGGCAAGAGTTGGAGTTACAAATATGGAAAGTTACATCCGGGGTGTTACACCACCACAATAGGAGGCAATGGATCCGAGGCCATTCAGATCATCCTCATCCACACAAACTCACCAAGCACAAGAGCACCTCTCCTCAGGAGGTTGTTCTTCCCCTGTAACTATTCTCCCTCAGGCCCAAGAGGCAATCCACCACACCACACTGGAGTAGGGTATTACACCACATCGGTGGCCCGAACCAGTATACACATTGTGTCCCTTTGTTCTGCGAGTTCGACGCTCTAAGCCTTGAGATCGTGGTGAGGGATAGTGCTAGGGGGAGGAAAGATCTTCGTGCGCACCCTAGTGTTCAAACCTCAAGGGTTTTGCCGGAACCCGAAATCCGACAAATAGAAGGTCAAGGTCCAGCGGAAAATTGTACTGACAGGGTATCCCGTGTTTCACGAGCTGCAGAACAAGCCAAACAGAAACAAATAGCTACCACCAAACAAGCAGAGACAGCCCTAGTTGTTGCAACACCTTCCACAGTACCACCAGCTGCACGATTTACTCGTTGGTCAACTCAGCTAGCAGCACGTTCCCAAGCTCCCTTGCCACCTGACACTACTTCCGAAGCACTCTTGACACAAGACGAGTTGGCAACATTAGATGAACTTTGTGAGCTTCAACAGCAAGAAGGTAGTTGCTGGAGTCAAGTTACAGTTGCATGCTTCTTTATATGTAGTCTCACAGTTTGATGTACACTAACACTTCCTATGTTTGTTGTTGGACTAGCACCTAGGCGCAAGAGGAAACAAACATCAGGGATAATGCTCGATAGATTAACTAAATCTAGAGGAGGAAGAATGGAGATCCGTTTTGAGGCAGGTTTAAAAAGGCCACATGATGCTACAGAGTCAGCGAAGTTAGTATCAGAGGCAGCGGTTGCTGTTAGGTGTCATGTACGTATCCTCCCAACATGGATTCAGTACAGGAATGACAAAGACGAAACCCAGTTCAACACCTTCCTCGACCATTTATCTGTAAGTATGGTTATGTATGGAAACTAGTAATATCGTCTTGCTCTATCCAATACTTTCTAGGTTGCTGATAACGAGACTCCCATAATTTTTAACAGATGAGGTTCAAGTTGGATAGCCAAGATGATGCAACCAGACAAGCTTGACCCCATGTTTTCAAGTCTACTCTGCGATACTATCGGTATAACTTGAGGAAAACTCACTTTGAAGGCAAGGCTAACAGTGAACTTGCCCAAACATCTCCAGTGGAAAATATATCGGATGAAGACTGGAGAGGCCTCGTTAAACACTGGTCCGATCCGAAGTATCAGGTACATTATATATATGTGATCAGATCACATGTTGAAGTCCTATTTACGCATGTGCCACACAAATCTATCTTCTTGTAGGTGAACTGTTCAAAGAACAAGGCCAACCGTACGAAAATGAAATTCCAACAGACGACAGGATCTCGTAGCTATATTGCACACTGCGAGGCTCTTGTAATTAGCTGCTGTTTCACTCTTTTCGTTGTACCATATTATCAGATCTATATTGACTTGTTCCAAATGCAGAGGAAAGCCCGCAAGGACCAAAAAGTACCTGAACCAAATGTTGTGGAAATCTTCAAGGACTGTCACACCAGCAAGACGAAGGGCATGACTACACCAGTCAAAGCCGCTGTTGTAAGTCCTTAATCCTCATGCCTTTTAACAACTACTTACTCTGGCTCGTGCCTTGAACTGCATGGTTTGCAGCCAATGTCTATTACTCTTTTCAATTTTATACACAATTGTCTTAGCGTATCATTGCACCTTACAAGGTTCAAAAGAGAGGAGTGGTGTTCCTTTGATCTTGACCTGTAATCTAGTTCCGTGCTGGACTTTCCCACACAACGTTACAATTGCCTGTTTGTCTGTTCTCGGTTGTTTTGTGATATGAATGATGTCATATTATGGTTACCGTATTATAAACTTTGTCTCTTTATCCTTAGCTGTCAATACAATGTGGAGAAATAGACAATACATTAGCCATGGTACATGGTCATATGTTTGGAACCTGGTTTTATTATGTACTTTGCAGTAAAATACAACTAATATTTTACATGGGTTCACTAGAATAAGTTCTGTATATAGACCAAAGCTATTTTGTTTGGTTTTGCTGCCTCCTTAATATCTTCTGTTCTGGTACTAATGTAAAAACTCAACTTTTCAGCCACCTTCTGAAGGTGGCAAGGCAACTGTAACCGCGATGTCAGCTCTTGCTGAAGTGGGTCAGTACCTATCTACTAACAGTGCCAGAAGCACGTTCCTGCGTAATACTTGGTTGGTTTTTAAGGCAATCTCGTCCAAACTGCCTCATGATCAAGATATGCAAGCTCAAAACAATGTTATATCTGCGCTCCAGACACAAGTCCGTAACCTAACAGAGACCCTTTGTGAAACAAGGACAGACATTGTTCGATGTTGTCAAGATATGCATGGTTTCGAAACCAGACTATCAGACATTTGCTATGTTGTTCAGGAGCCTAGGAGAAATGAAGGCGAAGGTTATGGTGCTCCATCGGACAATACAACATGAAAATGTAACAGTCAGGTCAAATGAACTGAGCTTCTGAACTTCGGTGGTGCATTTATCTGCCAGACTGTTAACTTTTATGTCAACCTTCCTTTTGTTTTATAGTTGTAATTTGTTTTGTTGCGATACAAATTTTTTTCTTAACGTGCAGCCACCGGCCGAAGAAAACAACAAGCCATTTTTGTATAGTGTAGGGTGTTCCCCATATTTGCACTGGTGGCGATCTTTGATGCCCAGTGGATGTAATCTGTGCAATCGCCTTAATAGCCTAGCATTAGTTTCGGGCTTATTTATTTCCTAATCTTCTTTTTCCCTGGTTTGCTAGTGGCCGCAACAACCATGGGCCATATACGGACCGTGGTAACCATGACCCTGCTACGGGCCGTAGGATCCATGGGCCTCCTACGGGTTGTCTTTAAATGGGCCTCCAACATGGCCGTAGAATCGGTGGGCCTCGGGCCATCGGATAAATGGGTCTACATGGGTCGTAAATGGGCGTAATTGGTATCGGCCCAGCACGGTAACGGGCCGTTAACAGGCCGGAGGATAGCAAAGGCTTAATTCTGTCACAGGCATAACGGCTCGTTAATGGCCCAGAATATAGGACAGGCTGGAAACGGCGCAACGGGTTAACAAGCCAGGAATGGGCCGAATTTGTCCCATTAGGGGAACAGGCCAGTAACGGGCCGGAAGTAATCGACGGTCGGAAAGGAGCCCAAGAACGCATGGGCTGTCAGTAGGCCGAAAGCTAACACGGGCTGGAAACGACCCATGTGAATCATGGGCCGTTAATGGGTACAAAGAAATTTACTGTTCATTCTGGGCTAGAGTCATCGTGGGCCTTTAAAGGGCCTAAAGATACGAAGGCCTCATATGGGCAAAAGACGTCGTGGGCCATACATGGGCCGAAAGTTAAACGGGCTGTTTTTATATTCGACGACCCACATGACGTTGTTGGGCCGATTTCGGGTAGGCCCTAAAATGGGCTATTTGCGAAGAGACCGTTAACAGGCTTTTCATGGGCCTGTCCGCTAACTTTTGACCAAGTCAAACGGGCCGGCCTTTGTAAGCTAAATGGGCCGGTGGTGGGCCGTCGCACGTGTCGACATATCATAGGCGCCTATCTGACCCACTGACGAGCTGACTCGTGTTTCCTCCGGCCAATCGGAATTTTACACATGGAAATTTCCCATTGGTCCGGGCTGTTAACAGGTTATCGGGTCCAAAACCGGACCCGACAGCTTAACGGTGACCTGTTACGGTGGATGCCACGTGTCGGTCACCCTTGACGAAAGCACTTCTGTGACACGCGATTTATCATCATGGAAGTGGACACTTCCGTGATGATAATTTGGGTAATCTCATGGAACACTTCTACGACAGCACAGGTATGACTATCTTGATTCTGTCATAAAATTTTCATGGATCTACATGCATGACAGAAAACATGACCTACTGTGACAAACACGTATCATCACGGAAGTGTATTTTTTTGTAGTGATGTTGTAGGGGATCCATATCCGACACTTCTGCGATGACGGGACCGAAGATGAACCACCGTCACGGTTGCGCCTGAGGAATCCCTGGTGTCCCTGCAGACCTGTCTCAACCTGCATGGCCTTGTTCACCAAGGTGGCCAAGTCAGCAAAGTGATGAACAAGGAGCGTGAGCTTGATACAACTTGATGTCCTTCACTGAACTTTTCATGTCTATGTGCGTCAGTAGCAATATATTCTTCGGCATAGCAAGACAAGTCAAGGAATTCCCGCTGATAAGTATCCATAGTCTTGTTGCCCTGAGTGAGGTTGCGGAACTCTCGCTTCTTCCTGTCCATAATTCCCTGAGGAATGAAGCAGGCATAGAAGGCAGCTTGGAACTCTGGCCAAGTAATGATTGTTCCAACAGGTAGTGAACTCCTGTGGATATCCCACCATTAAGCAGCGGGACCCTTGAGGAAATAGGATGTGAAAGTGACATAGTTGGTAGGGCCTACACTAGCAGACTCCATCTCATAGGTGATGTCATGGAGCCAGTCATCAGCATCAAGAGGCTGAGTTGAGCTACGATAGATGGCAGGGTTGAGGCGCGCAAAGTCTTGCAGAGTCACTGGGGCTAGCTTCTGATTCATATTGGGCCGCGGAAACTGAGCCATGACCCCTTCCATAAACTGGTGATTCAGCTCAAATTGCTATATCATTCCGGCCATATTCGGGTTGTGGTGTATTGTTGGCACCACAGCCACAACCACCTGGTCTAACCATCCTGCTAAAATTTACAGGGGGTAGTTTAGCATTGAGCAATTGTAGAGACAATGAATCATTCATGATGCAACATGCACAAAGAAAGAAGTGTGATAAATACATCATAGTAGTCAAGGACGACATACGGATCCATACATAAAGTCGGTTACAAGCCAGTAGTACAAGTTTGGAAAGGGAAATAGTCTAGACCAACTAGGCGGCACGCAGGCACGCGGTGGAGGGATACAACAGCGGGACAACGATATGCTACATCAACATCGGGGAAAACCTCTGAAGTTAGGCAGTTGCACGTGACGATGAAGAAGATTGCCCTCGAGATAATGGTCCTCCGCTCCATGAACACTCTGGTGCAGGATCTGGTCCCGGACTGGAAGAAGAGGTCCACGTGCAGCAGTTCTACCTCCAACAATAGGCCACTCAAGACCTGGTGGCATCTCTATCCTGCGTAGGTAGAGGATGTGCTCTGGCTGTATCCTCGCACTGACTGTTGGCAGGATCTATGTCAGAGTGTCGTAGTGACGAGCATGAGTGGCGTAAAACGACAGTCAGAGCTCGAACAGTGTGATCCCTAGCCTCAATGTACCGAACCATAACCTGAGGATCGTAACAACAAATCACGTAGGGGGTATAGACAGTTGTGTAGTATCTAGTCTCATCCCCACCTGGGACATATGGGATGTATCTGAACCCAGTCTCCTCCAAGCGGGGGTGCTCTCCATGGAGACGGGTGATAGCAACATAGCTAGCATCATAGACTGCCATCTCGACAGTCACTCCAACACCCTGAAACGTGTGCAACTCAGTGATGGAGCGATCATGCCGATCAAAGATAAGAACCACAGCATGGTACTGCTCCTGGTTGAACTCGCGGTAGTCCTCGTACATAGTGTACTGGGGTACCGGCGATATCCCAGCATGGTCAAGAGGTCGGCCATGATAGCCGGGAACCCGGCTGCCTCAATAGCCATAGTCTAGCGTACAATCTGTTGCGGGATGCATCTGAAACAAAGAAGTTCAAAGATGTCAAATGACAGTGTGTGTATCATTCATTATACTTTCAAAGGAATAGGTGCAAATAATCCAGCTCTTCGGGTGGATGTGACCACGAGAACCTAATGTTAAAGTTAGCAAAATCATTTAACCCGAATAGAAGAGAGATCAGAATCCCAGAGTAAGGATGGGTAATGAAAGATCCTAATACCACTCATTTGTGATGTGGGCCCGTAAGCCACACAACAATGTTAGTAAAAGTTTTTCAAAGACTAGACTCAACTTTGGCCAAGGAGTTGGAAAGGGGCTTCTTGCAGGCAGTTGGCTTTGATACCAACTTGTGACGTCCCGACTTAATCGTGCACTAATCATACACACAAATGTGCACGATCAAGATCAGAGACTCACGGGAAGATATCACAACACAATTCTAGACGCAAATTTGAAATAATACAAGCTTCATATTACAAGCCAGGGACCTCGAGGGCTTGAATACATAAGCTCGAATACACAAGAGTCAGCGGAAGCAACAATATCTGAGTACATACATAAGTAAACAAGTCTGCCTTAAGAAGGCTAGCAAAATAACAACATCTGATCAAAAAGGCGAAGGCCTCCTTCCTAGGAGACTCCTAACTACTCCTGATCAATGGTGGCCTCCACGTAGTAGCAAGCTCTATCGGGTTAGTAGTAGTCATCGGCTCGATCAGCTGGCTCCTGGACTCCGTCATCTGATTGCAGCAATCGGGTAGAGAAGAAAAGGGGTAACAAAGCAACCGTGAGTACTCATCAAAAGTACTCGCAAGACTTACATCGGATCTATACTAAATATGCATCAATATCAAAGGAATGGGGCTATATCTTTGGACTAAACTGCAGAAATGCCAGAATAGAGGGAAGGCCTAGCCTATCAAAGACTAGAATCTTGCAGCATCTTGCAGCACTAGAAGAGTGCAGATTAGCATAACATAAGTATGTAGTATGTAGTAGCATCGCCAGAGATCCTTCCTCGGCTCCCTGCGAGAAAGTGACCCCGGAGCCATCATATCCATTTAGTCCCTCCAGTATCCAGTTCTAGTTGTAATAGATCAGGATACAACTCTGAGCGTCCATTACCATGGACACGGCTATTCGGATAGATTAACTACCCTGCAGGGGTGCACCAACTTACCCAACACGCTTGATTAACTCCGGTCGAACACACTTTCCTGGGTCATGCCCGGCTTGGCTGATCGACACACCGTGGTCCTACCTAGCCTCAACAAAGAGGCCAGCACACCGGTCTACATCCTAAATGCAAAGGGGTCATGGGCCAATCGTCCTTTGCAATCCTGCACGTTGCGAACGCGGCCTGGAGCAGACCTGCCCCCTTATACAAGTGCAGGTGGTTCCCATCCAACCGAACGCGCACTGCTAAACTACTGACGTCCAAGAGTTTTCAAAAGAAACGTATGATGCAGAGTGCCCATACTTATTCCTGCGCGGTGGTCAGTGTGAAAAGGCCAAAGGCCTACTCGGATCACATATCCAAACCGTTAGTGTCTTTGGAGCGCGTGGAGACGATCAATGATCCACGATATGTGGTCCTATCGCCCCGTCTTGCGGACTTACGGTAAGGGCTAAGAATGCTCGGCCGTGCCACATAATTATCTCACGGGTACCCTCCAGGTCAACCCGACTCAAAAGAGACGGTCAGGAACTCAGGTCCGCCTCTACCAGGGTGGCACAGCATGTCCCTCCAGTCCCACAGAATCAGTAACTCTCGCGGGTACCCTCACGGTCAACCCAACTTCACATTTCTCGCGGGTACCTGATAACCCACAAGTATAGGGGATCGCGACAGTTTTCGAGGGTAGAGTATTCAAGCCAAATTTATTGATTCGACACAAGGGGAGCCAAAGAATATTTGCAAGTATTAGCAACTGAGTTGTCAATTCAACCACACCTGGAGATAATTATCTGCAACAACGTGATCAGTAGCAATGTAGTTTGATAGTAGTAGCAACAACAATAGTAACGGTAACAGTGATAGCAATGATTTTGTAGAAAGTGCAATAGTAGCAGCAACCGTAGTAACTTAGCAGAAACAATATAAGAGAAATTCGTAGGCATTGGATCGGTGAATTCGTTGGATGATATTCATCATATAACAGTCATAAACTAGGGCGATACGGCATTACCTCCAGTTCATAAATATAATGTAGGCATGTATTCCGTAAATAGTCATACGTGCTTATGGAAAGAACTTGCATGACATATTTTGTCCTACCCTCCCGTGGCAGCGGGGTCCTATTGGAAAGTAAGGGATATTAAGGCCTCCTTTTAATAGAGAACCGGAACAAAGCATTAACACACGGTGAATACATGAACTCCTCAAACTACGATCATCACCAAGAAGTGTCCCGACTATTGTCATTCCGAGGTTGCTGGATCATAACACGTAGTAGGTGACTATAATTTGCAAGATTGGATCTAGAACATAGATATAATGGTGATAACATAAACGGTTCAGTTATGAAAGCATGGCACCCAGGCCCAAAGTGATAAGCATTAATCATGGCAAAGTCATAGCAACATCAATCTCAGAACATAATGGATACTACGGATCAAGCCCTAACAAAACTAACTCGATTACATAATGAATCTCATCCAACTCCTCACCGACCAGCGAGCCTATGAAGGAATTACTCACTCCCGGTGGGGAGCATCATGGAATTGGCGATGGAGAAGGGTTGGTGATGACGAAGATCGAAGATCCCCCTCTCCGGAGCCCCAAATGGAATCCAGATCTGGCCTCCCGATGAAGAACAAGAGGTGACGGCGGCTCCGTCTCGTGAAATGTGATAATTCCTTCTCCCTGATTTTTTTCTCCAAATATGTGAATTTATAGTATCAGGGTTGAGGTCAGCGGGGCCACCATGTGGGGACAACCCACCTGGGCGCGCCTGGAGGGGGCGCACCCTGGTGGGTTGTACCCACCCAGGTGCCCCCTCCGGTGGTTCTTGGCTCCAGAAATTCTTATTTATTGAATAAAAAATCCTCGCAAAGTTTCGTTCCAATCCGAGAACTTTTATTTCTGCACAAAAACATCACCATGGTAGTTCTGCTGGAAACAGTGCCAGTCTTGGTTAGTTTCATTCAAATCATGCAAATTAGAGTCGAAAACAAGAGGAAAAGCATTAGGAAAAGTAGATACGACAAAGACGTATCAACTCCCCCAAGCTTAAACCTTTGCTTGTCCTCAAGCAATTCAGTTGATAAACTCAAAGTGAAAAAGAAAAACTTTTACGAACTCTTTTGCTCTTGTTTAGATAAATAAGTATAAATAGCACCCAGGTTTTCAGCCAAGATTATAACTAACCATGTCAACAATAAATCTTAAAGATTATATTAACTCATATCAATGACATAATCAACTAGCGAGTAATAATAAGATATCTCAAACAACAACATTTTGTCAAAACAACCATGATACAATATTACAATAGTGGTATCTCGCTAGCCCTTTCTGAGACCGCAAAACATAAATGCAAAGCACCTCCATAGTTCAAGTAGCGACTAAACATTGTAATTCATGGTACAACAGATCCAGTCATGATGCACCCAACATTAGCTACACACAATGCACGAGGATGACAAGTGCTCTCAGGTTCTGGCGCTTATTTGAGAAGGTGATGACACAACATAAAAGTAAATAGATAGTCCCTTCGCAGAGGGAAGCAGTGATCTACAGCGGTTCCATAGCTCAAGTTTTTAAAACAGAGGTAAATTAAATTTTGAGAAATGCACCCTTCTTGTTTACTTTGCGACCATTAGTTATCGGTATCTTCCATGCTAAACACATTAGTGGTGGTTCCCAAGCGATAAAAGTAAAGGTTTACTCCCTCTCCACCAACAATCACACTCCACGGCTTGTCCGAAACAACGGGTGCCGTCCATACCAACAACAGTCCCGGGGGAGTTTTGTTTAATTATTTGCAATCTGAGTTCGGGACCGGGAATCCCTATTACTGCCCCTCTTCTGCAAGGACGAGTGAATAAACACTCATCATGAGAATAACCCGCTTAGCATGGAAGATACTTACTATTTCCTGTCACTCTATGAACAATCCAGGCATACAAAAAAGGATATTTATTTGAAGTTTTTAGAGGTGGCACATGCAAATTTACTTAGGACGGCAGGGTAATACCGCATATAGTTAGGTATGGTGGACTCATCTGGAATAATTTGGGTTTCAGGTTTTTGATGCACAAGCAAAATACCCGCTTAGTACAGGCAAAGGCTAGCAAATAGGTTGAGAAGCGGCCAGCTAGAGAGCGAAAACGGTCATGAACATGCATTATGCATAAGTAACATTCGATACTAGCATGAGTAGGATATGAACACCATGAACATAAATATCATAGATGCTATGTTGGTTTTGATTCAACTACATGCACGAACATGTGCCAAGTCAAGCCACTCGAACATCCAGAGGAGGATACCATATCATCATACTACATCACAATCATTTTAACGCAATGTTGACATCCAAGAAAAATCATTATCCACTCCTAGGTACTTAAGCATGGCATGAGAAACTGTAATCTCTAATTTTCATTGCAAACATGTTTGATCATAATAGGCTGAATCAAGGATACTAGGTTAAACATATTTACAAAAACAGAACAAGTTGAGTTCATACCCGTTTCTCTCTGCCACAGCCAGTTCATCAAATATCGTCATTATTGCCTTTCACTTGCAAGACCGAACGATATGAAAATAATAACAGTGCAAGAGTGCCGTGGACTAAGCTGGAATCTGCAAACATTTTATTCAAAAGGAGATGACAAAGTAATATGGGCTATTTGTGAGATCAACAATAATGCATATGAGAGCCACTCAATATTTTCACATGGTCTTCTCCTCGGTATGACTCAATAAAAAGAAAAAGAAATTCAGAGAAACACACTGAAATATTTTTGGATTTTTTGTTTTTTCTTGAGCAACCAAATAAAAGGGAAAACAAAAACGAGAAAAACTATTTACACAGGAAAGATCCCAACAAGTAAAAGAAGAACAAGGAAATCTTTTTGGGTTTTGTTTTTAGTACTACAACAATTTAAACTAGGAAGAAAAACCGAAAATAAGCAGGATATATATTTTTGGATTTTCTGAAAGTTTTTCAAACACACAAGAAGAAAGCGAGAAAACAAATTTAGCATTGATAATATAATGAAAGAGCGTGGACACCGACAAGTGGAATGAAATGTGTGAACATGAACGTAATGTCGATGGAAATACGTACTCCCCCAAGCTTAGGCTTTTGGCCTAACATGGTAATCAGTCAGTACCCTGCATAATGGTCGGAGTGATAGATCACTCACGGAGGCTCTAGGTGTCGATACCTCAGCCCGCCGTGCAGCCACAACTACCGCGTTATGAGCTCGGGCCTCGCTCTCAAGACCATATTATCTTCCCTTATTGTGAACATCAAAGAGAGCAGGTGCAAGAAAATATGTGTCCTCAATGGAAATTTTATTAAACAACAGGTTATAAGTGAAATTAAGGGGTTCACTAATAAGGATCTTATGACGTTTCATAGCATCAAAGTCTAAGTACTGCGTGGGTAAAATAGGGTCATAAGGCCAAGGTGAAACACCCAGCTCTCTTGCTAAGCGTGTGGCATAAATTCCACCATAAAAATATCCACTACCAGTGTTGTGTTGCAACCTGCGTGCAATAATCGCTCCAAGATTATGACTTTTGTCACTGGTGAGAGTGGTGCATATGAGGATCAAGTCTGGAGCACTAAGTGTACTACAATCTTATTTGCCTACAATGCATTTCCCATTAAAAAGTGCAAAGTATTGAATTGAGGTAAAATGAATGCTCTTTATTCTACCTTGTGTCACTCCTCTAGTCTCCCCATAGCAAAGACTAGTAAAGAATATCGCAAACTCAGACATTGGTGTCGGCGTCCTGGGAACGGGGGGTGCCCAGACCCACCTGCCTGCGGCCCGTGGCATGGCTCTATCAACGGCCCGGTACGGCCAGCTTCAGCAGCAACAACTCAAGACCCTCGCGAGGGGCCAAGCCTCGCGAGGCGGACGACACCAAGACCTCCCTGGGGGCAGCCTCACTAGGCTGGCTCCCGAGGAGCGGAGATATCAATGCAGCGCGCACCTCGTGAGGTACACATGACGTGAGCCATGACGACCAAGGCCAGGCGGGCGCTAGTGGGCGCAGTGTACCAGTTTCCTCTTTGGTTCTAAGGAGGCAAGCACAAGCACGGAGCCCCGAGGAATCAAGCAAAGGTTTCCATTCCAGTGCAACAAGACCTAGACCGCCAGGACGGAGGTCATCGTGGAGCCCACTGCAGCGTCACCACCAGAGCCTTTGGCAAGCGAAGACTACTTTTGTCAGGATAACTTGTACTAGTTGTCTCCCTTCAAATTTGGCTGTTGTGGGATCCCTTCCCGCCTACATTTGGGAAGAGGACAAAGGCCACTATAAATAGGACTTAGCCACCACCATAGCAGGGCATCTGGCATCGAAGCCATTCCACCCTCACTAGCTCATCGAGCCCAAGAACAGCTCAACTCCTGAGGCTGTTCCACCACTGTATTAGTTCATCCTCGCACCGCAGCGCACGTGCACCACCACATGATCTTCAGGCTACACTAGGCGACAGCACCACACACCCGTCGGGAGTAGGCGAACATGCGGGCCGCGCTCATCGTGGCTCGGGAGCTGCTGCAGTGCAGGTTGGCGGAGGGCGGCCATGACGTGCTGCTGGAGCGCGTCACCGAGCTGCTTGACGCTGCCTGCAGAGGTATGCCGCCCTTCTCCTCGCTGCCCACGCCTCAGGTTGTGGCAGAGGCGCGCACCAGCCCCCGATGAGGTCGTGCGCCTCCCGGAGCGTTAGGGGGACTCGACGACACCAGCATGGCCCGCGGTGCTGCGCGTCCTACCGCGGCTTCACCACCTCTAGGAGGAGCAAGTGCTAGCGGTCCCTGGTGGGGCCGCGCTGGGATGCCACCACGTGGCCACGAGGACCGGGCGCTGCACCTGGCGGCTCAAGGCGTGGAACACCCAGATGATGGCTCTGGTGCGGCAACAGCAGACGCCTACGTGCCCCGCATGATGGACTTGGAGAACACGCCGGAGGGAGGCCCCAGCTCGTTCCCCGGGCCGGGCTGGGCAGAAGGAGCGCCAGAAGCTGGGGCTTTCCACGAGCTGCCCGGAGGCTTCGCCGACCCCATCAGCGACGATGACAGCAGGGTACAACCGATATATCAGGAGCATGATTATGCTAACCATGGACCACAGGTGAACCAGGCCACGGTAGCGGCCGAAGACCCCAGGGCGGTGGCCCCGCATCTGCCGGGGGCGACGCGCTGGGGGCTGCGCGAGAAGGGCCTGGAACTAGGGTCCCCTCCATGTCGCGCGGAGCAAGGCGTTGTGCGGAGGTAGGTCCTCTGCTGGGGGAGGCGCCGGCGAGCCCTTCCCCCCGGTAGAGGGCCTGTGGTCGCCGCGGGCACTGCCAACGTCCTCCTTGCCCCTTGGTCTCGTCCTGGTTTCCGGACGCCCCAACGGTGGTTGGGGGTGGCGCAGGGCGGGGCCCTTGTCTGGCGATATGAAGCAAGGCTCGCGCCCGTGAAGGTCTCCCCTCGTGACACTGTCACGTAATAATGAGTGGGGCTGTACATGCCCCAGAGTCTCCAGTCTGCCGCACCTCGGCCTCGGGGGCTCCCGCCCATGTCCAAGTGGAAGCACCATGCTCCGCGCTGGCCGTCGACACTGTCCCCCAATGACTATGCTCACATCCAGTGAAAGCACTTAGCTCCGCGCTGGTGGGAAGACAAGAAGACTAGCTAGGTGTCGGACGAGGCTGTTTGCTTTTCGCCCCTTTTCTCTGTAACCCGGTTTCGCCGTTTTCGAATTGAGGTTTGAAGTTCTTTTGTGTTATCTGAAAGCGGGGAGGGCTTTCTCTGGTTGCGCCGGTTTATTGTGTTCTGGTTGCGTGCTTTATTTTTTAGGCTCACGCCTTTGGCCCCCCTTTGCGGGTGCCCCGCGAGCGGGGCTGACCGGCGACTGGCGCCAGGCACGTCCGGGCGACCTGGTTAGGACCCGCTCGGCTAAAGTGTACACGCGCCGCAAGGTTCCCGTGTGCGCATCCTTCCGAGGTTCGGCGCATGTTCCTCGCGAGGCTCTCTTGGCGAGCCAGTCGGCCCCTCGGGAGGTCTAAAGCCTTGCAGAGCCCGCCTCGGAAGGGGGCACGCTGGCGACCTCAAGACCCGCTCAAGGCCTGCTAAAATCAAGATAAGTCTCAACAACAACCCGGCTCGGGGGCTCACAAGCTCGCAATGGTGCATCTCAAGTCCTACTTTAACAGACAAGGTGTTGGTTTATACATCACAAGGGGCTCCCCCTCCAAAATGCTCTCACTCCCCATGGGGCCATGTCTGAGTTTTCGTGTACAGGACAAGGGGAGGGAACATAGGCCTAACTGGATATGCCGCCTCTGGTATTGTCTTGGTCGCCTTCGTTCGCGCTGCGGGCGCCATCATTATCATCGTCTTCATCATCATCATCTGCACCATCTTCACCAGCCATGATCACCTCCGCGTCATCCTCAGGGGTAAACTCGGGGACCAGGGCGTCCACATGATCGTCCAGCCAGTGTGCCAGGCTGTGCTGGATAACCCCAGGCACGGGGGCTATGGCGGCGTCAAATTCGAAGTGGGGTCCCTGTTCTGGAGGTGGCTGAAGACGCATGAGAATGCGCGCCCAAGAAGGCTCCGGCTCCTCTCCTCGACAAGTTCGCGAGCCCTCGCGGCCTGGTCCTCCAGGAGTGTCACGATCTCAGTGAAGAAGCAGAGGTGGCTGGCATAATCTTCCTCGTGCGACTGAGGCGCGCTCTCCTCGCAGATGCCGCCCAAAGCTCGGTTACCCCTCACCCCGAGGGCCTGGAGCATAGAAGCATGCTTGCGCTGCAGCGTCCGCCGACGGCACGCCTCGTCAGCATTCTCCTTTGCAAGGGATGCGACACCGTCGATCTGCTGCCGAAGTGAAAGTAGGTCGGCACGGGCGGAGTTCAAGTCAGCTTGGGCGGAGATCAGTGCTGCCTAGGCGACCCTCTCGCCCTGCTCCGCCTCATCCAGCTTCGTCCTAAGGGCAGTGGCCCTGCCCCTAGCCTCAGCCTCCCAGAGCCCCAGCGCCAGGCGATGCTCCTCGACAAGTTTAGCACGAGCCTTCGCCACCCTCCGGTCCACCTCTTTCTGGATCTTGGCTTCCCTCTTGGTGGCGGCGTCCTCAGCCATGGTCACCTGGCGCTCCCTCGTCTCCAGCCGCTCGAGCTCGAGGCTGTGCTTCGAGGCCTCTAGCATCAGCGCCTCCTCGCGTCTCTGGATCTCCTTCTCTTCAGAAGGCGATCCCTTCATCAATGCCAAGGCGGCCCTATGCGCCTTGATCCGCTGCTCAAGTGTAGCGTTCGAAACCAGGAGTTCTCGTTCGCGCTCCTCGGCAGCCTCGCGGCAATGGTTGGCTGCCCTGGCCTCCTCCAAAGCCTGGGCGCAGGCCTCGCGTGAGGTTGCAAGGGACACCTCGGCCTTCGCGTTGGCGCGCTCATGCTGAAGGTGACCAAGGTTGATAGCCACCTTCAACTGATGCCACTCATCCGCCAGCCGGAGGTTCTCCATCTCAAGGCGAGCATCGACTTCGACGAGCTCTTCCCCAAGCCGGCTCAGTGCGCCCATCGCCTACCGTAAGAGCTCGTGGCGTACGACACCACGCCCGCGCGCAAGCTCCAGTGCGCGGCCAAGCCCGTCCTCCGCGCCAAGGGTCGTTGGGGAATTTCGAGTTGGCCCGCTTGCCCCTGGCAAGGGGCTCTAGGCTTGTGCCTTCCCTGCCACCATGCGGGCTTCAGCGGAGGTGCTGGGAGACGCGGCCTCACCACCTGAAGACGAAGCCAGTGCTGAGGTCGTCCAGCCACCAGCGACAACCAATGGAGGAGCCCTTGGCACCCCTGCTACACCCCAGGCTGGGGAGCGAAGGAAGGACGCCAGGAAATCAGGGTCGAGGCCCCCCATCCACGCGGCCGCCTCTCGGGAGGGAACCGAGCCTCGCGCGGTGGTCGGATGTGGGGAGCTCGAGACTAGGGGCAAGCTGAGGACTGGTGGAGGCCTCTCCTGAAGAGACCTCGCCGCTCCGACCAAAGGGATCCTGAAGAGCCATGGTCAGGAAAGGATGCAGCATTCAAGGAACCACGGAGAAGAGGTACTTACTCGTCTATGGCTATATACTTCCTCTGCTTCAACGGCCGGTAGGTGTCACCGCTGCAGCTTGGAGACCCCTTCCTCTTGCGAAGTGTTGTGAAGTTCAAGCGAAGCTGGCCGAAGCCCGGGGCGCGATCGTTAGCATCCGGGGCATCTGGTGGTGCCCCAGGGGTGGTACCTCGGGAGCGTCGGGCCGCGGTGGCTCCTCAGCCCCCGCCTCATGACTGCACGCCCGAGCCTCGAAGGATCCCACCTCGTTAGCCTCGGACCGCGCCAGCTCTCCAGCCGCCTATCGAGAGCGGCGCACCCGAGCTTCGGGAGTAGTCATCTCGAGAGCTCTGCCCAGTGTTGCTCCTTCAGCAGCCACCTCACTAGCGCTCCACGGTGCTCACCCCCCTGCATCCACCTCCGGGGTGCGCATGGTGGCGGCAGGCAGGGGAACCACAAGGGCGGGGTTCTCGCGTGACCCTTCAAGGCCGACCGAGCGCAGCCCCCATTGATCGAAAGGGGGCATCTGCCTCACGAACTCCACCTTGTTAGAGCATCAGTACAAGAGATAGCCCTCCTCCGGTAGATTGGCTGGCGCCGGGTCGCCCGTCAAGAGCTCCAGCACCGTCCGCAGCACCTCGGGAGGAAGAGCGGGCACATGAAGCCTCAAGGGGTCCCTTCTGCCAGAGAAGGTCCACATCGGCTGAGAGTGATGCTGGAGTGGAGCAATGCGGCATTGGACAAATTTCTTCACCACCATGGGCGCCGTCACCCCCAGATCCTTCAGCCTGGCCAGCCGGTGCCAGACATGAGCGAGCCGCTGGTTGACAAGCTTCGCATGCCCCCATCCGGAGCTAGGAGCGCCCAGCGCCCGTGGAAGCAAGAGCAGAGGGCTGTGCACGTTGACATCCACGAACACCCACCATTTCCGAAATCCGCTCACAATGGGTGAGAGCTCGAAGTCGATCCCAAAGCCGGCCGTCACCGCTACGGCCTTGAAGGTTGCGCACCCAGAACACTGGCGGGCATCGGTCAGATGAAGCGAGAAGAAATGGCGAAACAAGGCCACGGAGGGGGCAATGCCCACCATGGCCTCGCAGACGAAGGTGAAGACGGCGAGGAGAATGATGGATTGGGGATCCAGGTGCACATGGACTTGGTAATGCGAGAGCACGGCATTGAAGAAATCGGAGAAGGGGGAATCAGGCCGGCCCAGAGGGCGTGAAGATGGATGGGGATCTTAGTGGCCGTCATATCAATCATGGAGCGGGAAGCGGGCCAAGCCACCGTCACCTCCCATTTGTTGGAATCTACGGCGAGTGCTGGGCGAACCTTGTCTAACCCTTCCTGATTGAGCACCACCGACCTCTCGATGGCAGGCTTGAAGGCCGGCAGCGAGTCTACCGAGGAGCAAGTTTTCCCCTTTCCCTTCTTCTTCGGGTGTGGAGCCATGGTGACGGGGAGAACCGGTGCCAGGGTCAGACCAGAGAAGGAAGTCGTTGTCTTTCCGAAAGGCGAAGGAGCTAGGGGAGCGTGCAGCAAACGATGAGGGCGGAGCTGCGTTTGCACCGGCGATCGCCAAGCCGGCGAATATCAAGGCTGCCTGGAGAAGTGGGGCGCCCACGTCCCGTCAATCGCCATGCGTCGACCGAGGCAGCAAGCGGTTGGAGCCCGCGGCGCTCCGCACTTTGCCTTTGGCTTCGCCTCGAAGCCGAGTTCGAGCACGCCTTGGCCCCGGGGGCTACTGTCGGCGTCCTGGGAACGGGGGTGCCCAGACCCACCTGCCTGCAGCCCGTGGCGTGGCTCTATCAATGGCCCGGTACGGCCTAGCTTCAGCAGCAACAACTCAAGACCCTCGCGAGGGGCCAAGCCTCGCAAGGCGGACGACACCAAGACCTCGCTGGGGGCAGCCTCACTAGGCTTGCTCCTGAGGAGCGGAGATATCAATGCAGGGCGCACCTCGTGAGGTTCACATGACGTGAGCCATGACGACCAAGGCCAGGCAAGCGCCAGCGGGCGCGGTGTACCAGTTTCCTCTTTGGTGCTAAGGAGGCAAGCGCAGGCGAAGAGTCCTGAGGAATCAAGCAAAGGTTTCCATTCCGGTGCAACGAGACCAAGACCGCCAGGACAGAGGTCATCACGGAGCCCACTGCAGTGTCACCACCATTGCCTTTGGCAGGCGAAGACTACTTTTGTCAGGATAACTTGTACTAGTTGTCTCCCTTCAAATTTGGCTGTTGTGGGATCCCTTCCCGCCTACATTTGGGAAGAGGACCAAGGCCACTATAAATAGGACTTAGCCACCACCATAGCGGGGCAACTGGCATCGAAGCCATTCCACCCTCACCAGCTCATCGAGCCCAAGAACACCTCACCTCCTGAGGCTGTTCCACCACTGTATTAGTTCATCCTTAGCCCCCCGAGGCAATCCACCACAAAGCTGGAGTAGGGTATTACACTGCAAGGTGGTGCGAACCAGGATAAATCTCTGCGTCTCTCGTTCTCTGGGTTCGTCAAGCTAGGTCGTGGGATCGTTGAGCGGGAAGACTGGGCAGAGAGTGTTCTTCGTGCGCACCCCAGAGTTTGAACCTCTCAAGGGTCTGTGGAACTCTGAATCCGACACTTGGTGGTTCGTCAAGCGAACCCCAGAATGGGATTTTGCAGCAGTAGGCAAATCTCTCTAAAGATATGGTAAATGGATTTTCATACAGTTTAAATGACACCCTAGACTCACGGGGATGGAACTTAAATCCTTTGGTAAATGATTCAGTGAGGTTGATGTGTTGGTTGCACTTATGTGAAATGTAGGGTCCGAGCTCGGCATTATGAACATATTGCTCAAATTCTTCCTTAATACCCACATGCACCATATAATCGTTGCATGGCCATAAGCATGATTTGGTGGCGGCATCTCGTATGGAGCTTTCACTTGGTTCAACATAAGACCGACTGAAAGTGCTAGTTATCGACTAGAGGGGGGGTGAATAGGCGATTTTTATGAAAGTCTTCAAAACACGAGGTCTTTGAAGACAAACTGTAAGTATGAACCTATATGATATGCAGCGGAAGATGAACTACACTAGACAAGCCATAGTCAAGTAAGCAATACAGTGAAAGCACAAAGACTAATAGCAACTAGGTAGTATGGATCGGAATGGAAGACAGTATGAAGCCAGACAGGTAATAGTCTTCGCACAGTGAAGTCAAACAGATCGGGCAAGCAAGCATTGACTTGATGAAGACAAACTGAAAAGTAAAGAAGGTAAGGGATAGAACCAGTAGCTTGGTGAAGACAAGGATTTGGTAGACCAGTTCCAGTTGCTGCGACAACTGTACGTCTAGTTAGGGAGGCTGAGATTGAACTCAGAAGGATGTGTCTTCACCTTATTCCCCTTGAGCTGAGGACACCCAGTCCTCACCCAATCACTCTGTTATGTCTTCAAGGTAGACTTCCAAACCTTCACAGACTCCATTCACCGGCGATCCACAATGACTCTTGGATCCTCAGAACATGACGCCTAATCGGCTGGAGGATGCACAATCCTCAAGTGTAACAAGTCTTCAGGTCACACGAACAGAAAGACTTCAGTGATGCCTAACACTCTTTGGCTCTGGCTGTTTTGGGCTTTGTCCTCACAAGGATCTCTCTCTCAAAGGCTTCGGAGGTGGGTTGCTCTCAAACGACAAAAGTCGTGCACTAACTCTGAGCAACCACCAATTTATGGTGTAGGGGGTGGGCTATTTATAGCCAGGAGGCAACCCGACATGATATGTCCGAAATGACCCTGGGTCACTAAGGAACCAACATGTGTCCAACGATCGGATTTCAAACACACACGACAGCTTGACTTGGGGTACAAGCAAAGCTGACTCATCCAACTCTGGATAAGATTTGCTCTCATTTCCTTCTCTCGAAGACATAGGATTTTGGTTGAGCATCACTTTAGTCATCTGACTTTGTTCACTTGGACCTCACTTGACAGTACGGTGGTTCCTATGACTCAAGAAAGAAGAAAAGGAAACTACGAAAGAAACTATGTCTTCGTACTCCATAGTCTTCAAGTGAATGTATTCATCGTCATTATCTTCAACGTGAATGTCTTCACGAACCACCATTGTCTTCATACATTTTTAGGGGTCATCTCTGGTAGGTAAACCGAATCAATGAGGGACTACTACCTGTGTTATCCTGCAATTCTCATAGACACATTAGTCTCTCAACCATGTTTGTTGTCAATACTCCAAAACCAACTAGGGGTGGCACTAGATGTACTTACAATCTCCCCCTTGTTGGTGATTGATGACAAACTGGTTGAAGTTTTCAACACGGATAAAGTACGAGAAAGTTAAAGGTCATAGGCATTGTCTTCATAGGTTGTAAGAGGCTCCCCCTGAAGATGTGCATATAAGTAGTTTGCCTCTGAATGCAAATGCACATGGCAGGTTTTGCTTTGTGGAGATCTTCTTCAACACATGAAGACAATTCATCATGCATACATAAAAGTAATGAAGATAATGAAATGCATAATGAGAAATGGGCGTCTGCGGAATGACTTCATGCGGAATTTATCATCGCATCACAAGGTGTCAGAAAAAGTGGCAGATGACCATCAAGTTTAAGTGTTATAACTAAAAAAGCCAACAGTTTCAAGAACGAGAGTTGTATGAACTTAGCAAAAAAAAGCGCCTGACCCATATGGACCTGCTTGAAGACTATCAACTCATATTCTTCTCCCCCTTTTGTCAGTAAGGACCAAAAAGGTTTGAAGACATAGAGTATCTACTCGTTCCCAGACGGTGAAGATGTTGGGGCAGCAGGTTCGTTGTTGGCGTTTGGTGGTGCGGAGGGGCCTGATGCAGAATCATGATGCAGTGAAGCCATCGCGGGTGAAGTGGCGTCGTCCTCTTCATCAATGACTCTGAATCTTCAATGGAAGGAGTTGGACGCCAGCTTGCACTACAAAAAAATACACTTCTGTGATGATACGTGTTTGTCACAGTAGGTCGCGTTTTTTGTCATGCATGTACATCCATGACGATTTTATGACAGAATCAAGATAGTCATACCTGTGCTATCGTAGAAGTGTTCCATGACATTACCAGAGTTATCATCACGGAAGTGTCCACTTCCATGACGATAAATCGCGCGTCATAGAAGTGCTTTCGTCAACGGTTACCGACACGTGGCATCCACCGTAACGGAATGCCGTTAAGCTATCGGGTCGGGTTTTGGATCCGATAACCCGTTAACATCCCCGACCAATGGGAAATTTCCACGTGTAAAATTCTTATTGGCCGGACGAAACACGTGTCAGCTCGTCTGTGGGTCAGATAGGCGCCTATGATATGTCGACACGTGCCACGACCCACCACTGGCCCATTTAGCTTACAAAGCCGGCCCGTTTGACTTGGTCAAAAGTTAATGGGCTGGCCCATGAAAAGCCTGTTAATGGTCTCTTCGCAAATAGCCCATTTTACGGCCCGTTAACTCACGGCCCGTTAGGCCCTAAAGGAAATCGACCCAACAACGTCATGTGGGTCGTCGAATATAACACCAGCCCATTTCACTTTCGGCCCATGTATGGCCCACGACGTCTTTCGGCCCATATGAGGCCTTCGTATCTTTCGGCCCTTTATAGGCCCACGGTGACTCTAGCCCATAATGAACAGTAATTTTCTTTATACCCGTTAACGGCCCGTGATTTACATGGGCCGTTTCCAGCCCGTGTTAGCTTTCGGCCTATTGACGGCCCATACGTTCTTGGGCTCCTTTTTGGCCCTCGATTACTTCCGGCTCGTTACTGGACTATTCCCCTAATGGGCCAAATTCGTCCCATGGCAAGAGTCGGCCCGTTACTGGCCTGTTCCCCTAATGGGCCAAATTCGGCCCATGGCAAGAGTCAGCCCGTTACTGGCCTGTTAGCCTAATGGGCCAAATTCGGCCCATGGCAAGAGTTGGCCCGTTTCTGGCCTGTTAACCCGTTGCGCCGTTTCCAGCCTGTCCTATATTCTGGCCCATTAACGACCCGTTATGCCTGTGACAGAATTAAGCCTTTGCTGTCCTATGGCCTGTTAATGGCATGTTACTGTGCTGGGCCGATACCAATTATGCCCGATTACGGCCCATGTAGACCCATTTATCCGATGGCCCGAGGCCCACCGATTACAGGCCCATTTATCGACGGCCCGTAGGAGACCCATGGATCCTACGGCCCGTATATGGCCCATGGTAGTTGCGGCCACTAGCAAACCAGGGAAAAAGAAGACTAGGAAATAAATAAGGCCGAAACTAACGCTAGGCTATTAAGGCGATTGCACAGATTACATCCACTCGGCATCAAAGATCGCCACCAGTGCAAATATAGGGAACACCCTACACTATACAAAAATGGCTTGCTGTTTTCTTCAGCCGGTGGCTGCACATTAAGAATAAATTTTGTATCGCACCAAAACAAATTACAACTATATAACAAAAGGAAGGTTGGCATAAAACTTAACAGTCTAGCAGATAAATGCACCACCAGAAGTTCAGAAGCTCAGTTCATTTGACCTGACTGTTACATTTTCATGTTGTATTGTCTGATGGAGCACCATAACCCTCGCCTTCATTTCCCCTAGGCTCCTGAACAACATAGCAAATGTCTGATAGTCTGGTTTCAAAACCATGCATATCTTGACGACATTGAGCAATGTTTCTCCTTGTTTCACAAAGGGTCTCTCTTAGGGAATGGACTTGTGTCTGGAGCGCACATACAACATTGCTTTGAGCTTGCATATCTTGATCATGAGGTAGTTTGGACGATATTGCCTTAACAACCAACCCAGTATTACGCAGGAACGTGCTTTTGGCACTGTTAGTGGACAGGTACTGACCCACTGCAGCAAGAACTGACATTGCGGTTATAGTTGCCTCACCACCTTCAGAAGGTGGCGGTTCCACCATTTTTTCCATAGCTCGCTGAAAAGTTGAGGTTTTACATTAGTAGTACCAGAACAGAAGATATTAAGGAGGCAGCAAAACCAAACAAAATAGCTTTGGTCTATATACAGAACTTATTCTGGTGAACCCATGTAAAATATTAGATGTATTTTATTGCAAAGTACATAATAAAACCAGGTTCCAAACATATGACCATGTACCATCGCTAATGTATTGTCTATTTCTTCACATTGTATTGAGGGCTAAGGATAAAGAGACGAAGTTTATAATATGGTAAGCATAGTATGACATCATTCATATCACAAAACAACTGAGAACAGACAAACAGGCAATTGTAACGTTGTGTGGGCAAGTCCAGCACGGAACTAGATTACGGGTCAAGATCAAAGGAACATCACTCCTCTCTTTTAAACCTTGTAAGGTGCAATGATACGCTAAGACAATTGTGTATAAAATTAAAAAGAGTAATAGACATTGGCTGCAAACCTGCAGTTCAAGGCACAAGTCAGAGTAAGTAGTAGTTAAAAGGCATGAGGATTAAGGACTTACAACAGCGGCTTTGACTGGTGTAGTCATGCCCTTCTTCTTGCTAGTGTGACAGTCCTTGAAGATTTCCACAGCATTTGGTTCAGGTACTTTTTGGTCCTTGCAGGCTTTCCTCTGCATTTAGAACAAGTTAGTATAGATCTGATAATATGGTACAGCGAAAAGAGTGAAACAGCGGCTAATTAAAAGAGCCTCGCAGTGTGCAATATAGCTACGAGATCCTCTCGTCTGTTGGAATTTCACTTTCGTACGGTTGGCCTTGTTCTTTGAACAGTTCACCTACAAGAAGATAGATTTGTGTGGCACATGCGTAAATAGGACTTCAACATGTGATCTGATCACATATATATAATGTACCTGATACTTCGGATCAGACCAGTGTTTAACAAGGCCCCTCCAGTCTTCATCCGATATATTTTCCACTGGAGATGTTTGGGAAAGTTCACTGTTAGCCTTGCCTTCAAAGTGAGTTTTCCTCAAGTTATACCGATACTGTCGCAGAGAAGACTTGAAAACATGGGTGCAAGCTTGTCTGGTTGCATCATCTTGGCTATCCAACTTGAACCTCATCTGTTGAAAATTATGGGAGTCTCATTATCAGCAACCTAGAAAGTATGGGACAGAGCAAGACGATATTACTAGTTTCCATACATAACCATACTTATAGATAAATGGTCGAGGAAGGTGTTGAACTGGGTTTCGTCTTTGTCATTCTTGTACTGAATCCATGTTGGGAGGATACGTACATGACACCTAACGGCAACCGCTGCCTCTGATACTAACTTGGCTGACTCTGTAGCATCACGTGGCCTTTTTAAACCTGCCTCAAAACGGATCTCCATTCTTCCTCCTCTAGATTTAGTTGACCTATCGAGCATTATCCCTGATGTTTGTTTCCTATTTCGCCTAGGTGCTAGTCCAACAACGAACATAGGAAGTGTTAGTGTACATCAAACTGTGAGACTACATATAAAGAAGCATGCAACTGTAACTTGACTCCAGCAACTACCTTCTTACTTTTGAAGCTCACAAGGTTCATCTGATATTGCCAACTCATCTTCTGTCAAGAGTACTTGGGAAGTAGTGTCAGGTGGCAAGGGAGCTTGGGAACGTGCTGCTAGCTCAGTTGACGCACGAGTAAGTCGTGCAGCTGGTAGTACTGTGGTAGGTGTTGCAAGAACTAGGGCTGTCTCTGCTTGTTTGGTGGACGCTATTTGTTTCTGTTTGGCTTTTTTTGCAAGTCGTGTAGCATGGGATGCCGTGTTTGTAGAATTTTCCGCTGGACTTTGACCTTCTATTGCACCATCAGTACCAGCAGAATCTGCAGGATTCATCCGCTTCTCATTCCCTGCCATTCTGTGTTTCTTCCTCTTTCTCTATGCCATGTTAAGTCAAGCCGACAAGAAAAACGAATAACAATTTAGTTCTTCAGAACAAATTGATGCGTGATGCAGACGAACTGAACTTTGATGTTAGACAACCACATGATAGGAGGATGTAATATGTATGAAAAACAGGACGGAAGAGATAACCAGAACTATGATGTGTAAACTAAGAAGAAGACATTTCACCAAATTAGAAGCAATGCAATGGAAGGTAGACACCATATGAAAGATGCTACAAATATCGCTCTGCTAAGTTAAACGTGTCTCTTCATAAATGGCGTTTAAACAAATGTGAAGCAGTACAAGAAATAAATCATATGCAAGATGCAAACAACATCACACTACCATGTTAGAGGTCTCTCGTCATTAGTGCCATTGCATATTCACAGCATTGCATATCCACAGCTTATGATGTGTAAACTAAGGAGAAGGCATTTCAACAAATTAGAAGCAATGAAAGCTAGACGCCATATGAAAGATGCAACGAATATCACTCTACCAAGTTAAAACTGTCTCGTCATAAGTGCCATTTCAACAAATTAGTAGTACAAGCTAGGAAAGAATGTGAGATGTAACCTATATCACACTCCGAAGTCAAACGTGTCTTATGATAAGTGATTGTTGCAGGTTACACAACAGTAGTAATTTGATGTAAGAACATGGTGTGATAGACAGATATTGTATGTTCTAGAAACAGGAACACGTGTCTTATTCAAGTATAATGTGTAAAGTAAGCAGATGGAATTCAACAAAATTAGAAGCAATACAAGCTAGACATCACACATAACATGCAACCACATATAACAGTGCCAAGTTAGAGGGAGCACCGGTGATGCTGCACTAGGGGAGACGTGCTCATCATAAACACAGCTTTGTTGAGTGTCTATGCATGTGTTGTCTTGGAAATCATCTTGGGGGTGTGGAGGAGTAGAAACTGTAGAGGCCCTCCGTTCGGAAGGAGCACCTTTATCCGCTACCTTGCTAACTTCCTTCCGCTATATTTATTTTGAATTGTCAAGTAAAACCGACAAGAAAAAGCAATAAAATTCTCTCTTCAGAACTCATTCATGCATGATACTGACAATCACTACTTTGATGTAAGGCAAACACATGATACCAGGATGGAATATGTACGAAAAACAGGACGACATGGCATGTTCACAACTGTTTGTGTAAACTAAGCAGAAACCATTCCAGCAAATAAGAAGCAATGCAAGCTAGACACCACATGAAAGATGCAACCAATATGACTCTGCCAAGTTAAAAGCGTCCCATCATAAATGGAATTTCAACAAATTAGAAGCAGCGCATGCTATAAATCATATGAAAGATGCAACTAATATCGCACTGCATATACTAAAGGTGTCTCGTCATGTTGGTTGATGCGGGATACAAAAAAAACAATAGTTTTATGTAAGGACATGCTTAATAGACAGATGTACTATGTACTAAATACAGGAAGGCATGTCACATTAACAGGTATAATGTATAAGCTAAGCAGACTAGCACATGCACTTTAACCAGATTGGAAGAATTACAATCTAGACACCATATGCAACATGCAACCACATATCACGCTGCCAAGTTAGAGCAAGCACCTGCGATGCTAGTGTAGGGGAAATGCTGTAATCAACTACAGAGCTACGTTCACTATCTTCATCTAGCATTTCTGTTTCTTGAGAATCATGTCGGGAGGCTGACGCTGCATTCTTTAAATGAGGAGTAGTCCCCTTGCCTGCATGCCTCGTCATCAGTGATTGATGATGGATACACAAGAACATTAGTTTGATGTAAGAACATGGTTAATACACAGATGTACTAGTATGTACCAAAAACAGAAAGGCATGTCATATTCAAAGGTATAATGTGTAAGCTAAGCAGATGCAATTTAACCAAATTGGAAGCAATACAAGCTAGACATCGGGCTGGAGTGGTGAGCATGATCATCTAGGACCTGAGAGCCTGGTGGGAGGCGGGCTGCTTCGCCACCATCGCAGCTTTTTAGTTGGCTTCCAGGTGATGCCTATCTTTGCTGGGCTTGTCACTGGCTCGGCCAGTGCCCTGACTAGCTATTTGTCTTCTGGTGCTCACGGGATGGTGGTTCATGTAAAAAAAATATCTTTCCTTATCTTACCGACTTCGGCCTTTCGAATACAAGCTAGACACCATATGGAACATGCAACCACATATGACACCACGAAGTTAAAGCAAGCACCTGGGATGGTGGTTCATTGCGAGCGAGGTCATCAACTCCAGAGCTACGTTTACCGTCTCCATCTGCTGACACTGCACCCTTTATAGCGTTGTAACGTGTCTTGCCTACCCGCACACGAAGCTGGAGTGACTTCTCTCTTTTCTTTTTGGCTTCTCTCATGGCAGCAGAGTCTGAAATACCCTTGCATAAAAACACAATAGTGAGAGTAAGGGTGAAGTGTGTGCAGAACTAGTGCACTGTAAAAGTAGCAGATAGCAGGTGGCTGAAAAATAAATGACAGGAGACATATGATAGCTCTACAACATTGCATGGCAAACAAAATTAGATTCTACTCCGTATGATTTTGTAATATATGAGCACAGGAAATGCAGGTACTCCTCCAGCACACCACCACATGTGGTCATATCTAAGATAACAGTCGACTGAAAATAAATAGGTCAGTCGATTTTTTTAATGAACCGTCCGATCTATAAGGAACGGGTAGATGGCCTTCGTCTACCTCCCGCCAGTCACTGTTGACGATCTTTCTCGAACCGCCAGCGACCACCGGCCCAGACCCCTGCCTCCGGCGGCCGCCCTCCCATCGACCTCACACCACCGCCGTGCTTGGCAGCGCCCCCAGGCCATCCCTTTAATCCCGGCCGACCTCCAGATCGGGCGCCAGTAGCTCTAGGCCACACACGCCCCTAAGATAAACACCAAGGCGCTGCTTCCCCGGCATAATAGGCGTACTAGCGCCTGTTACGCCGGGGAATGCTTCCGTTAATTGGGAATCAACTGGACGGAAATTGAAATTCAGGGGGGCGACGGACCTCTAGCTAAGGTGAAATAGTATATGAGGAGAAACCTTGTGCATCGCGAGTTACTAGGAACATCTAGTATCAAGAAGAAGCCGTCAACTAGTGTCTTCTGTGGGATGAATACCGTGCAAGCAGAGACGTATGATTTGCATGAGTAAGGGAAGAGGAGTACCTTTTTCGGTTGCCGGTGTGGTCACCTCCACATGTCGCGCCGATCTTCTTCTTTTTACCGGGGAAACCAATGTTCTGGAGGGTGCAGGCTTGGACGAACCCATGGCCAAATTGTTGACTGTGTTGCCGTGGCCGTATGTCGGCGGAGGGGAAGCAGATCTGAGGCGGCGAAGGACGGCGTAGCAGGAACAGCTCCAGTGCGGTGGAGGGTGGCGAAGTTGGAGCGGCAGCGATGAGGCGCAGGACGGCGTGGTTGAACTGGCTCGGGTACGGACGGCTCGGCCTCGACTTCAACTACTAGCCGTGGAGGGCGTTGCGGTTGAGGTTGCGGTGGACGACGACGTCGAGGTATCGGCTCCGGCGTGATGGAGGAGGGCAGCGGTTGATGGGTGGGATGGGGTGGCGGACGGAGGACGCCGGGGTTTCGCGGCTGGTGGAGAGGTAGTTTTGGCGCCCACGGAGTACGAATGGGGAATCGAACGGGTGGGGGGAACCATGTTTTGGTCTGGGATGCGCTTGTTTTTGGCTTTTTTGAACAGAAGATGGGACGCGCTTGTTTGAAATTTGGGGAAAGTACAAACTTCGCCCCCCTCTTAAATTTCGGACCTACTGCGGGTCGGGGGTAGGATGGTAATCCCGGGTGTCCCAAATAGTGGGCGGGAGCGATTTCGGCCACGCGCATGTGTGCTTAGGCGGCCATTGTGTATGAATGTTTTTCGGATGCGGTTGCGTGGCGTCTAGATGAAGCTACAAACCTACCCCGGTTTAGACCTTTGGACGTCGGGCCGGTAGGTTTCACGGGTCGGAGTTATTAGAAAAGTAAATTCCTTGTACTACCAAACATTAGTCTCACGCGGTTTCGGGCGAGTAGAGGCTCTTTTGGCGCTTCGTTCGAAATTTTGAAACACAAGCATTCACGTTTAGAGTACTCTTGAACTATGAGGATTGACCTAAATAGACAACGTTATATTTGACCTTGTATGTTTGAAAACCTCATTAAATTATCCGCTTCTTTTTGAAATTTTGACACTTGAAAATCCTATAACTACGATTATTTTGGAATGGAGGAGCTAAATTTGATTCTATTTTGTACACGACTACATATGCTATTATGTACAAAATCAAAGCAAAGATTGGTGCCCCCATAATTTAGGTATGGTTTACAAATGCCATGATATCAAATTCAAATAATTGAATGGACTTCATGTTGAATTCGATTTTTTTAAACCACCTTAAGTTGAGTTCAAATGTATGCTAGTTCATAGGTAGCTATTTATAATGTCCATTGTGTAACTTTCATATGTATAATGTGCTTTACACACACAACATGAACTATACTCACGTTTATATTCGATTACTAAAGCGATGCATTGTCTGGAGTTCAAAATACTAACTATGTGGATCAATTGTGTCAAATAATAACATAGACATGCTCAAATTCGATAGAATCTAGATGTCTGATGGATCAATGACCGCTCCTTACGCGAATTGCAAATATCATGATCCCATCCTAATATTTGGATACAATTTATATCTTTAATCAATGTGTAGAGCAGTCTTTTACGTGTAGTTTCACTCTCCAACGGTGGTCTCTCACACATTCTCACACACTCTCTCCCGAGGTGTCTTTCTCGCACACATGCTCTAGATATAACCCTCCCACCCTCTCGTAACCATTTATAACTGTTTTCACTAACCTTTATCACAAGCACTCTTCCTCTCGCAAACATACACACGCACAATCCTCATCGACCCTTTCTATATACATGGACCTGCCTACGTGTCTCATGTACGCACATTATCTTTACGCATGTCTCTCACACATTGTCTCACACCTCTCTTCCTAATCGATGAGTATGATTCTAGCAGAGCATTCTGTAGGATGCCCCTTAAAGTTAGGTTGGATGAATAGTAATATCAGAGATAAAGGGGTTACCTTAGTCCGAGAACCTAGGGTTACAAATCCTAGCCGGCTTTGTCAGTGGACACAGAGTCCTTCACAATTCTGCTATCTTTGTCTTGTACGACTAGTCATCCATGGGTCTTCCTAAATGCGTCACGGGCCGACCAATGTGGCGCAGGTCGGAACCGAACGAAGGGCCTCACCTCGACCCACCGGACCTCACGCGGTGACACACCCTCTGCCCCCACGTCTCATTATCTTCTCACACCCACACATACCAACACAAACACCACACACACAGAAAATTTCTCCTGGTGCCTCTATTCCCTCCCCCCTTGCATATACACACTCAAGGGAATGGAATCTCTTGTCGTGATGTCATATTCGTCTCTCTCTCTAGACCACTCTCATTTCTCGTGCTATCTCTCCCACGCCCCCCCCCCCCGTCGGCCCCTCTATCCATGCCTCTCTCGAATACGTAATACACACACATACCTCTCTAGTCCCCGCCAAATGCATCAACTACACATTCACATATGTTACATCACGTACCCCATTGATCTAAAAAGCCCTCTCTTCACGTTTATTTCGCATACAACATTCCTTTTGAATAAAGTGTGGCCAAAAAATTATTTTAGAGTTTCTACATATATACAACATTACAAAGTTATATGGAGGAGTACGAACGCTAATTTGCATTGCATGGTGCCCACAATGATATTTATTCCGCACTGTGAATTTGTATATTTTTATACTATATACAAAGTTAGTCATAATAAAGAGAAACGAAGAGCATCTCTCTCTCCATCGCATACCCCCCTGTATGCCCCTTTCACGTATGCACACAAAACTATCTCCAGGTCCTCTAAAAGTAAGCCCCTAGAAAATTCACGCATGTTTCATCTTTCTCTCGCGATATATGCAATGACGATCATTGTATTTGAAGCGAAAGCACGATACGTACATTGGACTTCAGAATCCACTCATTACGGTCACCATTTACGTTTAGTGGTTATTATACAGTCACGGGCTCACCGTACAACTCTGTATTTGCTCATGACATGACTAGTTGACCAGTTAAACGCTCCACGTGGCACCTCTAGTGTCGCATCACATTATCTCACTACCATCATGCCCACCTGTCGACTTGTATCTACTCTACATCTACACTCTTATAAAATACATAAAATACACTCTTATAAAAAAACAGAGTTGGTGATGATGGTGTGCATGCCATCCTGCAATATAGGCCGTCCGATTTATATCTGACGCATAGGAAAGAAACTATGACAATTTTGCAAAAAGGTACCCACACACCTCTCCACATTTGCAAATAAGGTCTTCCCTCGTTCATCCTTTTCTCTCACAAGATAAACAAGTCATACAAATGCATGTTGATGTTACGTGCAACGCATGGGCATCTTGCTAGTAAGAATGAAAACAAACGACAAAAAAATATTTGGACGGTGGTTCGAAGTCATGACCGCGGGCACAGCGGACAAGGTGGCCTTGTATTGGTATGTTGAGCCGTCTGTTTTAACACACAGGAACTGGTGTGGTGATTATACACACACGCACGCATGCACACGAACTGCATCCATGCAACACTCACACAAACACATGCACCCACGCACGCACGCAACACTCACACGTACACATGCAGCCACGCACGCACGCAACACTCACACGCACACACGCACGCATGCATGGACACACCAGTACACCACACGACCAACACACACTCTCACGCTCAAGTGCTCAACCTACACGTGCATGCGCACACATCAGGCCCTGACAGACACATACACAACCAGGTGATTCCCGCGCACGGGTTGGAGCCTTGTCGCGCCTGCGTAAATTTGTGTTTATCTGACCTTTTGCCTATGCGAACTGACAGGTGGGACCCACAAGGAACATGGTCAATTTAACTAGTCAGCATGGCGCCACACAGACTATTTGGCCGGTCAACAGAGTGCAATCCGATGTTGAACTGTGAGCAAGTGACCGTATAATCACCGCAAAACGTATATAGTGACCGTAATCAACTTATTTTGAAGTTCGGTGACCATATTACGCTTTTCTCTCTGTAGGCCCTCCAAAACTACATCTCTACACATTCTCGCATGTTACGTCTAACAACTATGCAATACAGCACTACTACTACACTCTAACACAATAAATCATATGTGTTTTTAGTTTTACTAGATATCATATTGTTACTTATAATTATTCAGTTTGCATACATTAAAATTGCCTTTGAAATGTATGTCCAGTATCATTTACCGCGCGGGAAAAGTCCCGCCCTTTCCTGTTTAATCGGGTTTGTATGGATGGATCGTGCGAAACAGCAAAACTATAGTACTATACAGTACTACAAGTGACAGTTCACTGGGCCGTCGTGTCGTCTACTCCTCCGTCGTAAGAGTGGAGCACTCGCTTTCATAAATCTTCTAGCCCCTTTCGCCGACATGTGGGACATCTAGCTACCGGGTCCACGTGCCATACCGGAATACAGTGCAGAGCAGCCGGGTGAAGCACCCCAGTCATGGCGTCAGCGTAGTAATGAGCAATGAGGCGTCAAATCACAAAGCTGCACCTTTCCCGCAGTTAAGTTGGAGGGACGAAGAAACCATCATTTCACTCGTTGCTGAATCCGCTTCTCCCTCATCTTCTTCAACTTAACCACGTGTTGCTTCTGCCGTTGTTCTGCCTCATGTGGGACGCGGATCGGCTTGGTAAAGCACTGACACGTGGGACCGCATGTTAGCAAACCGCCAGGACAACGTCCTCCGAAAATAAGAAGCCTAATCCTAGACTTACAAAGGGCTACGTAGCTGCTACGTATACTTTCCATCTAATCTATATATGCCCCCCCCCCGATTTTCAGGTGGGGTGGGCCTAATCCTCTCCTTTAATCCAATCAAATAGTGCCACATCACATCAGTTCGTAACTTTACGTAAACCATTACGTGAATGTAGCATTGCTCAAATAAGAAACCTCCCCCGCCATCCGCGCGGCAAAATCACCTCCTTTTTACTAATCTTGATTCTATAATTTTTTAGATCAATATAATTGAGATTTGTATAGATAGCACACAGGAGCAAAACCAAATGTGAAAATAGCTTTTGGCATCGTGGGAACCATTGTGGACGGTGTTGCCAAAGCCAAAAAGATGGAACCGAAGCTCCCTGATTGATTGATTGATTGAAGGAATAGAAAAATGCAACATCTCTCCTCTTTCTCCCATGCTTGGACGCATGTAGTACAGTATAGAGCACAAAGTCTACTCCCCTGTCCCTTCTATCACAAATCACAAAGCAGTGAGGCATCAAATCACAAAAGCACGGACGAAGCAACCATCATTTCACTCTTCGCTGACTCCGCTTCTCCATCGTCTTCTTCGAGAAACCATCTCACTGCACTAGTACTCCTAGTAGTACTAGTAAAGGACTTCCTAGATGCAAATAAGGCGGTTGTCTCGGCTTGCAGGCAGCACTTGGGAATGACTTACCGTGGTCTAGCAATGGTGTTCTCCGTCGAACGCACTTCGCCAAACCACCCAAAAAAAGATATCGTCGACGTCACCGCAATGGGGAAGGAAGTCAAATATAGTTACTACCTCCATTTTTTTGTACACAAGGCCAGTATCTCAAAATTACAATTTGCAAAGGGCCACTAACACTAATCGAGGCAAAATTGATGGGGTTAGCAACCAAGGACATTAATATCCCCTGCATGCATGCGAAAGTGAGAAGGTTGGTTTGCATGGCGCTGCTTTAATCAAGCGATGAGGAGTGAGATGGTTAGCTCTTTGGTCTTTGGAGAAAAAAAATACGCATTAATTGACACGTGAAACGAGGATTTGTATCGATTAAATCCCGCGAAGGAAAACTCCGCCTTTCTTTTTTAACACTAGTACTCCTAGTACGTACGTACTTATCCTGTTTGGGTCTAGGCCTTGCATTGCCAAACTTCGCCACACATTTTTGCCAAGCTTGCCTAAAGTTTTCAAAATGAGAAGGAGGTACACTTGCGCACGGCTGTCGCGGTCGCACCGCATCCTCACACGGTCGCTCCTGCACGCCGCGGTCGCACCGCACCCTCACACAGTCGCTCCTGCACGCCGCAAACCCAACCAAGGGAACGCAACACGTGCTGTCGCATGTGAACAAACCAAACTCAGCCATCCTATCGCTGACAGATAATTTCGTTCGTAGAGTATGTTTATCCAACCGCATGTTGGGGAGTATCCGTACAGCCCGTGCGGGGGTCTGTTGGGGAAGAAGAAGAGGTGAGGAAGAAGGAAAGAAGGGTTAGGAGACGTAGGATATTCATCCAACCGCCTGAAATGGTAGACTGACCCAAGTCAGGCGACTTGCATAACAAATATATGTTTTTACACAGCAAAAGATCCATAAAAACAACAACATAAAGGAAAACTATCACTGCTCGCGGAAAGAGACGGCCTCATCGTCTTTGGCTGCCGGCGCGAACCAGCCGTCGCTGCCGACGTGTGTCTCCGCACCGTGACTGTCCTCGGCCTCCAGCTACTCGTTCAAGCGGAGCGTGCGGGCGCTATGCACGGACGAGAGCACAACCCGGTTCAAGTCGAGCACGTCCGGTTCCGCCTGCAGGAGGGCCTCGATGGCAGCGGCATCCGCGCGCTCCGCGTCGAGTCGAGCCTCCGCCGCCCGGTTCAAGTCCAGGACGTCCGGTTCCGCCTGCAGGAGGGCGTCGATGAGAGCGGCATCCGCGCGCTCTGCGTCGAGTAGAGCCTCTGCCGCCCGGTTCAAGTCCAGCACGTCCGGTTCCGCCTGCAGGAGGGCCTCGATGGCAGCGGCATCCGCGCGCTCCGCCTCAACTTGAGCCTCCGCCGCCCGGTTCACATCCACGACATCCGGTTCCGCCTGCAGGAGAGCCTCGATGGCAGCGGCATGCGCACGCTCCGCGTCGAGTTGAGCCTCTGCCTCCTGGTCCTCCTTTAGTATCGCCATGTTGAACTGCTGGTCCGCCTGCACCATGGGGGACTCGGACGCCGGCACGAAGTCGACGTCCATCGTCTCATACCCATCGGGGGCCTTCTGCGCCGCGACCTCCACCATGAACATTGGATCGGCTTCCTCCTCCTCGTAGCTTGGCTCCAGAGAACTCGGGGATTGGCCCGCTGCAAAGCGAGCTTGGGAACGGAGGTCTGTGGTGCCGACCGCCGCCGCGATTTCTGCGCGGCGCACCATGGCTTTCCGACGAACTAGGGGACGCTTGATGCGGGCTAGGGGATCGAAAGGTTGGGGAATGGGCTGGAGATTTGGTGTGGTTTGAGGGCAGTGGCTGGCGTAGGCCGAGCAGCGAAGGTTCTGGTGTGAATAGTGGTTCCGGTGACGACCGGTCAATCGGTTTTGACTGTACATCGCTCTTGTCGCGTTCGCGTTGCAGCCCGGCACGCTGGACCCTCCACGTCGCTCGCCGAATGGAATGCGCTCCGTCTTGCGTTTCCGCTCGCTTGTGGGACCGCAGTTGAGAGCAAACCGACGTCCCTCCCCCTCCCCCGCCCGCGTCATTTATTATACCACCACTCCCTCCATTTTATGCGGAGTAAATAAAAACAGAGGGAGTATACTACGGATGAGGTTCCCCTGACGTGGCCGAACCCATTGAGTAACTGACATGCGGGGCCTAGCAAGCATGGGGTCCGCCAGTAAGTGACCGAAAGGGAGGGTAAGGCAGGGATACCTACGTCAGAGGATCCACTTCCACTATACTACTTTGACCAAATGTTAGAGTAATAATATATGACATGCAACTTACACAAATGTTAGAGTAATAATATATGACATGCAACTTACACAAAGCATACAGGGTCTAATGCATTTTTCGAGGCTAACTTTGACCAAATGTTAGAGTAATAATATATGGCATGCAACTTACACAAAGCATATGCTCAAATTCGTATGTGAAAGGAGTTTCCAATGATATAATTTTCACATTATACATCTCATGTACTATTAATCTTGTCAATAGTCAAATTGGAAACCATCTCGAGTACAAATCTAGGAGTACGTACGAATCTAACAATATTGATTGGGCGTTGTTGAATGTTGATACCTTTTTGATCAAAGTAGAGATACTTTGACTACACATAAAACTTATATGTAAACTAGAAAGGATAGGGGGAGTATATTGTATGTTCAAAAACGAAACAAACATTGAATACCCTTTATATATGATTTGCAGATGCTATGATCACCGGTTCAAAATTTTGAATCCGCCTTAGGTATCACGTGCCCCCACTCGTTCCCTCTCGATTTCACCTCGAGGTTCGGAGATCTATTGAAAGAGGACTAGGGTGGGTACATGCGAATGATACTCGGCGGAATGTTCAAATGAGGCATGTGGGAGGATGGACTCGACTGGAGGGCGACATGATCGATGGAGAAGAGGGTTGGAGAGGAATGAGAAATAAGCAAACGCCACATGATTATACTTGAACGGCTCAAATAAACAATAAGTTGTCTCGCTTGGCCGACATAGTGAAAGGCCTAATGCGCAACGCGGAGCACCGACGCTCGAATATGGCCGGGAAAACAGGGAAACCGACATGTGGGGCACACCCGTCGGGACGACGTAGCGCAGACTAGTCCAATGGAGGAGCTGGCCCACGGCCTCCTCGCCACCGACAACCGTTCATGTGGGTCGTTGGGGCCAACAACGGGGCGCAGCTCCAGCACCGCCTCTGGACACGGCGACCGCGGTGAGCGACACGCTCATATCATCGCTAGACACGGTCGGTTTTAGTGTGCCGAGGGTGGCGTTAGTGCTGTGGCACGACCAACGGTATGTTTGGTTTGTGCCCAAGGTTGCCCCATCAAAGCATTGGGTAGCCAAAATTTTGGTTGAGGTATTGGTTGCCCATGATTTGGCCGACATTGGCAAGAAAAATGAACTAGAGTTGGCTAGAGTTCATTAGCATGCCAAAGAAATGGCAACCATCCAAACAAAGACCAATCTTTGGGTCATGACCAAAATTTTGGTTGAGGTATTGGTTGCCCATGATTTGGCCGACATTGGCAAGAAAAATGAACTAGAGTTGGCTAGAGTTCATTGGCATGCCAAAAAAATGGCAACCATCCAAACAAAGACCAATCTTTGGGTCATGACCAAAATTTTGGTAAGGTGCACTTTGGCCACAATCCAAACACACCCCAACACTCGGCTCGTCGAGGATGCACGGGGCACCGCGACGCATCTGCGAAGTGGTGTAGCGTGGCCAACTGCTTCCTCTGGACCTGAGACCATGCCGGGTCGTCTTGCTTTTTCAATGACATGCGGGGATCGCATGTGAGCAAAGGGCATCTCCAACGTTGCACGACCGCAGCTGACTACCCTGGCACACCAAAACCCTCGTCCCTCACGCCATCGCGCGCTGCGTTCCCAGCCGGCGCCAGCTGCCCGCATTCATGCCGTCCGTTCGTATGTCGTCGTTAAGAGGCTCGGTGCCCGAGGAACCAACTCCGGTGACTTAATGACGCACCCGGACGCTTGGCCTCACCGGAATGCGCTACTTAAAGCGGCAATGCCCAGCTAACCTCCACACCATAGCGCATCGTCCTCCTACCTGGCACCACATCCGCCATGACCGCAAGTACGAACGCTCTGCGGGAGAGCTTGTCTTCGGGGATGAAGCTCGAGGTCGCCGACCTCGCTCAAGTCGCCTCTCGCGACGCAATAGCGGCGTAGCCGGACGCGGACGCAACCGCACAAGCGGTGGCCACGCTGGCGGCCGACGACGGGAGCACCGTCAGCCACGCGTCCTACTTGTCGCCATCCAACGTCCGGCACCGCCGAGGTCGGGGACTCCTCCGAGGATGAGTAGGGCATGGGAGGCAGCAGGGCATGGTGTGCCAACTGGCCGGTCTGTATCCCGTGTTCTACTCTTCCTCGCCGGAGACCGCACCTTCACTTCACGGGTCTTGAACCCCGCCCCCGTACATAGAGATCGCAGATGGAGGACGTCGGTCGCCACCGTAGAATAGGTTTAGGGTCGGGTTTCTTTTATTTTTCTGTCCTATAAAAGTTTGAAATGTAATGAAAATCTGCCGTGTTTGCATTAATCTCGGCCGGTGTATATGAACTTTCACAATAATATACATATTGTAGGAGTACTAGCAAGATGCCCGTGCATTGCACGGAAGATCAAGATCTTGTGGGAGAAAAGGATGAACGAGGGAAAGCCTTATCTGCAAATGTGGAGAGGAGTGCGGGTAAATTGTCATAGTTTCCTTCCTATCCATTAGATATAGATCGGACGGCCTATATTGCAGGATGACAGGCACACCATCATCACCAACTTTGCTTTTTATTGAACCGAGACAAATCTAACATGCGAAGTAAAATAAACACAAAGGGTCTATACATACACAAATTATCTTAGGCACTCCAATAGTACGTCCACTACACATTCACGCATTTCACTTCTTTCTACATCTACGGGAACCTACGAAAGGGTTAACGTAAATTGCCTCTCTCTCTCTCCTCCCCTGATTTTCAATGTGGTGGGCCCCTCCCTCCCCCCAATCTACAATCAATAGCTCACACGTTTCACATTACGTTAATTACGTAACTGGGATTACGTAGGTGTAGCATTACTCGTCCTGAAAAACCCAACTAAGCCAACCTCCCAGCATATCGCGCGGGAAAAGACCCAGCCACGCCGTTTTAGTCGGGATCACCGGATTACTAGTAATAGTATCAATGGATCGCACGAAGCAACAATTTTTTTTGAGGGGGCGAAGCACCTAGTTTAAAAGGAAAAAAGGCGGTACACTCACAGCACTCCTGTCGTGGTCGCATTGCACCCCACACACGTTCGGTCCTGCACACGGCTCACGCAAACGGAACGCGCTTCGGCTTGCCTCTTCACTGACACGTGGGACTGCACTTGGAGAAACCGACCATGTGCCAAACTCCCCCCGCCCACCGCGCGAAAATCCTTCCCCCCCCCCACACCCAAAAATTCCCCCCAAATCCGATTCAACCGCCCTTCGGCCAACTAGCCAATAATATTCCCCAAACCCCCCTCCCCCCTATCCCCCCCACTCCATTCGCTCCGCCAAAGCCGCCCTCCCCGCCGTGCCGATACGTTGGTGCCGCAGTTCGGCGATCCTCTCGCTCCCATAGTACGCTCTCGTAGACTGTCGTCCTCTAGCCGCGCCGCCACCTCTGGCTACGTTCTTGTGGAGGCGCACGGCCGTCAGCGTCGCCACCGCAGGCGACGTTCGTGTGGAGATGCACGGCGGTCAGCTTCTCCCATGGTACGTGCATTCTAGACTAAGGCCCCGTTCATGTCGGTGTAGCGCTGAATGTTAGCTGATAGACGCTGTTAATCTCACTGTTTGCCGAAGTAGTTTACTGTCAATATGCTCTGCTTAAGAAGCTTCCTTGCCCTATTCTGCACTCAATCTGCTTAGCTGAGATGGCATGCCAAAGCCGATTAGTTGCTAAAATATCCTGCCATATATTTATTGTGACGTAGATTGCCATGGTCTAGTAGCCAATCTGTTAGGTGAAATAGCTCTACACTGTTTTATACTCGATCTTTTTGCTGCGATGGCCTTCGATAGTTCGATGGCTATGTGCTCAGCCTCATTGACTGCTGAAACAGCCTGCCATAATTTGGCACTCAAATCTGTTTGCTGAATTAGCTTTACATATATTTCGTTACTTAGATCTGCTCGTCCAAATATCTTGACATAGCTTTAGACATCGACCTAGGTATTTTTTCTGGATTTCATAAAAAAGCATATATGTTTTTCCTGTAATATCTAGTAGAAGAACTAATTTGTATGTCTAACAGATGGACAGGACTTGGATAACTTCTGCTCGAAGATTCTCCGCTGCATATGTCGAGGGGATTTGAAAACTTCATGAACTTTATCAGAGCTGAGTACGGTGGTCCAAAATCAGATGTGCTCTGCCCATGTAGCAGTTGTATGAATTCAGTTACAAGACCCCAGTCAACTGTGCAAAATCATCTACACTTGTATGGGATGTCGGTCACATATACTAGGTGGGTTCATCATGGTGAAGCTGTGAACGTCAATGTTATTGACTACGTGGAAGCAGCAGATCACCATCTTGATCTGCCTGATGCTCAGGTGGAAGAGGAGGAGGAGGTGGTGGCGGAGCCAGTGAGTTTGACCAACATTGAAACAATGCTACAAAATGCTCGTGCATTCCGTGAACTTTCACCTGCAGAAGAAAAACGGTGGGCCCGCATGTTGGAACAATGCAACATTGTTGTCACCCCAGGAAATAAGCTGTCAGTATTCTCAGCTATGGTCACCTTTCTTCAGGTGAAGACATCTGAGCGGATGACCAACAAATCATTCGATGCGATGTTGGCTGCTTTCCGCGAATCTTTCCCAGATGCGTCTGAGCTGCCACACACCTACAGTAAAACGAAGAATTTCCTTCGTGCAGTTGGAATTGGATATGATATGATCCATGTTTGTAAGAATAATTGTGTTCTGTTCCGGAAGGATTATGCCAACTTAAGTGAATGCCCGAAATGCAAATCATCAAGATGGAAAGATGGCGATGCTGTGAAGAGGATTCCTCATAATATTCTGAGACATTTTCCAATTATACCAAGATTGCGGAGGTTGTTTCATGATGCTGAAACAAGAGAGGATGTACTATGGCATTCTAGGAACCAGGAGTACAGAGATCAGAATGTAATGAGCCATCCATCTCATGGTAGTGAGTGGAAAAGCTTCAATGATAAACACAAAGAGTTTGCTGCTGACCCGAGAAACTTTAGACTTGGCTTAGCTTCAGATGGATTTAACCCATTTGGCCACCAGAGCGCCACATATAGCATGTGGCCAGTGCTTGTTATCCCTTACAACATGCCTCCAAATGTCTGCACCAAAGAATCAAACTACATGATGGCCTTGCTCATCCCAGGTCCAAAAAGTCCTGGAAGGATTTTGATTTGTTCATGGAGCCTCTTGTGGAGGAACTTCAACAGCTATGGAAGGGTGTTCTCACTCGAGACCTATATAGCAGCCCACCAGCTGATTTATTTCTGCGTGTTGTTATAATTTGGTGCATCCATGATTATCCGGCTTTGGGCACTATGTCAGGGCGAACGACACATGGTTACAATGCATGTGTTCGCTGTGACAGGAATCCGCTGTCATACGCAATACTTAGCAAGATCTGTTACATTGGACACCGCCGTTTCCTTGCCAAGGACAAGCCGCATCCTAGAAAATACCGAAGACATGTGTTCAATGCACATGAAAACCGTGATGCGCCAAAGAGGCTCACCGCCGATGAGTTGCAAGTGGAATTAGAGAAGGTCAGGCATATTACACCAGGAAACCATCCTGGTAATGGTAGCGGGAAAAGGAACCGTGGCAGGGTAGAAGAGAGATTATTGTTTACCCGCAGGTCCACTTTGTGGGACTTGGAGTATTGGAGAGATTTGGATCTGCGGCATAATCTTGATGTGATGCACATCGAGAAAAATATATGTGACAGCATTATCGGCACACTTCTTAATATTGAAGGCAAGACGAAAGATACCTTAAAATCTAGGATTGATTTGACACACCTGGGTATCAAAAAGGATTTGCAGGTGCAAGATGAAGGTAAACCATGGGATATGGCACCAGCTGTGTACGTCTTGGACAAGGTAAAAAGAAAAGAATTCTGCGTGGTCCTGTCACGTGTGAGATTCCCACATGGATTTGCTTCCAACCCTGAAAGGAGAGTCAGTGCAGATGGAAACAAGGTACAAGGGTTGAAAACTCATGACTGCCATGTCCTACTTCAAAGGGTTTTACCTGTTATCCTTAGAGGATTGGGTCGCCCTGACTTATACAGAGCAGTTGCAGAGTTGGGCAATTCTTCAGGGAACTCTGCAGTAGGAATATCAGGATAGATGCTTTGGAGCGTCTTAGAGACAAGATACCAACTATCCTATGCGACCTTGAGAAGATATATCCTCCAGCCTTCTTTGATGTGATGGTGCATTTGGCTGTTCATCTACCTGATGAGGCACTACTTAGAGGTCCAGTACAGTATGGTTGGATGTACCCTATTGAAAGGCGGCTAGGCACTTTCAAGGGCTATGTTAGGAATAGAGCTAGACCCGAGGGTTCCATTGCAGAGGCCTACATTGCTACAGAAGCGTTGACATTCTGCTCAAAATACATTGAAACAGCTGATCAGCTTAGCAAAGAGGTGGGTGAAGACAATCCCGGGCTCAATGTTTTCGATTATTCTGTTCGAGTTATAGGGAAGAGTCGACAAGAGGACAAACCTAAAGATTTGGACAAAATGGTTTGGTATGTGTTGAATAACTGTCATGAGATACTACCTTATATCAAGTAAGTGCAGTACTGCAGCTTATACATCGTAATCTACTAAACTTGCAGCACATTCTTATATATTTAGATGTTTGACGCGATCACTATGTTGTGCAGCATCTACAAAGAGGAGTTACTGCCGCAATATCCAAGAAATGTTGACAAACTGGTTATGGCAGGATTTGCGAAATGGTTCAAGAACAATGTAAGCTTTTGAAGTGCACTGTCAGTTTTTTTAATACATTGAGTACATAAGATGATCAGCTTGTCTATTTTCTAACCATAGGTTAAGAAGATGCGGGAGGATGGGCAGGCAGTTGATGATGCCCTTTACTCACTAGCAATGGGTCCTGATACTCGGGTAAGACATTATGAATCTTGCGTTGTTGGAGATGTGCGCTACAACACCCTTGCACGAGACGAAGGCAGGAAGACACAAAACAGTGCCATCATGAGCACGGATACGTATGACAAAGAGACAACTGAAATGTATGCTAACATAACAGACATTGTTCAGTTGCAGTATATCTCCAGTTTCGAGGATCATCGGTGTGTGGTTCTGTTGTGCTGTCGTTGGTATAACCTGTTTTCCAGGATCGCAAAACCCAGAGCTGATGATTATTTCAAATCCATCAATGTCAAGGCGGCGTACTAGACCAACGAGCCTTTTATTTTGGCAAATCAAGCAACACAGATTTTTTTCTTGGAAGACACATTTGCACGTAGCGATGACTGGAGAGTATTGCAAAGATTTGAGCAGAGGAATTCGTTTAATGAAGTTGCACAACAAGATGTTGCTTACACTGCTCCTGATGTACAAGATAACACAGATGTTCCTAATATCTTTGAGAACCGTCACGTCAATGACGCCGGCGAAAAGATTGCCTGGCGTGTTGTGGACATAAGCTGATCAAGAAGAAGCCAACGTTCGAGGACGTTGAGGACGAAGAAGAAGATGACACCGTGGGGAATTACGATTCAGACTGATACACATGGCGAAGATGTTGACGCTGCTGCTGCGGATGATGATTACATTGCTTTTGTCGTATTTGCCTGTCAGAAGACGTTTTTTATCTACTATGTGAAATTGTGTTTGCTATGACAACTGAAACCTGATGAACATGTTGTTTAGTATTTTGCTGTGAGAACATCACTTGTTATGTATGCTGATTTGTGTTTGGTGATTGTATGACAACTAAAACATGATGACATTGTTGTTTAGTTGTACTCATATTTGGCTGTGAGACTTGAATTTGATGACATAGTTTGATGTTGGACTGCAATTTGCTCGACGTCTTCGAATGAGAACAAAGCTGACCCGACAGGGCCTCTGCTATTTATTTATTTATATGAGCAAAAGGGGATACCCTCTGATTTCCGTTAATAGAAATCATTAGATGTTCACAACACTACGCCCAACCTGCTACACAGGTTTCATTCATTACTAGTTTCAGCAAAGTGCTCATGTCGTAGCCACTGAATACATCACGAGTGCTACATACACTGCAAATAAAGAGACCCTACAGAGCACATCGATTTTGCCCATTATCTTCACAAGCTCTTTCATCTCCTCATTGCTGTCAAGGCCGTTCAGCAGCTGTTGCTTGGCCATGATCAGAGGAACTGCATCTTTAACCTTCTGCTCTGCATCTTCCTCTTCTGTCGTTCCTTCAGTTACTTGTCCAACACCCCAACCTGCTGGTATTGGGATTCCTCGGCTATTGGAGTGCAGGCTTCATGCGCAACAAATGAGTTCTTGGTTACAAGGTTGCGTATAAGATTGACATCAACAAGAAGACTCTGCATCTGGTGCTTCAGCCAGTCATGATGCCTATCCTGCTTCTAGTGAAGTGATACAAGAAGCTCTCTGTCATTCAGGATACGAGCACGCTTCTGAGGCCTTTGAGCTACCGTGTAGGCTGTTGCATCAGTGTTGGCACAATGCGGCAGACAAAGCTGACCAGCAAGAGGACCAGCAGGAGCAGGAGGATTCGGCACATGAACACCTTCAATGGGTTGAGTGAAGCTTTGAAAGGCGACATTGTATTCATGGAGGGGCTTCTTGGCAGGCTTAGTGTATATGGCTTCATACGACATATCAACTTCAGGCAGAAATACAACATGGTTGCGCGCTGAAGCTTGATAGTTGATGGAGGAGTGAAGCTTGATGAGCCGCATGACTCATGCAGCATAGAACTTGAGGCCAAATAGATCATTTACAGAAGCGGCCAACTGACGGATGAAGAAGTCTAGAGTGTTGAATCTGATGCCATTGGTGATGTAGAAGACCAATGTCTTCATGGTGCCTTCAAGCTTGGCGTCAGGAGAATTCCCTTTGATAGGCCACAGAGTACGCCTTAGAATGTGATAGACTATGTGGGGTGGGTACTCAAGGTCCTTGATATAAAACTCCTTGGGATATTCAGCATCTTCATCATACTGAGCATTTGATTCATGTTAGGCTCAGGCCAATACACTCTGCAATTCTTGCACGTGAACCTGACAACCTAGCTCATACAGACCACCAGGAGTGCGCAGGGAAGTTAGCTCGATGATATCTTGAGCTTTGGCTTCATGATGGACATCACCTGTCATCCACTCAAGGACCCATGTCTTCGGATCCATGTTGTAGCCTGATATGTGTAAAGTGGCATAGAACTGAAGAAGAAGCTCTTCATTCCAGTGCTCCTTGTCAGTGACAAATGGGAGCAGCCCAACTTCACGGAAGCAGTTTAGGGCTTCTTCAAGGCATGGCAGCCCAGTAATGGCATCGCAGTCAAGACGCTTGTGAGGAAAAATCATGTCTTGATTGTAGAGAATGCATGAATAATAGCTCCTTTGCTGGTGGCTCCAGAACCTGTCAGACGAGATCTTTGGATTCTTGAAGGGGTTCTTGACCTTGTCGAAGAAAGTGTTGTGCTCTCTGAAGCTTAGCACACTAAAGGAGCCTCGTGTAGTGGCAGAACTTGGAAGCCTTGGAAGCCTAGGCTTTGGCTTCTGCGTTTGAGGCCTTTGCTCCACATGATAGTCATATTGGGGGCCAAGAGCAGTGGGTGGAATCAAGATAGGCCACCGGACAGTAACGATCTCACCACGATTGTACACACATTCCATGATGTGAGGCACAGGAGGAGGAACGGCCACATCTGAGGTGGATGGCTGCGCATTGTCTTCCCTGGCAGCAAGGACTACGGGCTGCACATTATCTTCAGCCATGACAACGTCATTGGCTTCAGTAGTGGTGGTGGTGGCAGCCACATTCTCCTCAACGTCAGCGGCTTCATGGACTGGAGGGTCTGGCACAATCAGTTCTTCTTCTTGAATAACGGGATCACTGGTAGGGGGAATAACTTCATGGTCTTCTTCCTTCTTGTCATCGGTTGATGCAGCCGGAATGTCTTCAGCCATTTTGGCTTTAGATTCTTGTGCATTCATTGAAGGGATGGCTTCAGGAAACACTTGACGTGCTACTGAGCTTGTGGCTTGCACATCCTCTTTAGGAATGCTAGACATGGAGACCGAGGGCCTAGGGCCTCTGCGAAGCCTTCGGAAAGAGGGCGACGCCAATGGTGAAGGAGAGGTCTTCTCCATGTCTTCTAGTGTTTCTTGTGGGGTCTCAAGCACCGGAGTGGTGACATGTGTGGGTGGAGTGCGAGGAATGACTCATGCAATGGGGAGTTGGGGTGTTGCTCATCCTAGAATGCATCTTGTGTGATTGGCATCATGGGACCGCCAATGCTTATCAGTTCACTGCTCGTAGGAGCAGGCGATGATACCGGGTTGGGCTGGATCTGAGGAAGGACTTCATCATCTTTAACATTGTCTTCTTGACCAATGTCTTCAGCTGCGGTGGAGTCAGGAGCTGGAATATCTTCAGACTCATGAGCCTCTGCAGAAGCAGGCTCATGCACAACGAGACGACGCTCGCGATTGGAGGATGCAGGTAGGGCAATAGAAATAGGCTCAACAAGCAATGGTTCTTGGGGAGCAGCATGTTCTTTGCGTGAAGACTTTGAAGACTTTGTCTTCAGCTTCTTCTTGGAGGGAGCAGCATCAGAAGTGTCATGGTGCTTCCTCTTCTTGGCTTCAGCCTCAGCCAGCTTAGTCTTCTTCTGCTTAGAAGCTGCTGAAGGGACCTTTGGCTTCGAGCCAGTCATACTGGCAGGGAAGACAATGCTTGGTCTTTCCTGCCTTGGGGCTTCGGGTTCAGCTTCAGCAGGCTTCTTCTTCCTCTTAGCAGCCAGCTTGGGGTCAATGCCTGGACGCCCAAGATCCTTTCTCTTCACAGCCTCATTGTGAGCCTAGCCACACTTTTCAGCATAGTACTTCATGCACTCACGAGAGCCTTTGGCTTCATCACGTTTCTGCTGGAACTGAGCCTTGAGGTCAATCATCATTTGCTTGAAGTTTTGAACATCAACGACACTGAGCTTTTCCATATGCTTCTTGAACTGGGCCTTCTCATAGTCAATTTTTTTTCCAGCTCAACAATCTTCTGAGCTATATCAAGTTCCTTGGCTATGTAGCCCTGAAATGTGACACTGATGTCAATGGGCAGCTGCAGATCATCAATGTTGAGAGAGGTGTCCTCAAACCACTCATCAATGAAGTTGTTGAGAATATCAGCATCAAAAAGAGGCAAGTCCTTGAAGATTCAGCCTCTTGCTTGCTCTTGATAAGCATTTCTAGAGCATCATTAGCAAGATCTTCATCACTGGAGAGATATATAGTATTTTCTTCATTTCGCAGGATGCAAGCTAGAGTGAGGTCATGCCCAGAAATCTTCTTGGGCTTCTTGGACTTCTTAGAGATGCGAGATTGATCTTCATACTGCACACTCGATTCAGGAGGTGCAGATTTCAATGGCTTCACTCTTCAAGCTTTTGGAGCCATAGAAGATTTTGAAGCATTAGTCTTCTTCTTTGGCTTCGGAGGCTCCGGATCATCCTCATGCTCCTCTTCGGCAGCAGCCTCTTCGACAGTGGCCCTTTGTGCATCAATGTGAGAGAGAAGCCCATCAAGGTTGTTGAAGGGGCCAATGATATTCTGATTGGCTTCTCAACTGCCATCTGGCCTTGGAGCTGCAGGACCAGGGTTGAAGTCAATCCCTAGGTCTTTCTTGTTCTGCACAGCAGAAGCACTTGCAAAGTGAAGATTTTGATCAAACAATTCATCTTCACGACACCATCGGAGACTGGATGGGTCGGCATCTTCAAGCTGAGGTCCTCTGACCATGCAAGGATAGAAGCCTTTGGCAATGGCTTCGGCCTTGGTCTTGGGAATAAGCTTCTTGTACACAATATCGGCCCATGGTGGCCTCACAGCATTCTTCTTTGCATACTCAGGTGTAACAAAATGGTTCTGAAACCATTCATCTGCCCAATATCTTCGAATCCATTGGACTCGAGTTTTGCGTTCACCATAGGTTTCCTCTGGGTCAGACTTGTATTGCTCATAGATTTCTGGGGCCAGGTCCAAAGCAGTATTGTCCCGGCGCTGCCTACCACCCTTCTTTTCAGATTTTTCCACCAGCCATTGGATTCAGAATGAAAGGCTTCACAACTGTGTTTGGCTTCAATCTGCTGGTTAAACAGGCACTGGCTTCTGGAGATTCAATGTGATGCCGTAAGAACTTTGCAAATGAATGCAGACTATGAGAACCAAGAGATTCTCCCACGGACATGTACCTGTGACAGCATTAGATATGGGAGGGAAGGGGAAGAGGTCGTATGCATTCTTAGAAGATTTTGAAGATAAATCTGTTTGAAGACATTGACCACATAGTGCGAAGACATTCACTTATCGATGTGAGTTGGTTCCAGATTTGTACGAATCCATGAATAAGTACAAGTGAGGAATCTAACTAGTTGTGATACATAATTGAACATACTTGCAAGTTATGAGATGCATAAACAGAAGGATATAGATTTGGAAGTGTAGAAACAACTTTTGGAAGATGTGGACAGTTCAACGGATCAAATGAATGGTAAAAAGCGAGTCTTATTTACGGCACGATGAACTGCTAGACGAGGCAGAAGGAGGCCAAGCAGTCCAATCTCCCGCGCCCTAACTTGGCGGCGGAAGACACCTACGGCGGCGGCGGAGAAGACGATTTTCGCGGCCGCCGTGAAGACGGCGTCGAAGAGGTTGCGGCAGTGAAGCGCTTCGTCTCCCGACTGATGCTAGCACTGGCGCTAGGGTTTGAGCGAGATGGCGACGTGGGAGAAGAGATAATGACCACGGAGGAGAAGTATTTATAAGGAGAAGGGGCGGCGCAGGTGTCCCCGGCGGTTCACATATGGTGGACACATGGCAAGCATGCAACTTGTTGAAGATTGAGCCACGATCCCACGCGTGCTTGGTTTGTCGGGTGGTTGTTCCGGCTTCTCCGGTATTCGGGCAAAAAGGATAAGAACATTAAAACCAGTTTTAAATGTGTGTCTCTATATCTTCAAATGACAAGGACACAGTGAAGACATTCTACATGTGTCAATAGAATGCATATGAAGAGACAGAGATAATTTGAGGGATAAGCACGGCAGGGGTTAGGGTCCGATCACATTCACTTAGTGCAGAAAAAATAGCAACTTGAAGACATAGCTATAAGTGAATGTTGTAGAGGACAAAACACACACACACACACACAAACACCCACCCACCCCCCCCACACACACACATATATATATATATATATATATATATATATATATATATATATATATATATATATATATATATATATACTCAGTGAAGACCAAATCAACACTGCAAGATAAACTTTGAAGTCAAATCAATGTTGAAGACAAACCAATTATGAAGATAAAGCAATCAAGACGCCGAAAGAAAATCTTCAACAAAGGTTGGTGGTACCGTTACCCACCGTATAGGAAATATTAGACCTAGACACGAGGCACAATTATCGTGGCGCTCCGAAGTCAAATTCCACATTAATGTATTCACACTTAGAGGGTAAGTCTTCATGAATTGAAGATATATGTTACTTTGTGTGTTGCGCACCTAATTCATCAGTATGCATAAGAGTTAGGATGTGTGTCCATTCACAGGACATTCGAGGATTCTAAGATATTTGGCTCACACCGCAGCTTGCAGAACCTTTTATCATCCAAGGGCTTCATGAAGATATCAGCCAATTGCTCTTCAGTGTTGACGTGAATGATATCAATGTCTTCCTTCATAACGTGATCTCTGAGAAAGTGATGATGGATCTGAATGTGCTTTGTCTTCGAGTGTTGAACTGGATTGTTAGCAATCTTGATGGCACTTTCATTGTCGCAGTAGAGTGGCACATGCTTCATGTTCATTCCATAATCCTTGAGAGTTTGCTTCATCCAGAGAAGTTCAGCGCATCCAGCAGCAATGTATTCAGATTTAGCAGTGGAGAGTGATACATAGTTCTGCTTCTTTGAAGACCAACAGACAAGAGATCGTCCAAGAAAGTGACATGTCCCTGATGTGGACTTGCGATTAACCTTGTCACCAGCATAATCAGCATCTGAGAATCCAACTAGATCAAACTCTGAGCCCTTTGGATACCATAATCCTAGCGTTGGGGTGTGAGCCAAATATCGAAGTATTCGCTTCACCGCGAGGTGATGCGATTCCTTCGATGCCGCTTGGAATCAGGCACACATGCAAATGCTAAGCATTATATCTGGCCTAGATGCACATAAGTACAATAAAGAACCAATCATGGAGCGGTATACCTTTTGATCAAACTCTTTACCATTGTTGTCAGGGCCTAATTGGCCTTTGGTTGGCATTAGCGTCGTGTACCCTTTGCAGTCTTGCATTCCAAACTTCTTGAGGCAATCTTTGAGATATTTTCCTTGTGATATGAAGATGCCATTTCTCAGAGATTTGAAGACCAAGAAAGAATTTCAGCTCTCCCATCATGGACATCTGATATTGCTCTTGCATCATATGCCCAAACTCATCACTGTATCTCTTATTTGTGCAGCTGAAGATAATATCATCCACATAGATTTGGCATACAAACAACTCTCCATCATATGTCCTCGTGAAGAGAGTGGGATCTAGCGAACCAGGTTTGAAGCCTTTGCTCTTCAGGAAGTCTTTGAGTGTGTCATACCAAGCGCGAGGTGCTTGTTTGAGGCCATACAGTGCCTTGTTGAGTTTGTAGACCATATCAGGATGCTTTGGGTCTTCAAAACCAGGAGGTTGGGCAACATATACTTCTTCTTCAATTTTGCCATTGAGGAAGGCACTCTTCACATCCATTTGGTACAGAAGAATGTTGTTGTGGTTAGCATAGGCTAGCAATATACGAATGGCTTCAAGCCTAGCCATGGGAGCAAAGGTTTCATCGAAGTCAATTCCTTCCACTTGTGTGTAAGCTTGAGCCACGAGACGAGCCTTGTTTCTGACAACTTGACCATGCTCATCTTGCTTGTTGCGATAGATCCATTTGGTGCCAATAATATTGTGCTTGCGAGGATCAGGACGTTTGACTAGCTCCCAGACATTATTCAGTTCAAACTGTTGAAGCTCTTCTTGCATAGCTTGAATCCATTTAGGTTCCATGAAGGCTTCATCAACTTTCTTGGGTTCAGATATAGAGACAAATGCAAAGTGCTCACAGAAGTTTGCTAGTTGCGTTGCTCTTGAACGAGTGAGAGGAACAGGTGCATTGATACCGTTGATGATCTTCTCAATCTGTACTTCATTGGCTACGCGAGGATGGGCTGGGTGAAGACTTTGCTCTTGTTGATTGTCATCTTCGGCTTCAGCATTGTCTTCAGACTGAGCATTGTCTTCATGTTGATTATGTGCTGAAATGATGATCTCTTCTATAGCTTGTTCCTCAGTGGGTATGATTTCTCTAGTGCCCATATGCTTGATAGATTCACTAGGAGAAGCTTCATCTAGCACATTTGGCAGGTGCTCTCTTTGTGAGCCATTAGTCTCACTGAACCGCACATCTACGGTTTCAACCACTTTATAGTGAAAGAGGTTGAAGACTCTGTAGGTGTGCGAATCCTTTCCGTAACCAAGCATAAAACCTTCATGTGCTTTCGGTGCAAATTTTGAAGTGTGATGTGGATCCTCGATCCAGCACCTGGCACTAAAGACTTTGAAATAGCTAACGTTTGGCTTCTTACCAATCAGGAGTTCATAGGATGTCTTCTTGAAGAACTTATGAAGATAAACTCTGTTGATGATGTGGCAAGCAGTATCAATGGCTTCAGGCCAGAACATTCTTGGAGTCTTGTACTCATCAAGCATCGTGCGTGCCATCTCAATGAGGGTTCTGTTCTTGCGCTCCACGATGCCATTCTGCTGACGTGTGTATGGAGCAGAGAACTCACGAGTGATGCACAATGTATCAAGATAAGTTTTGAGGCCAATGTTCTTGAATTCTGTGCCATTGTCCCTCCTAATGTGCTTGATCTTGATGCCATAATTGGTCATGGCACGATTGGCGAAGCGTTTGAATACATCCTGCACTTCAGTCTTGTAGAGAATTATGTGTACCCATGTGTATCTCGAATAATCATCAACAATAATGAAGCCATAGAGATGTGCAGTGGTAGTAAGGGTAGAGTAGTGAGTATGGCCAAATAAGTCCATGTGTAGTAGCTCGAAGGGACGTGATGTAGTCATGATTGTCTTCGAGGGATGCTTGGCCCTAGTCATCTTCCTGGCTTCACAAGCACCACATAGATGATCCTTCTTGAACTTGACGCCCTCGATGCCAACAATGTGCTTCTTCTTCACGTGAGTGTGCAAGTTCCTCATGCCCGCATGTCCTAGCCTTTGATGCCAAAGCCAGCGCTCTGAAGCTTTTGCTAGAAGACATACGACAAGCTGAGGTCCTGCGGAGAAATCTACCATATATAGATCACCTCTTCGATAACCTTCGAAGACTAGAGATTTGTCAGTTTCCATAAGCACAAGGCAATGATAGTTTCCAAATATCACAATCATGTTCAGATCGCAAAGCATTTAGACAGACATTAAGTTGTAACCAAGGGATTCAACAAGCATCACTTTATCCATGTGTTCATCCTTTGAGATAGCAACTCTACCTAAGCCCAATCCCTTGCTTTTACCAGTGTCGGCAAACGTGATTTGGCTTTTAGTAGATGGACATAGGGTTGAATCCATGAGAAGACTTCTATCACAAATCATGTGGTCAGTGCATCCACTGTCCATTATCCACTCCGTAGCTTTCGGAGTCGTACCCTAGAGTGCAGTTATCGGGATAGGATTCACGAAGAGTAGTGTGAAGCGCAAACATATAGCGAACAAGCATGCTATCAAAGTTAAGATTCTTGTTTGGTAAGATAGGATGCTTGTCAAGAAACGCTGGGATGAAATAAATGGTAAGACCATTCTGGCATTTTATCTTGCGTCCCACAAGTTGTTTAAGGTCCCTAGCATTGGCGTCAGAAGTCCTTGATTTTCGGCTGGAGACCTTTCCCTGCAAGAGAAGTTAATTCTTCTTAACCACGCACATCTTCAGGGGTGGCTTAGAAGCAATAAGTCTAAGTGTAGCATCTGAGAACTTTGGCTTTGGAACCCTAGAAAATAGTTTTGTAGGAGGTGAATAATACTCATAAGAATATGCAGAAAAGTTCTTTGATTTGTGAACATAGCGGTTAGAAGAAACACACTCATATTCATGAGTCTGATGATAGTTTCCCTACAAAACATTGGCGTTAGGGTGACCTTGGGAGGTCCTCAGTATGTATGAAGCCTTTGGGCCATATGAAGCCTTTGATCTGGGGTTTGTTTTCTTCCCAGGTGGTGTCATGATGACATTCGGGGGAAGCTTCTCAAGCCAAATTTTGGGCACCCAGATCTTCTTAAAAGGTGGCCCATTCCTACAGTTAGTACCAATAAACATGGCGAACACTTCACCATTCTGATTCTTAAACAACTTATAATTGGCGTCAAAGGATTCATCAATGATAATGGGGTTAGCACAAGTGAAGCCAGATAAGATGGATGGGTCCACTGAAGGGCCCTTTGCAGCATCCCATGTGGTTTTGGGGTGCTGCTCAGGCTTCCAGTAAGAACCATCAACATTCATTTTCCTCTCGAACCCAACACCTTCTTTCCTAGGGTTTCGGTTCAGAATCTCTTTCTCGAGGACATCACATAGTGTCTCATGCCCTTTGAGCCTTTTGTACATGCATGTTTCAAGCAATGTCTTCAACCTGGCATTCTCATCAGCAATAGTAGTGGTATCCTCAGTGGAGGGGTTAGTTACCAAATCAGTAGTTGAAGATATTGCAATATTGGAGGCAGTAGAACATTCAGCAATAGAGACAGCATTATCACACTCAAGACATTTTAAACATGGTGGCACAAAGTCTTCCTGAGCGGAACTGATCTGTTGATCGAGTAGTGAACCGTTCTCCTTTTGAAGATCTTCATGATACGCTCTCAGTTTCTCGAGATCTTGCTTCCTTTGAAGATAATCGTAGGAAATCTTCTCATGAGTGGCTGAGAGGGTTTCATGACGACTTTCAAGTTCCTCGTACTTAACATGAAGATTTTTTATGTCTTCTCTTAAGGACTGAGTTTGATTCATTTCCGCGTCCAACAGGTCATCGCTTTTGTCTAGCAACTTTTGAATGTGTTCCATAGCAGTTTGTTGTTCAGTTGCAATTTTAGCAAGATTTTTATAGCTAGGTTTGGATTCACACTCAGAGTCATCTTCACTGGAGGTTTGAAAGTAAGCATCACGTGAGTTTACCTTGGCACCTCGTGCCATGAAGTAGTAGGTTGGAGCAGAGTCGTCCTAATCATTGGCTTCAGCGTCGGCGACGTGACCATTGTCTTCAGTGTTAAAGATGGACTTGGCGACGAATGTCGAAGCTAGAGCCAGGCTTGCCACGCCTGAATCAGACTCCTCCTTAGACTCCACCTCTACCTCCTCAGAAACAGACTCCTCCTCTTAATCCATCTCCTTGCCAATAAATGGACGAGCCTTGCCAGATGAGCTCTCCTTGAGAGACGAAGACTTTGATGAAGACTTTGAAGATTTCTTCTTCTTGTCATCAAAATCATATTCCATGCTCTTCTTCTTCTTCTTCTTCTTCTTAGTTTCCTTGTCCCATTGAGGACACTCAAATATGTAGTGGCCTGGCTACTTGCATTTGGGGCATGTTCTCTTCTTGTAGTCACGAGAGGAAGCCTCATCATTTCTTCAGCTGGATCTTCAAGACTTTCCGAAGCAATTCTTCTTTCAGAACTTTTGGAAAATTCTCACGAGCATTGCTAGCTCTTTTCCAATGTCTTCAGGATCACCAGAACCGCACTCAGATTCTTCTTCAGATGAGGAAACAGCTTTTGCCTTCAAAGCACGGGATTGTCGTAGTATTTTTGTGTGAGTGGCCAAGGGGCACCGCATTATGGTAGATGCCATGGGGTGGCTTATCGTGGGTGGAGCAAGGTTACAAAGGAATATCCGGGACTAGTATGCGAATAGCACCCGGTGGTTTACCCAAGTTCGGGGCTCTCCGGAGAGATAATACCCCTACTCCTACATGTCTATATATATATGCGGTGTATCTGGTAAAGAGTTGCTCCTGGGGCTATATCTGAGGTCAGTGCCACGGGCATCTGGCCTCGTATATGCGTGAGCACAAGAGTGCTTGGCTGTGAGTGAGCCATGGGATGAGTCCCCATGTGTGTGTGGGGCGTGAGAGCATGGTGCTCCCGTGAGTATCCATCCTCTTGGATGGATGGATGTGGCTCCCTTTTATAGTGTGGGTAGCTTACACCTAAAGCTAGGTGGGTGAGAGTGGGCATGGTGGGTGGTGGCCCACCCGCCAACTACACTATTGGGGATGTCATGCGAGGTGACGCGTGATGCAGGCTATAGTGCACCACTATTGCTCAGCAGTGCACGGGTACAACCGTCTTGTCCATGTCGAGTCGGATGTGATAGTGCGGTTGACTCCGCGCAGCAGGCCGACTGGAGCAGTCGGACGAGGAGCTGGCTGGAGCAGACGGGTGGCGAGCCAGCTAGAGTAGCCGGACTGAGGGGTGTTGGCCACCGCGATGTCGTGAAGCGTTGTTTCGCAATCTTTGGGGTACCCGGGGGTCATTCCCACGACAGTAGCCTCCGAGCAACTTGGAAAAGTTGAGCGGAGGTTTTTTAGCGGGCGTTGATGTAGAAGATATTGATGACGGCCGGCTGTGGACCGCAGCCGGCGTGGCTTGCTTCCAGCGGGGGCGCGCGAGTGCACCCGCTGGGTGTAGCCTCCGAGCCTTCGGGCAACTTTGGAAAAGTTGGGCGGAGGGTTTTCGCGGTTGTTGGTGCAGACGATGGCGTCGAGGGTGCCGGTTTGTAACACCCTGGATTTTTCCCTTTTCTTTTTCTGATGATTTTCTTGGATTTCTTGATTTGATTTGTTTTTCTGTGGCTATGTGGTTCTGAAACTTGGGAAGATCATGTCTTCCTAGGTTTTATAGTGGCTTGTCATCCTCATCCCTAGATCATGACATTTTCATCCTTGACCCAATTCCAATATTCTTTTTCTAGGGAATATTCCTTTTCTATTAAAGGAATAACCCTTTAAAACCCTAGGTTGTGAAGCAACCTATATTTCTGCCACTCCCAAAATTCCCAAATAATTCTCATAAATTGTTTGGGTCATATCTTCCTGAAATATGTCAAAATCCTTCCTTGGCATCATCAAAGATAATTCACAAATATTCCATTTCTAATTCTACCGTAAGTGGCTTTTTGAGAAGGAAGTGTCATTTATCTTTGCTTGATTGATCCCAAACTTTTTGGACATCTTTTACTGTCCATATAATGGCCCCATGCCAAAATTCAACTCAATTTGCTTAGTAAATATTCCTGAGCAAATTTTCAAAGTTCCTGTCTGAGAGAAGCCTGTGTGAAGGAAGTACAAGCTAGGCATATCGAAATGAGTTGAAATTTTGCAAGGTCCTTAATTTGACTAAATCATGACTCTCCACCAAATTTGAGCTCATGTAACTCATCTATGTGAGCCCAGCACCAAATCTTGGTTTCTGGTCAGATTTTCAGTTTATTTTATATTGCTTCATATAAGCTGAATATTTACCTGGACATTATCCTATCTATATCAACTCTCTCCACAAAGTTTTGGCTCAATTCATTAATCCATTTGCCCTGTGTAATTTTCCCGTTTCTGTCTAGAGAGAAGCTATATGAAGCAAGTGCTAGTTTGGCTAATCCAAATGGCCTAAAACTTTTTGAGCATCTTCATATCTTCAAATCATTGGGCCATGCCCATTTTCAGCTGATTTCATGCACCTATGTGAGTGCACCTTCATGATGTTGATTCTGGACCAGATTATGCAGTTGTTAAGTAACCATGACAAATCTTGGTCCATTTCCCCTCTAACTTCACAGGATCATAGTCCTTCCTACTCTAAATCCCCCAGACATCATGTTTAGCCCTTAGCATCTCCCTGTGGATCACAGTGACCTGATTAAGTTTGCAACAGCAAACTTCAGAGGATCATTACCACCTAACCACAGTGCCCTTGGTCACTTCATCACCTCAGTTATAACCTACCTTGGAATGACTGCATGCCAGACATGGCCGGTCTGGCTAGAACGCGCCGCTTGCACCCGTGCCCATGGTGATCACGCTTGCGTCATGACTAATTGCCAGCTCTGGCTCGTTCCGACCATTGTTCCCGTCCGCTCCCTCGTCGTCTCGACGTCCAACCTTGTCCATGAGCTCCCCTGTGCTCGTCTGCATCGTCCCATGCCTGGGCCCCCTCCTGGTTCGCCATTAATGCGCCGCTAGCGCCATGCCTGTGCCGCGTCCAGCCCCTACTCTCCATTAGTGCACTGCTCGAGCCCGCTCGTGAGCTCTAGAGCTTCCCCGCGGCCTGTTTAAGCCATGCCCGAGGTGTTCCACACCTCACCAGCCTCTTCCGACCACCGGAGTGCCTATCCTTGCCGTTTTCTTCTCGGGCCACCGCGGACATCGCCGGAGTTCGCTCCTCCCCGGTGCGCCTCGTCCTCCTCTCCTCCTCTAGCCACCACCAGAGCACTCCTCTCCTCCCTGCGGTTCGTGCCACCCCCTTGCCCCTCCCCGGAGCGGCCGCATCCTCGGAGAACCCCACCGCCCAAGCTCTCTGTACTCCTCCCCATCGCCGCGACCTCCCCTCCTCCCCACTCCTCCCCGGCGGCTGTTTTCCCTCTAAACGGGTGCAGCGTTAGTCCCCGAGCCTGCCGGTGCCCTCGCCTCGGCCGGAGGCGGCGGGGCCAGCGCCGGCAGCGCCCGGCCCGACCTCCTCTGCTCTCTGTCACGAGCGAGCACGGGAGGAGGAAGAAGACGAGCGCCCTGGCCCCCTCCCCCTGCCGCGTGGGCCCCCTTTGTAAGCCTTTCCACCCCGGGCCCACGTGTTTAAGTGGAAACGTATTTCCTGGAAATAGGCTTCCCAAGTCATAAAACGTCTTTTCTTTCTACTACAACTCAAAATACGCTTTCCAATGCAGGAAACGTATTCCACCCAAAGGCGCTTTCAGTTTTTCCTCTCCGGGACCCGTTGGTGATGAAAATATTCATAGATTAGTCCCTAATAAACTTCCACCCTTCGTATCTCCGCGAGCATAACTCCGATTGAGGTGAAACCAACGCCCACTTCTTCGTCTCGTCGAGATCTTTCTAGTGGTAACATTTTCACTAGGTGGTCCCATAGTGAAAATGACCATTTTCCCTTGCTTCTAATCAGCCCCCTTCGAGAGAGAAGCACGTCCGGCAAATCGTTCTGCGGCTTCACCACACTTCTTCCCGGAGTCTCCATCACCCCGAGGCAAGCCACAACAGCCACTTGCATGATAGCCATGCAGTAGCCATGGTTTCTACTTGAATATTTAATAAAAGTTTGCCTGTTATCTGTCTGCTTGTTTGCTACTACTGTCGTTGTTTCGGTTATGCTCGTGGTTTCATGTTCACCTTCATGCTATGTTTCCATGCATCTTGTTATCTTGTACTACTTGCTAGTATTATTTCCTCATGTTATGCTTGGTAGTAGTAGTACATGCTGGTAGTAGTGGTGTTCTTCCTGATGCATGCTTGTCGTCTATCAAAGTACTGTTGTTATGCATGTTCCTTTGCATCTAGTTGGTCACATGCTTACTTGGTAGTGTTCTTGCTATTTTATTGCATGGTATTTATTTATGATGCTAGTAGTCATGCTATGCTCATGTGTAATGTTATGCTTATCCTCGTCGGTATGCCATGCTTATATGGTTTAATGCTTCATTGGGGTTATGCTCGATGATTATGTTGCACCTCCATGCTTATGTTGATATCATGCTCATGCATTGTAGTTGCATCATGTTATTTTAATATGGCTCAGCTCATTGCATTCAAGTTTAACCAGATAATAATGAACTTGAATAACCGTTGGCTGAGCCATGGTTCCACCAAATCGAGCTGACCAGTGCAACCACATTTGCATTTTATGGGAAGGCCCTAATGCGGTCTATTGGCATGCCTCTCCCCGGTGCCTCCAAAGAGGGGATGTTATGAGCGCGCGCTACCCTGATTAGGTAGGCAGACATAAACCTTGTGTACCCATTGTTGTTGTTTTGGTACCGGGTCCCCGTTTGGGATCGTTTATGTTTGGCCATGACGGTGGCGTTGGATGTCACGGGTTGACATCGGGGCCACCCGTAGCTTAGCCCAAAGAGGAGTTGGTCGGAGTGGCTGGGAGAGTGTCATGGCAATGGGTTGGTTTTGTCGGAACGCCATTGGTCCACCCGAATTGGAGTGCGAGGCCATGGGTTCCGTGGTATGGGTACAATGTACTAACCTCTGCAGAGTGTGTGTTTAAATCTATCGATAGCCGCGCCCACGGATATGGGCCCAGTTCGTAGTCGGTCACACCATGAGCCAACTATAATAATAACTTGATTAATATTAACCCCGATTCAATGATGAGAAAGAGATTGGTTGTGATCGAGAGAGGATCACGAAGATATCATGGATACCGAGGTTGGTAAGTTGATGTATGAGATGGTTACTAGGTAACCGCCGAATAAGAGTAAGTTGGTGCATGATATGGTTTACCTGTTCCATGTAGTATCATCATGTTCATATGCTCATGTCATGTTAATGTTGTTCTAGCCGTATCATGTTCACCTTGTGCATGCCATGTTATCCTGATAGTATCATGCGCATGATTGCTTTAACCTTCTAATGCCATGCTGTTGTTTGTCTTGACTGCTTTTGGTTAATTGTGAGCTTGCAAGTACATTCAATGTACTGACCTGGCGTGCCATGCCAGTTTGCAGGTCGTGCCTAGATTGCTTGCTTGTTTGGTGTGGTTCCTGTGTTTGCGAGCTAGGATAAATGTTCCAACCAGAGTCCCTACGGATTGGAGTCCATCATCGTCGTTCGTTGTTCCGCTGCCAGTAGAGCTTTCGCTGCCACGAGTTGTTATGCTACTTGCATAGAGCAACTGTGGTTGGCGTAGTGTCGCCGTGCCGGTGTTATTCATTGTAATATCGGAGACCTTGTATTCGTATTTGTGTTGTAATAGAGAGCTGGGTTGTTCTATGCTAAGCAATGTTGTATTCCAGAAGACTTCACCTCGATCTCTGGGCTGGAATACGGGGCGTTCCGGTTTCTCTGAGCCGGGGTGCCACACGGTTGCAGCCAACGGCGGGCGTGCAACAGGCGCGGCATGTTCCGAGTGGGGGCGCGCAAGCGCACCCGCTGGGTGTAGCCTCCGAGCCTCCAGGCAACTTGGAAAAGCTGGGCGGAGGGTCTTGTTGTTGATGATGAAGCCGATGGCAACGTCTAGGGTGCCGGGCGCGGACACGGAGTCCGCCGGCTGATGGGCGCGGGGCCCTGCCGGGCGCGGACACGGAGTCCGCCGGCTGATGCTGTCGGGCGCGGACGCGGGGTCTGCCGCCTGAAGTTGTCGGGCGCGGATGCGGGGTCCGCCAACTGAAGCTATTGGGCGCGAACGCGGGGTCCGCCGACTGATGTTGTCGGGTGCGGACGCGGGGTAAGCCGACTGATGCTTTCGGGCGTGGACGCGGGGTCCGCCAACTGATGCTGTCGGGCGTGGACACGGCGTCCGCCGACTGATGCTGTCGGGCGCGGACGCGGCGTCCGCCGACTGATGCTATCGGGCATGGACGCGGAGTCCGCCGACTGATGTTGTCAATGATGGCCAGTTGCGGGCTGCAGCCGGCGTGGCTTGCTTCCAGTGGGGGCGCGCCAACGCACCCACCAGGTGTAGCGTCCGAGCTTCTGGGCGACTTGAAGAGTCGGGCGGAGGGTTTTTGCAGCCGATATAGCAGAGGTAGCCGGTCACGAGCCTGTAGCCGGCGTGGTGCTTTCCCAGCGAGGCGTGCTGGCGCATCCGCTGGGTGTAGCCTCCGAGCCTCCGGGCGAGGATGGGGGTTCCCCGTGGAAATGATCATGCAAAAGACACAGTTAGTCTGTGCAGATATATCAAATGTTTGCTTTTAGCATTGCAAGTTTTATGCGGAGGGTGCTGACTCGGTTTCGTCCAAGCCCCCTTCAATCTTTTTCATGTCCCCTCTGCTCTTTGGCTTGTGCTCTCGCTAGCCGGACAGCCGCGTGACGTTCTGTGGCTGAGAGTGGGCCACGGAGTGAAGCGTACAGTACTCAGACTCTGGGAGAAGATTCGACCACGCAGATCTCATAAAGCAAACAGCCGGGACGTCCGAACCGTTTTCTCCCTGGACGTTTTTCGCGTGGGTGGCCTCCAGCGTTTCCTCTTGCTAGCCGGACAGTCGCGCTGCGGTCTGTTGCTGAGACGAAGAGTGAGCCTTCGGTACCGTGCATGCTACTAAGCCGTCCGTGGGAACGAACGTCTCATGCCAAGCGGCCAGCCTCCAGGCCAACACTGGTTGGCGCCGGGGCAAACATTAGTGCAACTGTAATAAAGGCGGAGGTGGTCCCCGAGTGTCGCTCGGGGTTATCCGTATTTGCACGGTGCAAACTTATGCAGGTGAGGAGCTCACATTAGTTTTCGTGTAGACGAGGCGGAGGTTGTCGATGACATCCGGCACGACTTGGCGCTCGGGAAGCGCGCCGGCACACCCACTGGGTGTAGCCTTCGAGCCTCCGGGTGCTCGAAGGGGGTCCCGGCCGGTCGGACCCGACCAACCAGGCATCAAGGCGGACGGGCAATCGGGCGGGCTCTCCAGCCGACCAGGCGTCGGAGCAGGAGGCAGTCGGGCCGGCTCTCCAGCCGGCCCGGCGTCGGAGCAGGAGGCGGACAGTCCGGCCAGACGGCGACGCAGGCAGGTCGAACAGCCGGCAAGGCGGCAACGCGAGGAGTCGACCAGAGCAGCCGACGGGGCTGCTGCCCGCACAGTCAGCCATGCACGCGGTTCTGCGGCCGGCCACCCATGCAGCCACTTATGTGGGCGTGCAGCCGGTCATGCATGCATGCTGCATGCATATGATATTTTCTCTCTCGCTCTTTTTTTTGCCAGATGGGCATCCTGCTCTTTCTTTCCTGATGGACTCCTCTTCCCATTTTCTCAAGCCGGCAGGGTAGCGTGCGGACGCGGCAGGCACAGGACAGATGGGAGGTCGTGAAGCCAGCAGGAAGCTGCGAGCGGGACGCGGTGGCAGCCGACTGGATGGGCAGAGCAGGGCAGGGCGAGCACGCGGCCGACCTGCGACGGGCACGACATAGCCGGCCGCGGTGCGTGTGGGTGGAGGCGGGCGCTTCAAGCGGAGCCCGCCGCGGGGCCGGACGCGGGCGTGGGATGCACGAAAGCCGGAGCTGGAGCGTGCGGGCGGGGCCGGCTGGCGGTGACCAGTGGCGGTGCGAGCGGGGCCGGCCAGCGCGGGAGCCGGCGGGCGCGGGGAAGCTCGTTGCGGGAAGGCGGCAGCCGGGTGCGGGGGAGGCCGACTGCGGGAAGGCGGCAGCCGTCAGCAGGGGAGGCCAGCTGCGGGAAGGCGGCGGCCGAAGCAATGGGGAGCTGGCGCAACTGGACGGAGTAGCGAAGGTGGAGCTCCAGCGGGAAGCAGAGGCGGCGGCAAAGCACGGGAGAAGCCCCGAGGATGAAGGCGCGTGAAGCGGACTTCTAGTGCTCGGCGGCAGGAGAGGCCGGCTGAAGTGCAATTGCCGGCGCCGAGCATGCAGGCCGGGGGCAGAGCGGGATTGGGCGGAGCCAGCCGGCGATGGGCACAGCACAGCCGACTGCGGGGCGAGCAGCGGAGGCGGCTACGCGGCGGTGGCGAAGCCGACCAGCGGCGGGCGTAACACGGTCGGCCGCGGGGTGAAGCCGGCCAGCGACGGGCACGACGCAGCCGGCCGGGGCGCATGGACGTGAAGGCAGTGCTATTGATGGACACCGCGGCCAGACGGAGTTGCTGATCGAAGCGACGGCGAGGCTCACACGGCCGGCTGGGCGCATTGCGCACACGGGCCAAGCTAGCTAGCTAGCGAACACGCACACAGCTGAATCAATCGGTCCTGCTAGCAAGCTCGCTAGGTAGACATGAGTGTTTGCACGAACAGGAGAGCCCCTCGCCTCCCGAGCGCTCGCACAGGGATGAAGGAGTGGTCGGAGCGAGGCGACCGAGAGGTTAGGCGCGCAGGAACCGGCCACGGCGTGACTGAGGGAGTCCTGGACTAAGGGGTCCTCGGGCGTTCGGCGTGTTATCCTTGGGCCGGACTGACGAGCTTCGAAGACATGAAGGCCGAAGACTGTACCCGTGTCCGGATTGGACTCGACTTGGCGTGGAAGGCAAGCTTGGCGATCGAAGATTCCTTCTTATGTATCCGACTCTATGTAAACCCTAGATCCCCCCGGTGTCTATATAAACCGGAGGGGTTAGTCCGGAAAGCACACACACATAACCATAGTCATATAGGCTAGACTTCTAGGGTTTAGCCATTACGATCTCATGGTAGATCAACTCTTGAAATACTCATATTCATCAAGATCAATCAAGCAGGAAGTAGGGTATTACCTCCATAGAGAGGGCCCGAACCTGGGTAAACATCGTGTCCCCCGTCTCCTGTTACCATCGATCCTAGACGCACAGTTTGGGACCCCCTACCCGAGATCCGCCGGTTTTGACACCGACATTGGTGCTTTCATTGAGAGTTCCACTGTGCCATCGACAAAAGGTTTGATGGCCCCTTCAATCGTCGATAATGACACTGTCCAAGGAGGAACCTTCCTCCCCGGACAGATTTTTGTGTTCGGCGGCTTCGTACTGCGGGCCAACTCGCTTGGCCATCTGGATCAGGTCGCAGCTACGCCCCTGGCCATTCGGTCAGATTTGGAAGCTTGAACTACGTCACGGATATCCGTGGACACTTGATCTTCAATGGATTCGAGACCGCGGCGATCGCTCCCACTCACTCCGATGAACATGACTTAAATCTGTCACCGGATCACATCTAGGAGATGGTTCCTGTTGCTGCAACGGCCTTAGATCCGGAGCAGATCGCACCGTCCAAGGCCACAGGGTCCACGGCGTTGGAGCCGCTCACAGACTCAATACCCTACGATATCTGCGTCAGCGGAATTCCAGACTCGTTTTCGGCTATAAATTCCGAACCACGTATGCTTGCGGACACCGAGTTGGATCGGTTATCGATCTTCGAGTTCAGCGCCGCAGACATCTTTCAACACTCGCCCTTGGGCGATGTGCTAAATTCGTTAAAAAAAACATGTCCTTGGCAGGGGACTCACAGTACAACTATGTTTGGTTCAAACTAGGGGCTGATGGAGAATTTTGCTTCCCACCCGCCAGCCACTTCATAGCTGCTGTCGAAAACTCAACCGACGTGCTTAACTGGGGCTCCGAAGACATCGACGGCTTGGACGGCGATGCCGACAAGGAGCAAGAAAACAGGCAAGCCAGCCCTGACGAACAGGCCCTGCCCAGCGACAATTCGGAGGACGACAACTACCTTCCGCTCCCGACGACGAGGTAAGCCTCGGCGACGAAGACTTCATCGTACCCGAAGGACCCCTCGAGCAGGAGTGTTTCAAGCACAGGCTAATAGCTACAGCAAGGAGCCTGAAAAAGAAGCAGCAGCAGCTTCAGGCCGACCAAGACCTACTCAATGATAGATGGACCAATGTCCTGGCCGCCGAAGAATACGGCCTTAGTGGCCCAGCCAAAAGCTACCCAAAGCATAGATCGCTACCTTAGTTCGATAACGAGGCGTTGGAGCCCATGCCATTATCACACCATGCGGCAGGTCGACGACAATCCGGTCCGGATAAGGAGGCAACTCAAGCCAAAATCCAGACCGCCCTACCTCGCCATAAAGGCAAGAATAAAACAACTCATGGTTGTACAGACGACTTTCGACAGGACTTGGACAGTAGAGAAGGACACGCAAGATCGATCTACGGATCGCGATGGCATGTCCCGACGCATGAGGACGGCTACCTATTCGGACGTGACAAACCTAGCCATGCCCGAGCCGAAAACAACAAATGGACTCCCTCGGAGTCACATTGCACTGTGGACCCTCTTTGCTTCACCGATGAAGTAATGGATCATGAATTCCCCGAGGGATTCAAACCCGTCAATATTGAACCATACGACAGAACAACCGATCCCTCGGTATGGATAGAAGATTTTATTCCCCACATCCATATGGCCCGTGTAGATGACCTCCACACCATTAAATACCTCCCACTAAAGCTAAAAGGGCCATCTTGGCACTGGTTAAACAGCCTGCCTGAAAATTCCATAGGCAGCTAGGAGGACTTGGAAGAAGCCTTCCTTGGCAACTTCAAAGGAACATATGTCCGGCCACTAGATGCCGATGACCTAAGCCACATTGTCCAGCAGCCCGGAGAGTCAGCCAGGGAGCTCTGGACTCGGTTCTTAGTCAAAAAGAACCAAATCATCGACTGTCCGGACGCGGAAGCCCTTGCGGCCTTCAGACACAGCGTCCGGGACGAATGGCTGACACGCTACCTCGGCCAAGAAGGACCTAAAGCCATGACAGCCCTCACTACTCTGATGAGCCTCTTTTGCGCGGGAGAATACAGTTGGCTCGCTCGTAAAAGCAACAGCGCCAGTGATTCGGGCACTTCCAAAATCCGAGACGGCAACGACAAGCCACGACGAAGCAAATACAACAGTCGCAATGATAATGCAAGATCACGCGACACAGCGGTCAATGCTGGATTCAACAATCCCAAGCCTGGTCAGCGGAAGAAGCCATTCAAGGCGAATCACGACGAACCATTCAACCTAGACAGGATATTGGACTGACCCTGCTAGATTCATGGCCACCCCGATAAACCAGTCAATCATACTAATAGAAACTGCTGGGTCCTTAAGCAGGCCGGCAAGCTTAACGCCGTATACAGGGGAAGGAGGCCGCCAGGCGACAGGGATGACGGAAAGGTTCACCAATGAAGCACCGGGGGCAAGAAGCAATCTCCGCCCGAGGATAAAATACTCCCAGAATGGAAATAGCAACCCGGCTTCCGCCGCTCACTCCATACACCTACAAAGTTTGTACCGTGCATACATCATTACGCACTCAAGATACCATGGGCATTGGCGGAAGCACAATACGGACAACCCTGCAAAACACCCCAGTAACATTTTTTATTTATTTTCCTTTTTATTTTTTCTTCCTTCGCTATCCTTTAAAAATAGGTGACGAACAGGACAAACATCGGAAACTAGCTCTATCCGAGTCCGGATCCGTATACTCACCTAAGGGGCTATTTCCATCAAGGATTCCCCCACCGAGGACGGGCGGTGCAGACGTGCGACAGGAGGTCCAAAATAATTTTTTTGTAGACTGCACTCTCTATTTCTCGAGCCTGTACTATGCCTGTTCCTCCGCCTCCAACCCCGAGCATGTCAAATATCCGGGAGGATGGGTTTTATATATATCATAAGTAATCATTGGCATACCGCTCAGTTCCCAGTAAAACCTATCCGAACTAATCATCCGTGTTGTCTCGCCATGGAATATGGCTGCCACGTTTGCTTCACAAATATACCCTGGCATAACCTGCCAGGGGCCCGGTATGGGAACAAATGAATTGCCAGCAAAAGCCCGAACAGCTTTAAAGCGCACTTCGGCGTCGCAAGTTTGGCCTTATATGCATCAGCTCCGAATCATTGTCCTGGGTCAATAGTTGGGTTGCCCGGCTCCTGTGCTTGCTACCCTACGTTCCGCTCTATCGGCTAGGGTGGTAATGGAGAACTACTGTGATTGTGCCCTGGTCTAAGATGAGCACCTCAGTAGAGAAAGCCGAAAACTGACTGTCATGGTTCGCCGCATTATCACCTCCTTCATGGACCAAGACGTTGGATAAAGAGTGATTAAATGCTTTTCCGAACACCCCCGTAGTTCCTACGAGGGGGCTGAAGCTGACGACTGGAAAACTTTCAGTTTATATAAAAAACGGCCGCACAGGAGGAATCCAAGCTTTCAAGCAAAAACATATAAATAGATTAACTATAAAATTGTCTTTTACAATTATCATACACCTTACTCGAGCATTATGTCTTTCGAGCACTGACCCTCTATCAGGCGGGCGGCCCCTAGGACGTCTTCAAAATAATGCCCCGGTTCTGGATGGTCCTTGCCTTTGGGTGAACCCTTCGTCGCAACATCAACGGCTTTCATCTTCCCCCAGAATGTCTTGACTCGGGCGAAGGCCATCTGTGCACCCTCAATGCACGTTGACCGCTTCACAGCGTCGATACGCGGTACCGCGTCAACAAGCTTCTGCACTAAACCAAAATAGCTATTCGGCGCAGGCTCGGTTGGCCATAACCGGACTATGACATCCTTCATGGCAGCGCCGGATATCCTAAGAAGTTCGGCCCATTGGGACATCTGTTCATTAAGCAGCAGAGGGCGCTTTGACACGCCAAACTGCGACCAAAAAAGCTTCTCCGTTGCATAACCATCTCGCGCTTGGTAATACCGCGCTGCATCAGAAGAACTCTTCGGCAAGTCCAAATACTCGTCCGGAGAACTCCACACTTGGTTAAGCTGAGCATAGTCCGGGTCACCGAACTTAGTTTGCAGCAGAAAAGGCTTTCCGACCACAATCTCCTTCGCCTACCGAACCTCCTCACGGATTGCTCTGTATTCTGATCGCGCTTCCCTTGCCTCATGTCGGGCCTTGTCCAGTTCGGCCGTCAAGGCTTTATTCTCCTTCTCCAGAAATTCGCAGCGGCTAGTAGGATTCTCCAGCTCGAATGTCATCGTGGATATCTTCTGTTCACCTTGGCACCGTGCAGCTTGTTCGGCCTATAATTCAGCCGATGCCTTTTCGGCAGCAGCATTGCTATGACGGGCCTGCTCCTTGGCCCGGGCCAGCTCCGCTCGAAGAACTTCAACGGTGGCAGCACCATCTACGGCCATGCACATTCCAGCATCTAAATCTCAGCATCATGTTTATACCACAAACAATGCATGAGGATCGCCCCGAATACATACCTTGCGACTCGTCAAGACGCGTATTGATTAATGTGAGATCATCCCCTGCCACGTCAAGCTTCCGTTGTAGCTCGGCAATTTCCATAGCCCGAGAAGTGGTCAAGGGGGAAGCAGCCTGTGTTCAAGCTCATCAGGTTAGTCCTCAAAACGATCATTTTTGATCCTCTGTTTGCTTCCTAATGGAAGATAACATGAGTCTCAGGGGCTACTACCTATACACAGGCACTTCTTTGCAAAGAAAACATAGCTGAAAAAGATTATGTTACAAACCTCGAAGCCTTTAAGTAGGCTCATGAAGGCTTCATTTAATCCGCTCTTCGCGGACAAAATCTTTTCAATCACCGTACCCATCAAGGTACGCTGCTCCCCCGAGACAGATGCTTTCCGCAACATGTCCGCAATATATCGGGAGTCTTCGGGTTTCCGAACGCTGCTCCAGGGGCTCAGTCATCCTTTGAAAGAATCTGTCCACCCGTCTTCAAAATCACTGTCGACTGTGAATCAGACAGTCCGGGGCCTTTGCTATCATCAGCCCCGGACTCCCGGACGGTCGGAGATCCACCTTCGGGCACTGCCGCCTTTGTCCCTTGTACCACTGGTTGATCAAAAGGGACCCTCCGCGACGACACTTTGGAGTCATCTGCCTTATCTGGCGAGGAGGTTCGAGGAGGCGTCTCGCTCTCCATCATCTCTGGGAGGAGGCTTCCCGAGGAGGAAGATCACCCAGAAAAACTATGTGCCGACCTGTAAAAATGCGTGAACGCATTACGAATATCTTCGATTAACAGCAACGAAGCGGACGCTATCAAAGTACCCCGGATTCACTTACGGTTTGGCCGAGGGCTTGTCCCCCTGCTGGAGCTGTTCAGCGGCATCGCTTCCCAAACTCAAGCCGCTCGCTGGTGGCATCTTGCCCCTCTTAGAAGACCACCCCTCCCAATCTTCGGAGGCGGCCCTTTTCCTCTTGCTAGGAGAAGGGATACTGGATCCTTTTTCGCCCCTGTCTTCAGGCGAGGAAAGGTCGATCTCTCCGGACTTAGTGTCCGACTTACCTCCAGAACCGAGGTCCTCTTGGGCTTTCTCGCCCTCCTCTTTGCCCTTCTTTACCGGTGCCTGGCGTGGTGCTGGAGCCAGCATCCTTATTAGCATTGGAGTAGCTGAGTCTTTGGGAAGAGGAGCCGGACACCTGATCCATTCCACCTTCTTTATCTAGCCCTGGAAAAGGATGGGTTGCTCAGTATCTTATTATGGGATGCTCGACTACAGGGTGTTCGGAAGTGTAATACTTACCGGGGTGGTCGAATGATTGTTGTGGAGGCCGATGTCTTCGGTGGTGGCTGGCCATTGCTCTCATTCTTCGAAAAATAACCTCCTCTTTCCTTCGTGCGTAGTGCCGAAGAAGTGCTGAAGAGTCCGCGACCCTTCTGGGTTAAACTCCCACATGCGGCGAGGCCGCCGCTGGCACGGCAAAATCTGGCGGACCAGCATTACTTGAATAACGTCAACAAGATCGATGCCCTTATCGGCAAGGCTTCGGATGCGACCCTGCAGAGTCCGCACTTCATCAACGGATCCCCAGTCCAACCCCTCGTTGATCCATGAAGCAAGCCGAATTGGGGGGCTGGATCAGAACGCAGGCGCAGTTGCCCACTTAGAGCCACAAGGCTCGGTGATGTAGAACCACCCCTGCTTCCATAAGTCGGAAGATTCGGCGAAGGATCCCTGAAACCAAACGGTGCTAGCGAGCTTGCCCACTGTGGTGCCGCCGCACTCTACCTGCCCCCCCTCTATCACTTGCGGCTTCACATTAAAGGTCTTGAGCCACAAGCCAAAGTGCGTAGGAGTTCGGAGTAAGGCTTCGCACGTGACGATAAATGCTGAAATAAGAAGAATAGAGTCCGGGGCCAGATCATGGAAATCTAGCCCATAATAGAACATGAGCCCTCGAACGAAGGGGTTGAGTGCAAACCCTAACCCGTGGAGGAAGTGGGACACAAACACGACCCTCTCGCCGGATCTGGGGGTGGGAATAACCTGCCCCTCGGCAGGAAGCCGATGAAGGATTTTTGCGGTCAGATACCTCGCCACCCGAAGCTTGGCAATATCTCCCTCCGTGATAGAAGAAGCTACCCACCGACCTTGACAGCTGGATCCAGACATGATTGGGGCTTGTGGCAACTGAAATTCGGGTGTTGGAACTCGGAGGAGCAAGGGTTGAGGGAGAAGCAAGCATGAAAGAGAAAGACGGACCTGTGCCCCTATATAAAGGCTGCGAATATTAAACGTCTCCTCCTGGGTCTCAAAGCTTGCCTATTCCTAAGGAGTTGTACCCAAGCAATGGTTGGTTTACCCACGTCCGGGTCGACAAGAATCCCCTAAAAAAGCGGAGACACGATCTCCGCTTGGACAGGTCATGCCAATAAAGCCACGTCTCGGGACGTGGGGCGATGGGCCAGCTAACGGTTCGAATATAATGGCCGAGCAGGCACGATGTCGTATTACCAAGAGGTTGCCAGCGGATTGAACTCGTGAAATATTATATCCTCTGCAATTGTGTATACATGTTCGGATGCAATCATTATATCTGAAGACTATCTTGGAGTTCGGAAAGGGGAACCCGCCTTGCAATGCCGAAGACAATCTGCGCGCCGGACTCCTCGTCATTGAAGCCAGGTTCAGGGGCTACTGAGGGAGTCCTGGACTAAGGGGTCCTCGGGCGTCCGGCCTGTTATCCATGGGCCGGACTGATGGGCTGCGAAGACATGAAGGCCGAAGACTGTACCCGTGTCCGGATTGGACTCTACTTGGCGTGGAAGGCAAGCTTGGCGATCAAAGATTCCTTCTTATGTAACCGACTCTATGTAAACCCTAGATCCCCCTGGTGTCTATATAAACGGGAGGGGTTAGTCTGGAAAGCACACACACATTACCATAGTCATATAGGCTAGACTTCTAGGGTTTAGCCATTACGATCTCGTGGTAGATCAACTCTTGTAATACTCATATTCATCAAGATCAATCAAGCAGGAAGTAGGGTATTACCTCCATAGAGAGGGCCCGAACCTGGGTAAACATCGTGTCCCCCGTCTCCTGTTACCATCGATCCTAGACGCACAGTTCGGGACCCCCTACCCGAGATCCGCCGGTTTTGACACCGACAGTAACGGGAACGCCGACACGCCCAGGGCCGGAGTGGCACGGCGTAGTAGGAGAGTAGCAGAGCCTCCAGGAGCCTGTGGTGGCGGAGACGACGCCACGACCATGGCGACGAAGTTGCGGAAACGCGAGCATCGACGGGCGCCGGCGACGGGGGCGAAGCTTCGCCGGTCGTGTGCGGACGCAGGGGAGGCGCGCTGGAGGGCGCGGGGCAGCAGAGGTGACGCAGCGGTGCGGCGAGCGGAGTTGGCCGGCTCCATGGGAGCTCGAGCGGGAGGCACTTGTGCTCGGGGGTGGAGTGGAGGAGCAGGGTGGCTCCTCAGAGGCATAGGCGTGGGCAGCCTCAGAGGGGTTGATGGAGATGGGGAAAAGGACGGGGGCCGAGCGGCGTGCTCGCCAGTGGAGTGGCGAGATGGGGAGGCCCGATGCTGGGTCGGGGACTGGGCGAGGAGGTGCGGCCCGTGCGCGCGTCGGACAGCAATCGCGGCCAACCGAAGCGAGGCGGCGCGGCGCGCGCACGGACGGACGGCCGGCGTCGCGATGGTGGTGACGAAGAGGGCGAGGCCGACAACGAGAGTGCGCTGCCCCGCGCGGCCGCACCGGCGGCTAGTCGATGTCGAGCCCTCGAGCGCTACCGGAGAGACGACGGTGACGCCGCTGTGATGATGACGAAAAGGGTCCCACCCGGACCATGGTGCCAGCAGCAGCTCACCCGATGGTGGGCGCCAACTGTCATAGTATTTTCACATGAGTGGCCAAGGGGCACTCGTTACGGCAAATGCCACTGAGTGGCTTATCGTGGGTGGAGCAAGGCTACAGAGAAATATCCGGGATGAGTATGCGAATAGCACGTGGTGGTTTACCTAGGTTTGGGGCTCTCCGGAGAGATAATACCCCTACTCCTGCATGTCTGTATATATGCAGTGTATCTGGTACAGAGTTGCTCCTAGGGTTGTATCTGAGGTGAGTGCCACGGGCATCTGGCCTCGTATATGCGTGAGCACAAGAGTGCTTGGCTGTGAGTGAGCCGTGGGCATGAGTGCCCATGTGTGTCTGGGGCGTGAGAGCATGGTGCTCCCGGGAGTGTCCATCCTCTTGGATGGATGGATGTGGCTCCCTTTTATAGTGTTTGTAGCTTACACCTAAAGCTAGGTGGGTGAGAGTGGGCATGGTGGGTGGTGGCCCACCCATCAACTACACTATTGGAGATCTCATGCAAGGTGACGTGTGATGCAAGCTATAGTGCGACACTATTGCTCAGCAGTGCATGGGTACAGCCGTCTTGTCCATGTCGTGTCGGATATGATGTTGCGGTTGACTCCGCAGAGCAGGCTGACTGGAGCATTCGGACGAGGAGCCGGCTGGAGCAGCCGGTGGCGAGCCAGCCGGAGCAGCCGGACTGAGCGGTGTTGGCCACCCCGATGTCGCGAAGCATTGTTTCACCGTCTTTGGGGTACCCGGTGGTCATTCCCACGACAGGGTTCGACCATAGTTGGGGCCGTAGATATCTCTCTTCTCAGATAGCTGGAACTCATGTGTGTTGAGCCTCTCAAGTATGTCAGACGGATCGAGATCTTTGAAGTCAGGGCGTTCTTGAATCATCAGGGCCAGAGTGTCAAATGAGCTGTCAAGTTATCTCAGAGCTTCTTCACAATTTCATGCTTGGTGATCTCAGTGGTTCCGAGTGCGCGAAGCTCATTTGTGATATCAGTGAGGCGATCGAAGGTGAGCTGGACATTCTCATTGTCGTTTCTTTTGAAGCGGTTGAAGAGATTGCGAAGAACTTCAATCCTTGAGTCTCTCTAAGTTGAGACGCCTTCATTGACCTTGGAGAGCCAGTCCCAGACTAGCTTCGCAGTTTCTAGAGCACTCACACGTCCATACTGTCCTTTGGTCAGATGACCACAGATGATGTTCTTGGCTGTCGAGTCCAGTTGCGCGAACCTCTTGACATTAGCAGCGATGACACCTTCACCAACCTTGGGAACGCCTGCCTGACGACATACCAGAGGTCGATGCAATGGCTTGAAGATGCATATGCATCTTATTCTTCCAATAGGGGTAATGAGTGCCATCAAAGATGGGGCACGCAGCGGAGACCTTGATTATCCCTGCAGTCGACATAGCTAAAACTCCAGGTGGTTAAACCGAATCACACAGAACAAGGCAGCACCTTCCTCTTATACCAATTGAAAGTGTTGGTTATTGACTAGAGGGGGGTGAATAGGCGATTTTTATGAAAGTCTTCAAATTAAACATGAGGTCTTTGAAGACAAACTGTAAGTATGAACCTATATGATATGCAGCGAAAGATGAACTACACTAGACAAGCCATAGTCAAGTAAGCAATACAGTGAAAGCACGAAGACTAATAGCAGCTAGGTAGTATGGATCGAAATGGAAGACAGTATGAAGCCAAACATGTAATAGTCTTTGCACAGTGAAGTCAAACAGATCAGGCAAGCAAGCAATGACTTCACGAAGACAAACTGAAAAGTAAAGAAGTGAAGGGATAGAACCAGTAGCTTGGTGAAGACAAGGATTTGGTAGACCAGTTCCAGCTGTTGTGACAACTGTACGCCGGGTTAGGGAGGCTGAGATTGAACTTAGAAGACTGTGTCTTCACCTTATTCCCCTTGAGCTGAGGACACCCAGTCCTCGCCCAATCACTCTGTTAAGTCTTCAAGGTAGACTTCCAAACCTTCACAGACTCCATTCACCGGCGATCCACAATGACTCTTGGATCCTCATAACGTGACGCCTAACCGGTTGGAGGATGCACAGTCCTCAAGTGTAACAAGTCTTCGGGTCACGCGGACAGAAAGACTTCAGTGATGCCTAACACTCTCTGGATCTGGGTGTTTTGGGCTTTGTCCTCACAAGGATCTCTCTCTCAAAGGCTTCGGAGGTGGGTTGCTCTCAAACGGCAAAAGCCGTGCACTAAATCTGAGCAGCCACCAATTTATGGTGTAGGGAGTGGGCTATTTATAGCCAGGAGGCAACCCGACATGATATGTCTGAAATGACCCTGGGTCACTAAAGAACCAACACGTGTCCAACGGTCGGTTTTTAAACACACGCGGCAGCTTGACTTGGGGTACACGTGAAGCTGGCTCATCTAACTCTGGATAAGATTTGCTCTCATTGTCTTCGCTCTATAACATAGGATTTTGGTTGAGCATCACTTCAGTCATCTGACTTTCTTCACTTGGACCCCACTTAACAGTACGGTGGTTCCTATGACTCAAGAAAGAAGAAAAGGAAACTACGAAAGAAACGATGTCTTCGCACTCCATAGTCTTCAATTGAATGTCTTCATCGTCATTATCTTCAACGTGAATGTCTTCACGAACCACCAGTGTCTTCAATGTCTTCATACATTTTTAGGGGTCATCTCTGGTAGGTACCCCGAATCAATGAGGGACTACTACCTATGTTATCCTACAATTCTCACAAACACATTAGTCCCTCAACATGTTTGTCGTCAATACTCCCAAACCAACTAGGGGTGGCACTAGATGCGCTTACACCGACGAGCGGAGCTGCTACTAGAAGATGCCTCCGAGGACCTCCTCCTCGAAGAACTCCTTCCAAAGAGGTTCATCATATTCATGTACAATTTTCTGAAATTTTTTGGGCCACAAAAATTTGTTAACAAAACTTCACAAGATTGAAAGCAACTACTCATAGGGATGCATAGAGGCTATATCAAGCATTCAAACTACTTAGAATCTAAGAATTCAACATGCAAGCTCATCTACAGCAGCACCAAGAGTAACTAATTATTCAAAATATAAACCACTAAATCCAAAACTAATTGGACCAACGGAGGAGTCACATACCAAGCAACAATTCCCCGAAACAGTTTCAGAAACGGAGCTTCGAGCAAAGAGATCGAAATCCGCGGGTTTGAGAGCAAGAGAGAGAGAGAGCAATGGTGATTTCAAAGAGAGAGAGAGAGAGAAAGCAATGGTGATTTTTTTCTGGAGGTAGGTGGTGGTGTGGGATGAAGAGATAAGTGAGGGGGCCCACGTGGGGACCACAACCCACCAGGGCGCGCCTGGGGGTCCTGGTGCACCCAAGTGGCTTGTGCCCACCTGGTGCACTTCCCTCTGATGTTATTTGCACCAAAAATTCTTAAATATTCAGAAAAAATCGTATTAAAATTTCAGAGTATTCTGAGAACTTTTATTTTTGGGTCATTTGTTATTGCACGGGAAATTCAGAAAACGGACAAAACATGGCATTTTATTTTATTTAACTAATAAAAACATAAAACATAAGGTAGGGACAGAGAATAGTGCTCACTAAATTCATCAACTTCATACCTCTCAAAAATGATCCATTAATATGGTTGATCAAGTCTTATTAACAACCACTTTCGATTAGCATGAAACCGAAGAACTTTCATAAATCACTAAGTTACCTCAACGGGGATATGAATGTCCCCAACAATAAGCATTTCATATTTCTTTTTGGCAGTAGGTAGAGGTAGTTGAAAACTTACAATAGTGATTGTCGGAGATTTTTCAATAACATTAATACCATTCACTTGGAATTGTTTCTACGGAAAGTGCACCGTATGATCATTACCATTGATATGAAAAGTGACCTCGATTTTATTGCAATCAATAACAGCCCCTGCAGTATTCAAAAAGGGTCTACCAAGGATAATTGACATGTTGTCGTCCTCGGGCATCTCAAGTATAACAAAGTCAGTCAAAATAGTAACATTAGCAACAATAACGGGCACATCCTCACAAATACCGATAGGTATGGCAGTTGATTTATCAGCCATTTGCAAAGATATTTTAGTAGGTGTGAGTTTATTCAAATGAAGTCTTTTATATAAAGAGAAAGGCATAACACTAACACTCCTAAATCACATAAAGCAGTTTTCACATAATTTGTTTTGATGGCGCAAGGTATAGTGGGGATTCCCGGATCTCCAAGTTTTTTAGGTACACCATCTTTAAAAGTATAATTAGCAAGCATGGTGGAGATTTCAACTTCCGGAATTTTTCTCTTGTTGGTGATGATGTCTTTCATGTACTTTGCATAAGGAGGCATTTTCAAGATATCAGTCAAGCGAGTACGCAAAAAGACTGGCCAAATCATTTCAGCAAAGCGTTCGATTCTTCATCATCTTTCTTTTTAGTTAACTTAGGTGGAAAGGGGATAGGTTTTTTAACCCATGGTTCTCTTTCCTTGCCATGTTTTCTAGCAACAAAGTCTCTTTTATCATATATTTTATTCTTGGGTTGTGGGTTATGAAGATCAACAGCTGGTTCTATCTCAACATCATTGTATGGTTCTTTATTATTTGTTCGAGTATCTTCATGAACCTCATCATTATCTTTTTCATTATCAGAAGGTGAGTGTGCACTACCAGATTGAGTTTCAGCATCAGAGATAGAAACTTCATTATCATTATCAGGAGGTTTTCTACTTCAGGTTCACTAGAGGCATGCAAAGTCCTATCATTTTTCTTCTTCTTTTTTTAGAAGGACTAGGTGCATCAGTGCTAACTCTTTGAGAGTCTTGTTCAATTCTTTTTGGGTGTCCCTCAGGATAAAGTGGTTCCTGAGTCATTCTACCTCCTCTAGTCATTACTCTAACAACATGATCATTGATATTATTATTCATTTCATCAAGCAATTCTCTTTGAGATTTAGCAACTTGTTCTAATTTAGTTTGAACCATAGAGGCATGTTTTCCCACACCTCTAACATCATTTGAGATTCTAAATAACAAGTCACTCAAGTGAGCAATCATATCAGAATTGTATTTCAGTTGTTTCATAACATTTGCATTGAAGTGATCTTGCTTTCTAATGTAATTTTCAAACTCATAAAAGCATTGACTAGGATGCATATTGTGAGGATTATCATTTTCATTGAATTTCATTAGAAAATTTACCTCTACCACCTTAGGTATTGGTGGTGTATCAAGCCCATGTATTTCTTCAATAGGAGGTAAATTTTTGACATCCTCAGCTTTAATACCTTTTTCCTTCATAGATTTCTTTGCCTCTTGCATATCTTCAGGACTGAGATATAAGATACCCCTCTTCTTCGGAGTAGGTTTAAGCGGTGGTTCGGGAAGAGTCCAATCATCATAATTTTTCAATATGTTATTCAATAATTCTTCAGCTTGTCCAATAGTTCGTTCCCTGAAAACACAACCAGCACAACTATCTAGGAAATCCCTAGAAGTATCGGTTAGTCCATTATAGAAGATATCAAGTATTTCATTTTTCTTAAGAGGGTGATTAGGAAAAGCATTAAGCAATTGGAGAAGCCTCCCCCAAGCTTGTGGGAGACTCTCTTCTTCAATTTGCACAAAGTTAAATATTTCCTGTAAGGCAGCTTGTTTCTTATGAGCAGGAAAATATTTTTCAGAGAAGTAATAAATCATATCCTAGGGATTACGCACACAACCAAGAGAAAGAGTATTATACCAAGTCTTAGCATCACCCTTTAATGAGAAAGGAAATAGTTTGAGAATATAATAGTAGCAAATTTTCTCATCCTGAGCAAAAAGAGTGGCTATGTCATTCAACTTAGTAAGGTGTGCCACAACAGTTTCAGTTTCATAACCACGGAAAGGATCAGATTGAACCAATGTAATTAACTATGGGTCGACAGAGAATTCATAATCCTTATCATCAAGAAAGATAGGTGAAGTAGCAAAAATAGGATCACATTTCATTTTAGCACTCAAAGTCTTTTCTTTATACTTGCAAGATAATTTTTCTAGATCATCTCTATCCTTACAAGCAAGAATGTCTCTAGTTGTCTCCTCATCCATAACATAATCTTCTGGTATCTTAGGCAATTCATATCTAGGAGGACTAGTTCTAATAGGTGTTTCAAGATTTTCGATTTCAAGCTCTTCATCAGTTTCAGCATTTTCAAAAGATTTAGTTCTAGCAAGTTGTTCATCAAGAAAATCACCTAGTGGCACATTATCATCAAGAAGGGTACTAGCATCATCATAAATATCATTCATAGCAGAAGTAGCAGCATCAATAACTTGCGACTTATCAGGATTAATAGCATATATGTGGTGGTGTTACAAGTCTACTTATAACAGAAGGTGAATCAAGTGCAGAGCTAGATGGTAGTTCCTTACCTCCCCTCGTCTTAGAGGGAAAAATCTTAGTCTTAGCGTTCTTCAGATTCTTCATAGTGATAATTTGATAACAATCCCAAGTGACTCCATAAATATAGCTATGCTCCCCGGCAACGGCGCCAGAAAAAGGTCTTGATAACCCACAAGTATAGGGGATCGCAACAATTTTTGAGGGTAGAGTATTCAACCCAAATTTATTGATTCTACACAAGGGGAGCCAAAGAATATTTGAAAGTATTAGCAGCTGAGTTGTCAATTCAACCACACATGGAGATTTATTATCTGCAGCAATGTGATCAGTAGCAAAGTAGTATGATAGCTTTGATAGTAGTAGCAACAGCAATAGTAACAGTAACAGTGATAGCAATGATTTTGTAGCAAGTGCAATAGTAGCAGCAACAGTAGTAACTTAGCAGAAACAATATACAAGAAATTCGTAGGCATTGGATCGGTGAATTCGTTGGATGATATTCATCATATAATAGTCATAACCTAGGGCGATACGGCACTAGCTCCAGTTCATAAATATAATGTAGGCATGTATTCCGTAAATAGTCATACATGCTTATGGAAAGAACTTGCATGACCTCTTTTGTCCTACCATCTCGTTGCAGCGGGGTCCTATAGGAAACTAAGGGATATTAAGGCCTCCTTTTAATAAAGAAACGGAACAAAGCATTAACACATGGTGAATACATGAACTCCTCAAACTACGGTCATCACCGGGAAGTGTCCCGACTATTGTCACTCCGGGGTTGCCGGATCATAACACGTAGTAGGTGACTATAACTTGCAAGATCGGATCTAGAACATAGATATAATGGTGATAACATAAACGGTTCAGATCTGAAATTATGGCACCCGGGCCCAACGTGACAAGCATTAAGCATGGCAAAGTCATAGCAACATCAATCTCAGAACATAATGGATACTAGGGATCAAGCCTAGAGGGGGGCGCCCTGGTGGGTTGTGCACACCCAGGTGCCCCCCTCTGGTGGTTCTTGGCTCCAGAAACTCTTCTTTATTGAATAAAAAATCCTCGCAAAGTTTCGTTCCAATCCGAGAACTTTTATTTCTGCACAAAAACAACACCATGGTAGTTCTGCTGAAAACATCGTCAGTCCGGGTTAGTTTCGTTCAAATCACGCAAATTAGAGTTCAAAACAAGAGGAAAACCATTAGGAAAACTAGATACGACAGAGACGTATCAACTCCCCCAAGCTTAAAATTTTTCTTTTCCTCAAGCAATTCAGTTGATAAACTAGAAGTGAAAAAGAAAAACTTTTACGAACTCTTTTGCTCTTGTTTAAATAAATGAGTTTAAATAGCACCCGAGTTTTCAGACAAGATTATAACTAACCATGTCAACAATAACTCTTAAAGATTATATTAACTCATATCAATGACATAATCAGCTAGCGAGCAATAATAAGATATCTCAAACAACAACATGTTGTCAAAACAAACATGATACAATATGACAATAGTGGTATCTCGCTAGCCCTTTCTGAGACCGCAAAACATAAATGCAGAGCACCTCCAAAGTTCAAGCAGCGACTAAACATTGTAATTCATGGTAGAACAGATCTAGTAATGATGCACCCAACATTAGCTACACACAATGCATGAGGATGACAATAGTGCTCTCAGGTTCTGGCGCTTATTTGAGAAGGTGATGACACAACATAAAAGTAAATAGATAGTCCCTTCGCAGAGGGAAGCAGTGATCTCCAGCGGTGCCAGAGCTCAAGTTTTTAAAATAGAGGTAAATTAAATTTTGAGAAATGCACCCTTCTTGTTTACTTCGCGACCATTAGTTATCAGTATCTTCCATGCTAAACACATTAGTGGCGGTTCCCAAGCGATAAAAGTAAATTTTTACTCCCTCTCCACCAACAATCACACTCCACGGCTTGTCCGAAACAACGGGTGCCGTCCATACCAACAACAGTCCCGGGGGAGTTTTGTTTAATTATTTGCAATTTGAGTTCGGGACTGGTAATCCCTATTACCGCCCCTCTCGTGCAAGGACGAGTGAATAAACACTCATCATGAGAATAACCCGCTTAGCATGGAAGATACTGACTATTTCCTGTCACTCTATGAACAATCCAGGCACACAAAAAAGGATATTTATTTGATGTTTTTAGAGGTGGCACATGCAAATTTACTTAGGACGGTAGGGTAATACCGCAGGTAGGTATGGTGGACTCATCTGGAATAACTTAGGTTTCAGGTTTTTGATGCACAAGCAGAATTCCCGCTTAGTACAGGCGAAGGCTAGCAAATAGGTTGAGAAGCGGCCAACTAGAGAGCGAAAACGGTCATGAACATGCATTATGCATAAGTAACATTCGATACTAGCATGAGTAGGATATGGACACCATGAACATAAATATCATAGAGGCTATGTTGGTTTTGATTCAACTACATGCATGAACATGTGCCAAGTCAAGCCACTCGAACATCCAGAGGAGGATACCATATCATCATACTACATCACAATCATTTTAACGCAATGTTGACATCCAAGATAAATCATTATCCACTCCTAGCTACTTAAGCATGGCATGAGAAACTATAATCTCTAATTTTCATTGCAAACATGTTTGATCATAATAGGCTGAATCATGGATACTAGGTTAAACATATTTACAAAAACAGAACAAGTTGAGTTCATACCCGTTTCTCTCTGCCACAACCAGTTCATAAAATATCGTCATTATTGCCTTTTACTTGCAAGACCGAACGATATGAAAATAATAATTGTACAAGAGTGCCGTGGACTAAGCTGGAATCTGCAAACATTTTATTCAAAAGGAGATGACAAAGTAATATGGGCTCTTTGTTAGATCAACAATAATGCATATGAGAGCCACTCAACATTTTTATCATGGTCTTCTCCTAGGTATGACTCAATAAAAAGAAAAAGAATTTAGAGAAACACACTGAAATATTTTTGGAGTTTTTGGTTTTTCTTGAACAACCAAATAAAAGGGAAAACAAAAACGAGAAAAAATATTTACATGGGAAAGCTCCCAACAAGTAAAAGAAGAACAAGGAAATCTTTTTTGGTTTTCTTTTTAGTACTACAACAATTTAAACTAGGAAGAAAAACCTGGAGAGCGCCAGAGGCAGGCGCAGGTGCTCAGGAGCCTTCTCGGCGCGCAGGCGGCAATCATGGAGGCGGCGGGGCGGCAACTAAGGGGGAAGCATGCTGGAGAGGAGTCGAAGCTCAGGGAGAGAGGGGAGAGGATGCGACCACTCACAGCGTTGCAGGGGAGGCTCGGGGAGGCCGGCGGTGGTTGGAGTCGGCCGAATCGACGGCAGCAGTGGCGAACGGCAACGAGGAAGAAGAGGCGGAGGCGGCGTCGATGGGGTCCTGTGGTTCGAATCGGCGGTGAGGTCGATGAGGATGAGCACGGCAAGCTGCTGGACTGGTCGGAGAGGCGCGCGGGTGGGTGGGACGATCACCGCGGTGGACGTCGGCGGGCGGCGACAGAGGTGTTTGGGCAAAGCGGGGAAGGCGGAGCGAGTGAGATGGGGGAGGAGAGTGTGGATGGGAGTGGGGCAGGTGGATGGGAGGAGTCCCCGATGCGTCGGGGGGAGGCCCCCTTATCCTCCCGCGACGGAGGCAGGCGAGGTGGTCCGGTGGCGACCCACGGGCGCGAGCGGGCGCTGCTCGGTCGGCTACTGTAGGTAATAGCCGACCCGATCGGTGGGCTAGGCCGGCATTGTGCGCGGCTGGCCGGCACTGTGCCAGTTTTGTTTTTGTTTTTTTAATTCTTTTATTTTTCTTTTATTTTTTTCTTTTTACTTCCAATAGTATTTTAGTTTTATAAAATATGAGACTTGGACCATAATTAGCATTGCAATTTAGGCCACTGCCAAAAAAGGTTGGCATTTATTTAACATAGTTTGGAATTTTTATAATTTAAAAAGCAACTAAAATGTTGTTTTGGCCCCTATTTTAATTATTTTAGGGCATTTAAACACTTTATAAAATGTTGGTTTCTCCACCGTAATTAAATATGGATTATTTGCCATTACATGAACTTTTTAGTTTGCATGTTTGAGAATTTCTTAATTTCACTTATAATTTGATTGATTTGAAAGTGGAATTTGAAATGAGATATGGATCAAAGATGATTAAGACTAGTTAATCAAAGTAGCTTAGCTTACTGATGATGATCACTGTAGCTCATTACATAGGGGTGTTACAATTATTTTGGACTGAAAATTGTTTTTCAGATGTTTACATGGAGGTCTTCTCGCGGTCGCGGTGATTCGAGTTCATCCACCGCACAACCACAACAAGTTTTCACTCTGGGGATCGTCTTCACCGACCATGGAGCAAGGAAGAAGTTCCTAAAGCTCACTATAAGGAAGATCAAAGAAACCAAATGGGCTTATGTGAATACTCTCGCCAAACTAGGTACCACTCATGATTTTAATTTGCTTTGTCCTAATGTTGGGTTGCAACATTTTGTTTATCAGGGATGTGAGACTTATGAATGATTAACGCTTGAGTTTCTTAGTACTCTCTCGCACAACATTGGATTAGTGCCAGATGTATATGAGGAGGAGAGGATCACCTTCCATCTCCTTGACCAAGACTTTAACATCACTTTTGTCGAGTTGTGTAATTATTTTGGCTTCCCCATCAATGATGTTGATATTAGATATGTTTATGATTTAACTGACCCGCACCCGAGGCAATCTTTCATAGGATGAGTCATCGTGACTCTAAGCAAAGAGTCAGTTGCATCGAAAGTCCTGTTATTCGTTATTTCTACTATGTTATCAGTAACTCATTGCAGGCACAAGGAGAAGTTTCTAAGGTGAAGGGCGAGAACATGCTAGTTCTTGGGACAGCAGCAAACCTGGATGTCAGTTATTCTCCCAACTTAGGGGCAATACTTTTCCTACACCTCGCGCATCAAGCCAATCATGCACAACAAGATATCGCGTGTGGAGGAGTGATCACCATGTTGGCCAACTCCCTTGGCCTTGACTACAGTCACCTCCGCCCCATTGTCGGTAACACCCTTGTTAACATTCTCTTACTAGCGCTGGTAAGGTAGTAGTTCGTAATGGCCGTCATTGCATCAAAATTCCTGGAGTGGCGTACTTGTTACCCACACCTATGCCTAACTGTTTCTCCATCGAGAATGGACAATTGCATTATGTTGCACAGGAAGGAAATGCAGCTTTTTTCCAAGAAGGGCCAGAACTTGAACAAGTAGATGAAGAAGAACTCGCCGCTAATGACGAGGAAGAGCGTCCCCAACAAGACTACACCTACGTGGACCTCAACAACCTTCAGGGCTCTATTGATGATTTGATCAACCTCGCGACGTCCTTGAGGGGCACGTTCGCCTACATGAACATGAGCTTGTCCAACTAGAGCCAAGAGTGGGCTCATGACCAACTGCCGCAATGATCTCGCCTATTTGGGATTGCTAGAGCCTAAGATTATGGGAGGAAATCACCACTTCTACATCAAGATGTGGCAGTATTTGAGTAAATTGTAATGAGGTTGTACTTAAGCTCAAGGTGCTACAAAACACTTGTATTGGTATGTTCCAACACTTTGTTTTTTATTTGTTTTTCCATTATGATTTTTTGGTTGCAAGTTAGTTTTCAAAAACCCAAAAACCAAAAAAAAACATTAAGCTTTACTTTGCTCTTGTTCTTATTTAGCCCCTTGGAGTTCATTTGCACTTTTTTCAGAGGAGTTGATCAATGCCAGGAGAGGAATGCAAGAGTAAGGAAGAGAAGTGTGTAAATTCGCAACCGTGAAGGTATGTCCTACGGCTACCGTCTTTTGTAGTTGGATACTGTCGGCGTTCTGGGAACGGGGGTCCCCAGACTTGCCTGCATGCGGCCCACGGCGTGGCTCTGCGAGCGGGCCCGGACGGCCCATCTTCACCAACAAGCATCCAAGACTCTCGCGAGAGGCCAAGCCTCGCGAGGCGGACGACACAAGACCTCCCCGGGAGCGGCCTCACCAGGCTGGCTCGCGAGGGGCGGAGAGATCAAGGCAAGGCAAACCTCGCGAGGTTCCTGTGACGTGAGCCATGACGAACGAGACCAGGCAGGCGCCAGTGCACGCAGTGTCCTTGTTTCCCCTTTGGTGCTGAGGAGGCAAGCGCAGGTGAGGAGTAACGAGGTGTCAAGAAAAGGTTTCCATATCGGTGCAACGAGACCAAGACCAGCAGGACGGAAAGACGGAGGTCACCATGGATCCCAAGGCAGCGTCACCGCCAGAGCCTTTTGCAGGCGAAGACCACCTTTAGTCAGGAAAAGATGTACTAGCTGTCCCCTTTCAAATTGGCCGTTGTTGGCTCCCTTCCCGCTCAATATTTTGAGAGGACCAGGGCCCCTATAAATAGGACTAGCCACCATAGTAGGAGGCATCTCATCTTGAGTAATCCTCACCCACACAAGTTCACCAATCACAAGAACACCTCGCCTCAGGAGGCTATTCTTCCCCTTGTACTGTTCATCCTCAGCCCAAGAGGCAATCCACCACCACCACACTGAGTAGGGTATTACACCACAACAGTGGCCCGAACCAGTATAAATCTTGTGTCCCCTGTGTTGCGAGTTCATCAAGCTAGCCTTAGAGATTCCGGTGAGGCTGAGGGCGTGATTTGGTAGGGGGAGATCTTCGCGCGCACCCCAGTGTTCGAACCTTGAAGGTTTTGCCGGAACCCGAGATCCGACATTTGGCACGCCAGGTAGGGGTGCGCCGTAGCTTTCCTTCTGTCGATCTGCGCTCCGCCACCACCGTGCTTCACCCTCATGGCAGGCGTCTCGCTCCCGGCTCCGACGACTGATGCCGACGACAGGGCCAGGGGGCTCCGAGCCTTGGCCCCCACCCTGCGGCGGGCGCAGTGGCCGCCCAAGTTCAAGCCGGAGATGCCGCCGCGCTATGACGGCGCGACGGACCCGTCAGCTTTCCTGCTGGCGTACAAGGAGGCCGTCCTCGAGGCCGGGGGCGACGACAAGGTCATGGCCAACTGACTTCCCATTGCCCTCACTGGCGCACCGCGCGCCTGGCTGCTCAACCTCCTCGGATCCATGGTGGCATCTTGGGAGAAGTTGTGCGGCCTCTTCACCGCGCGCTACGCGACACCGGCGCATCACACGGTCGCGGCCCTCCTAGGCAGCTCGCAAGCACCACCTTCAGATCGCCATATCAAGCCATTCCTTCGCCAGATCGGCGCCGCTTCCAAGCGCTCGGGGGCTCCACCGGGCTGGGCTGCGCCCGAGGCCGACCTCACCTTCGACTCAGGGGATCACCCCGTCTCTACCGTTGGCTCGGGCGTGCTCCCAATGCTTTGCACGCCCACCATCTGCAACGTGTCTGTCACCAAGATGCTCATCAACGGCGGCGCCGGCCTCAACATGCTCTCAGCTGAGGCCTTCAGCCATCTACATGTACCACTCGAGCGGCTCCGCCCTAGCAAGCTTTTCTCAGGGGTTGGTGGAGGCTCCACCCACTCCCTGGGGCAGATCCGCCTCCCCATAACCTTCGGCACGCGCAACAACTACCGCAACGAGCTGGTCGACTTCGACATCGCCCATATCGGCCTCCCGTACAACGCCATCCTCGGGTACCCGGCCCTGGCTCAGTTCATGGCGGCGACCCATCCGGCCTACAACCTCATGAAGATGCCCGGGAGCAAGGGTGTCCTCACGGTAGCTGGGGACGCCAAGGAAGCCTTGATGATGCTCAAGCTCGCCCTCAAGACCGCCGCGACGACGCAGCCCGTCGGCGCGGACACCTCCAAGGCCAAGGGAGTCGCGCCGACCAAGAAGAAACAGTTGTTCATGCAAGAGAAGGCAGAAACCAAGCAAGTGCCGGTCGAGGAGGACGGATCCTCAGGGGCAACCTTTACCCAACCTCGAGCCTGACCAGGAGGAGTCGCTGGTGAAGTTCCTGCGCTTAAACAAGGAGGTGTTCTCTTGGGAGCCCGACCAGCTGGTAGGGGTCCCGAGAGGGGTGATAGAGCACCACCTGAAGGTGTGCCCCAACGTACGCCCCGTGAAGCAGAGGGCGAGGCGGCAGTCCACGGAGAAGCAAGCTTTCATCGTCCAAGAAACCCGTAAGTTGGAGGCGGCGGGTGTCATTCGTGAGGTTCGGTACCCCGAGTGGCTGGCAAACCCCGTCGTCGTGCCCAAGAAAGGCGGAAAGGAGCGAATCTGCGTCGACTTCACCAACCTCAACAAGGCCTGCCCCCAAGATCCGTTCCCGCTTCCACGCATCGACCAGATCGTCGAATCCATCACCGAGTGCGACCTAATGTGCTTCCTGGATGCATTCTCAAGGTATCACCAGATCAAGATGGCGGTAGAAGATGTGGAGAAGACAGCCTTCCTGACCCTGTGTGGGGTGTACTGCTACACTTGTATGCCTTTCGGGCTGCGCAACGCAGGCGCAACCTTCCAGCGGCTCATGCACATTGCCTTGGGTCGGCAGCTCGGGAGAAACACTGAAGCCTACGTTGATGACATCGTGGTGAAGTCTCGGGAAGCGAGGACCTTAATCCAGGACCTGGAGGAAACCTTTGAAAGCCTCCGCCAGGTGGACTTGCGACTCAACCCGGAGAAGTGCGTGTTTGGCGTCCCTTCCAGCAAGTTGCTGGGCTTCCTTGTGTCCCACATGGGGGATCAAGGCCAACCCAAAGAAGGTCAAGGCCATTGAAGACATGAGTCCACCGCAAACCCTCAAGGAAATGCAGAAGCTTGCTGGTCGGGTGGCTGCGTTGGGGCGCTTCATTTCCAAGCTGGGAGAGCGCGCCCTACCCTTCTTCAAGCTGATGAAGAAGAAGGGCCCATTCGAGTGAACCCGGAGGCCGACTGCTACCTCTTGAGCACTGCGTTGGTTTTCCCTTGAAGAGGAAAGGGTGATGCAGCAAAGTAGCGTAAGTATTTCCCTCAGTTTTTGAGAACCAAGGTATCAATCCAGTAGGAGGCTACGCGCGAGTCCCTCGCACCTACACAAACAAATAAATCCTCGCAACCAACACGATAAGGGGTTGTCAATCCCTACACGGTCACTTACGAGAGTGAGATTTGATAGATATGATAAGATAATATTTTTGGTATTTTTATGATAAAGATGCAAAGTAAAGTAAACAAAATAAAAACGGCGCCAGAAATAGCTTGTTGTCGGGAGATTAATATGATGGAAAATAGACCCGGGGGCCATAAGTTTCACTAGTGGCTTCTCTCAAAAGCATAAGTATTTTACGGTGGGTGAACAAATTACTGTTGAGCAATTGACAGAATTGAGCATAGTTATGAGAATATCTAGGTATGATCATGTATATAGGCATCACGTCCGAGACAAGTAGACCGACTCCTGCCTGCATCTACTACTATTACTCCACACATCGACCGCTATCCAGCATGCATCTAGAGTATTAAGTTCATAAGAACAGAGTAACACTTTAAGAAAGATGACATGATGTAGAGGGATAAAGTCATGCAATATGATAAAAACCCCATCTTGTTATCCTTGATGGCAACAATACAATACGTGCCTTGCTGCCCCTACTGTCACTGGGAAAGGACACCGCAAGATTGAACCCAAAGCTAAGCACTTCTCCCATTGCAAGAAAGATCAATCTAGTAGGCCAAACCAAACTGATAATTCGAAGAGACTTGCAAAGATAACCAATCATACATAAAAGAATTCAGAAGATTCAAATATTGTTCATAGATAAACTTGATCATAAACCCACAATTCATCGGTCTCAACAAACACACCACAAACGAAAATTACATCGAATAGATCTCCACAAGAGAGGGGGAGAACATTTTATTGAGATCCAAAAAGAGAGAAGAAGCCATCTAGCTAATAACTATGGACCCGAAGGTCTGAGGTAAACTACTCACACTTCATCGGAGAGGCCATGGTGTTGATGTAGAAGCCCTCCGTGATCGATGCCCCTTCCGGCGGAGCTCCAGAACAGGCCCCAAGATGGGATCTCGTGGGTACAGAAGGTTGCGGCAGTGGAATTAGGTTTTTGGCTCCGTATCTAATCGTTTGGGGGTACATAGGTATATATAGGAGGAAGGAGTACGTCGGTGGAGCAACGTGGGGCCCACGAGGGTGGAGGGCGCGCCCAGGGGGGTAGGCGCCCCCCCTACCTCGTGGCTTCCTGGTGGCTTTCTTGACGTAGGGTCCAAGTCCTCTGGATCATGTTCGTTCCGAAAATCACATTCCCGGAGGTTTCATTCCGTTTGATATTCTTTTTCTGCGAAACTCTGAAATAGGCAAAAAATAGCAATTCTGGGCTGGGCCTCCGGTTAATAGGTTAGTCCCAAAAATAATATAAAAGTGAATAATAAAGCCCAATAATGTCCAAAAGAGAAGATAATATAGCATGGAGCAATCAAAAATTATAGATACGTTGGAGACGTATCAAGGATCCCCAAGTTTAATTCCTGCTCGTCCTCGAGTAGGTAAATGATGAAAACAGAATTTTTGATGCGGAATGCTACTTGGCATAATTCCAATGTAATTCTTCTTAATTGTGGTATGAATATTCAGATCCGAAAGATTCAAGACAAAAGTTTAATTTTGACATAAAAATAATAATACTTCAAGCATACTAACTAATCAATTATGTCTTCTCAAAATAACATGGCCAAAGAAAGTTATCCCTACAAAATCATATAGTCTGGCTATGCTCTATCTTCACTACACAAAATATTTAAATCATGCACAACCCCGATGACAAGCCAAGCAATTGTTTCATACTTTTGACGTTCTCAAACTTTTTCAATCTTCACGCAATACATGAGCGTGAGCCATGGACATAGCACTATATGTGGAATAGAATGGTGGTTGTGGAGAAGACAAAAAGGAGAAGATAGCCTCACATCAACTAGGTGTATCAATGTGAGTGAGTAGGGATTGCCATGCAACAGATGCACCAGAGCTATAAGTATATGAAGCTCAACAAAAGAAACTAAGTGGGTGTGCATCCAACACGCTTGCTCACGAAGACCTAGGGCATTTTGAGGAAGCCCATCATTGGAATATACAAGCCAAGTTCTATAATAAAAAATTCCCACTAGTATATGAAAGTGATATCATAGGAGACTCTCTATCATGAAGATCATGGTGCTACTTTGAAGCACAAGTGTGGTAAAAGGATAGTAACATTGTCCCTTCTCTCCTTTTCTCTCATTTTTTTTATTTGGGCCTTTTTTCTCTCTTTTTTATGGCCTCTTTTCTTTTATTTTTTTTAATTTTTTCATCCGGAGTCTCATCCCGACTTGTGGGGGAATCATAGTCTCCATCATCCTTTCCTCACTTGGGACAATGCTCTAAAAATGATGATCATCACACTTTTATTTTCTTACAACTCAACAATTACAACTCGATACTTAGAACAAAATATGACTCTGTATGAATGCCTCCGGCGGTGTACCGGGATATGCAATGAATCAAGAGTGACATGTATGAAAGAATTATGAATGGTGGCTTTGCCACAAATACAATGTCAACTACATGATCATGCAATGCAATATGACAATGATGGAGCGTGTCATAGTAAACGGAACGATGGTAAGTTGCATGGCAATATATCTCGGAATGGCTATGGAAATGCCATGATAGGTAGGTATGGTGGCTGTTTTGAGGAAGGTATATGGTGGGTGTATGATACCGGCGAAAAGTGCGCGGTATTAGAGAGGCTAGCAATGGTGGAAGGAGGAAAAGTGCGTATAATCCATGGACTCAACATTAGTCATAAAGAACTCATATACTTATTGCAAAAATCTACAAGTTATCAAAGCAAAGTATTACGCGCATGCTCCTAGGGGGATAGATTGGTAGGAAAAGACTATCGCTCGTCCCCGACCGCCACTCATAAGGAAGACAATCAATAAATAAATCATGCTCCGACTTCATCACATAACGGTTCACCATACGTGCATGCTACGGGAATCACAAACTTTAACACAAGTATTTCTCAAATTCACAACTACTCAACTAGCATGACTCTAATATCACCATCTCCATATCTCAAAACAATTATCAAGCATCAAACTTCTCATAGTATTCAACACACTCATAAGAATTTTTCTTTTACTAATCTTGTATGCCTATTATTGTTAAAGCAAAATACCATGCTGTTTTGTAGGACTCTCAAAATAATCTAAGTGAAGCATGAGAGAACAATAGTTTCTATAAAACAAATCCACCACCGTGCTCTAAAAGATATAAGTGAAGCACTAGAGCAAAAACTATATAACTCAAAAGATATAAGTGAAGCACATAGAGTATTCTAATAATTTCCGAATCATGTGTGTCTCTCTCAAAAGGTGTGTACAGAAAGGATGATTGTGGTAAACTAAAAAGCAAAGACTTAAATCATACAAGACGCTCCAAGCAAAACACATATCATGTGGTGAATAAAAATATAGCTCCAAGTGAAGTTACCGATGGAGGTAGACGAAAGAGGGGATGCCTTCCGGGGCATCCCCAAGATTTGGCTTTTTGGTGTCCTTAGATTATCTTGGGGGTGCCATGGGCATCCCCAAGCTTAGGCTCTTGCCACTCCTTGTTCCATAATTCATCAAATCTTTCACCCAAAACTTGAAAACTTCACAACACAAAACTTAGCAGAAAATCTCGTGAGCTCCGTTAGCGAAAGAAAACAAAAGACCACTTCAAGGTACTGTAATGAACTCATTCTTTATTTATATTGGTGTTAAACCTACTGTATTCCAACTTCTCTATGGTTTATAAACTCTTTTACTAGCCATAGATTCATCAAAAGAAGCAAACAACACACGAAAAACAGAATTTGTCAAAGACAGAACAGTATGTAGTAATCTGTAACTAACGCAAACTTCTGGAACTCCAAAAAATCATCCAAAATAGGAAGACCTAGACAATTTGTTTATTGATCAGCAGCAATTGGAATCAATATTTTATCACGTTCTGGTGATTTTTAACAATTATTTTCATGAACAGAAAGTTTCTGGAAGTTTCTGCAAGATCAAATAACTATCATCCAAGAAGATCCTATAGGTTTAACTTGGCACAAACACTAATTAAAACATAAAGACACATCTAACCAGAGGCTAGAACAAATATTTATTCCTAAACAGAAAATAAAAGGAAAAAAACTAAAAATAAAATTGGGTTGCCTCCCAACAAGCGCTATCGTTTAACGCCCCTAGCTAGGCATAAAAGCAAGGATAGATCTAGGTATTGCCATCTTTGGTTTTAGGGAAAAAGAGAGCAAACTTGTTATCTATGGAATTAATCTTTCTATTTTGACAAAGTACATGGCCATTAATGGTAGAAGAAAGATTAAGTATGTTGCGGAAATTGGCATCTAGGCTAGCTTTTATCTCTTTGATAGATTCGTTTTGGTAAGAAAGCAAAAGAGATGTGATTTCAACTTTCTCATTAATGGGGTGCCCAAATATAGTTTTCATCTTTTCATAGGTATCTATGGGGTCCCCTTCGAGAAAACCCTCTTCAAAATAGAATCTAAAACTTGTTTGAACGAAGTGGGCAACCCAACATAAAAGCTCTTTAAGTAAACCTCAATTTGGTATTGAGGTACATAGCTAGCCCGGATCCTTAATAGCCTATCCCAAGCATCTTTCAAAGATTCATCGAGTAAATAACGAAATATTCTAGAATCTTCTTCATCAAAATTGCTAAGGTTTTCATTGATAACTCCGGCAGGTATTTCCATAGTATTTTTATTTATGAGTTTAGATAAGATAGCAGGATTGTCTAAAGTGCTAAAACTTGGGAGAGGAACACCAATCTTTTTGGTTCCGACATGGAAGGGAAAAGTGAACGAAAAGAGGCAACCGGAAAAGAGGGGGCAAATAAAACGGCAAGGGTGAAGTGGGGGAGAGAAAAATGAGAGGCAAATGGCAAATAATGTAATGCGGGAGATAAGGGCTTGTGCTGGGTACTTGCTATGTTGACTTTTGCGTAGACCTCCCCGGCAACGGCGCCAGAAATCCTTCTTGCTACCTCTTGAGCACTGCGTTGGTTTTCCCTTGAAGAGGAAAGGGTGATGCAGCAAAGTAGCGTAAGTATTTCCCTCAGTTTTTGAGAACCAAGGTATCAATCCAGTAGGAGGCTACGCGCGAGTCCCTCGCACCTACACAAACAAATAAATCCTCGCAACCAACGCGATAAGGGGTTGTCAATCCCTACACGGTCACTTACGAGAGTGAGATTTGATAGATATGATAAGATAATATTTTTGGTATTTTTATGATAAAGATGCAAAGTAAAGTAAACAAAATAAAAACGGCGCCAGAAATAGCTTGTTGTCGGGAGATTAATATGATGGAAAATAGATCCGGGGGCCATAAGTTTCACTAGTGGCTTCTCTCAAAAGCATAAGTATTTTACGGTGGGTGAACAAATTACTATTGAGCAATTGACAGAATTGAGCATAGTTATGAGAATATCTAGGTATGATCATGTATATAGGCATCACGACCGAGACAAGTAGACCGACTCCTGCCTGCATCTACTACTATTACTCCACACATCGACCGCTATCCAGCATGCATCTAGAGTATTCAGTACATAAGAACAGAGTAACGCTTTAAGCAAGATGACATGATGTAGAGGGATAAATTCATGCAATATGATAAAAAAAACCATCTTGTTATCCTCGATGGCAAAAATACAATACGTGCCTTGCTGCCCCTACTGTCACTGGGAAAGGACACTGCAAGATTGAACCCAAAGCTAAGCACTTCTCCCATTGCAATAAAGATCAATCTAGTAGGCCAAACCAAACTGATAATTCAAAGAGACTTGCAAAGATAACCAATCATACATAAAAGAATTCAGAAGATTCAAATATTGTTCATAGATAAACTTGATCATAAACCCACAATTCATCGGTCTCAACAAACACACCGCAAAAGAAGATTACATCGAATAGATCTCCACAAGAGAGGGGGAGAACATTGTATTGAGATCCAAAAAGATAGAAGAAGCCATCTAGCTAATAACTATGGACCCGAAGGTCTGAGGTAAACTACTCACACTTCATCGGAGAGGCTATGGTGTTGATGTAGAAGCCCTCCGTGATCGATTCCCCTTCCAGCGGAGCTCCGGAATAGGCCCCAAGATGGGATCTCGTGGGTACAGAAGGTTGCGGCGGTGGAATTAGGTTTTTGGCTCCGTATATGATCGTTTGGGGGTACGTAGGTATATAGGAGGAAGGAGTACGTCAGTGGAGCAATGTGGGGCCCACTAGGGTGGAGGGCGCGCCCGGGGGGTAGGCGCGCCCCCTACCTCGTGGCTTCCTGGTGGCTTTCTTTGCGTAGGGTCCAAGTCCTCTGGATCATGTTCGTTCCGAAAATCACATTCCCGAAGGTTTCATTCCGTTTGGACTCCGTTTGATATTCTTTTTCTGCGAAACTCTGAAATAGGCAAAAAAAACAGCAATTCTGGGCTGGACCTCCGATTAATAGATTAGTCCCAAAAATAATATAAAAGTGAATAATAGAGCCCAATAATGTCCAAAACAGAAGATAATATAGCATGGAGCAATCAAAAATTATAGATACGTTGGAGACGTATCACCGACCGAGCATTTCAAGACCTCAAGAGATACCTGACCAGCCCTGCAGTGATGGTGGCGCCGCGACCTCTCGAGCCCCTAGTGCTTTATCTTGCCGCCACCCCGTACTCCGCCAGCGCGGCTCTAGTGGCAGTTCAGGAAGAGCACCAAGCCAAAGGCGCGTCGCGCCGAGCTACGCCGCCAGCAGAGACGACGCAAGATCAGGAAGGCGCCGCAAGGGCCGTAGCAGCATCAGCAGAGGATCAAGCTCAGCAGGACGATGCTGCCGAGACCCCGACAAGCGATCAAGCGTGGGGGCTCCACCACCTCAGGAGGCGCCCCAACTTCCGCAAGGCACAAGCCTCATCCGCGCACCAACCCTCGTCGAGCACTCGGTGTATTTCGTCAGCACGGTGTTGCGGGATGCAAGGGCACGATATCCCATGCCTGGTAGCCTCGCGTAAGTTGCGGCACTACTTCCAGGGCCACCCCATCAAGGTCGTCTCGGCCTACCCATTGGAGAGAGTGCTCAGGAGCCCCAACTCTGCCGGAAGGGTCGCTGAGTGGAACATCGAGCTGCAGGCATTCCAGTTGGAGTTCAGCACCACCAGGGTCATCAAGAGAGCCACACTCGCTGATTTCGTGGCAGAATGGACGGATGCCCCGGCACTTGAAATAGGCGAGGATCAGTCCCTCTCGCCGGGAAGTGAGGCGCCTGACGGCTGGGTCATGTATTTCGATGGTGCCTTCGCACACCAGGGCGCGGGGGCTGGAGCAGTGCTCATCTCGCCCACTCAGGACAAGCTCTACTACGCTGTACAACTCTGCTTTCAGTAGGGCGAGAAGGTCTCTAACAACATCGCAGAGTACGAAGTCCTCATAGCTGGCCTGAAAGCTGCGGCAGCCCTGAGGGTGAAGCGCCTCACCGTTAGGGGCGACTCGCAGCTCCTCATCAACTTCTCCAACAAGGTATACGAGCCGAAGGACGAGCACATGGAGGCATACCTCGCGGAGGTGCGCAAGATGGAGAAGCAGTTCCTGGGCCTGGAGTTGCAGCACGTGCCCCGTGGCACCAACAAGGAAGCCGAAGACATCGCCAGAAGGGCATCTAAGCGGCAGCCCCAAGAGCCTGGCGTCTTCGAGGAGCGGCTCTTGAAGCCATCGGCAACACCACCGCTTTCAAGGACAGCTCAGCCTCGGGAGGAACTCCCGCAGCCGCCTGCCACAGGAGCCCCAGCCTGTGGCCCGACCTCGGGAGCGCGTCTACTCTTGACGCTCGAGCCCTAGGAGGGATGCTGGACCAAGGAGTTCAAGGAATAGCTGATGCAAGGGACGCTGCCAGAGAAGGAGGACGCAGAGCGTGTGGCCCGGCAAGCCACGGCATACTGCATCCGGGACGGTGAGTTATACAGGAAGCGACCAAATGACGTTTCACTGTGTTGTATCTCCAGGGAACAGGGGAAAGAGCTACTAGCCGACATACACGGCAGGGACTGCGGGCACCACTCGTCGTCGCGAACCCTCGTCGGCAAGACATTCCGCAGCGGATTCTACTGGCCTACGGCGCTCAACGACGCAGCTGAGCCGGTGAGGTCCTGCGAGGCCTGCCAATTCCACGCCAAGCAAATCCATCAGCCAGCTCAGGGCCTCCAGACCATCCCACTCTCGTGGTCGTTCGCAGTCTGGGGACTGGACATCCTGGGCCCGTTCCCTCGAGCGCCAGGGGGCTATCGATACCTCTACGTTGCCATCGACAAGTTCACCAAGTGGGCGGAGGTGGAAGCCATCCGCACCATCCCAGCTGGCTCTGCGGTCAAGTTCATCAAGGGTCTCGTGAGCCGTTTCGGGGTCCCCAACCGCATCATCACCGATAATGGCTCGCAGTTCACCAATAATCTCTTCAAAACGTATTGTGCTAACCTTGGAACGCAGATCTGCTATGCTTCGGTGGCACACCCCCGGAGCAATGGCCAAGCCGAACGCGCCAACGCGGAGGTCCTGAGAGGCCTCAGAACCAGGACCTTCAAGAAGAAGCTCGAAGCCTGCAGCAGGGGCTGGCATGACGAGCTCCAGTCCGTGTTGTGGTCCATCCGCACCACCGCCACCAAGCCAACGGGTGAGACCCCATTCTTCCTCATCTATGGGGCAGAAGCGGTTCTCCCTCACGAGGTCACGCATCGCTCCGCACGGGTCCTGGCATTCGATGAGACACAGCAGGACGCCACGCGGGGGATGGATCTCGTGCTGGGGGAGGAACGCCGCCGCGAAGCTGCACTGCGGGCGGCAAGATACCAGCAGGCGCTGCGGCGGTACCACTGTCGCAGCGTCCGCTCCAGGACGCTCGAGGTGGGCGACCTCATCCTGAGGTGGGTGCTCTCCAGGGAAGGGCTGCATAAGCTCTCACACATGTGGGAGGGCCCGTTCAAGGTCGTCCATGTCTCCAGGCCTCGTGCCGCGCGCCTGGAGACATAGGACGGGGTACCCATCCAGAACGTCTGGAACATCCAGCACGTCCGGAAGTTCTACCCATGAAGAAAGGCCCAGCGCATGTGAAGAAGGTCCAGTGCCTGTGAAGGTCTCCGCTCGTGACACTCTCACATAATAATGAGTGGGGCTGTACACGCCCCAGAGTCTCAGGAGTGCCGCCCTCGGTTCTCGGGGGCTCCCTCCCACGTCCTAGTGGCAGCACTTACCTCTGCGCTGGTGAGAAGACATGAAGACTAGACTAGGTGCCAGACGTAGCTTTTCATTTGCTTTCCGTAGTTGGCTCGCCCTCTTTTAATTGAAGTTTACTTCTGGCGTTCTTTGCTGATTTGTTTCCGTCGCCTTCTGCCTCTGTTTTCGCCTCCAAGTTTGGCATGTACTCTCTCTCGCATACCTCGCGAGGGGGCTGGGCAGGTGCCCTCGTGAGCGCTTTTTCTCCTTCTGCCTTTCGTCTGCTTTTCGCGAGGCACCCTTGTTTGAGCCCACAAGCTGGCGCGCCGCTCCTAATCCGTGCCCCACGGGTACCGCAATATGAAGCGCAGGGTCAAGGCCAGCGACGCCTGTGACCAAGGCTCGGGTGAATGATAAGCCTCCTAGCAAGCCTCCTAACGAATTTTTTGCAGTTCCTAAGTGCCCACCAAGTCAAGGAGGCCTTGACAGGCACCAGGAAGCAAGTGCCTCATGAAGAGGAGACTACCCCGAAGATGTCAAGCTAAGTTATCTCTACACAAAACAATGACACAGCACAGGAACGATAAACATAGCATAATGATTGAAAAATCATAGTTCGATGCACGCCCCTCCGGGGCCCATACTGGTTTCTTTCTTGATGCAGGAAGGAAAGAAAGAACAAAATAAAAGCGGCGCCCCTATAGCGGTCCATGGGGGCGGGCTCTTGGCGTCGTCCTGAGCTCAGCCAGACCCCTCCTCGCGCTTCACGGAGGTGCGGCGACGAGACGACCCGCTGCTTCCTTCAAAGCGGGCGCGACGGCGTGGCGGTTGGTCGTAACCACCGCTTCTGGAGCTGCCGCCAGGGGAAGAGCCACGTAGCTAGACGAGGAGTGGCCGGCACCGAAGGCAGGTTCTCCCTCATCCTCGTCACGACCATCGCCAAGGCCGAGCACCTCCTCGCCATCGTTGACCTCGGGGCAGAACCCAGCGCGGCGACCATCTTCCCCAAACACCGCCTGCCCAGGCCGCGCGCGCGAGCAAATGTCTACCAGCCACGGGCCCGGGCTATGTTGCCCGCGACGGAGACCTCGACCGCGACCCAGGAAGCCCTGCTGCAACACCCGTCCGCGTGCAGCCAGAGCCCGCCTGGGCCTGAGGCTGGTAGCTCGTCGGCGAAGAAGCGCGGGAGCTGAAGCCAGTTGCCGGCCGGGTTCTCCGATCAGACGATGAACTCCAGCAGCACCTCCGCCGAGTGGAAGCGTGGTCGGGAGGCCGCGCGACCACAGCACGTCTCCCTTCATCAACAGGGCTGCCACGACCGGAGCGACCCCTGCCACGCGAAGTGGCGCCGCCGCGGTTGCGAGGGGCCATGGCGGGGGTCCCGTGTGCTTGCGGGGACGGCCACGCCCGCGCTTGGGCACCAGAGAGTCGGGCCCTTCGCCAGGGGCCATCCCCTTCTCCGCAGCAGAGAACCTCTTCGACGGCGCCATTGGTGTCGCTGCTAGCAATGGAGCAAGGGGGAGAAGCGAGCGGAATGGGAAGAGATGGGCGACGGGGGCTCTGCCCCCTCCCCATTTATAGCCAGAGAAGGCCAACCAGCGCCCCCCACGATCACAGGTAATGATGGTTTTTCCTTGCATGCAGTAGTGCCTCGTCAAGTCGGGCAGTTGCCGAGGCGGCATGGGGAAGCGGAGACGCCCATGTCCAATCAAATGCCACGCGTCGACCAAGGCCACAAGCTATTGGGGCCCGCGGCGCTCCGCACTTGCCCTTTGGCTTCGCCTCAAAGCCAAGCCCGAGCGCGCCTTGGGCCCGGGGGATACTGTCGACGTTCTGGGAATGGGGGTCCCTAGACTTGCGTGCCTGCGGCCCATGGCGTGGCTCTGCGAGCGGGCCCGGACGGCCCATCTTCACCAACAAGCATCCAAGACCCTCGCGAGGCGGATGACACAAGACCTCCTCGGGAGCGGCCTCACCAGGCTGGCTCGCGAGGGGTGGAGAGATCAAGGCAAGGCAAACCTCGCGAGGTTCCAGTGACGTGAGCCATGACGAACGAGACCAGGAGGGCGCCAGTGCACGTAGTGTCGTTGTTTCCCCTTTGGTGCTAAGGAGGCAAGCGCAGGCGAGGAGTACCGAGGCGTCAAGCAAAGGTTTCCATATCGGTGCAACGAGACCAAGACCAGCAGGATGGCAAGACGGAGGTCACTATGGAGCCCAAGGCGGCGTCACCGCCAGAGCCTTTTGCAGGCGAAGACCACCTTTAGTCAGGATAAGCTGTACTAGCTGTCCCCTTTCAAATTGGCCGTTGTTGGCTCCCTTCCCGCTCAATATTTGGGGAGAGGACCAGGGTCCCTATAAAGAGGACTAGCCACCATAGTAGGAGGCATCTTGATAACCCACAAGTATAGGGGATCGCAACAATTTTCAAGGGTAGAGTATTCAACCCAAATTTATTGATTCGACACAAGGGGAGCCAAAGAATATTCTCAAGTATTAGCAGTTGAGTTGTCAATTCAACCACACCTGGATAACTTAGTATCTGCAGCAAAGTATTTAGTAGCAGAGTAATATGATAGTAGTGGTAACGGTAGCAAAAGTAATATTTTTGGTGTTTTGTAGTGATTGTAACAGTAGCAACGGAAAAGTAAATAAGCGGAACAATATGTGAAAAGCTCGTAGGCATTGGATCGGTGATGGAGAATTATGCCGGATGCGGTTCATCATGTAACAATCATAACATAGGGTGACACAGAACTAGCTCCAATTCATCAATGTAATGTAGGCATGTATTCCGAATATAGTCATACGTGCTTATGGAAAAGAACTTGCATGACATCTTTTGTCCTACCCTCCCGTGGCAGCGGGGTCCTAATGGAAACTAAGGGATATTAAGGCCTCCTTTTAATAGAGTATCGAAACAAAGCATTAGCACATAGTGAATACATGAACTCCTCAAACTATGGTCATAACCGGGAGTGGTCCCGATTATTGTCACTTCGGGGTTGCCGGATCATAACACATAGTAGGTGACTATAGACTTGCAAGATAGGATCAAGAACTCACATATATTCATGAAAACATAATAGGTTCAGATCTGAAATCATGGCACTCGGGCCCTAGTGACAAGCATTAAGCATAGCAAAGTCATAGCAACATCAATCTCAGAACATAGTGGATACTAGGGATCAAACCCTAACAAAACTAACTCGATTACATGATATATCTCATCCAACCCATCACCGTCCAGCAAGCCTACGATGGAATTACTCACGCACGGCGGTGAGCATCATGAAATTGGTGATGGAGGATGGTTGATGATGACGACGGCGACGAATCGCCCTCTCCGGAGCCCCGAACGGACTCCAGATCAGCCCTCCCGAGAAGTTTTAGGGCTTGGCAGCGGCTCCATATCGTAAAACGCGATGAATCCTTCTCTCTGATTTTTCCCCCCGAAAGTGAATATATGGAGTTGGAGTTGAGGTCGGTGGAGCGTCAGGGGACCCACGAGGTAGGGGGGCGCGCACTAGGGGGGCAGGCGCGCCCCCACCCTCGTGGGCAGGGTGTGGGCCCCCTGACGTGGATTTTTCTTTTGGTATTTTTCTTATTTTCCAAATAGATATTCCGTGGAGTTTCAGGTCATTCTGAGAACTTTTGTTTGTGCACATAAATAACACCATGGAAAGTCTGTTGAAAACAGCGTCAGTCCGGGTTAGTTCCATTCAAATCATGCAAGTTAGAGTCCAAAACAAGGGCAAAAGTGTTTGGAAAAGTAGATACGACGGAGACGTATCAACTCCCCCAAGCTTAAACCTTTGCTTGTCCTCAAGCAATTCAGTTGATAAACTGAAAGTGATAAAGAAAAACTTTTACAAACTCTGTTTGCTCTTGTTGTTGTAAATATGTAAAGCCAGCATTCAAGTTTTCAGCAAAGATTATGACTAACCACATTCATAATAACTCTTAGGTCTCATGTTTACTCATATCAATGGCATAATCAACTAGTGAGCCATAATAATAAATCTCGGATGACAACACTTTCTCAAAACAATCATAATATGATATAACAAGATGGTATCTCGCTAGCCCTTTCTGAGACCGCAAAACATAAATGCAGAGCACCTTTAAAGATCAAGGACTGACTAGACATTGTAATTCATGGTAAAAGAGATCCAATCATAGTCATACCCAATATAAATTAATAGTAATGAATGTAAATGACAGCTGCGCTCTCCAGCTAGTGCTTTTTAATAAGAGGGTGATGACCCAACATAAAAGTAAATAGATAGGCCCTTCACAGAGGGAGGCAGGGATTTGTAGAGGTGCCAGAGCTCGGTTTTGAAATAGAGATAAATAAAATTTTGAGCGGCATACTTTCATTGTCAACATAACAACCAAGAGATGGCGATATCTTCCATGCTACACACATTATAGGCGGTTCCCAAACAGAATGATAAAGTTTATACTCCCCCTCCACCAACAAGCATCAATCCATGGCTTGCTCGAAACAACGAGTGCCTCCAACAAGCAACAGTCCTAGGGGGAGTTTTGTTTGCAATTATTTTGATTTAGTTTGCATAAAGCATGGGACTGGGCATCCCGGTGACCAGCCATTTTCTCGTGAGTGAGGAGCGGAGTCCACTCCTCTTGAGAATAACCCGCCTAGCATGGAAGATAAGGGAAGCCCTAGTTGATACAGTACTATTCGAGCATACAAAACAGAATGTTTATTTGAAGGTTTAGAGTTTGGCACATACAAATTTACTTGGAACGGCAGGTAGATACCGCATATAGGAAGGTATAGTGGACTCATATGGAATAACTTTGGGGTTTAAGGGATTAGATGCACAAGCAGTATTCCCGCTTAGTACAAGTGAAGGCTAGCAAAAGACTGGGAAGTGACCAACTAGAGAGCGACAACAGTCATGAACATGCATTAAAATTAATAAACATTGAGTGCAAGCATGAGTAGGATATAATCCACCATGAACATGAATATCGTGAAGGCTATGTTGATTTTGTTTCAACTACATGTGTGAACATGTGCCAAGCTGAGTCACTTAAATCATTCAAAGGAGGATACCACCCCATCATACCACATCACAACCATTTTAATAGCATGTTGGCACGCAAGGTAAACCATTATAACTCATAGCTAATCAAGCATGGCACAAGCAACTATTGTAACACCCCGGATGTAACTTTCCATATTTGTAACTCCAACTCTTGCCATTTTCGGCTATGTGTTATGATATTCCCTCCGTGGTTGGGTTTTTTGCTTTTCGTTTTGCATTTTGTTCATGTCATGCATTTCATATCATGTCATCATGTGCATTGCATTTGCATACGTGTTCGTCTCATGCATCCGAGTATTTTCCCCGTTGTCCGTTTTGCAATCCGGCACTCCCACCTCCTCCGGCGCACCCCTCTTGTCTTCTTTCGTGAGCGGGTGTTGAACGTTCTCGGAATGGACCGAGTCTTGTCAAGTGGCCTTGGTATACCACCGGTCAAGTTTCGTTCCATTTGGAGGTCATTTGGTACTCCAACGGTTAACCGGGTAACCGCAAAGTCCTTTTGTGTGTTGCAGCAAAAACCCCTCTCTAAACAGCCCAAAACCTAGCAAACTCAATTCCATGCTCTAGGTCGTTCGATCACGATTGTGTGGGCGAAAACCGCCCTCCATTTGGAGTCTCCTAGCTCCCTCTACCTATAAATTAGTGTCTCTCCCGAAATCCTCCCGCAGTCCAAAACCCTAACCCGCTCCTCCGTGCCGCCGGACGTGTCCGCCCGGGGCCGGACACATCGGCGCCGCCGCCCCCAGCCACTCAGAGGGCGGCACGTGTCGCCTCCGTACGCCGCGCCACCGCGGCCCGGGAAGCCCACGTCGGGCCCCCGCGGCCCACATCGCCTTCCCCGCCGCCCGTCTCCTCCAGCGCCACCGCCCGCCGCCTCGCCTCCTCCGGCCGCCCGTGCCGTCGCCGCGCCGGCGAGCTCGCCGCCGCCGCATCGCCGCTGCCATCACCCGAGGCCGCCGCCGCGCCGTCCTCCTCCGAGTCTCCCTCGCCGTCCTCCTCTCTTCCCCGCCGGCCGCCGTCCTCTCCCTCGCCGTCGTCTTCCTCTGTCGCCGGCGAGCTCGAAGCCGCTCGATCCGATCTGGATCCAGAGAGCCACGGTTGACTTTCTCCTCCCCCCCTTTTTTCCAAGTCCTAGTAATTTTGACATTACATGCCCATGTTCATCGCATCATAACTCTCTGCATATAACTCCATTTCGTGCGTGTGATATATCGAAATGTTCATATCGTGATGCTCTTCATTTTGTTCCATTGCACCATGTTCATTTGAGTCCATCTTGATGCCCAAATCTCTGGTGCAAGAGTGCTAGTTGCTGTTATCTGCTGTTACTTATCAGAACTTCAGGATTTGTTATTTTTGTTGCATTTAATCTGTGCATCTTATGGGCATGAGCTCTACATGTGTTTTGATGTATGCCATGCCAACTTTACAAAGGTGTATGCCATGTATTTTTGTGATCTCTGTGATGACTAGTACAAGCATGCAAACTAGGCTCCGCAATGTTTCTGTTTTCAGAGAGTAAATTTACTGTCTTTATCTGCTGTTATTTTGGTGCTATGTGTCCATGTGGCTACAGAGAGATCCATGCTCCTTTTGGAGATGTCCAGTAAGGATGTTTTGTAGATATTGTTGTAATTGATCCATCCATGCTCTTGTTTGAAATTATGGAGTGCCATAGAATGACTCAATCTTGCTGTACTTTTGCTATAAAATATTTCTGGCAGATTCTTAACATGATATTCAATTTTGCCAAGCTTGTTGTAGTTGTTCCATACATGATATGTACTTGCTCTTGCCATAGATAGCTTCATAAACATGCCATATTGCTGTAGGTATGCTTTTTTTGTCATTCATTTCTTTTTGGTGAGTGCATTAAGCTCAGATGCCTTCATATTATTGTTTCTGCCATGCTTTGTTTTCTGCGAAGTCTGAAACCTGTTAACGAAACTTGCTATGTTTACATGGTTGCCATCATATCTTCTGGTCCTTTTTGGCTTATGGTTAGTAAGGGACTTTTGTCATATGCATTTAGTAGATTACTGACATGCCTTTTTTGCCATGTTAAGTTCCTGTAGCATGTTGATTTCTTGCTCTGAACATTGCTACCTGATGCTGTTTCAGTCATGTCCAGTAATTTCTCCAAGTCTGTGAACCTGTTATCTTTTGCACTTTTGCCATGCTTGTTTGAACCTGCTGTGGTGTGAACTAGCCGTAGCTCAGTGTTCATCTTTTGTCAAGCATCTCCTGTAGATTACTGCCATATGCTTTGTTGCTATGTTGGAGTGCTGTATCATTGTTACTTGTTGCATTCTAAGTGCTATCATGCTGTTAATCGCAGATTCGTGTCATTCTTGTTTTGCTTGCCATTTGCAAACCGTGCATCCGTTTCCGGTGATCTTTATATCGATTTTGACCGAAATCATCTCATCTTTCCAGTGGCATGCTTGGTTTGCCAAGTTACTTCCTTGTTCATCATTTTCCTTCCGGAGCACGCATATGCATCGCATATCCCATCTCGCATATCATTCATGTTTTGCATCATGTTGCTTGTGCATTTCCCGTGATTGATTGTGGTTCCATTGCTTGTGTTCTTGTGTTGAGTAGAGCTGGGAGACGAGTTCGTGAACGAGGAACCTCTTGAGTACGCTTACGAGGATCAAGCTTTCGACAACTCTGAGAACCTTGCAGGCAAGATGACCATACCCTCGAAATCACTTCTATCTTTGCTTTGCTAGTTGTTCGTTCTGTTGCCATGCTGCGCTACCTACCACTTGCTATATCATGCCTCCTATATCTGCCATGTCAAGCCTCTAACCATCCTTTCCTAGCAAACCGTTGTTTGGCTAAGTTACCGCTTTTGCTCAGCCTTCTTATAGCGTTGCTAGTTGCAGGTGAAGTTGAAGTTGGTTCCATGATGGAACATGGATATTTTGGATATCACAATATCTCTTATTTAATTAATGCATCTATATATTTGGTAAAGGATGGAAGGCTCGGCCTTATGCCTGGTGTTTTGTTCCACTCTTGCCGCCCTAGTTTCCGTCATACCGGTATTATGTTCCTTGAGTTTGCGTTCCATACGCGGTTGGGTGATTTATGGGACCCCCTTGACAGTTCGCCTTGAATAAAACTCCTCCAGCAAGGCCCAACCTTAGTTTTACCATTTGCCACCTAAGCCTTTTCCCCCGGGTTTTCGCGAGCCCGAGGGTCATCTTTATTTAAACCCCCGGGCCAGTGTTCCTCTGAGTGTTGGTCCAAACTAGAGCCACTTGCAGCGCCACCTTGGGGAAACTCGAGGATTGGTTTTAGTTGTACGTAGTGTTCATCCGGTGTGCCCTGAGAACAAGATATGTGCAGCTCCTATCGGGATTTGTCGGCACATTCGGGTGGCTTTGCTGGTCTTGTTTTACCATTGTCGAAATGTCTTGTAAACCGGGATTCCGAGACTGATCGGGTCTTCCTGGGAGAAGGTTTATCCTTCGTTGACCGTGAGAGCTTATAATGGGCTAAGTTGGGACACCCCTGCAGGGTATTATCTTTCAAAAGCCGTGCCCGCGGTTATGAGGCAGATGGGAATTTGTTAATGTCCGGTTGTAGAGAACTTGTCACTTGACCCAAGTAAAATACATCAACTGTGTGTAGACGTGATGGTCTCTTCTCGGCGGAGTCCGGGAAGTGAACACGGTTTGAGTTATGAATGATGTAAGTAGGAGTTCAGGATCACTTCTTGGTCATTACTAGTTGACGACCGTTGCGTTGCTTCTCTTCTCGCTCTCATTTGCATATGTTAGCCACCATATATGCTTAGTGCTTGCCGCAGCTCCACCATATTACTATTTGTCTTCCTACAAGCTTAAATAGTCTTGATCTCGCGGGTGTGAGATTGCTAAGTCCTCGTGACTCACAGATTCTACCAAAACAGTTGCAGGTGCCGACGATGCCAGTGCAGATGATGAGATCGACCTCAAGTGGGAGTTTGATGAGGAACGTGGTTGTTACTATGTGTCTTTTCCTGATGATCAGTAGTGGAGCCTAGTTGGGTCGATCGGGGATCTAGCATTTGGGGTTATCTTATTTTCATTTGGATTTGACCGTAGTCGGTCTATGTGTGGATTTTGGATGATGTATGAATTATATTTATGTATTGTGTGAAGTGGCGATTGTAAGCCAACTCTCGTTATCCCATTCTTGTTCATTACATGGGATTGTGTGAAGATGACCCTTCTTGCGACAAAACCACAATGCGGTTATGCCTCTAAGTCGTGCCTCGACACGTGGGAGATATAGCCGCATCGTGGGCGTTACAACTATGATCTCTAATTGTCATTGCAAACATGTTTATTTATAATAGGCTGAATCAGGAACGATGAACTCATCATATTTACAAAAACAAGAGAGGTCGAGTTCATACCAGCTTTTCTCATCTCAGTCAGTCCAACATATATCGTCATAATTTCCTTTCACTTGCACGACCGAACGATGTGAATTATAATAAGAGTGCACGTGCATTGGACTAAGCTGGAATCTGTGAGCATTCAATAAATAGGAGAAGACAAGGCAATATGGGCTCTTGGTTAAATCAACAATAATGCATATAAGAGCCACTTCAACAATTTAATTATGGTCTTCTCCTATCGACCCCCAAAGAAAAGAAAAAAATAAAACTATTTACACGGGAAAGCTCCCAACAAGCAAAAGAAGAACGGGAAATCTTTTGGGTTTTCTTTTTGATTATTACTACTACAGCAAGAAAAATAAACTAACTAAAAGTTACACTATTTTTTTTGTTTTTCTTAAGGTTTAACAAACACACAAGAAGAAAGCAGGAAAAAGAAAATAAACTAGCATGGATAGTACAGTGAAAGAGTATGAGCACCGACATCTAGCAATGAGTGTGTGAACATAAATGTAATGTCGGTGAGAGATACGTACTCCCCCAAGCTTAGGCTTTTGGCCTAAGTTGGTTTATTGCCACGGATGGCCAGGCGGATATCCATAGTTGTAGCCAGGGTCGTACTGAGATGCGGCAGTTATTGCCTCCTGAGCTGCACGTGGCGGCGAGCTGCCTCCGCACTCCTCTCGTACTCATCTGCCTCCTCTCTGGTAATAACATATCTTCCTTTTGCCTGATAATCAAAGAAGGCAGGAGCAGGGAGAGTAATACGGACAGCCCGACGTTTGTCAAAGATTAAGCGATACCGGAGAGGTGATTCATTCCTCTCGATAAACTGGTGGTGGACCATAGCATTATAGTCTAAATAAGTAGGAGGCAACTCAATATCATCCTCACGAATGTCCACACCAAGAAAATCAGCTAAGCGGGTTGCATAAATTCCTCCAAATAAATCTCCATTAAATCTATTATGGTGCAACCTACGTGCAACAATGGCTCCCAAGTAATAAGTTTTGTCTCCTAACACAGCACTCCTAAGAATACTGAGATCAGGGACACACATGTGACATGCTTCATCTTTACCATTTATGCACCTACCTATGAAGAGAGCAAAATAATGTATAGCGGGAAAATGAATGCTCCCTATGGTAGCTTGTGCTATATCTCTAGATTCCCCCACAGTTATACTAGCAAGAAAATTTCTAAATTCAGATTTGCGAGGTTCACTAGCACTACCCCATTGTGGAAGTTTGCAAGCAGCGGTAAAATCCTCTAAGTCCATAGTATAAGATTTTTCATAGAGATCAAACAGGACAGTTGGAGAATTACGTGAAGATGAAAATTCAAACCTCCTCACAAATGAACTAGTGAGATAGTGGTATTGGCGGCACTTCTCTGCCTCGAAGCTCACAAGATCAGCGTTACGCAAATATGCGTTAAATTCTTCCTTGATTCCCGCTCGATCCATAATGTTTTCTGAAGACCATTCACAAGGCCGCACTGGAGCATCCCTTGGTGGCTCATCGTCAGCACCACGCATTGCAAGCCTGGGTCCTTGCTTCCTTGAAGAACCACCTTGGAACATTTTCCTAAGCATATTTCTTCCTCTGAAAAATTTCTGAAATTTTCAGTCACTTCAAATAAAATTAAACCAAACTCCACAAAATTGATAGCAACTACTCCTACAAGTGCCTAGAGACTATATCATGCATTAGAACTACTTGGAACCATATAAATTTGACATGCAAGCTCAAGAACATGGTCACCTAGGCAGCACAAATTTGCAATGAATAGAGCACTAGAACAAAAACTAATTGGACCAATGGAGGAGTCACATACCAAGGAACAATCTCCCCAAGCAGTTTTGTGAGAGGTGCTTTGAGCAAGGAGATCGAAAATCGCAGCAAAATGAGCTAGAACTCGTGCTTGAGCTGGATATTGGTGTTTGTGGGAGGAAGAAGGAGTGTGTGGGTGTAGGAATAAGTGGAGGGGGCCACCGTGGGCCGACGAGGCAGGGGGGCGCACCCGGGGGGTAGGGCGCGCCCTCCACCCTCGTGGCCAGGTGCTTGCCCCTCCTGCTGTGTTCTCAGTGCCAGATATTCTCAAATATTCCAGAAAAAATCATATTCCATTTTCAGGGCATTTGGAGAACTTTTATTTTTGGGGTATTTTTATATTGCACGGATAAATCAGAAAACAGACAGAAAAATACTATTTTTACTTTATTTCAAGTAAATAACAGAAAGTAGAAAGAGGGTACAGAAGGTTGTGCCTTCTAGTTTCATCCATCTCATGCTCATCAAAAGGAATCCACTAACAAGGTTGATCAAGTCTTGTTAACAAACTCATTCCAAATAACATGAAACCGGAGAAATTTCGAATAACACTATGTTACCTCAACGGGGATATGCACATCCCCAACAATAAGAATATCATATTTCTTCTTGACAGTAGGAAGAGGAAATTCAAAACCTCCAAATATAATCGATAGAATTTTTCCAATAGAATTGATACTATGAACTTGAGGTTGTTTCCTCGGAAAGTGTACCGTATGCTCGTTACCATTAACATGAAAAGTGACATTGCCTTTGTTGCAATCAATAACAGCCCCTGCAGTATTCAAAAAGGGTCTTCCAAGAATAATAGACATACTATCGTCCTCGGGAATATCAAGAATAACAAAGTCCGTTAAAATAGTAACGTTTGCAACCACAACAGGCACATCCTCACAAATACCGACAGGTATAGCAGTTGATTTATCATCCATTTGCAAAAATATTTCAGTAGGTGTCAACTTATTCAAATCAAGTCTACGATATAAAGAGAGAGGCATAACACTAACACCGGCTCCAAGATCACATAAAGCAGTTTTAACATAGTTTCTTTTAATGGAGCATGGTATAGTGGGTACTCCTGGATCTCCTAGTTTCTTAGGTATTCCACCCTTAAAAGTATAATTAGCAAGCATGGTGGAAATCTCAGCTTCAGGTATCTTTCTCTTATTTGTAACAATATCTTTCATATACTTAGCATAAGGATTCATTTTGAGCATATCAGTTAATCGCATATGCAAAAAGATAGGTCTAATCATTTCAGCAAAGAGCTCAAAATCCTCATCATCCTTTTTCTTGGATGGTTTGGGAGGAAAAGGCATAGGTTTCTGAACCCATGGTTCCCTTTCTTTACCATGTTTCCTAGCAACAAAGTCTCTCTTATCATAACGTTGATTCTTTGATTGTGGGTTATCAAGATCAACAGCAGGTTCAATTTCTACATCATTGTCATTACTAGGTTCAGCATCATCATGAACATCATCATTAACATTTTCATTGGGTTCATGTTCATTACCATTAACATGAAACCGGAGAAATTTCGAATAACATGGAACTGGAGAAATTTCGAATAACACTATGTTACCTCAACGGGGATATGCACATCCCCAATAATAAGAATGTCATATTTCTTCTTGACAGTATGAAGAGGAAATTCAAAACCTCCAAAAATTATCGATGGAAATTTTCCAATAGAGTTGATACTATGAACTTGAGGTTGCTTCCTCGAAAAGTGTACCGTATGCTCATTACCATTAACATGAAAAGTGACATTGCCTTTGTTGCAGTCAATAACAGCCCCTGCAGTATTCAAAAAGGGTCTTCCAAGAATAATAGACATACTATCGTCCTCGGGAATATCAAGAATAACAAAGTCCATTAAAATAGTAACGTTTGCAACCACAACAGGCACATCCTCACAAATACCGACAGGTATAGCAGTTGATTTATCAGCCATTTGCAAAGATATTTCAGTGGGTGTCAACTTATTCAAGTCAAGTCTACGATATAAAGAGAGAGGCATACCACTAACAACGGCTCCAAGATCACATAAAGCGGTTTTAACATAGTTTCTTTTAATGGAGCATGGTATAGTGGGTACTCCTGGATCTCCTAGTTTCTTTGGTATTCCACCCTTAAAAGTATAATTAGCAAGCATGGTGGAAATTTCAGCTTCCGGTATCTTTCTCTTGTTAGTAACAATATCCTTCATATACTTAGCACAAGGATTCATTTTGAGCATATCAGTTAGTCGCATACGCAAGAAGATAGGTCTAATCATTTCAGCAAAGCGCTCAAAATCCTCATCATCCTTTTTCTTGGATGGTTTCGGTGGAAAAGGCACGGGTTTCTGAACCCATGGCTCCCTTTCTTTACCGTGCTTCCTAGCAACAAAGTCTCTCTTATCATAACGTTGATTCTTTGATTGTGGGTTATCAAGATCAACAGCAGGTTCAATTTCTACATCATTATCATTACTAGGTTTATGTTCATTACCAGATTATGTTTCAGCATCAGAAATAGAAATATCATTTGGATTCTCAGGTGGTTCAGCAATAGGTTCACTAGAAGCATGCAAAGTCCTATCATTTTTCTTTTTCTTCTTTTTAGAAGGACTAGGTGCATCAATATTATTTCTCTGAGAATCTTGCTCAATTCTCTTAGGGTGGCCTTCAGTATACAAAGGTTCCTGAGTCATTCTACCAGTTCTAGTAGCCACTCTAACAACATAATCATTTTTCTTACTATTCATTTCACTGAGCAAATCATTTTGAGCCTTAAGTACTTGTTCTACTTGAGTGGTAACCATAGAAGCATGTTTACTAATAAGTTTAAGTTCACCTTTAACATTAGCCATATAATCACCCAAGTGTTCAATTATATAAGCATTTTGTTTTAATTGTCTACCAAAATAAGCATTGAAATCTTCTTGCTTAACCATAAAGTTATCAAACTCATCCAAGCAGTGGCTAGCAATTTTAGTAGGTGGGATTTCAGCTTTATCATATCTATAGAGAGAATTCACCTTTACTACCTGTGTCGGGTTATCAAGACCATGAGTTTCTTCAATAGGTAATGGATTAGGATCACAAGTTTATTCAACACGCGGTAAATTAAGACCATGTATTTCTTCAATAGGAGGTAAATTCTTAACATCTTCAGCTTTAATACCCTTTTCTTTCATAGATTTCTTTGCCTCTTGCATATCTTCAGGACTGAGAAATAGAACATCTCTCTTCTTTTGAGTTGGTTTAGGAATAGACTCAGGAATTGGCTTAGGAGCTGGCTCAGGAAGTGTCCAATTATTTTCATTTGTCAATATATTATTCAATAGAATTTCAGCTTCATCCGGTGCTCTTTCCCTGAAAACAGAACCAGCACAACTATCCAGGTAATCTCTGGACATTATAAAAGATATCAAGTATTTCATTTTTCTTAAGAGGATGATTAGGCAAAGCATTAAGTAACTTGAGAAGCCTCCCCCAAGCTTGTGGGAGACTCTCTTCTTCAATTTGCACAAAATTGTATATTTCCCTCAAAGCAGCTTGTTTCTTATGAGCAGGGAAATATTTAGCAGAGAAGTAATAAATCATATCCTGGGGACTACGCACACAACCAGGATCAAGAGAATTAAACCATATCTTAGCATCACCCTTTAATGAGAACGGAAATATTTTAAGGATATATAGGTAGCGAGATTTGTCATCATTAGTGAACAGGGTGGCTACATCATTTAATTTAGTAAGATGTGCCACAACAGTTTCAGATTCATAGCCATGAAAAGGATCAGATTCAACCAAAGTAATTATATCAGGATCAATAGAGAATTCATAATCCTTATCAGTAACACAGATAGGTGAAGTAGCAAAAGCAGGGTCAGGTTTCATTCTATCATTAAGAGATTGCTGCTTCCATTTAGCTAATAACCTCTTGAGTTCATATCTATCTTTGCAAGCTAAAATAGCTAAAGTAGCTTCTTTATCAAAAACATAACCCTCAGGAATAACAGGCAAGTCTTCATCATCACTTTCATCAATATAATCAGTTTCAATAATTTCTTTCTCTCTAACCCTAGCAATTTGTTCATCAAGAAATTCACTAAGTGGCACAGTAGTATCAAGCATAGAATTAGTTTCATCATAAGTATCATGCATAGTAGAAGTGGCATCATCAATAACATGCGACATATCAGAACGAATAGCAGAAGCAGGTTTAGGTGTCGCAAGCTTACTCAAAACAGAAGGTGAATCAAGTGCAGAGCTAGATGGCAGTTCCTTACCTCCCCTCGTAGTTGAGGGATAAATTGTTGTCTTAGCGTCTTTCAAGTTCTTCATAGTGACCAGCAGATATAAATCCCAAGTGACTCAAAGAATAGAGCTATGCTCCCCAGCAACGGCGCTAGAAAATAGTGTTGATAACCCACAAGTATAGGGGATCGCAACAGTTTTCGAGGGTAGAGTATTCAACCCAAATTTATTGATTCGACACAAGGGGAGCCAAAGAATATTCTCAAGTATTAGCAGTTGAGTTGTCAATTCAATCACACCTGGATAACTTAGTATCTGCAGCAAAATATTTAGTAGCAGAGTAATATGATAGTAGTGGTAACGGTAACAAAAGTAACGGTAGCAAAAGTAATATTTTTGGTGTTTTGTAGTGATTGTAACAGTAGCAACGGAAAAGTAAATAAGCGAAGAACAATATGTGAAAAGCTCGTAGGCATTGTATCGGTGATGCAGAATTATGCCGGATGCGGTTCATCATGTAACATTCATAACATAGGGTGACACAGAACTAGCTCCAATTCATCAATGTAATGTAGGCATGTATTTCGAATATAGTCATACGTGCTTATGGAAAAGAACTTGCATGACATCTTTTGTCCTACCCTCCCGTGGCAGCGGGGTCCTAATGGAAACTAAGGGATATTAAGGCCTCCTTTTAATAGAGTACCGGAACAAAGCATTAGCACATAGTGAATACATGAACTCCTCAAACTATGGTCATCACCGGGAGTGGTCCCGATTATTGTCACTTCGGGGTTGCCGGATCATAACACATAGTAGGTGACTATAGACTTGCAAGATAGGATCAAGAACTCACATATATTCATGAAAACATAATAGGTTCAGATCTGAAATCATGGCACTCGGGCCCTAGTGACAAGCATTAAGCATAGCAAAGTCATAGCAACATCAATCTCAGAACATAGTGGATACTAGGGATCAAACCCTAACAAAACTAACTCGATTACATGATAGCTCTGATCCAACCCATCACCGTCCAGCAAGCCTATGATGGAATTACTCACGCACGGCGGTGAGCATCATGAAATTTGTGATGGAGGATGGTTGATGATGACGACGGCGACGAATCCCCCTCTCGGGAGCCCCGAACGGACTCCAGATCAGCCCTCCCGAGAGGTTTTAGGGCTTGGCGGCGGCTCCGTATCGTAAAACGCGATGAATCCTTCTCTCTGATTTTTTTCTCCCCGAAAGTGAATATATGGAGTTGGAGTTGAGGTCGGTGGAGCGTCAGGGGGCCCACGAGGTAGGGGGCGTGCCCTAGGGGGGCAGGCGTGCCCCCCACCCTCGTGGGCAGGGTGTGGGCCCCCTGACGTGGATTTTTCTTCCGGTATTTTTCTTATTTTCCAAATAGATGTTCCGTGGAGTTTTAGGTCATTCCGAGAACTTTTGTTTCTGCACATAAATAACACCATGGAAAGTCTACTGAAAACAGCGTCAGTCCGGGTTAGTTCCATTCAAATCATGCAAGTTAGAGTCCAAAACAAGGGCAAAAGTGTTTGGAAAAGTAGATACGACGGAGACGTATCACATCTCATCTTGAGTAATCCTCACCCACACAAGTTCACCAAGCACAAGAACACCTAGCCTCAGGAGGTTGTTCTTCCGCTTGTACTATTCATCCTCGGCCCAAGAGGCAATCCATCACCACCACACTGGAGTAGGGTATTAAACCACAACGGTGGCCCGAGCCAGTATAAATCTTGTGTCCCCTGTGTTGCAAGTTTGTCGAGCTAGCCTTAGAGATTCCGGTGAGGCTGAGGGCGTGATTCGGTAGGGGGAGATCTTCGCGCGCACCCCAGTGTTCGAACCTTGAGGGTTTTGCCGGAACCCGAGATCCGACAGATTCTTAGAGTATATGTAGTAGTACTGTAGTATGTGTAATATGGGTGGATGGGAGTGAGTCTTGATAGTTGATACAAAGGTTTTGCTCTAGTAGCTGAAATAATTTTATAGCCTTTGTTTTCTTTTGTTTAGACAACTAAGACTTGCCATGGGACAATTTTGAAAATGAAATGAAATTAACCAAGTATAACTTTGCACAAGAGCAAGTCTTTCAAGACTTGGAAGTTGAGACATTGTAGGGAAGTGATGTTTGAACATGCTCAGCCCCATCTTGTTAATTTTAGTGGACTTGATGGCACTTGTGGATTAAATTGTCTAGAGGAACTTAGTTGAAAGGTGGGTGAGATTATGCCAAAAATTTGTGTTGTATATCTCAACATGGTGTTACAGCCTCCGGCTAGTACCATGTCCTTTGCTACTATATGCGCATTTACGTGTGTAAATGGGGTTTCGTCACCCTTCCTGATGTTATGTGGTGGACTCCGCTGGCCAAAGAATGATCCACCAAGAGCGATATCTCGGATTTCGGCTATGAGTTTATTACCGTACGTAGTGGCAACACTACAAACGAATATTATTTGGCTTTCTCTTGAATGGATGTGTATGTGGTAAATAAAGGGGACCGACTAAAAGAGCTCAAAAGAGACATCATCGCTAAAGGTCCATAGTTCCCAAACATTAAGCCACAGCAGAAACCTATGTGAAAGATCGTGGATGACGCCTAGAGGGCGCTGAATAGGCACTTTAAAATAATTACGGTTTAGGCTTGAACAAATGCGGAATAAAACCAGCGTTTAATTTGTCAAGCACAAAACCTAAAACAACTAGGATCACCTATGTGCACTAACAACCTATGTTAAGCAAGATAAACAACTAGGTGATAGCAAGATATATATCATGAAACATGATACATCTCCAACGTATCTATAATTTTTGATTGTTCCATGCTATATTATATTCTGTTTTGGATGTTTAATGGGCTTTATTATACACTTTTATATTATTTTTGGGACTAACCTATTAACCAGAGGCCCAGCCCAAATTGTTGTTTTTTGCCTATTTCAGTGTTTCGAAGGAAAGGAATATCAAACGGAGTCCAAACGGAATGAAACCTTCAGGAATGTGATTTTCAGAACAAACGTGATCCAGAGGAATTGGAGTGGACGTCAAGAAATAACTGAGGAGGCCACGAGGTAGGGGGCGCGCCTACCCCCCTGGGCGCACCCTCCACCCTCGTGGGCCCCTCGTGGCTCCACCGACCTACTTCTTCCTCCTATATATACCTACGTACCCCCAAACCATCAGAAGCGACCACGAAAACCTAATTCCACCGCCGCAACCTTCTGTACCCATGAGATCCCATCTTGGGGCCTTTTCCGGCGTCCTGCCAGAGGGGGCATTGATCACGGAGGGCTTCTACATCAACACCATAGCCTCTCCGATGATGTGTGAGTAGTTTACCTCAGACCTTCGGGTCCATAGTTATTAGCTAGATGGCTTCTTCTCTCTCTTTGGATCTCAATACAAAATTCTCCACGATTGTCTTGGAGATCTATTTGATGTAACTCTTCTTTTTGCGGTGTGTTTGTCGAGATTCGATGAATTGTGGGTTTATGATCAAAATTATCTATGAACAATATTTGAATCTCCTCTGAATTCTTTTATGTATGATTGGTTATCTTTGCAAGTCTCTTCGAATTATCAGTTTGGTTTGGCCTACTAGATTGATCTTTCTTGCAATGGTAGAAGTGCCTAGCTTTGGGTTCAATCTTGCGGTGTCCTTTCCCAGTGACAACAGGGGCAGCAAGGCACGTATTGTATTGTTGCCATCGAGGATAAAAAGATGGGGTTTATATCATATTGGATGAGTTTATCCCTCTACATCATGTCATCTTGCTTAAAGCGTTACTCTGTTCTCATGAACTTAATACTCTAGATGCATGCTGGATAGCGATTGATGTGTGGAGTAATAGTAGTAGATGCAGAATCGTTTCGGTCTACTTGTCACGGACGTGATGCCTATATACATGATCATACCTAGATATTCTCATAACTATGCTTAATTCTATCAATTGCTCGACAGTAATTCGTTTACCCACCGTAATACTTATGCTATCTGGAGAGAAGCCACTAGTGAAACCTATGGCTCCCGGGTCTATTTTCATCATATTAATCTCCCAACAACAAGTTATTTCTATTACCATTTATTTTGCTTTCTTTACTTTTAGTCTTTATCATAAAAATACCAAAATATTATCTTATCATCTCTATCAGATCTCACTCTCGTAAGTGACCATGAAGGGATTGACAACCCCTTTATCGCGTTGGTTGTGAGGTTCTTATTGGTTTGTGTAGGTGCGTGGGACTTGAGTGTGGCCTCCTACTGGATTGATACCTTGGTTCTCAAAAACTGAGGGAAATACTTACGCTACTTTACTGCATCACCCTTTCCTCTTCAAGGTAAAACCAACGCAGTGCTCAAGAGGTAGCAAAACACTATGGCTATCACAAAGTAAAGTGCATAAGTAAAGGGCTCGGGTAAGAGATAACCGAGGCATGCGGAGATGAAGATGTATCTTGAAGTTCACACCCTTGCGGATGCTAATCTCCATTTGGAGCGGTGTGGAAGCACAATGCTCCCCAAGAAGCCACTAGGGCCACCTCTCCTCACGCCCTCACACAATGCAAGATGTCGTGATTCCACTAAGGGACCCTTGAGTGCGGTCACCGAACCCGTACAAATGGAGACCCTTGGGGCCGGTCACCCAACCCGTACACTTTGGCAACCCTTGGGGCAGTCACCGGTGAAGGAAATATGCCCTAGAGGCAATAATAAAGTTGTTATTTATATTTCCTTATATCATGATAAATGTTTATTATTCGTGCTAGAATTGTATTAACTGGAAACTTAGTACATGTGTGAATACATAGACAAAACAGAGTGTCCCTAGTATGCCTCTACTTGAATAGCTCGTTAATCAAAGATGGTTAAGTTTCCTGACCATAGACATGTGTTGTCATTTGATGAACGGGATCACATCATTAGAGAATGATGTGATGGACAAGACCCATCTGTTAGCTTAGCATAATGATCGTTAAGTTTTATTGTTATTGCTTTCTTCATGACTTATACATATTCCTCTGACTATGAGATTATGCAACTCCTGAATATCGGAGGAACACCTTGTGTGCTATCAAACGTCACAACTTAACTGGGTGATTATAAAGATGCACTACAGGTGTCTCCGAAGGTGTTTGTTGGGTTGGCATAGATCAAGATTAGGATTTGTCACTCTGAGTATCGGAGAGGTATCTCTGGGCCCTCTCGGTATTGCACATCACTATAAGCCTTGCAAGCAATGTGACTAATGAGTTAGTTGCGGGATGATGCATTATGGAACGAGTAAAGAGACTTGCCGGTAACGAGATTGAACTAGGTATGATGATACCGATGATCGAATCTCGGGCAAGTAACATACCGATGACAAAGGGAATAACGTATGTTGTTATTGCGGTTTGACCGATAAAGATCTTTGTAGAATATGTAGGAACCAATATGAGCATCCAGGTTCCGCTATTGGTTATTGACCAGAGATGTGTCTCAGTCATTTCTACATAGTTCTCGAACCCATAGGGTCTGCACGCTTAACGTTCGATGACGATTTGTATTATGAGTTATGTGTTTTGGTGACCGAAGTTTGTTCGGAATCCTGGATGAGATCACGGACATGACGAGGAGTCTCGAAATGGTCGAGAGGTAAAGATTGATATATTGGAAGGTGGTATTCGGACAACGGAATGGTTTCGTGTGACGCCCCCGATTCAATCGTACACTAATCATACACGCAAACATGTACGATCAAGATCAGGGACTCACGGGAAGATATCACAACACAACTCTAAAAATAAAATAAGTCATACAAGCATCATAATACAAGCCAGGGGCCTCGAGGGCTCGAATACAAGTGCTCGATCATAAACAAGTTGATAAGATGGCTACACAAACTGGGATACAGATCGAAAGAGGCGCAGGCGTCCTGCCTGGGATCATCCTAAACTACTCTTGGTCGTCGTTAGCGGCCTGCACGTAGTAGTAGGCACCTCCGGTATAGTAGGAGTCGTCGTCAACGGTGGCGTCTGGCTCCTGGGCTCCAACATCTGGTTGCGACAACCAGGTAGAAGGGAAAGGGGGAAAGAGGGAGAAAAGCAACCGTGAGTACTCATCCAAAGTACTCGCAAGCAAGGATCTACGCTACATATGCATGGGTATATGTGTAAAGGGCCATATCGGTGGACTGAACTGCAGAATGCCAGAATAAGAGGGGGATAGCTAATCCTGTCGAAGACTACGCTTCTGGCCTCCTCCATCTTGCAGCATGTAGAAGAGAGTAGATGGTAAGTTCACCAAGTAGCATCGCATAGCATAAACCTACCCGGCGATCCCCTCCTCGTCGCCCTGTTAGAGAGCGATCACCGGGTTATATCTGGCACTTGGAAGGGTGTGTTTTATTAAGTATCCGGTTCTAGTTGTCATAAGGTCAAGGTACAACTCCAAGTCGTCCTGTTACCGAAGATCACGGCTATTCGAATAGATAAACTTCCCTGCAGGGGTGCACCACATAACCCAACACGCTCGATCCCATTTGGCCGGACACACTTTCCTGGGTCATGCCCGGCCGCGGAAGATCAACACGTCGCAGCCCCACCTAGGCACAACAGAGAGGTCAGCACGCCGGTCTAAATCCTATGGTGCAGAGGTCTGGGCCCATCGCCCATTGCACACCTACACGTTGCGAACGCGGCCGAAAGCAGACCTAGCCCCCTTAATACAAGTGCGAGCTTATGGTCCAATGCGGCGCGCGGCGCTCAGTCGCTGACGTCACGAAGGCTTCGGCTGATACCACGACGTCGAGTGCCCATAACTGTTCCCGCGTAGTTGGTTAGTGCGTATAGGCCAGTGGCGAGACTCAGATCAAATACCAAGATCTCATTAAGCGTGTTAAGTATCCGCGAACGCCGACCAGGGCCAGGCCCACCTCTCTCCTAGATGGTCTCAACCTGCCCTGTCGCTCCGCCACAAAGTAACAGTCGGGGGCCGTCGGGAACCTAGGCCCACCTCTACAGGGATGGAGCCACCTTCCCCTTCAGCCACCATCTCCGAACAGTATCATAAGTAATGTAACAGTATAAAGTATATAGCATATGCCCGTGATCACCTCCCGAAGTGATCACGGCCCAGTAGTATAGCATGGAAGACGGACAAGAGTGTAGGGCCACTGATGGAACACTAGCATCCTATACTAAGCAGTAGGATAGCAGGTAAGGGTAACAACTGTAGCAACAATGACAGGCTATGCAACAGAATAGGATTAACCGAAAGCAGTAACATGTTACACTACTCTAATGCAAGCAGTAGAGAGGGAATAGGCGATATCTGGTGATCAAGGGGGGGGGCTTGCCCGGTTGCTCTGGCAAGAAGGAGGGGTTGTCAACACCGTAGTCGTACTGGGTAGCAGCGGCGTCGGTCTCGGTGTCTAGCGAGAGAAGAGGGGGAAGAAACAATAAATACAATGCAAACAAATGCTTGACGATGCATGACATGACAAAGCGTGATGCTAGGTGTGCCCAATCGCGGTAGTAGGTGATACCGGCGGAGGGGGAAACATGAGGGGGAAAGTTGCGAGTTCGATAGGTTAGGGAGGTGTGTCGGACGAACGGGTTGCATAACCGGATTCATCTTGTTGTTCTGAGCAACTATCATGTACAAAACATTTTCATCCGAGTTACTAATTATTTTATATTTATTTTCAAAGTTTTATTGAATTTCCAAATTACTAGATTTATTTTAATTCAAAAATAAAAGCAGATTAAACTTTTGTTACCTCGAGCTATCCTAGCCTATGTGTATGACAGTGGGGGCCAAGGGCCCAGTCAACTAGCCCAGTCAACATTGACCGGTCAAAGTGAACAGTGTATGTGGGTTCGCATGTCATTGACTTAGTTCCTTTAACCTATTTTAGCATAATAATCTAACAGTTGGTCCCACTTGTCATTGGGTCATATATTAACTAAGCTAGTTATTAAACTTAGCAGAGGGCAATTAGCCTAATGGGATGGTGGTTAGCCTCTAAACCAGATCAGGCAGCACCACGGGGAAGTGGTCAGGGACTTGGCGTGCGCGCGCCCAAGACGAAGACAGGCGTGACGCGGCCATCCGCGACCTGGCGAGGCTGGTAGAGCTAGCAGCGGTGGCGAGAGGGGTCATGTGGGGGGGGCGCAGCGTGGCAAGAGGCGCGCAGCATGCACGGGAGCAGAGCTCTGATGGCGGCGACAACGGCGACAGCGCAGGACAGCAACAACGGCTATAGAGAGCAAATGCAAGCATTGGTAGAGTAGTTTTAAGAGCAGCAGTTAGCAGGAGAAGTAGCAGCGGCGCCGACCAGAGCAGCAGCATGTAGTGCAGACGGGCGCTGGGCACGGCGGCTGTGGCTTGGCCAGGGGCGCGCAGGGGGTGTGGGCGCCTCTAGGAGCTTGTGGAGGCGGAGCTCGGGTCATGGCGGACGACAGCGCGGGGGTTTCACGAGACGGCATGCATTCGAGCTAGGGGAGAGACGGGAAGACGGAAGGGCTCACAGCGATGGTGAGTAGCAGGGCGCAGCGAAGATGGTGCATCCCCGGCGGACGCCATGGCCTTGAGGAGGAAGGCTCTGGCGCGAGCTCCCCTGCTCGACGTGGGTGCGGGCCTGCCGGCGGAGGAGGGTGCGGGCGTCGCGCGGAAGGAGCCGGTGGTGTTGGCCGGCTTGCTTCGATGGCCGACTAGGCGGGGGGCGCCGGTGACGAGGCAGTGGACGGGCGGCTCAGGCGAGCACACATGCGCTCCGGTGAGCGCCGCCCATGGCCGGGCGTGGAGATCCAGGTGGCAGCGTGAGGACAGCGGGAGAAGCTGCGGGGCGGCATGGTCGGACGAGCATGAAAGGGGTCAAGCACTAGCGCGAGCGCTTCCCTCTGTGGGTGGCGGCGCGAGGAGGAAAGAGGCAAGGAGCGAGGGGATCTGGAGAGATGGGATCGATCAGAAGGCTGGGCTCACGATCGGCTAGGTTAAGGGGGATTTAGGCGGGCCTTGGGCCATGTTGTTGCCAGATGGCCAAAATCCCGGGGTACTCTATTTTCTTATACCTTTTAATTTCCTTTACTGTTTTCCTTTTTCACTGTTGTTTGCATTTTTTTATTAGGCCACACTTGAACTTTTGTTCAATGTGAAACTTGACGCACAATTTCTTGGCAATATTATGGGCTGGCACAAAAAGTTTCAAAGCATTTGGGAGAGTTCAACTATTTTTAGCAATTGAAAAGGTCAGATAATTAGCCGCTTGTATGCTGTTATAATTTCTGATGGCATTCTAAACATCTCCAAAATGTTTGTTTAATGTAAGACAATTATGTAGTGAATATTTCCAACCTAAGGAACATTTTAGTTTTGCAGTTTGAAGAAATTTTATTTTGACTTTATTTTAAATTTTGAATTTGAACTCGATTTGGACCGAAGTGCGGTTCCGCAAATTAATTGTGATGACATGGCACCATTAGTGTGTGATTACTGTAGATGAACTACCGGGGTGTTACATTTCGAGAGGTTCGGGTATTTTACCGGAGTACCGAGGGGTTACCGGAACCCCCCAGGGGAAGTCATGGGCCTCATGGGCCACGGGAGAGAGAGGGTGTCGGAGTCAAAACCGGCAGATCTCGGGTAGGGGGTCCCAAGCTGTGTGTCATGGATCGATGTGTAACAGGAGACAGGGGACACGATGTTTACCCAGGTTCGGGCCCTCTTACACTACAAAAAAAAATACACTTCCATGATGATACGTGTTTGTCACAGTAGGTCACGTTTTTCTGTCGTGCATGTACATTCATGACAAATTTATAACAGAATCAAGATAGTCATACATGTGCTGTCGTAGAAGTGTTCCATGACATTACCAAAATTATCATCACGGAAGTGTCCACTTCCATGACGATAAATCGCGCGTCACAGAAGTGCTTTCGTCAAGGGTGACGGACACGTGGCATCCACCGTAACGGAACACCATTAAGCTATCGGGTCCGGTTTTGGATCCGATAACCCGTTAACAGCCCCGACCAATGGGGATTTTCCACGTGTAAAATCATCATTGGCTGGAGGGAACACGTGTCGGCTCGCTGTTGGGACAGATGTCATCCACTCATTGGACCCAAAGCGCCTACGATACGTCGACATGTGGCACGGCCCAACAGAGGCCCATTCATGTGAAAAGGCCGGCCCGTTTGACTTGGTAAAAAGGTGGCGGGCCAGCCCACGGCAAGCCTGTTAACGGCCTGTTTGCATATAGCCCATTTATAGCCCGCTAACCCAGGGCCCGTTTACGGCCTATCCGAATTAGGCCCAGTAGCATAATCTGGGCCGTCCAATATAATTCCAGCCCGTTTTAACTTCCGGCCCATGTATGGCCCATGACGTCTTTCGCCCATATGAGGCCCTTAGTAACCCTTGGCCCATTAACGGTAAGTGGTAAAACTGGCCCGTAATGAACAGTGTATCTCTTTATACCCATTAACGGCCCATTATACCGTTGGGCAGTTTCCAGCCCATGTTATCTTTTGGCCTTCTCAGGGCCCATTTATTCTTGGGCTCATTTCCAGCATTCGTTTACTTTCGGCCCGTTACTATCATTTTCTGCTTGTGGGCCAAATTCAGGCCGTGGTTACAGTCGGCCCGTTTGTGGCCCGTTAATACGTTGGGCCGTTTTCATGGCGTCATCAAATACGGCCGATTAACGATGGCCATTATGGTCGGCCCGTTATGGTCGGCCCATGAACGGACGATTTCAACTCTAGCCCATTTACGACCATAATGTGGTATGTTATTGGCCCATGTTTGGCCAACCGATCATACGGACCGTAGAAGGCCCATTGATGATACGGCCCATAGAAGGCCCATTGTGTCTATGGCCCGTATAAGGCCCATTGTTTCTACGCCCCGTAGAAGGCCCATTGTTTCTACGGCCCTTAGAAGGCCCATTGTTTCTACGCCCCGTAGGAGGCCCATGTTAACTATAGTAAATATGTAGCCCGTGGTTAATGTGACCTAGTTTTAAAAAATAGGCTATTGCGGCCACTAGCAAACCACGGAAAAAGAAGTGCACTGACTACAAGAAAACAAATAAACAAGACAATAAGGAAATAAATAGGCAAGCAACTTACGCTAGGCTATCACGGCTATTACACATATTACATCCACTGGGCATCAGAGTTCACCACCTATGCAAATATAGGGAACAAAGCAGCATATAAACGCCATGGCAAAACAAGTCCAGAACTGAAACCACTTCAGAAGAGCTCAAGAAATAATATCCTGGGTACCCATAATGCTAGCAAGATGCTTAGCAAGATTATTAACTTTCTCTTGTTTGGTGCTTAAATCCTCCAGCACTTGATGTTGCACCAGAAAGTATGCATCTGAATTCTGCAGGGACTTCCTCAGTCCTTCGGCTTCCTGTCGCATAACATCTGATCGATGTCTTTCAACTTGAAGTTGAGACTCAAGAAGCCGAATTGATTCAGGCAGCGAGTTCGAAGAGCTGGTGCCAGCAGTAGTAGCCAGTAACTCGAACACTACATCAAGACAGGACTTTGGGGTTGTCTCAGTGTCTTCAATATAGTTTTTATCAGCTTTCTTGGAGACCAACAGGGATGTCTCACTATCTTGAACCTTATCTGCATTACTTCCTGTACCATTGCATAACGGGGTACTCTTCTCCAATATTTTATCCGCATTCTAAAAGAGAAACAAACAAACAGATCACAGGTTTACAATGTAGTATATGAAACTCATTTTGGTAAACCAGTTCAGTAGTAAGGTGGACAGGATAACAACATGAAACAAACATATATCTATGTAGTATGGTCACTGTATGGTCTATATCATTCTAGTTTATGTTGCCAAATCAAGATAGATACAGTTCGAATCATATCTATTTAAGACAAAGCAGCTTAGACAGAATATAAGTGTGGGAAACTACACAGCAATAACAACACTTGTAAGGTGCATGACATGAGAATATAACTGTTTATTCAATTGAAACTAAAATCAACATAGAGAAAATTACAACAGCAAACACATTACAGAAACAGGTTTAAAACATACCTGGTTGCGCCATTGGAGTTTCAATTGCATCCTCCAAATTTGAAATTAGTTGGTATGAGTAAATACAGTGATGCAAGAGTAAAGTAGTATGAACCATAGCTACGGAACCTGACCTGAGAACAATTCTTCTTCTGCTTTAAGCATTGACTTGGGGTTCGGAGTGGTGGTCCTCGTGCTTTGGGCACTGCAGTTGCCTTACTAACTGCTCGTGTTTGGGTGCTCTGTGGTGGAGATGGTGTTGTGTCAACGGGAACTGGGTTACTATCTGCTGGGGTTGGGGTTAGAAGGGGTGTAGCTGGTTCTCTGTCCAACTGGGTAGGGGTACAATCTGCGTGAGTCTGGGTTATGTGTGGTGGGGCTGGTTCTTGGGCAAGTACAACCGTGGTTCTATCTCCATCGACAGGTAGCACGATCTTTTCTGAAGACCGTGTTTTTACTCCCACAGATACTGCCATCACCCCCTCCAATTGCAATGGCTGATAAACAAGAAAAGTAATTGAATGTACAGACATTGTAAGATAGACAGGTGCAATGGATAGTAGGGAAGAAAACAGGGCATGAAATAATTCACATTTATGTTGTCTAACTAAACAGAATAGAAGGACATAATTTCACATATATGATGGCTAATTAAACAGGATAGCATGACACAATTTCACATGTATGATGGCTAACTAAACAGGATAGAATGGCATACTTCAAAATATGATGACTATGTAAATAGGATGACATGATATAACTATACGATGTGTCTATTAAAGTGGTTGGCATGCCATAAATCACAAACATGCCGTCGATGGAAACATGATGGCATGATATAATTCACGGATAGAATGACATAATTCAAAATATGATGACTATGTGAACAGGATGAGATGATATAACTATATTATGTCTTTAGAAAATGGGTTGGCATGCCATAATTCAGATACATGTTGTCTATGTAAACATCATGGCATGATATAATTCATATATATGATTTGTATACTAAGGAAGTGAGCAGAGGGCAATCGCATATATGATGTGTCAACTAAGGAGATGGCATTCAATATCGTGTATATGATGTAAAAACTAAGCATTGCAATACAACATATGCATGATATGAGTAATATAACCCTGCCAAGTTTGAGCATACACCTCAGGGGGATAATAGGACTTGTCATCTGCCTCTGAATCCTCCTTTGAAGAGCTATCTGTAACCAGCAAGATATCTGCTTCACCAGGTAGCATTGTCTGCTCTAAAGACCTTGTTTTCACTCCAGATTTCTCCATCACCAATTCAAATGGCTGATGAACAGGGAGAGCAGTTGAATATACAAACATTGTCGACAAAAGCAATGAGAAATACAACAAAAGGACGGCATGATATAATTCACATATATGACGCTTGGCTAAACAGCATGGCATTGCATAATTCACATATATAATGCCTTGCAACAAGATAGCATTGCATAATTCACATATATAATGTCTTGCAACAAGATGGTATTGCATAATTCACATATATGGTAATTAGACACTAAACAGGTGGCATTCACACAAAGCATGTCTAAACTAAGCAAATGACATAGCAATGCAAGATACCATACGCACGATATGAGCATCATAACCCTGCCAAGTTAGAGCATGCACCTCGGGGGGGAATAGGACTGGTCATCTGTCTCTGAATCCTCCTCTGATGAGCTATCTGTAACCAGCAAGACATGCGCTTCGTCAGATAGCATTGTCTGCTCTGAAGACCTTGTTTCCACTCCAGATTTTTCCATGACCGTGCCAAATAGCTGATGCACAGGAAGAGTAATTGAATGTACTAAAATTGTTGACAAATTTAACACGTAATAAAAAAACGATGTCATGATATAATTCACATATAAGATGACTGGCTAACCAGGGTGGCATTGCAAAATTCACATATATGATGCCTGGCTAAACAAGATGGCATTGCATGATTCACATATACGATAAAGAAACTAAACAGATGGCATTGACACAAAGCATGTCTAAACTAAGCAGATGACATCTTTGATGTATACAGTAAGCAATGCAAGGCACCATATGCATGATATTACCAACATCAGCATGGCAAGTTAGAGCGAAGACCTCATGGGGTAAATAGGAGTGGTCTTCTGCTTCTGAATCCCCCTCAGAACAGTTATCTTCCTCTTGATTACGATCCGAAATGGGTGGAGGGGGGCTGCCTTTGCGCCCACCATGGAGCGACGTCTGCATGAAATTTTATTGCCATGCAAGGCTCGTCTCTTTTGCTCTACATGTTCAGTTCCATTGTGTACAATAACTGACATGCATAGGAGTAAATCATAGTGAGATTATGTAAGGAGTGCATGCACAAATCCAGAGTGATGGTAGCAAACTGTGGATAGACCCAAAACAAATGATAGCAGGCAGATAATAGCTTTAGTTAAAAAATACAGATAATGGCTCCTTTAATGTTTGTTTGCACCCAACATGAAACTCATAGTAGACACCCGAGATTAACCAGATAGTAGACAGATAGTATTGATTGCGGCCCCAATATGTACCCCACAACCATTTAAAAACTCAAGTTTCAGCATAAGTTTGGACCTGAGTCGGAGTCTAATAGGTGAATGCGACGATAAAGTAGCATGTCATCATATTAAGCGATGCATAACGTAAGCAGACACGGAAGAGTGTGACCTCTCTTGCGGACCCGTGTAGTCCTCAAGGTCATCTGCTCAGTTGATGATGGTAATGCAGTTGTCGTGGCTGCCGGCGGCGAGGAAGAAGATCTGAGGCGGCGAAAGACAGTCTAGAGAGCGGATCCCTGCTGTGGTGAACCCTTCCGTCGTTGGAGCAGATGAGCTGGGGTGGAACACAGCACCGCAGGAGCAGGACAAACCACACAAGGTTTTCTTTGACACATATCTATAACAGAAGTAATTGTGTAAGGTTTGTTTGAATTTGAGGATTCTAACAATGCAGGGATAGGAAATAGACAGGAATAGGATAAGAATGCACGTGCAAAACACAGAATTTAAAAACACAGGATTTCTGCCAATCTGGGTGTTTGGTTCACAAGAGTTGGAAGATCACAGGATGCAAAGAAGCATGGTGAGATTAAGTCAAACCACAAGAAGTGTACAACCTCTTTGGCGAAGCCATGTCGATCTCAGCGTGATTGGGTTGGCCAGTGAGGATGCTCCGGCTGACTTGGCTGTCGGAGGAGGGGAAGAAGATCTTAGGCGTCTGGAGATGGAGCCCGAGGTACTGCTCCGCTGTGATGGAGGGTTTCATCATTGGAGCAGCTCCAGTGAGTTGTACGACGCCGAGGCTGAAGCAGGACAAGAGAGACAACGTTAACCTGAGTGGAATTCTAATAGCATCTCCAATAGATGACGTAAAATACATAACCACAAAGTGCTAGATGTATACATCAGCCGCTCATCTCTGAACTTAACTGTCGAAACTGAATTTAACTGTCGAAATTGAACTTAACTGTCGAAACTGCATTTTGCTGTCGAAACTGAATTTTACTACCGAAACTGAACGCACTAGAGGTGAGGCTACAAGTCAGTCGACTGACTTTTTCATCTCTGGCCAGTCGATTTTGCAGCCGTTGGATACGAAATCAAGGGCCTGCAGTTCATCTTCAACCTCCACCCCCCTGAGCCGCCAGCCACCACCGGCCAAACAGCCGCCCCCCGCCGCCCGTGGTTGGCGGTGCGCCACCCCGCCCGCCCCGAAAACACTCCCAACCGCCGGTCCGCCGCCGCCCCGGCCATCCCTGTAGGCCCCCCCGTGCCGACCTTTTTCTCCGACGATCCCCACGCCACCGCCCCACCACCGCCGGCGACCACCGCCCCCACCCTGAACCCTAAGATAGATAGTGGGGTACCTCTCCGGTGAGCCCCCCTCCCCGCTGCGGCTGGTTCTTCCTTAACTCCGGCGAGCCCCCCACCCCCTGAAAATCGACTGAACCAAAAGTCGATTCAGTCGACTGAAGTGTAGCTAAATCGGAGCAGCAGCAAGAGCAAGAGCGAGAGCAGCAGCGCGAGCAAGAGCAGACTAGGCAGGGGACCGAGAGCAAGAGCGCAGCAGCAGCGCCGTAACACCCCAAAAATTTAACCATGTTTTGTTTATTAAAATTTTGCTAAGAAATTAATTTTTTCTGTATCTGGATTTATTTTTGATCTCAGAATCGCTCTTTTCTTCTAAGTTCTGGAGTTTTCACCCCAAGTGAAAACTTTCCAATTATTATTGGACTTGTTTACCCTCTCAAATAAAACAATTCTTTTATCAGTGGGATTATTTATAATTATTTTTCCCTGAGCTTTATTTCTCTAAAATGGGTTTTCATAAGTCTTAGGGTCCCATTTGCACTGCAACCCTTTGATAAATTCATCTAAAAATCCCACCAAAATTTGGGGATGACATGTGATGTTCCTAGATCACTTTTGTGCAAAAATACCCTTTAGTCATTTGGAAATTTTGAGCTTTTCCCCAGGTTTTCAAATCTGGTCCAGTTTGCACTTTTGCACTACATCCTATTTATATATATTTCTTTAAAACTTCCACCAAAATTAGGGGATGTTAGTAGGAGTATATTATTCAACTTTATGCAAAAACCCACTAGTGTTCTATGGAAAATTTGAGCAAAACATCCTCTTTTGCTCTCTGGTCCAGTTTGGCTTTTTCTACAGCAACTCTGATTTTTGTTGCTCTAATGCCCATAATCTTTCTCCTGCTTATCAACCACCCTGCAAAACCATTGAGTCCAGGAGAATGCACCTATTGGAGTATTTTTGGTCCATGAAACTATGCCTTTTACTCTCTGTCCAGAAAGGTTTTCCCAAAAACTTGCACTATCAAGTTTCTAGTCTTGACCAACTGACCTTACCACCCTCTTTTGCATCTAGAGAGACACTAGTCTGGAGAGTTTGGCCACCCCAAGAAATGCCTAGGTGCCCTTGGCATTTTGTCAAACACCTTATGTGCATGGTCAGATTTGACATAGCTTTTAGTTTGCACACTGGACCTGCTTGCTTTGCCTAACCAGCATGTCTCAGGGCTCTACACTAGTCTATAGCTCCACACTGTTAAACCCCATGTGGATTGGAGCCCTCTGGCATGCCGCGGCATTTTTCCGAATAGCTCGCGTGCGTGCGCTGGGCACGCCCAGAGCACACGTTTTGCACGCGCGCACACCGGGTCGCCACGTCCCACTGCCGTCGCCCCGCGCTCATTCTGGCCCTTCCCCACTCGCAGCCGACACGCCCCGACTCCTCCCTCGCCGTAGAGCCGCTCCTGTAGCTCCACAGCGCCGCCGTCAGGTCGGCCGTGGCCGCTAGCGGCCAGCCACAGCAGGCCCCTGCCATGGACGGCGCCGCCCGAGCCACAGCCGCTCGCCAGCTCGCCTCTGGAGCAGTCCAAGCTTATCCGCGAGCTCGTCCACTAGTGCCCGTCGCCGCCACGACGTCCTGCAGGCAACAGAATGGCGGTTCGCCGTTCTTATCCACGGCCGCCATTGGAACCGACTCCGGCCGCCTATATAAGGAGCCCCCGAGTCCGTCCAGTCCCTCAGGCGACCTCAAGCCACCCCACCTAGCACCCCCATAGCAGGCAATCGACCCGAGAGGGTCTTCTTCCCCATCTCCGGCCAGTACAGCCGCCGCCGCCCTCCGGTCCATTCAGTCGCAACCAGAGCCCCCCTCCCCGTCCGTATAGCACCACCATCCTCCTCCCCTCGACTGTACAGAGCCGCCCAAACCCTCAGCTGCGTCGGGGAACCACCGTAGCCCAAAGCCCCAAACCTCCCGAAGCTGTCGTCCGCCGCGGAGCTCGCCGCCGGCAACTCCCTCCATCCCCGCCACCTCCTCGACCACAGGGAGGACCACCCCGGCCTGGCAGATCCATCCCCGCCCTCAGGACCCCGCGAGGAGCTGCCGTTCGCCGGCGTTGATCGCCGGAGCCCCGACTCTGTTCGGCCAGAGGAGGAAGGAGGCGGGGGCGACTGGTCGAACCTGACCAGTGGGCCCAAGGGACCCACTATCAGTGACCCACGAGCCGGTCCACGTGGGTTAAGTGGAGGCGTAAAGCCCGAAGTACGTGTCCCCCTCTCGAAAGCGTATTTCGTCTGAAACGTTTTCTTTTCTGTTTATTTTAAAAACAGGATTTTGACTAAACTTTGACTGGCTATAACTTTTTAAATATAAGCCCAAATTACTTGATTCTTTTTTTGCTGTTTCTCAAATTATGTCTAGTTTATTTTAGTATTTATTTGAAAATTTTCCAAACAACTTTTTTGTACTGTTTTTAAACTATGTGTTAATTTGAATATTTTCAAAAATAGGATTTTTGGAGAGAGGAGAAAACTTTCAAAAGTTCTGGAATGCACCCTGCCTCTCCACAACTTGAAGGCAAGCATTCTGAACCCTGGCATAATATTTTTGTGTGTTGTTTGATACGGTTACAACACCACCTTGACATGGAGCATTCATTATTTCATGTGACGATACAATCATCCGCATGAGTGCATAGTGAAGATTCTCTGCTGTTAGAAATGGATATGCTTGTGATAGTAATCATCTTCGTATGCCTTTCATGCCCACCGGAAGGAAGTTGGGAAAGTCTCTGTCTTGGGTAGACACGAGCTTGTCCCTAGTTCCTCGTCGAGACGAGTGTGTCCGGTATGGCATGATGAGGTATGATGAGTGGTGATTCTATCTGTTAATTGAAATATATTTGTTATGCTAATCATATAGGGAATACTTGAACCTCCTGAGTCGGCCGTAGATCGAGTCTTGTTCCAGTAACCCCCATACTTGTTTCGTACTACCACTTGTCCCTGCCGCAGGTAGGGTACGGTTCAGTAAGTTGTCAACCCCTTCCTAGCACACACCGTATAGAGAGGCCATGGTGGAAGATACCGGATGCATCCGGTAGGCATGCCACCTGGTTCGGGGGCATGGGTGTTTCCGGTTGGGACCGAGAGGGGGCACCCCTTAGTAGCGCGCGTTATAAATTTTGTGATCCCATGCTAAGTCGAGGTTGTAGCCTCCCCACTTAGAGTTTTGCTTGACAGGTGTCGTGGGTGATTCAAGACACCGGTAAGTTAAGCTGGTGTGTGCGGGTCAGGTGTGTTCTCAATTAAAAGACCGTAAATGGAATTAGTCCCGATGGACTAAAGGAATCCGTTACTCGTGGGTAAAGAGTACACCCTCTGCAGAGGTTAAATCTATTCGAATAGCCGTGTCCATGGGTAAGGACTACAGTCTGAGATGCGTTAAGTGTCGGTCTTAGTGTCGGTCTTCGGAGGAGAAACTACTAAACCGGAACATGGATCATGACTTGTGACTTATGATGATTGTGATTATTATTATTTTGGACTAACCCTTTTTATTACTTGAATTATTGAGTATCCCTGGGACGGTTCTACCTCCTGGATATTCATTGTGATTATTTTCTTATAAGCCCATTATGTGGTGTCGCTTAGACGCCCGACTGTGGCATGCTTGTTATTTGTTTACTTTATAAGCCCTTTATGTGGTGTCGCTCAGACGCCCGACTGCGGCATGCTTGTTATTTATTTACTCTATAAGCCCTTTATGCGGTGTCGCTCAGACGCCCGACTGCGGCATGCTTGTTATTTATTTACTCTATAAGCCCTTTATGCGGTGTCGCTCAGACGCCCGACTGCGGCATGCTTGTTATTTATTTACTCTATAAGCCCTTTATGTGGTGTCGCTCAGACGCCCGACTGTGGCATGTTTGTTACTTATTTTACCTATAAGCCCTTTATGTGGTGTCGCTCAGACGCCCGACTGAGGCATGCTTTATACTATTATCCTTTCAAGGCGTCGCTTCAGACACCCGATCGTTGCATTTTTTTTCTATTCTCGGATTGCATATTCATGTTTTATATGAACAACCTGCATGTGTGCATCATGGATTTTTTTTTTCGTGACTGACATTGTGATCATAGAATATTTCAGAGCATGATTATCATTTGTTATATTATACCCATGTTCATAATGTTTGCGAGTACATTCAAAAGTACTCACTGGCTTGTCCCTGGCTATTGTCTTGGCCAGATTACCTGCTTGGAGAGGAGCGTTGCGATGACAGCCCCGGAACCTAAGCAACGGTGATAGCAGCCTCGCGAAGATAGGAGTTATCCAGGTCAGCTGTTCCTGTGGGAAATGGGGTCCCATAGACGCTGATGAACCACAAACCGCTTCCGCCATCAACCACTAGAAACCATTTGTTGTACTCTTAGGCCACAATGGTCTTGTACTACATATTTTGTACCTTGCTTGGAATTTCTGTATCAAGTTGGTGCCTCATCACCTAACAGTAATCCTGGGGCTGGTGAGCACAAGGGCCATTTTCTGGGAAATTAATATCCCGAAAACCAGTCCTGACAAACTTGGTATCAGAGCCAGGCTGACCATTGGCTAATCCTATCTTAGCCGGGTCAATAAACCTAGGTTAACCCACCCACCAGACCTTAACCTCACCACAACCAAGCTTATCCTACCCGATAGCCCCCACAGTGACCCCGACAGTTTTTGGCAGTCGGTGCCCAACCTATCAGACTAGGCCAGTAAGCTACACGCCCGTGATCGACACCTGAGTTGCCCCATTCGCAAGCGTGCGAAGGAAGAATCCGTTTTCTTTATATAAAGGGAACGTTTGCCCCAACCGACAATTAATATTGCCCCCACAACACGATATGTCATCCAACCCAGATGCTATACATGAGGCCACTCCGTGATCTTACCAAACATCCCTCACCTTGTGCACTGCCTTCACAGCCATTTTGTTTTTCAGGTCGCACCTTGGGATTCATATAAAGACCCCAGATGCCACCCCGGGGGGATTTTATCAAAATAATTGTGGGATTTTGACCACAGTACCATGGGTTTTCACCAGCCATCCTGGTACAATCTGTTCAAATCGAGGGTCACTCTCACCCCCTCGAAATATTGTACAGCCAGGCACACCCCGTAGGTAGACCCAAACCAAGACCCTACGGAAGTTCCCTTCATCGGGAAAATCCATACCCACTCCAACAATGGCAATTAAGATTGCTGCTTATGGAATGGTTACCCATCTTCAATTCATGGTACCCTATGCCAGTGAATGTGGCTATTTTGTTTTCCGAATAGTGCAGCAGCCAAAGAAACCACATCCTTTCCCTACACCTGAGTAGAGAAAAGTCCGACGCTAATTGAGCTGGTGCACTATGTCATCGCTCGAGAGCACTTGACCCAACAAGTGATGGGTTTTTCTCCAGACCCTTGCTGTGTAAGACCCTAGTCGCCATTAGCAGACCCCTGACGGCCAGACTAAGAGAGACGCCTTTTGTGAGTCCCCCATCCGCTCCGAGTAGACGAGAGATATATCCCATTGCAAGGAATATTTTTCCTCGTAACATATAGCTTATTTCCTGAACCATCAGCACCGCGGTTATATCCGTTTGTGTATCATTTGACTGCTTGTTGTGATAACTGTGTTGTGCTTTAAAATTTTCTGTATTAGTATATTGCATTGGTTGAAGTTGTTTCTCGTGATTAAATAAAATCGATTGTTTTTAATTATAGCAAACTTCATAGTAAGGTTTTTCTTAAAAGACCACTGCGATGAAAAATGTTTTTCTCAATAAGAATAATTAACTTGCATGCCCTCGCGTTATACGACTCGCGAGACGCATACACTAAATACACGACCGCGCATTCTTCTATCACCTAATCGATTACCTTGCTAGTACACCACAACTGCACCTTAGTTAGCGATTCTACTGTGACCCCGTCCTATCATGTGTGTGGAGTAACTGCTTTCCATGTTACGATTATCGCATGGTACGAGCAATCTTTTTGCAAAATATGTCCTTAGCAAATCTCGAGTACGAGATTTTTCTTAAGGGGGGTAGTGTTGTAACATCCCAAAAATTTAACCATGTTTTGTTTATTAAAATTTTGCTAAGAAATTAAATTTTTCTTTTTCTGGATTTATTTTTGATCTCAGAATCTCTCTTTTCTTCTAAGTTGTGGAGTTTTCACCCCAAGTGAAAACTTTCCAATTATTATTGGACTTGTTTACCCTCTCAAGTAAAACAATTCTTTTATCAATGGGATTATTTATAATTATTTTTCCCTGAGCTTTATTTCTCTAAAATGGGTTTTCATAAGTCTTAGGTCCCATTTGCACTGCAACCCTTTGATAAATTCATTTAAAAATCCCACCAAAATTTGGGGATGACATGTGATGTTCCTAGATCACTTTTGTGCAAAAATACCCTTTAGTAATTTGGAAATTTTGAGCTTTTCCCCAAGTTTTCAAATCTGGTCCAGTTTGCACTTTTGCACTACAACCTATTTATATATATTTCTTTAAAACTTCCACCAAAATTAGGGGATGTTAGTAGGAGTATATTATTCAACTTTATGCAAAAACCCACTGGTGTTCTATGGAAAATTTGAGCAAAACATCCTCTTTTGCTCTCTGGTCCAGTTTGGCTTTTTCTACAGCAACTCCGATTTTTGTTGCTCTAATGCCCATAATCTTTCTCCTGCTTATCAACCACCCTGCAAAACCCTTGAGTCCAGGAGAATGGACCTATTGGAGTATTTTTGGTCCATGAAACTATGCCTTTTACTTTCTGTCAAGAAATGGTTTTCCCAAAAACTTGCACTATCAAGTTTCTAGTCTTGACCAACTGACCTTACCACCCTCTTTTGCATCTAGAGAGACACTAGTCTGGAGAGTTTGGCCACCCCAAGAAATGCCTAGGAGCCCTTGGCATTTTGTCAAACACCTTATGTGCATGGTCAGATTTGACATAGCTTTTAGTTTGCACACTGGACCTGCTTGCTTTGCCTAACCAGCATGTCTCAGGGCTCTACACTAGTCTATAGCTCCACACTGTTAAACCCCATGTGGATTGGAGCCCTCTGGCATGCCACGGCATTTTGCCGAACAGCTCGCGTGCGTGCGCTGGGCGCGCCCAGAGCACATGTTTTGCACGCGCGCGCACCAGGTCGCCGCGTCCCACTGCTGTCGCCCCGCGCTCGTTCTGGCCCTTCCCCACTCGCAGCCGACACGCCCCGACTCCTCCCTCGCCGCAGAGCCGCTTCTGGAGCTCCACAGCGCCGCCGTCAGGTCGGCCGTGGCCGCTAGCGGCCGGCCACAGCAGGCCCCTGCCATGGACGGCGCCGCCCGAGCCATAGCCGCTTGCCAGCTCGCCTCTGGAGCAGTCCAAGCTTATCCGCGAGCTCGTCCACTAGTGCCCGTCGCCGCCACGACGTCCTGCAGGCTACAGAAGCTGCCGTGGAGCTCAATAGCCCAAAGCGTCGGGGAACCACCGTAGCCCAAAGCCCCAAACCTCCCGAAGCTGCCGTCCGCCGCGGAGCTCGGCGCCGGCGACTCCCTCCTTCCGCTTCATCTCTCAGACGCGCGCACAATGGCGAAGACAGGGGGCAGCAAGGGCCCTGCCCCCCCCTAACATCACTATATATCGAGGCTAATATGAATGTGATCATTAGACAACTGCTGGTAAAAATGGTTTAAGTTGATGAATTGGCCCTCCTCGTAAAGGATTAGCAATGCTTGGCCCCCTAGCCAATGGGACATTTTTCATGGCTCCGCCATTGCGCGCAACAGCGCACATTCTCGCCCCCTCTCTCTAAATATCGATCTCGCAGTTGTGCACTCCTTCATAGTCTCCCTCCACTCGGCCCCTCGCACCATCTTCTAGCCCCCACCGGATTTTGCCACATGTACAATCTAGCAGACTCCATGGTTGAACTTAAGCATAATGCACTCAAAACAACAGTGATTCTCCTTTGTCTAGAATCTTCCGTATCATAACTGCCCAAACTTTTTTTCTAGTTGAATTGCTATTATTTGTTTTTACTTTATGCTTTACAACGCACAATTCCATGAATCATAAAATAGATTAAGGGCTTCTTTGATTCAAAGGATTCTCGAAGGAATTTTGGAGGATTCTAATCCTTTGGAATTTTTCCTATCTTGGTTGTTTGATTCTTAGGATTGTAAACCATAGGAATTTTTCCATATGATTCATTTGCACTAGATTTCATAGGAAACATCCCATCCACTCAAACCTCTTTGAAAGAATTCTGTGTTTTTTCTATGCACAATCAAACACTCGTACCATCCTGTAGGATTCAAGACGACATTCCACTCTAATCCCATGTTCCTCCTATTCCCGCGTTTTGGAAATCCTACGAATCAAAGAGGCCCTAGGTTTTTTATAAAAACTAATTGATTTTGAATGAGATGAACTATAAGAATTAAACGAAGGTCTACATCAGGCATATATGACACAGAGCTTACATGCTACAGTGTGGTATTTATTCGTAGTTTGGTTGCCAAATCTGACGCGTGCAATGCAAGTGTACCTTACTAGTACTTCGAGTATGTGCAAAACACAATGGCACGCTACACAGTGTCTCTCTTACAGTTCATGAAGCCACGTGGCACATGTGGAGGCGTTGTCGTGACATCCTTGTGTGGATTGATCACAGTGACGTGCTGCTAGTTCTAGAAGAATGTACTCGTCCTCCCTGAGCCACACTGGCGGTACATGCACGAAGTGAAGATGTGCACGCACGCCACGCACGTACTCATTCCCTCGCACGCACACGCGGGTACATGGGCGGACGCAATTTTGTACCAAGATCCACCCCATGTGATAATTTGACGCATGTAAAGTCCTTCACTTCATTAATGGCCAATTAATACAATGCATGCAAATTGAGTGGACGTGAGGGCGGAAGAAAGACATTACTACTCCACTGCGCGCATGTGAGTAGTTAAATCATGGGTTGCTAGTAGTACTTCCATTGGTCTCCTTCGTATTTTGTGCCAATTTTTGACAGTAACATAATATTTACGCATCTGAGCAGTGTAGTCTACTTGAAATTTATGTTCCACTAAACTCATCGGGAGCCGTTTCGGGCCTCGAAACCAAAAACCATCAATTAATCTTTACCTTGTTCCCATCACATTCGAAAGTACTAGTGCTACAGTTAAGTGCAAGCCTGCTCACACCTACCAGTACGTACCAAACCTGAACGTGTTCCCACTATGCAGGTTTTAGTACTAGTGCTAGTACTTAGGTTATAAAAAGGGGAACTACCTAACCGAAAATTACTCTACCTTCCTCCTCATAAGTCCTCCTTCTTCGTCCGTCCTTGCCATGGCCGGTGTGCAGAGCTCTAGGTCGAGAACTACTCATAACAAGGGAGCGGCAACCAAGGCTGTGAAAAAAAGAGGGCTCGCCGCCACGCAGAGACCTCGAAAGATCTCTCACGGGCAGGCGATGGCTCCCAGGAACGCCCTAGACGCGGAAGCGAACATGCCGAGCTGGCGGCGCTGGAGTCGTTATCCCTCGACGGCATGCCCGATCAGGTCAATAAGCAGAAGGAGTTCATCCACGGCTTGGTGGAGCTGCTAAAGGAGAGCCTCGACGACATGCCCGCTGAGCTCAATGAGCAGGGGGAGTTGACCGCCGGCTTGGTGATGCTGCTGAAGAAGAGCATTGCCTCGGAGAAGAAGGCGACCGGCGAAATCCTACAACTTCAGGAGGACAAGGCGAAGCTCTGCCACGAGCTCGACCTGATGAAGGAGGAGAACGCCGCCTGGAAGAAGTTGCATGAGAATAGTAGTTCCTCGATGAAGATGTTGTAGGCCCTCGTCATGGAACAGAAGGAGGAGTTGGCGAAGCTCCGCATCGAGCACCCGGCTGCTGTCAAGGTACGTAATGCGGTCGTGGAACAGATGATGAAGGCTCGCGTCGAGAAATCCCGCGTCATGGACACAATGATGAAGATGGCGGAGGAGACGCGCAAGGAGATGGAGGTCGTGGAGGCGATGAAGAAGCAGTTACAACTCCGTGGCCAGCAACCCTTCATGTAGTGAGAGCAGTGCCCCAGACTTGTGTGTGCGTCTTCCTTCTTTTTTGGGGGTGATAATCCTCCTTCTTCTTTTGGTCCTGTGTTTCTTATTTTGCTTCGGGTGTTTCGCCGCACGTGTCACCTTCTCTGCGAGGCATGAATAGAACAATGCTAAAAATGAGATGACTAGCAAATTAGATCATTCTTTATCGCCAATAGAACAATGCCTCTTGCTAGTAATATATAATAAGAGTAGAGAGTAGAGGATATGGCACTGGGCTGCCGTGTTTCGTGCTCCTCCGTCGTACTCTAGTGGAAAACTTGAGTATACCGCATGGTTCTTTGCTCCTCCTCAGGTCGTCGGCACATTTATACGAGCAGTCAAATCCCAAGGCCCCGCCTTCCAACAGTAATGAGCCATCAAATCACAAAGGCCCTCGCCTCTCGTGAAAAGGACCAAGCTAGACTGCCCCAACCTCTAGCCTTTTAAAAAATGTATACATTTGTACAGTAGTAGTATCGATGGATTGCGCCATGCAGCAAAACTAACAAGATGTAATTAAAGAAAAAAGGTGGTACATATAGAGAGCGCTCGTCGCCAAATTATGCACATACTATATGACACTACCCACTATGAAGGTACTAGTAACATAGACTAGTAACTGGTCTATGTTACTCTCCACTATGAATAGCCAAATTCGAGGCGCGGATACCAACGAGGGCCTGGTTGTGTCTATACTTGGACAACTCACCCGGCTGCATGCGCACCAGGCAGACGAAGCTCGTGTCGTGTTGGTGCCGTGTGCGGCCCGCACATTAACCAAAACCTCGCGCCTCCATCTTAGCCTCCGCGTTTAAAACATCTCAATCTCAACAAGGCCAAGGAGCAACGTGAAACCTATGATAGAGCCAATCGGATGGTTGAGAACACTACAATTCGTAGCTACAGATGCGTGTGTGAGAGAGGACGAGTGCGTGCGTGCACCTCTTCTCAGAGTACAACTGTATGTGGGTGACATCGACCTAGGGAGCAGTGATGGTGCGTGCGAGAAGTCCCGAGAGATAGGTGTAATGCGTCTGGAAAAAAGACTAGTCTATAGCTCGCCACGAGGCTATTCCTGTCGAACGCCAAGCGTAAGATATGTATCCGACGGTGCCAGTTTTTGCACGTACACAGCAGTAGAAAAGGAACTAGTACCATGGCATATGCTACACCACGGTCGAGAAAATGTGCCGACGTTACGCCATCCGTGAATAGTCCCGCACTTCGAAACTAGAATCGTCAATAAATTTTGAGTGCGTCTTGTCACATTCCAAATTACTACTACTACCACGCTATATTTAATTGCAAACCTGTTCACACCGATCACCTAAACGGTTTCCCACTTAGGAGCGTATTAGTAGTACTCGGTTACAAATACTACTATGCTAAAATGACTGCACATTCCTCCTCAACTCCTCATCCACAAAAAACAATCAAGTCAATCAAGCCATAGCCAGCGTGAGTTCTGGGTCGAGAGATTTCCACCAGGGAGAGGTGAGCATGGAAGAGGAAGCACGAGAGATGTCCCGCCTCGCCGCGAAAGTAGCCGACATGTCCAGCCGCGCACCAGTAGCAGCACAGAGGTCCCATCACGCCGCCGAAGCAGCACAGAGGTCCCGCCGCACCATTGATGTAGCAGACTAGTCCGGCCACGTCGCGGAAGCAGCAGAGATGTCCCGCCGCGCCGCCGAAGCAGCAGGGAGGTCCCGCCGCTTCGCAGCGGCCTGGGAAAATTTCTCGCGGGCAGGCGAGGACTCTTACAGGCGCATGCATGCGATAGTCCATAGCCAGATGGATCAGATCTCCGGCTGGGCGAGGATGCAGGACGAGGCTACCGGCGTCATCAGGCAACCGGGGGAGGGCAATGCGAAGCTCCGGGGCGAGCGTGACCTGCTGAGGGCGAAGATTGCCGGAAGGGCGAAGCAGGAGAAGGAGACCACTGCCGTGTTGCAGAGGACGGGCGTCATCATCAAGAAACTTATGGACGAGAATGTCATGCTCCGCATCGAGCGCAACAGGCTGGTGGAGGAATCCATGGATGCTACCAAGCAGCGTATTAAGGACATGAAACTGATGAAAGAGATCATCGCCCGCCGCGAGAACTAGTCTCCGCGACCTGCAGCGCATAAAGAAAGTAGAGATCAGCGAGCCAGATCGTTGTATGCGTCTTCCTTCTTCTTTTGCCCTTGTGTATTTCGGGCGTAGCCGCATGTGGCTTTTTTAATTATCTTCCTAATTATGTAAGACAATTATTATCCACTCTCGTCGTCCTTATATACATTCATCAGTCTTGCTATCAGTCGCAGTAGATGCTATATTGGTCCGTCGGATCTTACATCAAGATCCGTGCAAAATTTTCTTTTCAGATTTTCCTTTTTCTCTCTTAAATCTCAGTCGAGTGAGACATTGCCACGTCATTAAACAGAGGCTCGGGCGCCATTAATGGAGACCTTGGGACAGAGGTGGACGGCAGATGGAGGTCAAAGGGCTCTCCTCCCGATAAGCACACGCAGGGGTCTGATCGCACGCCTCCCGTGCTCAAATAGCTACCCTGCACGGCGCCTCCTAGCTAATAAAAAAAGGGGACGCGTGGCGGCACGTAAATGGTAAATAGAACGCCCACGGTTTCAATAATACTTGTGTTTCCGATTGTAACGTGACAGCACTTGTTCCAAAATAACTTTGTTGATTGTTCATGTGTGCGCCTTCGCAATCGGACAGCAAAATTACCACAGCATGTTGGTGCCATGTCATGGCACCAAGCCAAGTTTCATGATTTTCATGCGTGTTTCGGATTTGCAGGAATTAAAAAACCAAGTTTCTCAATGTTTCCAGCCGAGCCATGACGCCCAGATGTTTGAATTTCATTCCCATTTCTGGCATGGGACCTAGAAATTTACCCGAGGACACACATGTGATTTTTCAACCAGCTTTGGTGCACTGGAGCATGTGCTTGTATTTAAAATTTGAATTATGCACATTAAGGTGACACGTTCCCTCTAAGAACCACGAGCCTTCTTGAGAGAAGCTCCGGTTTGCAACAAACTTATACCAAAACTTGTTCCTATTCTGCAATTTTTTTACCACAGCATGGTAGTACCATGACATGACACCATGCCAAGTTTCATGATTTTCAGGCTTGTTTTGGATTTACAAGAATTTTAAAACCATGCTTCTCAATGTTCTCGGCCGAACCACGATGCCCAGATGTTTGAATTTCACTCCCATTTCTTGCATGGGACCTAGAAATTCACCCGAGGACACACATGTGATTTTTCAGTCAACTTTGGTGCACGGGAGCATGTGCTTGTAGTTCAAATTTGAATTATGCACATTAAATGACCAGAAACTCAATTAATGTATAAAAAAGGCCAAACGAACCCGGAATAATTCTAAAATTTAACAGGGCACTCATATAGTTCTATGTTGCCTCTATAAAGAAAATCTGGCGGGAGGCAGCGTATATTGTTTCGCACACAAAGGTATAAAGAAATAAAGAAATTAGCCCTATTTAATTCTTGGGTTCTTATTATTTATGCCACTAGTTGTGTATCACTACTCAGTTTTTCCATTAGAAGTTACAACTACTCAAAAAGTGCCATCGATCCGTGAGATGCCTGCTCAAAAATGCAATTAGAATCTAAAAAATGCCATCGTTAAGTTAGATGTTTGCTCAGAAATGCCATTAGACATTGTTATTTTCACGTCAAACCCCGTTGACCATGTTACATGACAAAAATATGCCGATTCTCACAATGATAAGTTAATGGTGTCCAGCACAACACACCCCTCAAATAAAACTAAGCACCCTGGAATTCTTTGACAAAACTAAGCACCCTGAAATTCTTTGACAACTAAACTGCTGGCTATATGATGTTGGCCATATATATTGTACGTATATAATGTCAAGAAACGAGTGGTAGTACTATACCAACTAAAAGATGAAATGTACGAAATATAACGAGAAGAAACGTAACATAGTTCTGCTGGGGGATCAGCACAACACACCCCTCAAATAAAACTAAGCACACTAGAAATTAAACTAAGCAACTAATCCGGTTGACACTGCATTAGAACCACCATGAGCAACGACACTGCCACCTTACTCGGAGTCCTCGTCCACGTCCTCGACTTTGTCCTTGTCCCTCTTCCTCTTGGGCGATACTTCTTTGCTTGAACCGCACACTTGGCTCTTGCTCTTCATCCAACCCTTATATTGAAACAAAGGTAGCCATCCATTGCAGCGTAGTGGATGTGTTCTATATCTAGTACATTCCACTGCCATGCATGACGATGAAACGTGTACGGAGGTTTCTCCAATTTACCATACGAAGGATGAACCACGGCTCCTGCCAAGGTCAGCATTGAAGGCTGATCAAGGGAGGGCACCAGCCCTTCCTTCTGGAGGTCGAAGGGGTCGCCTACAACGAGGCCTATCCGACCCAGGATTTCCTTGTCGTTCCTAAAGTCTACAGTAACGAATTTGACTCGGCCACCCTTGAGGAAGTTCTTAAATTCCTCGCACTCAACGTCGGCATGGCATATGTGGTAGACCAAGCATAAGTCATGCACGCAAACCTGGATCACGGCGGGCTTCTTCTTCTCTGCCTCCTTTAGTTTCTTCTCGCTTCCCAGGACTATGGTGTACTCAACATCTAGCCCAGCGACCCACTCATCATTTGAGTTTCCGAACATGCGTTTGAAGCGAGCAAGGCATTCTTTCACCGTTGCGGAAGAACGGGTGTAGATGACGTCGAACTCATCGCCGGTGATGGTTCTAACCTTGTACTCACCGCCGATCATGGAGATTTGGGACGCCATGGATTTGGGAGGAGGGTTAGGATTAGTGGAACTGCCGTAATGTGAAAGGACGGGACGACTAGGAGCGGTTTATCGATTGTAAAAATGTCGAGTGGGGGCGCATGCGAATGGCAGGGTAGTGGCTTGCCTGGTGGATAAATGGATTCATGCACAGTACTATGGGGGCCCAATTAGATGTCATGTCTACTCGACGCCCAATTAAATGGCTTTCGATGTCATGTCAAGCATCAGGAAAATTACAGGTGATACGAAGCTTTCCATTCTCCCATGATAGGGGCTTCTGAGAGCCCTTGGATCTGAGATCGAACGGTTGCATGGCGTGATTCTAGACCTATGGGTGAATATCCTATCATGGAGGGTTATTCTACAAATTTTCAGCAACTTAGTATGCGACCGTTCGATCTCAGATCCAAGGGCTGCCAGCAGCCCATATCATGGTCGCGCCTACCACGACCGTCGCCTCGCTCGCGCGGTCACGCCCTTGGAGATTTAACATGGTGCGTTAGGCTATCTGATGTTGGCATGTCATACATAGTCATCACTCAGTCACTCATACAACAAGGTTAGCTATAAGGTTGGCTATAAGAGTATTTTTTGTTTACTTCTCTCTATCTCTTTCTTCGTAGTATTTATTGCATTTGCCAAGGAGTGACCTCTTCCAATGAAATGGTGCTTAGATGAGGTGCTATGGGAATTAAATGGCTTAGCAACTCAAGTTCCCAATGCATAGGTGCTTAGTTTTTTGTTGCTAAGTTTGCTTCATCTAGGTACACGCGCTTAGCACCATTTCTTCCTGGGGTCACCAAACTAGTCTCTCTATTCTTAATTAACTTGCCACATCAGACTTTATGCCTATGTGGCAGGCTTAGCACCTATAGGATCAAGTACAATAGTGGGCTATAAGCCCGCTTTACATGGCATTTTTATATATGTGGGGGAAAGAGGCAGGGAAAAAATGGAGGAGTGGGCTCTCAAGCAAGAGCCAGCCTCTACATGGTGGAGCATCGGGAGAGGCACTTGTATGGAGGTGGTCAGGAATCGGGAGACTCAAGCCGGTCGTAGCGCCGCAGTTAAAATGATAATGGCAAGTCAAATCACGGGGCCCCACCTGTCCAGCAGTAACTCCCTGTCAAATCACACAGCCCTACGTTTGCAGCAGCCTACTCCCTCATCTTCTCGCGTCTCTGTCGAACCGACTAGGCGGAACTGCCCCGCCTACCACGCGGGAAAAGCCCCGCCCTCGACTTTTAAATAGTACAGTATACTAATTTTGTATCCATGGATTGCGCCATGGACAAAGCCTCAAGAAAATGACGGTACACATGTATGGAGTATACAACACGCCCGTCGCGTTCGCGTCGCACCCCAGACGGTCGGTCGGTCTGGCACGCCGCTCTCCGAATGGAACGTGCGTCATATTGCGTTTGCACACACATGTGGGACCGCAATTGAGAACTGACCATAGGCACACTCCCCGGCCCTGCAAGTCGGGTGAGTTAATAGAAGTACATACTCCACCTTGGTACCTGGACGATCCCTGCAAGACACGGAATATCAGTTCGTCCATGCATGTGACCAGACTCCAGCAGGCACGCCTGGATTGGCTATCATCTACATATCATGCAGGCTGTGTTGTACAGGGCTGTAGTTCTGGTGAGAAATTTAAAAAAAGGTTTCTTGTCATCTCGCAAAATTAGGTGTCATGTGCTTCAGATCACTGCGAGGGTTAAACAGCGGCAACTGAGTTGGGCTAGTCATTGGGGGCACATGCACGAAGACTACTCGGCTGCCATCTAGGTCAAGCCGGCTATGTTAATTAGGACATCTATCGACGGACCCCTTTTCTACGAGTTTATCTTTAATTTGAGCTTTGATCCTCGTCTAGTTTGTCCGTCGGGATTCATCTTGTCTCCTTTGGGCAGTGAGGTTATGATTTCTTGTGATGTGGCATTTTTTTGTGTTATATGTTATAATCCGGTGCTTCAGATCAAAATGACGACAACTGCGCCTCCGGGGCACGTGCATGAAGACTTGTCGACAGTCATTGCCGAGGTCAAGCCGGCTCCGGCCGGTAGACAAAAGAAAACTAGTACTCCACTATATAGGTAGGAGCCTGCTTGCTTGCTAGTGTTGCTCTCTTCACACAGTCTCGTCCTCTCCAGATCTAAACACGGCAGCGGTGGCCACACTCTCTCTCTCTCTCTACTCACCACTGGTCACAGATCCAGCCGGATCCTCTCCGCTGGGGAAGGTGAGAAGGTGCAACATTCACGCGGTCGTCCTCGGCGACGGCTCTTACCCGCTGCCGGCGCGTCCCGATCAGCATGCCTTGCCCTTCTCTCCCAAGCATCGCTGGCGAGGGAGGGCCTCCCACCCCTTCTTCCTCGCTGCCGTAGTGTGGGCAGATCCGGCCTCCCGCCGCCCACCTAGGGACATCCTGGCGACCCTCAGGTATAACTTCCTTCGAAACCGGCCTTGCTCTACTTCCCGAGCTCCTGACGTTGCTGCATTTGTATCTTTTACTATTTCTCAGGCCCCCTCGTGTAGATAGGATCGATCGGCTGTTCGAAAACCACCTAATTTTTTACTGTTAAGAGGTAAAACTAGTTCATGCACTCGAATCTAGTAGTACTTGGTTCAAACAAGGAAGAAAGGGGTGGGGGTGGGGGAAGATTTGTTACCTGAATCTAGGACTTGGTTGAAAGAGGAAATAATGGGGGCGAAAAGTAGCAGAGACTGGCTATCCAACTGGTCTCTAGGTCTAATAGGGAAATAAAGGGAACGCAGTACAAACTCAATATAAACCTGATCTATTGGTTGAAAAAGGAAAGAAAGTGGGGACTGGGGGACAAGTCAACAGAGTAAGTCCAGCACTAGATTTGCTAGCCTCACACAGTATAAGGTGGCTATATACCGAACAAAAATGGGACCAACCCAGATATCCTCTTCTGATGTTTGTTGCCCCGAGCCGCTCTTATGTAATGCCACCGGTAAAATGTAGCAGTCGCACTGTTAAAAGTAAGGACACGTTAAACCAATGTTGTTTTCAATGTAATGCCTCCAGTAATATGAATCAATGGCACTTTTTTTCATGTCCTGCTAAATTTCCCATTAAGATAAGTTGCTTCTTTTCGTTAGAGATGCAACTGTCCTGGTCCGCCTACTCTCTAGGAGCTTCATGACCAACCTTGATGTTGCTCAATTTTATTACAACTAATGAAGAAGCTCTGTGGGTTTCATTTTCTGATGGAAATGGAACCGGGGCTGAAGCCCTTTTCTTAAAAAAAGAAGAAGAAGCTACTAGCTCATGGGACATTGCTTCATTTTAGGTGAACTACACCAAAAGGTCCCATGAATTGAATCATCCATGTTGGTGACTGGTGTCATCCCTTCTACGGTGGCGTTGACTGCAGATAAGGTTCCCATCACGAGGTATGTTCCTTTTTGGTCTGACTGTTTGCTAAAGATCCTGCATGTTGATCCTGCTCTTGTGCTACTGTTTTGGCACTGCCATGATAAAGCAGTAATGTTATTATTTTGCACATTAATCTAGTGGCACTATTAATTTGAGGCAATGTTTTGGCACCGCTAGTGCCACTGTTTTTTATATATCGAAAGAGGGGGTTCCCTCCGATTTCATTAAAGAAACCCAACCATAGAGAACCATTATACGACAACATCTCAGTGTAAACGGGCAGTTATGCAATTACTACTAGAACGGACTGAGTACTAGCAGGAGACAAGTTCGCCACATAAGCTAGGCAGGTAGGGGGACGCAGCACCAGCTCGACCAAGTTTGGATTACAACCCAGATGCTACCACAGAAACATCAGGGGGAAGATAGGGACTGAAAGAGCCAGCTTCAGCATCCCAGTATAAGCACCCCCGGCCTTCATCCTTGCGACGCACGGTACACCTCGTTTGCCACCTGCTCGACCCTAGTGTCACTGATAAAATGAAGTAATAATACAGTTAAAATAGAGCGAGTGTCCTCTCGATCATTTCATTTCCAATGTAGATAAAGAAACTGCTTCTCTTTGTTAATGTATGTTTCATCAACTAGTCCCATTGTTAATGTTCAAGCGTTTCTGCAAACTGGGGTGCTTAATTTTAGTTGATCTGCACAAAAATAGAGATTTGAATGTCTCAAGGCCCCTCCTTGTACTACCACTGTACACTGATGTTCATCACTGGCAGAAGGTGTATCGGGGAGACTTGGGTCGATTTCCAGTATGATGTAATATTTTCTTCTGTTTATTAGTGTATGTTTCATCAACTAGTGCCACTATAATCTAATCACGCCTTTTCATTATATGTGCAAACATGGTTATTCAGTTGCATTTTGGTGGAACTGCACAAATGTACGGATGGAACCGACATATATGCAGAGTGCGAGGTGCCAAGTAAAAATTACCGACACCAACCCTGCTCCATCTAAGCATTGGCATCCACCACCATCAGTGGGATGTGTGGCACTCACTGTGGACGGATTTTTCTCGACAGCAAATCCTCTAACCAAATACTAGTAGCTTAGACTTAAAAAAATACTAGTAGCTTATATTGGCAGTTTTCTAGGGGTGTACTCTTTTCTGAAAGAAGCACCAATCTATTTTTCTTTATTTGTACACAGTGTCACAACTTTGACCCAAAGGTCCAGAGCTATTTTGGGGTGATTGGCGTAGTACTCGTAGACTGATTGTAAGCATGATTTTTATTAGTTGCCACACTGATTGTAAGCATGAGCAGATGGAAGATTAGGTTAGTGCGAAGCTTACCTTAAACCCTACCGACGCCGTTGAAATGAGGCGAGCGTTGAGGGAACCGTGGAGAACGGCGGGGAAGTGACGGCGCGCTATCCGACCTCCTCTTGTGGTGGGATAACGAATACTCCTGTGGCTCCGGCTGGCTCTGCACCCTCACAAATGGCACACCGTACTCGATCGACTTGTTATCCTCTGGGTGCTCGACCTTCGACCTGTACGCCCACCACCTCCGCCTGACTTTCGCCTCGGGCGAATCTGTCTGCTCCATCGCCTAGAGGAGATACTCGATGAACTCAAAGGACTACGGCGTGACTGCCACCGAGGAGTACATCGCCACCCTCATCGTCGTCGTCTCGCTCTTTCGCATACATTGCCACATGGCCCTCACCATCCTCGAAATCTCCCACTCATTGTCAAACCAAGTAAGGATCTCCTTCAACCTGGCTAACTTTGCCTGGTCGCCGCCAGCGATCTGCCTGATTCGCTGCTGCATCCCCCCCATAGATGTCCTTCTGAGTGGTCCGGTGCTAGATTTGGAAGATGGGAGGAGAGACGGTGGTCTTGCAATAGAGAAGAGGGAGAGGCGAGACGGTGGTTTTGGAATGGAGATGATGGAGAGGAGAGGTTCCCCTGCCTTTTAGTCGCTGACAGGTGGACCCCGCGCTTGGTGGGACCCATGTGTCAGTGTCTCAATGGCAGGATGGGCTACGTCAGGGGATCCTCGTCCGAGGAGAGAGGAGGTGGTTTTGCAATGGAGAAGAGGGAGAGGCGAGACGGTGGTTTTGGAATGGAGATGATGGAGAGTAGAGGAGGTGGTTTTGCAATGGAGAAGAGGGAGAGGAGCGTGCGGCAGCGATTTAGGATTGGACGAGAGGGCCGGCGCGCTGTGACTGGATCAAAATCAAAATCTATTTACCCTTCAATTAAGAAAGCGACCCCACATTAACTAGTCTCCCATTTATTCCGGGTCATAATTGACCATGATTTTCGCAAATAAAATATATGTTATACGTTGCAAAAATAATATAATTTGAAAGTACATTCAGATACGAACCAAACGATACAATTTTTTGTGACATGCACTCACATTTTGCTTGTCAAATACAGTACGTGGTCAAACTTTGACCCAAAATACGCAAAACAAAAAAAATACTTCCAAGACCAGTGCTGCTCTTCCGCTCTTCTCCTCTTAAACCACCACCGCTCCTCTCCTGTTTCAATCTAAATCCAGCGCCGCTCCTCTCCTCTTCCATTTCAAAACCACCGCCCCTCCTCTCCTGTTCCAATCCAAAACCAGCGTCGCTCCTCTCCCGTTCTAAACCAAAACCAACGTTGCTCCTCTCCTCTTCCATTCAAAAACCACCACTGGCAAGTGAAGGTGCTGTGGAGAAGTAGATCGATGGAGGAGTACAACCGATACGTGAGGATCGTAGACGGCGACCCTGTGAGGCCAGCTAGGATGTTGGAGATACAGTCTTGGTTTGACAACAAGGACCAACTAGCGGCGACGGCGACATCCATGGCCAAATATCTGCAACAGAGCGAAAAGGCGGCGATACTCCTGGAGGGAGTCGCGCGGGAGTACATAGAGCTGCTCCTCTGGGCCATGGAGCAAACAGATTCACCGAATCCGATCGTGAGGGAGCGGTGGTGGAGTATCGATCCCAGATGGAGCATCCACCAGAGATTGAAGGATCGAGCATCTACAGGGTGCCGTTTGTGAGGGTGTCGTGCCAGAGCGAGCCGGTGGAGTCTTTGTCGACCGAACCCAACTGCAAGAGGAGAAAAATAGTTGGCCCGACGACGATTCCCCACCATCCTCTCCCTCGCAGTTCACATCGTCTCACGGGGCGGCTGTCTGCCGCCGAGGAATAGGAGGGATTTTCCCCCCCCCCCCAGACCAATAGTCGGGCAGGTTGTGAATTGTCAGGAGGAGCTTCGGGTTGTTTGTATTTGCAGGTTGTGAATTGTGTTTTGTGTTGTGTATTTTGAGAGTACTTTCAGATATGAATGTCTTTTGAATTTCAGATTTGCAGTATTGAGCATACGAAGTATTTTATGAATTCTAGAGATCTATTTTTAGCACTTAAAAAAATGTAGTTTCATAGGAGTATAAAAGTGCAGACAATGTGATTCTCAGAGAAGAAACTGCAAGTTTTAGTTTCAGATAAGAAACTCCAAGTTCAGTTTCAGATAAGAAACTGCAACTTTCAGAGGCAAAGCATTTATATTAACACGGCCTTTTCAAACAGTGTTAACATCATGCTGGAAGTTTTATTCATGGTCGAAACTGGAACTACCAGCCAGTTAACATCATGCTGATCAACATTCATGCATAGCACATCTTCATATGATGCACAGTCAAAAAGATATGCTATTTTCAAAATGCCCACACAATGTCGAGTGTGCGAAAAACAGAGAAAATGAGGGACGAAGTTTTGGCAAGTGTAGGACGTGGCGTGCGTAGATGACAATTGGGACCCACATGTCAATAAAGGCAGAGGCAAAAAATTTGGAGATATTTCCTCTGCACAGGTGGAATCGAACCCGGGCGGAACAGCTGTCGGGTTGTGTCACTCGGCCACTGGGCTAGTTCAGTTGTTTCATTACTAATAAGGCACTTCCTCAGGTGGTCGGATCTCCTCCTACGCCTTTGTGCGCTCGCTGTGACGCCGCTGTCTGCCGTTGTGAACATGCTGATCAAACGAGAGGAATCTGGAGAGGACTGTACGTGGAGAGGCGGACAGTTGGGACCCATCAGGTCTATGGCCGTACGCAAGCAAGTGCCTCATCAAAAAAATACTTCCTCCTAAAGCTATACTAACGTTGGGGCCCACGGATTTGTCAACATAGTAACATTTTTTAGGTGCTTCAACGTAGTTACTATAGGAGATAAATTCACAACGAAGCCGGGGAGCTGGCAGGTATCATTTATTATCACTGGGGCAGCAAGTATCACCTGGGTTTTGGGCTGCCCCGTCTAGGCTTTCTTTTTTAACATGCGCAGCCCACGACCTCGGATGGGAGGTCCATAAGGTTGTTTGTATTTTCTTGAGGGCCGTCATGTCTGGACCGGCCTATGGACCTCCCATCCGAGGTTTTATTTTTCCTGAAACATCGGCAGCCCAATTTATGTGTTTTTTTTTGAAGAAAACGCAGAGGTCTGTTCTATTTTTCTATATAAGAATAGGAACGTTGGTCCAACTTATGTTTCCCTTCTAACTATATTATATATATTTAAATTATTTTATATGTTATTATGTATTATTGTTATCATCTAGGCTATTCTGTTACGCGTAACAGAATATTATTCTGTTACCCTACTTGAACTGATGAATTCAAGCGGCTGAACTGATGAAATTCGAGTGGTTGAACTGATGTTTTCTGTTGCTGTTAAAAATTGTCTTCTTTAGTTCAAATTTTTTTGCAATTTTTTTTGTCGAAACAGGGCATGTAATATATCGTTTGAAAGCTCTTGACATCCACATTACAATCTTATAAATTTTTTTTGCAAAAAAATTATGATTTAAGAGCAATTTTGAAAAAACCGTTTTTTCAAAACCGAAAACGCGAATCGTATTTTGGACTTAATTTTCAAACGGTTTGTCGGAATTGAGCAAATGAGATGGCGTTGGAAAGCTTGTGAAAATCCGCATCTTCCATATATCTACTATTTTTTAAGTTCTATATGATTTAAAAGTAATTTAAAAAGGTGAAATTCTGGGCGAAATGTTTTTTCACTGTTTTTTGCAAACGGTTTGTCGGATTAACGCAAATGATACGGCGTTGGAAAGCTATGGAAAATGCGCAACTTTTGCGTATAGAAAGTTTTTTAAAATTCCTTACGGTTTAAATACGAATTCAAATATGGTTAAAATTGGTTTTGAACACGGTTTTTTTTTAAGTTTGTCAAAATGGGGCAAATAATATACCGTTGGATAGCTATCGAAAATGCAAAACTTAGTCATGTTGGACGTTTTCTCTACTTCGCAACCGTTTTCTCTACCACCTGCTCCCGCCTCCTGCTGCTAGCAGCTCTGCTTAGCACGCTTCGCTGTGAAGCGCTACTCCACCGTTGGCAAGGCCATCCCTCCACCCCTCCACACCTCCTGTTCTTCTCCGCCGACTGCCGAACCACACCACACCAGAACCAGTTAACCCTCGTACACCTCTCCGCCTGTGACTCTACTCCCGCGTCTTCCCATCTCCGTCTTGTTGCTGTTCGGGGCCTCGCTGTCGTCCACCACCTTGGATGCGCTCGGCGCGGAGTGGTCAACGTGGTCAACGAACGACACCATCAGAAGTAGACTGTGCATGGAGAGGCTGACAGCTGGGTCCACGGCCGCACGCAAGGAAATGCCTCCTTATTACGCGTAAAATAATGATTCCTCCACCTGACAGTTGGGACCCACCGGAAGGGCCTCTGTATTTCGCGAAAAAATGTTCCCATCGCTGACAGGTCGGACCCACCAACTATATCTTCGCACGCAAGGAAGTGCCTCCTTATTACGCACAAAAAAATGAATACTCCCCAGCTAGTTGGGACCCACCTTGGTGGGAGGCTGACTTGTGGGCCTACTAAGTTGACGGGGACGGAGTGCTTTGTCAACTTAGTCAATATGAACGATTCTAGCTCCAGTGACCGTACGATGTCCATCCAACGGCCGTAGTGCTTCTTCAACCTCTGGTCTTGTTGCTCCAGCCGCCCAAAGCAGCGCCGGTCGTGCCGCATGCTCCTGCCTCCCATGGCCGGCTGTGCTACCGCAGAGGCCTCACCGCCCCCTACTATTCCCACCGCTGGCCAGGCCATCCCTCTACTCACCCACACCTCCTGTTATTCTGTGGCGACGGCAGCCTCACACCGCAGCGAACCAGTGAACCCTCGTACTCCTCTATGCGTGGGCATCCACTGTCGCGTCTTCCTCGGCTCCGCGTCGTCCCCTTCCTAGGCCTCGCCTTCGTCCACCGCCCTGGTGCTCTCGGCGCGGCATGGTCAACGTGGTCAAGGAACGGCTTCCATCGGACGTGGACTGTACGTGGAAAGGCTGACAGCTGGGTCCTCGGCCGCAGCAAGGAAGTGCCTCCTTATTACGCGCAAAATAATTATTCCTCCACTTGACAGTGGGGAACCACCGGACGGGCCACCGTATTTCGTGAAAAAAACGTTTCCCCCTGACTGCTGGGGCCCACCAGCTACATCTTCGCACGCAAGGAAGTGCGTCCGGGCAAAAAAATGATTCGCCCCTGACTGCTGGGACCCACCAGCTACATCTTCGTAGGCAAGGAAGTGCCTAACAGTCGGGACCCACCTGGTCGAAGCGTACATAGTGTTGTCATTCTGGTCGCGAATGTGTACGTACATACTGGTCGATGTAGAGGTGCGCACGTGTCGTGTCGTAGTAGAGGCACGCCTGTAGCATGTACACGTACGTACAACGGCCAGTGTGCAAGAAAGAAAATACGGCCACGTACGTACATACGGGCAGGGTCTCGAACGCCTACTCGCGCATACGTACGGCCACGCTCGTGTACATGGCTGGGTCAAAACGGAGAAACTGCGTCGCCGTCGTGTTCATGGGGAGCCAACCGGCTGGGTCGAAACGGAATGCGTCATCGTGTTCATCGGGAGGGCTTGGACGGAACAGCCGATGGAAACGAGGCATGGCGTATCACAGAACGGAGGAAACGGCCTTGTGTTCGATCGACCACGTTCGAAATGGGATCCTGTTCACCGGGAGGGGTCTGGCGTACCGCAAAACTGAGGAAACGGACCTCCTACGGTCGAAATGGGGGTCCTGTTGATCGGGAGAGGTGTGGTGTACCGCAAAACAGAGGAAACGGACTTGTGTTGGAGCGCTACGGTCGAAATGGGGGTCCTGTTCATCGGGAGGGGTGTGGCGTACCGTAAAACGGGACTCCACGGGATACTGTTCATCTCCACTGTCGACCCCCTCCAGCCTCCACGGGCTACTGTTCATCCACCGTCGACCTCCTCCAGCCTCCACCTGCGACTGTTCATCCATGGGCTCCTGTTCATCCAGCCTCCACCGCGCGCTACTCCACCGGCTACTGTTCAACAACCCCTCTCCACGGGCTCCTGTTCATCCACCCCTCCACGGGCTACTGTTCATCCAGCCCTCCACCGTCTACTGTTCATCCTACCCTCCACGGGGTGGTCCTGTTCATCCAGCCCCAACCGGCTCGATCAATCGGGGTCCTGTTCATCTAGAGGCAACACCACGGGGTCCTGTTCATCCACCCCCACCGGGAACTGTTCATCCAACCCCCCCCCCCCCCCAGCAACGCTCACTGTTCATCCAGAGGCAACATCACGGGGTCCTGTTCATCCACCCCCACCGGGAACTGTTCAACCAAACCCCCCCAGCAACACTCACTGTTCATCCAGATGCAGCATCGATCGGCTTCAGTTAGCAGCAGTAGCGAAGGAATCGCTCGATCGGGTTCTGTTAACAGCCATCGATCGATCGCTCGGGTTCAGTAACGCGTAGCGTGCAGTGCAATCGCTCGGGTTCAGTTAGAGCCCAACGCCTCGCACCCACGCGCGTGCGTGCACGAGAGAAACGCGCATCGCTCGGCGCCGACCACCCACCGGGAACACCCTGATATTTTCCTCACACTCGCTGCTACCACGGTTCTTTCCGTCATGGACGACCCAAAGAATGTCATGCAGCTGCGTCTCCGGCCCGCCCAGGACGAAAAGCACATTTTTTGTCATGATTTTTTGTCATAGAAGTAGGACCCCACCACATCTATGATGATACCGGGTTTTGTCACAATTATCGTCATAGAAGTGTCATAAGTATGACAGGAAAAAATTTCGTTCGGCCCAAAATGTCATGGATGTGTCTTTTTTTGTAGTGTTAATGGAGGTAATACCCTACTTCCTGCTTGATTGATCTTGATGAATATAGAGATTACAAGAGTTGATCTACCCCGAGATCATATGTTGTGGTCTAAACCCTAGGGGTATAATGATTAATGCCATAATGATCTATCGACTAGCCTGGCCTTGGCTTATATAATGCACCAGAGGCCTAGGATAACAAGAGTCCTAGCCGAATACGTTGGTGGAGAGGAGTCCTTGTCTTGATCACCAAGTCTTGTGGAATACTCCTTGTATGCGACATGGGCTGCCCGAAGTGGCCCATGAGTGAACCGCCATGGGGGTCCTCGGCCCGATCCACCTGGTCGGGAGACGATGTGGTGAGTACCCCCTAGTCCAGGACACCGTCAGTAGCCCCCTGAACCGGTCTTCAAGTTGGGAACGCTCCTCGATCCTTCCGAACTGTTCTTCATCTTCAGTCGTCGGTCTTGAAAATTGGTTCAACAAATTTTCTCATCTTCGATCTTGAGGATCGCCGAAGTAAATCCGAAAAGTTTACACGTCGGGTATCCGAGGAGCCCCTTTAAGTTATCGGCCTTTATCAATGCCTTGTTATTTTTATGCCCACCTCGGGTTTGAAGTTGTTCTCATGCGGCGGTGTCCTCTTGCATCCGAGCCCCAACGCCGGACTGCATTCGAGGTATCTTTTGCAGCCAAGCACCAACGTCGGACTTCTTCTGAGCTCCAACACCGGAATGTATCCGAGCTCCAACGCCGGACTGTGTCACAGCTCCAATGCCGGACTATATCCGAGCTCCAACGCCGGACTATATCCGAGGTGTCATAGATCACCTTGGTGTTGGGGAACATAGTAATTTCAAAAAAATTCCTACGCACACGCAAGATCATAGTGATGCATAGCAATGAGAGGGGAGAGTGTCGTCCACGTACCCTCGTAGACCGTAAGGGGAAGCATTATGACAACGCGGTTGATGTAGTGGTACGTCTTCACGATCGACCGATCCTAGTACCGAACGTACGACACCTCCGCGATCTGCACACGTTCAGCTCGGTGACGTCCCATGCACTCACGATCCAGTAGAGCTTCGAGGGAGAGTTCCGTCAGCACGATGGCGTGATGACGGTGATGGTGATGTGATCAGCGCAGGGCTTCGCCTAAGCACCGCTACGATATGACCGGAGGAGTGAACTGTGGAGGGGGGCACCGCACACAGCTAAGAGAACAATTGATGTGCTATGGGGTGCCCCCTGCCCCTGTATATAAAGAAAGGGAGGAGGAGGCGGCTGATAACCCACAAGTATAGGGGATCGCAACAGTTTTCGAGGGTAGAGTATTCAACCCAAATTTATTGATTCGACACAAGGGGAGCCAAAGAATATTCTCAAGTATTAGCAATTGAGTTGTCAATTCAACCACACCTGGATAACTTAATATCTGTAGCAAAGTATTTAGTAGCAAAGTAATATGGAAGTAACGGTAACGGTAGCAAAAGTAATATTTTTGGGTTTTTAGTGATTGTAACAGTAGCAACGGAAAAGTAAATAAGCGAAGAACAATATGTGAAAAGCTCGTAGGCATTGGATCGGTGATGGAGAATTATGCCGGAGGCGGTTTATCATGTAACAGTCATAACATAGGGTGACACAGAACTAGCTCCAATTCATCAATATAATGTAGGCATGTATTCCGAATATAGTCATACGTGCTTATGGAAAAGAACTTGCATGACATCTTTTGTCCTACCCTCCCGTGGCAGAGGGGTCCTAACAGAAACTAAGGGATATTAAGGCCTCCTTTTAATAGAGTACCGGACCAAAGCATTAACACATAGTGAATACATGAACTCCTCAAACTACGGTCATCACCGGGAGTGGTCCCGATTATTGTCACTTCGGGGTTGCCGGATCATAACACATAGTAGGTGACTATAGACTTGCAAGATAGGATCAAGAACTCACATATATTCATGAAAACATAATAGGTTCAGATCTGAAATCATGGCACACGGGCCCTAGTGACAAGCATTAAGCATAGCAAAGTCATAGCAACATCAATCTCAGAACATAGTGGATACTAGGGATCAAACCCTAACAAAATTAACTCGATTACATGATAAATCTCATCCAACCCATCACCATCCAGCAAGCCTATGATGGAATTACTCACGCACGGCGATGAGCATCATGAAATTGGTGATGGAGGATGGTTGATGATGACGATGGCGACAGATTCCCCTCCCCGGAGCCCCGAACAGACTCCAGATCAGCCCTCCCGAGAGGTTTTAGGGCTTGGCGGCGGCTCCGTATCGTAAAACGCGATGAATCCTTCTTTCTGATTTTTTCTCCCCGAACACGAATATATGGAGTTGGAGTTGAGGTCGGTGGAGCAACAGGGGGCCCACGAGGTAGGGGGCGCGCCCTCCACCCTCGTGGACAGGTGGAGGCCCCCCTGACGTGGATTCTTCTTTCGGTATTTTTAATATTTTCCAAAAATAAGTTCCGTGGAGTTTCAGGTCATTCCGAGAACTTTTGTTTCTGCACATAAATAACACCATGGCAATTCTGCTGAAAACAGCGTTAGTCCGGGTTAGTTCCATTCAAATCATGCAAGTTAGAGTCCAAAACAAGGGCAAAAGTGTTTGGAAAAGTAGATACGACGGAGACGTATCAACTCCCCCAAGCTTAAACCTTTGCTTGTCCTCAAGCAATTCAGTTGATAAACTGAAAGTGATAAAGAAAAACTTTTACAAACTCTGTTTGCTCTTGTTGTTGTAAATATGTAAAGCATTCAAGTTTTCAGCAAAGATTATAACTAACCACATTCACAATAACACTTAGGTCTCATGTTTACTCATATCAATGGCATAATCAACTAGCGAGCAATAATAATAAATCTCGGATGACAACACTTTCTCAAAACAATCATAATATGTTATAACAGGATGGTATCTCGCTAGCCCTTTCTGAGACCGCAAAACATAAATGCAGAGCACCTTTAAAGATCAAGGACTGACTAGACATTGTAATTCATGGTAAAAGAGATCCAATCATAGTCATACCCAATATAAATTAATAGTAATGGATGCAAATGACAGCTGTGCTCTCCAGCTGGTGCTTTTTAATAAGAGGGTGATGACTCAACATAAAAGTAAATAGATAGGCCCTTCGTAGAGGGAAGCAGGGATTTGTAGAGGTGCCAGAGCTCGATTTTAAAGCAGAGATAAATAATATTTTGAGCGGCATACTTTCATTGTCAACATAACAACCAAGAGATGGCGATATCTTCCATGCTACACACATTATAAGCGGTTCCCAAACAAAATGGTAAAGTTTATACACCCCCTCCACCAACAAGCATCAATCCATGGCTTGCTCGAAACAATGAGTGCCTCCAACTAACAACAGTCCCAGGGGGAGTTTTGTTTGAAATTATTTTGATTTGATTTGCATAAAGCATGGGACTGGGCATCCCGGTGACTAGCCATTTTCTCGTGAGTGAGGAGCGGAATCCACTCTTGAGAATAACCCGCCTAGCATGGAGGATAGGGACAGCCCTAGTTGATACATGAGATATTCGAGCATACAAAACACAATTTCATTTGAAGGTTTAGAGTTTGGCACATACAAATTTACTTGGAACGGCAGGTAGATACCGCATATAGGAAGGTATTGGTGGACTCATATGGAATAACTTTGGGGTTTAAGGGATTGGATGCACAAGCAGTATTCCCGCTTAGTACAAGTGAAGGCTAGCAAAAGACTGGGAAGCGACCAACTAGAGAGCGACAACAGTCATGAACATGCATTATAATTAATAAACATTGAGTACAAGCATGAGTAGGATATAATCCACCATGAACATAAACATCGTGAAGGCTATGTTGATTTGTTTCAACTACATGTGTGAACATGTGCCAAGTCGAGTCACTTAAATCATTCAAAGGAGGATACCACCCTACTATACCACATCACAACCATTTTAATAGCATGTTGGCACGCAAGGTAAACCATTATAACTCATAGCTAATTAAGCATGGCACAAGCAACTATAATCTCTAATTGTCATTGCAAACATGTTTATTCATAATAGGATGAATCAGGAATGATGAACTAATCATATTTACAAAAACAAGAGAGATCGAGTTCATACCAGCTTCTCTCATCTCAATTGGTCCATCATATATCGTCATAATTGCCTTTCACTTGCATGACCGAACGATGTGAATAATAATAATAGTGCACGTGCATTGAACTAAGCTGGAATCTGCGAGCATTCAATAAACAAGAGAAGACAAGGCATTATGGGCTCTTGGTTAAATCAACAATAATGCATATAAGAGCCACTTCAACAATTTAATTATGGTCTTCTCCTATTGACCCCCAAAGAAAAGAAAAGAAATAAAACTATTTACACGGGAAAGCTCCCAACAAGCAAAAGAAGAACGGGAAATCTTTTTGGGTTTTCTTTTTAATTATTACTACTACAGCAAGAAAAGTAAACTAGCTAAAAGCTACACTAATTTTTTTGGTTTTTTTCTTAAGGTTTATTAAACACACAAGAAGAAAGCAAGAAAAAGGAAAATAAACTAGCATGGATATTACAGAGAAAGAGTATGAGCACCGACATCTAGCAATGAGTGTGTGAACATGAATGTAATGTCGGTGAGAAATACGTACTCCCCCAAGCTTAGGCTTTTGGCCTAAGTTGGTTTATTGCCACGGATGGCCTGGCGGATATCCATAGTTATAACCTGGGTCATACTGAGATGCAGCGGCTATTGCCTCCTGAGCTGCAGCGTGACGGCGAGCTGCCTCCACCCTCCTTTCGTACTCATCCGCCTCCTCTCTGGTGATAAAATGTCTTCCTTTTGCCTCATAATCAAAGAAGGCAGGAGCAGGGAGAGTAATATGGACATCACTACGTCTATCAAAGATTAAGCGATACTGGAGGGACTGCTCGTTCCTCTCAAGAAAATGATGATGAACCATGGCATCACAATCTAAATAAACATTAGGCAGCTCAACATCATACTCACGTATAGGTACCTCAAGAAAATTAGCTAGACGGGTTGCATAAATTCCTCCAAAGAAATCTCCATTAATTTTATTATTATGCAACCTACGTGCAACAATAGCTCCCAAATTATAAGATTTATCTCCTAACACAGCACTCCTAAGGATACTGAGATCAGGGACACACATGTGAGATGTGACATGCTTCATCCTTACCATTGATGCACCTACCTATGAAGAGAGCAAGATAATGTATAGCAGGAAAATCAATACTCCCTATGGTAGCTTGTGTTATGTCTCTAGATTCACCCGCAGTTATACTGGCAAGAAAATCTCTAAATTCAGATTTGCGAGGTTCACTAGCACTACCCCATTGTGGAAGTTTGCAAGCAGTGGTAAAATCCTCTAAGTCCATGGTATAATAATTTTCATAAAGATCAAACAGGACAGTTTGAGAATTACGTGAAGATGAATATTCAAACCTCCTCACAAAGGAATTAGTGAGATAGTGGTACTGACGGCACTTTTCCTCCTCGAAGCTCACAAGATCAGCGTTACGCAAGTATGCGTTAAATTCTTCCTTGATTCCCGCTCGATCCATAAAGTCTTCTGAAGGCCATTCACAAGGCCGCACTGGAGCGTTCCTTGGTGGCTCATCATCGGCATCGCGCATTGCGAGCCTGGGTCCTTGCTTCCTTGAAGGACCACCTTGGTACATTTTCCTAAGCATATTTCTTCCTCTGAAATTTTTAGTAACTTCGAATAAAAGTGAACCAAGCTCAACAAAATTGATAGCAACTACTCCTACAAGTGCCTAAAGCCTATGTCATGCATTAGAACTACTTAGAACCATATAAATTTGACATGCAAGCTCAAGAACATGGTCACCTAGGAAGCACAAATTTGCAATGAATAAAGCACTAGAACAAAAACTAATTGGACCAATGGAGGAGTCACATACCAAGGAACAATCCCCTAAAGCAGTTTTGTGAGAGGTGCTTTGAGCAAGGAGATCGAAAATCGTAGTAAAATGAGCTAGAACTCGTGCTTGAGCTGGATGGTGATTTTTTTGGGAGGAAGAAGAAGTGTGTGGATGCAGGAATAAGTGGAGGGGAGCCACCATGGGCCCACGAGGAAGGGGGCGCGCCCTGTAGGGGTGAGCGCGCCCTGGACCCTCGTGGCCAGGTGCTTGCTCCCCCTGCTGTGTTCTCAGTGCCAGATATTCTCAAATATTCCAGAAAAAATCATATTAAATTGGCAGGGCATTTGGAGAACTTTTATTTTTGGGGTATTTTTATATTGCACGGATAATTCAGAAAACAGACAGGAAAATACTGTTTTTGCTTTATTTCAACTAAATAACAGAAGTTAAAAGGAGGGTACAGAAGGTTGTGCCTTCTAGTTTCATCCATCTCATGCTCATCAAAAGGAATCCACTAACAAGGTTGATCAAGTCTTGTTAACAAACTCATTCCGAATAACATGGAACCGGAGAAATTTCGAATAACACTATGTTACCTCAACGGGGATATGCACATCCCCAATAATAAGAATGTCATATTTCTTCTTGACAGTAGGAAGAGGAAATTCAAAACCTCCAAAAATTATCGATGGAAATTTTCAAATAGAGTTGATACTATGAACTTGAGGTTGCTTCCTCGGAAAGTGTACCGTATGCTCATTACCATTAACATGAAAAGTGACATTGCCTTTGTTGCAATCAATAACAGCCCCTACAGTATTCAAAAAGGGTCTTCCAAGAATAATAGACAATATCCTTGTTAGTAACAATATCCTTCATATACTTAGCATAAGGATTCATTTTGAGCATATCAGTTAGTCGCATACGCAAGAAGATAGGTCTAATCATTTCAGCAAAGCGCTCAAAATCCTCATCATCCTTTTTCTTGGATGGTTTCGGAGGAAAAGGCATGGGTTTTTGAACCCATGGCTCCCTTTCTTTACCGTGCTTCCTAGCAACAAAGTCTCTCTTATCATAACGTTGATTCTTTGATTGTGGGTTATCAAGATCAACAGCAGGTTCAATTTCTACATCATTATCATTACTAGGTTGAGCATCATCATGAACATTATCATTAACATTTTCATTAGGTTTATGTTCATTACCAGATTGTGTTTCAGCATCAGAAATAGAAATATCATTTGGATTCTCAGGTGGTTCAGCAATAGGTTCACTAGAAGCATGCAAAGTCCTTTCATTTTTCTTTTTCTTCTTTTTAGAAGGACTTGGTGCATCTATACTATTGAGCAAATCATTTGGATTCTCAGGTGGTTCAGCAATAGGTTCCTGAGTCATTTTACCAGTTCTAGTAGCCACTCTAACAGCATAGTCATTATTCTTACTATTTAATTCATTGAGCAAATCATTTTGAGCTTTAAGTACTTGTTCTACTTGAGTGGTAACCATTGAAGCATGTTTACTAATGAGTTTAAGTTCACCTTTAACTCTAGACATATAATCACCCAAGTGTTCAAGCGTATCGGAATTATATTTCAACTGTCTACCAATATAAGCATTGAAGTTTTCTTGTTTAACAATAAAGTTGTCAAACTCATCTAAGCATTGTCTAGCAGACTTATATTGGGGGATATCACCTTCATCAAATCTATAGAGAGAATTTACCTTTACTACCTGTGTCGGGTTATCAAGACCATGATTTTCTTCAATAGGTGATGGATTAAGATCATATGTTTCTTCAACAGGCGGTAAATTAAGGCCATGTATTTCTTCAATAGGAGGTAAATTCTTAACATCTTCAGCTTTAATACGCTTTTCTTTCATAGATTTCTTTGCCTCTTGCATATCTTCGGGACTGAGAAAAAAAACACCCCTCCTCTTTGGAGTTGGTTTAGTAATAGGCTAGAGAATTGGCTCAGGAAGTGTCCAATTATTTTCATTTGTCAATATATTATTCATTAAAATTTCGGCTTCATCCGGTGTTCTTTCCCTGAAAACGGAACCAGCACAACTATCCAGGTAATCACTGGAAGCATCGGTTAGTCCATTATAAAAGATATCAAGTATTTCATTTTTCTTGAGAGGATGATCAGGCAAAGCATTAAGTAATTGGAGAAGCCTCCCCCAAGCTTGTGGGAGACTCTCTTCTTCAGTTTGCACAAAGTTGTATATATCCCTTAAAGCAGCTTGTTTCTTATGAGCAGGGAAATATTTAGCAGAGAAGTAATAAATCATATCCTAGGGACTACGCACACAACCAGGATCAAGAGAATTAAACCATATCTTAGCATCACCCTTTAATGAGAACGGAAATATTTTAAGGATATAAAGTAGCGAGTTCTCTCATCATTAGTGAACAGGGTGGCTATATCATTTAATTTAGTAAGATGTGCCACAACAGTTTCAGATTCATAACCATAGAAAGGATCAGACTCAACCAAGGTAATTATATCGGGATCAACAGAGAATTCATAATCCTTATCAGTAACACAGATAGGCGAAGTAGCAAAAGTAGGGCCAGGTTTCATTCTAGCATTGAGAGATTGCTAATTCCATTTAGCTAATAACTTCTTAAGATCATATCTATCATTGCAAGCTAAAATAGCTCTAACAGCTTCTTCATCCATAACATAACCCTCAGGAACAACAGGTAATTCATATTTATTAGGGGGAGAGTCTTCATCATCACTATCATCAATATTATCAGTTTCAATAATTTCATTCTCTCTAGCCCTAGCAAGTTGTTCATCAAGAAATTCACCAAGTGGCACAGTAGTATCAATCATAGAAATAGTTTCAGAATAAGTATCATGCATAGCAGAAGTGGCATCATCAATAATATGAGACATATCAGAATTAATAGCAGAAGCAGGTTTAGGTGTCGCAAGCCTACTCAAAACAGAAGGTGAATCAAGTGCAGAGCTAGATGGCAGTTCCTTACCTCCCCTCGTAGTTGAGGGATAAATTTTTGTCTTTGCGTCTTTCAAGTTCTTCATAGTGACCAGCAGATATAAATCCCAAGTGACTCAAAGAATAGAGCTATCCTCCCCAGCAACGGCGCCAGAAAATAGTCTTGATAACCCACAAGTATAGGGGATCGCAACAGTTTTCGAGGGTAGAGTATTCAACCCAAATTTATTGATTCGACACAAGGGGAGCCAAAGAATATTCTCAAGTATTAGGAGTTGAGTTGTCAATTCAACCACACCTGGATAACTTAATATCTGCAGCAAAGTATTTAGTAGCAAAGTAATATGGAAGTAACGGTAACGGTAGAAAAAGTAATATTTTTGGGTTTTGTAGTGATTGTAACAGTAGCAACGGAAAAGTAAATATGCGAAGAACAATATGTGAAAAGCTCGTAGGCATTGGATCGGTGATGGAGAATTATGCCGGAGGCGGTTTATCATGTAACAGTCATAACATAGGGTGACACAGAACTAGCTCCAATTCATCAATATAATGTAGGCATGTATTCCGAATATAGTCATACGTGCTTATGGAAAAGAACTTGCATGACATCTTTCGTCCTACCCTCCCGTGGTAGCGGGGTCCTAACGGAAACTAAGGGATACTAAGGCCTCCTTTTAATAGAGTACCGGACCAAAGCATTAACACATAGTGAATACATGAACTCCTCAAACTACGGTCATCACCGGGAGTGGTCCCGGTTATTGTCACTCCGGGGTTGCCGGATCATAACACATAGTAGGTGACTATAGACTTGCAAGATAGGATCAAGAACTCACATATATTCATGAAAACATAATAGGTTCAGATCTGAAATCATGGCACTCGGGCCCTAGTGACAAGCATTAAGCATAGCAAAGTCATAGCAACATCAATCTCAGAACATAGTGGATACTAGGGATCAAACCCTAACAAAACTAACTCGATTACATGATAAATCTCATCAAACCCATCACCGTCCAGCAAGCCTACGATGGAATTACTCACGCACGGCGGTGAGCATCATGAAATTGGTGATGGAGGATGGTTGATGATGACGACGGCGACGGATTCCCCTCTCCGGAGCCCCGAACGGACTCCAGATCAGCCCTCCCGAGAGGTTTTAAGGCTTGGCGGCGGCTCCGTATCGTAAAACGCGATGAATCCTTCTTTCTGATTTTTTCTCCCCGAACACGAATATATGGAGTTGGAGTTGAGGTCGGTGGAGCAACAGGGGGCCCACGAGGCAGGGGGCGCGCCCAGGGGGGCAGGCGCGCCCTCCACCCTCGTGGATAGGTGGAGCCCCCCCTGACATGGATTCTTCTTCCAGTATTTTTAATATTTTCCAAAAATAAGTTCCATGGAGTTTCAGGTCATTCCGAGAACTTTTGTTTTTGCACATAAATAACACCATGGCAATTCTGCTGAAAACAGCGCCAGTCCGGGTTAGTTCCATTCAAATCATGCAAGTTAGAGTCCAAAACAAGGGCAAAAGTGTTTGGAAAAGTAGATACAACGGAGACGTATCAGCGGCCGGCCAAGAGGGGCGCGCCATGGGGGGAGTCCTACTAGGACTCCACTCCTAGTAGGATTCGCCCCCCCTTTTCCTTTCTTCATCGGAGGGGAAAAGGAAGGAGAGGGACAGGGAAAGGGGGCGCCGCCCCCTCCCCTAGTCCTTTTCGGACTCCCATGGGGGGGCGTGGCCACCCCTTGTGGGTTGTCCCCTCTGACGGTGTCCTGGACTAGGGGGTACTCACCACATCGTCTCCCGACCAGGTGGATCGGGTCGAGGCCCCCATGGCGGTTCACTCATGGGCCACTTTGGGCAGCCCATGCCGCATACAAGGAGTATTCCACAAGACTTGGTGATCAAGACCAGGACTCCTCTCCACCAACGTATTCGACTAGGACTCTTGTTATCCTAGGCCTCTGGTGCATGATATAAGCCAAGGCCAGGCTAGTCGATAGATCATTATGACATTAATAATCACACCCCTAGGGTTTAGACCACGGGTCATGGAAGTGCTTTCGTCAAGGGTGACCAACACGTGGCATCCACCATAACGGGTCGCCGTTAAGCTATCGGGTTCCGCTTTGGATCCGATAACCCGTTAACAGCCTCGACCAATGGGGATTTTCCACGTGTAAAATTCTCATTCGCCGGATAATGCACGTGTTAGCTAATCGTTGGGACAGATGGCATTCCTACAATGGACGGAAGACGCCTATGATATGTCGACACGTGGCATAGCCCAACAATGGCCCATTTTAGGTAAAAAGGCCGGCCCAGCTAAAGGCCCACCATGTTTTTTAGACACTCGTGGGCTGGCCCGTTAATAGCCTACCATGTTTTGGGTCAAATTGAGGCCCATACCAGATCAGGCCCGTTCACAGCCTGCCGTGTTTTGGGCCAAATTGCGGCCCATATCGGATCAGGCCCGTTAACAGGCCACTGTTCTTTTGGGCCCATTCTAAGATAGGTTTGTATTTCAGCCTGTTAAATGCCCGTTTACCAATTTGGCCCGATAATAGTTTCGGCCTGTTAGTGGCCCGTGGTGCATCTGGGACGTTGTCGGCCCGGTTTAACTTTAGGCCATTTAACGGCCCATGCAGAAACTGGGCTATTTCTTGTCCGAAGTAACTTTAGGCCTCTTAACGGCCCATAGTCTTCGTGGATAAATTTCAGCCCAACTAGCCTATCGGCCTGTTAATGGCCCGTGTAATAGTTGAGCCTAATTACAGCCAGTGTTGAATCCGGCCTGCTTACAGCCCATCTGATAATGGCCCGTGACACTTTTGGGCCTATGGCCCGCGTGGATACCGGCCTGCTTAAAGCCCATAATTTTATTGGGCCAAACAGGCCCGAGATATATTTTGGCCTGTTAACTGCTCATCCTGTTTGGGCCAAACATGGGCCTTAGGCAGTTTCGGCCTGTATTGGCCCGTGAATTTTTCGACTCAATGCTAGCCCAATCTAGGTTTTAGCCTGTTAAAAGCCCTTGGTATTCTCTGGCCCAGCTGGCAAGAACTTTACTCGGCCTGTTAAAGGAGGGAAACTACTATAGGTTTAGTCCTGCTAATGGCCCAAGATGATTATAGGCCCACGTTTTGGCCCATATGAGTAACGGGCCAGCCTAAAGACCGACAACACTAAGATCCACTGAACCTTCCAGCCTAAATTAGAGCATACCGACCAAAGAATAAACCTAGACTATACAATAAAGAAATTACGGCATATTACATCCACTGGGAATCGAAGTTCGCTACCGGTAATAATAAAGCGCAACGTGACCGCGGATTACATACACTAGGCATCAAAGGTCGCCACCAGTGCATATAAATGCGTCGACAAAGGAATATAAAAAACTAAGAGCACTTCAGAAGGCACTAGGCCTGGCTAGGACGGGCCCCGCAAGCAGCCGAACAAGCTGATGAGACCTCAGTTGTGTCAACGATAGATGCTCCATCCCTAACTGTATGGCACGATAGTGCGCAAGGCAGTCCTCTGACATCTTCATTGCATCTTTGACTTCAAGTCGGAGCTGAGCTGAAGCAAGCCTTTCCTCTTTAATTTGAGACTGAAGAAGTCGAACTAATTGAGGCAGCGACTGCACAGAGGTTGTCTCACACCTGCTGGTGAGTAGCTTCAACTCACTGTCTTCATCAAGACAGGACCTTGGGGTCATCTCGCTGTCCTCAATATGGTCTGGCTCACTATCTTCCCTAAAGTTCTGCCTGGCATAAGAGATACGACTCTGAAAGAGAAACAAGGAGACACGTAACAGGTTTCACAATTATATAAGCAAATAAATGGATTTGTTCTACATAAGGAACATGTTTTTACAACTACAATTTAAAACTGGTAGTTGTTGCAAACATCCAATCAGATGTAAATAGCAAAGTAAATAGTAGTGGAGGAAATGATGCCTATCCAAATCTATACTAGAACAAAGTTTGAAGGCTTGAGAAGGATGAACTTACATTACATGTTAACACGGGCTGGATAAAGACCTTCTCCATGTTGATGGAAGGATAATTCGATAAATTCCCCAAAGAAAATTCTTTATAAGCGTTGCCATTATTCTACATTTTGCAAAGAGTAAATATAGATCAAATAATATTGGAAGAAACAGATGATAATGAAGCTCCGGTGCAGACTTATGATACATAATCAAATAGCAATTAATTAAGTACAGGGTTACAAGGCAAAATGTACTGACAAGAAGAATGCAGACATCAATGTGTGAAGTGGCATTGGCTTTATTCAACATTTTGGTAAGAGTAAATGTAGATATGATAATTTGGAGAAAGTGGAGGGCAGGGCAGATAAGATGTAGAGTAATGCTAGACAATCAACTATCTTGCGATGCAAGTACAGTAATACCACCACCGTCCGTTATTACTTGTTGCTCAAATGGATGTATCTAGCACTATTAAGTTCTACATACATCCAATTGATCAACAATTAATTCGATACAGATGGAGTACATGACAACAGGTACTTACATAAGCAATCCAAAACTTCATAACCATTGTGTTAATTCTACATTTATCTAAGAGTAAATATAGATCTTATAATTTCAAGCAAAGGGAGGATAAAGAAGCGAACATTTACAGTGATGCTACATAATCAAACAACAATGAGTGTAAGTATGCTGACAAAGGGCAAGAGGTACTGACAAGAGCAATGCAGAGCCCGGTATTGTTGTGAGATCCTATGATCCTTTGAGCAAGGAGATTCATCTGAAATTAGTTTTCATACAAGAGAGAAGGTAAGGCACATGCAGAAATTTAAGAGTTCAAATTTTGAATTGATATCATAGACAGTATCTGACGCTGGGCTCTCAACAGTTCTAATAGGGGTTTGTCCAGTGGAGTAGGGGTAAGGTGTGGTACAGTTGGGCCTGTGTTTTCTGTGGCTACTGATCTATCTGATTTAACAGGTATCACTACCTTTTCCAAATACCTAGTTTGTACTCCTTGAGGATCTGCACTCACCCTCTTCCTTTTGGACATCTATTATGAAAGAACAACATTTGACTGGAAAAACATAGTATGACGACACATGGAATAGGTACATAAATGGATAGGTATGGCATATACTCATATATGATGCTTAAACTAAGCAGATGGTGTAACAAAGTAGAAGTAATGCAAGAGGTCAGATGCAAAATATGTGCGACCAATATAACCTTGCCAAGTTAGAGCAAGCACCTTGATGGGTGAATAAGATTGGCCATCCTCCACCATGCCAAGTTTGTTTGCTAGTGGATTGTTCCGCAATATTCCTCTCGTGCGCCCATTCTCATATTCATTTTGATAATGTTTAATACCTGACATGCATGAACACATAAAAACAAGTGAGATTATCTTTGTAATGCAGAAGTGATTCTAATCCAATACTGCCTCCCTGTAAACCCCTTTGTGCTATCTCTGCAATTCTTCTGAGACATGCCATGCATGCTGTAATTTGGTGTGTGGATTAATATAATGTGGCCTACTACTCAAAATATGAGAGCTCCAGAAGTGATGATACTTCGCAGATGACAGCTTCAACATATAGTAAAGAAGAACAAGTCGACTTGACCTGACAGATTCAAAATATACTAAGGGAGAACAACTCGACCTGACCAGTCGACCGCAAATGTCTCTGCTACTCTTCCCAACAAGGAACACACTTATTAAAGAAGAGAAGAGGATCATCTTAAAGAAGAGCAGAAGAACAAGAAGCTTGAAGATATTACAAGTCTTTCTATACAATGTCGGTTGCCCACCCATGATGAACCAGAGCGCACAGAGAAATACTATTCCTTCCGGTCTCTCCATATGTGGCTCACATGCATTTCGAAACTAAAGTAGGAACATTTAGCTGACCAATTAAACATCTCTCAGTTTTACTAATATCAGCATAATACATATTTGAGTTTGTACAACTAAGCTTGTTTAGCTCGATGGGTGGAGCAGCGCTATTACGACACGAGCCACGTAGGCTGATCATGGTCATCATAAAATGGGTAAACCGTAAGCATGATGAGTATAGTGTTGACCGTGGTAGTGGGATGGAGGATCTGAAGCTGCAAACCGTGCAAAGGGTAGTTAGCAACCGATGTTTGCTTTGAAATAACAACTAAGATTTGGTTTGGACAAGAAAGTACAGTCAACAAGTGACAAAGAAATGCAATTCTGTTGTCTCTCTATATGTCGCGACATGCATTTGGAAACTCAAGTGGGACCTTTAGCTAGCCAATTAAATGTGTCTGTTAACTAATATCAGTATCATATCACAATCATATTTGAACAACTAAGCTTTGTAATTCTGAGTGTTGTGTTGTTTAGCTTGAAGGGTGGAGTAATGCTAGTATGACAGAAAGCACCTACGCAGATCATCGTAGGGTAGATAAAAGGGGAAACCCCTAAGCATCAAGAGTAAAATCAGGAAAGTGGAACTAGATGGACCAGTGGGTGGCGCACATGCTTTTCGAAACGAATATAGGAACATTAGGTGACCAATTAAACGTTCTCTGTTTTAGTAATATGAGCATCATATCATATTCGTATTTCAACACCTAAGCTTTGGAATTATGAGTGGCATGTTGTTTCGCTTGACGGGTTGAGGTCTTGAGGAGCAGTGCTAGCACGACACGAAGCACCTACGATGATGGTAGTGAATATAAAGGGGGAAACCATAAGCTTTACGAGTATAGTGATCGTGCCATGGCGGATCTGAAGGTGCAAACCGGACAAAGCTACTTCACAACCAATGTTTGCTTTCAACTAGCCACTACGATTTGGTACGGATAAGAAAAGTACAGAAAACAATTTACGATCTATTTTCCGGGTGAGAACAATAACTTAAGCACATATGGAAGAGTACCACCTCTCTTGCGACACCGTGTAGGCCCCTGCTGATATGTTGAGGGTGCTGCGGGTCCGATGGCTGTCGGCGGCGGGGAAGAATACTTTAGACGGCAGACGGCCGGGTCGGGGGATATATCCTGTTGCCGTGGACAAGGCGGTCATAGGAGCGGCAACAGCAAGGTGGACGACGGCTCTGATGAAGCGAGAGGACGCGATGAAAGGATCCTGGTCCGGCACCGTGGATGAGAGATGTCCATCTCTTGAAGTGGACGACGGGGTAGGGGTAGCGCCTCCGGCAAGGTGGAGGATGGGGTGGCGGACGGAGGAGGCTGGCCGCAGTGGGGAGATTGTTGTGGCGCCGACGGTGTATGAATGGGGAAATGGAGGGGGAGGGGGATCTCAAACTTTGGGACGCGCTTGTCTGAAATGTGGGAAAGTTACAAACTTATCCGCCGTTTAAAATTTTGGACATCACGTTGGCTAGGGATAGGACGGTAATCTCGCATCTCCCAAATATTTGCCGGTAGCGATTTCGGGCGAGGAGAGGGTGTTTTGCCGCCCACGGTTGGCGCCCATGGTGTATGAACGAGGCTGACAGGTAGGGTGGTTGTGTCACGTCTGATGGAAGTTACACATCTGCCCCTATTTAAAATATTTGCCTACATCAATTTCGGACGAGGAGAGTTTGTTTTGCCGCCCACCGTCTATGAATGGGGAAATGGGGGGAGAGACACATGTCTTTCAGACGAGCTTGAATCAAATGTGTTTTGCCGCCCACGTTTGGCGCCCACCGTGTCTGAATGGGCTCAGAGGCGGTCGTGTCACGTCTGATTGAAGTTACTAGTCTACCCCTATCGACAGCAGTGTAAATCCGGTCGATAAGGATGTCAGGTGTCAGGGGTAGACAGTAATTTCCATCTCGCAAACACTTGCTTCGGGCAGCCCACAGATGATAGTGGGTGTTTAGCCGCTTCGTTCAAAACTTGGGAGAATTAGCATTCATGTTTGCCCTGGGCCCTGGCAACTAAATTCAAATCCAATTTGTATTCAATTACGAATATCCACATATAATTCTACGTTTTGTTATTTGTTTCTTAAAAACCACAACAAAGATTGATTCCACCTTTATATATGATTATGATTTAGAAATTCCGTGATCTTCGAATTCAGTAGGTTGGATACACTTTGAGTCAAACAATTATTTCATCGAATACAATATGCTCACATGAAAAACAGTTCACCTTATGTTAATCATACAAGTACTAAGGATTAGCTCGCCTAAAAAATTTGGATCCTTACAACACATGGACAACATAGGGGGTCTTACAACATAATCCATTCAAAGACATGACACAACATGCAAGTACAATAATCTAATGACAATTTCAACTGGTATCTAAAGAAGAACTGGGATTACCCTGGGCTTCAGATAGCAGAAACAGCAGGACCTCCTCCGTCTTCAAATGCAACATTCTTACTTCCTCCAATTCATGGGTTGCTTGCATAATGCGTGCAGCTAATTGCATAATTTCCAGCCTCAAGATCAACATTACCTCATTCATGGCAGCCACACCATCTCTTTCCGCCTCTAGTAGAGCCTCAAGAACTATAATATCTGTGCTCAGACTGCTCTCCAGCGATGTTGCCTCTGAACTGCTACCATCTGGTAACATGGATGGCGCACTGCTTCCACAAATAGATTCTGGGGTTTTACATTGTGTCCTAGTGTGAACGGCATCCTGAAAGGTTTCCGCTGGACATAAGTAAGAGATAGTTATCGCATGATCCATGCAGTAAGCTTACATGGTAAACGATATACGAATTATTGCCGAGCATGGCAAGCTATATTTAAATGGTTCGAAGCAGCATCAGCCGAAAAGAAATTAAAATGGTAGGATGAAACTAGGGATGTAAGTGGCAAATAAACGACATACGCCAGCCCCATCTAGTTAGTTTTTGCTAGCTCCCTGGTTCATTTTCCTCAAAAAACAAAAACTCTTTTGAACTATCATACCACTAGTGGACTTTAATTGGGATTACACGGGACCCAGTTGACATCCCTACTTGAAAGGGAGTGTACCACTGCTATATTTAAGTTGCCAAGGCATCTAAGTAGTTGAAAGAATCCGAGAAAGCACTTAACAGTGTGGCCTCATATAAACTACGAAGACAGTCTTGTGATGAAGTTCAGAGGAAAAGTTAAGGACTCAAATGAACTAGGCATGCATTTCTTTACGATAGTACAGCAGGCATTGCTGACATATTGGCCAACTCAGGTATAGCCTAACAAGTAACAAACAAGCATTCGAATCAAGCAATACAGCAAAGCAGACAACTGAACTATTTGTAATTCTGTAGGATTACAGGTTGAGGCCACAAGCCAAGAAAGCAGCCCATACGCATTACATTTCACATGTACTAAAACACACTGGCTTACCATATGTTGCTATGAAGCCTCGTTGCTGTTGCAATGTTCTTTGAAGATATCGTCAGCATCCCGTGGTTGCAAATCTAGTTGTTGTAGTTTATTCTGCACCCTCTATTTAGGTAAAATTAATTTTAATCACATGCACTGGTTTGAATTGATCATCGATGGTTCATCTAAACTAATGAAAGAAGGGTGTGTGCTTACACGACAATATATCTGCTTCACTCTATTTTTATGCTTGTTCGAGGTGACAGCCCCAAAAGAACAAATATTTTGCTTGATGGGGTTGGCAGCTCCATAATTACTAGAAGCATCAAACTAGTCATGCAACTTGGGAAGATCAAGAACACGCAAAAAAGTAATGAACAGAGGCTCAGAGCAGTGATGTAATAGCTAGCATCAGAAAATGTAGGGTAAAACAAACAAAAAGCAGGGGAACCACATGCTAGTTTGTTGATGTGTAATTAAGCATAGAGAACATGAAGCGGTCTGATGGAACCAACAGGTGGCATCAGAACAACACCATTATCATAAATATAGCATGCCAGAAGTAAAATAGAAGGCAGTGATATCTGGGAACTACAGTAATACTTAGGACAAAACTAAAGCATATTAACTATATGTGCACTAGTATGTAATTTAGCACATGTAACATGTTCACTGCCAGAAGTATGGCCCTACAGGTGCAAGCAGAATAACGCGTCTCATGAAAAATTGAATGATTCCCTGAAGAAATTCAAAGGTGCGGTGCTTATGCTAAGAAAGTGAACGTAGGTGCCGGCCGTTGAATAATAGTACCTGATTCTCGGCGGCGTATGGGTATCGTTGCGATACTTGATAGCTAAGGATCATCGATGGTGCTCGTGTTGCGGTTGAGTTTGGGCCGGCTGTCGCCGTCGCTGAAGCGGCTCCGGTGCTTCGGTTGCGGCGCCTGTCGACATACAAGAAAGCTCATCTGTGGTAAGTGAACAGTTGCACGATAAAGAAGAGAAAAACCAAAGGAGTACAAATCTAAATAACCTGATGAGGCTGCGGCGTCAGTAAAGCAGGGCTGGTGGAGTTGAATATGGCGTCCGTGGAGCGGGTCCGGTGCAGTGGACAAAGGCTTCGGCGGGCGCTGTGTACAGTGCTTTCGGCGAGGCGGATCTGTTGCGGCGGACGAGGGCTTTGTATGAAGGGCCAGCGATGGGGCGGACAAGGGAGTCAGTGAAGGGCCTACACTGTGGTGGACGAGGGCGTCGGTTAAGCAGATCCGGTGCGGTGGACCATGATGGCGGTCAAGGAGATCTGGAGCGGTGGACAAGCCAGTCGCTGAAGCGGCTCCGGTGAAGTGGTGAGTTGGCAGTTGGGGGTTCCAAGGTGCGGAAGGTATATCCGGCAGGGTGTGAGGTCCACCGCTGCGGCGGAGGACTAGATTCGGCGGCTTGCCGTGGTTGGGGGGGTCGGGGAGGGGAAGGGGAGGGGCTCTGGGAAGAATGTTGGGGGCAAAGAGGGGAAAACAATGGAGTTACCAAAGCAGCACTTTTCCGTTCATGTGGCAGGGGTAAAACAGGAATATCACAGGGCTAAACTTTCGGGCGCGAGATATTTCTATGTGAGCGGGAAGTTTGAAAGCTTTTGGCGCCTGAAATTATAAGTGGTCTGCTCTTGTACGGCCGACTATGATATCATGGCCGAGAATTTATTTGTTTTGCACGCAAAAAAAAGTGCAAGTTTTGAAAATCAATGTCTCCAACTCGAAACTTAGATTGTCCATTCAATTCAAATATGGATCATTGAGCTAGTACAAGCAAATACCATCATACGGTCCAATTCAAATGAAATTCCAAATGTGTTTATCCTAAATATGATGACAAAAGCAAAAATGTGTATGTGTATGAATAAAGTGGATGATTATAAAGTTTGAACATGCCCGTATGTGTATATCTCTAGGTTTGATACATGAATTTGAAATCATGAAATCCCGGCTTAAAAATTGTACCTCTGTTTAAATGAATTACAAAAGCTAATGATGGAGTCGAATTCCAAAATTTCAATCTTAGGTTTGTAATTCTGGTACATCAAGGTATATCACACATGTTCAAAAGTATCGTTATCTCATAGTCCAAACTGTGAAACAAATTGATCAACCATGAGTGCACACACTATTGACCATATATATCTCAATTACGCTAAAGTCCATCAAATATAGGCACCTCACTCTTTATCTGAAGCCAACCCCCACCCCCGTCGCACCCCCACCCCACACACACAAGTTGTTCTCTCCCCCAGACACGAACACACGAGCACATTAACACCCCCTCTCTTCTAAACTCCGGACCCCAATATAGGTCTCTTATCACTTTGTCTATCGGGCATGCACACATCTCTTCCCCCACTCTCTAGGTCTCCCGGCATCTCTCTTTCCCAAGCACACGCACTATGTAGAGTGTATCTTTCCCATACACACAAAACGTCGCCCCCAAACATCTATCTCCCTAGTTATGTGGTTCTCGCACACTCACCTCACACACCACCCCCACTTCAAACAAGCACACTTTGTCTCCTTGTGCACCACTCTCCTCTTTCTATCTCTCCCACATGCGGACCCGCCCTAGCTCCTTCCCTGTATACATATATGACGTGACTCTTTCCATAGCTCCCTAATGTATCATCGTTCTCAATCTCGCATGTTCTTCTCTACACCATCTATTCTAGATGTCTCATGAAGTCCCTATCACACACAGGATGACTCGCTTCCCTTGCGTCTCCGTACATAGGCCAATTTCGAACAACATCAACATTGTCTCCCTATCTATACGCCTCTTATGGACACAAACGACCCCTCTCCCCCCCTCTCTTCCTCTCTCTCTCTCCATCGCCAGCTCTCTCTCTCTCGCTCTCACACCCCTCTCCCACACACAATCGATGTCTCTTCCAAATAGTCTGCTCCCCGCCCGCACCCATGTTATCCCGCTACTACACATGCCTTTGTCTCTCTTTGACACACATGTCACACCATTCCCCATTCCCTTATACTAGGTTTACATCATTAGTGGTCTCTCTACTCCACATACACACACTCCCTCTCACACACAAACGCGCGCACAAACACACACACGCACAAACACCCATCTATCTGGATCCTTCTTTTAAGACACACACCCTTGCATATTCTCTCCAGCTCTAGGTATGTATATATCCCCCCTCTCTCTAGCTCAGATGCACACCAAAATTCTCCATCTCTCTAACTCACACATCTCTCCCCATGTCCGCATGTGTATCTCACACACTCACTCTTTGATTATGTCTATGTGTCTCCACGTTACACAACACAAAGCCCCATGTACATGTCTCTCTCTATCCTCCACACACATAGACACAAAGAATCTCTTATCATTGCCTCAGTCTCTAGACATATCACACACGCACACTGTCTCTCTCTCTCTCGTAAACACGCTCAACAAGGGTTTCCCCATGAATAACTTACTGTCTATTCATCAACAGTCGTGGCAGTACGACGAACACAAGACATGAAAAAGAATAAATCTACATGTGCGTAGACCACCTAGTATGACTACTAGCCGAAAGCGCACCGCCGTCACCCCCTCCTTATCGGCGACGGGAAAACCTTTGTTTTACATAGTCGAGAAGTCATTGTGCTAAGGCCCCACATGCTGAGCCGTTGAATAGAATGTAGATCCTAGTTTACGGAAACAAGTATCGATAATACGTTTGTATCTCCATACTTATATTTCTTCTCTTATAAAAAAACCGAGTTGGTGATGATGGTATGCGTGCCATCTTGCAATATAGACCGTCCGATCTATATCTGACAGATGGAAATTAAACTAAAAGATACCCGCACCTCTCTCCACATTTGCAGACAAGGCCTTCCCTCGTTCATCCTTATCTCCAACAACCTCATTGTTGAGCAATTAAAAAAAGAAGCCTCTGGAACAAACTGGCCTGGTGGCCGCTGCCGGCGTCGTCCATCCCCATGCCTCCGCTCAGTCCAACCACCAATCACCACCACACCCCACTCCTCTTCACCTTATCTCCTCTTTCTCGAGATCTCATTAGTTTTTACACATGGGATTGCTCCCGCATGGGTCAATCACAACAAGTGTTTTATAAAAAAATGCATCTTGATGTTCCGTGCAATGCATGGACATCTTGCTAGTACTCCTACAGAAGACTAAGTTGGTGATGATGGTGTGTCTGCCATCCGTCATTTCTGACCATTAGATCTACATCTAACGATTGTGAGGTAAGTTGTTGCCTTTTCTCACCAACATCCCACTTCTCTACCAATTTGCAGAAAACCCATAATTAGTATCTTAAAACCAACCACACCCCTCCCTCACCTCACCAAAACAGCCCAAGGAATATTTTCTGATTGAAACATAATATATCTCTAGTGATATATGTATATCAAAATTAGAGTGTTTTGTATCAAGTTTGTGAATAAGTATTATTCTAATTATGATCCATTGCAATGCACGTGAACATTGCTAGTATTTCCAACCATGCAAAAAATGTTAGTATTTCCATAGTTTCGAGTTTTCCATCAAGATATTAGTCACTCATGGTTGATATTTACTTGCAATCACATACGCATAGGCACTATGTAACTAGCCTTGCTTATTGGCTTCCAAATCTTAACTTTCACTCGTACTTACAATATGTAGAGTATTTAACAAAGCTACCACTTTCAACCAGCCCTAGGAAGAAACTATTGTACAAAAAATAGCAAAAACATAACCAAAATTTCTTAATCCGCGCCAAAAACTACTACCTAGTGCCGATTAGGCTCGTTTAAACCCGTTTATGACAGGGTTGGCCCACACGTCCGTGCTAACGCGGCAACTTAAACCAACACATTTTGTTTGACCGTTGATGCGAGGGACCCACATCTGACCTTCTATCCTGTTATTCCCCCTCAAATCATTATTTTTCCTGAACATTACCTCAAACAGTACTAACGCGTGTTCGTCGGTGGCGCTGGTGATGAGCGAGTTGGCCGCCGCTCCGTCGGACGGGTCGGACGCCGCGCATGCCTCCGCACGGGTTGGCAGGCTGGCCTGAGCGTGACTCACGCGCGAGCAAGCCGCCGCGCTGGCCTTCGCTCGAGCCAGATGGCTGGCCTTAGCGCGGCGCGTGCGAGCAAGCCGCCGCGCCAATCTAGCTAGCAAACCTTGCAGACAAGCAGCTAGACGGAGCTATCTTGGCTAGCTAGCGGCCGCTAGCGCCGGACGGAGCTGGCATCCGGGCTGCCGCAAGATGGGATCCGCACCGCTGGCGGCGGTAGCTGCGTCCCATGGCCGAGGATGACTAGGTGGATGGGTCGGAGGTAGGAGGTCACTCGGGGATTTTTGTGCAGACTGACATGTAGGTCCCACAAGTCATAACCCCTAACTTGCCGGTCGAATAGAAGGCGTTGACTTAAGGGGCGACATGGGTTGAAACGTGCCTATAACGGCACTTTGTGGAGTAGTCGTTTCTTGGTAGGGCTTGTTGGTAAGGGCATGTACAATGGTTGATAAGGTAGTCTTATCTTAAGTGTGCCACGTATGTAAGTGGTAGTAGTTTCTTGCCATTATTAGTGGTTTCTTGGCATTATTAGTGGTTTCTTGTAAGGAATGATGTACTACTAGCAACAAAAGGCGATTCTAGGTTGCGTTGTACTCCAACGAGCACTACTAGTGGTCGCGGGTGTGTATACCTCGTTTTGTGGGTTCGATCCTGGCCGAACGCACGGCGGCCTTTTTTTAAATAGTAACTTCGCTGCGAGCCAATATTGTACACGGGTAGTTTGAGTTTTGAAGTCGAACGGACGTGTCGCACCACAATCTGGGTGCACTAGACAGCCCAGCCACGTGAACGGGTTTTCCTTCCCATCATCTCGTGGCTCGCGTGCTCGCCCTAGCCGCACCTTGCTTGCAGCTTCCTTATCAGCTAGTAGCATATTTAAACTAGCGCCTCTAAATTAAGCCCAAGGAGCCGGAAAAGCCTGGCGCGGCATTGGGAACTGTGCAATATGGCTCTGTACGTAAAGTGCTAGTACTCTACTACCCTGTAGCTTCTGGCGTTGCACGCATGGACTTCACTCCATTATAGGCTCTATAAAAGAAATTCCTCTTGACGTTTTTTTTTGTTTTGAAACGGAGGCAAAAACATTGCCTCATCTCATTCATAAAGAAGGAACTACTAACAAAGTTCAACGAGATCCATTACACCTCCACAAATGGAAGCGAAAAGCCTAGTCTCGATGTATCAAATAACTCAAATGTTCTGCCCCCGCAGTAACCGTCGCTGATAAACATGCTGCTAGTGTGCGCGTGAGAGGAGCGGCTGAGTAGGCCAACTACATGCTTGAATAGAGCACCGAGAGTACCCACTACGCAGGTGTACTTTCCCTGCATTGATAGTACAGCGATGGTTCTTGAGAACAGTACTACCCTCCACTTCCAACTGTAGCTCCTTGACCCTGAGATTCAAGAGTTCAAAACTGGTGCACTATACTAGAAGTACAGTACATCGCACTACTAGTTGAGAAAGTAGTACTAGTACTGCTACAGTACGAGTACGTAGTAAATAATAGCCTCACCCCTTTGCCAAGGAATGATCGAGGAGCTACAGTTGGAAGGGACGAGGCCCTGCGGTTACTACGCTCTTATCTCCTCCTCGCCAGTTCCCCTCCCCCCGAAGAGAAGGCAGTTCGTCGCTGCTCCCATGGATTCGCCAGGCGGTTCTCCTCCTCGTCAGGGCTGGGAGACCTTGGACGATGATCCTCTGGGAGAAATCGCACGCCGCTCTGACATCCTCACCGCTGCAAGACTCGGTGCTTCCTGCACCAACTTTTTCAAGACGGTGCTTAAACAGGCTTGGGAAAAGGCCATGCTTGTTGGTCTTCCATGCGTCCTAGAGGAGAAGGTTCTTCTATGGGACAATCCTTCGAACAATCCACTGCTCCCTGGCCATGGTTGCACGTTGACTCCGCTAGAGTTGCCGACGTTGAGAGGTAGTCGGATTTTGTCCAATGAGCAGGTCAGCCATGTAGTTTGATCATGTAGTACTTAGTTATTCCATTTCCATCCCGTAATTTCTCCGCTGCCCACCGTCTTATATATAGGTCTGGGTCAGTGCCAACCAAGATTGGCTTGCATACCTCCGGCCGGATACCACCATCTTGCACAACATCCACAGCAGTACGGTCGTTCCTGTAGACCCCTTATCTACCATTGGGATCGGCCTTCCGACTGGCTGGGCTTGAATACGTATGATGATGCCTACATGAGATTGAAGAAGATAGCAATTGCGGACCCGCTGACAAAGCGACGCGGCTACGACAATTACTATCTCATCGCGGTGTTCGACATAAGGATTGCCATCAATACAAGAGGCAGTAACGGCAGACAGGGCAGAGGCTGGCGCATGTTGGCCGCGACAGATTTGTACCCCTACACGTTCGAAGACGTCGTGTTCCATCTAGGCCACATCTTCGCGGTGACAAGCCAGGGGACTTGTTTAATCTGGTTGCCATCCTACAGTACGGGAGATTACAAACGGAATGCACAAACCATCATTTGCATCCCTAATGGTACTCCATTATTTTGCAGGGACCAGTCATCCCCGATAAAAATAAGATCGCCAATCCTGGATGTGCATTTGCATCTGCGATTTGGTCTAACCTGGAACCTTGTAGCTGACTTTGGCATATTGGGATCAACTATCTTAGCAGTCGTTACCCATGGTACCACTGGTGTGCAACATGGTCACACAATCTACCATGATCGGACCGTCACCATCTACCCAGGTATTCCATTTAGTATTATATTTTTTAACCCTCTCACCTTCTTTTTCATTGTTGTACTACTTACTAGTACTAGTAGGAGTACTTTTTACCTTGGAGGACGCGTATAGCTAGCTAGGCCCTTGAAGACTTGAACCCACTAGCTGCCACCATTTTTGTTTTTCCATGTCTTACAATCTCATCCATGTAGCCAAGAGTGGCTATATATAATAAGCCGGTTATTTTACTTCCTCTATACCGGAGTAGTACTATTTGCTGCACAGTATTACTGACCGCCATATTTGAGCACAACATTGATATGCATGGACCATGACTATGTACGTCACCATGTGTCCAGATCTTAGATGCCGCGTGTACCAGATGAACGGCGTCGAGTTCGACCCCCGTGATGCTATGTGGGTGCCGAGGAACACTCTTGGAGAGTACTCGCTTTTCATTGGGGACAGCTACCCCATTGTGAAGCGGATGCCACCTTCCGTGCATGACACCGAAGGATTGCCATTCATGAAGCATGGTTGTGTCTTCAGTGTGCACCGCCGGATGAACGACATGCTGGGACACGCTATCCCTAATTTATGTCGCTTCAGCTTGGATGAGTCTCCATCGTGTGGAACCGGACTAGAAAGCTGCGACAATGATTCCCATTGCCCACCGCTATGGATCGTGCCATCCATGAAGAACACCTGGGACTGGAACCTGGAGGAGGGCATGTAGCCCATCTATAACGTGTAAGTGGAGTATGGTAAATTGTGAACGGTAGCGCTGTGAATATATGTAGACTAGTTGTGCACAAATTTATCACATGAATTGGAGATGAACTTGTGTGGCATACTGGCATTTGTCCTTTAGAATTTATTACTAGTAAATGTGTTATGTGTACATGCAACTTGTGTGGTTGTTGCACGGGATCCAACGCGCTCTTTGAGAAAGAAAAAAAGGTGGCACAGCTTTGGATATAGGTGACGTGGCGGCATCATACAGTAGCATTGTTCGCTATAGTTGTAGTATACTCCTACTAGGATGACAACTCCTATAAAACCCTGCGCTTGGCTCTTTGCCTCTTCGGGGGGTTCAATAGTTCGTACTCGTGTGAACCTTGCACTTGGCTCTTCGCCTCTTCGGAAGGTCCAACAATGATGATACTACAGTACAATATGCTTCTGGCAATCTGACACCGATTGAACTGTTGCACGTCCACCGCGAGGGTGAGGGAGAGCGAGAGGGAGAGGGAAAGGAAGAGGGCGCTGTAGTCAAAACCCTCTCCTCGTCCTGCGAGCGACCGTGCGCGTGGGCGAGGGAGAGGCATAGTAAGCAAGCTTCTCCTCATTCGGCGAGTTGATGGGACACATCAAAGCAGTACTAGTACTAGTCCATACTGCGTCCTTTCCGGTTAATATGGCTTAATTTGAAACGAGAAAAATACACTGGCGGTCAATGTATGTAACAATACGCTCTTTACGGTCACTATATATAGTTTTGCGGTGATTATACGATCACTAGCTCATCGTAGAGTACCGTATTGCACCCTACTGACCGGCCACATAGTCGACGTGGCACTTTGTTGACTAGTTAAATTTTCACCTAGTTTCTGGGTCCCACCTGTCAGTTGGCAGAGCAAAGAAATCAGTTAAACAAAACTTTACGCAGGCGCGACAAGAGTCCAGCCCTTGCGCGCGAACCACCCTGGTTGTGTATGTGAGTGCATGCACGTGTACTCCCTCGGTCTTCCAACAAATAGTGTACATTGGCTAAAAACAAAGAGTGTACATCTACACTTCCAATGCATTTAGCCTTTAATCTAAATCGATATTGATTGACTAATGCACCAACTTGTGCTCTAGCTATAGGCTACATGTCTATCCTTAATTATAGCATGCAACAACCTTCATTTAATCTTCTTAGAGATTTCAACAAGTGGCTACGTACGGAGCAAAATAAGTATCTACACTCTAAAATATGTCTACATACATCCGTATGTTGTATTCCATTTGAATGTCTAAAAAGACTATATTTAGGAATGGAGGGAGTAGCAAATAAACATTTAAGTTCTCTTGTTTTTCCCTCCTTGGTCACGGTGCACAACCAAAGATGACTTATTCACCTGGATGGAGGGAGTAGATGGTCAAAGTTTGACACAAAATTAATGCATTGGTAAACATAACTTTTTGAGGAAAACGAGTGCATTAATTGAGTGTTTTTGCAAACTACAAAAATTATTCCACCACTCATCATCTACCTTGGTTGATGAGATTTTTGAATTGAGCCCTATAAACCGGAAAGGAGGTAGTACTAGTACTCCTACATTATTGGCGTCGGGTGCCTTGGCCAATGTTTCATCTTGTTGGACCGGATGAGCGTACAGGCATAGGGATACTGTAGATAGGAAGTCTTCACAATCCATTATTCCCCATCTCGGTCAGAGAGAACTATTCAACTAGTCTTCACAGTGAAGTGACAATACACACTGCAGCAGATGGGACACTTAATTAATAAGCTGAACCAGCGTGTTGGTGCTATTAAATCAGCCTTACCCAGTACTGCCATCATGTTTGCCAGTGGAGCACGCTTCCGCAAATACGCCTACGCACCTCTCTCCTCCATTAACTGACATACGGGCCCTCTTGAGGTAGACCCACATGTCATCGGCGTAACTATTTACACTGTGAAGGACGGTATATCCTGGTAGTAGTACTAGTAGAATTGAGATTTAATGCACTTTCTTCCCCATCTTTCACTCTTCTTCCTCCTCTCTTCTTCTTCCTCCTCTCTTCCCCATCGTCGGCCGCACACCATTTCCCCCCGCTCACTGCTCGCCCGCCCGCGCCATCTTCCTTGGTAGCTCGCGCATACCATATCCCCCCGCTCACTGCTCGGCCACACACGCCATCTTCTTCGCTCGCCCGCCCGAATCCACTTCCCCACAGGCTCGCAGGCACCGAAAACCCCAATCACTCAGCACCGTAAAAAAACCTATGTTCTCTTGGAGTAGATCTGTAATCGTATGGACCTGCTAAGCACCGTCCGTCTGGTCGCATGCTTGGTGTCTTTGTACCGTCTACTCGTCTGCAACCGGCCGACTCTTTTCAAGACACCCTGCTTGCTGATGCCCGATCCTCACAGGTGGCCCGGACACCGACTTGACGATCATACGGAGGTTGTCGTGGTGCCCCTCGACATGCTACCACTACCCGTCCACCTGTCCTTCATGCGCGGCCACTACTAGGCGGGCATGAAAGCCAACTGGATCATCCTCATCCACCAATCTGGTAGACCGTGGCATCTCGTGGATATCTACACCCAGCGAGAGATCACCCTTCCAGCGTTGGATACCGCCGCCATCGAGCCTTGCGGCCCGCCGGACACTCCTGCCTACTACGACGAGACGCGTTGAGCTTTTGGCTCGACCTCTGTTTGCTGAAGGTTGTAATCTACGAAGTGCCCACACCATCAGAAGATTACATGGATTACAAGCTCATTGCCTTGTTTAACATGGGATTAGTCTATCTGGAATCCGGTCGCCATACATGGTTATGGCTCATCGTCAATCCTCTTCAGCCAACATTTCTGTGTGATTCTATAGTGCACGATGGCATCGTTTACGCGGTCGACGCACAAATTGGATGCCTATACTGGTGGAATCTATCGTCGTGTAATTGTTCTATCTCATCTCATCTTTACCTTATGAATACGACTGCCTGTTCATTGTTAAAAATTTAGAATATATATTATGTCTATAACCACATCTTTGCTATATGTTCCTCTCATTTCCTAGATTTTTATGACCACACATGTTATTGTTAGAGTTGATATGGGAACAATTGGCATCTAATAATTGTTAGAATAGATATTATGAGTATAACCTCATGATTGGCATTGCAATTCTCTGTCTATGATATGTGTCACTGTTATAATAATCTTAATTCCACACATACTCTGAACATGATTGTTTATTTTTGTCCTTTTGGTCTCCAATTTGAATTGTTGCAGCAGGCGCAAATGTGCTAGCCTTCATGATTCCAGGACCTGGAATCATACCAGCCGATGGGTGGTGGTTAATTTATCGCTCGTTCAGCTGACGGCGGTCATTTTATGCTCATTTTTCACATACCAAATTGACCAAACCATTACATCAAATCACATGCAGTACAATGCCTGCGGCGTTCGTGACATTGATGGCTATGGTTGCTTCGTGTTCGAGAAAGATCCCAGCTCTGTTAGGCCTGGCGTATTCAACTGGAGGCGGGTTTACAGCCTCGGCAACCACTCCATGTTCCTCGGGCTCAATTATCCGATCATCCAACCAATCATCGATCATATCACCGGCGATGATTACCGTGCTATGCAACTTCCATTCGCCAGGGGGAACTGTGTTTACACATCATACCATGGGTTTCATGAATCACCATATCCAGAGATTCATCGACACACCTTGTTGCCAGATAATCTTCAGTGTGTGAAAGGCATCAAGCTTCCATGCGATGGATGGCTTTTGCAAACCCGACATGCGGCGATGTGGTTCATGCCAACAACAAATATGCACAACTTGATTCGTACTGATATCTAGACCGAGCCATGTATCCTGCTGCTGTAGCATGACCCTCTTTTGTTGGATATTATGTATTGTTGTTAGTTTGAAGCACTCCTCTGGTTTGAAGGATAGATACCTTTCTGGGATCAAGTGCATCCTAACTCACCTGCGTAGGATGTACTGATAACGATGATGGAGATGTTGTGTGTGTGTCTATATATATATATATATATATATATATATATATATATATATATATATATATATATATATATATATATATATCAATTAGGCTTCAAGTGCGTACTTGTTGGTTAAAGTGTTGTCCAATGGGAATTATATTTTGTATTACTCATGTAGCCTACAAAGTCTATCGCACGGCCTTGTAACTTATTACTCCATTTCTAAATTTGTACTAGTCCTCTATACCGTATATTACGCTACTCGTACTGCTACCTACCTATTGGTTTATTGGTCCCCTTTGTAATTTGTGTCAAATTTTGACCATAAATTTCACTAACTAAATATTAATGCATGTCACAAAAAATTATATCGTTTTATTCGTATTTGAACATAGTTTCCAATGGAACAATTTTCGGTGACATGCATTGACATTTTGTTAGTTAAACCTATGGAAAATGTGACACTAAATACGACTAGTAAGTAGTACAGTAGCAGTACTAGTATATGTCGGTCAAATTATACATCATGTCCTCACATTGAATTGACGTGACAAGACGTTGCACGTGAGGTGACACAAGAATCCCGGCGGCGTGTTTGGGTATTGTGGACTTCAGATTTGGAGTACTACCACTTATCTGTCAAAATCTTCCATCATTCACTTAAAACACTCGATTGATCATACATTGAGTACCATATAACTGGAATTAACCGATGCAACTCCAAGAAGGATTGGCCGGTGCTGCTGGCTGGCGTCAAGTTCGATCCCACGGATCAGGAGCTGATCGAGGACCTTGAGGCCAAAGTGAGTGCTGATAGCGCGATATCTCACCCTCTCATCTATTTGTTCATACCAACCATCGACAGCGAGCATGGCATATGTTACACCCATCCTGAGAAACTTCCAGGTAAGACACCGATCGGCCGTCTACTTGCACAAACATATTCCTTTGTTTATAGCTCTATTTTTCTTTTTAGACGCAGACCTAGTGAAGCAATTACAATTTGACAGTTAATAAAAAGTGAAACAAGTGACTGCAACATGCCAAAGATGTCATGAAAATGCCAACTACATACACTAAAACCTGTATTCAACAATACTGCAGGTATCACACTGAGTGGCCTAAGCAAGCATTTCTTCTAGCGCAATTCCAGGGCGTTCAAAAGGGGCACGTGGACGCGTCGCAAGATATAGTCGGAGTGCGGCATGCACGCGATGTGGCACAAGACCGGCAATACCTTGCCAGTGATGGTCAACGGTCGGCAGACGGGTAGCAAAAAGGTTCTGGTGCTGCACACCAACAAGAACTTCGACCAGCAGAGGACCAACTTGTTGGGGAACGTAGTAATTTCAAAAACTTTCCTATGCACACGCAAGATCATGGTGATGCATAGCAACGAGAGGGGAGAGTGTTGTCCATGTACCCTCGTAGACCAAAAGCGGAAGCGTTATGACAACGCGATTGATGTAGTCGTACATCTTCACAATCGACCGATCCTAGTACCGAAAGTACGGCACCTCCGCGATCTGCACACGTTCGGCTCGGTGATGTCCCACGAACTCACGATCCAGCAGAGTGTCGAGGGAGAGCTTCGTTAGCACGACGACATGATGACAGTGATGATGAAGCTACTGGCGCAGGGCTTCGCCTAAGCACTACGATGATATGACCGAGGTGGATGATGGTGGAGGGGGCACCGCACACGGCTAAGAGATCAATGATCAACTTGTGTGTCTATGGGATGCCCCCTGGCCACGTATATAAAGGATGGAGGGAGGAGGAGGCCGGCCCTCATAGGGTGCGCCCAAAGTGTGGAGTCCTACTAGGACTCCCTAGTCCTAGTAGGATTCCACCACCCACATGGAATAGGAAATAAAGGAAGGGAGAAGGAGAAGGAAGGAAGGGGTGCCCCCTTTCCCTAGTCCAATTCGGACCAGTCCATGGGGAAGAGACGCGGCCACCCTTGAGGCCTTTCTCTCCTTTCCCGTATGGCCCATTAAGGCCCAATACGAATTCCCGTAACTCTCCGATACTCCGAAAAATAACCGAATCACTCGAAACCTTTCCAATTTCCAAATATAGCCTTCCAATATATCGATCTTTACGTCTCGACCATTTCGAGACTCCTCGTCATGTCCCCGATCTCATCCAGGACTCCGAACAAACTTCGGTCATCAAATCACATAACTCATAATAAAAATTGTCACAGAACGTTAAGCGTGCGGACCGTAAGGGTTCGAGAACTATGTTGACATGACCGAGACTCATCTCCGGTCAATAACTATAGGATCGAAAGTATGTCTAGAGGGGGGTGATTAGACTACTTGACCAAATAAAAATCTAGCCTTTTCCCAATTTTAAGTCTTGGCAGATTTTAGCAACTTAGCACAAATCAAGTAATCAACCTACACATGCAATTCTAAGAGAATAGCAGCGGAATGTAAAACAATTGCATATGAAGTTAAAGAGAGGAATTTGGAGGGAGCAAACGCAATGTAGACACAGAGATTTTTGGTGTGGTTCCGATAGGTGGTGCTATCGTACATCCACATTGATGGAGACTTCAACCCACGAAGGGTAACAGTTGCGCGAGTCCACGGATGGATCCACCCATGAAGGGTCCACGAAGAAGCAACCTTGTCTATCCCACCATGGCCATCGCCCACGAAGGACTTGCCTCACTAGGGTAGATCTTCACGAAGTAGGCGATCTCCTTGCCCGTACAAACTCCTTGGTTCAACTCCACAATCTTGACGGAGGCTCCCAAGTGACACCTAGCCAATCTAGGAGACACCACTCTCCAAAGGTAATAGATGGTGTGTTGATGATGAACTCCTTGCTCTTGTGCTTCAAATAATAGTCTCCCCAACACTCAACTCTCTCTCATAGGATTGGATTTGGTAGAAAGATGATTTGAGTGGAAAGCAACTTGGGGAAGGCTAGAGATCCAGATTTATGTGGTTGGAATGAAATATCTTGACCTCAACACAAGTGTAGGTGGTTCTCTCTCAGAAAATGTATGTTGGAAGTGTAGGCATGTTCTGATCGCTCTATCCACGAATGAAGAGTGGGTGGAGGGGTATATATAGCCTCCACACAAAATCTAACCGTTACACACAAATCACCAAACTCGGTGGGACCGAATAATGAAACTCGGTCAGACCGATCTAGTTCAAAATATGAACGTTAGGATTTTCGGTGGGACCGACATGTCATCTCGGTGGGACCGATTCCATTAGGGTTAGGGCATAACATAATCTTGGTGAGACCAATTACACAAACTCGGTGGGACCGATTTTGGTAATAGACAAACAGAGAGTTGGTCAGGCAAACTCGATGGGACCGATTCGCTCATCTCGGTTAGACCGAAACGTTAAGAAAGGGAAACAAAGAGTTTGCATTGCAATATCGGTGGGACCGATCGCTCATCTCGGTTGGACCGAAACGTTACGAAGGGAAACAGAGAGGTTGCAATCCCATCTCAGTGAGATTGAGATCCCTATCGGTGAGACCGAAGTGACTAGGGTTTGTGGCAGTGGCTATGTCAAGTGAACTCGGTGGCGCCGGATAGAAAGTTTCGGTGGGGCCGAGTTTGACTTTTTGGTTTGGGACGTATGTGGATATGAGAAAGTATTTGAGGGTTTTTGGAGCATATCACTAAGCATTTTGAGCAAGTAACTCATTAAGCAACACCTCACCCCCTTTTAATAGTATTGGATTTTCCTATGGACTCAATGTGATCTTGGATCACTAAAATTAAAATGTAGAGTCTTGTGCTTTGAGCTTGAGCCAATCTTTTGTCCTTAGCATTTTGAGGGGTCCAGATTCCTAATCCATGCCATGCCAATCATTGAGCTTTCCTGAAATATTTATCTTGAAATAGCATTAGCTCAATGAGCTATATGTTGTTAGGAATTACCAAAACCACCCAGGGATAGTTGCACTTTCAATCTCCCCCTTTTTGGTAATTGATGACAACATATAGATCAAAGCTTCGACAAATGATCATAAGATTGAAAAAAAACATCGTCGCTTTGAGAAGTATGTGATAAGCAAGAGCTCCCCTTAAATTTGTGCATTATTTAAAATTTGCTTTTGAATGCAAATGCACAATTGATTAGGATCATGGGTTACTCTTCCATGTCACATACATCTTGGTGGAGAGCTCAAAATGATAGAGATTAAAAGCATGCAGTCATCACCAAGCAAGTGAATGATCATATAAGATATAAAAGATAGTATCATCCAAACAAGCATTAAGGTAGCAAATGATCATCCACATGATCATACAAGTATCTCACAAGCACACAATAAAAAGGTTCAACCAAAAGCAAGAGAGATAAAAAGCAAGACACTCTCTCTCGAAGTCTATGATCTATACATATTTCTCCCCCTTTGGCAACAAGTTACCAAAAAGTTCAAATATGCATAGTGCTATGCATCTCTCAGGCTTGGTCTTCGGGAGGTGGTGTAGAGAGAACTCCAAGGACGAAGGCATCTGTTGATGTAGTTGGAGCTGGTGGAGTGGCTGCTGGAGGTGGCACTGGAGCTGTAGCTGCTGGTGCTGATGCTGTAGCTCTAGAATCTGTCACTGGCACTGCAGCAGACCTCTGTCCTCTAGGCACTCGCTCAAATGCAACAGTAGTTGCCTTGCCTCTCCTCTCTTCTGCTTCCTCCTGAAGCTGCTCAACTGTTGTTTGAATCTCAGTTACCTTCAGATCAAGATCATAAAATTTGGTTTCTATGATCCTCTCCAAGCTCTCCTGGTTTTGAGTCAGGGTGGCCAAGCCCTTCTCAATCCTCAGTGTAGACTGGATCAGATATCGAAGTTGATCTTGCTTGCTCTTTAGGAAAACTTGAGATGCCTCTTCAACACTTGGCATCTTGGCAGCATTCTCAGCCTTTGCTTTGGCTCTTTTCTCCTGTGCTTGAACTGAAGATGGTTCTTCCTCATTCATCACAACCTTGTTGTCTTCAAATTCAGGATATAAGGGTAAGTGCTCCTTGTCCAACAAATAAGTTCCTGTGCCCATCTTGGAGTTGATGAGCTCCTGAATGTGTGGAGCATACCCACAGCTTCTCTTCTGGTCAGCAGCTGTCCTTTTGATTGTCTCTACAATCAAACTCATGACCTTGAACTTCTGAGACACATCAAACAAATGTAGCAAATTGATAGCATGTCCTCTTATCATCTTGTGATCTCCAGACTTGGGTAGCAATGTGCATTCTTGTCCATCCATTTGGCAAAAAGAGAAAAAGCCAAACAATCAAAGCTACAAATGGATGTCCTTGAATGAGTAAAATATGCATCCAACATGATCACACAATAAAATGACAAATGAAATATGTGACAAAGCATGCACAATCGCTCTAACATCTATCAAGCAATTTGGCGATGACTAGGTCATCTATATATGAGTATATTGACTTAGGAGTTAAATGAGAACATTTGATCATAGGTCATACTCATCGTTTAGGCACAAGTGGGGTTGCCACTTTTACATAAAGCATTGTTGTGCTCACATCATTAGAGTTGCTTTAGATCAATTGATTAGAGTAAAGCTCCCCCTAGATGTGATATCCCCCCTAAGAGGGATGAACTAACCTTGGGTTTTGTCGATGATGACTTCATGTAGGTGTTAAAGGTGTAGATGCTCAATGTTGATGTAGATCATTCGGAGCAATCCTTTGGAGTGAGTTGCACTTTCAATACCTACACGGGTTAGTCCCACAGGGAACAAACAAGGATATCCATAGACATAGAGTGGTATACACATGAGATGATGTCCATGAATGCATTAGGTTACCTTGTCCCTTGTCTTACCAACAAGAGGGTTTGTGACTCCTTGAACTAGTGCAAGATATGGAAGTTGTTTGCACTTGTCCTTACCGAAATGATAAGAGTGAAGTATGTTGGCAGAGTCACCCTCAAGAACTCTCGAGTTCTTCTTCTTTGGGATCCACACCATCTTGATGGGAATCCTTGGAGTTGTAGTCGTACTGGATGAATTGGAACTTGATGTAGTCTTGGGAACCCACTTGACCAAGGCCTTAGGTGCTTCTTCAAATGCATCAATCTCCTCTTAAAGCTTATCCTTGCCTTTTAGCTTGTGGTCTTGTGATGGAATATCATCTTGAGCTTGTGTTCCTTGGAAATAAGTAGGATCATACTTCTCTTGTTGAGGAACAAACTTCGTCCTGGGGTATTGATCTTATTCCCACTCAACTCCATTGGCATTGAACTTTCGTTCAAAACCAACACCTTGATTCTTCCGGTGTCTTCCTTGCTTGCGTACAATTTCCTCAAATTGCTTACTTCCGGCAAGACTCTTGTAAACACATTTCTCTATAATTCCCTTCAATAAGCTATTTTCTTGCTCAAGTGTAACTTGGCTAAGAGAATCATTAGTGGAATCAAGAGAACTACTAGAAGCAACAACATTGGATTTAGCATGATTGTTGTTACTACTAGAGGAAGAATCTTTCTTGTTCTTGTTGCTAGATTTAACTTGTGGCATGTAAGTAGACAACAGTAAACACTTGGCAATGTAAGAAGAACTTTTCTGGGGAAGATCATCATTGATTGCTTTTAAGAACTCATGCTCTTGCTCAAGGTTGAGCTTTTCAAAGCGTAGCTTCTCATGAGTCTTTAAAAGTTCTCGATGATCTTCCAAGGTAGTTTCATGAGCTAACTTAAGAGTGTTTAGTTCTTTAGTTAGATGCTCAATCTCCTTCTTATCATCGTCATTCATTTTATCTTGATTATCATGATTAATAGCAAGTTCATCATAGTTTTCATAACTAGAGTTGTCAACAAGTAAATCATCATCTCCTAGCAAATCATCTTCATCACTATTAAAATCAACATACTCGGGGTGTGTTACCTTTTAGCCATGAAGCATCTTCCAATTCCTTCATTTGGTGAGTCAAATATGTCGTAGGAGTTGGTTGACAAAAGTGCTAGGCCGGCAACGCCTTCATCTTGAGTATATTTGGAGTCGGAGTGATAACTTCTTTCGGAGTGATGGTCGGAGTCGGAGCCGGCTACCCATTCACCAACATGAGCTTGATGTCTTCTTTTTGTGTAGCTCTTTGATGACTTGTCCTTCCTCTCTGAATCCTTGCTTCTCCGAGAGGGTCTTCGTTCATAACGATCATCTCTACTCCTTCTCTCTCTCGGAGGTGATTCTTCTCCTTCTCTTGGGAGAATCTTCTATTCTTTTGTAGGGAGCCGTACACTCATTGGAGTAGTGTCCAGGTCTTCCACAATTGTAGCAATTTCGTTCACGGCTTGAAGATCTCTTGTCATTGTAGGACCTTGACTTGGAGCTTCTTTCCTTGCTTCTACTCTTGTAGAATTTGTTGAAGTTCTTCACCATTAGGCTCAATTCTTCATTGAAGGTTTGTTTCTCACTTGATGATGTGGGAGCTTCACATGAGGCTTTGTAAGCACCACTTGACTTGTTGTGGAGCTCTTCTTCATCCTTAAGTGACATCTCATGAGCAACAATTCTTCCAATGACTTCCGTTGGCTTGAGATCTTTGTAATTGGGCATCATTTGGATCAATGTGCACACGGTATCATATTTTCCATCCAAGGCTCTTAGGATCTTCTTGATGATGAATCTATCGGTCATCTCTTCACTTCCTAAGCCGGCAATCTCATTTGTGATGAGAGCAAGCCTAGAGTACATTTCAGCGACACCTTCACCATCCTTCATTTTGAACTTGTCAAGTTGACTTTGAAGCACATACAATTTGGATTCCTTGACGGAGTCGGTACCTTCGTGCATATAAATCAAAGTATCCCAAATTTCCTTTGCATTCTCAAGACGGCTGATTTTGTTGAATTCTTCGGGGCACAATCCGTTGAAGAGGATATCACAAGCTTGAGCATTGTATTGCAGCATCTTCAACTCTTCCGCGGTAGCTTCACGGTTCGGTTCTCTCCCATCAAAGAATTCACCTTGCAAGCCAATACACACAATAGCCCAAACGGCGGGGTTATGTCCAAGAATATGCATTTTCATCTTATGCTTCCAACTAGCAAAATTAGTACCATCAAAGTAAGGACCTCTACAGTGGTAATTTCCCTCACTAGATGCCATACTCTCCTAGGTTGTGAAACCAAAGCTACGATCACCAAAAGCTATGGAAATCAAAGCAAATGGAGACCAAAGCTCTTATACCACTTGTAGGACCTGTCGTGGTTTTGTCACGGCAGATGTCCTAGAGAAAGGACTTAGTCGTGGAGCCATCTCTACGGGTTAGCTTAAAGGGGTTAAAGCGGACAAGGGACGCAAGAGAGTTTTATACTAGTTCGGCCCCTTACGATGAAGGTAAAAGCCTACGTCTAGTTGTGATGGAATTGCTGGGGTTTCGATGACCAGGGAGCGAATACGCTTTGCCTGGGTCTCGAGTTGTTGTCTGTTGTCCTTGAACCATCGCCGGGTCGTCCCCTTATATACATGGGTTGACGCCCGTCAGTTTATAGAATCCCGAGGCCGGCTCATAATCGTGTCCGGCTCGGTCTCTGCTACTTCTATCTTACAACACAAGTTTACATATCAATGTCGGTTTATGTCTAGAGGCCTTAAACCGGCTTTGGGCCCTGGGCCTCCATAAAGCGTCACCGTCTGTCTTCATGGACTTTAGATACAGATGAACTACTTATGGGGTTAACCCGGCCTCTCCTGGCCGGTTTACGCCCAGTGGTAATATCCCCAACATTAGGCCCCAGATTGATTTGAACTAGTTCATGTCAATCCTCAATACTTAAGAAAATTTCTTCTTCAACATCTTCACATAATCTTGTAAACCGCCGTGACATCATTTTCTAGGACCATGGTAAACCGCCGTGACGTCACCTGTCATTAATGAGCCTCCGACAATCGAGGCGACAGCTCCGCCTCATATCCAAAATTTAGGCTCCTCGATTTTCGCGCCTGACGCTTATCTTTCTGCCCTTATAAATAGGGCCAGGGGGTCTTTCCATTTTTTTTCCCTCGTGCCTCTTCGCGTCATCGTCTTCCTCGCGCCGACCGACCCTCGATCTCTGCCGCCGCCATTGTCCTTCGTCTCTGCTTCGACAAAGGCCGCTGCATCAACCTGATCGTATCAGAGAAAAGTGGTGATCCTCCGCTGCTTCCTCCTGCACTAGTAAGTCCCTCTTCTTCTCTCCCTAGATCCGCCATTAGGGTTCGGTGTTCTTCGTAGCTTGAAGCTGTTCTTCCTTCGGCAGCACCAATGGCCGGTTAGATCTGACTATTTTCAATGCCTTTGTAGTTTAGACTCCTTTCTTTTGTTAAGGCACCTGCTTGATATCCAACTCATCTCAACTTGGTGAACCTTTAGCACGCTGGAAATTAGGTCAGAATATATTTTGTTTTTCCAACGCGCGGTAGATCTGAAATTACCATAGCAAGATGTGAAACTTGTTTCTTCCTTCACTTACACACCTTGAATACCAGATTGGGCGGTTTAACTTCATAGAAAAAATGATGACCTAGTAGATACCATTAGTCCCCTGTTGAACCGCCAATGCATTACACCGTTTCCATTGGCAGACTCCGGTTTACGAATAACCAAATCCGGTTTATCAATATGCTTGTGTCCTTATACCGCTGTATAGTTGTCCACTGTAAATCTTAAACCGGCAATAATCATGTTTCAGATCTTTCATTGCCATGGCCAAGCAAGTCTATGAATGCAATTGGGATCCTTCTCGAGTAACCGAAGAACAGTTAAACAATCTTGTTAAAACGGGCGCTTTAGCCAAGAAAGATGTCATCCATTGGAGGGTCCCTGGCCCGGAAAATCCTCCTGCACCCAAGGATGGAGAGGTAGTCGTGTTTGCTGATCATCTCGGACGAGGTTTTAGCCCTCCCGGTTCAAAAAATTCCGAGATGTACTAGCCAATTTTCAGCTGCGCCCTCAAGACATCGGTCCAAATTCTGTGACCAACATCTGCCACTTCCAAGTCTTCTGTGAGGTTTATCTACAAGAGGAACCTACAGTCGAACTGTTTAGGGATTTCTTTCACTTAAACCGTCGCACAGAGTTCTCGGATGGACCCAATACAGAACTGGGCGGAATGGCGGTTCAGAAAAGGAAAGAAGTCACCTTCCCTCATCCCAAACTCCACAGTCACCCCAAAGAGTGGAACCAGACTTGGTTTTATTGCATGGATACCTCTCCACCTGATGAAAACCCCCTGCCGGGTTACCGCCCTGAACGCCTGAGCAACACACATCCTTTTCCTCAGAGGTTGACTGCAAGAGAAAGGGCCAACTATGCTCCTCAATTATCAAAGCTTAGAGCCTTCATGGCAAATGGTTTGACAGGAGTTGATCTTGCTCGTTGTTGGATAAGCTGGAGTATTCTGCCCTTAAGCCGGCGCTCCGGTTTGATGTGTGAGTATACGGGGAGTTTGAAGGATGCTCAGCGGCACATTGACATTCAGCTTACAGATGTAGAAGTCACTGAGGCTATAAAAAAGATACTGAACGAACCGGAGGTTGTCTGTGCCCAAACCAGACTACTCCCTTTCTGCACCTTCAACAAACCACCAGCTGTAAGAATCATATAATCTTTTTATCTGAAGTTGCTTCTGTCCAAATATTTTCTGAAAGTGTGATTATTTTCTGACAGGGTGATGATCCGTTCTGGAATAAGAAACCATCACAAGACAAACTGGCGAAGCCGCAAGACAAACCGGCCAAGCTAGTTCGTCCAAAGACCAAGGTTGTTAAAAAACCTGCCAAGAGAAGGACCACTGCATCCTCCGATCTACCAGCTGATGACGATGTGGGTAATCCGGAACCAGAGGTAGAACTTGACTCTCTTGGTTCATTTTTCGTACACCTCATTGACAATGATTATTATCAGGACGACGCTGAAGGCAGTCATGCTGATGATGTAGAGGTAATCCTTCTTTCCTCCGATTCAGATCCTCTGCCGCCATCAAAAATCCGTCGAGCAAACCGGAAAGTAAAATTTTCTCACCCCTTGCTTACTTGGACCCAAAATTTCTTTTGAAGACGCAACAGCACGAGGCTCGCCGTACAACCCGGCACAGCGGCCAGGTAGTTACCTCCGCCGATTTACCGAACAGTCCGGTTCGGAAACGCCGATCAGAGTCTCTTATCCCATTGATACTTCATGCCCTAAAGCAGGTTGTTTCCGCCAGCCTCTTAACCCGTCTGATTCAAATTATCAGGGTACTTCTCACTCATCTTCTGGCGAGTCATCGGCCACACAGCTTCCACCCCTCAAAACAGTTCCTGGGTGAGCTATGCACGTGTCTTTATTCTTGATGTGTTATCTTTACATATTGTACTGATCCTCATGTCTATCTTTTCTCAGCACCAAGCCGAGACCCAGCAAGAAGGCTCGGTTAAGCAAACCAGCTGATGATAATGTAGCTGTTGAACCGGAAAAAACTCCAGATCCGGAAGAAACCGATGCTGACACCATGCTTAATGATCCGCCACCTCAAGACCATGACTTCCTTGCCGAACAAGTGCAAGTTGACACTATAAACCATGCAGACCAGCCAACCAGCCTTGTCCGAACTGATGACAAACCGGTCAGTCCAGTTAAGGATACTGACAAACCGCCAACTCCAGTAAAGGCTGTTGATGACAAAGATGATGATATTATGATTACTGGCACTGGCCATACCGCTCCGGGCAATCCTGTCGCTTTGTCAAAGCATACTGCCAAAGACAAGCTCTCTGCAATTGGCAAAGGCAAATGGAACGCCGATCTGTCAAATTATGCCCATCTGAATGTTCAAGACCTTGACTCTGGCTTCCTGAACCGTTTATACACCAGCCGTGATTACGAAGCCGTTTTGGTAAATATGATGAAGGAGCGATACGAGGTAACTTCATAAGTGTTTCTCTCTTATATTTAATTGCAGCTTCTCAACTCCAGTAGCCCCCAAGTGACGGTTTAAGATACCAATTTAAACCGGAACTTAGTAATAATTTCATGTTTGCAAGAATGCATCTTAACTTCACTGATGTAGCCCCCAAGGGCCGGTTTATCTTTATGAAGATGAACCGGGACTTTGTAGAAGAATTCCCATATCAGCATTCTATGAGCAAATACACATTAGCCCCCAAGTGCCAAGCTTAATACTTGTATTGTGCTGGGGACTTTGTAAAAATTTCTGATAAAGAGGAAATATGCATTAGCCCCCAAGTACTAAGGGCATAACTTGTTATGTGCTTGGTACTTCAAATATGTACTGTCAGCTCATTATATATCTGTTTCTTTATAGGCTGAACTGAGCAAAAAGGAATCTCAAACCGCCGATCTGCAAGAAAATATCAAGTCCCAACAGGCCGAAGCTTCCAAGGCAAAAGATGAGCTGACAAGCGCCTTAGCCGCTATGGAAAAGCTAAAGGAGAGCTTCAACAAGGAGCGAGCAGATTGGAACACAGAGAAATCCGCTTTGCAGAAAAGAGCTGAAAACGCAGAAGCAGCTCTCAAACCGGTAGTAGACGAGCTGACTGGTGTAAAGCGGCAAGTACATGCTATGACCGCTGCTGTGTTTGGTAAGCATCCTTGCTTTATACTTTCAACATATCTTCCCATGTGTTGCTGGTTTACTGACGTTTATAATGATGCAGGAACTCGTATTAGCCATCTGGGCTCTGACGTACAGAAGAAATTAAAAGCGTCCTGTACTCTGATAGAGCAGCTGTATACCGGTGCGCAATGGATCATCTGCACCGCTTCACACAATAAACCTCCTCCAACATTGATTAAGGAGACCTTAGAAAGGCTATCCATGCTACCTGCCCAGGTTGAAGAACTAAAGAAAGCTGCGGCAAGGGCCGGAGCTCTGACCGCTCTAACCTGGGCAAAGGCGTGGGTGCCTGATCTTGATCCGGTGGACGTGGCTAAAGGCTTCCCAAGCATAAAAGAAGACGGATCAGAATTTGGCCAGGAGGATCTCCGCACCATAAACCGGGAAGTAAGTCCACTGGCTTGTCAATTGGTTGAAGAAGCTGATCTCTCATACTATCAGGCAAGTTATGATGACAAGAACAGACGGGTTGCTGCACCAATTCCGGAAGCACAAAATCTGATCCCTCCAATCCGTAAGCACACTTACGCCCCTAATATTGAACCGTCAACCCTTATAAGGGACGAAGTTGTGTTCCAAGCTTTAACTGCGATCGACTGGACAACTGTTGACTTCCAGCCGCTGGGTAGAGACGAAGAAGATGAACCGGTGCAAGATGATCCGCAACCGTCAGGTCAAGCTGGTGATCAATCATAATCCGGAGGCCGGTTTAGCCTCCTATGTGCTACAACACTTATTTGAGAAAACCATTATCCTTTTGGGCACTGAAACGCCTTGTAATAGGCTAGTTAAAACACTTGGTCTGTTATGCCTTCGTGCATATTTATCTGCGACTGATGCTTGCTTAACCCGACATGCTTAAGATATGATGTTCATAATCCATAGCCATTTATTCAAGCTATTCCTGTAGATAAGAAGCTTAAAGCGCCCTGGCGGTTTACCACCGGGCGGGTCATGATACCCAAATATATATAGACCAAGGTTTATAACCAAGGTTGTAAAGATAACCAAATATGGAAATATATGATACCTGTGACCTTTAGGCATAGTGTTGGCTGACCAACTTTGTAATGAGGGTAATAACCCTAATCGGGAGCAGAAGTAACTCCTGTTATATGATGCCGGTTTATCAGAAAACCGTTCCGGGCTATGATAAACACCGGTTTATTCCATACTGGTGACTTTGAGTCAAAACCAGACCGGGCTGATAGTCTCTGGATTATAACTTGATCATGTACTGACAACTTGTAGTTGACAGCCTAACCGGGTTGATAAACACCGGTTTAAAAACATGACATATCTTATCAAAAGAAAGAGAAACTTAGCAAAAGGCAAATAAAACCGTTGTAGTCGAGGCTTTTCACGGGCTGCCAGGCCCTAAATTCAACAGCAAAGAATCCCCAAGCAACATTGTGAGCTGTGCTCAGTGGGTGCCTATGTTTGAGCTATTGTTTTACAACACTCTCTTTGGCCCCGGATTGATGTGGCTTTGGGCCGATCAAGAGGTGTGACTGTGGTTCAGATATGACCAAGCCCCCAAGTGATGCTGTGGCATTGCGTCGATCAAGAGGCGTAGCTATGGTTCGGGTACGACCAAGCCCCCAAGTGATGCTGTGGCATTGCGCCGATCAAGAGGTGTAGCTATGGTTCGGATACGACCAAGCCCCCAAGTGATGTTGTGGCAGTGCACCGATCAAGAGGTGTAGCTATGGTTCGGATACGACCAAGCCCCCAAGTGATGCTATGGCATTGCACCGATCAAGAGGTGCAGCTATGGTTCGGATACGACCAAGCCCCCAAGTGATCTAATATAAAGCTTTTGAGAAGCTAAATCAAGGGGTAAACCGGACGCCGCTTTGTAAGCTCCATGTAACCACACATGATGTAAGAAAAACAACAGATACCCCGCTTTAGCTGAGGTTCCGGTTTATTATATTGATCATAATATATATAATGTCATAATATGTACATAAGCAGAGCCTGTAGCTCAACTATAGTAGGGCCGAAGATGAGCAATATTCCACGGCCGGTTGGTCTCCTCCTCCGATTTACGTGAGTCTTTGCGCTCTCGAACATCGATTAGGTAGTACGACCCGTTGTGTAGATTCTTGCTGACCACAAAGGGTCCTTCCCAAGGGGGGGATAGTTTGTGCATATCCGTCTGATCCTGGATGAGCCGAAGCACCAAATCACCTTCTTGAAAGGTTCTGGTTCTAACCCAGCGGCTATGATAACGACGCAGATCTTGCTGATAAATCGCCGAACGGGCTGCCGCCATGTCACGTTCCTCATCTAACAGGTCAAGAGCTTCCTGCCGTGCCTTCTCATTGTCAGCTTCAACATATGCCGCTACACGAGGCGAGTCATGACGGATGTCACTAGGAAGAACTGCTTCCGCTCCATAAACCATGAAGAATGGTGTGTATCCTGTCGATCTGTTGGGTGTGGTATTGATGCTCCACAACACAGAAGGTAACTCCTCAACCCACCAACCCGGCGTCCATTGCAAAGGAACCATAAGCCGGAGTTTGATGCCTCTCAAGATCTCTTGATTGGCCCTCTCCGCTTGACCATTAGACTGTGGGTGAGCCACTGATGACACGTCAAGTCGGATGTGCTCACGTTTGACAGAACTCCTTCATGGCACCTTTTGACAGATTGGTACCATTGTCTGTTATAATGCTGTGTGGAAAGCCGAACCGGAAGATCACCTTTTTGATGAATTGAACCGCCGTGGCTGCGTCACACTTACTAACTGGCTCTGCCTCCACCCACTTTGTGAACTTATCAACCGCCACCAAAAGGTGGGTCTTCTTGTCCTTGGACTTCTTGAAAGGCCCAACCATGTCCAGCCCCCAAGTTGCAAATGGCCAGGTGATTGGAATCATCCTCAATTCTTGAGCCGGTACATGAGCGCGCCTTGAGAATTTCTGACAGCCATCACATCTTTTGACCAAGTCCTCGGCATCAGCATGAGCTGTCAACCAATAGAAACCGTGACGAGACGCCTTGGCCACCAAAGATTTTGAACCGGCGTGGTGACCACAATCTCCTTCGTGGATCTCATGCAAAATTTCACGGCCTTCCTCAGGAGACACACAGCGTTGAAACGCCCCTGTCACACTGCAGTGATGTAACTCTCCATTGATAATAGTCATGGACTTGGACCGCCGGATTATCTGTCTGGCCAAAGTTTCATCCTCTGGTAACTCGCCCCGGTTCATATACGCCAGATATGGAACCGTCCAATCCAGGATAACATGAAGAGCCGCCACCAACTGAGCCTCCAGATCAGGAACAACCAAATGCTCTTCACCAGGGAGCTTGACGGACAGATTATGCAAAACATCCAGGAAGACATTAGGTGGAACCGGTTTACGTTGGGAACCCAGGCGGCTTAAAGCGTCTGCCGCTTCATTCTTCTGCCGGTCCACATGATCCACCTGATAACCTTTAAAGTGACCTGCAACAATAACCACCTCACGACGATAAGCTGCCATTAGTGGGTCCTTAGAATCCCAAGTGTCGGATACTTGTTGAGCCACCAGATCTGAGTCACCGAAGCACTTAACTCGGCTTAGGTTCATCTCCTTAGCCATCCGAAGACCATGGAGTAAAGCCTCATATTCAGCTGCATTGTTAGTGCAAGGGAACATTAAACGGAGAACATAACAAAACTTATCACCTCGTGGGGAAGTTAATACGACTCCAGCCCCCGAGCCCTCCAATTGCCTGGACCCATCAAAATGAATAGTCAAATAAGTATGATCCGGCTTCTCCTCTGGCGCTTGTAATTTTGTCCAGTCATTGATGAAGTCCACAAGTGCCTGATATTTGATCGTCGTTCGGGGTATGTACTTCAACCCGTGAGGCCCGAGCTCTATAGCCCACTTAGCAATCTGACCAGTTGCTTCCCTGTTCTGGATTATATCCCCCAAAGGAGCAGAGCTGACCACCGTGATGGGATGACCTTGGAAATACTACTTAAGCTTCCGGCTTGCCATGAAAACCCCATACACCCATTTTTGCCAATGCGGGTACCTCTGCTTGGACTCAATAAGTACCTCACTGATATAGTAAACCGGCCGCTGAACTGGATATTCCTTTCCTGCCTCCTTGCGCTCCACCACAATAGCCACACTAATAGCCCGAGCATTAGCTGCCACATATAGCAACAATGGTTCTTTGTCCACTGGAGCAGCGAGAATCGGCGGATTGGCCAGCTGCCGCTTTAAGTCCTCAAACGCTTCATTAGCGGCGTCACTCCAGACGAAGTTATTCATTTTCTTCAGCATCTGATATAAAGGGATGGCCTTCTCGCCAAGGCGACTGACAAACCGGCTCAACGCGGCAATCCGGCCTGCCAGGCGTTGAACATCATTGATACACTTCAGTGTAGCCAAGGAACTGATGGCTTTGATCTTTTCCGGATTAGCTTCAATGCCCCTGTTAGACACCAAAAAGCCCAAGAGCTTGCCTGCAGGTACACCAAAGACACACTTGGCCGGATTAAGCATCATTTTATAAACCCGCAGGTTATCAAAGGTTTCCTTCAAGTCATCAATCAATGTCTCCTTCTTCCTTGATTTTACCACAATATCATCCACATAGGCGTGAACATTGCGGCCGAACTGTTTATGAAGACAATTCTGCACACACCGTTGATAAGTCGCCTGGGCACTCTTGAGCCCAAAGGGCATGGACACATAGCAGAAGGCTCCAAAGGGAGTTATGAAGGCTGTCTTCTCCTGGTCCTTAACTACCATTTTGATCTGATGATAACCAGAATATGCATCCAAAAAGCTCAAACGCTCGCAACCCGCCGTAGCATCAATAATTTGATCAATACGAGGGAGGGCAAAAGGATCTGCTGGACAAGCTTTGTTAAGGTCTGTGTAGTCCACACACATACACCAAGTGCCATTCTTTTTAAGGACCAGCACCGGATTAGCCAACCACTCAGGATGGAATACTTCAACAATAAATCCAGCCGCCAAGAGCCTGGCTACTTCTTCTCCAATAGCTTTGCGTCTTTCTTCATTGAACCGGCGAAGAAACTGCTTGACCGGTTTATACTTGGGATCAACATTGAGAGTGTGCTCAGCGAGTTCTCTCGGTACACCTGGCATGTCAGAAGCCTTCCATGCAAAGATGTCCCGATTCTCACGGGTGAACTCGATGAGCGCGCTTTCCTATTTCGGGTCCAAGTTAGCGCTGATGCTAAACTGCTTGGACGAATCGCCAGGCACGAAGTCAACATGCTTAGTCTCATCAGCCGATTTAAACTTCAGGGCCGAATCATGCTCTGTAGTTGGTTTCTTCAATGAAGTCATATCTGCCGGATCAACATTGTCCTTGTAAAACTTCAACTCTTCTATTGCACAAACCGACTCAGCATAAGCCGCATCACCTTCTTCGCACTCCAGAGCAATCTTGCGGCTCCCACGCACAGTTATAGTCCCCCTGTGACCCGGCATCTTGAGCTGCAGATAGACATAACAAGGTCGTGCCATAAACTTAGCATAAGCTGGCCGTCCAAATAGGGCATGATACGGGCTGCTGATTTACACCACTTCAAAGGTCAAGGTTTCTGATCTCGAGTCATGCTCATCTCCAAAAGCCACCTCCAGAGCTATCTTACCAACAGGATATGCCGACTTACCAAGCACCACACCGTGGAACACCGTATTGGACGGTTTAAGATTTTTATCTGTTAACCCCATGCGACGGAAAGTTTCATAATAAAGGATATTAATACTACTCCCTCCATCCATGAGTACCTTAGTGAACTTATAACCTCCCACCTGAGGTGCCACCACCAGAGCCAGATGACCCGGATTGTCAATCCGAGGTGGATGATCTTCTCTACTCCACACAATTGGCTGCTCGGACCAGCGCAAATAACGGGGCATCGCCGGTTCAACAGCATTCACCGCCCTTTTATGAAGCTTCTGATCGCGGTTGTCCAAGCTAGTAGTGAAGACATGATACTGTCCACTATTCAACTGCTTCGGGTTGCTCTGGTAACCCGACTGCTGCTGCTGCTGATTACCCTGATGATTATAGCCACCTTGGTTACCCTGATTGCTTTGATTGTTATGTCCACCCTGATTACCGTGGAAGCCTGAACCGGAATTTCCTCCGCCATAACCCGGCCCATGAGACCCGGGGCCCGAACCGCCTCCTGGTCCATGACCATACCAGAAAGAATCAGAATTTTTAAACTCTTGCATAATGTAACAATCTTTCCAGAGGTGCGTGGCCGGGTCCTCCTTCGTCCCATGCTTTGGACAGGGCTGGTTCAACAGATAAGACAAATGGTCCGGATTAGGACTTGGCCTTCCACCGCGCTGGGGCGGTTTACCCTTACGCCGCTGGCCCTTCTCATATGTATTAGTATTAGCCACAAAGTCTAAACCGTGGTCCACCTTACGCTTGCCGCCGTTTCCATGACCCGCCGGGTTTGTGGTGCTGCCCTTGGCGTTGCCGCTCTTTTTTCCCTTCCCTGTCTTATCATCGTCAGACTCGGGATCCTTGGTACTGTCAGAGTCGGCATACTTCACCAGTGCAGCCATGAGGGTTCCCATGTCATTACAATGACGTTGGAGCCGTCCCAACTTCAACTTCAGGGGTTCGAACCGGCAATTGCCTTCCAATGTTAAAACTACGGTGTCAGCGTTGATGCAGTCCGATGAATGCAAAATCTCCGAAACCCGGCGCACCCAATGGGTTGTTGACTCTCCATCCTCCTGGACACAGGCAGCTAAGTCCACAATTGACATGGGCTGCTTGCATGTATCCTTGAAATTCTGAATAAACCGGGCTCTCAAGTCGGCCCATGACCTGATAGAATTAGCCGGTAAGCTCTTTAACCAAGTGCGGGTTGTCCCTTCTAGCATCATGGTGAAGTATTTCGCACATGCCGCATCATCCACATCCAGCATCTACATGGCCATCTCATAGCTTTTGACCCATGTCTCAGGGGATAAATCGGCGGTGTAATTCAGCACCTTGCGTGGGCCCTTGAAATCCTTGGGCAGGCGCACATTGCGTAACGCCGGGACGAGACACGGCACTCCCAAAGAACTAGAGGTAACTCCTGGTTCCACCGATGTGGTTGGACGAACCGGAGTAAGTTGACGGGTTCATGCTGCGCCGCTAACTCGGCCTCTCTGCGTGCCCGAGCCCGGTCCACCACCTCCTGAGCATCACCAGCACCACCCGCCGGGTTATTGCCACGGGGCGGATCACGGTTCCGCGTGTTGCTTGACACTGCTGGTTCATCCATACGCCTGCTGTAACTCCGGCTTGGACGGGGAGAGGAATGAATCCGATCGCGACTATATGAATAAGCCTCCTGTTGAACCAAGGCTGTCTGAAGAAGCTCCTTAACCCGACGCGTCTCGACCGCCGCCGGAGAATCGCCTTCGATTGGGATGGCCGCCAGCCGTGAAGCGGCAGCGACAATGTTGTCCATCGGGTTAGAATAATGACCCGGTGGCGTGGGGACATGCGGCGCTACGATGTTGTTCTGACGAGGCGGATCCACCAAACGTGGCTGAACCGGCGCCCCTGCTCTAGGTGCCTCCGCCCGGTTTACCACCGGCGGATTACTGGTCCCTGCTCCTGGGGTGTTAAAGAGATTTCTAGCGTCATAAACCGGCGGCAGGCGAGACCGGTGCCTCCTCTCCAGGACTTCGTTCGACGCACTCTGATCCAGCATAATCCGGTAAGCTTGTGCATCCAAAGCGGCCCGCTCCGCGGCAATCCTGGTATCCTCAACTACTAAGTCAGCTTTGTACTGGGTAATCTGATCTTTCACTTTCGCGATTTCCGCATTTTGTGCATCCTGATCCGCCGGGTTAACCTCTGCCATCAGCGTTGCCAACACGTCAAACAAATCAGATAGAACCTGAGCTGGCGGTCGCACAAGGCCTTCTGCCCCGGCCGCTGCTCCCGCTGCCGATCCGGAAATCAACGCCGTTGCGGTCGAAGAGTGGAGCGCCGGTTGCGTACCGGCCATGAAGATCGCAACCCGGTTTGGCAGATCAAAGGGGTCCGAAATACTGTCGCCATCGGAACAGCCCCCAATCCGGCCATCTTGTAACTGATATAACGACTCGGTCTCTCCGGTTGGTGACTCGTCGCCGGAATAAACGACGGTCTCACCACCAGATTCTGATCTATCCTCAGATTCCCCTCCATGGATAACTCCCACGAAGGCACGCTTCATGACAGGCTTGACCTGGGCAGATCTCACACGCTGAGCCGTTTCGACGAGGTCGGTGCAGATGTCCGGCTCAGGGCCCGGTTCGCCGATCTTGCCGATGAAAATGTGTATGCCACCAAAGGGGACCCGGTACCCATACTCGATTGACCCGTCCTCGGGGCCCCAGCCTGCATCGTCGATGTAGAGCTTGCCGCGACGACTCTTGGTCATCCGGCCCACAACGTAACTGTAACATCCCAAATTTTCAATTTGGAATGTTATACATTAGATCATCATTGCATAGCATATTTATTTGCAATTTTGGCAAATCCTCGATAAATCCTAAGCAACTCAAGGACCCTCGGAGAGAGTTGGGGATTTTCCCGGTTTTCATATTTGATTTTTATCAAATAATAAACGAGGATTTTCGGTTTCAATTATTTTTCTCTCCGAAAAAAAATTTTATATTAAAATAAATGAGAGGAGAAAATATGACTTCTCCAAAATAATTGAAATATTGGAGAAAAATATTAAAATCAAATATTGGATTTTATTCGGATTTTATTTGCAATTTAATTACATTAAAAAAATTGCACGTTTTCAAAACTGCATTTTTGGGTCAAGAAAATGTTCATCTTGTTCTAATTATTTTAATTAGACGGGAAAATTTTGTTTTAGCATTTTTGGATTTTTATTTATTTTCTGTGATTTTTTTAGATTCGGCGAATATTTTAAAAAAAAATCCCGCGCCCGACCAGGCCGAGGCCCAGCCGAGCCAGGCCGGCCCACCCCCGCGTCGTCTCCCTCCCGAGCATGCTCGCGCGCCGCCGCCGAGTCCGGCTCGAGCACGCCGCCCCGCCGCCGCGTTGCCCCCTCCTCCACGCCACCCCCTCCCCCTCCTTAAATACCCCCTGCCCCGCCACCTCTCCTCACCCCGCCGCCCCAACCCGCACCCGCCGCCGCCGCCTGCAGCGCCCGCGCCATCGCCGCCCCGGAGCCCGAGCGCCGCCGCCCGAGCCTCGCCGCCCCTCGCCCGCCCCGCTGGAGCCCCGCCGGAGCTGCCCGCCGAGGTAGCCGAAGCCGCCGCCGCCAAGTCCGGTTTTTTTTTAAAAAAAAACGATTCGGTTTTTTTTTTCGAAACCCTAGTTTTTTTTTCTTTAGATCGGTTATTTTTTTGTTTTATTAATTAGTGAACGTTCACCGACCCGTTCGTTTTAACGAACGTGTTCGTCGGATTATCGCTGTTAACGAACGTCCGTTCGTTTAACTGTTCGTCAGTTTTTCTTTTTCGTCGGATTTTCCGCGATTATTCCAGATCTTGATTCCTGATCAGATCTTCGTTTTCGTTTAACTTTTCGCTCGTTTATCGGAATCGGGCGATTCAAGCGCCTAGAGTTTCGTCTCGAATTTCTCTTTCCGTTTAACCTACTCAAACAAGTTTTTGCTACTGTGAAATTTGACCTAGATCCAGATTAGTAAACGAAGCTTGTTTCTTTCGCCGTTTGACTTTCGTTGCTTCGTTTGAGTTGAATCTTTTTGCAAACCGGAGTTCTTAAGTGAACTTTCTGGTTGGATCTTTATTTGAGTTTTACCTGTGCATTAGATGAGTACTTATTGTTTGCTTGTTTGTTTGCGATAGAGTACCCGGAGTGCGCCGCTTGCTACTTCGAATCTCTAGGTTTCACAGATCATCAGCAAGGCAAGTAACACTTTGATCATACTTTTCACTACCCAGTTTTATTGTATTAGATCAATCCTCAAACATTGCATGGTTAGGATCTAATTAAATTGTGGGTATTGGGAAGTAGATGAGGTAGTACCTATTACCTGTTTTATTATCAAACCCTTGGAGTTACTTCTACGTTGCTTATATTGCCATGCTATGCTCGTAGACGTGGATTGGGTTTGAGAGATATTCATGACAGATGTGAGATTGTTAATTAATGGTTTACTTAAGGTGGCAACTAAAACTCACATATGCGTGGATTGAGGCACCTGGAGAACCCAGTGCTGCCTATATTTTTGGATATCCCGGAGTACCCGTGTGATCATCCTATGGACCGCCACCCAGGCTCAAAGGGATCATGAGATTATTCATGCTAGAAACTTCCGTGCGCAGCCACAAGCTATTATGGGCTCTAGCATAGTTGATTAAGTTGTGTGAGCTCTTGAAGAGGTTGACTAGCAGATGTAGGGGATGTAGGTGGTATTGTCTACCCGGAGTAGAGAGTTTACGCTTCTGAAAGACTGTGTCTCGGTCATCCGTTTCTCAAACACCATGAAGTGCGAGAATTCCAACGGAGGAGATCGAGTCTTGTGGGGAAAAGTGCACAAACCTCTGCAGAGTGTATAAACTAATCATGGTTAGTCGTGTCCCCGGTTATGGACATCTTGAGTATCTAGTACCTGGATTATCATATGAATCTCATCACCATGTTACTTTTAATTAATTTTGTTGGGTTAATGATGATACTTAATTGGGATTGAGTTGGAGGTACCTTCTCAATGTTTCACAACCACCATGATAGTTAAATAAAATTTATTCGTTTGCAGTAGGGAAAAATTGGCTTTTCGCAAAACTGTAACCATAGAGCTTTCTACCAGCCATATATGCATGTAGTATATCATTATTTTGTTCATTACTCTCTATGTGTTACATTGCCAGCATATTCCATGTGCTGACCCGTTTTCGGGCTGCAACGTTTCATGTTGCAGACTTTTCAGACGACGAGTAAGGTGCCTTAGGTCGTGGTCTTATACTTAGTGATGCCGTTGGAGTTGATGGACTCGCTTATCTTCCAAGCCTTCCGCTGTTATCGTATTTAGATGGCCTTAAGCCATATTTATCATACTTATTCTCTCTTGAGATATTCGTTGTAGTAAGTGTGTGATTGCTACTCTGTTATAAATCCTCCATTTGTACTGTGCGTGTCAGCATTACTGATCCAGGGATGACACTGGTGCACAGCAGCACAGACTGTTTGAGGTCTGGTCGCTACAAAGGTGGTATTAGAGCACACGCTGACTGTAGGATACGACCACTAAGCTTAAACCCTAGAACACTTCTCTCTTCTCATTTCTGACCCCTCTCCACTTTCTACTCTTTTAGGAATGGCGGATGCAAGGAGCAAGTTCATGCAACCAGATGAAGATACGCCTTTTGGACGACACTTGAAGGAAGTCACTAAGTACTTGAACATTGGAATACCAAGCATCACCGGAACCTACAACGCCACATTACCTGAAGAGGAGAGTTGGAAGATTCAAGTTCAAGTTCCAAGAAGGACGTTTACGCCAGTCACTGAGCCTATAAAGTTGGCTTTTGAAGCACCAACCTGGAGTTTAGGGAAGAGCATGGCAGCCCACATCTCTATGGGATGCATTGGAGAAGTCTACCACAGGGAGCTTAAGGATACTATTTATCAGATTTGTGGACGCCGAGACGAGCAATGGGAGATGATTAGCACCAAGAAGGATGGATCAATTGCAGCTTTCATCCAGGAGCAAAACCAACACATTCGTCGCCAGGAGAACCAGATGTGCTCAGACAAGATAGATCTGAAGAAGGCATTGACGAAGATCAAGGAGTTGGAGGAAGAACTCAAGGCTACACGCGAGGATTATTTGGAGGAAATCGTCACACTAGTAGGGAAGAATGGCGACCTGGAGAAGAAGATTGGAGTATTCATGGGAAATCCAGTGCCAAAAGCAGAAGATGATGAATGTGTTTGCCCGGATAACTACATCATCATCGACGACACCGACTCGGACCCCAGTGAAGATGATTTTGTTGATGAAGCTGGAGCCGATATCATGGAGTCTTCGACTGGTCAAAATTTCTAGTAGACCACCATATCAGTAGTAGTTTTCCCCCATATAATAGTATAGTTCAAGCACTTTTGTAACGCCAGTTAGATCGATTGTATGCCTTGTTTGAATTGATTGAGTGATATTGATTGTGTTTGTCTCATGAGCATATGGGTAGTGTTTTCTCTCTAGACCTCATTCTATTCTAAACTCTCATCTTTTCTAACCTATCAGATGCCTCCGAGACGCGACACCGGATTTGTTTTCCCACCGGAGATCACCCAGTTGATTCAGCAACAGAATGCCCTGATGCAAGTGTTCGTACAGAACCAAGGCAACAACAACAACAACAACCCACCACCACCACCTGTTGATCACCTAGCCCGTTTGAGGCTAAACCCACCGGTGTTTTCCAGCAGCACCGAGCCAATAGTTGCAGATGATTGGCTCCGCAAAGCTGGAAGGGAGTTGACCACTGCAGGATGCACAGATGCGGAAAGAGTGCGTTTTGCCGCACATCAGCTTGATGGATCCGCAGCATCATGGTGGGAGAATTACACAGCCACACACCCTATTGACACCGTCACATGGGACCAGTTTCAACAAGCTTTCCGTACAGCCCATGTTTCAGCAGGAGCTATGGCTATGAAGAAGCGTGAGTTTCGCAACCTACGACAAGGAGGACGCACCGTAGGCCAGTATGTGGAGGATTTCAGTAAGTTAGCACGTTATGCACCAGATGACGTTGCCACAGATGCAGCCAAGCAGGAGAAGTTTTTGGAAGGATTGAATGATGAGCTGAGCATGCAGCTAATGGTAGCAACCTTCAACAACTACCAGGAGCTGGTAGATAGAGCGCTCACGATTGAAGGGAAGCAGCAGCAGATTGAAAACCGTAAGAGGAAGTATGTACAAGGGAAGTACAATTCTGGAGCCCAGCAGAAGCCACGTTTTGCCCCGAAACCGGGAGGACAGTTTCAGCATACCCATGGAGGAGGTAGTTCGCACAACCATAATGGACCCAAGAATGGTAATGGGAATGGAGGAAGCAACGGGCAGAACCGTAATAACCCATCTACCCCAGCCAAGAGGGATCTAAGTCACATTACTTGTTTAAAGTGCCAGAAGACTGGACATTATGCAACCGACTGCCCTGAAGCCCAGAATGGAAATGGCAATGGAAGCTCTGGGAAGAAGCCGAACCCTTTCAACAAAGGACATGTGAACCACGTTAGCGTGGAAGAGGTTGAAGCACAGCCTGATGCAGTAATAGGTAAGTTTTTGGTTAAGTCATTTACTGCACTCGTTCTTTTTGATACTGGTGCATCACATTCATACATATCAAGGGGATTTGTGGATAAGTATAAACTGCCAACCCAAGCCCTTAGGTCACCCATGTTAGTAACCTCGCCAGGAGCAGAGTATATGGCTAGTTTATGGTGTGATCGGTTACCATTAAGGATTGGTAACTACGTGTTTCCCTCAGACCTAATCGTATTGGAATCGCAAGGATTGGATGTGATATTAGGAATGGATTGGTTATCAAAGTATGGAGGGAACATCGATTGTGTCAGTAAGTCGATTTTGCTTACCACCCCAGAAGGAAGAAGGATTAAGTATGTATCCCGGCATGTGCCGATGAGGACTCAAGTGAATTCCTTATCAGGAGTTGTACAGGAGGAAGTACCAGTGGTGAAGGATTACCCGGATGTATTTCCAGAAGAGTTGCCAGGCATGCCACCGGATAGAGACATTGAGTTCTTGATTGAACTTTTGCCAGGCACAGGACCAATATCTAAGAGACCGTACAGGATGCCCGCAAAAGATTTGGAGGAGATTAAGAAGCAGATTAAGGAGTTATTGGATAAAGGCTATATTCGCCCAAGTTCGTCACCTTGGGGATCACCTGTACTTCTAGTAGAGAAGAAAGATGGATCGCTGAGGATGGTTGTTGATTATCGTGGATTGAATGAAGTGACCATCAAAAACAAGTACCCACTGCCGATGATCAATGATTTGTTTGACCGCTTACAAGGAGCTAAGGTATTTTCCAAGATCGATCTACGATCAGGATACCATCAGTTAAAGATTCGAGAGCAGGATATACCTAAGACGGCTTTTACCACCAGGTATGGGCTATATGAGTATACCATTATGTCATTTGGTCTGACTAACGCACCTGCCTATTTCATGAACCTGATGAACAAAGTGTTTATGGAGTTTTTGGATAAGTTCGTCGTGGTGTTCATTGACGATATTTTAGTCTACTCCAAGAATGAAGAAGAGCATAAGGAGCATTTGCGTTTGGTACTTGAGAAACTCAGAGAACACCAGTTATACGCCAGGCTGAAGGAAGTTGGATTCCTCGGACATGTTATATCCGGAGAAGGAATAGCAGTAGACCCCACCAAAGTTGACACAGTAACAAGTTGGGAATCACCCACGTCAGTTGGAGAGATCCGGAGTTTCCTTGGACTCGCAGGATACTACCGGAGGTTCATCGAGAATTTCTCAAAGATTACAAAACCCATGACTGAGCTATTGAAGAAGGACACCAAATTCAATTGGACTGAGGAATGTGAAGCTAGTTTCCAAGAGTTGAAGAAACGATTGGTTACATCACCAGTGTTGATTCTGCCAGATCAACGCAAGGATTATGAAGTTTATTGCGACGCTTCTCGTCGAGGACTTGGAGCAGTGCTTATGCAGGAAGGAAGAGTTGTGTCATATGCTTCACGACAACTTAAACCCCATGAGAAGAATTATGCCACGCATGATTTGGAATTAGCAGCCGTAGTGCATGCGTTGAAGACATGGAGACATTTTCTCATCGGAAACCATTGTGAGGTGTACACGGATCACAAGAGTTTGAAGTACATTTTCACGCAGAAGGAGTTGAATCTCAGGCAGAGGAGATGGTTGGAGCTTATTAAGGACTATGATATGAGATTGCATTATCACCCAGGGAAGGCTAACGTAGTAGCAGATGCGTTGAGCCGAAAGAGCCATGTCAACACACTCATGACAGGAGAGTTACCCCAGGAGTTAGCCGAGGATCTTCGCGAGCTATGTTTGGAGATAGTACCGAGGGGCTATTTAGCAACATTGGAGATTCAGTCTACCTTGATGGAAAAGATCAGAGAAGCTCAGAAGACAGACAAGGAGATTGACGAGATAAAGGAAAAGTTGAGCAAAGGAAAAGCCAAGGGATTTCGTGAGGATGAGCACAATACCTTATGGTTTGAGGACCGCGTTTATGTGCCCAATGATCCGGAGATCAGGAAGTTGATCTTGCAAGAGGCCCATGATTCACCGTATTCGATTCACCCAGGAAATACCAAGATGTATTTGGATTTGAAGGATACTTTCTAGTGGACTGGAATGAAGAAGGATATTGCGGAGTATGTAGCAGTTTTTGATGTATGTCAGAGAGTGAAGGCAGAACATCAGAAGCCAGTGGGATTGCTACAACCATTGTCGATACCCGAATGGAAGTGGGATAAACTAGGCATGGATTTTATCACGGGATTGCCCAGGACTCGTTCAGGATATGACTCAATATGGGTTGTAGTCGACCGTTTGACGAAAGTAGCTCATTTCATCCCAGTGAAGACCACTTACACCAGTGCTAAATTGGCAAAGATATACATGACCAGAATCGTATGTTTGCATGGAGTTCCGAGGACCATTGTATCAGATAGAGGAACCCAGTTTACCTCGAAGTTTTGGAATTAGTTACATGAAACCTTGGGAACCAGGCTAGAATTCAGTACAGCCTTTCACCCACAGACAGATGGACAGACCGAGAGAGTCAATCAGATTTTGGAAGACATGTTAAGAGCTTGTGCGCTAGATTATGGATCGAGTTGGGACGACAATTTGCCGTATGCAGAGTTTTCTTACAACAATAGTTATCAAACCAGTTTGAAGATGGCCCCTTTCGAAGCTTTGTACGGAAGGAGGTGTAGAACACCATTGTTATCGGATGAAGTTGGGGACCGTCAGTTGTTTGGACCAGATTTGATTAAAGAGTCTGAACAGAAAGTGAGGTTGATTCGCGATAGGCTCAAGGTAGCCCAGTCCAGACAGAAGAGTTATGCAGATTCAAAACGTAAGGAGACAGTTCACGAAGTCGGAGACAGAGTTTATCTTCGAGTATCACCACTTCGAGGAGTGAAGCGCTTTGGAGTTAAGGGAAAGTTAGCGCCTCGTTTTGTAGGACCATACAGAGTTTTGGAACGTATGGGAGAAGTTGCCTACAAGCTGGAATTGCCTGAAGGATTGTCAGGAGTTCATGATGTATTTCACGTTTCCCAGTTGAAGAAGTGCCACGCAGAGATGGCTGAGATACCACTGAGAGATATAGTGCCACTGGAAGCGATTCAGCTGGAAAGTGATTTGACCTATGAGGAGAAGCCAGTTAAGATTCTTGAGTATGCCAGCCAAGTCACCCGCAGTAAGGTTATCAAGTTTTGCAAAGTTCAGTGGAGTCACCATACGGAAGATGAAGCCACCTGGGAGCGAGAGGAAGATCTACGGAAGAACCACTCTCACCTATTTTCTAACCAACCCGAATCTCGAGGGCGAGATTCATCTTAAGGGGGTAGGTTTGTAACATCTCAAATTTTCAATTTGGAATGTTATACATTAGATCATCATTGCATAGCATATTTATTTGCAATTTTGGCAAATCCTCGATAAATCCTAAGCAACTCAAGGACCCTCGGAGAGAGTTGGGGATTTTCCCGGTTTTTCATATTTGATTTTTATCAAATAATAAAATGAGGATTTTTGGTTTCAATTATTTTTCTCTCCGAAAAAAAATTTTATATTAAAATAAATGAGAGGAGAAAATATGAATTCTCCAAAATAATTGAAATATTGGAGGAAAATATTAAAATCAAATATTGGATTTTATTCGGATTTTATTTGCAATTTAATTCCATTAAAAAATTGCACGTTTTCAAAACTGCATTTTTGGGTCAAGAAAATGTTCATCTTGTTCTAATTATTTTAATTAGACGGGAAAATTTTGTTTTAGCATTTTTGGATTTTTATTTATTTTTCTGTGATTTTTTTTTAGATTCGGTGAATATTTTAAAAAAAATCCCGCGCCCGACCGGGCCGAGGCCCAGCCGAGCCAGGCCGGCCCACCCCGCGTCGTCTCCCTCCCGAGCACGCTCGCGCGCCGCCGCCGAGTCCGGCTCGAGCACGCCGCCCCGCCGCCGCCTTGCTCCCTCCTCCACGCCACCCCCTCCCCCTCCTTAAATACCCCCTGCCCCGCCACCTCTCCTCACCCCGCCGCCCCAACCCGCACCCGCCGCCGCCGCCTGCAGCGCCCGCGCCGCCGCCGCCCGAGCCCCGCCGCCCCTCGCCCGCCCCGCCGGAGCTGCCCGCCGAGGTAGCCGAAGCCGCCGCCGCCGAGTCCGGTTTTAAAAAAAAACCGATTCGGTTTATTTTTTTCGAAACCCTAGTTTTTTTCTTTAGATCGGTTATTTTTTTGGTTTTATTAATTAGTGAACGTTCATCGACCCGGTCGTTTTAACGAACGTGTTCGTCGGATTGTCGCTGTTAACGAACGTCCGTTCGTTTAACTGTTCGTCAGTTTTTCTTTTTCGTCGGATTTTCCGCGATTATTCCAGATCTTGATTCTGATCAGATCTTCGTTTTCGTTTAACTTTTCGCTCATTTATCGGAATCAGGCGATTCAAGCGCCTAGAGTTTCGTCTCGAAATTCTCTTTCCGTTTAACCTACTCAAACAAGTTTTTGCTACTGTAAAATTTGACCTAGATCCATATTAGTAAACGAAGCTTGTTTCTTTCGCCGTTTGACTTTCGTTGCTTCGTTTGAGTTGAATCTTTTTGCAAGCCGGAGTTCTTAAGTTGAACTTTCTGGTTGGATCTTTATTTGAGTTTTACCTGTGCATTAGATGAGTACTTATTGTTTGCTTGTTTGTTTGCGATAGAGTACCCGGAGTGCGCGGCTTGCTACTTCGAATCTCTAGGTTTCACGGATCATCAGCAAGGCAAGTAACACTTTGATCATACTTTTCACTACCCAGTTTTATTGCATTAGATCAATCCTCAAACATTGCATGGTTAGGATCTAATTAAATTGTGGGTATTGGGAAGTAGATGAGGTAGTACCTATTACCTGTTTTATTATCAAACCCTTGGGAGTTACTTCTACGTTGCTTATATTGCCATGCTATGCTCGTAGACGTGGATTGGGTTTGAGAGATATTCATGACAGATGTGAGATTGTTAATTAATGGTTTACTTAAGGTGGCAACTAAAACTCACATCTGGGTGGATTGAGGCACCTGGAGAACCCAGTGCTGCCTGTATTTTTGGATATCCCGGAGTACCCGTGTGATCATCCTATGGACCGCCACCCAGGCTCAAAGGGATCATGAGATTATTCATGCTAGAAACTTCCGTGTGCAGCCACAAGCTATTATGGGCTCTAGCATAGTTGATTAAGTTGTGTGAGCTCTTGAAGAGGTAGACTAGCAGATGTAGGGGATGTAGGTGGTACTGTCTACCCGGAGTAGAGAGTTTACGCTTCTGAAAGACTGTGTCTCGGTCATCCGTTTCTCAAACACCATGAAGTGCGAGAATTCCAACGGAGGAGATCGAGTCTTGTGGGGAAAAGTGCACAAACCTCTGCAGAGTGTATAAACTAATCATGGTTAGCCGTGTCCCCGGTTATGGACATCTTGAGTATCTAGTACCTGGATTATCATATGAATCTCATCACCATGTTACTTTTAATTAATTTTGTTGGGTTAATGATGATACTTAATTGGGATTGAGTTGGAGGTACCTTCTCAATGTTTCACAACCACCATGATAGTTAAATAAAATTTATTCGTTTGCAGTAGGGAAAAATTGGCTTTTCGCAAAACTGTAACCATAGAGCTTTCTACCAGCCATATATGCATGTAGTATATCATTATTTTGTTCATTACTCTCTATGTGTTACATTGCCAGCATATTCCATGTGCTGACCCGTTTTCGGGCTGCAACGTTTCATGTTGCAGACTTTTCAGACGACGAGTAAGGTGCCTTAGGTCGTGGTCTTATACTCAGTGATGCCGTTGGAGTTGATGGACTCACTTATCTTCCAAGCCTTCCGCTGTTATCGTATTTAGATGGCCTTAAGCCATATTTATCATACTTATTCTCTCTTGAGATATTCGTTGTAATAAGTGTGTGATTGCTACTCTGTTATAAATTCTCCATTTGTACTGTGCGTGTCAGCATTACTGATCCAGGGATGACACTGGTGCACAGCAGCACAGACTGTTTGAGTCTGGTCGCTACAGTTACCCTTGAGTCCTTCGAAGTTTCCCTCCAAGAACTTGAAACCATCATGCGATAGCCCCACGGTGGGCGCCAACTGTCGTGGTTTTGTCATGGCAGATGTCCTAGAGAAAGGACTTAGTCGTGGAGCCATCGCTACGGGTTAGCTTAAAGGGGTTAAAGCGGACAAGGGACGCAAGAGAGTTTTATACTAGTTCGACACCTTACAATGAAGGTAAAAGCCTATGTCTAGTTGTGATGGAATTGCTGGGGTTTCGATGACCAGGGAGCGAATACGCTTTGCCTGGGTCTCGAGTTGTTGTCTGTTGTCCTTGAACCGCCGCCGGGTCGTCCCCTTATATACATGGGTTGACGCCCGTCGGTTTATAGAATCCCGAGGCCGGCTCATAATCGTGTCCGGCTCAGTCTCTGCTACTTCTATCTTACAACACAAGTTTACATATCAATGCCGGTTTATGTCTACAGGCCTTAAACCGGCTTTGGGCCCTGGGCCTCCATAAAGCGTCACCGTCTGTCTTCATGGACTTCAGATACAGATGAACTACTTATGGGGTTAACCTGGCCTCTCCTGGCCGGTTTACGCCCAGTGGTAATATCCCCAACAGGATCGAAAGTATGTCTAGAGGGGGGTGATTAGACTACTTGACCAAATAAAAATCTAGCCTTTCCCAATTTTAAGTCTTGGCAGATTTTAGCAACTTAGCTCAAATCAAGTAATCAACCTACACATGCAATTCTAAGAGTATAGCAGCGGAATGTAAAACAATTGCATATGAAGGTAAAGGGAGGAGTTTGGAGGGAGCAAATGCAATGTAGACACGGAGATTTTTGGCGTGGTTCCGATAGGTGGTGCTATCGTACATCCACGTTGATGGAGACTTCAACCCACGAAGGGTAACAGTTGCGCGAGTCCACGAGGGCTCCACCCACGAAGAAGCAACCTTGTCTATCCCACCATGGCCATCACCCACGAAGGACTTGCCTCACTAGGGTAGATCTTCACGAAGTAGGCGATCTCCTTGCCTGTACAAACTACTTGGTTCAACTCCACAATCTTGACGGAGGCTCCCAAGTGACACCTAGCCAATCTAGGAGACACCACTCTCCAAAAGGTAATAGATGGTGTGTTGATGATGAACTCCTTGCTCTTGTGCTTCAAATGATAGTCTCCCCAACACTCAACTCTCTCTCATAGGATTGGATTTGGTAGAAAGATAGTTTGAGTGGAAAGCAAATTGGGGAAGGCTAGAGATCAAGATTTATGTGGTTGGAATGGAATATCTTGACCTCAACACAAGTGTAGGTGGTTCTCTCTCAGAAAATGTATGTTGGAAGTGTAGGCATGTCCTGATGGCTCTCTCCACGAATGAAGAGTGGGTGGAGGGGTATATATAGCCTCCACACAAAATCTAACCGTTACACACAAATCACCAAACTCGGTGGGACTGAATAATGAAACTCGGTCAGACCGATCTAGTTCAAAATGTGAACGTTAGGATTTTCGGTGGGACCAACATGTCATCTCGGTGGGACCGATTCCATTAGGGTTAGGGCATAACGTAATCTCGGTAAAACCAATTACACTAACTCGGTGGGACCAATTTTGGTAATAGACAAACAGAGAGTTGGTCAGGCAAACTCGGTGGGACCGATTCGCTCATCTCGGTTAGACCGAAATGTTACGAAAGGGAAACAGAGAGTTTGCATTGCAATCTCAGTTGGACCGATCGCTCATCTCAGTTGGACCGAAACGTTACGAAGGGAAACAGAGAGGTTGCAATCCCATCTCGGTGAGATCGAGAACCCTATCGGTGAGACCGAAGTGACTAGGGTTTGTGGCAGTGGCTATGTCAAGTGAACTCGGTGGCACCGGATAGAAAGTTTCGGTGGGGCCGAGTTTGACTTTTTGGTTTGGGACATATGTGGATATGAGAAAGTAGTTGAGGGTTTTTGGAGCATATCACTAAGCATTTTGAGCAAGTAACTCATTAAGCAACACCTCACCCCCTTTTAATAGTATTGGCTTTTCCTATGGACTCAATCTGATCTTGGATCACTAAAAGTAAAATGTAGAGTCTTGTGCTTTGAGCTTAAGCCAATATTTTGTCCTTAGCATTTTGAGGGGTCCACATTCCTAATCCATGCCATGCCAATCATTGAGCTTTCCTGAAATATTTATCTTGAAATAGCATTAGCTCAATAAGCTATATGTTGTTAGGAATTACCAAAACCACCCAGGGATAGTTGCACTTTCAATAACCAATAGCGGAACCTGGATGCTCATATTGGTTCCTACATATTCTACGAAGATCTTTATCGGTCAAACCGCATAACAACATACGTTGTTCCCTTTGTCATCAATATGTTACTTGCCCGAGATTCGATCGTCGGTATCTCAATACCTAATTCAATCTCGTTACTGGCAAGTCTCTTTACTCGTTCCGTAATGCATCATCCCGCAACTAACTCATTAGTCACATTGCTTGCAAGGCTTATAGTGATGTGCATTACCGAGAGGGCCCAGAGATACCTCTCCGACAATCGGAGTGACAAATCCTAATCTCGATCTATGCCAACTCAACAAGTACCATCGGAGACACCTGTAGAGCACCTTTATAATCACCCAGTTACGTTGTGACGTTTGGTAGCACACAAAGTGTTCCTCCGGTATCCGGGAGTTGCATAATCTCATAGTCATAGGAACATGTATAAGTCATGAAGAAAGCAATAGCAATATACTTAAACGATCAAGCGCTAAGCTAACAGAATGGGTCAAGTCAATCACATCATTCTCTAATGATGTGATCCCGTTAATCAAATGACAACTCATGTCTATGGCTAGGAAACTTAACCATCTTTGATTCAACGAGCTAGTCAAGTACAGGCATACTAGTGACACTCTGTTTCTCTATGTATCCACACATGTACTAAGTTTCCGGTTAATACAATTCTAGCATGAATAATAAACATTTATCATGAAATAAGGAAATAAATAATAACTTTATTATTGCCTCTAGGGCATATTTCCTTCACTCTCTCACTTGCACTAGAGTCAATAATCTAGTTCACATCACCATGTGATTTAACACCAATAGTTCACATCGCCATGTGACCAACACTCAAAGGGTTTACTAGAGTCAGTAATCTTAGTTCACATCGCCATGTGATTAACACCCAAAGAGTACTAAGGTGTGATCATGTTTTGCTTGTGAGAGAAGTTCACTCAACGGGTCTATCAGATCCGTATGTATTTTGCAAATTTCTATGTCAACAATGCTCTGCATGAAGCTACTCTAGCTAATTGCTCCCACTTTCAATATGTATCCAGATTGAGAATTAGAGTCATCTGGATCAGTGTCAAAACTTGCATCGACGTAACCCTTTACGATGAACCTTTTGTCACCTCCATAATCGAGAAACATATCCTTATTCCACTAAGGATAATTTTGACCGTTGTCCAGTGATGATCTACTCCTAGATCACTATTGTACTCCCTTGCCAAACTCAGTGTACGGTACACAATAGATCTGGTACACAGCATGGCATACTTTATAGAACCTATGGCTGAGGCATAGGGAATGACTTTCATTCTCTTTCTATCTTCTGCCGTGGTCGGGCTTTGAGTCTTACTCAATTTCACACCTTGCAACACAGGCAAGAACTCTTTCTTTGACTATTCCATTTTGAACTACTTCAAAATCTTGTCAAGGTATGTACTCATTGAAAAAACTCATCAAGCGTCTTGATCTATCTCTATAGATCTTGATGCTCAATATGTAATCAGCTTCACTGAGGTCTTTCTTTGAAAAACTCCTTTCAAATACTCCTTTATGCTTTCCAAAAAATTCTACATTATTTCCGATCAACAATATGTCATTCACATATACTCATAAGAAATGATGTAGTGCTCCCACTCACTTTCTTGTAAATACAGGCTTCACCGCAAGTCTGTATAAAACTATATGCTTTGATCAACTCATCAAAGCATATATTCCAACTCCAAGATGCTTGCACCAGTCCATAGACGGATCGCTGGAGCTTGCACATTTTGTTAGCACCTTTAGGATCGACAAAACCTTCTGGTTGCATCATATACAACTCTTCTTTAAGAAATCCATTAAGGAATGTAGTTTTGACATCCATTTGCCAGATTTCATAAAATGTGGCAATTTGCTAACATGATTCGGACAGACTTAAGCATTGCTACGAGTGAGAAAATCTCATTGTAGTCAACACCTTGAACTTTGTCAAAATCCTTTTTTGATAAGTCTAGCTTTGTAGATAGTAACACTACTATCAGCGTCTATCTTCCTCTTGAAGATCCATTTATTTTCTATGGCTTGACGATCATCGGGCAAGTCAACCAAAGTCCACACTTTGTTCTCATACATGGATCCCATCTCGGATTTCATGGCCTCAAGCCATTTCGTGGAATCTGGGCTCATCATTGCTTCCTCATAGTTCATAGGTTCGTCATGGTCAAGTAACATGACCTCCAGAACAGGATTGCCGTACCACTCTGGTGTGGATCTCACTCTGGTTGACCTACGAGGTTCGGTAGTAACTTGATCTGAAGTTACATGATCATCATCATTAGCTTCCTCACTAATTGGTGTAGGAGTCACGGGAACAGATTTCTGTGATGAACTACTTTCCAATAAGGGAGCAGGTATAGTTACCTCATCAAGTTCTACTTTCCTCCCACTCACTTCTTTCGAGAGAAACTCCTTCTCTAGAAAGGATCCATTCTTAGCAACGAGTGTCTTGCCTTCGGATCTGTGATAGAAGGTGTACCCAACTGTCTCCTTTGGGTATCCAATGAAGACACATTTCTCCGTTTTGGGTTTGAGCTTATCAGGATGAAACTTTTTCACATAAGCATCGCAACCCCAAACTTTAAGAAACGACAACTCTGGTTTCTTGCCAAACCACAGTTCATCTGGTGTCGTCTCAACGGATTTAGGTGGTGCCCTATTTAACGTGAATGCAGCTGTCTCTAATGCATAACCCCAAAACGATAGTGGTAAATTGGTAAGAGACATCATAGATTGCACCATATCTAATAAATTACGGTTACGATGTTCGGACACACCATTACGCTGTGGTGTTCCAGGTGGCGTGAGTTGCGAAACTATTCCGCATTGTTTCAAATGAAGACCAAACTCATAACTCAAATATTCTCCTCCACGATCAGATCGTAGAAACTTTATTTTCTTGTTACGATGATTTTCCACTTCACTCTGAAATTATTTGAACTTTTCAAATGTTTCAGATTTATGTTTCATCAAGTAGATATACCCATATCTGCTCAAATCATCTGTGAAGGTCAGAAAATAACGATACTTGCCGCGAGCCTCAACACTCATCGGACTGCATACAACAGTATGTATTATTTCCAACAAGTCTGTTGCTCGCTCCATTGTTCCGGAGAACGGAGTCTTAGTCATCTTGGCCATGAGGCATGGTCCGCAAGCATCAACTGATTCATAATCAAGTGATTTCAAAAGCCCATCAGCATGGATTTTCTTCATGCGCTTTACACCAATATGACCTAAACGGCAGTGCCACAAATAAGTTGCACTATCATTATTAACTTTGCATCTTTTGGCTTCAATATTATGAATATGTGTACCACTACGATCGAGATTCAATAAACCATTCACCTTGGGTGTATGACCATTGAAGGTTTTATTCATGTAAACAGAACAAGAATTATTCTCTGACTTTAAATGAATAACCGTATTGCGATAAACAGGATCAAATCATATTCATGCTTAACACAAACACCAAATAACATTTATTTAGGTTCAACACTAATCCCGAAGTATAGGGAGTGTGCGATGACGATCATATCAATCTTGGAACCACTTCCAACACACATCATCACTTCACCCTTAACTAGTCTCTGTTCATTCTGCAACTCCCGTTTCGAGTTACTAATCTTAGCAACTGAACTAGTATCAAATACAGAGGGGTTGTTATAAACACTAGTAAAGTACACATCAATAACATGAATATCAAATATACCTTTGTTCACTTTGCCATCCTTCTTATCCGCCAAATACTTGGGGCAGTTCTGCTTCCAGTGACCAGTCCCTTTGCGGTAGAAGCACTTAGTCTCAGGCTTAGGTCCAGACTTGGGCTTCTTCACTTGAGCAGCAACTAGCTTGCCATTCTTCTTGAAGTTCCCCTTCTTCCCTTTGCCCTTTTCTTGAAACTAGTGGTCTTGTCAACCATCAACACTTGATGCTTTTCTTGATTTCTACCTTCGTCGATTTCAGCATCACGAAGAGCTTGGGAATCGTTTCCGTTATCCCTTGCATATTATAGTTCATCACGAAGTTCTAGTAACTTGGTGATAGTGATTAGAGAAATCTGTCAATCACTATCTTATCTGGAAGATTAACTCCCACTTGATTCAAGTGATTGTAGTACTCAGACATTCTGAGCACATGCTCACTAGCTAAGCAATTCTCCTCCATCTTGTAGGCAAACTGCTTGTCAAAGGTCTCATACCTTTCGACATGGGCATGAGTCTGAAATACTAATTTCAACTCTTGGAACATCTCATATGCTCCGTGGCGTTCAAAACGTCTTTGAAGCTCCAATTCTAAGCCGTAAAGCATGGTGCGCTAAACTATCAAGTAGTCATCATATCGAGCTTTCCAAACGTTCATAACGTCTACATCTGCTCCTGCAATCGGTCTATCACCTAGCGGTGCATCAAGGACATAATTCTTATGTGCGGCAATGAGGATAATCCTCAGATCACAGATCCAATCCGCATCATTGCTACTAACATCTTTCAACTTAGTTTTCTCTAGGAACATATCAAAAATAAAACAGGGGAGCTAAACGCGAGCTATTGATCTACAACATAGATATGCTAATACTACCAGGACTAAGTTCATGGTAAATTTAAAGTTCAATTAATCATATTACTTAAGAACTCCCACTTAGATAGACATCCCTCTAGTCATCTAAATGATCACGTGATCCAAATCAACTAAACCATGTCCGATCATCACGTGAGATGGAGTAGTTTTCAATGGTGAACATCACTATGTTGATCATATCTACGATATGATTCACGCTCGACCTTTCGGTCTCCAGTGTTCTGAGGCCATATCTGCATATGCTAGGCTCGTCAAGTTTAACCCGAGTATTCCGCGTGTGCAAAACTGGCTTGCACCTGTTGTATGTGAACGTAGAGCTTATCACACTCGATCATCACGTGGTGTCTCGGCACGATGAACTGTCGCAACAATGCATACTCAGGGAGAACACTTATACCTTGAAATTTAGTGAGAGATCATCTTATAATGCTACCGCCGAACTAAGCAAAATAAGATGCATAAAGGATAAACATCACATGCAATCAAAATATGTGACATGATATGGCCATGATCATCTTGCGCCTTTGATCTCCATCTCCAAAGTACCGTCATGATCTCTATCGTCACCGGTATGACACCATGATCTCCATCATCTTGATCTCTATCAACGTGTCATCACATGGTCGTCTCGCCAACTATTGCTCTTGCAACTATTGCTATCGCATAGCGATAAAGTAAAGAAATTATTTGGCGCTTGCATCGTATGCAATAAAGAGACAACCATAAGGCTTCTGCCAGTTGCTGATAACTTCAACAAAACATGATCATCTCATACAACAACTTATATCTCATCACGTCTTGACCATATCACATCACAACAAGCCCTGCAAAAACAAGTTAGACGTCCTCTACTTTGTTGTTGCAAGTTTTACGTGGCTGCTACGGGCTTAGCAAGAACCGTTCTTACCTACGCATCAAAACCACAACGATTTTTTTTCAAGTATGTGTTGTTTTAACCTTCAACAAGGACCGGGCATAGCCACACTCGATTCAACTAAAGTTGGAGAAACTGACACCCGCTAGCCACCTGTGTGCAAAGCACGTCGATAGAACCAGTCTTGCGTAAGCGTACGCGTAATGTCGGTCCGGGCCGCTTCATCCAACAACACCGCCGAATCAAAGTATGACATGCTGGTAAGCAGTATGACTATTATCACCCACAACTCAATTGTGTTCTACTCGTGCATATAACATCTACGCATAAACCTGGCTCGGATGCCACTATTGGCAAACGTAGTAATTTCAAAAAAATTCCTATGCACACGCAAGATCATGGTGATGCATAGCAACGAGAGGGGAGAGTATTGTCCACGTACCCTCGTAGACCGAAAGCGGAAGCGTTATGACAACGCGGTTGATGTAGTCGTACGTCTTCACAATCGACCGATCCTAGTACCTAAAGTACGACACCTCCGCGATTTGCACACGTTCGGCTCGGTGACGTCCCACGAACTCATGATCCAGCAGAGTGTCGAGGGAGAGCTTCGACAGCACGACGACGTGATGACGGTGATGATGAAGCTATCGGCGCAGGGCTTCGCCTAAGTACTACGACGATATGACCGAGGTGGATGATGGTGGAGGGGGGCACCGCACACGGCTCAGAGATCAATGATCAACTTGTGTGTATATGGGGTGCCTCGTGGCCACGTATATAAAGGATGGAGGGAGGAGGAGGCCGGCCCTCATAGGGCGCGCCCAAAGTGTGGAGTCCTACTAGGACTCGCTAGTCCTAGTAGGATTCCACCTCCCACATGGAATAGGAAAAAAAGGGAAGGGAGAAGGAGAAGGAAGGAAGGGGGCGCCCCCTTTCCCTAGTCCAATTCGGACTAGTCCATGGGGAAGGGGCACGTCCACCCTTGAGGCCTTTCTCTCCTTTCCCATATGGCCCATTAAGGCCCAATACGAATTCCCGTAACTCTCTGGTACTCCGAAAAATACCCGAATCACTCGGAACCTTTCCGATGTCCGAATATAGCCTTCCAATACATCAATCTTTACGTCTCGACCATTTCGAGACTCCTCGTTATGTCCCCGATCTCATCCGGGACTCCGAACAAACTTCAGTCATCAAATCACATAACTCATAATACAAATCGTCACAGAACGATAAGCGTGCGGACCCTATGGGTTCGAGAACTATGTAGACATGACCGAGACTCATCTCCAGTCAATAACCAATAGCGGAACCTGGATGCTCATATTGGTTCCTACATATTCTATGAAGATCTTTATCGGTCAAACCGCATAACAACATACGTTGTTCCCTTTGTCATCGGTATGTTACTTGCCCGAGATTCGATCGTCGGTATCTCAATACCTAGTTCAATCTCGTTACCGGCAAGTCTCTTTACTCGTTCCGTAATGCATCATCCCGCAACTAACTCATTAGTCACATTTCTTGCAAGTCTTATAGTGATGTGCATTACCGAGAGGGCCCAGAGATACCTCTCCGACAATCGAAGTGACAAATCCTAATCTCGATCTATGCCAACTCAACAAGTACCATCGGAGACACCTGTAGAGCACCTTTATAATCACTCAGTTACGTTGTGACGTTTGGTAGCACACAAAGTGTTCCTCCGGTATCCGGGAGTTGCATAATCTCATAGTCATAGGAACATGTATAAGTCATGAAGAAAGCAATAGCAATATACTTAAACGATCAAGCGCTAAGCTAACGGAATGGGTCAAGTCAATCACATCATTCTCTAATGATGTGATCCCGTTAGTCAAATGACAACTCATGTCTATGGCTAGGAAACTTAACCATCTTTGATTCAACGAGCTAGTCAAGTAGAGGCATACTAGTGACACTCTGTTTGTCTATGTATCCACACATGTACTAAGTTTCCGGTTAATACAATTCTAGCATGAATAATAAACACTTATCATGAAATAAGGAAATAAATAATAACTTTATTATTGCCTCTAGGGCATATTTCCTTCACAACTGGGTGATGCACCAGTACCACCTCGGGGACCTGGAGCAAGAGAAGGAGCGGGAGCTGGTCCTCTGCAAGATTTTCTACCAGACGAACACTAGGGCCGGGACTAAAAAGATTATAAGTTAGTTCGGTATTGGTACTTGTACTACCTTGTCGTCCACAAGTTGGTATTGTTGTTAACGATCTTTCGGTATGAACTTGGCATTTGCTTCCAACCATCATGCCGAGGGTCGACGTGGATATAAAGCTGAATCATTTGTTTCGAAACGAATTTTCAGGCACCTGATTTTTATTTGATGGGTAGCATAAGCACCTGCCGTTTGAATTCCTAGTTCTCCAAATTTTTCGGAACAAGTGCATGCACTTATTATCACGATGAAAAAACAATATACCTGCTGCATCCCAGTTATCAGTCTATACTTGCAGAATTCTCTCGTTTATTGAGCAGGTATATTGTTTTTTCAGGTCGAGCAAGTTTCAATTGGGTTGTAGACTGCCCAGGCTTGGTTTTGTTTTTAACAGGCCCAACCCATGACGACAACGGGGCACAAAGATCCAGCAGGTATCTACTGGCCTCTGGCCCGCCAGCGTTAGTTATATTTTGTCTTACAACATCCGCAGGCAGTTTTTTTACTGAATCAAACACACAGCCCAGCTCTATTTTCCTCTTGAAACGCCATGTCCTACTTCCGTTTTCTAATATCTACCTATAGTTTTACTAGTTCATATACACGTATCATTATATCGAAAATACATAAAGTTCCCTTTTCATATTTACATCCTTATTTTTATTGTTGTTTTCCCTCCCAGCGCTGATTTTTTTACCACTGGTTTTCCCTTATACCAACTCAATTGTCCCATGTCTTCTTTGCTTACAAAAACAAAATGATTTTTTTGGCAAATCAACAAGTTCTTAAAAAAGATGTTTATCATTTCGGGATTACAACATTTTGGACTCCACCGAAATATGCACAATAAGGTTGAACTTTTTGACCGTGGTCCTGGGCAGAAAATGGGTTGTAATAAATTACTTAAGAATTAGCAAATGGGCTGCAAATTATTAAAAAATTAGCAAATGGGCTCTATGTTGTCTACCACAGATTTGGAGGCTGACTTGTGGGCCTACTAAGTTCATGCGTACACAAGGTTTCTCAAAAAAAGAAATTTAGTCAACAATCGACTCTACCAGCGTCAGACCGTTAGATGTCAATCTAACGGCAATCGTGCTTCTTCAGTCTCTGATCTTCCTACTCCAGCCGCCCAAACTAGCACCGTCGGAAGTGGACTGTACGTGGAGAGGCTGACAGCTGGGTCCACGGCCGCACATAAGGAAATGTCTCCTTATTACGCGCAAAATAATGATTCCTCCACCTGACATCTGGGACCCACCGGAAGGGCCTCTGTATTTCGCGAAAAATTCGTTCTCGCCGCTGACAGCTCGGATCCACCAGCTATATCTTCGCACGCAAGGAAGTGCCTCCTTATTACGCACAAAGAAAATGAATACTCCCCCTGCTCGCTGGTACCCACCATATGGGAGGCTGACTTGTGGGCCTACTAAGTTGACGCGGACGAAGGGCTTTGTCAACTTAGTCAATATGAACGATTCTAGCTCCAATGACCGTACGATGTCCATCCAACGGCCGTAGTGCTTCTTCAACCTCTGGTCTTCTTGCTCCAGCCGACCAAAGCAGCGCCGGTCGTGCCGCCTGCTCCTGCCTCCTGTGGCCAGTTGTGCTGTCGCGGAGGCCTCACCGCCCTACTACTCCCACCGCTGGCCAGGCCATCCCTCTACTCACCCACACCCCCTGTTATTCTGCGGCGACGGTAACCTCACATCGCAGCCGAAGCCGAACCAGTGAACCCTCGTACTCCTCTCTGTGTGGGCATCCACTGCCGCGTCTTCCCCGGCTCTGCATCGTCCCCTTCCTAGGCCTCGTCGTCGTCCACCGCCTTGATGCTCTCGGCGCGGCGTGGTCAATGTGGTCAACGAACGACTTCCATCGGAAGAGTACTGTACGTGGAGAGGCTGACAGTTGGGTCCACGACCGCAGCAAGGAAGTGCCTCCTTATTACGAGGAAAATAATGATTCCTCCACCTGACAACAGGGACCCACCGGACGGGCCACCTTATTTCACGAAAAAAGTGTTTCCTTCCTGACTGCTGGGACCCACCAGCTACATCTTTGCACGCAAGGAAGTGCGTACATATTATGGGCAAAACAAATGATTCGCCCCTGACTGCTGGGACCCACCAGCTACATCTTCGCACGCAAGGAAGTGCCTGACAGCCGGGACCCACCTGGTCGAAGCGTACGTAGCGTTGTTATTCTGGTCGCGAACGTGTACGTACATACTGGTTGATCGGTCTGTCTGCAGGCTGCAGCGATGAACCGTGGCCGTGTAAGGAAGGGCACGTGTCATAGTAGAGGTGTGCCCGTAGCATGTACACGTACGTACAGCGGCCAGGGTGCAAGAAAGAAAATACGGCCACGTACGTACATACGAGCGGGGTCTCGAACGCCTACTCGCGCATACGTACGGCCAGGGCTCGTATACATGGCTGGGTCGGAACGGAGAAACTGTGTCGTCGTCGTGTTCATGGGGAGGCAACGGAATGCATCATGTTCATCGGGAGGCAACGGAATACGTCGTGTTCATCGGGAGCCAACCGGCTTGACCGGAACAGCCGATCGAAATGAGGCCTGGCGTACCGCAGAACAGAGGAAACGACCTTGTGTTCGACCGGCCACGGTCAAAACGGGATCCTGTTCATTGGGAGGGGTCTGGCTTATCGCAAAACAGAGGAAACTGACTTCTCTTGGACCTCCTACGGTCAAAACAGGGTCCTGTTGATCGGGAGGGATGTGGCGTACCGCAAAACGGAGGAAACGGACTTGTGTTGGAGCACTATGGTCGAAACGGGGGTCCTGTTCAGCGGGAGGGGTGTGGCATACCACAAAATGGGACTCCACTGGATACTGTTCATCTCCACCATCGACCTCATCTAGCCTCCATGGGCTACTGTTCATCCACCTCGACCTCCTCCAGCCTCCACATGTGACTGTTCATCCACGGGCTCCTATTCATCCAGCCTCCACCGCTCCTCCACCGGCTATTGTTCAACCAGGCCTCTCCACGGGGTCCTGTTCAACCACACGTCCATGGGTTACTGTTCATCCAGCCCTCCACCGGCTACTGTTCAACCAGCCCTCCACGGGGTCCTCTTCATCCAGCCCTCCACGGGGTCCTCTTCATTGTGACAGCCTAGATTTTGCCTTCTCTCTTTTTCCAGACTTGATTTTGCCTTTGCCTTGGATTTGAGTTTTTGGAATCAATTCAAATGGACTTATCACTTGGGCATGCCCTTGACCTTCACCCAAGTGACCCATCTACCTCTCATTCAATCTCATTTATCTGAAAAATCCCAAAGTGGTCAAATGAATATTTTTCATAAAAGAAAAATATTCAATTTCTCTTCTGAAACTCATTTCAGAAACTAGTGCTCCAAAGCAACCCTCATTTTTATTGCTCCAAAAATCTTGAAATAATTCCTGAATATTCTTTGAACCTTGGCCCACCTCCCTAAGCAAAAATATTGCATGACTTTTTGTAATATTTTGGCTACAGAAAATCATTTCCCTTCTAGCCCAAAAATGCACTTTGTACATCAAGTGTATTTTTCCTTGATCCTTTGGCCCTGGTTTTTCTTGAGCCTCATTACCCTCCTAAGTAAACCCTAACCCCAGGAGATCAGCCCTAATGGCCTTCTAGAAGCCCTCCAAATGTAGCGGCCAAGTTTCTGGCCAGAAACTTGCCAAGAAGCTTGAGTCACTTCTGGTCGACCTGGCAGTGAGTCCTCAGCCTCCCTAGACCTAACACTGCATGGACTATAGCCCAGACAAGGTTTGGCCGAGCGTGGGCATCATTTTGACCATGCCAGGGTGGTGACCGCGTGTAGACACGGGGTCTGGCATGTGTTCGATGCGCTCTGTGTCGCGCCAACGCCTCTGTTCGGCGCGTGCTCGAGCCAGAGCTCGCCGACGACTGCCGCGCCACGCCACCAGCTTTGACTCATCACCCTTCACCTCTCCCTAGTGCTCGACGATGCCAGAGACGCCGCAGCGAGCACGGGTACATCGCGGCCAAAAGCCACAGTGCGCTCGTGCCCTTGTCTTCTTCTCCCTGCCTCATGTGCTCGTCCGTGAGCGTTGACAGCTCCCGCCTGAGCGCTGAGCCCTTGCCACTCTCACTGGCGCCCTTCGTCGTCGCTCGCTGGCTGCCAGAGAACTCCGGCGGCGCCATGTACCCCCACTCCTACTCCGGCTATATATAGAGCCCCTCCCTCCGTTCTGAAGCCACACACCGCACTTCTCAAACACCACGACCACGTAGATAGCCGTAGCCCGGTCAGGCAGGCCTCTGGCCGTCGACCACGACAAGAGATCGCTGGCGATCCCCGCAGCCCAGCCACCCTACTCCAGAGCCCCTCGAGCAACCAACCTCTCAGGCGCATCATTGGAGGTCCACTGGTGTCGCCTGGAAGCAGCAGAGCCCCTGGAGTCGCCGCTCGCTGTCGCCTTCTTCCTCTCCGGCAAGCCCCGACCGCCACCTCCGCTTGCGAGCTTGGTTGCGAGCAGCTCCGGCCATCCCCCGACAAGCCACGGGTACGGGCAGGTGCGCCGTGACCCCCTCTCCACTTCTACCCCTCTGGCTTCGCCCAAGAACCTCTCATCACCGGCGTAAGCTCCAGCGGAGCACCGCCGCGCTCTGTTTCTTCTCCCCCCCTCTCTCTCATGACTGGTGGGGCCTGGTGTCAGCCTCTCCACTCGCACCCGAAGCGGTACGAGTGCATGCGTATTCTGCCTTTACGCCATCGACGTCACCCCCCCAGTTTTCTGTTTTATTCAAATTAATTCAAAATTTTGACCACAACTTTGACCGGTGATAATTTATAGCCTATAAGTCCAAATGAGTTGATTCTTTTTTCAATGTGTTTGTTTCAAAAAGCTCTAGCAGCACACCAAAATGTGGAATTTTCCTTGCTGTCTAGAATTTCTGGTGATTTTCATATTGGTTTTTGACATTTTGTTTTGTGGTTTTTAAATATTTTCAGAAGGAGAGACTTGCCTTGAAGATAAATAGGAGGAGTGTGACCCTCCTCTGCACTAAGGCAAGCCACACTAGCATTTGGATGGTGTCATTTCAATATATATGATTTTTCTTACTTGAATATGAGTTCTTTTATGCATTTAAAATTTGATAATAAATTTGGTTGAATGCTAGTCACCTTCTCATGCTTGAAATGTTTGTTTAAGTTACTGGTTGAATGCATGGAGTAGTTTGGTTTAGTTTGACTTAGTTATATTGCTATCATAAATAATGATAGTTCTTTTTGCTTAATGAGAATTTCATATAAATTATGAGTTAATCAAAATATTGCATGATCATAAATAGTGAGGTAGAACCAGTAAAATTTAATGATGAGTTATTGCCAGAAAGTTATATTGATAAGGTTGATCCGTTCTTGTGAGTTGCATGTTTTGCATATCGATTAGTGCATGCTCATGGCATCATATGACTTGGCATAGTAGTTTTTATTTTCAAGTTAAACCTGATAATAATCGAACTTGAAGATAACGTTGATCAAGTCATGGTGCCACTGAATCGGGTTTTTCCTCAGTGCGACCACATTTACCTTTATGGGGGGTCTTGATTCGGTCCCTTGTCGTGCCTCTCGCTGGTGCCTCCAACGAGGGAAGGTTATGGGCGTGCGGTACCCTGGCCCGATAAGCAGACATAACCTTGTGTGCCCGTTTGTTTTTATGGTACCTTGTCCTCGTTTGGGACCGTTTTTGCCACGACGGTGGCCGTTGATGCCTTTGGTAGGCACGGGGCCACCCAGGACTTAGCCCTGAGAGGGAGTTGGTCGGAGTGGCCGGGAGAGTGTCATGGCAAGGGGAGGGTTTCGTCAGAACGTCGTTGGTCCACCCGAATGGGAGTGCGAGGCCATGGGTTCCATGGTGTGGGTAAAGTGCGCTACCTCTGCAGAGTGTATTCAATCTATCGATAGCCGCGTCCACGGTTACGGACACAACTCGGGAGTAGGTCACACCATGGATCAACATTTATAATTAATCCTGCACACCAAATATTTATTGGTGGCACTGGTTTTGTGATGATTTGTGAGATCATGAGCTGATCATGAGTGATTGGCTTCAGTTGTGATCCGGGTATGATCACCGTTTGGTTACGAGGTAACCCGTCTGGTAAGCGAGTCCGAGGGACTCGATGCACATGTTGGTTTCATCGTATTAGTAGCATTACTTGCATTGCATTAACCTGAATAATTGTCATGATATTGTTTGTCATCGTGCTTTTGTTTGTTGTGAGCTTGCAAGTACATTCAATGTACTGACCTGGCGTGTCATGCCAGATTTCAGGCAAGTCGTACCGCATCGGAGAGCTTCCCGCGTCTAGGCGTGTCCACGTCGGTGTCCCTATGATATGGAGTTCCACTTAGTCATCATTCCGCTGCCGCGTAGTTTATGTGCTCGAGGCCCCTTCATGTTCATTAAATAATGCACATATTGTTCAGCCACACCGTGTGTGCCGCTTGGCCTCTTATCTCGATGTAATACTAGACTTATGTACCCGCTAGCATCAATAAAGCGGTTGTTTCTGTACCATGTTGTTGTGTGTTGCCAGAAGACTTGATGTCTGGGCTGGCAATGCAAGGTAAACCGGTTGCTCTGAGACGGGGTGCCACAACGCTTGGTATCAGAGCCGTGCTGATTGTAGGACACGCTAGACCGTTAGTGCATTAGTGGAACGGTAGATAGTTTCGTCTGAGTGCCGGTAGTTATAGAAATTGATTTTTGCATTGCATGCATGTTTATCTGTTGTTATTACTAACCGTATGGTGATTGTGAGTGTAGATGGCTCCAGTTCCGATCTTGTACCATCCTGAGCCAGCTCCGTACACATCGCCGCACCTGCTTCAGAACGTGTGGCAACGACTCTACCCAGAGGGTGCTGATCCAGTGTATCGGGAGCATCTGGCCGGTTCTTTGTATGAGTATTATGCTGAGGTCAATCTACACCACAGTTCACCTTCCGGCGCTTACACTCATTCTTCTAAGGGTGGTCTCGCTTCTACGCCATCTCAGGCGGTCCAGTTTGCTGCAATCGAGGCTCTTGTAGACTTGCGCTACAACGAGGTTCGCATGCACACCCACCCAAGTTTCTTTTACTACCCATCTCTGCACGAGAATGGGCATATCCTCTTTCCTTTGATTAATCCGGCGTGCGATCGTCCTTCTAGCCACCTCTCTCGTTATATCACTGCCAGTTATCTCCTGATCTACGAGTTAGCTCGGGAGCTAACCCGAGCCCAGATAGCTCTCGCCGTCGCTCGGAATACGAACCCTCTACCTACTGTCGGTTTCACTCCATACGTTCCTCCAGCCTCTACTACCACTCAGGGTACCGTTAACCCTTTGGCAGTGACCCCTCGCAGTGCCCCTGCTGCATGGGCTTCCCTTGTCGCTACTCCTGCAGCTCCTATGCTTAGATTCCATCCTGCACCTGCCCCTGAGGGAGAGTCCTCGAGGCAGCGCCGTCGCGTCTCTCTTAACCCGGAGGTCACCACTATCAGTTCAGGATCTGGGTCCGGCTCAGGAGAGGAGCCCGCAACAGCACCATCCGAGCAGTAGATCACTAGAGTATCACTATCGTCATGAGTATGATGTATGAATGTAGTCGTACGAGTTGTGATGCTTAGTTTCATGTATGCGGGTAGTAAACCCGTCATGATGTTTAACTCTTATGTTGAGCCTATGTATAATTATGTTGGAACTTTCTTTTTATTCGCCTTGGTTTCTTTTGCTGTTTTCTTCTGGGATTGTCGCTGGCTTTCCTCCCATTCTTGGATATTTCTCATCGCGGTTGATGTGTATTGGAAAAATAAATAATAGGATGACGCGGGGAGGCAGCAACAGCCAAGCTTGTGAGGATGTCCCTGTTCGTCGCTCCGCAAGACAGGCAGGACATTCCCCCGAGCCGTACCAGCCACCTCCGCCTCCACCGCCACATCCCCCTTCCACTGAGCAAATCATGCGAATGTTTGAAGAAAGGAGGAGCAACGATCTGCTGGAACTATTGAAAAGTGTGCAAGTTATGGTTGGGCAGAATGGAAATCAGAATGGTCATTACTCTAAGCTGTCAGATTTTCAGCGAACCAAGCCTCCCAATTTCAGTCAAGTTATTGATCCATTGGACGCTGACGATTGGTTAAGGACTATTGAGAAGAAACTGGAAATTGCCCGCACTGAAGACGGAGACAAGGTCCCTTTCGCAACACATTATCTCGAAGGAGCTGCCGCGATATGGTGGGATAATGCTAAATCCATGTGGCCCACGGATGAGGAAATTACTTGGACTAAATTCAAGGATCATTTCCGCAAGTATCATTTTCCCGCCGGAATTATGAAAATCAAGCAGCACAAATTCCTCGCTCTCACTCAAGGAAGCATGTCAGTAAGCGAGTACCTAAATAAGTTCAACCATTTGGCCCGCTATTCTCTCTATGATGTGGCCACCGAAGAACGGAAGATCAACAGATTTCTTGGAGGACTGAATCAGCATCTCAGGTGCACTCTCAGTATGTTTGATTTTCCGGACTTTCAAACTCTGGTGAACAAGGCCCTCATCGCGGAAAGGGAACACAAGCTCATGCACGACAACAGGCCAGCTAATAATGACCACAAGCGCACATTCGAGCCTAAGAAGGATACACAACCCGTGCAGAAGCTCGTACTTGGCAACAGACTCAGGTTGACTACAAACCCAACTGGCAACAAAATGTCAACAAGACCAGCACTCAAGTCAAGAATGTCGTGACCAGTCTGGTATGGAAAGAATGTCAGCGCAACAATTCCTGTTTCAACTGTGGACAAACCGGACATTACGCCAGACACTGCCCCAAGAACAGCAAGCCAACAGCTCCATTCCGTCTGTAAGTCAACTACCTAGAGCCATATTCCGTCCTGAGTGCCATCCAAGGGCAAATCCATCATATCTCCGCCGATGAAGCCCAAGAGGACTCGGAAGTTGTCATTAGTATGTTTCCTGTTAATAACATTACCTGCCATAATTTTATTTGACTCTGGGGCTTCCCACTCTTTTATTTCGCGGAGTTTTGCTGCCCAAAACAAATTTCCTTGCTCGATTTTGGGAAAACATATGTTGGTACAATCCCTGGGATCCTTGCTCAGAAGCAACCTAGTCTGCCGTAATTTGGAAATTGATATCAAGGGAGTCAAGTTTCCAACATCTCTGATCATCATCGAATCTGACAAATTGGATATTATTCCGGGAATGAACTGGTTAACCCAATACCAAGTATGCATCAACTGAGCGACCAGAGAAGTTACCATGGCAAGTCAGGAGGGTCGCACCGCAAGTTTTTATGCCCGCAGAAGTATACCCAAGAAGGATATGGTTTTCACAGCTGTGGCGGAAGAAGTGGAATTGATTCCAGTGGTCAGTGAGTATCCAGATGTATTTCCTGAGGAATTGCCAGGAATGCCGCCAGACAGAGAATTGGAGTTTGCAATTGACTTGGTGCCTGGAACCACACCGATACACAAGAAATATTATCGGATGCCTTCATCAGAATTGGTGGAATTAAAGAAACAGCTGGATGAGATGCTGCAGAAAGGATACATCCGCCCAAGCTCTTCACCGTGGGGATCACCCGCTATATTCGTGGATAAAAAGGATGGCAGTCTTCGGATGTGTGTGGACTACCGGCAGTTGAATGACGTCACCATCAAAAACAAGTATCCATTACCAAGGATTGATGATTTGTTTGATCAACTTAGTGGGGCCAAAGTATTCCCCAAAATTGATTTGAGGACCGGATATCATCAACTCAAAATCAAGAAGGAAGATATTCCCAAGACTGCATTCACTACTCGATACAGTCTTTATGAGTATGCTGTTATGTCATTCGGTCTCACCAACGCCCCTGCCTTCTTCATGCATATGATGAATAATGTGTTCATGGATTTCTTGGACAAATTTGTGGTGGTGTTCATTGATGACATCCTCATTTATTCAAAAAGCGAAGACGAACACAAGGATCACCTCCGAGCAGTTTTGAAAAGACTTTGCGACCATCAGCTCTACGCTAAGTTTAGCAAATGTGAATTTTGGCTCAAGCAAGTGGGATTTTTAGGGCATGTTCTCTCAGCAGAAGGAATAGCCATGGATCCAAGTAAGGTGAAAGATGTGCTGGATTGGTCCGCACCCACGACAGTCTCAGAAATCCGGAGTTTCCTTGGACTAGCCGGGTATTATCGCTGCTTTATTGAAGGATTCTCTAAGATTGCAAAGCCAATCACAGAACTCCTAAAGAAGGATAAGAAGTTTGAATGGACCGAGGACTGCGAACGGAGTTTCAATGAGTTAAAAATCAGACTGACATCAGCACCAGTATTGACTCTTCCCGACATCTACTGCAGTTTTGATGTCTACTGCGACGCCTCCAGAAAAGGCCTTGGATGTGTACTTGTGCAAGATGGCAAGGTTGTGGCCTATGCATCCCGACAACTACGGCCGCACGAAGGAAATTATCCCACTCATGATTTGGAACTGGCTGCGGTGGTGCACGCTTTGAAGATTTGGAGGCACTATCTTATTGGAAAGAGGTGCCAGATATTTACCGACCACAAGAGTCTCAAGTATATATTCACTCAGCCTGATCTAAAACTTCGTCAGCGAAGATGGCTCGAGTTGGTTAAGGATTATGACCTCGGTATAAATTATCACCCGGGTAAAGCTAATGTGGTGGCTGATGCTCTCAGCCGAAAGCCTGCCAACCTGAATGCTCTAATGGATTCTTTGCCTCCTGAACTTTGTGAAGAAATTGCTCAGCTAAATTTGGTAATAGTGGATGCCAGTCTTGCCAGCATATTGGAAATTTCTCCTACCCTCGAGGCAGAAATTCACAGCGCTCAAGCAGATGACAAATCATTGCAATTATATGCCAAGCGTTTGCAAGAAGGACAGACACAAGATTTCTCTAAGGATCGGCAAGGTACGCTAAGGTTTCGAGGAAGGATTTGTGTACCCAATCAACAAAGTCTGAGAAAGAAGGTATTGGCAGAAGAACACGAATCGTCATACTCAATTCACCCAGGTGGCACCAAAATGTACGAAGACCTTCGTTAGATATTCTGGTGGGATGGAATGAAGAAAGACATCGCTTACTTTGTGGCTTGTTGTGATATATGCAACAAGGTAAAGGCGGAACACCAAAAACCCGCCGGATTCCTTCACCCCTTACCCGTATCGCAATGGAAATGGGACGATGTCTGCATGGATTTCATCATGGGTTTACCAAGGACTCACCGAGGGAATGACGCAATATGGGTCATAGTGGACACATTGACGAAGGTAGCCCATTTCCTTCCCATCCGGACCACCTACCGTGCCGATCAACTTGCATAATTGTATGTGTCCAGAATCGTCAGTCTACATGGAGTGCCAAAGACTATCACCTCAGATAGAGGATCTCTCTTCACTTCAGCATTTTGGTCCCGACTACATCAAGCCTTGGGGACTGCCCTGAAATACAGCACAGCTTATCATCCCCAGATAGATGGACAGACTAAGCGAGTAAATCAAATACTCGAGGTTATGCTCCGAGCATGTGCATTGGCCCAAGGATCCAAGTGGGAAGACTGTTTGCCGTACGCCGAGTTTTCTTACAACAACAGTTTCCAGACCAGCTTAAAGATGTCACCCTATGAAGCCTTGTATGGCCGTAAGTGCCGCACTCCACTGAACTGGTCTCAAACCGGAGACAGCCGTATTTTTGGGAATGATTTAATGATCGAAGCAAGTCAAGGAGATCCGAGACAGACTGCAGTTGGCTAAGTCACGACAGAAAAGTTATTATGACGCAAAACATCGTCAGATCAGCTTTGAACCCGGAGAACATGTGTATCTCCGAGTCACCCCTATGAAAGGAGTTAAGAGATTTCAGACCCGAGGAAAATTGGCACCCAGATATATTGGTCCATTTCCAGTCATGACCAGAGTCGGAACAGTTTCCTATCAATTGGAATTGCCACCAGAACTGTCAGAGGTACACAATGTGTTTCATGTCTCATAGCTAAGGAGATGTATCTTGCCCCCGGAAAAAAGGACTGATATGGCAGAGATAGAACTGGCTAAGGATTTAACATATGAGGAAAGACCGATCAGAATATTGGATGAGACAGAAAGAGTCACTCGCAGCAAAGTGAAAAGGTTTTACAAGGTTCAGTGGGAGCATCACGCCGAGGAAGAGGCAACCTGGGAAAGAGAGGAATTTTTAAGGACTGCTTACCCAGAACTATTTTCCCGAGCAACCGAATCTCGAGGACGAGATTCATCCTAAGTGAGGGAGGTTTGTGACAGCCTGGATTTTGCCTTCTCTCTTTTTCCAGACTTGATTTTGCCTTTGCCTTGGATTTGAGTTTTTGGAATCAATTCAAATGGACTTATAACTTGGGCATGCCCTTGACCTTCACCCAAGTGACCCATCTACCTCTCATTCAATCTCATTTCTCTGAAAAATCCCAAAGTGGTCAAATGAATATTTTTCATAAAAGAAAAATATTCAATTTCTCTTCTGAAACTCATTTCAGAAACTAGTGCTCCAAAGCAACCCTCATTTTTATTGCTCCAAAAAATCTTGAAATAATTTCTGAATATTCTCTGAACCTTGGCCCACCTCCCCAAGCAAAAATATTGCATAACTTTTTGTAATATTTTGGCTACAGAAAATCATTTCCCTTCTGGCCCAAAAATGCACTTTGTACAGCAAGTGTATTTTTCCTTGACCCTTTGGACCTAGTTTTTCTTGAGCCTCATTACCCTCCTAAGTAAACCCTAACCCCAGGAGATCAGCCCTGATGGCCTTTTAGAAGCCCTCAAAACGTAGCGGCCAAGTTTCTGGCCAGAAACTTGCCTAGAAGCTTGAGTCACTTCTGGTCGGCTTGGCAGTGAGTCCTCAGCCTCCCTAGACCTAACACTGCATGGACTATAGCCCAGACAAGGATTGGCCGAGCGTGGGCGTCTTTTGACCATGCAAGGGTGGTGACCGCGTGTGGACACGAGGTCTGGCATGTGTTCGACGCGCTCCGCGTCGCGCCAACGCCTCTGTTCGGTGCGTGCTCGAGCCAGAGCTTGCCGGCGACTGCCGCGCCGCGCCACCAGCTTTGACTCATCACCCTTGACCTCTCCCTGGCGCTCGCCGACGCCGGAGACGCCGCAGCGAGCACGGGCACATCGCGGCCAAAAGCCACAGTGCGCTCGTGCCCGTGTCTTCTTCTCCACTACCTCATGTGCTCATCCGCGAGCGTGGACAGCTCCCGCCTGAGCGCTGATCCCTTGCCCCTCTCACTGGCTCCCTTCGTCGTCACTCGCCGGCTGCCAGAGAACTTCGGCGGCACCACGTACCCCCCTCCTACTCCGGCTATATATAGATCCCCTCCCTCCGTTCCGAAGCCACCCACCGCACTTCTCAACCACCACGACCACGTAGATAGCCGTAGCCCGGTCGGGCAAGCCTCTGGCCGTCGACCATAACCAGATATCGCTGGCGATACCCGCAGCCCAGCCACCCTGCTCTAGAGCCCCTCGAGCTCAACCAACCTCTCAGGCGCATCACTGGAGGTCCACTGGTGTCGCCTGGAAGCAGCAGAGCCCCTGGAGTTGCCCCTCGCCGTCGCCTTCTTCCTCTCCGGCAAGCCCTGACCGCCACCGCCGCTTGCGAGCAGCTCTGGCGATCCCCCGACAAGCCACGAGTACGGGCAGGTGCACCATGACCCCCTCTCCACTTCTATCCCTCTGGCTTCGCCCAAGAACCTCTCATCACCGGCGTAAGCTCCGGTGGAGCACCGCCGCGCTCTGTTTCTTCTCTCCCCCTCTCTCTCCTGACCGGTGGGGCCCGGTGTCAGCCTCTCCACTCGCACCCGAAGTGGTACGAGTGGAGGCGTATTTTTCCTTTACGCCATCGACGTCACCCCCCCCCCCCAGTTTTCTGTTTTATTCAAATTAATTCAAAATTTTGACCACAACTTTGACCAGTGATAATTTCTAGCCTATAAGTCCAAATGAGTTGATTCTTTTTGCATTGTGTTTGTTTCAGAAAGCTCTAGCCGCACACAAAAATGTGGATTTTTCCTTGTTGTCTAGAATTTCTGGTGATTTTCATATTGGTTTTTGACATTTAGTTTTCTGGTTTTTAAATATTTTCAGAAGGAGAGACTTGCTTTGAAGATAAACAGGAGGAGTGTGACCCTCCTCTGCACTAAGGCAAGCCACACTAGCATTTGGATGGTGTCATTTCAATATCTATGATTTTTCTTACTTGAATATGAGTTCTTTTATGCATTTAAAATTTGATAAATAAATTTGGTTGAATGCTAGTTACCTTGTCATGCTTGAAATGTTTGTTTAAGTTTGGTTGAATGCATGGAGTAGTTTGGTCTAGTTTGACTTAGTTATATTGCTATGATAAATAATGATTGTTCTTTTTGCTTAATGGGAATTCATATAAATTATGAGTTAATCAAAATATTGCATGATCATAAATAGTAAGGTAGAACCAGTAAAATTTAATGATGAGTAATTGCCAGAAAGTTATATTGATAAGGTTGATCCGTTCTTGTGAGTTGCATGTTTTGCATATCTATTAGTGCATGCTCATGGCATCGTATGACTTGGCATAGTAGTTTTTATTTTCAAGTTAAACGTGATAATAATCCAACTTGAAGATAATGTTGATCAAGTCATGGTACCACTGAATCGTGTTTTTCCTCAGTGCGACCACATTTACCTTTATGGGGGGTCTTGATTCGGTCCCTTGTCGTGCCTCTTGCCGGTGCCTCCAACGAGGGAAGGTTATGGGAGTGCGGTACCCTGGCCTGGTAAGTAGACATAACCTTTTGTGCCCGTTTGTTTTTATGGTACCTTGTCCTCGTTTGGGACCATTTTTGCCACGACGGTGGCCGTTGATGCCTTTGGTAGGCACGGGGCCACCCAGGACTTAGCCCTGAGAGGAAGTTGGTCGGAGTGGCCGGGAGAGTGTCATGGCAAGGGGAGGGTTTCGTCAGAACGTCGTTGGTCCACCCGAATGGGAGTGCGAGGCCATGGGTTCCGTGGTGTGGGTAAAGTGCGCTACCTCTGCAGAGTGTATTCAATCTATTGATAGCCGCGTCCTTGGTTACGAACACAACTCGGGAGTAGGTCACACCATGGATCAACATTTATAATTAATCCTGCACACCAAATATTTATTGTTGGCACTGGTTTTGTGATGATTTGTGAGATCATGAGCTGATCATGAGTGATTGGCTTCAGTTGTGATCCGGGTATGATCACCGTTTGGTTACGAGGTAACCCGTCTGGTAAGTGATTCCAGGGGACTCGATGCACATGTTGGTTTCATCGTATTAGTACCATTACTTGCATTGCATTAACCTGAATAATTGTCACGATATTGTTTGTCATCGTGCTTATGTTTGTTGTGAGCTTGCAAGTACATTCAATGTACTGACCTGGCGTGTCATGCCAGATTTCAGGCAAGTCGTACCGCATCGGAGAGCTTCCCGCGTCTAGGTCGTGTCCACGTCGGTGTCCCTGTGCTATGGAGTTCCACTTCGTCGTCATTCCGCTACCGTGTAGTTTATGTGCTCGAGGCCCCTTCATGTTCATTATATAATGTACATACTGTTCAGCCGCACCGTGTGTGCCGCTTGGCCTCTTATCTCGATGTAATATCAGACTTATGTACCCGCTAGCATCAATAAAGCGGTTGTTTCTGTACCATGTTGTTGTGTGTTGCCAGGAGACTTGATCTCTGGGCTGGCAATGCAAGGTAAACCGGTTGCTCTGAGCCGGGGTGCCACATTCATCCACCCCCAACCGGCTTGATCAATCGGGGTCCTGTTCATCTAGCGGCAACGGCCTCTACTACCACGGGGTCCTATTCATCCAAATCCCCACCGGGAACTGTTCGTCCAACCCCCCCCCCCCCAACAACAACGCTCACTGTTCATCCATAGGCAGCATCGATCGGCTTCAGTTAGTAGCAGTAGCGAAGGAATCGCTCGATCGGGTTCAGTTAACAGCCATCGATCGATCGCTTGGGTTCAGTAACGCGTAGCTCGCAGGGCAATCGCTCGGGTTCCGTTAGAGCCCAATGCCTCGTACCCACGCGCGTACGTGTACGAGAGAAACGCGCATCACTCGGCCCCTGACCACCCACCGTAACCGAGAACTCCCTGATATTTTCCTCACCCTTGCTTCTACCACGGTTTTTTCCGTTATGGACGGCCCAAAGAATGTCATGCAGCTGCGTCTCCGGCCCGCCCAGGACGAAAAGCCCATTTTCTGTCATGATTTTTTGTCATAGAAGTAGGAGCCCACCACATCTATGATGATACCGGGTTTTGTCACAATTATCATCATAGAAGTGTCATAAGCATGATAGGAAAAAAATTCGTTCGGCCCAAAATGTCACGGATGTGTCTTTTTTTGTAGTGAAGGGAAGAAGGGGAACTTCAAGAAGAATAGCAAACAAGTTGCTACTCCCGGGAAGAAACCTAAGTCTGGACCTAAGCCTCAAACTGAGTGCTTCTACTGCAAAGGGACTGGTCACTGGAAATGGAACTGCCCCAAGTATTTGGCGGATAAGAAGGATGGAAAGTGAAAGGTATATTTGATATACATGTTATTGATGTGTACCTTACTAGTGTTTATAACAACCCCTCTGTATTTGATACTAGTTCTGTTGCTCATATTTGCAACTCAAAACAAGGGCTACGGGTTAAACGGAGATTGACTAAGGACGAGGTGACGATGCGCGTCGAAAATGGTTCCAAGGTCGATGTGATCGCCGTCGGCACGCTACCTCTACATCTACCTTTGGGATTAGTTTTAGACCTGAATAATTGTTATTTGGTGCCAGCGTTGAGCATGAACATTATATATGGATCTTGTTTGATGCGAGACGGTTATTCATTTAAATCAAAGAATAATGGTTGTTCTATTTATATGAGTAATATCTTTTACGGTCATGCACCCTTGATGAGTGGTCTATTTTTATTGAATCTCGATCGTAGTGATACACATATTCATATGTTGAAGCCAAAAGATGCAAAGTTACTAATGATAGTGCAACTTATTTGTGGCATTGCCATTTAGGTCATATTGGTATAAAGCGCATGAAGAAACTCCATGCTGATGGGCTTTTGGAATCACTTGATTATGAATCTCTTAATGCTTGCGAACCATGCCTCATGGGCAAGATGACTAAGCCTCCATTCTCCGGAACAATGGAGCGAGCAACTGACTTATTGGAAATAATACATACTGATGTATGCGGTCCGATGAGTGTTGAGGCTCGCGGCGAGTATCATTATTTTCTGACGTTCACAGACGATTTGAGCAGATATGGGTATATCTACTTAATCAAACATAAGTCTGAAACATTTGAAAAGTTCAAAGAATTTCAAAGTGAGGTAGAAAATCATCGTAACAAGAAAAATAAAGTTTCTTCGATCTGATCGTGGAGGTGAATATTTGAGTTACGAGTTTGGTCTTCATTTGAAACAATGTGGAACAGTTTCGCAACTCACGCCACCTGGAACACCATAGTGTAATGGTGTGTCCGAACGTTGTAACCGTACTTTATTAGATATGGTGTCATCTATGATGTCTCTTACCGATTTACCACTATCGTTTTGGGGTTATGCTTTAGAGACGGTTGCATTCACGTTAAATAGGGCACCATCTAAATCCGTTGAGACGACACCATATGAACTGTGGTTTGGCAAGAAACCTAAGTTGTCGTTTGTTAAAGTTTGGGGTTGCGATGCTTATGTGAAAAAGCTTCAACCTGATAAGCTCGAACCCAAATCGGAGAAGTGCGTCTTCATAGGATACTCAAAAGAAATTGTTGGGTACACCTTCTATCACAGATCCGAAGGCAAGACATTTGTTGCTAAGAATGGATCCTTTCTAGAGAAGGAGTTCCTCTCAAAAGAAATGAGTGGGAGGAAAGTAGAATTTGATGAGGTAGTTGTACCTTCTCTCGAATTGGAAAATGGTTCATCACAAAAATCAGTTCTAGTGATGCCTACACCAATTAGTGAGGAAGTTAATGATGATGATCATGAAACTTCACATCAAGTTACTACCGAACCTCATAGGTCAACCAGAGTATGGTCCGTACCAGAGTGGTACAGTAATCCTGTTCTGGAAGTCATGTTACTAGACCATGACGAACCTACGAACTATGAGGAAGCGATGATGAGCCCAGATTCCGCGAAATGGCTTGAGGCCATGAAATCTGAGATGGGATCCATGTATGAGAACAAAGTATGGACTTTGGTTGACTTGCCTGATGATCGGCAAGCCATAGAGAATAAATGGATCTTCAAGAAGAAGACTGACGCTGACGGTAAAGTTACTGTCTACAAAGATCGACTTGTTGCGAAAGGTTTTCGACAAGTTCAAGGAGTTGACTACGATGAGACCTTCTGATACGTCTCCAATGTATCTATAATTTTTTATTGTTCCATGCTATTATATTATCTGTTTTGGATGTTTAATGGGCCTTAATATGCTCTTTTATATTATTTTTGGGACTAACCTATTAATCGAAGGCCCAGTGCCAGTTTTTGTTTTTTTTCCTATTTCAGTGTTTTGCAGAAAAGGAATACCAAATGGAATCCAAACGGAATGAAACCTTCGCGATGATCTGTCTTGGAACAAACGCAATCCAGAAGACTTGGAGTTGAAGTCTGGAACTCCGCGAGGCGGCCACGAGGCAGGAGGGCGCACCTAGGGGGGTAGGCGCGCCCCCCACCCTCATGGGCCCCATGGAGCTCCACCGACGTACTTCTTTCTCCTATATATACTCTTATACCCTAAAAACATCAGGGGAGCCACGAAACCACTTTTCCACCGCCGCAACCTTCTGTACCCGCGAGATCCCATCTTGGGGCCTTTTCCGGTGATCTGCCGGAGGGGGAATCGATCACGGAGGGCTTCTACATCAACACCATAGCCTCTCCGATGATGTGTGAGTAGTTTACCATAGACCTTCGGGTCCATAGTTATTAGCTAGATGGCTTCTTCTCTCTCTTTGGTTCTCAATACAAAGTTCTCCTGGATGTTCTTGGAGATCTATTCGATGTAATACTATTTTGCGGTGTGTTTGTCGAGATCCGATGAATTGTGGATTTCTGATCAAGTTTATCTATGAATATTATTTGATTCTTCTCTGAATTCTTATATGCATGATTTGATATCTTTGCAAGTCTCTTCGAATTATTGGTTTAGTTTGGCCTACTAGATTGATCTTTCTTGCAATGGGAGAAGTGCTTAGCTTTGGGTTCAATCTTGCGGTGTCCTTTCCCAGTGACAGTAGGGGCAGCAAGGCACGTATTGTATTGTTGCCATCGAGGATAAAAAGATGGGGTTTATATCATATTGCTTGAGTTTATCCCTCTACATCATGTCATCTTGCTTAATGTGTTACTCTGTTCTTATGAACTTAATACTCTAGATGCATGCTGGATAGCGGTCGATGTGTGGAGTAATAGTAGTAGATGCAGAATCGTTTCGGTCTACTTGACACGGACGTGGTGCCTATATTCATGGTCATGCCTAGATATTCTCATAACTATGCGCTTTTCTATCAATTGCTCGGCAGTAATTTGTTCACCCACCGTAATATATGCTATCTTGAGAGAAGCCACTAGTGAAACCTATGGCCCCCGGGTCTCTTTCTTATTATATTGCATCTCTTTTATTTACATCACATCTCGTTTTACTATTTTGCAATCTTTACTTTCCAATCTATACAACAAAAATACCAAAAATATTTATCTTATTATCTTTATTAGATCTCACTTTTGCGAGTGACCGTGAAGGGATTGACAACCCCTTGATCGCATTGGTTGCAAGGTTCTTGATTGTTTGTGCAGGTACTAGGTGACTTGCGTGTTATGTCCTACTGGATTGATACCTTGGTTCTCAAAAACTGAGGGAAATACTTACGCTAGTTTGCTGCATCACCCTTTCCTCTTCAAGGCAAAACCAACGCATGCTCAAGAGGTAGCAAGAAGGATTTCTGGCGCCGTTGCCGGGGATACTACGCCAAGTCAAGACATACCAAGTACCCATCATAAACTCTTCTCCCTCGCATTACATTATTTGCCATTCGCCTCTCGTTTTCCTCTCCCCCACTTCTAAAACGATTTTCGAAAACAGTTTCCCTTTTCTTCGCCTTCCTTCCATTCGATCTTTTGTTTGCTTGTGTTACCATGTGCCTTCTTTTTGCTTGCATCTTCGCTTGCTAAAAGGTTTATGGATACTCATCCACTTGCTAATCTTTTTAAGAGATCCAATTATGATGAACCAATTGCTAGTGAGTTTTGTGCACTAGATTATCTTTATGAAGTTTTGCTTGAAATTCGTGAATCTAAAAATTGTGATGAAGAAATTTATGAAGAGATTCACGATAGATCTTTGAATAAAAAGAATGATTGCAATGATGTTATTTTAAATTCTATTAATGTCAATTATGCTAAAAATAAGCAAAACCCTAAGCTTGGGGATGCTAGTTTTGCTATGTCTACTACTTGTTGCAATGATCATGATTGGGGTGATTCTTTTTATGATCTTGAAAATTTATTTAAGTCCCATGATGAATATGAGATTTATAATAATGTTTGCAATAATATTGAAAGTGTGTTTGGAAGAGTGTCAACTTTAGATCCCACATATTTGGAAAATGTTCAATCTTATGAAATTTTTGATAAAAGTGGGTTTGGAGAGGTCATGACTTTAGTTAATGTTAATCCCACTATTTTGGAAGAGTGTCAACTTTGCATGCATGTGGATCGTGTTGAAAATATTTTATGTGATAGATATTTTGTTGAATTTGCTTATGATCCCACATGCAATTATTATGAGAGAGGAAAATATGGTTGTAGAAATTTTCATGTTACTAAATTACCTCTCGTTATGTTGAGATTGCTATTGTTTCTTTCCTCTTCCTTGCATATGCAAGTTTTTGCTTGCTATGATAATTTGTTTGCCTATAAGATGCCTATGCATAGGAAGTATGTTAGACTTAGACGTGTTTGTCACGTGTTTCATGATGCTCTTTGCGCTTCAATTGTCTTTCATGTGAGCATCATCAAAATTATTAATGCCTGGCTAGGGGCGTTAAACGATAGCGCTTGTTGGGAGGCAACCCAATTTTATTTTTGTTCTTTGCTTTTTGCTCCTGTTTAGTAATAAATAATTCATATAGCTTCTGTTTAGATGTGGTTTTATTTTTTAATTAGTGTTTGTGCCAAGTAGAACCTTTGGGAAGACTTGGGTGAAGTCTTTGCGATCTTGCTGTAAAAAACAGAAACTTTTGCGCTCACGAGATTAGCTGTCATTTTTTACTGGAGAGTGATTTTAGGTTGATTCTTTTTGAAGATGATTAATAGACAAATTCCTCACGTCCACCAATTTATTTCAGAATTTTTGGAGTTACAGAAGTATTCGAAAGTCACAGATTTCTACAGACTGTTCTGTTTTTGACAGATTCTGTTTTTCGTGTGTTGTTTGCTTATTTTGATGAATCTATGCGTAGTATCGGGGGGTATGAACCATAGAGAAGTTGGAATACAGTAGTATTAACACCAATATAAATAAATAATGAGTTCATTACAGTACCTTAAAGTGGTGGTTTATTTTCTTATACTAACGGAGCTCATGAGATTTTCTGTTGAAGTTTTATGTTGTGAAGTTTTCAAGTTTTTGGGTAAAGATTTGATGGATTTTGGAATAAGGAGTGGCAAGAGCCTAAACTTGGGGATGCCCAAGGCACCCCAAGGTAAAATTCAAGGACAACCAAAATCCTAAGCTTGGGGATGCCCCGGAAGGCATCCCCTCTTTCGTCTTCGTCTATCAGTAACTTTACTTGAGGCTATATTTTTATTCACCACATGATATGTGTTTTGCTTGGAGCGTCTTGTATGATTTGAGTCTTTGCTTTTTAGTTTACCACAATCATCCTTGATGTACACACCTTTTGGGAGAGACACACATGAATCGGAATTTATTAGAATACTCTATGTGCTTCACTTATATCTTTTGAGCTAGATAATTTTGCTCTAGTGCTTCACTTATATCTTTTTTAGAGCACGGTGCTGGTTTTATTTTATAGAAATTATTGATATCTCATGCTTCACTTATATTATTTTGAGAGTCTTTTAGAACAGCATGGTAATTTGCTTTGGTTATAAAATTAGTCCTAATATGATGGGCATTCAAGATGGGTATAATAAAAACTTTCATATATAGTGCATTGAATACTATGAGAAGTTTGATACTTGATGATTGTTTTGAGATATGAAGATGGTGATATTAGAGTTGTGCTAGTTGAGTAATTGTGAATTTGAGAAATACTTGTGTTGAGGTTTCCAAGTCCCGTAGCATGCACGTATGGTAACCGTTGTGTAACAAATTTGAAGCATGAGGTGTTTCTTTGATTGTCCTCCTTATGAGTGGCGGCCGGGGACGAGCGATGGTCTTTTCCTACCAATCTATCCCCCTAGGAGCATGCGCGTAGTGCTTGGTTTTGATGACTTGTAGATTTTTGCAATAAATATGTGAGTTCTTTATGACTAATGTTGAGTCCATTGATTATACGCACTCTCATCCTTCCACCATTGCTAGCCTCTCTAGTACCGCGCAACTTTCGCCGGTACCATAAACCCACCATATACCTTCCTCAAAACAGCCACCATACCTACCTACTATTGCATTTCCATAGCCATTCCGAGATATATTGCCATGCAACTTTCCACCGTTCCGTTTATTATGACACGCTTCATCATTGTCATATTGCCTTGTATGATCATGTATTTGACATCGTATTTGTGGCAAGGCCACCATTCACATTTTTTCATACATGTCACTCTTGATTCATTGCCCATCCCGGTACACCACCGGAGGCACTCATATAGAGTCATATTTTGTTCTAGTATCGAGTTGTAATACTTGAGTTGTAAATAAATAGAAGTGTGATGGTCATCATTATTAGAGCATTGTCCCGTGTGAGGAAACAAAAAAGGAGAAAGGCCAAATAAAAAAGAGAAGGCCCAAAAAAAGAGAAAGGCCAAATAAAAAAGAGAAAAGGCCCAAAAAAATAGAGAAAAAGAGAGAAGGGGCAATGTTACTATCCTTTTTCCACACTTGTGCTTCAAAGTAGCACTATGATCTTCATGATAGAGAGTCTCTTATTTTGTCACTTTCATATACTAGTGGGAATTTTCGTTATAGAACTTGGCTTGTATATTCCAACAATGGGCTTCCTCAAACGCCCTAGGTCTTCATGAGCAAGCAAGTTGGATGCACACCCACTTAGTTTCTTTTGTTGAGCTTTCATACATTTATAGCTCTAGTGCATCCGTTGCATGGCAATCCCTACTCACTCACATTGATATCTATTGATGGGCATCTCCATAGCCCATTAATACGCCTAGTTGATATGAGACCATCTTCCTATTTTTTGTCTTCTCCACAACCACCGTTCTATTCCACCTATAGTGCTATGTCCATGGCTCGCGCTCATGTATTGCGTGAAAGTTGAAAAAGTTTCAGAATACTAAAGTATGAAACAATTACTTGGCTTGTCATCGGGGTTGTGCATGATTGGAGCATTTTGTGTGACGAAGATGGAGCATGGCCAAACTATATGATTTTGTAGGGATGAGCTTTCTTTGGCTATGTTATTTTGAGAAGACATAATTGCTTGGTTAGTATGCTTGAAGTATTATTATTTTTATGTCAATATTAAACTTTTGTCTTGAATCTTTCGGATCTGAACATTCATGCCACAATAAAGAAAATTACATTGAAAATTATGTTAGGTAGCATTCCACATCAAAAATTCTGTTTTTATCATTTACCTACTCGAGGACGAGCAGGAATTAAGCTTGGGGATGCTTGATACGTCTCCAACATATCTATAATTTTTTATTGTTCCATGCTATTATATTATCTGTTTTGGATATTTAATGGGTTTTAATATGCTCTTTTATATTATTTTTGGGACTAACCTATTAACCGAAGGCCCAGTGCCAGTTTTTTGGCCTATTTCAGTGTTTTGCAGAAAAGGAATACCAAACGGAATCCAAACGGAATGAAACCTTTGCGATGATCTTTCTTGGAACAAACACAATCCAGAAGACTTGGAGTTGAAGTTTGGAACTCCGTGAGGCGGGCACGAGGTAGGAGGGCGCGCCCGGGGGGTAGGTGCGCCCCCACCCTCGTGGGCCCCACGGAGCTCCACCGACGTACTTCTTTCGCCTATATATACTCTTATACCCTAAAAACATCAGGGGGGCCACGAAACCACTTTTACACCGCCGCAACCTTCTGTACCCATGAGATCCCATCTTGGGGCCTTTTCCGGCGATCTGTCGTAGGGGGAATCGATCACGGAGGGCTTCTACATCAACACCATAGCCTCTCCGATGATGTGTGAGTAGTTTACCACAGACCTTCGGGTCCATAGTTATTAGCTAGATGGCTTCTTCTCTCTCTTTGGTTCTCAATACAAAGTTCTCCTCGATGTTCTTGGAGATCTATTCGATGTAATACCCTTTTGCGTTGTGTTTGCCAAGATCCGATGAATTGTGGATTTATGATCAAGTTTATCTATGAATATTATTGATTCTTCTCTGAATTCTTATATGCATGATTTGATATATTTGCATGTCTCTTCGAATTATCAGTTTAGTTTGGCCTACTAGATTGATCTTTCTTGCAATGGGAGAAGTGCTTAGCTTTGGGTTCAATCTTGCGGTGTCCTTTCCTAGTGACAGTAGGGGCAACAAGGCAAGTATTGTATTGTTGCCATCGAGGATAAAAAGATGGGGTTTATATCATATTGCTTGAGTTTATCCCTCTACATCATGTCATCTTGCTTAATGCGTTACTCTGTTCTTATGAACTTAATACTCTAGATGCATGCTGGATAGCGGTCGATGTGTGGAGTAATAGTAGTAGATGCAGAATCGCTTTGGTCTACTTGACACGAACGTGATGCCTATATTCATGATCATGCCTAGATATTCTCATAACTATGAGCTTTTCTATCAATTGCTCGGCAGTAGTTTGTTCACCCACCGTAATATATGCTATCTTGAGAGAAGCCACTAGTGAAACCTATGGCCCTGGGGTCTCTTTCTTATTATATTGCATCTCTTTTATTTACATCACATCTCGTTTTACTATTTTGCCATCTTTACTTTCCAATCTATACAACAAAAATACCAAAAATATTTATCTTATTATAATTATTATATCTCACTTTTGCGAGTGACCGTGAAGGGATTGACAACCCCTTTATCGCGTTGGTTGCAAGGTTCTTGATTGTTTGTGCAGGTACTAGGTGACTTGCGTGTTATCTCCTACTGGATTGATACCTTGGTTCTCAAAAACTGAGGGAAATACTTACGCTACTTTGTTGCATCACCCTTTCCTCTTCAAGGGAAAACCAACGCATGCTCAAGAGGTAGCACCTTCTCACCCGTAGCGATGCTTACGTCTATCCGAATCATGTTAGCAATTGCCGCATTTTATGATTATGAAATTTGGCAAATGGATATCAAAACTGCCTTCCTTAATGGATTTCTTAAAGAAGAGTTGTATATGATGCAACCAGAAGGTTTTGTTGATCCTAAAGGTGCTAACAAAGTGTGCAAGCTCCAGCGATCCATTTATGGACTGGTGCAAGCCTCTCGGAGTTGGAATATACACTTTGATAGTGTGATCAAAGCATATAGTTTTATACAGACTTTTGGAGAAGTCTGTATTTACAAGAAAGTGAGTGGGAGCTCTGTAGCATTTCTAATATTATATGTGGATGACATATTGTTGATTGGAAATAATACAGAATTTCTGGATAGCATAAAAGGATACTTGAATAAGAATTTTTCAATGAAAGACCTCGGTGAAGCTGCTTATATATTGGGCATCAAGATCTATAGAGATAGATCAAGACGCTTAATTGGACTTTCACAAAGCACATACCTTGATAAAGTTTTAAAGAAGTTCAAAATGGATCAGTCAAAGAAAGGGTTCTTGCCTGTGTTACAAGGTGTGAAGTTGAGTCAGACTCAATGCCCGACCACTGCAGAAGATAGAGAGAAAATGAAAGTCATTCCCTATTCCTCGGCCATAGGTTCTATCATGTATGCAATGCTGTGTACCAGACCTGATGTGTGCCTTGCTATAAGTTTAGCAGGGAGGCACCAAAGTAATCCAGGAGTGGATCATTGGATAGTGGTCAAGAACATCCTGAAATACCTGAAAAGGACTAAGGATATGTTTCTCGTTTATGGAGGTGACAAAGAGCTTGTCGTAAATGGTTACATTGATGCAAGCTTTGACACTGATCCGGATGACTCTAAGTCACAAACCGGATACGTATTTATATTGAATGGTGGAGATGTAAGTTGGTGCAGTTCCAAGTAGAGCGTCCTGGCGGGATCTATGTGTGAAGCGGAGTACATAGCTGCTTCGAAAGCAGCAAATGAAGGAGTTCATATCCGATCTAGTTGTAATACCTAGTGCATCGAGTCCAATGAAAATCTTTTGTGACAATACTGGAGCAATTGCCTTAGCGAAGGAATCCAGATTTCACAAGAGAACCAAAACCCATCAAGAGACACTTCAACTCCATCCGCGATCAAGTCAAGGAGGGAGAGATAGGGATTTGCAAAATACATACGGATTTGAATGATGCAGACCCGTTGACTAAGCCTCTTCCACGAGCAAAACATGATCAGCACCAAGACTCCAGTTATAATCATTACAATGTAATCTTGATTATTGACTCAAGTGCAAGTGGGAGACTGAAGGAAATATGCCCTAGAGGCAATAATAAAGTTGTTATTTATATTTACTTATATCATGATAAATATTTATTATTCATGCTAGAATTGTATTAGCCGGAAACTTAGTACATGTGTGAATACATAGACAAAACAGAGTGTCCCTAGTATGCCTCTACTTGACTAGCTCGTTAATCAAAGATGGTTAAGTTTCCTGACCATAGACATGTGTTGTCATTTGATGAACGGGATCACATCATTAGAGAATGATGTGATGGACAAGACCCATCCCTTAGCTTACATAATGATCGTTAAGTTTTATTGCTATTGCTTTCTTCATGACTTATACATATTCCTCTAACTATGAGATTATGCAACTCCCGAATACCGTAGGAACACCTTGTGTGCTATCAAACGTCACAACGTAACTGGGTGATTATAAAGATACTCACAGGTGTCTCTGAAGATGTTTGTTGGGTTGGCATAGATCAAGATTAGGATTTGTCACTCCGAGTATCGGAGAGGTATCTCTGAGCCCTCTCGGTAATGCACATCACTATAAGCCTTGCAAGCAATGTGACTAATGAGTTAGTTGCAGGATGATGCATTACGGAACGAGTAAAGAGACTTGCCGGTAACGAGATTGAACTAGGTATGATGATACCAACAATCGAATCTCGGGCAAGTAACATACTAATGACAAAGGGAATAACGTATGTTGTTATTGCGGTTTGACCGATAAAGATCTTCGTAGAATATGTAGGAACCAATATGAGCATCCAGGTTCCGCTATTGGTTATTGACCGGAGATGTGTCTCGGTCGTGTCTACATAGTTCTCGAACCCGTAGGGTCCGCACGCTTAACGTCCGATGATGATTTGTATTATGAGTTATGTGTTTTGGTGACCGAAGTTTGTTCGGAATCTAGGATGAGATCACGGACATGACGAGGAGTCTCGAAATAGTCGAGAGGTAAAGATTGATATATTGGAAGGTGTTATTCGGACATCGGAATAGTTTCGAGAGGTTCGGGTATTTTACGCGGAGTACCGAGGGGTTACCGGAACCCCCCGGGGGAAGTCATGGGCCTCATGGGCCAGGGGAGAGAGAGGTGACAGCCCACAAGGGGTGCCCCCCCATGGGAGTCCGAATAGGACTAGGGGAGGGGGCGGCGCCCCCCTTTCCCTCTTTCCCTCTCCCTCTCCTTCCTTTTCCCCTCCGATGAAGAAAGGAAAAGGGGGGGCGAATCCTACTAGGAGTGGAGTCCTAGTAGGACTCCCCCCATGGCGCGCCCCTCTTGGCCGGCCGCCTCCTCCTCCCCTCCTTTATATACGGGGGCGGGGGGCACCCCATAGCACATCAATTGTTCTCAGTCGTGTGCGGTGCCTCCCTCCACAGTTTACTCCTCCGGTCATAGCGTCGTAGTGCTTAGGCGAAGCCCTGCATGGATCCCATCACCATCACCGTCACCATGCCGTCGTGCTGATGGAACTCTCCCTCGACCCTCTGCTGGATCAAGAGTTCGAGGGACGTCATCGAGCTGAACGTGTGCTGAACTCGGAGGTGTCGTACGTTCGGTACTAGATCGGTTGGATCGTGAAGATGTTCGACTACATCAACCGCGTTAACCTAACGCTTCCGCTTTTGGTCTACGAGGGTACGTGGACACACTCTCCCCCTCTTGTTGCTATGCATCTCCTAGATAGATCTTGCGTGAGCGTAGGAATTTTTTTTAAATTGCATGCTACGTTCCCCAACAACCGGAACCCGTACAAATTGCTCTAGGCGATCTCCACAACCTAATTGGAGACCCCGACGCTTGCCTGGAGCTTTACACCACAATGATTGAGCTCCATAGCACCAATAACCATCTAGGGCGCCCAAGCACCCAAGAGGAACAAGCTCTAGGGTACCAAGCACCCAAGAGTAACAAGCTCTCAAACTTCACTTCCACGTATCACCGTGGAGAACTCGAAGCGATGCACCAAATGCAATGGCAAGGGCACACGGAGTGCCCAAGTCCTTCTCTCCCAAATCCCACCACAACAACTAATGCTATGGAGGAAAATGAGAGGAAGAACGAAGAAGAGAACACGAAGAACTCCAAGATCCAGATCCAAGGGGTTCCCTCACATAGAGGAGAAAGTGATTGGTGGAAATGTGGATCTAGATCTCCTCTCTCTTTTCCCTCAAAAACTAGCAAGAATCCATGGAGGGATTGAGAGATAGCAAGATGGAAGAAGGTCAACAATGGGGGCAAAGCACGAGCTCAAAAGGATAAGAACCATTGGGGAAGAAGACCCCCTTTTATAGGAAGGGAAAAATCCAACTGTTATGCCTTCAGCTCGCACACAAGCGGTACTACCGCTCAGGTGAGAGGTACTACCGCTTGGGGCGGTAGTTCTAGGTGTAGCACTGAGAGAATGCAAGTTCAGGCGCGGTAGTGCCACCTGAGCGGTACTACCATCCTCACAAGCGGTATAACCTCTTAGTGTCTCATGACACAGAGAACCAGCGGTAGTAGAGGGAGGGTAGGATGGAAGTACCGCACAAAGCAGTACTACCGCACTCTACTATCGCTCTACTATCGTGGAAGCAACGAGGGACTACAGAACCAAAGAGATAGGCGGTAGTCTGTCGTGGAAGTACCGCAAAGCAGTACTACCGCTGGGCAGGTGCGGTACTACTGTCTGGAATGGTACTACCGTGCCCAACTTCCGCCCTACTGCCGCCGAAGAGAAAACGAGTCCAGAAGCCCAAAAACAAGCGGTAGTGCCTGCGGCACTAGACCGCGGAAGTACCACGCAAGCGGTACTACCACTGCCCAGGGCGGTACTACCGCTAGTGAGCTTCAAAGTAGCCGAAGCAAACAGATGGATACAGTAAACCCTGAACTACCATAACTTCTGCAAATGAGCTCCGAAATGAGCAAACTCAAGCTTGTTGGATAGATGACGACAAATACTGTTATAGTAAGAAGAGGCAGTAGAAAAAATGTCAAAGATATAGAGATGTGAAACCTCTATGAATGAAGAACCGGCAAAAACCCCAACATCGAAAACATCATAGAAGATGCATGTGAACTTTGTTTTCGATGAACTCGAGTTTGTCATGCAGATGACCATAAGCTCCAAATCTCACAAGGAGAAATACCAAACATGAACCAAGAAAGATGATGCAAGGATGCAATGGTTTGAGCTCTCTACGAACGATACGATCAAGCTACTAACTTGAGAGCCCCCTTGATAGTACGGCAATCGATCCTATAACCCGGTCTCCCAACTACCACCATGAGACCGGTAAAATAGAAAACCTATCCAGGGCAAACTTTGCCTTGCACAAAGTCCACTTGAGCTAGATGATGACTATCTTGACTTCCTCAAGTTGGACCACCCTTTTGATTGCGTTGGCTCGATGAAGACTACTAGATTGCTCCCCCATACTCCACTATGGGTGAGCCACTCTTCGGCACATCTTCACAAGTCCATTGTCACCACAATGGACGGCAAGCTTCAAGCATGATCTCTTTGTGATGCTCCACTTGAACTTGCACACCGCAATCTTGATGAAGATCACCACTTGATGTCATCCTCCATGGGTTACATTTAGGGCTGGGCATTCGGTCTAACCGAGAATTTCGGTTCGGTTTGTTCGGGTTATAGCAAATTCGGTTTCCTGGAAACGATGACCGATCGGTCTTTCATAATCTTGCTAACCGAGAGTTCGGGGCGCCGTGACTTCGGTCCTGTTTCCGGTATAACCGAACAAGACCGAAGCTATCAGATTGAAAAGAGAAAGAAAACACTGTCAATCGAACACAATCAGATCTAAAGGCAAAAATGTCTCATCTTAATATGACGGGATGGTCAAAGAAATCACAAAGGAGAGAGGAGATAAGTCCTGCTATGGGCTGCCAGTCCACCAGGCGGCCGTCGACGGCAGGAGAGGAGAGCAGAGCACCATCACCGGTGGGGGAGAAGACAAAGGAGGAGAGCAGAGAGCCACCAACGACGGGGCAGTAGACAAGGGAGGAGAGCATAGTGCTACCGCCGGCGGGGGAGGCAACGCTTGTGGCGGCTAGGTCAGGTCGTTGCGTGAGATGGGAAATCGGGAGTGACTTTCCAGCAGATCACGTGGGGTGCTAGTCTGCTGGGCCTCGGGAGTTTCCAGGTAATGATAATGGGCTGGGCTATTTCTCAGATTTTGAAGTACGTATAGGATATATCGGTTTATCGGGTAACCGAGGCCTGAAACCGAGAATCCCGAACTAATTTCGGTTCTACAGAAGTTATGACCGAAGTAACAACCGAAGTAATAGGTTTCGGTCAGTCCGGTGTCGGTCCCGGTTCTTTTGGTTCAGTACTTCAATCTTCGGTTTATATGCCCACCCCTAGTTACATTAAATCTTCCTCTTGACGCAAACCCATGGAAACATACCTAACCCCACACAGAACTCACACGTAGATCCTGGGTTAGTACACAAAGCGTAATGGACAATGCTTACCATACCATGGGATCACTTGATCCCTCTCAGTACATCTTGTATGCTTTGTGTGTTGATCAACTTGATCCACTCTTTGACTTAGTCTTTATCAACCTTATATCATGTCTTCTCTATGACCAATCTTTGGATAAATCCTTGAATAGCATCTTGGTCAACACATAAACTCCTTGAAACCAACAAATGGACTTCAAGAAATGCCTATGGACAAATCCTACGGATATAACTCAAGGCAGCCATTAGTCCATAGATATTGTCATCAATTACCAAAACCAAACATGGGGGCACCGCATGTTCTTTCACTATGCATGATCACTTATTTGGCATATTCTCCTTCATGTGACAATTAAAGTTCTAGCAAACAATGCTTGAAACGAAGTGTTTAAGATCCTAGAGGAGGAAACAATTGTGGGTGTGTTCAAGAGTACTTGAGAGCATCATGTTTCACTACATGCTTTCTACTCCCTAACTTATGTTTTCATGGATCTATCTTAAGAAACTCTTCTGTCCATTCTCGGCAAGCAAGTGTTGTCTAGATTAAATGAAATGAAGTGTTGCAAATTTGTTTCATCTAGTAGATCAGAAACTTTGTGTTTACTATCTTTACTTCACTAACACTTGCACTATAACCATGCCACCGCTATATCTATGATAAGTTTTCAGGTCATGAAGTGGAGGGCTATCTAGGCATGACGATCGTAAGTGAACCAAAACCTTCTCGTTATTTCGGTTTAAACAACTGAGTTCCTTATGATTTGGATTTCTCTCTATGTTGCTCGAGGAAGATCAAGTTTAAGCTTGGGGGGTTGATGAGTGATATTTTTACACTCATTTCAACCTTGTTTAAACCAAGATATTTCACTAGGAGATATCCGCTCTGATATTGCCACCAATGACTAATGAATGCAAAGGATTCCACAAATCCTCTCTTTAATATTTTTTCCACAGGAAATGGGCTAAAAAGGGAAGATATCACGTGGGAGAAAGGAAAGGAAGGAAAATGGAGAAAAAATAAATCATCAGGAGGTGTCAGAAGGACTCCAGAGTGAAAGACGGTGTTCCATGCGACCGCGAGCGCTCGCATGAGCGGTCATTTGGCATGGAAACCGAGGCAGCTCGTCCACCTAAACAACTTTTATTCAGGGGACCAGTCGAAATGTCAACAGACAGAGCAGAGGAGGAGTGTCTAACACTGCCACAACCCATTCATCATGATCTTTATCCACAAACCCTAGCCGCTGCCATTTTCACCTCCATATCCATCTCCACCACCGTAGCCATCTCTCATCTAGTTCATACTTGTAATCGTGCATCACACAAGGCATCTATTGTAAGACATATTGCAATCAATCAATTTCAAGATGTGTTCTCCAGTGATTTCTTCTCACGATCTGATCTCCATGTGTGAGTAGTCCGGTAAGGAGGCATGAGCCTTGCAGCCCCAGGTATTTGGTGAAGGGATCAATGGAAGCCTTTGACGCAATGTCTTGTATGTGTAAAATAAAATTGCATCATGAAGTATCTCTTGTCTTGTCCGTGATCTTCATCCCTATAGGTACCCAGGATCATGCAGGTCGAGCATCGGTGAGGCTAGGAGCAAGGGGACAATGAAGTGTTATACCAAACACCGGTGACAGTAAGGTTTATTAGGGTAACATGGATCATATCCTTGGGTATTCATGAGGTGTAGTCATTGAACGCCAAAGCTTTTATCTGATATTATTATCTTAATTATCAAGGCAACCCCGCGAGACGGATAGGGTCTTCGGTAGGACAAATGATTCTTGATGCAGGACTCGTGCCGGTCAGGATCTTATTTGCACACATCCCCCATTCCAAACGAAGCAAGCACATCTTGATGGGTGGCTTCCCGAGCACAAACTAATATCAGTTTTTATCTAAACACCAATACACTATTGTAAGCATTAAGACCTCATCCCTGTACCTTCTTTTTATAATAAGTGTTTGAATCAATATTTGCTTGCTGATACGGTCAAAAGCTGGATTTGACACTTTAGCAAAAGCTTGCTAGAGACCATCGCTTCAACGGAATCTTCCTCTCATGGGTTCGATAACCCAGGGTCACCTGTGGGGAAATAGGTGTGGGATACTCTTTTTAGTTCCAATACCGGATCAACAAAAAGGAGAGATCAACCACAAGTTGAGTCGATGAAGACGAGGATGTGTTACCGAAGTTTCCTCCCTTTAGGGGGAGGTACGTCTCCGTTCGAGCGATGTAGAGGCATAACGCTCCCTAAGAAGCCAATAGGGCCTACCTATTCTCCTCACGCCCTTGTACAATGCAAGATGTCGTGATTCCACTAGTGGTGCCCTTGAAGGCGACGACCGAATCTTTACAAACAAGGTTGGGGCTCTCTCCACAACTCAATTAGAGGCTCCCAACACCAGCACGAAGATTCACCACAGTGGAATGTGGCTCCGAGGTGACCTCTTCCGTCTAGGGTGCCCAAACACCAAAGAGCAGCAAGTTCCGCAAGGGGTTAGTGGGGGGATCAAATTTCTCTTGTGAAAGTGTAGATCGAGGCCCTCTCCTCCAAACCCTAGAGAATCGATTGCTAGGGAGAGAGAATAGCGAAAATGAGCTTTTGGTGGCAACAATGAATCAAGGGGATAAGAGGTAGGTCTTCATGGGGAAGAAGTCCCCCTTTATATAATGGGGCATAAAATCCAACCGTTATTGCTCTCAGCCCGCACTCAAGCAGTACCGCTGCTCGAGGGAGCGGTACTACTGCCTAGAGCAGCAGTCCCAGCTCTAGCTATTGAGTACAGTAGTACTGGAGCGATAGTGCCACCGGAGCGATACTACCGTCCATTCAAGCGCTACTTCCGCTTTGGATCACTAGCACAGAGGAACAACGGTATTGAAGCGGCGCTAGAGCGGTAGTACCATGTAACTGTCGTCTAAGTATCATGAAAGTTGAACAAGGCAACATAACCGCAGATATAGTCGAAAGTAGCGGCGGTAGTAGCAAGCGGCAGTACCGTGCAAGTGATACTACCGTTCCACTACTGCTTATAAAACAAAGACTCACATAACCAAGATTCCAAGCGGAAGTAAGAGCGACATTGGTGTGCAAAAGTGCCGCCTAAGAGGCACTACCATGGACCAGAGCGGTACTACCGCCTGGATGCTGCAAAACTACCCAAGCAATAAGAGTTAAACCATCCATGTTGCGGAAAGGATTAGTGGGTGCATGTGGGTTTGTGTACTTGTTGATTCCACTCATAACTTTCCAAGGTGAACCCCCTCTTAATAGTACGGATTTCTACGACTCAAGTTAACCGAAAAGAAACACCGGAAAACCATCTTTGCTCTTTCTATCACCGAGGGGAATAAAGCCGTCTTGTGCCATATATAAGAATATCTGAAATGCTAAATGCACACGGTTAGTCCGCAAAACGCATTGTCATCAATCACCAAAACCATTACAGAGAGACAATCCCTAACATCGTTGGATCCAATGAGGCCTCCACGACGAGTTTTGCGCCCCGACGACAAGCAGAGGAAGAGGAGCTCCACCACCAGCATCTGTGCAGATCATGTGGTGGGCCCATGCAGTTCGGTACTGGTGTGGCAAAAGTTGGGCAGCAGCGCACATGCACCGCTCGGTGCTCTGCAACACCCCACAGGGACCCGATTGTAAAAAGAAACTTTGGTTTGAGGACTTTTTTCCTAAATCCAGAGACCTGGTCATAATTATTAACAATTAGCCACTACTATTATTGCGTAATCACTCATGCCCTAGGCTGAGTTGGCAGCGCCATGTCAGCATTAACTGCGGTCAAAACTAGTTAACCGAACCAAAACCAAGACCAGGGTTGACTTCTAAACCTCGAGGTTAGTTGGAGGTGTATTTCGGGCGGTTTCAGAGTTCAGGGTTGTAAACCAAACCGTGTGGTTAGTTCAGGGTTGAAATGTGAACTTTTCTCATAATGAAGAGATACGTATCAAATATATCCTATAATTTTGGTTATGTTCATGATATATTCATATTCGTATTTTATATTATTTCGTAAAATATCACTTTATCAAAAGATAAACTAATTCATTTCAACTTCAAATCTTAAAAACTTTATATCCAAATCGACTAGGAAAATGCATAGAATCAAACTAGAGCATTGTCATGCATGTTTAAACACTATAAACCTAATGTCCTGTAGTAAATCCATTTGAACTTAAATTATGCATGTGAAGTTCTTTAAAAAATGATTGTTTTATGTTTTCTGACTTCACATAAATTGGATAGGCTAGTTGTAGCTTTATTTCCATGGCATTAAAATGGCATGCATCATTTGCTTGTGCATTGCGCTATTACTTATGTTTGTTCTGTTTGTTGCCGAATTTGCTCCTGGTTTCTAAAACGACGCTTCTTACGTGCACGCTTTCGATCCATCTCACAACAATGTTCCAAGGATACGTTGCAATACCAGGCTGTTGCAATCGAAGGCAAGCAACCCCCCTTAATCATGCCTTACCCATGCTTTCTCCCCCTTTCTTGTACTAGGGTCTTACGATGCTTTAGTGTTGATCGATACCTCAAAAGAAACTTTATATAGATTTATGCTCTTAACAACCTCCCAGACCGATGCTATGATCCAAGCAGCTATCGGACAAGCGCTCACTTCCTGCGGGCGTGAGGAACGTTTTCTTCTGAAAAGAGAAAAGTTCACAGTACAACACTAAACCAACGTGATGGTTTAAAACTCAACCCTGAGCTGCAAAAGCAGTGAACATACCGTTGTCTCAATTTTGACTCAGTCAATTGTTTTTTACCACATTACTGCTGACTAGGCAGTGCCAACTCAGCAGCCCCAACCAACTAATTTTGTGTTTTTCCATAAAACCAAAAAAATCAGAGGAAAGGAGAAAAAACTGAAAAAAGAAAGGGACTATTGTTCCATAGCTAGGACAACAGTCGTCCACCGTGACTGCCTTGTACTCCCTCAGTTAACCGTGTATAAGCTTTCTGTCAAGTCAAACTTTCTAAAATTTACGATTCATGGGCAGTTCATCGCAGAGAAGAACTCCCGCCATTAGTTTTTTTTAGTTATGAGCATCTCCGAGAGACTGAGCCGGTATATTATTTAAGATTGACGAAGTCATCATAGGTGTCTCGTAGTCGACAACTAACGGGAACGTCTCCACCCATTAAAGGCACATCACCAGAAACATCAGGACTTAAACCCTGATGAACGGGGATATCACTGTCTTGCTAACCATCTAACCATACATTGGTTAGAAATTAAGTCTTAACGCACGCTTTATTTTTCACTTTGATCATGCCCCCCCCCCCCCCCCCTCTCTCCAAGATTGACGGGTGTGGCCGGGGCCACTGACCATTGAGACAAATCTGGGGCAAATCATCAAACACCTCGTAAAACGTGGTAAATCATCTAACCCCCCCGGTGTTATACTTTTCCGTAGTAATATTCGGCCACTCTCGGCTCCGAGAACAGAGAAAATCCAGCCGAGAGAACTCCTGCGTCTGCTCCACGCCGGACGCACTTTCCTTGCGGACGGACGTGGCGACCGTTTCCTTCCGAAAACAAGAGCCGGCGGCCGCCGCCCAAGCTCGAACTCGACTGCCATGGCCTCCCAACTAGGGCCGCCGACGGCGAGATATGCCCCACCAGCTCCCAGCACCATCACTTCTATAGGCGACGACCTTCTCCGCGAGATCTTCCTCCATCTCCCCTCCCTCCCGAGCCTCATCCGCGCCGCCCTCGCCTGCCGCACCTTCCTCCACGCTGTCCGTTCGTCCCCCGTCTTCCGCCGCGGATTCCGGTCGCTCCACCCATCCCCATTCCTCGGTCTCTTTATCGAGTCCTACAGCTGTTCCCTCCCTTCTTTCGTCCCCCTCCGCCGCCGGTCCGACCCAGACCTCGCCGCCGCAATACGCGGCGGCGATCTCTTCCTCACCCGACTCCCGGAAGACAACGACGACCCCTCTCCCGGGTGGGAGATCCAGGGCTGCCAAGACGGCTACGTCGTCCTGCTCAACCGGAGCACCGAGCAGATTGCCGCCTACAACCCACTCACACTGGCTCTGGATTTCCTCCCTCCACTGCCCCATGAGATGTCCCGCTCCTGCTCCCTCGAGATCCACCTCGTCTTCTTCCAAGAGGACCAGGGGTCGTTCCGTGCGGTCTGTGTCCGCCACGGCAGGTCCCTGCGGCGGGCGCGGGCGCGCATCGCCGTCTTCTCATCGGACGACAGGGGCAAGGGGTGGCTGGTTATGCCGCCGGTGGATACCGCGACGCCACAGCCTGGGGATGGTGGAGTTGACAGGCCCATGTTTCACACTGGTACCCTGGTGAATGGATTCATCTACTGGAAGCACAAGACCCAAGCCTGCATGCTTGTGCTCAACACTGCGACATTGCAGTTCTCTCAAATGGATTTGCCGCAGCCCCTAAAAGGGAAGCACTCCACAAACTTCAGGCTTGGTCAGACCAAGGACGGCGAGCTCTGTATCGTTTGCGCGGACGATTCCCGTGCAAAGGAGTGGACGCTTGCTGTTTGGTTCTGGAGAGCCAACGATGATGGTGTCAAGAGATGGATGGAGAAGAGGTTTCCGTTGCACAAGTTTGTTGAGTTCACCGAGTGTTCATTAGAAGATCATATCGTGGTCAACAGTGTGGCAGTTGTCGACGGCTTTGTGTACCTGTCTAGTTACTGTCACGCGAGTACTGAATCTCCCGAGTGGTTTCTATCCTTCTGCCTTGAAACAGCGGAGTTTATCAAACTCTTCCGGGGTACATTTGACAGCCCTCTCCATCCCTACATCATGGCCTGGCCACCTTCTTTGGTATGCAACAAGGTGAGCCTGAACTTGAATCTTCCTACATCTGGTCCCTGGATTATAGTACTATACAATTAAGTTACTTAAGAGCATTTGAGTGCCTATTGTTGTGAAAATCTGATATCATCTCTTCACATTTTGCTGTTTTGGTCAGTTGTTGTTGATGTTTTTGTTACCGAGGGATGAATTGATTCTCAGTCTAGATATAGTAACATGTCTGGTTTGCGTATCTCATTGTACATGAGTTCGATTGCAGACTATATATATGTTAGTACGAGGAGGCAATATTTAACTTTTTAGCACAAGAATTTCGGTAGGATATATGATAGCACACAGATATAGAGTGCCACATTGACAATATTTGAGGCTTGAAGTTCCTTTTCAGTAAAGTGCAGAAAATGCTGTCTAGACAAGTATTTTGTAATGTTAACCACTATAAGATGGCAATGGTGCGACTGTGTGACATATCATGCTACATTCATTACCTCTGTGCATGCTAAATAAATCCATCATGTATTATTGGAATCTATAACCTCGCACAATTTGTATATACATACATGTCAATCTTTACTTACAGTGAAACCCTTTTTTATGTCTCAGGAGGATTCAGAGACCAAAGTAACTGGGGCCAATGTTGTAGAAGATGGTTTGTAAGCACAGAGAAATTTCCCTCTGTTCTCGTCAGTGTTGCAGTCATGCAAAGAAGCTTTGATTAGTGATGATGGGGCAAAAGTCGCGGAGATAGAGGCCTTTTTACTTTCGAGGGTGAGAAGAAGTCTGAGCAAAATGGCTGCTCTACATACAGAATTGACAACTGCGAGGACTCGCATCTTGAGGATAGGTGTTCTTCGATAGCTACAGGGAATAGACAGAAACAGAGAGCTGATGATCAATGTACAAGGAGAGGCAGTGGAGAACCCGTGACCACTTATTTGCCAGTTGAACTTGCCTCTTTGGAATGGTCACCGCGTATTTCTTCTGTTGAGATGAGCGGCGTATTTCTTCTGTTGAGATGAGCTTTTATTCAGCGTGGCTAGCTCCCAAGAGACCGAGTGAGCTTTTATCTTGATCTTCATTGAGGTTTCTGTATTGCTGTCTATGATTGAGTTTGGTGTTGCACTCAATCCATCTTACAGCACTTTATGTCCATCCTAATATTTTAGTTTAAACAGTTCTTCTCAATTGCTGATTGCGTATTCTTCTGCACTTAGCCTCTCATACTGTGGATCTCTATTGTTTCCAAAAGAAAATCACAACCTACATACTCCCAACGTCTGGAAATACATCCATTTCTCCGACAAAGTATTTCCGGACGGAGGGAGTAGATCACAACAGAAGGTGGATACTGGCTTCTCCTAGTCCTAGGTCGATGGAACATATATACCTTAGGGGGGAAATTAAAAAGACTGTTCACAAATTGTTGCTATCCACAGGCAGTATTTACACCTAATACATTAAGTTCACAAAAGTATTATGTTCTTCAAAAAAATGTCCACAAAACATTCTGTTCTTTAAAGAAAAAATTCACAAAATCATCCCATGAGAAGATTGCACATAACATTCACGCTGAAAGCAACACATCTGAGACATAGGAAAGCAATAGGAGTAGTATTAAACCAAGTGAATTTATCATAACACTCACCACTCTGACCAGTGACCATCATCATATGCCTATAGCTTCAAGCTCTCCAGGTACCTCCTGCCTTCCAGCTTCGCCGCGAAGTATCCCTTGGTGAAGTCAAGGCCATCGACCGTCTTGTAGCGTGCGTCGCCCAGCTGCTGAAACGGGCCGATCGTGCAGGGAAGGTGCACGCTGTGGAACGCTGCAATGGTGATCCTCTCCTTGTCAGGGTTAACCACCGCCCGGTGCTCGATGCTCCTGTACTTGCCATTGCTGAGGATCTGTTTGAAACCAATCGCAATTTCTCAGTGTTTTATTATTTCAATATAAGCTTAATAGAGCGGCAGCTGACGACTTGAAATGATCATACTATTTGCAGATTAAACAGAGCAGATAGTAACTACTGGCTAGGAACACACCTCAAGGACGTCGCCGATGTTGACGACGAGAGCTCCGGGCAGGGCGTCCACGGAGAACCATTCCCCATCCTTCCTGACCTGCAGTCCTTGCACGTCGTTGGCATGGAGGAGTAGGGTCATGCCAACGCCGTCGGTGTGCGGCGAGAGGCCCAGCACCTTGCCGGCTTGCCGGCAGGGAGGGTAGTAGTTGATCCTCACGCACTGGGGCAGGCCCTTGAAGGTGCCAAGGAGCGCCTCCTGGTCAATTCCCAGGTCCTTGGCCATGAACCTGAACAGCTGTTCGGCTACACTTGCTAGCTCCGTCGTGTACTTGTCAAGCGTGTCCCTGGGGATCAGGATGAGCACAGCAACAGGGATCAAAAAGATGCTTGAATCATTCCGGTTCATGTCACCTGAAGGTGGAGGGAGGGAGGGATCTAGTTGACGAAACAGAGAAGCATTTCATTTTCACCTGAAGGTGGAGGGCTTGGTGGGCCAGAAGTCCAGGCACCGCTCCTGGGCGGGCCTGGTGGCGAGGAACAGCAGGTCCACCCAGTCCAGCTTCTGCTCCTTGGAGAAGACGAAGTGGTGGCCGAAGCCCTGCATGCCGTTGGGCGGGATCGCCACGGCCGACTTCTCCTCCGGGGGAAGGCCGAAGAACTCGGCGACGTCGGCCTTCGTCTGCCCCAGCAGCCCCCCGTCCACGCCATGGTTCACGAGCTGCAGGGGAAGAAATAAAACATCAAACGTCTCCAGAGATTTCTCTGCTTGCTGCCTGATGACATGACATGAATCGTGGAATGGTGTTGTTGCAGACCTGGAAGAAGCCCCAGTGCTCGCAGGCGGATCCGAGCTTAGCGGACTCCTCCGCCGAGAACTCGGGGTCGAGCAGCCTGGACATGTCGATCGTCGGCAGAGCATGACCCCCCGCATCGGCGGCCAGGGGATCGGCATCGATCTCCGGCCTGATGTACCTCTCGGGGACCTCGCCGGAGTCGTGGAAGGCCTCTGCGAGGGCCTGCACGCTCTCTTCATGGCCCGTGAACTCCACCTTCATCTTGTCGAAGGACTCTGCCATCCTTCCTTTGGTCCGACTAGCTTTGCTGGTGATCAATGGCTATAAGCGTCTCATAGCTGAGATGTACAGTATGTATCTAGGCAGGCGAAGGCGATTCAGACAAGCCATTCTTCATCACGGAAGTCAACGTTCCCCTCCAATTGCATACTCAAGAAATTCGAAGAGGGCAACTTGATATAACATACTTATGCAACACGAAACTCTTTATTAGGTAACAGAAAGTCAAGCCCCGGAAAACAGGTTTTAGCAGCCGCCATTAGCATATATTAGTGTCCAAATAATAGTCTAATATGCAATATAGAGAGCTGTCCATGTCTACAACATTTACTGCCGAGGGAATGGTTCGATCTAGTGCTGTCAACGATGAGCAGGTAGTTTATTTTTCACTGAAAAAATCAGCAGGCAGTTTGTTGCTTCACGATTCACTGATTTCCTATACGATTCTTGGCTATAAAGGTCAACAATCATAGAAAGCTTGCACCTTCATGATTCACTGAATTCATTGTACGTTTGGTGTCCGTTCCTTGGCAACAAAGTTTGACTCATCGAAGTGATACCCTGTGCCATATCTTATAACCAACAAAGTGTAAGCATGAAAAACGCAATTCTCCCTACAGATAGGGTGTAACAGCCGCAAAACACACCAGTGCACACATAAGGCAGACACAGCAAAAGCACGGTTGTCACATCAAGGTCAAAGCATTCACTGGAACCAAAGAGCACCAGTCGATCATTCCAACATGGGGCTGGTACTCGAGACAAGGTAAAGTACAACCGTTGATGAGTAAGTTTAAGCCAGACCCCGTCCTTCTCCTTGGCACTGTATCCATACAGATTAAACGGAGGGTTTGGGGGTGATTAATGGCTAATCCTACGACACAATAATACTGTCCAGTGCAATAGAGAGAAAAGACACTAACTTAAGCTAGTTTTATAGTACATCCACACACACCAGCTCCAAAAGCCTTCACTCAAATCCTATCCCCTTTTGCTTCCATACTCGGCAAGCTACCGATATGTACAAACACGCCATGGTTGTCTCACCAAAACAGCGTCTCGATTGCCTTGAATCAGCCATGGGCTTTTCCTGTTTCCACAAGGTTACCGAAACGGATTGACAAGCACAGGATCAGAAATGACACCAATAAATGAAGTTCCGGAAACAAAGAAAAGAGAAGAGTCAGTTACCTCTTGAGGCAGAAGTAGCACTCCTGAAATTAGTCCTAGGGAGTTTTTCGCCAGTAATTTTGGAGGCTATAAGAGAACTCTGCAGGCCCTCGAGCAACTGCATTACAGAAAACAGCAAGGCTAAGTTAGCAGATGTATCAAACTCCGTAAAACAAGTGTATGTAGAGGTTCGGCAGCAAGTTCAGACATGTAACAAGCACACAATGGGGAAAAACAGTCACATCGCTCAGATTTATTCTAAAGGGAGCAACACTAGTATAGAAACTCATAACAGTAATGAGACTTCTGACAAAAGTCTAGAATGACTACAACGATACTGAAAGGCTCAAAAGTAGTAAGCTATAGCTATATTATGCACCGCAAGGACATACTACCAATATTCAGTGACGGAAAGTAGTACAACTACAGTATAAATTTAGTGCCAACTTAAGGACAGTTCCAGTAGTTACCCGTGAGGTTGGTTGAATCCGGCGGTTTGACCTTCGGGGTTCAGCAGAATCTGAGCTAGTCTTGGCTGAAACGTCAGGAGTTTTCAGCACCCTCCTGTTCACGTTACTATCCGCAGAAGGAACGAATTTCCTTTTAGCTCGATTAGCAGCGATTGGATTCTTCTTGACAGCAGGAATGGTTGGTGTGGCTTGTAAACGTGATTCCAGAATAGAAGCATCTTCAGTTCTAAGATCAGTGGCATGAGCCAAATTATTCTTTTCTACAGTTGGGTTCACAGGGTTGGAAGAGCTTGTCGTACTTGCCGCAAAAGCAAAAGTACTTTCAAGAGCACTAGAGCTTGGGACAGGAGTGGATAAAGGATCCTCGCCAGGAACACCGTTAGTTGATGTTGTCTGAGGCTTGGCAGATTTAAGTCCTCTGGATCGCATGTCACTTGCCCTCTTGGCTCTCTGATCGAGTTTTAGGGTACTTTCCCGTGGTCTTGGCACCTGTGGCACTGGATGTTTTGCATATCTGGTGGATGCACTACCCTCAGAAATCCTATCAGATTGATCGCCAACATAATGTTTGCTTACATCCATAAACTTCTTCTTCTTTCCAGGTTTTGGAACACCGAAGACCTTTGTTCCTTCCTTCTGCAGTCCAGGTCGCCTGGTGGTTTTAATCTCAGTTGCACCTTTTCCAATGTTAAAAAGCACGTCCCTATCAGATAAAGCCAGTGGCTTTGGCTCATCTGGTTTTACTACAGTGTTAGTGCTCTTCTTGTCTTTGGTAGGGGGACGTGCTTCTCCAGCAGTGGGCACAGGGTCGCTCACTACAGTGTTAGTGCTCTTCTTGTCTTTGGTAGGGGGACGTGCTTCTCCAACAGTAGGCACAGGGTCGCTCACTACAGTGTTAGTGCTCTTCTTGTCTTTAGAAGGGGGACGTGCTTCTTCAACAGTAGGCACAGGATCGTTCACTGCTGTCCGCTGGCGTTTCTCATATGGAGAATCACCCTGTACCCAAAAATATTGTTATTCAAATATAATTGTGTAGAGGTAATATTTAGCGCATTCCATACAAATAAAATGTACTCCATCCAATGCAGAACGAGGTGTGGCGTATTTGATTGTCCAAATATAAGTTCTAACCTTAAATTATGTATTTCTTTAGTACTCCCTCCGTTCCTAAATACTTGTCTTTCTAGGCATTTCAACAAGTGACTACATACGGAGCAAACTGAGTGAATCTACACTCTAAAATATGTCTACATACATCCGTATGTGGTAGTCATTTGAAATGTCTAGAAAGACAAATATTTAGGAACGGAGGGAGTAGTTAAAAGATGAGATCATAAGAACTTTTTGAGACGAATCCAGTAGTATCAAATTTGAGTAAAAATTCAGTATTAAAGAACATTTGGATTAATTCTTGGACAAAGCTTAAATTTGGGTAGTCAAAATTGCGAGCAAGTGTAGAATATAGAAGGAACCTTATTTGATTTATCTTTCCTCTCTCGTGCACGGGACCACTCTGTCCATTCACCATCCTGCCAAACAAGTGATGGACGAAGATTCCAAGCATCAAGGACTAAGGAATCACCAGCTGAAAATACATGATCAAGGCAATAAGGACGGTTAAAGAATCATCTATTGAAGAACTTTTCCCATTAATAAATGAAAATCCGCAGGTCAAACTGGAAACCTAAAGCCAAAGATCAATGCTAGGTTAGGAACAATCAAATTATGATGACATCAATTTCAGTTCAGATATGTTGTGGCTGCTCCACTCAGTTGATTGGAAGCATTCATTATGTACAAACTATGGTAATAAATTATTACTAACTTGAAACATGCACTTGGCAACAAAACTCAGAATAAGAACAATACCATAAAGGATGAGATGGACAATCATGCTAATGTTACCTGAAAATTGCACAACGAACTTTGTGTCACCAAATTCACCATTCTGAGAAATGACTCCCTCCCGCCAACTGTGGAAAGAAACAAGCTTCAGATCAATAAGTGATAAAAAAAAGAGAATACTAGTATCTCACTCAACCTACTAGCAGAACACTGCTGGCACCAGAATGAACCTATAACAGGAAATAAGACAGTCTAGAATTGCTCTAAAATTCATTTTAGATGTATATACTTCTGAAATGCTTCTGCGCAGTTTTCCAGTCCAAAATACTAAATAGGGCTACCACCACAGCATTGAGCAGAAACACCATCAGTGGATATGCAAATCTACAGCCTATATGCTGCTATCTTCCTGCTTCCGGCATTTACCCATGAAAGAGCAGCATGTAAGAACACTGAATGGCATACCTATTTTTTATCCATGCATCCACGTGATCACCAATAGCCCAAGAATAATTTCCTGCTGTGTCCCTACGGCGCTTTCTAGTACCTTTCAAATTAGATATAGTAGCAGGATGGGCAAGACGTATGTGAGGTGCCTTCTCCCCCTCCTGCTTCAGTGACACCCATTCCTTGGAAAGACCAGTACCTAAAAAAAGATCAGCCAATCCCACAGCCTGATTAGCATAACAACCAACACTTATTGTGGTGTAGCTTGAGGATAATCAAAGAGTGCAAACAATGTGTGCCTAATGGAAAAATTAAGGTGCAGATATGAATAGAACAATCGGTACTAACCTTCACCGTGGGCTTCATAGTGGATGCATGCACTATCTTCATTTATATCAAGGACCTTCGCAGAAAACCAAGCTGCTCTAGAACCACCCTCAGCAGCAAAAACCTGACACAAAAATGGAAGAATACAATATAAGGTTAGAAAAAAGCAAAGCTGACAAACAAATATATTTAACACCAAACATGAAAAAAAATAGAGTACATCACAGTCGTTAGCCGCTTAATCCCATGAAAAATATTAATAGATTAGTCATAAGTACTCCCTCCATTCCAAATTAAGTTATAGCTTTGTCCTAGGTTTAACATCTTAAGTTTGACCAAGTCTACAGAAAGATATAACACCATCTACAACACCAAATTTCGAGTACTGTAGATATTAGCACATTTTTCTGTAGACTTGGTCAAATAGAGAAGTTTTACTTGGATAAAGCTAGACCTTCAAATAATTTAGGGCGTACTTATTATTATTTGTAACAAATGTCATTAGAAAAAAAATCAAAGGTGTATATTGAAATTTATAAATAGATGCAGTCATGGAGAATAGATGCATCGCAAGGAATAATGGAAGGTACTCGTTTCGTTCCAAAATATAAGGTGCATAAATTTTCGTATAAGTCAAACATTTCTACATTTGACCAAAATTTTACAATAAAATATCAACATCTACAATGCCAAATAAATTAAATATGAAAATAGTTTTCATGATGGACCTAATGATGCAAATTTGACATTGTAGGTATTAATAATTTTCTCTAAAAACTTGGTCCAACATGCATAAGTTTGAAAAAAAAATACATCTTATGTATATTTTAGCTTCAAAAATGTCCACAAAGCAGATTATCATCTTAGTCATGTCAAAAGGGGGAAATATATCCAGACAAAAAGAATCAACTCACCTCAACAAGAGATCCTTTTCCAATGCCATTCCAAATTATGCTTGGTGCTGTATCAGTTGTGTTGCCATTGAGTGGGCCAGCAGTGAGATTATCTTCAATCCCATTCCCTACATGAGCCAAACAAACAAAAATCAGCTGGAGGTGAACATCGATCACAACATACCAAAAGGTACTTGTGGCTTTACCTGAGGGCATCTTATCTGGCTGCAAACTTTTGACACTGGAAGATGGCTCCAAGTTCTGTATTGCTTGATCATATTTAGCTTTGCTATCATGCTTTTTGCCAGATTTATTAGTAGGTATCTCCAATTCTTCTGTTACCGCATTCTCACTGGTGTTACCAGTCTTCATATTCTTCACTCTATCAGACTTCCAGTAGCCATCGGGACCAGCTTCCAACAGCTCACTTAGAGTAAAAGGCAGAGGCTCACCCATCCCTATGATTGTTCCTGCTTTGAACACAGCCTCTGCAGCAAGCTCTGCAGCTTTAAGTATAGCATCTAAGTTTTCTGCACGTTTTGCAGCTGCAGATGCCTCTTCAACCCTTTTTCTAGCAACCTCCCGTGCCACCGAAATGGTGGAACCTGGGGCATTAGTGCTGTCCTTTATTTTCCATGATGATTTGGGCGTCAAACTTGACACACTTGCCATATTATTTACATCAACTTCACCAGTGTCACGCTTCTGCAAGGAATTAGCAGATTTCATAGAGCCAAGGGCTTCTTCTGCCATCATTTTTGCCTGCAATGCAGCCACCGACGCCATTTTAGCAGCTTCTGCAGCAGCCTTCGCAACAGAAACTGCTGCAGAAGCAGCAGCAGCTGCTGAAGTAAGCTTTTGTTCTACTTCTGCAGGTAATTTGCTCCTTGAGTTTGTGGATAAGTGGTTCCACACACCTTCACTGTGCCTCAGTGCCTCCTCAGAGTACATGCTTGCACCTTTGGCTTGGTCCATAGATTGGTCCACTCCACCACTGATCTGTTCTGAAAAGATTATTCTTTGCTCACCACCTTTACCACCCAGGTAGTTAGGCACAGATGTGATCAAACTTGAGTTAGGAACAAGCCGGCTACCCAGAACATTACTTGGAGAACGAGTAGATAAGGTGAAGCCTGGTGTCTGCTCAGTGGCAGGAATAACAGATGCAATGTCTGTTTTGAGCTGGGATGATGCAATGTCCGTTTTGAGCTGAGAGGAAGCAATGTCAGGTTGCTGTTCTTGACTTGCTGAAGCTTTCTTTCTTTTTCTTGGCTTTGGTGATGCAGCTCCAGCTCTATTACGCTTAGAAGCCGGTGTCTTCTGTTTCTCCTCCTGTACAACTGCTAATGGAGAAGCAACAGTAGAAGATGCCTGACTGGGAAGAAATAGACCAGGCGTAATAGCTTGTGAAATGGATATAGTTTTACTAGATCCTTTTGCAGATTCACTTGAAGGCACAGTTGGTTGCATTGATGAATCAAATATTAAGTTTTGTGGTGGAGCCAGCCAAGGTGCAGCACGTGTACCATGGCTCTGAGGAAACCAGGATGCAACAGCAGAAGTAGGCTGCCTTGTCTGTGAATTATATGCGAATACTGGTGATACAGCCTGACTAAAATCCAGATGGGAACCTCGTTGCAGGTTCAATGTAGAACTACCAAGCGGTGACATGTTGAAAGTTGGTGAGTGCAGAGTTACAGCAGTATGTGCTGGCAACACAGCTTTGCCACCTTTTTTGCTAGCTGGTGAAGTTTTACCTGCTGTACCCTTACTGGCTTTTTCAGCCACATTGCTGCCTGCAGATTCATGTGCTCAGGAATTTAAAAATATATGTATGTACAGTATATAGTGTAATCATTGTATCGCATATTTACCTATACGTGAGCTTGTAGGAGTTTCCAAGCCAGCTACGGGTGACTTCTGATTCTGAAATATCTTAACAGCAACTCGCCAGACTGCCTCCCAGGCAGGTTTGCCGCCACCTACTGTATGTTAATGCGAAAATTTATGAGACAATGCAAACAAGGAAAAATCCGCAAAAAAGAAGGAAAAATAGAGGACTTCCATCTATGAAACAACACACACCAGGTTCTCCAAAAGCTGACACCATGTAAGCCTCTGCTGGTGGTATTCCTTGACTGCAGAAAGAAAATTAAGTTCCATAATCCATACATTTCTAATTACACAAGCAACACATATGTAAAAGAGTTCTAACTTACATAAGAGCACCATAAACAAATATCTGTGCACGTAGCTGCACATGTTGTAAATCTGTGAAAGGTTGGTGCGCTAGAGCTGCACAAGAAACTGATGTATTCAAGACAGGTAATAGAGATATCTGAACTGTCTGAATATAGGAGATTTGCCTACCACTGCTCTCGGGAGTTGGATGCTGTTGTGGCTGCTCTAGCGGTGCACTTTTAGTTTCAGTACTATGACCAATATGCGAGCTGCTAGAGCGCACCCCAACACTTTCAACCACTTTGTTCCCTGATTGTTGTTCTTTCCCAGTATCCAGAACAGACGTATTCTTACTCACTTCACTGGTGTGCTTCAACTCATTTCCAGGAGTCCCAGGTTTAGGGATTCGTGAGTTTACCTAAAAATTAGGAAATAGTAAACAAATTACGATAATAAATCACGCCAATGTCACAGCTAAGGTGTGATGTTTAAGCTTCAAACAGTTTGTCCTAGCTAATGTAAGTCTAATGTGTGGTATGTAAGCATCAAGCTCATGCAGAGAGAGAGAGAGAGAGAGAGAGAGAGAGAGAGACCTCGGTACTTAGAGCAGCTTTAGATCTAGGAAAAGGGCTCCAAGCAGGACGATGAACTTTCTCAGACACTTTTGGTGGATCTCCGACCTCAAATGAGAAACTTCGATCATCTCCCGTTGTATTTGTCTCCTCAGAAGTAAGACTATGTTTTATATTTCTGGCAGAGCAATCTTCTGAACTAGGGGAAGCGCCAGCTGAGGCTGTAGGGTCTTTTTTATCCTCGGTTTGTTCAGTTAGGTTGCTATGAAGCACAGTGATACCCTCCTGCCCACCTTCTTGGAGACAGGGTTCTGTGCAACTAATCACTGTAGGGGAACCGCATGTACCATCATTACAGCTTCCTTCGTTATCTGTAGCCAAAAGAATGTCACTTTGCATCCATTTGAATTTTTCTGCTGCTTGTGTTAGAACATGCATACTACTCATAACAGAATGAAGACAACCAAGTGTACTTAATCACCTATAGTGGAGCTTAAATTTGTAAAACGTATCGAAGTCAAGTGCAAGGATTAAATTTAAAGAATGCTCCAAAGTTCCATGCATGCCATTTAGAAATACATTATGGATCTGGAACGTAACGGAGCAAGAATTAAATGTGCAAACTTGAGGGGGGAAACGGTTTGCACTTCAACTTTAAGGGAAAAGTATAAAGCATGCTTAGAAAATATTTGCTTTGTAGAAAGAATGTTTCTTCTAAAAGAAGCAGTGACACACTGCTCTTCTTGAGGAAAACTGCATCACTAGTATTATGCTAGCACAAACAACTAACCTTTTATATGCACATTTAAATCGTCATTTGCATTTGAAGGAGTTTCTATGATGGTTTGTGCACCCTTGCCAGATGAGACATCCAAGGAGGAGGCAGTAGCTAAATTTCCTTGATGCTCAGATTGTACAGAAGATCCACCAATCTGGCATTTCTGTGGATGAGAAATTTCTTGGTCTTCAGATTGTAATGGTCTGTCAACCTGGCAATTCTCTGTATGAGCATCTGGATGATCACCTGAATGAATCCCAACTTTGTCAGTTTCAAAAGAAAACCTGCTTACGTGGAATACATATTGCTAATAAATACATGGCTGGTAGAAGGAAAGAAAAAGACAAGTCACCTGAATTATCCTGACTTTGATTCGTGGTCAAACTACCCAAAGAAGTAGCCAGCCCTTCGCCCTGTGGATTTTTTGCGACAGGAACGGTACCACTGCTACAAATAGAATTGATGTCAGAGTTCACCGACATTGCTGACTTCTTCGCCGATGACTCAGAAACAGGTGCTACATTGTGGCCTCCAACTTCTGAAGAAGAATTAGCACCTTTATCAACTGCATCCACATGATTTATTGAGGAAATCGTCGAATCATTTCCTTCAAGCACACCAGCAGGAGAACCATCGGATGGAACACCTCCTGAACAGTCAGGTTTATCCATTGATTTATTGGATGTATCAGCAACCGTGGTAGAAATTATATCGCTGCTTAAATTGCTTAGAGGTGCTATCTCTTTTTCCTGAGGCCCAGAATTAGTTCCAGACTCGTCTTCTAAAACAGGTGTATCATCTTCCTTGACTGGCCCCTCATGATTTACTGAGGAAACGTTTGGACCATTCTCATTCTCATCAAATAAACCAGCTGAAGAATTGACAGGTGCAACATGCCCTGATGATTCAAACTCATCTTTTGATGTACCAGTAAGACGTCTATCATTTCCATCATGACCAGCTTCTACCAAGCATTCAAAATCCCCTGAAACCACTGAGATTTCCTCCCTACCTGATTGTTCTTCTGAAACAACACTTTGTAGATTATCAACAGAATCTTGATGCTGCTCTAGCACTTCAACGTCATTGCTGATATTTGCATCATCCATAACAACATTTTTTAGAATATCAACAGATTCTTGATGCTGCTCCGGCACTCCATGTTTTGAGACATCAACAACTGTATCTTCCACTCCATCACTTTCCGTTTCTTCTGGAGCTGCAGTGACATGGGCAGGCTGTTTTCCATCTGGAGACTGAATCAACTCGCTACTTTCGGTTGACAAGGGAGTGACGGGATGAGGATTAGAATTATTCAAATCCGACTGGTTTTGACAAGATTTAGCAGAACTGGGTTCTTCGCCAATGCTGAAGTTCTTAATGACAGGTTTTTTGTGCGCGTCCACTAAAATTTTATGGCCTTCTGCCTCATGTTCTACTTGTGAAAGGGATGGTTGAAGTGAATCACTGGCACTCTTGCAAGTGTCATCATTCATTTGCAGCATCTTAACCGGATTTGTGATGGCCTCCAATAATCCATCAGAGCTTTCTGTCAATTTTTGCAATTCATGCATTCCTCCTTCAAGTTTATTTGCGTGCATATGATTGCCTTGCTCGAAGTGATATGAGTCGGTGGAGTATATGTTCTGAATTCGAGCTAACTCCGAGAAGGCTTCGTTGCTCAACTTATCGGAATCAACTCCAGCTGAGTGTATGTTGAGATTGTCCAAAGAATCACCATCATGAACCACCTTAAAATAGTTGTCAACAGCTGGACAGCCTTCTGGTGTGTTTTGAGAAGCGGAAGACAGCTTCTCACTCACAATGCACTTCTCAGAAACAGAATCCAACATATAGTTCGACTTCCTGCCTGATAAAGTTGAAGGCATGGCATGTTCAGCTTTCTCAACCATTGAGAAAGGTGCAATATCTTCAAACTGAGGTTGACTTGTCAAAGGATCTTCTGGCATTCTAGAACGAGTGCCCTGGGACTGGTCATTCTCAGTCGGCACCACAATGCTATCTGATGGAGAGTCACTAGAGTTGGGTTGCATGTTGGATGGACCAATTTGACTGTCCATGCCACTTAACTGCTGATGCACATTATCATTCATGTTACCGGTCATCTCATTTTCTCCCACTGACTTCAACAACATTTCCACACACTCAGTGGATGTTGCCTCTGACCAGACATAGTTACTCCTAGATATGGAGCAAGATTCAGCTGCGCTAGAACTAAAACCAACAACACTACTTCCAGTGGACAGCACCTCAATCCAACTATTATCGTGCCCTCCTACACTGAAAAATCCTTCCGAGTCTGTTAAATTGCCAAATCTGAGATGGCCCTGTAGTTGGTCGTCAGTATCAAGTTTCGGCAGTGCAAATGGCCGCAAACTTGATGGGGATTTACTGTTGTCTTCACCAGCTAGTTGAAAATTTCGGCTCTGGAAATCAGTATCATCATAATCCATGGGTGTTTGTCTGCAAGATAAACAAACTTAAAATTTATATAGAAATGGAAGTTCCAACATGTCAATGACGAAAGTAAAGTGTGAGCAGGAAACGTTGGAGCAAGCTAGGCATTTGGTAGATGGTTTACACATGTCTCCAGTTAATGCATAAGCATAACTACATAAATCATCGGTCTTCAGATGGGTGATCAAACATTACAGGCCTAATAACCTGCTTAATAGGAGCGAAAGGCCAGAATCTTAGCCAATTATAGGAGGCCACAACCACTTGCCTCCCCATGAGTCTCGCATAAAACTGCAGTGAACAGCTAATCGTGATGACCTTATGAGCATCAGCCCATTTTTAAGCTCCACATAATAAAGCACGCGAAATGGACCAAATACTAATTCTGCATGACATATGCCGTACCAGCAAATCATCCTCTGCTGGCTAAAAGCCTAATATCGAATCGCTAGTGCAGGAACCCAAAGCCGCAGTTGGTCACAGCTGGACACAGTAAACCCGACACTCACGGACTGTCACTCGATGCTACTCCAAAACCCTAATTTCCGAGACCTGGAAACGAACTTGAAACCAGCCCGCCAAAAGCATCCAAAACACGAAGCGTCCCAGTTCAGGCGCCACCCAAAACCCTAGCTCGCCCGGCCAGGCGCTACCCCGGAGCAATTCCCGACGCGAGCACACTGCACCCGTCAGCCACAAGCGATAAATGGAAGGGGGGGAGGGGGAGATACCGAGGTGATGTCGCTGGAGCTTCTAGCACCCGCCATACGTGAGAGGGGTGGTCGGAACCCTAGATCCTGCGGGGCGGCGGCTGCTGCTCATACCCCGGCGCCCGGCGCCGGAAGAACCGTGCCTACTGCTTCGGCGGCGGCGGCGACACCTCACGGGGGGGAAGACGGCTGCGGGGGCGGTCGGCGGCGGGGCGAGGGCGGCGGAGGAGGCGATGAGGCGGGGGCGGAGTGGGGTTTGTAGCTTTGTGGTTTGGCTGCGCGGAGCACCACGCCAGTCGCGAACCAGGCACAAGCCAGTCAGTCGGCCACCGCACACTGAGGGGAGGAGAGAAGAGGGGGCGCGGGTGCGGGCTGGGGTTGGATCGGGTTAGGGGTCTTGTTGCGGCGTTTGGGTTTGGTTTGTGACGAGACTTTCGCCTGTCGCGACGTCTGGTTCGGTTGGATAGTGGGGAGTGCGAGCGGGGGCGCCACCATGGACTTGGCCCGTGGACCACCTGTGACTCTGTTAGTGGTGGTAGAGGTGTCGATGCGTAGTGTGTCATGTGTGAATATACCTGGCCATACCTCGGGCCGGACCTAGCCAAGCCCGACGCAAAAAACCCAGGCCCGAGCCCTGCCCGGCCCGGCCGTCGGGCCTGTTTTCTGGGCCCGAGCCCGGCCCGAACACGTAAAAGCCCGTCGGGCTTCGGGCCGGCCCGGCCCGTCCTTCAGGAAAACGTGAAAACGATGGGCCCGGGCCCGGCCCGAGCCTGGCCCGGGAGCGGCGTCGGGCCGGGCCGGGTTGGGCTTTTTCGGGTCGGGCCGGGCTGCCCATGGCCAGGACTATGTGTGAAAGCCTTCTCTTGTGGTGTGCAGGTTTTCAGATCTGAAAAATGTGATTTTTACAAAGGAAACACTAATAAAACTGTAAAATGTTGAAATAAAATTATTTTTGCGACGAGTGTGTTTAAATTCCCCATGAAAATTTATAAGGGGATCACTGATGCAATGTCGCAGTATTGGTGAGGTGACGAGGATGACCAACGTAGGATACATTGGTTTGCATGGTGGAAAACGTGTGTACCGAAGGAGCAAGGAGGTATGGGTTTTCGTGGTGTTCACAGTTTCAATTTGGCGATGCTGGCAAAACAGTGTTGGAGGTTGATTGAGAACAATGAATTATTGTATGCCCGAGTGTTGAGAGCTAGATATTACCCCAATGGGGATATTCTTAACTGTGAATTAAAAAAAGGGTCATCATGTGTATGACGGAGTATATGGGCAGGGATCCAAACCTTCAAGAAGGGATGCATTTGGAGAGTATGAGATGGTGCAAAAATAGATATTTGGAGTGATTGTTGGATCTCAAGCAGTGCATCGAGGAAAGTGATGACAATAAGGGGTAATCAACTATTGTCAAGAGTGAATGATTTTATATACCCAGTTACGGGAGAGTGGGGTGAACAACTTATCCGGGACAATTTTTGGCATATTGATGCAGAGCGTATTCTGCATATTCCGCTACACCATCAGGTAACGGAGGATTACGTTGCATGGCACCTTACAAAAAGAGGATTTTCTCAGTACAGACAGCCTATTATAAAGAATGGGAGGATACATACAATGATAGCACTAGTCTGAGTCGTCATGGTGGTTCCCGGCCACACCCGGTATGGAGGAAAATTTGGAGTCTAAAATTGCCGGGAACAATTAAGATCTTCCTATGGAGATGCCTACATAACGCTATTCACTGTTTTTGTGTTCTTGCAAACCATCACATTGGCAGTATTTCTTAATGCCCATTTTGCAAAGCCGGAGCAGAAGATATCAAGCATGCTTTATTTAACTATGCGAGAGCAAAGGCAGTATGGGTTGCCCTTGGGATTGAGAGGGTCGTACATGATGCGTCGCTTGTTAATGGCTCGGGTTCCGGTGTTCTAGAATTTCTCTTGTGTGATCAATTGACGCAACACAATTGTGATAACTCGATAGAGCTTCCACAGTTGATAGCTACATCGAGATGGTTCGAATGGTGGCAGCGTAGATAGCAGGTCATAGGGGAGGAAGTGCAGACACCGTTGCGATCTGCGCTAGCCATCCATGCATTGGCTCTTGACTTCACATGAGCGGCAGCGAAACAAACTACTGCACCTAGACGGAACACATGGCCCATTGTTTTGGCAGTGCAACAAATTCTAAACGTTGATGTGTCTTTTATTGAGGATCTGCATACGGGGTCATGTGGGGCGATGGTTAGAGACCACATAGGTAATTTCATTGTTGCTTCTACTTCTCGCCTTGAGCATGTGGCAGATGTCGTCTCTGCGGAAGCGGCGACACTACTTGAAGGTTTAAAGTTACTTCAGAGTATGGGGATGCAATAATGTCTTGGTGAGGATGGATAATTCTGTTGTGGTCGATGTCGTGGGAACGAGCCTGACAGTAAGAGTAGGGGGTACGTAGGAGGAGGCAGGATCCTAGCTACGGCGAGGATGTACACACAGATTTACGAGTTCAGGCCCCTCTCGGAAGAGGTAAAAGCCCTACGTCTCGGTGCCGCTGAGGCTGGTCGACTGGATGTGTGTTGAAGTTACAGGGGGTGCGAACCCTTGTACCAGAGGAGGGGGTGGCTTATATAGAGTGCGCTAGGCCCCTTGCATCCCTCGGTTACACAGGGTTCAATGTAAGTTAAGACAGGGACGTTACTCGTAACGCCTGTTATTAATGACCTTTATGACTACGGAGTGAATGCCTGACCGTTGCCATCCTCGGGTGACTCTAGGCCTTCTGTGCTCCGAGTGACTCTTTCGTATGGTCGAGTGGAATCTTCCGTCGAGTGGATTACACTTCAGGGTGATTCCAGTCGGTATCTTCTGCTTGACTTTAAATGTCTTTGACTCTAGGGCAGTGTCCTTGGGTAGGGTGTCTAGGTCAGGCCTATGACCCCACCCCAGGTACATGTCATCGTCATTAGCCCCCGAATGGATTGAGGTCCGAGTGAAGAAGGGTTGAAGTGGTTCCGACTCGATTCAATGCTTCAAAGGCATTTCAACAAGGTCTTGAAAACACACTGGTACTCTAACCCTGCATTAGTCGCCTCAATCGATTCTAGTTTCTGAGATTGCCGAGTGAATTGAAGTATGGCATCTTTGATGTGATTGAATGCTCTGTGGTCTCCGGATCTCACGGGATTCAAAAATTTGGAGAAGCGCGCGGGACGGGGCGTGGCGCAGTAAACGGAACAAACAGATAGGGGCTTCTCGATCTTCGCGCCGCCTTTTTCGCCATGTATCGAGCCAACGCCTGTTACAGATGCGATAGGATCGCTCGGGCCCACGGGTCAGCCACTCGGAAACGGCCCCATAAAAAGCGCCGAGGCCGATGCGAGGCACTGTGCATTCCGTTCGTTCCCCTTTCTCTCCACTTCTCCTCCCCGTCGCTTCCTGCTCTCCACGCCCTCGCCCGTTCCTCTCGAGCTCCACCGCCATGGTGAATGAGAAGACCGCGGCTCTGGAGCGCGTGAAGAAGGTGACGGCGAAGGGCAAGAAAACGGCTCGAGGGTCGTCGTTGCGGTCCGGTCTGTCACCCGATTGGATCCAGGGGGACTGGATCCGCTCCACCGTCGTGAAGGAGGACTTGGAGAATCTCGTCCACGACGGCCTGATTGCTCATGGGTCCTGGAGGCTGCCGAAGGGGGAATTTGAGCCCCAGCCGTGCGAGGGTGAGTGCGTCCTCCTCACCACCCACGTCGAGCGAGGTTTCTCCCTGCCCCCGCATCCCTTCTTTCGGTGTTTTTTGAATTTCTTCGGTGCTCGGATCCATCACTTTCCTCCCAACACAATCTAATATCTTACCGCATTTTTTCCATGTGTGAGAACTTTCTTGGGTGCCCGCCGCACTGGGGTCTGTTCAAACACATTTTCACTTGCTGATCTCAGTCGGTAAAGAAAGCCAACCCAGACGACGAGAAGACGCACGTGATCCAAATGTGTGGGGGGGCTAGGAATCCAGATGAGGGGTAGAAGTACTTTCCCTCCCATGACTTTTCCCGAGTCAGTTAGGGGATGGCAGTCGACTTGGTTCTACTACAAAGATATTTCGACTCCCGGTCAGTCGACTGGTCTTCCTCCTTTCTCTTTGGAGAGACTCCGCACCCCTCGTTCCCTGACTGTAGAGAATGATGAGAAGGGGGAGGTGCAAATGTTAGTCGACGCAGTCGTTTCATTAGTCTAGGGCGGAGTGACTGGCATGGGTCTGCTGGAGGTGTTCCTCAGTCGGCGCATCCAACCTCTCCAAGCTCGTGACCACCCGATGTGGATATACTCGGGCCCTGAGGACACCGCTCGAATCCACCCTGAGGGGGTTCACGAGGAGACGGTGGCCCAGTGGCTCTGGAGTATTACTGGCAACAAAGACAACCCTCGGGGGGCTAGAAGAATCTTGCCATTCGACGCCAACAATGCTCCAGAAGAGGTCAGCTCAATCTACCATGTGTTTTTTCATCTGTAATTGTTCTTGAAACTGACTGATACTTGTAACTTGTGTCTCGCAGGTTTTCACCAAGATGTACTCGATGCCGAACGGGGAGCAACGCCAGGAAGGAGCAGAGAGTGATGGCAAAAGCTCTGATTGGCAATATGTAGACAACAGCGAGGATGAAAGCAAGGACTCTAGCAGCAGCGAGGAAGTCGACTCGTCCCCGCATTCTGAACGACGTTCCAAACAGTTGCAGGACCCTGCGGGAGGGCGTGGCAAAGCAGTTCCGCCGAGTGTCCGAAGCGCACTCAAACTTCAACTCCAGACCAACAGAGAAGGTCGCGAAGCAGGCCAAAGTTGTTCCACCCAAGTCTCAGAAGGCCCTGCCTAGGATAAAGGTGGTCGTGCCTGTCGCTTCGGCGTAAGTGTCTCTTTTCTTTGTCTTTCTTTCCACTGTGAACTTCCTTACTTGCTTGGCCGAGTGAAATCTGGAACTTTCAGTGCTGCTACTTCTGCAACGTCCATGGATATTGACGAGGAGCGTGGTGATGCGGAGACCGCGGATGCGGCCACCTCTCGGGCAGGTGTGATACCATAGCCGCGTTCATGTTCTGTCAATTGACTTTCTGGTCGACTGAAATCTTAATGTCGAGTGTTTGCAGTGCCGACAAATGTTATTCAACTTCCCAACGATGACGATGAGGATGTGCCTCTGAAGAACACCGGGACGAGAGGCAGAGCTTTGAGCAAGAGGGCGCTTGCCAACAGAACGCCTCGCTCGGCATTGGAGCATGTAGTTCAACAACTTGATGATCCAGTACGGGCTACAGTCTCTTTTGCTGATCCTCTGTCGACTAACCAACCCTCAGCATCGACTGCTCAGGCTTCTGACCCGATTGCACAACCTCAAACTTCCACCCCGCCAGCTCCGTTTGCTATGCATCGTGCCCCGGAGGACCAAGTAGGAGCTGCCAAGGAGGCTATGATCCAGGCGGGCCTGATGATGGACCGACTGAAGGTGGTGTATGACACCAACAAGGCCGCTTACGATGCTAGCTCTGCTCTCCAAGCTAATGTCCGAGTAAGTGGGATTGTAAGTTGATTTCCGATTGGTATTCCAACTCGATTCTTGCTCCGTTAGGATATGCCATCTGGAAACTGCTGCTTTATTATTTGTAAGATGTTGGGCTGAACTTTGCATCTGTACACCCACTGGGTGTTTTTTGTAGCTGTGTGGCTCTTTCACTTGTAGCTGTGTAGCTCTTTCACTCGAATTAGACATGTCGTGTCGAGTGAGTTCTTGGTCCAGTGGGGGCACGCTGAGTGCACCCACTGGGTGTAGTCCCCGAGACCGTTGTCGACTGCGGGCAGTCGACTGTGGTCTTAGAACAAAAGTGGGTGTTTTCTTCCACTCGGGCTGGGCTGACCATGCCAAGTGGGAAATCGAACCAGTGGGGGCACGCTGAGTGCACCCACTGGGTGTAGTCCCCGAGACTGTTGTTGAATGTTTGATTCGAGAGCAGTCTTAGAACTCTTTCGTCGTAGTAATCCGACCTTGCGTTTTTTCACTTGGAAGTAGTTGATCTTTTTACTCTCTCCACTTGGGCTGGGCAGACCATGCTAAGTGGGAAATCGAACCAGTGGGGGCACGCTAAGTGCACCCACTGGGTGTAGTCCCCGAGACTGCTGTTGAATGTTTGATTCGGCAGCAGTCTTAGAACTCTTTCGCCATGGCAATTTGACCATGCATTTTTTCACTCTGAAGTAATTGATCTTTTGTTTCTGTTGATTGACTTGTCTTCTTGTTGATTGCAGAAATCTTGTGAGCTTGGAACTCAGTATGCTGCCTTGGAACAGGAGAAAATCCAACTCAAGCTCGACCTGGATCTGGCCAAGCAGAACTTGAAGAAGGCTCAAGATGAAGTGAAAGTCATGGGAGGTGACGACTTGTCGACTGCATGCCTTCTTATTTTTTCCTTTCCATCTTTTGAACCGAATGAGTCCACTCAAACAGATGTGCATAGCGAAAACCGTCAACTCCAAGCTCGTCCGAGGAATGTTATTTCTTTAGACAAAATGAAGCAGGCTTTGGAGCAAAAGGACCTCATCTTGCGGGGGCGCAGAAGACGACGCGTGAGAAGACTGAACTTGCTGACAGGAAGCTGGCTTCAGTCGGTAAGTTGGAAGAGGAGAACGCCAAGCTGAAAACTGCTATTGATGAGGCAAAGAAAGAAGCTGCACAGATGAAGGAGGAGAAGGTGGTCTTGGCCGACAAAGTGGATGCTCTCACTCGGAAGAGGAATGAACTGGAGGCTTATCTGGGGGGTCTTGCTAAGAAGATGTTCCTCATGCTCGAAGGTACTTTTCCTCATCCGACTAGGTTCAAAAAACTTCTTCACCATGTTGCTGCCAATTCATCACTTTTCTTTGCATGCAGAGTTCTGTCAGAATTTTGAGGAGGAAACTGGGTGGATCAAGACGGAATTAGACCCCATCAACTCTCCTATCGGAGATGAAGCTGCAATGAACGTGCTGTGACTGGAATCTCGCCTTGCCAGCATTTTGAACTACATCGCTCGGCTGAAGGTTGCACTGACTCGGGTGGACAAGGAGCTATGGCCAGAGGACACTCTTCAGAATGACCTTGAGTCTCTAATGGCTCGCCTTAATGACATCCCTGGTCGAGTGCAAGCTTGGAAGAAGTCTGCTGCTCGTTGTGGAGCCGATGTGGCCTTATCACTCATTCGAGTCCACTATAAGGAGTCTAGGGAGGACAAGCTGAAGGCACTCCAGGTGACCAACACAAAGAAGCTCCAGTTTGAAGACTTTATGGAGACTTTCATCAATGCAGCCACTCGGATCGCTGACGGTATTGACTTGGACACCGTCGTCGAGCCAGCCAGCCCTCCTCCTGCCGAGTGAAAAACTTGATAACTTGACTTTATTTCCCTCAGAATGCCGAGTGATTTTGTAGTCGTTTAAACTCTTTCAGGCTTGATGCCCGAGTACTTCTGCTTGTGGTTTTGAACCTTGCTGGATTTATCCGAACTTGGTTGTTTTATTTGAACGCAATTGCTTTGTCTCTAATGTTTTTGGATTTTTTACTTAGGCAAATCTGAGATCGCAGCTAAGTCTCTGAGTGAGAGGATTGCTCTTCCCTCGGAGTAGACGTTGTACTTGTGGCGCAACTCAGAGTGCAACGAGACGTTGTACTTTTGGCGTAGCTCAGGGTGCACCTCGTTGTGTTTTTGAAACTTAGGCGAGTACTGGGTCGTAGCTAAGTCCCCGAGTGAGAGGGTTGCTCTTCACACGGAGAATGTTTTGAAACTTAGGCGAATCTGGTTCGCAGCTAAGTCCTCGAGTGAGAGGGTTGCTCTTCACTCGGAGAATGTTTTGAAACTTAGGCGAGTACGGGGTCACAGCTAAGCCCCCAAGTGTGAGGATTGCTCTTCACTTGAAGAATGTTTTGAAACTTAGGCGAGTACGGGGTCGCAGCTAAGCCCCCGAGTGAGAGGGTTGCTCTTCACTCGGAGAATGTTTTGAAACTTAGGCGAGTACGGGGTCGTAGCTAAGCCCCCAAGTGAGAGGGTTGCTCTTCACTCGAAGAATGTTTTGAAACTTAGGCGAATCTGGTTTGCAGCTAAGCCCCCCCCCCCCCCGAGTGAGAGGATTGCTCTTCACTCGGAGAATGTTTTGAAACTTAGGCGAGTACGGGGTCGCAGCTAAGCTCCCGAGTGAGAGGGTTGCTCTTCACTCGGAGAATGTTTTGAAACTTAGGTGATACGTCTCCGTCGTATCTATAATTTTTGATTGTTTCATGCCAATATTATACAACATTTACACACTTTTGGAAACTTTTTATATGATTTTTTGGACTAACCTAATGATCCAGTGCCCAATGCCAGTTCCTGGTTTCTGCATGTTTTTTGTATCGCAGAAAATCCATATCAAACAAAATCCAAATGCAATAAAATTTCACGGAGAACTTTTTTGGAATATATGTGATTTTTGGGAGTTGGAATAACCGCAAACGGAGGCCCACACAGCCCACAAGACACCAGGGCGCGCCAGAGGCCCCTGGCGCATGGTGGTGGGTTGTGCCCTCCTCGAGCATCGGTTGGAGATCTACTTCGGGCGCAAGGAAGCTTATATCCAGAAAAAAATCGTGTTAAAATCTCAGTGCAATCGGAGTTACGGATCTCCCGAAATATAAGAAACGGTTTTCGGCCAGATCGGGGAACGCAAAACAGAAGAGAATAGAGAGGGAGATCCAATCTCGGAGGGGCTCCCACCCCTCCGCCGCCATGGAGACCAAGGACCAGAGGGGGAACTCTCCTCCCATCTAGGGGGGAGGCCAAGGAAGAAGAAGAAGGAGGGGGGCTCTCTCCCCCTCGCTTCCGGTGGCGCCGGAGTGCCGCCGGGGCAATGATCGGGACGGCGATCTACATCAACAATCTTGCTACCATCAACACGAACTCTTTCCCCCTCTATGCAGCGGTGTAACACCCCTTCTCCCCGCTGTAATCTCTACTTAAACATGGTGCTCAACTCCTTATATTATTTCCCAATGATCTATGGTTATCCTATGATGTTTGAGTAGATCCGCTTTGTCCTGTGGGTTAATCATGATCTTAGTTGGTATGATTGTATATTTTATTTGTGGTGTTGTCCTACGGTGCCCTTCGTTCTCGCGCAAACGTGAGGGCCCCCTGATGACCCACAAGTATAGGTGATCTATCGTAGTCCTTTCGATAAGTAAGAGTGTCGAACCCAACAAGGAGCAGGAGGAAATGATAAGCGGTTTTCACCAAGGTATTCTCTGCAAGCACTGAAATAATAGGTAACAGATAGTTTTGTGATAAGATAATTTGTAACGAGCAACAAGTAACAAAAGTAAATAAAGTGCAGCAAGGTGGCCCAATCCTTTTTGTAGCAAAGGACAAGCCTGGACAAACTCTTATATAGAGAAAAGCGCTCCCGAGGACACATGGGAATTATCGTCAAGCTAGTTTTCATCACGTTCATATGATTCGCGTTCGGTACTTTGATAATTTGATATGTGGGTGGACCGGTGCTTGGGTGTTGTTCTTACTTGAAGAAGCATCCCACTTATGATTAACCCCTATTGCAAGCATCCGCCACTACAAAAGAAGTATTAAGGTAAACCTAACCATAACATGAAACAAGTGGATCCAAATCAGCCCCTTACGAAGCAACGCATAAACTAGGGTTTAAGCTTCTATCACTCTAGCAACCCATCATCTACTTATTACTTCCCAATTCCTTCCTCTAGGCCCAAATAATGGTGAAGTGTCATGTAGTCGACGTTCACATAACACCACTAGAGGAGAGACAACGTACATCTCATCAAAATATCGAACGAATACCAAATTCACATGACTACTAATAGCAAGACTTCTCCCATGTCCTCAGGAACAAACGTAACTACTCACAAAGCATATTCATGTTCATAATCAGAGGGGTGTTAATATGCATATAGGATCTGAACATATGATCTTCCACCAAATAAACCAACTAGCATCAACTACAAGGAGTAATCAACACTACTAGCAACCTACAGGTACCAATCCCAGACTTAGAGACAAGAATTGGATACAAGAGATGAACTAGGGTTTGAGAGGAGATGGTGCTGGTGAAGATGTTGATGGAGATTGGCCCTCTCCCGAGGAGAGGAGCGTTGGTGATGATGATGGCGATGATTTTCCCCTCCCGGAGGGAAGTGTCCCCGGCAGAACAGCCCCGCCGGAGCCCTAGATTGGTTCCGCCAAGGTTCCGCCTCGTGGCGGCAGAGTCTCGTCCCAAAAGCTTGCTTATGATTTTTCTTCGGACGAAAGACTTCATATAGCAGAAGATGGGCACCGGAGGGCCAACAGGGGGCCCACGAGGCAGGGGGGCGCGCCCAGGGGGTAGGGGGCGCCCCCCACCCTCGTGGCCAGGGTGTGGGCCCCCTCTGATATTTCTTCCGCTCAGTATTTTTTATTATTTCCAAAAATAACTTTTGTGGAGTTTCAGGACTTTTGGAGTTGTGCAGAATAGGTCCCTAATATTTGCTCCTTTTCCAGCCCAGAATTCCAGCTGCCGGCATTCTCCCTCCTTATGTAAACCTTGTAAAATAAGAGAGAATAGGCATAAGTATTGTGACATAATGTGTAATAACAACCCATAATACAATAAATATCAATATAAAAGCATGATGCAAAATGGATGTATCAACTCCCCCAAGCTTAGACCTCGCTTGTCCTCAAGCGGAAGCCGATAACGATAAATATGTCCACATGTTTAGAGGTAGAGGTGTCGATAAAATAAAATACGGACATGAGGGCATCATGATTATTCTCATAACAGCAACATATATGGATAATGTCATATGATTTCTTATGCTTAAGTAATAAGCTATTCACAATGCAAAGTATGAATCAGAAACTTTATTGAGAACCAACAAACTATAATCTCAGTCATTGAAGCAATTGCAATTTATCATAACATCAGAAAGAGTCTATGTCAGAGATTTTTAGCAAGTCCACATAGTCAACTATCATTTAGTCTTTCACAATTGCGAACACTCACGCAATACTTGTGGTTATGGAGTTTTAATCGGACACAGAGAAAGATAGGGGCTTATAGTTTCGCCTCCCAACCTTTTACCTCAAGGGTAATGTCAACAATAATAATTCATGTTAACTTACATCCAATTAGATATATGTATCAGGATCTTTCCAACACACTGTGCTTGCCAAAGGATAAAATGTAAAAAGGAAAGATGAAGATCACCATGACTCTTGCATAAGAAGATAATAAAAGATAGGCCCTTCGCAGAGGGAAGCAGAGGTTGCCATGCGCTTTCAGGGTTGGATGCACAAAATCTTAATGCGAAAGAACATCACTTTATATTGCCACTTGTGGTATAGACCTTTATTATGCAGTCCGTCGTTTTTATTTCTTCCACATCACAAGATCGTATAAAGCTTATTTCCTCAGCACCAATCAATCATACATATTTAGAGAGCAATTTTTATTACTTGCACCGATGACAACTTACTTGAAGGATCTTACTCAATCCATAGGTAGATATGGTGGACTCTCATGGCAAAACTGGGTTTAAGGGTATTTGGAAGCACAAGTAGTATCTCTACTTGGTCCAAAGAATTTGGCTAGCATGAGGGGGAAAGGCAAGCTCAACATGTTGGATGATCCATGACAATATACTTTATTTCAGATATAAGAAAACATAACCCATTACGTTGTCTTCCTTGTCCAACATGAACTCTTTAGCATGTCATATTTTAATGAGTGCTCACAATCATAAAAGATGTCCAAGATAGTATATTTATATGTGAAACCTCTCTTTCTTTATTACTTCCTATTAATTGCAACGATGACCAAAACTATGTTTGTCAACTCTCAACAACTTTTAATCATCATACTCTTTCTATGTGAAGTCATTACTCTCCATAAAATTAATATGATCTCTTTGTTTCTTTTTATTCTTTTCTCTTTTCTTTTATTCACTCAAGATCATAGCAAGATAATCAAGCCCTTGACTCAACACTAATCTTTATTATATATAGCTCACGGACTCGATTACATAGAGGGATCATAAAGCAAAACTCAAAACTAGATCATACCAAAACTTTTATTCTACTAGATCAAGATAATACTAAAAAGGATCAAACTAAGAAAAACGGTAAAGATAGGAGTGTGATGGTGATACGATACCGGGGCACCTCCCCCAAGCTTGGCAGTTGCCAAGGGGAGTGCCCATACCCATGTGATTATGTCTCCGTCCTCAGAAGTGGTGGTGATGGGGTTGTTGATGAAGTAGGCTTCTCGTCCATCTTCCAAGGCATGGGCTCACCATCATAGAAGGATGATCGAGTCTCCGGGATCCTCAAATCTGCAGCCAAACTCATTCTCTTGAATCTATATTCATACACACAGTTTTGGTTTTGTAGGTCATAGATTTGGGAGGTGCTCGATTTTCTCGTGGAGCTTGAAGATGGCCTCCCCAATGTCCTTGGCATCCAGCTTGTGGTTGTTGGTGAACTCCGCGATCATCATGTGATTGGAGTCAAGTCCACGCTCCACCATCTCCTGGCACTTGAAAACTTGTTGCTCCATTGCCTCGAGCCTTGTCTCCACGCTTCCGGTCTTCCTCGGTCCCTCAACATCGCGGATGTGCAGCACCCCCTCATGCATCTCAATGATTTGAGGGTGTTGCAGCACCTCTGCGAGGTAGGGGTTGATGACCTTCTCGAAGAACTTATCCTTGGGGGCACTTGGAGACGTCATGATGATCTAGATCTGTCAGAAAAACAACTCGAAACAAGAACAGAGGATATTTGCGTGATACAGGAGTCAAAACCTTCGGGAGATTATATAATGAATTTTTACCGACCGAAATATGTATCGTGCAAGAAAACGGAGTCCGGAGAGCGCACGAGGTGCCCGCGAGGCAGGGGGCGCGCCCAGGGGGGTAGGGCGCCCCCTCCACCCTCGTGGAGCCCCCCGTGTCCTTCCCGGACTGCTTCTTATTTTCTATTTTTCTAAATATTCCAAAACGGAAAAAAATTGCCATTAGAACTGTTTTGGAGTCGGTTTACTTACCGTACCACATACCTATTCCTTTTCGGAGTCTGAAACATTCCGGAAAGTGTCCCTTATGTATTCCTCCGGGGTCACGGTTTCAATAACATTGGTTTCAACATTTATGGGATTACCTGAGATATAATGTTTGATTCTTTGACCGTTCACCACCTTCGGATTTGTGCCTTCGAAAATGTTGATTTTTATGGCACCAGAACGATAGACCTCCTCGATAACGTAAGGACCTTCCCATTTAGAGAGAAGTTTTCCTGCAAAAAATCTTAAACGAGAGTTGTATAGCAATACATAATCACCTACATTAAACTCACGCTTTTGTATCCTTTTGTCATGCCATCTTTTAACTTTTTCTTTAAACAATTTGGCATTCTAATGGGCTTGGGTTCTCCATTCATCAAGTGAGCTAATGTCAAATAACCTCTTCTCACCGGCAAGTTTGAAATCATAGTTGAGCTCTTTAATGGCCCAATATACCTTATGTTCTAGTTCGAGAGGTAAGTGACATGCTTTTCCATAAACCATTTTATACGGAGGCATACCCATAGGATTTTTATATGCAGTTCTATAGGCCCATAATGCATCATCAAGTTTCTTGGACCAATTCTTTCTAGATCTATTAACAGTCTTTTGCAAAATTAATTTGAGTTCTCTATTACTCAATTCTACTTGACCACTAGACTGCGGGTGATAAGGAGATGCAATTCTATGATTAACATCATACTTAGCAAGCATTTTACGGAAAGCACCATGAATAAAATGTGAACCACCATCAGTCATTAAATATCTAGGGACTCCAAACCTCGGAAAAATAACTTCTTTAAGCATCTTAATAGAGGTGTTATGATCAGCACTACTAGTTGGAATAGCTTCTACCCACTTAGTAACGTAATCAACAGCAACTAAAATATGTGTATATCCATTAGAGGCAGGAAACGGTCCCATATAATCAAAGCCCCAAACATCAAATGGTTCAATAACAAGTGAATAATTCATAGGCATTTCTTGACGTCTACTAATATTACCAATTCTTTGACATTCATCACAAGATAGGACAAACTTACGAGCATCCTTGAAGAGAGTAGGCCAATAAAAACCGGATTGCAATACCTTATGTGCAGTTCTGTCTCCAGCGTGGTGTCCTCCATAAGCCTCGGAGTGACACTTGCGTAGGATCTGTTCCTGTTCATGCTCAGGTACACAACGTCTAATGACACCATCTACTCCTTCTTTATAAAGATGTGGGTCATCCCAAAAGTAATGTCTCAAATCATAGAAAAACTTTTTCTTTTGCTGGTATGTGAAACTAGGTGGTATAAATTTAGCAACAATGTAATTAGCATAATCAGCATACCATGGAGCAGTATGAGCAGCATTTATGACATTCAGTTGTTCATCAAGAAAACTATCATCAATAGGTAGTGGGTCATCAAGAACATTCTCTAACCCAAACAAGTTGTCTGCAACGGGGTTCTCAGCTCCCTTTCTATCAATAATATGAAAATCAAATTCTTGTAGCGGGAGAACCCATCTAATAAGTCTAGGTTTAGCATCTTTCTTTTCCATAAGATATTTAATGGCAGCATGATCAGTGTGAATAGTTACTTTAGAATCAACAATATAAGGTCTGAACTTATCACAAGCAAATACAACTGCTAAGAATTCTTTTTCAGTAGTAGCATAATTTCTCTGAGCATTGTCTAGAGTTTTACTAGCATATTGAATAACATTTAATTTCTTATCAACTCTTTGCCCTAGAACAACACCTACAGCATAATCACTAGCATCACACATAATTTCAAAGGGTAAATTCCAATCAGGTGGCTGGACAATAGGTGCGGAGATCAATGCTTTCTTAAGTATTTCAAATGCTTCTACACAATCATCATCAAAGACAAATGGTATATCTTTTTGTAATAAATTAGTCAGAGGCCGAGAGATTTTTGAGAAGTCCTTAATGAACCTCCTATAAAAACCAGCATGACCAAGGAAACTTCTTATACCTTTGATGTCCTTGGGACATGGCATCTTTTTAATAGCATCGACTTTAGCTTTATCAACTTCAATGCCTCTTTCAGAAATTTTATGCCCCAAGACAATACCTTCATTAACCATAAAGTGGCACTTTTCCCAATTCAAGACAAGATTAGTTTCTTCACATCTCTGCAAAACTCGATCAAGGTTGCTCAAGCAATCATCAAAAGAGGATCCATAGACGGAAAAATCGTCCATGAAAACCTCACAAATCTTTTCACAAAAGTCAGAGAATATAGCCATCATGCATCTTTGAAAGGTAGCAGGTGCATTACATAAACCAAAAGGCATACGTCTATAAGCAAAAGTACCGAAAGGGCAAGTAAAAGTGGTCTTTGATTGATCATCAGCTGACACAGGTATTTGAGAGAAACCAGAGTAACCATCTGGAAAGCAAAAATGTGTATGTTTGGATAATCTTTCTAGCATTTGATCAATAAAAGGTAAGGGGTAATGATCTTTTTTAGTAGCCTTATTTAATTTGTGGAAATCAATTACCATCCTATAACCTGTAATAATTCTTTGCGGGATCAATTCATCTTTATCATTAGGAACGACGGTAATACCTCCCTTTTTAGGGACACAATGGACATGACTTACCCACTGACTATCAGCAACGGGATAAATAATACCTGCCTCAAGAAGCTTTAGTATTTCCTTTCTTACCACTTCTTTCATCTTAGGATTCAGCCGTCGTTGGTGATCACGAACTGGTTTGGCATCTTTCTCCAAATTTATTTTGTGTTGGCATAGAGTGGGGCTAATGCCCTTAAGATCATCAAGAGTATATCCAATAGCAGCGCGGTGCTTCTTCAGAGTTTTCAATAACCTCTCTTATTCATGCTCTGAAAGGTTAGCACTAATAATAATAGGATATATCTTTTTCTCATCAAGATAAGCATATTTAAGAGTATCAGGTAACGGTTTAAGCTCAAACACGAGATCACCCTTGGGTGGAGGAGGATCCCCTAGGATTTCAACATGCAAATTGTGTTTCGGGATGGGTTCCTGTTTAAAGAATACTTCATCTATTTCTCTTCTTTCATTCATAAACATATCATTTTCATGGTCTAGCAAATATTGTTCTAAAGGATCACTAGGAGGTACGGCAATAGAAGCAAGACCAATAATTTCATCTTTATAGGCAATTCCTCTTCACGGTGTTGTCTACGAAATTTAGAGAAATTAAACTCATGATACATATCACCTAGACCAATAGTGACAACATCCTTTTCACAGTCTATCTTAGCATTAACAGTGTTTAAGAAGGGTCTACCAAATATAATGGGACAAAAGCTATCCTGTGGGGAAGCAAGAACAAGAAAATCAGCAGGATATTTAGTTTTCCCACACAAGACTTCAACATCTCTAACAATCCCAATTGGTGAAATAGTATCTCTATTGGCAAGTTTAATTGTGACAGCAATATCTTCTAACTCAGCAGGTGCAATATCATGCATAATTTCTTTGTATAAGTCAATAGGTATTGCACTAGCACTAGCACCCATGTCACATAAGCCATGATAACAATAATCTCCTATTTTAACAGAAATAACATGCATGCCTACCACAGGTCTATGTTTATCTTTAGCACAAGGTTTAGCAATTCTAGCAGTCTCATCACAGAAATAAATAACATGCCCATCAATATTATCAGCCAAGAGATCTTTAACAATAGCAATATTAGGTTCAACTTTAACTTGCTCAGGAGGTGTATAGGTTCTAATATTGCTTTTACGCACCACAGTTGAAGCTTTAGCATGATCTTTTATCCTAACAGGAAAAGGTGGTTTCTCAACATAAGCAGTAGGAACAATAGGATCACTGTAAGTGATAGTCTTTTCTTCAACTTTAATAGGTGCAGCTACTTTTACTTCTATGGGAGGATGATATTTAAACCACTTTTCCTTAGGGAGATGAACATGAGTAGCAAAGGATTCACAGAAAGAAGCTACTATCTCAGAGTCAAGTCCATATTTAGTGCTAAATTTATGGAAAACATCGGTATCCATAAAAGATTTAACACAATCAAACTTAGGTGTCATACCTGACTCCTTACCTTCGTCGAGATCCCAATCTTCAGAGTTGCGTTTAATTCTTTCCAATAAATCCCATTTGAATTCAATAGTCTTCATCATAAAAGAACCAGCACAAGAAGTATCGAGCATGGTGCGATTGTTATCAGAAAGCCGAGCATAAATTTTTTGAATAATCATTTCTCTTGAGAGCTCATGATTGGGGCATGAATATAACATTGATTTAAGCCCCCCCCCCCAAGCTTGAGCGATGCTTTCTCCTTCGCGAGGCCAAAAATTATATATATAATTGCGATCACGATGAACAAGATGCACAGGATAAAACTTCTGATGAAATTCCAATTTCAATCGTTTGTAGTTCCATGATCCCATATCATCACATAGCCTATACCATGTCAATGCATCTCCCTTCAAAGATAAAGGGAAGACCTTCTTCTTAATAACATCATCGGGCACACATGCAAGCTTAAATAATCCACAAACTTCATCCACATATATTAAGTGCTCATCAGGATGCATTGTTCTGTCTCCTGCAAAAGGATTAGCTAGCAGTTTTCTATCATACCCGAAGGAATCTCAAAGTAGACATTTTCATTTTCAGTAGGTTCAATAGGTTGAGGAGCAACTCTTGCTCTACTGGTCGGGGTGAAGATACCCCGAACAAGCCCCTCAGAGGATTACTTTCCATAGTAACAAGTGACAGTAAATTTCAGCACACTATATACATTTTTTCCTTACCAAATTCCACCTACCAAAGGCGCTTCACTCCCCGGCAACGGCGCCAGAAAAGAGTCTTGATGACCCACAAGTATAGGGGATCTATCGTAGTCCTTTCGATAAGTAAGAGTGTCGAACCCAACGAGGAGCAGAAGGAAATGATAAGCGGTTTTCAGCAAGGTATTCTCTGCAAGCACTGAAATAATAGGTAACAGATAGTTTTGTGATAAGATAACTTGTAATGAGTAACAGGTAACAAAAGTAAATAAAGTGCAGCAAGGTGGCCCAATCCTTTTTGTAGCAAAGGACAAGCCTGGACAAACTCTTATATAGAGAAAAGCGCTCCCGAGGACACATGGGAATTATTGTCAAGCTAGTTTTCATCACGTTCATATGATTCGCGTTCGGTACTTTGATAATTTGATATGTGGGTGGACCGGTGCTTGGGTGCTATTCTTACTTGAACAAGCATCCCACTTATGATTAACCCCTATTGCAAGCATCCGCAACTACAAAAGAAGTATTAAGGTAAACCTAACCATAACATGAAACAAGTGGATCCAAATCAGCCCCTTACGAAGCAACGCATAAACTAGGGTTTAAGCTTCTGTCACTCTAGCAACCCATCATCTACTTATTACTTCCCAATGCCTTCCTCTAGGCCCAAATAATGGTGAAGTGTCATGTAGTCGACGTTCACATAACACCACTAGAGGAGAGACAACATACATCTCATTAAAATATCGAACGAATACCAAATTCACATGACTACTAATAGCAAGACTTCTCCCATGTCCTCAGGAACAAACGTAACTACTCACAAAGCATATTCATGTTCATAATCAGAGGGGTATTAATATGCATATAGGATCTGAACATATGATCTTCCACCAAATAAACCAACTAGCATCAACTACAAGGAGTAATCAACACTACTAGCAACCTACATGTACCAATCCTAGACTTAGAGACAAGAATTGGATACAAGAGATGAACTAGGGTTTGAGAGGAGATGGTGCTGGTGAAGATGTTGATGGAGATTGGCCCTCTCCCGAGGAGAGGAGCATTGGTGATGACGATGGCGATGATTTCCCCCTCCCGGAGGGAAGTGTCCCCGGCAGAACAGCTCCGTCGGAGCCCTAGATTGGTTCCGCCAAGGTTCCGCCTCGTGGCGGCGGAGTCTCGTCCCGAAAGCTTGCTTATGATTTTTCTTCGTACGAAAGACTTCATATAGCAGAAGATGGGCATCAGAGGGCCAACAGGGGGCCCACGAGGCAGGGGGCGCGCCCCCACCCTCGTGGCCAGGGTGTGGGCCCCCTCTGATATTTCTTCCGCTTAGTATTTTTTATTTTTTCCAAAAATAACTTTCGTGGAGTTTCAGGACTTTTGGAGTTGTGCAGAATAGGTCTCTAATATTTGCTCCTTTTCCAGCCCAGAATTCCAGCTGCCGGCATTCTCCCTCCTTATGTAAACCTTGTAAAATAAGATAGAATATGCATAAGTATTGTGACATAATGTGTGATAACAGCCCATAATACAATAAATATCGATATAAAAGCATGATGCAAAATGGACGTATCACCCCCCTTAGTAGGGTGTTGCAATATGTTCATGGTTCGCTTATGGTGGGTTGCGAGAGTGACAGAAGCTTAAACCCGAGTAAGTGGGGTATGACGCACTACAAAAAAGACACTTCCGTGACATTTTGGGCCTAACGAAAAAAAATCTGTCATGCTCATGACACTTCTATGACGATAATTGTGACAAAACCCGGTATCATCATAGATGTGGTGGGCTCCTACTTCTGTGACAAAAAATCATGACAGAAAATGGGCTTTTCGTCCTGGGCGGGCCAGAGACGCAGCTGCATGACATTCTTTGGGCCGTGCATGATGGAAAAAACCATGGTAGAAGCGAGGACGAGGAAAATATCGGGGAGTTCCCGGTTACGGTGGGTGGTCGGGGGCCGAGCGATGCGCGTTTCTCTCGTACACGTATGCGCGTGTGTGCGAGGCGTTGCGCTCTAACTAAACCCAAGCGAGGCGTTGGGCTCTAACTGAACTCGAGCGATTGCACTAGCTACGTTACTGAACCCGAGCGATCGATCCCTTGCTGTTAACTGAACCCGAGTGATTTCTTCGCTACTGCTGCTAACTGAAGCCGATCGAACCCTGCTGCCTCCTTCCCTTGATGAACAGTGAGCGTTGATGGGGGTGTTTGGATGAACAGTTCCCGATGGGGGGTTGGATGAACAGGACCCCGTGGTGTTGCCGCTGGATAAACAGGACCCAGATCGAGCCGGTTGGGGGTGGATAAACAGGACCCCGTGTGTGGAGGGCTGGATGAACAGGACGACCCCGTGGATGGCTGGTTGAGCAGTAGCCGGTGGAGGGCTGGATGAACAGTAGCCTGTGGAGGGGTGGTTGAACAGGACCCCATGGAGAGGGCTGGTTGAACAGTAGCCGGTGAGGAGCGGTGGAGGCTGGATGAACAGTCGCAGGTGGAGGTTGGAGGAGGTCGACGGTGGATGAACAGTAGCCCGTGGAGGCTGGAGGAGGTCGATGGTGGAGATGAACAGTATCCCGTGGAGTCCCGTTTGCGGTATGCCACACCATTCCCGATGAACAGGACCCCCGTTTCGATAGTAGCGCTCCAACACAAGTCCATTTCCTCCGTTTTGCGGTACGCCACACCCCTCCCGATCAACAGGACCCCGTTTCGACCGTAGGAGGTCCAAGAGAAGTCTGTTTCCTCCGTTTTGCGGTACGCCAGATCCCTCCCGATGAACAGGATCCCGTTTCGACCGTGGCTGGTTGAACACAAGGCTGTTTCCTCCGTTCTGCGGTACGCCAGGCCTCGTTTCCACCGGCTGTTCCGTCCAAGCCGGTTGGCTCCTGATGAACACGACGTATTCCGTTGCCTCCCGATGAACATGGCGCATTCCGTTGCCTCCCCATGAACACGACAACGACGCAATTTTTCCGTTCCGACCCAGCCATGTACACGAGCCCTGGCCGTACGTATGCGCGAGTAGGCGTTCGAGACCCTGCCCGTATGTACGTACGTGGCCGTATTTACTTTCTTGCACCTTGGCCGTTGTACGTACGTGTACATGCTACGTGCGCACCTCTACTACAACACGTGCGCGCCTCTACTACGACACGTGCCCTTCCTTACACGGCCACGGTTCATCGCTGCAGCCTGCACACAGACCGATCGACTAGTATGTATGTACACGTTCGCGACCAGAATGACAACGCTACGTATGCTTCAACCAGGTGGGTCCTGACTGTCAGGCACTTCCTTCCGTGCGAAGACGTAGCTGGTGGGTCCCAGAAGTCAGGGGCAAACATTTTTTTCACAAAATACGGTGGCCCGTCCGGTGGGTCCCTGCTGTCAGGTGGAGGAATAATTATTTTGCGCGTAATAAGGAGGCACTTCCTTGCTGCTGCCGTGGACCCAGCTGTCAGCCTCTCCACATACAGTACTCTTCCGATGGAAGTCGTTCCTTGACCACGTTGACCATGCCGCACCGAGAGCACCAGGGTGATGGACAACGGCGAGGCCTAGGAAGGGGACACGTGGAGCCAGGGAAGACGCGGCAGTGGATGCCCACGCGGAGGGGAGTACGTGGGTTGACTGCTTCGGCTGCGGTGTGAGGCTGCCGTTGCTGGAGAATAACATGAGGTGTGGGTGAAGGGATGGCATGGCCAGCGGTGGCAGCATAGCCGGACACGGGAGGCAGGAGCAGGCGGCACGACCGACGCTGGTTTGGGCGGCTGGAGCAAGAAGACCAGAGGTTGAAGAAGCACTACGGCCCTTGGATGGACATCGTACGGTCACTGGAGCTAGAATCGTTCATATTGGCTAAGCTGACAAAGCCCTGTGTCCCCGTCATCTTAGTAGGCCCACAAGTCAGCCTCCCACTATGGTGGGTCCGAGCTAGCAAGGGGAGTATTCTTTTTTTTGTGCGTAATAAGGAGGCACTTCCTTGCGTGCGAAGATATAGCTGGTGGGTCCGACCTGTTAGCGGGGGGAATATTTTTTTCGCGAAATACACAGGCCCTTCCGGTGGGTCCCAGCTGTCAGGTGGAGGAATCATTATTTTGCGCGTAATAAGGAGGCATTTCCTTGTGTCGGTCCCTACTGTCAGCCTATTCCGATGGCTATTGTTTGTTGATCATGTTGACCTCGCCGCGCCGAGAGCACAAACGCGGTGGACGAGGGCGAGGCCCTGGAAGGGAACGACCCAGAGCCGGTGAAGCCACCACAGTGGATGCCCACGCTGAGGGGAGTACGAGCACTGACTGGTCGGCTGCGGGGTGAGGCTGACGTCGCCGGAAAATAACAGGATGTGCGGGTGGGTAGAGGGATGGCCTGGAGGCAGCACAACCAGCCACGGAAGGAGGGAGCAGGCAGTCCCACCGGCGCTGGTTTGGGCGGCTGGAGCAGGAAGATCAGAGATTGAAGAAGCACGGCGGCCGTTGGATGGACATCAAACAGTCACTGCTCTGTGTTGACTAAGTTGACAAAGCCTTGCGTACGCGTCAAAAAAAAATTAGGATAGCGTCATTGTCAACCTAGTAGGCCTAGAAGTCAACCTCCAAATCTGTGGAAAACAGCATACAACCCATTAGCCATTATTTTTAATAATTTACAACCCATTTGCTAATTCTTAAGGATATTTGAAGCCCATATTCTTTTTATTAGCATTACAAACCATATATTCTGGGCACTGCTAAAAAAATTCAACGAAGTTTTGCATATTTCGGTGGGGTCCGAACTCTTTTAATCACGAAATTTCGAGTCACATTAAAAATAATTTTTAAAAATTATATCAAAATAAAATTCAAAAAACAATTCTCCGCAAAAAAATGAATGAAATTTAAAATCTTAACTAGCAAGATGCCCGTGCGTTGCACGGAACATGAAGATGCATTTGTATGAGTAGTTTATCTTGTGGGAGAAAAGATGATATTTTAATGTAATTGCCAGTTGGCTTTGGTTTTTATAAGAGTAGAGAGTAGAGAAATCCAGAAAAAATGATATTTTAATGTAATTGCCGGTTGGCTTTGGTTTAAAAATTTACAGCCCATTTCTTACAACTTATAGCCCATTTTCTGGGGAAGCCCATTTCTTAGTACTTACATCCCTCCTCGTCTTGAAAGATTTGCAGCCTAGCAGGGCTGAGAAAAGCAAGTAGGCCTCGGTTTTGGTATTCTCCAAAAAAATAACTGGGCTAGCCATTTTCAGAAAGAAAAAAGATATCAACTGGGCTCATCATGTACTTAAATAAAAGCGTAAGCGTGGGCTAGACGGGCCACAGCCCCCGCACAGGGCGTGGTTGTGCTCCGTCTCTGAAACTAAAAAACAACTGGGCGAGTTGCTGGGTCCCTGGTGTTATCTGCTCGTTGTGTAATTTTCTCGTTTATTGACTACATTGACAATGGCGTGGGACCTAGTTGTCAAACAGTTAGGAGGAAGTATTTTTTTGGCTTGTAATAACGAGGCACCTGCTTGCGTAATGCAATGACCCTAGTGGGTCCTTACTGTGAGCCTCTCCACGTACAGTCATCTCCTGATTCCTCTTGGTTGTTGACCATGTTGACAACGCCAGACGGCAGCTGGCACAGAGAGCGAACCAAGGCGGAGAATGACGGCGAGGCCTCGGACGGGAACGAACAGCAACCGTGGAAGATGCGGCAGTGTAGTGGCAGGTGGAGGGGAGTACGAGGGCAACAACATGCAACTCAAGCTTACAAACGGTACAAAAAGCCCAAGGATTAATTGTTCATCAAATTTTTAGACAAAACCCAGATTGAACATGGCAGTAACATCTAACCCAACCACTCTTTTTCGCAGTCACAAACAAATGGATCGGTCTGATCCATAAAATCAACATCCTGTGCAAAAATATATATTTCAGGATGACTACGACTTGTTGTAAATAGAAGCCGAGCACGTTTAGAAGCCCATTTGTCCACGTGAAACTTCTTTTTTGCTGTTCAACATGTCCGTCCATGAGAAATCTCTTACTGTAAAACTTAAGCCTCATGGACAATATTAACCTCGCATTCAACAGGAAGAATGTGACAAAGCTTCTGTTTGCCTGGTTGGATGCATATCTTTCCATCGTTATTGTCCTCAAACGAATGTCATGAGAACTGAGAAAATCCTGGTGCTTATTATGCCACCAATTGGTTATACGTTTTTCTCCATGTGGTTGCAGTACCTAAGTAGACATGAAGATTTGAAAATAGTTAAGGTCTGAAAAAGGAGTATGTCGAAAGAGCAACAGCTAAACGGTTAATTCTAGTACAATATATACGGTCTTTCAATGTGCATGAAATCATCACCTTTATATATAAATTCTCCAGAGACCAAAAGCATCGCCGCAAGCCAATAATTATGTTCAGATCATAACTAAACATTCCGATATATAGGATCTTGAAAGAATCCAGCAGCATTGATAGGCTATCCATGGACGAACTCTTCATTGAGCACATAACATAATATTAGTACCCAAAGTGTACTCCAAGATGATATAAAACTTATGCGCACAAATGAAAAATGCAGCTTATGATTAAAAATGTGTAGATGATAATATACGTACCTGAAAAAGTGTGGAGCCAAACACCAACTTGTTGTGATCATCAAACGGAGCACTAATTAGACCACTAATTAGACCCAAGGTCTCCAGTTTGGGCGCAGAGACGATAGTTATTTGTGAAGGTTTATAACAATTATGAAGGAGCAACCTTTGAAGTGAAGGGGCATCTTCGATGATGAGCTGTTGTCCTTCAAAACAAATTCCAATGCTTTTAAGGTGAGGCGACTTTATTTGGAGAAAACTGATAGGGATTTCTATTCCCAAAACAATCAACAAGTGCTCCAGGGCAGGGCAACTGGAGTGGATGATGCTGTGTAGTGAGGCCTCCGACAGATAAACCACCACAAGCGAAAGTTTTTTTTAGCAGTGGGAGTCGAAGCATTTGTACCAGATCGTCTGGTAGATGGCACCGCGCGAAGGTGGCGGTGTGGAGAGAGGAGGAAAACCATGAGATGGACAACTGTGGTGTGGGCATGAATTCTTGGTGTGTTCGTGGTATGAAACTTTCGTGGTAATTGTATAACTCAAACTGCTGGAGTTTTCCGAATTCAGGGGATGTCAGCCAAGCGTCCACCGCGCCGGGTATGGATAGCAGGTAGCGTGTCGGGATGCAGAGGCGTTGAACGGGGCCCTGCTAGTGAGAGGAGACGATGGCTCTGAGGAGATCAAATTCAGGAAGGGCAGATATCTGACGACAGTCGAGATTGAGGGGCGCGGTACGCCATAGAGGGCGCCACCGAGTTGAGAGGACTTGTGTGCGGCAGCAATCCTTGGTGGGGAGAAGCGAGATGATTTCCTCAAGGATGACGTCCGGGAGATCGCTGATGCGGTCCACCGGAGATTCTACCGGTTCCTCACATCCGGGTAGGGGGGGGCTCGCTGCTTCTCCCTGCGCTGCCGGGTGCGGGATCTACAACCGGCATCGCCGCTAGCGGGAGCCTCATCTTCTTGGCGCTGGGACCAGCCGACTCCATTTTCCTTGTGGGCATCGTGCCGAGCTCACGGGTTTGAGCAGAGTAGCCAGAGACGAGCCTAGTGGCAGTGCGAGTGGGGAAGAAGGAGGGCTGAGGTTTTCTGTAGGAGTGGAAGAAGAGGAGCAGGCGTTTTCTGTACGAGTGAGGAAGAAGGTGAGCGGGGGTTTTCTGGACGAGTGAGGAAGATGGGGAGCGGGGGGAATTGGGGGGAGACGGAAGCGGGAGAGCGAGCTGCAATATACCGAAGCTTGTCCCAATTCGGCCAAAAAATTTACCGAAGCATGTTGGTCCCATGTCATGACACCATGCCAAGTTTCATGATTTTCAGGCGTGTTTTGGATTTACAGGAATTAAAAAACCAAGTTTCTCAATCTTTTCGGGCGAGCCACGATGCCCAGATGTTTGAATTTCATTCTCATCTCTTGCATGGGACCTATAAATTCACCCAAGGACACACATGTAATTTTTCAAACAACTTTGGTGCACTGGAGCATGTGCTTGTAGTTCAAATTTGAATTGTGCACATTAAATGCCCAGAAACTCAATTAATGCATAAAATTGCCAAACGAACCCGAAATAATTTCAAAATTTAGCACGATACTTTTATTTGGTCTAATCTGCCTGTGTAAAAAAATTAAGGCGGGAGAAGGCAGTATACGTATCTTAATTCGCACACGGAGGTGACACGTTCCCTCTCGGAACCACGAGCTTCTTGAGAGAAGCTCCGGTTTGCAAGAAGCTTACACCAAAGCCTGTCCCAATTCGGCCAAAAACTTTACCGCAGCATGTTGGTGCCATGTCATGACACCATGCCAAGTTTCATGATTATCAGGCGTGTTTTGAATTTACAGGAATTAAAAAACCAAGTTTCTCAATCTTTCCGGGCGAGCCACGACGCCCAGATGTTTGAATTTCATTCCCATCTCTTGCATGGGACCTATAAATTCACCCAAGGACATACATGTGATTTTTCAAACAACTTTGGTGCACTGGAGCATGTGCTTGTAGTTCAAATTTGAATTATGCACATTAAATGCCCAGAAACTCAATTAATGCATAAAAATGCCAAACGAACCCGGAATAATTCCAAAATTTAGCATGATACTTCTATTTGGTCTAATCTGCCTGTGTAATAAAATTAAGGTGGGAGAAGGCAGTGTATGTATCTCGTTTCGCACATGGAGGTGACACGTTCCCTCTCGGAACCACGAGCCTTCTTGAGGGAAGCTCCGGTTTGCAAGAAGCTTACACCAAAGCTTGTCCCATTTCGGCTAAAAAAATTACCGCAACATGTTGGTGCCATGTCATGACACCATGCCAAGTTTCATGATTTTCAGGCGTGTTTTGGATTTACAGGAATTAAAAAACCAAGTTTCTCAATCTTTCCGGGCGAGCCACGACGCCCAGATGTTTGAGTTTCATTCTCATCTCTTGCATGGGACCTATAAATTCACCCAAGGACACACATGTGATTTTTCAACCAACTTTGGTGCACTGGAGCATGTGCTTGTAGTTCAAATTTGAATTATGCACATTAAATGCCCAAAAACTCAATTAATGTATAAAAAAGGCCAAACGAACCCGGAATAATTTCAAAATTTAGCATGATACTTCTATTTGGTCTAATCTGCCAGTGTAAAAAAATTAAGGCGGGAGAAGGCAGTGTACGTATGTTGTTTCGCACACGAAGGTGACACGTTCCCTCTCGGAACCAAGAGCCTTCTTGAGGGAAGCTCCGGTTTGCAAGAAGCTTACACCAAAGCTTGTCCCAATTCGGCCAAAAAAATCACTCAAACATGTTGGTGCCATGTCATGACACCATGCCAAGTTTCATGATTTTCAACCATGTTTTGGATTTACAGGAATTAAAAACCAAGTTTCTCAATCATTCCGGGCGAGCCACGACGCCCAGATGTTTGAATTTCATTCCCATTTCTTGCATGGGACCTATAAATTCAACCAAAGACACACATGTGATTTTTCAACAAACTTTGGTGCATTGGAGCATGTGCTTGTAGTTCAAATTTGAATTATGCACATTAAATGCCCAGAAACTCAATTAATGCATAAAAATGCCAAATGAACCCGGAATAATTCCAAATTTAAACACGACACTCATGTACTAGTTGCATGTTCACTGTACGTAAATGTTCTAGCAATTCAAACACCGGCCTTTCCCTCCGTAACACCATTTTGTCTTTCAAAACATAATGAAAAAATCAGGTATACCACAAATAGTTTACTAGAAAGAATCGTGTGGGATGCAATATAAAATATCTTGGCGCACTGTCTTGTCTGGCTTACGCAGGAAGCTTCGTCGTCTACAGTCCACCGCCCCTGCTTGAGCCACACCTGCGCGCCAGTTTCTTGCGGCACCGAGCGATTTTTTTTGCTACCGCGGAAATATCTTCTCCCCGCCCCCTCCCTCCTACCGAAAGCCACATTTCCACTGTTCCTCCTTGCTTTCCAAGTTCAAACCTTCACTGCTGCTTACTGGCAGCTCAGCCTCCTCGCCAGCGACCCTTCTTCTTGTAGCACCACCTCCTTGCCGGCTACCCTTCTTCTTGCAGCGTCGCCTCCTCGCTGTCGACCCATCTTCTTGCAGCGCCGCCTCCCCGCCGGCGACCCTTCTTCTTGTTGCGCGGCCTCCTCGCCGCCGACCCTTCTTCTTGCTGTGCGGCCTCGTCGATATGGTCAAGCAATCCACACCCCACCCACACCATCCTCCTCCTTTCCCGTCCCACATGCCCCGACCGACGGAGCGACACCTTCCACCGAAATCACTGCCCCCTCCTCCAATTAAGCGCCGCCCACAGCCATTTTGCACATAGTATAACATGGAGCTCAGTAGCATGCGGCCGCACGTGCGAACGAGGTCGCTATGGCTGCCATGCGTGTCGACCCCCAGACCTTGGAGGAGCACATCGTCTTCGAGGCCACCGTCGACACCGCCACGCGGTTGTCTACTTTAAAATACAGTTCGTGATGTTTTCTCGAGGCCACCGCCAGTGCCTTCTAGTGATTTGTCCTCTGTAATGTTAATATGCAATCTGATGTTCAGTTAACAGTTTGGTCCTCTGAAATGTAATGTTCAGTTAACACTTTGGTCCAACAATTGCTACATTTTGTAGTACTGTTCTCAAGCATTCTTTGTTTTGTTAACTGTCTTATCTTCTAGTACATGTTTCTATTCTGCAATGTCGTGCTCAGTTAACTATTTTGGTTCATTTGGTCTGTTGTCCATTTAACTGTTTGGTTTAGTTCTGCAATTTGATTTTCATTTGTTGTGGGTACAATTTTGTATTGTTATGCATGTGACACCAATCGAATTTGGCTGTACTCAATACATATTCTACTGATAGTATGGCAACTCTCAGTTAACCTGATCAAGATCTTCCTTATGTGTGTTGCAGGGAAACAATGGGAGACACTGCGGTTTACCATCGAGGTTTGTTCAAGCAGGGTCCTTTGGCTAATAGCACATTATTGTGCAGTTGCAGGAATCATTCTAATATTTAGGTTTCTTACAATTTGGTCTTGCACATGTAGATCCTACTGTCAGAGGCTTAGACCCACTGTTCGACCCATTTTGCATATGGGGATCAAGTCAAGAAACTCAGAAAGATTGTTAGGATGAAGAAACTTGCGACGAATAACAGCAAGATCTTTGTTTGCACAATGAAGAAGACATCAGTCAACTATAGGATGGTGCCAACTCTTTTACCTTGTTTTTACCCCTTGCACCATTTCAAAATTTACAACAGCGATTTATGCATAGGTTTGTTTTCAGTACTTTTCAAAGCAGTTCACCGATGATTACCTCTCAAACCACCTGCATGGTCAATAGGCGAGGAAGGTATTCATTCAATACCCATAGTACAATATTGAAGTCTTGCTGAAGAGGACGGAGGTTGGGCGGGCAATTATCCATAGCCACTAGCCTAAAGTTGCAAGGACATTCAACATCACTGAAGGCTCAATATTTGCCTTCCGCTTCTGCAGTTTCCCAGATGAGATTCATCTGTCTATTTACCGTGTATGGTGCTACTTTCCAAAGGTTTTTGATGTTGTATGTGAAACTTGGTGCTGTTGTGTAATGGCGTAACTGAGTACCGAAGCTATCTCATGTAATTCGATTATGAAATCCTGGTTGCTTTTATACGGATATGAAATATTTGGCGTGTTTTATAAGAAATATCAATTTGATTAGTACATGGATTATCAATAATAGGCTAATTACCCTGCTTATTGGGGTTTTCTATTGCAAACGGTTACTCAGACAGCACCGTGGGCGATGAACTCAAACAACCCGCACGGTTTCTAGAAAGTAGGCGTGTTCGATCAACTAACAATCACACACGGCTTTCGGCAGCGAACTGTTTGCGCTAGGCCACCTTGCACAAACGTTTCCACACAAAGAACTGTGTGTGATATACATGCCTACGGAAATGTTTTTCTAGGATTCACCATGTGGGATGTACATACCTACGGAAATGATTTTCTGGGATTCACCGTGTGGGATGTACATACCCACGGAAATGATTTTCTGGGATTCACCGTGTGGGATGTACATACCTACAGAAATGATTTTCTCGGATTACCGTGTGGGATGTACATACCTATGGAAATGATTGGGTTTCGATGCCTCGCTTGATCGCACACGGCCCCAGCCTGGGTCCCAGGAGGGCCTATCCTTGACAATTTCTGGGTTGTGTGGGAAGGACCCCGCTATCGCCCACACTCACTTGGCGACGGTTCCAAATGCCGTTGCGGAAAGGGGTTAAAAACCGTTTGTTTAGCACGTCGCTATACCAGTGAGTAGCTGGGAGTTGATAATGATTTATCTGGGATATCAACATAGCGTTAAAATGATTGTGATGTAGTATGATGACGTGGTATCCTCCTCTGAATGTTCGAGTGGCTTGACTTGGCACATGTTCATGCATGTAGTTGAGTCAAAAGCAACATAGCCTCAATGATATTTATGTTCATGGTGTTCATATCCTACTCATGCTAGTGTCCAATGTTACTTATGCATAATGCCTGGTTATGATCGTTGTTGCTCTCTAGATGGCCGCTTCTCAATCTTAATTGCTAGCCTTCGCCTGTACTAAGTGGGAATTCTCCTTGTACATCAAAAACCTTGAACCCAAAGTTATTATATTCCATACAAGTCCACCATACCTACCTATATACGGTATTACCCTGTCGTCCTAAGTAAATTTGCATGTGCCACCTCTAAAAACTTCTAAAAATTATCCTTTTTGTGTGCCTGGATCGTTCATGGAACGACAGGTGGTCGATATCTTCCGTGCTAAGCATGTTATTCTCAGGTCGAGTGTTTATTCACTCGCCATCGCGCGAGGAAATGGGCGGTATTAGGGATGCCCAGCCCCAAACTGCAAATATGAAAAAGAGTTCATCTCTTGAATAATCAAACAAAAACTCCCAATGGTGTCAAAACCTTTACTTTTATCGCTTGGGAACCGCCACTAGCATGCTTAGCATGGAAGATGTTGATAACTGATGGTCATGAAGTGAATAAGAAGGGTGCATGTCTCAAAATATCATTTATCTCTGTTTTAAAAATTGAGCTCTGGCACCTCTGCAAATCACTGCTTCCCTCTGCGAAGGGACTATCTATTTACTTTTATGTTGTGTCATCACCTTCTCAAACAAGCGCCAGAAGCTGAGTAGAGCACAGCTGTCATGATTTATGCATTGTGTATAGCTCATGTTGGGTGCATCATGACTGGATCTTTTCTACCATGAATTACAATGTTTAGTCGCTGCTTGAACTTTGGAGGTGCTCTGCATTTATGTATTGCGGTCTCAGAAAGGGCTAGCGAGATACCACTATTGTCATATTATATCATGGTTGTTTTAACAACATGTTGCTGTTTGAGATATCTTATTATTGCTCGCTAGCTGATTATGTCATTGATATCAATCATTATAATCTTTAAGAGTTATTATTGACATGGTTAGTTATAATGCTGGCTGAAAACTTGGGTGATGTTTAAGCTTATTTATGCAAACAAGAGCAAAAGAGTTCGTAAAAGTTTTTCTTTCCCACTTTCAGTTTATCAACTGAATTGCTTGAGGACAAGCAAAGGTTTAAGCTTGGGGGAGTTGATACGTCTCCAATGTATCTATTTTTTCTCACGCTTTTTCCTCTTGTTTTGGACTCTAATTTGCATGATTTGAATGAAACTAACCCCGGACTGACGCTGTTTTTAGGAGAACTACCACGGTGTTGTTTTTGTGTAGAAATAAAAGTTCTCGGAACGGAACAAAACTTTGCGAGGATTTTTTATATCAATAATAAGAATTTCTGGAGCCAAGACACACCAGAGGGGCCCCTGGTTGGTTACAACCCACCAGGGCGCGCCCCCTCTCCTGGCGCGCCCAGGTGGGTTGTACCCACCTAGTGGCCCCGCTGACGACCCCCCTGATACTATAAATTCACATTATTCCAGAAAAAAATCAGGGAGAAAGAATTATCGCGATCCACGGGATGGAGCCGCCGCCAAGCCCTGTTCTTCCTCGGGAGGGCAGATCTGGAGTCCGTTTAGGGCTCCGGAGAAGGGGATCTTCATTCTTCGTCATCACCAACCAATCTCCATCGTCAATTCCATGATGCTCCCCACCGGGAGTGAGTAATCCCTTCGTAGGCTCGCTGGTCGGTGAGGAGTTGGATGAGATTCATCATGTAATCGAGTTAGTTTCGTTAGGGCCCGATCCCTAGTATCCACTATGTTCTTAGATTGATGTTGCTATGACTTTGCTATGCTTAATGCTTGTCACTTTGGGCCCGGGTGCCATGAGCTCAGATTTGAACCGTTTATGAATTCATCATTACATCCATGTTTTAGATCCGATCTTGCAAGTTATAGTCACCTACTACGTGTTATGATCCGGCAACCCCGGAGTGACAACAACCGGGCCCACTCCCGGTGATGACCGTAGTTTGAGGAGTTCATGTATTCACTATGTGTTAATGCTTTGTTCCGGTTCTCTATTAAAAGGAGGCCTTAATATCCCTTAGTTTCCTTGGACCCCGCTGCCACGGGAGGGTAGGACAAAAGATGTCATGCAAGTTCTATTAATAAAGCACATATGACTATTTACGGAATACATGCCTACATTATATCGATGAACTGGAGCTAGTGTTGTATCACCCTAGGTTATAACTGTCACATGATGAATATCATCCAACAAGTCACCGATCAAATGCCTACGAATTTATCCTATATTGATCTTGCTACAAATTACTACTATCACTGTTACTATTACCGTTGCTGCTGTCACTACTATCAAAACTATCAAACTACTTTGCTACTGATCACTTTGCTGCAGATAATTAATCTCCAGGTGTTGTTGAATTGACAACTCAACTGCTAATACCTTCAAATATTCTTTGGCTCCCCTTGTGTCAAATCTATAAATTTGGGTTGAATACTCTACCCTCGAAAACTGTTGCGATCCCCTATACTTGTGGGTTATCAATTTTATATAATTTCATAAGTCCTTGGTTGATTTCCACCTTCGAATGCACTGCTTGTTTGCTCTCCACACGTGACAGGATCATTCCGCACTGCAATCAGCAAGTCAACGTACGAATAAGCTTATTTCATCTTGCGGTGGTCATTGTACCTAGTTACGAATGTAGGAATACCTGGAGCACCATGAGGTTAGCTGACAGCAGGTAGATGCAGCCATATAAATTTTGTGCGGTGCTACCAAAATTGAGGTTTGTATCCCTTCCCGTTATGAGAATTCTTCTTGAAGTTGGTAGAATGTGACGGCTTGTTCTTTGCATCAAACTTGCCTTTCCCCTGAGATTTGTTCTTGTTGTTTTGGGCCTGGTTGGGCTGGAAGTTCTTCTCGTGTACCATGTGGGCACTAGAAGCTCCCTCAGCGACCCGAGCACGTGTGTCTTTTGCTCTCGCCTTCTCTTCAAAATCAAGAGTGCTAATGAGATCCGAAACGGAAAACTCATGTCTCTTGTTTTTCAGAGAAGTAGCAAAATCGTTCCACTAAGGTGGAAGCTTGGCGATGATGGTCCCAGCAACAAATTTGTCCTTCAACACACACTTAAAGTACTCAAGTTCCTTAGTGAGTGACTGTATCTCATGAGTCTGCTGAACAACAAATCGCTCATCAGTCATCTTGTAGTCACATAATTGCTCCATGACGTACAACTCGTTGCCAGCGCCCGAGGCCCCAAACGTGGCCTCGAGCGCAGCCCACATGTCTTTGCCGCTGTCAAATAACATATATGAATCCACAATGGAATCGTCAATAACACTCAGCAGGGCGGCTTTGAAGAGGGTATCCATGTTCTCAAAAGCTTCTTGCTGTGTAGGATTAAGATCGCCCTCAGACTTACCCTTAGCGGCGTCATAGCAGTACATGATCTGAAACCAATATACTACTCTTATGCGCCACCTTTTATATTGCACCCCCTTAAAAGTAGGCGTCTTCAAAAGCACAGCAAAACCACTCGGAGTAAATTGCCTATAATCAGGTTTTTGGATTGGATTGTTGAATATATGAGTAATTTACTATGAGATTTAATCCGAATCAACAGTAAATAGATCATGACGACAATTGCAAAGATCAAAGTAATGATGTGGACTAAACCAGGAGGACAGAATCACATACTATACAACGGGAGCAGAACCGCTGTGGTTGATGTTGTCACTCATGTCGTTGATGAAGAGGTTACCGAGGTCGGGGAAGAAGGCTGTCATTGAGGAAGTCGTCCCTGGCAGCAGTCACAGGAGTGTGCTCCCCAAAAACCTGATCGCCCCTCTCCCGTACAGGATCATGAACGGCGGGGTTCAGAGGACTGTTGTCCCTTCTCGCGGTGCACGCCGGAAGGAGGGCTGGAGAAGAATTGCGTGGCGGCGCTAAAATCTAGAACGGCGCAAAACCATATGATACAACGGCGGCTAGGGTAGAGCCTGTCAGGTCGGTCGTGCGAGTAAGACCAAGTATAATAGTAGGCCTTTGGCCCAAACCCCACGTCCAAGTCAATAATAGCCCCACTATCCAAAAGAATCAGAAACAGTTGAGTAATTAAGGCGTCTGTTAATTATTAATTAATGACTTAATAAATTTTCCGACCAACAAATATATAGACCATGTGGATAGCTTTTGTCCTTGGACAGGCTCATTCCCGAAGAGCGCACGTGTAGGTTTCCATTATCATGCTCATGCAAATGCTAGAATAGATCACATTGTAAAGTGGTGCAACTCACACTCACCTAGCAGTATGGGACTAAACTTTAGTCCCACTCACACTACACTTAGAGCATGGTTAATAGTATAGCCAACATCCGGCTATATGAAGTTGACACATCATCTAGGACCAACCTAATAGCCTGCTAGTATAATAGTTAGTCCCTTTAGTATAATACTATATCATTAATAATGGCCCCACATTTTGTCTCACAAAGTATGTTGGAGCTCTTGCTACAACCGGCTACAAGTTTACAACCCGCTTCTCTTCTCTCTCCTCTTCTCTCTCCTTCAACTAAGCACAAATACTATATTTAAATCCTTATAGCCTGCTTATGTCATCTAATTGTAGTACTTGCTCTAAAGTTACTCTCCACTATGTAGTCTGAAATGCCGGATGTGCAGCGGGCGGTGCCCTCAGTGGGCGTGCCGCTTCAACGGCGGAAGCAGTGAGAGGTCGCGGCGCCCTGACTTACCATCAATGTGGAGCGGCGGGCTCAGCTGGCGCCGGGCCGGAAGCGCGCGTGGGAGGGGGGAGGGTTTTTTGATGGGCCAAGAAGGTGAGAAGCCAACTTGGGATCGGTCCGGACGGGGAAATATCATGTACTCCCATACTCACTAGTTTCATGCATATGACACTAGTCTGTGTTACTACTCCCTCCTTTCCGGTTTATAGGGATTATCTCAAAATCTTAGTTTTTCCATTTTATAAGGATCACTTTGGTTGTTCCCCATCACAAGTTTAGATTTCAAGGTGTATTAAATAATTGCATGCAAGTATTAATAGAAAATTATCACGTGAGCTGCCTCTTCATCCAGAAATGAGCTCCACCGTGTACCCGTGTGCATGTGTTAGGGAATGAGGCATAGAGTACATGCGTCCGTGTGTGCAATTTTTCTCTTCGTGCACGTACTCCTTTTTTTGTGGGTGATTCTTGCACGTACTCGTCCTACGTTGGTGACCGTTGGTGAGTCTCAATTATCTCTACATCTCAACATGTACATGTACATCTGCATCTACGTCTACACTACATCTACATCTACATCTACATCTACATATACCTCTACTATAGTACAACAAGTTTTAAACATGAGACCAGCCATTTTCTTGCATGACACGACCAGCCCGTATCGCTTCTTGCTCCTCGTCTCTCTCAAAGTGCGTCCGGCAGGCGATTTTGCTGTCGATTGAGGTCGGTTCGCTCACACTCGGTCCCACATGTTATAAATCTAAAAAGAATACTCTGACTAGCGGACCATTGAAAGAAGTTATTTTTTCACCCTCAAATGTAAGTTGATGGACAAATAACCCCCAAAGTCAAATTTGGTACGATTTTTACCCTCAAATATCTAAAACCGGGTATATCACGGTTTTACTGTTCACATGTTAGAGTTTAGGCGGTTTTGATTGTTGACTAGGAATTGACTAATTATTTAGACTAATGAAATGGCAACGACGCCGTCGGAAGCCGCGGATGTCGTCGGAGATGTACCCAATGGACCCCGACCTTCCCTATGAGGAGAGGAGATCATGCGGGTGCCTTTCAAGCTCAAGGGGTCGTCGGGCTACCTCGTTGGCTCGTCGCCCGCCTCATAGTGGGAGTAACTTAGGTAGTAACATAGCGGACTCTAATTTTTTTTGCTTATGTGGCATGTAGTTAATGAGGAGAGAGACGTTTAGAGTAACATAGTAATATGTTACTCCCTCCGTCCGAAAATACTTGTCATCAAAATGGATAAAAGGAGATGTAGCTAGAATTAAAATACGTCTAGATACATCATCTTTTATCCATTTTGATGACAAGTATTTCCAGACGGAGGGAGTACAATATAAGTTACTCCCACTATGACCAGCCTTGGCCTCTCCCAGTGCTCCACCATGTATAGCTGCTAAGCCTACCATGTAGGCATAAAATATGATGTGGCAAGTTAATTAAGAAGAGAGAGACTAGTTTGGTGACCCCAGGAAGAAACGGTGCTAAGCGCGTGTGCCTAGGTGGAAAGACAGTTTTGAGTCTATAGCTAATTAAATGAAGCAAGCTTAGCAACAACAAACTAAGCAACTATGCATTGGAGACTTGAGTTGCTAAGCCATTTAATGCACTTAGCACCTCATCTAAGCACATTTGCATTGGAAGAGGTCTTAATTCCATACGGTATCATAATATGATATTCAACCCTCTCTTTCTTCATTTAATTCTACGCCACCTCATAAAATTTGTCTACTACTAGTTGGCATGCATGATACTACTTATAATACTCCCATTACAACCAGCCTGGTAGAATTAAAATACCTAATCTAAATGGTCGCCGCCCGATCTCTTTGTCCTCCTCCAGCATCCGGCAAAAAAATAATCATGCAAGACATCGGCTGTACTCGCCGGCGTCGCCTCGGCGGTGGCCTTCATGGGATACAATCGGCGGCGTCCTCCTGTGTTCTACTTCTCCTCGATGATGGCGGCGGGCGGTGATACGTCTCCAACGTATCTATAAATTTTTATCGTTCCATGTTGTTTTGTTATCAATCTTGGATGTCTTATAATCATTTTATAGTCATTTTATATCATCCAGCCGCCACAGAGTCCAGAACCACCAGATCCAATCTAGACACCATCTCGGATGGGGTTCACCACCTCCATTGGTGCCTCTCCGATGATGCGTGAGTAGTTCTTTGTAGACCTTCGGGTCCGTAGTTAGTAGCTAGATGGCTTTCTCTCTCTCGCTGAATTCTCAATACAATGGTCTCTTGGAGATCCATATGATGTAACTCTTTTTGCGGTGTGTTTGTTGGGATCTGATGAACTTCGAGTTTATGATCAGTTATATCTTTTTATATCCATGAAAGTTATTTGAGTTTCTTTGATCTCTTATATGCATGATCTCTTATAGCCTCGTATTTCTTCTCCGATATTTGGGTTTTGTTTGGCCAACTTGATCTATTTATCTTGCAATGGGAAGAGGTGCCCGGTAGTGGGTTCGATCTTACGATGCTCGATCCCAGTGATAGAAAGGGAAACGACACGTATGTATCGTTGCTACTAAGGATAAAAATATGGGATCTATATCTACGCAATAGATAAACGGATCTTGTCTACATCATGTCATCGTTCTTATTGCATTACTCCGTTTTTCCATGAACTTAATACACTAGATGCATGCTGGATAGCGGTCGATGTGTGGAGTAATAGTAGTAGATGCAGGCAGGAGTCGGTCTACTAATCTTGGACGTGATGCCTATGTAATGCTCATTGCCTGGATATCGTCATAATTATTTGAAGTTCTATCAGTTGCCCAACAGTAATTTGTTTACCCACCGTTTGCTATTTTTCTCGAGAGAAGCCACTAGTGAAACCTACGGCCCCCGGGTCTTCTTTCTCATATATTTGCTTGCGATCTACTTTTCCTTTCCATTTTTATTCAGATCTATTAAACCAAAAATACTTTGTTGCACTTTATTTTATTCGCGATCTATTATCTCAATCTATCACAAATTTCTGGCATCGTTACCCGAAAGGGATTAACAACCCCTTTAACACGTCGGGTTGTGAGGATTTGTTATTTGTGTGCATGTGCTATTTACATTGTGTTGCTTGGTTCTCCTACTGGTTCGATAACCTTGGTTTCATCACCGAGGGAAATACCTACCGTCGCTGTGCTGCATCATCCCTTCCTCTTTGGGGAAATACCGATGTAGTCCTAGCAGACAGGAGCTTTTCTGGCGCTATAGTCAGAGAGCGATCAGGCGGGGACGTGCTGCCCGTCACCTCGTCGACATCTGCGGCGGCTTCTTTCTCTGCCTGCATGTCGCAGGTACGCGTGCGTCAACGGTGGATGGCGCAGTCCCGGACACTGGAGGCACTGTACGACGCGGCGGCGTCGAGGGCAGCGATGATGCCCGTGCCGCCGTGCTCCCCGACAAGCTGGCGTGGAGCAAGTCGGCACTCTTCCTTGAGCTGTATTGGAGAGGCCAGCTACGGAAACACGCGCGCTGGCTTAGTGCAGCAACTGCCTCCAACGGGCTACGCGAGGTAGGTGGAGAAGCGAGCTGCCTCGCTCATAATTGCCGGGCTCAGCGGGCCACCCAGACGGCTTTTATGCCGGAGAACTGCTCTTCCTGCTCATCGGATGCCACCGAAAGAGTGGACAAAATGGTGGAAGGAGGAGCTTGGCGAGGAGGCCGGTTTAAATGTAGGTTTTTGAATGCGGCGAGGAGGTGGGTACAGCTGGGAGTGCAGCGGGTGGCACCCTGGGCCGACACGCCGCTTCAAATGGCGGACGCAGTGAGAGGTCGCGTCCGCCCTGACCCCCTTGACCGTGGACCTTGACGGTGTATGTCACCTTGTGTCCAGATCTGAGATGCCACGTGTACCAGATGAATGACTCCAAGCTCGACCACCGTGATGCAAGAGGTGCGAGCCGAGGAACACTGTTGGAGACACCCCCCTCAGACTAGCCACAATGGGTAGTAACATAGACTAGTAACATGCTCATGTTACTAGTCTATGTTACTACCTCTATAGTAACATATGTGTGGTAACATGCAACACTTCATTTATTAGGCTATAGACACATCTTGCCTTGATATGTGTGATGTTACTCATACTACTAGTAACTTGCTATGTTACTACTTTCCTCTCTTTCTTCATTTATTTCTTGCCACATCATCTAATTTATATAGATATGTGTGATGTTACTACCTATGTTACTCCCACTATGGGTAGTCTCATAATTTTCCTCGTCATCATCTGAGTCCTAGAAGATCTCACCCACATCATCATTAGGCATGCAGCCGCCTTCATAGACAACGTGCGCAGAAGGAGTGGAGGCGACTGGGGACGCACCACGTCGTGGGCACTCCGTACGTGCTCGTGTGCGTGCAGCGTGCGTGCTTTTCCATCGGTGCTAGCTCTAAGGCCGAGGTTGCGGTCGTCTTCGTCTCCGGCTAGTCGTTGAGCAACGATGGCAAAGAGGTGTTGCAAGAGATGTGTAGGCACCGTTGTGTGCGAGCTTCGCCGTAGCACGATGAACCGGGCGTCGCCGCAGATGGCGCACACCTCCATGCAGCCGAGTTTGTGCGTATGCATGTGTTGTTCACGTGCATTCTACGGCTGAGTGTGTGTGCATGCATGTGTTGTGTACGTGCGTTGTGTGCTCCATGTTGTGCGCGTATGTGCATGAGTTGGATCGGCATGAGTTAGTGCGTTGGCGTGTGTACATGCGTGGCTGCATGCGTCCTGTACATGCGTGGCTTCTTGCGTAGTTATCAATATAAACTATAAAATATCTTCAACTTAGCATCCTGATGTATCGTCTCTAGTGGTTAGCGAAGAGTTTATTTTCTTTTATTTGTTTATAGGTAGGCAGGCGGCAAAAAACAGGGGAAAACGCGCAAGGTTCCTTGCAGACGCTCCACCGCGAGGTTCCTTGCTCCTTCTCGGTCGTCGGGAATCCATGTTCTTCCACTCTTTTTTTTACGTGAGCTTTGTTCATCCTTTTGCCAACACGCGAGACATCTAGCATCAAGGTGCACGTGTCATGCAGGAAAATGGAGATAATCAGATAAGCAGTGCGTAACTGAGTCGTGCACTTTGATGGCACCTACTACGCAATATTTTTTTCTCCTCAATGGCATGTGAATAGTGCATGTACTCAATGACGGAGCACGGGATGGTAGCCATGACATGGTCATCCCTTTTTTGGAGAGAGTACGTACTAAATAATATTGATGTGTCCCATCAACTCGCAGAACGACGCGAAGCTTTCTTACTACGCCTCCTCCCTCGCCAACGCGTGCGCGGTGGCTCGCAGCACGAGGAGAAACTTTTGCTTACAAGCAGTGGCTCGCAGCATTTAATGGGAGGAAAGAGATAGAGAGAAGGTTGAAAAAGTTATGAACTTATAGCCAATCTTATAGCCAGCTCTATTGTATAAGTAGTTAATAATGCTAACTTTAGACGACATGGCATGTTCATATAGCCAGCAGCTGGCTATATTATTAACCATGCTCTTACTCCCGCTATGACCAGCCTTAGTAGGTGACCTTGCGCTTGGCTCTTCGCCTCTTCCAGAAGTCGAATGAACTGCTGGCAATCTAGCACCAAATGAACTGCTGCACGTCCACCGCTTGTAAGCAAAAGTTTATCCTCGTGCTGCGAGCCACCGCGCACGCGTTGGCGAGGGAGAAGGCATAGTAAGCAAGCTTCTCGTCGTTCTGCGAGTTGCCGCGTGTTGGCAAAAGGATGAACAAAGCTCATGTCAAAAAAAGAGAGTGGAAGAACATAGATTCCCGACGACCGAGAAGGAGCAAGGAACCTCATGGTGGAGTGTCTGCACTCATAATATTTTATATTATTCAGCGATATAAAATCAACCAATCATCTCCACAGTAGACCGGAAGAGTACGAAACACGACAGCCCAGTGTAGTTACATCATACTACATGGCTAACCCACGCTATCACCATATTTCTTGGCCTCCGTGCGACACCTAGCTCTAGTAATCCAGCAGCCCGTATCGCTTCTCGCTCCTCGTCTCTCTCAAAGTGCGGCGGGCTGGCGTTTTTGCCGTCTATTGAGGTCAGTTAACTCATCACATGTTAGCGACATGCCAAGAGCATTCTAAAAAAATCACAGTACTCTATTGTTATGCCGAGAAGAGGAAGCGCTTTGACCGACGGACCAAACGAGACAGGCGTGTCGTGCCTTGAGTGGGTCCAGTTTCACGTTTTGAACTTGTTTGGTGTAGTAGTAACACTTGGTTTTAACTATTGATAACATTTTATATAGGGCCTAATGTATTCTTCGAGGATGCCTTTGACTATTGATAAGATTTTATATAATTTGAAAATTATATCATTCGAAGATCCTTTCACGTTTCGTGTAAAAAAAGATCCTTTGACGTACGAATTTGACTATATGCTTTGAGCAACTTGCATGTCCTATACTGCTCCTGTTTGGATACTCTAACTTAGCTAGAGGTTAGACTAACTCATGACTAACCCTGAACTAACTGTAGCCAAAGAGGTGTTTGGGTGACAGGGTTAGATTGACAATAAATGCACTTGATGGAGAGAGAAAAGTGATTTTTCAGTGGGCCCAATGAGAACTATCTCCAATTAGCACCTCTTGGGTGGGATAGTTTTTTTTGGTGGGTTCGGTGCAACTTGCTCCAATTTAACCCTCATGCTTGGATACTTTAGGGCTATATGAGCCCCAACTAGCTCAAACTAACTCTAACCCATGGATCCAAATAGGGCCAAAGTTAGTCTCGGAAAACGCATTAAGCCCTATATACATGGGCAGACGAAGTACATGATACTAGCAAACACTCACCATTAGTAGTAGTTCATTAGTTGGTTTCGATTTTTGTTTCAGTTGCTGTGCTGCTACCATCCAATATTCGCGTGTGGTTGCTTCTAGAGTAAAAAAAGGAGGTACTGGTACTTACTGTGGGGAAGGTGAAGTGATGGTTGTTTCGCCCGAGCAACTTATTACTCTGGGAATATGGGAGTACCAGCGGATTCAAGGAACAGAGAAATGATGGTTGCTTCGTTCGAGCAACTTACTGTGGCGAAGGTGGGGCTCTGTGATTTGACTGCTCACTAGTCATTACTACTGCGGCGCAATAACCGGGGTGAATCTTTCCCTGCAGTTGTGCACTCAATATTGCTGCATGGCAGGTGGAGCCGGATGAAGGATGTCCCACATGTCGGCGAAACGAAGTTGAATTGTTTCTGGCATTGCTATCAATCCTTCAGGATTTGTTTATATGTGCGCATAATTTTAATGAAATTGTACTATGATGCTATGAAGGATTCGACTTTTGTTCCTGCAGGAAAAAATGTTTCGACTTAGTATTCATGTGTCCTCTTGCCTCAAGATTATCTCGTTACAACATTCCATCAAATACAAATGAAACTACCATGGCTGCTAATGCATCTCAATGGTTCGTAGGTCAGCGCCAATATTCACATCACAACCGAAGACAAAGTTGTGAGAAGGTGTACAAATAAAGAAAAATATATAATTGATTGATGCTGTTCGTAGGCATGGCTCCATTTCCTGGGCAGTGTTCATTGCTTGGCAGCTAGTTTCACCCAGCTCTGTAGCCAAAAAAGAGGTGTATGGAGGACACCACAATCCGATCATTTTGTGCAGCTCCACTAAAATCAAGCTGACCATCCCTGTTTGCAACGATATCCAGTCAGTGTGATTACAATAATAGTGGAACTAGATGATGAAACATAACACACACAAATAGAAGCCAATCACCTCTGCGATCTCTCTTTAGGACTAAATACTTGTTGGAGAAGATTAGGCACGAAGTTGGATGAGGAGGATAGCAAAACCAATCTCCCTTTCTGCAGGCCCCCAGAAATGTAAAAACGTTGCCCGCGTGACATTTTGGCAGAACTGCACAAAACACTCTTAAGAAAAAAGTGATTTGTGCAGTTCACCAAAAGGTCGCAATAGCAACGAGGTGAAATGGATAGCCCTGTTTGCAAAAGGAGGTGGAAAGGAAACAATTACTGCCCAATAACACGAGTTGAAGACACATACACCGACAAAAAAGAAGCATATTCCATGTAATAAGGAAAGATAGCAGCATGGTGGTTTATCAAAAATGGTTTGAGGACAAGATTGCAAGATGGAAAGTACGTCGGCCGAGATACGTTTTAAGCAAACAACAGAAGATCCACATGCAGCAACGTGGGAAGATGGGCAGTGGAGCAAGGCCGGAGGAAGCTGTACCTGAGGGTCGTCGGGATGTTACCAGGAGGGCGCTGGCGGCCGGGATCTGGCCGTACTGCGGCAGCGAGCAAGTGGTCAGAGAGAACGGCGGGTACCGCAGATCGGGACGTGCTGCCTCAACGCCGTCGAATGGAGAAACGATGCACATCCTCCCTTTCCGCCGGCGGACGGGATGCGACCGGATCACTGACCAACGGTGAGAGAGAGGCCACTGCCGCCTTGTTGAGATGGTGTGACGAGAGACAAACCCCGGCAGGCAGGCTCCGTTGTATATAGTGGAGCGGATTTTTCCATTTTCCCCATGGCAATCGTTTTTTATTCTGTACGTGCCATTGAGGAATATATAACTTTATTTAATACTAACGCGTCAAGTAGAACTTTGTTCTGTCTAGGCGTGGTACCCGACCCTCCTTCGAGTAAACAACCGCTACACACGTCAAATTATCACGTGGGCTGCCTTTTCGTATAGAAACGAACTCCACCGTGTACCCGCGCGGGTGTGGCCGGGAACGAGACGTGAGTACGTGCGTCCTGCGTGCACCTCTTCTTTAGGTGCAAGTACGTACGTGGGTGGGTGTGAGAGAGATGGTTTGTGCGAAACAGAGGCAATGTGTTGATGATATCTCAAACAAAAAAGGTAACATATGCAATGTGTGTGAAACAGAGTCATGGATATATCATATATAGAGGGAGCGATCCACGAGAAGAGAGTGGAGGGATCATCGGCCTGAGATATCGATAGAATCGAAAACAGGGATGAAGTGTGTGGTTGCGCGATAGATAAAGAGTGCCATCGAATTTGTATTTGCCCACGTCAAAGATACAGGGCGGCTGGCCTACTGGAATTTGAGAGGGTAGAGGTGCAGTTTTTCTCCGTGGCATGGATACCTACCTACAACGTTCGACTATCGGTGTGTGTGGGGGGGGAGGGGGCAGAGACCTAACTATAGAGAGGTAGATCGACTAGTATATGTGTGGAGAAGGAAAGAGACCTAGCTATGTATTGAGGGAGATTGATCGGCATCCATGTATATGTGTAGCAGAGGAATAAGGTTGGGAGAAAGACAAAGGTAGAGTGTCGGAGGGTTGGTGGTGGAGTGGCGTCTCACAAATGGTGGGAGAGGCCTGCTAGACAAACGGAGGGTACGAGTGCAATATCAATAAGAGAGGGTCGGGGATGTCTGTCTGTCTATGCACGTGCGTGTGAGATACGGGTCGGGAGGTATGCAAGGATGATGAGGGGAAACGATATGGTTGTGGTAAGCATACCTAGGAAGATCAACCGTCGTGTGTCCGAGAAAGGGAGGGACATAATTAGTGAGGTAAGTCTATCGGTGCGTGGGGAAAACGAAATATGGTCGACCTGGCTATATGTAGGGAGATCGGTACGTATACATGCGTGCATGTGTCAGAAGCAAATAAGGTCTGGAAAGACAGACAGGGGGAGAGGGGTGCAGCTAGGAGGTGGTGCAAGAGGCCTACCATGTCGAGGGGGAGGAGTGTGCGAGTATGAGATCAATGAAAAGAGGGGCGGGAGTGTGCACATGCGTGGAACCGTATTGGACATAGGGGGCATGGACGTTGAAAAGAGAAGAGGGGACGTATGTGTTTGTGATAGGCACACTTGGCTAGAGAGGTATATCGACCGGTGTGTGCCGGAAAGAAGGAGCCGGGGGGCCTACACACACCGCGGGTGAACGACCTAAAGAGAAATAACGAACGTGCTCAATGGAGGGGACGCTGAGGGAGGGTGAGAGGGGGGCGGGCGTGTGCATGCACGATAGAAAGTTAGCGCTAGCTAGCTACAAAGAGAAGAGGATCATGAAGGTGTAAAAGACGAACAGAGATCATAATTCATTATAAAAAAGTGGATACGGATACTTGAAGAAGATATCATAATGTAGAAAATTGATTATAATTTGGGCTAATATGTGGCTTTTGCAGCTCAGGGCAAAATATACTTGTCATAATGTAGGGGCGGGGCACTATACTTTGTGTGATAAACACGGTGTACGTATGGAACATGGTTTAGATTATGAATATATAGTTAGTACATCAAATGTACTATTATTTGGAATCAACATCAAGTGTATTCAAAAAATTCAATTCGAGTTCATATAGTACACATAGTTCATATCTATCTCTATAGTAATCATGTGGTGTGTTGTTAAGGTAATATACGAATGATGGTTGAAGTTGGCAACAATCATGATTGTAGATTCTTATTGAAATAGAGAAACGAATTCAAATTTAGTTCGAATTGTAGCGGTAGTATAGACATTTGGAATGCACTAAAATGTTGGTATGAGTAGGTTACATGCATTATACAGCCAGCGAAAAAATTTAATTGGACATAACATGGATTCATACTCCTTCCTTCCATCTATATAGGGCCTGATGCGTTTTTAAGACCGCCTTTGACTATTGACAAGATTAATAGTACATACATGCACAATGTGAAAATTATATCATTGAAAGCTCCTTTCACACACGAATTTAACGGTGTGCTTTGTGTAAGTTGCATGTCTTATATTATTGCTCCAATATTTGGCCAAAGTTAGCCTCGAAAAACGCATTAGGCCCTATATAGACGGAAGGAGGGAGTAGCTTTGAATAGCATTTGTATAGTAAAATGGGACAAGACTCTCTCTCTTTGTGTGGTGTGAATAGTTTTATTTTTTTCGTTTTTTTCGTTGGGGAAGTGCGTACAAGTACAAGATTACACATTAGGCTTGTCCCTAAAATTCAACCCGTGCCTTGTTATATCCCGAAAATTCAGATATCGTGCTCCCAAAATTGGCGCCTTGCTATCCCGAAATTACAATGCGCGCGAAAACTCCCTCCAGCTGCCAAATCCCGACACGCGAAATCCCCCTTCTAACCCTGAGCCGAAAGGGCCGCTAGTTCAAATCGGTGGGGGTACTTTTGTAAACACCCTACATTTTGGACAAGCGCGTCCCTAAGTCATGGTCCCCCCTCCCATCGCCTCCTTTTTGCCATTCGAAATCCCAGGCCACCATAACCTCTCCGCTCCAGCCGTGAAACCCCACCCTCCTCCGTCCGCCAGCTCACCACTGCCCAGCCGTAGCCTCTTGCCCGACTACGTCGTCCACCGCAACAGCTCGACGTCCCTCATCCACCTCCCCGGATGAGGATCCGTCATCCATCTTGTCCTCCCGCCGGTTCAGCCGCCCCGTCCTCCACCTCCAAGGAGCTGCTCCGATGATCGTCTCGTCTATCACGACTGCTCCATCCCCACAGCGCCGACTTAACCTGCTCCACCGGAACCGCAGCATCCTCATCGACTCCACGGACGAAGCCGGGGCCTACTCGGCGCCACCAAAGCGGTTGTACACTCATCGCACCGCACCTTCTCCTTAACTCGACCTCCTGGCACCGACGGTGCTCCATCCCGCACCCGCACGGAGAGGCTACCTCGAAGCTGGCGCCGCATGCGACATCTCCACGGCGGCTCTCCCCCAGTGCGAGGCCCCTTCGGCGGCGGCATCCATACCAGTCGGATCTGCTGTTGCTACTCCGGCTCTCGCTCGCTCGCACTGCTGCTGCTCTCCCCCTCGCTCGTGCTGCTGCTCTGCTCTGATTTAGCTACACTTCAGTCGACTGAATCGACTTTTGGGTCAGTCGATTTTCAGGGGGTGGGTGGCTCGCCGGAGTTAAGGAAGAACCACCCGCAGCGGGGAGGGGGGCTCGCCGGAGAAGTACCCCACTATCTATCTTAGGGTTCAGGGTGGGGGCGGTGGTCGCCGACGGTGGGGGCCACGGTGGTGGGGCGGTGGCGTGGTGATCGTCGGAGAAAAAGCTCGGCGTGGGGGGGGGGCTAGAGGGCTGGCCGGGGCGGCGGCGGAACGACGGTGGGGAGTTGTTTCGGGGAGACGAGGCGGCGGCGGGCCGGCGATGGGGAGTTTTTTCGGGCCGGCGAGGCGGCGAGGCGGCACGGGGGCCGACAGTTCGGCTGGTGGTGGCTGGCGGCTCAGGGGGGTGCAGGTTGAAGATGAACTGCGAGCCCTCCCTAAACTACATCTTAAGTGCCTCTCTGCTACCATTGCATTCAGTTTCGACAGTAACATTCATATTCCACAGTAAATTTCAGTTTCGACAGTTAAGTTCAGAGTCAACAGTTTTTACCTCATCTGTTGTAGTCAGGTGGTTTTTGGTGATGTAAATTTTACGAGCATAATTGGTTTGGTGCCAAAAATAGGCATGCCAATGTTTGACATTGTGCCAAATATTTGCTACTACTTGGTTGGTTACCGAGTTGTCTTGCCTATCTCACATAAAGTTGCCAATATTTGGCAAGTCTTGGTATTTGGCAATTCCAACATTTGGCTGGCCAAATATTGGTAGCAAACCAATCATGCTCGTAAATCTATCACTTTTTGGTAATGTATTTTAGATCATCTATAGGAGATGCTATTAGAATCCCACTTGAGATTAACGATGTCTATCTTGTGCTGCTTCAGCCTCGACGTCTTACGGCTCACCGGAGCTGCTCCAACGACGAATCGATCCATCACAATAGAGCAGTGCCCTGGACGCCGTCTACAGATTCCTCAGATCTCCCTCCACACCTCCGACAGCCACCTCTCCCTCAACTTCTTCAGCGACCAACCCAATGATGCTGAGGTCGACACGGCTATGGCAAAGAGGTTGTACACTTGTCGCATCACTTATTACTCTACATTCATGTCGATCCATTAGGGCTATTTTGGTTCAACGGAAAAACATAGCAATAGGAAATTTTCCTATGGCACTCTACTATTCAATTATTCATGCATTTTGTTGAAAGGAATGGAGCAAAACATCCACCTGGACCTACTTTTCAAAATCCTATGCATGAAAACATGACCAAGTGCATTAGTGGCAGAATAACATTCTAACTGTACACGCTTTCATATGGTTTCACTTTATTTTGGCCATGTTTCTTTGCATTCCTCTGCTCTTCCAATTCCTGTGAACCAAACACCCAAGTTGACAGAAATCTTGTGTTTACGAATGCTCTGTTTACCATGTGCATTCCTATCCTATTCTGATGTTTTTCCTATCCCTGCGTTTTTAGAATCATGCAAGCCAAATGAGCCCTTACAGAATTACTTCAATTACAGGTAGGTGTCGAAGGAAACTTTGTGTGGTTTGTCCTGCTTCTGCCACGACGTCGTCCACCTCACTTGAGCTGCTCCATCGACAGAAGCATCCGCCAAACCAGACATCACGACTCCTGACCGTCTTTCGCCACCTCAGATCTCCTTCCCTGCCGGCGGCTGATGCGTCTCCAACGTATCTATAATTTTTTATTGTTCCATGTTATTTTATTATCAATCTTGGATGTTTTATAGTCATTTTATATCATTTTTTGGTACTAACCTATTGACATAGTGCCAAGTGTCAGTTGCTGTTTTTTCCATGTTTTTTACATCGCAGGAAATCAATATCAGACGGAGTCCAAATGCCACGAAACTCCACGATGATTTTTTATGGGCCAGAAGGAACACAACGGGCCCCGGTTGCACCTGGGGGGAGTCTCGAGGAGGGGACAACCCACCAGGGCGCGCCAGGAGGCCCAGGCGCTCCCTGGTGGGTTGTGCCCACCTCGGGTGCCCCCCGGACCGCCTCTTTGCTCTATAAATACCCCAAAAATCCCAAAACCCTAGGGGAGTCGACGAAATATCCATCCAGCCGCCGCAGAGTCTAGAACCACCAGATCCAATCTAGACACCATCTCGGATGGGGTTCACCACCTCCATTGGTGCCTCTCCGATGATGCGTGAGTAGTTCTTTGTAGACCTTCGGGTCCGTAGTTAGTAGCTAGATGGCTTTCTCTCTCTCGCTGAATTCTCATATATTTGCTTGCCATCTACTTTTCCTTTGCATTTTTATTCAGATCTATTAAACCAAAAATACAAAAATACTTTGCTGCACTTTATTTTATTTGCGATCTATTATTTCAATCTATCACAAATTTCTGGCATCGTTACCCGAAAGGGATTGACAACCCCTTTAACACGTCAGGTTGCGAGGTGTTGTTATTTGTGTGCAGGTGTTGCTTATGTTGTGTTGCTTGGTTCTCCTACTGGTTCGATAACATTGGTTTCTTCACTGAGGGAAATACCTACCGTCGCTGTGCTGCATCATCCCTTCCTCTTTGGGGAAATACCGACGTAGTCCTAGCAGACAGGAGCTTTTCTCGCGCTATAGTCAGAGAGCGATCACCGGCACCCACCGCAACGGCATCACCATCATCGATGCAGTAGATGAACCTGAGGAGTACACGAGTCCACAAGAGTGGTCGCACTCTTTTGTTTCTGCTTATGTTATGCATTGCTTAAAATTACCTGCTACTTTATTGTCCTGTTCACCTCTTAGACTCCAAGTCAGGTCCAAATTAATGTTCAAACTTGAGTTCTAAATTAGTTGTGGGGCACATATCGAGGCAGGAATGAATAGTATCTCTGTCTAATATCTGGTTCACCTAGGGTACGCCTATGTTGTTCATCTTGGGTGGGAAACAAATAGTAAAGCAATCATCATATGTCTTTTTATTAAATTAAAGCTATCATCAGCCTGCTATCATTATTTTTGGATCCATCCACTGGTTGTTACCATCACTCTAGATTTCTGCATGCTCTCCTTACATAATCTCACCATATTTTTTTCGTATGCATGTCAGATATTGTACACAGTCATGCTGAACATGTAGAGAAAAAGAGAAGAGTTTTGTGCGGCAATACAATGTCATGCAGACATCGCTCCATGGTGGGATCAATGGCAAGCCCCCCCTCTCCAGATTGTAATCCAGAGGAAGATATATGTTCTGAGGCGGATTCAGACGTAGCTGACCACTCCTATTTACCCCCAAAGGTGTTTGCTCTACCTTGGCATGATGATGTTAGTCATATCATGCATATGTTGCCTTGCAGTGCCTACTTTTGACATCATATATGTCATCTGCTTAGTTTAGACATATTCTGTAATGCCACCTGTTTAGTTTCTATATCATATATGGGAATTATGCAGTCTCATGTCTTTTAGCCAGCCATAATATATGTGAAATGTGCAATGCCATCCTGTTTAACAAGGCATCATATATTTGAATGATATCTTTCCCATCCTTTTCTTCATTACATTTCCATTTGTCGACAATGTTTGTACATTAAACTACTCTTCCTGTGAATCAGCCATTTGGGTGGGAGATGGAAAAATCTGGAGTGAAAACAAGGCCTTCAGAGCAGACAGTGCTACCTGTCGAGGCAGATCTCTTGTTGGGTCCCGATAGCTCCTCAGAGATGGATTCAGAGATAGATGACCAGTCCTATTCCCCCACCGAGGTGTATGCTCTAACTTGGCACAGTTATACTGCTCATATCATGCCTATGGTGTCTTGCATTGCATAGTTTAGACATCATATACACAATATTCAACACCATGTTCTTAGTTCAGACGTCGTATATAGAATCCCCTCTGTTTAGCATATAAATCACATATGTGAATTAAATCATGCGATCCTGATTACTCAGATAACATGTATGTGAATTATGTCATGCGATACTGTTTAGTTATTCATCATATCTTTGAATTATGTTATGCTATGCTATCCAGTTTAGATAGACATCATATATGTGAAATTATGTCATGCTATCTGTTTCAGTTAAAGAATATACATGTCAACTATTTCATGCCCTCTTTTTTCCACACTATCTATTGCATCTGTCTCTCATACAATGTCTGTACATTCAACTATGTTTCCTGTTTATCAACCAATTGAATTGGAGCGGGTGATGCCAGTATCTAGCAGAGTAAAAACACGGTCTTCAAATAAAACAGTGCTACCTCTTGGTCGAGATAGCACCCCGGTTCTACATGCACGAGAACCAGCCCTACCACACATAACCCAGACTCTCGCAGATTGTACCCCTACTGCGATGGACAGAGAACCAGCTTCACCCAATCTAACCCCAACCCTAGCAGATAGTAACCCAGTTCCTGTTGACACAGCACCATCTCCACCACAGAGCTCCCAAACAAGAGCAGTTAGTAAGGCAGCTCTAGTGCCCAAAGGGCCAGTACTACCACGGCGAACCCCAACTCACCAGTTAGTACGCCTATTCCTGTGGAGGAAGCACAACCAGCCAGTCGTAGTTTAGCATCTATCGCATTTGATGTTGTTAAATCCTATGTGCGTATCTTCCCATCTTGCAAATATTATACTGAAGATGAAGGAAAATGCCAGTTGCAGGTGTTTGTCCAGGAGTTATGTGTAAGTAATGTTATTCATGGCAATTACTTTGCTTTGTCCCATACATTCTACCTCTATGATGGTTATAATACATCAACTTTTCCCATTTTTGTCTATAGAGAAGGACCGATTTGGAAACTCAGGATGAGGTAATAACCTAGGCTAATACCTCTGCTATCTTCAAGAATGCTTGGTGGCAGTATTGGAATTACCTGAAGAAAACGTACTTCACTGGCAAAGAAACTCATCAAATTCCCTTACATTCTCCTGAGACACATTTACTGGATGATGACTGGGAACGCCTTGTTCTGTACTGGTCCCGAACCAAGAATGTGGTAAGGTCTATGAGCTCATTTTCTATTTTTAAGTACTATATTTTGCGTCTTACTGTACTCTGTTCATGTAGAACAAGTGCTTAAACCTAAAGAATAACTATTCTAATTTAAGATTCCATTGCTATCGTGCATACTGCTTTCTCTTGTATCACTGTATTTACTCATACAAACTTATTTTTAAATTGAAGGATCCAATCGAAACTCCAATGGCACAGCAGGTATGTTCATGCATGTTTCTTTAACAGGTTTGCTCTTATCAATAGCTCTGTTGATTCCAATTTCAATTGTGTATACAGTTGACTTCTCATATCATGCACATTACTAGCATCACAACAGAGCCAATAGTGTTGTTGTACATGTAGACCCGTGGTACCCATCTGAAATCTTGTTGTGCCGTGTAGTTTCCCACGCTTTGTATTCTTTCACTGCTGCTTTGTCTTGAACTGATATGATTTGAACCGTGTCTCTATTTTGATTTGGCAAGACAATGCAGTGACCATAGGACATAGATATATGTTTGTTTGATGCTTTTATTACGTACTACTTGGCAATAGAAGACTTGGTAGTTTAGTCCTATCCACCGTACTAATGAACTGGTTCACCGAAATGAGTTTCATATACTAGTACATGCTAAACATGTTATGTGTCTGCTTGTTTCTTCTTTTAGAATGCTGACAGAATATTGGGGAAGAGTGCCTTATTAAGCAATGGTAAGGGAAGTAATGCAGATAAGGTTCAGGATAGTGAGACATCCTTGTTGGTCTCCAACAAAGCTGATAAAACAACTAAGGAAGACTATCTTGAAGACAGTGAGACAACCCCAAAGTCCTGTCTTGGTTTAGTGTTCGAGTTACTGGCCACTACCGCTTGCACAAGCTATACAAACTCACTGTCTGAATCAGTTCGGTTTCTTGAGTCTCAACTACAAGCTGAAAGACATCGATCAGTTGTTCTGCGACAAGAAGCAGAAGGATTGCGGAAGTCCCTGGAGCATTCAAATGCATACTTTCTGGTGCAACAACAAGCGTTGGAGGATTTTAGCGCCAAACAGGACAAAGCTAATAAGATTGCTAAGCTTATTGCCACCATGGTGGATACCCAGCAAATGCTTATTGAGCTCTTCTGAAGTTGTTTCAGTTATGGACTTGTTTTGATGCCGCGTTTATTTGCACTGGTGGCCAATTTAGATAGCCAGTGTATATAATATGCTGCTTTGTTCCCTATATTTGCACTGGTGGCGAACTTTGATGCCCAGTGGATGTAATATGTGTAATAGCCGTAATAGCCTAGCGTTAGTTCCTTGCTTATTTATTTCCTTATTGTCTTGTTTAGTTGTTTGCTTGTAGTCACTGTAGTTCTTTTTCCGCGTTTTTCTAATGGCCACAAACACGGACTGTTGTGACCATGGTCCTGCTACCTGCGTAGTGACCATGGCCCTCCACGGGCTATACGATCCATGGGCCTTCCACGGGCCGTAGGATCCATGGGCCTTCTACAGTTATTCTTTGACATAGACATTATGAGCATAATTTTCATAGCAATATTTAAGTATGTCAAAATTTTCAGATTCGTAGAGAGTAATATCATACTTTTCAATCAAAGAAGCAACTTCATAAGCACCCTTAAAAGCAACAAATTCTTCAATTTGTTCGATATCGTAGTAACTATAAACACCCTTTGCATAAGAAGATGAGATTTAATTATCATTAAACTCACATAGGTAGGGGAGGTGTTTTTTAGGGTTCTTAGAGCAACAAGTAAAATCATAAATTTCACAAAGATTCCAAGCATAACACAACAATCTGTTTATTTGATCCCATAAGAGTCTCCCGTTTTCAGACAAACGGTAACGCACAAAATGAGCATGCTCATCTAAAGATTTCCCATCAACTAGGCTAGTTGGGGTTTCAGCACGAGCGCATAAGGATCAAAGATGATCCAAGTAGAACACTTTAAGTGGATCCATATCAATAGATTTTTAGGAAGCAAAGATGCAAGCAAATAGAAGGCACATGGAAACATGAATAAAGATACATACAAGAAGAAGGCGAAGAAAAAGGCAAAGGTGAAGTGGGGGAGAGGAAAACGAGAGGCAAATGGCAAATAATGTAATGCGAGGGTGAAGAGTTTATGATGGGTACTTGGTATGTCTTGACTTGTGCGTAGATCTCCCCGGCAACGGCGCCAGAAATTGGCCAGTTGCTGGGAGATCAACTCTTGACTTGACTTGGTGCAAATCTCCCCGGCAACGGCGCCAGAAATCCTTCTTGCTACCTCTTGAGCATGCGTTGGGTTTCCCTTGAAGAGGAAAGGGTGATGCAGCAAAGTAGCGTAAATATTTCCCTCAGTTTTTTAGAACCAAGGTATCAATCCAGTAGGAGATAACACGCAAGTCCCTAGTACCTGCACAAACAATCAAGAACCTTGCAACCAACGCGATAAAGGGGTTATCAATCCCTTCACGGCCACTTGCAAAAGTGAGATCTGATAAAGATAATAAGATAAATAGGTATTTTTGTCGTATAGATTGAAAAGTAAAGATTGCAAAATAAACGGCGACAGCTAGTTGACGGGAGATTAATATGATGGAAAATAGACCCGGGGGCCATAGGTTTCACTAGTGGCTTCTCTCATGATAGCAAATTCTACGGTGGGTGAACAAATTACTGTCGAGCAATTGATAGAAAAGCGCATAGTTATGAGAATATCTAGGCATGATCATGTATATAGGCATCATGTCCGTAACAAGTAGACCGAAACGATTCTGCATCTACTACTATTACTCCACACATCGACCTCTATCTAGCATGCATCTAGAGTATTAAGTTCATAAGAACGGAGTAACGCATTAAGCAAGATGACATGATGTAGAGGGATAAACTCAAGCAATATGATATAAACCCCATCTTTTTATCCTCGATGGCAACAATACAATACATGCCTTGCTGAAAGGACACCGCAAGATTGAACCCAAAGCTAAGCACTCCTCCCATTGCAAGAAAGATCAATATAGTAGGCCAAACCAAACTGATAATTTGAAGAGACTTGCAAAGATATTAAATCATGCATAAAATAATTCAGAGAAGAATAAAATATTGTTCATAGATAATCTTGAAAATAAACCCACAATTCATCGGATCTCGACAAACACACCGCAAAAAGAATTACATCGAATAGATCTCCAAGAGAATCAAGGAGAACTTTGTATTGAGATCCAAAGAGAGAGAAGAAGCCATCCGGCTAATAACTATGTACCCGAAGGTCTGTGGTAAACTACTCACACATCATCGAGAGGCCATGGTGTTGATGTAGAAGCCCTCCGTGATTGATTCCCCCTCCGGCGGAGCGCCGGAAAAGGCCCCAAGATGGGATCTCACGGGTACAGAAGGTTGCGGCGGTGGAAATAGGGTTTCGTGGTGCTCCTGGATGTTTTCAGGGTATATGAGTATATATAGGCAAAAGTAGTAGGTCGGTGGAGCCACGAGGGGCCCACGAGGGTGGGGGCGCGCCTACCCCCCTGGGCGCGCCCTCCTACCTCGTGGCCGCCTCGTTGCTTCCTTGACGTCCACTCCAAGTCTCCTGGATTGCGTTTGCTCCAAAAACGATCCTCGTGAAGGTTTCATTTCGTTTGGATTCAGTTTGATATTCCTTTTCTGTGAAACACTGAAATAGGCAAAAAAACAGCAATTTGCACTGGGCCTTTGGTTAGTAGGTTCGTCCCAAAAATAATATAAAAGTGCATAATAAAGCCCATTAAACATCCAAAACAGATAATATAATAGCATGGAACAATCAAAAATTATAGATACGTTGGAGACGTATCAAGCATCGCCAAGCTCAATTCCTACTCGTCCTCGAGTAGGTAAATGATAAAAACAAATTTTTTGATGTGGAATGCTACCTAACATAATTTTCTATGTAATTCTCTTTATTGTGGCATAAATGTTCAGATCCGAAAGATTCTAGATAAAAGTTTAATATTGACATAAAAATAATAATACTTCAAGCATACTAACTAAGCAATCATGTCTTCTCAGAATAACATGGCAAAAGAAAGCTCATCCCTACAAAATCATATAGTTTGGTCATGCTTCATTTTCGTCACACCATCATGCACAACCCCGATGAAAAGCCAAGCAATTGTTTCATACTTTAGTATTTCTCAAACTTTTTCAACTTTCACGCAATACATGAGCGTGAGCCAGGGACATAGCACTATGGGTGGAATAGAATATAATGATGGGGGTTGTGTGGAGAAGACAAAAAAGGAGAAAGTCTCACATTGACGCGGCTAATCAACGGGCTAGGGAGATTCCCATCAATTGATGTCAATGCAAGGAGTAGGGATTCCCATGCAACAGATGCACTAGAGCTATAAATGTATGAAAGCTCAACAAAAGAAACTAAGTGGGTGTGCATCCGACTTGCTTGCTCACGAAGACCTAGGGCATTTGAGGAAGCCCATTGTTGGAATATACAAGCCAAGTTCTATAATGAAAAATTCCCACTAGTATATGAAAGTGACAAAATAAGAGACTCCCTATCATAAAGATCATGGTGCTACTTTGAAGCACAAGTGTGGAAAAAAAGGATAGTAGCATTGTCCCTTTTTTTCGGGCCTTTCTTTTTATTTTTGCCTTTCTCTTTTATTTATGGGACAATGCTCTATTAATGATGATCATCATACTTCTATTCATTTACAACTCAATGATTACAACTCGGTACTAGAACAAAGTATGACTCTATATGGATGCCTCCAGCGGTGTACCGGAATAGGCAATGAATCAAGAGTGACATGTATGATAAATTATACATGGTGGCTTTGCCACAAATACGATGTCAACTTCACGATCATGCAAGGCAATATGACAATGATGAAGCGTGTCATAATAAATGAAACGGTGGAAAGTTGCATGGCAATATATCTCGGAATGGCTATGGAAATGCCATAATAGGTAGGTATGGTGGCTATTTTGAGGAAGATATAAGGAGGTTTATGTGTGATAGAGCGTATCATATCACGGGGTTTGGATGCACCGGTGAAGTTTGCACCAACTCTCAAGGTGAGAAAGGGCAATCCATGGTACCGAAGAGGCTAGCAATGATGGAAAGGTGAGAGTGCGTATAATCCATGGACTCAACATTAGTCATAAAGAACTCACATACTTATTGCAAAAATCTAGAAGTCATCAAAAACCAAGCATTACGCGCATGCTCCTAGGGGGATAGATTGGTAGGAAAAGACCATCGCTTGTCCCTGACCGCCACTCATAAGGATGACAATCAAAGAACACCTCATGTTTCAAATTTGTTACACAACGGTTACCATACGTGCATGCTACGGGACTTGCAAACTTCAACACAAGTATTTCTTAAATTCACAATTAATCAACTAGCACAACTTTAATATTACCATCTTCATATCTCAAAACAATCATCAAGTATCAAACTTCTCATAGTATTCAATGCTCTCTATATGAAAGTTTTTATTATACCCATATTGGATGCCTATCATATTAGGACTAATTTTATAACCAAAGCAAATTGCCATGCTGTTCTAAAGGACTCTCAAAATAATATAAGTGAAGCATGAGAGATCAATAATTTCTATAAAATAAAGCCACCACCATCTAAAAGATATAAGCGAAGCACTAGAGCAAAATTATCTAGCTCAAAAGATATAAGTGAAGCACATAGAGTATTATAATAAATTCTGAATCATGTGTGTCTCTCCAAAAGGTGTGTACAGCAAGGATGATTGTGTTAAACTAAAAAGCAAAGGCTCAAATCATACAAGACGCTCCAAGCAAAACACATATCATGTGGTGAATAAAAATATAGCCTCAAGTAAAGTTACCGATAGACGAAGACGAAAGAGGGGATGCCTTCTGGGGCATCCCCAAGCTTAGGCTTTTGGTTGTCCTTGAATTTTACCTTGGGGTACCTTGGGCATCCCCAATCTTAGGCTCTTTCCACTCCTTATTCCATAATCCATCAAATCTTTACCCAAAAACTTGAAAACTTCACAACACAAAACTCAACAGCAAATCTCATGAGCTCCGTTAGTATAAGAAAACAAACCACCACCTTAAGGTACTGTAATGAACTCATTATTTATTTATATTGGTGTTAAACCTACTGTATTCCAACTTCTCTATGGTTCATACCCCCCGATACTAGCCATAGACTCATCAAAATAAGCAAACAACACACAAAAAAAAACAGAATCTGTCAAAAACAGAACAGTCTGTAATAATCTGTATCCAACGCAAACTTCTGGAACTCCAAAAATTCTTCCAAAATAGGACGACCTAGATAATTTTATTATTAATCTACGGCAATTGGAATCAGTATTTTATCACTTTTTGGTGATTTTTAACAATTGTTTTCGTGAGCAGAAAGTTTCTGTTTTTTTCCAGCAAGATCAATTATCACCCAAGAAGATCCTATAGGCTTTACTTGGCACAAACACTAATTAAAAAATAAAACCACATCTAACCAGAGGCTAGATGAATTATTTATTACTAAACAGGAACAAAAAGCAAGGAACAAAAATAAAATTGGGTTGCCTCCCAACAACGCTATCGTTTAACGCCCCTAGCTAGGCATTGAAATTTTTAATGATGCTCACATCAAAGACAAGAATTAGAGCACAAAGAGAGCATCATAGGACACATGATAAACACATCCAAGTCTAACATACTTCCTATGCATAGGCATTTTATAAGCAAACAAATTATCATAGCAAGCAAAAACTAGCATATGCAAGGAAGCGGAAAGAAACAATAGCAATCTCAACATAACGAGAGGTAATTTAGTAACATGAAAATTTCTACAATCATATTTTCCTCTCTCATAATAACTACATGTGGGATCATAAGCAAATTCAGCAAAATAGCTATCACATAAACTATTTTCAATATGATCCACATGCATGCAAAGTTGACACTCGTCCAAAATAGTGGGATTAACATTAACTAAAGTCATGACCTCTCCAAACCCACTTTTATCAAAAATACCATAAGATTGAACATTCTCCAAATATGTGGGATCTAAAGTTGATACTCTTCCAAACCTACATTCAATATTATTGCAAACACTATTATCAATCTCATATTCATCATGGGGCTTAAATAAATTTTCATAATCATAAGAAGAATCACCCCAATCATGATCATTGCAACAAGTAGTAGACATAGCAAAACTAGCATCCCCAAGCTTAGGGTTTTGCATGTTATTAGCACAATTGACATCAAGAGAATTTATAGTAACGTCATTGCAATCATGCTTTTCATCGAAGGAACTACCAAGTATGGGTGCAATAGCAACGATCTCATGTTTAACATAAGGAACTATAGCAAATTCATCTTCATAAATATTGGCATCATGGCCACAAGAATAGCAAGCATCATTTTCATCAAGGGATATTTCAATCAAATCATCGGAATCATCATTACCTATAGATTCATGCATATCATTATTTTCCTCCAAAGCAACGGTCATTCTCTCAATAAATTCTTTGACATAGACATTCTGAGCATAATTTTCATAGCAATATTTAAGTATGTCAAAATTTTCAGATTCGTAGAGAGTAATATCATACTTTTCAATCAAAGAAGCAACTTCATAAGCACCCTTAAAAGTAACAAATTCTTCAATTTGTTCGATATCGTAGTAACTATAAACACCCTTTGCATAAGAAGATAAGATTTCATTATCATTAAACTCACATAGGTAGGGGAGGTGTTTTTTAGGGTTCTTAGAGCAACAAGTAAAATCATAAATTTCACAAAGATTCCAAGCATAACACAACAATCTTTTTACTTGATCCATAAGAGTCTCCCTTTTTCAGACAAACGGTAACGCACAAAATGAGCATGCTCATCTAAAGATTTCCCATCAACTAGGCTAGTTGGGGTTTCAGCACGAGTGCATAAGGATCGAAGATGATCCAAGTAGAACACTTTAAGTGGATCCATATCAATAGATTTTTAGCAAGCAAAGATGCAAGCAAATAGAAGGCACATGGAAACACGAATAAAGATACATACGGGAAGAAGGCGAAGAAAAAGGCAAAGGTGAAGTGGGGAGAGGAAAACGAGAGACAAATGGCAAATAATGTAATGCGAGGGAGAAGAGTTTATGATGGGTACTTGGTATGTCTTGACTTGTGCATAGATTTCCCCGGCAACGGCGCCAGAAATTGGCTAGTTGCTGGGAGATCAACTCTTGACTTGACTTGGTGCAAATCTCCCCGGCAACGGCGCCAGAAATCCTTCTTGCTACCTCTTGAGCATGCGTTGGTTTTCCCTTGAAGAGGAAAGGGTGATGCAGCAAAGTAGCGTAAGTATTTCCCTCAGTTTTTGAGAACCAAGGTATCAGTCCAGAAGGAGATGACATGCAAGTCCCTAGTACCTGCACAAACAATCAAGAATCTTGCAACCAACGCGATAAAGGGGTTGTCAATCCCTTCACGGCCACTTGCAAAAGTGAGATCTGATAAAGATAATAAGATAAATATTTTTGGTATTTTTGTTGTATAGATTGAAAAGTAAATATTGCAAAAATAAACGGCGACAGAAATAGCTAGTTGACGGGAGATTAATATGATGGAAAATAGACCCGGGGGCCATAGGTTTCACTAGTGGCTTCTCTCATGATAGCAAATTCTACGGTGGGTGAACAAATTACTGTCGAGCAATTGATAGAAAAGCGCATAGTTATGAGAATATCTAGGCATGATCATGTATATAGGCATCACGTCCGTAACAAGTAGACCGAAACGATTCTGCATCTACTACTATTAATCCACACATCGACCGCTATCCAGCATGCATCTAGAGTATTAAGTTCATAAGAACGGAGTAACGCATTAAGCAAGATGACATGATGTAGAGGGGTAAACTCAAGCAATATGATATAAACCCCATCTTTTTATCCTCGATGGCAACAATACAATACGTGCCTTGCTGCCCCTACTGTCACTGGGAAAGGACACTGCAAGATTGAACCCAAAGCTAAGCACTTCTCCCATTGCAAGAAAGATCAATCTAGTAGGTCAAACCAAACTGATAATTCGAAGAGACTTGCAAAGATATTAAATCATGCATAAAAGAATTCAGAGAAGAATCAAATATTGTTCATAGATAATCTTGATCATAAACCCACAATTCATCGGATCTCGACAAACACACCGCAAAAAGAATTACATCGAATAGATCTCCAAGAGAATCGATGGGAACTTTGTATTGAGATCCAAAGATTGAGAAGAAGCCATCTAGCTAATAACTATGTACCCGAAGGTCTGTGGTAAACTACTCACACATCATCGGAGAGGCCATGGTGTTGATGTAGAAGCCCTCCGTGATCGATTCCCCCTCCGGCGAAGCGCCAGAAAAGGCCCCAAGATGGGATCTCACGGGTACAGAAGGTTGCGGCGGTGGAAATAGGGTTTCGTGGTGCTCCTGGATGTTTTCAGGGTATATGAGTATATATAGGCGAAAGAAGTAGGTCGGTGGAGCCACGAGGGGCCCACGAGGGTGGGGGGCGCGCCTACCCCCCTGGGCGCGCCCTCCTACCTCGTGGCCGCCTCGTTGCTTCCTTAACGTCCACTTCAAGTCTCCTGGATTGCGTTTGTTCCAAAAACGATCCTCGCGAAGGTTTCATTCCGTTTGGATTCCGTTTGATATTCCTCTTTTGCGAAACACTGAAATAGGCAAAAAAGAACAACAATTTGCACTGGGCCTTTGGTTAGTAGGTTAGTGCCAAAAATAATATAAAAGTGTATAATAAAGCCCATTAAACATCCAAAATAGATAATATAATATCATGGAACAATCAAAAATTATAGATACGTTGGAGACGTATCGGATAGCTTAACGGCGACCCGTTACGGTGGATGCCACGTGTCGGTCACCCTTGACGAAAGCACTTCCATGTCGCACCATTTATCATCATGGAAATGGACACTTCCGTGATGATAATTTTGGTAATGTCATGGAACACTTCTACGGCAGCATATATATGACTATGTTGATTCTTTCATAAAATCATCATGGATGTACATGCATGACAGAAAACATGACCTACTATGACAAACATGTATCATCATGGAAGTGTATTTTTTTGTAGTGACGTATGGGAGTAAAGAGGACTTGATGCTTAATGCTATGGTTGGGTTTCACGACCTTAATGATCTTTAGTAGTTGCGGATGCTTGCTAGGGGTCCAATTATAAGTGCATATGATCCAAGTAGAGAAAGTATGTTAGTTCATGCCTCTCCCTCATATAAAATTGCAAGAATGATTACCGGTACTTGTTATCGATTGCCTAGGGACAAATGACTTTCTTGTTGACAAAAGCTATCCACTTTTATTACCTTGCAATTTATCGTAGTTTTATTCTCGCAAAGTACTCATAGTTTTATTCTCGCAAAATAGTTTCATACTTGTTCTAGGTAAAGCAAACGTCAAGTGTGCATAGAGTTGTATCGGTGGTCGATAGGACTTGAGGGAATATTTGTTTTACCTTTAGCTCCCCGTTGGGTTCGACACTCTTACTTATCGAAAGAGGCTACAATTGATCCCCTATACTTGTGGGTTATCATTAGGCGTATCTGGTTTGCAGCTAAGCCCCCCGAGTGAGAGGATTGCTCTTCACTCGGAGAATGTTTTGAAACTTAGGCGAGTACGGGGTCGTAGCTAAGCCCCCAAGTGAGAGGGTTGCTCTTCACTCGAAGAATGTTTTGAAACTTAGGTGAATCTGGTTCGCAGCTAAGCCCCCCGAGTGAGAGGATTACTCTTCACTCAGAGAATGTTTTGAAACTTAGGCGAGTACGGGGTCGCAGCTAAGCCCCCGAGTGAGAGGGTTGCTCTTCACTCGGAGAATGTTTTGAAACTTAGGCGAATCTGGTTCGCAGCTAAGCCCCCCGAGTGAGAGGATTGCTCTTCACTCGGAGAATGTTTTGAAACTTAGGCGAGTACGGGGTCGCAGCTAAGCCCCCAAGTGAGAGGGTTGCTCTTCACTCGGAGAATGTTTTGAAACTTAGGCGAATCTGGTTCGCAGCTAAGCCCCCGAGTGAGAGGGTTGCTCTTCACTCGGAGTATGTTTTGAAACTTAGGCGAATCTAGTTCGCAGCTAAGCCACCCATTGGGGGATTTGGACACACATTTATGAGAAAATAATCGTTATGAGACTTCGGAAATCATGTCTTTGATAAACAAACTGAAAAGTACTCTTATTACATCTCGACGATCCGAGTGTTTAGGTATAAAAGCGGCGGAGCAGATCTGCGTTCCAAGAACGTGGCTCGTCCTTCTTCTTGGCTATGTTGTAAAGGTGATATGCTCCGTTGTGGAGGACTTTGGTGATGATGAAGGGGCCTTCCTAGGCAGGAGCGGGCTTATGAGGCCGCTGCTGATCCACTCAGAGCACAAGATCTCCTTCCTGGAATGCTCGACCTTTGATGTTTCGGGCGTGGAATCGACGCAGGTCTTGCTGATAGATGGTCGACCGGATCAAAGCCATCTCTCATTCTTCCTCCAGGAGATCAACAGCGTCCTGGCGTGCTTGCTCTGCCTCGGCTTCTGAGAAGAGTTCCACTCGGGGAGTGTTGTACAACAAATCACTCGGAAGCATGGCTTCAGCCCCGCACACCATAAAGAAAGGGGTTCGATTAGTCGACCGGTTGGGAGTCGTCCGCAATACCCATAGAACAGACGGCAACTCAGTCACCCAAGCTCCAGTTGCATGCTTCAGGTCGCGCATCAATCCGGGTTTCAGCCCTTGGAGGATCAAACCATTTGCTCTTTCAGCTTGTCCATTCGACTGTGGGTGGGCAACGGATGCGTAGTCGACCCGAGTTCCTTGGGAAGCGCAGAATGCTCTGAACTCATCAGAATCAAAGTTTGATCCATTGTCCGTGATAATGCTGTACGGAACTCCGTAACGGAACACCAACTCTGTGATAAAACTGATGGCTGTGCTTGAGTCAAGGTTCTTGATAGGTTTGGCTTCAATCGACTTAGTGAACTTGTCAACTGCTACGAGCAAATGAGTGAAGCCGCTCCTGTCGATCCTTAGAGGTCCAATCATATCCAATCCCCACACAACAAATGGCCAGACGAGTGGAATAGTCTTCAAGGCAGATGCGGGCTTGTGGGACATGTTCGAGTAAAACTGGCAACCTTCGCACTTGTCGACTATATCCTTAGCCATTTCATTGGCCCGTGGCCAGTAGAATCCAGCTCGGTATGCTTTGGCCACGATGGTCTGAGAGGACGCGTGGTGACCATAAGTCCCCGAGTGGATCTCATTCAAAATCAGTCAACCCTCTTCTGGTGAGATACTTCGTTGAGCTACGCCAGTCATACTTTCCCTGAAAAGCCGTCCACCTATAACTGTAAAGGCTTTCGACGTGCGGACGATCTGACGTGCTTCAACTTCGTCTTCTGGAAGCTCCTGCCCGAGCAAATATGCAATGTATGGCACCGTCCAGTTGGGTGTGATTACGAAAATCTCCATGACTAGGTCGACCACCGCTGGCACTTCGACTTCAGTCGGATTGGTTGAACTTATCGGTTGCGGGGGCTCTTATGTAAAGGGATCCTCTTGTACTGACGGGGTATGGAGATGCTCCAAGAACACATTACTGGGAATAGGCTTCCGAGTGGAACCTATCTTCGCAAGATCATCAGCTGCTTGATTCTTGAGTCGGGGTATGTGGTGGAGCTCCAACCCTTCAAACTTCTTCTCTAATTTCCTTATTGCATTGCAGTATCCAGTCATGGCGGGGCTCCTGATATCCCACTCCTTCATCACCTGATTAACCACCAAATCTGAGTCGCCGTAAACCATCAGGGACGGACGCCGAGTGAAATGGCCATACGCAACCCATAGAGAAGCACTTCGTACTCAGCTTCATTGTTGGAGGAATCGAAGTGAATCTGGAGAACATAACTGAGCTTATCACCTCTTGGGGATACCAGAACTACTCCAGCACCAAAACCATTTAACATCTTCGATCCATCGAAGAACATGGTCCAGTGCTCCGAATGAACTTGAGTCGCTTGTTGTTGCTCAATCCACTCAGCCAAGAAATCTGCAATTGGCTGAGACTTAATTGCCTTTTTGCCTCGAACTTGATATCTAGAGGAAGAAGTTCAATCGCCCACTTAGCCACTCGACCGGTTGCATCTCGATAGTTCAAAGTTTCCGACAATGGAGCGTCACTGACAACTGAAACCGAGTGGTCTGTGAAGTAATGTGCAACTTTCTTCATGGTCAGGTAAATTCCACAGACAAGCTTTTGGTAATGTGGATACCTTTGCTTGGACAGATTCAAAACTTCAGAAATGTAATACACTGGGCGTTGAACTTTATAGGCTTTACCTTCTTCCTCCCGCTCGACTGTGAGCACTGTGCTGACAACTTGTCCAGTGGCTGCAATATATAACAACAGAGGCTCTTGGCTGACTGGGGCAGCAAGCACCGGATGGGTGGAAAGCGGGGCTCTGAGCTCTACAAACGCTGCTTCAGCTTCAAGAGTCCACTCGAATGTATTAGACTTTTTCATCAGTCGGTAAAGAGGCAATGCCTTTTCATCGAGACGAGAAATGAATCGACTCAATGCAGCCAAATAACCTGTAAGCTTCTGAACATCATGCACACGCATGGGGCGTTTCATTCGGAGAATTGCTCCGATCTTTTCAAGGTTTGCGTCGATCCCTCATTCGGAAATGAGAAAACCGAGCAACTTCCCTCCTGGGACTCCGAATGTGCACTTGGATGGATTAAGCTTGATGTCATATCTTCTTAGGTTCGCAAAGGTTTCAGCAAGGTCAGTCAGCAGGTCGGAACTCTTGCGCGACTTGACCACGATATCATCCATGTATGCTTCCACATTCCGACTGATTTGAGTGAGCAGGCACTTCTGAATCATGCACATGAACGTGGCACCAGCATTCTTGAGACCAAAAGGCATGGTAACATAGCAAAAACACCTGAATGGGGTGATGAAGGCCGTTTTTATTTCATCAGGTCCATACCGTCAGATCCGATGGTACCCGAAATATACATCCAAAAAGGACAAACGCTCACACCCCGCAGTCGAGTCAACAATGTGATCGATGCGGGGGAGAGGAAAGTGATCTTTCGGGCAGGCCCGATTGATATGCTTGAAGTCAATACACATATGAAGTGAGTCATCTTTTTTGGGGACCATGACGATGTTGGCGAGCCACTCGGAGTGGTATATCTCGCGGATGAACTTAGCTGACAGGGGCTGAGCTACTTCCTCGCCAATCGCCTTCCTCTTCTCCACGGCGGACCGACGAAGATGTTCCTTGACAGGGTTTGCTTTTGGGTCGACACGCAAATGGTGCTCAGCCAGTCCCCTGGGTACACCCGGCATGTCTGATGGAGTCCATGCAAAGATGTCCCAGTTCTCACGGAGGAACTGGATGAGCGCTTCATCCTATTTGCTGTCGAGTGTTGTTGAGATGTGGGTCGGAGCAGCATTGGGGTCTTCCGGGTGAATATGGACAGGCTTTGTCTCATCGTCTGACTGAAACGCGGACTCCGAGGCAGGCTTCTTAGCTCGCAACAAATCACTCGAATCTACATTTTTCTTGTATTCCTCCATCTCTACAGCTGCCATCTGCTCATCAGCAATTTTTGAGCCCTTCTAGAGGCACTCCTCTGCTCTCTGCCTATTTCCTGTGACTGTGATCAGACCTCTGGGTCCGGGCATCTTCAACTTGAGATATACATAACATGGTCGAGCCATGAAACGAGCATATGCGGGCCTGCCCAGAATAGCATGATAGGCGTTGTGGAAATCCACCACCTCAAATGTCAACTTCTCCTTGCGGTAAATCTTGGAATCACCGAAAACCACATCAAGAGCAATCTGTCCGAGTGACTTTGCCTTTTTTTCCGGGGATGACGCCGTGAAACTGCATGTTGCTCTCACTGAGTTTGGACATCGGAATGCCCATCCCTTGGAGGGTCTCAGCGTGTAGAATGTTCAGACCACTGCCCCCATCCATAAGGACTTTTGTTAGTCGGGTGCCCCCAACGACTGGGTCGACCACCAACGCTTGCCACCCAGGAGTAGCAACGTGCGCGGGGTGATCTGACTGGTCGAATGTAATGGGAGTCTTCGGCCACTTCAAGTATGTCATAGTTGCTGGAGCAACCATGTTCACTTCTCTATTAATGACTTTCAGTCGACTTTTGCTCTCGACATCAGCAAAAATCAACAAGGTAGCATTGACCTTAGGGTAACCATCGTCCTCTTCTTTCTCCTCATCCTTATCAGATTCTTTTTCACTGGGCCAACCCTCTCGGAACTACTGAATCGGGAGTCGACACTGTCGAGTGGTAGGCTTGGGCAAAATCAAATTACCCTCTTCACCCTTTTTCGTGTGATGTGACATGACAAATCCAAGACGTCCTGGCCTGACTAATCTTTCACCTTTTTTGGGCACCCATGACACTTTAGGCTTCCCCTTGAACTTTCCTTGATTGAAAATTGTGGCCTCAACGAGACCTGCAGGTTCAACTTTACGTTTTTGCTTCTGACCGGTGTTTCCACCTACAGTGTCGTGGTCGACTGGCTTCCCTTTACCATTACGGAGTCGGTCTTCTTCTTCGCCGTTTGCGTACCGAGTGGCTATCTCCATCATTCGGCTCAGAGACATGTCCCTGGATCGGCCAAACTTCAGGATGAGCTCTCTGTACTGGACGCCCTCTTTGAAGGCGCAAACTGCCTGGTGCTCTGACACATTTTCCACCACGTGGTGAAGGGTAGTCCATCTCTGGATGAAATCTCTCAAAGTTTCATTCGGCTTCTGAACGAAGTGTTGCAATTCAGTCAGCCCAGCTGGTCGCTTGCAGGTTCCCTCGAATCTCTTGATGAACACTCGGGCTAAATCTTCCCAACAGAAAATACTTCCAGGGGCCAACTGATTCAACCAAGCTCTGGCTGAACCCTCAAGCATTAAGGGAAGATGCTTCATGGCTACATCATCATTGCCCCCACCAATTTGTACAGGCACTCGGTGATCTTCTAACCAAGTGTCTGGCTTCGACTCACCGGTGAACTTGCTCACTCCAGCAGCTAATCTGAAGTTGGGAGGGATCTCTGCAGCTCGGATGGCTCTACTGAAACACTCAGGCCCAGAAATAAATACTCTGCTTCCAATCGGACGGTCTCTATCTTGACCCTCTCTGTTTGCTCTGCCCCTGTCGTCCAAACCTTGCGCGAGGAGTGACCTTGCATCGAACCCAGGCTCTCTTGGGTCGACTGGGGCTCTCCGCTCCTCACCATACGGGCGCCTGTCGTCATACCGCCGGGACACGTACGACCCGCCTCTCAAAGGAGGCGTATGCACTCGACGGCGGTCATCACGAGGATCAAACTGCCCGTGGCCTCGACCAAGGTACTGATCCTGGTGGCAACCACGGTCTTCGCGCTGCGGAGGCAATCTTGGGCTATGCGTCGACTGGACTATGTCTGCAACCACGGATCTGCTATGGATTCTGTTGCGCGACTGAGAAACAACCGAGTTCTGCTCTCCTGCTGCCCGGAACAGTGCTCGGATCTGCAACAAACCTTTACCAGCTTCTGAATGTGACGGCTGAATTGACTCTGCTATGCGTGCTGCTGCCGCGACATTTTGAATCGGAGTACGGTATACCTGAGGTTCGGGTGGAAACAGTTGTCGCGGCCGTCGACTGGATTCAGGGATCTGCTGACGGGCCCGCTCGTCGAGTGCTTGCTGGAGATTCTCCAGACGCGTACGCTCAGCCAAGGTGGCTAAGCACGCAGCTTCCAAGGCCCGAGCCTCGGAGGTCTCCCCAATGATAGGGGTCTGGAGTGCCTGGACGTTCCGGCGATGCAGCTCCTCCCTCTGCTCCTGAGTGAGAGCTTCGGGAATATATTCATCGTGATCACGCGATGGGCCCCTGCTGCCGCTGCCGCCGCGACGAAATCCGGGCGGACTGCATTGGGAGTTGACCATGAGGACTTCCGCCGCTGGATCGTTGCTCTCGCACTCAGAAAGTGAATCCGAGTGACCAGCCAGCAGATCAAACAAACCATACAGGTATTCGTTGGGCTCGATTGGCGTGATCTGAGGAGTGGTCGACTGTCGAGCCACTGCGTGCTTCACCCACTGCTGGAGCCGCGAACGATCGGATCGCTTGCGACGGCGAACATCGGGGAGCAAGGATACCGCGCGAGCCGACCGACACTGGGTCGACGGCTGCCGCAGGAGAACGCCGCAAGCACTCGCCCGAAAGTGCGTCGCCGCACGGACGGGGAGAGCTTCGACGTTGAGGGGGGCTTTTTGGAGCCAGGCAGAGTGGTCGGCGACGAAGACGAGTGCTCCGAGGCGGACCTCGTGGCCCATGGACAAACCACCGCCAAAAACCATGTTGATGGAGATAAGAAACCGCAACCTCACCAGAAGTCACTAAGACGCCTGCCCCACGGTGGGTGCCAACTGTCGTGGGAACGAGTCTGACAGTAAGAGTAGGGGGTACGTAGGAGGAGGCAGGGTCCTAGCTACAGCGAGGATGTACACACAGATTTACGAGTTCATGCCCCTCTCGAAAGAGGTAAAAGCCCTACGTCTCGGTGCCGCTGAGGCTAGTCGACTGGATGTGTGTTGAAGTTACAGGGGGTGCGAACCCTTGTACCAGAGGAGGAGGGTGGCTTATATAGAGTGCGCCAGGCCCCTTGCATCCCTCGGTTACACAGGGTTCAATGTAAGTTAAGTCATGGACGTTACTGGTAACGCCTGTTATTAATGACCTTTATGACTACGGAGTGAATGCCTGACCGTTGCCATCCTCGGGTGACTCTAGGCCTTCTGTGCTCTGAGTGACTCTTTCGTATGGTCGAGTGGAATCTTCCGTCGGGTGGATTACACTTCAGGGTGATTTCAGTCAGTATCTTCTGCTTGACTTTAAATGTCTTTGACTCTAGGGCAGTGTCCTTGGGTAGGGTGTCTAGGTAAGGCCTATGACCCCACCCCAGGTACATGTCATCGTCAGTCGATGCTATACATATGAATGAGGGACATTCTATGGTGGCAGCTCCAGTTTTAGATGATTGTAGAAAGTTATTACGAGAGTTCGGGAAGGTTACTATTGAGCATTGTAATAGAGAATCAAATGTAGTTGCTCATGAGCTAGCTGAGTGGGGGCGTGCAAACACCCCGTCTTTATGGGTGGATGCACCTCCGATTACTATTGCTAATTTTTAGCAGATGATGTAAGTATTATTTGAGGTTAATAAAGCTAGCCATGAAGGCCTTCCCGTAAAAAATGAATAATCTATTCTCATGGTAATGCCGCGGACACCAAATCCGGTCCCTCAAACGCCAGCAGACGCAATTGGGCACGTCTGCGGGCAACGACCAATCACACCTCATAATTTGTCCAATACATCCGCGGACCTCATATTTCATCCCTCAAATCCATACAGAACATGTAAAAGAAACCCTACGTACTACGCAAATCACACTACCCTAACTACGCTTCGCCATCAGAGATGCCCATGATCCCGTGTCAGGCGCCAGGTAGATTGGCGCATAGGAGGGCTTCGGCTCCTCATCATCATCCATATAGGCCAGCATCTCGTTGACGTCCGCTTCCTGCTCCGCCTAGAAGATACGGTGGTTGGCCTCCGCCTCCGACTCAAAGGAATCGAGGATTGTTTGCTGCTTCACCTGCGGATCTGTGTCTGCCGCGTCGCCTCCTCCTCCTCCTGGTCCTTCTATGCGTCCTCCTCCTCCTCCTCCTGTCCCGGGTCCTCATCCAGATCCACCGCGTCGAGAGGTATCTCCGCGGCGATCCGGGCTTCACGACTTGCCCGGATCTGCTCAAGGAGCTGCAGCCGATACTACGACATTACATAAGGGTAGCTCCTGACCCGTCGGCATGGTGGCATGGCTACTTGATTGTGGTGGCGGCGGGCGAGTGAAATGTGGAGGTAGAAGACGATTGGAAAGTTGTGGCGGCGGACGGGAGGGGAGGAAATGTGGATGGGTAGGGTTTCGGTGCTGGCGTCCGCCTTAAATAGCTGGGCTAGGGGCCTTGCCCGGCGCGCCGGAGCGCCGACACGTGGCGCCATCAGTCCATCACAGGAGACGAGCTTCAGACCGCTGGGTTTCGGAGTGTTTTCATGGAGGACCCGCATGTTAGTCCGACGTGGCAGAGGTGCCCGGTCGCGCCCGTGCCTCGCCATATCCGGCCTAGGTTTGGGCTAGATATGAGGGCGCCTCAAACATGCCTCAAACGCCCAGGCTGGCTGGAGAGGCACCCATCAGGGTCGCCTTTTTTACCGGTCAGTGACCGGACCGCCCGCCTAGTCTTTTTTTTGGGGGGGGGGGTGAGGCGTCTGGCTGCAGATGCTCTAAGATCATGCAAATTTGTGATTTTGTCGATAGACATTATTGTTATTTGCAAGAGTAGTTTAGCTAGATCTATAAAGAATGAGTTTCGGAGAGGGTGTGGTGTGCATGTTCCCACATGTTATTCACTGTGACAACTCATTAACATGTTTTTCTTTGTCATTGTAGTGCCAACTATGTGTGCGGTGCACCCTTACCTTTGCCACATCCCAACATTCGCGAACCTTTGCACTCCCTTACCCCTTAAATACGTGTGAACAATGTGAGTTGTGTCATAACCAACGAATCATATGGGGAGGTCTCATCATGTTCCCTTCTATAAAAGTGTGTCAACTTATCCTTACTTTTTTTGAGTGATGGCGGCGGTGGTCGGCCTTGCCCCGGGCCACGGGCGGCTGCCTGCGGCGGCTGGGCTAGATTGGGCGGCGGCGCAATGCGGTCTTCGGCGACACGTCATCTGGCTTTAGATCGGCGACGTCGTCGAGGGCCTGGTGGACTGGTCGGCGGCACCTCTGGCAGATCTGTTCTGGCCGTGTAGCCAGTGGTGGTGGTCATCTTCTTCGTCGGAGGTGGCCGGCCAGAGGCTTGGTGATCGGATCTCGAGATCCATCATCTAGTCCGACTGCAAGTTGGGGAGACATGGTTGCCGGTGAAAACCGAGCCGACGGCAGGCGATGGCGGCATTTTACGTCGTTACCTTGATGAAGGCATCGTCATGTAACTACTGTCGACCCACTCGTGCTGCTCCGGGGGAAACCCTAGAATCTGGTGTTCCAGATTCGACGATGGCTGCACTGCGGTGTCGTTTCTCTCTTGGGAGTATCGTTTGTGGAGCGCTGGAAGTCAGAGGCAGGAGGTGGAGCGGCTTCGTCTTGCACGGAGCTTCGGTGGAGATGTCAAGTCATGCCTGACCGACAGGTGCTACACTTTGTCATGCCTGGTCGGCAGGTGCTACGCACGACAGATCTTCCAAAGACTTCAAGTTGTGTCGGCTAGTGGTACTTGGCAGCACGTTGCTGATGTGTATTGGTGGCGACGACGACATGCTTAGCTGTTTGCGCACAGGGAGGTGGTGCCGTTGGGCGTCGTGATGGCATCGACGACAGCTAAATCGAGCAAGGTTCATGCATCAGTACGGCTCTAAAGATGGAGCGGTGGCAGTTGGCGACGACGGCCTCTGAGAGCACGCCAGACCGGTGTGTGCCTCAGACCCGACAAGTGGCTAGGTTGGGGCCTCAGGTGTTAGATGTTAGGCTTGGCTCCGGGGTATGTGGTATTAGGCCCGAACTATCAGCATCCCTTCATCATCTGAATAGGAGTAGCGATAGATGTTGCCTAGACGGTGGCTTCAGACTTACGGTGTATTCTTTGTGAGGTCTTTTGTGAATAATTAATAAAGTGGCTGCATGCATCGCCCAGATGCAGAGGCCAGGGGTTTTCCTCCTTTTCTAAAAATAAAATAAAATTATAGGATCAAATTTTAAAAGCTAATGATCAGCGATAAATGTGTTTTGACAACAACCCATGGTTTACGCAAACCAACCTGTGATTGGATGATTAGGTGGACAGTGGTATCCCCAACCCACAAGAGTTTAAGTCATGGTGATCGCATTTATCCTGAATTTATTTCAGAATTTTTGGCGATGCGCGTTTAGTGGGAGGAGACGTTCTTTTACTGCGACGCGCCTACAGTGACTTCGTAAAATCTCAAGATTATATGCCAACTCAGTCTCTTGGAGATGCTCATAGGGGGCTGGGCGTGAGTGTGTGCGTTTATAGGGATGAGTGTATGTGTATATATAAGCGCTTTGCATTTGTACTGTGTTAAAAAAAACAGCCCAAGGTTTATAAGTTGAATGTGCATACCTGTATGTTCCCATCACCACCTAGCTGAACTTCTTGTAATGTGACATAGCCATCGAGACCACTCACCGTGTGAGTACAATTTGATCTGTTTGAAATCTGGGTTTGGGAGAGGATGCACTGATATTCATCATGACAACTCACTTTGTCGTTGTGTTCTCATTCAACTGGACCATTGCCTTTGCCGCACCCCAGCGTCCGCCAGCTTGTTGCACGATAGTGCCCCCTCCCCCTTCTAAATGTGCATGAGCAGTGCGAACCATGAGACATAGTCACTCAGTCGTATCATTTTGATGTGTTCCCTTCCATAAAAAATGTGCAAATTGGATTCTCAATATGTGTTGTCGACTATCTCTTACAAGATCAAATTTAAACACTATTCGTCAGATGCGAAACATCTTATGACAAATGCTCGGGATTTTACACTGCTTAGAGCATCTTCAATAAAAGATATATATCTGAAGATGTAAAAGTAGGTATTGTATAATTTATATCACCAAAAAATGCCTTTTACATCTACTCCCTCTGTTCCAAAATAATTGTCGTTTTAGAATCCTATAGGACAATTTCAATCACGTAGCAAGTTTTCTTTGCTTTGGGAACGTTTGGGGCCGGGGCGCCGGCCGAACCAATCGGCCGGTCGCGTCCACGCGCGCTCCGCCTCAGCCATCCATCAAGCGACACGTAGGATGCGGGCCATCCAAATCGCTGCTTTTCTTCAACCTCCCGCAGATCCCACCCCATCCCCGTCTTCCAGCTCCGCGGATCTCACCCCATCCTCGTCTCCTGCCCCCGCGCGGCCGTCCTCATCGCCGGTGGTCACCCGCGCCGGCCGTCCCCGTCGCCGTTCGCCGTCCTCGCTCGCCGGCCCCGGCGGAAGCTGGAACCGCGTCGTGGCCTGCTGCAACCGGTGCCCAGGAGAGCTGCCATCATGGATGGTGAGCATGGTGACGGCGAGCTGCGAGGACGGCGGCGCTCGCGCTGCAGACATGGCGGAGGCATTGCAGAACTTGCCGCACGCCCTCATGCTACAACCGTTAACCAAAATGCCTCAAACCAAGATGAAAAAAGCTTCAACCAGATACATCAAAAGCTGCAAGCAGTCATTGCCATGGCGGAGTGCTACAACCGTCGACATAAAATGCTACAACCCTTGATGAAAAACTTTCAACCCGAAACGATAGAGAAAGCATTAACCAAGGCTGCTACAAAGAAAAAAGCTGCAACCGTTGATAAAAAAGCTTCGACCGTAGATGAAAAAAACTACAACCATTGAAAAAGAAAGCTACAACCATACACTGCAAACCAGAAAAGTTGCATCTGTTGTAGAGAAAGCTTCAATCGTATGTGTGAAATGCTTCAACCTACAGTCAAAGCTTTTCTGAAAACGATGGAAACTTTTTTCTTTTTCCTTTTTTGTGTTTGCTACAACCACGTCATTTTTTTGCTGCAATCGGCAACCACAGAAGCTACATACGGTTAACATTTTTGCTACAATGACGACGGCGGGCTGCAGCGGTAAGCTTTTTTGCTGGAAGCGATAAACTTTTTTGCTACAACCGGTGTCGTTTTTTGAACCAGCAAGAGCCTCGGGTGGGCACACGGCGAGGTACAACGCGAGCACAACGACAGGTGCTGCGGCCGGCGCCACCGGAGATGCGGCGAGGGCTGGGACCGGCGACGAGGACGGGGTCCGGCGGCGACGAGGAAGACCGGCGACAACGACGGGCGGCGAGGGCGGGGACCGGCGACGACGACGGGCGGCAAGGGCGGGGTCCGACGGCGACGAGGAAGACCGGCGAGGGTGGGGACCGGCGACCACCGGAGGGGACAGGAGGCGCGGCGCCGCGCTCCCCCGAACGGGACATGCGGATCCCCCCGAGGAAGAAGAGAGCTGGGGCGATTTCATTTTTTTTTCCTCGGATCCAGCGGCTGCGTGGCTCAGATCGAACGGCCCGGGCTGGACCGGCCGAAACTTTCGGCCGGCGCGCCGGCGCCTATAAGTGCCCTTTCCCAAATTGCCCTTCCACTTGCACGCACTCTCGCTCTCTCGCTCGCTCCCCACTCACTCGCTCTCTCCCGGCCCAGTCGCCCTCCCCGCCGACCACTCGCTCACCGGCCAGTCGCTCGCCGGCCAGTCGCCGTCCTCTCACTCTCGTCGGTGTCTTCCTCACCCCGCCTTGCTCCTCACCACCCCGATTCGTACCCCTAACCCTAGCAACCCGCCTGCTAGCTCTTGGTCAAAGGTGACATTTTTACCGCCGCGCTGCTCGATCTGTGGGCGGAGGTGCTCGATCTGTGGGTCGCGGTGGTCGATCCGTGGGTGGCGGTGCTTGATCCATGCTGGAGCAGCGGGAGGAGGACGGCGGTGCTGGATTGGAGACCGGAGCAGCGGGATGAGGAGAACGGCGGTGCTGGATTGGAGACCGAAGCAGCGGGCTTCTTCTGCTCGTCTTGGCCGTGGCCGCTACCTGAGCTGCCCGCGAGGCGGCGCAGCATGTCGGGGTGTGCTCTAGCCTTGGCTCGCTTGCCTCTGGTGCCGCTGCTTCGCCTGACGGTGTGGCGCAGGAGGTGCGCCTGGCTCCGGAAGAAGGAGGCGTGCGTCTGACCGAAGCAGATGTAGGACACCGCCTGCCTGGAGCACTAGAGAAGCGGCACCATCGTCCTCTCCATGCCTTGTGTCAGGTATAAAGCTGATCTTGTCCTCTCCATGCCCTGCGTTAGGATGATTGAATTTACAGTAGTCAACTCTTTGTTGTACTCCTGATAACTGAATTTACAGTACAAGCTGATCTTGTCTACTCCTGATAAGATGGCACTCCTCTCCTGATTTGTTGTGAATTTACAGTAGAAGGTGATATATGAATTTAGGAGTCGAAGCTGATGTACTGTAGTCAGCTTCAAGTGATGGTAGAAGCTGATGCAGTCAATTCTTTGGAGTATTTTCTTTGATCATCTTCAAAGTGATGGTACAAGCTGATGTTAGGAAGCTGATGTAGCCAGCTTCAAGTGATGGTCATCTTTGATCCTTTGACAGGGATTCAGGCAAGCTGCCATCCATTGTAAATATAGCTCTTCATCAGCAGAATAATTATGAGAATGTACTTACTCAAGAATTACCACCACTTAGACCAAAGGACCAGTTGGTATTAATTTCAGAGATAGATGTAATTTCAGTTAAATTCAGTTATGCACACAAATTTCAGTTAATAGCTTAATGTTTTGGACTGATGATGTTGCTGGAATTTGTACTACTAAAAATTAAGAAAATGTACTCCTTTAATTAACATTGATTCATTGAGATGGTGGTATGATCAAATTAAGAAAATTCAGTACCTTTTCTGTTACTGTAGAGTACTTAAAATTAGGAGTAGCTAGGAGCAAAATTAAAATTAGGATTAGGAGTAGGATTAATAGGATTAGTAGGAGTAGGAGTAAAATTAAAAGTTTCTCTTCTTCTCTCTTCTTGCTCTCTTTTTTCTCCTCTCTTCTCTTTCTCTTCTCTTCTCTTTCATTTAAATGGAGTACTCCACACAAGCAAATGAAACTTTTGAAACAAAAATGATTTCTCTTTGGTTGATTCACCGAGTAAGTCTTGACAAATTAAATGTACCCCTGCTTGCTCTTCTCTGAACAATGATCCACTGTTTTCAGTAGTTAAAACTAAATGAAAATTTGTTACTGTTGGAGGAACATGCAAGTACTCTGAAAATTTGTTTTTAGAAACATTTGGTTTGCAGCAATCTGGAGTAGGATTAGCTTCTACTCCATCTCCATGGTTTAGTTGCTGTGATTGATTTCGCTGGTAGTTTAGTTCCCGGTAGGGTAGTTCTTGCTAAAGATTTGTATAGAGGAGGAATTGGACCTTATTTTGTGTAAAACATGGGATCATACCATGTAGATTTACAGTAGTTTTACAGCAGGAGTACTCTTGCCAATTCAGGTAATTAAATTTCATTTAAGTACTTTTTTATACTCTAATGAAGGTTTTGTGTACTCTACTGCTTGCATCAGTACTTTTATAAATAAATGAATCTTTTCTCTCTTCTCTTCTCTTTGTCTGCTGGAGTAAACTTTAAGAAATAAGGAATATGTCAATACTTTAAGAAAATGATCTCTGCACAATATTGCTTGTTGTGAACAATACTGTTACTGAAAAATACTGTTACTGATATTAAAGTTCATAATGATCTCTGAACAATTGTACTAAATGCTGACAACAGTAGTGCACAAAGTTCATCAAACATCATGCAAGTTCAATGCATATCAATTTATCATGCTGACAGCAGTAGCATGTGGACCTATCATGGTGATTTCATATCAAAATTGAGGAGTACTCCTGTTCATTTGGAGAACTCAAACAGCAATTGATATGCATCAAAATTGGGATCAACAGTAGCATGGGCCTTATCATTCTGGTTTTTGGATGATTTAGTTAATCAAATTCCTCAATTGAGGAACACCTGGACTTGTCATTCCGGTCTTGGGATCAACTGTAGCATATGGACTTATCATTCTGGTTTTTGGATGATTTAGTTAATCAAATTGACATCAATTGACCTGTTTTTTGGATCAATTGCAGATTCTCTTGATTGGAGTGGAGAGGAGCAGAGACGAGAGGAGCAGCAGAAGTGGACAGCGCAGCGGCTAACCTCGAGCTCTTGATTGGAGTGGGGGGAGGCGGCCGGCGAAGGATCTATGGCCAGCAGCAAGGATCCGAAGCTGTGGCTGAGCAGGCAGCCGGCGGGAAAGGTGGCCGGCGAGGGAGCTGCGGACCGCGGCGGGGAAGGGCGGCCGATGAGGGAGCTGTGGACCACAGCAGGGAAGGGCGGCCGACCGGCGAGGGAGCTGCGGACCACGGCAGGGAAGGACGTCGGAGATGTGGACGACGGAGGTGCCCGGCAAAAGGGAGCAGCGACGGCGGAGAAGCCTGGCGGAGGGGAGGAGCGACGGAGGAAGACGCCTCCCGATCGATTTCAGATCGGGGGTAGTATTGTACTTTCACACTGTTTCACCTGATCGGAACGATACCCCCAGCGACAATTATTTCGGAACAGAGGGAGTATATATATATCTATATCTATATTAATATAAAAAGACCCAAATGGGCAGATCCAAGATTTTTTTTCAAAACTATGACGTATTTTATAGCAAATTTGGAAACTATTGCATGATGTGGATAAAAATCAAAAATAGCACCCCGTCGGCCACGCGTTGGCCGAAATGGGTGTTTTCGGCCACCTATAGGTCGAAGTAGGTTTTTCGGCCTTGCCTTGGCCGAAAAGGTGGGGACCTGGCCGAAATGGCTGTTTTCGGCCACCACTTGGCCAAAATAAACTTTTTGGTCAAGTATAGGCCGAAATACACTTTTTGGTCAAGTGTAGGCCGAAAAGTCCTTTTTGGTCTAGTGTTGGCCGAAGTTGCATGGCTTAGGCCGAAATGTATTTTCTCGTCACCCATTTCCCGCCAACCCCTTCCCGCCAACCCCTTCCCGTCATATGTTCCCGCCAACCCTTTCCCGCCATACCGCAGTCATTCTTTCCCGCCATTTTCTCCTCTCTATCTATAAAACCCCCTTCAGGCGAGGTGGATAAGCATTCCAGTGTAGTGTAGTCGAGATGTCCCATTATCCATTCGATCGTAGTTTTCACCATGGGATGAGCAGGACTCTTCTGAGTCTATCTAGCGATTTCAGGATGGACAATAGGATAGTTCCATGGGACGAACTCACCGGTAGTGACACCATAATGAATGAGTTGGCTCACGAATTACGTAGGTCTGGGTGGCCTGAAAGGACCTATGAGGAGGAACGTAAAGAACTTCTTAGGTTGCATGAAAGGTGGAAGAAGGTAGTGGAGCCGAACAGTGAAACTTTCAGAAGGACTGCAGCAAAGAATACATTTTTATGGACTGAGGAGAGCGAGGACGAAAATGATATCTTCATGCCGCCGCTTCCGGGTTCTGCATTGTCGAAGGGCAAGAGTTCTACATCGTCCAAAGGCAAGAGTTCTGCATCCTCGAAGGGCAAGAGTTCTGCATCGACGGAGGGCAAGAGGACCGCACCGTCGAAGGGCAAGAGGGCTGCATCAACGGAGGATGGGGATGATGACTTCATGTAGTATGTAAGATGTATTCCAGTTGTACCGTTTCATTCAGATGTATTTGCATTATTAGTTTGTACTGTATTATTGTAGGGCATTATGTTCTATGTGAATTTCATTTTGTAGTATGTAAGATGTATAGCACAAGTTCAGCCGCACCGTTTAATTCAGATGTACTTGTATCTTAATTATCGGTTGTAGTCTCTTTGGAAATGTAATTGGAATAAGAATGCGAATTAATAGTGATATGTCTCTCGCATATATAAAACAATATATGTCTCCTGATCAGATAGAAGCAAGTGCGATAGTAACACATACATGAAGCATGTCTCATACATAAATACTGACTCACAGCTGCGAATAGTCTGAAACTAACACAGATAATGAGTCATACATGGATAGATAAGCATATCACTGCGGGGGACGACGACGAGTTTGGGTCTTCCTCGGGCGAGGACCGGAAGGCGATAAGCGTTGAGGCGGTGGACGAGGCTCGCGATAACCACGACCATAGTTAACCTCGTTTGTCACGGTCTGTGTCTCCTGCGTTGATGGTGGTGATGGAGTGTGAAACACTGTCTGCGAGAAGCCATAAATGTTTGTAGCTTGGTCATCATCCTCGCCGTCGCCCTCAAAGTACGAAGCACCACCACTAAGAATCGGTGACTGCTCTGAATGCATGAACGGTTGCGACTGGTTGCCGCCTGCGGTGAAGTAAAACATGTAAAATTGATACAAATTCATGAACGAAGCACCACCAGTAAGCATCAGTGACTGGTGAGAATGCAGGAACGATTACTACACTGTTGAAAAGAATGTAGTGAGTAGTGTTACCTAGTTCCATCTGCTGATGCCAGTAAGTGCTCCCTAGCTGTGAAGGAGGTGGCTGATGCCAGGAAGAGCTCCCTGGCTGTGAAGGAGGTGGCTGATGCCAGGAAGAGCTCCCTGGCTGTGAAGGATGAGGTTCTGCACGGTGCACAGAGGGTCGTGGTTCTGAATGGTGCACAGAGCGTGGTTCTGAATGTTGTACAGAGAGACGTGGCGGACGATGTGCTGGAGGAGGAAGTGCAACATCCGAAGACCGTCTACACGCAACAGCTGCGTAAATCCCGCGTAGCTTGTCATCAAGACGCCTCAACCATGAGACCTCCTCTCGCGGTGGGATAGTTTCTCCCCTCTGAAAGCGCTGCATTAAACTCGCTAAGATCGACCCCCAACTCATTATATCGAACATTACCAGCGCTGTAGTAAACATTCAGATTTACTGATTCAGACATTTTCACCTGTCAGACATTGTCATCTTCTCATTAATCACAACAAACACTAATATTACCCGCTACACGAACTATGCGCTAAAATGCCTCCACAAATATATTAACACTAAATTTGCAATATGACTTATATACACTAACTAAACTATACAATTTAGATAAAATTTGTGACGACGTGGTTATACCTTCGAAGCGTGTGTCCCTAGCTTCTTGCTTCTCTCTTTGACTCAGCGGCACCGACCACCTCGCGAAGTACTTGCACCACGGGACAACGACAGCACCGCCCCCTCGACGACCGGAGGTTCAACTCCGGTCAGCCCCCAAGCTACTCCTCCTCACCACCTCCTCCTCCACAGCTGCTGCTACTACTCACCACCACCTACTGCCCGTCCTCCTCTCCACCATGGCTCCTCCCCAAACGCATCAAAAACTATCCCATAGCAAAAAATAACACCGTAGGCCGGCGGGGATTGCTACGATCTACCGATTCTGTGGGTTGGATATGCAAATGGGTGGCAAATGGAGGAGATCGGCGCGGGGTGGCGAGGTACAGAGAAGAACAAGAGAGACAGAAAGGAAGAACAGAGGCGAGCTAGAGGAAGGAGACGGCGCGGGCTTATCCGCACCTTTTCGGTCGACTGGTGGCCGAAAACCACTTCGGTCGACGCCTGGCCGAAAAGGCCCACTTCGGTCGCGGGGTGGCCGAAAACGGGCCATTTCAGCCGCGGGGAGGCCGAAGCTACTATTTTCGGCCGGGCCCTCACTGACACCTACTTTTCGGCCCATGTACGCATGTCTTCGGCCAAAGCGCGGCCGAAAAGCCCTCTTCGGCCTTAGCCTGGCCGAAAACTACCTTTTCGGCCCACACGAGGCCGACAGGGTCATAGTTTTGCATTTTTTTCATTTTGTGCTATAGTTTCCGAAATTGCTACAAAAAACGTGATAGTTTTGAAAAAAAATCTTACAAACCATCTCGACCGTCAAATGATGTTATTTAGCGGTTCAAATCGCTCCAATGTTGAGCACCAAACACGTTTAACGCTCTAATTACCCGCCACTGCCATTGGTTATAAACACGTTTTGACTCAACGATATCCCTTGAAATCTGCCATGTAATTAATATCCTACCATTCCTGTGAAAAAGTAATTGATATCTTACCAAATACCAACGTGCAACAGATATATCTTAATATAACGTGCAACTAATATCATACCTAATAGAAACGTGCATTGCACGTACATTATTACTAGTCTTCAAAAAAAAGTCTCGACTTCAACAAATGATGTATATTTGGTGATGTAAAACTAGTGCTCCAACAGATGATGTATTTGAAGATGTAAAACTAGTTCTTCGGCGGCATGGAGGCGGCGCGGCTGAGGCCGAGCATGGAGACAGGTGCTAGCAGGGGAGCTCGAATCGGGCGGCCGAGCATCAAATCGAGATGAGGAGCGGGGCTGGGCGGCGACGGAACTTGAAATGCGCCGGCGGCCGAGCTTCAAATGCGGTGGGGCGGGCCGATAGAGCTTCAACTAAGGTGGGGCGGGGCGACAACGCTTGAATAAAGCGGCGGCGCGGCAGAAAACAGGGCGAATGAGGTGGAACCTCATCCTCCGCTGGTGGTGGATGTGGATCATGACGACGACTGGATGTGGAGCCCGCCGAGCTCCATCCTCCGCAGCCGACCCGAGCGGGCGCTCCTCGAGGATCCCTGGTGGCGTCGCCATGGGAAGACGAGTGCGGGAGCGGCACACTACTAGGAAAAGGGCTATAGATGGAATGGCCACTAATGGCGAACCAGACATGTGGTGCGCCATTGCTATATAGCAATGGCGCACCATGTGCTGGTGCGCCATTAGTGTGAAAGACACTAATGGCGCACCAGACAAACGGTGCGCCATTAGTAACATATTTTTTATTTTGCCAGACATACTAATGGCGCACCAGCAACATAGTGCGTCACTAATTTTTTTTTTACTTTTTTGCAAAACTACTAATGGCGCACCTGGTGCACTGCTACCCGTGCGCCATTAGTGTATATTTTATGGACACTTGATCTCGATCCCCCTTCCATCTCAATCGCCACCTCGCCAGATCCAGTCCCCCTCGCCGCCGAGCACCCCCTGCACCCTCTACCCCGCTCCACCGGGCGCCGCCGCCGACCCCCCGCACCCTCCCCCGCTCCACCGCCGCCGACGACCCACCGCACCCTAGCTCCCCTGCTCCACCGCCGCCGACGACCCACCGCACCCTCCCCGGCCCGCTCCACCGCCGCCGCCGACCCCCCGCACCCTAGCTCCCCTGCTCCACCGCCGCCGACGACCCACCGCACCCTCCCCGGCCCGCTCCACCGCCGCCGACGCCCCCCCCCCCCCCGCACCCTCCCCGGCCCGCTCCACCGCCGCCGACAACCCCCCGGCCCGCTCCACCGCCGCCGACGACCACCCGCACCCTAGCTCCCCTGCTCCACCGCCGCCGACGACCCACCGAACCCTCCCCGGCCCGCTCCACCGCCGTCGACGACCCCCCGCACCCTCCCCCGCTCCACCGCCGCCGACGACCCACCGCACCCTCCCCGGCCCGCTCCACCGCCGCCGACGACCCCCCGCACCCTCCCCGGCCCGCTCCACCGTCACAAATTATTACTGTTTTTGTAAAAAATTGTTACTGTTTCATATTCATATTCATTTTCTAAAAAATTTATTAGATGCAACAAAAAAAATAAAAAATTTACTTATGGCGCACCTATGGCTGGTGCGCCATTGCTACATAAAAAAAATTACTAATGGCGCACCCGTCATGGGTGCGCCATTGCTATGTAAAAAAAACATTCTAATGGCGCACCGCTTCGGGGTGCGCCATTAGTAAGTTTCCCCCCTTAGCTAATTCCTCCCCTCTGCCTCGCCAGTGTCCACCCGCGCGCTCACCTGACCCACGACGCCGCCGCCCCGACCCCCGCTGGACTCCACCCCCGTCGCCCCCGTGCCCCCCACCACTGCAGCTCCCCCGCGCCGCCGCCCCCGCCCCCGCGCCGCCGCCCCCGCGCCCTCCCCCGCGCAGCCATCCCTTCGACGCCGCCGCCGCCGCCGACCCCGACCCCAACCCCGACCCCGACCCCTCCGGCGACCGGCTGCGCCCGCCCAGGTACCTCTCCTCCTTCCTCCTTCCTCCTTGTCCATCACTGTGTTGCCGGCTCGAGCAAGAGCTGTGCACGCCATCAAGGATTTTGGTGAGCTTTAGAAAGATTGGAACATGCTCCAGATATTGAAGGCAAAGTCCAGGCAGCGTTCTAGCAATGATGAGATTAGGAGCTCCTGCCTTGCCAATCATAAATTGGAGATATAGCAGGAGAGTAAAAATAAAGATGCTCTGTAAGTTCTGGAATTTTGAGAAACAGTACCCCGTGTTTGCAGTTTATACTAGTACAGTACAGTTAATGCAGCAATTCTCCGAACGGAGATGGAACAGAAGGGTTTCTGTGTGTGTGTGTGTGTTTCATTTTTATTCTCATGAAAGTATATTTTTCTTTGAAATCTAAGTGCAATTTCTCTGTCTTGTTGCTAACTGAATTTACAGTACTAAGTGGTCTCTAAATTCTGCAGTATTTATGTTCATGACTTTACTGAACTATGTTGTCTTTTCTAACAGTGCCTTCATTTAAATAGTTATATTTTAGCTTCATGGTTCTGTGTAATTTGTGCCTTGATTTTCTGTCATCTCTGAATTTTGTTGTTCCTGTGCTTGCTACTCCTTAATTCACACATGTACAGGAGGTACAAGAGGTTAAATTGAATCTAACCCTCCAATGTTATATGTTTTGAACTCCTTCCTGAAATCCCTTCTATTATTTTTATCCCAAACAAGTACCCAGGTTTATAAAGATCTAGTGAGCATTGCCAGTGTTGGGGAGGGAGTGATATGAAAAATTGGTTTATGTGACTCATCCTCATTAACTTTTCTCTCTAACCTTTTTTACAGTACAAATAAATTGTTCCTTCTTCTGTATTTGACCACTGTTTATTGTGGTTTTGATTTTGTTACAGTGTTCTCAAGTATAACAACATAGTGGGATCATTTGTCAACATAGTGGGATCATTTTGCAGATTCCAGCAAACAACATAGTGGGATCATTTGTCAAGGCCAGCATCGGAGTGCTAATTTACAGGTATAAATAGATAAAAGATTCAGAGTGTAGCTCTTTGTGCTCCCTGCATCCTTTTTCTGAGCTGTTTGTGCTCCCTGCATCTTTCAGCTCTCATTTTCAGTGGAGTTGTTGAATTATATGCTCTTATTGGACATGTTTTACGTGTTGATCCATCAATTGCTAGTTTGCTGGGTTTTGTCTGCGACCATCGTGTCGTGATGATTTTGCAGGTACCCCGAGAGGCCCTTGAGTTTGCCGGAATGTCGATTAACTTCCGTTCCGGCAAATTCGGGTACTCCATATGTCCTATTTTCAGCAAAGGTCATGCTGAAATTTTCCGTGAATTTTAGCATGACTTTGCTAAAAATAGGACATATGGGGCACTTCCGACTAATGCATGGGCCGGGGTATCTTAGTACTTAATTAAGTAGGATCAACTGCCTCTTGTGTTATTCATATAGAAGTGTGATATCTACTCATAGTTATTACTAATGTCAGTTGCTCGTCATCGATAAACCCTAATCTGGTAGGATGACCTACTAAAAAAGCCCATACCACATATTCTATTTGGATGGGCGTGTTTTCACCACACTGTGGATTATCTTATTGGACCCAACAGAGATGATGTAGTTTTGAATTATGAACATAGGAAATGTCGTCATCGGACGACGAAAGTCTCTCGGGGGAGTGTGACTGGTGCCACGACGGTCGAGGTCTGTGCGACAGGCCTCACCTGGACGATGATCGGCGCTTCAGCATTAAGCTCGAGGAGACCTTCGAAGTTGAAACGGTACGCAACGACGACAAGTGTTTTTTTCATAATTAAGCATGACTTCAACTATTCCAACGTGTAATTTCATCTTTTACAATTCGAGTATAGTTTATCCCATGCCATGCAAGACGCTATGTCTTGGAGAGGATGGATTTTGAAGATCATGAAAATTTTGAAACGAAGAAAATTCACCTAAGGACACATCATGATGTGGATTTTGAAGTAAATCTGTATAATGCTGAGAGCGTAACCCATTTTGGTTGCAAAAATTGGGAAGCATTTTGCAAGATGTATGGTTTTGATGAGGGTATGCTTGTCACCATGGATCTTGGTGATCCTGGCATCGACCAAGACAATATGGACATTTGGGTCCTTGTTGATACGCCTCCAGTTCTACCGCTATGTGAGTTTCTCAAACATAGTTAATTATTAACTAATCTATATTGTTTATTTCAAAATAGTTGACAACTTATTTCCATTGACAGCTTATTTTGATTGTTCAAAAAATGTGCGGAAAATGGTAGACAAAACCCACTACACCGATGGCTCCGAGTTAACTTATCAGGAGAAAAATCATCTGGTCGGATTTTGTACTGATCTTGAGAATTACAATATCTACAATCAAACTCCTCAACATTATGGTCAATACGTGCCACTAGTGCACGTGTTGAACTACGGTAACTACCATGGAGATACCCTGGTAAGATTTTGTACTATTACGACATCCGTGCATCTTTTGCATACTTCTAAAACTAGTACATCATTGCTCACTATGAAGTTATTACTATGTTTTTCAACAGAGAATCCCAGAGGATTGTGTGCCTCATTTGATGTATCAGAATGGCAGCCTTCAAGTTTTGAACTTATATCCAAGTCATCCTACAAATCTCAACTGTCCATACCGGATTTCTAGAAGAAGTGGAGACATGCTAATCAGATAATGGAAAAAATGTATGGACAGTCGTAAGGAGGTTCTTGGAAGCAAAAGGAAGCGCCGCGCAAGAATTGGAGACAGGATGATCTCCATTCTCCATAATGGAGAGTCAGGGTCTATATTGTTTTATACTATTTTACCTTAAATAGGGTATTTTAGGTCCTAATACTGATGATCATGTGCTAAGAACAATTAAGTAGGGTTGGTTCGATGACTATCAGGATGATGATCGTATGACTTGTTATTAATAACGAGTAGAAGTTGTATGATGATGATTAGTAGGACTTGTAGGATTAGTATTAATTTCGACAAACTCGCTACTCGCGGTCTCGAGACTTGTAATGTTCTATCTTTGTTCGGTCTTTTGATTTCGGAGACTAATATGATGAATTGTATTCGGAGACTAATCTTCTATTGTATTCGATGAATCTGCTGTTGCTGTGTGGTGCTGTTTATATTCTGTCCAATAATATATTTTGTAATCTGTGCAAATATCAGAAAAGAAAAAAAATCCCTAATATACATACTAATGACGCATCACCCAGACGTGCGCCATTAGTATGCCAAAGGATACTAATGGCGCATCGCCCACCAGTGCGCCATTAGTATGGCAAAGCACATGCCCACTGGGAGGCATACTAATGGCGCACCGGGGCCTATACTAATGGCGCACTGCCTGGTTCGCCATTAGAGTACCAGATACTAATGGCGCACCAGCGGTGCGCCATTAGTAAAAATTACTAGTGGCGTGATGCTAGTGGCGCACCAGTAGTGCGCCATTAGTAGGCAAAACTGGTGCGCCACTAGTAAGCCTTTTTCTAGTAGTGGCGACGACGACTGTGCGGTAGGAGGAGGCGGCCATGGCGGCCCGGTGGTGAGGGCGAGGTGCTAGAGCGGGCCGGGGCGGCGGGGAGGCTTCGAATCTGGCCGAAACCGGCCAGTGACGGCAGCGGCAAAGGGATCAACAGTTGGAAACTTTCGTGATGACGGTTGGTTGACGCGTGGCAGAGCGTTTGGTATCTGGGTTTACATCTACAACGGTTGGAGATGTAAATTTGTATCTTCAAATGTTGTATTTTACATTATTTGAAGTAGGTGATGTAAAAATATATACATCTACATCATCAGTTGCAGCGGTGTTTTTAGGCCTTGATGATGTAAAAGATAGTTATTTATACATCTATATCATTTATTGGAGATGCTTTTATAATTCAAAAAATGTATCGCCCTTACGGCCATGACAATTCACATCCAAAGCAGATCTTGGCATTAATGTCATATGACTACATTTTTTACTTTTGTTTTGAGATGAGGCCAAAGACTGCGCTGTTTTAGGGAATGCGTAACTAAAATGTTCACGTCCGAAATCCTCTCTTTAACTCAAATGATAAGTGTTACTTTCTCTCTCAGTTTACAGGGCGAGCGTGTCCTCCTAGGTCGTCAATTTAACCAACCTAATACAAGTCATATATTACAAAAAAATATACCAATATAAACTTCAGATGTTCTATTTTCAAACGGTATAATTTTTTTGTTATATAGTTTATATTAGGGTGATAAAATTGACAAGTTAGCTATACGCGCAGGACTTGTAAACTGAAACGGAGGGAGTATATGTGTGGCACGGAGTAACACCACCCTCACGTGTTTACAACTAAAATTACCATCATAAAAGAAAACAAAATCTAAAAAACAGAAACTTTTCATCCAAACAGAAAGTTGCCAAGCTTTACATCGGCGGGTAACTAAAGTTACCATTAAAAAACGTCAGAGCGAAATTGCTTCATGCCATATGTGTGGCACTTATCAGAGTCCCTCTTTAATCTTTATAAAAATTGTTATTTTATGCTTGTTTTTGTAGAGAGGCCATATTTTATGCTTCTCTCGCTTATCCATAATAATTCTCGTTGATTTAGTACATCCATATTAGTTATCATTGATTTAGTACAATTAATATGTTTTTTAGAATCAGTGCAATTAATATGGGAAAAAAGCTAGTGGTCAACCGACCGGTCTTTTCTCTCACGTCCGCGAGGTTTTACGCTTGACACACGTCTTATGGGCCAGCACACCGCTTCTCTCCTTCATCCCTTTCTCTACTAAAATGGCCGTATATTTTTATCTCTCCTATCCATACGTTGAATCTGACCTTCATCTGCAATCTCTTTATGGATCTCATCTAAACATACAGAATGCTTCGTACTGCAGTTCTTGCAAGTGGGCACCTGTTTCGAAAAGGCATACCACAACGAACAGGGTGATGCAAAGACCACGGGGTGCTCTCACTGTTGCAGCCGTCGGCGATCTTACACGTTTTTGCAACAACAGTATTATTGTAGGAATACTTAGTAGAAGCTGGAGATGTTTGGTCATATTGCAATGAAGGTTTTGTAACGAGAGTCTTGTTACAGAAAAATAGTGAAGAAGTTTTGCATCAAGGGTTTTCTTGCAAAAAAATAGAGAAGAATATTTTTTTGCAACAGTGTCTTGTTGCGGAAGAGCAAAGGTCGGATTTTGCTCGTTGCTCAACAGTGTCTAGTTTTGCTCGTTGCTCAACAGTGTCCCCCAGGCAACATAACATAACAGAAAGGTCGCCCAGGCAAGATCATTCCTCTTCCGCAAAAAGAAGAAAAGCAAGATCGTTCCTGCTACCATTGCAATTGCAGTTCCATAACCTGTGGATTGCAGATAATTAGATTAGGACAAGCAACATTCCATACAGTTCATGCATTCTGATGATCAGATCACACAAGACACCAAAAAGATTTAGGAGAATCCTGGAAAAAAAATTCTTCCATTTTGGGATGACCGACTCTCAGAACAAAGTACTAAAACCGTACGGTATTTTGAAACATGGCAAATTATAGTTCAACCATTTCCAGCTAGGTTTACATGGTTCCAAGTGAATAACAATTACCAAGCCCTTAGAGGATCTATGTCCAGACTTAGCAAATCCGACCCACTATACGTACACGGACGCTCCCGGACATGCCCGCGGGCGCATCCGGACGGGCCTTTATATTTCGCTCCCAGCATTCACATATCTCAAATCCGGACTCTTAAATCCATGCAGATCCATGCATGTTGATCATAAAAGCCAATGTCGCACATAAATAACATATGTTGGTACCGAGCATAGATAGTGTTTACATAAAATTTATTTTAAGTGCACAACTCAAGCATTAGCTCCTTGGTTTCCATTGTGGGCCCACATGTGCTCCACAAGATCATTGAGTAGTTGCGTGTGCATCTGATGATCTTGACGATTCTGATGCATTTGCTGAAAGTTCATAAGCGGAGCCACATCTTGATCTTTCGGGATTTCAACTTGTTCTTCAGGTGCTTCAAAGCCATTGGTTTGGGCTACACCATCACCCTCATCCTCGGCAATCATATTGTGCAGAATAACACGACATGTCATCAGCTACCACAAAGTTTCTGATTCCCACATCATTGCAGCGCTCCGCACAATTCCGCAACGAGATTGAAGCACAACAAATGCCCTCTCCACATCCTTTCTAGCCGCTTTCCGCATTGTTGCAAAGTGGCTCTGTTTATTGCCATGCAGTTCGGATATGGTCTTCACAAACACCACCCACTGAGGATAGATACCATGTTGTAGTCTCGGCCGTTGACGGTGTAGTTGCACGGCGGAGATTCCCCATTGCAAAGCCTCATGAACACCGCAGATCGTTGAAGGATGTTGATGTCGTTGTGAGAACCCGACATTCTAAAGAAAGCACGCGAAATCCATAAGTCATGTGATGCCACCGCTTCTAGTATGATGGTGGCCTCTCTGGTGTTATCTTGATACATTTCCCACAAACCTTTGGGGCAGTTATTTCCTTGCCAATGCATGCAATCAATTGATCCGAACATTCCTAGAAAACGCCTTGCCTCTCCAATAGCCAACAACTTCTCCGTGTCCCGTGCATTTGGTTCTCCGAGATACTCGGGTCCAAACACCTCCACCACGGCGGGAGAGTGGATTGCTCTACCAGAGCTGGCGACGCAGAGGCTAGGAACGGCGGCGGAGCTGCAAGAGGGGCGACGTGGAGCAGGGAGAAGAGAGGAGATAGCAAATGGATCCGCCAGGTCTTGGAGGCTGAAATTGGTGTAATTTACGGTGGGGTCGGGCTGTCGGGTTCGACGTGACGGGCATGTCCAGATGCCCTCATATCCGCCCCATATTTGGGTTGGGTATGAGGGGTGCCGATCAGCCCGGGCGTTTGAAGCCTGTTTGAGGGGGCCATCTGGGTTAAAAAATCGTGACCAGACAATGACCGGGCAGCCCGCCCGGACGTATGAGGCGGGTTTGTGCGCCCAGTTGTAGATGCTCTTAGAGCAACTCCAATGGGACGACCCATTTCGTCCGTTTGGGTCATCCAGACACAAAAGTTGGCCCAATGGGGTGACCCAAACGGACACAGCGTCCGCCCGCTGTCCGTTTCGTGTCCGTCCCGACCCAAACTGGGCGCAAAAATGGGCCACAAATGGGTCCGCGGCGGACAAAACTGGGCGCTCCTCTCGTCCGCTCCTCCCCCCTCGTGTCCGGCCTGGACCCACCGGGCAGCGACCCGCACTTCCTGCCATACGAGGACTCGAGGTGCAGGCCACGGCGGCAGAGGATCGCGGCGGGCGGCGCGAGAGGGACGCGGTGGCTGCGGCGGGCGGGCGGCCGGCGGTGCAGGCCGTGGCGCCAGAGGAGCGCAGTGGGCGGCCGGCCGGTGGCGGAGGAACGCGGTGGCGCGGCGAACCGGTGGGTCGGCGGCGGAGGCCGCGGTGGTGGCTGCGGCTGCGGCGGGCGGAGGAGCGCGGCGGGAGGAGGAGCGGAGGCGGTCGGAGGCCGCGGTGGCGTTCTGCGGCGTGCGGAGGAGCGCCACGGGAGGAGGAGCGGAGGCTGGCGGAGGCCGCGGTGGCAAGGCGCCCTCCATGGTCGTCGCCGACAGGGGCTTCCTCGTCTCCAACGGCCACGCCCACACGTACTGGATGGCGGCCGCGTCGCGCATGCTAGCTAGTTGTGGCTGCTGCATGTCCCGCATGCTAGCTAGCTAGTTGTGGCTGCTCCACCGCGCGAGCTCGGCAGCGCCCGGCGTCGCCTAGCCCCGCCGTGCCCTCGCGCTTGCTGCGCCATGCTCGTGGCGCTCGCCGTGCCGCCCTCGCCCGTCGGCCTCTTTGCGCGCTGTGAGCTCCCTGCCCTGCCTGCTACGTGTTTGAGGAAATGTCAGGGCGGATATGTCGAAAATGGGTCTGGCCACCGTTGGGCGCACTTGCAGACCCAAATAAAAAAGCGGACACGGACGCGCGGACGGGCGACCCAAATAAACAAAATGCGGACAAAATCGATATCCGTTGGAGTTGCTCTTACGAGTCAAAGGTGCACAAAAAAAATTCGCTTGCTATCCTTCTCCGAGCTGATGTTCACCGGTTATCATTACCCTGGAGTTTCCCACCCCCCAAAGTTGGGTGTATTCTCCCTTGCTGGTTTACCGGTTGGCAACCAGCGCAAATCTCTCCCTTCCTCTTAGGTTCGTATTCGTAACTTTGTTTTTCTCCAACTTTAATATAGCATCCTGCTGTCTTTATAAGTAAACAAAATAGAAATTAAATGACAGGTAAATCATCACCATTACATACAGAATATTTGTGTCTGTATTGCAAGTTTGCAACACACAAACAAATTATATCTAGCCAAACAATATAATACTACTATGATACGACTCTCCACAAACAAGCGCTAGGCGCACACGTTGATACACACAGCATCATAACATACACACACATCGTTCTTATTCAAACGGAGGCCAAACCAAGGCGCCGTGGAAGGATCACTTCACCCCACCCCGTGTGGCATCAAACCAATATGATGCTGCTGCGATGCCACTTATTCTAGCGATGAGTGGAGCGAGCGCCCGCTGTCTGTCCATCATAGCTCGAGGAACACAAACTCCTCGACGGCCGGGATCGCCCCAATCTTCTCGAGCGTCTTCTTGTCCGGCTCCTCGTCCACGCCGATGGCCATGATCGCCTGCTTGCCACGGGAGGTGCGGCCGACGCTCATGAAGCTGACGTTCACATTCCTCTGCCCGAGGATGTTCCCGACCTTGCCGATCATCCCGGGCTGGTCGATCTGCCGGCACAGGATCAGGTTCCCCTCCAGGCTGACGTCGACCTCGTAGGGCCCGACGACGGTCAGGTGAGGCACGCCGTACTTGACCCTGCCCACGACGACGATGTCCCCGCCGTCGCTGATCGCCCCGGCGAACTTGGACTGCACGTGCGAGAGGCGTACCTGGATGGACTCCAGCGGCGCCTCGGCGGCGGCGTTGTCGTGGGAGACCCGCTCCTCGGCGATGCGCAGGCCGCGCTGCTTCGCCGTGTAGTCCGCGTTCACGAGGTTGACGAAGGTGCTGGACACGGGCTCCACGATGCCCTTGGTGACCATCGCCCGGAGGAGCCTCGTGTCGAGGTCGTCGGGATCCCTGGCTGAGGTGTACACCACCTTGACGCCCTTGATGCCGCTCTCTCCGGCGACGAGCTGCACTGCCAGCCTCCCCAGCTTCTCCGCCAGGGAAACGTACGGAGCTAGAACTGACAAGACCTGTAAAGGGAAGAAACAGAGTCAGAAGAACGATTTGCCCCCATAATCACAGTCTATCACTGACATCTCAAGAAGCTTCGTGCGTACCTCTGCTGGGACCATGGGAGCATTCACAGCGGTCGCTGCGAGCTCACCTCTCAGTGCGCCGCCCACGGCTTCAGCAATTTCGATGGCGACGCCTTCCTGCAATGCGGCAAGTTCAGGTGCGCTGGTACCTCAGAAAGAGTAGCAAGTGGTTTGATTACATCCACATCGGAACATTTATCGTAGCCAAGACGCCGACCTGCGCCTCCACTGTGCTTGCTCCAAGATGGGGCGTGACAGTGACATTCTCATGAAGAACCAGCTTGCTGTCCTTCGCCGGGGGCTCCACTGTGAAGACATCAAGAGCTGCCTGATCCAGATTGGCAAACAAAACCTCCACCTTTCAGAGAAATCTCCACACTGGTGAGCTGAAAGAAAGCTGAGAAGAGGAAGCTTCGAATCACCTGAGCAACTTTGCCGGAGTCCAGCGCCCTGACCAGAGCATCTTCATCGATCACGCCGCCCCTGGCCACATTGATGATCCGCACGCCGGTCTTCATCTTCCCGAAGGATTCGTCGTTGAAGACCTTGGATGTCGCCGGGGTGAGCGGCATATGGAGGGAGATGAAGTCAGCCTTGGCGATGGCCTCCTCGAAGGACACCAGCTCTGCTCCAATGGCACGGGCCTTGTCGGCCGGAGCATAGGGGTCATGAGCAATCACATGCATCCCTAGCCCTTTCGCTCGCCTTGCTACCTCCGAGCCAACCTTTCCAAAGCCCATGATGGCAAGAGTCTTTCCAACTAGGGAAACTCCAACATACTTGGCTCTTTGCCATTTGCCTGTGGTAAACGAGTTCAATACTTTTATTAGTAAGAATGAACGAGTTCACTCGCATCACCTGTGGAAGTTTTTTGCTTCTGTATTCCGTTATTAAAAGTTATTCCCTCCGTCCCGAATTACTTGTCCCTCGAACAGATGATCTTTTTTTTTGCGAGATGCTCAAACAGATGATCTAGCACTAAAATACATACAGATATATCCGTTTGAGCGGCAAGTAATTCCAGACGAAGGAAGTATTTAGCTGTAAAGTTTATGCGACAATGTAAACATGGAAGATAGAAATACAATCGATTTGACACAGCTAGACCGGAAACGCTGCTAATTGTGAAGAACCCACATCCGGGAGCGTTAGCAACAGAATATCCCCACACTCTGTTACACCCTCCCTTGGGGGACCCAGTTGTTAAGTGGCGAGGTGAATTCATCGTTAAAACTTTATGGTAAAAAACTGAAAATACCTACTACTGGATAGTTAGATAGGATCATATAGCAATTTTTGCAGGCAAAACAAAGGCAGCCTACATCCATCGAATTTCTGCCTTGACAGTGCTTTTGTTTGGCTTCATAAGTGCCAGAAAGCAACAAGTTCCAAAATATCAGAGACCGATTTTGCCTCTACATGTAGCACTAAATTTTTGCCACATAGCAGATCAAAATGCTAAAGTTGAACAGGGATCATATTCCCCACTAAACTGAGGTATCATGCTTGGCACCCATCAAATTTTATGTTTCATATTGCCAAAATAGTTTTGCACAGATTCCTCAATACGAAAAAGGCATCATCCTGCTGAATTTGCAACCGCTTATCACGAGAAAAGTAAAGCCCAACGAAAGTGGTCCAGAGATTCTAAAATTATACTCCACTTTCGTTGCTGGAGTACTAAATAGCAACCATGACATTCAATAGTTTTCATACATATACACATTGTTCATTTTCCGCTGTAACAGTTCAGCATACTGATACACCCCTAATCTCTAATTCTATTGGTCCACTTTAGTTACCCCGTAAAATCCTTAAGTAAATCTCCGCGTGTCTAGCATTACTCGGTGCATGCAGCTATTACAACGCGATTAAAAGGAAATCAAACTAGAGATTAATGCTCTCCTGGAGTCACCCTGAAAATTGACCTGCTAATGGAGCATTTTTTATGTTCACAAGTCAAAGGCTGATTTTTCGAAGAAAACCCACCCTGAAAATCGCCGGCTCAATCATTGTTGCTTGCTGTGGCTAGTAAAGCGAACAGCAACATATAATCCCAAAGCAAGCACACGAGCAAAACTCAATTGATCATACGTGCTACTAGCGCTAGCCCTTTTGTGTAGTTATCACTTGACTGATCACTACCCTTATATCAGAAACAACAAATCTAATTTCCACTGTATCAGCTGCCAGAAAAGGAGAGAAGGAAGCAAGGGACAATTATTTCATGGATCAAGACAAGTACGCAAGCCTGTGGTGAAGACGGCTTCTTTGGTGGTGCTAGCCTAGAAAAATGCGGGCCCTAGAATTGGGTCCTAGCGACGTGGCGGTGTTCATAGGACGCAATCATTTAGCATAGGCTCCAACAGAGAGATTCGATCGCCGTCACGCAGAATTTACTTCTGAGCTTTTGTGGAACTCCCTCCGTGAAGAAATATAAGAACGTTTATAGATCACTAAAATATTATAGGATGCCGCTTCATCCACCCGTTTGATTCGCTGACTAATACCTTCATTGATACAACCGTTGCTTTCTAGCATTGAACCTAAATATTGAAAGGTGTCCGTCTTATACACAATATGTCCATATAAAGTCTAAATTTACCTTTCTCTCGCACCTAACGCCACTGAAGTGACACCACCAAATTGGAAATTTAATCACGTGTTCCTATTCTGAGGAGGAGTGAGCACCAAAGATTATTTGTGGTTAATCTGCCGCTCTCCCTCAGAATCGGACGTAGATGTCAAAAATAGTGCTAAAATCTGGAACAATGGCAACTAAAACGGACGTAACTAACCACCATCACAAATGAAGCGATCAGTCACTCACCGGCCTTGAGCGCGGCGTCCGCCTGCGAGACGTTGCGGGCCATGCAGGCGAGCAGCGCGATGCCGTGCTCCGCCGCGGCGACGGTGTTGGCGGTGGGGGCGTTCACGACGAGGCACCCCGCCTCCGTCGCCGCCTGCAGGTCGACGTTGTCTATCCCGACGCCGGCCCGGCCGACCACCCGCAGCCGCCCGCGCCCCGCCTCCAGCACCTCCCTCGTCACCTTGGTGCCGCTCCGCACGATGAGCGCGTCGAACTGCGCCACCTTGGCCAGGAGCTCGGCGGGGGACATGCCGTACGCGCACTCCACGTCGGCGAACTGACGCAGCACGTCCAGCCCGGCCTCGCCCAGCTTCTCCGCCACCAGGACCGCAGGCTTCGCCAGCGGCGCCGAGTCCGACACGGAGCGCGAGATCCGGCGCTTCGGCTCCGAAGAGGTCACCGGCACAGTGGCCGCCGGCGACGACAGGATCGCGGTCCGGGCGCGGAGAGCGCCGCAGCGCGCGAACGGGATCGAGGCCGCGGCGAGGCGGGTCGGCGCTCTCGTGAAGGTCCGGCTCGCACCGCCGTGCGGGCTCGAGAGGAGGGCGCGTGAGGCGGACATGTTCAATCAGGCTCGTGTCTCACGCCGGTGATAATTGATATCTGGTTAGCGGAAGAGAGGGAGGCGGAGGAACAAGAATGGTGTTTTCTCTGTTGAGGCAAAGTAGGAGGAGCAAGGATTGGTGGGTTAACGCGAGGGTACGGGGAAGTTGGTGGAGGTTATTTTGGGGAAATTAATTTTGACGGGTGGATGGGGCCGGAAATTATTGCTTGGGGGCCCTGGGAATGCAATACATGGATTAAGACCTGAGAGGAACACACCAGGAAACAAAGCTCAAAAGTGGAGAAGTACCCCCAAAGCAAAGCCCTGTACAACACAACACAGATGACTCCAGATTGTATAAACCTCCATCATCCACGTGCCAGGGATCACCTGGGAAACGACGCGTCGTCCTAGTCGGAGTCGGAAGACGGCAGGCCGCTCTGCCCCGAGTGCGATGAACGCGGTAAACTCGATCCACATGGATGAGCATGCCGTACCGCGTTGCTCCGGGCGGCCGCGCCACCCGGCGGTCGGGCGGCAAGAAGCCCTGCATCTCCTCCACCCTTCCAGCCCCGCGCGGCAGCACCCACAGCATGTGCTTGGTGGGGATGTGGGCGATATCCCATGCCCAGAGCCAGCAGACAAAAGTCTTGGCGTGGCCGTGCTCGAGCGTTCTGTCGAGGCAGTCCACGCGCACCTTGTCGCGAAGGATCTCTTCTACGCCTTCCAGGGACCAGTACTGCATCGGCACCTTCTCGATGACGACCCTGGCGTGGAGGTTGAAGTTGCCGAAGCCCGCATGGTCATGCTCATGCCACGACGCAATGTTGAAGACGGTGCCATCGACCCGGATGGAGTTGTGTCTGATAGCGTTGACGTGGTCCGCCGACTGGTTGAAGATAACGAATAAATGCTCCGGATGATGAGTCGTCACGTCAGCAAACTCCACCGCCCCCTGGCAGCGCTGCCACCGGCGGCCACAGAAGACAACTCCGACCCCCACAACAATCCGGTGGAGGCGTTCTTCGCTGCCGCCAAGAAGCCACTGACAACCTAGGCCGTGGTAGACTGCATGGCCAACGAATTGCAGGCAGCGGCTGACGCTGCGGTCGCAGCCCCGCTAGACTTCGTCAACGGTCAGCAGAAGGAAAATGTGGGTCTCGAAGACCAGCGGGATGTGTTTGGCCCCATCCTCTCTAGCCCACGGGCGAGCCCGGTCAATTTCCACAGCCAAGCCCCAGCACCCGCGCGCACCATGGAGGTCCAACTAGGCGCGGTCACCCGCCAGGTCTGCCAGCTAGAAACTGTCGGCGACGAGGAGAGCATCTAGCCCCGCCGCCTCTTTCGAGACACCCCGACTCTAGTCTTCACCAATGCACCTCCCCAACACCCCACAGTCCCGCCCAAGTCGTGTGCTGCCTCGGTCCCCGTCGCCATAGCGCGCGCCAGGCTGCGATCGCGTCCAAGGCCAGAGTGGCTCACTGAGCTTCTCTTCGCGTTGTCAAGGAGCTTGGGTTGCTCATGCCAAAGGAGAAGATGACTACTAAAGTGGAAGAGGCGCTGATTCACCGTTTTGATTGCCGCTCGCCGTCAAGAATAAATAGAAAAAAGAATTGGCTCAAAAAAAAAGAAGTCTTGCCAATTGGTAAAAGCAAAAAAGAATGATGATTCGAAGAGTGAAAGTGTACAGTTGAAACGGCTCAATCAACTAGTGTGTGTTTTGAATCCATCATATCCAAACAGGCAAGTATCATTATGAAAGAGCATGGCAAGTATAGCAAAATAACCGTGTTTGATTTTTCTAAAATGAACCTACTTCCTGCCTTATGAGTTTCGTCCCATAGAAATTGATGAGCCTAAAGGACGAGAGCAAGTAGCCGAACAAAGTTCGGTTGACAAAGATCTTCGAAGTAGTGATGCACGGAATCAAGAAAAAGAGGACTACAAGGTGTTGGGGAGTCATCCGAAGGCGAAGCAAGATATTGTTCAAGTCACACCACCATCATGCTCTCCCAATATATTTGAAGAGGTATGTCTAGCAAATAATTTACCTATTTTCATATTTGGCCATAACTTTGCTGTCAGTGCATCCATTAGAAAAATCCATATAACAAATCTTGAGAGACCAATGAAGAAGGGTAATTTATTTGTTATATCCATCATCGGACAGGTGTGATACGAGGGCACATTCTACATCTTATTTTAGACCGTCTCACAACCAATATGCAGCTCCAAGAAGACCAACATTTGATGAACAATCACATGTCAAAGACCATTTCAATCATAAGAAATCGGTCCGGAGCTCAAGGGAGAAGAAAGAGCTGGTCAAACAAGTATATCGCATCAAAGAAGATGGTCATAAGTGTGCCACTTCGGATTTGATTTCAAATGGCAAAGAGCCAATTAAGGTGTTGACATTGGCTACTAAAAGCAATGAGATGAAGCAATCAATTGTTCAAAATCCAAAATGCCAAACCTGAAGAAAAGAAGTTGAGAGCGCACAAGGCCAAGAAAGAGAAGCCCTTGTCCAAAATGGAATCACAGCCGAGGTGCTCACTCGGCTTATCGTATTGGCAAAATAAGAAATTGCAAAGCGTAGTGCACAAGAACTTGAAAAGAGGAACATGGCATGGGTTCCCAAAGGAAGTACTCTAAACAAGAATAATGTGCAAGCTTGTATTGCAAGAAGTGCAGCAAAGGCGAAGAAGGAAAAGAGTGAAAACTATGAACAACTAATCGAAGGTTTACATCTAACCACCAGAATCTTCGGTTATCACATCATCCATATTCTTCAACCATGTTATTGATGCATATGCCATGTAATTCATCACTAGGTATGATTGGTTATCCTCCATTGGCTTATTTTGGTCCATGGATGCAATACAATTTCCTAGGTCATGAAAGGGTATTACCAAATCACTATACATTTGATTAGCTACAATTTTTGTTGCTGATTCAAAGGTCCTAAATATTTGGTTTGTTATTTCATTTGTTTATTTTGGATATACATGCTTTGGCGGATGAAGTTTACATGAACCTTATGGTAATGGCCGATATTTATCTATTGCCCTAAGAATATATCTAAGCATGACAGGTGTGGTATTCTAACATCGTACTTAGTTTAATTAGAGACCAAGGCAAGGTATGCATTCATTTAAAAATATGCTTATATCAATATTGCTTACGTGGAGTTGAGACATTATAATCGGTCCATTCAATATATGTTGCATAGACCAATTCATAGTTGTAGAACTGGTGAGTGCGCTTATGCTTTGGCTGGATATGATTTGGCTCATTAATTTATTATGTATTAAAAGCCAAATCATTGTTAGTTTTATTGCTGAGCATTGGACTGAGGTCATGCATAATATTTATATTCACATGGTCTCTCTAGTACGATGGAGATTATATTTTGATGGTTCAATTCATAGCAATGGTCAAGGTGTTGGTGTTGTTTATATATATCTCCTTGTGGTGCTATTTTGTGAATCCTCATGCCGCTCAAAATATTTTTGCACAAATAATCAAAGCCGAATATGCATATTATTCAGTTTGGGGCTTTTGATTGTTATAGGTGCTACACATATTAAGGCTTCTGGTGATTCGTTATAATTTATCTTGAGGAATGTCTAGATGTAATATTCACCTTGGGTTGCTTTAATATGGCTCATATGTCTAGACATGACAATTGGCGAGCAAATGAGTTAGCACAACAAACATCTGGCTACCATGTTGATAATGGTGTATTGCATATATATCAATAGCCGATGGTTAGTGCCACCGACAAAGGTAAGGCCGAACTGGATCCCACTGCTTCGGCCACTAATGAAATTTTTGGCAGGCGAAAGCAAGGATTGAGGAAAGTTCATTGTTAATTATATCCAAGATCCTAGCTAAAGGGTGGACAATACAGATGGCTTTGAGATGCACAGTTGTATATGAAATTTTATTGCCGGATTGTTGATGGTGTTCTTTTCAAGTGCTTGGGTGAAAACTAAGCAAGGAATTGAGGAAGTTCCACCAAAGTTTGCATCAAGAAAGTTCAAGAAAGCAATGGCCGATATATACTTATCGCCCTAGGCATACAAAATGGCCGATGAAGTGTTGTCATAGTCCTTAGAACGGACTCGATGAAAGTTATTTTTTGGCACGCTAGCTTTGCCAAAAAACAGGGGGGGCATGTGTTGATGCTCAAAAGTGGCACAATCGTGAGGAGAAACTTGATGGTATAACAAGATGACATCAAACCTATGATTAGAAGTCACGATTGGATAGTCCTCTTTGAGAAGATCAAGATGGATATGAAGGTGGTCCAAAACAGAGCTCGGCCGCAAAAGATATGATAAATCCAGCGAAGCTTATGTTGACATCAGATTTTGGCATGGCTAGAAACACAGCTAAGATGGCCTCAAATGAAAATAGTTGCTACATAAAAAATCTTCTTCACGTCGAAACGGTCGATTTTGATATAAAATCATCATAATCCAAGGTTGTATGCATCATGTAGAGCCAAAATAAGGTTAGGTATAGAAGTTGCACAATCTCTTTGGACAGACAGAGTGGATTTGATTCGGTGACACCGAATGGATGTCAAAAAAATTGTCATGAGACACCCGGTGCACTCGATGAGACCGAGTGAAACCACTCAGAAATTTCTAAGTGGGACACAAAAGAGTACATAAGGTTGGCCACGTTCACTCGGTGAGACCGGACCAAACCACTCGGAGGCTCAAAATGGATCCAACAAATTGCCAAAGATTCATGTCCGAGTTAGGTTAGGGTTTTTTATGTTTTGGACGAAATTTCAGTCCTTCCCTTGTACGGGAAGTCCAGCCGCCTCATAAATAGATGAGAGGTGATGACTGATTGAGCAACACACAATCGACAAATCGATCTATGACTTTTTCACCTTTTACCTTCTCCCTTCTTCTTCTTCTTCTTCTTCTTCTTCCTCGTTCTTGGTTCGTTCATCTTGTTGCAGGGCGGCGAACCTCGAGGTCCTAGGGGTGATCAGGTTGACCTAGGGCAGCCCATATTCGCCACACGCACTGACGGCCCCCCTCTTGGGCGTGTGGGGTTTCGGGTCTACAAAAGCGCCCGCTGGATTGCTTGCATACTGTGCTTCTGGCTGGGTCTCCTTCGACGTGAGCTGCAGTGCATCATCCCCGGCGTCGAGGGTACACGGTGACGTGTTCATGTGCAAACATCTACTTCTAGATCAATCCCCCCCATTGCACTGTGAGGCCCAGTTCCCCCTCACTTTCTAAATAAATCTTGCAGCACACCCTGTAGCTTCAAAACCGTAAAATATGCCTTAAGGGTGTATTTGGTTTGAGGACCAAAATTCATGGAATGTCATGGTTCCATTCCCGAGGAATGGGTCGGTTACTTTCTTGTGTTTGGTTAAAGATAGAAAATGGCATGGTTTGGTTCCGTTCCTGCGTTTAGTTCCACCGATAGAAGGAGGAGAATCTGATTCCACTCATCCCTTTCATAGGAATTGTCAGGCTACTTCCATATACATATGGTGTATGAACAAAAGTATCTCTTTGCATCTTTAGCAGACGTAAATTCGCAAGGGCACACACCTACGGAAATGTTCGTAGCCGTTGATCTGCGATGTGATCCGAACATATGTTGTCACCGAAATTGGTTGAAAATGGATGAAAATTCTTAACCCTCTGAATACGAGACATTATACGTGCTTATTTTATACTAATACTTTTGCAGGCTAATTCTATATGTCTTTCTACCTATGCGTATGCTACATCACGTTCTGTTACACACGATGTTCAACGAGTTCCCTACACTGTTCACCTTATTCTTCTTTCGTTCTTGTCATGTTCCACTCTTCGGTTTCAGTACTGTTTCCTCCTCTCCTTTCTATATTTGTTTTCCTTCTCTACAAGTACTTTCCTTTACATGATGTGGACTCATCAGTTTGTCCGGTCCTGCGCCTTCGCAAATTCATGCCATCGTTCCTCCCATGAAAAATTGCTACACTTTTTTCGCAACTTTTGATTTTCTTTTCCCTCAAATATTCATCCTTCTATTCTCCAGCACTCGCAAATTCATGCCATCATCCTTTCCATAAAAAATTGCTATGCCCTTTTTTTCAATATTTGATTTTCTCTTTCGTCAAATATTCATCCTTCTATTCTTCAACACTTGCAGGCTTGTACTGTAAAATATTATTTTGTTGAAAGACTTCAATGCCTTCCTTATGAATTCCCCCCTACCCGATACCATTTCGACTTGGTTCTTCAATAGCTTTTTGTATGATTTCATTTCAATTTCAGTCCTAACATTTTGGTTCTTGTTCTACCAAGTTACATTCTACGAATCTGACTTTCTTTTTTAGCAAACTTACTCAGTAGCTTCAGTTTTGAACGTTCGAACTTGTGCCCATTCTACTGCTTAAATTTCTAATGATTTATTACTGTGCGCACCCAACAAGTCGTGTTGCCGAGTTACCTAACATTTATTTTTGTGGTGTGCACTCCGCAGACGCCTCAAATTCTCTATCGCTCCTCTTTCTCCCTCGTCTTGTTCCTTTCAACTGTCATCATGTAGATCTACTCTCTTTAGACTCCTACCATACATTGCTTCCACCACTTGTTGGAAGTCGACGACCATAATTGTCAACAAGGACTACAGATACCACCGGTGGTTTGCAACTCACGATACAAAAGAAAATCCCAATGGGCCTAAATGCAGTTCATGAAATGGATGCAAGTCACTATGTATCCTTCTTAATCTCGTCCAAATCAGGTTCAACTACTTTTTCCTACTAAACTCTCTGTTGGTACTATTCTAGTGCCCAATTTGTTACGACCTCAGATGCTTGTGCGACCAGGACAACATTCCGAAGAACAACTGCTTCTCCCTCCTTTTTACACCAAATTGTAAAGAAAGAATGATAAGGTTCCGATACTTATTCGAATCTTGTTCATCAGATGTCTGATTTGTTTGTTAGTTCATTATAGCTTTTTCATAGCTACGTGCTCCTTTATTGACTAAACAAGATGTAGATCCAACATTCATTCAATTGCATGTGATTATTTCATCATGTTTTCAAAATTTTGTCTATTAGTCCAACCTAGAACTCGTACCGACATTTTGCATACTGTTGGATCAATAGGTAAGGATACATCAGTTCTGTTTGGATACCAATTTCATATTCATGTCTACCTATCTGTAATTTTCACGTTTTTGTAACATCACAATTCTTAAATTTCAATATTAAGCCTACACATCATTATATGAAATATAGTCTTTGCAGAACATAATCTCGCCAACATACAATTTTCTTTTTGTAAGAATACTCAGTTCATAGTTCTCTGTAAGAACACTTCTTTATTTACTTCCATTTTGGCATCCCCTGCTTTGCAAGAAACGATTACCTTAAACACGTGGTCATTGCAATATATGTTGCAGCTTTGCCTGAGACAAAAGAAGGGTTCACTTTTGTTGTGGATGTCACCAGTAATCAAGCAAAAATATATTTCATTGGTAACTTTGGGACACAGTTCTATATCTGTACCACCGCACGAGGTAGTTGATAAGGAGATGCACCTCACTTTACGTTCCAACCTAGATCGCTCCATATCTGTCCAACTACTCATCCATGTATGTATCTTGCTACCATAGTTTTGTCCAAATTCCCTTCTCTCGTAGACTCGTACCTCCACATTTTTTAACATTATCATTAGTTACTACTTGTACTGATACAACGTTCCAAATTCCCTTCTCTTGTACCTCCACATTTTTATAGTATTATCATTAGTTACTACTTGTACTGACACAAAGTTCTTTACTACATAGTTCTATCCAAATTCCCTTCTCTTGTACCTTCACATTTTTATAGTATTATCATTAGTTACTACTCCCTCCGGCCCTTTTTACTCTGCGTTTTAGATTTTTCTGAAGCCAAACTTTGCTAAGTTTGACCAAATTTATATTAAAAATATTAACAACTATAATACCTAATAAATATAATATGAAAATATATTCCAAGATGGATCTAATGATTTTTGTGTTGTTATGTGGATGTTAATAATTTTTTATATAGACTTGGTCAAACTTTGAATAGTTTGACTTCAGACAAACGTAATATGCAGAGTAAAAAGGATCAGAGGGAGTACTTGTACTTGTGCGTTCTTTACTCCTTCGCCTGAAGTTCCACCTTACTATCTTACTAACCTTTCTAATATACATGTCATAGCTTATCTTCAACTGAATAAAAAACAGAGACATATTATGAGGAACATTGATACTACATATGGCACAATAAAAACCTAGAAAGACATTGGCCATGGCATTAAGTTTATTAAGCGTATTCAGTGGTTTCTAAAGGAATATGAATTCAAATTCCTGATCATCCATACGCTCAACTGCTGCACACTTTGATGAAGTCTAACATTAAGAAAAAAATTGCTGGTAGTATTTTATTTGTTGAATACTCTTTGAATGCTAAGTATGATTGGACTAGACATGGTAAACTTTATGATTCAAGTGATTAAGATGTTGAATTTGATGATGAAGAAAAAGTTAATGGCCCCTCTTATGATGACTGGGTAGCTAAATATCCTAGGGAGGAAATTACCTTAGATGTTGCGAGGTGTAGTATAATGCGGCGGCCACAGCGGCGTGCCAGGGTATCTGGTTGGCTCATCTCTCGATGTTTTGCTGAATCGAGACGCCTCCCCGATGACACTCTTCATCGACAACAAGTCCACAATTATCCTAGATTTATTTCAGGATTTTCGGCGATGCGCATTCAATGGGAGAAGACGTTCCCGTCGGCTACGAGGCACCTACCGTGACTTCGTAAAATCTCAAGATGATATGCTGGCTCAGTCTCTCGGAGGTTCTCATAGGGGTAGGGTGTGCGTGTGTGCATTCATAGGGGTGAGTGTATACGCGTTTATATGAGCGTTTGCATCTGTACTGTGTTAAAACCACCATCTCGCTCTGCAAGAACCTAGTGCTCCATGACCGCAGCAAACACATCAACAAGCGCTGCCACTTCATCCACAACTTTGTTGAGAAGGGCACGGTGGCCGTGTTTCATCAAAACAGGCGAGCGAAAGGCGAACATCCTGACAAAGGCACTCGGCCGTGTTCAACCCTGTCACGGCAGGCAACCAAATAAAGTTTGTCATAACAATGTTTTTGGCTGCCATGGCAACATTTTTAGGCCCGCCCGAAATCATTGCCATGGCAGCCCAGCCATTTTTTCTTCGGTTCCGTTAGCGATTATTCATAGTCTGTTTTTAGATAGGGCAGGAGGATGCGGTATACTGGCATGTTTGCTGGAAGTCTTGACCAAGCTCGATAGTGGGATGACGCGGTCTGTAGTGGGGCAAGATGCACGGCCCGTTTTGTTCCAACAGAATAAAGAGGAAAAGGAACAAAAACGCTGCAACGTTTACGCAGCACAAAATCTTCAGTGTCCGGGCCGTTCTCTCTCTCTCTCTCTCTCTCTCTCTCTCGCAGAGTCGAATAAGTTTTTTTACCGGAGCCTGTATGTACCGGTGAAAAATCCACCATCCATCAATGCTTCCAGATGTGTGCGGGTGGACCCCACAAACTTTCTTTTTCCACCTCTGATTCAGGATACGAGACCTATACAGATGCAATACGAGATGGACCCCATGACAGAGAAATATCAAGCCCCCGCCGCTGTTTCCTTCCCACATCGAGCTATGTTCCCCCTCTCTCTCGTGAGTTCCACGCCGGCCACCGCCTCTAGTAGATCTGGCTTCTCCATCAACCTCCGGCAGCGAATCCGGCTTCCGCAGATGTCACCTACCATAGGAGAACACAGGCAGGACCAGTGGCATGGCTGTACCACGAGGCCGGTGAGGAGCGACGCCGAATCATGCCGGCGGACAAGGGGTACACTGCGATGGGTGTTGGGGGGGGGCGAGCTGCTCCGGCAAGGTTCCACCACAAAGGCCACCCACCACGACGGGTCACTGTGCACTGGCGTCGCTGGATCCGGCGACTCCATGTATGACCGCAACCGGATTTGGTGAGTAATGAAGCCCATCTCCCCTAACCTCTCTCCATCTGTACTTAATGACTTCCTTTTTTGCATGATTTGAACATCTATATGGGAATATTTCTCCCTAAGTGGTTTTGATGATTGATGACAATGCATTTGCGGACTAATCGTGTGCATTGAGCATTTCAGATATCTCATGTCTAGGAACAAGACGATTCGGTGCCCCTCGCAGTCTATCGAAGAAGAGATTTATCTATGTTTCTTTTCGGTGGAGTTGAGTCGTAGAAAGCCGTACTATTAAGAGGGGGTCCGCTTCGGAAAGGTTAGGGTGGAATCAACACATACACATCTGTTCCTTTGCACCACCTTTCCTTGCATCATTGGAGCACCGGTTGTTTCCCTTGTCATTGCGAAGACGAAGGCTTCCTAGTGCTACTGTTCTGTGGCGTGCGGTAGTACTGCTCAAGGGAGCAGTAGTACCGCAGCTGCCCACGGTAGCACCGCCCATGGCAGCAGTAGTACCGCGAGTGCGGTAGTACCGTGGCCTCTGGCCCAGAACTGTGGCATGAGCGGAAGTACGGGCGGAAGTAATTTTTTACTTCCGCGCCCTACGTGGTAGTACCGCTCCCTCTGAGCTGTAGTACCGTGCCGGATTTTTTCACTGACCGAAACTCAGAGGAAGTAGCCACGGATGTAATTTTATTAGTCCGTGCCTTCCCAGCCCAGAAATGAGCCCTGCCTTGTGGTAGTACCGCAAGGGCGCGCGGTAGTACCGCTCCGGCTGTTCTACCGCTCATTGCCTTGTGCAACAGGGCCTCACCTGGCTCCTGCCGCGCGAGCGGTAGTACCTGTTGGGGAACGTAGTATTTCAAAAAAAAATCCTACGATCACGCAAGATCTATCTAGGAGAAGCATAGCAACGAGTGGGGAGAGTGAGTCCACATACCCTCGTAGACCGAAAGCGGAAGCTTTAAGTAACGCGGTTGATGTAGTCGAACGTCTTCGCGATCCAACCGATCAAGTACCGAACGCACGACACCTCTGCGATCTTCACACGTTCAGCTCGGTGACGTCCCTCGAACTCTAGATCTAGCTGAGGCCGAGGGAGAGTTCCGTCAGCACGCAGGGCTTCGCCTAAGCACTACGACGATATGACCGAGGTGTAAAACTGTGGAGGGGGCATCGCACACGGCTAAAGATCAACTTGTGTGTCTATGGGGTGCCCCCCTCCCCCGTATATAAAGGAGGGAGGAGGGAAGGGCTGGCTGGCCCGTAGGGCGCGCCCCAATAGGGGAATCCTACTAGGACTCCAAGTCCTAGTAGGAATCCACCAAGAGGGAGAGAGGAGGAAGGAAAGGAAGAGGGGGAGGGAAGGAAAGGGGGGCGCCGCCCCCTTCCCCTAGTCCAATTCGAACCCAAGGGGGGGCGGCCAGCCCCTCCTGGCCCTTCCTCTCTTCCTGCTAAGGCCCATAGAAGCCCATTAATTCTCCCTGGGGTTCCGGTAACTCCTTTTGGCACTCCAATTTTATCCGAAACTCTCCGGAACACTTCCGGTGTCCGAACAACATGGTCCAATATATCAATCTTTATGTCTCGACCATTTCGAGACTCCTCGTCATGTCCGTGATCACATCCGGGACTCCAAACAACCTTCGGTACATCAAATCACATAAACTCATAATACCAATCGTCATCGAACGTTAAGCGTGCGGACCCTACGAGTTCGAGAACTATGTAGACATGACCGAGACACCTCTCTGGTCAATAACCAATAGCGGAACCTGGATGTTCATATTGGCTCCTACATATTCTACAAAGATCTTTATCGGTCAAACCGCACAACAACATATGTTGTTCCCTTTGTCATCGGTATGTTACTTGCTCGAGATTCGATCGTCGGTATCACCATACCTAGTTAAATCTTGTTACCGGCGAGTCTCTTTACTTGTTCCATAATGCATCATCCCACAACTAACTCATTAGATACATTGCTTGCAAGGCTTATTGTGATGTGCATTACCGAGAGGGCCCAGAGATACCTCTCCGACAATCGGAGTGACAAATCCTAATCTCGATCTATGCCAACTCAACAAACACCATCAAAGACACCTGTAGAGCATCTTTATAATCACCCAGTTACATTGTGACGTTTGATAGCACACTAAGTGTTCCTCCAGTATTCGGGAGTTGCATAATCTCATAGTCAGAGGAACATGTATAAGTCATGATGAAAGCAATAGCAACAAACTAAACGATCATAGTGCTAAGCTAACGGATGGGTCTTGTCCATCAATCATTCTCTAATGATGTGATCCCGTTCATCAAATGACAACACATGTCTATGGCTAGGAAACATAACCATCTTTGATAAACAAGCTAGTCAAGTAGAGGCATACTAGGGACACTCTGTTTGTCTATGTATTCACACATGTACTAAGTTTCCGGTTAATACAATTCTAGCATGAACAATAAACATTTATCATGATATAAGGAAATGAAAATAACAACTTTATTATTGCCTCTAGGGCACATTTCCTCCAGTCTCCCACTTGCACTAGAGTCAATAATCTAGATTACATAGTAAGGATTCTAACACCCATGGAGTCTTGGTGTTGATCATGTTTTGCTCGTGAGAGAGGCTTAGTCAACGGGTCTGCAACATTTAGATCCGTATGTATCTTGCAAATCGCTATGTCCCCTTCCGACACTTGATGACAGATGGAATTGAAGCGTCTCTTGATGTGCTTGGTCTTCTTGTGAAATCTGGATTCCTTTGCCAAGGCAATTGCACCAGTATTGTCACAAAAGATTTTCATTGGACCCGATGCACTAGGTATGACACCTAGATCGGATATGAACTCCTTCATCCAGACTCCTTCATTCGCTGCTTCCGAAGCAGCTATGTACTCCGCTTCACACGTAGATCCCGCCATGACGCTCTATTTGGAACTGCACCAACTGACAGCTCCACCATTCAATATAAATACGTATCCGGTTTGAGACTTAGAGTCATCCGGATCAGTGTCAAAGCTTGCATCGACGTAACCATTTACAACGAGCTCGTTGTCACCTCCATAAACGAGAAACATATCCTTAGTCCTTTTCAGGTATTTCAGGATGTTCTTGACCGCTGTCAAGTGAGCCACTCCTGGATTACTTTGGTACCTCCCCACTTTACTTATTGCAAGGCACACATCAGGTCTGGTACACAACATTGCATACATGATAGAACCTATGGCTGAGGCATAGGGAATGACTTTCATTTTCTCTCTATCTTCTGCAATGGTCGGGCATTGAGTCTCACTCAACTTCACACCTTGTAATACAGGCAAGAACCCTTTCTATGACTGATCCATTTTGAACTTCTTCAAAATCTTATCAAGGTATGTGCTTTGTGAAAGTCCAATTAAGCGTCTTGATCTATCTCTATAGATCTTGATGCCCAATATGTAAGCAGCTTCACCGAGAAAAACTCTTATTCAAGTATCCTTTTATGCTATACAGAAATTCTATATCATTTCCAATCAGCAATATGTCATCTACATATAATATTAGAAATGCTACAGAGCTCCCACTCACTTTCTTGTAAATACAGGCTTCTCCAAACGTCTGTATAAAACCATATGCTTTGATCACACTATCGAGACGTTTATTCCAACTCCGAGAGGCTTGCACCAGTCCATAAATGGATCACTGGAGCTTGCACACTTTGTTAGCACCCTTTGGATCGACAAAACCTTCTGGTTGCATCATATACAACTCTTCTTCCAGAAATCCATACAGGAATGCAGTTTTGACATCCATTTGCCAAATTTCATAATCATAAAATGCGGCAATTGCTATTATGATTCGGACAGACTTAAGCATCGCTACGGGTGAGAAAGTCTCATCGTAGTCAACTCCTTGAACTTGTCGAAAACCTTTCGCAACAAGTCGAGCTTTGTAGACAGTAACATTACCGTCAGCGTCAGTCTTCTTCTTGAAGATCCATTTGTTCTCTATGGCTTGCCGATCATTGGGCAAGTCAACCAAAGTCCACACTTTGTTCTCATACATGGATCCAATCTCAGATTTCATGGCCTCAAGCCATTTCGCGGAATCTGGGCTCATCATCGCTTCCTCATAGTTTGTAGGTTCGTCATGGTCAACTAACATGACGTCCAAAACTGGATTGCCGTACCACTCTGGTGCGGATCTTACTCTGGTTAACCTACGAGGTTTGGTAGTAACTTGATGAGAAGCTTCATGATCATCATCATTAGCTTCCTCACTAATTGGTGTAGGAATCACTGGAACTGATTTCTGTGATGAACTACTTTCCAATGAGGGAGCAGGTACAATTACCTCATCAAGTTCTACTTTCCTCCCACTCACTTCTTTCTAGAGAAACTCCTTCTCTAGAAAGGATCCATTCTTAGCAACGAAAATCTTACCTTCGGATCTGTGATAGAAGGTGTACCCAACAGTTTCCTTTGGGTATCCTATGAAGACACATTTCTCCGATTTGGGTTCGAGCTTATCAGGTTGAAGCTTTTTCACATAAGCATCGCAGCCCCAAACTTTATGAAACAACAATTTGGGGTTCTTGCCAAACCACAATTCATATGGTGTTGTCTCAACGGATTTAGATGGTGCCCTATTTGACGTGAATGCAACCGTCTCTAAAGCATAACCCCAAAACGATAGCGGTAAATCAGTAAGAGACATCATAGATCGCACCATATCTAATAAAGTGCGGTTATGACGTTCGGACACACCATTATGCTGTGGTGTTCCAGGTGGCGTGAGTTGCGAAACTATTCCGCATTGTTTCAAATGAAGACCAAACTCGTAACTCAAATATTCACCTCCACGATCAGATCGTAGAAACTTTATTTTCTTGTTACGATGATTTTACACATCACTCTAAAATTCTTTGAACTTTTCAGATGTTTCAGACTTATGTTTCATCAAGTAGATATACCCATATCTGCTCAAATCATCTGTGAAGGTCAGAAAATAACGATACCCGCCGCGAGCCTGAACACTCATCGGACCGCATACATCAGTATGTATTATTTCCAACAAGTCTGTAGCTCGCTCCATTGTTCCGGAGAACGGGGTCTTAGTCATCTTGCCCATGAGGCATGGTTCGCAAGTATCAAGTGATTCATAATCAAGTGATTCCAAAATCCCATCAGCATGGAGTTTCTTCATGCGCTTTACACAAATATGACCTAAACGGCAGTGCCACAAATAAGTTGCACTATCATTATTAAACTTATATCTTTTGGCTTCAACACTATGAATATGTGTATCACTACTATCGAGATTCAATAAAAATGGACCACTCATCAAGGGTGCATGACCATAAAAGATATTACTCATATAAATAGAACAACCATTATTCTTTGATTTAAATGAATAAACGTCTCGCATCAAACAAGATCCAGATATAATGTTCATGCTTAACGTTGGCACCAAATAACAATTATTCAGGTCTAAAACTAATCCGAAGGTAGATGTGGAGGTAGCGTGCCGACGGCGATCACATCGACTTTGGAACCATTTCCCACGCGCATCGTCACCTCGTCCTTAGCCAATCTTCGCTTAATCTGTAGCCCCTGTTTCGAGTTGCAAATATGAGCAACAGAACTAGTATCAAATACCCAAGCACTACTGCGAGCATTAGTAAGGTACACATCAACAACATGTATATCAAATATACCTTTCACTTTGCCATCCTTCTTATCCGCCAAATACTTGGGGCAGTTCCGCTTCCAGTGACCAGTCCCTTTGCAGTAGAAGCACTCAGTCTCAGGCTTAGGTCCAGACTTGGGTTTCTTCACTTGAGCAGCAACTTGCTTGCCATTCTTCTTGAAGTTCCCTGCTACCTCTTGAGCACTGCGTTGGTTTTCCCTTGAAGAGGAAAGGGTGATGTAGTAAAGTAGCATAAGTATTTTCCTCAGTTTTTGAGAACCAAGGTATCAATCCAGTAGGAGACCACGCTCGAGTCCCACGCACCTACACAAACAAATAAGAACCTCGCAACCAACGCGATAAAGGGGTTGTCAATCCCTTCACGGTCACTTACGAGAGTGAGATCTGATAGAGATGATAAGATAATATTTTTGGTATTTTTATGATAAAGACTAAAAGTAAAGAAAGCAAAATAAACGGCGATAGAAATAGCTAGTTGTTGGGAGATTAATATGATGGAAAATAGACCCGGGGCCATAGGTTTCACTAGTGGCTTCTCTCAAGATAGCATAAGTATTACGGTGGGTAAATGAATTACTGTCGAGCAATTGATAGAATTGAGCATAGTTATGAGAATATCTAGGTATGATCATGTATATAGGCATCACGTCCGCGACAAGTAGACCAAAACGATTCTGCATCTACTACTATTACTCCACACATCGAACGCTATCCAGCATGCATCTAGAGTATTAAGTTCATAAGAACGGAGTAACGCTTTAAGCAAGATGACATGATGTAGAGGGATAAACTCATGCAATATGATATAAACCCCATCTTTTTATCCTCGATGGAAACAATACAATACATGTCGTTTCCCCTACTGTCACTGGGATCGAGCACCGCAAGATTGAACCCAAAGCTAAGCACTTGTCCCATTGCAAGAAAGATCAATCTAGTAGGCCAAACCAAACTGATAATTCGAAGAGACTTGCAAAGATAACCAATCATACATAAAAGAATCCAGAGGAAATTCAAATATTGTTCATAGATAATCTTGATCATAAACCCACAATTCATCGGATCTCGACAAACACACCACAAAAAGAAGAGTTACATCAAATAGATCTCCAAGAGAATCGAGGAGAACTTTGTATTGAGATCCAAAGAGAGAGAATAAGCCATCTAGCTAATAACTATGGACCCGAAGGTCTGAGGTAAACTACTCACACATCATCGGAGAGGCTATGGTGTTGATGTAGAAGCCCTCCGTGATCGATTCCCCCTCCGGCGGAGCGCCGGAAAAGGCCCCAAGATGGGATCTCACGGGTACAGAAGGTTGCGGCGGTGGAAATAGGGTTTTGGCTCCGTGTTTGATGGTTTGGGGGTACGTAGTTATATATAGGAGGAAGAAGTAGGTCGGTGGAGCTACGAGGGGCCCACGAGGGTGGAGGGCGCGCCCAGGGGGTAGGCGCGCCCCCTTCCTCGTGGTCTCCTCGGTGATTTCTTGACGTCCACTCCAAGTCCTCTGGATCACGTTTGTTCCAAAAATAACTCTCCCGAAGGTTTCATTCCGTTTGGACTCCATTTGATATTCCTTTCCTTCGAAACACTGAAATAGGCAAATAACATCAATTTGGGTTGGCCTCCGGTTAATAGGTTAGTCCCAAAAATAATATAAAAGTGTATAATAAAGTCCATTAAACATCCAAAACAGAATATATAATAGCATGGAACAATCAAAAATTATAGATACGTTGGAGACATATCATTCCCCTTCTTCCCTTTACCCTTTTTCTTGAAACTAGTGGTCTTGTTGACCATCAACACTTGATGCTCCTTTTTCATTTCTACCTTCGCAGCCTTTAGCATTGCGAAGAGCTCGGGAACTGTCTTATCCATCCCTTGCATATTATAGTTCATCACGAAGCTTTTGTAGCTTGGTGGCAGTGATTGAAGAACTCTGTCAATGACACTATGTTCAGGAAGATTAACTCCCAGTTGAGTCAAGTGGTTGTGGTACCCAGACATTCTGAGTATATGTTCACTGACAGAACTATTCTCCTCCATTTTGCAGCTGTAGAACTTATTGGAGACTTCATATATCTCAATCCGGGCATTTGCTTGAAATATTAACCTCAACTCCTGGAACATCTCATATGCTCCATGACGTTCAAAACATCGTTGAAGTCCCGGTTCTAAGACGTAAAGCATGGCACACTGAACTATCGAGTAGTCATCAACACGCGACTGCCAGACATTCACAATGTCTGCAGTTGCTGGCGCGGGTGGTACACCTAGCGGTGCTTCCAGGACATAATTCTTCTGTGCAGCAATGAGGATAATCCTCAAGTTACGGACCCAGTCCGTGTAGTTTCTACCATCATCTTTCAACTTAGCTTTCTCTAGGAACGCATTAAAATTCAATGGAACAGTAGCACGGGCCATTTATCTACAACAACATAGACATGCAAAATACTATCAGGTACTAAGTTCATGATAAATTAAAGTTCAATTAATCATATTACTTAAGAACTCCCACTTAGATAGACATCCCTCTAATCATCTAAGTGATCACGTGATCCATATCAACTAAACCATGTCCGATCATCACGTGAGATGGAGTAGTTTTCAATGGTGAACATCACTATGTTGATCATATCTACTATATGATTCATGCTCGACCTTTCGGTCTCAGTGTTCTGAGGCCATATTTGCATATGCTAGGCTCGTCAAGTTTAACCCGAGTATTCTGCGTGTGCAAAACTGGCTTGCACCCGTTGTATGTGAACGTAGAGCTTATCACACCCAATCATCACGTGGTGTCTCGGCACGACGAACTGTCGCAAAGGTGCATACTCAGGGAGAACACTTGTACCTTGAAATTTAGTGAGAGATCATCTTATAATGCTACCACCGTACTAAGAAAAATAAGATGCATAAATGATAAACATCACATGCAATCAATATAAGTGATATGATATGGCCATCATCATCTTGTGCCTTTGATCTCCATCTCCAAAGCACCGTCATGATCACCATCGTCACCGGCTTGACACCTTGATCTCCATCGAAGCATCGTTGTCGTCTCGCCAACTATTGCTTCTACGACTATCGCTCCCGCTTAGTGATAAAGTAAAGCAATTACATGGCGATTGCATTTCATACAATAAAGTGACAACCATATGGCTCCTGCCAGTTGCCGATAATGTTACAAAACATGATCATCTCATACAACAAATTATATATCATCACGTCTTGACCATATCACATCACATCAAGCCCTGCAAAAACAAGTTAGACGCTACTTTGTTGTTGCAAGTTTTACGTGGCTGCTACGGGCTTAGAAAGAACCGTTCTTACCTACGCATCAAAACCACAACGATTTTTCGTCAAGTGTGCTGTTTTAACCTTCAACAAGGACCGGGCGTAGTCACACTCTATTCAACTAAAGTTGGAGAAACAGACACCCGCTAGCCACCTGTGTGCGAAGCACATCGGTAGAACCAGTCTCATGAACGCGGTCATGTAATTTCGGTCTGGGCCGCTTCATCCAACAATACCGCCGAATCAAAGTATGACATGCTGGTAAGCAGTATGACTATTATCGCCCACAACTCTTTGTGTTCTACTCGTGCATATAACATCTACGAATAGACCTGGCTCGGATGCCACTGTTGGGGAACGTTGTATTTCAAAAAAATTCCTACGATTATGCAAGATCTATCTAGGAGAAGCATAGCAACGAGCGGGGAGAGTGAGTCCACATACCCTGATAGACCGAAAGCGGAAGCGTTAAGTAACGCGGTTGATGTAGTCGAACGTCTTCGCGGTCCAACCGATCAAGTACCAAACGCACGACACCTCCGCGATCTGCACACGTTCAGCTCGGTGACGTCCCTCGAACTCTAGATCCAGCTGAGGCCGAGGGAGAGTTCCGTTAGCACGACGGCATGGTGATGGTGATGATGAAGTTACCGGCACAGGGCTTCGCCTAAGCACTACGACGATATGACCGAGGTGTAAAACTGTGGAGTGGGGCACCGCACACGGCTAAAGATCAACTTGTGTGTCTATGGGGTGCCCCCTCCCCCGTATATAAAGGACGGAGGAGGGGAGGGCCGGCCAGCCCCTAGGGTGCGCCCCAAGAGGGGAATCCTACTAGGACTCCAAGTCCTAGTAGGAATCCACCAAGAGGGAGAGAGGGGGAAGGAAAGGAAGAGGGGGAAGGGAAGGGAAGGGGGGCGCCGCCCCCTTCCCCTAGTCCAATTCGGACCCAAGGGGGGCGCGCGGCCAGCCCCTCCTGGCCCTTCCTCTCTTCCCACTAAGGCCCATAGAAGCCCATTAGTTCTCCCGGGGGTTTCGGTAACCCCTTCCGGCACTCCGGTTTTATCCGAAACTCTCCGGAACACTTCCGGTGTCCGAACAACATGGTCCAATATATCAATCTTTATGTCTTGACCATTTCGAGACTCCTCGTCATGTCCGTGATCACATCCGGGACTCCGAACAACCTTCGGTACATGAAATCACATAAACTCATAATACCAATCGTCATCGAACGTTAAGCGTGCGGACCCTACTGGTTCGAGAACTATGTAGACATGACCGAGACACCTCTCCGGTAAATAACCAATAGCGGAACCTGGATGTTCATATTGGCTCCTACATATTCTACGAAGATCTTTATCGGTCAAACCGCACAACAACATATGTTGTTCCCTTTGTCATCGGTATGTTACTTGCCCGAGATTCGATCGTCGGTATCACCATACCTAGTTCAATCTCGTTACGGCAAGTCTCTTTACTCGTTCCGTAATGCATCATCCCGCAACTAACTCATTAGTCACATTGCATTACCGAGAGGGCCCAGAGATACCTCTCCGACAATCGGAGTGACAAATCCTAATCTCGATCTATGCCAACTCAACAAACACCATAGAAGACACGTGTAGAGCATCTTTATAATCACCCAGTTATGTTGTGACATTTGATAGCACACTAAGTGTTCCTCCGGTATTCGGGAGTTGCATAATCTCATAGTTAGAGGAACATGTATAAGTCATGATGAAAGCAATATCAACAAACTAAACGATCATAGTGCTAAGCTAACGGATGGGTCTTGTCCATCACATCATTCTCTAATGATGTGATCCCGTTCATCAAATGACAACACATGTCTATGGCTAGGAAACATAACCATATTAGATAAACAAGATAGTCAAGTAGAGGCATACTAGGGACACTCTGTTTGTCTATGTATTCACACATGTACTAAGTTTCCGGTTAATACAATTCTAGCATGAATAATAAACATTTATCATGATATAAGGAAATGTAAATAACAACTTTATTATTGCCTCTAGGGCACATTTCCTTCAGTACCGCACTTCCCAGCGGTAGTACCGCATGCCTGTGTGATAGTATCATGGGTATGTGCGGTAGTACCGCATGTCGCGGGCTGAGTAGATGGGTAACGGTTGGATTTTTCCTCACGCTGTATAAGGGGGGTCTTCTTCCCCAAGTTGACTACCTCTTCCCTTCCTAAGCTCCATTGTTGCTAAAAGCTCCATTTTCACCCGATCTCTCTCCCTAGCCAATCAAACTTGTTGATTTTCTAGGGATTGGTTGAGAAGGCCCCGATCTAAACTTCCACCAAGAGAAATTTGATTCCCCCCCACTAATCCCTTGCGGATCTTGTTACTCTTGGGTGTTTGAGCACCCTAGACGGTTGAGGTCACGGCGGAGCCATATTCCATTGCTGTGAAGCTTCGTGGTGTCGTTGGGAGCCTCCAATTAAGTTGTGGAGATTGCCCCAACCTTGTTTGTAAAGGTTCGGTCGCCGCCTTCAAGGGCACCAATAGTGGAATCACGGCATCTCGCATTGTGTGAGGGCATGAGGAGAATACGGTGGCCCTAGTGGCTTCTTGGGGAGCATTGTGCCTCCACACCGCTCCAACGAAGACGTACTTCCTCTCAAAGGGAAGGAACTTCGGTAACACATCCTCGTCTCCACCGGCTCCACTCTTGGTTATCTCTTACCTTTACTTGTGCAAGCTTATATTGTGTTGTATCCCTTGCTTGCTTGTGTGCTTGTTGTTGTTCCATCATATAGGTTGCTCACCTAGTTACATATCTAGACAACCTACTTTGATGCAAAGTTTAAATTGGTAAAGAAAAGGTAAAAATTGTTAGTTGCCTATTCACCCCCTCTAGTCAACTGTATCGATCCTTTCAATTGGTATCAGAGCCTCGTCTCTTTATTAAGGACTTTGCCGTCCAAAGAGTATGGTTGACACCGTAGACGGTGGGGAGGAGCACCCCGGTGTGATTCCGTCCTCGTCTACGGCCGATGGGGGATCCTCGGTCTCACATGAGGAGTTCAATTTGGCTTCTGACACATTGAAAACCTCCATGACGACCGAGGTCAAAGGCATGTTCAATAAGTTTTTAGAAGGCCTTAAATTATCCACCGCACCAATGAAAGTGGGTGATCCCGCTAACAAGGTGACGTATGCCAACTCCGACAAGGGGGAAGCTACTAGTGACAAAGTTCCTTTATCTGGTGGTAGAAGTGGAAATGGCATCTTTGCCCATGTTGAACCTCCACTTACTTATGGAGGACCGATTCCTTCCACTCATTTGAATCATGTTGATCCTCCTCCTAAGTTTGTGAAAAATGAGGATTTTGCCTCTTGGGTTTATCGCTTTAAACATCATTTAAATCATAGTAATACTATTCTTTGGAGAATCATTGAGCAAGGTTTCTACCCGCATGACCCAAGCAACTTCACCCCTAGAGAAGCCGCATATAATCAATTCAACGAGTCCGCTCTCTTCATCATCCAATATGCAATTCCATCCGAAGATATTGAGCATCTCCGACCTTTCACCGTGGCCAAGGAAGCATGGCAACATGTTGTATCCATATACAAGGGAAGCGCAAGAATTCAACGCTCCAACTATGAAGTGGTGCAAGATGAAGCCGATGAGTTTGCAATGAATGAAGATGAAGAACCTCGTGAGCTTTACCGGAGATTAACCACTCTCGCGGTCTCACTTCGAGATCATGGGAGCAAGGATACGGATGAAAATTGGATCAAGCGCAAGTTTCTCAAGGCCATGATGCCTTACCATAAGGCCATGTCCTCCGTCATCCGTCAAAGGCCGGACTTCCACACCTTGTCCTCAAGTGAAGTGTTGGATGAGTTTGTGGCGATGAGGATCTTGGACAAGACCGCCGACAATGCGGTGTTGCATTCTCAACGACCAAAGAAGCCCAACCTTGCCTTGAAGGCCAAGGCTAGTGTGGAAGAAGAGGATGAAGAGGAAGAAGAGCAGAGTAACCCCGAAGATACAAAATACACTTATCATGAGCACATGGCTCTCGCTTCATGGCAATTTTGGAGCAAGAAGAACTCAAGGCTCAACTTCAACAAGAACAACTCAAGTGGCGCCAAGGGCAAGCAACGTGTGAGGACATGCTATAATTGTGGCATTGTGAGCCACTTTGTTGTGGAGTGCCCTTATGAGAATAGGGAAGACAATGGTGGCAAGCTCATCCGAAAAGACAAGGCCAAGTCTGATAACCCACAAGTATAGGGGATCGCAACCGTTTTCGAGGGTAGAGTATTCAACCCAAATTTATAGATTCGACACAAGGGGAGCCAAAGAATATTTGAAGGTATTAGCAGCTCAATTGTCAATTCAACCACACCTAGAGATTAATTATCTGCAGCAAGTAATCAGTAGCAAAGTAATATGATAGTTTTGATAGTAGTAACAGTAGCAACGGTAACAGTAACAGTGATAGTAGTATTTTTGTAGCAAGTGTAACAGTGATGATAACAGCAGTAACTTAGCAAGAACAATATAAGGTAAATTCGTAGGCATTGGATCGGTGACATGTTGGATGATATTCATCATGAGACAGTTATAACCTAGGGCGATACGACACTAGCTCAAGTTCGTCAATATAATGTAGGCATGTATTCCGTAAATAGTCATACGTGCTTATGGAAAGAATTTGCATGACATCTTTTGTCCTACCCTCCCATGGCAGCAGGGTCCATATTGGAAACTAAGGGATATTAAGGCCTCCTTTTAATAGAGAACCGGAACAAAGCATTAACACATAGTGAATACATGAACTCCTCAAACTACGGTCATCATCGGGAGTGGTCCCGACTATTGTCACTCCGGGGTTGCCGGATCATAACACGTAGTAGGTGACTATAACTTGCAAGATCAGATCTAGAACATGGATATAATGATGATAACATAAACAGTTCAGATCCGAGTTCATGGCACCCGGGCCCAAAGTGACAAGCATTAAGCATGGCAAAGTCATAGCAACATCAATCTAAGAACATAGTGGATACTAGGGATCAAGCCCTAACAAAACTAACTCGATTGCATGATGAATCTCATCCAACTCCTCACCGACCAGCGAGCCTACGAAGGAATTACTCACTCCCGGTGGGGAGCATCATGGAATTGGCGATGGAGAAGGGTTGGTGATGACGAAGAATGAAGATCCCCCTCTCCGGAGCCCCAAACGGACTCCAGATCTGGCCTCCCGATGAAGAACAGGAGGTGATGGTGGCTCCGTCTCGTGGATCGCGATAATTCTTTCTCCCTGATTTTCTCTGGAAAAATAGGATTTTATAGCGTCGGTGTTACGCCCACGATGCGGCTATATCTCCCACGTGTCGAGGCACGACTTAGAGGCATAACCGCATTGTAGGTATTGTCGCAAGAAGGGTCATCTTCACACAATCCCATGTAATGAACAAGAATGGGATAACGAGAGTTGGCTTACAATCGCCACTTCACACAATACATAAATTAATTCATACATCATCCAAAATCCACACATAGACCGACTACGGTCAAATCCAAATGAAATAAGATAACCCCAAATGCTAGATCCCCGATCGTCCCAACTGGGATCCACTACTGATCATCAGGAAACGAAACATAGTAACGACCAAGTTCTTCATCGAGCTCCCACTTGAGCTCGGTTGCATCATCTGCACTGGTATCATCGGCACCTGCAACTGTTTGGAAGTATCTGTGAGTCACGAGGACTCAGCAATCTCACACCCGCGAGATCAAGACTATTTAAGCTTGTAGGAAAGGATGGGGTAATGAGGTGGAGCTGCAGCAAGCACTAAGCATATGGTGGCTAACATACGCAAATGAGAGCGAGAAGAGAAGCAACGCAACGGTTGCGAAGCTAGAAATGATCAAGAAGTGATCCTAAAACTACTTACGGTCATACATAACCCAGACCGTGTTCACTTCCCGGACTCCGCCGAAAAGAGATCATCACGGCTACACACACGGTAGATGTATTTTAATTAAGTCAAGTGTCAAGTTCTCTACAACCGGACGTTAACAAATTCCCATCTGCCACATAACCGCGGGCACGGCTTTCGAAAGATAATACCCTGCAGGGGTGTCCCAACTTAGCCCATCACAAGCTCTCACGGTCAACGAAGGATATTCCTTCTCCCGAGAAGCCCCGATCAGTCTCGGAATCCCGGTTACAAGACATTTCGACAATGGTAAAACAAGACCAGCAAGACCACCCGAATGTGCCGACAAATCCCGATATGAGCTGCACATATCTCGTTCTCAGGGCACACCGGATGAGCCAGACGTCGGGTTGGCATAGACCCTGGTTGCCCAGGGGGTGCCGGACAACACTCGGTTTGCACCAGCACTCGAAGGAGCACTGGCCCGGGGGGGGGGGGGGTAAATAAAGATGACCCTCGGGCTCCGGAAACCCAAGGGAAAAAGGCTTAGGTGAGGCAAATGTAAAACCAAGGTTGGGCCTTGCTGGAGGAGTTTTATTCAAAGCGAACTGTCAAGGGGGTCCCATAAATCACCCAACCGCGTAAGGGACGCAAAATCAAGGAACATAACACCGGTATGACGGAAACTAGGGCGGCAAGAGTGGAACAAAACACCAGGCATAAGGCCGAGCCTTCCACCCTTTACCAAGTATATAGATGCATTAATTAAATAAGAGATATTGTGATATCCCAACAAAGTTCATGATATCCATGTTCCAACAAGGAACAAACTTATTCTTCACCTGCAACTAGCAACGCTATAAGAGGGGCTGAGCAAAGCGGTAATATAGCCAAACAACGGTTTGCTAGGAAGGTGGGTTAGAGGCTTGACATGGCAATATGGGAGGCATGATATAGCAAGTGGTAGGTAGCGCGACATAGCGATAGAACGAACAACTAGCAAGCAAAGATAGAAGTGATTTCGAGGGTATGGTCATCTTGCCTGAGATCCCGCAAGGAAGAAGAACGAGTCCATGAAGAAGACAAACGGACGTAGTCGAACGAATCCTCACAACTCCGGAACGAAACCGAAGCTAACGAGAGAAGCCAACCGGAAAGAAGCAAACAACATGGTAAACACACAAGCATAAGCATGACATGATGCACAAACAAGTATGATGCATGTCCGGTTTAAAGCGGCATGGCATGGCAATGTGCACAAACAATACTACAAATTAAGTGGAGCTCAATATGCAACGAGTTGCATATTGACGAAACACCACATCAATTATTTAGTTCTCTCGTTTATGTACCCAACAATATTAAAAGTTATTAACCATGGCAAGAGGTGAAACATAAGTAATCTAACTATTTAGGCAAGTTTAAATGAGGCCGGAACAACAAATAACAATTCCGGAAAATCCTCATATGCATATTTCGAATTTGCTACTGTTCTGCCCTAAACACAATTTTAATGTTGTTAAACAGCAAAATAAAGTGCACCATGTTAAACTAGGCATTTTTCTACCCCATTTACATATAAATATTATTTAATTCAAAGCTACGGTTAAATAGTTATGAAATAAATCATTTTAACATGAAATTTAAGCAAATTTAAACAAACAACATTTTAAACATTTTAAACATGGATGAAAGCAGCATATTCTGAACCTAGATGAAATTCTAAGCATTTTCATATATAAAACATTTTAATCCGATGCACGGTTATTTAAATATGAGCAATGCAAGATGATGGCATTCCCTGTAAATATGCAAAAGAAATTAAAACAACATGGAACACGGGCTGGGCCAACCACTCTCAGTGACGAGAGGGCCCGTGGTGCTGAGGTGGCAGGAGTGTGGGTGTGGAGAGGGGTGTGTGTGGACAGAGAGAATGACGAGTGGGGTCCCACTGTCATAGAGGCCAAAATGGTAAAAATTGGGCACTTCACAACTGGCCCGATGGGGATTCGAACCTGGGTCCGTAAGGTAAGTGGGAGAGGTTTCAACCAATGCGCTAGGATTGGGTGGTCTGGATAAGGGTGCGGCCGAGCTGCTCTTAAACAATTAGGTGCCCTGGCTTGGCTTCTTCTACGAAAACAGAGGAGATGGCATCGTCGCCGGCGAGCAACGGCGGCACGGCAGGACTCCGTATGCGGCGGCGGGCGTGCGGGAAGGAGCAGCAGTGTTGATCCAAGGGCGCGGGAAGGCTAGGAGCGGCGGGGCTCTCAAGTTCGAGCTCGACTCGGCTCGGGCATGCGGTCGCGCGCAGTGGGAGGGAAGGGAAACGCGGCGAGGCGGTGGGTCCTTGCGTTCGAGCGCGGGCGCGCGGTCAGGGTGCGGGCGTAGGTACGGCGACACGCGACGCGGGGCAGAGAGGGGGTTGTGCTCGAGTTCGAGCATGCGTGCGCAAAGCTGCGGTTGCGGGAGCCCGAGGACGAGCTAGTGCTTGACTCAGGCCGTCTCGGCGCTGCCGAACTGAGGCGATGGCGAGCAGGAATGTAGCATTGCGGGCGAGGCATGCGGGAGCGCGTGCGTGTGAGGAAACTGGCAAGGACGCGAGCATAGCGTGGAGTGCGTGTGCAAGACAAGAGCGCGCAAGACAGAATACTTCAACTACACCCAAAAATTCAGAGATCGTCGGAGCATCAAGATCATGGCGGAAGCGCAACCCTAGCATCTCCTACGGGGATCATCCAGCATCGAGAAGGACAAGGGAGGAAGCCGGGTATACCTCCTTACCCTAGGCCGGCGATGGAGGGAGGCGTCGGCAGCGGGTCGACGAACTTGGCGCGATCTTCTGTCCGAGATGCAGAGGAAGAAGGGGACGTCGTGGAAGGAGTTCTCGGCCGCGGAACAGCGTCAGGACGGAACCAGGGCGGCGTTCACGATCGCTTGGAAGAAGGAGGGGAGGCCGCGGAGGAGGGTTAGGCCAGCGGTGAGGTCGTGACCGAGCCGGCCATGGCGTGGGCGGCGGCGGAAGCGACGCGTGTGTGTCCCCTTACCTGTGGCGGCGGCGCGGAGGAGAGGGAGGAGAGGAAGGGGAAACCCTAGGGCGTGGTTGGGGTCTTATAGAAGGGGTGCGGACCCCGTGGCTTGCCACCCAGGCCATGTGCCCCTGCTCGCAGGTTTACCGTGAGTGGGAGGTGGCGAGAGGAGGAAGAAAAAGGTAGGGGAGAGGTCACTGCATGCGGGACCGGCGTGGGTGTCCAACGTGGATCACCACACGGAAGGGCGAGCGAAGGGGGCTGCGCTGGTGGGCTGGTGCTGCGCCTGGCGTGCGGGGCTAGCTGGGCCGGCCTGGAGGCCGAGGCCCAGGTGGCTGCTGCTGGACTGCTGCTTCCCTTTTCCTTTTTTTTCTTCAGACAGAAAACAAAAGGAAAAGCACAGGGGGATTTGGAAGGATTTTGAGAAATGTGACAAAATTCTCAAGGTCCTGAATTTGTGTAGTATTTAATAAAATAGATTTGGGAAAATTTTAAAGGCAGAAAAATATTCCAAGTTTGAATTAGGTTCCAACTTGAAGCAATTTTTATCCCAACCAAACCAACTCCAAATTAGGTGAAACTTCGCAGAGAGGTGAGTGGCATGATGCTCGAATTGTGAGGAAGAGATGAACATTAAAGGAGGAGTGAAAAATGGCACTTGCCAAATAGAAGCAAGAGAAGGAGGGGAGGGGTGATGCAAGGGGTGATCATGCATGAAACACACAATGCACATGATGAGCATGATGAAATGCAACATTACAAGAAGCACAAATGCAACACTTGAAATGATCACAATGCAAACATGGATGACAAAAGCAATACATAAAAGGAAATGGCATAGCAATGCAACAAATAACAACACAAAGACAACCAAAAGAATCCAACCATGATAGACCCAAGGAATTGGATGAAGGCCAAAATTGATACATTGTCAAAATAAGGAAGGTTTTACATCTGGGGTGTTACAGTCGGTTTCAGGGTCTGCAGGGCCACCAGGTGGGGACAACCCACCTGGGCGCGCCAGGAGAGGGGGGCGCGCCCTGGTGGGTTGTGCCCACCCAGGTGCCCCTCTCCGATAGGTCTTGGCTCCAAAAATTCTTATATGTTATATAAAAATTCCTCGCGAAGTTTCGTTCCATTCCGAGAACTTCTATTTCTGCACAAAAACGACACCATGGTAGTTCTGCTGAAAACAGCGTCAGTCTGGGGTTAGTTTCATTCAAATCATGCAAATTAGAGTCCAAAACAAGAGGAAAAGCGTTAGGAAAAGTAGATACATTGGAGACGTATCAAAGTCCTTCCCCAACAAGAACAATTTCACCAAAAAGCCTCCTCCTAAGGGGTTGGTGGCACAAGAAGAGTACAATGAGGATGATGATGAAGACGGTGATACGGTTGCCATGGCCTCCGTTGCCATTGCAACAACTCCACGGGTGTCCCTCTTCGACTCACCCAACGAGAACATCACCGCCAAGTGCCTCATGGCCAAAGCCACCAACAAGGTAACCCCCAACATCAAAACCACCATCACTACTAATCCCTCTTTGACGGATTGCATTGATGAAAGTGAGGGGTCTAATGAGGAAGAAAATGAATTTGAGTCTTTTATGAGTAAGCTCAAGGGTAAATCCAAGAAGCACTTTGTTGCTCTCTTGGAACAACTTGGTGAAGCCAGTGACATTATCGAGGCTCACGAAGACACCATCTCTAAGATGGAGGGGCATAGTCGTGACTATGCCGATGAGATATCGGATCTCTCTAATGCGCTTGAGGAAGAGCGTGGTCATCGTTTGGCTCTTGAGGAGTCACACAACGATGATCATGCAAAATGAAAGAAAGATCTTGATCATGCTCTTGTTGTATCTCGTGTGCTCAATTCCGAGAAGGCCAAACTTGGGGCTGATATTGCTAGACTCAAGGAGGAGTTTGATATACTTGACAAGGATCACAAGGTCTTGAAGGGTTCTCATGCTAGCCTCAAAGAGTCTCATGATCAACTCCAAGTGAAGCTAACTAAGGAAAAAGCCACTTTTCCTCATATGGTTTTAATTGATAATGCAAATGCTACTAACCCGTGTTGTGAGCATGTGCATCTTGTGGAGGAGAATGCAAAGTTGAAGGAACAACTTGAGAAAGGCCTTGTGTCTTGCATACAATGTGAGAAGAACCTCAACGACCTTTTGAGCAATCAAAAGGAAGTTGTGGGCAAGGGGGGAATTGGGTTTGCACCCAAGTCCAAGAACAAGAAGAAGAATGACAAGGCCAAACGACCTCCTCCTCTCAAGCAAACTTTTGTGAAGGAGTGATAGGGTGCTTCTAAGGAGAAGAAGAACAATGAGAAGGGTGGTGGTGTCAAGAAGGGCAATGCCACCCCTTTCGACAAAGCCGGTGACTTTAACCCTTCTTATGTGTTATGCCGTGCTAGTGATGGGCATGTGTATGCTAAATTTGTTGGTTCTCCTTATGAGTACATTGAATGGTCTATTTGGGTTCCTAAGACCCTTGTTACTAACATCAAAGGACCCATTACAAAATGGGTACCTAAAACCAAGCATTGATCTCTTGTAGGTGTTTGCTTTCGGTGGGGGTCATGGTTGCTCGATAGTGGAGCCACAAATCATATGACCGGAAGCAAGGACTTGGTGGTGGACGTGCACAAGATTTCATCTATGCCCACCAATGTCGAGTGGGGTGATGGCTCGCCTTCTAAGGTATTGGGTCTTGGCAAGGTTGTCATTTCTCATGATCTCACGATCGAGAAAGTCATGCTTGTTGAGTCCCTTGCATACAATTTACTTTCCGTTCGTCAACTTGCACTCATGGGCTTTGCCACTTTCTTTGATATTGATACCGTGGCCCTCTTGTGGAGCAAGACTCTTAAAGTAGCCTTTGTTGGGCATGTCGAGAACGGTCTTTATGTGATTAACTTTTCAGAGCGACCCACTAAGACCGCAACATGCCTAATGGCTAAAGTTGACGTGGGATGGCTTTGGCATCGCCGTTTAGCCCATGTTAATATGAGATCTTTGCAAATTCTTCTCAAGGGGGACCATGTCCGTGGACTAACAAACATTAGTTTTTCCAAAGATCGTGCTTGCAGTGCTTGTATCGAAGGGAAGCTACATGAGAAGGCTCACCCTCCCACGACTATCATCTACTTGAAGAGGCCCTTGGAGCTCCTTCACTTGGATCTCTTTGGACCTCCATCCTTTGATAGTCTTGGGGGTAGAAAGTATTGCTTGGTGATTGTGGATGATTATTCAAGATACACTTGGGTATATTTCTTCAAGAAGAAGAGTGAGACCCAACAAACCATCATCGACTTTTCAAATGAAGCTCAACGCCAACACAATGCAAAGATCTTGACGATAAGAAGTGACAACGGCACCGAGTTCAAGAACTACACCTTGGATGAGTTTCTTAGTGATGGGGGATCAAGCATCAATATTCCGCACCTTACACCCCTCAACAAAATGGTGTAGCGGAGCGGAAGAACCGAATGTTGATGGATGCGGCAAGGACCATGATGGCGGAGTTCAAGTCTCCATACAACTTTTGGGCCAAAGCCATCAACACCGCTTGTCATGCATCCAATCGGCTCTATCTCTACAAAGGCTTGAACAAGACTCCATATGAGATACTCACCGGTAACAAGCCCAACCTCAAGTACTTCCGGGTGTTCGGGTGTAAGTGTTTCATTCTCAAGAAAGGTGTTCGTTTGTCTAAATTTGAGGCTAGAGCTCATGAGGGCATATTTTGTTGGTTATGCTACAAACTCTCATGCTTACCGTGACTTATTGAGGAGACGTGTAACGTGGAGTTTGATGAGAATAACGGCTCCCAAGTGGAGCAAAGTGGTACTTGTGATGTAGGTGATGAAATTCCTCCCCAAGCCATAAGAAGAATGTGTGTTGGTCATATCCTACCTGTCGGTGTCAAAACCGGCTAATCTCGGGTAGGGGGTCCCGAACTATGCGTCTGAGGATTGAAGGTAATAGGAGGCGGGGGACACGATGTTTACCCAGGTTCGGGCCCTCTTAATGGAGGTAATACCCTACTTCCTGCTTGATTGACTTTGATGAGTATAGGGGTTAGAAGAGTTGATCTACCTCGAGATCGTAATGGCTAAACCCTAAATGTCTAGCATGTATGAATTCTGATAGCCTCTACGGACTAAACCCTCTGGCTTATATAGACACTGGAGGGGCCTAGGGTTGTACAGAGTCGGTTTACAGAGAAAGGAAACTACACATCCGAACGCCAAACTTGCCATCCATGCAAAGGAGAGTCCCATCCGTACACGGGGGAAGGCCTTCTATCTTGTATCTTCACGGTCCATCAGTCCGACCCATGTCACATAGCTCGGACGCCCGGGGACCCCATAATCTAGGACTCCCTCAGTAGCCCCTGAATTGCCTTCAATGATGACGTAGTATTCGGCTCATGTCTTTGGCTTTGCAAGGCGGGTTCTTCATTATAATCTGGACCGATGATAATCCGGCGATTATCTTGACGCCTTTTACAATCCCCCTGTCGATGCTTCGATTTCCGCGCGCTGATTGAATATGAACGATCATGCTCTTTTTTGCAAATAAGCCCTTCGCCATGCTCGGATGGTATCTATATAAGGATACATAGATCTCCAAATGGCATCTCATATCGCGCAGAAAGAAAATCGCCAAGTCCAGTCACAAGCAAAGCCCTCCACCATGACCAGCGCCCCAGGATCTTCTTCGCGCCCCCATGGCCCTCAAGAGGGCGATTGGCAGAGTTGCTCCGTGCCTCATCTTTAGTTAAGCCGGCTCTAGACGCAAGGCTACCTCCCCCTCGCGGATCTAGTCTCCTTTCGAGTGGGATTGTATTCAGTAGGCAATGACGCGATGGCTGAGAATTACCCAACCCCAATAAGGAGGAGAGGGTGTGCTTTGTCCCATTCCTATTGCGGGGCCTAGGATTTCCAATCCATCCCTTTCTCAGGGGATTATTGGAATTTTACGGCATCCAACTACACAACCTTACCCCAGGTTCGATTTTGCACATCTCAGGCTTTGTTGCCCTCTGTGAGCTATTTTTGGGCATTGAGGCCCACTTTGAATTATGGAGGAAGTTCTGCTGCCTCGTTCCCCACCACCGAGGAGGTTCCATATTTGAGGTGGGTGGCGCCGAAGTATGGTGCATAGTCGGATCCGGATACCTCGTTGGAACACCTAAAGAGGTATTCCCGCAGTGGTCTTCGGAGTGGTTCTATATGGATGATGTTCCGCTGCCAGATCCAGTCAGGCGCGGTCTTCCTGAATTTTCCAGCGCTCCTCTAAAGAAGCGCCTCAACTGGCGTCCCCGAAGTCCCAAAGAAGAGGATAGTGTGGAGATACAGAGGTTGGTCAGCAAGGTCATGTTGTTAGCCCATTCCGAACTCTCAATAGTTGAAGTCATGGCGATCGCAATAAAGAGGTGTGTGCAGCCTCTTCAATCCAGAGTGACTCCTTTATGGTGCTACAACGGAGAAGACGACGCGTCCCGTTACAGACGGCAGGGTCCGGATACCCCAGCTGAACTGGCCTCCATTTTGGCCGATCTGTATAAGGGCGAAAAAGAAGATTTTCTCCGGTTGAACTACCGGGAGGCCTATTCTATGTACACCCCTATTGAGTGGGTAAGATCTTGATTCATCTGTGCTTATTTTACTGCATTGCAGATACTAATCGAATGCACCTTTTATTGCCACCAACTTAGTCATGGAGGAGGATGATCGAGGACGTCCACTGCCTGCTCCTCAGCTGGAGGATCATAATCGCGACAAAGATCCTGGCTTTTGCGAGGATCCGGATATATATATATATATAGAATTCGACGATGGGGTATTCTATCAAGCGAGCCTTAACGGTTCGGAAGTGGCCATCATCGCCGACTACCCTTGCCCTTACCCATTCTGCATCGTGAGTATCCAGAGGCTTCCTAAGAAGAGATCATCATTTGTATCCTCTCCTGTTGTACTAATCCAGATTTTATCAGGACCGACGCTCCAGGGACCGGGAGTACCACGGAGACCTCACGGTCTTCCAAGAGGTATGTATACTTAAGGCATGCCTAGGCATGAGTCTGGATTGTTTAGGGTGTGTTTGGTTGCGGAACGAAGTGGAATGGAATGGAATGGTTCCATTCCAGTGGAATGGGTCGGTTCCATTCCTGTGTTTAGTTGGAGGCAATACATGGAATGGAATGGTCACATTTCAGTGTTTGGTTGAAGAGATGGAACATAATGGATTTGGTTCACTTTGGTAAGGTACATTCGCAAAGCATTATAAATATGACATCAAACCTATCTGCAACTATTTCCTCTTGCACAAGCAAAAAAAGAATCAATTTACAGAGAAGAATAAAAATATATGAAAAAAGAAAAAGAAGATAATAATGCACATTATGACAATGATGTATCACCTCTAACTCTAAGTCCTAAAGCCACGGTCAAACTATGATTAAGAGCTAATGAACTTGTTGGCCGGTTGTCATTGGCGATCTGCCACTGCTCCTCTGCCGCCACTAGACCCCTGAGTAAGCTTCAGATCGGATGAAGAACCAGAAGTTGCTCGTGTGCTAGTCTTCGTCGAATAATACCACACCAGGCTCCTCTTCCCATGTCCCTGCATGGCTGTGCCATTAGGCCAGGTTGCTGCCAGCAGCAAGGCACCAGGTTAGTCGCCGCCCCCAACAAACCGGCCGCCTACTCACCAGCAAGTCAGGCCGCCGTAGCCCACCAGCAGATCAGGTTGCCGCCGCCCACAAGCAGATCAGGCCGCTGCCCACAAGCAGATCAGGCCGCCGCCGCTCCCCGGAAGATCTGGTCGACGCCACAAATTTGCAGCCGCCTCCCTGCACGTCAGGCCGCCATCTAGGTTGTGGCCGACGCCAACAACCACCAGCCCCTACCGGTTGCTACCCATTCCGCCGCCTAGATGAGAGCGTTGTGGCTGTGAGAGAGCAGAGGGAGGGAGGGGAGAGACGAGGCGGAGGAGGCTCGAGAGAGGAGACGCGACCGGTTCCGCGTGATTCCTTCGATTTGGAGGTATCGGCGGGTTCCGCATATCACCCGAATATTCGCTCGGTGGGAACGACTTGATTCCCGTTCCATCTATGTATCAAACACAGGAATGAGGCCCAGTCACGGGTCCGACCCATGCCATTCTAGTTGGTGATTGAAACCAAACACACCCTAAGAGTCTCCCCTTTTTTATTCTTAGGAGGAGTACGCGGCAAACGGTGGGAAAACGCCCGATTAGCCAGATGTCCGCTAATCCGGTGCCGGGCTCGTCAACTAGGACGCAAGCAAATACCGCGCACATTCTGACTCCTCAAGAGGATTCGGATGACGTGTCGGTCACGAATTCTGAAGTGGAAAGCGTGATGAATCACCGCCGCTTGAAGGAAGCTATACATGCTCGAGCCTTGTCCGAACAAGAATTCACTGCATTGAGTTCAATAGATGCCTATATCCGGGCCACTCGAGACGGCCTTGCCGGAGTTATTCAGCTGTTCTCAAACAAAATACACATAAAATTTGACACAATTTTACATGGTCATATGCCAGTAGACTCCGAGACTTGAAGCAGTTGGCCCAACTGATTTAAGGGTCGTTATATCTCCAGGTACTAAAGGAGAAAAATAACATATTGTCCAAGGAGCTTGAAGAATGTCGGACCGAGCTATCTGTTGTCACCCCCGAACTGGAAAATTTGAAGAAATCCAAGAAGGCATCTGATGGTAAGCACAACAGTGTCCGGAAAATATGATACTGTGCCAACAATGATTGCTAAATATCCTTTATACTGTGGCAGGATCGACATATCAGTTGGAGGAGCGACTAAAGGCTGCTCAGGCGGACAAACAACATGCCGAAGGGCAAGAAGCCGCAAGGATAGATCTAGGTATTGCCATCTTTGGTAGGCAATTTCTTAATGGAGTTATGCTCGGTGATCCTTTGATCCAAAGCATCCATCCGCTGATTGCAAAGTGTAATCAAATTATTCATGCGGTTGATATTCCCACCAATACTTTTAAGAGGTTCAACAATTTTTTGCAATTCACATAATTTCTCTAGGATTTGAGTTTCTTCTTGGGTAGGGGAGGATCCTTTTTGTAGGGGTAGTACTCCCACTATCCCCTCTATAATTTCGTAAGCGAAGCTAGGATCAATATCAATAAAACTACTCTTGGCAGCAAAATCGAGGAGTTGTCTATGGGGCAAGGTTAGCCGAACATAAAAATTGCGAAGCAAGATTTTAAAATCTCCCTCTAAATTGCAACTACGATAAGATTCGAGCATCCTAAACCAAGCATCTTTTAAATTTTCCCCTTGTCTTTGCTTGAAGTGGAGAACTTCAAAGTCTGGAGACGAAGGGGTGAAGACTGAGCTAGCCATAACGACAAGCAGACGGAAAAGGAGCGAATGGAAAAGAGAGGGCGAATAAAACGGCAAGGGTGAATTGGGGGAGAGGAAAACGAGAGGCAAATGGCAAATAATGTAATGCGGGAGATAAGGGTTTGTGATGGGTACTTGGTATGTTGACTTTTGCGTAGACCTCCCCGGCAACGGCGCCAGAAATCCTTCTTGCTACCTCTTGAGCACTGCGTTGGTTTTCCCTTGAAGAGGAAAGGGTGATGCAGCAAAGTAGCGTAAGTATTTCCCTCAGTTTTGAGAACCAAGGTATCAATCTAGTAGGAGGCTACGCGCGAGTCCCTCGCACCTACACAAAACAAATAAATCCTCGCAACCAACGCGATAAGGGGTTGTCAATCCCTACACGGTCACTTACGAGAATGAGATCTGATAGATATGATAGGATAATATTTTTGGTAATTTTATGATAAAGATGCAATGTAAAATAAAAGCAACGGAAATAACTAAGTGTTGAAAGATTAATATGATGGAAAATAGACCCGGGGGCCATAGGTTTCACTAGTGGCTTCTCTCAAGAGCATAAGTATTTTACAGTGGGTGAACAAATTACTGTTGAGCAATTGACAGAATTGAGCATAGTTATGAGAATATCTAGGTATGATCATGTATATAGGCATCACGTCTGAGACAAGTAGACCGACTCCTGCCTGCATCTACTACTATTACTCCACACATCGACCGCTATCCAGCATGCATCTAGAGTATTAAGTTCATAAGAACAGAGTAACGCTTTAAGCAAGATGACATGATGTAGAGGGATAAATTCATGCAATATGATAAAAAAAAACCCATCTTGTTATCCTCGATGGCAACAATACAATACGTGCCTTGCTGCCCCTACTGTCACTAGGAAAGGACACCGCAAGATTGAACCCAAAGCTAAGCACTTCTCCCATTGCAAGAAAGATCAATCTAGTAGGCCAAACCAAACTGATAATTCAATGAGACTTGCAAAGATAACCAATCGTACATAAAAGAATTCAGAAGATTTAAATATTGTTCATAGATAAACTTGATCATAAACCCACAATTCATCGGTCTCAACAAACACACCGCAAAAGAAGATTACATCGAATAGATCTCCACGAGAGAGGGGAGAACATTGTATTGAGATCCAAAAAGAGAGAAGAAGCCATCTAGCTAATAACTATGGACCCAAAGGTCTGAGGTAAACTACTCACACTTCATCGGAGAGGCTATGGTGTTGATGTAGAAGCCCTCCGTTATCGATGCCCCTTCTGGCGGAGCTCCGGAACAGGCCCCAAGATGGGATCTCGTGGGTACAGAAGGTTGCGGCGGTGGAATTAGATTTTTGGCTCCGTATTTGATCGTTTGGGAGTACGTAGGTATATATAGGAGGAAGGAGTACGTCGGTGGAGCAACATGGGGCCCACGAGGGTGGAGGGCGCGCCCTGGGGGGTAGGTGCGCCCCCTACCTTGTGGCTTCCTAGAAGCTTCTCTTACATAGGGTCCAAGTCTCCTGGATCATGTTCATTCCGAAAATCACGTTCCCGAAGGTTTCATTCCGTTTGGACTCTGTTTGATATTCTTTTTCTGCAAAACTCTGAAATAGGCAAAAAAACAGCAATTCTGGGCTGGGCCTCCGGTTAATAGGTTAGTCCCAAAAATAATATAGAAGTGAATAATAAAGCCCAATAATGTCCAAAACAGAAGATAATATAGCATGGAGCAATCAAAAATTATAGATACGTTGGAGACGTATCAAGCATCCCCAAGCTTAATTCCTGCTCGTCCTCGAGTAGGTAAATGATAAAAACAGAATTTTTGATGTGGAATGCTACTTGGAATAATTTCAATGTAATTCTTCTTATTGTGGCATGAATGTTCAGATTTGATATGATTCAAGATAAATTTTTAATGTTGACATAAAAACAATAATATTTGAAGCATACTAACTAAGCAATTATGTCTTATCAAAATAACATAGCCAAAGCAAGTTATCCCTACAAAATCATATAGTCTGTCTATGCTCCATCTTCCCCACACAAAATATTCATATCATGTACGACCCCGGTTTTAGCCAAGCAATTGGTTCATACTTTTAACGCGCTTCGGCCTTTTCAACTCTTACGCAATACATGAGCGCAAGCCATGGATATAACACTATGGTGGAATAAGGTATAATGGTAGCGGTTATGTGGGAAGACAAAAAAGGAGAAAGTCTCACATCAACGAGGCTAATCAACGGGCTATGGAGATGCCCATCAATTGATGTTAATGCGAGGAGTAGGGATTGCCATGCAACGGATGCACTAGAGCTATAAGTGTATGAAAGCTCAAAAAGAAACTAAGTGGGTGTGCATCCAACTTGCTTGCTCACGAGGACCTCGGGCATTTGAGGAAGCCCATCATTGGAATATACAAGCCAAGTTCTATAATGAAATTTCCCACTAGTATATGAAAGTGACAAAATGAGAGACTCTCTATTATGAAGATCACGGTGCTACTTTGAAGCACAAGTGTGGTAAAAGGATAGTAACATTGTCCCTTCTCTATTTTTCTCTAATTTTTTTATTTGGGCCTTTTTTTATGGCCTCTTTTTTTAGTCCGGAGTCTCACCCCGACTTGTGGGGGAATCATAGTCTCCATCATCCTTTCCTCACTTGGGACAGTGCTCTAATAATGATGATCATCACACTTTTAGTTACTTACAACTCATGAATTGCAACTCAATACTTGGAACAAAATATGACTCTATATGAATGCCTCCGGCGGTGTACCGGGATATGCAATGAATCAAGAGCGACATGTATGGAAGAATTATGAACGGTGGCTTTGCCACAAATACAATGTCAACTACATGATCATGCAAAGCAATATGACAATGATGGAGCGTGTCATGATAAATGAAACGGTGGAAAGTTGCATGGCAATATATCTCGGAATGGCTATGGAAATGCCATGATAGGTAGGTATGGTGGCTGTTTTGAGGAAGATACAAGGAGGTTTATGTGTGATAGAGCGTATCATATCACGGGGTTTGGATGCACCGGCGAAGTTTGCACCAACTCTCAAGGTGAGAAAGGGCAATGCACGGTACCGAAGAGGCTAGAAAATTGCGGAAAGGTAAGTGTGCGTATAATCTATGGACTCACATTAGTCATAAAGAAATCTTATACTTATTGCAAAAATTTATTAGCCCTCGAAGCAAAGTACTACTACGCATGCTCCTAGGGGAAGGGTTGGTAGGAGTTAACCATCGCGCGATCCCGACCGCCACACAAAGGAAGACAATCAACAAATACTTCATGCTCCGACTTCGTTACATAATGGTTCACCATACGTGCATGCTACGGGAATCACAAACTCCAACACATGTATTTTTCAATTCCACAATTACTCAAGTAGCACAACTATGATATTACCACCTTTATATCTCAAAACAATTATCAAGCATCAAATTTCTCATGATATTAATTAAAGCAAATCGCCATGCTATTTTAAGGCTCTCAAAATAATATAAGTGAAGCATGAGAGATCAATAGTTTCTATAAAACAAATCCACCACCGTGCTCTAAAAGATATAAGTGAAGCACTAGAGCAAAACTATATAACTCAAAAAATATAAGTGAAGCACATAGAGTATTCTAATAATTTCCGAATCATGTGTCTCTCTCTCAAAAGGGTGTGTACAGCAAGGATGATTGTGGTAAACTAAAAAGCAAAGACTCAAATCATACAAGACGCTCCAAGCAAAACACATATCATGTGGTGAATAAAAATATAGCTCCAAGTAAAGTTACCGATGGAAGTAGACGAAAGAGGGGATGCCTTCCGGGGCATCCCCAAGCTTTGGCTTTTTGGTGTCCTTAGATTATATTGGGGGTTACATGGGCATCCCCAAGCTTAGGATCTTGCCACTCCTTGTTCCATAATCCATCAAATCGTTCACCCAAAACTTGAAAACTTCACAACACAAAACTTAACAGAAAATCTCGTGAGCTCCGTTACCGAAAGAAAACAAAAGACCACTTCAAGGTACTGTAATGAACTCATTATTTATTTAGATTGGTGTTAAACCTACTGTATTCCAACTTCTCTATGGTTTATAAACTCTTTTACTAGCCATAGATTCATCAAAATAAGCAAACAACACATGAAAAACAGAATCTGTCAAAAACAGAACAGTCTGTAGTAATCTGTAACTAACGCAAATTTCTGGAACTCCAAAAAATCAGCCAAAATAGGAAGACCTAGGAAATTTTTTTATTGATAAGAAGCAATTGGAATCAATACTTTATCACGTTCTGGTGATTTTTAACAATTGTTTTTGTGAACAGAAAGTTTCTGGAATTTTCTGCAAGATCAAATAACTATCATCCAAGAAGATCCTATAGGTTTAACTTGGCACAAACACTAATTAAAACATAAAAACACATCTAACCAGAGGCTAGAACAAATATTTATTCCTAAACAGAAGCAAAAAGCAAAAAACTAAAAATAAAATTGGGTTGCCTCCCAACAAGCGCTATCGTTTAACGCCCCTAGCTAGGCATAATAGCAAGGATAGATATAGGTATTGCCATCTTTGGTAGGCAATTTCTTAATGGAGTTATGCTCGGTGATCCTTTGATCCAAAGCATCCATCCGCTTATTGCAAAGCGTAATCAAATTATTCATGCGGTTGATATTCCCACCAATACTTTTAAGAGGTTCAACAATTTTTTGCAATTCACATAATTTCTCTAGGATTTGAGTTTCTTCTTGGGTCGGAGAGGATCCTTTTTGTAGGGGGAGTACTCCCACTATCCCCTCTATAATTTCGTAAGCGAAGCTAGGATCAATATCAATAAAATTACTCTTGGCAGCAAAATCGAGGAGTTGTCTATGGGGCAAGGTTAGACCAACATAAACATTGCGAAGCAAGATTTTAAAATCTCCCTCTAAATTGCAATTACGATAAGATTCGAGCATCCTAAACCAAGAATCTTTTAAATTTTCCCCTTGTCTTTGCTTGAAGTGGAGAACTTCAAAGTCTGGAGACGAAGGGGTGAAGACTGAGCTAGCCATAACGACAAGCAGACGGAAAAGGAGCGAACGGAAAAGAGAGGGCGAATAAAACGGCAAGGGTGAATTGGGGGAGAGGAAAACGAGAGGCAAATGGCAAATAATGTAATGCGCGAGATAAGGGTTTGTGATGGGTACTTGGTATGTTGACTTTTGCGTAGACCTCCCCGGCAACGGCGCCAGAAATCCTTCTTGCTACCTCTTGAGCACTGCGTTGGTCTTCCCTTGAAGAGGAAAGGGTGATGCAGCAAAGTAGCGTAAGTATTTCCCTCAGTTTTTGAGAACCAAGGTATCAATCTAGTAGGAGGCTACGCGCGAGTCCCTCGCACCTACTGTGACAGCCTGGTTTTTGCCCTCTCTCATTTGCTTGATTTTCATTTGAAGTCATTTTGAAATTTGGAGTTTTTGAATCTTTTCATATGGACTTAAACACTTGGGTACCCTTGGCTTTCACCCAAGTGCTTCATTTCCCTCCCTAATCATCATTCCCCTTCTGATCCATCCCAAAATAATCTTTGGAATATTTTTCTTAAATGAAAATTATTCATTTTTCTCTCAAAAACCCTAGCCAGATCAATATGCTCCAAAGCAACCCTAATTTTTATGGCCCAGAAAAATCTGAGATAATTCACAAATATTCTTTGAACCCTAGGGCACCTTCCTGAGCAAAAATATTTCATCACTTTTTGGAATATTTTTGCTATATAAAATATTTTCTGTTCTGGACAGAAATGGTGGTTTCTACAACAACTACCATTTTACTTGCTCCATTGTGCCTGGGTTTTCTTGTGCATTTTCACCTTAGTAACTCTTGGCTAACCTCCAAAGCACAACCTCTAATTCCCAGCCATTTGACCTCAGTAACCTCTCAAAGTTACTGACCAGAAACTTACCTGGCGTGTAAAAACTTCTCTACTGCACCTGGATCCAAACCAAAGCGTGCTAACATCTCAATCTACCACGAACAACACGCCAGACATGAAGTTTAGGCTTAGCTCAGCCTGATGTCATAGTCCACGCAGTGACCGTGTTCGTCCAGGGGTGCTGGCATGCGTGTCGACGCGCTCTGAGTGCCGCCGAGCGCTCTGTTTCGCGCGTGCTCGCTTCCCCGACTGTCGTAGTGCGCCAAACTTCGCCACCATCTTCGTCTCAACTCCCTTAACTCCCCTCTGGCGCTCGCCGACGCCGGAGCTCGCCGCAGCGAGCACGGGCACGGTCCGGCCAACCCAACAGTGCGGTGCGCACTGTGCTCGTCGCCTTCTCCTCGTTCCTGTGTTCGTCTCCGTCTGCCAACAGTTGCCGCGTGAGCTGCGTCGCCTTCTCCCCCTCTCATTGACGCCGCTCGTCGCCGGGCGCCATGGACAGGTGTCCACCGGCGGAACGCGAAACCCCCTCGCCGCTTGCCTATAAATGGAGCCGCCCCCAGCCGCCTCGAGCACCATCCAGCACTCCCACACACCCCATAAGCAAGTAGGAAGCCGTAGCCCGGCCGGGCAGGCCGCGGGCTGCCGTCCCCGAGCTCGAGCTCGCCAGCGATCCCCTCTGGTCGCCGCGGTAGCTCCAGCCCCTCCCAGGCAGGGCGACCCTTCCAGGGCCTCCGCCCCTCTCCGGTGAAGCCGTCCCGCCCCTCTGGAGCTCCTGGAGTAGCCTCTGCTCGCCGTCTTCTTCATCTCCGGCGACCACCGTGTTCTGCCTCCACTTGCGAGGTTGATTCCGACACCATCCGACCACCCCTAGCTACGCTACGAGTACGGGCAGGTGCGCCACCGTCCCCTCTTTCCATCCCTCCCTCTCGTTTTGGCCAAGGAGTCCTCGTCGCCGGCGAGAGCTCCGACGGAGCTGCGACTCCCTCTGTTTCCTTCTCCCCTCCTCCTAACCTGACTAGCGGGGCCTGCTAGTCAGCCACTCTGTACGCGCGCGAAGCGGTACCAGTGGTGGCGCCCCTGGGCTTTACGCCTTCGACGTCACCCCCCAGTCTATTTATTTTTATTCAAATTCATTTGAATTTACAGAACACTTCAAACAGCCATAACTCCTCAACCATAAGTCCAAGTGAATTGATTCTTTTTGCATCTTGTTCTTTGCAAAGAAATCTAGCAGCTCACCAAAGATGAGATTTTTCTGAGCTGTTTAGAATTTCTGGTGATTTTCAGAAGTGTTCTTGATATTTTCCTTTTGTGTTTAAAATTATTTTCAGAGGGTGAGGCTTGTATTGAGGATCACCAGAAGGCTTGTGAACCTCATCTGCACTAAGGCAAGCCACAACAACATTTTCATGGTGTCATTTCAATATTTATGATTTTCTTACTTGAATGAAATGATTAATCCATGCATTTAAATAACTATTGTGTTATTTATATTCTGTTAAGTGTTTGTTAGTTAATATGCTTGATCTACAGAATGTGGAAACTAGCTTAGTTGGTAAAGCAAAGCTAAGATCTATTTGTGGTGATGATAGAAATAATTTTGTTATGCATGTTAGTAATTATTTAAAGTTATGTTCTTGCATAAATAAAATGATAAAAAATTGCTAGAAAATATTCTGTTAAGTACTTGTTTAGTCATTTTACTTGACTTACAGAATGTTTGAACCTCACTTGGTTGGTAAAGAAATTAGGATTTGTTTGCGGTATAATCTTTGTTATACACGTGAGAAATTTATCGAAGTTATTTTCTTGCATGAGAAAATAATAAAACTTGCTGTAAAATATTTCGGTTAAAATGTGAGTTACCTTGACTAGCAAAGTAAAATAAGTTGTTGATGTTTATGCTTAGTGTGAATATGGTTGACATCAGTCATTCTCGTTATTATGTGATGCATGTGTAGTTTTGCATTTCATGGCATGCTATGACACCGGTCATTTTCATTTTAAGTTGAACCTGAATATAACTCAACTTGAATATACCGTTGACTGGGTCATGGTGCCGCTGAATCAAGTTTTTCCCAGTGCAACCACATTTGCCTTTGTGGGAAGGCCATGATTCGGTCCATTGACATTGTCTCTGGTCGGTGCCTCCAACTAGGGAAGGTTACGTCATGCTTACCCTGGCCCGGTAAGCAGGCATAACCTTGTGTGCCTGTTGTTGAGATTATGGTACCGGGTCTCCGAGTGGGATCGTTTTGGCCACAACGGTGGTCGGTGTGTCTTTGGTAGACACGGGGCCACCCAGGACTAGCCCGTTGGGGAATGGGTCGGAGTGGCCGGGAGAGTGTCATGGCAATGGAAGGGTTTCATCGGAATGCCGTTGGTCCACCCGAATGGGAGTGCGAGGCCATGGGTTCCGTGGTGTGGGTACAGTGTGCTACCTCTGCAGAGTGTATAATCTATCGATAGCCGAGTCCACGGTCACGGACACCTCGTAGTAGGTCCCACCATGAGTCAACGTTTAATAAAATTTGCACACTAAGATATGAACTTTGCATTGATGAGGATGGCAGAAAGGCCATCGCGATGTTCGGGACCAAATTTTGGTCGTGGTTGTGATCGCCGTAAGGATCACGAGTTACTCCTGTTAAGACCACATTGATGGTTTGTTTGTGATCCAAGAATGATCACGGTTGGTAAGTTGTCCCGAGGGACGTTCGAGCATGATCACAGCATGTTGGACATATAGTGTTCCATTATTATTAATTGGTTAAGTAGCATGATATTGTTTGCCATTATGATTATGCCTGTTGTGAGCTTGCAAGTACATTCAATGTACTGACCTAGCGTGTCATGCCAGATTTTAGGAAAGTCTCGTTGGAGAGGAGCGCTGCTCGAGTCTAGATCGTGTCCACATCGGTGTCCCTGTGATATGGAGCTTCCGTTACGACGTTATTCCGCTGCCGCGTAGTTGTTATGATCGAGGCCCCTTTATGTTCACTAAATAATGTACATATTGTTCAGCCGCACCGAGCGTGCCGCTTGGCCTCGACAACTGTTGTAATATAAACTCGGGTCCGCTAGCATCAATAAAGCGGTTGTTTTCTGTACCAAGTGTTGTGTGTTGCCAGAAGACATGGTCTCTGGGCTGGCAATGCATGGTAAACCGGTCGCTCTGAGCCGGGGTGCCACACCTACACAAAACAAATAAATCCTCGCAACCAACGCGATAAGGGGTTGTCAATCCCTACACGGTCACTTACGAGAGTGATATCTGATAGATATGATAGGATAATATTTTTGGTACTTTTATGATAAAGATGCAAAGTAAAATAAAAGCAACAGAAATAACTAAGTGATGAAAGATTAATATGATGGAAAATAGACCCGGGGGCCATAGGTTTCACTAGTGGCTTCTCTCAAGAGCATAAGTATTTTACAGTGGGTGAACAAATTACTGTTGAGCAATTGATAGAATTGAGCATAGTTATGAGAATATCTAGGTATGATCATGTATATAGGCATCACGTCCGAGACAAGTAGACCGACTCCTGCCTGCATCTACTACTATTACTCCACACATCGATCGCTATCCAGCATGCATCTAGAGTATTAAGTTCATAAGAATAGAGTAACGCTTTAAGCAAGATGACATGATGTAGAGGGATAAATTCATGAAATATGATAAAAAACATCTTGTTATCCTCGATGGCAACAATACAATACGTGCCTTGCTGCCCCTACTGTCACTGGGAAAGGACACCGCAAGATTGAACCCAAAGCTAAGCACTTCTCCCATTGCAAGAAAGATCAATCTAGTAGGCCAAACCAAACTGATAATTCGAAGAGACTTGCAAAGATAACCAATCATACATAAAAGAATTCAGAAGATTCAAATATTGTTCATAGATAAACTTGATCATAAACCCACAATTCATCGGTCTCAACAAACACACCGCAAAATAAGATTACATCGAATAGATCTCCATGAGAGAGGGGGAGAACATTGTATTAAGATCCAAAAAGAGAGAAGAAGCCATCTAGCTAATAACTATGGACCCGAAGGTCTGAGGTAAACTACTCACACTTCATCGGAGAGGCTATGGTGTTGATGTAGAAGCCCTCCGTCATCGATTCCCCTTCCGGCGGAGCTCCGGAACAGGCCCCAAGATGGGATCTCGTGGGTACAGAAGGTTGCGGCGGTGGAATTAGGTTTTTGGCTCCGTATCTGATCGTTTGGGGGTACGTAGGTATATATGGGAGGAAGGAGTACGTCGGTGGAGCAACGTGGGGCCCACGAGGGTGGAGGGCGCGCCCTGGGGGGGTAGGCGCGCCCCCTACCTCGTGGCTTCCTGGAAGCTTCTCTTACGTAGGGTCCAAGTCTCCTGGATCATGTTCGTTCCGAAAATCACGTTCCCGAAGGTTTCATTCCGTTTGGACTCCGTTTGATATTCTTTTTCTGCGAAACTCTGAAATAGGCAAAAAACAGCAATTCTGGGCTAGGCCTCCGGTTAATAGGTTAGTCCCAAAAATAATATAAAAGTGAATAATAAAGCCCAATAATGTCCAAAACAGAAGATAATATAGCATGGAGCAATCAAAAATTATAGATACGTTGGAGACGTATCACATACCGATGACAAAAGGAACAACGTATGTTGTTATGCGGTTTGACCGATAAAGATCTTCGTAGAATATGTAGGAACCAATATGAGCATCCAAGTTCCGCTATTTGTTATTGACCGGAGACATGTCTCGGTCATGTCTACATAGTTCTCGAACCCGTAGGGTCCGCACGCTTAAAGTTCTGTGACGATCGGTATTATGAGTTTTTGTGTTTTGATGTACCGAAGGTAGTTCGGAGTCCCGGATATGATCACGGACATGATGAGGAGTCTCGAAATGGTCAAGACATAAAGATCGATATATTGGATGACTATGTTCGGACACCAGAAGTGTTTCGGGTGGTTTCGGACATATACCGGAGTATTGGGGGGTTACCGGAACCCCCGGGGAGTGTAATGGGCCTATTGGGCCTTAGTGGAGAATAGGAGGGGCGGCCAGGGCAGGCCGCGCGCCCCCTCCCCCTCTAGTCCGAATTGGACAAGGAGGGGGGCCGGCGCCCCCTTTCCTTCCTCCTCTCTCCTTCCCTTCCCCCTTCTCCTACTCCTACTAAGAAAGAAGGAGTCCTATTCCCGGTGGGAGTAGGACTCCCCCCTTGGTGCGCCCTCCTCCTTGGCCAGCCGCCTCCCCCTAGCTCCTTTATATACGGGGGCAGGGGGCACCCCAAGACACAACAATTGATCATTGATCTCTTAGCCGTGTGCGGTGCCCCCCTCCACCATAATCCACCTTGGTCATTTCGTAGCGGTGCTTAGGCGAAGCCCTGCGTCGGTAACTTCATCAACACCGTCACCACGCCGTCGTGCTGACAAAGCTCTTCCTCGAAGCTCTACTGGATCGTGAGTTCGCGGGACGTCATCGAGCTAAACGTGTGCTGAACGCGGAGGTGCCGTACGTTTGGTACTGAGGATCGGTCGATCGTGAAGACGTACGACTACATCAACCGCGCTGTCATAACGCTTCCGCTTACGGTCTATGAGGGTACGTGGACGACACTCTCCCCTCTCGTTGCTATGCATCACCATGATCTTGCGTGTGCGTAGGAAAATTTTGAAATTACTACGTTCCCCAACAGCGGTATCCGAGCCAGGTTTATGCGTAGATGTTATATGCACGAGTAGAACACAAGTGAGTTGTGGGCGATACAAGTCATACTGCTCACCAACATGTCATGCTTTGGTTCGTCGGTATTGTTGGATGAAGCGGCCCAGACCAACATTACGCGTACGCTTACGCGAGACTGGTTCTACCGACGTGCTTTGCACACAGGTGGCTGGCGGGTGTCAGTTTCTCCAACTTTAGTTGAACCGAGTGTGACTATGCCCGGTCCTTGAGAAGGTTAAAACAACACTAACTTGACGAACTATCATTGTGGTTTTGATGCGTAGGTAAGAACGGTTCTTGCTCAGCCCGTAGCAGCCACGCAAAACTTGCAACAACAGAGTAGAGGACGTCTAACTTGCTTTTGCAGGGCATCTTGTGATGTGATATGGTCAAGACATGATGCTATATTTTATTTTATGAAATGATCAGTTTTGTAACACTAATCGGCAACTGGCAGGAGCCATATGGTTGTCGCTTTATTGTATGCAATGCAATCGCCCTGTAATTGCTTTACTTTATCAGTAAGCGGTAGCGATAGTCATAGAAGCAATAGTTGGTGAGACGACAATGATGCTACGATGGAGATCAAGGTGTCGCGCCGGTGACGATGGTGATCATGACGGTGCTTTGGAGATGGAGATCAAAGGCACAAGACGATGACGGCCATATCATATCACTTATATTGATTGCATGTGATGTTTATCCTTTATGTGTCTTATTCTGCTTTGATTCATTGATTGACGGTAGAATTATAAGATGATCTCTCACTAAATTTCAAGGTACAAGTGTTCTCCCTGAGTATGCACCGTTGCCAAAGTTCGTCGTGCCGAGACACCATGGGATTATCGGGTGTGATTAGCTCTACGTTCACATACAACGGGTGCAAGCCAGTTTTGCACACGTAGAAATACTCGGGTTAAACTTGACGAGCCTAGCATATGCAGATATGGCCTCGGATCACTGAGACCGAAAGGTCGAACGTGAATCATATAGTAGATATGATCAACATAGTGATGTTCACCATTGAAAACTACTCCATTTCACGTGATGATCGGTTATGGTTTAGTTGATTTGGATCACGTGATCACTTAGATGATAAGAGAGATGTCTATCTAAGTGGGAGTTCTTAAGTAATATGATTAATTGAACTTAAATTTATCATGAACTTAGTACCTGATAGTATTTTGCTTGTCTATGTTGTTGTAGATAGATGGCCCGTGCTGTTGTTCCGTTGAATTTTAATGCGTTCCTTGAGAAAGCAAAGTTGAAAGATGATGGTAGCAATTACACGGACCGGGTCCGTAACTTGAGGATTATCCTCATTGCTGCACAGAAGAATTACGTCCTGGAAGCACCGTTGGGTGCCAGGCCTGCTGCAGATGCAACTGACGACGTTAAGAACGTCTGGCAGAGCAAAGCTGATGACTACTCGATAGTTCAGTGTGCCATGATTTACGGCTTAGAACCGGGACTTCAACGACGTTTTGAACGTCATGGAGCATATGAGATGTTCCAGGAGTTGAAGTTAATATTTCAAGCAAATGCCCGGATTGAGAGATATGAAGTCTCCAATAAGTTCTACAGCTGCAAGATGGAGGAGAATAGTTCTGTCAATGAACATACATTCAAAATGTCTGGGTATAATAACCACTTGATTCAACTGGGAGTTAATCTTCCGGATGATAGTGTCATTGACAGAATTCTTCAATCACTGCCACCAAGCTACAAGAGCTTCGTGATGAACTATAATATGCAAGGGATGGATCAGACAATTCCCGAGCTCTTCGCAATGCTAAAGGCTGCGGAGGTAGAAATCAAGAAGGAGCACCAAGTGTTGATGGTCAACAAGACCACCAATTTCAAGAAAAAGGGTAAAGGGAAGAAGAAGGGGAACTTCAAGAAGAACAGAAAACAAGTTGCTGCTCAGGAGAAGAAACCTAAGTCTGGACCTAAGCCTGAGACTGAGTGCTTCTACTGCAAACAGACTGGTCACTGGAAGCGGAACTGCCCCAAGTATTTGGCGGATAAGAAGGATGGCAAGGTGAACAAAGGTATATGTGATATACATGTTATTGATGTGTACCTTACCAAAGCTCGTAGTAGCACCTGGGTATTTGATACTGGTTCTGTTGCTAATATTTGCAACTCAAAACAGGGACTACGGATTGAGCGAAGATTGGCTAAGGACGAGGTGCCGATGCGCGTGGGAAATGGTTCCAAAGTCGATGTGATCGCCGTCGGCACGCTACCTCTACATCTACCTTCGGGATTAGTTTTAGACCTGGATAATTGTTATTTGGTGCCAGCGTTGAGCATGAACATTATATCTGGATCTTGTTTGATGCGAAACGGTTATTCATTTAAATATGAGAATAATGGTTGTTCTATTTATATGAGTAATATCTTTTATGGTCATGCACCCTTGAAGAGTGGTCTATTTTTGTTGAATCTTGATAGTAGTGATACACATATTCATAATGTTGAAGCCAAAAGATGCAGAGTTGATAATGATAGTGCAACTTATTTGTGGCACTACCGTTTGGGTCATATTGGTGTAAAGCGCATGAAGAAACTCCATACTGATGGACTTTTGGAATCACTTGATTATGAATCACTTGGTACTTGCGAACCATGCCTCATGGGCAAGATGACTAAAACGCCATTCTCCGGAACAATGGAGCGAGCAACAGATTTGTTGGAAATCATACATACTGATGTATGTGGTCCGATGAATATTGAGGCTCGCGGCGAGTATCGTTATTTTCTCACCTTCACAGTTGATTTGAGTAGATATGGGTATATCTACTTAATGAAGCATAAGTCTGGATTATTTGAAAAGTTCAAAGAATTTCAGAGTGAAGTGGAAAATCATCATAACAAGAAAATAAAGTTTCTACGATCTGATCGTGGAGGAGAATATTTGAGTTATGAGTTTGGTCTTCATTTGAAACAATGCGGAATAGTTTCACAACTCACGCCACCCGGAACACCACAGCGTAATGGTGTGTCTGAACGTCGTAATCGTACTTTACTAGATATGGTGCGATCTATGATGTCTCTTACTGATTACCGCTATTGTTTTGGGGTTATGCTTTAGAGACGGCTGCATTCACGTTAAATAGGGCACCATCGAAATCCGTTGAGACGACGCCCTTATGAACTGTGGTTTGGCAAGAAACCAAAGTTGTCGTTTCTTAAAGTTTGGGGCTGCAATGCTTATGTGAAAAAGCTTTAACCTGATAAGCTCGAACCCAAATCGGAGAAATGTGTCTTCATAGGATACCCAAAGGAAACTGTTGGGTACACCTTCTATCACAGATCCGAAGGCACATTCATTGCTAAGAATGGATCCTTTCTAGAGAAGGAGTTTCTCTCGAAAGAAGTGAGTGGGAGGAAAGTAGAACTTGATGAGGTAACTGTACCTGCTCCCTTATTGGAAAGTAGTTCATCACAGAAACCGGTTCCTGTGACACCTACACCAATTAGTGAGGAAGCTAATGATATTGATCAAGAAACTTTAGATCAAGTTACTACCGAACCTCGTAGGTCAACCAGAGTAAGATCCGTACCAGAGTGGTATGGTAATCCTGTTCTGGAAGTCATGCTACTTGACCATGGCGAACCTACGAACTATGAAGAAGCGATGGTGAGCCCAGATTCCGCAAAATGGCTTGAGGCCATGAAATCTAAGATGGGATCCATGTATGAGAACAAAGTGTGGACTTTGGTTGACTTGCCCGATGATCGGCAAGCCATAGAGAATAAATGGATCTTCAAGAAGAAGACAGACACTGATGGTAATATTACTGTCTACAAAGCTCGACTTGTTGTGAAAGGTTTTCGACAAGTTCAAGGGGTTGACTATGATGAGACTTTCTCACCCGTAGCGATGCTTAAGTCTGTCCGAATCATGTTAGCAATTGCCGCATTTTATGATTATGAAATTTGGCAAATGGATGTCAAAACTGCATTGCTGAATGGATTTCTGGAAGAAGAATTGTATATTATGCAACCAGAAGGTTTTGTCGATCCAAAGGGTGCTAACAAATTGTGCAAGCTCCAGCGATCCATTTATGTACTGGTGCAAGCCTCTAGGAGTTGGAATAAACGTTTTGATAGTGTGATCAAAGCATATGGTTTTATACAGACTTTTGGAGAAGCCTGTATTTACAAGAAAGTGAGTGGGAGCTCTGTAGCATTTCTAATATTATATGTGGATGACATATTGTTGATTGGAAATGATATAGAATTTCTGGATAGCATAGAAGGATACTTGAATAAGAGTTTTTCAATGAAAGACCTCGGTGAAGCTGGTTATATATTGGGCATCAAGATCTATAGAGATAGATCAAGATGCTTAATTGGACTTTCACAAATCACATACCTTGATAAAGTTTTTAAAAAGTTCAAAATGGATCAAGCAAAGAAAGGATTCTTGCCTGTGTTACAAGGTGTGAAGTTGAGTGAGACTCAATGCCCGACCACTGCAGAAGATAGAGAGAAAATGAAAAGTGTTCCCTATGCTTCAGCCATAGGCTCTATCATGTATGCAATGCTATGTACCAGACCTGATGTGTGCCTTGCTATTAGTTTAGTAGGGAGGTACCAAAGTAATCCAGGAGTGGATCACTGGACAGCGGTCAAGAACATCCTGAAATACATTCTAATATCAAAAGTAAGGAGGTTTACTAATTTTTTTTACCATAATTAATCGACAAACATTCTTTGTAGGAATAAAGATGGCGCTCCCACCCCCCACCACGGCGCTGTCCCCATCTCCGATGATCTCCTTCCTCCTCCACTAATCTGTGGATCCTCTCTGATCATCTACTCCGGCGTCTTCTCTGGATCAAGGCAATACCCATCTTCTATGGGTTCTTCTGGTGGATCTACCCTTGTCTTGGATTTCTCCAAGGGTAGGGTTTTTTCAGATGAGGTTTTCAAATCTACTGGGCAATCGGTTCATCCTTTGGGGCACAGAAGGCCTTTTATCTTAATTGTTTCATTCAGCCGCCATGCCTTCCGTCTCTCGGAGGATTCTGTGGCAGCGGCTTTGGAAGCGGCAATTGGAGGCTCGGCAATTGATCTCCATGTTGATCACATCAAAGACAAGGTTTACTCTTTCCAAGTTTCTTGCAAGCAAGTTGGTTTTATTATTATGGACCTCCGTTCCTTTGCTTGTGATCTGTTCAGGTGCTATTTTCATTTGTGGGGTAATGGGGGCCCTAATTGGATTAGAGAGCTCAGGATCTGGAGGAAGGAATGTGATGCTGAATGGATTCTAGTTAGTCCAACTAAGCGTCGATCATCTTTAGGTCTTTTGGCCATGCATAAACCTCCTATTAGATCGGCTATCAAGTCTACTGCATCTGCTAAGAAAAGGCTTTCTTTTGCCACTTTTGAGCGATATTCTGCTTGCAAGGGATATAGATATCCGGCTACGCAAAAGTGTATTGACACTATTAGGGATGTTGGGTATGATCTTCCTGTTCATGAGCGTGTAGTCATACATCAATCCCCTCCCACGGAATTGCTTTGGACGGTGGCTCGTCCACCCATTGTTTTTGGTACAGTCACTCCTTTGCCGGAGTTGAGCCGACCGGCATCATCTGCGCCGGTGACTGATCCGGTTTCTGAGGAAGTATCCCCCGTGCATGCTAGGATTACGCCCGCACGTTTCGCGGAGGCGGGTCTGCCTCCTATTCAAATCAATTGTCAGGTTTCCGACCCAGTTGCTTTGGAGGCCCACCAGGCCTCTAGCCCACCTGTGCTTCTTAGCCCAATTTCTTCTGGGCCTTCCACGCCTCCGGGTCCGAGCCCTCTGGACCATTGTCAAGATATCCCCTCCTCACAAGAGGCCGCGAGGCAGTTTGAAGCTATGGTCGATGACATGGTGGACCGTGTGGTTACATGCACTATTTGCTCGCAGAGGGGCCACTTGTCAGCGGCATGTGTAATGCGAGCGGTGTGTTCGGCTTGCTCTCGCCCAGGTCACTCTAGCCGCGACTGTAATGATTTCGCGCGCTCCAATAGATTGGTTTGGAAGCCAATTTCGGTGCAACAAAAAACGATTTTATCGGAATCTGCTGCTTCTCATGGGAACAGAGCCGGAGTTATTGGGATAGACTGTCCAGTCCCATCGCCGCCGCCCCCATTGCATCTTCCCTCTCCCAAAGCCAAAGAAAACCCCCGACAAGCTTCTGGCTCTTCCATGGCGAACTATGAGCTTGATCCTCAGCGCTTTGTGCCTACTGGCCACCACATCATTGATGGCGGCGATCGTCGGCTTCCTCGCACCTTCTTCACGCCTGCTGCTCGTCCGCCCCGTCGTCATGAGGACTTCAGGGTCGCAGAGGTGATGCCTACGCCTGAGGGGCCGCTCGGCCAGGTGCGGGAAGAGGTTGTCTAGTTTCTGCAAAATAGAGGTATTCTGGTCCGATCTGCTCAGCCGTGGTTTCATGGGGTGGGTTTGTTCCAAGTCAGGGATCCGTCAGTTAGATACACCTTGATTCAGCATGCACCTTTTCCGTTGGGCAACGATCATTTTGTTAGATTTATGAAGCATGATGAGGAGGAAAATTTCAAGGGAACACATGGTTTTCGTAAGGGCTGGTTAATGTTCATTGGGATTCCTCTGGATTACCGCACTACAGAATACATCTCGCAGGCTGTAGGTACTTTCGGAAAGTTTATTTCTTGGGACAGTGAGGATCCTTACCTTGTCCGGACTTTGGTTGAGGCTAGCTTTCCAGATACGCCGTTGGTTCCAAGAGATGTTGTTTTTGGTGATTATGCGGAATGGGGAGGTGCTCAAGTTTCTTGGACTACTACATGCTATGTTCTTGGTGCGGATTTTGCAGATCAGATGCCAAACGACGAAGACCCAATGCCTCTGGATGGAAACCCCCATCCGTTGCCTGGTAATCTGGTACCGGATAACTTGCCGTTTGTTTTGCCACCATACCCAATGTTGGGATGGAATGATGCACCTGTCGTTCCTCCCCCTCCACCTGTGAATGATGAAGCGCCTGGTTGGGGTAATGCCATGTGGGGAGATGAAGCTGAGGATGAGCAGGCCCTGCAGCCGGCTGCTCCTGAACAGGATCAAGTTTCTATTGTGATTGATCAGCCGGAGGGATCAGTTTCTGTGGACCAACAGGAGCATGGCATTGACATCCAACAGCAACATGATTTGCCTCTCCCAGATCTTCAGCAGCATCCTGTCTTCGAGGAGAATCAGCTGCCAATTGTGCCTTACCAACCTCCTGTGATTCAGCAACATGAGATCTTTATTGGCATGGCACGCATTGTGGCTGGACCTCCTCTCCCTCCGGAGATGATTTGGAACAGGTCTTTCCAGAACCTCATGTTTGATTTTTCAGTTAAGGATGTGCCAAGGTCTATCTTCTTCAAACCGATGGGCACAATCATTTATTCCAAGAGGTCTTGGTCCATTGCTTTTGATGAATCCAGAAAGATGTCTTGTTTGACTGCTTCCTTGCCCATGGTTGCTGCTGTCAGAAGACCTGTCATGGTGAAGCGCCCAGTGGCCAGAGCTTTATTTAAGGAGCTGCTGTCTGATTCAGTTTCTGTTTCTGAAGAAGTTGCATCTGGTAATTCTGCTGTCTCTGTCTCTGCTGAGTCATCATCTGTGGTTTTCTCTATGGAGCAAACTACCACGAGAAAGCGGAGAGAGAAGAAGAAGGCTCCTGTTGTTGATACGTCACTGAGACGTTGCACTCGGAGCGCGGCAAAGTTAGATGGCTTCAAAAACGTGGTTTTTGAGCAGCTCTCGCTTCAGCCATCAAAGAAGCACCCCGTGCCAAGCCCATGGAGAACAAGGCCCAGCCCACTTCTGTGGATGGCCCTGAAGATGCACAGCCTGCTGAACCACCGCATACCCCAATTCATGTTCTTCAGGCTGTGGGCGCGGAGCTGGAGATTGATCCTTCCCTTCTATCGGTGGACAAGCTTATGGCTAATCCACAAGAGGATTCTTCTGCATCTTCAGCTTAATGATTATGTTAGCTACTATGTCAAGGCCTAGAGAGCCTGCTATGTTTGCTTTCTTTATTGTTGAACTGCGTCCGGCTCGGGAAGTGGCACATTGTGGTACTGAACTCTGTTATCTTTTGGGTGGTATGGCATTGTGTGTCATGCTATATCTGTTCTTCTATTCCTCGATGATTAATGAATCGTGTGTCAACGCGTAGTTGGAAAATTTTATGTTGGAATGTTCGCGGTCTGAATTCTGATGCTAGGCAGCGTTCTGTCAGGGAGAAAGTGACTGAAAGTCAGTGTTCTGTGGTTTGTCTTCAAGAAACTAAGCTCTCCTCATGCTCGCGTACAACGATGAAAAGCATCTGTCCCTATGGCTTTGATCAATTTGTTGAGTCCCCCTCTAGAGGTGCCTCTGGGGGTCTTTTAACTGCGTGGCGATCTGACGTGTTTCATGGCACTCTGCTAGTAGTTAAACCCTACGCTATTGTTATGCAGTTTACCTCTGTTCATAATAACGAACAGTGGTTTCTGGTTAATGTTTATGGCCCCTGTCAGGGTGAGTTGCGTGATGAGTTTGTTTGCTGGATCTACAATTTGGACATCGACCCGGACCAGAAGTGGATGTTGATGGGGGATTTCAACTTTATTTGTTCCACTGAAAATAGGAACCTCCCTGGTGGCGATATCAATGATATGTTTATTTTCAATGAAATTATTGGCCATTTGGGACTGCTGGAACTTCCTTTAAAGGGAAGAAAGTTTACTTGGTCTAACATGCAGGACACGCCTCTTCTGGAACAACTAGACTGCGTTTTTACCTCTGCCAGTTGGATTAACCTATACTCCATGACGCAAGTGACTCCTTTGGCTAAGACTGCGTCTGATCATGTGCCTTGTCTGGTTACCATCAGTACATCAATTCCAAAGGCGCATATTTTCAGGTTTGAAATTTTTTGGGTCCATCAGGCTGGTTTTATGGATTGTGTGCAGGAGGTTTGGACTCGTCCTTCTCATAAGACCCATATTTCAGCAATTATTGTTGATAAATTAAAGGCTTTGCGGTTTGCATTGAAGAAATGAAAGAAAGGTTTATCACATATTAAAAGGTTAATTGAGAAATGCAACTTGGTAATTCTTTGGTTGGACAATCTTGAGGACATGAGGTCTCTTTCCAGACCTGAGAGCAATTTCAGGAAAGTCACTAAACTGCACCATGAGCATCTGCTGCACATGCAATATCTATACTGGAGGAAGAGATGTACCATCAGGTATATCAAAGTGGGAGAGGAAAACTCCAATTTCTTTCAGGCCATGGCAACTGAGAGATATAGAAAGAATTCTATTGCTAGCCTATTGTTGTCTGATGGCTCTGTCACGTCAGATCATGAGGAAATGGCCAAAGAGTTCTTGTCTTCCTTCAAAAGCAGAATGGGGACGGTTCGGCCAATATATTTGGATGAGAACATATTGTCTTTAATACGTAGGGTTCAGGGCTTGGAGGTGCTCACAAAACCTTTTGATCTAAAGGAAATTGAACAGGTTATTAAAGAAATGCCTACTGATAAGGCACCTGGGCCTGATGGCTTCAATGGACTTTTTTTTAAAAAGTGTTGGCACATAATATCTGCTGATTTTATTCAGCTGGTACATGAGTTTCATGCTGGAACAGTTAAGTTAGAAAATCTCAATGATGCATACATTACTCTGATCCCAAAGAAACAGACACCTGAGAGTGTGGGAGACTTTAGGCCTATTTCACTCACTAGTGTTGGTCTGAAATTTCTTACAAAGCTTGCTGCTAACAGATTTCAACAGGAGATCATCAAATGTGTTCATAAAAATCAGTATGGTTTCATAAAATCAAGAACAATCCAGGATTGCCTTGCTTGGACCTTTGAATATATCCATCAGTGTAATCAGTCTAAATGGCCCATCCTTTTGCTTAAGTTAGACTTTGAAAAGGCTTTTGATTCTATCCAGCATGAGGCTATCATAAGGATTCTTGTTGCAAAAGGTTTTGACAAAAGATGGATTACATGGATTAAGCAGTTGTTGTCATCAGGCACTTCTTCTGTCTTGCTGAATGGAGTTCCCGGTAACCATTTTAAATGCAAATGTGGAGTTAAGCAAGGAGACCCAATCTCTCCCTTGCTCTTTGTTATTGCGGCTGACCTCTTGCAGACATTGATCAATGATCTTCTTCAGCAGGGTTTAATAAGCAGGCCACTGCCAACCCATGATCCTGATTTGCCTGTTGTCCAATATGCTGATGACACACTGCTTTTCTTAAATGCTGACAAGGGTCAATTGGGGGCACTGAAATCAGTGTTATATTCTTTCTCAGAGGCAACTAGTCTTCAGATTAACTTCCATAAATCCTCCATGTATCCTATTAATGTGATTGACCAGGTTGCTACTGATCTTGCTGCCTTTTTTGGATGTAAGTTTGGCAAAATGCCTTTCACATATCTAGGTCTGCCAGTGGGGACTACCAGGCCCAGGATTGTGGATCTACTTCCCCTAGTGGATTGTATGGAGAGAAGATTGACAGCAAGTTCTTGTTTTTTGCCTCAAGGGAGTAGATTACAATTAGTAAACTCTGTCATTTCTTCTTTGCCTATCTTCTTCCTTTGCAGCTTGTCAATTCCTCAGGGTATTTTGAAGCAGTTGGAAAGGATTCAGAGGCAGTGTTTATGGAGGAAATATGGTCAGGAGAGGGGCCATTCTCTGGCTGCCTGGCCACTTGTTTGTAGGCCTAAATCGAAGGAGGGGCTTGGAATCTTAAACCTTGGTTTGCAAAATGAAGCCCTCCTTCTGAAACATCTGAATAAATTTTATAATAAGATGGATGTGCCTTGGGTTCAGTTAGTCTGGGATTCTTACTATTTCCAAAGGATTCCACATGATACTATTCTTTGTGGCTCTTTTTGGTGGAGAGATGTCTGCAAGTTGATGGATAATTTCAGCAGTTACTTCGGTTGATGTTCATAGTGGAGATACTGTGTTGTTCTGGTCTGATCATTGGCAAATTGGAAATAGTTTTGTCCCTCTCCAAGATCGATTTCCTAGGCTCTATTCCTTTTGTCTCCACAAAAACCTCTCAGTCAGGGAAGTCTTTCAGGCTAGTTGTTTCCAAGACCTTTTTTACTTGCCTCTTTCTGAACAAGCCTTTCAGGATCTACATCAGCTCTCGTCCTTAATGGGGTCTTTCCATATAGACAGTAGCTGTCATGACTCTTGGGGGTGGAGGCATGGCAGGAAGTCTGAATATACTGCAAAAAAGTTTTATGACTTTGTCTATCAGCCAATGGTAGCAAACCCCATCCTGGGGTGGATCTGGAGGAGTTGCTGTACAATGTCGATCAAGATGTTTGCTTGGCTTGTTATAATGGACAGGGTTAACACTAAGGACATGATCCAGAGGAGGCACTCGAGGATTAATGATGGGCCTGAATGTGTACTTTGTCCAACTGGGATACTGGAGGACAGAAACCACCTCTTTTTCCAGTGCAATTTCAGTGTTCGGGTGTGGATTTATCTGCAAATTATATGGAAAGACAGTGATGACATGGTGGAGATTGCATGCCATGCTAGAAAGGACTTCAACAAACCTTTCTTTGGGGAGGTGGTTTTCACTGCCTGGTGGAATATTTGGAAGGTCAGGAATGACAGAGCTTTCAGGAACATCAAACCATCTTTCAGGGCGTGGAGAAATGGCTTCATTCATGATCTCACTCTGCTCTCTCATAGAATCAAACAGAAGTATAGAGAGGCCTTACTTAAGTGGATTGATTTCCTACCTCCTTGAGGAGAGTTGGTTAAATGTAACATTGTAATTATTAGGTATAGTACACCCCTCCCTTGTATAGCCTTCTTTAGGTTCTTGTTTTATTCTTCTTCTTTTTATTTTTCCTCAACTTGAGGAAGCACTGTATTATTCCTGCTCTTATCATTAATAAAATGCTGTGGGGTGTAAGCCCTGCAGTCTTCAAGGTCAAAAAAATCCTGAAATACCTGAAAAGGACTAAGGATATGTTTCTCGTTTATGGAGGTGACAAAGAGCCCGTCGTAAGTGGTTACGTCGATGCAAGCTTTGACACTGATCCGGATGATTCTAAATCGCAAACCGGATACGTGTTTATATTAAACGGTGGAGCTGTCAGTTGGTGCAGTTCTAAACAAAGCGTCATGGCGGGATCTACATGTGAAGCGGAGTACATAGCTGCTTCAGAAGCAGCAAATGAAGGAGTCTTGATGAAGGAGTTCATATTCGATCTAGGTGTCATACCTAGTGCATCGGGTCCAATGAAAATCTTTTGTGACAATACTGGTGCAATTGCCTTGGCAAAGGAATCCAGATTTCACAAGAGAACCAAGCACATCAAGAGACGCTTCAATTCCATCCGGGATCAAGTCCATGTGGGAGACATAGAGATTTGCAAGATACATACGGATCTGAATGTTGCACACCCGTTGACTAAGCCTCTTCCACGAGCAAAACATGATCAGCACCAAGACTCCATGGGTGTTAGAATCATTACTGTGTAATCTAGATTATTGACTCTAGTGCAAGTGGGAGACTGAAGGAAATATGCCCTAGAGGCAATAATAAAGTTATTATCTATTTCCTCATATCATGATAAATGTTTATTATTCATGCTAGAATTTTATTAACCGGAAACATAATACATGTGTGAATACATAGACAAACATAGTGTCACTAGTATGCCTCTACTTGACTAGCTCATTGATCAAAGATGGTTGACTTTCCTAGCCATAGACATGAGTTGTCATTTGATTAACGGGATCACATCATTAGGAGAATGATGTGATTGACTTGACCCATTTTGTTAGCTTAGCACTTGATCGTTTAGTTTACTGCTATTGCTTTCTCCATGACTTATACATGTTCCTATGACTATGAGATTATGCAACTCCCGAATACCGGAGGAACACTTTGTGTGCTACCAAACATCACAACGTAACTGAGTGATTATAAAGGTGCTCTACAGGTGTCTCCGATGGTGTTTGTAGAGTTGGCATAGATCGAGATTAGGATTTGTCACTCCGATTGTCGGAGAGGTATCTCTAGGCCCTCTCGGTAATGCACATCACGATAAGCCTTGCAAGCAAAGTGATTAATGAGTTAGTTGCGGGATGATGCATTACGGAACGAGTAAAGAGACTTGCCGGTAACGAGATTGAGCTAGGTATCGAGATACCGACGATCGAATCTCGGGCAAGTAGCATACCGATGAGAAAAGGAACAATGTATGTTGTTATGCGGTTTGACCGATAAAGATCTTCATAGAATATGTAAGAACCAATATGAGCATCCAGGTTCCGCTATTGGTTATTGACCGGAGACATGTCTCGGTCATGTCTACATAGTTCTCGAACCCGTAGGGTCCGCATGCTTAAAGTTCTGTCAGGGTCGGTATTATGAGTTTTTGTGTTTTGATGTACCGAAGGTAGTTCGGAGTCCCGGATATGATCATGGACACGACGAGGAGTCTCGAAATGGTCGAGACGTAAAGATTGATATATTGGACGACTATGTTCGGACACCGGAAGTGTTTCGGGAGGTTTCGGACATATACCGGAGTACCAGGGGGTTACCGGAACCCCCCGAGGAGTGTAATGGGCCTATTGGGCCTTAGTGGAGAAGAGGAGGGGCGGCCAGGGCAGGCCGCGCGCCCCCCTCCCCCTCTAGTCCGAATTGGACAAGGAGGGGGGGCGGCGCCCCCCTTTCCTTCCTCCTCTCTCCTTCCCTTCCCCCTTCTCCTACTCCTACTAGGAAAGAAGGAGTCCTACTCCCGGTGGGAGTAGGACTCCCCCTTGGCGCGCCCTCCTCCTTGGTCGGCCGCCTCCCCCCTAGCTCCTTTATATACGGGGGCAGGGGGCACCCCAAGACACAACAATTGATCATTGATCTCTTAGCCGTGTGCGATGCCCCCCTCCACCATAATCCACCTCGGTCATATCATAGCGGTGCTTAGGCGAAGCCCTGCGTTGATAACTTCATCAACACCGTCACCACGCCGTCATGCTGATGAAGCTCTTCTGTATGTGTGTGTATGGAAATTTTGAAATTACTACGTTCCCCAACACTGATTCTCCTTCAGAAATTATGGAGGAGCTCGTGAATTTATTCAAGGGAGCTCGACGTCGTTTTGAACTATGGAAGGCATTGGCATGTTGAGAAGGTGCACGAGAAGCCTGGGCCATGGTGAAAACGCGGTATACCGGACTTGATCCGAATCATATGGCCCGGGTCGGACCTCGTGGACCAGACGGACAAGAAATTCCTTTTAGCTTGGTGTATGACCAAGTAAAGACAGCCGCCAAATTTTCACAACGGGACTGTAAACTAGACAGCCTTATAGATGGTATAGATGGAGAGTAGGCGTTTGATTCCATGTAACAATATACTTTATCATCAAACTTATCTCTGGCTGAATTTTAAAAGGTTGTCATGGCAGACCTTCTGCTTCGACCTCCGAAACCCAAGGGTTGGAGTGTTTTCGAATACCATACCTGTGGTAAACACCAAGTATGTTCGGAAACCAGGCAATCCGGTCATAGTTGCTTGAACAGACAAGCTGTATTCGGGGAGTTATGTTATATTACTTTTTAACATAAGAAACATCTTCCAAAGGACAAGGGTTCATGTGCACGCCTAAGCTTGGATTAAAAAAAAAGCACAGGAAACTTTGTCCTTTGGGAGTTTATATTGTCACGAAGGCAGTTCGTCGTCTGTGTGCCAACCAATTATTCTCTTAAGAACACTAGCTTTCAACTTCACCCGTCTGAGGTACATACTCGGATAACCCGGTTGTAGCAATCGCAGAGGTGCTCCCTTTATGCCCTAGCCGAACAATCGGGAACGTAGGGCATAAGCACAGGAGCCAGGCAACCCAGCTTGGCAAAAACTTAAGTCATAGAGGTGCATATAATGGCAAAGAAAGACATATACGAGCAAACGGCACATATATATGGTGAGCTCTAGGCTCAGTAAAATAATAAGCTTCTATTTGGAGAAGCCCCCAGTCATAGTGGGGTGTTTACATTTAAAGATGTGTACCCCTCAAGTGTTCGGCTGACCCAAACATATACTGGAGATCGTATAAAAACAAGAAAAGTGGAAAAAAATTGAAAAGGGGAAAAGGGTATGAAAAAGGGGTATTTCCGGCTTATGCGTAGAATCTTCGGAGCCGAGCAGCATTCCAAGGATTTGGCTGAAGGCGATTATCCGATGCATTACGAAGGCGGTAAGCTCCTCCAGCGAGAACTTCATCTATAATGAAGGGACCTTCCCATTTAGGTTTGCGCTTGTCCTTTTTCTTCTCTGCGAGGCGTAAAACGAGTTCACCGACATTATACGTCTTTGCCCGCACTTCTCTGCTTTGGTATCTCCGAGCCTGTTGTTGGTAGAACGCGGAACGGGCTTTTGCGACATCGCGCTCCTCCTCCAGGCCGTCTAGATCATCCTGCCGATCGAGCTCGGCTTCTCTCTCTCCATACATGCGCACTCGAGGTGAGTCATGAATAATGTCACAGGGCAAGAGAGCCTTTGCACCGTACACCATGAAGAACGGTGTATATCCGATCGTGCGGTTGGGCGTGGTCCGCAGCCCCCAAAGTACGGAGTCGAGCTCCTCGACACAGTGTTTATCTGACTCCTTTAGGGATCACTACTGCAGGATGCTGCTAACGCGACACTACGATCAGAGACCCTTCGAGAAACCGTGTGCGATGCCATAATCACAAACGGTGCTGTATGAAAACCGTCAAAAAAAGGTGAAAACGTTTGCGATGGAGGATGCATCAAACACGGTTCAGATTTTAGTTGCGTGTGCGATCCAGGGCATACAGTTCAGTCCAATGAACTGTCTGCGATGAGGCGGAACAAAAGAAACGGGCAGCCTGATGAAGGCGTGTGCGATATAGGGCATACGGTTCACTCGGATGAATTGTTTGTGATTAGGCAACACAAAAGAAACGGGCAGCCAGATGAAGGTGTGTGCGATATACAGCATACGGTTCAATCGGATGAACTGTTTGTGATTAGGCAACACAAAAGAAATGGTCAGCCAGATCAAGATGTGTGTGATTGAGGGCATACGCTTTAGAAGGATTAACTGTTTGTGATTAGGCAACAGAACAGAAACAGGTAAGCCAGATCAAAGTGTCTGCGATTGATGACATACACTTCATATGGATGAACTGTTTGCAATTAGCCACAATAAACTGAAACAGTTAGATAGATCAACGTGTGTGCGCTAGACGGGCACACCCATTCTAATTAAAAGATGTGTGCTGACATTGCCTATTGTGGTGCACCCTATGGTGCAAACGCCACGTACGCGGCCGAGAAGGCGTACGTGCCCACGTTATGCCTTCTGGGAATAGTGCAGCACTTATAACCGTCAGTAAATTTTGAGCATTCGTCCCGTCACATTCCAAATTGCAAACCTGTTCACACCGATCAAAACCTAAACGGTTTCCCACTTAGGAGCGTATTACTACGCGGTTATAAATACTACTCCTCCAATATGACTGCACATTCTTCCTCAACCCCTCATCCACAAAAAGTCAAAAACAAACAAGTCATTCATCATCGTTCCCTTGTGTTCGCCATGGCCAGCGTGAGTTCTGGGTCGAGTGATTTCGACCAGGGAGAGGCGAGCCTAGAAGCGGGAGCACGAGAGATGTCCCGCCTCGCAGCGATAGCAGCCAACATGTCCCGCCGCACGGCCATAGCAGTAGAGAGGTCCCGCCGCGCCGCCGAAGCAGCACGGAGGACCCGCCGCGCCGTTGATGCAGCAAACTGGTCCGGCCGCGCCGCAGAAGCAGAAGAGATGTCCCGCCGCGCCACGAATGCAGCAGAGATGTCCTCCCTTGCCGCGGCGGCCTGGGAAAATGCCTCGCGGGCAGTCGAGGACTCTTACAGGCGCATGCGTGCCCTCGTCCATAGGCAGATGGATCAGATCTCCAGGTGGGCGAGGTTGCAGGATGACCTGCAAGCCTCGTTTGAACAGTCTACCGACGTCATCTGGCAAGTAAATGAGAGCAATGCGAAGCTCCGGGCGGAGCGTGACCTGCTGGGGGCGAAGATCGTCGGAAGTGTGGACCAGCAGGAGCAGACCACTGCCTTGTTGAAGAGGACCGGCGTCATCGTCGAGAAACTTATGGACGAGAATAACAAGCTACGCATCGAGCGCAGAAGGCTGGTGGAGGAATCCGTGGATGCTCTCAAGCAGCATCTTGAGGACAAGAAAGAGCTCGTCGCCGCTCGCCGCGGAGACTTGTTCCCGCGGCCTGCAGCAACGCATCAAGAAAGTAGAGATCAGCGAGCCAGATCGTTGTCTTCCTTCTTCTTTTGCCCTTGTGTATTTCGGGCATTGCCGCATGTGGCTTTTTTAATTTATGTTTCTAAATATGTAAGGTAATTATTATCCACTTTCATTGTCCTTATATTCATCATGCTTGCTATAAGTCGCAGTCGATGCTATATAGGTCTGTCGGATCTTACATCAAGATCCATGCAAAACTTTCTTTTCAAATTTTCATTTTTCTCTCTTAAATCTCAGTCCAGTGAGACATATAGCCACGCTGTAGAACAGGTACTCGGGCGCAATTAATGGAGACGTTGGGAGGGAGGTGCACGGCGGGTAGCGGTCAAAGGGCTCTCCTCCCGATGAGCACGCGCAGGGGTCTGATCGCACGCCTCCTGTACTCAAATAGCTACCCCGCATGGCACCTCCTAGCCAATAAAAAAAGAGGACACGTGGCCGCACGTAATTGGTAAGTCGAGCGCCCACGGTTTCAATAATACTTGTGTTTCCGATTTGTAACGTGACAGCACTTGTTCCAAAATGACTTTGTTGATTGTTAATGTGTGGGCCTTCGCAAATCGGACAAAAAAATTACCACAGCATGTTGGTGCCATGTCATGAGACCATGCCAAGTTTCATGATTTTCAGGCGTCTTTGGAATTACAGGAATTAAAAAACCAAGTTTCTCAATCTTTCCGGCCGAGCCACGATGCCCTGATGTTTGAATTTCACTCCCATCTCTTGCATGGGACCTAGAAATTCACCCAAGGACACACATGTTATTTTTCAAACAACTTTGGTGCACTGGAGCATGTGCTTGTAGTTCAAATTTAAATTATGCACATTAAATGCCCAGAAACTCAATTAATGTACAAAAAAGGACAAACCCGGAATAATTCCAAAATTTAGCACAGTACTTCTATTTGGTCTAATCTGGCTGTGTAAAAAAATAAGGCGGGAGAAGGCAGTGTGCATATGTCTTTTCGCACACGGAGGTGACACGTTCCCTCTCTGAACCACGAGCCTTCTTGAGGGAAGTTCCGGTTTGCAAGAAGCTTACACCAAAGCTTGTCCCAATTCGGCCAAAAAATTACCGCAACATGTTGGTGCCATGTCATGACACCATGCCAAGTTTCATGATTTTCAGGCGTGTTTTGGAATTACAGGAATTAAAAAACCAAGTTTCTCAATATTTCCGGGCTAGCCACGACGCCCAGATGTTTGAATTTCACTCCCATCGCTTGCACGGGACCTAGAAATTCACCCAAGGACACACATGTGATTTTTCAAACAACTTTGGTGCACTGGAGCATGTGCTTGTAGTTCAAATTTGAATTATGCACATGAAATGCCCAGAAACTCAATTAATGTATAAAAAAGGCGAAACGAGCCCGGAATAATTCCAAAATTTAGCACGGTACTTCTATTTGGTCTAATCTGGGTGTGTTAAACAATAAGGCGGGAGAAGGCAGTGTACGTATGTCGTTTCGCACATGGAGGTGACACGTTCCCTCTCGGAACCACGAGCCTTCTTGAGAGAAGCTCCTGTTCGCAAGAAGCTTACACCAAAGCTTGTCCCAATTCGGCCAAAAATATTACTGCAACATGTTGGTGCCATGTCAAGACACCATGCCAAGTTTCATGATTTTCAGGCGTGTTTTGGAATTACAGGAATTTAAAAACGAAGTTTCTCAATATTTCCGGCCGAGCCACAATGCCCAAATGTTTGAATTTCACTCCCATCCCTTGCATGGGACCTAGAAATTCACCCAAGGACACACATGTGATTTTTCAAATAACTTTGGTGCACTGAAGCATGTGCTTGTAGTTCAAATTTGAATTATGCACATTAAATGCCCAAAAAATCAATTAATGAATAAAAAAGGCAAAACGAGCCCGGAATAATTCCAAAATTAAGACGGTACTTCTATTTGGTCTAATCCAGCTGTGTAAAAAAACGGCGGGAGAAGGCAGTGTACGTATGTCGTTTCGCACGCGGAGGTGGCACGTTCCCTCTCGGAAGCACGAGCCTTCTTGAGGGAAGCTCCGATTCGCAAGAAGCTTACACCAAAGCTTGTCCCAATTCGGCCAAAAATATTACCTCAGCATGTTGGTGCCATGTCATGACACGATGCCAAGTTTCATGATTTTCAGCCGTGTTTTGGAATTACAGGAATTAAAAAACCAAGTTTCTCAATCTATCCGACCGAGCCACGACGCCCAGATGTTTGAATTTCACTCCCATCTCTTGCATGGGACCTAGAAATTCACCCAAGGACACACATGTGATTTTTCAAACAACTTTGGTGCACTGGAGCATGTGCTTGTAGTTCAAATTTGAATTATGCACATTAAATGCCCAGAAACTCAATTAATGTATAAAAAAGGCGAAACGAGCCCGGAATAATTCCAAAATTTAGCATGGTACTTCTATTTGGTCTAATTTGGCTGTGTAAAAAAATAAGGCGGAAGAAGGCAGTGTACGTATGTCGTTTCGCACATGGAGGTGACACGTTCCCTCTCGGAACCACGAGCCTTCTTGAGGGAAGCTCCGGTTCGCAAGAAGCTTACACCAAAGCTTGTCCCAATTCGGCCAAAAATATTACCGCAGCATGTTGGTGCCATGTCATGACACGATGCCAAGTTTTATGATTTTCAGCCGTGTTTTGGAATTATAGGAATTAAAAAACCAAGTTTCTCAATCTTTCCGGCCGAGCCACGATTCCTAGATGTTTGAATTTCACTCCCATCTCTTGCATGGGACCTAGAAATACACCCAAGGACACACATGTGATTTTTCAAACAACTTTGGTGAACTGGAGCACGTGCTTGTAGTTAAAATTTGAATTATGCACATTAAATGCCCAGAAACTCAATTAATGTATAAAATAGGCCAAACGAACACGGAATAATTCCAAAATTTAGCACGGTACTTCTATTTGGTCTAATCTGGCTATGTAAAAAAATAAGGCGGGAGAAAGCAGTGTACGTATGTCATTTCACACACGAGGTGACACGTTCCCTCTCGGAACCAGGAGCCTTCTTGAGGGAAGCTCCGGTTTGCAAGAAGCTTACACCAAAGTTTGTCCCAATTCGGCCAAAAAAATTACCGCAGTATGTTGGTGCCATGTCATGACACCATGCCAAGTTTCATGATTTTCAGGCGTGTTTTGGAATTATAGGAATTAAAAAACCAAGTTTCTCAATCTTTCCGGCCGAGCCACGACGCCCAGATGTTTGAATTTCACTCCCATCTCTTGCATGGGACCTAGAAATTCACCGAAGGACACACATGTGATTTTTCAAACAACTTTGGTGCACTGGAGCACATGCTTGTAGTTCAAATTTGAATTATGCACATTAAATGCCCAGAAACTCAATTAATGTATAGATAGGCCAAACGAACACAAAATAATTCCAAAATTTAGCACGATACTTATATTTGGTCTAATCTGCCTGTGTAAAAAAAATAAGACGGGAGAAGGCAGTGTACGTATGTCGTTTCGCACACGGAGGTGACACGTTCCGTCTCGTATCCATGAGCCTTCTTGAGGGAAGCTCCGGTTTGCAAGAAGCTTAAACCAAAGCTTGTCCCAATTCGGCCAAAAAAATTACTGCAGCATGTTGGTGCCATGTCATGACACCATACCAAGTTTCATGATTTTCAGCCGTGTTTTGGATTTACAGGAATTAAAAAACCAAGTTTCTCAATCATTCCAGCTGAGCCATGACACCCAAATGTTTGAATTTTATTCCCTTTATTGCATGGGACCTATAAATTCACCCAAAGACACACATGTGATTTTTCAGCAAACTTTGGTGCATTGGAGAATTTGCTTGCAGTTCAAATTTGAATTATGCACTTTAAATGCCCAGAAACTCAATTAATGCATAAAAATGCCAAACGAACCCGGAATAATTCCAAATTTAAACACGACACTCATGTACTAGTTGCATGTTCACTGTACGTAAATGTTCTAGCAATTCAAACACCATCCTTTCCCTCCGTAACACCATTTTGTCTTTCAAAACATAATGAAAAAATCAGGTATACCACAAACAGTTTACTAGAAAGAATCGTGTGGGATGCGATATAAAATATCTTGGCGCACCGTCTTGTCTGGCTTACACAGGAAGCTTTGTCGTCTACAGTCCACCGCCCCCGCTTGAACCACACTTGCGCGCCAGTTTCTCGCAGCACCGAGCGAAATTTTTTTGCAACCGCGGAAATATCTATCTCCCCGCCCCTCCCTCCTACCAAAAGCCACATTTCCACTGTTCCTCCTTGTTTTCCAAGTTCAAACCTTCACTGATGCTTACTGGCAGCCCAGCCTCCTCACCAGCGACCCTTCTTCTTGCAGCGCCGCCTCCTCGCCGGCGACCCTTCTTCTTGCAGCGCCACCTCCTCGCCGGCGACCCTTCTTCTTGCTGCGCGGCCTCCTCGCCGCCGACCCTTCTTCTTGATGCGCGGCCTCGTCAATATGGTATGGTAATCCATACCCCACCCACACCATCCTCCTCCTTTCTCGTCCCACATGCCCCGACTGATGGAGCGACACCTTCCACCGAAATGGGGCTACCCCCTCCTCCAATTAAGTGCTGCCCACAGCCATTTTACACGCAGTATAACATGGAGCTGAGTAGCATGCGGCCGCACGCGCGAACGAGGTCGCTATGGCTGACATGCGTGTCGACCGCCAGATCTTGGAGGAGCACCTCATCTTCAAGGCCACCGTCGACACCGCCGCACGGTTGTCTACTTTAAAATACAGTTCGTGATGTTTTCTCGAGGCCACCGCCAGTGCCTTCTGTGATTCGTCCTCTGTAATGTTAATATGCAATCTGATGTTCAGTTAATAGTTTGGTCCTCTAAAGTGTAATGTTCAGTTAACACTTTGGTCTAACAATTGCTACATTTCGTAGTACTGTTCTCAAGCATTCTTTGTTTTGTTAATTGTCTTATCTTCTAGTACATGTTTCTATTCTGCAATGTCGTCCTGAGTTAACTATTTTGGTTCATTTGGTCTGCTGTCCATTTAACTGTTTGGTTAAGTTCTGTAATTTGATTTTCATTTGCTGTGGGTACAATTTTGTATTGTTATGCATGTGACACCAATCGAATTTGGCTGTACTCAATACATATTCTACTGATAGTATGGCAACTCTCAGTTAACCTGATCAAGATCTTCCTTATGTGTGTTGCAGGGAGATAATGGGAGACACTGCGGTTTACCATCGAGGTTTGTTCAAGCAGGGTCCTTTGGCTAATAGCACATTATTGTGCAGTTGCAGGAATCATTCTAATATTTAGGTTTCTTACAATTTGGTCTTGCACATGTAGGTCCTGCTGTCAGAGGCTTAGACCCACTGTTCGACCCATTTTGCATATGGGGAAATGAGATGTCCATGAATATCAGTCAAGTCAAGAAACTCAGAAAGATTGTTAGGATGAAGAAACTTGCGACGAATAACAGCAAGATCTTTGTTTGCACAATGAAGAAGACATCAGTCAACTATAGGATGGTACCAACTCTTTTACCTTGTTTTTACCCCTTACACCATTTCAAAATTTACAACAGCGATTTATGCATAGCTTTGTTTTTAGTACTTTTCAAAGCAGTTCACCGATGATTACCTCTCAAACCACCTGCATGGTCAAGAGGCAAGGAAGGTATTCATTCAACACCCACGGTACAATATTGATGTCTTGCTGAAGAGGACGAAGGTTGGGCGGGCAATTATCCATAGCCACTGGCTTAAAGTTGCAAGGACATTCAACATCACTGAAGGCTCAATATTTGCCTTCTGCTTCTGCAGTTTCCCAGATGAGATTCATCTGTCTATTTACCGTGTATGATGCTACTTTCCAAAGGTTTTTGATGCTGCATGTGAAACTTGGTGCTGTTGTGTAATGGCGTAACTGAGTGCCGAAGCTATCTGATGTAATTCGATTATGAAATCCTGGTTGCTTTTATACGGATATGAAATATCTGGCGTGTTTTATAAGAAATATCAATTTGATTAGTACATGGATTATCAATAATAGGCTAATTACCCTACTTATTGGGGTTTTCTATTGCAAACGGTTACTCAGACAACACCGTGGGCGATGAACTCAAACAACCCGCACGGTTTCTAGAAAGTAGGCGTGTTCGATCAACTAACAACCACACACGGCTTCCGCCAGCGAACTGTTTGCGTTAGGCCACCTTGCACACACGTTTCCACACAAAGAACTGTGTGGGATGTACATACCTACGAAAATGATTTTCTGGGATTCACCGTGTGGGATGTACATACCTACGGAAATGATTTCTGGGATTCACCGTGTGGGATGAACATACCTACAGAAATGATTTCTGGGATTCACCGTGTGGGATGTACATACCTACGAAAATGATTTCTGGAATTCACCGTGTGGGATGTACATACCTACGAAAATGATTTCTGGGATTCACCGTGTGGGATGTACATACCTACGAAAATGATTGGGTTCCATGCCTCGCCCGATCGCACACGGCCCCAGCCTGGGTCCCACGAGGGACTATCCCCGACGATTTCTGGGTCGTGTGGGAAGGACCCCCCTATCGCCCACACTCACTTGGCGACGGTTCCAAATGTCATCGCGGAAAGGGGTTTTAAACCGTTTGTTTAGGACGTCGATGTACTAGTGGATCGCACTAGTCTGGGTTTGATGCCGCTCATTATAAGGCCATTGGCCCGTTCAACCCGACCGTTTGTTTGAGGGTGATATACGGAGGCGTAATCGAGCTTGATACCCAGATTAGCACACCAATTTTTGACCTCATCGGCTGTGAAGTTAGAGCCGTTGTCAGTAATATTGCTATGTGGGATACCATAACGGTGTACAACGCCGGAGATAAAATCTATCACCGGTCCGGCTTCAGCCATTTTTACTGGTTTGGCCTCTATCCACTTAGTGAATTTGTCCGCCATAACCAGTAAATATTTCTTCTTATGGCTTCCCCTTTAAGGGGTCCGACCATGTCTAGCCCCCAGACTGCAAAAGGCCAGGTAATGGTGATTGTTTTTAGGGCTGTGGGCGGTATATGGCTTTAATTGGCAAAGAGCTGGCATCCGACACAACACTATACAAGGGCCTGTGCATCTGCTCGGGCCGTGGGCCAGAAGAAACCTGTACGGAAAGCCTTTCTTACGAGGGCCCGAGCTGCGGCGTGATGGCCGCCGAGGCCAGCATGTATTTCGGCCAAGAGCTGCCGCCCCTCCTCTTCGGAGATACATCTTTGAAGAACTCCGGTAGTGCTTTTCTTCTAGAGTTCTCCTTCGTGAACTTTGTAGGCCTTAAAACGTCGAACTATGCGACGGGCCTCGTTCTGGTCATCAAGGAGCTCCTGCCTATTAAGGTAGGCTAAGAAGGGTTCAGTCCGTGGAGCGATTACCGCCATGATTACACGGGCGGAAGGCGTTGGTTCGGAGCCAGGGCCCCTGGTGATATCCGGATCGTCTTCGGCATCCGGGGCTATGATCGGCGTCGGACTGGTATTTCCGCTCTCGTCCTGCCATACCACTGATGGCTTGAAAAGCCTTTCCACAAAGGTGTTAGGCGGGACGGGGTCGTGTTTAGCGCCCATTCGAGCAAGGATGTCCGCTGCTTGATTACTGTCTCGAGCCACTTGATGAAACTCGAGCCCCTCGAACTGAGCTGATATTTTGAGTATGGCGTTGCGGTAGGCCACCATCTTTGGATCTTTTGCATCGAATGCTCCATTTATTTGGGATATTGCGAGGTTCGAATCCACGCGCACCTCGAGGCATTGTATGCCCATAGAAACAGCCATATGGAGACCATGCAGTAGTGCCTCATATTCGGCTGCGTTCTTGGAGTCCGTATACATGATTTGCAATACATATCAGATTGTGTCCCCTGTAGGGGATGTTAGGAGGACGCCAGCCCCCAATCCGGCTAACATTTTAGAGCCGTCGAAGTGCATCACCCAATTGGAGTACGTGTTGTACTCTTTAGAGAGTTCGGCTTCTATCCATTCTGCGACAAAATCGGCCAACACCTGGGATTTAATTAATAGCTCGACGTGGCTTGTATGTTATTTCAAATGGTAGGAGCTCGATGGCCCATTTGGCAATGCGGCCGGTGGCGTCCCGATTGTTTATGATGTCATTGAGTGGTACTTCGGAAGCCACCGTGATCGAACACTCTTGAAAGTAGTGCTGCAGCTTCCGGGATGCCATAAAGACCGCATATGCTATCTTTTGATAGTGTGGGTATCGGGATTTTCATGGTGTAAGGACCGCCGATACATAGTACACTGGTTTTTGGAGGGGGATTTTGTGTCCCTCTTCCTCTCGTTTGACGACGAGCACCGCGCTCACCACCTGGTGAGTTGCTGATATGTAGAGCAACATAGGTTCACCGACGTTTGGTGCGGCGAGGATTGGGTTGCTTGCTAACAAATTTTTTATTTCCTCCAATCCGGCTGTTGCCGCATCTGTCCATGCAAAGTGGTCAGTGCGTCCGAGCAGGCGATAAAGTGGCAGTGCCTTTTCTCCCAACCTGGAGATAAAACGGCTCAAAGCTGCCACACACCCAACTAGTTTTTGGACCTGCTTTAGGTTTGTTGGCGTTGCCAATTGTGACAGGGCTCGGATTTTGGCTGGGTTTGCTTCGATTCCTCTATTGGAAAGAATGAACCCAAGCAATTTTCCGGCTCGAACGCCGAAAACGCACTTTTCCGGATTGAGCCGTATGTCATATGTTCGGAGGTTGTCGAATGTGAGGCGTAAGTCGTCCACCAATGATTCGACATGTTTAGTCTTAATGACTACATCATCTACGTATGCCTCAACCGTCTTGCCAATTTGCTTTTCCAAGCATGTTTGAATCATGTGTTGGTAAGTGGGCCTGGCATTTTTTAGTCCGAAAGGCATAGTGTTGAAGCAGAAAGGCCCATATGGGGTGATAAATGTTGTTGCGGCCTGGTCGGATTCCTTCATCTTAATTTGATGGTATCCGGAGTATGCGTCGAGGAAACACAATGAATCGTGTCCTGTAGTCGCATCAATAATCTGGTCAATGCGGGGCAGCGGGAAGGGGTCCTTAGGGCAGGCCTTATTAAGGTCTTTAAAATCAACACAGAGGCACCAGGATTTATCCTTCTTCGGCACCATGACCAGGTTTGCTAGCCAGTCCAGATGTGTGATCTCTCTGATGAACCCAGCTTCAAGTAGCTTGGCTAGCTCCTCTCCCATAGCTTGTCGTTTGGGTTCAGAAAACCGCCGCAGCGTTTGCTTGACTGGTTTGAATCCCTTTACTATGTTGAGGCTATGTTCGACCAGTCTGCGTGGGATTCCTGGCATATCCGAAGGGTGCCAGGCAAAGATGTCCCAATTTTCGCGCAGGAACACACGTAATGCGGCGTCGACCGTCGGATCCAGCTGTGCCCCAATGGAAGCTGTCTTCTTGGGGTCCGGCGGGTGAATTTGAAATTTGACTATATTGTCTGCTGGCTTGAAAGAAGTGGAGTTAGGCCTTTTATCGAGGATTATGTCGTCTCTATCCACTGTGGAACGCAGAGTGGTGAGCTCCTCGGCCGCAAGGGCCTCGGATAATGCCTCGAGGGCCAAGGATGCGGTTTTGTTTTCGGCGCGGAGTGCTATGTGTGGATCACTGGTGATAGTGATAACTCCGTTGGGCCCGGGCATTTTGAGCTTCATATACCCGTAATGGGGTATGGCTTGAAAGCGTGTGAATGTGTCTCGCCCCAACAGGGCGTGATATCCGCTGTTGAAAGGTGCCACGTGAAAGAGCAATTCTTTGGACCTGTAGTTCTCCGGCGTGCCGAATACCACATCAAGTTTAATTTTTCCCGAGCATCGCGCTTCTCGGCTGGGGATAATGCCTCGAAAGGTTGTACTACTTTGCTCGATGCGGACCTTGTCCATTTGCATTTTATCGAGCGTGTCCTCGTAGATGAGGTTCAGTCCGCTGCCGCCATCCATGAGCAAATTAGTGAGCCGAAATCCGTCCATGATTGGGTTTAAGACCAAAGCGGCTGGTGCGCGGACTGATCGAGCCCTCGGTTCATCGTTGGCGGTGAAAGTTATCGTCGTATCGTTCCAAGGATTTGCTGCGACTACTTGGTTGACTTCGGCGAGGTCGCGGAGCGCCCTTTTACGCTGATTATTTGAAGAAAAGGTCTCGAAGACCGTAAAGACATTGAGATCGTCATCCTCCGAAGAGTATTTCTCTGAGGTAGTATTGGTGAGGATGGATTCACCGCTCTTAGCCACCTGCCAGAGTACCCAACATGCCCGAAGGCTGTGAGTTGGTTCGGAATTCGGCGTCGTGTGTATCTGACAGGGCTTGTCGAGCCATTCATCAAGGAAAATTCTGTGTCCCATTAAGGGCTTAATTTTCTTGTCCGTGGGATGATGATCAGGTGCCCCGTGGGGGTGCATCCTTTTTGCCCGTCCGGTGGGTGGCTTAATGGCGGGCGGTTCCCACCGGGCTGTCTGGGCTTTCCAGGCACTTTCCATTACACAATACTTCTGTACTTTGTGTGCCAAATCTGCAAAGTGCAGTATGCGGCGTCGGTTGAGGGCATTGAGAATCCCCTCATCCGTACAATTGTGGCAAAATACTGAAACCGCGTCGTCGTCGCAGCAATCTTTGATCTTGTTTTTAACAAGGAGGAATCTGGCCCAAAAGTGATGGACTGTTTCCTGAGGTTGCTACCATACATACATTAGGTCGCATATGTCCGGAGGACCAGAATTGCTTGGGGAGTATTGCTTGTGGTGGGTGTGCGGGCTTAAATTCGAACCCTGACCCACTATGGGATCCGGAGTTTGAAGAATTTCTGAGGTCACTAGCCCAGGATCCGGAGTGCCCTGGGAGTTATCAGGCTCAATGCCTGGTTCTATGTTCGGAGGATAGGGGGTCTCTTCCCTAAGATGGGTATCCAGCTCACAGGGCTCGGAAATCCGAACATAGCTTGTTCTCGACATAGGGGGAGTGGTATCCTCGGCTTGTTCCTCCACAACCGCTACCAGATGGGTGATCGGCGGGGACCTGATTTCCCTCTGATCGGGTTTAAGCCCAATCCGATCATAATCTGTTGCGACCCCCAGGGCGGTGATGCGGTCTAGCAGTTCGTTCAAGGACAAGACATATGCCGGATCCATCTTATCGGAGTGTTCGAGGCCGATGCGGAGATGATTTTTGGCAATTTGGGGGACCGCCTTTGGCTTAACGGCCGAGCGGGCACCCATGGTAAAACTGCCGAGCTGGAGGATCTGCCCAGGAACTAGGGCCCTTCTAGAGGTGATTTTGTCATTGATGACAAGGTGAGCCATCGATCCTTGTATTGACGACACAGAGGAACTCTCAATGAAAGCACCAATGTCGGTGTCAAAACCGGCTGATCTCGGGTAGGGAGTCCCGAACGGTGCGTCTGAGGATTGAAGGTAACAGGTGGCAGGGGACACGATGTTTACCCAGGTTCGGGCCCTCTTAATGGAGGTAATACCCTACTTCCTTTTTGATTGACTTTGATGAGTATAGGGGTTACAAGAGTTGATCTACCTCGAGATCGTAATGGCTAAACCCTAGATGTCTAGCCTGTATGAATTCTGATAGCCTCTACGGACTAAACCCTCCGGCTTATATAGACACGGAGGGGCCTAGGGTTGTACAGAGTTGGTTTACAGACAAAGGAAACTACACATCTGAACGCCAAACTTGCCATCCACGCAAAGGAGAGTCCCATCCGGACACGGGGGAAGGCCTTCTGTCTTGTATCTTCACGGCCCATCAGTCCGGCCCATATCACATAGCCCGGACGCCCGGGGACCCCATAATCCAGGACTCCCTCACTACCCATTGAGGAACCCCTTGTGGCCGAAGGAGAAGGACAATGTTCCACTCAAGTGGAACCATCACCAACACAAGACCCACACGATTCCGAAGAACAAAATGAAGGCCCTCAACCAAATGAACAAGATCAAGCGCAAGATCAACCTCAAGATGGTGGTGAACCACTATGTGATGCCCACGGTCAAGTTCTCACCACCGAGCAAGCTCAAGATCAAGAGCAAGCTCAAGATCAAGAACAAGCTCAGGACGACGCTCAAGATGATCAAGTTACCGCTCCTCAACTCGCTCCTGAGGAGGAATTGGAGCGTCGTGCCGCCAAGATTGCATCCAAGCTCACTACCAAAGATCATCTCATGAAGAATGTGCTTGGAAGCTTAAGAAAGGGGGTAAGCACTCGTAGACAATTAGCAAATTATTATGAACATCACGCATTTGTTTCTTGTGTTGAATCCCAAAAAGTCTATGAGGCGCTCGAGGATCCAGATTGGCTTAATGCCATGCTTGAAGAACTCAACAACTTCGAGCACAACAAGGTGTGGAGATTGGCGTCGAGGCCAATGGAGAACCACAATGTCATTGGAACCAAGTGGATATTCAAGAACAAGCAAGATGCTCATGGGATTATCGCTCGCAACAAGGCTTGGTTAGTAGCACAAGGCTACTCCCAAGTCAAGGGTATCGACTACGGTGAAACCTTTGCTTCCGTTGCTCGCCTTGAATCTATTCGTTTGTTGATTGCTTATGCCTCTCATCATAACTTCAAGTTGCAACAAATGGATGTGAAGAGTGCTTTTCTTAATAGTCCTATTAATGAGTTGGTGTATGTCAAACAACCCCGGGGTTCGAGGATCCCTATTTCCCCGATCATGTGTACCAACTCGATAAGGCACTATATGGCCTTAAACAAGCCCCACGTGCGTGGTATGAGCACCTTACCGAGTTGTTGCAAGATCGTGGGTTTGAAATTGGGAAAATCTACTCCACTCTTTTTACTAAGAAGGTCAAAGGGGAGTTGTTTGTATGCCAACTATATGTTGATGATATTATCTTTGGTTCCCCTAACGAAGCTTTCAATGAGGAATTTGCCGCTCTCATGACCTCGAAGTTCAAGATGTCCTTGATGGGAGAGTTGAAGTTCTTTCTCGGGATCGAAATCAAGCAAACAAGAGAAGGAACCTTCATCAACCAAGCCAAATATACTCAAGACATGCTCAAGAGATTCAAGCTAAGTGATGTCAAGCCGGCTTCCACTCCAATGCCCGTCAAATGCCAACTTGACATAGATCCCAATGGTAAAGCAGTGGATCAAAAGGTATATCGCTCCATGATTGGCTCCTTGCTTTACCTTTGTGCATCTAGACCGGATATCATGTTGAGTGTGGGAATTTTTGCAAGTTTTCAAGCCACACATAAGGAAAGCCACTATGTGGTGGTCAAGCGAATCTTTTGATATTTGGCTCATACCCCAAACTTTGGCTTATGGTACCCAAGAGGAGCAAACTTCAACCTTGTGGGCTTTTCGGACTTGGATTGGGCGGGAGACAAAGTGGATAGGAAGTCAACTTCCGGAGGGTGCCAATTTCTTGGTTGCTCTTTGGTGAGTTGGTCTTCTAAGAAGCAAAGTTGTGTGTCTCTCTCATCCACCGAAGCGGAGTATGTGGCTGTCGGTAGTTGTTGTGCTCAACTCCTTTGGATGAGGCAAACGTTAAAGGATGACGGTGTCATTTGTGACAAAGTGCCTCTTTGGTGTGAAAATGAAAGTGCCATCAAGATCTCTCTCAACCCGGTGCAACACTTCAAGACGAAGCATATTCAGATTCGGTATCACTTTATCCGGGATCATATTAGGCGAGGGGAGATCGAGCTCAACTATGTCAACACTCATGATAACCTTGCAGATATCTTCACGAAGACCTTGGATGAAGCAAGATTTCGCAAGTTAAGGCATGAGCTAAATATCATTGATTCGACCAATGTGGCTTGAACCCTTGCACACCCCACCATACTCATCTTGATGTCTTGTTTAGGTGTAGGTATGGACATAGGGGGAGTGTTGTTCTCTCAATGAACTCTCCCTCCCCCCATTATGCATAAATTGATCAACTCTTTCACATTAGCCATTTTTTATGGTACTTGTGCTTCAAAGACGAGTTTTGGTCATGGGCCCAAGGATAATTCTTTGCGGTGCCATACCAATTGACTCAAACATACGTGGCTATGGCCACCGCCCTCTCTTTGGAGAGGTTGTGTTTCGTGTTTGGTCCTTGTTGTCTTTTGCCTTTCCTTTGAGCAGTGCTTGTGTTTGAGTTGCCTCGTGTGTGTGCTCTTTTGGGTGTCCGGTTGCTTGAAGGTTGCATTGCAAAGGCCGTGTTCTTCTCTTCTTGTCGAAACTTGCACTTTCTTGGGTTTACGATACTACTGTGACAAGCCACGATACTACCGCTGGAGATGGGTTGCCCTGTCTGTGCACAGCTGCATCCCAGGCACGGTACTACCGCTTCCATCGCGGCAGTAATTTTTTACTGCCACTGGAAGAGCGGTACTACCACCCTGCGAGCGGTACTTCCGCCCGAGCGGTACTACTGCGAGGACCCGCGGTACTACCGCGGCGTCGCGAGCGGGTGGGGGTTAAGAGCGGGGCAGGGGGAGTTCCAACTCCCCCATACCCATTCATCTCTTTTCCCCACTTCGTCTCTCTCTGTCCTCCTCAAGAACAGCGCCGGAGGACCTCACCGGATCTCCGTCTCCAGCCGCTCTCCTCGCATTCCGACCGGTGGGATCGTTCCCCACCTCGGTCTCTTGCCATGGACCCCGGTATCTCTCCTAGTCCTTCTCCTTTTGTTCCGTTCTTGTGCTTCTAGGTCTTGGGGAGATGCATGTGTAGTTTGTGTGGTTTTTGGCTAAATCTTTGCAAGAGGAGATTGTAGGAGAGTGCTAGTGCAGTAGATATGCTATTTGGAGTGATACAACAGTGTAGTTTTGATCAACGGTAGTACCGATCTATTTTTGTGGATATTTCTAGATCCGGAGATGCAGTTCTTGTGGGATTTCAATCCGTGCGGTACTACCGCTCCTCCTGGAGCGGTACTACCGCTCGCTCGCCCGAGAACCGTCCTCGTGCGGTACTACCGCTCCGCTGGAGCGGTACTACCGCCTGGGGCGCGGAAGGAAAAAATTACTTCTGCTCGAGGCGTGGTACTACCATGCCACCCCGGCACAGTACTACCGCGGCTAGAGCGGCTGTAAATTTTTACATCCTCACTCTGGTCCGGTACTACCGTAGAGTTGCCAATTACGCTGTTTTGTCCTTCCAAATCTCATGTCTGCTTGTTTCATTTGGTTTTGGCCCTCGTCTTTGCAATAATCCTTCTCGGTTTTCTCGTGTTTGTGTTGTGTGTCATAGGTGGTGGCTCCGGTTTCAATGTCCGGTGCTCGAATCCCAGGTGTGACACGAGCTTGAAGCGCCTCCACAACCAAGAGGCTCCAGAGGGCTCCAGTGCCCCACAACGCAGAACCAAGTTCACAGCTACCAAGACCAAGGAGCCAACTCTTGGCATGGATGAGATACCTCAAGCGGAGTTTCTGGTGCGAAGGAAGCTCAACCCTTACGTCAATACTACGGAGGTCACAAGGGGCAATGACTTGTTTTGGACCAAGCAACATAATCTTATCTTCCTGGATGTGATCAAGGCCAAGCAGAACATCTACATGGACGTGCACTGGATTAACATGGTTCATATGAGGAAGGATAGCAACCGGGCATATTTTGGTGAGACTCTCGATCTGGTGGAGCAGTTTGGCATTGAGGACTTTCTCACGTTCCACATGGACTTTGACCCAGAGACTGTGGCTCAGTTCTTTGCGTCGGTCCACTTCCATACGGATGAGGAGTGGACCATGACGTGGATGACCAATGGGAAGAGGATGTCTGGTAAGTGGAAGGAGTTCATGGCGATGCTAGACGTTCGTGATGAGTGGCTCAATGTGCCCGTTGGTGTCCGCCCACATGGCAACCCCGAGTCGGCCAACACGAACAAGCTTCAACCCTACTTTGTTGAGAAGAAGCTAGCCAATGACAAGAAGACTTTGTCGGCGTTCTGGGAATGGGGGTCCCCAGACTTGCCTGCCTGCGGCCCACGGCATGGCTCTGCGAGCGGGCCCGTACGGCCCATCTTGACCAACAAGCATTCAAGACCCTCGCGAGGGGCCAAGCCTCGTGAGGCGGACGATGCAAGACCTCCTTGAGAGCGGCCTCACTAGACTGGCTCGCGAGGGGCGGAGAGATCAAGGCAAGGCAAACCTCGCGAGGTTCTCGTGACGTGAGCCATGACGACCAAGGGCAGGCGGGCGCCAACGCGCACAGTGTCCTTGTTTCCCCTTTGGTGCTAAGGGGGCAAGCGCAGGCGAGGAGTACCGAGGCGTCAAGCAAAGGTTTCCCTATCGGTGCAACAAGACCAAGACCAGTAGGACGGCAAGACGGAGGTCACCGTGGAGCCCAAGACGGCGTCACCACCAGAGCCTTTGGCAGGCGAAGACTACTTTTGTCAGGATAAGCTGTACTAGCTGTCCCCTTTCAAATTGGCCGTTGTTGGCTCCCTTCCCGCTCAATATTTGGGGAGAGGACCAGGGCCTCTATAAATAGGGCTAGTCACCACAGTAGGAGAGAGACGGGATCCTCACACCCTCAAGTTCACCAAGCACAAGAACACCTCTCCTCAGGAGGCTGTTCTTCCCCTTGTACTGTTCATCCCTAGCCCAAGAGGCAATCCACCACCACCACACTGGAGTAGGGTATTAAACCACAACGGTGGCCCAAACCAGTATAAATCTTGTGTCCCTTGTGTTGCAAGTTCATCGACCTAGCCTAGAGATCGCGAAGCGTGTGAGGGCATGATCTGTGAGGGAGAGATCTCCGCGCGCACCCCAGAGTTGAACCTTAAGGGTAAAAATATATCATGGTCAGCAAAGTTGTTTCTTTATTTTTATTTGCCCTCTAGTTAATAATTTCAATTTCATTAAGAAAAACTAACTAAATAAATGGAAAGGTTTTGCCGGAACCCGAGATCCGACATTTGGCGCGCCAGGTAGGGGTGCGCCAGAGTTTTCCTTCCGTCGATCTACTGTACACCGCCGCTGCGCTCTGCTCTCATGGCAAGCGCAGTGCCTCCCGCTCCGGCGACCGATGCCAACCACGGGGCCAGGGGGCTCCGAGCCCTCGCTCCCGCCTTGCGGCGGGTGCAGTGGCCACCCAAGTTCAAGCCGGAGATGCCGCCGTGCTACGATGGTGCGGCGGACCCGTCGGCTTTCCTACTGGCATATGAGGAGGCCGTCCTTAAGGCCGGGGGCGATGACAAGGTCATGGCCAACTGGTTTCCCATGGCCCTCACTGGCGCACCGCGTACCTGGCTGCTCAACCTCCCCGGATCCACGGTGGCATCTTGGGAGGAGCTGCGCGGTCTCTTAGTTGCGCACTATGCGGCACCGGCGCACCACGCGGTCGCGGCCCTCCTCGGCGGCTCGCAAGCGCCGCCCTCGGACCATCACATCAAGTCGTTCCTTTGTCAGATTGGTGCCACCTCCAAGCGCCCGGGAGCTCCGCCGGGCTGGGCCTCGCCCGAGGCTGACCTCACCTTCGACTCGGAGGACCACCCCGTCACCACCGCCGGCTCGGGTATGCTCCCAATGCTTTGCACGCCCACCATCTGCAACATGGCCGTCACCAAGGCCCTCATCAACAGTGGCGCCGGCCTCAACTTGCTCTCCGTAGAGGTCTTCGGCCTTTTTCACGTACCACTCGAGCGGCTCCACCTCAGCAAATCTTTCTCAGGAGTTGGCGGCGGCACCGCCCACTCCCTGGGACAGATCCGCCTTCCTGTCACCTTCGGCACGCGCGACAATTACCGCACCGAGCTGGTTGACTTCGACATCGCCTGCATCGGCCTCCCGTACAACACCATCCTCGGGTACCCAGCTCTGGCCCAGTTCATGGCAGCAACCCATCCGGCTTACAACCTCATGAAGATGCCTGGGAGCAAGGGCGTCCTCACCGTCGAGGGGGACACCAAGGAGGCTCTGTTGGCGCTCAAGCATGCTTTCAAGACCGCCGCGACGGCACAGCCCGCCGGCGCGGGCACCTCCGAGGCCAAGGGAGCCGCACCAACCAAGAAGAAGCAGTTGTTCACCCAAGACAAGGCAGAAACCAAGCAGGTGCCGGTCGATGAGGACGGGACCTCAGGAGCCACCTTTACCATAGGTGACGACCTCGACCAAGACCAAGAGGAAGCGTTGGTGAAGTTCTTGCGTGCAAACAAGGAGATATTCGCATGGGAACCCAAGCAGCCGGTGGGGGTCCCGAGAGAGGTGATTCAGCTTCACTTAAGGGTATGCCCCAACGTGCGCCCTGTGAAGCAGCGGGCGAGACGACAGTCCACGGAGAAGCAGGCCTTCATCGTCAAAGAAACCCGCAAGCTGGAGGTGGCGGGTGCCATTCGCCAAGTTTGGTACCCCGAGTGGCTGGCAAACCCCGTTGTTGTGCCAAAGAAAGGCGGGAAGGAGCGCATGTGTGTCGACTTCACCAACCTCAACAAAGCTTGCCCCCAAGATCCGTTCCCGCTTCCATGCATCGACCAGATCGTTGACTCCACCGCAGCGTTCGATTTGCTCTGCTTCCTAGATGCGTTCTCGGGCTACCACCAGATCAAGATGGCGGTAGAAGATGTGGAGAAGACCGCCTTCCTGACCCCGTGTGGGGTGTACTACTATACTTGCATGCCTTTCGGACTTTGCAACGCGGGCGCGACCTTTCAGCGGCTGATGCACATCGCCTTAGGGCGGCAGCTCGGGAGAAACGCGGAGGCCTACGTCGATGACATCATGGTGAAGTCTCGGTAGGCGAGATCCTTGATCCAAGATCTGGAGGAGACTTTCGCAAGCCTACGCCAGGTGAACTTATGGCTCAACCCGGAGAAGTGCGTGTTCGGTATCCCTTCCGGCAAGCTGCTGGGTTTCCTCGTATCCCACAGAGGGATCGAGGCGAACCCAGAGAAGGTCAAGGAAATCGAAGACATGAGCCCGCCGAAGACCCTCAAGGAGATGCAGAAGCTTACTGGTCGTGTGACTGCGTTGGGCCGCTTTATCTCCAAGATGGGAGAGCGTGCCCTGCCGTTCTTCAAGCTGATGAAGAAAAAGGACCCATTCGAGTGGACTCCGGAAGCCGACGAAGCATTTCAAGACCTCAGGAGATACCTGACCAGCCTGCCAGTGATGGTGGCGCCTCGACCCCTCGAGCCCTTGGTGTGCTCTACCTGTCTGCCACACCCCACTCCACCAGCGCAGCACTGGTGGCCCTCAAAGAAGAGCGCCAGATCAAGGGCCCGCCAGGGGGAACCACCAGGCCAGACGAAGCGGCGCGACACCAAGGCGAAGCTCCTGAAGCAGCAGCTGCTTCAGCGGACCACCAAGCCCCTGAAGCCAAAGCCCTCGCAGAGACACCTCAGCTCCCGGAAGCCTAAGACTCCGTCAGCTCTCCCGCCCTCGTCGAGCACCCGGTGTACTTCGTTAGCACAGTGCTGCGGGATGTGAGGGCACGGTACCCCATGCCTTAGAAGATCCTGCTCGCGCTCCTGGTGGCCTCGCGCAAGCTGCGCCACTACTTCCAGGGTCACCCCATCAAGGTCGTCTCGGCTTACCCAGTGGAAAGAGTGCTCAAGAGCCCCAATGCTGCCGAGCGAGTCGCTGAATGGAACATCGAGCTGCAAGCGTTTGACTTGGAGTTCAGCACAACCAGGGTCATCAAGGGGGCCGCGCTCGCAGACTTTGTGGCTGAATGGACCGACACCCCATAACTCGAAGCAGGTGAGGACCAATCCCTATCTCCAGGAAGCGAAGCGCTGGACGGCTGGGTCATGTACTTCAACGGCGGATTCTCACGCCAGGGCGCGGGGGCTGGAGCGGTGCTCATCTCACCCACCCAGGACAAGCTCTACTACGCCGTGCAGCTCTGCTTCCAGCAGGGCGAGATGGTCTCCAACAACATAGCAGAGTACGAGGGCCTCATAACTGGCCTCAGGGCTGCAGTGGCCCTGGGGGTGAGGCGTCTCACCATCAAGGGCGACTCGCAGCTCCTCGTCAACTTCTCCAACAAGGTTTATGAGCCAAAGGACGAGCACATGGAGGCATACCTCGCGGAGGTGCGCAAGATGGAGAAGCAGTTCTCGGGTCTAGAGTTACAGCATGTGCCCCGTGGCACCAACAAGGAAGCCGACGATATCGCCAGAAGAGCATCCAAGCGGCTACCCCAAGAGCCTGGCGTCTTTGAGCAGCGGCTCTTCAAGCCATCAGCAACACCACCGCTCTCAAGAACAGCGCTTCCTCGCAAGGAGCTCCCTCAACCACCTACCTCAGGAGCCCCGGCCTGCGGCCCGACCTCGGGAGCGCACTTGCTCTTGGCGCTCGAACCTCGGGAGGGATGCTGGATCAAGGAATTCAAGGAATACCTGACGCAAGGGACGCTGCCGGAAGAGGAGGAAGACATGGAGCGTGTGGCCCGACAAGCCACGGCATATTGCATCCAGGACGGTGAGTTATACAGGAAGTGGCCAAATGACGTTTCCCTACGTTGCATCTCCATGGAGCAAGGAAGAGAGCTGTTGGCCGACATACACGGCGGGGACTGCGGGCACCACTTGTCGTCACGAACTCTCGTCGGCAAGGTGTTTCGCAGTGGATTCTACTGGCCCACGGCGCTCAACGACTCGACTGAACTGGTGAAGTCCTGCGAGGCCTGCCAGTTCCACGCCAAGCAGATTCATCAACCGGCTCAGGGCCTCCAGACCATCCCACTCACATGGCCGTTCGCGGTCTGGGGGCTGGATATCTTGGGCTCGTTCCCTCGAGCGCCCGGGGGCTACTGCTACCTCTACGTCGCCATCGACAAGTTCACCAAGTGGGCAGAGGTAGAAGCCGTCCGCACCATCCCAGCTGGCTCCGCGGTCAAGTTCATCAAGGGTCTCGTGAGCCGATTCAGGGTCCCCAACCGCATCATCACTGCTAACGGCTCGCAGTTCACTAGTAATCTCTTCAAGACATATTGTGCTAACCTAGGAACGCAGATATGCTACGCTTCGATGGCGCACCCCAGGAGCAATGGACAGGCCGAACGCGCCAACGCAGAGGTCCTGAGGGGCCTCAAGACCAGGACCTTCAAGAAGAAGCTCGAGACCTGCGGCAGGGGCTGGTATGACGAGCTCCAGTCCGTGCTGTGGTCCATCCGCACCGCCGCCACCAAGCCAACGGGCGAGACCCTGTTCTTCCTCGTCTACGGAGCAGAAGCGGTCCTCCCTCACGAGGTCAAGCATCGCTCTGCACGTGTCCTGGCGTTTGATGAAACACAGCAGGACGCCACGCGGGGGATGGACCTCGTGCTGGGGAAGGAACGCCACCGTGAAGCTGCACTGCGGGCGGCAAGGTATCATCAGGCGCTGCGGCGGTACCACTGCCGCGACATCCGCCCCAGGACGCTTGAGGTGGGTCCTCTCCATGGATGGGTTGCATAAGCTCTCACCTATGTGGGAGGGCCCGTTCAAGGTCGTCCATGTCTCCAGGCCTGGCGCCGCGCGCCTGGAGACACAGGACGGGGTACCCATCCAGAACGCCTGGAACATCCAACACCTCCGGAAGTTCTACCCATGAAGAAAGGCCCAGCGCCTGTGAAGAAGGCCCAGTGGCTGTGAAGGTCTCCGCTCGTGACACTCTCACGTAATAATGAGTGGGGCTGTACACGCCCCGGAGTCTCAGGAGTGCCGCCCTCGGGCCTCAGGGGCTCCCTCCCACGTCCAAATGGCAGCACTTAGCTCCGCGCTGGTGAGAAGACATGAAGACTAGACTAGGTGCCAGACGCGGCTTTTCATTTGCTTTCCATAGTTGGCTCGCCCCTCTTTAATTGAAGTTTGCTTCTGGAATTCTTTGCTGGTTCGCCCCTTGATGGTTCCGTCGACTTCTGCCTTGGTTTCTGTTTTCGGTACTCTCTCTCGTATTCCTCGCGAGGGGGCTGGACAGGTGCCCTCGTGAGCGTTTCCCCTTTTTTTTTGCTTTTTGCGAGGCACCCTCGTTCGAGCCCACAAGCTGGCGCACTTCTTCTAATCCGTGCCCCACGGGTACCACGATACAAAGCGCGGGGTCAAGGCCAGCGGCGCCTGCAACCAAGGCTCGGGAAAACGTTAAGCCTCCTAACGAGTTTTTTTCTGCAGTTTCTAAGTGCCTACCAGGCCAAGGGGGCCTCGACAGGCACCAGGAAGCGAGCACCTCGTGGAGAGGAGACTGCTCCAAGCACGTCAAGCTAAGTTATCCACACATAAAACAACGCTGTTGCGACACAGCACAAGGATGATGAACATAGCATAATAACTGGGAAATCATAGTTCGTTGCACGCCCCTTCGGGACCCCATACTGGTTTCTTTCTTAATACAGGAAGGAAAGGAAGAACAAGATAAAAGTGGCGCGTGCCCCTACAGCGGTCCGCGCGGGCGGGCTCTAGGCATCGCCTCGAGCTCAGCCAGACCCCTCCTCGCGCTTCACGGAGGCGCGACGATGAGAAGACCCGCTGCCACCTTCGAAGCGGGCGCGGCGCCTGGTCGTAACCACCGCTGCTGGAGCTGTCACCGGGGGAAGAGTCGCCGTAGCTGGACGAGATGCGGTCGACGCCAAGGGCGGGTTCGCCCTCATCCTCGTCACGACCATCGCCATGGCCAAGCACCTCGTCGCCGTCGTTGACCTCGGGGCAGCATCCAGCGTGGCGACCATCTTCCCCAAACACCCTCACATAGAGGGTCGCATCGCCGTCATACTTGAAATGAAGGGTGCACCGCCTGCCCAGGCCGCGCGCGCGGGCAAACGTCTGCCAGCCGCGGGCCAGGGCTATGTTGCCCGCGATAGAGACCTCAACCGTGACCCAGGAAGCCCTGCTGCTGCTGCCAGAGCCTGTATGGACCTGCGGCCGGCAGCTCGTCGACGAAGAAGCGCGCGAGCTGAAGCCAGTTGCCGGCCGGGTCCTCCGACCAGACGGCAAACTCCGCCAGCACCTCCGCCGAGTGGAAGCGCGGCCGGGGAGGTCGTGTGACCATGGCGCGTCTCCCTTCATCAATAGGGGTGCCACGACCAGAGCGACCCCTGCCACGCGAAGCAACACCGCCGCGGCCGCGAGGGGCCGCGGCGGGGGTCACGGTGTGCTTGCCGGGATGGCCACGTCCACGCTTGGGCATTGGAGAGTCGGGCCCTTCGCGAGGGGCCTTCCCCTTCTCCGCGGCGGAGAACCTCTTCGACGGTGCCATTGGTGATGCTGCTGGCAATGGAGCAAGGGGGGAGAAGCGAGCGGAATGGGAAGAGATGGGCGACGGGGGCTCTGCCCCCTTCCCCATTTATAGCAGGAGAAGGCCAACCAGCGCCCCCCATGATCACAGGTAATGATGGTGTTTCCTTGCATGGCGCAGGGACTTGTCAAGTCGGGCAGTTGCCGAGGCAGCGTGGGGAAGCGGAGACGCCCATGTCCAATCGACCGCCATGCGTCGACCAAGGCCGCAGGCTGTTGGGGCCCGCGGCGCTCTGCACTTGCCCTTCGGCTTCGCCTCGAAGCCAATTCCGAGCGCGCCTTGGGCCCGGGGGCTACTGTCGGCATTCTGGGAACGGGGGTCCCCAGAGTTGCCTACCTACGGCCCACGGCGTGGCTCTGCGAGCGGGCCCATACAGCCCATCTTCACCAACAAGCATTCAAGACCCTCGCGAGGGGCCAAGCCTCGCGAGGCGGACGATGCAAGACCTCCTCGGGAGCGGCCTCGCCAGACTGGCTCGCGAGGGGCGGAGAGATCAAGGCAAGGCAAACCTCGCGAGGTTCTCGTGACGTGAGCCATGACGACCAAGGCCAGGCGGGCGCCAGCGCACAGTGTCCTTGTTTCCCCTTTGGTGCTAAGGGGGCAAGCGCAGGCGAGGAGTACCAAGGCGTCAAGCAAAGGTTTCCCTATCGGTGCAACGAGACCAAGACCAGCAGGACGGCAAGACGGAGGTCACCGTGGAGCCCAAGACGGCGTCACCACCAGAGCCTTTGGCAGGCAAAGACTACTTTTGTCAGGATAAGCTGTACTAGTTGTCCCCTTTCAAATTGGCCGTTGTTGGCTCCCTTCCCGCTCAATATTTGGGGAGAGGACCAGGGCCTCTATAAATAGGGCTAGTCACCACAGTAGGAGAGAGACGGGATCCTCACACCCTCAAGTTCACCCTGCACAAGAACACCTCTCCTCAGGAGGCTGTTCTTCCCCTTGTACTGTTCATCCCTAGCCCAAGAGGCAATCCACCACCACCACACTGGAGTGGGGTATTAAACCACAATGGTGGCCCGAACCAGTATACATCTTGTGTCCCTTGTGTTGCGAGTTCATTGAGCTAGCCTAGAGATCATGAAGCGTGTGAGGGCGTGATATGTGAGGGAGAGATCTCCGCGCGCACCCCAGAGTTCGAACCTTACGGGTTTTGCCGGAACCCGAGATCCGACAGACTTGGGTACTGAATCGATTCCTTGACATCATGCACCGGATCTTCCGCAACAGACTTTTTCCTCGCATAGGCGACAAGGATAAGGTGCATGCTTATCTAGTGGACATGATGCTCATCTATGAGGAGGCGTGTCTCCAACAGACGCAACCACTTGATGTCTCACATATCATGTGGTGTGAGCTGCAGTTTGCGGTGTTCAACCGTAAGGTACCCATCTATGGACCTTACCTGTTTCTCTTGATCTCAAAGACTTGGGAGCGGCCCTTTCCAAATGAAGAGTTTGTTGCTCCCAACTGGATTCGCCATGAGCCTACCAAGCTACGCATCAAGAGCAAGTGGGCTGACACCACTACCCGGGCCGAGGCAGAGGCTGCTAGGATGGATGTGGATGAGGATGAGTTAGAGGAGGAGGAAGCGGTTGAGGATAGTTCTGAGGTATACACTCCTCCCTCCATTGAGCCCACTTGGGCTAAGAAGCTCAAGGCCAAGATGAAGGCTATGTTCTGCATGCAGGCCAAGGGGCAGTACAAGACCCATGTTGCTCAGAAGGAGAGTCGCTAGCGCGACAAGCAGATCTTGAGGACGTTCGGCGAGCACGTGTCAAGCGGATCAGAGAGGAACATCACTCCTGAGGCTGACTGGATGGCGAAGCAGGGCTATCAGTGGACTGAGTTAGAGGAGGAGACCATTCCCGCTGCCGAGACCGATGAGGAGCTTGATGGGTGATCACTTCAGTGTGAGCTACCACCTGTGTCGTAGGTGCCATGTCTGCCTTTTTGGTGTCTCGATGCCAAGGGGGGAGAGAGAGTAGGATTTGCGACTCTTGTGTGAGTCTTGTGTCGTGTCTTGTTTCGCTTTGCTTTCGTTCTGTTGAACCTCGTTTGCTTTGGCTCATTGGTTAGTGGTTGTGTTCGTGTGAGTCCAGGAGACTATCATATGGTGTAAGACATATGTCCTCAGCTATCTTACTGTCTTATCCTATTGTCTAGTATGTTTAGTAGATTGTGAGCTTTTTATGTCATGTGCCTTTTACTTCATGCTCATTTCTATACCTTGCCTCCATGCTTATTGTCATTCATATTGTTGCAAGGATTGCCTTGTTTATAAAATATAGAGGGAGTGTTGATCCTAGTATGTGTGTCGTGCAGTCCAAAGCATTTCTATAGAGTGCACACATCTAGGGGGAGCCTGTCTATATTTTATAGATGTTGGGTTTGCTTATGTTTCATTTTATATCCCTGTGTGCAAATCTCGTATTGTCATCAATCCACCAAAAAGGGGGAGATTGTAAGGGCATATTTCTCCCTAAGTGGTTTTGGTGATTGATGACAATGCATTTGCGGACTAATCGTGTGCATTGAGCATTTCAGATATCTCATGTCTAGGCACAAGACGATTCGGTGCCCCTCGGAGTCTATCGAAGACGGCGTTTCTCTATGTTTCGTTTCGGTGGCGTTGAGTCATAGGAAAGCCGTACTATTAAGAGGGGGTCCGCTTCGGAAAGGTTAGGGTGGAATCAACACATACACATCTATTCCTTTGCACCACCTTTCCTTGCTTCATTGGAGCACCGGTTGTTTCCCTTGTCATTGCGAAGACGAAGGCTTCCTAGTGCTACTGTTCTGTGGCATGCGGTAGTACTTCTCAAGGGAGCAGTAGTACGGCAGCTGCCCACGGTAGTACTGCCCATGGCAGCGGTAGTACCGCGCCTAGCATGCGGTAGTACCGTGGCCTCTGGCCCAGAACGGTGGCGTGAGCGGAAGTAGGGCGGAAGTAATTTTGTACTTCCGCGCCCTACGCGGTAGTACCACTCCCTGTGAGTTGTAGTATCGCGCCGGATTTTTGCACTGACTGAAACTCAGCAGAAGTAGCCACGGATGTAATTTTATTAGTCCGTGCCTTCCCAGCCCAGAATGAGCCCTGCCTTGTGGTAGTACCGCAAGGGCGCGCGGTAGTACCGCTCCGGCGCACGGTAGTACCGCTCCGGCGCACGGTAGTACCGCTCCGGCGGTTCTACCGCTTGCCTTGTGCAACGGGGCCTCACCTAGCTCCTGTCGCGCGAGCGGTAGTACCGCACTTCCCAACGGTAGTACCGCATGCCTGTGCGGTAGTACCGTGGGTATGTGCGGTAGTACTGCATGTCGCGGCCTAAGTAGGTGGGTAATGAAGGAAATATGCCCTAGAGGCAATAATAAAGTTGTTATTTATATTTCCTTATATCATGATAAATGTTTATTATTCATGCTTGAATTGTATTAACCGGAAACTTAGTACATGTGTGAATACATAGACAAAACAGAGTGTCCCTAGTATGCCTCTACTTGACTAGCTCATTAATCAAAGATGGTTATGTTTACTAACCATAGACATGTGTTTTCATTTGATGAACGGGATCACATCATTAGAGAATGATGTGATGGACAAGACATCAGTTAGCTTAGCATAATGACTGTTAAGTTTTATTGCTATTGCTTTCTTCATGACTTATACATATTCCTCTGACTATGAGATTATGCAACTCCCGAATACGGAGGAACACCTTGTGTGCTATCAAACATCACAACGTCACTGGGTGATTATAAAGATGCTCTACAGGTGTCTCTGAAGGTGTTTGTTGGGTTGTCATAGATCAAGATTAGGATTTGTCACTCCGAGTATCGGAGAGGTATCTCTGGGCCCTCTCGGTAATGCACGTGACTATAAGCCTTGCAAGCAATGTGACTAATGAGTTAGTTGCGGGATGATGCATTACAGAATGAGTAAAGAGACTTGCCGGTAACGAGATTGAACTAGGTATGATGATACCGACGACCGAATCTCGGGCAAGTAACATACCGATGACAAAGGGAATAACGTATGTTGTCATTACGGTATGACCGATAAATATCTTCGTATAATATGTAGGAACCAATATGAGCATCAAGGTTCCGCTATTGGTTATTGATCGGAGATGTGTCTCGGTCATGTCTACATAGTTCTCGAACCTGTAGGGTCCGTACGCTTAACGTTTGATGACGATTTGTATTATGAGTTATGTGTTTTGGTGACCAAAGTTTGTTTGTAGTCCCGGATGCGATCACGGACATGGTGATGAGTCTCGAAATGGTTGAGACGTAACGATTGATATATTGGAAGGTAGTATTCAGACACCGGAAGGGTTCTGGAGTGTATCGGGTACATACCGGAGTACCGGAGGGGTTACCTGATATGTCTCCAACGTATCTATAATTGTTTATTGCTCCATGCTATTATATTATCTGTTTGGGATGTTTAATGGGCTTTAATATGCTCTTTAATATTATTTTTGGGAATAACCTATTAACCGAAGGCCCAGTGCCAGTTTCTGTTTTTTCCTATTTCAGTGTTTTGCAGAAAAGGAATATCAAACGTAATCCAAACGAAATGAAACCTTTGCGATGATCTTTCTTGGAACAAACGCAATCCAGAAGACTTGGAGTTGAAGTCTGGAACTCTGCGAGGTGGCCACGAGGCAGGAGGGCGCGCCCAGGGGGGTAGGCGCACCCCCAACCCTCGTGGGCCCCACGGAGCTCCACCGACTTACTTTTTTCGCCTATATATACTCTTATACCCTAAAAACATCAGGGAGAGCCACGAAACCACTTTTCCACCGCCGCAACCTTCGGGTCCATTGTTATTAGCTAGATGGCTTCTTCTCTCTCTATGGTTCTCAATACAAAGGTCTCCTTGATGTTCTTGGAGATCTATTCGACGTAATACGTTTGCGGTGTGTTTGCCGAGATCCGATGAATTGTGGATTTATGATCAAGATTATATATGAATATTATTTGATTCTTCTCTGAATTCTTATATGCATGATTTGATATCTTTGCAAGTCTCTTCGAATTATCGGTTTAGTTTGGCCTACTAGATTGATCTTTCTTGCAATGGGAGAAGTGCTTAGCTTTGGGTTCAATCTTGCGGTGTCCTTTCCCAGTGACAGTAGGGGCAGCAAGGCACGTATTGTATTGTTGCCATCGAGGATAAAAATATGGGGTTTATATCATATTGCTTGCGTGAAACCTATGGCTCCCGGGTCTATTTTACATCATATAAGTTTCTGATCTGCAATTCTAGTTTCCTATTTATTTTATTTTGCAATCTTTACTTTCCAATCTATACAACAAAAATACCCAAAATATTTATTGTACTATCTTTATTAGATCTCACTTTTGCGAGTGGCCGTGAAGGGATTGACAACCCCTTTATCGCGTTGGTTGCAAGGTTCTTGATTGTTTGTGCAGGTACTAGGTGACTTGCGTGTTATCTCCTACTGGATTGATACCTTGGTTCTCAAAAACTAAGGGAACTACTTACACTACTTTGCTGCATCACCCTTTCCTCTTCAAGGGAAAACCAACGCATGCTCAAGAGGTAGCAAGAAGGATTTCTAGCGCCGTTGCCGGGGAGATCTACGCCAAGTCAAGACATACCAAGTACCCATCATAAACTCTTCTCCCTCGCATTACATTATTTTCCATTCGCCTCTCGTTTTCCTCTCCCCACTTCTAAAATGATTTTCGAAAACCTTTGCCTTTTCTTCGCCCTTCTTCTCATCTGATCTTATGTTTGCCATGTGCCTTCTATTTGCTTGCATCTTTGCTTGATAAAAATCTATTGTTATGGAACCTCATCCACTTGCTAATCTTTTTAAAATATCCAATTATGATAAACCAATTGCTAGTGAGTTGAGTGCACTAGATTATCTTTATGAGGTTTTGCTTGAAATTCGTGAATCTGAAAATTGTGATGAAGTGTTGAAAGAAGAAACTTATGAAGTGATTCACGATAGCTCCTTGAATGAAAAGCATGATTGCAATGATATTATTATAAATTCTATTAATGTCAATTGTGTTAATGATATGCAAAACCCTAAGCTTGGGGATTCTAGTTTTGCTATGTACATTACTTGTTGCAATGATCATGATTGGGGTGATTCTTCTTACAATCTTGAAAATTTATTTAAGCCCCATGATGAATATGAGATTGATAATAATGTTTGAAATAATACTGAAAGTGGGTTTGGAAGAGTGTCAACTTTAGATCCCACATATTTGGATAATGTTCAATCTTATGAAGTTTTTGATAAAAGTGGGTTTGGAGAGGTCATGACTTTAGTTAATGATATTCCCACTATTTTGGAAGAGTGTCAACTTTGCATGCATGTGGATCATGTAGAGAAAATTTTATGTGAGATATATATTGTTGAATTTGAATATGATCCCACATGTAATTATTATGAGAGAGGAAAATATGGTTGTAGAAACTTTCATGTTATTAAATTACCTCTCGTTATGTTGAGATTGTTATTGTTTCTCACTTCTTTCTTGCATATGCTAGTTTTTGCTTGTCTTGATAATTTATTTGCCTATAAGATGCCTATGCATAGGAAGTATGTTATACTTAGATGTGTTTTTCATATGCTATATGATGCTCTCTTTGTGCTTCAATTCTTGTCTTTCATGTGAGCATCATCGAAATTATCAGTGCCTAGCTAGGGGCGTTAAACGATAGCGCTTGTTGGGAGGCAACCCAATTTTATTTTTGTTACTTGCTTTTTGTTCCTGTTTAGTAATAAATAAATAATCTAGCCTCTTTTTAGATGTGGCTTTATGTTTTAATTAGTGTTTGTGCCAAGTAGAACCTTTGGGAAGACATGGGTTAAGTCTTTGCAATCTTGCTGTAAAAAACAGAAACTTTTGTGCTCACGAGATTAGATGCCATTTTTTACTGGAGAGTGATTTTAGGTTGATTCTTTTTTCAGATGATTAATAGACAAATTCCTCACGTCCACCAATTTATTTTAGAATTTTGGAGTGCCAGAAGTATTTGTTTGATACAGATTGCTACAGACTATTCTGTTTTGACCGATTCTGTTTTTCGTGTGTTGTTTGCTTATTTTGATGAATCTATGAGTAGTATCGGGGGGTATGAACGATAGAGAAGTTGGAATACAGTAGGTTTAACACCAGTATAAATAAAGAATTAGTTCATTACAGTACCTTAAAGTGGTGGTTTGTTTTCTTATACTAACGGAGCTCATGCGATTTTCTGTTTAAGTTTTGTGTTGTGAAGTTTTCAAGTTCTGAGTAAAGATTTGATGGATTTTGGAATAAGGAGTGGCAAGAGCCTAAGATTGGGGATGCCCAAGGAACCCCAAGGTAAAATTAAAGGACAACCAAAAGCCTAATCTTGGGGATGCCCTGGAAGGCATCCCCTCTTTCGTCTTCGTCTATCGGTAACTTTACTTGAGGCTATATTTTTATTCACCACATCATATGTGTTTTGCTTGGAGCGTCTTGTATGATTTGAGTCTTTGATTTTTAGTTTACCACAATCATACTTTCTGTACACACCTTTTGGAGAGACACGCATGAATCGGAATTTATTAGAATACTCTATGTGCTTCACTTATATCTTTTGAGCTAGATAATTTTGCTCTAGTGCTTCACTTATATCTTTTTAGAGCACGGTGGTGGTTTTATTTTATATAAATTATTGATCTCGCATGCTTCACTTATATTATTTTGATAGTCTTTTAGAACAGCATGGTAATTTGCCTTTGCTATAAAATTAGTCCTAATATGATGTGCATTTAAGATGGGTATAATAAAAACTTTCATATAGAGTGCATTGAATACTATGAGAAGTTTGATACTTGATGATTGTTTTGAGATATGAAGATGGTGATATTAGGGTCATGCTAGTTGAGTATTTGTGAATTTGAGAAATACTTGTGTTGAGGTTTGCAAGTCCCGTAGCATGCACGTATGGTAACCGTAACAAATTTGAAGCATGAGGTGTTTCTTTGATTGTCCTCCTTATGAGTGGCGGTCAGGGACGAGCGATGGTCTTTTCCTACCAATCTATCCCCCTAGGAGCATGCACATAGTGCTTGGTTTTGATGACTTGTAGATTTTTGCAATAAGTATGTGAGTTCTTTATGACTCATGTTGATTCCATGGATTATACGCACTCTCATCCTTCCACCATAGCTAGCCTCTCTAGTACCGCGCAACTTTCGCCGGTACCATAAACCCACCATATACCTTCCTTAAAACAGCCACCATACCTACTGTTATGGAATTTCCATAGCCATTCCGAGATATATTGCCATGCAACTTCCCACCATTCCATTTATTATGACACGCTTCATCATTGTCATATTGCCTTGCATGATCATGTAGTTGACATTGTATTTGTGGCAAAGCCACCGTTCATAATTTTTCATACATGTCACTCTTGATTCATTGCCCATCCTGGTACACCGCCTGAGGCCCTCATATAGAGTCATATTTTGTTCTGGTGTCGAGTTGTAATTTTTGAGTTATAAGTAAATAGAAGTGCGAAGGTCATCATTATTAGAGCATTGTCCCGTGTGAGGAAAAAAAAGAGAAAGGCCAAATAAAAAAGAGAAGGCCCAAAAAAGAGAGAAAGGCCAAATAAAAAAGAGAAGGCCCAAAAAAGAGAGAAAAAGAGAGAAGGGGTAATGTTACTATCCTTTTTCCACACTTGTGCTTCAAAGTAGCACGATGATCTTCATGATAGAGAGTCTCTTATTTTGTCACTTTCATTTACTAGTGGGAATTTTTCATTATAGAACTTGGCTTGTATATTCCAACAATGGGATTTCTCGAAATGCCATAGGTCTTCGTGAGCAAGCAAGTTGGATGCACACCCACTTAGTTTCTTTTGTTGAGCTTTCATACATTTATAGCTCTAGTGCATCCGTTGCATGGAATCCCTACTCACTCACATTGATATCTATTGATGGGCATCTCCATAGCCCATTGATACGCCTAGTTGATGTGAGACCATCTTCCTCCTTTTTGTCTTCTTCACAACCACCATTCTATTCCACCTATAGTGCTATGTCCATTGCTCGCGCTCATGTATTGTGTGAAAGTTGAAAAAGTTTGAGAATACTAATGTATGAAACAATTGCTTGGCTTGTCATCGGGGTTGTGCATGATTTGAGCATTTTGTGTGATGAAGATGGAGCATGGACAAACTATATGATTTTGTAGGGATGAGCTTTCTTTGGCTATCTTATTTTGAGAAGACAAAATTGCTTGGTTAGTATGCTTGAAGTATTATTATTTTTATGTCAATATTAAACTTTTGTCTTGAATCTTTCGGATCTGAACATTCATGCCACAATAAAGAAAATTACATTGAAAATTATGTTAGGTAGATTCCACATCAAAAATTCTGTTTTTATCATTTACCTACTCGAGGACGAGCAGGAATTAAGCTTGGGGATGCTTGATACGTCTCCAACGTATCTGTAATTTTTGATTGTTCCATGCTATTATATTATCTGTTTTGGATGTTTAATGGGCTTTAATATGCTCTTTTATATTATTTTTGGGACTAACCTATTAACCGAAGGCACAGTGCCAGTTTCTGTTTTTTTTGCCTATTTCAGTGTTTTGCAGAAAAGGAATATCAAACGTAATCCAAACGGAATGAAACCTTCGCGATGATCTTTCTTGGAACAAACGTAATCCAGAAGACTTGGAGTTGAAGTCTGGAACTCCACGAGGCGGCCACGAGGTAGGAGGGCGCGCCCAGGGGGGTAGGCGTGCCCCCACCCTCATGGGCCCCACGGAGCTCCACCGACGTACTTCTTTCGCCTATATATACTCTTATACCCTAAAAACATCAAGGAGAGCCACGAAACCACTTTTCCACTGCCGCAACCTTCTGTACCTGTGAGATCCCATCTTGGGGCCTTTTCCGGCGATCTGCCGGAGGGGGAATCGATCACGGAGGGCTTCTACATCAACACCATAGCCTCTCCGATGATGTGTGAGTAGTTTACCATAGACTTCGGGTCCATAGTTATTAGCTAGATGGCTTCTTCTCTCTCTTTGGTTCTCAATACAAAGTTCTCCTCGATGTTCTTGGAGATCTAATCGATGTAATACTTTTTGCGGTGTGTTTGCCGAGATCTGATGAATTGTGGATTTATGATCAAGATTATTTATGAATATTATTTGATTCTTCTCTGAATTCTTATAAGCATGATTTGATATCTTTGCAAGTCTCTTCGAATTTTCTATCTTGAGAGAAGCCACTAGTGAAACCTATGGCCCCCGGGTCTATTTTACATCATATAAGTTTCCGATCTGCAATTCTAGTTTCCTATTTATTTTATTTTGCAATCTTTACTTTCCAATCTATACAAAAAAAATACCAAAAAATATTTACTTTTCTATCTTTATTAGATCTCACTTTTGCGAGTGGCAGTGAAGGGATTGACAACCCCTTTATCGCGTTTGTTGCAAGGTTCTTGATTGTTTGTGCAAGTACTAGGTGACTTGCGTGTTATCTCCTACTGGATTGATACCTTGGTTCTCAAAAACTGAGGGAAATTCTTACGCTACTTTGCTGGATCACCCTTTCCTCTTCAAGGGAAAACCAACGCATGCTCAAGAGGTAGCATTATCGGAACCGGGCCATATGGGCCATTGGAGGGAGGCTAACCAGCCCACAAGGGGCTGGCACGCCCCGCACAAAGTAGGAGGCCGAATTGTATTAGGGAAGGGGGTGGCGCCCCCCTTTCCTTCTCCTACTCCCTCTCCTTTCCCCCTTTCCCCCTCCGGAAGAAGGAAAAAAGGGGGGCGACACCTACTAGGACTGGAGTCCTAGTACGACTCCCCTCTCCCTGGCGCGCCCCTTGATGGCCGGCCTCCTCCTCCCCTCCTTTATATACGGGGGCAGGGGGCACCCCAAAGCACAAAGGTTGTTCTCTTAGCCGTGTGCGGTGCCCCCCTCCACAGTTTACTCCTTCGGTCATAGCGTCGTAGTGCTTAGGCGAAGCCCTGCGCGGATCACATCACCATCACCGTCAACATGCCGTTGTGCTGACGGAACTCTCCCTCGACCCTCTGCTGGATCAAGAGTTCGAGGGATGTCATCGAGCTGAACGTGTGCTGAACTCGGAGGTGCCGTACGTTCGGTACTTGATCGGTTGGATCGTGAAGACGTTCGACTACATCAACCGCGTTAACCTAATGCTTCCGCTTTCGGTCTATGAGGGTACGTGGACATACTCTCCCCCTCTCATTGCTATGCATCTCCTAGATAGATCTTGCGTGATCGTAGGAAATTTTTGAAATTGCATGCTACGTTCCCCAACAGTGGCATCTGAGCCAGGTCTATGCATAGATGATATGCACGAGTAGAACACAAAGAGTTGTGGGCGATAATAGTCATACTGCTTACCACCAACATCTTATTTTGATTCGGCTGTATTGTTGGATGAAGCGGCCCGGACCAACATTACATGACCATGTTCATGAGACTGTTTCTACCGACGTGCTTTGCACACAGGTCACTGGTATGCATCGGTCCTAAACAAACGGTTTTAACCACTTTCCGCGACGGCATTTGGAACCGTCGCCAAGTGAGTGTGGGCGATAGGGGGTCCTTCCCACACGACCCAGAAACTATCGGGGATATGCCCTCCTGGCACACACGCTCGGCAAAATGAGGTCGTGTGCGATTGGCGAGCGCTCAAATACCAAAATACGTACAGTAGAGCTAAAAAATACAATTATACGGCGAAATTGTTTCCGGTCGCAAGTACATCCCACACAGTCAGTCTCCGCTAAACGTTTCCGTTCGTATATACATCCCACACAGTCGCTCCAAGGAAAACGTTTCCGTTCACAGGTACATCACACACAATTTTTCCCGTTAAATCGTTTGTGATAGCATTGCCATTGCACACGATATTAATAATTTTATCGTTTGCGTTATTGAATGCATCACACACGGTGCGTAGTAGAAACTGTGTGGCAAAGGTTGTCCATCACACACACTTTTTATGTGGTAAACGTTTTCGCAAGCTGGCCTAATGCAAACAGTTTTCAAGAGAAAGTCGTGTGTGCGGTGGAGATTGATCGCACACGTAGTGGATCCTAGAAACGTTTCTAATCTCCACGTATATCGCAGACGTTTCGCTTTCGCAAACCGTGTGCAGTGTAATCCCTAATTAATCCAATTAATCCCTAATTTAAAAATCACATGTTTTGAATTTGAAAGTAGTCAATCACTTATTTCATATCCAACCATGTTTATTACAAATATAGGTTCAACCACAAATCCATAATTCGAGGCACTGGTACATATACTGAAGAACTACAGAAGCACCAAGTAAAGAATGATGAACCACAGTTGTACTAAAGACTGTAAAGAGAGAGGCGAAAGACATTCTGGTTGCTGGAGAAGGTCAAGCGGAATGCCCATATTGTGCCCTCCTCCATGCGTAATGCGCGCACGACTCTAGGCCAACCCCTTGTGATGGCTGCCCGTCCATCCTTCACTGTCTTCATTAGGACTTCTCGATGCTCATTGTAGTCTGGATGAAATACTTTAAACTTCATTGCGTGTCCACCAATCATGTACTTTGCAAGGTAATCTTGAGTGAACTGCTTCAGGAACCACTGGGAACGAAATAGATTCAGACATTGTTGTCTAACAACTCATTATGGGCAGTAAAAAGAGAAGGCTGCAGAGTTTGTAGTTACCATCCTACAACTCACTGTTGTGTTGGATAGAGCATAAACAAATAATTTGCTTGCCACCATTCGTATCTTTTTGCTAATAATCCTTATCAGTTTCCTCACTTGATGCTTGTTCATCAATATCTCATTACCCCATACGCAAAAAGGGTCGATGCGTGGATCCTTGCCAAGGGCATATGTACCTACAAGCAACAAGTCAATATTAGAAGCTAACTAGTGTCCAGGCCTGGATCTATAGGCACTACATTATGGAACGACGGGGGGAGTACAAGCCAAGGGATGAAGCTAACCTCGGCGGAAAATGGTGGCCACTCCCGTTGTTGTCCTGCATAAGTAGTGGAAATGCATGATAAGTACAACAATCTTAACATCAAACAAATATAGCAAAGGTGAACAACATCATCTCCAAATGATAGCTTGAATGTGTTAGTTTCAGCATGCTGTTAAAGCAGATATAAAATGGAAGGCAATGTTACCGACAGCAGGCTTAACAACCATCAAATATTGCAATTCAAACTGGTACTGTTGAAAATGAATAGAACGTAGGTAATGCTTAAACATCACACTGGATAAATGTGTAAAACTGAAATAAAGGGCATGTGTTAACTACAGCAGGAATAACTGGAACCAAATATAGCCATTCAAACTGGTATTGATATAGTCGAGCGGCACAATTCCGACTTGCACATAATGAACAACACATTGTGAATGACTAAAATAAAGAAGGCATAAATGACCAGTATAACAACCAAATATAGCCATTGAAAACTGGACAGAGTCTCACTGCAACCAACCTAACAAGCAAATACAGATAAACAGGGCATATGCTTGAAAACTGGACAAATGCTCACTGCAACCAACCTAACAAGCAGATAAAGATAAACAAGGCATCTGCTTGATAACAGGACAAATGCTAAAAAAAGCAACCTAACAACCAAATACAGATAAACAAGGCATCTGCTTGATAACTGGACAAATGCTAAAAAAAGCAACCGAACAACCAGATACAGATAAACAAGGCATCTGCTTGATAACTGGAGAAAATACTCACTTCAACCAAACTAAGAACCAAATACAGATAAACAAGGCATCTGCTCGATAACTGAAAAAATGCTCACTCCAACCAACCTAACAACCAAATACATATAAACAAGGCATCTACTCACTATAAACAACCAAACATAGCCATTCGTGAAACTAAAGTGGACAATTCATACTTAAACATCACATAGACCTATTGAACAATACATTTTTGCATAACTGAAATAATTAAACACGACACAGTTAAAGCACCGCACGGAAAATGCTACTACAACAAACGGCACAGGTTGGCAAGCTAGAAAAGGTAAGATTTGCTGATAGAATGTTGCTGTAGGGGGACGTAGTATTTCAAAAAAATTCCTACGATCACGAAAGATCTATCTAGGAGAAGCATAGCAACGAGCGGGGAGAGTGTGTCCACGTACCCTCGTAGACTGAAAGTGGAGGCGTTATATCAACGTGGTTGATGTAGTCGTACATCTTCATGATCCGACCGATCCTAGCACCGAACATATGGCACATCCGTGTTCAGCACACGTTCAACTCGATGACGTCCCTCGTACTCTTGATCCAGTTGAGGCCGAGGGAGAGTTCCGTCAGCACGACGGTGTGATGACGGTGATGATGAAGCTACCGGCGCAGGGCTTCGCCTAAGCACTACGACGATATGACCGGGGTGTGTAACTGTGGAGGGGGGCACCGCACACGGCTAAGAGATTGTCTGTTGTGCTTTGGGGTGCCCCCTTGGCCACGTATATAAAGAGGGGAGGAGGAGGAGGCCAGCCTAGGAGGGGCGCACCTATAGGGGGAGTCCAACTAGGATTCCCAATCCTAGTTGGAGTCCCCTTCCTTTTCCAAGAGGGGAGAGAGGGAAGGAGTAGGAGAGGGAGAAGGAAAGAGAGGGGGGCGCCGCCCCCTCCCTAGTCCAATTCGGACTTGCAATGGGGGGGCGCACGGCCACCCCTTGAGGCCCTTCTCTCCTTTCCCATATGGCCCATTAAGGCCCACTGCTTCCCCCGGCGAATTCCCGTAACTCTCCGGTACTCCGAAAAATACCCGAATCACTCGGAACCTTTCCGATGTCCGAATATAGCCTTCCAATATATCGATCTTTATGTCTCGACCATTTCGAGACTCCTCGTCATGTCCGTGATCTCATCCGGGACTCCGAACAACCTTCGGTACATCAAATCACATAACTCATAATACAAATCGTCATCGAACGTTAAGCGTGCGGACCCTACGGGTCGAGAACTATGTAGACATGACCGAGACACATCTCCGGTCAATAACTAATAGCGGAACCTGGATGCTCATATTGGCTCCTACATATTCCACGAAGATCTTTATCGGTCAAACCGCATAACAACATACGTTGTTCCCTTTGTCATCGGTATGTTACTTGCCCGAGATTCGATCGTCGGTATCATCATACCTAGTTCAATCTCGTTACCGGAAAGTCTCTTTACTCGTTCCGTAATGCATCATCCCGTAACTAACTCATTAGTCATATTGCTTGCAAGGCTTATAGTGATGTGCATTACCGAGAGGGCCTAGAGATACCTCTCCGATACACGGAGTGACAAATCCTAATCTCTCGCCCCTCCGCCGCCATGGAGGCCATTGACCAGAGGGATAACCCTTCTCCCACCTAGGGAGAAGGCCAAGGAAGAAGGAGAAGGAGGGGGCCTCTCTCCCCCTCGCTTCCGGTGGCGCCGGAACGCCGCCGGGGCCATCATCGTCACCGCAATCTACACCAACACCTCCGTCATCTTCACCAACATCTTCATCACCTTCTCCCATCTATCTACAGCGGTCCACTCTTCCGCAACCCGCTGTACCCTCTACTTGAACATGGTGCTTTATGCTTCATATTATTATCCAATGATGTGTTGCCATCCTATGATGTCTGAGTAGTTTTTCGTTGTCCTATCGGTAATTGGTGAATTGCTATGATTGGTTTAATTTGCTTGTGGTTATGTTGGTGTCCTTTGGTATCCATCATATGAGCGCGCATGTGGATCACACCATAGGATTAGTTGTATGTTGATAGGACTATGTATTAGAGGGCAAGAGTGACAGAAGCTTCAACCTAGCATAGAAATTGATGCATACGGGATTGAAGGGGGACCAATATATCTTAATGCTATGGTTGGGTTTTACCTTAATGAACGTTAGTAGTTGCGGATGCTTGCTAATAGTTCCAATCATAAGTGCATAGAATTCCAAGTCAGGGATGACATGCTAGCAGTGGCCTCTCCCACATAAAACTTGCTATCGGTCTAGAAAAGTAGTCAATTGCTTAGGGAAAATTTCACAACTCCTACCACCACTTTTCCACACTCGTTATACTAACTTTATTGCTTCTTTACCTAAACAGCCCCTAGTTTTTATTTATGTGCGCTTTATATTCTTGCAAACCTATCCCGTTACACCTACAAAGTACTTCTAGTTTTATACTTGTTCTAGGTAAAGCGAACTTCAAGCGTGCGTAGAGTTGTATCGGTGGTCGAGAAAACTTGAGGGAATATTTGTTCTACCTTTAGCTCCTCGGTGGGTTCGACACTCTTACTTATCGAAAGAGGTTACAATTGATCCCCTATGCTTGTGGGTTATCAAGACCTTTTTCTGGTGCCGTTGCCGGGGAGTTATAGCGTGGGGTGAATATTCTCGTTTGTGCTTGTTTTCTTTATCACTAAGTAGTTTTTATTTTGTGCTCTTGTTTTCTATCTTTAGTTATGGGTAGGAAACGCAAAATACCAAAAAAAATAGTGGTACCTACTGAACCAATGGTTGAAGAACCACTCAAAATCTATCACACTACTGAAGCTTTTTACTTGGATCATCTTCGATCCCTATGTGCTCGGGCTGAAACCCCAACTAGCTTAGTTGAGGGCAAATCTTTAGATGAGCATGCTTGTTATGTGCGACACCGCATATCTGAAAAAGGGAAACTTTTGCTGGATCAAATTCATCGTTTGTAGTGCTATGCTTGGAATTTATGTGAAATATATGATTGTAAAGACCCTAAGAAACACCTTCCATACCAATGTGGGTTTAGTTATAATGGAATCATATCTTCGTATACTAAGGGTGTTTATAATTACTATGATGTTCAACAAATTGAAGAATTTGTTGCTTTTAGGGGTACTTGTGAAATTGCTTCTTTTATTGAAGAGTGTGATACTACTCTCTACAAATCTGAAAATTTGGCCATACTTAAATATTGCTATGATAATTATGCTTCTAATCCTTATATTAAACCATATATTGAGGACTCCTCCACTGTCCAAGAAGAGATTAATATTATGTAGGAGTCTATGGAAGAAGAAACTAATGACATTGTGAGCTAATTGGTTGAAAAAGATGAGGAGGAGAGCAAAGAACAAAAGGAGGAAGAGCGGATTGATCACCCGTTCCCACCATCTAATGAGAGTAACTCTTTATCCCATACATTGTTTAATTTCCCTTCGAATTTACCGAAGGATGAATGCTATGATGATTGTTCTGATCCCATTGACTCTTTTGAAATATCCCTTTTTGATGATGCTTGCTATGCTTGTGGCCAAGATGCCAATATGAATTATGCTTATGGAGATGAACTTGCTATAGTTCCTTATGTTAAACATGAAATTGTTGCTATTGCCCCCACGCATGATAGTCCTATTATCTTTTTAAATTCTCCTGACTACACTATATCGGAGAAGTTTGCACTTATTAAGGATTATATTAATGGGTTGCCTTTTACCGTTGCACATGATAATTTTGATGACTATAATATGCATGTGCTTGCTGCTCCTACTTGCAATTATTATGAGAGAGGAACTACATCTCCGCCTCTTTATGTTTCCAACATGATAGAACTGCAAGAAACTGCTTATGCTATGTATTGGCCTTTACTTGATGTGCATGAATTATTCTTGTATGACATGCCGATGCATAGGAAGAGAGTTAGACTTCGTCATTGCTTGATATATGTTACTTTGTGCTCACTACTAAACCACAAATCATTGTTAATTAAAATTGGCTTTGATATACCTTGGGATCCGGGTGGATCCATTACTTGAGCACTATAGGCCTAGCTTAATGGCTTTAAAGAAAGCGCTGCCAGGGAGACAACCCGGAAGTTTTGGAGGGTCATTTATTTCTGTTGTGTGCTTTTATAAAGTTTAAAAATAAAAATAATGTGCCAAGATTTGCCTTTAGGATGTTTACATTGCTTGTTAGTTTGTGCGGTGCAAAACAGAAACTTTTGCTGTAGTGCGTGATTTTACATTTTTTACTGGAACGTCGAACGGTACTGAAACTTTTTACACTGTCTTTCTATACAAATTGTTTATTTTTCCTAATGTTTTCAGAATTTTTGGAGTACTAGAGGTATGGTGAATGTTCAGATTACTACAGACTGTCCTGTTTAAGACATATTCTGTTTTTGATGCATAGTTTGCTTGTTTTGCCGAAACTATCGATTTCTATCAGTGGATTAAGCCATGGAAAAGTTATATTACAGTAGATACAGTAAAAAACAAAATATGAATTGGTTTGCAACATTACTTAGAGTAGTGATTTGCTTTATTATACTAACGGATCTTACCGAGCTTTCTGTTGAGTTTTGTGTGGATGAAGTGATCAAAGATCGAGGAGGTCTCGATATGAGGAGAAGGAGGAGAGGGAGGATACTCAAGCGTCTAAGCTTGGGGATGCCCCGGAAGGCATCCCATCTTTCTTCAACAAGTATCGGTATGTTTTCGGTTTCGTTTCGTTCATGTGATATGTGCAAGTCTTGGAGCGTCTTTTGCATTTAGTTTTCACTTTTCTTTGATGCACCATGCTGGTATGAGATAGTCCATGGTTGATTTATAGAATGCTCTTTGCACTTCACTTATATCTTTTGAGTATGGCTTTATAGAATGCTTCATGTGCTTCACTTATATCATTTGAAGTTTGGATTGCCTGTTTCCCTACACATAGAAAACCGCCATTTGTAGAATGCTCTTTTACTTCACTTATATTTGTTAGAGCGTGGGCATATCTTTTTTAGAAAGAATTAAACTCTCTTGCTTCACTTATATCTATTTAGAGAGATGAAAGGAATTGGTCATTCACATGGTTAGTCATAAAATCCTACATAAAACTTGTAGATCACTGAATATGATATGTTTGATTCCTTGCAATAGTTTTGCGATATAAAGATGGTGATATTAGAGTCATGCTAGTGGGTAGTTGTGGATTGTAGAAATACTTGTGTTGAAGTTTGTGATTCCCATAGTGCACGTATGGTGAACCGTTATGTAACGAAGTTGGAGCATGAGGTATTATTGATTGTCTTCCTTATGAGTGGCGGTCGGGGACGAGCGATGGTCTTTTCCTACCAATCTATCCCCTAGGAGCATGCGCGTAGTACTTTGTTTCAATGACTAATAGATTTTTGCAATAAGTATGTGAGTTCTTTATGACTAATGTTGAGTCCATGGATTATACGCACTCTCACCCTTCCATCATTGCTCGCCTCTTCGGTACCGTGCATTGCCATTTCTCACCTCGAGAGTTGGTGCAAACTTCGCCAGTGCATCCAAACCCCATGATACGATACGCTCTATCACACATAAGCCTCCTTATATCTTCCTCAAAACAGCCACCATACCTACCTATTATGGCATTTTCATAGCCATTCCGAGATATATTGACATGCAACTTCCATCATCATCATATACATGACTTGAGCATTTATTGTCATATTGCTTTGCATGATCGTAAGATAGCTAGCATGATATTTTCATTGCTTGTCCGCTTTTTTATGTCATTGCTACTCTAGATCATTGCACATCCCGGTACTCCACCGGAGGCATTCATATAGAGTCATATCTTTGTTCTAGTATCGAGTTGTAATATTGAGTTGTAAGTAAATAAAAGTGTGATGATCATCATTATTAGAGCATTGTCCCAAAAAAAGGCCAAATTAAAAATGGCCAAATAAAAAAAGGAAGGCCCAAAAAAAGAAGGGACAATGCTACTATATTTTTCCACACTTGTGCTTCAAAGTAGCACCATGTTCTTCATATAGAGAGTGACCATTTACTCCGACAGTAGTCCCCGAAGCTGATTGGGCTTCGAGGTTGGGTAGGAGTTGAGAAGCTCGATCAGTTTCCTATCTTGACAAGCCGGCAGCTGGGAGCCGGCTTTGGTTAGGCGCGCCGTCTTGGCCAAAAAATTTGGAGTCGGAGGGCGGGAGCTCGCTAGCGCGTGCACCGGGCCGCGGGCCGGCCACTTGCCGCCTGCGAACCATGTGGCCTCTCTTGGCTACAAAGCCTGCCTGCCCACGCGCGCGACGGGACGTCGCCACAGGGCGGGGGCCCTTCATGCCCACGCCCGAGCCCAGGCGTGGATCCTCTGTAGCCCGAAACCGCCCGCACGTCTCCCTGCGGCGGTTTCGGCACGCCTTTAGGGCGTAATAATCGCGAGGCGTGGGGGGAGTGGGTGCAGTTAATCCCACGTCTCACCCCACGTCCGGCCTCCCTGGCTTCACCTCGCGAAGCTATAAGTAGGGGGAGAGGGAGAGCGGCAGGCTCTTGCACGCTCCTCCTCCTTCCACCGTCTTCTTCCTCCTGCCGTTTCTTGCAACAGCGCCTCGCCGCCGCGCTCTTCCACTGCTCGTTCCTCCGCCGCCGCGCTCGTTTTCGCCATGCCTCCCGCCATGGAGCAGTACGGCGGGGATTGGGATGGCTCCAACGTCCACGAGGATCACGTCGAATTCCTCCGCAAGACGCGGCGGCTGCCCGGCGCGGACAAGATGGAGGTCCGTCTCGCTCCGGCGAAGGAGATTACGCCGGAGCCGCGGGAGGGCGAGCGGGTGGTCTTCCGCTCGCATTTCTTGCGCGGCATCGGCCTGCCCGTGAGCGCCTTCTTCTGCTCTTGGCTCGAGTTCTACCAGCTCCAGCCGCACCACCTCACCCCGAACGCGGTGGTGCTGCTGTCTGCCTTCGTCACCTTGTGCGAAGGCTACCTCGACGTCCTCCCTACCCTCGAGCTCTGGGGGAGTTCTTCCAGTCCAAGCTGGGCACGCGCATGCAGGGCGTGCCGGCTCAGACTGGCGCCTTCATCGCGATGCGGAGGGTGGTTCTATGTGAAGAACGTCGCCCCGCAAGGCGACTACGTCAATCTGCCGGCTTACGTAGCCGGCCCATCGGCGGGCAGGCGGCCCCAGTGGTCCTAGCGGGCCGTGACGCTGACGCCGGCTGGAACCGCAGCTGTCGCCCGAGTGCGAGCGATGACCCAGTCGGAGGGCTTGTCGGGGTCCGACCTGCTGGCCGCCTTCGTCACACGCCGGGTACTCCCGGTCCAGAGCCGCCCTCATCTGATCTGTCAGATGAGTGGCCAGCTCGATCCGAGCCGGATGTGTACCGAGGACATGCCGCACGACGAGGTGGCCTATATGGTGAACTACCTTGCGAACTGCAAACTCTCCGAAGAGTGGCAGTTCGGCAAGGAGCCATATTGCCGAGCCAATCCGCCGCCTACGGTATGTTCTCCTTGTATCTTCTTCTTCTCTCAGTTTTGTTGTCGAGTTCCTTTTGGCCGATTCTGATTAGTCGGCTTGTTTTCGACAGAGCCCTCTTCTTCGGCCTGCAGGCGGGTCGGACGCGGAGCGCCGATTCACCCCCGACCGGACGGAGCACGATCTGGAGGACCCCGACTTGGGGGCGGCCGCTATGGACGACAACACCGAGCCGGGTGGTGGCCAAGCCGGCGGCGAAGCAGACGGCTCCGGGCATGGAGTCGGCTTCGACGACTGGCCGGATGACAACGAGGCCGAAGTCGTCCCGCGCCATCAGCCAGCGTCTGGCCGCGGCGCAGGTTCCTCCGCTGCACCGCCTGCTCGGGGCGGCGGGCAAAAGCGTCGGGCCGCACAGGGTTTGTTCGGCAGTCGGACGAAGAAGCCCAGGGGCGGGGCGGCGGCGACCAGGCGGGAGGAGGCGGCTCGCTTCCGCAAGACGGTGAAGCAACCGCAGACGGTGTCGGCGTAAGTTCAAACTCCTTCGTGTACTCTTTTTTCTTTTCTCTGGTGGTTCCTGAATGCTTGTCTTTTTTCTCCAAACAACCAGAGCTCCGTTGTCGCTCGAGCGGGCGGCTGCCGCCTCCGTCGTTGAGTCGCCAAGGGGATCTGGGAGCACCACTCGCCGCGTGGACCCCCGTGCCGACCTTCAGGCGGCGACGGAGCGGAACGCGTGGGAGGTGCGGGAGGCGGAGGCGCGGAAGGCGGCCGCCGCCCAGGCGGCGCAGGAGGAGGAGGCGGCGAAGGCGCGCGCCGACGCCGCAGCCAAGGCCCAAGCGGAGGCTGCAGCTGCGGCGATGGCGGAGGGGGCCTTGTTGGTCACCCCACCGCGCGTCGCAGCGCCCGGGGCCCCGGAGCCCCCGCCAGAAGAGGCCGGCGGCGACCAGCCGGGGCTGGAGAGGGATGACGACGTCGTCGTCCTGGAGAGGGCGCCGGTGCCGAATCCGCCGACTGGGGCGGCTCAAGGCGGCCGGCCTGATCTGCCGCCTGCGCAGTCGGCGGGGGGTGAGCCGGCCGCAAGGACTGAGCTGGCGGTCCGGATGCCGCCGAGCCGGCGCGCGGGGAAGGCTGCGTCAGAGCCACAGAAGGCGGCGTCGGAGCCGCAGCCGGCCGCGGGCTCCAGCTCGTCGGCCCAGGATGTGGAGGTGGCCAGCGCCACCTCTGGGTGGACGCCGGGCGGAGGGACGGCCGTGATGAACGTGGCCGCGCAGGACGTCCGGACCCGGCTCCAAGCCCAGGCTACGGCGCTGAGGCAATACACCGACGAATTCCTTGCGACGCGGGCGGCCATCCGGGTTAGGCTTCTTATCTTGCTTCTTCTTGATCTTGGTTTCTTCCATGGGGGCGCGTCAGCGCACCCACTGCGTGTAGTCCCCGAGTTCCGAGTCGGCTGCTGAGCAGGCGGCTTGGAACTTCTTAGTGGATTTGGCTTTGCTATTCTTGTTCTTACTTCAATCTTCTGCCTATCTTGCAGGACTACCAGAATCTTCGTGCGGCCGCCTTCAACTCCCAGGCTCGGGAGCTGACCCAGAAGACCGCCGACCTAACTGAGAGCCGGGGTAAGTGCTTTGTTCTTTATCTCACGTGGGGGCGCGTCAGCGCACCCACTGTGTGTAGTCCCCGAGATTCGGGCCGACTGCTGAGCAGTCGGGTCGGATCTTCCTTGACGACTTCCTCTTATTGTTTCTTCTTTTTCTGCCGTCTCTGCAGCGGCCAACGCCGGTCTGAGGGCACAGCTGGGAGAGTCTCAGACTGCCCTTCGTGCCAAGGAGGCCGAGCTTGCCGCCTTGGTGCAGGAACGCGACCGCCTGGCCAAGAAGTTGGCCGACCAGGAGGAGGGCCACAAGGCGGCTCTGAAAGCGGTGCAGGACCGCGAAGCCGCCCTCCAGGCCGAGTACGAGACAGAAGCGGCTGGCTGGGCTGAAGCAAGGCAGACTCTGATCACTGGCTATGGTCAGATCGAAGATCTGGTTGATGGTAAGCCGCCTACTTCTTCGTCCTTTCTTGCCGTCTGCCGCTTTTGGCTCATTTTCTGACTTGGTGTTTTCTCTTCTTTCTCTTTCTTTCTTGCACAGAGTACTTCCCTGGCTACTCTACCGCCGCCAACCAGATCACCAAGGCCCGCCGCCAAGCGCGAAGGCAGGCTGGCTTCGAGATTGCACCAAGCGCTGGCCGTTCGCTGGAGGAGCAGCTCTTGGCGATCCAGGCCCGTCTCCAGCCGGCTCACCAACTGCTCCGCCGGCTTCAGCGTGCCGGGGCGCAAGTATTGGCCGCCCTCTGGCCCGGTGTAGTGGTTCCCCGCACCCCCAGTCGGACTGCCGACTGGCTAGAGGTGGCGGTCGGTCGCTTCGAAGCCTGGAAGGCCTCGGCAGCTCGGTCCGGCGCCAGGCGGGCGCTGGAGTTCGTCAAGGCCTGGTACCCCGGCCTGAGTCTGGACCAGCTGGCTACCTGGCGGCAGCAAGCCGACACGGAGCTGGAGCCGGCGCGGCCGGCTATCATCCGGCGGGCTTCGGCGATCGCCGACTACACCGACACCAGCGTCTTCGCCCCTGAGGTAGATGACAACGGTGTCGCCCAGCCGGAGGAGTGGTTCGGGCTGAACCCGGCAGACGGTGAAGACTCGGCGGAGGAGATCGACTCCAGCGACGAGGGCGAGGAGGAGGAGGAGGGTGAAGACGCCGAGCCGGATGGTGGAGCGGCCGACCGGCCTCAGCCTGACCGCGCCTCCAGCACTACGTCACGCGCGGGTGCGCCGCCTGCCACCGGTGGTGACCAAGCCAAGACCCGCCAGTCAGCCACTCCTTCAGCCGGCGACGCCATCTCCACCGACCAGCCTGGCTCCCGCACCGCGCCTTAGTCTAGTCTGCTATCTTTTGTCTTCCTGTCTTGTCACTTTTGGAACAATATTCTGTTAAGTCTGCACAATTCCACCCACTGGGGGTGTATTCGAACTTATGTCCATTGCCGGCCTGTTGGGGGCTTTATATGTATATATGACTTATGCATGCATTTGGCTTTTCCTCGCTCTTTGCTTTTCATCCTTCTGCTGTTTCCTTTGCCGCCCTCCCTTGGTTGCCGCCTCCCCAGTCAGACAGCTGCTCTGCAATCTGTGGCTGGAAGAGTGCTTGGCCAATTGGGAGGGCAAGTACTCTAGCTTTGTTGGATTAGAGCTAAGTGTTTAGGAAGCCGGCAAGCGTGGTTGGAGGCCGTCTTTTTGCTATATAAGTTCGTTTAGTCCTTAGCCGTTTTTCGTGTGGGCATCCTTTCTGCCTTGGCTCTTGCTAGTCGGACAGTCGGTTCTTCGAGCTGCGACTTTCAACAAGAGAGGACTCGGGAGCCGGCACACTACTTGTCTGACTTCAGGTAGAACTTTTAATATAGCTCAAGGCGGCCAGTCCCCGGGCCGACTAGTCGAACCCGGTGCCAGACAAGAAATCAAATGTAATAGTACATTCATGGATATGACACTCGTCATTCATAGATAAATGAAGGCAGTCCCCGAGTACCGCTCGGGGGGCCTGTTGGTTTGTACTTAATACAAAAGGTAGCATGATACATACTGATTTTAACTGTAAAATCTTCTCAGGAGGTTCGCGTTCCATGGTCGCTCCGACTCCTTGCCGGAGTCATCTCTCTTGCGTGCTCTTGGTTTTTGTGCGTCGATCAAGTAGTAGGAGTCGTTGCCTAGTGCCTTGCTGATGACGAAGGGGCCTTCCCAAGGGGTCGAGAGCTTGTGCTGGCCGGCTGTTCGCTGGATCAGCCGAAGCACAAGGTCGCCCTCTTGGAAGGATCTTGGCTTGACCTTGCGGTTGTGGTAGCGGCGCAACCCTTGCTGGTAGATGGCGGACCGACTCAGTGCTAACAGCCGGCCTTCTTCTAGTAGGTCGACGCCATCTTCTCTTGCTTCCTTGGCCTCCGCCTCCGTGTACATGGTTATCCGAGGCGAGTCGAAATCGATGTCGGTTGGGATGACAGCCTCGGCACCATATACAAGGAAGAACGGAGTGAAGCCGGTTGACTTGTTGGGTGTATTGCGCAGACTCCAGAGGACAGCCGGCAGCTCATCAAGCCAGCAGCCGGCCGACCGCTCCAGTGGCGCAACCAGTCGGGGCTTGATGCCGGAGAGGATGAGTCCATTTGCTCGCTCGACCTGGCCGTTTGACTGCGGGTGGGCAACGAACGCTAAGTCCAGTCGGATGCCCTGCGTCGCGCAGAAACGTGCTAGTGCTCCTTTGGCAAAGTTTGTGCCGTTGTCGGTGATGATGTTGTGCGGCACGCCGTACCGAGTGGTGATGTCGGTGATGAATGTTACGGCAGTCGGCCCGTTCAGCTTCTTGATTGGCTTCGCTTCGATCCACTTTGTGAACTTGTCCACGGCGACCAGTAGATGTGTCAAGCCGCCGCGGGCTGTCTTGAAAGGGCCCACCATGTCCAGTCCCCAGACGGCAAAGGGCCAGGTGAGGGGAATGGTCTTGAGTGCAGAAGCCGGCAGGTGTTGCTTGGAACTGAAAACTTGGCATCCTCTGCAGCTCTTGACTATCTCTTTAGCATCTTCCAAGGCAGTCGGCCAGAAGAAGTCGTGGCGGAAAGCCTTGGCCACAAGTGATCTTGAGGCTGCGTGGTGGCCGCATTTGCCTTGGTGGATATCCTTGAGGATTGCCACTCCTTTTTCTGGCTCGACACAGCGCTGCAAGACTCCAGTGACGCTGCGCTTGACAAGCTCTCTGTTGATTATTGCATATGCTCTGGCTCGTCGTTGCACTAGTCTTGCTGAGATCTCATCAGCCGGCAGCTCTCTGCTGACTAGGAATCTGAGGATGGGCTGGGCCCATGATGGAGCTGTGACTTCTTCTTCTGTTAGCGTAGCCACCATGACTCGGGTGGGTGGGTTGGGTGGCGTGGAGTTGGAGTCGGCCACCGCTTCTTGCGTTGCTGCAGTCCCCGGGCCGACTACTGCAGTCCCCGGGCCGGGTGCGACTACGGCAGTCCCCGGGCCAGTTGTCAAAGTCCCCGTGCCGCCTGCGGGGTTCCTCCAGTCGGATCCGGCTGCATCTGGCATAGGCGGTACGAAGATGGAGTCCGACTCTGGAGACGGCTTGATGGACGGCTTGAGGAGGCGCTGGAGGGAGACGCCAGTCGGTATGGCTTGTCGGGTGGAGCCGATCCGTGCTAGGGCATCTGCTTGGTCGTTGTCGGCCCTTGGCACGTGAAGGAACTCGCACCCTTCGAAGTACCCGCTGATCTGCTGGACGAGGAATCGATAGCTCGCCATGTTCGCGTCCTTGGCGTCCCAGTCGCCAGACGACTGCTGGACCACCAAGTCTGAGTCGCCGTAACACAGGATCCGGCGTATGCCGAGCTCTTTGGCTAGCCGGAGCCCATGTACGAGCGCCTCGTACTCGGCCATGTTGTTGGAGGCGGCGAAGTGGATCTGCAGCGTGTACTTGAGCTTGTCGCCTTTGGGAGAGGTGAGGACGATGCCGGCTCCCAAGCCGGTGCGCATCTTGGACCCGTCAAAGTGCATCCGCCAATGGGTAGAGTCGGGAGCCGGCGGTAGGTACTGGGTCTCGGCCCAGTCGACGAGGAAGTCAGCCAATGCTTGGGACTTGATGGCGGTGCGGGGTTGGTAAAAGATCGTGTAGGGCGTCAGTGCAATGGCCCATTTAGCCACCCGGCCGGATGCATCCCGGCTGCCTATGATCTCGGCGAGCGGGGCGGTGCACACGACCGTGATGGGGTGCTCTTGGAAGTAGGGCTTCAGTTTCTTGGCGGCGAAGTACACCCCATAGCACATCTTCTGGTAGTGCGGGTAGTTCTGCTTTGAGCTGGATAGCACTTCGCTTAGATAGTACACCGGCCTCTGGACTAGCTGGGCTCGGCCTTCTTCCGGGCGCTGGACCACAACAACAGTACTGACCACTCGGCTAGTCGCGGCGATGTAGAGGAGCATGGGCTCCTTTTCAGTCGGCGCTGCCAGGACAGGCGGAGTGGTCAGCATTTTCTTCAACTCATGGAAGGCTTGGTCGGCTTGGTCATTCCACTCGAAGTGAGTGGACTTCTTCATGAGTCGGTACAGGGGGAGAGCCTTCTCTCCTAGTCGGCTGATAAAGCGATTCAGGGAGGCCAAGCACCCGGTGAACTTCTGCACATCTCGCAGTTTGGTGGGAATCTCCATCCTCTCGATGGCCTTGATCTTCACAGGGTTGCACTCGATGCCGCGTTCGGAGACCAGGAAGCCTAGCAGCTGGCCGGCTGGTACTCTGAACACGCACTTCTCGGGGTTGAGCTTGATTTGGAATCGGCGCAAGTTGGCGAATGTTTCTTTGAGATCTTCCAGCAGGGTGCCGCACTTTTCTGTCTTCACCACAATGTCGTCTACATAGATGTGGGCATTTCTGCCGAGTTGTTTCAGGAGGCATTTCTGCATGCAACGCTGAAAAGTGGCATCGGCATTCCTCAAGCCGAATGTCATAGTCAGGTAGCAGAAAGCTCCAAATGGTGTGATGAAGGCAGTCTTCAGGCGGTCTGCTGGGTCCAACTTGATCTGATGGTACCCTGAGTAGGCATCCAAAAAACTCAACAACTCGCATCCGGCTGTGGAGTCTATCACTTGGTCAATCCGTGGCAGAGCAAACGGATCCTTGGGGCAGGCCTTGTTCAGGCTGGTGTAGTCTATACACATACGCCACTTGTTATTCTTCTTCAATACCAGAACTGGGTTGGCAAGCCACTCTGGAAAAAACACTTCCATAATAAAGCCAGCGGCAAGGAGCCGGGCTATCTCTTCTTCCATGATTCTTCGCTTCTCTTCTGACAGTCGGCGGAGGGGCTGCTTGACCGGCTTCGCGTCGGCTCGGACATGTAATTTGTGCTTGGCGAAATCCTTCGGGACACCCGGCATGTCCTTTGGGGACCATGCAAAAATGTCTCGATTCTCACGGAGGAAGTCGACGAGCTCGCCTTCCTATTTACTGTCCAAGTTCGCCCCGATGACAGCGAACCTCTCCGGATTCTCCGGGTCCAGAGGTATCTTCTTCGTCTCTTTGGCAGGCTGGAAGGAGCCCTGCGCATCACAATCTTTGGGGTTGGGGGACAGGGTCGGCTGCTTGCCGGCCATGGCCACAACCCGCTCCAGCATCTTCTTCTCTTCTGCCACTACGAGGGACTCGGCCAGCCGGCTACTGGCCATGGCACACTCGATGGACTTCTTGTAATCGCCGGCTACCATGATGATCCCCTTCGAGCTCGGCATCTTCATCTTCAGGTAGGCGTAGTGGGGCACAGCCATGAACTTGGCCAGAGCAGGTCGGCCAAGCAAAGCATGGTAGGGGCTCTCCAGATCCACTACTTCGAACCAGATCGCTTCTCGGCAAAAATGATCTTTGTCTCCGAAGAGAACATCCATTTTAATCTTGCCGATTGGGGAGCAAGACAAGCCGGGGACGATGCCATGGAACACGGTTCGGCTTGGCATAAGCTGCTTCGCCTTGATGTTCAGCTTCTCCATGGTATCGCGATACAGTATATTGATACTGCTTCCGCCATCTATCAGAACGCGGGAGAATCGGGCAGCTCGCCTCTCCATCGCGAGGGTAACATCCAAGACCAGTGCATAGGAGCCAGGGGATGGCATCACCTCTGGGTGGTCGGCCTGGCTCCAGCTGATTGGCTTCTCTGACCAGTGCATGAACTCGGGAGCGCTGGAGGCGACTGCGTTGACCTCTTGATGCTGACGGCGCCGACTACGCTTGTCATCGGCTTGGCTCGTGAAGATGACGTAGGCGGCGTGCTCTTCAGGGAACTCGTCTTGGATGGCTCCGACTGCCGGCCGAGCCGCCTGCTGCTGGGGGGCTGGAGGCGGCGGGCCGGGTGGCGGAGGCGGCAACAACCCTTCACCCTTGGAGATTCGCGTGAGCCAGTGGCATTTTCGGGTCGTGTGGTTGGACGGCTTCGCGCCGCTATGGAACTTGCAGGGGGCGTCGAGAGTCTGCTCGTAAGAGAAAGCCGGCTGCCAAGCCGGCCTGCCGCCCTTCTTCTTGGGAGCAGGCCGCTCTTCGGGCTGCTCATCTTCAACTGTGGCCACCTGCCGACTGGTGGAAGTCGGCATGGGGGCCTTGCGCTTGTGATCGTTCTGGTAGGGGCGCCGATTGGAGTCGCCAGCCGGCGTCTTGGGAGCCGGAGCAATCACCTTCCCAGAGGCGTCTACTCGTAGCTCGGTCTTCATCGAGGAGTCGGCCGTGGCGTACTTGTCCGCGATGACCAGCAGTACGTCGAGGGTAGCCGGCTCGTCGCAGAGGAGTCGGTGCTTGAGGAGGGTGCCCTCTGGGCACCCGGCGGTGAAGTACTCGATGGCCTGAACCTCGTGTACCCCCTCGCAGGAGTTGCGGAGCTCGGCGCACCGCGTGAGGTAGTCGCGGGTCGACTCGTGGGCCCTTGGACGCACAGGGAGAGCTGGCGAGGCTTGGGGGGCCGCTTGTACGTGCTGGTGAAGTTGCGGACGAAGACTTCCGTGAAGTCCAGCCAGCTGTTGATGCTGTAGGGCTTGAGGCTGTTGAGCCAGGTGCGCGCCGTGCCTTGCAGCATGAGGGGGACGTATTTCACGGCTACGCGCCGATTGCCGTTGGCTATGCTGACAGCAGTGGAGTAGTCGATGAGCCAATCTTCCGGCTTCACTGAGCCGTTGTACTTGGGCGTGTCTCTGGGGAGCGAGAACCCTTTGGGGAAGGGCTCGTCGCGGATGCGGGGGCCAAAGCATGGCGGCCCGACATCATCTTCTTCTTCTAACGCCAGGGATCGGGCAAGGCGGTCGATCCGGTGGCGGGCGTCGTTCTCGCCGACTCCTTCTCGGCGGCCTAGTCGGTCACCAAGAGTCGGGTGCGTGACGGGCAGGGGGGTGAGACGTCTCTCTCTTCGAGGTGGGGGAGGAGGCAGGTTTCCTTGGCGCTCCACCGCTCGAGGGCGGCCTTCCGCGTCGCGCTCGATGGTGATACGAGTCCGGCTGCGGCTAGCAGTCGGCTCCTTGTCTTTCTTCTGGCGGGCGCCGCTCGCAGTCGGCGAGCGGGACATCGCAGCGTGCTCTCGGCGCGGGGGATGACTATCGGCGCGGGCGCCGGCTTCATGCCGTTCTGCAGCCGCGTCGATCAGCTGCTGGATCCGTCTTGTCATGTAGGGGAGTTCGTCGGCTCCCAGCCCATTTAGCTCTTCGGCAGCCGCCTGAGCGGCTCGCAGATTCTCGAGCGGGGTGGCGTAGACGGGGCGATCTGCCCCCAGCATGCTGGCAATAGCCGCGCCGCACTTCTGGACGAAGCCGGCTCGGCTCGGCCCGCTAGGCGGCGGCGTACCGAAGGTGGCGCGATCGACTTCGCGCTGGTGGGCCTCGGTGAGGCGTCTCATGGAGGCTATCTTCTGGCCTTCCGCGATGAGGGCGAGGCGGCGTGCCTCCAGGGTCTCGGCGTCGGCGTCGGGCGGGATGGGGACGGAGAGGTCGTGCATTGCCGCTTGCAGGGCGTCGTGGGCATTCTCGCTCGAGTTGGCGATGTGGCTGATGACCAACACTTCGGTGATAGCGCTGCTGCCACTGTCAGCTCGAGGGAGAGGGTCGTCGAAGAGCACCACGTCGGAGGGGTAGGCATCGAGCGATGCCGTGTCGGAGTCGACGAGCATCGGGTCGGTGGAGCTGACCGACTCCACATCTGCAGCGGGCTCGCTAGAGACGTGAAGCTGGTCGAGGAGGCCGACGAGGCGGCTCTCGGGGTAGTCCGTGCCCGCGTCGGACGCGGGCTCGTCGGAGATGCGAGTCTCGCCGAGAAGATCGGCGAGGCAGCTCGCCGCGCAGGCGTCGTCGACGCCTTGCAGCGCGTCGAGGCAAACGCCATCGGGTGCAGCAGGCTGGCTGCGCTCGCGGGGGAGGAAGATGGTTCCCGTCCAGAACAGGTCTCCGGACGACGGTGCACCTGGCCCCACGGTGGGCGCCAAATATCGAGTGGTAGGTGCGACATATGCCAACGGATGGCTTATCATAGTGGGTGCCAGTAAGACGTCGCCGGTGCCTGGAAACGGGATGAGGCGAAGACATGCACGCTGGCGAATCTTACCCAGGTTCGGGGCTCTCCGAGGAGATAACACCCCTAGTCCTGCTCTGCGGGGTCTCCGCATGATCACTAGATCAGAAAGAGTAGCTACAAATGCTCCTAGAGCTGCTTGGTTCAAGGGAGAAGAAGAGCAAGGCTAGCTCTTGCTTCCCTCTCTCTATGGTGTGTGTGTAATGCTAAGAAGCCAACCCTTTGCATGGGTGCCCCAGGGGGTTTATATAGGCCTACCCCCCGGGGGTACAATTGTAATCCGGCTGGGCACGGGTCCCAGCCGTCAGTGTCTACGCTCGCCGACTTCTCCGCCGGCCGCTGGGGCCTGCCGACTGGTGGGTCCCGCCGGCTGCCGGCCTCTCGGTCGACAGGCCGGCCCCACCGCCTAGGGTCTTGTCGGCGGCTGCTTACTGTAGCCTCGTCCCTGATGACGAGGGCTTCGTCGAGGTAAGCGTGGCTACAGTGCGCCGCCTCGAGGGCTCTCACTGTAGCCTTACCTCGTCTTGTCTCCTTAATGTGGCACATGCTTCGAGGGAGGGGGTAGCCGGCTTCTGGGGGCCGGCTACGCCCTTGGCCGACTGGGGGAGGCCGGGCCGCCTTCGCGCCTCTCTCTGGCTAAAGGGGTCCGCCGCCCGTGGGCCGTACTGGCGTCTGTCGTGGGTGACGTTGAGGCCAGCATGGCTACAGTGCCGAGCCGGACGGGAGACGGCCGTCCCGTACGGCGTCCTGTGGCCATGCCTGCCTCGGGCTTCGGGGGTAGTGGGCCGCACTGTGGCCACACCCCGTCTTGTCACCGTTACGTGGGTGTAGTTTTGGTAGGTGCGGTCTTGGCCGGCTTCTTGGAGTCGGCGCTCCTCGTGGCCGACTTTGGGGAGTCGGCGCTCTTCACGGCCGACTCTGGGAAGTCGGCCATCCCGTGGTTATCTTGGGGGGAGGTTGCTGAGGTTGGGTCGCCTTCTGAGAATTGGCTTCAGAAGTAGCCGGCCCGAGAAGGTGGCCCAATGCTTGAAATGCTTGAAGGCCCAAAGGCCTGATAATTCTTTGGAAGAGCCAGGGGCAGTCGGTTAGGCTACCCGTGGCCATTTACTCCGACAGTTGTGCATGATTTGAATATTTTGTGTGGTGAAGATGGAGCATAGCCAGGCCATATGATTTTGTAGGGATAACTTTCTTTGGCCATGTTATTTTAAAAAGACATGATTGCTTTATTAGTATGCTTGAAGTATTATTGTCTTAATGTCAAATGATAGACTATTGCTTTGAATCACTCGTGTCTTAATACTCATGCCATGATTAGATTACATGATCAAGATTATGCTAGGTAGCATTCCACATCAAAAATTATCTTTTTTATCATTTACCTACTCGAGGACGAGCAGGAATTAAGCTTGGGGATGCTGATACGTCTCCGTCGTATCTTAATTTTTGTTTGTTCCATGCCAATATTCTACAACTTTTACATACTTTTGGCAACTTTTTATACTATTTTTGGGACTAACATATTGATCCAGTGTCGAGTGCCAGTTCCTGTTTGTTGCATGTTTTTTGTTTCGCAGAAAATCCATATCAAACGGAGTCCAAATGGGATAAAAACTGACGGAGATTTTTTTTGTAATATATGTGATTTTTGGGAAGAAGAATCAACATGAGACGATGCCCGAGGGGGCCACGAGGCAGGAGGGCGTGCCCTAGGGGGGTGGGCACGCCCCTGACCCTCGTGGCCACCCCGTAAGGCGGTTGGTGCCCTTCTTTCGCCGAAAGAAAGCCAATATCCAGATAAAAATCGTGTTCAAATTGCAATCCAATCGGAGTTACGGATCTCCGGGAATATAAGAAACGGTGAAAGGCCAGAATCTGGGAGCGCAAAAACAGAGAGAGACAGATCCAATCTCGGAGGGGCTCTCGCCCCTCCGCCGCCATGGAGGCCATGGACCAGAGTGAGAGAACCCTTCTCCCACCTAGGGAGAAGGCCAAGGAAGAAGGAGAAGGAGGGGGTCTCTCTCCCCCTCGCTTCCGGTGGCGCCGGAACGCTGCCGGGACCATCATCGTCACTGCAATCTACACCAACACCTCCGTCATCTTCACCAACATCTTCATCACCTTCTCCCATCTATCTACAGCGGTCCACTCTCCCACAACCCGTTGTACCCTCTACTTGAACATGGTGCTTTATGCTTCATATTATCATCCAATGATGTGTTGCCATCCTGTGATGTCTGAGTAGATTTTCGCTGTCCTATCGGTAATTGTTGAATTGCTATGATTGGCTTAATTTGCTTGTGGTTATGTTGTTGTCCGTTGGTGCCAATCATATGAGCGCGCGCGTGGATCACACCATAGGGTTAGTTGTATGTTGATAGGACTATGTATTGGAGGGCAAGAGTGATAGAAGCTTCAACCTAGCATAGAAATTGATGCATACGGGATTGAAGGGGGACCAATATATCTTAATGCTATGGTTGGGTTTTACCTTAATGAACGTTAGTAGTTGCGGATGCTTGCTAATAGTTCCAATCATAAGTGCGTAGAATTCCAAGTCAGGGATGACATGCTAGCAGTGGCCTCTCCCACATAAAACTTGCTATCGGTCTAGTAAAGTAGTCAATTGCTTAGTGACAATTTCACAACTCCTACCACCACTTTTCCACACTCGTTATACTAACTTTATTGCTTCTTTACCTAAACAGCCCCTAGTTTTTATTTACGTGCTCTTTATATTCTTGCAAACCTATCCCGTTACACCTACAAAGTACTTCTAGTTTTATACTTGTTCTAGGTAAAGCGAACGTCAAGCGTGCGTAGAGTTGTATCGGTGGTCGATAAAACTTGAGGGAATATTTGTTCTACCTTTCGCTCCTCATTGGCTTCGACACTCTTACTTATCGAAAGAGGCTACAATTGATCCCCTATACTTGTGGGTTATCATCCCCCTTGTGGGCGAAACGTAATCACTGCCTCTTTTCGCCTTGTATTTTCTTCTACGGGCAACATGGAACGACAGGATATCCGTGCTGAAATATAAACTTATCCAGGGTTCGTTTGGCCTTTTTATACACTAATTGAGTTTCCTAGGCATTTAATGTCCATAATTCAAATCTGAACTACAAATACATGCTCCAGTTCACCAAAATGGCTAGAAAAATTATACATGTGTCCTTCAGTGCATGTGTAGGTCCCATGCTAGGAATGGGAATGAATTACAACCGTACCGGTGTCATGGCTCGTCCTCAAACATTTTGAATCTTGGTTTTTAAGTCCCCATAAATCCTAAACTCACCAGAAAGTCATCAAAGGTGGCATGGTGTCACGTCATGACACATATATGTCGTGGCAAAAACATTGTCCAATTTGGGCCAAGCTATTACAAACCTTTTACAAAAACTGGTGCTTCTCTCAAAGAAGCCTCGTGGTTCTGATAGGGAAACGTGTTCCCCTTGTGGGCGAAACGTAATCACTGCCTCTTTTCACCTTGTATTTTCTTCCACGGGCGACATGGAACGACAGGATATCTGTGCTGAAATTTAAACTTATTCAGGGTTTGTTTGGCCTTTTTATACACTAATTGGGTTTCCTAGGCATTTAATGTCCATAATTCAAATCTGAACTACAAATACATGCTCCAGTTCACCAAAATGGCTAAAAAAATTATACATGTGTCCTTGGGTGCATGTTTAGGTCTCATGCCAGGAATGGGAACGAATTACAACCGTACCGGTGTCCTGGCTCGTCCTCAAACATTTCGAATCTCGGTTTTAAGTCCCCATATTTCTATATATGTCGTGGTAAAAACATTGCCAATTTGGGCCAAGCTTTATTACAAACCTCTTACAAACTGGAGCCTGTCGCAAGAACCCTCGTGGTTTCGATAGGGAAACATGTCCTCTTGTGGGGCAAATGATAATCACTCCCTCTTCTAGCCTAGTATTTTCTTCTACACGCGACACGGAACAACTGGAGATTCGCGCTGAACTTTGAAATTATTCAGGGTTCGTTTGACCTTTTTTATTCATTAATTGAGAGGCATTTAATGTCCATCATTCAAATCCGAACTACAAATACATGCTCCAATGCACCAAAATGGCTAGAAAAAACGTACATGTTTCCTTGGGGTGCATGTTTAGGTCCCATGGAACGAATGGGAACGAATTCAACCGTCTCGCCGTCCTGGCTTGGCCACAAACATTGCGAATATCGGTTTTTAAATGTATGTAAATCCAAAACTCGCCAGGAAATCATGAAACTTGGCATGGTGTCACTACATGGTACATATAATTGTCCAATTTGGGTGAAGCTATATTACAAGCCTTTTACAAACCGGAGCCTGTCGCAACCCTCGTGGTTCCGGTAGTGTCATGGAATTGTCATGGCAGAATCCCTAGTGAAAGGACTTAGTCGTGGAGCCATCGCAACGGGTTAGCTTAAAGGGGTTAAACCGGACAAGGGACACGGGAGTTTTATACTAGTTCGGCCCCTTACGATGAAGGTAAAAGCCTACGTCTAGTTGTGATGGAATTGCTGGGGTTTCGATGATCAGGGAGCAAATATGCTTTGCCTGAGTCTCGAGTTGTTATCTGTCCTCCTTGAACCGCCGCCGGGTCGTGCCTTTATATACACAGGTCGACGCCCGCCGGCTTATAGAGTCCCGATGCCGGTTTATACACATACCGGCTCGGTCTCTACTTTGTCATATCTTACAATACAAGCTATGTACCATATGGCAGTTTATAACTACAGGCCTTAATCTACCTTTGGGCCTCGGGCCTTCGAGCCTCTGTAGTAAGCCGCTTTATTCCCTGTCTTCATGGGCTTTCAAGTATAAACAATCCATTATAGGGATAACCCGGCTTCCTTGGCCGGTTTACACCTAGTAGTAATATCCCCAACATTAGGCCCCAGATTGATTTGAACTGGTTCATGTCAATCTCCGAAACCTTGAGAAAATTTCTTCCATAACTTCGCATAAATCTTGTAAACCGCCATGACATCATCATCCAGAATCATCATAAACCGCCATGACGTCATTTGTCATTTTTAATAGTATATTCCTCACCTTCATTAATGAGCCTCCGGCAATCGAGGCAACAAATCTGTCATATATCCGTTTGTTAGGCTCCTCGATTCTTGCGCTTGACCCTTATCCTTTCGTCTTTATAAATACGGCGGAGGGTCCTTCACATTTTCCCCCCTTTCCTCTTCAAGTCTTCTTCTTCCTCGCGACGCCTCAGCGCCCGAACTCCGTCGCCACCGTCGACCTTCGCGTCTACACCAACTCAGGCCGCTGCATCAACCTGTTTTGACCAGAGAACTGCGATGCACCTCCGCTGTTCAGCAGCACCAGTAAGTATTCCTCTCCTCGAACGTCAGATCTGCATTAGGGTTTCCACTGTTCGTCGGTGTTCTTCACCGTTCATCTCTCCTTTCCTAGATCGCATAGTTTTGATCCGAATCTGATAGCAAAGGCGAGCTTCAGTAGTTTAGCGCCCCTTTTAATCCTCAAAAAGCACCCTTTCCTGCATAAGATCCCATCCAAGCATATGTGTTCTTCCACTATCACGGCTTTAGGTTAGATTTATTTCCTCTTTTTAGAACTGTGGCAGATCTAGATTTATATCACCGATCTGTGAAATCTGTTTGCACCATACTTAGAAAGATTTGCAAATGTGTAGCCTCTTTACCATTGTGGGTGGTTTATCCTTGAACCTGTGATAACTCATCATATACCATTAGCCCTCTATTAAACCGCCAACCTGTTTTAAACCGTATATTGTACTTCCATCATTGCACCGGTTTATAAGTTATAACCATGAACTTTAAACCGGATATTGTCCTTTTTTCCAGCTTGTCACCAAAAATGGCCAAACAATTCTTTTCCTGTAATTGGGTTCCTTCCCGGGTTACGGAAGCACAGCTGGCTGGTTGTGTTGCAACGGGCACTTTAGCAAGTAAGAACACTATCCATTGGCGAGTCCCCGGCCTAGAATCTCCTCTTGAACCCCAAGACGGAGAAGTTATTGTATTTGTTGATCACCTAAGCCGAGGCTTCACTCCTCCCGGATCAAAATTCTTCCGTGACGTGCTTGCTGCCTTTCAAATCCATCCCCAAGATATCGACCCAAACTCCATATCCAATATTTGTGACTGGCAAGTATTCTGTGAAGCATACCTGCAAGAGGAACCTACCGTTGATCTGTTCCGGGATTTCTTTTATCTAAACCGCCGCACTGAGTTTACGGACGGCCCCAATACTGAACTAGGCGGGGTTTCAATTCAAAAGAGGAGAGATGTTGATTTCCCTCATGCCAAGCTCCATAGTCATCCTAAGGACTGGAATCAGACTTGGTTCTACTGCCGCAACACAGCTCCAGTCAATGAAAATCCCTTGCCGGGTTACCGTCCACACCGGCTTACCCAAACTCATCCCTTTCCTCAGCGGTTGACGGCCCAAGAGCGAGCAAAATATGCCCCTCAACTAGCCAAGCTCAGAGCATTTATTGCAAATGGGCTGACAGGCGTGGATTTTGTCCGATGTTGGGTTTCATGGAGCATTTTACCTTTAAGTCGGCGGCCCGGTTTAATGTGTGAGTACACAGGGGATCTGAAAGACCCGCAACGCCATATTGACATCCAGCTGACTGATGATGAAGTCACTGAAGCTGTTAAAAAGATGCTTAATGAGCCAATAGATGTCTGCAGCAAAACCGGGCTCAGTCCTTTCTATGCTGCCAATAAACCGCAAAGGTATAATCTATCGTATTTCTGCCTTTATCCCTCCTTTGTTAAATTTCTCCTTTGATGACTTACTATTTGTCTATACAGGCCGATGATCCATATTGGAAGAGAAAATCACAAGATAAATTGATAAAGAATCCTCGGATTAAGGTCAAGGCTTCAAAAAAGCCTGCAAAAAGAAGGAACGTTGAACCGTCCGAGTCTATTATTGATGATGATCCGGATTCAGAGGTAGAACTTGACTCTCTCAGTTCACTTTTATACACCTTATTGACAATGATCATTCTCAGGATGAAGCGGAAGCCAGCCATGCTGATGAGGTAACTATTCTTTCATCTGATTCTCATCCTGTGCCAGTAACAAGAATCCGCCGAGCCATTCGGAAAGTAAAATTTTCATGCCCTCTTTCTTATGTGGACCCGCACTTTCTTTTAAAGACACAGCAGCATGAAGCTCGCCGCACAACTCGACATAGCGGCCAAGTGGTGTCCTCCTCCGGTTTACCAAATTCGCCGGTTCGCAAACGCCGCCAAGAGGTTGCTTATGCTTCTAATATCCTTTACCCTAAAAAGGGTTACATCCGATATCCTCTTAATCCATCTGACTCAAATTATCAGGGAACTTCCCATTCATCTTCCGGTGAGTCGTCAGCGACACAACTTCCTCCTCTGAAAACCATCCCTGGGTAATCATAATATACTCTTAACTCTTTGGTCTTGTATTATTTTATCATATTGATCTTCGTGTCTGTTCTCTTTCAGCGCTAAAGCCAGACCAAGCAAGAAGGCTAAATTGAACAAGCCAACCGACCATGAACCGGCTACCGAGCCGGAGAAAACCCCAGAGGCTATTGACCCGGAGGCTGACACTGTTACTGATAATCCGGAACCTCAAGCAACTGATACACTTGTTGAACCGGTAGAAAATAATCCGCCAAGCCAGTCAGCTGATCCACTTAGTCCAACTGTTGATCCGCCGAGCCCGGCTAAAGAATCCGATAAACCGCCAAGTCCTGCCAAAACTACAGACGACGATGTTGTCGTAACTGGCCTTGGTTTCAGCTCCCCTGGTCGTCCTATCGCTTTATCAAAGCATAGCGCCAAAGAAATTTCTGCTATGGATAAAGGGAAATGGAAATCAGAGCTATCCAACTATTCCAACCTCAGCGCTCAAGAGCTACATTCTGGTTTTTTAAACTGCCTGTATACAAACCGCGACTTTGAAGCCGGTTTAGTAGGCCGGATGAAGGAGCGGTATGAGGTAAATGTCACTTTCCCTTTGCATAAATATTCCAATAGTCCTTTTGTTAAAACTGGTCCAATATATCAACTCTAGTAGCCCCCAAGGGCCGGTTCATAACATTGGTTTGAACCGGGTCTTGAATCGATATTTGCATTTTGCTGGTGTAGCCCCCATGAACCGGCTTATATCTTTTAGAATGAACCGGTACATCCTATTAATCTCACCACTTATAATGATGACCATCCATCTGAATCTGAATGAATACACATTAGCCCCCAAGTATCAAGTAGATAACTTGTTATGCGCTTGAGACTTTACATGAATAGCTGATAAGAAGCAATCCGCATTAGCCCCCAAGTGTCAAGTAGATAACTTGTTATGTGCTTGAGACTTTAAATGAATAGCTGACAAGAAGCAATCCGCATTAGCCCCCAAGTGTCAAGTAGATAACTTGTTATGTGCTTGAGACTTTAAATGAATAGCTGACAAGAAGCAATCCGCATTAGCCCCCAAGTGTCAAGTAGATAACTTGTTAAGCGCTTGAGACTTTAGATGTTGTAATTTATTATCTGTATGTTGCAGACTGAATTGTCCAAAAAAGACTCCGAAATCACTGATCTCCAAGGGAATATTAAGTCTTAGCAAGATGAAACTTGCAAAGTCAAGAGCACGTTGACCACCGCTTTAACAACCATGGAGCAGCTGAAAGAATCCTTCAAAGGCGAACGGGCAGATTGGGAAACTGAAAAAGCCACCTTGTTAAAATGGGCAGAAGATGCAGAAAACGCCCTTAAACCGGCAACAGAGGAACTGAGCAGCCTGAAGCGGCAGATTGATGCTATGACCTCTGCCATCTTTGGTAACAACCTCTTCACCAATCTGTAACAACACCAACTATAAAAACTTCTGGTTTAATAACAATTGGATCCTTTTGCAGGTAGTCGTGTTACTCATCTTGGCACAGATATGCGCAAAAGATTGAAGGCCGTCTATTCTTTGGCAGAGCAGCTTTATACCGGCGCGCAACGGGCCATCTGCACAGCTTCCAATAACCATCCGCCACCGTCGCTAATCAAGGAAACACTGGAAAAATTGTCTATGATGCCTGCCCGGATTGTGGAATTGAAGAAATCCACTGCTAGGTCTGGTGCCCTTACTGCACTGACGCGCGCCAAAGCCTGGATCTCTGACCTTCATCCGGAAGACATTGGTAACGGTTACCCGAGTCAAAAAGAGGACGGTTCGGAATTCAGCAATGATGATCTCCGGGCTATCACGAGAGAGATGCGACCACTGGCAAGTAAATTGGCTAAAGATACTAATTTGTCAATTTATCAGAATGCATATGATTCCAGCGGCAAGCGAATAAGTGCTCCAACTTATGATGTGGAAAATCTGATCCCGCCGATCCGTAAGTACACTTACGCTCCTGATGTTGAACCGTCTGATCTGATACACGACGAAGCTGTCTTTCAAGCCTTAACAGGGATTGATTGGACAACTATTAACTTCTAGCCATTGGGTGGAGAGAAGGAGGATGAACCGGCGCAGGAAGATCCGCAACCTTCACATCAACCTGAAGCAGAATCATAATCCGGAACTCGGTTTAATTTGTTCCTTTTGTTATCCTTGAAAAACAATCAATCTTTTGGGAAATCAGAATGCCTTGTAATAGGCTAGCTTGAACAACTGATCTGATATGCCATCGTGCATACTTGTCGCACACTATTTTTAATCCGTCATGCTATATTTGCTGATGATCATTATCGGTTTATACCAGCCTGTTTCTGCATAAAACAAAGTAAAGACTGTCCTGGCGGTTTACCGCCGGACGGGTCATAATGCCCAATATATAGCCAAGATTGATAACCATAGCTTTAAATAATGAAATATGAAACATATCATACCTGTGATATTGAATCACCTTGTTGGTTTACCAACATTTTTGTAATAAGGGTGATAACCCAAATATTGAGTATTGATAACTCAAACCATATTATGCTCGTAAAAAACAAGCGATGCCGGGTTATGATAAACACCGGATGATCATCCTGGCAACTTATAGTTAACTCCAGGCTGGGTTAAATAACACCGGTTTATATGGATGACTTACAATCAGGCCAGGCCATTGGACGCCGGTTTAGCTCAAAACTTTAACAAAGGAGAAAAACAAAATTGACCAATAAAAAACCAGAGAATAAAGAAAAACTTGTAGTCGAGGCTTTTCAAGGGCTGCCAGGCCAATGAGTTAAACCGTTTTACAAAGCCTTTTAAGATGGTCCTCCGTCTTTAACCAATCGCCAGTCTATCATTGACAAGTTCAGGGTCATATGCGATTGACTTGTCAAGTTGGCGGGTCATACCAGGCTTACCTGGGCGGAGTGACTTACTTAATGAAGGCAGGTTAACCCGGGGTGCCTATGTTTGAGTTGTTCTTGACAAGACTCTTTGGCCCCCATGTAATGGCATTGCGCCAGCCAAAAGGTGTAGCTATGGTTTGTACACAACCAAGCCCCCCAGTGACTTACTGTCGTGGCTTTTGAGCCAGCCAAGTGGTGTAGCTGTGGTTTGAATACAACCAAGCCCCCAAGTGACTTTTCTTTCGTGGCCTTGAGCCAGCCAAGAGGTGTAGCGATGGTTCAAACATGACCAAGCCCCCAAGTGACTTTCTTTCATGGCCTTGAGCCAGCCAAGAGGTGTAGCTATGGTTCGAATACGACCAAGCCCCCAAGTGTATATTGAATAGATAGCTGTAAAGCTGAATCAAAGGGTAAACCGGATGTCGCTTCACAAACAGAATCCTCCGTGTAACCACTCATGATATGAGAAAAACAACAGATACCCCACTTTAGCTGGGGCTCAAGTTTATTGCATTGATCATAATATATACATCGTCAAAATATGTACATGACAGGAGCCTATGGCTCAGGTGTAGTACGGTCGTAGATGAGCTATGTTCCACGGCCGGATCGTCTCCTCCTCTGACTTGCGTGAGTCTTTATGCTCTCGAACATCAATGAGGTAATATGATCCGTTGTTCAGATTCTTGCTGACCACAAAGGGCCCTTCCCAAGGCGGGGACAACTTGTGCATATCGGTCTGATCTTGGATAAGCCGGAGCACTAGATCGCCTTCTTGAAAAGTTCTGGTTTTAACCCGGCGACTGTAATAACGCCGCAGGTCTTGCTGATAAATCGCCGAGCGAGCCGCCGCTACGTCCCGTTTCTCATCCAACAGGTCCAACGCATCCTGGCGTGCTCTTTCATTATCTGCTTCAACATAAGCTGCCACTCGAGGTGAGTCATGACGAATATCACTTCGAAGGACAGCTTCCACTCCATAAACCATGAAGAAGGGTGTATAACCTGTAGATCTATTGGGGGTGGTGTTAATGCTCCATAAAATGGAAGGCAACTCCTCAACCCAACAACCCGGTGTCCTCTGCAAAGGAACCATAAGCCGGGGCTTGATCCCCTTCAAGATTTCCTGATTAGCTCTCTCCGCTTGACCATTAGACTGGGGGTGGGCCACTGAAGAGATATCAAGACGGATGTGCTCTCTTTGACAGAACTCCTCCATAGCACCCTTGGAAAGATTCGTGCCATTGTCTGTTATAATGCTGTGTGGATAACCAAAACGGAATATCACCTTCTTCATAAATTGAACCGCTGTGGCTACATCACATTTGCTAACTGGCTCTGCCTCCACCCACTTGGTAAATTTATCAACCGCCACCAAGAGGTGGGTCTTCTTATCCTTAGACCTCTTAAATGGTCCAACCATGTCAAGCCCCCAGGTTGCAAACGGCCAGGTAATTGGAATCATCCTCAACTCCTGAGCCGGAACATGAGCTCGGCGTGCAAACTTCTGACAGCCATCACACCTTTTGACCAAGTCCTCCGCATCAGCATGAGCTGTCAGCCAATAGAAACCGTGACGAAAAGCCTTAGCCACCAAGGACTTTGAACCGGCGTGATGACCACAATCACCTTCGTGTATTTCGCGCAAAATTTCACAACCTTCTTCTGGAGAAACACAACGTTGAAAAACCCCTGAAACACTGCAATGATGTTGCTCGCCATTGACAATAGTCATGGACTTGGAACGCCGGATTATCTGCCTGGCCAGAGCTTCATCCTCTGGTAACTCACCCCGGTTCATATACGCCAGATACGGGATCGTCCAATCCGGGGTGACATGTAGCGCCGCCACCAACTGAGCCTCTGGATCAGGAATAGCTAAGTCCTCCTCTGTGGGTAGCTTGACCGACGGGTTTATGCAAAACATCAAGAAAAACATTGGGAGCCCAGCCGGCTTAAAGCATCCGCCGCTTCATTCTTTCGCCGGTCTACATGATCAACCTGATAACCCTTAAAATGACCTGCAATAACATCCACCTCTCGACGATACACTGCCATGAGGGGGTCCTTGGAATCCCAAGTGCCAGACACTTGTTGAACCACTAGGTCTGAGTCACCAAAACATTTAACCCGGCTCAGATTCATCTCCTTAGCCATCCGAAGACCATGGAGCAGGGCCTCGTACTCAGCTGCATTATTAGTACAAGGAAACATCAAGCGGAGAACCTAACAAAATTTGTCACCTCGAGGGGAAGTAAGAACCACTCCAGCCCCCGAGCCCTCCAATTGCCTGGATCCGTCGAAATGAATTGTCCAGTATGTGTTATCCGGTCTATCCTCCGGCACCTGCAACTCTGTCCAGTCATTGATGAAGTCCACGAGTGCTTGAGACTTGACGGCCGTGCGAGGCATATATTTTAATCCGTGAGGCCCAAGCTCAATAGCCCACTTAGCAACCCGGCCAGTCGCTTCTCTGTTCTGGATGATATCTCCCAAAGGAGCAGAACTGACCACAGTAATGGGGTGGCCGTGAAAGTATTGCTTCAGCTTCCGGCTCGCCATAAAAACCCCATACACAAGCTTCTGCCAATGTGGATATCTCTGTTTTGACTCAATGAGCACCTCACTGATATAATAAACCGGCCGTTGAACCGGATACTCCTTTCCTGCCTCCTTGCGCTCCACCACAATAGCCACGCTGACAGCCCGAGCATTAGCAGCCACGTATAACAACAAGGGTTCCTTGTCAATGGGAGCAGCAAGAACAGGTGGTTCGGCAAGCTGCCGCTTTAGAGCCTCAAACGCTTCATTAGCCGCATCACTCCAGACAAAGTTGTCCGTTTTCTTCAGCATTTGATATAAAGGGATGGCCTTCTCCCTGAGACGACTTATAAACCGGCTCAATGCTGCAATCCGGCCTGCCAGTCGCTGAACATCATTGATGCATTTCGGTTTAGCCAGTGAAGTAATGGCCTTGATCTTCTCCGGAGTAGCTTCAATGCCCCTGTTAGACACCAGAAAACCCAAAAGCTTGCCTGCCGGCACACCAAAAACACACTTGGCCGGGTTGAGCATCATCTTATAAACCCGGGGGTTACCAAAGGTCTCCTTTAAATCATCTATTAATGTTTCCTCTTTCCTGGACTTCACCACAATATCATCCACATAAGCATGAACGTTGCGCCCAATCTGGTCATGAAGACAATTCTGAACACAACGCTGATAAGTTGCCTGGGCACTCTTGAGCCCAAAGGGCATAGGCACATAGCAGAAGGCCCCAAAGGGAGTTATAAAAGTTGTCTTCTCCTGGTCCTTAACTGCCATCTTGATCTGATGATAACCTGAATAAGCATCCAGAAAGCTCAAACGCTCACAACCTACTGTAGCATCAATGATTTGATTGATACGGGGGAGGGCAAAAGGATCAGCTGGACATGCTTTGTTCAAGTCCGCGTAATCCACACACATACTCCAGGTGCCATTCTTCTTAAGTACCAGCACCGGATTAGCCAACCACTCCAGATGAAAAACTTCAACAATGAACCCTGCCGCCAAGAGCCGGGCTACCTCCTCACCAATGGCCTTGCGCCTCTCTTCATTGAACCGGTGAAGGAATTGTCGGACCGGTTTAAACTTGGGATCAATATTAAGGGTGTGCTCAGCGAGTTCTCTCGGTACACCTGGCATGTCAGAAGGCTTCCATGCAAAGATATCTCGATTCTCACGGATGAACTCGATGAGCACGCTTTCCTATTTCGGATCCAGATTTGCACTGATGATGAACTGTTTGGATGAATCGCCGGGCACAAAATCAACCGTCTTAGTCTCATCAGCCGATTTAAACTTCAAGGCCGGATCATGCTCTGTGGTTAGCTTCTTCAAAGAAGTCATATCCGCCGGATCAACGTTGTCCTTATAAAACTTCAACTCCTCTGTTGCACAAACCGACTCAGCATAGGCCGCATCACCTTCCTCACACTCCAAAGCAATCTTGCGGCTTCCATGTACTGTGATAGTCCCTTTATGACCCGGCATCTTAAGCTGCAGATAGACATAACAGGGTCATGCCATGAACTTAGCATAAGTCGGCCGTCCAAACAGGGCATGATACGGGCTTTGGATTTTCACCACTTCGAAAGTCAATGTCTCTGTTCTTGAGTCATACTCATCTCCAAACGCGACGTCTAGAGCTATTTTACCAACCAGATAAGCTGATTTGCCAGGCACCACAACATGGAAAACAGTGTTCGACAGTTTAAGATTCTTATCTGTCAACCCCATACGATGAAAGGTGTCATAATATAAGATGTTGATACTGCTGCCTCCATCCATGAGCACCTTAGTGAACTTGTAACCTCCAACCTGAGGCGCCACCACCAACACCAAATGACCTGGATTGTCAACCCGGGGCGGGTGATCCTCTCGGCTCTAGACGATAGGCTGCTCAGACCATCGCAAATAGTGAGGTACTGCCGGCTCAACCGAGTTCACCGCTCGTTTATGAAGCTTCTGATCGCGTTTGCATAAGCTGGTGGTGAAAATGTGGTACTGTCCACTGTTCAACTGCTTTGGGTGATTTTGGTATCCTGACTGTTGCTGCTACTGTCCCTGTTGGTTATAACCACTCTGGTTGCTCTGGTTGCCTTGATTGCCTTGTCCACCCTGGTTGCTTTGGAATCACGGACCGGAGTTGCCTCCTCCATAACCCGGCCCATAGGACCCGGACCCTGAACTACCGAATGATCCATGATCATTCCGGAAGAAATCTGAATTTTTGAATTCTCACATGATATAACAATCCTTCCAAAGGTGCGTGGCCGGTTTGTCCTGCAATGAATGCTTCGGGCAGGGCTGGTTCAACAGGAAATTCAGGCGTTCCGGATTAGGACTGGGCTCTGCCCTTCTTGAGGGCGGCTTTCCTTTACGACGCTGACCATTGCTCTGTGTGTTGGTGTTAGCCACAAAATCTGAATTATGATCTGCTTTCCGCTTACCATTATTATTGTGGCCCGTCGGATTATGGTTCGACGGATTATGCGTCTGCCCCTTGGCGTTGCCGCTCTTCTTTCCCTTCCCTGTCTTATCGTCGTCAGACTCGGGGTCCTTGGTACCATCAGAATTAGCATACTTAACCAGAGCAGCCATAAGTGTTCCCATGTCATTGCAGTGACGCTTGAGCCGTCCCAACTTCAACTTTAAAGGCTGAAACCGACAATTACCCTCTAATGTTATAACCGCCGAGTCGGCATTGATGCGATCTGAAGAATGTAAGATCTCTGAAACCGGGCGCACCCAACGGGTTGTTGACTCGCCTTCACCCTGGACGCAGGCGGCTAAGTCCATAATTGACATAGGCTATTTGCACGTGTCTTTGAAGTTTGCTATAAACCGGGCTTTTAGCTCAGCCCATGACCCAACGGAATTAACTGGTAAGCTTTTCAACCACGTGCGAGTTGTTCCATCCAACATCATAGCAAAATACTTCACGCAGGCCGCTTCATCCACATCTAACATCTCCATAGCCATCTCATAACTCTCGATCCATGACTTGGGAGGCAAATCAGCGGTGTAATTAGGCACCTTACGGGGGCCCTTGAAATCCTTGGGCAGCCGTACATTGCGCAAAGCCGGGACGAGGCATGGCACCCCCCAAGAGCTGAAAGTAAGGCCTTGCTCTACGGAAACCACCGGACGAACCGGAGTGAGCTGACGGTCCTACGCAGCTAACTCGGCTTCACGACGTGCTCCGTTGTTCACCACATCCTGAGCATGTGCCCCACCACGCGCCGGATTAGGCCCTCGAGGAGCGTCTCGGTTCCGCACACTGCTTGACACAGCCGGTTCATCAATGTGCCTGCTATAACTCCGGCTCGGGTGTGGGGTTGAATGAATTCTGTCTCGGCTGTATGAATAAGCCTGCTGCTGCATCATAGCCGTCTGAAGAAGATCCATAGCACGCCGCGTCTCAACCACCGCTGGGGATTCACCCTCCATTGGGATAGCGGCTAATCGTGATGCGGCCACGATCATATTATCCAAAGGGGTGGAGAAGTGACCCAGCGGTGCCGGTACAATCTGCAGCGTGTTATGGGTCCGTCGAGGGGGATCCGTTACCCGTGGCTGATCCGGTGCTCCGGTCCTCGGTGCCTCAATCCGGTTTACCGCTGCCGGATTACTGGTTCCTGCTCCTGGCGTTCCGAAGAGATTCATTGCCTCATAAACCGGTGGTAGTCGTGACTGATGCCTTCTCCTTAACACGTCGTTTGAAGCGTTCTGATCCAACAGGAGTCGATGATTTTCCGCCTGAATCCGCTGTGCTTGTGCCTCTAAAGCGACCCGCTCCTCAGCCATCCTGGTTTCTTCAGCCACTAAGTCCTCCTTAGCTTGAGTTATCCGATCCTGCAGCTTAGCCACCTCCGCATTATGCTGATCTTGCGTATCGGTGGTAACTTGTGTGGTCAGTAAGGTCGTCCAGGCCTCCAATAAATCAGACAAGATTTGGGCCGGGCGGCGTGCGGGGCCTCTCGCCCCAGCTGCCGATCCAAAAATTATTGCTGCCGCGGTTGAAGATTGCAACGTGGGCTGAGTTCCAGCCATGAAGATCGCAACCCGGTTTGCCGGTTCAAAGGGGTCCGGAATACTGTTGCCATCGGAATAACCCCCAAACTGGCCATCTTGCAGTTGGTACAGTGACTCGGTCTCCCAGGTGGATGACTCGTCATCTGAGTGGACGACGGTCTCGCCATCGGACGCCGGTTCAAGTTCCGCACCATTGATGAAGCCTACGAATGCACGCTTCACGGCAGGCTGAACCCGGGCAGGGCTCGCACGCTGAGCCGTCTCGACGAGGTCGGTGCAGATGTCCGGCTCAGGGCCCGGTTCGCTGATCTTGCTGATGAAGACGTGAATTCCTCCAAAGGGGACCCGGTACCCGTACTCGATTGAGCCGGCCTCGGGGCCCCAGCCTGCATCGTCGATGTAGAGCTTGCCGCGACGACTCTTGGTCATCCGGCCCACGGCGTATCCCTGGAGCCCTTCGAAATTACCCTTCAAGAACTCGAAAGCATCGCGCGATAGACCCACGGTGGGCGCCAACTGTCGTGGAATTGTCACGGCAGATGTCCTAGCGAAAGGACTTAGTCGTGGAGCCATCGCAACGGGTTAGCTTAAAGGGGTTAAACCGGACAAGGGACACAGGAGTTTTATACTAGTTCGGCCCCTTACGATGAAGGTAAAAGCCTACGTCTAGTTGTGATGGAATTGCTGGGGTTTCGATGATCAGGGAGCAAATATGCTTTGCCTGAGTCTCGAGTTGTTATCTGTCCTCCTTGAACCGCCGCCGGGTCGTGCCTTTATATACACAGGTCGACGCCCGCCGGCTTACAGAGTCCCGATGTCGGTTTATACACATACCGGCTCGGTCTCTACTTTGTCATATCTTATAATACAAGCTATGTACCATATGGCGGTTTATAACTACAGGCCTTAATCTACCTTTGGGCCTCGGGCCTTCGAGCCTCTATAGTAAGCCGCTTTATTCCCTGTCTTCATGGGCTTTCAAGCATAAACAATCCATTATAGGGATAACCCGGCTTCCTTGGCCGGTTTACACCTAGTAGTAATATCCCCAACAGGTAGGGAAACATGCTACTGTTGTGGGCGAAACGGTAATCGCTGCCTCTTCTCGCCTTGAACTTTGTTTTCTACAGGCAACATAGAATAACAGGAGTGTCGGGCTGAAATTTGAAACTGTTCAGGGTTCATTTGGCCATTGTATATATATTACTAATTACTAAGTTTTCTATGCATTTAATGTAGTCCATAATTCAAATTTGAACTACAACCACATGCTCCAGTGAAGCTAAATGGGTGGGAAATCGTACATGTGTCATTGGGTGCATGTTTAGGTCTCGTTTAAGGAATGAGAATGAATTACAAACTTGTCGTCGTCCTGAAATAATGAGAATCTCGGTTATTAAATCCCAGTAAATCAAAAGGTCACCCAAAAAACATGAAACTTGGCATGGTTTCATGACATGGCACATATATGTCGTGGTAAAAAATCGTCCAGTTTGAGAAGAGGCGCACACATTAGTAGCCAACGAAGTCCTTTTTGAAACAAAAAGCTGACACGTTAATATCGCAAACGGTTGTATTATATTTACCGTGTCAAAATTTAACCATACTCGGTGGCGTGCGTGCAGCTGTTTGATTAGACGGGATGAGCGCGAGAAGTCCGTTGTGTGCAGGCTCGACGGGACGCATGCGAGCAGTCCGCCGTGCAGGCTCGACGGGACGCGTGCATCATGTCCACCTCGCAGGCTCGACAGGACACGTGCGAGCAGCAAGGCCGCCCATGCTCACCGGGAAGCGAGCTCTTTGACCAACATGTACCAGCCGCCGCACGCCTCGCTCACAACTTCTCCATTAATGGGTTAATTAAAGCACCTGGATGGAGGGTGTTTGCTTGTGATCCCATGGCAGCATTTTCTTTGTTCGTGTTTTCAACTCGTATTCCGCCCTAATTTAAATTGCCACATAGGGCAACGGATAATACGACCACAAATAAAATGGCAACGGATAATATGATGACAAATTTACAATGGCGCAGATAATAATTGTCTTACATATTCCGAATAATTTAAAATGCCACATGCGGCAAAGCCCGTAAGACACGGGGGCAAGAGAAGAAGGAAATTGCAGACAACGATCTGGGTCGCTACTGTCTCTACTCGTCGATGGATCGCCGGGCGGCGAAATCCTCCTGCTCCTTCTTCAATTCCTCACGACTTTGCTTGAAAGCAGCCACGGATTCCTCCACCTTGTGCTCATGCTCGATCCGGAGCTTCCTCAAGCCACCCATCAGTTCCTCGACAATCGCTTTCAGCGTCATCTCCGAGGCACTGCTCTGCTCATGCAGCATCTTCCAGCCGGCGATCTCCTCCTCCTTCTCGGCGACCAACTTGAGGAGCTTCACATTGTCACCCATGAGTTGCTCGACGAGGCCGGTCGCCTTGTCAACCGAGGCATCGCTGATCTTGAGCAGCTTCATCAAGCCGTCGACCAGCTCCTGCTGCATAGTGACGCCAGCGAGAATGTCGTCGTCGGCGGCGAAGGACTTCAGGAACGTCGGCTCGTCGCGATGGCCACGCCGCGAATGCACTTGTGAGAGCCCTCGCGTTCCCGTGAGAGCTCGTTCGAGGGCTCCGCGACGTGCCGGGACATCTCTGCTGCGGCTGTGGCTTCGGGGCGGGACCTCTCTAGTGCTTTTGCGGCCTTGGTCTTTGCTGCCTGGTTATATGTCCACCCTAAACTCATCCTACCGGTCATGGCGGAACGACTTGACAGAAAAAACCAATTTTTTGGGTGATGAGAGGAACCGTGAAGTAATTTTCGAGTGGGTGGTTTTTATAGCCCGGTGCTAAGTGTGAACACATATTAGTTTGATAGTTGTGAACAGATTTGCAATACTTATTGCGTTGTAATCAGCAATGTGACAAGAAACAAGGTCAAAATTTATTGATGGCAGAAGGTTGACCACGTGGTTGCTCGCCGTTGAGGTAGCCGCGGCGCGCTCCGCTCCGGCGTCCCTGCGCGCGCTCTGCTCGTTGTTGAGGCAAAGTTACAATGGCAACTGTTAATAATTCTTAGTAATTGTCTTACATATTCAGGATAATTTAAAATGCCAAATGCGGCAAGGCCCAGAACACTCACGACCTACATATGCATACAAATATAATAAAATATAAGCTAAAAGGCTGAGCTGGCGGCCTTCCGACGATGGTCTTCTCGGACTCCATGATCAACATAGCACTCATGCGGCCGTTCACTCCAAGTGTCCCGACCCGCCTCCGACTACGGAGCTGCTGGTGCTGGGAGGCTCTTGGGGCTGCTGGGCCTTTTCCAGAAGAGCTTGAGAGCATGCAATCACGCGCATGACAACTCCGCGGAACCGCTCCATTTCCATGTCTCTGGCCTGGTAGCAAATTCCGTCGATCACCTACATCCTCAAGATATCACGTTGGCGATGTTCTACTTCGTCGGGGACGTCAACTCCGCCAAGGATGCGCTCGAGCCTGGCCACCACATCATCGGGATCGAGGTTGACACGGCCGTCGCGGGCAATGATGAAGTCATAGGCTACCTTTGTCTTGACTGAATCGCAGAGGTCCTCTGCCCATTCCTTGCGGGGCATCAGGCTCTCGATGAGCACTGGTGACGACGGCTCTTCGGGTTGGTCGTCGATCATGCCGCCGAGCAGCTCTAGATCTTTTGCATGGTGGATGGCAAACTGCTCATCACACCTCCTCTACAATATGTCGATTGTGGATTGTGACGCCGATATCGCTATCGATGGGCCATGGTGCCTGCACCGGCCGATGAAGCTCTTGCTCCCCGACCTGCTCCGGCTCGTTCTCCTCGCCGAAGATGTAACGCGGGTAGGCGTCGACGCTGAAGCTTTGGTCGTTGCCTGGCATCCTTGGAATAACTAATGGTAGATGGGTGAGGACTAGATCTTCGCAGAGTGTCGCGGCAGTGCGTTGCCGCCTGGGTTATATGTAGCAAGCCGTTAGCTGGTGGCGGGAAACCGATGAGGGAATAGGCGTGGATTTTACAATTCACCCATGTGGAGCGCGGGAAGCATTCGCTGGAGCGCGGGAAGACTAAGTGGAGCACACACACAACCCGAATACCGTATCCGGTGCCACGTGTTATTTATCACACAAGTGTTAACATAAGGAAACGTATGTGTAACTTACTAATCATCACACACGAGTACTCGTAGACGCATCGTGTGCGATACTACTAGCCACCGCAAGCAACTAGTTTGCATTTTTCAAAGTTTTTTGTACACAGAGAATCGCACACGAACTAACTGTATTAACCGTCTGTGTTGTAATTTCTCATCGCAAACAGTTCATCCGAGTCGGCTGTTTGCCACGTATCACACACATCTTGTTAAGTTGAACCGTTTCTGTTGCGTTCGCTAATTGAAAACAGTTCATCCGAGTGAACCGTATGCCCTATATCACACACACCTTGATCTGGCTAACCGTTTATGCTGCACTCCCTAATAACAAACGGTTCATCGGAGCAAACTGTATGCCATACATCGCACACACATTAATATGGCTGCCCGTTTCTGTTATTCTGCCTCATCGCAAACAGTTCGAACGGGTTAACCGTTTGGCCTGAATCGCACACGCAACTAAAATCTGAACCGTGTTTGATGGCTCCGCCATCGCAAACGTTTTGCACCATTTTGACGGTTTTTTTACATCCCCATTTGTGATTAATGCATCGCACACAGTTTCATCAAAGGGTCTCTGATCGTAGTGTCGCGTTAGTAGCATCCTGCAGTAGTGGGTGGCTGGCGGGTGTCTGTTTCTCCAACTTTAGTTGAATCGAATTTGACTACGGCCTGTTGAAGGTTAAAACAGCACACTTGACGAAAAATCGTTGTGATTTTGATGCGTAGGTAAGAACGGTTCTTGCTAGAAGCCTGTAGCAGCCATGTAAAACTTACAACAACAAAGTAGAGGACGTCTAACTTGTTTTTTGCAGGGCATGTTGTTATGTGTTATGGTCAAGACGTGATGAGATATAAGTTGTTGTATGAGATGATCATGTTTTGTAAAAGTTATCGGCAACTGGCAGGAGCCTTATGGTTGTCGCTTTATTGTATGAAATGCAATCGCCATGTAATTGCTTTACTTTATCACTATGCGGTAGCGATAGTCATAGAAGCAATAGTTGGCGTGACGACAACGACGCTGCGATGGAGATCAAGGTGTCAAGCCGGTGACGATGGAGATCATGATGGTGCTTTGGAGATGGAGATCAAAGGCACAAGTTGATGATGGCCATATCATGTCACATATTTTGATTGCATGTGATGTTTATCTTTTATGCATCTTATTTTGCTTAGTACGGCGGTAGCATTATAAGATGATACCTCACTAAAATTTCAAGGTATAAGTGTTCTCCATGAGTATACACCGTTGCGAAAGTTCTTCGTGCTGAGACACCACGTGATGATCGGGTGTGATAAGCTCTACGTTCACATACAACGGGTGCAAGACAGTTTTGCACATGCGAAATACTCGGGTTAAACTTGACGAGCCTAGTGTTGGGTAACGTAGCAGAAATTCAAAATTTTCTACGCATCACCAAGATCAATCTATGGAGTTTACTAGCAACGAGAGGGAAGGAGAGTGCATCTACATACCATTGTAGATCGCGATGCGGAAGCGTTGCAAGAACGCAGATGAGGGAGTCGTACTCGTAGCGATTCAGATCGCAGTTGATTCCGATCTAAGCACCGAAGAACGGTGCCTCCGCGTTCAACACACGTGCAGCCTGGTGACGTCTCCCACGCCTTGATCCAGCAAGGAGAGAGGGAGAGGTTGGGGAAGACTCCATCCAGCAGCAACACAACGGCATGGTGGTGGTGGAGGAGCGTGGCAATCCCGCAGGGCTTCGCCAAGCACCGCGGGAGAGGAGGAGGAGGAAGAGGGGTAGGGCTACGCCAAAAAGGAGACGTTCTCATGTCTTTAGATGACTCGAGGGATCGGAACACTGAGCATATGCAGATATGGCCTCGGAACACTGAGATCGAAAGGTCGAACGTGAATCATATAGTAGATATGATCAACATAGAGATGTTCACCATTGAAAACTACTCCATCTCACGTGATGACCGGACATGGTTTAGTTGATATGGATCACGTGATCATTTAGATGACTCGAGGGATGTCTATCTAAGTGGGAGTTCTTAGGTACTATGATTAATTGAACTTAATTTATCATGAACTTAGTCCTGATAGTATTTGCAAATTATGTTGTAGATCAACAGCTCGCGTTGTAGCTCCCCTATGTTTTTGATATGTTCCTAGAGAAAACTAAGTTGAAATATGATAGTAGCAATTATGCGGACTGGGTCCGTGATCTGAGGATTATCCTCGTTGCTGCACAGAAGAATTATGTCCTTGATGCACCGCTAGGTGACGGACCTATTGCAGGAGCAGATGCAGATGTTATGAACGTTTGGCAAGCTCGGTATGATGACTACTTGATAGTTTAGTGTGCCATGCTTTACGGCTTAGAACCAGGACTTCGAAAATGTTTTGAACGCCACGGAGCATATAAGATGTTCCAAGATCTGAAATTGGTATTTCAGACTCATGCCCGAGTCGAGAGGTATGAGACCTCTGACAAGTACTTTTCCTACAAGATGGAGGAGAATAGCTCAACCGGTGAGCATGTGCTCAGAATGTCTGAGTACTACAATCGCCTGAATCAAGTGGGAGTTAATCTTCCAGATAAGATAGTGATTGACAGAGTTCTCTAGTCACTATCACCAAGTTACTGGAACTTCGTGATGAACTATAATATGCAAGGGATGACGAAACGATTCTCGAGCTCTTCGCGATGCTAAAATTGGCGAAGGTAGGAATCAAGAAAAAGCATCAAGTGTTGATGGTTAACAAGACCACTAGTTTCAAGAAAAGGGGCAAAGGAAAAGAAAGGGAACTTCAAGAAAGAATGGCAAGCAAGTTGCCACTCCCGTGAAGAAACCCAAAGCTAAACCTAAGCCTGAAACTGAGTGCTTCTAGTGCAAAGGGTACCACAACCACTTGACTCAACTGGGAGTTAATCTTCCTGATGATAGTGTCATTGACAGAGTTCTTCAATCACTGCCACCAAGGTACAAAAGCTTCGTGATGAACTATAATATGCAAGGGATGGATAAGACAGTTCCCGAGCTCTTCGCAATGCTAAAGGCTGCAGAGGTAGAAATCAAAAAGGAGCATCAAGTGTTGATGGTCAACAAGACACTAGTTTCAAGAAAAAAGTTAAAGGGAAGAAGGGGAACTTCAAGAAGAACGGCAAGCAAGTTGCTGCTCAAGTGAAGAAACACAAGTCTGGACCTAAGCCTGAGACTGAGTGCTTCTACTGCAAAGGGACTGGTCACAGGAAGTGGAACTGCCCCAAGTATTTGGCGGATAAAAGGGATGGCAAAGTGAAAGGTATCTTTGATATACATGTTATTGATGTGTACCTTACTAATGCTCGTAGTAGCGCCTGTGTATTTGATACTGGTTCTGTTGCTCATATTTGCAACCCAAAACAGGGGCTATGGATTAAACGGAGATTGGCTAAGGACGAGGTGATGATGCGCGTCGGAAATGGTTCCAAGGTTGATGTGATCGCCCTCAACACGCTACCTCTACATATACCTTCGGGATTAGTTTTAGACCTGAATAATTGTTATTTGGTGCCAGCCTTGAGCATGAACATTATATCTGGATCTTGTTTGATGCGAGATGGTTTTTCATTTAAATCCGAGAATAATGGTTGTTCTATTTATATGAGTAATATCTTTTATGGTCATGCGCCCTTGATGAGTGGTCTATTTTCGTTGAATCTCAATCGTAGTGATACACATATTCATAATATTGAAGCCAAAAGATGCAAAGTTAATAATGATAGTGCAACTTATTTGTGGCAGTACCGTTTGGGTCATATTGGCGTAAAGCGCATGAATAAACTCCATGCTAATGGGCTTTTGGAATCACTTGATTATGAATCACTTGATGCTTGCAAACCATGCCTCATGGGCAAGAGGACTAAGACTCTGTTCTCCGGAACAATGGAGCGAGCAACTGACTTATTGGAAATAATACATACTGATGTATGCGGTCCGATGAGTGTTGAGGCTCGCGGCGGGTATCGTTATTTTCTGACCTTCACAGATGAATTGAGCAGATATGGGTATATCTACTTAATGAAACATAAGTCTGAAACATTTGAAAAGTTCAAAGAATTTCAGAGTGAAGTAGAAAATCATAGTAACAAGAAAATAAAGTTTCTACGATCTGATCGTGGAGGTGAATATTTGAGTTACGAGTTTGGTCTTCATTTGAAACAATGTGGAATAGTTTCACAACTCACGCCACCCGGAACACCACAGCGTAATGGTGTGTCTGAACGTCGTAACTGTACTTTATGAGATATGGTGCGATCTATGATGTCTCTTACCGATTTACCACTATCGTTTTGGGGTTATGCTTTAGAGACGGCTACATTCATGTTAAATAGGGCACCAACTAAATCCGTTGAGACGACACCATATGAACTGTGGTTTGGCAAGAAACCTAAGCTGTCATTTCTTAAAGTTTGGTGCTCCGATGCTTATGTGAAAAAGCTTCAACCTGATAAGCTCGAACCCAAATTGGAGAAATGTGTCTTCATAGGATACCCAAAGGAAACTGTTGGGTACACCTTCTATCACAGATCCGAAGGCAAGATATTCGTTGCTAAGAATGGATCCTTTCTAGAGAAGGAGTTTCTCTCGAAAGAAGTGAGTGGGAGGAAAATAGAACTTGATGAGGTAATTGTACCTTCTCTCGAATTAGAAAATGGTTCATCACAGAAATCAGTTCCAGTGATGCCTACACCAATTAGTGAGGAAGGTAATGATGATGATCATGAAACTTCTTATCAAGTTACTACCGAACCTCGTAGGTCAACCAGAGTACAGTCCGCACCAGAGTGGTACGGTAATCCTGTTCTGGAAGTCATGTTACTAGACCATGACGAACCAACGAACTATGAGGAAGCGATGATGAGCCCAGATTCCGCAAAATGGCTTGAGGCCATGAAATCTGAGATGGGATCCATGTATGAGAACAAAGTATGGACTTTGGTTGACTTGCCCGATGATCGACAAGCCATAGAGAATAAATGGATCTTCAAGAAGAAGACTGACGCTGACGGTAATGTTACTGTCTACAAAGCTCGACTTGTTGCAAAAAGGTTTCTCGACAAGTTCAAGGTGTTGACTACAATGAGATTTTCTCACTCGTATCGATGCTTAAGTCTGTCTGAATCATGTTAGCAATTGCCGCATTTATGAAATCTGGCAAATGGATGTCAAAACTGCATTCCTTAATGGATTTATTAAAGAAGAGTTGTATATGATGCAACTAGAAGGTTTTGTCGATCCTAAAGGTGCTAACAAAGTGTGCAAGCTCCAGGGATCCATTTATGGACTGGTGCAAGCATCTCAGAGTTGGAATATACGCTTTGATGAGTTGATCAAAGCATATAGTTTTATACGGACTTGCGGTGAAGCCCGTATTTACAAGAAAGTGAGTGGGAGCACTACAACCTTTCTTATAAGTATATGTAAATGACATATTGTTGATCGGAAATGATGTAGAATTTTCTGCAAAGCATAAAGGAGTGTTTGAAATGAATTTTTCAAAGAAAAACCTCGGTGAAGCTACTTACATATTGGGCATCAAGATCAATAAAGATAGATCAAGACGCTTGATAAGACTTTTGATGAGTACATACCTTGATAAGATTTTGAAGGAGTTCAAAGTGGATCAATCAAAGAAGGAGTTCTTGCCTGAGTTGTAAGATATTGACACTATTGCAAGTGGGAGTGAAGGAAATATGCCCTAGAGGCAATAATAAAGTTTTTATTTATATTTCCTTATATCATGATAAATGTTTATTATTCATGCTAGAATTGTATTAACCGGAAACTTAGTACATGTGTGAATACATAGACAAAACAGAGTGTCCCTAGTATGCCTCTACTTGACTAGCTCGTTAATCAAAGATGGTTATGTTTCCTAGCCATAGACATGTGTTGGCATTTGATGAACGGGATCACATCATTAGAGAATGATGTGATGGACAAGACCCATCCGTTAGCTTAGCATAATGATCGTTAAGTTTTATTGCTATTGCTTTCTTCATGACTTATACATATTCCTTTGACTATGAGATTATGCAACTCCTGAATACTGGAGGAACACCTCTTGTGCTATCAAACGTCACAACGTAACTGGGTGATTATAAAGATGCTCTACAGGTGTCTCCAAAGGTGTTTGTTGGGTTGTCATAGATCAAGATTAGGATTTGTCACTCAGAGTATCGGAGAGGTATCTCTGGGCCCTCTCGGTAATGCACATCACTATAAGCCTTGCAAGCAATGTGACTAATGAGTTAGTTGCGGGATGGTGCATTACGGAACGAGTAAATAGACTTGCCGGTAACAAGATTGAACCGACGATCGAATCTCGGGCAAGTAACATACTGATGACAAAGGGAACAACGTATGTTGTTATGCGGTTTGACCGATAAAGATCTTTGTAGAATATGTAGGAGCCAATATGAGCATCCAGGTTCCGCTATTGGTTATTGACCGGAGATGTGTCTTGGTCATGTCTACATAGTTCTCGAACCCGTAGGGTCCGCACACTTAACGTTTGATGACGATTTGTATTATGAGTTTTGTGTTTTGGTGACCGAAGTTTGTTCGGAGTCCCGGATGAGATCACGGACATGACGAGGAGTCTCGAAATTGTCGAGAGGTAAAGATTGATATATTGGAAGGTAGTATTCAGACACCGGAAGGGTTTCGGAGTGTATCGGGTACATACCGGAGTACCGGAGGGGTTACCGGAACCCCCCGAGGAAAGATATGGGCCATATGGGCCATAGAAGGGAGGGTAACCATCCCACAAGGGGCTGGCACGCCCCCCACAAAGGAGGAGGACGAATTGGATTAGGGAAGGGGGCGGCGCCTCCCTTTCCTTCTCCTACTCCCTCTCCTTTCCCCCTTTTCCCCTCCGGAAGAAGGAAAAATGGGGGGGGGGCGAATCCTACTAGGACTGGAGTCCTAGTAGGACTCCCCTCTCCCTGGCGCGCCCCTTGGTAGTCGGCCTCCTCCTCCCCTCCTTTATATACGGGGGCAGGGGGCACCCCAAAGCACAACAGTTGTTCTCTTAGCCGTGTGCGGTGCCCCCCTCCACAGTTTACTCCTCCGGTCACAGCGTTGTAGTGCTTAGGCGAAGCCCTGCGCGGATCACATCACCATCACCGTCATCACGCCGTCGTGCTGACGGAACTCTCCCTCGACCCTCTGCTGGATCAAGAGTTTGAGGGATGTCATCGAGCTGAACATGTGCTGAACTCGGATGTGCCGTACGTTCGGTACTAGATCGGTTGGATCGTGAAGACGTTCGACTACATCAACCGCGTTAACCTAACGCTTCCGCTTTCGGTCTACAAGGGTACGTGGACATACTCTCCCCCTCTCGTTGCTATGCATCTCCTAGATAGATCGTGCATGATCGTAGGAAATTTTTGAAATTGCATGCTACATTCCCCAACAGGTAGCGGTTGGATTTTTCCTCACACTATATAAGGGGGGTCTTCTTCCCCAAGTTGACTACCTCTTCCCTTCCTGAGCTTCATTGTTGCTCAAAGCTCCATTTTCGCCCGATCTCTCTCCCTAGCCAATCAAACTTGTTGATTTTCTAGGGATTGGTTGAGAAGGCCCCGATCTATACTTCCACCAAGAGAAATTTGATTCCCCCCACTAATCCCTTGCGGATCTTGTTACTCTTGCGTGTTTGAGCACCCTAGACGGTTGAGGTCACCGCGGAGCCATATTCCATTGCGGTGAAGCTTTGTGGTGTCGTTGGGAGCCTCCAATTAAGTTGTGGAGATTGCCCCAACCTTGTTTGTAAAGGTTCGGTCGCCGCCTCCAAGGGCACCAAAAGTGGAATCACGGCATCTCGCATTGTGTGAGGGCGTGAGGAGAATACGGTGGCCCTAGTGGCTACTTTGGGAGCATTGTGCCTCCACACCGCACAAACGGAGACGTACTTCCTCTCAAAGGGAAGGAACTTCGGTAACACATCGTCGTCTCCACTGGCTCCACTCTTGGTTATCTCTTACCTTTACTTGTGCAAGCTTATATTGTGTTGCATCCCTTGCTTGCTTGTGTGCTTGTTGTTGTTGCATCATATAAGTTGCTCACCTAGTTACATATCTAGACAACCTACTTTGATGCAAAGTTTAAATTGATAAAGAAAAACTAAAAAATGTTAGTTGCTTATTCACCCCCTCTAGTCAACTGTATCCATCCTTTCAACATCCCTTGCTTCTTTACCAGATGGCTGGCCTCCCTATGCTCCTTCAATTTCAGGTGTTTGTATGTTTGTGACAGATAGCATCGGTTATTGTTGTGGAATGTGTGTGAAATACATTGTGGGATCCAGTGGGATCAATTGATATTATTGAGAAGATGAATGATCAATTTTTGTGTCATTTGGTTTCATGATCTGAGATTGTACAAAATAGTGTGCACATATGCGAAATTGATAGTCTGTGTTCTTTGAAATACTTGAACTTTGATATGTTTATGAAATGACGTTGGAATCACAATGACATATGTTTATATTGATTGAATGTACATTTTAAAGAACTGAAATCAGTTACTCTTTGATAGTGTCAGTAATCAGTTTCACTTGTTGCGAAATATGAAATTTGAGTTGGAATAATTGAAATCACTTTGTAAAAAATTAAAAATGTTTTTCCCACTCTTTTGAAATATGAAGTTACTGTCTTTTGTAAAAATATGTTGGTGAAATTTGTTTTTGAAAGGATTGAAATCAGTTCTTTGATGATTGAGATAATGAGTTTCATTGGTTGTGAAATATGGCGTTGGCATTGGCATTGGCATTGGAATAATTGAAATCACTTGGTAAAAAAATGAATGCCACTCTTTTGAAATCTAAGTTTCACTCTTTGGAAATATGAAATTACTTCCCTGAAATATATGAAATTGCTATTTCATATATCTGTAACATGTTATATGAATGAGATATGTATTGAAATAGATTTTTAAATATAAATTGAAATTGTTTCTGCCACTTTTAGAAAATTCAATTTCAATCTTTTTTGAAAAAATATATGAAACTTTAGGAATCCAATAACTCCTGAACATTCGGATTTTGAGCATTTCGTCCCGAACGTTTTTACATGGCAACTTTAGTTCATAGGGATGGCAACTTTAGTTCATAGGGGATGGCAACTTTGTCCTTTTTCATTTTTTTGTCAGAAAATTGCCATGTTTCCCTAATCTCACGTAAACTAAACTTGCCATCTAACATGTTCGGGTTGCCATGCTTACATCCCGAACGTTCGGGAGTTATCATTACCGAAATTTTAATAGCTGAAATCACCTTTTAAATAAATTAAATTAGTTTTTTTTCAAATATGAAATAATCAGTTCCACTTCTTTTTTTTGTGAGTTTGGGATATATGAAATAAATTTTGTTAAAAATTGAAAATGGTTTTGAAATGATATCAATTTTTTTGGATGGTGTGGAATTAGATTTTAAAAAATGAATACCAATGTATGAAACTATTGAAATCGGAAACTTGAAGTGATTGCAATGTATTTTTGAAAGAGTTGAAATGATATTTCAGTTAGGTATGAATTGAAGTAGCTATGTGTAGCTGAGTTGTTTAAAAAATAATATGGAACTGCCGTTTAAAGTGAGAGAGGTTGATCCTTTGGAAAATAAGCTGACATTTTCCGTACGTGTATGAACTGTGAAGTGAGACTAGCTTCAGACGCATGTAGGACCGTGGCTGAAATAACGTGGGTAGGCCCAGCTGGTCAAATCACATGAGTAGTCTCCAGCTGGTGAAATACATCAGTTTAAATGAAGAAATGTGTGAAATTGAAGAAATGTGTGAAATACAGAGATACCATTTATGACAACTTTTTAGGTGGCAAGATTTTATTGGTCAGAGAATCTCCGGTAGATCCCGGCACCGGTAAAAAGAGGTTTGCGCTCTCACACACAACACACCTAGCTCGGTGTTTTGGCTGAGTATCGACTATCATCTAAAAAACCCACACTGAACTGTCTGTACAGATGAGCACTAGTAAGTTTCATCCAAAGTTCATCTTTACCCCATCATTCATTCCAAATGCCTTGATTGCTAGTTTGAGTTTCACATTATCTCAATCCCAAAACCATATATATACACATATACCAGTAATCGGCAGCTGCAGCAGCAGCCAGCAGCTACGAAGGCGAGAACAATCTAGGCCAGCACCGCGGCGGCTTGCTTGTCGACCATGCTCCTCGCGAAGGCGTAGCGGAACCTGGCGTTGTACGGGAGCCACTCGAAGGCCTGCGACGCCCTGCGCCGGCCGCCGGCTCCTGCTGCTGCGGCGGCGCACCGCTGGATTGCCTCCTGCGCGGCCCGGCCGTCCAAGTTGTCGCGCGCCCACGCGAGGACGCCGTCGCCGGCGGGGAGGCCGGCCTCCCTGGCGTACCGCTCCACGAGGCGCGGCAGGAACACCTTCCTCGACTTGCGCACCACCACGCCGGCCTGCAGGAACTCCCGCTTCGCCCGCTCCAGCTCCTCCGTCACGTTCTTCGCCGTGTACACCTTGAGCTGCAGCGCAACGCAACGCCGGAGCTCAGCCCAGGCCTCGAGGAGATCAGTCAAGCATGGCGGCGGCGTCAGGGTGTACGTACGTACCGTGGGGTCGGAGGAGGCACCGGTGCACAGCGCGAACAGGGCCTGAGGCTGGCAGTCCGGCAGGCCGAACTTGAGCTGGATCAGCTGCTTCTCGTCGGCGCATCTCTTCCGCATCGCCGTCGACAGTATCGATTCAAACCACTGCGGGTAAAATTGGATCAGACTGTTCTCCAGAAATCAGGTTTCCCTCCCTGTGCTAATTTGACTACTCCTAGAATCCAGTGTTCCTGGTCAGTTTTTTCTGAATTCATGAACAATTGACCAAACTGAATTTAGGGCCTTGGTTCAGGAGAAGTACTGAGTTCTTCAAGCATAAACAGTTTGCTTCCTAGAAAGGATCCTAAATGTAGAATTTAAACATTGATTTTTGATGTTTTATCTGAAGCCGTCGACATTACATGAATTGTCTGAGTTTATATTCAAACTTCGGCATGAGATAGAAGGTCGTACTTACACCACTTAGGGTAGCCCTCGGCGTGCTAAATTGATAACTAAGCGTGTGTTATTCATCTTCTTCGGTTTGTTTCAGTCAATTTGATGAATAGTTTACCTAAACTGAATTTAGGGTCTTGAATTTTATATGAAGCTGTCAACTTTACATGAACTATCTGAATCTAAATTCAGGATTTGGCATGAGATCACAAATCATACGTACACGACCAATCCGCGGGGATCTGCAGCACAACATGGATTGTTCAATGGAGTTGGCAGTCACAGCATATCCACCAACATTGTAGGCAGCCTGCAATATGTGAGTTATTTGTCAGCCACATCATTATGAACTCCAGCACTCAGGGATAACTGTAACTAAAATATCCTTTTCACCTTGTGAAATAGAGCCATTCTTTTCAGAGAACTGTTTGGAATTCCATATGCTAGATATGCCTGCAAAGCGAATCAGACATGGGATGACACACTGACAAAATTACAAAAAATTAAAGAATAAAAACAGAGAAACCAGTGTAGACTTTTCGGCAATTACATGCATGACAAGAGAATTGTACACGTTGATCCAAAAGGCCAGTTTGATGCTGGTTTCTGACATACTCAGATCAACCCTTTCAAGCTGCTCCACAAGCAACCTAAGCTCAAAGCAACACCATGGAATTTGTTATACAATTATTGGAAAATAAATTACTCTCCAGGATATAAAGTACGATAATCATCATTTTTCCAACAAACCTGTAGTGGGTAATTGCACAGGAGACATCTGGCGTCTGATTCTTTTCGACTGAGATTGAACATACTTCGACAATGCTTTTGTTACTTGATGGATTAGTCTCCTCACTGTTACCCCTCCGAGGAAGAATGACACTTGTTGATGATCTTGACAAGAACGGTGAGCGAACCTTTTCAGGCTTTTCTGGTGACTCCGTGCGCAGAAGACAGTATATGGAAGCCATGCATCTAACCATTTCTTCAGATATCTTGCTTGGACATTGGTAGAGATGATCTTTCAGAGTACGTGCCAAAGAACTACTCCCTGAATAAGGCAGCTATTTGTAAAGAAAAAAAAAAGCAAAACAAAGGAAGAAACAATAGTTAAAATAAGTCCAATATGTGCATTTCTGCTTGAAAGTACTGCATTGATCACAGCATCTCCTGATTTAAATCAGCAGGTTCAGACGTACAAATTGGGACAAAATGTATGCTCCTGAAAGCACCACAATGCAGAGAATTTGCATTATAGTATAAAAAGGGCATACATATGTCTGTTTGTAAATATTAGCAAGTAGAATGCACTACATTAAATGTCTGTATGGATTTAATGAAACTATATTTTCCTTTGTATGTTTTACCTTCCTTGGATCTGATGCAAGGGAGGCAGAACGGACATCCAACGTTTCGCTCGAGAAAGATTCATGCTTGATCTTGGTCTTGAGCATGTTCTTGGTTCTACCCGACTCCGACACTGATGTCATGATATGGAAAGGTTGGAGAGGCAGCTTCTTAGATGAGCAAAATGCACTTGATATTATGCTCGATTGTCGTCGTCTCGTCCTTGAACTTATGCTCTTGGCATGAGCAGGGGATGAAATACCAGAACTCTGCCCCGATGATGGCCCAGATACGCACTGATCAAATATACTTCTGTAGAGTGAGAGGACGTGTTGTTCGCGGTTTGCGATTTCCTCTTCGAGCAATTCAATCTCTGCTATCAGTTCTTTTGTCTGCAGGAATAAGAAGAAGAATCACAATCTTCAGCGCAGACTTGAAATTGTACTCATTTCTGCCAACCATCTGAAACTGTACTCTTTTTTTTTTTGGCCAATATCTGAAAACTGTGCTTGGAACAGAATGGAGTGAGGTGACACTTTCCTTTGTGTGATATCTTCACCCGGCAATTGCACCACTTATATTCATTAAAATACTAAAATTGCACTAGCCTGACGATTGCAAGTAAATTTTGTTTTCATAGAAGGAAATGTAGACAATTTTTTGTAGGATTTTTGTCGTTGTCATTGTGCAGTAGAAACTGTAGGAGATGAACGGTACCTGAGCTGGAAAGTGCCTATGACCAGGAGACAGGGTGCTGGAAGCCCGGCCGATCGCCCGGTCAAGCATGATCCGGATGGACCTCTCTTGATGCAGATGCAGCTGCAGCTGCGAGACCTGCCACAATCCAGCAATTGTCAACACCAATTACCCAGACGGAAAAAAGAAGCCACGACGCACCATAGCATCAGGAGAACAGTGGCTAATTGTTCTTTTTTTTTACTCACGTCATTCTCCAGCGAGACGCGGTGGCTCGGCGAGGCCGTCGCCGCGCTCGTCCGTTGATCCCTCGGCGGGGCCCGGTGAACCGAAGAACCATCCGTTGAGCAAGAAGACTTCCTCGGGTCCGGCGGGTTCTGCCATGGAATTTTCACAGAATCCGATCAGTAATTCGCGAAGGCAGCACCTGTGCTTGCTTGATCAGCAATCTACACACACGAAGGCAGCACCTGTGCTTGGTTGAAGCGTTGCTCCACGCTGACATGCTTGCAAGTCTCCAAGTTCCTACCCGAAGAAGCACTGGACAATGGACACAGACAGAAAAAGAGAACCAGGGTTGAGATGAGCGGCAAGCAAAACCAAGACGAAGGAAAAATCGGCAAAGACGCGGCAGAGACCTCTTGGATCGCCGGTGATGTGGCGCAGGAGCGGTGGCGGCCGCCGCGGCCTTGGGCGCCGACGCCGCCTCGGGAGCCTCGCCGCCGACCTTGCCCGGTTCTTGCGCTCCGTTCACAGCCTGCTCCATGTTCCCTTGTTGGGCTGCCGCCATGCCAGCGCCACCAACCTAGCTGCTACATGGCAACAGTCCAGAAGGGTGCCGCATGAGCATTATATGAGCAGGGTCCGGGCGGATTGATCTCGTGGCGCGGGGGGCAAAGAGCATCCCGCGCACAGGGCCGTGCCCACTCCCTGGGCTGCGCTGCGACGCCGACGGTTTAATACGGCGTGGCACGCGGTAGTAAACTGCTGCCGCCGCGGCAGCGACGTTGGTGCGCTGCACTGCAGAGTCGCAGAGGAAGAGGAAGAGCGGGTCGGCGACGGAGAGCGACAGGAGATTGGAGACTGGAGACGGATGGCGGGGGGAAGTGGGAGGAGTAACTGCGCGGAAGCGAATGAGTTGGTGAGCCGCGTTAATGCACTGACGCGCGCACTGCGGCAGAGTAAATGGCACGAGCAAGAACTCGCCATGCCGTGACATGGCTTCGACTCCGCAGTGTCTCTCACTGGCCCTACGTGATTGCTCAAGTCGCAGTAAGTCGTACTGCTGGCCACTCGCTGCCAGACCCAGGGGCAACGCACGAATCGGCAGTAGCTCGTGAGCCTGGCCAGGGCGAGGCAGGGGAGGGCGATGCGCTTCTTCCCTCGTGCGAGCAGGGGAGATGGCGCGAGCTCGCCCGCGTCGTCGAAAAATCGGCGGGAGGATTTTGGCTCACCTCCCGCCGCTCCACCCCCTATTTAGCCCCTCCCTCACCGCCCCAACTCCCGCCACCATTCTTCCTCCGTTCGCGCTTTCCCGTCGACGCGCATCGGCACCGACGAGCAGGTAAGCGGCGCATCTTCATCGGCCGGCTGTCCACGGCGTCGGAGCTCCTTCACCGACCGGCGTTCATCTTCCACCACCGTCCCCCCTCGTCCTCAAGCTGCAGCCATGGCCTCTGTGAGTTCAATCCCCCTTTCTCTCTGTTCCTTCTAGCTAGATCTGAGCTGCAGCTAGGGTTTGATCTAGATGCATGGTTGATTAGTGGTCCGATCTGTGAGCTGATATGGTTGGTTGCTATGTTGCGGTTACAATTTATGGTAGGGCTAGATGTTCAAGCATGTGGTAGGCTAGATTAGTAGTAGAGTTTGAAGTTGAATCTTGTGCTTGTGTTGAATCATGCTCAGATCTGTGATTTGTAGCTATTGGTGGTCATGTGCTTGCTATGATAGTGATGAACCATGTACATGTATGCTTAGTATGATAGTGATGAAGCATGTGCTTGCTATGATAGTGATGAACCATGTACATGTATGCTCCTGCTTTCATGGATTGTCCGGTATGTTGTGTGCTATGCTCACTGTCAATGCGCGCTACGATTGTAGGACATGACCACGCAGACGCAAGATCTTAGTCAGGCTCTTGTCGTGTCCGACAACCAGTTTGCTCCATCGTTTGTGGAGGACTCGCAGCCTATGTCCGAGATGGCACCTGATTCAGAGGTGTTCGAGTCTGATTCCCTCTATGTGCCAGTAGTGCTCGTTGAGCCAACTACTGCAGCTGCTGCCGCTGCACTCAAGCTAGCAGCAGCAAAGGCAAAGAAGGATAGTAGGTCAAACAACATGAAGTGGCAGCCGTTCATGTCCACGTTCGTGCTGAACAAGATGTGTGAGCTCATCTCTAGTGGAGTTAGGACTGACAAGGGTTTCAAGGAGGTGCACTTGAACACCGTTGCGAAGCAGGTGTTCGAGTTCTGTGGGCAAGAGGTGTCTGCCACCCAGGTGTACAACCACCTGAGGAAGTGGAGAAGTCGATGGATCCAAATGTCCAAGCTGAGAGACCTTAGCGGCGCCTCATGGGATGAGAACACTTGCTCCATAGTTCTGGAGGCAGAGCACTACGCCAGCCATGTCGCGGTTAGCTCACACCCCTCTTCCTTTTCATACTGTCCACCATTGCCTACTCCTAATCGCAACTAACAACACTTGTGTTTCATTCTTAGGATCACCCAAGGGACGCTGAGTTCCTCAACACACCTATCCAGAACTATAACCAGATGCAGCACATCTTCTCCTTCGGGCTGGCAACTGGGAAGCATGCCATGGGCTCGGGGGAGCCTCTTGGTTCTCCCATGCCTGACTTCCCTGGGACCCCGGACGTCGAGATCCTTGATGGCCCTGACGGCGATGGTGGTGGCGACGACGACGACGATGACGATGACGACGTACATTTTGTGTAGCTAGGGCTCAAAAACTATTTGATGGTCTGTATATTTTGGTGAGGTGGTATATACTAACCCCTCACGGTGACGATGAACTTGCGGTGGTAGGACGACACCCTCTTTTGGATGTGGTGGTAGGTTAACACCAAGGTAGTGCTAGGAAGAACTTGTTATGTCGTATGATCATGCATGCTTTACTTCTCTTCTGCTCCATTGTTGTTTGTGTGCTACTTTGCTTGCTACTTGTGCTCCATTGATTTGCTGCTTCAACTCTTGCTCTTGTGCATTGCTAGGGCAAGTGGTATGCCGTGTTCATTGGTGAGGTTTCAGGGGTTTATAGTTCGAAGCCAATGCACAAGTGGCATCGTATAGCAACAGCAACTATAGAGGGTTCAAGACTAAGCAGGCAGCAGAACAAGCTTACTCCGCCTGGGTGCGAAAGCACGGAGGCAGCAGTGTCGACAGTGCCAAGGTTGGAGCTGTCAAAGTGGAAGCTGCTAAGGTGGATCGTCAGTTTGGCCTGAAGCTGAAGAACTTCATCATCTTCGCCCAGTTCGTCACCATTGCTGTGTTGTGGCGTAGGTGTGCTAGGTGTGATCATTGTGGGCAAGCTCACCAACTAGGGTACAAGGTAAGCACAACATGTACGCCGTATGCAACCAAATGCCGTGTTCATGTGCCGCTAGGGCCAATGCAGCCAACCAAACAAAGTGCACTTGCGTATTACTAGATGCAGGGACTAGGGATGCAGGCAACCAATCAAGTTGCAGATGACGTATTAGGGTCTGTTTTTGCTCAACCAGGCTGAGTTGAGAAATACATACGATGCAGAAACTGTTCACAACGGCAACCAAACACGCCCCAAAGTTTTTCACTGTATAAACTTTCCGAGCGAGTGGCTGTAATATTCTACTCCAGTAAAGAAAAAAAGAGTACGTAGAATTCTAGAAGAAGCTGCACGCTGCAGCTCCCGGTCAGAGAGACGCCACCACCACCACGGCTACTCCAAGTCTCCAACTGTTGCAAGACGACCCGTCAGAGAAACTGTTGCCGATGCTACAGTTCTAGATGAACCTCGGCAGCGGATCGATCTTCATGGCTACGGCTACGAGATATGTGATTCCTTCCCTGGCCTGCTAGTACGTATGCCCCTACCGGTATGCGTGTTCTCTCCTCCTCCACGGCATTGACCTGACCTACCTAACGGCGATCGCGATCGCATGCATGCAGCATGTCACGAGGTAGGCAGGCGACAGGCATGAATGCGGGCGTTAAATGCCCCCCGTACTAGCGTCTAGCGCTAGCAGCGCAGTGGGAAAAGCTAGCCTCCGTCGACAAGGGAACCCGACGAGCCGGGTTACGACTTACGACACCCCGGTGTAATGATCCACCAGCCATCTGAAACCGAGACCAACTGCATGTACAATGTACTCTACGAGTACGCGGCTAGAGCCAGGGAGAGCGAGCTAGTGGGAGAAGAAGGGCGAGCCATGTGGTTGAACTTGGAGGGGCCAAGGGGGAGGAGTAATGGTCGATCGCCGGCAGCGTCGTCAGGGTTCGGGCTTATAATTCAGAGGGCACGTACGTAACGTACGAATGGCACAGTGAAGTGAGATCATGCATTGATTTTGATTGATTCTCGGGGTGTTGGATTACATGGCGGGCAGGGCTTGTGTTGTCTCGTTCATTCACTGATGATCCTAGCGTTCATTCACCGGTGGCGAGCAGTAAACGTATCATCGTCCTCCCCGTCCAGGGTCAGCCGGCGGCGATGTACGGGTGGTGTTTGACTGTTTGTTCGATCTTGCTGTGAAAATTCGTAAGGAATCCTATGGAATGATTTGGGATACGACGATCATCAGGAAAAATGGTAGTAGCATACGGCGATCATGCGTCCGGGCGGGGCGAATTCGATGATGCGCACGGATGAATCCACATCCCAAGAAAGAATAAATCCCGAAATGTTGCGAGTGGTAGATGACAAGTGGAGTAGAATTGAGGGGCGGTGCGTTTACTTACCACGGGCTAGGGCGGGATCATATGCGCGGCCGGGGAGCAGAGGAGGCGGGCGGCGTGTCGGCGCGGCCGACGGCTGGAGGGGGACGGCACGCCGGGATGGCGGCCAGGACGCAGGTTTGTCTGTCGGGGTCGTCGCGTGCGGCGTGCCTCAAGTCAAGGGCTATACAACGCTGACGCCCTATCGGCAGGCCGTCATTCTCCTTCATGGGCTGCGCCGTCAGGCTCTTTAGGCCTCATTTGACGGACGGGGATTGAGGGGGTTTCAGAGGATTGATTAGAAACCTCCCTAATCCTCGAGGGCCCATTTGTTTCTCAGGTTTTGCACAGCCCAATCCCTTCCATCCCCCCTTCGACCCCCTTCTATCCACGCGTCTCGCAACCCTCGAGGGCACAGGCAGGGAACACAGGGAGCGCCCCGCCGCCGGATCTTCACCGCCCCGTCGCCGCCAAAGCGTCGACGTCCTCCTCCGGCTGTTCTCCCCGAGGTAATTCCTGCCCTCTCCTCCACTTCTCCATCCCCTCCCCTGCAAACCCTAGGACCGGCTCTTCTTGCTCCTCGTCCGACACCCAGCGGCCATGCCTCCGTTTTGCAACTGTTCGCCTCCATGGCCATCCTTCTCCTCTCCTATCTGGCTTTGCCGTGGAGTTTAGCTTCAGCAGTTCGCTGCCTCCATGGCCACCCATGGCCAGTTCGCTGTATTATACAAACCCTGTCTATCAAACATGTTTTTATGGAAGGGGATTGAAAACTTGGGGATGTGAGGGGAATGGAGAGGATTGGGTGGAAGAAAGGGATTCACCAAATCCTCTGAAATCCCCACCTCCCCGAACCTCCCCAATCCCTTCCTGTCAAACGCTCGACCTGACCGACCCCCCGGGGAGCCAGGGTTCGCGCCGCCGGCCGCCCACCCCGCCCCATCCCGTCTGGATCGCCTGCCCCTGCCCCCGCGTCATCCTGCCTCGCCGGCCGCAGGTGAGCTCACCTCTGCCTCCCTCTCTGTGTCTCCTCCTCTCTTCCCCTCCCTCTCTCCCCTCTGTTTCTCTCTTCTTTCTTATGATGGCTGGTAATGATTTGTATGCTAATTTCATGGCTGCTAGTGAAATATTTGGATGTTTATTTTGTATGGCGTACAAGTTGTATGATTGATGACATCCAGTGGAAAAAATTGCATGATTGATTGCTTAGTACTGACTTTTGTGGTGGTGTAGATTGAATGCCTGCTTAGCAGTAAGAATTTTCGTATAGATTTAAATGTTCGCACATGGAGGTTGTAGATGGAGAAAGTGAAGGCACTGTGAGCAATTTGGGATATTGGCAAATCGCTTTCGTGTTTGTATTCGACATGAAACTTTTCAGAACAACCAAGCGTTAGGAATTCAGTACATAGTTCTAGCCTAGGGGCATTACAAACATTTCATTACACAACACATACAACAATCTCATAAAAGAACTAGCAGCTGATTCTGTGGGCAGTTTCCCAGAATCATATTCTGGAGAATCATGAGCTGAAAAGAACTGGCTCAGTGTGTTTCAGAGCGTGGTCAAAGCTCCGCCATTGCCGCCTCCCCCCTTGCAGTCACCGGTGACCGCTCTGCAGGGATGAAGCCGCACTGGGCCGTGTGTCGTAACCACACATGCATTGGTGGAAATAGTTAACCAGCTGATTAATGGTCGACTGATTAATTAATTTAATCAGCGGATTCGCCGATTAATCCCTACTCCCCAACCGACCGAGCAGCTACCAGTTACCGATATCCAAAATATTTGACGAGGACTAGGTTGCTTTCTTTTGCCGATTAGTGGCCGTAGTACTTCAGGATGTTTTTTCTTAGAACTAGTACTTCAGGATATAAGTGGCGTTGGATCCCACTTGTCCCACAAGTGCAACCCATCAAAAAGAGCCTAAATGGCGCAAATGGACATCCATTAAAAATAGCAAATGGACAGCCCACCAACGCCCCAAAACACTTGACACTGCCATGCCCTAGGCGCCGCTGTCCGCCTCCAACCCCCGATCCTCTCCGTGGTCTTCCTCCTCTTCTCCCGCCAAGTAAGCAAAGATCCCCCGCCAGCCCCCCTCCGAGTTCTTTTGTCTCCACTACTGATTATATTATCCACTAGTGATGAGAATATTACGAAAACTGTACTGTAATGATCATTTGGTGTAACAACAGCTCCTGTACTGCTGAAAACCTTGCTAGTAGTGCTAGTACTGCAGAAGTTAATGAGTAATTTCAGTTAGCTTGCTCCTCTGAGGTCATGGATCTTCTAATTTTTAGTGTGGTTTGCATGCAGTGTATGCAAAGCCATTGTTATATCTTATTTTAACAATGGAAGTGATTATTTGTAATGGTCATGCCTTTTTTTGGAAAATTTCTGTTGTAGAGAAACTAGTTATTAGTGTACAAATTTTGTTTCGTAGGCTAAAGTTGTCCCATGTCAATTAGTGTGTGTGCCTGTGTCCATGAAGGCATGAAGCTGATGTTGTTCCGATGAGAATCACATCTGAGCATGAGCATCAAGTGGCTGATGAGAGCCGTTGCGGGCGTTGTTTAACTACCAAGCATATTAAGTGTCTGGCGCAAAACCCACATAACTGGCATGCGGCCGAAGCGGCTATTGCCGCATTGCCCAGCGGATGGACCACTTACATCCTGAGTAGTACTCACCCAAGTAAATTGTTGCAGTTTATCTCAAATATTGCTTTAAATTTCTCCCTCTCTGATTCAGAGCACTAGTATTCCCACTTAAGATCTGCCCCTGGTGTCTGATGAGTCGTCATCTTTTAGGAACTACAAATGCTTGGCTTTGTTGTGTGGGACTGCCACTGTGAAGGAAATTAGCTGAAGAATTTTGAGCTCTAATATAACTTCCTTTCTTGCACAGTGACCTAGAGCTTATGCTACAAATAATCCATGCTTAGTATTTGTTGAGCATTGAGGGTGCTTGAGATAAAGATGCTGAAGAACGTCTTGAGTCAGTCATGGAGGAGGGGAGCGCATGTCCTACGGGAAGGGCATCCAGCTGAAGCAATGTATGCTTGTTCAAGTCAATTTCACAGCGGGCAGGTAATAAAACACATTTTTATTCTCTGCCTGTTATCTGTTGATAATCAACCCTTGAAGCATCTATGTTGTTACAGTGCTTGAATTTTAGCAACTTGGATATGTTGATGAAAATTAGTTGGCATTAGCTACTAGAATTTTTGTTGTGATAACTTAGAAATGCTTGTAATAACAAGATAGCTTGGTAATGCTTATGAATAAACTAGTGTAATCCTGTCTGAAATCTAGACTACTTGCAGTGACTGCATACCTACATATGTGATACTGTCTGAAGGCTACAAGTTTCCTGTGGCTGCATGAGCCAAACATTTGTTGTCCTTCTACAATCATTTATATTTCCAGCACAATTATTAATTAATGAGCTGAAAATTTCACTTACTTGAGACACATCCCACCAAAGAATCGTTCAAATTTTCGATCCTGAATTTTACCTAGGCTCAGAGTTATGTCAAACAGGTCTAGTAAAGCATTTCCAGTCATTCTTACCACCGTATGCATGTCGTCTGATGTATATACTGGCTAAATAATGGCTTTAAGTTTAACAATCTATTGCAACTGTACCTGATTCAGTTTACGGATTACCTTTTTTTTTAGATTACAGCGGCATCCACAACTCATTTCATCAATTAGTTACCCTGAATGCACTGGACAATTTAGTCACTTTGATATACATTTCATTTTAGAGACACTTGGCAGTGCATTGAAGGAATTCATTCGTATAACTTGTTGTAATCACCCGGGCATGCAACTGTTCATAAAGTTTGATGCTGCCTCAAGGGCTCAAGGCTTGAAGTTGTCTCTGGCTTCTTTGGTTGGACTTGTGCAGTCAGTTTACAAACATTTATAGGTCTTGCACATTTATAAACCCTGCAATTAGTTAAACATTTCCAGTCATACGTACTAGTCATTGGGTACACATACACGATTCGTTCCAGTCTTCCAGTGGCACCCAATTCAATCCTGACATAATGATGGCATCTCAACGGAGTCCATTTCAGCAGTTAGTCACACTGAGTGCAACGGACGCTTCAGTCTGTTGATCTATGTTTCGCTTTCAGCTCCACTCACTAAAATAGGTAGAGGTAGCTGAGTCGCCGCTTTGACCTCTTGATTCATTCGTCCAGGTGTTGAGGTCGGCGAGGAGCTTCTTCGGCGTGGAGGACTTCATGGACGAGGACAACAGCAAGCCCTACACGTACAAGAAGGAGAAGCGGTCCAAGAACCCGCACAAGCACATCTCGTTCAAGCAGCGGACGATTGCGCACATGGAGCCCTTCACCCTGGACGTGTTCATCTCGAAGCGGTTTGTGTCGGCGTCGCTGACCCACCGGTCGACGTGCCGGCAGGTGGCGGTGGCGGGCACCAACTCCAAGGACGTGAAGGCGGCGCTGATGTCGCGGTCGGACGTGCCGGCGTGCCTGTCAGTGGGGCGGTTCCTGGCGGAGCGGGCCAAGGAGGCGGACGTGTACGCGTGCACCTACACGCCCCGGGAGCGGGACCGGTTCGAGGGCAAGATCAGGGCTGTCGTGCAGTCGCTCATCGACAACGGCATCCACGTCAAGCTCTACCTCGACTGATCCTTTTTTTAATTTTTTTTTGCTGCTGTTGTGTGCCTGTTGGCGCTCTGCTTTCTACGCCTGCTGCTGAAGAAGAGTGCTGGCTTGGTTGAATGCGCTGTGCTGCCGTCAATCCTGTGACTTTTGCTGGTTGTCCCATGTCTGTTACAAGAAATTTCGCAGACTTTTCACGGGTAGCTCCTCTCCATGTGAAAGAAAATGTCATCCACACTTGACATTTTGGTGTCTTGTTTTCGAGTAGGAGTACCATTTCTGTTGTTAAGATGGTGATGATATGGTTTTCTACAGCTGAAATGAAAGCCTAGGTTTGGTGTGGGTTGGTGCAGTGCCTGCGACGGATTCCCAGCGTGCTGCCCACTTTTCCCACGCCTCCGAGGCTCCGAGGGAGGGAGGTCCTCTCCCGTCGCAGGCGCCGGTGCTCTTTATCTATCTGCTGCTCCTTTGGCGATAGCAAAAGTGCGGCCGAGTGAAACGAGGCAGCTAGCGAGCGATTCTGGCCGTCCCACCCTCCTGTATCTGTATCCATCATGAACGCCTTCTTTGCCTCGCTCACTCATGAGACGGGCACGAGGCAAACACCATCATTTTCGTCGCCTGCCTGCAGTAGCTCCCCTTACCGGTTAGAAATCCCGGCCGACTGATGCTGATCATACATTCATACTCGCATGACGAGGAAATGCCACGCGTGAGGACAGCAGCATCTTCTCCTCCCCCTGGAAGATCCAATCCAAGCGCGCAGGAAGAGCGTCGTCATCAGGGCCGCTCCGCGTTGCCGTTCCCTTTTTTTTTAAATGGAGGAGGACCCTCGGCCTCTGCATCTAGACAATGCATGCAACCACTTTATTAATTATTCACACAAGACCTTACAAAGTCATACAAAAGTAAACTAAAGCTACCGTCTAGGCAACATCTGTCCCTACTCCTATCCAGTTGATGAAGGGTTGCTGATAGTCTGGACCTAATGCCAAATAGACCTCACAGCCAAACCTAACATCTAAGACCTGAGGTCCCAACCAGGACGCCTGCCGGGTATGGGGCACCCACCAGTCCGGCGCACTCCTCAACCAGGACGCCTGCCGGGTATGAGGCTCCAATCCATCTTTAGTGTTGTACTGCTGCATGTACCTTGCCCCGTCTAGTTGCCGTCGACGCCACCACGACGCCAGACAACGCCACCATCCTGCGCTCGTCCATCATCACACGCCCACCGGCGAGACCCCGCTGCTCCATGCCGCTGAGACCCACCGTTGTCGACATGTCAAATACCACGCCGCTCCTCCTCTTGTCCCCTCCAGGAGGGAGAACGACATCGAAACGTCGCCATCGTCCGATCCGGTAGACCCGGATCTAGGGTTCCCCCCGGAACCTTCCGATCAGGTTGACGTGACCTGCAACGACGATGCCTCGAGAAGGAAACGACGTTCGAGAAGCCGCCATCGTTCGCCATGACCGCAGTCAGGCGCGATTTTCACCGGAAGCCACGTCGTCCAGATCTCGCGGTTGGTTGGAACCGAGCGGAGTCTCGCCACGAAGACGAACGCCGCTGTCGGTAAACCGGAGGAGATCCGACATCTCCTCACCGGTCCCTCCACGCGCCGCTGGTCGGCGGAAGGCCACCCCGCGGCGGATCCGATCGGGGCATTGGATCCGCAGTCGCCGCCGCCACCATCTCCGCGCAGATCAGGCACCCCGTCGGATGGGGCGCTGCCACCGCCGCCGTCCATCTCAGGGCCGCCGCTCTGCCGGCTTATGGCGCTTCGGCCACCGCCGCACGACAAGGGATCGCTGCCCCAGCCACCGCCTTCGGATCCCACGAGAAGGGCCGCCCCTGCCGCCTCAGATGAGATCTCGCCGCATCCACTCGCCCAGGTGCCTTCGGCACCGGGCCCGCCGCCACCGCGGCCCTCGCCGGCGGCAGCGGCGGCAAAGGGAGGCGCGAGAGGAGGCCTGCGGCGCTAGGGTTTGGGGGCCCCTGGCTTCCTTGATAGTTGATACATAGTGTACACAGTGTTTTGTTGGGATGACCGATCCGTCGCTTCCACCGGACGCAATCCGAAAGGGAGAGCTAGCTAGCCACAAGGAGAAAGAGACGTGACGCTCATCAGCTAGTACTAGCATATCACACTAGCACAGCTCTCACGCATGTAGTAGCACACTTGCGTTGGCGGGAAAAGTTGCATCATGGGTGTTCCCTAAACTGACCAAACAAACCCGAATGCCGAAAAAACAAATCACGGTTGATGCCGTTGCGAACAAGATTACGGCGACCAATTCCCTGCTCAGTCTCAGACCCTTGTTAATCAAGCAGGCAACACGATGATTTGGGTCAGCAGGCAAGTGCTGCCCAATCATGGGTCCGGCCGGGCCGGGCCGGGCGGCATCCTCACCTTTCCTTTGGGCACGTTGTTAGTGGATGTTAGAAGAGGGCATAGCCATCGACCGATGATGGCGATAACGCAGGCGCGCGTGGGATGAGAGATTCCAGTCCGGTGGCAGTGGCCCGGATCATTGGGCGCGCCACTCGTCACCTCGCGCACGCACGCTCCACATGCTCAGGGACGGGACAAACATCTCGCATCTCCTGCAGCGGTGCCAGGGACGGCCGCCTCGGCATACGAAACGTAGCAGCATTATGGTACGTATTATTTTTCATTGCTGCACTTGCCCAGTCCCACCAGCACCTGGCCTCAGTGGCCGAGCTTTACTAGTCGGAAAAAATAATGCCGCTGCTCCTGCCTTGGCGGTCGATCAAGCGGCTTGACCGTCCCACCGAGTTTGAATGAAGCTCCGGCGATCGAAGCAAGGGAGATCGATCGATCGATCGCCCTCACGTACCCTACAGCTGTACGTGGAAACGGAGACATGGGCCAGGCATCAAGCCCCACCACACCTGAAAAATGAAAAAGAAACGGAAACAGAGAGTCGGAGACGAACAAGCATGTGTAGAATTCAAACAAGCAAGATGGATGGATACATGCAACCCAAGACCGATCAAGCAGACCGACCGGCGTCCAGCTTACCGGGTGACGGGTCTCCTGTCGTCAAGCTAGCTCCTCCTTGACCGCCCTCGAAGCGCAGCCGTAGCATACATCTATCTCTTCGTGTTAATTAGCGGGAACGCCGGCATCGTCGGTAGCTAATACGCCGGGAAAACAGGGGAGGGGGTTTCTCTTGGAAGCATCGCAAAACGTTGCTGCAAGTTCAAACAAGTCTTCGTTCAATTGACTAAACGTTGCTATATTTGAATACAGCTCCAACAACCGTAGGTACAAGTTCAAACAAAACAAAACAAAAAAATGTAGGTGGTACGTCCAGAAGCCAATGCCGCCGTAGCAATCCATGGTTGGCTTGGTTCCTCTGAAGTCATGTCATGAGACCCTCCGAGGTCCCGGATAGCTCAGCTGCCGGGAACAAATGGCTAGAGAACAGCGACGGCAGCACTAGTATATTGCAGCGGTGGTAGTAGAAATATTCAGTCCCAGGTAGTGGAAGGGAGACTTGTTGGAGACAGACAGGAGTAGCAGAGAAAGCCAGGGGCCTGTTCGCCAGCCTCGTGTCCGCCTTGTTCTTTCTGCCACGGCCATGGCGGCTCCACGCCCCCCTCCTCGTGCTCCGTGCGTGCCTCCTCCGCTATAAGTAGGCGACCGTCGCTTCCTGCTGCCTGCAACCAACCACTGAGAGCCAAGGACGTGGTAGACTAGTGCTGAGTGTGGAGAGTGACTGTGTGGGACTGATGGCCATGGAGAGGGGCTGGAAGGCCGGCAGCGCGTTTCGGTTTGATGTGGTCGAGGAGGAGGACGAGGCGGCGGCGGCGGCGATACCGCCGCCGCAGACGCCGCTCGAGCCCATGGAGTACCTGTCGAGGTCCTGGAGCGTCTCCGCGTCGGAGATATCCAAGATCCTCGTCGGTGGCAAGAAGAGCTGCTTCAACAGGCTGCCGCTGCAGGAGATGGGCATACCGGAGGCCTCCGCCGTGCTCGCCACCACGGCCATCGTTCCGAGCTATCGACACCACGTAAGCGAGCAGTCCACTGCCCACTCCCATGCTGTCTCTGCTCTCTCCTTTCTGAATGTTTCCGTCTGTTGTGTGGCCATTTTCGAGCAGACAGATGCAAGGCGGAGTTCCATCAGCGGCATCGGCCACCATCAGTCCATCGGCAAATGGTTCCAGCACAAGGACGCGAGCCGGTCGAGGCAGAGCAGCAAGGAGAAGCTGCGCGCCGACAGGGCCCACGTGCACGCCATGGTGTCGGTGGTCCGCGTCGCGGCCGCGGTGGCCGCCGTCGCGGCGGCGTCCACCAGCTCCGACACCCAGGCCTCCAAGATGGCCGCGGCCATGGCGCCGGCCACGGAGCTGCTGGCTTCGCACTGCGTCGAGGTGGCTCGGCTTGCCGGGGCGAGCCACGAGCAGGTGGCCTCCGCCGTCCAGTCCGCGGTCGGCGTCAGGAGCGCCGGCGATCTGACGACGCTCACAGCGGCAGCGGCGACCGGTAAGGGCTCGATGCGGTGAACGGCCGTGCCGCCATTGCCATCACAATGCGCACTCCCGTTTCCGTATGATATCTCGTGCAAGAAACAAAGCTGAGTTCGTGTGGAATCCGTGTCAGCGCTGCGAGGAGCTGCGACGATGAAGCAGAGGGTGCAGCGGGAGGCGGCGAGGAGCAACGCGAGCGTTCTTCCTTACGAGAAGGGCCATTCGTGGAGCCCTGATGTCTGGTGCAAGGAAGGGGAACTGCTGAAACGCACAAGAAAAGGTACAGACTACACACACCTGTGCAATATTCAGAACATTCAGTCATGGATCAACATCTTTTATACTCCAACCAAGGTGATTAAGGTGCATAATCTTCATTTATTTTTCCTGATGCAGGGGATTTACACAGGACAAAAGTATCTGTCTACATCAACAGGAGGTCTCAGGTAGAAAAAAACTCTGACTGCACAATATCAACTGATTGTCCATTTGTCCTACTACAAATAAAATAAAATAAATGTATGTCCAATTACTGACGGCATAGCCAAATGATAACAGGTCATGCTGAAGCTGAAAAGCAAGCACATTGGAGGTGCACTGTCCAAGAACAACAAGAGTAAGTTCAGCAGCACTCGAAACAAATATCGTACACTACCATTTCTGCCTCTCTCAGTGTAGTTTGCGAGATTTTAATACTGAGCGTTTCGCCTGTAACAATCGTCTGCAGGCGTGGTTTACGGCGTATACAGCAAGCTTCCGACGTGGGTGATCGAGCCGGGAAAGGCCTTCATGGATGAGAAATGCTGTTTTGGCCTGAGCACGGCGCAGGGTATCGTAGAATTCGAGTGTCAGGACGGCACGAGTAAGCAGAACTGGGTCGACGATGTGCAGAACCTGCTTCGACAAGTTGCGGCAGATGATCGTGTGGGAGATAAGCTGGAGTCGGTAGTGAAAGTGGGTTGATGTGTGAGCCGTTTTCCCGGTGTTAAGGTGATAGTATGTTGTGATATAATTAAGGGGGGTGTTACATATGACATAATGATGTTGATGATACTCTTTGTAAGGTAGTTTAGTTCAGCTCTGTATTGTAATGCATACAAAAGGATGTGATAGAGAGTTAGTAGATTTTACTATGTGTGTTCCTCTATTAAGCTCGCCGTGTTAATGGTAAAATGGCAGATTTCCTGCCTTTGGTGCAAAGAGTTGAGAGAAGACTCACCAGTTGCTCCACACTTGTATCGTGTGTGGGCAAACCTGCAGCTAGTTAAGTTAGTTTTCTCTTCCATGCCAACATTCTACATGTTCTCCAGCAGATGCCATTGATCAGATTAATAAATTCATCACCGGTTGTTTATGGAGAAAGCATGGCATGGGGGATAAAGGACCATCTCTCATTGCATGAACCAAAGTTTGCAAAGCAAAATCACAAGGTGGCGTAGGAGTCTTTTGTGGCAAAATGGGCTCTATAAAGGCCTATTTTTTTTGGCTTTTCTGAGTTGCTTGCTCAAGTGCTGCCTACGGGAGAATCTAGACAATTGGAGCTACGTCTGACAATCAGGAAATTTCTGGCCTATGAAATTACAGGCAAGTCATGGTGACCCAACTTACTGTAGGTCCTTTCAACTGGCTATGACAAAGCTGTATAAACTGAAACATAAAGTTTTCTTGCTGGTACTGCAACTAACAAGAGCATTACAAAGGGAAAACATGCACCTCCCTAGCTACATGACGGTGCACTATACCGGTCGGGGTGGTCCTTCGGGAGGCAAGCCGGATGGTGCGCCGGCCACAGGGCTAGCAGGCCATGAGGATTCTACGGGCCTCCGACCAATGTAAGGAGCCTCCCAAGGAAGTCTGGCGTCTAGGCGCGCAAGCAAAGGACTCTTCTACCGAGGAATCCCCTAGGTCGATTTAGTACTCTTGTAACCATAGGCCTCGTCCTCCATTATGAGGCAAGGCCAGGGGATAGCTCGGGGCATCGACATCATTGTCATCGTCTCAGTAGCTACAACTACCCCATACTTGTAACCCCCTCACGCGAGGTGTTTTCCACCAGCAATTAAATCAAAGCAGGAGTAGGGTTTTACCTCAACCATGAGAGCCGAACCTGGGTAAACTCCCGATGTGTGATCCCCTCTGGTACTTCCGGCCATGCTCTCCACCCTACTGAGGCTACTGATGTTTTTCGTACCGTCAGTTGGCACGCCAGTCAGGGGCATGATCATTGGTTGTGTTAATAAACTCATGTTGGTTTGATAATCTTGAGGTCACTTAAGGAAAATTGTTGCTTGCTACAAACCCTTGCAGTTGGGAGCCCAACACCTTCTAGTTGAGAGGAAGCAACTGACTGGATACGCTATTACTCGCATTAGGTGAAGGTTAGTTAATGACTTCTCAACGGGCCGGCCCATGTGAACAATGTGCGGTCTTACATCATTTTCTGTTTCTTTTGAGAAATAAAAGGAAAGCTCTCTTATATATGGTTTGGAGGGGCAAACAAAGTCCGAAGAGATTTAAATGTAGTCTCTATGGAGCATAAGGCCACACAAATATATTCAACCCATTTAGGAAGGGTTTGGCATTTTTTAGGAATAAAAGGGCAAAAAGGTATAAAGGAGGTTTGAACTAGGGGTGATAGCTAGCTAAACTTGTGAAATAATTTGGCTAGCTCTCAAATATCACAAAAAGACCAGGCGCAAGGTTTGGGGGTGAGTATAGGTGAAGAATAATGAAGGGGAGAAGGGTTTACTTATTCACCATTTTACAAAATGGCAAAATAGAATATCCAAAAAATATATTTTATTAGTGAAATATGATGCTTATGCAATGTTTATGATACAATGATGATGTAAAACTAAAATAACAATCAATTTCTAATTTAGGTAAAATACCCTGGGATGTTACAAGGCAACGACGTCTTCATGGTGAATAATTTTCATGGAGCTTCGATGGTTTGCAAGTGTGGATTCCTTCCATCCATTATAGGCGAAGACACCTGGGTTTGCACTTTGCAAGGTATGTTGGTGCAATAGTGGCAGCGACTTTCCTTTGGTAGTTTGGTCCTCAAGACTCATCTCTGCCACATCAGTGCACACTCCGTTGTTCACGTGAGGCCTACTTGAATTATGGAGCATAATTGGTTTGCTGCCAATATTTGACTTGCCAAATATTGGCAATACCAAGACTTGCCAATAATTGGCAACTTTATATGAGATAGGTAAGACAACTCCTAACCAACCAAGTAGTAGCCAATATTTGGCAGAACATTGGCATGCCAATTTTTTGGCAGCAAACCAATTATGCTCTACGCTCTTGGATCTATGACTCTTGCGGCTCTTCTAGTTGTGATGGCTTCTTCACCAGGGCGATGGTTCGGCAAGACCGTGATGTTGATGACTTCACATCCACCATCGACAATGATAGGTTGACTCCGATGATGGAGCAGCTTGTGGTGACACGGTAATGGTTGTTTGAGAGCAAGAAGACAGTCAACCCTCATAGGCTTTAATATATTTAAGTTTTGGATTATTTGTACTGTTGGTTTGGTGGCAAAAAAAGGGCTACCAAAAATAAAGTAGTTTTTTTTGAAAAACACAGAATTTTATTCATTCGCAATAACAAGTACATCGTTTATGAGAAAGGGTACAATTTCACTCAAAGGCTCCTCAAACCAATCAAAAGTAGAAGAAAATCTAGCTAACTTAGCAAGCTCATGGGCAACTTTGTTGGGAACAACTAACCAACAGTTACCCCTCGAGGAGCTCTCACAGGGGTCACTTTTTTGTCCTGGAGCGCGCTAAGTGGTGTGTCCAGCCACCACTGATGACCCATAAGTACAGGGGATCGTAACAGTCTTAGAGGGTAGTATTTCATCTAAATTTATTGATTCGACACAAGAGGAGACAAAGAATATTTATAAGCCTTAATAGTTGTATTGACAATTCAACCACACGGGAGAAACCACTTTGAAAGATCATGGATGTCGCCTAGAAGGGGGGGGGCGTGAATAGGCGCTTTAAAATAATTACTGTTTAGACTTGAAAAAATGCGGAATAAACCTAGCGGTTAATTTGTCAAGCACAAAACCTACAACAACTAGGCTCACCTATGTGCACCAACAACTTATGCTAAGCAAGATAAACAACTAAGTGATAGAAAGATATGTGACAAAAAACAATATGGCTATCACAAAGTAAAGTGCATAAGTAAAGGGCTCGGGTAAGAGATAACCGAGGCACGCAGAGACGACGATGTATCCCGAAGTTCACACCCTTGCGGATGCTAATCTCCATTTGGAGCGGTGTGGAGGCACAATGCTCCCCGAGAAGCCACTAGGGCCACTGTAATCTCCTCACACCCTCGCACAATGCAAGATGCCATGATTCCAGTAAGGGACCCTTGAGGGCGGTCACCGAACCCGTACAAATGGCAACCCTTGGGGCGGTCACCGAGCCCGTACACTTTGGCAACCCTTGGGGGCGATCGTCGGAACCTGTCAAATTGCTTGGGGTGATCTCCACAACTTAATTGGAGACCCCGACGCTTGCCCGGAGCTTTACACCACAATGATTGAGCTCCAAACACCACCAACCGTCTAAGGCGCCCAAGCACCCAAGAGGAACAAGCTCAAGGGTACCAAGCACCCAACAGTAATAAGCTACTCAACTTGTAACTTCCACGTATCACCGTCGAGAACTCAAACCGATGCACCAAATGCAATGGCAAGGACACACGGAGTGCCCAACTCCTTCTCTCCAAATCCCACAAAAGTAACTAATGTTAGGGAGGGAAATGAGAGGAAGAACAAGAAGGAGAACACCAAGAACTCCAAGATCTAGATCCAAGGGGTTCCCCTCACATAGAGGAGAAAGTGATTGGTGGAAATGTGGATCTAGATCTCCTTTCTCTCCCCCCCCCAAAACTAGCAAGAATCCATGGAGGGATTGAGAGATAGCAAGCTCGAAGAAGGTCAACAATGGGGGAAGAACACGAGCTCAAGGATAAGGTTCATTTGGGAAGAAGACCCCCTTTTATAGGTGGGGAAAAATCCAACCGTTATGCTCACAGCCTGCATAGAGCGGTACTACCGCTCTTCCTCACGGTACTACCGCTAGGGGTAGCGGTACTACCTCAAAGGGTATCGGTAGTACTGCTTGCGAGTGGTACTAAAAAAAATACATTTGTGCCTACCACCGCTGGACTTAAGACGAGTTTTTGGTCAGGAGCGGAAGTAGCCACGGAAGTAGCCGTGGTAGTACCGCTCCCAAGAGTGGTAGTAAAAAATTACATCCCCTCCAAGCGGTAGTACCGCTCCCATGAGCGGTAGTACCGCTACAACCTTTTTAAGGACACCAAAACTGACACAACTTCTGCAAATGGACTCCGAATTCAATGAAACCAAGTTTGTTGGAAAGCTAGCGACAAGGGCTAACACAATATTGATAGAAATAATAATAAGAAGGTAATTAGAAAAGGCCCATAAGAAAATGGTGAGAACCCTTCCTCGAATAAGACCGGTAAAACCTCCAACACCGAAAACGCAATAGAAGAAGCATGTGAACTCCGTTTTCGATGAACTCGAGCTTGTCAAGAAGATGACCATAAGCTCCAAATCTTACAAGGAGAAAACCAAACAAGAACCAAGAAAGATGATGCAAGCATGCAATGGTCTGAGCTCTCTACGAATGATACGATCAAGCTACTCACTGGAGAGCCCCCTTGATAGTACGACAATCGATCCTGTAACCCGGTCTCCAAACTACCACCATGAGACCGGTAAAATAGAGAACCTACCTTTGCCCTGCACGAAGTCCACTTGAGCTAGATGATGATGATCTTAACTCCCTCAAGTTGGACCACCTTTCGTGATTGCATTGGCTCGATGAAGGCTAGTTGATTGCTCCCCCATACTCCACTATGGGTGAGTCACTCTTCGGCACACCTTCACAAGTCCATTGTCACCATAATGGATGGCAAGCTACAAGCATGATTTCTTCTCGATGCTCCACTTGAACTTGCACAACACAACCTTGATTTGATGTCATCCTTCATGGGTTGTATGTGATCCTCCTCTTGATGCAAGCCCATGGAAGCAAACCTAACCCCACATAGAACTCTCACAAAGACCATGGGTTAGTACACAAAGCGCAATGGACAATGTTTACCAAACCGTGAGATCACTTGATCCCATTCGGTGTATCTTCTACGCTTTGTGTGATGATCAACTTGAACCACTCTCTGTACTTAGTCTTGATCAACCTTGACTCTTTCCAACTCTGTTCATTTGGATGATGTCTTGAAGGTAAACATGAATGATCACACAATCTTCTTCTTCTTCAAGATATGCTTGCAATAAGCTCAATACTCACACGACCAATCTTTGGACAATTCCTTAATAGCACCTTGGTCAGCACATAAACTCCTTGAAACTAACACATGGACTTCAAGAAATGCCTATGGACAAATCCTTCAAATTAGCTCAATGCAACCATTCACTGGTGCGTGTCGGTCCTAAACAAACGGTTTAAAACCCCTTTCCACGACGACATTTGTAACCGTCGCCAAGTGAATGTGGGCGATAGGGGGGGTCCTTCCCACACTACCCAGAAATCATCGGGGATAGGCCCTCGTGGGACCCAGGCTGGGGCCGTGTGCGATCGGGCGAGGCATGGAAACCCAATCATTTCCGTAGATATGTACATCCCACACGGTGAATCCCAGAAATCATTTCCGTAGGTATGTACATCCCACACGGTGAATCCCAGAAATCATTTCCGTAGGTATGTACATCCCAGACGGTGAATCCCAGAAATCATTTCCATAGGTATGTACATCCCACACGGTGAATCCCAGAAATCATTTCCGTAGGTATGTTCATCCCACACGGTGAATCCCAGAAATCATTTCCGTAGGTATGTACATCCCACACGGTGAATCCCAGAAAATCATTTCCGTAGGTATGTACATCCCACACAGTTCTTTGTGTGGAAACGTGTGTGCAAGGTGGCCTAACGCAAACAGTTCGCTACCGGAAGCCGTGTGTGATTGTTAGTTGATCGAACACGCCTACTTTCTAGAAACCATGCGGGTTGTTTGAGTTCATCGCCCACGGTGATGTCTAAGTAACCGCTTGCAATAGAAAACCCCAATAAGCAGGGTAATTAGCCTATTATTGATAATCCATGTACTAATAAAACTGATATTTCTTATAAAACACGCCAGATATTTCATATCCGTATAAAAGCAACCAGGATTTCATAATCGAATTACATCAGATAGCTTCGGCACTCAGTTACGCCATTACACAACAGCACCAAGTTTCACATGCAGCATCAAAAACCTTTGGAAAGTAGCATCGTACATAGTAAATAGACAGATGAATCTCATCTGGGAAACTGCAGAAGCGGAAGGCAAATATTGAGCCTTCAGTGATGTTGAATGTCCTTGCAACTTTAGACGAGTGGCTATGGATAATTGCCCGCCCAACCTTCGTCCTCTTCAGCAAGACTTCAATATTGTACCATGGGTGTTGAATGAATACCTTCCTCGCCTCTTGACCATGCAGGTGGTTTGAGAGGTAATCATTGGTGAACTGCTTTGAAAAGTACTGAAAACAAAGCTATGCATAAATCACTGTTGTAAATTTTGAAATGGAGCAAGGGGTAAAAACAAGGTAAAAGAGTTGGTACCATACTATAGTTGACTGTTGTCTTCTTCATTGTGCAAACAAAGATCTTGCTGTTATTCGTCGCAAGTTTCTTCATCCTAACAATCTTTCTGAGTTTCTTGACTTGACTGATATTCATGGACATCTCATTTCCCCATATGCAAAATGGGTCGAACAGTGGGTCTAAGCCTCTGACAGCAGGACCTACATGTGCAAGACCAAATTGTAAGAAACCTAAATATTAGAATGATTCCTGCAACTGCACAATAATGTGCTATTAGCCAAAGGACCCTGCTTGAACAAACCTCGATGGTAAACCGCAGTGTCTCCCATTGTTTCCCTGCAACACACATAAGGAAGATCTTGATCAGGTTAACTGAGAGTTGCCATACTATCAGTAGAATATGTATTGAGTACAGCCAAATTCGATTGGTGTCACATGCATAACAATACAAAATTGTACCCATAGCAAATGAAAATCAAATTGTAGAACTGAACCAAACAGTTAAATGGACAGCAGACCAAATGAACCAAAATAGTTAACTGAGCACGACATTGCAGAATAAAAACATGTACTAGAAGATAAGACAGTTAACAAAACAAAGAATGCTTGAGAACACTACTACGAAATGTAGCAATTGTTGGACCAAAGTGTTAACTGAACATTACATTTCAGAGGACCAAACTGTTAACTGAACATCAGATTGCATATTAACATTACAAAGGACAAATCACTAGAAGGCACTGGCGGTGGCCTCAAGAAAACATTACGAACTATATTTTAAAGTAGACAACCGCGCGGCGGTGTCGACGGTGGCCTCGAAGATGAGGTGCTCCTCCAAGATCTGGCGGTTGACACGCATGTCAGCCATAGCGACCTCGTTCGCGCGTGCGGCCACATGCTACTCAGCTCCACGTTATACTGCATGTGAAATGGCTGTGGGCGGCGCTTAATTGGAGGAGGGGGCAGTGATTTCGATGGAAGGTGTCGCTCCGTCAGTCGGGGCATGTGGGACGGGAAAGGAGGAGGATGGTGTGGGTGGGGTGTGGATTACCTGACCATATCGACGAGGTCGCGCAGCAAAAAGAAGGGTCGGCGGCGAGGAGGCCGCACAGCAAGATGAAGGGTCGCCGGCGAGGAGGCGGCGCTGAAGAAGGGTCGCCGGCAAGGAGGCAGCACTGCAATAAGAAGGGTTTCCGGCGAGGAGGCGGCGCTGCAAGAAGAAGGGTCGCCGGCGAGGAGGTTGAGCTGCCAGTAAGCAGCAGTGAAGGTTTGAACTTGGAAAGCAAGGAGGAACAGTGGAAATATGGCTTTTGGTAGGAGGGAGGGGGCGGGGAGATAGAAATTTCCGCGGTGGCAAAAACATTTCGCTCGGTGCCGCGAGAAACTGGCGCGCAAGTGTGGTTCAAGCGGGGGCGGTGCACTGTAGACGACGAAGCTTCCTGCGTAAGCCAGACAAGACGGTGCGCCAAGATATTTTATATCGCATCCCACACGATTCTTTCTAGTAAACTGTTTGTGGTATACCTGATTTTTTTATTATGTTTTGAAAGACAAAATGGTGTTACGGAGGGAAAGGATGGTGTTTGAATTGCTAGAACATTTACGTACAGTGAACAAGCAACTAGTACATGAGTGTCGTGTTTAAATTTGGAATTATTCCGGGTTCATTTGGCATTTTTATGCATTAATTGAGTTTTTAGGCATTTAATATGCATAATTCAAATTTGAACTACAAGTACATGCTCCAATGCACCAAAGTTTGCTGAAAAATAACATGTGTGTCTTTGGGTGAATTTATAGGTCCCATGCAAAAAATGGGAATAAAATTCAAACATTTGGGTGTCGTGGCTCAGCCGGAATGATTGAGAAACTTGGTTTTTTAATTCCTGTAAATCCCAAACACGGCTGAAAATCATGAAACTTGGCATGGTGTCATGACATGGCACCAACATGCTGCAGTAATTTTTTTTGGCCGAATTGGGACAAGCTTTGGTGTAAGCTTCTTGCAAACCGGAGCTTCCCTCAAGAAGGCTCCTGGTTTCGAGAGGGAATGTGTCACCTCCGTGTGCGAAACGACATACGTACACTGCCTTCTCCCGCCTTAATTTTTTTACACAACAAATAGAAGTATCGTGCTAAATTTTGGAATTATTCCGTGTTCGTTTGGCTTTTTATACATCAATTGAGTTTCTGGGCATTTAATGTGCATAATTCAAATTTGAACTACAAGCACGTGCTCCAGTGCACCATAGTTGTTTGAAAAATCACATGTGTGTCCTTGGGTGAATTTCTAGGTCCCATGCAAGAGATGAGAGTGAAATTCAAACATCTGGGCGTCGTGGCTCGGCCGGAAAGATTGAGAAACTTGGTTTTTTAATTCATGTAATTCCAAAACACGTCTGAAAATCATGAAACTTGGCATGGTCTCATGACATGGCACGAACATGCTGCGGTAATTTTTTGGCCGAATTGGGACAAGCTTTGGTGTAAGCTTCTTGCAAACCGGAGCTTCCCTCAAGAAGGCTCGTGGTTCCGAGAGGGAACGTGTCACCTCCGTATGCGAAACGACATACGTATCACTGCCTTCTCCCGCCTTAATTTATTTGCACATCCATATTAGACCAAATAGAAGTACCGTGCTAAATTTTGGAATTCTTCCGGGCTCGTTTCGCCTTTTTTATACATTAATTGAGTTTCCGGGCATTTAACGTGCATAATTCAAATTTGAACTACAAGCACAGGCTCTAGTGCACCAAAGTTGTTTGAAAAATCACATGTGTGTCCTTGGGTGAATTTCTAGGTCCCATGCAAAAGATTGGAGTGAAATTCAAATATCTGGGCGTAGTGGCTCGGCCGGAAAGATCGAGAAACTTGGTTTTTTAATTCCTGTAATTCCAAAACACGCCTGAAAATCATGAAACTTGGCATGATGTCATGACATGGCACCAACATGCTGCGGTAATTTTTTTGGCCGAGTTGGGACAAGTTTTCGTGTAAGCTTCCTGCAAACCGGAGCTTCCCTCAAGAAGGCTCGTGGTTCCGAGAGGGAACGTGTTACCTCCGTGTGCGAAACGACATACGTACACTGCCATCTCCCGCCTTATTTTTTTACACAGCCAGATTAGACCAAATAGAAGTACCGTGCTAAATTTTGGAATTATTTCGGGTTCGTTTGGCCTTTTTATACATTAATTGAGTTTCTGGCATTTAATGTGCATAATTCAAATTTGAACTACAAGCACATGCTCCAGTGCACCAAAGTTGTTTGAAAAATCACATGTGTGTCCTTGGGTGAATTTCTAGGTCCCATGCAAGAGATGTGAGTGAAATTCAAACATCTAGGCGTCGTGGCTCGACCGGAAAGATTGAGAAACTTGGTTTTTTAATTCCTGTAATTCCAAAAACACGCCTGAAAATCATGAAACTTGGCATGGTCTCATGACATGGCACCAACATGTTGTGGTAATTTTTCTGTCCGATTTGTGAAGGCCCACACATTAACAATCAACAAAGTCATTTTGGAACAAGTGCTGCCACGTTACAAATCGGAAACACAAGTATTATTGAAACCGTGGGCGTTCGACTTACCAATTACGTGCGGCCACGCGTCCCCTTTTTTTATTAGCTAGGAGGTGCCGTGAGGGGTAGCTATTTGAGTACGGGAGGCGTGCGATCAGACCCCTGCGCGTGCTCATTGGGAGGAGATCCCTTTGACCGCTACCCGCCGCGCACCTCCCTCCCAACGTCTCCATTAATGGCGCCCGAGCACCTGTTCTACGACGTGGCTATATATCTCACTGGACTGAGATTTAAGAGAGAAAAATGAAAATATGAAAAGAAAGTTTTGCACGGATCTTGATGTAAGATCCCACGGACCTATATAGCATCGACTGCGACTTATAGCAAGCATGATGAATATAAGGACGATGACTGTGGATAATAATTGTCTTACATATTTAGAAACATAATTACAAAAAGCCACATGCGGCAACGCCCGAAGTACACAAGGGCAAAAGAAGAAGGAAGACAATGATCTGGCTCGCTGATTTCTACTTTCTTGATGCGTTGCTGCAGGCAGCGGGAACTAGTCTCCGCGGCGAGCGACGATAAGCTCTTTATTGTCCTCAAGATGCTGCTTGAGAGCATCCACAGATTCCTCCACCAGCCTTCTGTGCTCGATGCGCAGCTTGTTATTCTCGTCCATAAGTTTCTTGTCGATGACGCCGGTCCTCTTCAACAACGCAGTGGTCTGCTCCTGCTGCTCCGCACTTCCGACAATCTTCGCCCTCAGCAGGTCGCGCTCGGCCCGGAGCTTCGCATTGCTCTCATTTAGTTGCCGGATGACGTCGGTAGACTGTTCAAACGAGGCTTGCAGGTCATCCTGCAACCTCGCCCACCTGGAGATCTGATCCATCTGCCTATGGACGAGGGCACGCATGCGCGTGTAAGAGTCCTCGCCTGCCCGCGAGGCATTTTCCCAGGCCGCCGCGGCAAGGGAGGACATCTCTGCTGCATTCGCGGTGTGGCAGGACATCTCTTCTGCATCCGCGGCGCGGCCGGACCAGTCTGCTGCATCGATGGCGCGGCGGGTCCTCCATTCTGCTTCGGCGGCGCGGCGGGACCTTTCTGATGGTACGGCCGTGCAGCGGGACATGTTGGCTGCTATCGCGGCGAGGCGGGACATCTCTCGTGCTCCCGCTTCCAGGCTCGCCTCTCCCTGGTCGCAATCTCTCGACCCAGAACTCACGCTGGCCATGGCGGACGCAAGGGAACGATGATGAATGACTTGTTTGTTTTTGACCTTTTGTGGATGAGGATTTGAGGAGGAATGTGCAGTCATCTTGGAGTAGTAGTATTTATAACCGCGTAGTAATACGCTCCTAAGTGGGAAACCGTTTAGGTTTTGATCGGTGTGAACAGGTTTGCATATTGGAATGTGACGAGATGCATGCTCAAAATTTACTGACGGTTATAAGTGCGGCACTATTCCCGGAAGGCGTAACGTGGGCACGTACGCCTTCTCGGTCGCGTACGTGGCGTTTGCACCATAGGTTGCACCGCAATAGGGAATGTCAGCACACATCTTTTAATTAGAATGGGTGTGCCCGTCTAGTGCACACACGTTGATCTATCTAATTGTTTCAGTTTGTTGTGGCTAATCACAAACAGTTTATCCATGTGAAGTGTATGCCATCAATCACAGACACTTTGATCTGGCTTACCCGTTTCTGTTCTGTTGCCTAATCGCAAACAGTTAATCCTTCTGAAGCATATGCCCTCAATCACACACACCTTGATCTGGCTGACCGTTTCTTTTGTGTTGCCTAATCACAAACAGTTCATCCGAGTGAACCGTATGCTGTATATCGCACACACCTTCATCTGGCTGCCTGTTTCTTTTGTGTTGCCTAATCACAAACAGTTCATCCGAGTGAACCGTATGCTCTATATCACACACGCCTTCATCAGGCTGCCCGTTTCTTTTGTTCTGCCTCATCGCAAACAGTCCATTGGACTGAACCGTATGCCTTGGATCGCACACGCACCTAAAATCTGAAACGTGTTTGATGCATCCTCCATCGCAAACGTTTTCACCTTTTTTGACGGTTTTCATACAACACAATTTGCGATTATGGCATCACACACAGTTTCTCGAAGGGTCTCTGATCGTAGTGTCGCGTTAGCAGCATCCTGCAGTAGTGATTAGTCCATAAAGAATGTCATCAATTACCAAAACAACACATGGGGGCACCGCATGTCCTTTCAATCTCCCCCATTTTGGTAATTGATGACAATCACTTTCAAGAGAGTTTATATAAGGAATTATGCATCACCATGCAATGCAACAACCAATGATGCATGAGTATGAGATGCAAATGCTTAGGAACAAAACCAAAGCAGGAAGAAACTCTGAAAACTTCTCCACAAAACTCTCTGAAACTTCTCCCCCATTGGCATCGATTACCAAAATGGGCGAAAAGCTTAGAAGGCCAATATAAAAAGTGTTCCTCCATAAGTTGTGTATTTCTCAACAAGAGAGTGGAATGCAATACACATATCCAAAGGTAAGTACTTGGAGGAAGACAAACTATATCGAGGCACAAAGATTGCTAAAGAATGATATGCCACGAAGACATAACAAAGAGAGACACACACACAATCAAGCATTCAAAAGATATCAATTGAAGCAAGCAATCAAAGGATATCAATTGAACCAACTAGACCAATGATCCGACGAGCCACATGAAGAAAAGATATTATGATACACGCAAGGGAGTGTTCTAAAGAAACTAGGGAAGCTCCCCATGATTTGTGCACAAATAAGAATTTTTGTAATGGGATACAACATGCACAAAATAGGATCATCACTCCCCGAAAATCAATAGAACCTCACAACTAGGGAAAGTGAGCATGTAGGAAACAAAGCCTAACACAAGCAACAAACGAATGGTTGAGCAACAAGTAAAAGAGGCAACTTTGAAAAAGGCTTAACCAAAATGATGTGTGTGAGTCATGCCAAAGCACTTGAGAAGACTAATATAAGGATGAGCATGAAGCATCAACATAGTCTTGAATAAATGAGATACAAGGTGCAAGACATGTCCTTCCCACACACACCAAGCAAAGGGGTTCAGAAGCACACTCAAAATGCAAAATGAAAAACCAATGCTTGTGACAACCCAAGGTGAAGAAGGAAAAATATAGCTTTGTCATGAGGAGGGATACCAATCGAAATGACAAAAGCCTCATCAAGACAAGCAAGAGAGAAAATAAAAAAAAGAAAATCTTCACCACACACGAGTGCATCAAGATGCAACAAGATAAGATCCGCACTCAAGACAAATCCTTTCACGGAGCCACCTAGGAAATACAACGGAAAAAGGTGGACATGAAAGAATAAGGATATCCACTAAAGATGTAACTTCTCTCAAGTGTATAAGATTCTAGGTAGATGAAAATCATGATGATATCTATCTACAAAGAAGGATGTACACTCGAAATAGTTACAACACGAAGGAAGAAGATATCCAAAAGGAAGTCATAAATATACCAATAAGATATTTGCTTGAAAGCATAGCACATGGCTAGATATGGTCTTATTGTATATAAATGAATTCCTACCACACAACCATCAAGGACATCACAACTAGCAACATGAGATCATGGTTGAGATGCTTTGAGAAGGGAAACAAGTATCACAAGAACTAATCAAGAAATTCATGCCATGATGCAACCTACACAAGGTTGTATGTAAGAAATGTATGCATGAGTAGACACTTGTTACCGAGATAGCATTGGAAGGTTGTAGTAGATACCAATTGAATGTAAACAATAGTAGTTCATTGAATGTCCCATCTTGACTCCAATAAGCACATGGTGACACCACCTTCCTTTTGAATGAGCTGAGCATCCAATGCATCTCTAGTTGTTCCTAGAACAACACCACAAACAAAATGGTACCCAAACTCATTGGGACCAAAGAGTTAGCAAACCAACAATACATATGACAAACACCACATAAATATGTGCATATAGGTATGAAATAGAATTTCATGCACAACTTAGCCAACTAGAAACTTGGTGGAGTTTCCCTTATATATTGGGTCAAAGAAAGAAAACATGCCAAATAAACTGCATGGAGTTAATATGCATGATCAAGACTTTCAAGAACCGATACCAATTGACAAAGAAATACCACGTGAAGAAAAGATACCAAATGAATAAATCATCACTTGGAGGATATCACTTGAAATATTCATCAAGGAATGAGATATCCATTGAAACACATAAAAAGAGACATATCGAACTCCCAAAAGAGAGGATGGTTCCAAACAAACCAAGCCCTCTACTAAGTTTCATGATGGCACAAAGTACCAAAAAGAAACGGCTTGCCTTCCACCAACACACATTTGATAAAGATCACAAGATGAGAGTTTTATAGAAAATAGGATAGCTCCCCCAAGAGTAGTGCATTATAGAGAATTTGCATTTGAATACAAAATGCACAAGGTGGGATCACCACTTTCACTATATCTAGAAAACACTAGGCGAGATCAAGAAATTAACAAGATCCACAAGTGGTATGGAAGAGAACGGGAGTTGACACAATCCTTGGCAAGACATAAGGCAAATAAAAGCAAAGGCCAATGTAAAGATGATCAACAATTGTTACCACATAAATGATTACCAATTGTCAAGAGACAAGAAGTATTTGGAAATGATTCCCGGTGGTAGATTTCAATGATATCCATAATCATCTTCACACCAAATACAAAAGCAAATTACAACTTGTAGAGCTAACATGCCACCTAGGAACAAGATAATTTACAATATCAATTCTAGGTGACAATATCTCAAATGAACACATTTTTCTAGGCTTGTAATATGCACATAGCATATTACTCCTCCATAATGTGATACCAATAAAAACTTAACAAGAGGCAATAAGGGAATCCAACAAGAGATAATTAATGGACTATTTAGAATTTGAATTTCTCATGAGAAGACATACCACATAGCAACTAGATAATCTTGTAATATCAATACTAGATGGTATTACTCATGTACACACATTTATAGGATTGTGAGGTGCACAAAGCACATCACTCCCCGACAATGGGATATTCCATTAATCTCTCACAAGAGCCAATTAAGATACAAACAATATGCACAAAGGCTCAACGAACGACACACATGTACATGAAGTGCAAACCAACATACACATACTTGATTACTCAAGATAAGTAATTTGGAGACACAACATATACAAACACATGCAAGGAACAAAACCAAAACATGCAAAGGGGCAAGTAACTTTCAATGTAAACAATTTAAGTACAAGTTACTGGAAGGAGGCACATTGGATATAGTATAGAAACTTGATAACCCAATTGACTTGGCTTGAGACAATAAGAATGATGAAGTCCCCTTAATTCTTCATAATGTAGCCAAGTCTCCAATGCCCTCCAACAACACCTATTGATCAAGTTTGAGCTTGTTAGTCCCCAACCAAATTGGGTCCTAATAGGTTAGTCACAATAGGCTTGGCAACCCAAATGGTTCTTTGCTTGAAACCACTTTGAGTACCAAGAAACTTGGCAAACACATTGCCAACCTTATCCTTCCCAAGAGAATAGATATCATCAATAATAATTGGGTTGGATAAGTTACCACTAGTGCATGAGGAAGCAAGGTGACCTTTCTCACGACATAGGTAGCAACGTCTACTCCTCACTTTCTTCTCACTTGATTTCTCAACTTGAGAAGCATTAGCTTGAGTTTTCTTGGGAAGAGGCCTTTCTTCAACTTGAGGTTGAGCATGAGAATGAACTTGTGTCCGCTTCCCTTGTTGCTTGTCACTAATGGTCTTCTTCTTAAAATGGCAAGATCTAACATGATGCCCTTCAATTTTGCACTTGAAGCAAATGGTCTTGGCCGAATTCTTGACTTGTTTTTGGCCCTTCTTCTTGTTACTCTTGGAATTCTTCTTATTGGAGTTGAATCCAAGTCCACCTTTGTCATTGGGGGATTTTTGCACACTCAAGATAATGTTGACTGTGGCCTTCCCTTCATGACACTTTTCCAAGTCTTTCTTCAAAGAAGTGACTTGGGCCATGAGCTCTTTGATTTCCTCTACATTGTTAGTCTCAACACAAGCACTAGAGGAAGTATAAGCTTCATCGTTAGAGCAACAAGGCAAGGAAAGCAATTCATCACAATATGTACCATGGATGAATCACGAGGACTAGCATTAGGCAATATAGCATTTTGACTAAAAGTAGTGCTAGTATCCACATGAGGCTCACTAGATGTTACCTTAGCAATCATGGCCTCATGAGCTATCTTTAGCACATTATGGGATACTAGAAGATCATCATGAGAGCTTGAGAGCTTTTCATGGCTTTCTTCCAATTTCCATAATTGCTAGATAGCAACTCAAGTTGTGCCCGATGCTCAACATTCTCCTTCAAAATGGATGCTTCACAAGTAATAGAGTTAGTAGCACAAGCATCATAAATAATAGCAAGAGGAGAAGGCAACTTTACAAGCTCTTTTGAATATGAAGCTTTAAGTTGTGCATGAGACTCAGTGAGTTTGATGAGCTCACTCTTAATGACCCTTGAGCCATTTTCGAGGTTGATGTCGCTTGAAGCTACGTCGGTATTTCCCCAAAGAGGAAGGGATGATGCAGCACAACAGCGGCAGGTATTTCCCTTAGAAATGAAACCAAGGTTATCGAACCAGTAGGAGAACCAAGCAACACAACATAAACAGCCCCTGCACACAAATAACAACACCTCGCAACCCGACGTGTTAAAGGGGTTGCCAATCCCTTTCGGGGTACGGCGCCAGAAATTGTGAGTTGACGGGAGAAAGTTGTAATAGATTGAAATAATAAATCGCAAATAAAATAAAGTGTAGCAAAGTATTTTTGTATTTTTGGTTTAATAGATCTGAATAAAAAAGAGCAAATAAAATAGATCGCAAAGCAAATATATGAGAAAGAAGACCCAGGGGCCGTAGGTTTCACTAGTGGCTTCTCTCGAGAAAGATAGCAAACGGTGGGTAAACAAATTACTGTTGGGCATTTGATAGAACTTCAAATAATTATGATGATATCCAGGCAATGATCATTACATAGGCATCATGTCCAAGATTAGTAGACCGACTCCTGCCTGCATCTACTACTATTACTCCACACATCGACCGCTACCCAGCATGCATCTAGTGTATTAAGTTCATGGAAAAACGGAGTAATGCAATAAGAACGATGACATGATGTAGACAAGATCCGTTTATCTATGGAGGTAGATATAGATCCCGTCTTTTTATCCTTAGTAGCAACGATACATACGTGTCGGTTCCCTTTCTGTCACTAGGATCAAGCACCGTAAGATCGAACCCACTACCGGACACCTCTTCCCATTGCAAGATAAATAGATCAAGTTGGCCAAACAAAACCCAAATATCAGAGAAGAAATACAAGGCTATAAGAGATCATGCATACAAGAGATCAAAGAAACTCAAATAACTTTCATAGATATAAAAATATATAACTGATCATAAACTCGAAGTTCATCAGATCCCAACAAACACACCACAAAAGAGTTACATCATATGGATCTCCAAGAGACCATTGTATTGAGAATTCAGCGAGAGAGAGAAAGCCATCTAGCTATTAACTATGAACCCAAAGGTCTACAAAGAACTACTCACGCATCATCGGAGAGGCACCAATGGAAGTGGTGAACCCCTCCGTGATGGTGTCTAGATTGGATCTAGTGGTTCTGGACTCTGCGGCGGCTGGATGAATATTTCGTCGAGGCTTCTAGGGTTCTGGGATTTTTGGGGTATTTATAGAGCAAAGAGGCGGTCTGGGGGGCACCCGAGGTGGGCACAACCCACCAGGACATGCCAGGTCCTCCTGGTGTGCCCTGGTGGGTTGTGCCCCCTCAGGGCACCCCCAGGTGCAACCAGGGCCCATTACCTTCCTTCTGGCCCATAAAAAATCATCGTGGAGTTTCATGGCATTTGGACTCCGTATTGATTTCCTGCGATGTAAAAAACATGGATAAAACAGCAACTGACACTTGGCACTATGTCAATAGGTTAGTACCAAAAATGATATAAAATGATTATAAAACATCCAAGATTGATAAATAAACAGCATGGAACAATAAAAAATTATAGATACGTTGGAAACATATGAGCATCCCCAAGCTTAACTCCTACTCGTCCTCAAGTAGGTAAGTGATAAGAACAGAATTTTTGATGTGGAGTGTTGTTCATCAAGTCATATCATATTCTTTTCTTTATAGCATGGACATTTGGACTTTTATGTGATTCAAAGCAATAGTCTAGTTTTTACATAATAATTTAGATACTCAAGCATATCAACAAGCAACCATGTCTTTCAAAATATCAATGCTAAAACAAGTTATCCCTAGCCCATCATGCTCAAACATTGATCCATTCATGAAACACACTCTAATATTAGCTATACCCAATACTTAAGCATGATCATATTGCCTCCTAGTTGGTGCTTTTTATGAGAGAAGATGGAGACTCAAATTCAGAATAAAAATTTCATAAAGTAAAAGAAAGGCCCTTCGCAGAGGGAAGTAGGGATTTGTAGAGGTGCCAGAGCTAAAAGCGAAAAAATAGAGATAAAACATTTTGGGAGGTGTATCCATCCCACCAACGAAAATGACGTAGAGCTACGAACACTTTCCATGCTAGATATGCCATAGGCGATTCCCAAACAGAAAATAAAGTTTATTCCTTTTTCCACCATACTTTCACTTTCCATGGCTAACCGTATCCACGGGTGCCCTCCATACCAACACTTTCCAAGGAATTTATTATTTGACAACATAAAGTAAATTTATTTTTGCATTTCGGGACTGGGCATCCCTAAAACCTTTGCCTTACTCTCGTGCAATGACAAGTGAATAAACACGCATCGTGAGAATAACACATCTAGCATGGAAAATATTAGCCACCCGTTACCGTTCCGCGAGCGAAACAAACACACAAAAGAGAAGTTTATTTTGAAAATTAGAGATGGCACATGAAAATTTGCTTATAACGGCAAAAGAATACCGCATATAGGTAGATATAGTGGACTCATGTGCAAAACTGGTTTAAAGGATTTTGGATGCACAAGTAGAGGTCATACTTAGTGCAAAATGAAGGCTAGCAAAAAGATTGAGAAGCGACCAACCAACAAACGAATAATCTCATAAGCAAGCATTAAGCATAATTAACACCGAATAATGCACCACAAGTAGGATATAATTTTCATTGCATGATTATTGACTTTCGTGCATGCATAGGGAATCACAAACCTTAACACCAATATTCTTACTAGAGCACAATTACTCATCAACATAACTCACATATCACATCATCATATCTCAAAACTATTACTAAGAATCAAGTTTATTTTGTCCAATGATCTTCATGACATTTTTTTAATTTATCCTTGTTGGATATATATCACTTTGGAACTAATTTTCATGTGTTGATTTTCATAAGCTCAAACAAATATAAGTGAAGATCATGAGCATAACAAATTTTCTTTCTCTCAAAATAATTTAAGTGAAGCAAGAGAGAATTTCTTCAAAATTTTACTAACTCTCAAATAAATCTAAGTGAAGCAAGAGAGCATTTGTTCAAAAATAACAAAGCACACCGTGCTCAAAAATATATAAGTGAAGCACTAGAGCAAGTCCTAGCTCATAAAAGATTTAAGTGAAGCACAGAGAGCAATTCTAACAAGTCATGATATAATTTTGGCTCTCTCAAACAGATGTGTCCAGCAAGGATTGATGACTTAAAACATGAAATAAAACAAGAAAAAACTCATATCATACAAGACGCTCCAAGCAAAACACATATTATGTGACGAATAAAAATATAGCCTCGAGTAAAATACCGATAGTTGTTGGAAGAAAGCGGGGATGCCACTCTGGGACATCCCCAAGCTTAGTTGGTTGCTCATTTTTGGATAATAGTTTGGGATGCTGGGACATCCCCAAGCTTAGGCTCTTACATCCTTCCTTCATCCATCATAAGATAACCCAAACCTTGAAAACTTCAATCACACAAAACTCAACAAAACCTTTGTGAGATCCGTTAGTATAAGAAAGCAAACTACTACTATACGTGTTGTATCAAACCCATTCATATTTTTTTTGTATTATATATACTGTATTCCAACTTTTCTATGGCAAAAACTCATCAAATAAAACCATAGAGTCATCAAAATAAGCACACAACACAAAGAAAACAGAATCTGTCAAAACAGAACAGTCTGTAGTAATCTGACTTTAGCGAATACTTCTGTAACTCCAAAAATTCTACCAAATTAGGATGACCAGGGTAATTTGTATGTTAATCTTATGCAAAAAGAATCAGAGCAAAAGCTCTTTTCTGTGATTTATGAAAATTATTTTCGTGAGCGCAAAGTTTCTGTCTTTTTCAGCAAGATCAAACAACTATCACCCAAGAAGATCCTAAAGGCTTTACTTGGAACAAACACTAACTAAAACACACAAAAAAACAATCATAACAGTAGCATAATTGTCTAAACACACAAGAACAGAAAGCAAAAAGCAAAAATAAATTTTATTCATTGGGTTGCCTCCCAACAAGCGCTATAGTTTTATGCCCTTAGCTAGGCGTAAGGCAAGGATCTAAGTTTTGTCATCTTTGGTTCGAGATCCATAAGATGCCCTCATGATTGATTCATAAGGTGGCCTGATTTTTGTTCTAGGAAAGTGTTCCATACCCTTCCTCAAAGGAAATTGGAACTTGATATTGCCTTCTTTCATATCAATCATGGCACCAATAGTGTGTAAAAACGGTCTACCAATAATAATTGGACAAGACGGATTGCAATCAATATCAAGAACAATAAAATCTATGGGCACATAGTTCCTATTTGCAAGAATAAGAACATCATTAATTCTTCCCATAGGCCTTTTAATAGTAGAATCCGCCAAGTGCAAATTCAAGGAACATTCTTCAAGATTGGTAAGACCAAGCACATCACATAAAGATTGCGGAATTGTAGAAACACTAGCATCCAAGTCACACAAAGCAAAACACTCATAATTTTTAATCTTGACTTTGATAGTAGGTTCCCATTCATCATGCAATTTTCTAGGAATTGAAACTTCCAATTCCAACTTTTCTTCCAAAGCTTTCATCATAGCATCAACAATATGTTTAGTAAAAGCTTTATTTTGTTCATAAGCATGGGGTGAATTTAGCATGGATTGCAACAAAGAAATACAATCAATTAGAGAGCAACTATCATAATTAAAGTCTTTGTAATCCAAAATAGTGGGTGCATTACTAACTAAAGTTTTGACCTCTCCAAACCCACTTTCATCAATTTTCTCAACAAGATTTTCACCCTCCGAAATGTTGGGACGCCTTCTACCTAAAGTTGACTCTTCTCCAGTCCCTTTTTCATCATTCTTAACTTTACTAAACAAGGAATCCATATAAGAAACACCAATCATTTTAAGATCTTCATCATCTTTGCAAGAATAATTACTAGAAAAAGCTTTTTCTAAAAATTCTCTTTTAGCTCTAAGCATAGCAGTTCTTTTCTTCCTTTCATCCATAGAAACATAAAGAGCTTTAATTGATTCATCTACTTTAGGCACAAAAAATTTCATCTTGAGATTTTCCACATCATGAGCAATTCTATCAACACTTCTAGACAAATCATCAATCTTATTCAACTTCTCTTCTATGGAAGTGTTGAAAACCTTTTGTGTGTTGATAAATTCTTTAATATTATTCTCAAGATCAGAGGTGTTCCTATTATTATTATAAGATTGATTTCCATAGAATTACCATAATTGTTAGAGGAATTACTAGGAAAAGGCCTAGGATTAAAATTTCCTCTATAAGCATTGTTGTTGAAATTATTGCGAGAAATAAAATTCACATCAATGGCATCACTATTTTTCTCAATCAAAGTTGACAAAGGCATATCATTAAAATCAATAGGAGTACTTTTACTAGCAACCAATTTCATAAGAGCATCAACTTTATCACTCAAAGAAGAAATTTCTTCAACCGAATTAACTTTTTTACTAATAGGAGCTCTTTCGGTATGCCGTTGTGAATAATTTGCCATGATATTATCAAGAAAATTGGTGGCTTCACCCAAAGTAATTTCCATAAAAATACCACCCGCGACGGAATCTAAAAGATTACGAGAAACAAAATTCAACCCCGCATAAATTTTTTGTATGATCATCCAAAAATTTAACCCATGAGTTGGGCAATTCCTTAGCATCATTTTCATCCTTTCCCAAGATTGTGCAACATACTCATGTTCAAGTTGCTTGAAATTCATGATCTGGGTTCTAAGGGAAATAATTTTTGTGGGAGGAAAATACGTAGTGATAAAAGCATCTTTGCACTTGTTCCAAGAATCGATACTATTGCGGGGGAAAGAGGAGAACCAAATTTTTGCAGAATCACGCAAAGAGAACAGAAATAATTTCATCTTGACCAAATCATTGTCCACATTTTTTTCTTTTGCATATCGCATAATTCCACGAAGGTATTAAGATGGGATGCGGCATCCTCATTAGGAGTACCGGAAAATTGGTCTTTCATAACAAGATTCAGCAAAGCAGTATTAATATCACAAGTCTCCGCACTAGTGGCGGGAGGAGCACGCGGAGTGCCAATAAAATCATTGTTGTTGGTATTTGATAAATCACATAACTTGGTGTTCTCTTGAGTCATGATGACCACCCAACAATATTGCACTCAAAAACAGATCTGGCAAGAAAACGACGAACGGAAAAAGAGAGGCGCATAAAATGGCAAATTTTTGTGAAGTGGGGGAGAGGAAAACGAGAGGCAAATGGAAAATAATGTAAATTGCAAGGAGATGAGATTTGTGATTAGGAACCTGGTTATGTTGAAGATCCTCCCCGGCAACAGCGCTAGAAATTCCTTTTGATGTCGCTTGAAGCTACGTCGGTATTTCCCCAAAGAGGAAGGGATGATGCAACACAACGACGGTAGGTATTTCCCTCAGAAATGAAACCAAGGTTATCGAACCAGTAGGAGAACCAAGCAACACAACGTAAACAACCCCTGCACACAAATAACAACACCTCGCAACCCGACGTGTTAAAGGGGTTGTCAATCCCTTTCGGGATATGGCGCCAGAAATTGCGTGTTGACGGGAGAAAGTTGTAATAGATTGAAATAATAGATCACAAATAAAATAAAGTGCAGCAAAGTATTTTTGTATTTTGGTTTAATATATCTGAATAAAAAGAGCAAATAAAACAGATCGCAAAGCAAATATATGAGAAAGAAGACCCGGGGGCCGTAGGTTTCACTAGTGGCTTCTCTCGAGAAAGATAGCAAACGGTGGGTAAACAAATTACTGTTGGGAAATTGATAGAACTTCGAATAATTATGACGATATCTAGGAAATGGTCATTACATAGGCATCACGTCCAAGATTAGTAGACCGACTCCTGCCTGCATCTACTACTATTACTCCACACACCGACCGCTATCCAGCATGCATATAGTGTATTAAGTTCATGGAAAAACAGAGTAATGCAATAAGAACGATGACATGATGTAGACAAGATCCGTTTATCTATGGCGGTAGATATAGATCCCGTCTTTTTATCCTTAGTAGCAACGGTACATACGTGTCGGTTCCCTTTCTGTTACTAGGATCAAGCACCGTAAGATCGAACCCACTACCGGACACCTCTTCCCATTGCAAGATAAATAGATCAAGTTGGCCAAACAAAACCCAAATATCGGAGAAGAAATACGAGGCTATAAGAGATCATGCATATAAGAGATCAAAGAAACTCAAATAACTTTCATGGATATAAAAAGATATAACTGATCATAAACTCGAAGTTCATCAGATCCCAACAAACACACTGCAAAAGAGTTACATCATTTGGATCTCCAAGAGACCATTGTATTGAGAATTCAGCGAGAGAGAGAAAGCCATCTAGCTACTAACTACGGACCCGAAGGTCTACAAAGAACTACTCACGCATCATCGGAGAGGCACCAATGGAAGTGGTGAACCCCTCCGTGATGGTGTCTAGATTGGATCTGGTGGTTCTGGACTCTGCGGCGGCTGGATGAATATTTCGTCGATGCTTCCAGGGTTCTGGGATTTTTGGGGTATTTATAGATTAAAGAGGCGGTCCGGGGGGCACCCGAGGTGGGCACAACCCACTGGCGTGCCCTGGTGGGTTGTGCCCCCATCAGGGCACCCCCAGGTGCAACCAGGGCCCATTGCCTTCCTTCTAGCCCATAAAAAATCATCATGGAATTTCATGGCATTTGGACTCCGTTTGATATTGATTTCCTGCGATGTAAAAAACATGGAAAAAACAACAACTGGCACTTGGCACTATGTCAATAGGTTAGTACCAAAAAATGATATAAAATGACTATAAAATGATTAGAAAACATCCAAGATTGCTAAATAAACAGCATGGAACAATCAAAAATTATAGATACATTGGAGACGTATCAGAGGTGCCCAAAGTCCTCATGAAGTTTCGCATGCACAACATCGAGCTTCTCATTTTTAGTTTCAAAAACATTGGCCACCACAAGAGCTCTATCATGATATTCCTTCACTCTATATAATTCTAGAGCAAAAGTCTCAAGAGATTCCTTGGTGGTTTGTTCAAGTTCAAGAGCTTGAGAGAGGTCCGCAATTTCATTAGCGTAATCACGCTCATGACCTTCCATTTTATCAATGGTAACCTCATGCTCCTCGATATGAGATTCCAACTCCTCAATATATTTCTTGCCCTCAATGGCAATGGGCATGATTTCCATGAAGTTGGAACGAGCAATTTTATTTTTATGGAAAGCTTTAAAAAGCATTTCCCCCTTAATTTTTAAGGAGGCAACATTATCATTCTCTTCATCATTATCATTATCAACATCATCATCAAGAGACATATTGGGGTTCAAATTAGGAGATACCTCTGAAGCCTTGGCCATAAGGAAAAAAAGCAATTAATGATGATGTAGGATCCCTTGAAGCACCGTTCAAGAACACATCTTGTTCCATGGAGTGTTGGGTTTCCTCTACATTGTTAGCACAACAACTCGAGGAAATTCATGCATTTTTATCATGGCAACAAGATATGGAAAGCATATCATCATGAGATTTAGTCAAGCAATTTCTACATGATATGCACGGACTATCAACACAAGCATGTGAAACATGTAAGGTGCACGAAGTGTTAAAGTCCAAATATGGAGCATTGCAACAAGATAGTGATGAAGAGTCATCAACGATAATCACACTATCATCATTGGAATGACCAACACTACTCACCATAGCATTACCTTGTGGCAATCCACATGTAGGTGAAGTAGAAGAAGTTGAGAAGGCAACACGGCCGGAGGTGGAGGGAGAACAATCATCCCCACAAATCTTGGACACACCATATTTATCTTGAAACTTTGTCCACAACTCATGAGCATCCCGAAATGGCATGAGTTGAAATATAAGTACATTGCTCAAAGAATCAAAGAGCACATTAGAAGCTTGAGCATTGAGATAAGAGTTTTTCTCATCCTCTAAAGATAATCTTTGGGGATCCTTTGCAGGAGAAAAAACCCATATATAAAATTTGCTCTAAATTTGGGTCCATGACCCTAAAGAGATTAAGCATGCGAATTACCCAAACATCAAAATTTGTGCCATCGAAACTAAGAGTGTCAGAGAATCCTAATCCCCTAGTCGACATCTTTACTCTCTAGGCGGTAAAGCCTAATAAAGAGAGACGAGACTCTGATACCAATTGAAAGATCATGGATGTCGCCTAGAGAGGGGGGGTGAATAGGCGCTTTAAAATAATTACTGTTTAGGCTTGAACAAATGCGGAATAAACCTAGCGGCTAATTTGTCAAGCACAAAACCTACAACAACTAGGCTCACCTATGTGCACCAACAACTTATGCTAAGCAAGATAAACAACTAAGTCATAGAAAGATATATGACAAGAAACAATATGGCTATCACAAAGTAAAGTGCATAAGTAAAGGGATCGGGTAAGAGATAACCAAGGCACGCGGAGACGACGATGTATCCCGAAGTTCACACCCTTGCGGATGATAATCTCCGTTTGGAGCGGTGTGGAGGCACAATGCTCCCCAAGAAGCCACTAGGGCCACTGTAATCTCCTCACGCCCTTGCACAATGCAAGATGCCATGATTCCACTAAGGGACCCTTGGGCGGTCACCGAACCCATACAAATGGCAACCCTTGGGGGCGGTCACCGAACCCGTACACTTTGGCAACCCTTGGGGGCGGTCACCGGAACCCGTGAAATTGCTCGGGGTGATCTCCACAACTTAATTGGATAACCCGACACTTGCCCGGAGCTTTACACCACAATGATTGAGCTCCGAACACCACCAACCGTCTAGGGCACCCAAGCACCCAAGAGGAACAAGCTCAAGGGTACCAAGCACCCAAGATTAATAAGCTACTCAACTTGCAACTTCCACGTATCACCGTGGAGAACTCAAACCGATGCACCAAATGCAATGGCAAGGGCACACGGAGTGCCCAAGTCCTTCTCTCCCAAATCCCACCAAAGTAACTAATGCTAGGGAGGGAAATGAGAGGAAGAACAAGAAGGAGAACACCAAGAACTCCAAGATGTAGATCCAAGGGGTTCCCCTCACATAGAGGAGAAAGTGATTGGTGGAAATGTGGATCTAGATCTCCTCTCTCTTTTCCCGCCCAAACTAGCAAGAATCCATGGAGGGATTGAGAGATAGCAAGCTCAAAGGATAAGGTTCATTTGGGAAGATGTGACGCCCCCGATTCAATCATACACTAATCATGCACGCAAACGTGTACGATCAAGATCAGGGACTCACGGGAAGATATCACAACACAACTCTAAAAACATAAATAAGTCATACAAGCATCATAATACAAGCCAGGGGCCTCGAGGGCTCGAATACAAGTGCTCGATCATAGACGAATCAACGGAAGCAACAATATCTGAGTACAGACATAAGTTAAACAAGGTGCCATAAGATGGCTAGCACAAACTGGGATACAGATCGAAAGAGGTGCATGCCTCCTACCTGGGATCCTCCTAAAGTACTCCTGGTCGTCGTCAGCGGCCTGCACGTAGTAGTAGGCACCTCCGGTATAGTAGGAGTCGTCGTCGACGGTGGCATCTGGCTCCTGGGCTCCAGCATCTGGTTGCGACAACCAGGTAGAAAGGAAAGGGGGAAAAGGGGGAGAAAAGCAACCGTGAGTACTCATCCAAAGTACTCGCAAGCAAGGATCTACACTACATATGCATGGGTATATGTATAAAGTGTCCATATCGGTGGACTGAACTGCAGAATGCCAGAATAAGAGGGGGATAGCTAATCCTGTCGAAGACTATGCTTCTGGCAGCCTCCATCTTGCACCATGTAGAAGAGAGCAGATGGTAAGTTCACCAAGTAGCATCTCATAGCATAATCCTACCCGGCGATTCCCTCCTCGTCGCCCTGTTAGAGAGCGATCACCGGGTTATATCTGGCACTTGGAAGGGTGTGTTTTATTAAGTATCCGGTTCTAGTTGTCATAAGGTCAAGGTACAACTCAAAGTCGTCCTGTTACCGAAGATCACGGCTATTCGAATAGATAAACTTCCCTGCAAGGGTGCACCACATAACCAGACACGCTCGATCCCATTCGGCCGGACACACTTTCCTGGGTCATGCCCGACCTCGGAAGATCAACACGTCGCAGCCCTACCTAGGCACAACAGAGAGGTCAGCACGCCGGTCTAAATCCTATGGCGCAGGGGTCTGGGCCCATCGCCCATTGCACACCTGCACGTTGCGAACGCGGCCGGAAGCAGACCTAGCAACCTCCATTACAAAAGGAAGTCACGTTACGCGGTCCAATCTGGCGCGCGCCGCTCAGTCGCTGACGTCACGAAGGCTTCGGCTGATACCACGGCGTCGAGTGCCCATAACTTTCCCACGTAGTTGGTTAGTGCGTATAGACCAAATGGACAGACTCAGATCAAATACCAAGAACTCGTTAAGCGTGTTATTTTGAAGTAACCGCGGACGCCGACCAGGGCCAGGCCCACCTCTCGCCTAGGTGGTCTCAACCTGCCCTGTCGCTCCCCCACAGTAACAGTCGGGGGCCATCGGGAACCCGGGCCCACCTCTACCAGGATGGAGCCACCTGCCCCTTCAGCCCCAATCTCCGAACAGTATCATAAGTAATGTAACAATATAAAGTATATATCATATGCCCATGATCACCTCCCGAAGTGATCACAGCCCAGTAGTATAGCATGGCAGATGGACAAGAGTGTAGGGCCTCTGATGGAACACTAGCATCCTATACTAAGCATTAGGATAGCAGGTAAGGGTAACAACTGTAGCAACAATGACAGGCTATGTAGCAGAATAGGATTATCCGAAAGCAGTAACATGCTACACTACTCTAATGCAAGCACTAGAGAGAAGGAATAGGCGATATCTGGTGATCAAGGGGGGGGGGCTTGCCTGGTTGCTCTGGCAAGGAGGGGTCGTCAACAACGTAGTCGAACTCAGTGGCATCAGCAACGGTCTCGGGGTCTATCGGAGAAGAAGAGGGGGAAGAAACAGTAAATACGGAGCAAACAAAGCATCACAAAACATAACGAGGTAATACGCGGAGCTAGGTATGCCCTAACGCGGTATTAGGTGATACCGGCGAAGGGGGAAAACATCCGGGAAAGTATTCCCGGCGTTTCGCGTTTTCGGACAGACGGACCGGAGGGGAAAAGTTGCGAGTTTGCTACGCTAGGTATTTGTGGCGGACGAATGGGCTGCGTATCCGGATTTGTCTCCTCGTTCTGAGCAACTTTCATGTACAAAGTATTTTCATCCGAGCTACGGATTATTTTATATTATTTTTAAAAGATTTAATCATTTTCAGGAATTAACAGATTAATTTAATCAAAAGCATTTATGACATCATCATGACATCAACAGTCAAAGTTGACCGTTGACTAGTCAACTGATGGGTGGGTCCTATCTGCCATAGACTGGCTATCTAACTAACAGATTAATTAGATTAGTTAGCTAATTAGATTAACTTACATAGGTTAATTAATTGACCTAATTAATCAATTACTATTATTATTATTAAAATTCATTTTTTATCATTTCATTTCTGGGGCTGGGCCCCACTGGTCATAGGCACAGGGGAAGAAACGGGGCGGGTTAGCGGGCGCCGGGGCAACGAAGCCCCGAAGCGACCCAGTGCGGCTAACCGGCGCAAGGGCGCGTGCGCACGGCGGGGCAGCGGCGCAGTGCCGAGGGGAGGCGGGGCTGCGGCTGGCGGCGTGGCACGGCAGTAGTGGCGGAGGCGGGGCGGCACAGCAGCAGCGATGGGGTGCGGCAGGCGCCGGGCGATGCAGGTGAGGGGCGCAGCCGGCGCGAGCGGCGTCCGGGGCGAGGACGGGGGGAGCGCTGGCCGATGGCGCTGAGCGCGAACTCGGGTTGCTGGGCGTGGGCACGGCGGAGCCGACGCGTTCGAGTGTTGGCCGGCGCGTTCGGGGCACGGCGAAGCGCCTGGGCATGGTGAATGCGAGCGGGTTCGGCAGCGGGCAAGCGAGCTCGTGGGGCGGCGCTACGGCGAGGAAAACGAAAGGAGGAAGAGGGGGACCGATGGAGGGGCTCACATCGGAGCACATGGAAGGCTCGGCGAGCACAGGGAGGCGCCAGAGACGACGAAGCAACGACGGCGGTCTTCGGGTCCGAGGTGGAAGACGACGGCGAACAGCTTGACGCAGGGGTGAGGAGCTCGAGCTGGTCCATGTAGGCGATGTAGGGGAGGGCGACAAGGCTTCTGCCCAACCTGGTGCAGCTCGGGGTGGCGCTGGCGCGCGGAAATGGCGAATGCGCGGCGGTGGCGGCGGCGGCGGGGTCGGGCGCCCCGATCAAGAACGGGGAGGGAGAGGGAGGAGTGGATCGAGGGGGGAGTGGGGATCGTGGGGGAATGGGTTAGGTCACGGTGGGGGTAGCTGGGCCTTAGTAGGCCAAGCGAGCGGGGTGTATGGCTGGGCCGGCCGGCTGATTAGCTGGGCCGAGGCCCCGCGGGGAGAGGGGGTTATTCCCTTTTTTTGCTTGTTTCTTTTTTTCTTTTCTTTCCTTTTAATTACTACTTTCTGTTTTATTTTAGTCACACTTTTATTTTAGTTTTTATAAAATATGACCATAGCTCCTAAAATAAGGTTTCAGACCAACCCTCTAACATAAAAAGTTTGGTGGTCAAATAAACTAGTTTAATACTTGTTTATTGTTTAAAATCATTTAAATAATTGTTTTGGTACGGTTTTATTCATTTTAGAGTATTTAATCATTTCATAAAAGTGTGGTTTCTCCACCATAATTACGTATGCATTATTTGGCACAACCCGAACATTTTAGTTTTAATGTTTGAAAACTTTTACCATTTGATTTGATTTTGAATTTGAATTTGAATCAGTTTCGAACTAACGCGAGATTAGCAATAGTAACCGCGGCGACATGGCACCATTAGCAGAGAATTACTATAGCGTAATTACCCGGGCGTCACAGAAGAAGACCCCCTTTTATAGGTGGGGAAATATCCAACCGTTATGCTCAAAGCCCGCATAGAGCGGCACTACCGCTCTTCCTCACGGTACTACCGCTAGGGGTAGCGGTACTACCTCAAAGGGTAGCGGTACTACTGCTTGCGAGCGGTACTAAAAAATACATCCGTGCCTACCACCGCTGGACTTAAGACGAGTTTTTGGTCCGGAGCGGAAGTAGCCACGGAAGTAGCCGCGGTAGTACCGCTCCAAGTGGTAGTACCGCTCCCAAGAGCGGTAGTAAAAAGTTACATCCCCTCCAAGCGGTAGTACCATTCCCATGAGCGGTAGTACCGCTGCAGCCTTTTTAAGGACACCAAAACTGACACAACTTCTGCAAACAGACTCCGACTTCAACGAAACCAAGTTTGTTGGAAAGCTAGGGACAAGGGCTAACACAATCTTGATTGAAATAACAATAAGAAGGAAATTAGAAAATTCCCATAAGAAAATGGTGAGAACCCTTCCTCGAATAAGACTGGTAAAACCTCCAACACCGAAAACGCAATAGAAGAAGCATGTGAACTCCATTTTCGATCAACTCGAACTTGTCAAGAAGATGACCATAAGCTCCAAATCTCACAAGAAAACCAAACAAGAACCAAGAAAGATGATGCAAGCATGCAATTGTTTGAGCTCTCTATGAATGATACGATCAAGCTACTCACTGGAGAGCCCCCTTGATAGTACGACAATCGATCCTGTAACCCGGTCTCCAAACTACCGCCATGAGACCGGTAAAATAGAGAACCTACCTTTGCCCTGCACGAAGTCCACTTGAGCTAGATGATGATGATCTTAACTCCCTCAAGTTGGACCACCTTTCGTGATTGCGTTGGCTCGATGAAGGCTAGTTGATTGCTCCCCCATACTCCACTATGGGTGAGTCACTCTTCGGCACACCTTCACAAGTCCATTGTCACCATAATGGATGGCAAGCTACAAGCATGATTTCTTCTCGATGCTCCACTTGAACTTGCACAACACAACCTTGATTTGATGTCATCCTTCATGGGTTGTATGTGATCCTCCTCTTGATGCAAGCCCATGGAAGCAAACTACCACCATGAGACCGGTAAAATAGATCATATAACCCTGTCTCCAAACTACCACCATGAGACCGGTAAAATAGAGAATCTATCAAGGGCAAACCTTTGCCTTGCACGAAGTCCACTTGAGCTAGATGATGATGATCTTGACTCCCTCAAGTTGGACCACCTTTCATGATTGCGTTGGCTCGATGAAGGCTAGTTGATTGCTCCCCCATACTCCACTATGGGTGAGTCACTCTTCGGCACACCTTCATGAAGGAAATATGTCCTAGAGGCAATAATAAAGTTATTATTTTATTTCCTTATATCATGATAAATGTTTATTATTCATGCTAGAATTGTATTAACCGGAAAGTTAGTGCAGGTGTGAATACATAGACAAACAGAGTGTCCCTAGTATGCCTCTACTTGACTACCTCGTTAATCAAAGATGGTTAAGTTTCCTAGCCATAGACAAGTGTTGTCATTTGATGAACGAGATCACATCATTAGAGAATGATGTGATGGACAAGACCCATCCGTTAGCTTAGCATAATGATCGTTAAGTTTTATTGCTAATGCTTTCTTCATGACTTATACATGTTCCTCTGACTTTGAGATTATGCAAATACCGAATACCGGAGGAACACCTTGTGTGCTATCAAACATCACAACGTAACTGGGTGATTATAAACATGATCTACATGTATCTCCGAAGGTGTTTGTTGGGTTGGCATAGATCGAGATTAGGATTTGTCACTCCGTGTATCGGAGTGGTATCTCTGGGCCCTCTCGGTAATACACATCACTATAAGCCTTGCAAGCAATGTGACTAATGAGTTAGTTGCAGGATGATGCATTACGGAACGAGTAAAGATACTTGCCGGTAACGAGATTGAACTAGGTATAATGATACCGACGGTCGAATCTCGGGCAAGTAACATACCAATGACAAAGGGAATGACGTATGTTGTTATGCGGTTTGATCGATAAAGATCTTCGTAGAATATGTAGGAGCCAATATGAGCATCCAGGTTCTGCTATTGGTTATTGACCGGAGATGTGTCTCGGTCATGTCTACATAGTTCTCAAACCCGTAGGGTCCGCACGCTTAACGTTCGATGACGATTTGTATTATGAGTTATGTGATTTGATGACCGAAGTTTGTTCAGAGTTCCGGATAAGATCATGGACATGAAAAGGAGTCTCGAAATGGTCGAGAGGTAAAGATTCATATATTGGAAGGCTATATTCGGAAATCGGAATGGTTCCGAGTGATTCGGGTATTTTTCGTAGTACCGGAGAGTTACGGGAATTCGTCGGGGGAAGTTAATGGGCCTTATTGGGCTTTAGTGGAGAGAGGGAAGAAGGGCCACGAGGTGGCACGCGCCTCCCCCTGCCCAAACCGAATTGGACAAGGGGTGGGGGCGCCCCCCCTTTCCTTCTCCCTCTCCCTCATTTCCTTCTTTCCCACTCTGAAAAGGAAAGCGAATCCTACTAGGACTTGGGAGTCTTAGTAGGACTCCCTACACTTGGCGCGCCCCTAGGATGGCCGGCCTCTCTCCCTCCCTCCTTTATATACGTGGGCAGGAGGGCACCCCAAAGGCACTCCAAGATTTGTCTTAGCCGTGTGCGGTGCCCCCTTCCACAGTTACACACCTCAGTCATATTGTCGTAGTGCTTAGGCGAAGCCCTGCGCCGGTAACTTCATCATCACCCTCGCCACGCCATTGTGCGGATGGAACTCTCCCTCGTCCTCAACAGGATCAAGAGCTCGAGGGACGTCATCGTGTTGAACGTGTGCTGAACACGGAGGTGCCGTACGTTCGGTACTTGGATCGGTTGGATCGTGAAGACGTTCGACTACATGAACTTTGTTACTAAACGCTTCTGCTTTCGGTCTACGAGGGTACGTGGACACACTCTCCCGTCTCGTTGCTATGCATCTCCTAGATAGATCTTGCGTGATCGAAGGATTTTTTTTGAATTACTACGTTCCCCAACAGTGGCATCCGAGCCAGGTCTATGCATAGATAATATATGCACGAGTAGAACACATTGAGTTGTGGGCGATAATAGTCATACTGCTTACCACCAACGTCTTACTTTGATTCGGCAGTATTGTTGGATGAAGCGGCCCGGACCGACATTATGAATATGTGTATCACTACTATTGAGATTCAATATAAATAGACCACTCTTCAAGGGTGCATGACCATAAAAGATATTATGAATATGTGTATCACTACTATCGAGATTCAATATAAATAGACCACTCTTCAAGGGTGCATGACCATAAAAGATCTTACTCATATAAATAGAACAACCATTATTCTCTGATTTAAATGTAACTCTCTCACATCAAACAAGATCCAGATATAATGTTCATGCTCAACGCTGGCACCATTTCCCACGCGCATCGTCACCTCGTCCTTAGCCAATCTTCGCTTAATCCGTAGTCCCTGTTTCGAGTTGCAAATATTAGCAACAGAACCAGTATCAAATACCCAGGTGCTACTGCGGGCATTAGTAAGGTTCACATCAATAACATGTATATCACATATACGTTTGTTCACCTTGCCATCCTTCTTATCCGCCAAATACTTGGGGCAGTTCCACTTCCAGTGACCAGTCCCTTTGCAGTAGAAGCACTCAGTCTCAGGCTTAGGTCCAGACTTGGGTTTCTTCACTTGAGCAACAACTTGCTTGCCATTCTTCTTGAAGTTCCCCTTCTTCCCTTTACCCTTTTTCTTGAAACTGGTGGTCTTGTTGACCATCAACACTTGATGCCCCTTCTTGATTTCTACCTCCGCAGCCTTTAGCATCGCGAAGAGCTCGGGAATTGTCTTATCCATCCCTTGCATGTTACAGTTCATCACGAAGCTCTTGTAGCCTGGTGGCAGTGATTGAAGAATTCTGTCAATGACACTATCATTCGGAAGATTAACTTCCAGTTGAATCAAGTGATTGTTATACCGGGACATTTTGAGTATATGCTCACTGACAGAACTATTCTCCTACATCTTGGAGCTGTAGAACTTATTGGAGACTTCATATCTCTCAATCCGGGTATTTGCTTGAAATATTAACTTCAACTCCTGGAACATCTCGTATGCTGCATGACGTTCAAAATGTCGTTGAAGTCCCGGTTCTAAGCCGTAAAGCACGGCACACTGAACTATCGAGTAGTCATCAGCTTTGCTCTGCCAGACGTTCATAACATCTGGCGTTGCTCCTGCATCGGGTTTGGCACCTAGCGGTGCTTCCAGGACGTAATTCTTCTGTGCAGCAATGAGGATAATCCTCAAGTTACGGACCCAGTCTATGTAGTTGCTACCATCATCTTTCAACTTAGCTTTCTCTAGGAACGCATTAAAATTCAACGGAACAACAGCACGGGCCATCTATCTATCTACAACATAGACATGCAAAATACTATCATGTACTAAGTTCATGATAAATTAAAGTTCAATTAATCAAATTACTTAAGAACTCCCACTTAGAGAGACATCCCTCTAATCATCTAAGTGATCACGTGACCCATATCAACTAAACCATGTCCGGTCATCACGTGAGATGGAGTAGTTTTCAATGGTGAACATCGCTATGTTGATCATATCTACTATATGATTCATGCTCGACCTTTCGGTCTCAGTGTTCCAAGGCCATATCTGCATATGCTAGGCTCGTCAAGTTTAACCCGAGTATTCTGCAAGTGCAAAACTGGCTTGTACCCTTTGTATGTGAACGTAGAGCTTATCACACCCGATCATCACGTGGTGTCTCGGCACGACGAACTTTCGCAACGGTGCATACTCAGGGAGAACACTTGTACCTTGAAATTTAGTGAGAGATCATCTTATAATGCTACCACCGAACTAAGCAAAATAAGATGTATAAAAGATAAACATCACATGCAATCAATATAAGTGATATGATATGGTCATCATCATCTTGTGCCTTTGATCTCCATCTCCAAAGCACCGTCATGATCACCATCGTCACCGGCGCGACACCTTGATCTCCATCGTAGCATCGTTGTCGTCTCGCCAACTATTGCTTCTACGACTATCGCTACCGCTTAGTGATAAAGTAAAGCAATTACATGGCGATTGCATTTCATACAATAAAGCGACAACCATATGGCTCCTGCCAGTTGCCGATAACTCCGTTACAAAACATGATCATCTCATATAACTCCGTTACAAAGTTGGAGAAACTGACACCCGCCAGCCACCTGTGTGCGAAGCACGTCGGTAGAACCAGTCTCGTGTAAGCGTACGCGTAATGTCGGTCCTGGCCGCTTCATCCAACAATACCGCCGAATCAAAGTATGACATGATGGTAAGCAGTATGACTAGTATCGCCCACAACTCACTTGTGTTCTACTCGTGCATATAACATCTACGCATAAACCTGGCTCGGATGCCACTGTTGGGGAACGTAGTAATTTAAAAAAAATTCCTACGCACACGCAAGATCATGGTGATGCATAGAAACGAGAGGTGAGAGTGTTGTCTACGTACCCTCGTAGACCGTAAGCGGAAGCATTATGACAACGCGGTTGATGTAGTCCTACGTCTTCACGATCGACCGATCCTAGCACCGAAGGTACGACACCTCCGCGATCTGCACACGTTCGGCTCGGTGACGTCCCACAAACTCACGATCCAGCAGAGTGTCGGGGAAGAGCTTCGTCAGCACGACGGCGTGATGATGGTGATGATGAAGCTACTGGCGCAGGGCTTCACCTAAGCACTACGACGATATGACTGAGGTGGATTATGGTGGAGGGGGCACCGCACACGGCTAAGAACAATGTCTGTTGTGTTTCTAGGGTGCCCCCTGCCCCCATATATAAAGGAGCAAGGGGGAGGCCAGCCGGCCATGGGGCGCACCAAGGAGGGGGAGGAGTCCTTCTCCTACCAGGAGTAGGACTCCCCCTTTCCTAGTCCAACTAGGAGGAGGAAGGGGGAAGGAAAGAGAGGGAGAGGGAGAGGGAAAGAGGGGCCGCGCCCCCTCCCCTAGTCCAATTCGGACTCCCCTTGGGAGGGGGCGCGCCACCTCCTGGGCTGCTGCCCTCTCTCTCCCCTAAGGCCCAATACTTCCCTGGGGGGTTCCGGTAACCCCTCTGGCACTCCGGTTTTCTCCGAAATCACCCGGAACACTTCCGGTGTCCGAATATAGCCGTCCAATATGTCGATCTTTATGTCTCGACCATTTCAAGACTCCTCGTCATGTCCGTGATCATATCTGGGACTCCGAACTACCTTCGGTACATCAAAACACATAAACTCATAATACCGATCGTCACCGAACTTTAAGCGTACGGACCCTATGGGTTCGAGAACTATGTAGACATGACCGAAACTCATCTCCGGTCAATAACCAATAGCGGAACCTGGATTCTCATATTGGTTCCTACATATTCTTCGAAGATCTTTATCGGTCAAACCGCATAATATCGTACGTTGTTCCCTTTGTCAACGGTATGTTACTTGCCCGAGATTCTGAAGGAAATATGCCCTAGAGGCAATAATAAAGTTGATATTTATATTTCCTTATATCATGATAAATGTTTATTATTCATGCTTGATGTACCGAAGATAGTTCGGAGTCCCGTATGTGATCACGGACATGACGAGGAGTCTCAAAATGGTCGAGACATAAAGATTGATATATTGGACGGCTATATTCGGACACCGGAAGTGTTCCGGGTGATTTTGGAGAAAACCGGAGTGCCGGAGGGTTGACGGAACCCCCCCGGAGAACTAATGGGCCACATGGGCCTTAGTGGAGAGAGAGAGGGCCGGCCAGGGCAGGCCGCGCGCCCCCTCCCCCTCTGGTCCGAATTGTACTAGGGAAGGGGGGCGGCGCCCCCCTTTCCTTCTCCCTCTCCTCCTTCCTTTCCCCCTCCTAGTAGGAGTAGGAAAGGGGAGTCCTACTCCTACTAGGAGGAAGACTCCTCCTCTCCAGGCGCGCCCCAAGGGCCGGCCGGCCTCCCCCCTTGCTCCTTTATATACGGGGGCAGGGGGCACCCTAGAACACACAAGTTGATTGTTCCAAGCCGTGTGCGGTGCCCCCCTCCACCATATTCCACCTCGGTTATATCGTTGCAGTGCTTAGGCGAAGCCCTAAGCCGGTAAATTCATCATCACCGTCATCACACCGTCGTGCTGACGAAGCTCTCCCTCGAAGCTCTACTGGATCGTGAGTTCGTGGGACTTCACCGAGCCGAATGTGTGCAGATCGTGGAGGTGTTGTACGTTCAGTACTAGGATCGGTCGATCGTGAAGACATACGACTACATCAACTGCGTTGTTATAACGCTTCCGCATACGGTCTACGAGGGTACATGGACAACACTATCCCCTATCGTTGCTATGCATCACCATGATCTTGCGTGTGCGTAGGAATTTTTTTGAAATTACTACGTTCCCCAACAGTGGCATCCGAGCCAGGTTTATGCGTAGATGTTATATGCACGAGTAGAACACAAGTGAGTTGTGGGCGATACTAGTCATACTGCTTACCAGCATGTCATACTTTGATTCAGCGGTATTGTTGGATGAAGCGGCCCGGACCGACATTACGCGTACGCTTACACGAGACTGGTTCTACCGACGTGCTTCGCACACAGGTGGCTGGCGGGTGTCAGTTTCTCCAACTTTAGTTGAATCGAGTGTGGCTACGCCCGGTCCTTGTTGAAGGTTAAAACAGCACATACTTGATGAAATATCATTGTGGTTTTGATGCGTAGGTAGGAACGGTTCTTGCTCAGCCCGTAGCAGCCACGTAAAACTTGCAACAACAAAGTAGAGGACGTCTAACTTGTTTTTGCAGGGCATGTTGTGATGTGATATGGTCAAGACATGATGCTAAATTTTATTGTATGAGATGATCATGTTTTGTAACAGAGTTATCGGCAACTGGCAGGAGCCATATGGTTGTCGCTTTATTGTATGAAATGCAATCGCCATGTAATTGCTTTACTTTATCACTAAGCGGTAGCGATAGTCATAGAAGCAATAGTTGGCAAGACGACAACCATGCTACGATGGAGATCAAGGTGTCGCGCCGGTGACGATGGTGATCATGATGGTGCTTTGGAGATGGAGATCAAAGGCACAAGATGATGATGGCCATATCATATCATTTATATTGATTGCATGTGATGTTTATCTTTTATGCATCTTATTTTGCTTAGTTCGATGGTAGCACTATAAGATGATCTCTCACTAAATTTCAAGGTACAAGTGTTCTCCCTGAGTATGCACCGCTGCGAAAGTTCGTCGTGCCGAGACACCACATGATGATAGGGTGTGATAAGCTCTATGTTCAAATACAATGGGTGCAAGCCAGTTTTGCACACGCAGAATACTAGGGTTAAACTTGACGAGCCTAGCATATGTAGACATGGCCTCGGAACACTGAGACCGAAAGGTCGAGCGTGAATCATATAGTAGATATGATCAACATAGTGATGTTCACCATTGAAAACTACTCCATCTCACGTGATGATCGGACATGGTTTAGTTGATATGGATCACGTGATCACTTAGATGATTAGAGGGATGTCTATCTAAGTGGGAGTTCTTAAGTAATTTGATTAATTGAACTTTAATTTATCATGAACTTAGTACCTGATAGTATTTTGCATGTCTATGTTGTTGTAGATAGATTGCCCGTGTTGTTGTTCCGTGGAATTTTAATGCGTTCCTAGAGAAAGCTAAGTTGAAAGATGATGGTAGCAACTACACGGACTGGGTCCGTAACTTGAGGATTATCCTCATTGCTGCATAGAAGAATTACGTCCTGGAAGCACCGCTAGGTGCCAAACCCGCTGCAGGAGCAATGCCAGATGTTATGAACGTCTGGCAAAGCAAAGTTGATGATTACTCGATAGTTCAGTGTGCCATGCTTTACGTCTTAGAACCGGGACTTCAACGACGTTTTGAACGTCATGGAGCATATGAGATGTTCCAGGAGTTGAAGTTAATATTTCAAGCAAATGCCCAGATTGAGAGATATGAAGTCTCCAATAAGTTCTACAGCTACAAGATGGAGGAGAATAGTTCTGTCAGTGAGCATATACTCAAAATTTCTGGGTATAACAATCACTTGATTCAACTGGGAGTTAATCTTCCGGATGATAGTGTCATTGACAGATTTCTTCAATCACTGCCACCAATCTACAAGAGCTTCGTGATGAACTATAACATGCAAGGGATGGATAAGATAATTCCCGAGCTCTTCGCGATGCTAAAGGCTGCGGAGGTAGAAATCAAGAAGGAGCATCAAGTGTTGATGGTCAACAAGACCACCAGTTTCAAGAAAAAGGGTAAGGGGAAGAAGGGGAACTTCAAGAAGAACGGCAAGCAAGTTGCTGCTCAAGTGAAGAAACCCAAGTCTGGACCTAAGCCTGAGACTGAGTGCTTCTACTGCAAAGGGACTGGTCACTGGAAGCGGAACTGCCCCAAGTATTTGGCGGATAAGAAGGATGGCAAGGTGAACAAAGGTATATGTGATATACATGTTATTGATGTGTACCTTACTAATGCTCGCAGTAGCACCTGGGTATTTCATACTGGTTCTGTTGCTAATATTTGCAACTCGAAACAGGGACTACGGATTAAGCGAATATTGGCTAAGGACGAGGTGACGATGCGCGTGGGAAATGGTTCCAAAGTCGATGTGATCGCGGTCGGCACGCTACCTCTACATCTACCTTCGAGATTAGTTTTAGACCCGAATAATTGTTATTTGGTGCCAGCGTTGAGCATGAACATTATATCTGGATCTTGTTTGATGTGAGACAGTTACATTTAAATCAGAGAATAATGGTTGTTCTATTTATATGAGTAATATCTTTTATGGTCATGCACCCTTGAAGAGTGGTCTATTTATATTGAATCTCGATAGTAGTGATACACATATTCATAATATTGAAGCCAAAAGATGCAGAGTTGATAATGATAGTGCAACTTATTTGTGGCACTGCCGTTTAGGTCATATTGGTGTAAAGCGCATGAAGAAACTCCATTCTGATGGACTTTTGGAATCACTTGGTACTTGCGAACCATGCATCATGGACAAGATGACTAAAACTCCGTTCTCCGGAACAATGGAGCGAGTAACTCATTTGTTCGAAATCATACATACTGATGTATGTGGTCCAATGAATGTTGCGGCTCGTGGCGGGTACCGTTATTTTCTCACCTTCACAGATGATTTGAGCAGATATGGGTATATCTACTTGATGAAACATAAGTCTGAAACATTTGAAAAGTTCAAAGAATTTCAGAGTGAAGTGGAAAATCATCGTAACAAGAAAATAAAGTTTCTACGATCTGATCCTGGAGGAGAATATTTGAGTTATGAGTTTGGTCTTCATTTGAAACAATGCGGAATAGTTTCGCAACTCACGCCACCCGGAACACCACAACGTAATGGTGTGTCTGAACGTTGTAATCGCACTTTACTAGATATGGTGCGATCTATGATGTCTCTTACTGATTTACCACTATCGTTTTGGGGTTATGCATTAGAGACGGCTGCATTCCGGTTAAATAGGGCACCATCTAAATCCATTGAGATGACGCCTTATGAATTGTGGTTTGGCAAGAAACCAAAGTAGTCGTTTCTTAAAGTTTGGGGCTGCGATGCTTATGTGAAAAAGCTTCAACCTGATAAGCTCGAACGCAAATCGGAGAAATGTGTCTTCATAGGATACCCAAAGGAGACTGTTGGGTACACCTTCTATCACAGATCCGAAGGCAAGACATTCGTTGCTAAGAATGGATCATTTCTAGAGAAGGAGTTTCTCTCGAAAGAAGTGAGTGGGAGGAAAGTAGAACTTGATGAGGTAACCGTACCTACTCCCTTATTGGAAAGTAGTTCATCACAGAAATCAGTTCCTGTGACTCCTACACCAATTTGTCAGGAAGCTAATGATGATGATCATGTAACTTCAGATCAAGTTACTACCGAACCTCGTAGGTCAACCAGAGTAAGATCTGTACCAGAGTGGTACGGCAATCCTGTTCTGGAGGTCATGTTACTTGACCATGAAGAACCTACGAACTATGAGGAAGCGATGATGAGCCCAGATTCCGTGAAATGGCTTGAGGCCATGAAATCTGAGATGGGATCCATGTATGAGAACAAAGTGTGGACTTTGGTTGACTTGCCCGATGATCGGCAAGCCATCGAGAATAAATGGATCTTCAAGAAGAAGACTGCCGCTGACAGTAATGTTACTGTCTACAAAGCTTGACTTGTTGCAAAAGGTTTTCGACAAGTTCAAGGAGTTGACTACGATGAGACTTTCTCACCCGTAACGATGCTTAAGTCCGTCCGAATCATGTTAGCAATTGCTGCATTTTATTATTATGAAATTTGGCAAATGGATGTAAAGACTGCATTCCTGAATGGATTTCTGGAAGAAGAGTTGTATATGATGCAACCTAAAGGTTTTATCGATCCAAAGGATGCTAACAAAGTGTGCAAGCTCCAGCAATCCATTTATGGACTAGTGCAAGCATCTCGGAGTTGGTATAAACGTTTTGATAGTGTGATCAAAGCATATGGTTTTATACAGACTTTTGGAGAAGCCTGTATTTACAAGAAAGTGAGTGGGAGCTTTGTAGCATTTCTAATACTATATGTGGATGACATATTGTTGATTGGAAATGATATAGAATTTCTGGATAGCATAAAAGGATACTTGAATAAGAGTTTTTCAATGAAAGACCTCGGTGAAGCTGCTTATATATTAGGCATCAAGATCTATAGAGATAGATCAAGACGCTTAATTGGACTTTCACAAAGCACATACCTTGATAAAGTTTTGAAGAAGTTCAAAATGGATCAAGCAAAGAAAGGATATGTTTCTCATTTGTGGAGGTGACAAAGAGCTCGTCGTAAATGGTTACGTCGATACGAGCTTTGACACTGATCCGGATGACTCTAAGTCACAACCGGATACGTGTTTATATTGAACGGTGGAGCTATCAGTTGGTGCAGTTCTAAGCAAAGAGTCGTGGCGGGATCTACGTGTGAAGCGGAGTACATAGCTGCTTCGGAAGCAACAAATGAAGGAGTCTGGATGAAGGAGTTCATATCCGATCAAGGTGTCATACCTAGTGCATCGGGTCCAATGAAAATCTTTTGTGACAATACTCGTGCAATTGCCTTGGCAAAGGAATCCAGATTTCACAAGAGAACCAAGCACATCAAGAGACGCTTCAATTCCATCCGCGATCAAGTCAAGGAGGGAGACATAGAGATTTGCAAAATACATACGGATCTGAATGTTGCAGACCCATTGACTGAGACTCTCTCACGAGCAAAACATGATCAGCACCAAGACTCCATGGGTGTTAGAATCATTATTGTGTAATCTAGATTATTGACTCTGTGAAAGTGGGAGACCGAAGGAAATATGCCCTAGAGGTAATAATAAAGTTGATATTTATATTTCCTTATATCATGATAAATGTTTATTATTCATGCTAGAATTGTATTAACCGAAAACTTAGTACATGTGTGAATACATAGACAAACAGAGTGTCACCAGTATGCCTCTACTTGACTAGCTCATTGAATCAAAGATGGTTAAGTTTCCTAGCCATAGACATGAGTTGTCATTTGATTAACGGGATCACATCATTAGAGAATGATGTGATTGACTTGACCCATTCCGTTAGCTTAGCACTTGATCGTTTAGTATGGTGCTATTGCTTTCTTCATGACTTATACATGTTCCTATGACTATGAGATTATGCAACTCTTGAATACCGGAGGAACACTTTGTGTGCTACCAAACGTCACAACGTAACTGGGTGATTATAAAGGTGCTCCACAGGTGTCTCCGATGGTACTTGTTGAGTTGGCATAGATCGAGATTAGGATTTGTCACTCCTATTGTCGGAGAGGTATCTCTGGGACCTCTCGGTAATACACATCACTATAAGCCTTGCAAGCAATGTAGCTAATGAGTTAGTTGCGGGATGATGCATTACGGAACGAGTAAAGAGACTTGCCGGTAACGAGATTGAACTAGGTATTGAGATACCGACGATCGAATCTCGGGCAAGTAACATACCGTTGACAAAGGGAACAACGTATGTTGTTATGCGGTTTGACCGATAAAGATCTTCGAAGAATATGTAGCAACCAATATGAGCATCCAGGTTCCGCTATTGGTTATTGACCGGAGACGTGTCTTGGTCATGTACACATAGTTCTCGAACCCGTAGCGTCCGTACGCTTAACGTTTGGTGACGATCGATATTATGAGTTTATGTGTTTTGATGTACCGAAGATAGTTCGGAGTCCCGGATGTGATCACGGACATGACGAGGAGTCTCGAAATGGTCGAGACATAAAGATTGATATATTCGACGGCTAAATTCGGACACCGGAAGTTTTCCGGGTGATTTCGGAGAAAACCGGAGTGCCGAAGGGTTACTGGAACCCCCCGGGAGAACTAATGGACCACATGGGCCTTAGTGGAGAGAGAGAGGGCCGGCCAGGGAAGGCCGCGCGCCCCCTCCCCCTCTGGTCCGAATTGGACTAGGGAAGGGGGCGGCGCCCCCCTTTCATTCTCCCTCCCCTCCTTCCTTTCCCCTCCTAGTAGGAGTAGGAAAGGGGAGTCCCACTCCTACAAGGAGGAGGAATCCTCCTCTCCTGGCGCACCCCAAGGGCCGGCCTCCCTCCCCCCTTGCTCCTTTATATACGGGGGCAGGGGGCACCCTAGAACACACAAGTTTATTGTTCCAAGCCGTGTGCGGTGCCCCCCTCCACCATATTCCACCTCGATCATATCGTTGCAGTGCTTAGGCGAAGCCCTGTGGTGGTAACTTCATCATCACCATCATCACGCCGTCATGCTGACGAAGCTCTCCCTCGAAGCTCTACTGGATCGTGAGTTCGTGGGACGTCACCGAGCCGAACGTGTGCAGATCACGGAGGTGTCGTACGTTCGGTACTAGGATCGGTCGATCGTGAAGACGTATGACTACATCAACCACGTTGTCATAACGCTTCCGCTTACGGTCTATGAGGGTACGTGGACAACACTCTCCCCTCTCGTTGCTATGCATCACCATGATGTTGCGTGTGCGTAGGATTTTTTTTGAAATTACTACGTTCCCCAACAGATTTGATCGTCGGTATCTCAATACCTTGTTCAATCTCATTACCGGCAAGTCTCTTTACTCGCTCCGTAATGCATCATCCCGCAACTAACTCATTTGTTACATTGCTTGCAAGGCTTATAGTGATGTGCATTACCGAGAGGGCCCAGAGATACCTCTCCGACAATCGGAGTGACAAATCCTAATCTTGATCTATGCCAACTCAACAAGTACCATCAGAGACACCTTTAGAGCACCTTTATAATCACCCAGTTATGTTGTGACGTTTGGTAGCACACAAAGTGTTCCTCCGGTATTCGGGAGTTGCATAATCTCATAGTCATAGGAACATGTATAAGTCATGAAGAAAGCAATAGCAATATACTAAACGATCAAGTGCTAAGCTAACGGAGTGGGTCAAGTCAATCACATCATTCTCTAATGATGTGATCTCGTTAATCAAATGACAACTCATGTCTATGGCTAGGAAACATAACCATCTTTGATTCAATGAGCTAGTCAAGTAGAGGCAAACTAGTGACACTCTGTTTGTCTATGTATTCACACATGTACTAAGTTTCCGGTTAATACAATTCTAGCATGAATAATAAACATTTATCATGATATAAGGAAATATAAATAACAACTTTATTATTGCCTCTAGGGCATATTTCCTTCACATACACCCAAGGTGAATGGTTTATTGAATCTCGATCATAGTGATACACATATTCATAATATTGATGCCAAAAAATGCAAAGTTGATAATGATAGTGCAACATACTAGTGGCACTGCCGTTTAGGTCATATTGGTGTAAAGCGCATGAAGAAACTCCATGCGGATGGACTTTTGGAATCACTTGATGCTTGCGAACCATGCCTCATGGGCAAGATGACTAAGACTCTGTACTCCGGAACAATGGAGCGAGCCACTGACTTATTGGAAATAATACATATCGATGTATGCGGTCCGATGAGTGTTGAGGCTAACGGCGGGTATCGTTATTTTCTGACCTTCACAGATGATTTGAGCAGATATGGGTATATCTACTTGATGAAATACAAGTCTGAAACATTTGAAAAGTTCAAAGAATTACAGAATGAAGTGGAGAATCATCGTAACAAGAAAATAAAGTTTCTATGATCTGATTGCGGAGGCGAATATTTGAGTTACAAGTTTGGCCTTCATTTAAAACCATGTGGAATGGTTTCGCAACTCACACCACCTGGAACACCACAGTGTAATGGTGTGTCCGAACGTCGTAACCATACTTTATTAGATATGGTGCGATCTATGATGTCTCTTACCGATTTACCACTATCGTTTTGGGGTTATGCATTAGAAACAGCCGCATTCACGTTAAATAGGGCACCATCTAAATCCGTCGAGACGACACCGTATGAACTGTGGTTTAGAAAGAAACCTAAGTTGTCGTTTCTTAAAGTTTGGGGTTGCGATGCTTATGTGAAAAAGCTTCAACCTGATAAGCTCGAACCCAAATCGGAGAAGTGCGTCTTCATAGGACACCCAAAAGAAACTGTTGGGTACACCTTCTATCACATATCCGAAGGCAAGATCTTTGTTGCTAAGAATGGATCCTTTCTAGAGAAGGAGTTTCTCTCGAAAGAAGTGAGTGGGAGGAAAGTAGAACTTGATGAGGTAATTGTACCTTCTCCCGAATTGGAAAGTAGTTCATCACAGAAATCAGTTCCAGTGATTCCTACACCAATTAGTGAGGAAGCTAATGATGATGATCATGAAACTTCAGATCAAATTACTACCCAACCTCGTAGGTCAACTAGAGTACGTTCCGCACCAGAGTGGTACGGTAATCATGTTCTTGAAGTCATGTTACTAGACCATGACGAACCTACGAACTATGAGGAAGCGATGATGAGCCCAGATTCCGCGAAATGGCTTGAGGCCATGAAATCTGAGATGGGATCCATGTATGAAAACAAAGTATGGACTTTGGTTGACTTGCCCAATGATCGGCAAGCCATAGAGAATAAATGGATCTTCGAGAGGAAGACGGACGCTGATGGTAGTGTTAATATCTACAAAGCTCGACTTATCACAAAAGGTTTTCGACAAGTTCAAAGGTGTTGACTACAATGAGATTTTCTTACTCGTAGCGATGCTTAAGTCTGTCCGAACCATGTTAGCAATTGGCACATTTTATGAAATCTGGCAAATGGATGTCAAAACTGCATTCCTTAATGGATTTCTTAAAGAAGAGTTGTATATGATGCAACAAGAAGGTTTTGTCAATCCTAAAAGTGCTAACAAAATGCGCAAGCTCCAGCGATCCATCTATGAACTGGTGCAAGCATCTCGGAGTTGGAATATACGCTTTGATGAGTTGATCAAAGCATATAATTTTATACAGACTTGCGGTGAAGCCTGTATTTACAAGAAAGTGAGTGGGAGCACTACAACCTTTCTGATAAGTATATGTGAATGACATATTGTTGATCGGAAATGATGTAGAATTTTTTGGAAAGCATAAAGGAGTGTTTGAAAGGAGTTTTTCAAAGAAAGACCTCAGTGAAGCTGCTTACATATTGAGCATCAAGATCTATATATATAGATCAAGACGCTTGATAAATTTTTCAATGAGTACATGCCTTGACAAGTTTTTTGAAGTAGTTCAAAATGGAACAGTCAAAGAAGGAGTTCTTGCCTGTGTTGCAAGGTGTGAAGTTGAGTAAACACTCAAAACCCGACCACGACAGAAAATAGAAAGAGAATGAAAAGTCATTCCCTATGCCTCAGTCATAGGTTCTATAAAGTATGCAATGTTGTGTACAAGACCTATTGTGTACCTCACCATGAGTTTGGCAAGAGGGTACAATAAATGATCCAGGAGTGGATCATAGGACAGGTCAAAATTATCCTTAGTGGAATAAGGACATGTTTCTCGGTTATGGAGGTGACAAAAAGTTCGTCGTAAAGGGTTACGTCGATGCAAGCTTTGACACTGATCTGGATGACTCTAAGTCTCAATCTGGATACATATTGAAAGTGGGAGAAATTAGCTAGAGTAGCCCTGTGAAGAGTATTGTAGACATAGAAATTTGCAAAATACATACGGATCTGAATGTGGCAGACCCGTAGACTAAAACTTATCTCACAAGCAAAAACATGATCACACCTTATTACTCTTGGGTGTTAATCACATAGCGTTGTGAAACTAGATTATTGACTCTAGTAAACCCTTTGAGTGTTGATCACATGGCGATGTGAACTATGGGTGTTAATCACATAAAGATGTGAACTATTGGTGTTAAATCACATGGCGATGTGAACTAGATTATTGACTCTAGTGCAAGTGGGAGACTGAAGTAAATATGCCCTAGAGGCAATAATAAAGTTATTATTTTATTTCCTTATATCATGATAAATGTTTATTATTCATGCTAGAATTGTATTAACCGGAAACTTAGTAGATGTGTGAATACATAGACAAACAGAGTGTCCCTTGTATGCCTCTACTTGACTAGCTCGTTAATCAAAGATGGTTAAGTTTCCTAGCCATAGACATGTGTTGTCATTTGATGAACGAGATCACATCATTAGAGAATTATGTGATGGACAAGACCCATCCGTTAGCTTAGCATAATGATCGTTAAGTTTTATTGCTATTGCTTTCTTCATGACTTATACATGTTCCTCTCACTATGAGATTATGCAACTCCCGAATACCGGAGGAACACCTTGTGTGCTATCAAACATCACAACGTAACTGGGTGATTATAAAGATGATCTATAGGTGTCTCCAAAGGTGTTTGTTGGGTTGGCATAGATCGAGATTAGGATTTGTCACTCCGTGTATCGGAGAGGTATCTCTGGGCCCTCTCGGAAATGCACATCACTAAAGCCTTGCAAGCAATGTGACTAATGAGTTAGTTGCAGGATGATGCATTACGGAACGAGTAAAGAGACTTGCCGGTAACGATATTGAACTAGGTATAATGATACCGACGATCGAATCTCGGGCAAGTAACATACCGATGACAAAGAGAATGACGTATGTTGTTATTTGGTTTGACCGATAAAGATCTTTGTAGAATATGTAGGATCCAATATGAGCATCCAGGTTCCGCTATTGGTTATTGACCGGAGATGTGTCTCGGTCATGTCTACATAGTTCTCGAACCCGTAGGGTTCGCACGCTTAACGTTCGATGACAATTTGTATTATGAGTTATGTGATTTGATGACCGAAGTTTGTTCGGAGTCCTGGATAAGATCATAGACATGACTAGGAGTCTCGAAATGGTCGAGAGGTAAAGATTCATATATTGGAAGGCTATATTCGGACATCGGAATGGTTCCGAGTGATTCGGGTATTTTTCGGAGTACTGGAGAGTTACGGGAATTCGCCGGGTGACGTTAATGGGCCTTATTGGGCTTTAGTGGAGAGAGGGAAGAAGGGCCAAGAGGTGGCGCGCGCCCGCCCACTGCCCAAACCGAATTGGACATGGGGTGGGGGCGCCTCCCCCCTTTCCTTCTCCCTCTCGCTCCTTTCCTTCTTTCCTACTCCGAAAAGGAAACGGAATCCTACTAGGACTTGGGAGTCCTAGTAGGACTCCCTACACTTGGCGCGCCCCTAGGAGGGCCGGCCTCTCTCCATCCCTCCTTTATGTACGTGGGCAGGGGGGCACCCCAAAGGCACTCCAAGATTTGTCTTAGCCGTGTGCCGTGCCCCCTTCCATAGTTACACACCTCGGTCATATCGTCATAGTGCTTAGGTGAAGCCCTGCACCGGTAACTTCATCATCACCGTCGCCATGCCGTCGTGCTGACGGAACTCTCCCTCGTCCTCAACTGGATCAAGAGCTCGAGCGACGTCATCGTGATGAACGTGTGCTGAACACTGAGGTGCCGTGCGTTCGGTATTTGGATCGGTTGGATCGTGAAGACGTTCGACTACATCAACCATGTTACTAAACGCTTCCGCTTTCGGTCTATGAGGGTACATGGACACACTCTCCCGTCTCGTTGCTATGCATCTCCTAGATAGATCTTGCGTGATCGTAGGAATTTTTTTGAATTACTACGTTCCCCAACACTTCACAAGTCCATTGTCACCATAATGGACGGCAAGCTACAAGTATGATTTCTTCGTGATGCTCCACTTGAACTTGCACAACACAACCTTGATTTGATGTCATCCTTCATGGGTTGTATGTGATCCTCCTCTTGACGCAAGCCCATGGAAGCAAACCTATCCCCACATAGAACTCTCACAAAGACCATGGGTTAGTACACAAAGCGCAATGGACAATGCTTACCAAACCGTGAGATCACTTGATCCCACTCGGTGTATCTTCTACGCTTTGTGTGATGAAAAACTTGAATCACTCTCTGTATTTAGTCTTGATCAACCTTGACTCTTTCCAACTCTCTTCATTTGAATGATGGCTTGAAGGTAAACATGAATGACACACAATCTTCTTCTTCAAGACATGCTTGCAATAAGCTCAATACTCACATGACCAATCTTTGGATAATTCCTTAACAACACCTTGGTCAACACATAAACTCCTTGAAACCAACACATGGACTTCAAGAAATGCCTATGGACAAATCCTTCAAATATAACTCAATGCAACCATTAGTCCATAAAGAATGTCATCAATTACCAAAACCACACATGGGGGCACCGCATGTCCTTTCACACTTCCTTGCAGCAATTAGTGGTAGCACAGTAATATGATAATAGTGACCGCAAAGCAACAGTAATAGTAACATCAGTAGCAGAAAATTTGTATTAAAGCATAGGCATGGAGTAATGATGGATATTCATATGAGATTCAATATGTAAATGTCATAATGTAGAGCGATGCACAATAGTTTCAATTCATCAATCATATATAAACATGTATTCCGTATATAGTCATATGTGCTTGCGGTAAGAATTTGCATACCATTTTTTATCCTACCCCTGTGGTAGTGGGTCCTAATGGAAACTAAAGGTAATTAAGATGCTCGTTTTAATAGAGAACCGGAACAAAGCATTAACACACATTGAATACATGAACTCATCAAGTTAAAATCACCCCCGTCGATATCCCAAGTCATGGTCACCTTGGGGTTCTAAGGTTCAAAACAATAACAGGCGCATACAACTTGCAGGTAAAATAAAAAGCGTAAATATATTCATAAAAGCAACATGTTCAGATCTGAAATTATGACACTCGGGTCCTAGAGACAATCATTAGGCATAGCAACATCAATCTCAGAACATACTGGATACTAGGGATCAAACCCTAACAAATTGATTACATATGAAATCTTATCCATCTCCATCTACCTCCAGTATGCCTACAAGGGGATTACTCACATATGATTGTGAGCATCATGGAATTGTTGATGGAGAAGGGTTGGCGATGATGACAGCGACAGATCTCTCTCTCTCTCTCTCTCTCTCTCTCTCTCTCTTTGGAGCCATGAACGGACTCTAGATTAGGGCTCCTGACGAAGAACAGGAGGTGACAACGGCTCCATATTGTAAGACACGATGAAACTTTCTATCTCATTTTTTCTCAAAGGAAGTGAATATATTGCGCTAGAATTAGGTCAGAGAATGTCCAAGGGGCCCACATGGCCAGGTGGCGCGACCTGGGGGTGGCCGCGCCACCAACCCATGTGGCCACCCCTGGCCTTTCTCTGGTGGATTCTAGTTCCGGTATTTTTCATTTATTCCAAAATAATTCTTCGTAAATTTTCATTAAATTCCTAGAATTTTTTATTTTTGCATAAACAAACAACAAAGGTAGTTCTGCTGAAAATAGCGTCACCCGGATTAGTTTCACTCAAATCATGGAAATTACGAGAAAAAACAAGAGCAAAAGTGTTTAAAAAAGTAGATACAATGGAGACGTATCACCACCATGTGTGTGTGCTAGACGCTCCCTCTAGATTTCGGTTTTTTATTTTCTGTATGCGTTTTCGGGATTTCAATGGTTTTTTGGGGGGTTTCGATTTTCGCTTGGTTTTCCCTAGGTTTTGAATATTATTTTTGCGAATCACAAAGGTGCTTCTTGAAAAAGGAAAAAATATGTGCTTCCACTAGAAGCATATATTTGCTCTGTGCTTCTCGTAAAGAAAAGAAAATATGTGCTTTCATGGAAGCACAAATTTGCTTTTGCGAGAAGCACAGCTCAGGAAAAAAAATATGCTTTCACGATAAGCACAAATTTACTTCTTGTGAAAGCATATACTTGCTTCTGTGAAAAGTATGCTTCTAAGGGGAAAATATGTGCTTTCACAAGAAGCACATGTTCGCTTCTTGTGGACGCACATACTTGCTTCCGTGAGAAGTGTGCTAAGTGAAAATTTTACGCTTCCACAAGAAGCATAGTTGTGCTTCTTGAAAAGGAAAAAAAAGTGAACGCCGCTACCATTTTTTCGGGCTTCAGATTTTTTTCTTTATTTTTTAAGTACTCATTTTTTTGGTGGCCGGTTTATTCGGTTTTCTTTTTTGTATTCATTTATTTTAGTGTTTCTTTGAATTTTTTTTGTTTTTTCATGAAAAAGTCTTGACCCGATAAATCCAACGGTAAAACAGTTTGGGATTTGGACCACGGTTCAAGAGGTCAAATGTTTTGAATAAACAAATCTACAAAAAAAAACTCTCAGGTTGCGATGGTTGGTGCACATGCAGTGCCTCACTTGTCAGCCTAGAAGGTGGGGGTGACCTTTGCAAGGGGTAACTCTTAACTAGTGATTTTGTTATTTGTTTGTTTTGAATTTTTTTTTTAGAAAGTAAGCTGTTGTTAGCAGTGAAGGGCCGCTTCTAACAAAAGGAAAGGAAGGCCCAAACTGCGGGGATCATCATACCTGAACAACGACTGCTGGGCCTTAAACCCACCAAGTTGACGTGGTGGGCCATACGTGTACCAGTCCATACAATAGCCCCCCACGGGGGACAGCGACTGAACAGGACTCCGATTCCTGGTTCTTCCCGAGCGCGATTAAAATTTGAAGTGTAATACAATAGGCAAGCAAGTAGTCGAGTAGGAATTTCGTTAGGCGCATATATAGCAGATATAAATGCATCTGCACTCTTCGTGGAATAGGAGTTTCCAAGGCACCGCACAACAGATCGAGAAATCGTGAGGCAAAATCACGGTACGTGCGCGGGCGCGCATGGCCATGGCGATGTCAACCGGCGACCGCGTCGTCCACCGCATGCTCAGCCTCCACCGAGTCGTCAAGAGCAATCTGGTCGCCGGTCTCCTCCGGTTGAGCCGGACCGCGCCAACGACGATGGCAGCACCGGCGGTGGCGCCGCCCGCGTGCCTGCTCGGGAACGGCACCAAGACCGTGGTACTCGAAGTCGACGCGCTGCTCCTCAAGTCTTCACCGCCGTCGGCCGCGACGCTGTTCCCGCCTTTCTTCCTCATCGCCGTCGAGGCGGGCAGCTTCGCCCGGGGCCTCCTCCTGCTCGCGCTCTACCCGTTCCTGCACCTCATGACGCACGCGATGTGTTAGAGGCCATGATCATGGTCAGCTTCTGCGGGCTGCGGCGGACGAGGCTGCGAGGATCGGCAGGGCCGTGCTGCCCAAGTACTTCTCCAAGGAGGCGGCGCGCGTGGAGGCGCTGGAGGAGGCGAGGGAGGGGACGACGAGTGAGGTGAAGGTGGCGGCCGTGAGCAGGTCGTTCCCGACGGTGATGGTGGAGGCGTTCTTGAAGGATTACGTGGGCTTCGACGCGGTGATCGGCAGGGAGGTCAAGGCGGGCTATGGATACTTCGCCGGTGTAATGGACGACGGGAACACGTACGCGGAGAGGCTTAGGGCTGCGCTCAAGAGAGCCGAAGAGAACACTACGTACCACTACCCGAAGCCCATGATCTTCCACGACGGCCGGCTGGCGTTCACGCCGACACCGGTGGCCGCGCTCGCCATGTACGTCTACCTCCCCTTCGCCGTCGTGCTCTCCGTCGTCCGCATCGCCATCTACACCCTCCTCCCGCGGCGCATGATAGGCCCAGCCGCCGCGCTCGCCGGCGTGCGGGTGCGCGTCACCGGCGCCCCTCCCGCCACCGCGAACGGCGAGAATGGCGCCTCGGGCGGCCGGCTCTACGCGTGCAACCACCGCACGCTCCTCGACCCGATCGCCATCTCGAGCGCGCTCGGGAAGCCCGTGTTCGCCGTGACGTACAGCCTGAGCCCCCTGTCGGAGCTGCTCTCGCCGATCCCGCTGCTGCGCCTCACCCGCGGCCGCGACGAGGACCGGCGCCGCATGTCGTCGCTGCTGGGGTGGGGCGACGTGGTGGGGTGCCCCGAGGGGACGACGTGCCGCGAGCCGTACCTGCTCAGGTTCAGCCGCTGTTCGCCGAGCTCGCCGACGAGGTGAGCCCCGTGGCGGTGGACGAGCGCTCCACCATGTTCTACGGCACGTCGACGTCGCCGGGCGCCAAGTGCTTCGACTCGGTCTTTTTCCTGATGAACCCCCGGCCGGAGTACTCCGTCCAGTTTCTGGAGCCCGTGCGCACAGACAACCCGCGTGGCAGCATCGAGGTGGCGAACCAGGTGCAGGGCGTGCTGGCCGGCGCTCTCGGGTTCACGCCGACGGCGCTGACGAGAAAGGACAAATACTTGCTGCTCGCTGGTAACGAGGGGGTCGTGTCGACCAAGACAAGCAAAGTCATCTAGGATTGTAGGGATGCTTAGAGTATATACATAGTAGAGTGTTGTTTTATGTTACTGTACATTGACTGCATAACCACATTTTTTGTATGCCGGATTGATGAACTGGGTTTGTTTGGACTTTGGAACGCTAAAGTTTCATATATTTCACATGGGATGGGACACATTATTCATAAGCTGCCTGGATTCCCTGGAAAAATATCTAAGCGCTAGTCAAATTTCTCCTTCGTATAGCTTCTTCCTCTTGCTGCGCTTCGACTCCGGCCGAATTGCTGATCTCCTTGCTACCACACCCTCCCCAAGCTGCCACCTCCACTGGTCTGCCGCGGCACCTGGCCATCCCTCCATCCTCTTCTTCAACGCCGGCAACCCCCCTCCCCGTCCCCCGTGTTGGCCCCGGCTTGGCATCGTCAATTCGCCATGCCCGGCTGCATCACCCCATCTCCGCCTCACCATCTTCTCTTCCCAAAAGGCTTGCAAATAGCAAACACGATTTCATATAAATTTGCAAGAATTTCACGTAAATGCTAATCTACTACTCCCTCCGTCCCATAATACACAGTGTAAAAAACGCTCTTATATCATGGGACGGAGGGAGTACATCAAAGATTTTCCTAAACCTCTTCACATAGTTGTACCATACACTTAGGCCTCCTTTGATTTGTAAGAATATTATAGGATAGGATTCCTATAGGAAAATCTTCATTGGAGCTATTTGGTTTGTAAGAACGGATTTCCTGTGTAGGATTATCCGTCATATTTCAAAGAAAAAGAAAATTAGCACAAACCTTATGGAAAATTTTGTATCCTACGAATCGAATAGCACCTCTTTTCCAACAAAAACTGAGATGTATGACATCTCTTTTCTATTTCTATGATATTCCTATCCTTTGAACCAAAACAGGCCTTAACGTTCATGAACGAGAAGTCAAGAACACAGGCAATGCATAATGTGGATAGAACATAGGACATACCAATCACAAATATAAATATATCCACACATATATTATATGCCCGCGGGCAACATTCTATCATAGGTAGTAATGGTCTCCACACATATATATTATATGCCCGCGGGCAACACTCTATCATAGGTAGTAATGGTCTCCACACATATATTATATGCCCACGGTCAACAATCTATCATAGGTAGTAATGGTCATAAACTAAAATCTGGATCAGCCCAATGTTTCATACGGTACCTGGCAGATGACAGTGATTATTAACAATATATGGTAGTCTCTAAATGGGCTAGCAGATTCCATGTCAGTTTCAGTTCTCATGCTTATCTTTCCTAGAGAGGTATGACCTCCACATCATCATGCTCGGCCTTCGAAGCTTCATTGTCGGATGTGGGAGCGTTGTTCTCGACCATGCTCATCTCTTGCAGCGGCGGCGGGTTGATAATGGTCATTGGAACAACACTGCTTTCTGCGAGGCGGCCTTTCCTTTCACGATGCTCCTGACAGTTCGCGCACCAGGGGAAGCAGCAGTGGACTATGCCAGGAGGGCATGGAGAGTTCTGGTGGAAGCAGAACAATATGTGATGGTTAGCCAAAGGCCCGTGATACTGATGCATGAAACTAAAAGCCCAGCCCGCATATCAAATGCTAGACTTGACAACTGATTAGAATTAGTGACCACAAAACGATACTATACGTGAAAAGGTGGTCAAGGACCCTCCATGCTCACAATGATGAGCAATACAGGGTTGATGAAATGGTCTGATAATTCAATGTATAACCAGCTACCGCCAGTGGACAGTGCCAAGGAAAAATTTCATGACAGTGACAGAAGTTCGCTGGATGACATAACTCTCTCGTCCAAACTACAGAACTTTATTTTAGTGAGGACCAATACACATAACTTTAACCATGCAGTTGCTTCTGGACGCCTGCATACCTGATACAACTATCTCAGATGGAGAATGCAATTGTGTACTTCTTATAGTAGAAACAAATACAACTGTTTGTAGATGTTCTTCTGAATGCGATTTATCATGACACATACAAAGAAAATGGTGGAAGAGAGAAAGAAGTACCTCGAGATGATACCTCCTCTGAAGCTGTAGACGAAAATTACCAGTATATATAGAGCATAACCACCAACCGAACACCAGGCCTTCACCAATCAGGACTGATGTGTCTGGGTCAACACCATGGAATATAGCCGTAAGGATTGCCAATGCAATGCCACCTTCAACACAGACAGCATGGCAAGTGCAGGGTGTTGTCCATGGGATATCTTCTCTAAGGGCCTGAATATTTCGTCCAAACAAAACACAGGGGCAGAATAGTCCAGTCCAGCCTAAAAAAGTAAGAAGATCAGACACGTAAGTGGTTCAGAAGTATCTCAGAATATAGCAGTACTATATATGAAAACTGCACGGACTGAAGCACAAAGGTACAAACATCACAAACCCTATGATGACACAATTTGAATAAGAAGGCCCCATGAATGAAAGTCAGTAATAGACTAAGAGCAATTATGATTAGTAGACACATCCGCAAACTTTATGGTGGTCATTTTAGTGCTTAGATTAATATCAGCAACTCTTCAGTAAACCTGGAGATGGTCCCTCTTGTGATTTAGAGATTCAGCTGCTCTGTGTTCAAGTTCAGAAGAACGGCATAAGGAACATCGGAGCATATTACAAGATCCATCACTACAAGAATTTTTTTTTAAATCCAACCTATGAAAGTCAAGAAAGAAAAAAGAATTAGCTATTCCATTAAGCTTTCAGGTTTCGGCCATGTACGACGCAGTCATTTATGTGCTCAACAGTTTATCACAATTAACACTTATAGTGGGAAAGTGTACACGTACAAGAACTTTCAAACAGATCAAGAAGAAAGACATCTTTAGATCAAAAGCATTGTAGTAAAAGTAAACGTTACAACTGCTAATTTTTGCTTCTTTGAAACAATTTTAGTTGCAAATTCTTTTCAATATGAGCACATTCTCACAACACGTTGATTTTGCAAAGAGCCTAAAAGAGCTAAAATGATAACCAACAGTCAGCTGTAGAAGTGTGTACGGGGCTGTTTGGTTTGTGCCCCAACTTGCCCTGCCAAAATTTTGGCATAGCCAAAGCAAGGGCATGAACAATTTTTTTTTTGTGGTAGTGTTGTTTGCATTGTAGCCATAGCACGCACCATTTTTTTGGCAAAATGGTTGGGTCTCAGTTTGGTTTGTAACCAATTAACATGCCACATATCAGCATCTGAGGTCTTAACTTGAAATTTTTATATAAGCAGCCCATAAATCATGATGATCAAACATTCACAAAAAAGAACAGTAAAGAAAAGTTCAGAGAAGCAGCATGTACAGGCTTTTGACCGAGTGAAACAGACGTACTAGCCGACTTGATCAATACGATCAGAGGAGGCGTATACAAGCTAGCCAGTTAATTTTCCGGCTCATGTAAGACCGAACCATAATACGCGGGAATGCTAGCAGGCTGGCAGCCCATATTTTGGTGGACGAACTCGCCCCACAGCTCGCCCGCGTACTGGCGAGAACTGCATGGGCAAACGCCGGCTGGGTTGGGCAAGCCAAATATTTGGTGTCCAACCAAACAACAGCCAAAACTCATGGGCACGCCAATGTTTTGGCAAGGCCAGCTTTGGCTCAAAACCAAACACACCCTACATTTTGAAGAACTTTTCCAATACGGAAAAAAGAAGGGTCGTCTTTAACAATAAGAACATGATAATCGAAGCCAGACGTTACGACTGCTACTCTTTATTTCTTTCAGACAATGACCAGTGCCTAATCCCTTCCCACATGAGCACATCATCACAGGCTAATTTTACAAAGATAATAGAAGACCAAAAAGATAACAGAACTTCAAATTTGCAAACCATAAAGGTTTGCAATATGATACAAAAAGGTGTATGTGAACAATTAACATTTCAAAATAAAGAAGTACTCCTAAGCAAGCTATAAAAAATTTAAGAAGTACTCAATTTGGACTGTTCAGTCATGAACCTCTACCCCTCTAGTCTAGGTAAAATACTCCTAAATGTAGGGCAGACACGCTTCAGATCGACTCCACATTATAAATTTGAGTTACATGTGTAGTATAAGACATAAATCAGCATCGGGTTGGCTCCAGTTTACAACTGAGTTATATGTGCAATGTAAAATATCAACCATGCTTTTCTCATAGGCATGAGAAAGAATTAATTGACTATATGTTTAGTCTACCATGGTTTGTTCCTTGATTAAGTTCACGGTTGTTAATGAAAAAATGACAGAGAGGAAGAAAATTCAAATTTGCAAAGCATCTCTGTTTGAAAACTGTCTCAACTGGTACCACGTAAAAAGGAGGTCACCAAATTTCTGACTTGCAACTGCTCAGTAAACTAATGTGGAAATATTTCACAATGATCTATGAGCATATAGATATTGTTATAATTTGTAATTAAAATTTAAAAAGAAACATCTTTCGTGCTGAAAAACAGTCTGTAACAAACACATGCAAAAAATGAAAAAAAAACTAAATGAAAAAAAAGAGGAGGATAGGAGGTGTATGCACCATCCTTGTCCAGCACACATGATGTTCCTCTTTTCTTTACTAGAGAGAGATTCACTTGATGTACGGGCTTCATAATAAAAACCTGCGTGTGCTTAATACGCAGGACCGCTAAAGGATTTAAAACTAAAACACCTAGCCTCTGTCGGTGACACTTCAGTAACACTTGAATGCCATGGAAACAAACATCTAGTTGCTGAGTTGTGCAATGTGTGTAATAGCCACAAACCCTGAGCTCAACCACAGCAACACAACCCCATCCTGTGCAGATCCACATGAAAATTCCTGCCAACTCTGGCATATCAGCACATGAGAACTACCACGAATTTTGAAGGTGTGACCCGTCTAGAGCGGGACTGCGGGAGGAAGTAGCAGAACTAGGCTAGGCAGTTGAAGGGGGGACCAAATGCAAAGGCGAGAAGGAAATTCCACGTCACTTACAGCTCTCGGGGTCTTCGGCGCACCCGAAGATGCCGGTTGTCCACGGCTCGTCGGCTGGCGCCCGGTGGCTCTCAGGCAGCACCTGCCCGCACTCGAAGCACTTCATCCGCTCCAGCTATATAGTCACACCGCCCAAAATCAGATCGGAGCATCCCGATTCCCCGAACAAACAATCGCAGCAGCAGCAACCGGAAGAAAACGAGGATCGCGCGAGGAATGGCGAGACCGACCTGCGGGACGGCGACGGGCAGGTTGAGCTCGCCGGGGCGGATGTCCTCCACGCCGGGGCCGGAGGCGGAAGCGTCCTGGTCCTTGGTCAGCTTCACGTACCGCGACGGGTGGCTGCGGCTCGCCTCCGCCATTGCCGTCCTCCCCTCGCTTCGCCCCCGAGGGTTTTTGGGCTGCCGACGAAATGGAGGAGGGCTACGCGGTGGGGAGTGGGGACGGGTGCGAGTGGTGGAGTGAGATCTGGCTCCCGACGCGTCCGACGGTCCACGGTCAGGTCAGGTCAATGACGGTTCATCCGGGGGGCATCACGCAAAGGTCACGTTTACCGTTTTGTTTTAGGACACTTTTTTCTTTCTTTCTTTTTTGTGAATGGTCACATTTTTCTACTAATATTGAACATAGAACATTTTCTGTTTTTATATCTCGTCAGGCAAACACTTTATTCCATCATTTGTGCCAAACAACAAAAAACATGACAGCGAGCAATGTTAAACTGAGAGAACTTGCTATAAAAAAACCCAAGAGAACTCTATGCGGGCCCTATACAGCCGCCACCGCTCCACCCGCTCCCCGCAGGTCAGGCTACGGGTCCCCTTCGCATTTGCATGCCGCTTTGATGGCGAGATGGGTGAATGTAAAGCCCCCAATGGATTTCTGATCAAATTCAAGAGGAATTAATGGGGATTTTGAGGAGAAGTTAGGGTTCCACGAATGGTGGATCGGGATATACACGAAGAAGAGACAACCTAACTACAAGTCTAGGACAGGATGTAATCTCTTCTCTTCTTACCTTCTCCGAAGCGGTTGTTAGTGTAGTGATGTACAAGTTGTTCTTAGGTAATGTAAAATGTACGGTGATTAAGTAAACAACTGTCATAATATCTTGAACCAGCGTCGTTGATCGTGTCTCCTTTGGTGCATCCTCACATTTGATAACTAAATTGGTATGTGTTGACTTGTGGTCGGCAGCTTGGGAGATATCTTTAGTTGCACGATCCAAGCCTGACAGTGGGGATCTTGGATATTCATTGTGGTATTGTGGTTAGGTCTTTTAGAGTTAGAGTTTCCCTCCCCGGTGGTAGCATTGTGGTGATGATGGCAATGTTATGTGGATCAAGAATAAGATCCCCCCAACTCTCGATCCTCCTTGTCAGCGATGGTCTCATCGATGACATAGAGGAGAGTGTGAGTCGTCCGGTCACTGCTCTTTCTGGAGTGGTGGATTGGATTGTGTCTCCGTGTTATGCATGTGGTAGTCAAAAGCATCCTCCGACAGACCGGACAGTGTCGCTTCGTGTCATAGTCTTCTGGCTCCTTCTCCAAGCGGCGACATTCAAACAACTTTGACATCATCAGGGAGCTTCTAAGGTAAGGCCTCCCCGAACATGTCTAGCCGGATTTGGGTAGTCCTCTAGCCCACTTCATCGTGTCTTCTTCTGGATGGTGATATGTTTCCCAGATCAATATCGACGACGTCTTCTGGCTCCAACCAATAACTTCCTGCTCGCTGCATCAACAACATTTATCTGGCTCTGATGTTGTTTCAGAGGTTGCACTCCCAATGGTGCATAGTGAGTGAAGCTCGATGACACCCCTAAACCTCTGAAACAAGAAGGGTGGATTAACGAGCTGCTCGGCTCTTTAAGCTCGTTAATATTAACGAGCAGAAAACTCTGCTTGGCTTGGTTTGTTTGAAACTCGTTAAGCTCATGAGCGCTCGAGAGTGCTCGTTAACATATTTTGATGTGTTTACGATCTATAGGATGAGTGTTTAGATGTGGTTTTTAAGAAGGAGGTGACTACAAAGGGGAATGCACTAGTTTGTTGCCTCCTATGTAGATTAGACTGAATAGATGGCTGAGGTGCTACAAAACTTTTGTCACATAAGTTGAAAATATGTGTTGTGTTGTTACTAACGAGCTTAACGAGCTACTCGTGAAACTCGTTAGCTCGTTCGTTAAGCTTAACGAGTTGAAATCGATGATTGGCTCTGTTCATTAAGAAGCGATCCACGAGCTTAACGAGTCAAACTCTCGAGCGCTCATTAAGCTCGCGAGCTACGAGCTTCTTGTCCAGCCCTAGTTGATTCCGCAAAGACATGTGTTTAATTTTTAATTTATTTAAGGATGGCCTGTAAGGGTTGGTTGACTTTAGTATATGATTTCCTTTGTCTTTTTTGAAGAAAAAAGTTTCTGAGTCTCTTCGGCAATGCATTATTTCCCTGTGAAGAAATTTTGAAATAAACATTTTGTTTAAATGTGACGAGATTTAAAGTGCCATTTGTGAATCTTTGGAAGACGAGGAAGAGTACTTGCATAGAAGATCAAGTGAAAATTGGCTTTTTAAAGGGGGCAATAACACAAGTTAATTTCATAGGATTGCTAATGGGAAGAAGGACAAACTGAATTTTCTCTCTAAATAATGGAATCGGCCAGTTTTTGCTTGCAATTCTCACGTTCCAAGACCTAATAAGGTAAAAATGGAAACAACCATTAGCGTGCTCTAAGCCTTCAAGTATGACAACACTATTTCAATACTATATAACTTCATATTAAATGTCAAAAAAATGAGTCAGTGACAAATAAAATAGGACAACACTACGATGCATGTCCTATCGAACGCGGAATGAAGTGTGATGTGCGAAAGGCTAGTGAAGGGGAGGCCCTGTTTTGGGGTTTCTGACCATAGGGCCCGACCGATTAATCACTAAATTCCTGATTAATTGCTTGTCAGAGCGATAAATCAGCCCAAATGATAAATAGCAAAGATAAGGTGTAATCTTAGAGGTCACCGCCGATAAGCAATAAATCGGATAATAAATCAGACGATATTTTAAGCATTGGCTAAAACTAGATTTTGAAATGGCTCATGACAAGGTGGACTGGAATTTTCTTTCCTATGGTCCGAAGGAAGGAGGATTTAATGAGACATGAATGAATTGGTTTGTTGCAGTTGTTAAGGCAGAAACACTTAATATCAAGGTTAATGGTGTGGTTGGGATAAACTTTGGGAATTTTAAAGGTGTCAGGTGATACGGCTCAAACATATCTATAATTTTGAATTGTTTCATGCTATTACAATATCATTTTATATTTTTATAGTATTTTATATTATTTTTGTTGACTAACCTATTAATTTAGTGCTAGTTGTTGTTCTCTGCATGTTTTTGACTTTACAGAACATCAATATCTACGAAGGTAAAAAGACCTTGAAGATTTAATACAATTTTTTGGGGCACGAAGGTTCCAGAAAGCACTGAAGACAGGCGAGAGGGGACAGGGCCTTCATACGGCCTGGAGGCACAACCAGGGCCTAAGCCGCGCCCCATGGCCATGTGGGCCCCACAAGCATCGCCTTGCGTCCATTCCTCCGCCTATAAATTCCATATTGCACGAAACCTTTTGCAAGATTTTTCTCTAAATTTTTCCGCTGCCGTAAGTTTCTGTTCCATGGAGATCCAATCTGGAGGCCTGTTCCGACACTCTGCTCGAGGGGAATCCACCATGGGAGGCTTCTTCATCGATCTTACAACCTCTATGACCATGTGTGAGTTCCCTTAGGACCTTAGGGTCCATAGCAATAGCTAGATGGCTCTTTCTCTTTGGTCTTCAATACCAAGTTCCTGTGAGCTGTCTCACATGATCGAGATCAATTCGATGTAATCTGTGGTGTGTTTGTTGGGATATGTCGAATTATCACTTTATGATCAGATTGTTCATTGAATTCAATCGAATCTTTTGAGGTTTCTTTGTTGAATAATTAAATAACTTTGTATGATCTCCGATCTATCTATCTTCTTCAGCCAAGATCAGTGGGTCTTTCTTCAAAGGGAGTGGTCCATTGTAATGGGTTCTAATCTTGCGGTGATTTATATCCTAGTGACAGAAAGGGAGAGACACATATTGTACTGTTGCCACTTAACGGTACACTACACCAGGGTCTAGGGGTGGCTCACCCATAGGGAGCTAGGCTGTAGGCCTGCCTGAGGGCCTAGGAGGCCCACCAAGTACCTGACGATAGGAAGGAGCCTGGAGAAAGGGATAAGAGTCTCCGGGTCATCTTGGTCTCCAAGTCTATGATGGCGGCGGCCTAGATCAAACCGCCTATATAAGGGGAGGCTAGGGGGCTCTCATTCCCATCTATTCTCAGATAGACTCAACTGTCGGTAGAACTACACACAATCCCTTATAATCCCTCCGCACGAGGTATACGCATCATGCATAACAATGACAAGCATGATGTAGGGTATTACTCCTCACTAGAGGCCCGAACCTAGGTAAAACCACCGTGTGACCTCTTATCTAAGACTTCTAACCACACGCTAGTAACCCTACAGAGGGTACTGACGCTTTTCCACATCGTTAGTTGGCACGTCAGGCATCGGAAGCGTCGGCTGGTGACAGATCTCAGATCAGATCTTCTCTGGCCTCCTACGGTATCCCGCCGGGGGAGAGCCTAAGCTCTGGCTCTTTCACCTTCACCACAGACAGGGGAGGCAGGGTTGACATCAACCCAAGCGGACCCTGTCCGCGCGATCTATGTCGACGCCATGGCCTTCATCATACCAGATTGATGCTATCACGTTTCCTGCAATCCTGATGGGCAGATGGGATAACCCATTTTATGTACCAGGTTGGATTTGTGCATCGTTCCTTTTGCTGCTATTATGTGTAGCAGTTTCGCTTTAGTTCCTGGTAGTTTGTAGGACAATGTGGTTTCTATTAATAGAAATCAGAGAGGGAGCTCTCCTTATAAACAAAAAATTTGTCGCGCTTCACATGGAAAAAATCCAAGGGCTAGTCCATTTTCTCCTTCCTAGCTTCTTCCTCCTGCTGCCTTCAATGCCATCCGAATTGCCGGTCTCCTTGCTGCCCCACACCCTCTCCAAGCCACCACCTCTATTGGTCTGCCGTAGCTCCCAGCCATCCCTCTAAGTTCATCATCCACTTTGTCATAGACAAGCCCCCATGACCCTGCCCGGCTGCATCACCCATCTCCGCATCACCATCTTCTCTTCCCAAAAAATTTGTAAATAGCAAACACAATTTCATATAAAAATTACAAGAATTTCACGTAAATGCTCATGTACACTACATCAGAGGAGATTCAGACGTTCCTAGACCTCCGTATACAATTGTACAAGTCATTACAACCAAGGTGGCCCTGGTTGCAGAAGAATGACAAGGGAAGACCATGGGCAGATTTCCACATTGAGGTACCGGCCGAGTCTCAAGCCCTATACCATGATGCGGCAAAGACCTCGGTCGGCAACGGCCAATGCGCTCTGTTCTGGGAGGATAGATGTGAAAGGATCGAGAAGAGGTGTCTAGAGGGGGGGGGGTGAATAGACTCTTAGCAAGAAAAAGTTGCAGTTTTTAATTTCTTCAAGTTGGGGTGGAGTTTTAGCACAAGTTTAAACATTCACAATACATATCAATCAAGCATGACAAGAGTATGTGAGCAGCGGAAACTAAAGCATGCAATTTGCAAGAATGTAAAGGGATGGGACTGGAGTGTGCAAACACAATTGGAGATACGGAGATTTTTGGCGTGGTTCCGATAGGTGGTGCTATCGTACATCCATGTTGATGGAGACTTCAATCCACGAAGGGTAACTGTTGCGCGAGTCCATGGAGGGCTCCACCCACGAAGGGTCCACGAAGAAGCAACCTTGTCTATCCCACCATGGCCATCGCCCATGAAGGACTTGCCTCACTAGGGTAGATCTTCACGAAGTAGGCGATCTCCTTGCCCGTACAAACTCCTTGGTTCAACTCCATAATCTTGACGGAGGCTCCCAAGTGACACCTAACCAATCTAAGAGACACCACTCTCCAAAAGGTAATAGATGATGTGTTGATGATGAACTCCTTGCTCTTGTGCTTCAAATGATAGTCTCCCCAACACTCAACTCTTTCTCACAGATTTGGATTTGGTGGAAAGATGATTTGAGTGGAAAGCAAGTTGGAGAAGGCTAGAGATCAAGATTTATGTGGTTGGAATGGAATATCTTGACCTCAACACATGAGTAGGTGGTTCTCTCTCAAAAAATGTATGCTGGAAGTGTAGGCATGTTCTGATGGCTCTCATCACGAATGAAGAGTGGGTGGAGGGGTATATATAGCCTCCACACAAAATCTAACCGCTACACACAAATCACCAAACTCGGTGAGACCGAATAATGAAACTCGGTCAGACCGATTTAGTTCATAATGTGACCGTTAGGCATTTCGGTGGGACCGATATGATCAACTCGGTAGGACCGATGTGCTAGGGTTAGGGTAAAGCCTCATCTCGGTTTGACCGATTACACAAACTCGGTGGGACCGATTTTGGTAATGAGCTAACCAGAGAGTTGGTCAAGCAAACTCGGTGAGACCAATTAAAAAACTCGGTAAGACCGAATTTATTGCAACAAGAACCAGAGAGTTTGCAAGCCCATCTCGGTGAGACCGAATTGACTAGTGTTTGTGACAGTGGCTATGTCAAGAGAACTCGGTGGCACCGGATAGATGATTCGGTGTGGCCGACTTTGACTATTGGTTTGGGACATATGTGGATATGAGAAAGTGGTTGAGGGTTTTGGAGCATATCACTAAGCACTTGAGCAAGCAAGCCATTAATCAACACCTCATCCCTTTTTAATAGTATTGGATTTCCTGTGGACTCAATGTGATCTTGGATCACTAAAAGTAAAATGTAGAGTCTTGAGCTTTTGAGCATGAGCCAATCTTTTATCCTTAGCACCTTGAAGGGGTTCCACATCCTCTTGTCTACGCCACTCCATCTGTTGAACTTGTCTGAAGTATTCTAGATAAAGCATTAGTCCAACAAGAGATATGTTGACATTAATTAGCAAAACCACCCAGGGATCACTTGTGCTTTCAATCTCCCCCTTTTTGGTAATTGATGAAAACATACATCAAAGCTTTAGATAAAGATATAGAAAATAGCAAGTAAAGCTTTGGAAAGACATGTAACATGCGTAGGCTCCCCCTACATGTATGCAATCATGTCAATATGGAATATACGAGCATGTGAATGCATAAACATGACAGAGCAAGCAATGAGTTACATGTATCTTGGCTATATGCATCAGAGAAAATGATGTGAATATATGAAGTTGTAACTTCATGTTCATGATTCCTTCTTGCAAACAATATGTACATTTAGCAAGAAATCATCATGCACATGAGTGTGATGCATATACTTACCTTGTGGTCTTGGGTTGACTTAGGAAGAGATGAACCTGAGTAAACAAGGTTAGATAACACAGATACAACTACTAGACAGAGCAAACAAAAGAGCCACAAGAGTACCAAGACTGGGATGACATGTAGAGAGTGAGTACTAGGTACTCTAGTTTGATATAGACATGTCCCCAAAGATAAAAGGATATGCAATGAATTCAAGATTTCCTTCCCTAGCAGTCTCCCCCTGAATCTTATACTGGATAATGGGAGAAAATAGGGAAACAAAATCAGAGCAAAATAGATCAGATAACAAATCAAAACACAAATTGACATGGCTTTCCCCTCTTAAAGACATGTGACTTCTCTCTTCTTGAACACCAAGCATCTGGGGCCTTTGATGTTATTCCTCTCTCTCTCCCCCCTTTTGAAGTGAATAAGCTTTGATGTGCTCTCTCTCCCCCTTTGACATCAATTTCCAAGAAGAAGTCTTCTGGAGTGTGAGTCAAGATAGGTTTCGTCCGTGAGTCACAGAGCAAAGCAGCATATAGAATATGATGCTGGTAGAGGACAAGAATCATTGAGTGGAGCTGGAACAAAAGTGCAGAACAAAACTGACAAAAAGAAAAGAAAATCTATATGAAGTTTATTTGATAGAAAGAAGGGGATCAAATATGCAAAGTACAAATGCAAGAACTCGGAGAAACACTAGAGAACTTCATCTAGAATTGGGCGGTGACAAAGTCACCTATGTTAGAGTATATTGACTGAGGAGTCAAGTGAGGACACTTGATCACAAGTCATACTCATCGTTAAAGCTCAAAATGGGGTTGCCATTTTTCGTTTAAGCATTTGATGTAGTCACATCTTGTTGAGCTGCTTTGACCCATAACTTGGGGTAAAGCTTATCTGAGATGGAATAGCATACCTTGGGTGATGGTGTTGAACTTTATCATGTAGTTGAACTTGTGTGGAGTGCTCAAGGTTGATGTAGCGCATCAATGGTTGGGAGCACCACTCATAGTTTGAGTTCATCTACCTACATGGGTTAGTCTTGCAAGGAAGAGCACTTGTGTATCCAACATGACAATCATGAAATTTGATACCAAATGAAATTTGATATATATAGAATTTGTCAAAGGATATGTTGAAGGGTTTCATGCTTCCTTGTCTTCAACCACCATGGTGTAGAAACTTGGTGATGTAGAGATTGCTCAAGATGTGAGTGGATTGCAATCTCATGGATTTAGATTCATCCAAGTACCTACAAGGGTTAGATAGCATGCAAGGGTACAAATATACCCGAGACATATGATCATGATCATAAGAGAAAAAAGTCAAGGATTAGTCATAGGCTCATGCCTTGCATGTATCCACATGGAGTTCCTATTCCAAGTTTGAAGCATCAATGATGTTCAATTCACCTCTCAAACGGCAAAATACTTTCTCATCAAGCGGTTTGGTGAATATATCCACCAATTGCTTATCGGTACGAACATGCTTAAGATCAATGTCCCCTTTAGCAACATGATCTCGAATGAAATGATGACGAACTTTAATATGCTTAGTTCGAGAATGTTGCACGGGATTGTGAGCAATCTTAATAGCACTCTCATTGTCACAAAGCAATGGAACATGTTTCACATTGATCCCATAATCTTTAAGAGTTTGGGTCATCCAAAGTAATTGAGCACAACATGAACCGACGGCAATGTATTCCGCTTTGGCGGTGGATAAGGATACCGAGTTTTGTTTCTTGGAGGACCAAGACACAAGAGGTCTACCAAGAAATTGACACGTACCCGAAGTGGATTTTCTATCAACCTTGTCTCCGGCATAGTCCGAATCGGAGTAGCCAACAAGATCAAAAGAAGACCTCTTGGGATACCAAATGCCAAAATTTGGTGTATGTATTAAGTATCTCACTATCCTTTTCACAGCCTTAAGATGACAGTCTTTGGGGGCTGCTTGATATCGTGCACACATGCACACACTTAGCATAATATCGGGACAAGAGGCACATAGATATAACAATGAACCAATCATAGAGCGATAAACCTTTTGGTCAACCGATTTGCCATCCTTGGTCAAGTCAAGATGTCCACTAGTAGGCATGGGCGTTTTCATACCTTTGCTTTGTTGCATGTTGAACTTCTTGAATAAGTCCTTGGTGTACTTTGTTTGAGAAACAAAGGTGCCTTCCTTTGTTTGCTTGATTTGCAAACCAAGAAAGAACTTGAGTTCACTCATCATAGACATCTCAAACTTCCTCGACATTAGCTTCCAAACTTTTCACTGAAATGAGGGTTAGTCAAACCAAATATGATATCATCAACATAAATTTGGCACACCAATAATTCACCATTAACCCCTTTAGTGAAAAGAGTAGAATCTATCTTTCCAATCTCAAAGCCTTTTCAGTAAGGAACTTGGTCAAGCATTTATACCACGCTCTAGGAGCTTGTTTAAGACCATAAAGAGCTTTATGAAGTTTGTAAATATGGTCGGGTTTCTTAGGATTGACAAAGCTGGGAGGTTGTTTAACATAAACTTCCTCCTCAATTTCACCATTTAGAAAAGCACTTTTGATATCCATTTGGTACAAGGTGATATCATGGTGATTAGCATAGGCAAGTAAGATGCGAATGGACTCAAGTCTAGCAACGGGGGCGTATGTCTCACCATAGTCCATACCTTCGACTTGAGTGTAGCCTTGGGCGACGGACGTGCTTTGTTGCGGACGACTTGACCATCTTCGTCTTGCTTGTTACGAAACACCCATTTGGTACCAATGATGTTGTGGTTGTTGTCGGGCTTCTCGACCAGTGTCCATACTTGATTTCTCTCAAAGTTGTGTAGCTCTTCATGCATGGCATTTATCCAATCCGGATCTTCCAATGCTTCTTCAACCTTCATAGGTTCAATGCTAGAGATAAATGAATAATATTCACAAAAGTTAGCCAAACGAGTTTTAGAGCGAGTGATTCTCCCGGTTTGAATATCATTGAAGATTTGTTCGACGGGATGGTCTCTTGAGACTCTTGCTCGAAGTCGTGAGAGCTTTTGCTTGGGTCAGGGTGGAGCATCTTCTTCATCATCTTGTCCTTCTTCTTGGCCTTCTTCATTGTTGACGTTGTCGTTCTCTCGTCATGGTAGAGAAGGAGGTTGATGTGGTTCATCTTGATGCATTTCCTCGTTTTCTTCATCTTGATGTGTCCCACTTGTGGATGCTTCCATGTCAACTCTTGGTTCACCTTGTCGTGAGGTAGAAGCTTCCACTTGGACGGACGAGGTACTCTCCTTCACCTCTGTTGGATGAATCTTGCCAATAGACAAGTCTTGGATTGCTTCCGAAGGGTCTTTGTCTCCTACATCAATTGGCAATTGCTCTACTTGCGAGCCGTTAGATTCATCAAACTTCACATCTACCGTTTCTTCAACCTTTCGGGTGAAATTATTGTAGACACGGTAAGTGTGAGAGTTTGAGCCATACCAAGTAGGAAACCCTCATGAGATTTGGGAGCAAATTTAGAACGATGATGCTTATCAAGAATGTAGCACTTTGAGCCGAATACTCGAAAGTATCCAACTTGGGGTTTGTTACCGGTGAGGAGCTCGTATGCTGTCTTGCCGAGTAGCTTGTGAAGATACAAGCGATTTGTTGCATGACAAGCTGTCTCAACCGCTTCCGCCCAAAAGTGTTTTGGAGTCTTGTACTCATCAAGCATCGTTCTCGCCATCTCAATAAGAGTCCGGTTCTTCCTCTCAACAACTCCATTTTGTTGAGGTGTGTACGTGGCCGAGAACTCATGTGAGATACCTTCTTCGTCAAGAAAGGTATCCACATTTGCGTTCTTGAACTCCGTTCCGTTGTCGCTTCGAACCTTCTTGATCTTCACTTCAAATTGATTTTGGGCCTTCCTAGCTAAGTTCTTGAAGATCTTTTGGACCTGCGATTTATCATCAAGAAAGAACACCCACGTAAATCTTGAAAAATCATCGACTATGACTAGACCAAATGAGTTACCACCGAGACTTTTGTAGGCATTGGGACCAAAGAGATCCATATGAAGTAGCTCGAGCGGTCTTCTCGTGGTCATGGTGTTCTTCACGGGGTGACTTACTCCTACTTGTTTTCCTGCTTGACAATCACTACACAATCTATCCTTGTCAAATATAACATCTTTCACTCCAAGGATATGATCACCTTTAATAAGCTTATCAAGATTTCGCATGCCTACATGACCTAACTTCTATGCCACAACCAGCCTTTCGAAGATTTAGCAATTAAGCAAGTTCTAGGTGCCTTTTTAGTGAAATCAACAATGTAAAGATCACCTCTACGTATACCGGTAAAGACCATTTTATGATTGTCTCTACGAAACACTTGGCAATCTACTTCAGTAAATAGGACATTGAAACCAAAGTCAGCAAGTCTAGATACGGAAAGTAAATTGTAGCCAAGAGATTCAACGAGCATAACATTTTGTATGGAGCTATCATGTTTGATGGCCACCTTACCAAGGCCAGCCACCTTACCCTTTGAGTTATCACCAAAAGTGACATATTTCCGAGGGCTGTCGTTTTCAGCAAGCTCACAAAACATATCATTGTCTCCGGTCATATGATCGGTACATCCACTATCAAGGACCCATTCCTTTCCTCCAGCCATGTAGCCGCGAAGATTTGCCATAAGACCAAAGTGTCTCATAGACTCATCGAGATCAAAGTCATTATCATCATCCTCATCATAGTATCCATGTTCAACATATGATCATTTCCTAGAGAAGGTGATTCATTAGAAGTATGACCGTAACAATGTTCATCTCTATGGATTCTAATGACTTCGGAAATGATATTGCTAATAATTCCAACATCTCCTTTGGCACGCATGAGATCACGAAGCTCAAACAGGCACTCATCAAACTTAGGATCAATAGTACTCATTCTATTCAAGGCAAGAGACTTATGGAGAATCTCATCTAGATTTTTCAAGGAATAATTTGGGAATCGTTCCTCAAGAAATCTCCATATGGTGTAAGCACAATCAAGAGCAGGTAAGCTAGCAATCAATTTTTTTGGCAATCCTCTAATGATAAGATTGATAGTTCTAAGATTGCGAATCATGTCAAGATCCTCATCGGGAGAGGGATGCAAAGGATCACTACGGGGAATGCAAGGACTAGTAATGTACTTGTTCAAGTGATATTCATTGAAAATCTCAAGCATCTCATTTTCCACTCATGAAAGTACTCTCCATCAAGAATAGGCACTCTACGTCTAAGACTCCCCAACGTAGACTCATCCATCTTCCTCCAAAGGTGTTTACACCAAAGAAATGGAGACCAAAGCTCTGATACCAATTGAAAGGATCGAGAAGAGGTGTCTAGGGGGGGGGGTGAATAGACTCTTAGCAAGAAAAAGTTGTAGTTTTTTATTTCTTCAAGTTGAGGTGGAGTTTTAGCACAAGTTTAAACATTCACAATACATATCAAGCAAGCATGACAAGAGTATGTGAGCAGCGGAAACTAAAGCATGCAATTTGCAAGAATGTAAAGGGATGGGATTGGAGTGTGCAAACACAATTGGAGACACGAAGATTTTTGGCGTGGTTCCGATAGGTGGTGCTATCGTACATCCACGTTGATGGAGACTTCAACCCACGAAGGGTAACGGTTGCGCGAGTCCACGGAGGGCTCCACCCACGAAGGGTCCATGAAGAAGCAACCTTGTCTATCCCACCATGGCCATCGCCCACGAAGGACTTGCCTCACTAGGGTAGATCTTTATGAAGCAGGCGATCTCCTTGCCCGTACAAACTCCTTGGCTCAACTCCACAATCTCGACGGAGGCTCCCAAGTGACATCTAACCAATCTAGAAGACACCAATCTCCAAAAGGTAATAGATGGTGTGTTGATGATGAACTCCTTGCTCTTGTGCTTCAAATGATAGTCTCCCCAACACTCAACCCTTTCTCACAGATTTGGATTTGGTGGAAAGATGATTTGAGTGGAAAGCAAGTTGGAGAAGGCTAGAGATCAAGATTTATGTGGTTGGAATGGAATATCTTGACCTCAACACATGAGTAGGTGGTTCTCTCTCAAAAATGTATGCTGGAAGTGTAGGCATGTTCTGATGGCTCGCATCACGAATAAAGAGTGGGTGGAGGGGTATATATAGCCTCCACACAAAATCTAACCGCTACACACAAATCACCAAACTCGGTGAGACCGAATAATGAAACTCGGTCAGACCGATTTAGTTCATAATGTGACCGTTAGGCATTTCGGTGGGACCGATATGATCAACTCGGTAGGACCGATGTGCTAGGGTTAGGGTAAAGCCTCATCTTGGTTTGACCGATTACACAAACTCGGTGGGACCGATTTTGGTAATGAGCTAACCAGAGAGTTGGTCAAGCAAACTCGGTGAGACCGATTACAAAACCCGGTAAGACCGAATTTATTGCAACAGGAACCAGAGAGTTTGCAAGCCCATCTCGGTGAGACCCAGATCCCACCGGTGAGACCGAATTGACTAGTGTTTGTGACAGTGGCTATGTCAAGAGAACTCGATGGCGCCGGATAGATGATTCGGTGTGGCCGAGTTTGACTATTGGTTTGGGACATATGTGGATATGAAAAAGTGGTTGAGGGTTTTGGAGCATATCACTAAGCACTTGAGCAAGCAAGCCATTAAGCAACACCTCATCCCCTTTTAATAGTATTGGCTTTCCTATGGACTCAATGTGATCTTGGATCACTAAAAGTAAAATGTAGAGTCTTGAGCTTTTGAGCTTGAGCCAATCTTTTGTCCTTAGCACCTTGAAGGGGTTCCACATCCTATTGTCCATGCCACTCCATCTGTTGAACTTGTCTGAAATATTCTAGATAAAGCATTAGTCCAACAAGAGATATGTTGAAATTAACTACCAAAACCACCTAGGGAGCACTTGTGCTTTCAAGATGGTTAGATGGTCATCGGGTATGCGAGTTGGCACCATACATATATGATCATATACCAAAGAGGATCCAGAACACCAGAAGGATTGTTGAAGCGCTCTCAAATGATGCATGGGCAGGTGACATCAGCCCAGACCTAACGAGCAGGGCCCTAGGGCAGTTCCTGGACTTGTGGCAAAGGGTCCAGGGCACGCAGCTAGTGGTAGAGGTGGAAGACAAGACTACCTGGGCCTGGGAACTAGATGGTAGCTTCTCGGCATGATCTGCGTATGCGGCAAAATTCATGGGACTTGAAGTGTCGCCGACGGCGGCCTTCACGTGGAAATCCAAAGTGCCGCTACAATGTCATTTCTTCATGTGGCTTGCGAACAAGAACAGATGTTGGACCTCAGATAGATTGGCCACACGAGGATTGCCGCACCAGGATACTTGCCCCTTCTGTGATCAGCATGAGGAGTCCATACAACACTTGCTACTCAGTTGTGTGTTTGCAAGACAAGTTTGGCACGAGCTGAGAGAGATGACCGGGCGCCCAGGACTCGAGCCGCTGCAGGATGAAGCCCTTAAGGAATAGTGTGTTAGGCAAGACCAAGACCCAAGGCACCGGAGGTCGACAAGAGCAAAATGCATCCTCGCCATGTGGACAATATGGAAGCACCGCAATGACATAGTTTTCAATGGAGCCACCCCCTCACTCACAAGAGTTCTGGAATGCCTAAGGGAGGAAGGAATGCTCTGGGCAAAAGCAGGAATGTTCAAGGACAATACAAGAGGTTTTGAGGCGCTAGGTAGCAGGTGGGACACTCGTGAGTAATCCGTCTAGGTATAGGGTGGACTAAGGTGGGGTTGGGGTTTTCCAGCATGTAAGATTGTAAAAGTGGACTTTTTTTGGGACTCTATCTCCCCTTCTTCTATAAAGAATGATATGCACACTCGTGCGTATTCGAGAAAAACTTAGGCCTCCTTTTATTTGTAGGAATTTTGTAGGATAGGATTGCTATAGGAAAATTTTCGATAGAGTTTGTAGGACCGGTCTCTATATATCCTACACATTTCAAAGAAAAATACATTAGCACAAACCTAATGGAAAAATCTCATCCTATGAATCAAATGGCATCTTTTTTCATATAGGACCTGACATGTATGCCACCTCATTTCATATGACTTTCCTATTCCTATCCTTTAAACCAGAGAAGACCTTCCTTGAACGAGAACACGGGCAATGCATAACGTCGATAGGACATACCGCTCACAAATGTAAATATATCCACACATATATTATATGCCCATAGGAAACATTCCATCATAGGTAGTAATGGTCTCCACACATGTATATCATATGCCCACGGGCAACATTCTATCACAGGTAGTAATGGTCATAAACTAAAATCTGGATCAGACCAATGTTTCATACGGTACCTGCCAGATGACAGTCATTTAACAATATACTGTATATAGTGGCCTCTAAAAGGGCGAGCAGACTCCATGTCAGTTTCAGTTCTCATGCTGCCTTTGAAGCTTCATTCTAGGATGTGGGAGCGTTGTTCTCAGCCATGCTCATCTCTTGCAGCGGCGGCGGGTTGACAACGGTCATTGGAACAACACTGTTTTCTGCAAGTCGGCCTTTCCTTCCACGATGCTTGTTGGGGATATTACCACTGGGCGTAAACCGGCCAGGAGAGGCCGGGTTAACCCCATAAGTAGTTCATCTGTATCTGAAGTCCATGAAGACAGACGGTGACGCTTTATGAAGGCCCAGGGCCCAAGGCCGGTTTAAGGCCTCTAGACAGAAATCGACATTGATATGTAAACTTGTGTTGTAAGATAGAAGTAGCAGAGACCGAGCCGGACACGATTATGAGCCGGCCTCGGGATTCTGTAAACCGACGGGCGTCAACCCGTATATATAAGGGGACGACCCGGCGCCGGTTCAGGGACAACAGACAACAACTCGAGACTCAGGCAAAGCGTATTCGCTCCCTGGTCATCGAAACCCCAGCAATTCCATCACAACTAGTCGTAGGCTTTTACCTTCATCGTAAGGGGCCAAACTAGTATAAAACTCTCTTGCGTCCCTTGTCCGCTTTAACCCCGTTAAGCTAACCCGTAGCGATGGCTCCACGACTAAGTCCTTTCTCTAGGACATCTGCCGTGACAAAACCACGACAGTTGGTGTAAGTGCATCTAGTGCCCCTTAGTGATTTTGGTGTATTGAAGACTTATAGGTTAAGGGACTAATGCGTTTGTGAGTGTACACAGATCTATAAGTCTATGAGGAGTTTGATAATTACAGAGAATGTTGACTCCTAAAAATGAAGTTCTTCGACTGAAGACTTTGGATCTCTGAAGACTTTCTGAAGACTTTGAAGGTGAAGAAATTGGTGTGACCTTGAAGACTTGGTATTCATTTGAGGAATATGAAGCGTGAAGACTTTTGTTTTCGTAGTTTCATTTTCTCTTTCTTGAGTCATAGGAAACACCGTACTGTTAAAGGGGGTCGAGGAAATACTAAGGAAAAATTTCCATGTGATGCTCAACTCAAAATCCTACACCTACCAATCCCTTCGAGTGAAGCCATTGGAAATCTCATACAGTTCAGTCATATTCTTTAGTGACAGAGACGAAGTTCTTCTAGTCTCTGAGGAATTTGTTCTGACTGAGGAGTTAGGAATTCGCCAGTGCGGATTGCCTACACAATGAGGAACATGATAGCCCTGAGGGATTTGAACCTCAAATTTCCGACCGTTGTTGTGCTATGCGCCAGCTGTCCCAAAATATCTACCCACCTAACGGTCATATCATTGAAGGGCATTTATGTCTTATCATGTGGGCTGCTCCCTAGGCTATAAATAGCCGCCCCCTACAACCACTAGCTGGTTGGCTGCTCTGAGAGAAACTGACACTTGTCATTTGAGAGCATCCCATCCTCCGAGGACCTTGAGCGAAAATCATCAAGTGAGGAAAAACCCCAAACCCAAACACCTACAAACCCAAAGTGATTGAGCATCACTGAAGAGATTGATCCTGCGTGGATCCGACGCTTGTTACCTTTGAAGACTGTGCTTCTTCCAGACGGTTAGGCGTCATGGTCTAGAGCATCCAAGAGGAAATTGTGGATCGCCGAGTGACCGAGTTTGTGAAGGTTCGGAAGTCACCTGAAGACTTACCACGAGTGATTGGACGATGTCCGTGTGACCTTAGTTCAAGGAGAATACGGTGAGGACTATGTGTCCGGGACTGGGTGTCCTCAGGTTTAAATACCTAGTCGCTCCAACCAGACGTACAACTGAGACAGCAGTTGGAACTGGTCTACCAAATCATTGTCTTCACCAAGCCAACTGGTTCTATTTCCTCAACTCTTTCATTTCCTCATTCCTGTGTTGTGCAATTGTTCATATCTGTGTTTGAAGACTTTGACTGAAGACTTTCTCAATTTCCTCAGTTCAATTTCCTCAGTCTGTTTGTCTTCATCCTGTGTTATCCTGTGTTTACGCTTTCTGTACTCTGTGCTTGTTTTCATTTCATCATGATGACTATGCTTGTGTTCTGCTATGCATACTTTTGAGTACTTATTCCGCTGCAAGTAGTTCTTCGCTAAGGAATTTCCTCACCCACAAATTCCTCAGTGAAGAATTTATAAAAATCGCCTATTCACCCCCCCTTTAGTCGATATAACGCACTTTCAATTGGTATCAGAGCAGGGTACTCCCTTGTTCTGTGTGATTTTGGTTTAACCACCTGGAGTTTTAGTTATGTCGACCGCAGGTATGATCAAGGTCTCTGCTGGGTGTCCTACCTTCGATGGGATGGACTACCCCTACTAGAAGAATAAGATGCGAATGCATCTTGAGGCAATTGATAACGATCTCTAGTATGTTGTGGAAAAAGGTGTTCCCTCTGTCTCACCCTCACTGAACGCTGCCAATGTTAAGAGATTCAAGAAACTCAATTCTCAAGCGAAGAATATCATATGTGGCCATCTGAGCAAAGGACAGTATGGAAGAGTGAGTGCTTTGGAAACTGCTAAGCTTATCTGGGATAGGCTGTCCAAAGTAAGTGAAGGAGTCTCAACACAACGTGACTCTCGAGTTGATGTTCTTCGCAATCTCTTCAACCGCTTCAAAAGACTCGACAATGAGAATGTTCAACAAACCTTCGATCGCCTCACTGACATCTCAAATGAGCTTCAAGCACTTGGTGCCACTGACATCACCGACCACGAGGTGGTGAAGAAATTGCTGAGATCGCTTGATTCCTCATTTGATACTCTGGCCTTGATGATACAAGAGCGTGCTGATTACAAGTCACTTGATCCCGCTGATATCCTCGAAAGGCTAAACACTCATGAGTTCCAGCTTGCTGAAAAGAGAGATCTCTATGGTTCGAGCTATGGCAGATCACGAGCACTGAAGGCCAAGACAGTTTCTGAGTCTGAAGATGAAGACTCTGAAAGTAGTCTTGGTGATCCTGAAGAACTGAGCCATGATCTAGCACTGCTTGTGAAGAAATTCCAGAAGCTCTCAAGACGTGGTCGCTTTGGAAGACCCTCAAGGAGCAATGATTCCTCATCTAGTGACTACAAGAAGAGGCTTTGTCACAAATGCAAGAAACTAGGACACTACATTCAAGATTGTCCTCAGTGGGAAAAGGAATCAAAGAAGAAGAAATACAAGGATTATAGTTCTGATGATACGAAGAAAAAGAAGAAATCCTCAAAATCTTCATCATCAAAATCCTCAAAGTCTTCATCTCACAAGAAGAGTAGCTCCAAGAAGGCTCGGGCATTCATTGGCAAGGAAATGGACTCTGAGACCGAATCTGAAGAAAATGAGGAAGAGGAGGCATCTGAGGATTCCGAATCCGGTGTGGCGAGCCTAGCCCTCGCTACTGCATTCGTCAGCAAGTCTATCTTCAACTCTGAAGAAAATGACCTCACCAACAAGGTTGATGAAGGAAATGATGACTATGCTCCCACCTATTGCTTCGTGGCAAAGGGTGCCAAGGTACTCAAATATGCCTCATCTGAATCAAGTGAAAATGAATCTGATGAAAACCTTAAGCCTAGCTATTCTAAACTTGCTAAGATTGCTGTGAAACAACAAAGGGCCCTTGAAAAGGTTCAAAACATGCTAGACAAGAGTGATGATATGTTGGGTGAAGAAATGGATCGCACTAAAACCTTGACTGAAAATCTTCAAAGACTTCAGACTAGGTATGACAACCTTCAAGGTCATCATAACACTCTTTTGTCTGATCATGAGAAGCTTTCTTATGAATTTCTTCAAAGAAAGCAAGATCTAGAGAAGCTAAAAGTGAGTTATGAAGATCTTCAGAAGGAGCGCGATTCATTACTTGCTCAACAAATCAGCGCTGCTCAGGAAGAATTTTTTCCTCCATGTTTGAAATGCATTGAACATGAATCTGCTAATTCTTCACCTGAATGTTCAAATGCTCCTAATGCTACAAATTCCTCAACTGTCTCTGCAATCATTAATTCCTCATCTGAGGACATTGCTAGTATCACTAATGATGCAAGGCTGAAGGAATTGTACATGACAGGCATGTACAAAAGCCTCAAAGGGCATCAGACTCTCTGTGATGTGCTTAAAAAGCAGATCCTCAACAGGAACCCTAGGAAAGAGGGTATTGCCTTTGAGAGGAAACTCAATGCTGATGGTACATATTGGAAGCCTGAGCAGAACCCCAAAACCTCATGGGTTGCTGCAAAGGGACCTCCAGTTGATCCATCTAATTTATCTGGCTTTACATGTGAATCTTCTCATTCTTCTGATGAGTCATTTGACTCCAACTATAAACTGTTTAAAAATCAGAATGGTGAAGTATTTGCTAGATATGTTGGCACTAACTGCAGGAACGGTTCTCCTATGAAGAAAATTTGGGTTCCCAGAAGGTGCCTTGAAAGTCTTCAGGTGAATGTCCTCATGACATCACTTGTGAAGAATAGGAACCCCAGATCAAATTCTTCATATGGACCAAATTCTTCATATGGATCCAAGTCCCCATACGGACCAAATTCCTCACGTGGATCAAATTCCTCAAAAGGATCAAAGTCCTCATATGAACATCATCGTGCTAACAACTCTGTTTCGCAGGGAAGAGCCAAGGGCTATGAATATGAGCATTATTCTTCTAATCATTATGTTCATAAGTCCTCGAAGAATTTCTCTGCTTATTCATATGCTTACCCTAACTCCTCTTATGTGAAACGAAATGGATTGGCTTCTATGCCACCTTTCTCGTATGGAGCTCGCAGAGTGATGAACTCTTTGCCACCCCTTCAGATGTGGGTGGTGAAGAAAAAGAACTAATCTTTTATGAAGGGTCAGGTCTCCAGACGTACTTAAACGTCTGATGAATTTGCTGGAGACCTGAAAAGTGCCTGAAAGGACGCAGGCTAATCATGAAGAAATGAACTTTCATTTCTCACGTCCTCATACTGTTTTAACTATTGCATTGCTTGATGAAATTGGTCTGATGAATTGTGATGTCATATTCTTCATTGATGAAGTATATGAAGTTCGTAAGCTGCACTAATTCATCTGCAGGATGATCAACCCAAAGCCACTGAGTGGGTCCTTGATAGTGGATGTACAAATCATATGACTCGTGACAAGAATCTATTGATGGATGCTCCCTTATCACCATCGCATCTGAAGCATATCATCTTCGCTGACAAAGGCAAAAGTCAGGTATTGGGTCTAGGTAAGGTTGCGATCACAAAGGATAGACACATGGACAAAGTCATGCTTGTCGAGTCCTTAGGATACAACCTCATGTCTGTCTCAATGCTTTGTGATCTTGATATGGTTGTTGTCTTTGGCAAGTATCGTTGTGTTGTGGTTATGGAAGCTGACAATTCCAAAGTCTTCGAAGGCTTTAGGAGAGGAGACTTGTATACTGTTGATTTCTCTACAGGACCGCAACCAGCCATGTGCCTACTTGCAAAAGCTTCAGAAGGCTGGCTATGGCATCGACGACTTGGTCATGCAGGCATGAGGAATTTGCACACGCTTGCGAAGAAGAAGCATGTCATTGGCATTGAGAATGTCAAATTCCTCAAGGATCACTTGTGTGGAGCTTGTGAAGATGGAAAGATGACCAAGGCTAAGCATCCAGCGAAGACTATCATCACCACTACTCGACCATTTGAATTGCTTCATATGGATCTCTTCGGTCCTAACCATTACTCAGCAGTCACAAATGACGCATCTCTCTATGGCTTTGTTATTGTTGATGATTACTCTCGTTACACATGGGTACATATTGTCACTTACAAACATGAAGTGCAGGAAGTCTTCAAACGATTTTCCTCGAGGGCTTCAACCAACTTTGGTGTGAAGATCAAGCACATCAGAAGTGACAATGGAACTGAGTTCAAGAATTCTGGTCTTGATGACTATCTTGATGAACTTGGTATTACTCATGAGTTATCTGCTCCTTACACTCCTCAGCAGAATGGCGTCGTGGAGCGCAAGAACAGAACTCTCGTTGAGATGGCACGCACTATGCTTGATGAGTACAAGACGCCTCGTCACTTTTGGATTGAGGCAATTTATACTGTATGCCACATCATCAACAGGGTATATCTTCACAAATTCTTCAAGAAGACTGCCTATGAACTCCTCACTGACAAGAAACCCAATGTGAGTTATTTCAAAGTCTTCGGTGCTAAATGTTGAATTAGAGATCCTCATCACAATGCTAAATTTGCACCAAAAGCACATGAAGGTTTTATGCTTGGTTACGGAAAGGACTCGCACACCTACAGAGTTTTCAACAACGTTCTTCACAAGGTTGTTGAAACTGTAGATGTGCGGTTCGATGAAACTAATGGCTCGCAAAGAGAGCACCTACCCTCTGTGATAGATGAACCAGCACCTGAGGAAACTATCAAGTTCAAGGCTACTGAGGATATCGCCCTACCGAAGAATCTGCTGAAGAATTCATTCCAGAACGTGAAGAACGTCGAGCTAATGCACCTGAAGAAATTGCTGAAGAAAATGGTGCTGAAGAAAATGCTGATCAAATTCCTCGACGACAACCTACTCATCCTCGCGTTGCAAAAGAAGTGCAAGTTGAGAAGATCATCGATGACATTGAAGCACCAGGTCCTCTCACACGCTCAAAAGCTTCACATTTATCTAACTTTTGTGGGCACTATGCTTTTGTCTCTATCTCAGAGCCCATAAGGTAGATGAAGCATTTCTGGAGCCTGAGTGGATTCAGGCCATGCAAGAAGAATTACATCAGTTCGAGCTCAACAACGTTTGGGAACTGGTCAATCGTCCAGATCCTCGCAAACACAATATCATTGGCACAAAGTGGATCTACCGCAACAAGCAAGATGAAAATGGCCTTGTGGTGAGGAATAAGGCACGGCTAGTAGCTCAAGGCTACACACAGGTTGAAGGAATTGATTTCGATGAAACTTTTGCACCTGTTGCTAGACTTGAAGCTATTCGCATATTACTGGATTATGCTAACCATCATGATATCACTTTATATCAAATGGATGTGAAAAGTGCATTCCTCAATGGTAAGCTTGAGGAAGAAGTATATGTTGCTCAACCCCCAGGTTTTGAAGATCCTAAGCATCCTGACAAAGTCTTCAGACTAAATAAGGCCCTCTATGGCCTCAAGCAGGCCCCTCTGGCGTGGTATGATACTTTGAAGGAATTCCTCATGAAGAAAGGCTTCAAACCCGGTTCACTCGACCCTACTCTTTTCACTAAATCATATGATGATGAATTGTTTGTATGCCAAATATATGTTGATGACATCATCTTTGGCTGTACTGACCAACATTATAGTGATGAATTTGCCTATATGATGAGTGAAGAATATCAAATGTCTATGATGGGAGAGTTGAAATTCTTCTTAGGTCTTCAAATTCGTCAATAGCGCAATGGCATATTCATATCTCAGGAGAAATACCTCAAGGATGTACTGAGGAAATTCGGCATGCAAGATTGCAAAGGCGTCAAAATTCCTATGCCCACAAATGGCCATCTGTGCACTGATGAAAATGGTATTGACTTCGATCAAAAGGTATACCGCTCCATGATTGGTTCTTTATTGTACTTATGTGCATCTAGGCCAGATATTATGCTTAGTGTTTGCATGTGTGCCCGATTTCAAGCTACACCGAAGGAATCACACCATAAGGCTGTGAAGCATATTCTTCGATATCTAGCTCACACACCAACACTAGGATTATGGTACCCCAAGGGATCGGCTTTTGATCTCGTTGGATATTCTGACTCTGACTATGCTGGTGATCGTGTGGATCGCAAGTCAACATCTGGTACATGTCATTTCCTCGGACGATCTTTGGTCTGTTGGTCCTCGAAGAAACAGAACTGCGTATCACTGTCTACTGCTGAAGCTGAGTACATTGCTGCTGGTTCTTGCTGTGCTCAATTGCTGTGGATGAAGCAAACTCTCAAGGACTACGGCGTCAACGTGAAGAATGTGCCTCTGTTCTGTGACAATGAGAGTGCCATCAAGATTGCTCACAACCCAGTTCAGCACTCAAAGACAAAGCACATTCAGATTCGTCATCATTTTCTTCATGATAATGTGTTGAAGGGCGACATTTCTATTGAGCATGTGAAGTCTAAAGAACAGCTAGCCGATATCTTCACAAAGCCCTTGGATGAGAAGAGATTTAGCAAGTTGCGGTGTGAGCTAAATATCCTAGAATCTTTGAATGTTCTTTGAAAAGGACACTCATCCTAACACTTATGCAAAATTGATGACTTAGATGTGCAACACATGAATAAACGTTTTTCTTCAATCAATGAAGAATAACACTCTAAGTGTGAAGAAATTAATGAAGAATTTGATTCTCAGAACCCTACGACAATTGTACGCGGTGTCTGAAATCATCATTCTTATACGGTGGGTCACGCCACCACAAAAGTTGAAAATCTTCAATTTGAGTTTGTCCTTAGTTTTAAAATTCCTCAGTTGTTCATATTCTTAAACTTTGCAAAATCTTCACTGTTTCCGTCGTTTCTCTTCATTGGCTATATATATATATATATATATATATATATATATATATATATATATATATATATATATATATGAGTTTATGTCCTCTACAACATTCACTTATGGCTAATTCTTCAAGTTGGTTTTTCTGCTAAGTGAATGTGATCGGACCCTTCCCCCTCTATGCTATACTCAACCCAATCTATTCACAAATTCTTCATGTGCGCTCTATTTGAAACTCATTCAAAATCTTCACTGCGTCCTTGTCAGCTGAAGAATTTGCGAACGGAACTTTTAACTTATCTTATCCAAAATTTCGGCTTTGCTGCTCAAACGTTCCGCTTCTGTAACGCCCGGATAATTAGGCTACAATAAACCTCTGTTAAAGATGCCACGTCACCACGGTTACTGTTGATAAACTCGCGTTAGTTCAAAATGATTCAAATTCAAATTTAAAATATAGGCAAACAGTAAATGTTTTCAAACATAAAAACTAAAATGTTCTTAGTGTGGCAAATAATTCATAGGATATATTGGTGGAGAGACCAAACTTTGATAAAATGTTTTAGGGCTCTAAAGTAATTAAAACAACATCAAAAACAATTAATTTAATGCCTATTATAAAGTTATAATAATATAACTAATTTAATAATGTGCCAAAATAATTGTGGCAGTGGTATAATTACTATTACTAATTTAGGAACTAACTGTATGTTTTACAAAACTAAAATAATTTGAAAGATGAAATAAACAGAAAAGAAATTAAAAGATAAAAGAAAAACAAAAAAATCAAAAGGATATATCCCCAGCTCCCATGGGCCTCGGCCCATCCCAACCCAGTCGGCCACCCCCCCACCAGGCCGGCCCAACCACGCCAGCTACTTCCCCCCCACTTCCACAAACCCTAACCGACACCCCCCACTCCCCCACTCGCTCCCCGCACGCCTCTCTCTCCCCTTTCCCCGCCTGGATCGGGGCAGAGGGCCCCAACCCCTTCGCCACGCCGCCGCCGAGCCTGCGGCCACTACGCCGGAGCCCGCCCTCGCCGCGACGCCCTCCCGCCCCTACGCCGCCCGTCCGAACCGCCCCATCCCCTCCGCCCCCGATCTGGAACTCGGGCTCGGCCCTGACGCCACCGCTGCGCGGAGCTCGCCGTCGTCCGCCCCGTCCTCTCCCTCGCCGGAGCCGCCCATCGTCACCGTCGTCGTCTACCTCGTCCTCCTCCTCGAGCACACTGCCGTTCCCCTACACCGCAAGTGAGGCCCGGCCTCTCCTCCTCCCCCCTGTCGCCCGAGCTCGCTGGAGCTCGTAACCCCCACCGCTGCATGCACTCCCTCACTCCACCGCGCGCGCCCCGGCGGCCCTGAACGCGCCCACGGTCGCCCCCCTGCTACCCGTCTCCCTCGCTCACCCCGCACGCCGCGATCCATGCCCCTGTTTTCCCCTGCTCTGCTCCGCCTCCAGCCGCGACCGAGCCTGCATGGCCCGCCTCCCCTGCTACTGTGGACGCCGAGCCTCCCCACCGGCCCCGGCGCGAGCCCTCGCTGTCGTTGCGCCACCGCAACCGCCGTGCGCCTGCACACCCGCACTTCGTCGCCCACCGCTGCCTTCCCCCTACCACGTCGCGCTCGTCGCCGTCCCTGGTGTTGGTGCTGTCGTCCCGTGCCCCGCCTCCGCCTCTGGCCCCGCAGGCCACCGCCACGCCGGCGGCCAGTTCGGCACCCCGCGGCGCCCCGGGTCTGCCCTTCGGGTGCAAACGCCCGGGTGCCCGCTGCCCGTTTCGCCCGCTAGGCCCCCAGGGGCCTATGACAAAGGGGCCCCGCACCCCAGAACGATTAAAAAAAGAATGATTTAAAAAATAATAATAATAAATTAATTAATAAAAATTAATAAATAAATAAATAAAGAAAATAAAAATAAAAATAAGACTAAGAATAATTAATTAATTAGTTAACTAACCCTGTTTGGATTAATCTAATTTAATTAATTAGTTTAATTAATAGTTAATTAATTAGTTAACCCTAATTACCCTAATCAGTCTATGACATGTGGGACCCACGTGTCAGATGACTGCTGACGTCAGCATGATGTCATCACAACACTGTTTCGGATAATGTATATATTAAATAATTAAATAAATTCCAGAAATTAATTTAAATCTTTGAAAATTCATATAAAATAAACCGTAGCTCGGATGAAAATACTTTGTACATGAAAGTTGCTCAGAACGACGAGACGAATCCAGATACGCAGCCCGTTCGTCCGCCGCGCGTCCCTAGCATAGTGAACCTGTAACATTTCACCTCCGGTTCATCTGTCCGAAAACGCGAAACACCGGGAATACTTTCCCGGATGTTCCCCCCCTTCGCCGGTACCACCTACTGCCGCGTTAGGGCACACCTAGCACCGCTCGTTGTCATGTCACGCATCGTCATGCTTATGTTTGCATTGTATTTACTGTTTCTTCCCCCCTCTTCTCTCCGGTAGACTACGAGACCGACGCTGCTGCTGCCCAGTTCGACTACGGAGTTGACGACCCCTCCTACTTGCCAGAGCAACTAGGCAAGCCCCCCCCCTTGATCACCAGATATCGCCTATTCTTCTCTATACTGCTTGCATTAGAGTAGTGTAGCATGTTACTGCTTCCCGTTAATCCTATCCTGATGCATAGCCTGTCATTGTTGCTACAGTTGTTACCCTTACCTGCTATCCTACTGCTTAGAATAGGATGCTAGTTTATTCCATCAGTGGCCCTACATTCTTGTCCGTCTGCCATGCTACTACTGGGCCGAGATCACTGTGGGAGGTGATCACGGGTATATACTTATATACTCTATACATGACACATGTGGTGACTAAAGTCGGGTCGGCTCGTTGAGTACCCGCAAGTGATTCTGATGAGGGGGCTGAAAGGACAGGTGGCTCCATCCCGGTAGAGGTGGGCCTGGGTTCCTGCCGGCCCCCGACTGTTACTTTATGGCGGGGCGACAGGGCAGGTTGAGACCACCTAGGAGAGAGGTGGGCCTGGCCCTGGTCAGCGTTCGCGGATACTTAACACGCTTAACGAGTTCTGGGTATTTGATCTGAGTCTGGCCATTTGGTCTATACGCACTAACCATCTACGCGGGAGTAGTTATGGGTATCCCGACGTCATGGTATCAGCCGAAGCTCTTCTTGACGTCAGCGACGGAGCGGCGCGCGCCGGATTGGACTGGAACGCCTACTAGGCTAGGTCTGCTTCCGGCCGCGTACGCAACGTGCAGGTGTGCAATGGACGATGGGCCCAGACCCCTGCGCGCATAGGATTTAGACCGGCGTGTTGGCCTCTCTGTTGAGCCTAGGTGGGGCTGCGACGTGTTGATCTTCCGCGGCCGGGCATGACCCAGGAAAGTGTGTCCGGCCAAATGGGATCGAGCGTGTTGGGTTATGTGGTGCACCCCTGCAGGGAAGTTTATCTATTCGAATAGCCGTGTCCCTCGGTAAAAGGACGACCCGGAGTTGTACCTCGACCTTATCCGGCCAAATGGGATCGAGCGTGTTGGGTTATGTGGTGCACCCCTGCAGGGAAGTTTATCTATTCGAATAGCCGTGTCCCTCGGTAAAAGGACGACCCGGAGTTGTACCTCGACCTTATGACAACTAGAACTGGATACTTAATAAAACACACCCTTCCAAGTGCCAGATACAACCCGGTGATCGCTCTCTAACAGGGCGACGAGGAGGGGATTGCCGGGTAGGATTATGCTATGCGATGCTAATTGGTGAACTTACCATCTACTCTCTTCTACATGCTGCAAGATGGAGGTGGCCAGAAGCGTAGTCTTCGACAGGACTAGCTATCCCCCCTTATTCTGGCATTCTGCAGTTCAGTCCACTGATATGGCCCTTTACACATATACCCATGCATATGTAGTGTAGCTCCTTGCTTGCGAGTACTTTGGATGAGTACTCACGGTTGCTTTTCTCCCTCTTTTCCCCTTTCTATACCTGATTGTCGTAACCAGATGCTGGAGTCCAGGAGCTAGAGATCCCGAGGATGATTCTACAGGGAGTTCGGCTTCGAGGAGTAGTTAGGAGGTCCCAGGCAGGAGGCCTTGCCTTTTCGATCGTTGGTACTTTTGTGCTAGCCTTCTTAAGGCAAACTTGTTTAACTTATGTCTGTACTCAGATATTGTTGCTTCCGCTGACTCGTCTATGATCGAGCAATTGTATTCGAGCCCTCGAGGCCCCTGGCTTGTATTATGATGCTTGTATGACTTATTTATGTTGTAGAGTTGTGTTGTGATATCTTCCCGTGAGTCCCTGATCTTGATCGTACACATTTGCGTGCATGATTAGTGTATGGTCGAATCGGGGGCGTCACAGCTTCCCACGATATACTTATCTCTTCACCCACGATCTAACACGATCTCCACTTCTCAGTACGTGGGTGACACATGTCATGCGAATGAGAAGAGTCAGGGGCACGTTCGTCCAATTTCTTCGGGCGAACCGTTTTTCACCGTGGCTATAAATACCCCCTCTCCCCTTCCTCACTTCTTTTACTCCGCTCGACCTCTCTCCAAGCTCGAGCTTCTCAAACCCTAGCGCCGCCGCTACATCATCGTCGCCGGTGAGGAAGAGCTTCACTGCCTCGACCTCGTCGCCGCCGTACTCACGCCGGCCGTGGAAATCTTCACTTCGCCGCCGCCGTAGCCGTCTTCCTCCGCCAAGTTAGGGCGTGGAAGATCTGCATAGACGAGCTTCACTTCTCCACATCCCAGTTCATCGTGTTCTTCGTTCAGGGTAATTAAAAGTTACTTTTACTACCCACTTTGATTCAAATGTTTACTACAAAATCTTCAAAGGTGTTTTTCTTCAAATCCTGACACACTAAACACCTCACATGTCATCTGCTCTTGATTCGTTTCTCTAAGCATCACTTTTCTTCAAGATTCCTCAATTGTGTGGATCTTCGATCTATACAACTCTGGAACCTAAGACAAAGAACGCTTAGTGAAATTCTTCAAGACTCATCTGGTCAAATTCCTCAAACTTGTTCTTATTGAAAAACCTTCTGAGAACGCATATGACCTATCCAAATTCCTCGTAACTATACTCTGTTCACAGGTACTCATGTCCGCTACTGAATCACTAGGTTCTCATCAACTTAACTCATTTGCAGTGTTCCTTGAAGAAAAGTTGCATACTTCTTCAGAGAGTTCAATTGTTCAAATTCCTCAACTAAAGAAAATGGCTAATGAAAAGAGGCCACAAAAAGGAGGAAAGAGGCCTGAGGTCAATACTGCCTTTGAAATCCCTGAGGACATTTATGCTGGGTACTGCACACCCCCTGAGGAAGATAAAAATCAGCGCAAGGTGCACATTCAGAGGATAGAAAGGAGATGGGCAAAAGACTGGATGGAGTACAGGTATGTGACTCCAAAATACATGAAGAAATTCGCTGTTACTCCTCCATGCTCAAGACCTCCATTGGCACCTGGCCAAGAGGCAGATCCCACTAGCATCAAGCGCGGTGAGGATTTTCCTGAAGAATGGGCCAAGCGCTAGGCCAAGTTGGCCAAACAGGCAAAAGATGCAGTGAGGAAATTCAACGAAGATTCCACTGCTGCTGAGGCCTCTGTAAGGCTGAAGAAATCCATGGCAAAGAAGCCTGCGCACAAGCCAAGTGCCTCTTCTTCAATGCCCTCACAGCAAATTTCCTCAGCTAAGCCCTCACGGCCAATTCCTCAAGCCACTCCTGCTCCTCCAAAGTCCTCAGCTGCTCCGACAAAATCCTCAGCACCTGTGCATCTTGCCACGTGCCAAAGGACTACATGCATCTCCATTGCCTCAGGAGCTTTAGCTAGTTCCTCAGCTGCACCATATTCTTCAACAGGACCCTCTCTGCTAAAGACTAAGACCACTGCAGGACGAGGCTCTCGCCCAAGTCCTCAAAAGAAGCAGGTCGCCTTCCAAGTACCGTCTGAAGATGATGAAGCTGATGATAGAACTTGCTAAGATCATCAGAGACAGGCAAGTCAGGGCCGCTAGAGCCAAGGGCACAGAAGTGCCACTGCTTTTGGATCCAAAGCTGATCCTCGACTATATTGATCTCTGGCACAAGGACCCAAACACTCCTATGCCTGATTTCAAGTTGACACCTGGCCAAAGTCACATGCTGGCCCATTTCATCAGTGAAGAAAATGGAAATATGAGAAGGCCAGGCAACTCAAGAAAGCATAGTACAGGAAGGAGAAGTTTCTGAAGAACAACATTGTCTCTATGACAACTGATGAACTCGTAAAGCTCCAGTCTGAAATCAAAGTCCTCAGCGATGATTTCAACGCTTACTATGCTGATTGGAAAGGAGCCAAGGTCAGGTTCGTCAATCTGACGAAGACACTCACTTCAAGTGCCGCTGCCCCTGTGCATATTGAAGTCACTCCCGCTGAAGCATCTGCTCAGCAAACTGAAGAACATGCCAGCACCGCTGATGACAATCAGGCTGCTGAAGATAATGTGAGTTCCAGGGCTGATGACTGCATTCCAGCCGCTGATGAAATTCCCAGGGCACCCACTTGTGGTGCGCCTGAAGAAAATGAAGAGGTCAGGGCAACTGCATCAGTTGTGCCTGAAGAAACTGCACCAAATTTCTCTGCTCCACCCGCGCCTACTCCAACTCCAATCCTTCCATCTGCATCAGATGTGAAGAAGACCAAGGCTGCAGAGCGTGCAGCAGTGAAGAAAAGGAAAGCATCAGCTCCTTCAGATTCTTCAGCATCGACGAAGATGAAGAAATTGACAAGCTCATTTGCTAATCCAATTGATGTTGTTCCAGTTTCCTCCATGCCATCAAAGGAAATCGTCCCTTTTGATGAAGAATATATGATCCCTAGCGGATCTGATGAAGAAAATCCTTCTGCTACTTCGTCAGAGAAGATGGATGAAGAAATTGAAGTGGATAAAATCCCTTCAACCCCCACAGTTTCCTCGCCTATGCCTCAGTTTACTGCTGAAGAGGCTGGCGTTGAAGAAATGGAAGATGAAGATGTGGACATTGGCTGTACCACACCAGTGATGAATGATGACTTTTGGGAAAGTCAGCACCCCAATTCTCCACTCTTCACTCCACTGCAACAAATTCCTCAGTCCCCAGCAACTACAGTTCAAATGGGATCTGATGAAGCTCATGAACAAGTTCCAGCCACTAGTGCTGAAGAAAATGAAAATGAAGAATTAAAGACCCAGACTGCCACTGAAGAGGAACCAGAAATTCCTCAGCCTGAAGAACCTGAGATTGTGATTCCTGAGGTTGTCATGCAACTGACTGACACTCCTCTGCCCAAGCCAAAGGATCCATTCTCAAGGAAGCAAAAATTCAAGGCTAATGATTTCTTCGGCGAGCACGTATTCTTCACTGACTACAACCCCTATGACTCTGCTCGCATTAGGAAGAGGCGTTTCTGGACTGCCAGCCAGACAAATTTCTATTCCTCAGTGCTGTTCGATAAAGACAAAGTCTTCGATCATGAGCACATTCCTCACGTGGACATGGAATCTCTGCCGTGCTTCGAGCCAGTCCTCAGTGTTCTTCACGACGCTGGACTGTTAAATTTCTGCACTGACATCTGTGATTGGAATGAAGAACTTATTCTTCAATTCTATGCAACGCTGCACATCACCGGAAATTCTGAAGATGTGAATTCATGGGTGCTAGACTGGATGTTTGAAAACACTCACTACAAGGCATCAGCTACTGAATTGCTTCGTGCCTTACCTCTCAGTCCGCCCCTTGAAGGTGCTTGTTGCGTCTACAATGAACCTGAGCTAACCGATCACTACATGCAAGTGCTGATGAAGCCTTTGAAGCCAGGTCAGGCCCCAAGAACAAAATTCCTTGTGAAGGAATTGTTGTATGTGCCTCGGACTGTCTATCGCATTCTGACGAAGACATTGAGTCCAATCAAGGTCCACGACTCAAATGAAGAAGAAGTCGTTAGCATCATGAAGAATCTGCTTTTCAATATCATTCATGGCATTCCCATCAACTTCCATGATTTCTTCATGAGGACTCTGGCTAATGTCGCCATGTCACCATTTGAGTTGAAGCCTTATGCACCTTGGATTATGAGATTCATCACTCAACTATAAAGCTGATACACTGAACCATTGCAGCTACTTGCCCCCAATTGAATTCCTCAAACGGACATTTTCCTCAGCTGATGAAAACGGCAAGGCTACTGCTGTAATTGATGAAGGCATTCGTCCATTGGATGGACAATTTCGCAAGGCTGCATCCTACTCCACCAATGATGACTCTGCCACCCATGACTCTGCCACCAACGCACCCAAGCAAAATCCTCAAGGCACAGCACCCAGGGTGATGACTGACCGTGAGCTTCTCCTCAGTCTTCACCAGAAGGTTGATCGCAATCATAAATGGGTCAATCGTCAGTTTGGTTCAATTCTTCACAACATGACTGCTACCCACAATGCAGTGAAGAAAAACCACTACTACCTTCATGAAATCCTCAACCGCACCTGGGCTGTTCTGTCTCAAGTCTATAGTGAAGAAGATCTGAAGCAAATGGGTCTCAAGGACGATCTTGACTGGGCTGCACCTCCTCCGAAGAAGTACAAGAAGGTCAAGGTTCCTTCCTTGGTGGCCAGCTCCTATTCTTCATCACGTGACACTGATGAACATGAAGATTTGGACGACACTGCGGCAGGCCCTACTCCAACAACCAACCCCAACAATGTTGACGCTCCTTCATCACCTTGATATTCTTCAGGGGCGTTAGTCCTCATTTTTGACCCTTTTGGTCATTTGATGACAAAGGGGGAGAAATTTGAGTTAGTCTTCAAGCGGGTCTATCTTAAATGGGCGTTTTTTTAAGTTGCAACTCTCGTTCTTTTGAAGACTTTGCTGGATCGAGTTGTAAACTTAAACTCTATGGTGACCAGATACTTTTGTTGTTTCTTTTGCATTCCTCGTTAATGTTATTGCACGCATGCTGAATTACATCAGTCACCATATTTCATCATGCATTTCAAATTCTTCATATATTATGTCAAATGCGTGTATGAATTACAAGATATAGGGGGAGATCTCCATGATTCAATTCTTCAAGTGTGCATTGCTTCAAAAGCAAATTCCTCACTATGCACATCTTCAGGGGGAGTTCTTCTATATCTTGCAATCAAATTCCTCAATATCAGTATTTATACTTCATATGTTTATCCCCGTTGAAAACTTAACCTATATTGTTATCAATCACCAAAAAGGCGGAGATTGTAAGTGCATCTAGTGCCCCTTAGTGATTTTGGTGTATTGAAGACTTATAGGTTAAGGGACTAATGCGTTTGTGAGTGTACACAGATCTATAAGTCTATGAGGAGTTTGATAATTACAAAGAAAGTCGACCCCTAAAAATGAAGTTCTTCGACTGAAGACTTTGGATCTCTGAAGACTTTCTGAAGACTTTGGATCTCTGAAGACTTTCTGAAGACTTTGAAGGTGAAGAAATTGGTGTGACCTTGAAGACTTGGTATTCATTTGAGGAATATGAAGCGTGAAGACTTTTGTTTTCGTAGTTTCATTTTCTCTTTCTTGAGTCATAGGAAACACCATACTGTTAAAGGGGGTCGAGGAAATACTAAGGAAAAATTTCCATGTGATGCTCAACTCAAAATCCTACACCTACCAATCCCTTCGAGTGAAGCCATTGGAAATCTCATACAGTTCAGTCATATTCTTCAGTGACAGAGACGAAGTTCTTCTGGCCTCTGAGGAATTTGTTCTGACTGAGGAGTTAGGAATTCGCCAGTGCGGATTGCCTACACAGTGAGGAACATGATAGCCCTGAGGGATTTGAACCTCAAATTTCCGACCGTTGTTGTGCTATGCGCCAGCTGTCCCAAAATATCTACCCACCTAACGGTCATATCATTGAAGGGCATTTATGTCTTATCATGTGGGCTGCTCCCTAGGCTATAAATAGCCGCCCCTACAACCACTAGCTGGTTGGCTGCTCTGAGAGAAACTGACACTTGTCATTTGAGAGCATCCCATCCTCCAAGGACTTTGAGCGAAAATCATCAAGCGGGGAAAAACCCCAAACCCAAACACCTACAAACCCAAAGTGATTGAGCATCACTGAAGAGATTGATCCTGCATGGATCCGACGCTTGTTACCTTTGAAGACTGTGCTTCTTCCAGACGGTTAGGCGTCATGGTCTAGAGCATCCAAGAGGAAATTGTGGATCGCCGAGTGACCGAGTTTGTGAAGGTTCGGAAGTCACCTGAAGACTTACCACGAGTGATTGGACGAGGTTTGTGTGACCTTAGTTCAAGGAGAATACGGTGAGGACTGTGTGTCCGGGACTGGGTGTCCTCAGGTTTAAATACCTAGCCGCTCCAACTAGACGTACAACTGAGACAACAGTTGGAACTGGTCTACGAAATCATTGTCTTCACCAAGCTAACTGGTTCTATTTCCTCAACTCTTTCATTTCCTCATTCCTGTGTTGTGCAATTGTTCATATCTGTGTTTGAAGACTTTGACTGAAGACTTTCTCAATTTCCTCAGTCTGTTTGTCTTCATCCTGTGTTATCCTGTGTTTACGCTTTCTGTACTCTGTGCTTGTTTTCATTTCATCATGATGACTATGCTTGTGTTCTGCTATGCATACTTTTGAGTACTTATTCCGCTGCAAGTAGTTCTTCGCTAAGGAATTTCCTCACCCACAAATTCCTCAGTGAAGAATTTATAAAAATCGCCTATTCACCCCCCCTCTAGTCGATATAACGCACTTTCAGTGCCCACCGTGGGGCTATCGCACAATGGTTTCAAGTTCTTGGAGGGCAACTTCAAAGGACTCAAGGGTTACGCTGTGGGCCGGATGACCAAGAGTCGTCGCGGCAAGCTCTACATCGACGATGCAGGCTGGGGCCCCGAGGCCGGCTCAATCGAGTACGGGTACCGGGTCCCCTTTGGTGGCATACACATTTTCATTGGCAAGATCGGTGAACCGGGCCCTGAGCCGGACATCTGCACCGACCTCGTCGAAACGGCTCCGCGTGCGAGATCTGCCCGGGTCAAGCCTGTCATGAAGCGTGCCTTCGTGGGAGTTATCCATAGAGGGGAATCTGAGGATAGATCGGAATCTGGTGGTGAGACCGTCGTTTATTCCGGCGACGAGTCATCGACCGGAGAGACTGAGTCGTTATATCAGTTACAAGATGGCCGGATTGGGGGCTGTTCCGATGGCGACAGTATTCCGGACCCCTTTGATCTGCCAAACCGGGTTGCGATCTTCATGGCCGGTACGCAACCGGCGCTCCACTCTTCGACCGCAGCGGCGATGATTTCCGGATCGACAGCAGCAACAGCGGCCGGGGCAGGAGGCCCTGTGCGACCGCCAGCTCAGGTTCTATCTGATTTGTTTGACGCGTTGCCAACACTGATGGCGGAGGTTAACCCGGCGGATCAGGATGCACACAATGCGGAAATCGCGAAAGTGAAAGATCAGATCACCCAGGCCAAAGCCGACTTAGCAGCTGAGGATACCAGGATAGCCGCGGAGCGGGCCGCTTTGGATGCACATGCTTACCGGATTATGTTGGATCAGAGTGCGTCGAACGAAGTCCTGAAGAGGAGGCACCGATCTCTCCTGCCGCCGGTTTATGACACTAGAAATCTCTTTAACACCCCAGGAGCAGGGACTAGTAATCCGCCGATGGTAAACCGGGCGGAGGCACCTGGAGCAGGGGCGCTGGTTCAGCCACGTTTGGTGGATCCGCCTCGTTAGAACAACATTGTAACACCGCATGTCCCCACGCCACCGGGTCATTACTCTAACCCGATGGACAACATTGTCGCTGCCGCTTCACGGCTGGCGGCCATCCCGATCGAAGGCGATTCTCCGGCGGCGGTCGAGACGCGTCGGGTTAAGGAGCTCCTTCAGACAGCCTTGGTTCAACAGGAGGCTTATTCATATAGTCGCGATCGGATTCATTCTAGTCCCCGTCCAAGCCGGAGTTACAGCAGGCGTATGGATGAACCGGCAGTGTCAAGCAATGCGCGGAACCGTGATCCGCCCCGTGGCAATAACCTGGCGGGTGGTGCTGGTGATGCTCAGGAGGTGGTGGACCGGGCTCGGGCACGCAGAGAGGCCAAGTTAGCGGCGCAGCATGAAGCCCGTCAGCTTACTCCGGTTCGTCCAACCACATCGGTGGAACCAGGAGTTACCTCTAGTTCTTTGGGAGTGCCGTGTCTCGTCCCGGCGTTGCGCAATGTGCGCCTGCCTAAGGATTTCAAGGGCCCGCGCAAGGTGCCGAATTACACCGCCGATTTATCCCCTGAAACATGGGTCGAAAGCTATGAGATGGCCATGGAGATGCTGGATGTGGATGATGCGGCATGTGCGAAATACTTCACCATGATGCTAGAAGGGACGGCCCGCACTTGGCTAAAGAGCTTACCGGCTAATTCTATCAGGTCATGGGCCGAGTTGAGAGCCCGGTTTATTCAGAATTTCAAGGATACATGCAAGTAGCCCATGTGAATTGTGGACTTAGCTGCCTGTGTCCAGGAGGAAGGAGAGTCAACAACCCATTGGGTGCGCCGGGTTTCAGAGATTTTGCATTCATCGGACCGCATCAACGCTGACACCGCAGTTTTAACATTGGAAGGCAATTGCCGGTTTGAACCCCTGAAGTTGAAATTGGGACGGCTCAAACGTCATTGTAATGACATGGGAACCCTCATGGCTGCACTGGTGAAGTATGCCGACTCTGATAGTACCAAGGATCCCGAGTCTGACGATGATAAGACAGGGAAGGGAAAAAAGAGCGGCAACGCCAAGGGGCAGCACCACAACCCGGCGGGTCATGGAAACGGCGGCAAGCATAAGGCGGACCACGGTTTAGACTTTGTGGCTAATACTAATACACATGACAAGGGCCAGCGGCGTAAAGGTAAACCGCCCCAGCGTGGTGGAGGGCCAAGTCCTAATCCGGACCGTTTGTCTTATCTGTTGAACCGGCCCTGTCCAAAGCATGGGACGAAGGAGATCCCATCCACGCACCTCTGGAAAGATTGTTACATTATGCAAGAGTCCAAAAATTCTGATTCTTTCCGGTATGATCATGGACCAGGAGGCAGTTCGGGCCCTGGGTCTCATGGGCCGGGTTATGGTGGAGGAAATTCCGGTTCAGGCTTCCACGGTAATCAGGGTGGACATAACAATCAAAGTAATCAGGGTAACCAAGGCGGCTATAATCATCAGGGCAATCAGCAGTAGCAGCAGCAGTCGGGTTACTAGAGCAACCCGAAGCAGTTGAATAGCGGACAATATCATGTCTTCACCACTAGCTTGGACAAGCGCGATCAGAAGCTTCATAAAAGGGCGGTGAATGCCGTTGAACCGGCGGTGCCCCGTTATTTGCGCTGGTCCGAGCAGCCGATTGTGTGGAGTAGAGAAGATCATCCACCCCGGGTTGACAATCCGGGTCATCTGGCTCTGGTGGTGGCACCTCAGGTGGGAGGTTATAAGTTCACTAAGGTACTCATGGATGGAGGGAGTAGTATCAATATTCTTTATTATGAAACTTTCCGTCGCATGGGGTTAACAGATAAAAATCTTAAACCGTCCAATACGGTGTTCCATGGTGTGGTGCCTGGTAAGTCGGCATATCCTGTTGGTAAGATAGCTCTGGAGGTGGCTTTTGGAGATGAGCATGACTCGAGATCAGAGACCTTGACCTTTCAAGTGGTGAAAATCAGAAGCCCGTATCATGCCCTATTTGGACGGCCAGCTTATGCTAAGTTTATGGCACGGCCTTGTTATGTCTATCTGCAGCTCAAGATGTCGGGTCACAAGGGAACTATAACCGTGCATGGGAGCCGCAAGATTGCTCTGGAGTGTGAAGAAGGTGATGCGGCTTATGCTGAGTCGGTTTGTGCAATAGAAGAGTTGAAGTTTTACAAGGACAATGTTGATCCGGCAGATATGACTTCGTTGAAGAAACCAACTACAGAGCATGATCCGACCCTGAAGTTTAAATCGGCTGATGAAACTAAGCTCGTTGACTTCGTGCCTGGTGATTCGTCCAAGCAGTTTAGCATCAGCGCTAACTTGGATCCGAAATAGGAAGGCGCACTCATCGCGTTCATCCGTGAGAATCGGGACATCTTTGCATGGAAGCCTTCTGACATGCCAGGTGTACCGAGAGAACTCGCTGAGCACAATCTCAATATTGATCCAAAGTATAAACCGGTCAAGCAGTTTCTCCGCCGGTTCAATGAAGAAAGATGCAAGGCTATTGGAGAAGAAGTAGCCAGACTCTTGGCGGCTGGATTTATCGTTGAAGTATTCCACCCTGAGTGGTTGGCTAATCCGGTGCTGGTCCTCAAGAAGAATGGCACTTGGCGTATGTGTGTGGACTACACAGATCTCAACAAAGCTTGTCTAGCAGATCCTTTTGCCCTTCCCCGTATTGATCAAATTATTGATGCTACGGCGGGTTGCGAGCGTTTAAGCTTTTTGGATGCATATTCTGGTTATCATCAGATCAAAATGGAAGTTAAGGACTAGGAGAAGACAGCCTTCATAACTCCCTTTGGAGCCTTCTGCTATGTGTCCATGCCCTTTGGGGTCAAGAGTGCCCAGGCGACTTATCAACGGTGTGTGCAGAATTGTCTTCATAAACAGATCGGCCGCAATGTTCACGCCTATGTGGATGATATTGTGGTAAAATCAAGGAAGAAGGAGACATTGATTGATGACTTGAAGGAAACCTTTGATAACCTGCGGGTTTATAAAATGATGCTTAATCCAGCCAAGTGTGTCTTTGGTGTACCTGCAGGCAAGCTCTTGGGCTTATTGGTGTCTAACAGGGGCATTGAAGCTAATCCGGAAAAGATCAAAGCCATCACCTCTTTGGCTAAACCGAAGTGTATCAATGATGTTCAACGCCTGGCAGGCTGGATTGCCGCGTTGAGCCGGTTTGTTAGTCGCCTTGGCGAGAAGGCCATCCCTTTGTATCAGATGCTGAAGAAAACGGATAGCTTCACCTGGAGTGACACCGCTAATGAAGCATTTGAGGACTTAAAGCGGCAGCTGGCTAATCCGCCGGTTCTCGCTGCTCCAGTTGACAAAGAGCCATTGTTGCTATATGTGGCAGCTAACGCCCGGGCTGTTAGTGTGGCTATTGTGGTGGAGCGCAAGGAGGCCGGAAAGGAATATCCGGTTCAACGGCCGGTTTACTATATCAGTGAGGTACTTATTGAGTCCAAGCAGAGGTACCCGCATTGGCAAAAATTGGTGTATGGGGTTTTTATGGCAAGCCGGAAGCTTAAGCAGTATTTCCAAGGTCATCCCATCACGGTGGTCAGCTCTGCTCCGTTGGGAGATATAATCCAGAACAGGGAAGCAACTGGCCGGATTGCTAAGTGGGCTATAGAGCTCGGGCCTCACGGGTTAAAATACATACCCCGAACGGCGATCAAATCTCAGTCACTTGTGGATTTCATCAATGATTGGACAGGATTACAAGCGCCAGAGGAGAAGCCAGATCATACTTATTGGACTATTCATTTTGATGGGTCCAGGCAATTGGAGGGCTCGGGGGCTGGAGTCGTATTAACTTCCCCACGAGGTGATAAGTTTTTTTATGTTCTCCGTTTAATGTTCCCTTGCACTAACAATGCAGCTGAATATGAGGCTTTACTCCATGGTCTTCGGATGGCTAAGGAGATGAACCTAAGCCGAGTTAAGTGCTTCGGTGACTCGGATCTGGTGGCTCAACAAGGGTCCGGCACTTGGGATTCCAAGGACCCACTAATGGTAGCATATCGTCGTGAGGTGGATATTGTTGCAGGTCACTTTAAAGGTTATCAGGTGGATCATGTGGACCGGCGGAAGAATGAAGCGGCGGACGCTTTAAGCCGCCTGGGTTCCCAACGTAAACCGGTTCCACCTAATGTCTTCCTGGATGTTTTGCATAATCCGTCCGTCAAGCTCCCTGGTGAAGAGGATTTGGCTGTTCCTGATCCAGAGGCTCAGTTGGTGGCGGCTCTTCATGTTATCCTGGATTGGACGGTTCCATATCTGGCGTATATGAACCGGGGCGAGTTACCAGAGGATGAAACTTTGGCCAGGCAGATAATCCAGCGGTCCAAGTCCATGACTATTATCAATGGAGAGTTACATCATTGCAGTGTGACAGGGGCGTTTCAACACTGTGTGTCTCCTGAGGAAGGCCGTGAAATTTTGCGTGAGATCCACGAAGGAGATTGTGGTCACCACGCCGGTTCAAAATCTTTGGTGGCCAAGGCGTTTCGTCACGGTTTCTATTGGTTGACTGCTCATGCTGATGCCGAGGACTTGGTCAAAAGATGTGATGGCTGTCAGAAATTCTCAAGGCGCGCTCATGTACCGGCTCAAGAATTGAGGATGATTCCAATCACCTGGCCGTTTGCAACTTGGGGGCTGGATATGGTTGGGCCTTTCAAGAGGTCCAAGGACAAGAAGACCCACCTTTTGGTGGTAGTTGATAAGTTCACGAAGTGGGTGGAGGCAGAGCCAGTTAGTAAGTGTGACGCAGCCACGGCGGTTCAATTCATCAAAAAGGTGATCTTTCGGTTCGGCTTTCCACACAGCATTATAACAGACAATGGTACCAATCTGTCAAAAGGTGTCATGAAGGAGTTCTGTCAACGTGAGCACATCCGGCTTGACGTATCATCAGTGGCTCACCCACAGTCTAATGGTCAAGCAGAGAGGGCCAATCAAGAGATCTTGAGAGGCATCAAACCCCGGCTTATGGTTCCTTTGCAACGAACACCGGGTTGTTGGGTTAAGGAGTTACCTTCTGTGTTGTGGAGCATCAATACCACACCCAACAGATCGACAGGATACACACCATTCTTCATGGTTTATGGAGCAGAAGCCGTTCTTCCTAGTGACATCCGTCATGACTCGCCTCGGGTAGCGGCATATGTTGAAGCTGACAACGAGAAGGCACGGCAGGAAGCTCTTGACCTGTTAGATGAGGAACATGACATGGCGGCAGCCCGTTCGGCGATTTATCAGCAAGATCTGCGTCGTTATCATAGCCGCCGGGTTAGAACCAGAACCTTTCAAGAAGGTGATTTGGTGCTTCGGCTCATCCAGGATCAGACGGATATGCATAAGCTATCCCCCCTTGGGAAGGACCCTTTGTGGTCAGCAAGAATCTGCACAACGGGTCATACTACCTAATCGATGTTCGAGAGCGCAAAGACTCACGTAAATCGGAGGAGGAGACCAACCGGTCGTGGAATATTGCTCATCTTCGGCCCTACTATACTTGAGCTATAGGCTCTGCTTATGTACATATTATGACATTGTATATATCATGATCAATATAATAAACCGGAACCTCAGCTAAAGTGGGGTATCTGTTGTTTTTCTTACATCATGTGTGGTTACATGGAGCTTACAAAGCGGCGTCCGGTTTACCCCTTGATTTAGCTTCTCAAAGCTTTATATTACATCACTTGGGGGCTTGGTCGTATCCGAACCATAGCTACACCTCTTGATCGGCGCAATGCCACAACATCACTTGGGGGCTTGGTCGTATCCGAACCATAGCTACACCTCTTGATCGGCGCAATGCCACAGCATCACTTGGGGGCTTGGTCGTATCTGAACCATAGCTACACCTCTTGATCGGCGCAATGCCACAACATCACTTGGGGGCTTGGTCGTATCCGAACCACAGTCACACCTCTTGATCGGCTCAAAGCCACATCAATCCGGGGCCAAAGAGAGTGTTGTAAAACAACAACTCAAACATAGGCACCCACTGAGCACAGCTCACAATGTTGCTTGGGGATTCTTTGCTGTCGAAATGAACTAAGAATCTACACTTGTAACAGGCTATCAAACCATGGCTTGGAAGCCTGGTGTATACACCTAAAACCCCGGGTTAACCTGCCTATTTAAGTAAGTCACTCCGCCCAGGTAAACCTGGTATGACCCTTCGAACTTTGACAAGTTACTCTAAAATGAAGACCCTGAACTTGTCAAGTTAAAACGATGATTGGTTAAGGATTGAGGACCATCTTAAAAGGCTTTGCAAAAATGGTTTAACTCAGTGGCCTGGCAGCCCATGAAAAGCCTCGAATTTGGGGCCTGGCGGCCCGTGAAAAGCCTCGACTACAACGGTTTTTATTTGCCTTTTGTGAAGTTTTGTTTGTTTCATAAGATTTGTGATGTTTTTAAAACCGGTGTTTATCAACCCGGTTATGCTGTCAACTACAAGTTGTCAGTACACGATCAAATTATAATCCGGAGACTATCAGACCGATCTGGTTTTGACTCAAAGTCACCAGTATGGAATAAACCGGTGTTTATTACAGCCCGGAACGGTTTTGTGATAAACCGGCATCATATAACAGGAGTTACTTCTACTCCGGATTAGGGTTATTACCCTCATTACAAAGTTGGTCAGCCAACACTCTGCCTAAAAGGTCACAAGTATCATATATTTCCATATTTGGTTATCTTTTGCAACCTTGGTTATAAACCTTGGTCATATATATATTTGGGTATCATGACCCGCCCGGTGGTAAACCGCCAGGGCACTTTAAGCTTCTTATCTGCAGGAACAACTTGAATAAATAGCTATGGATTATGAACATCATATCTTAAGCATGGCGGATTAACACGCATCAGTTGCAGATAAATATGCACGAAGGCATAACAGACCAAGTGTTTTAACTAGCCTATTACAAGGCGGTTCAGTGCCCAAAAGGATAATTGTTTTCTCAAATACATGTTGCAACATGTAGAAGACTAAACCGGCCTCCGGTTCATGATTGGTCACCAGCTTGACCTGACGGCTGCGGATCATTTTGCACCGGTTCATCCTCTTCGTCTCTACCCAGCGGCTGGAAGTCAATAGTTGTCCAGTCGATTCCAGTTAACGCTTGGAACATAGCTTCGTCGCTTATAAGGGTGGACGGTTCAATATCAGGGGCATAAGTGTGCTTACGGATTGGAGGGATCAGATTTTGCGCTTCCGGAATTGGTGCAGCAACCCGTCTGTTCTTGTCATCATAACTTGCCTGATAGTATGAGAGATCAGCTTCTTCAGCCAATTGACAAGCCAGTGGACGTACTTCCCGATTTATGGCGCGGAGATCCTCCTGGCCAAATTCTGAGCCGTCTTCTTTTAAGCTTGGGAAGCCTTTAGCCACGTCCACCGGATCAAGATCAGGCACCCACGCCTTTGCCCGGGTTAGAGCGGTCAGAGCTCCGGCCCTTGCCGCAGCTTTCTTTAGTTCTTCAACCCGGGCAGGCAGTATGGATAGCCTTTCTAAGGTGTCCTTGATCAATGTTGGGGGAGGTTTATTGTGTGAAGCGGTGCAGATGATCCGCTGCGCACCGGTATATAGCTGCTCTATCAGCGTGTAGGCGGCTTTCAACTTTTTCTGTACATCAGAGCCCAGATGGCTAATGCGAGTTCCTGCACCATTGTACACATCAGTAAACCGACCACACATGGGAGAGATATGTTGAAAGTATTAAGGAAAATATGTTTTACCGAACACAACAGCAGTCATGGCATGAATCTGCCGCTTTACGCCGGTCAATTCATTAACCACCGGTTTAATAACGGCTTCTGCTTTTTCAGCCCTTTTTATCAAAGCGGATTTTTCAGTCTCCCAATCCGCCCGCTCTTTGTTGAAGCCCTCTTTCAGTTTCTCCATAGCGCTTAGAGCGCAGGTCAATTCTTCCTTCGCTTTGGAGGCTTCAGCTTGTTGGGACTTGAGGTTCTCTTGCAGATCAGCGGTTTGGCTTTCCTTCCTGCTCAGTTCAGCCTATAAAGAGACAAATATATAATGAGTTGATAGTACATATTTGAAGTACCAAGCACATAACAAGTTATGCCCTTAGTACTTGGGGGCTAATGCATATTTTCTCTTAATCAGAAATTTTTACAAGTCCCAAGCACAATACAAGTATTAAGCTTGGCACTTGGGGGCTAATGTGTATTTGCTCATAAAATGCTGATATGGGAATTCTTCTACAAAGTCCCGGTTCATCTTTATAAAGTTAAACCGGCCCTTGGGGGCTACATCAGTGAAGTTAAGATGCATTGTTGCAAACATGAAATTGTTACTAAGTCCCGGTTTAAATTGGTATCTTAAACCGTCACATGGGGGCTACTGGAGTTGATAAGCTGCAATTAAATATAAGAGAGAAACACTTATGAAGTTACCTCATATCGCTCCTTCATCATATTTACCAAACCGGCTTCATAGTCACGGCTGGTGTACAGAGGGTTCAGGAAGCCAGAGTGAAGATCTTGAGCATTCAGATGGGCATAATTTGACAAATCGGTGTTCCATTTGCCTTTGCCAATTGCAGAGAGCTTGTCGTGGAAAGGTCACGGCAGATGCCCTTGTGAAAGGACTTAGTCGTGGAGCCATCGCAACTAGGAAGCTTAAAGGGGTTAAAACGGGACAAAGGACACGAGGGTTATACTGGTTCGGCCCCTTACGGTGAAGGTAAAAGCCTACTCCAGTTGAGGTGGAATTACTAGGGTTTCGATGACCAGGGCGCGGATCCGCTATGCCTGGCTACCGATTTCATCTTTCTCCCCTTGAACCGCTGCTTGGGTCGCCCCTTTATATAGAGAGGTTAACGCCGAGCGGCTCTCAGAGTCCCGGCCGGCTTATAAACAGTGTCCGGCTCGGACTCTTAACTATTCTTGCCTTACACTACAAGTCATGCCATAACGGTGGTTTAACACTATGGGCCTTAAGTCGCCTCTGGGCCTTAGGCCCATTACTAAACCGCCATCCTTAATCTATCCTTGGGCTTCTGAATGAAGAGCTGTCGCAACGTAACCCGGCCCATCCTGGGCGGGTTACACCAGTAACTATATCCCCAACATTAGGCCCCAGATTGATTTGAACCGGTTCATGTCAATCTTCAATATTTTAAGAAAAAATCTTCTGGCTTCTGTTTGCGCAGAGGCTATAACCCGCCATGACGCCATCTTCTGGATTCTTGGTAACCTGCCGTGACGTCATCCGCCATTAATGCACGTTCTGCCCAACGTATCTCAACGGATCCTTATCTTAATAACTATCCTGAAAATCGAGGCGTCTCTGCAGCTGGATAATCATGTCTTCAGCCTCCTCGTTTCTCGCGCCCACTTATCAGCCGTCCCTTATAAATAGGCACGACCGGGTCCTGTCTCATTCTCCCATTTCCATCGTCTTCCTCCTCTCGACGTCTCAGAACCCGAGCTCCGCCGCCGCCACCGCGCATCTCATCTGCACCAACCAAGGCCGCTGCATCGACTTGTCTTGACCAGAGAACCGCGGCGCACCTCCGCTGCTCATCAGCACCAGTAAGTCTTCGCCGTCCCGTACATTAGATCCGCATTAGGGTTTCGCGAGTTCTCTGTGTTCTTCGTGGTTCCTCGCGATTCCTTCGCAGTCCTTCCACAACGGTTTCTTTTGATCCGAAAACAGCACAGAACTCCTGCGGTAGCAGTTTCACACCCATTTTCAACACTAGCAGATCCCTTTTGCTTGCAAAAAGACCTCATTAGAGCTTATGAACTTCTCTGTACCAGTTTTTAGGTCTAGAAAACTTTCTTTTCTGGACGACTGTTTGATCCAAAATAATCACTGCAACCTGTGAAACTTGTTTGTGCAACACTTAGGCAAAAAACTGCATCTGTTAGCCATGGCGGCTCATATCACCGGCTTAAAAAGGCAATGCTTCATGAATATTCCGGATCATTCATAATAGATTTAAATAACTTAATTGCTCATGATATCCATGGCGGCTTAAATAACCTGACACAATTAGCCATATATCATTAGGCCCCTTCATAAGCCGCCACCTTAAATACTGAACTGAAATTTTCCTCCGGCTTAAATTTGAACCGGAAATTTTATTTTGTCATAGGCTTCCATCCTTCACAATGCCGCCCAAGGCTCCCAAAGCACCCGTCACATGCAATTGGGTTAGATCCAACGTCACTGATGACATCTTAGCTGACTTTGTGAAGACGGGTTATCTACCAAAGAAAGAGGTCATGTCTTATCGTGCTCCTGACCCGTCAGAAGAGAAACCTCATCCCAAGGAGGGGGAAGTTGTCATTTTCACTGATCACATGAAACGGGGTTTTGCTCCACCCGGCTCCAAATTTTTCAGAGATATCTTGCACTTTTTTGATCTGCGACCTCAAGACATCGGACTCAATTCCGTGTCAAACATCTGCAACTTCCAAGTATTCTGCGAGGTGTATCTTGGGGAAGAACCCAGCTTGCTACTCTTCAGAGAATTAATTTATCTGAACCGCCAAAATGAATGTGCCAATGGGCCCAGCCTGGAGCTCGGTGGAATCTCAATCCAACGACGGAGAGATTGTCTCTTCCATTATGCTGAGCCGCCAAGCCACCCGAAAGATTGGAACCAGACATGGTTGTACTGCAAAGACACTTCTCCGGCTGATGAGAATCCTCTGCCCGGCTTTCGCGCCCTGCGTCTGGAATCAAATCACCCCTTGCTAGATAAATTATCTCAAGCTGAATGTCAACCACTTACTCCCACCATCAACAAGATCAAAGCTCTTCTGGGGAACGGCCTAAATGGCATTGATCTGGTCCGGGTTTGGATTGCCTGGCGGGTGATTCCTTTAAGCCGCCGCCCCGGCTTGATGTGCGATTACATGGGCCAGAAGGATGATCCTCTTCGGCACAGTCCAGACGACTTACCTGAGGACGTTATTGATGATGCGACCAAGTCTCTTCTGAACGAGAGCCTGGCAGATTGCGGGAGAGTGGGCTTAAACCCTTTCTGCAAAGCTAACCCGGCTCCAGCGGTAAACCATTAACCTAAACACTTTACCTTCCATTTTAACGATTTTGTCTTAACTTCAAAAACCTTTGTTGTATATTACAGGCTAATGATAAATTCTGGAAGGTCAAGTATGACCATGAAGCTGCCAAGAAAGCCAGAAAAGTTAAGAAAGCCGTCAGGAAAGCCGCTCCCCGTAAGAAGGGGAATAAACCTAGCGCCTCAGACCTGCTTCATCTGGAAGACACCTCCGGTCAGAGGTAGCTCTTGACTCTTTAGGCTCGTTTTTTAACCATCTTATTGACATGGATTATCAACAGGAGGACACCGGAGTGAGTCATGAAGCGATTGAAGAGGTAACTATAATTTCCTCCGACTCTGAGCCTTTGCTGAGACAGAAAGTCCGAAGAGTAACCCGGAAAGTAAGATTTTCACATCCTTTAGCTTATCAAGATCCTCAATTTCTTTTGAAGAGACAGATTTATGAGAGTCGGAGGCAGCCCCGGACCAGCAAAGATGCAGACCTCTCCTCCGGCTTACCCGAAGCATCAAAGAAGCGCCGGACTGAGGTTATCTCCGACTTATATTCTTTTCATCCATTGGCGGGCGTCACTCGTCAACCACTCAATTCTTCTGACTCAAACTACCAGGGAACTTCACCTTCCTCCGGCGACTCAATGCAGTCCAGCTTGCCGGCTTTCAAAACCGCACCCGGGTAATGATGATCAGTTTATTTCGTGCTTATCTTACTCATGTTTTTGCACTAACCCTTTGACTTCCAGTGTACAAGTAAAGCCCAGCAAGAGGGCGAAGAAAAATAAGCCGGCCGAAGAGTCGGTCCTGGCTGAGCCAGAACTTAGGACGGCTGCTCCTGATGCAACTCCCACCACTGATCCATCTACGGAACCAGTTATGGAAGGCTCTGAGAACCCGGAGATCCCCAGCCCGGCTCATCCAGATGATCCGGACGTTGAAATCACCCGGACTGAGTTTGTCGAACCGGGAAGACCTACCGTGTTCGCTAAGTGTTCTGCCAAGGAAGAATTTCTGGAACGCCGCAGGGCCAAGCTGGATATCACTGATTATGCTCGTCTGAGCATTGGAGATATTGTCTCTGGCTATGTTAATCAAGTGCACAACAGCCGGGATCTGGAAATTGATATGGTGATACAAATACAGCAAAAATCAGAGGTATGACTCTCTTGCTTACTCCATAGTTATCCTTACCATGCTAGCCCCCAAGTCTATTACTTATGATGAAATATGTTGTTGACTTAATACCGGCTTAGTAATCACTGCAAGAAAACCGGCTTATCTGGTAGCACTCGAGGGCCGGTTTAAACAGCATATTTGAACCGGTCCTTACCTTGTTTTAATCAAGTAGTTGAGCAGCATTATGCATTAGCCCCCAAGTACCAAGTACCTTTGCCTGCAAAGTGCTTGGGACTTATTTTCATGAACCGGCACTGTAAATAGAGCTCTTCAGCATACATTAGCCCCCAAGTGCCAAGTGTCTTTGCTTGCAAAGTGCTTGGGACTTAATGTTGCATTATAATCACCCTAACTGTGACCCGGAATTTGTACAGGCCGCCTTTAAGCAATTTGAATCGGAGATCTCTGATTTAAAGAACCGCCGAAAGACTCAGGAAAGTGAAACCCAAAAGGCCAACTCCAAATTTGAATTCAGTGTATCTGCACAAGAGAAACTGAAGAAGAAGTTTGAAGCAGAGAGAAAAGCCTGGGCGGATGAAAAACTGCTTTGCTCAGCCGGGCCGAACAAACAGAGGCCACTCTTGCTGAAACAACCGCCGAGCTATCCGGCTTAAAACGCCATGTATCTCAGATGGTCTCCGCAATCTTTGGTAAGTTACTCTGTAAGTTTTTAGCTAGTTTACATCTTTCATTTCCCATAAGTATCTCAATTGCCATCAGCTCACCTGACTTTGTGATGCAGGTCCCAGGGGTTCCAATCTCAACCAAAACGTGCTGACAAAACTGAAGGCGGTTTATACCTTGGTAGAGCAACTTTACACCGGGTCACAACGTGCCTTAGCTGTTGTGGCTCTGTCAAATGAAGTTCCCACTCATCTGGCGGATGTACTCAGGCGGCTTGCCGTGCTTCCTCAACGCTTCCAAGAGTTGAGACGAGCTTCTGCAAGAGCCGGAGCCATAGCCGCTCTGAGCCGGGCCAAGGCGTTTCTACCGGAGCTAGACCCGGCCGACATCGCCCTTGGGTATCCCAGTTTGAAGGAAGATGGCACTCCCTTTGACCAGAAGGACTTTGCCGCTTGCGTGAAGAGCATAATCCCTGTGGCAACTTTGATTGGTAATGATACAGACCTTACCAAATATCAACCGGGCTATGACGCGGAGAATCAGAGGATCCCAACACCTCGTTATGAAGCAGTCAGCCTGATTCCTCCAACTCGTAAGCATACCTTCGCCCCTGAAGTTGACCCGGCCGGGTTAATTGATGATGAAGCTCAATTTGAAGCGTTGAGTGGCATTGACTGGAAATCATCAACCTTTCAGGACATGGAAACAGCCGGATGAGCGGAAAGGGATGAACCGGAAGCTTCCGCCCAACAGCACCTTTGATCTCTGAGGCGGCTCATGGTTATATAGAGTAGGACAAACACTTAATTTTGTCGTGCCATCGTGCACGTGTGTAGCGCTCAACACTGTTTAAGCTGCCCTTTTATATTCTTCCGGGTTATGCTTGATCCTCTGCTTTCCTTATGTTTAAAGAGCTGTCTTTAATTGTCCTGCATAGAAAACAAATCACAAGTCCCTAGGCGGCTTACCGCATGGAGAGTCATATATTTTACATATAACCCGGAATATGAATCAAAATCATAATAAACCGGTTCTCAATTATATCTTTGAGATAATCATAATAACATACCTGCGATCCTTCAAGTACACTTCCAGTTTATGTAACCCGAATAATGAGGTTGAGAACTCAACTTCGGTTCACCAGCACATATAATGCTTATTATGTGCTATCAACGTTATTAATCAAGGTTAAGCCGGTGGAATAAGAACCACCCTTGAACCCTTTTGATATGATCAAAAGAACTTGTTTGCAACAAAGAGATCTCAAAAATTTGGAGGCTTCTGATTCGAATACAACCAGAGAACCGTCCCAAAGGGGTTAAGCTAAGATTCGAATACGATCATATAGCCCCAGTGTCTTTGGCGTTGCCGATCAAGAGGGTACCGACAGCTATGTTCTCTATGGTTCGAATACGACCTATGTTTGAACAGGAAGCCCCCAAATGACCTTGAGAGTTGTTTAACGACGCTGATTCGAATACGATCCACGTCGGTTCCCAAAGGGGGTTGAGCTATGATTCAAATATGATCAAGAAACTCCCTAGTGAGCTCGGCAATATGCCAATCAAGTGGGTATCGACAGCAATGTTCTCTTTGGTTCGAATACGACCTATGTTTGAACAGGAAGCCCCCAAGTGATCATATTTTTAACGGCTAGATTCGAATATGATCATAAGCCGGATCAGCCTCCAAGTGACCATGTGATATTACAATGAAAATAACAATGACACATTTACCTTTGGAGGGGAAAAAAGGACAGAGGTCCTGCTTTATTATTTATCATAATATATACATGGCTATAGAAATATGTACATTATGAGAGCCGGTGGCTCAAGTGTAATAAGGCCGAAGATGAGCAATATTCCACGGCCGGTGGGTCTCCTCCTCCGACTTACGTGAATCTTTGTGCTCTCAAATATCGATGAGGTAGTATGACCCGTTGTGCAAGTTCTTGCTGACCACAAAGGGCCCTTCCCAAGGCGGGGATAGCTTGTGTGCATCTGTTTGATCCTGGATAAGCCGGAGCACCAAGTCGCCTTCCTGAAAGGTCCTGGACTTAACCCGGCGGCTGTGATAGCGGCGCAGGTCTTGTTGGTAAATCGCCGAGCGAGCTGCTGCTACGTCACGTTGTTCGTCCAACAAGTCAAGAGCGTCTTGACGCGCTTGCTCATTATCCGCCTCGACATAAGCCGCCACTCGAGGTGAGTCATGACGGATGTCGCTAGGGAGAACCGCCTCAGCTCCGTAAACCATGAAGAAAGGCGTGTAACCCGTAGACCTGTTAGGAGTAGTATTGATGCTCCATAATACAGAGGGTAACTCCTCCACCCAACAACCCGGCGTCCGTTGCAAAGGGACCAAAAGCCGGGGCTTGATGCCTTTCAAGATTTCCTGATTGGCTCTCTTAGCTTGACCATTGGATTGAGGGTGAGCTACTGATGAAACATCAAGCCGAATATGCTCTCGTTGACAAAATTCCTCCATGGCGCCTTTAGATAGATTGGTACCATTGTCAGTTATAATGCTGTGTGGAAAACCAAAGCGAAATATCACCTTTTTCATGAACTGAACCACAGTGGCTGCGTCACACTTACTAACTGGCTCTGCCTCAACCCACTTTGTGAACTTGTCAACCGCCACCAAGAGGTGGGTCTTCTTATCCTTGGACCTTTTGAAAGGCCCAACCATATCAAGCCCCCAGACTGCAAACGGCCAAGTGATTGGAATCATCCTCAACTCTTGAGCCGGCACGTGAGCCCGTCTTGAGAACTTCTGACAACCGTCACATTTACTGACCAAGTCCTCTGCATCAACATGAGCCGTCAGCCGATAAAAACCACGACGAAAAGCTTTGGCCACAAGGGATTTTGAGCCGGCATGATGGCCACAATCCCCCTCGTGAATCTCACGTAAAATTTCTTGACCTTCCTCAGAGGAAACACAATGCTGAAAAGCTCCAGTGACACTGCGATGATGCAGCTCGCCATTGACAATTATCATTGACTTAGACCGCCGGGTTATTTGTCTGGCCAAATTTTCATCCGCAGGCAATTCTCCCCGGGTCATGTAAGCCAAGTATGGCACTGTCCAATCTGGGAGAACGTGAAGAGCCGCCACCAACTGTGCTTCTGGGTCAGGAACAGGCAAGTCTTCCTCTGTAGGCAACTTGACAGAAGGGTTATGCAGAATATCCAAGAAAGTATTATGCGGCACCGTCTTACGCTGAGAGCCCAGCCGGCTTAAGGCATCAGCCGCCTCGTTCCTTCTGCGGTCAATGTGCTCCACTTGATAACCTTGAAAATGCCCGGCGATGGCATCAACTTCACGGCGATAAGCCGCCATGAGGGGATCCTTAGAGTCCCACTTGCCGGATACCTGTTGAGCCACCAAATCTGAGTCGCCAAAGCACCTTACCCGGCTTAAACTCATCTCCTTAGTTATCCGAAGACCATGGAGCAAGGCCTCGTACTCAGCTGCATCGTTAGTACAGGGAAACATCAACCGTAGTACATAACGAAATTTGTCACCTCGAGGGGAAGCTAACACAACTCCAGCCCCCGAGCCCTCCAACTGTTTGGACCCGTCGAGGTGAATAGTCCAGTATGTGTTATCCGGCCTCTCTTCAGGCATCTGCAGTTCTGTCCAATCGTTGATGAAATCTACCAATGCTTGAGATTTGATAGCAGTGTGTGGCACATACTTTAGACCATGAGGCCCAAGTTCTATGGCCCACTTAGCAACTCTTCCTGTGGCTTCTTTGTTTTGGATGATATCTCCTAGGGGAGCAGAACTAACCACAGTGATAGGGTGGCCCTAGAAATAATGCTTAAGCTTCCGGCTTGCCATGAACACCCCATAAACAAGCTTCTGCCAATGTGGATACCGTTGCCTGGACTCAATGAGTACTTCGCTGACGTAGTAAACCGGCCGCTGAACCGGATGTTCCTTACCCGCCTCCTTGCGCTCCACCACGACGGCCACACTGACGGCTCGTGTGTTAGCGGCTACATACAACAATAAGGGCTCTTTATCGACAGGAGCAGCAAGAACTGGCGGCTCAGCTAACTGTCTTTTCAAATCCTCAAAAGCAGCATTAGCGGCATCACTCCAGACAAAGTCATCTGTTTTCTTCATCATCTGATATAATGGTATGGCCTTTTCGCCCAACCGGCTTATAAACCGACTCAAAGCAGCGATGCGACCCGCCAGACGCTGCACGTCATTTACGCACGCCGGCTTAGTCAGAGAGGTGATTGCCTTGATCTTCTCCGGGTTAGCTTCAATGCCTCTGTGAGAAACCAGAAAACCCAAGAGCTTGCCTGCAGGAACACCAAAAACACACTTGGCCGGATTAAGCATCATCTTGTAGACCCGGAGATTATCAAAGGTCTCTTTCAGATCGTCTACCAAGGTTTCCTTCTCTCTGGATTTTACCACAATATCATCCACATAAGCATGAACGTTGCGCCCAATCTGATTATGAAAACAATTATGCACGCACCGCTGGTAAGTCGCCTGTGCACTCTTGAGCCCAAAAGGCATAGACACATAACAGAAGGCTCCAAAGGGAGTAATGAACGCCGTCTTCTCTTGGTCCTTAACAGCCATTTTGATCTGATGACAACCAGAGTACGCATCCAAAAAACTCAAACGCTCACAACCCGCCGTAGCATCAATAATTTGATCAATACGAGGGAGAGCAAAAGGATCAGCTGGACAAGCCTTGTTTAAATCCGTATAATCCACACACATATGCCAGGTGTCGTTCTTCTTGAGCACGAGCACCGGGTTAGCTAACCATTCTGGATGAAAGACTTCAACGATGAACCCGGCCGCCAAGAGCCGAGCTACTTCCTCACCAATGGCCTTCCACCTCTCCTCATTAAACCGCCGGAGGAATTGCCTGACTGGCTTAAATTTTGGATCAATATTGAGAGTGTGCTCGGCGAGTTCTCTCGGTACACCCGGCATGTCAGAAGGTTTCCATGCAAAGATGTCCCGGTTCTCAAGGATGAACTCGATGAGTGCGCCTTCCTATTTAGGATCCAGACTGGCACTGATGCTGAACTGCTTAGATGAGTCACCTGGAACAAAGTCAACAAGCTTAGTCTCATCGGCCGACTTAAATTTCATTACCGGCTCATGCTCCGTGGTTGACTTTTTTCAAAGACGTCATATCTGCTGGGTCAACATTATCCTTGTAAAACTTCAACTCCTCTGTTGCACAAACAGATTCAGCGTAGGCAGCGTCACCTTCCTCGCACTCCAAAGCTATCTTTCGGCTGCCATGAACCGTAATTGTCCCATTATGACCCGGCATTTTGAGCTGCAAATATACATAACACGGCCGTGCCATGAACTTGGCGTAAGCCGGGCGCCCAAATAAAGCGTGGTACGGGCTTCTGATCTTGACCACCTCAAAGGTCAATTTTTCCGCCCTGGAGTTGTACTCATCTCCAAAGGCTACTTCTAGCTCGATCTTCCCAACTGGATAAGCTGACTTACCAGGCACCACGCCATGGAAAACAGTATTAGACTGGTTGAGGTTTTTATCAGTTAACCCCATACGACGAAAGGTCTCATAATAGAGGATGTTGATGCTACTGCCTCCGTCCATGAGCACTTCAGTGAATTTATACCTGCCAACCTGAGGAGCCACCACCAAGGCCAGGTGACCCGGATTATCAACCCGGGGAGGGTGATCTTCCCTACTCCATACAATAGGTTGCTCAGACCATCTCAAATAACGTGGAACCGCTGGCTCAACAGCATTCACAGCCCTCTTATGAAGCTTCTGGTCTCGCTTGCACAAACTCGTAGTAAACACATGATACTGTCCACTATTAAGCTGCTTTGGATTGGTCTGGTATCCCCCTGCTGCTGCTGATTACCCTGGCCAGATTTCTGATTAAAACCTCCTTGATTACCTTGAAAATTTTGAAAATTGGAATTTGAGCCGCCGCCCGGGCCATGAAAGCCGCCGCCGCCTGAGCCGCCGCCCTGCCCATTGTTGCCATTGAAAGTGTTGGAATTTTTGAAGGCTTTCATGATTGCGCAGTCTTTCCATAGATGAGTGGACGGCTTCTCCCTAGAGCCATGCCTTGGACAGGGCTCATTCAACAATTGCTCAAGCGTAGGGCCTGATCCGCCGGATGGGGGAGGTGGTCTCCCCTTATGTCGGCGGTTGTTACCCTGCGCATTGGTGTTGGCCACAAACTCCATACTACCATCAGCCTTACGTTTGTTACCTCCCTAGTTCGCCGGTTATGCTGAGGGCCCTTGCCGTTGCCATTCTTCTTTCCCTTCCCTGTCCTTTCATCATCAGACGCGGGATCCTTGGTACTATCAGAGTCGGCGTACTTGACCAGAGCCGCCATCAGCGTACCCATATCATTGCAATCGCGCTTGAGCAGCCCGAGCTTCATCTTCAGGGGCGCAAAACGACAATTTTGCTCCAACATTAAGACTGCAGAGCCGGCATCCATCTTATCAGACGAATGTATTATCTCTTTGACCCGGCGTACCCAATGGGTTGTAGACTCGCCCTCTTGCTGCTTGCAGTTAGTCAAATCCACAATTAACATAGATTGCCTACATGTATCTTTGAAGTTTTGGATGAACCAGGCTTTTAGCTCTGCCCATGACCCGATAGAATTAGGTGGCAGTCCTTTCAACCAAGTGCGGGATGTCCAATCCAACATCATGGTGAAGTATTTGGCCATTGCCACTTCGCTGACTTCCAGCAACTCCATAGCCATCTCGTAGCTCTCAATCCATGCTCCGGGCTGTAAATCAGCCGTGTAATTAGGTACCTTCCTAGGTCCTTTGAAATCCTTGGGCAGACGTTCGTTACGGAGAGCCGGCACCAGACAAGGGACACCTCCGGTCCTCGTAGCTATGCCCGCCTCGATAGAAGCCGTCGGGTAAACCGGGAGGGGTTGATAAGCTATCAGCTGAGACGCCTGCTCCGCCTCTTGACGTGCTCTGTCTTGGTCTACCGCGTAAAAGGCTCCATTATGTGCCGGGCCATGGCCAGCTGGCAAGTCACGGCGCCGGACGTTGCTTGAGCCGGTCGCTAAAACCATGTGTCTGCTATAACTTGGGCTCCGGCTTGGACGAGGGGTTGAATGAATCCTGTCCCGGCTATATGAATATGCCTCCTGTTGTGCCAGAGCCGTCTGAAGAAGTTCTCTGACCCTGCGGGTTTCGACCGCCGTTGGAGAGTCACCCTCGACTAGGAGAGCCGCCAGTCGCGCCGCTGCAGCGATCATGTTTTCCAACGGATTAGAATAATGGCCCGGTGGTATTGGCACGTATTGAGGTAGGGCAGTATTCATACGGGGAGGCCCCATCACTTGCGGCTGAACCGGCGTTCCAGCCCCAGGTGCTGTGATTTCTGGCGGGTTACTGGGCCCTGCACCAGGCGTGTTGAAGAGGTTTCGAGGATCATAAACCGGAGGGAGCCGAGACTGAGCCTTCTGATGCCTCCTTCTCATGATCTCATTGGATGCGTTCTAATCCATCGTGAGCCGGAAAGACTGCGCCTGAATCAGTTGAGTCTGGGTGTCTAGAGCCGCCCGTTCTGCAGCCATCCTGATTCCTTCCGCTGCCAGATCTTCCTTGGCTCGTGCTATATCCGGCTTTAACTGTGCCACCTCCGCATCATGTTGAGCTTGATCCGCTGGGACGACCGTGGCGGTTAGCAGGACAGTCATCTTATCCGTAAGATCCATCAGCACCTGAGCCGGCGAGTGCGCAGGGCCTCCTGCCCCAGCGGCGGAGTTTTGCACAGGTTGCGTGCCGGCCATGAAGATTCCAACCCGGCTTGGCGGCTCAAAAGGGTCCGGAATACTGTTGCCATCGGAACAACCCCCGAGCCCGCCGTCTTGAAGTTGATACAACGAGTCCGTCTCACCTGTGGATGATTCATCATCAGAGCAGATGGCCGTCTCGTCGCTAGATCTAGATCCTTCAGAGAGTCCTCCGTGGATGCATCCCACGAAAGCACGTTTTAAGGCGGGCAGAGTCCGGGCGGGTCTCGCACGCTGAGCCATCTCGATGAGGTCGGTGCTGATGTCCGGCTCAGGGCCCGGCTCGCCGATCTTGCCAATGAAAACGTGGATTCCGCCGAAGGGGACCCGGTACCCGTACTCGATTGAGCCGGCGTCGGGGCCCCAGCCTGCATCGTTGATGTAGAGCTTACCGCGACGACTCTTGGTCATCCGGCCCACAGCGTATCCCCTGAGCCCTTCGAAGCTGCCCTTCAAGAACTCAAATCCACCATGCGCTGGCCCCACGGTGGGCGCCAACTGTCGTGGAAAGGTCACGGCAGATGACCTTGTGAAAGGACTTAGTCGTGGAGCCATCGCAACTAGGAAGCTTAAAGGGGTTAAAATGGGACAAAGGACACGAGGGTTATACTGGTTCGGCCCCTTACGGTGAAGGTAAAAGCCTACTCCAGTTGAGGTGGAATTACTAAGGTTTCGATGACCAGGGCGCGGATCCGCTATGCCTGGCTACCGATTTCATCTTTCCCCCCTGAACCGCCGCTTGGGTCGCCCCTTTATATAGAGAGGTTAACGCCCAGCGGTTCTCAAAGTCCCGGCTGGCTTATAAACAGTGTCCGGCTTGGACTCTTAACTATTCTTGCCTTACACTACAAGTCATGCCATAACGGCGGTTTAACACTACGGGCCTTAAGTCGCCTCTGGGCCTTAGGCCCATTACTAAACCGCCATCCTTAATCTGTCCTTGGGCTTCTGAATGAAGAGCTGTCGCAACGTAACCCGGCCCATCCTGGGCGGGTTACACCAGTAATTATATCCCCAACAGAGCTCATCTTTGGCAGTATGCTTTGACAAAGCAACAGGATTGCCCGGAGCGGTGTGGCCAGTGCCAGTAATCATAATGTCATCGTCTTTGTCATCAGCAGCCGTTACTGGGGTTGGCGGTTTGTCAGTATTTTTAACTGGACTTGCCGGTTTATTGTCAGTTCGGACAGGGCTGGTTGGCTGGTCAGCATGGCTTGTGGTGTCAACTTCTGCCTGCTCAGCAACGAAGTCATGATCTTGAGGCGGTGGGTCATTCAGTATTGCATCAATGTTGGTCTCTTCAGGATCTGCAGTTTTCTCCGATTCAACAGCCACGTCTTCATTAGCCGGTTTATTCAACCGAGCCTTCTTGCTGGATATGGGTTTGGCGCTGAGAAATATAAACATGAGGATTAGTACAATATATCAAAATAACAACATCAAGGATAACAACAAGTGTATAGCTCACCCAAGAACCGTTTTGAGGGGTGGAAGTTTTGTGGCCGACGACTCGCCAGAAGATGAGTGAGAAGTACCCTGATAATTTGAATCAGACGGGTTAAGAGGCTGGCGGAAACAACCTGCTTTGGGGCATGAAGTATCAATGGGATAAGAGACCTCTAATTGGCGTTTCCGAACCGGACTGTTCGGTAAACCGGCGGAGGTAACTACCTGGCCGCTGTGCCGGGTTGTGCGGCGAGCCTCGTGCTGCTGCATCTTCAAAATAAAGTTTGGGTCCAAGTAAGCAAGGGGGTGAGAAAATTTTACTTTCCGGTTTGCTTGACGGATTTTTAATGTTGGCAAAGGATCTGAATCGGCGGAAAGAATGGTTACCTCTACGTCATCAGCATGACTGCCTTCAGCGTCGTCCTGATAATAATCATTGTCAATGAGATGTACGAAAAATGAACCAAGAGAGTCAAGTTCTACCTCTGATTCCGGATTACCCACATCGTCATCAGCTGGTAGCTCGGAGGATGCAATGGTCCTTTTCTTGGCAGGTTTTTTGATAACCTTGGTCTTTGGACGAACTGGCTTGACCGGTTTATCTTGCGGCTTGACCGGTTTGTCTTGTGGTGGTTTCTTGTTCCAGAATGGATCATCACCCTGTCAGAAGATAATCACACTTTCAGAGAATATTTGGACAAAAGAAACTTAGATAAAAAGATTATATGATTCTTACAGCTGGCGGTTTGTTGAAAGCGCAGAAAGGGAGTAGTCCGGTTTGGGCACAGACAGCCTCCGGTTCGTTCAGCATTTTCTTTACAGCCTCAGTGACTTCTGCATCTGTAAGCTGAATGTCAATGTGCCGCTGAGCATCCTTCAAACTCCCCGTATACTCACACATCAAACCGGAGCACCGGCTTAAGGGCAGAATACTCCAGCTTATCCATCAACGAGCAAGATCAACTCCTGTCAAACCGTTCGCCATGAAGGCTCTAAGCTTTGATAATTGGGGAGCATAGTTGGCCCTTTATTTTGCCGTCAACCTCTAAGGAAAAGGATGTGTGTTGCTAAGGCGTTCAGGGCGGTAACCCAGCAGGGGGTTTTCATCAGGTGGAGATGTATCCATACAATAAAACCAAGACTGGTTCCACTCTTTGGGGTGACTGTGGAGTTTGGGATGAGGGAAGGTGACTTCCTTCCTTTTCTGAACCGCCATTCCGCCCAGTTCCGTATTGGGTCCATCCGAGAATTTTGTGCGACGGTTTAAGTGAAAGAAATCCCTAAACAGTTCGACTGTAGGTTCCTCCTGCAGATAAGCCTCACAGAAGACTTGGAAGCGGCAGATGTTGGTCACAGAATTGGGACCAATGTCTTGAGGGCGCAGTTGAAAACTGGCCAGTACATCCCGGAATTTTTTTGAACCGGGAGGGCTGAAACCTCGTCTGAGATGATCAGCAAACACGGCTACCTCTCCGTCCTTGGGTGCAGGAGGATTTTCCGGGCCAGGGACCCTCCAGTGGATGACATCTTTTTTGGCTAAAGCGCCCGTTTTAACAAGATTGTTTAACTGCTCTTCGGTTACTCGAGAAGGAGCCCAATTGCATTCATAGACTTGCTTGGCCATGGCAATGGAAATCTGAAACATGATTATTGCCGGTTTAAGATTTACAGTGGAGAACTATACAGCGGTATAAGGATACACGCATATTGATAAACCGGATTTGGTTATTCGTAAACCGGAGTCTGGCAATGGAAACAGTGTCATGCATCGGCGGTTCAACAGGGGACTAATGGTATCTACTGGGTCATCATTTTGTATATGAAGTTAAACCGCCCAATCTGGTATTAAAAGTGTATAAGTGAAGGAAGAACCAAGTTTCACATCTTGCCATGGTAATTTCAGATCTACCGCGCGTTGGAAAAACAAAATATATTCTGACCTAATTTCCAACGTGTTAAAAGTTCAGTAAGTTCAGATGAGTTCGATATCAAGCAGGTGCCTTAACAAGAAGAAAGGAGTCTAAATTACAAAAGGCGCTGAAAATGGTCAGATCTAACCGGCCATTGGTGCTACCGAAGGAAGAACAGCTTCAAGCTATGAAGAACACCGAACCCTAATGGCGGATCTAGGGCGAGAAGAAGAGGGACTTACTAGTGCAGGAGGAAGCGGCGGAGGATCACCACTTTTCTCTGATACAATCAGGTTGATGCAGCGGCCTTTGTCGAAGCAGAAATGAAGGACGACGGCGGCGGCAGAGCTCGAGGGTCGGTCGGCGCGAGGAAGACGACGACGCGAAGAGGCACGAGGGGGAAAAATGGGAAGACCACCTGGCCCTATTTATAAGGGCAGAAAGATAAGCGTCAGGCGCGAAAATCGAGGAGCCTAAATTTTGGATATGAGGCGGAGCTGTCGCCTTGATTGTCGGAGGCTCATTAATGAAGGTGGATTATACACAGTTTTAAATAACAGGTGACCTCACGGTGGTTTACCATGGTCCTAGAAGATGATGTCACGACGGTTTACAAGATTATGTGAAGATGTTGAAGAAGAATTTTTTTTAAGTATTGAGGATTGACATGAACCAGTTCAAATCAATCTGGGGCCTAATGTTGGGGATATTACCACTGGGCGTAAACCGGCCAGGAGAGGCCGGGTTAACCCCATAAGTAGTTCATCTGTATCTGAAGTCCATGAAGACAGACAGTGACGCTTTATGAAGGCCCAGGGCCCAAGGCCGGTTTAAGGCCTGTAGACATAAACCGACATTGATATGTAAACTTGTGTTGTAAGATAGAAGTAGCAGAGACCGAGCCGGACACGATTATGAGCCAGCCTCGGGATTATGTAAACCGACGGACGTCAACCCGTATATATAAGGGGACGACCCGGCGGCGGTCCAGGGACAACCGACAACAACTCGAGACTCAGGCAAAGCGTATTCGTTCCCTGGTCATCGAAAACCCAGCAATTCCATCACAACTAGATGTAGGCTTTTACCTTCATCGTAAGGGGCCGAACTAGTATAAAACTCTCTTGCGTCCCTTGTCCGCTTTAACCCCTTTAAGCTAACCCGTAGCGATGACTGAACGACTAAGTCCTTTCTCTAGGACATCTGCCGTGACAAAACCACGACAATGCTCCTGACAGTTCGCGCAGTAGTGAAAGCAGCAGTGGACTATGCAAGGATTGCATGGAGAGTTCTGGTGGAAGCAGAACAATATGTGGTGGTTAGCAAAAGGCCCGTAATACTGATGCACGAAAGTAGAAACCCAGCCCACTTATCAAATGCTAGACTTGACAACTAGTTAGAATTAGTGACCACAAAAAGATACTATACGTGAAAAGGTAGCCAAGCAAGAATTGATAAAATGATCTGATAATTCAATGATATAACCAGCTACCGCCAGTGGACAATGCCAAGCAAAAATGTCATGAGACTGACCACATAACTTTAACAATGCAAAGCTAAGAGTTTACTTCTGGACTCCTGAATACCTGCTACAACTATCTCAGATGGAGAATGCAATTGTGTAGTTCTTATAGTAGAAATAAATACAACTGTTTGTAGATGTTCTTATGAATGCGATTAATCATGACACATACAAAGAAAACTGTGGAAGAGAGAAAGAAGTACCTCGAGATGATACTTCTTCTGAAGCTTTTCACGAATAATACTAGTATATTGAGAGCATATCCACCAACTGCAGACCAGGCCTTCACCAATCAGGATCAATGTGTCTGGGTCAACACCATGGAATATAGCCGTAAGGATTGCTAATGCAATGCCACCTTCAATACAGACAGCATGGCAAGTGCAGGGTCTTGTCCGTGGGATATCTTCTCTAAGGGCCTGAACATTTCGTCCAAACAACACACAGGGGCAGAATAGTCCAGTCCAGCCTAACACATTAAGAAGATCAGGCACATAAGAGGTTCAGAAGTATCTCGGAATATAGCAGTAATACATATGAAAACTGTGTGGACTGAAGCATAAAGGTGCACACATCACAAACCCTATGATGACACAATTTGAAGGGCATAAAGAAGCATAAAGGAATTAGCCATTAGCTACAGAGTAATGCTATTCATTTAAGCTTTCGGGTTTCGGCCATGTATGCCGCAGTCATTTATGTGCTCAACAGTTTATCACAATTAACACTTATACCGGGAAAGTGTACCTGTAGAAGAATATTCAAACAGATCAAGGAGAAAGACGTCTCTAGATCGAAAGCATCGTAATAAAAGTAAACGTTGCAACTAGTTTTTGCTTCTTTGAAACAATTTGGAATCCAACCGGAACAATGATTAATTCTTTTCAATATGAGCACATTATAACAGCGTGTTGATTTTGCAGAGAGCCCAAAAGAGCTAAAACCATAACTGGCAGTTAGATGGAGAAGTGTGTACATCTTGAAGAACTTCCCAAATACAGAAAAAAGAAGGGTCGACTTTAACATTGAGAACATGATAATCAGAACCAAACGTTATGACTACTACTCCCTCCGTCCCATAATATAAGATGTTATTACATTCAATATGTCTTATATTATGGGACAGAGGGAGTACTCTTTATTTCTTTCAGACAGTGACCAGTGCCTAATCCTTCCCACATGAGCACATCATCACAGGGCTAATTTTGCAAAGATAATAGAAGACTGAAAAATAACAGTACTACAAATATGTGAACCATAAAGGCTTGCAATATGATAAAAAAATGTATTTGAACAATTAATATTTCAAAATAAAATGTATAAAGATATGGGTTTTCATATACATCTGCTAAAAATGTGGGAGAAGGACGACCCAGGGAAGCTATAAAACAAAATTAACAAGTACTCAATTTGGACTTCTAGGTAAAATAGCTCCTAAATGGAGGTCAGATACGCATCAGATTGGTCCACATTACAAATTTGAGTTACACGTGTAGTATAAGACATATATCAGCATCGGATTGGCACCAGTTTACAACTGAGTTTATATGTGCAGTGTAAAATATAAATCATGCCTTTCTCATAGACATTAGAAAAAGACTGTATGTTTAGTCTACCATGGTTTGTTCGTTGATTAAGTTCACCATGTTAATGGAAAAATGATAGAGAGGAAGGAAATTAAGATTTGCAGGGCATCTTTGTTTGAAAACTGTCTCAACTGGTAACACGTAAAAAGGAGGTAACACAAAATTTCTGGCTGGCAACTGCTCACTAAACTAATGTGGAAATATTTCACATTGATATATAAGTATCAATACTGTTGTAATTTGCAATTAAAATTTCCAAAGAAACATCTTTCATGCTTTAAAATAGTCTCTAACAAACACATGCAAAAAATGGGAAACAATATAAGCCTAAATGAAAAAAAAATGAGGATGGGAGGTGTATGGGCCATCCTTGTCCAGCACACATGTTGTTCCTCTTTTCTTACTAGGGATTCACTTGATGTACCTGCAAGGATTTTCATAATAAAAACCTGCGTGTGCTTCATACGCAGGACCGCTAAAGGATTTAAAACTGAAACACCTAGCCTCTATGGTAACACGTCAGTAACACTTCAATGCCATGGAAACAAACATCTAGTTGCTGAGTTGTGGAATGTGTGTGATAGCCAGAAACCCTGAGCTGAACCACAGCAACACAATCCCATCCTGTGCAGATCCGCATGAAAGTTCCTGCCAACTCTGGCATCTCCAGGGGTATCAGGCTATCAGCATATCAAAACTACCACGAATTTTGAATGTGCGATACGTCTAGGGTAGGAAGTAGCAGAACTAGATCGGCTAGGCAGTTGAAGGGGCAGACCAAATGCAACGGCGAGAAGGAAATTCCACGTCACTTACAGCTCTCGGGGTCTTCAGCGCAACCGAAGATGCCGGTGGTCCACTGCTCGTCGGCCGGCGCCTTGTGGCCCTCAGGCAGCACCTGCCCACACTGGATGCACTTCATCCGCTCCAGCTATATAGTCACACCGCCCAAAATCAGATCGAACAAACAATCGCAGCAGCAGCAACGGGAAGAAAAGGAGGATCGCGCGAGGAATGGCGAGACCGACCTGCGGGACGGCGACGGGCAGGTTGAGCTCGCCAGGGCGGATGTCCTCCACGCCGGGGCCGGAGGCGGAAGCGTCCTGGTCCTTGGTCAGCTTCACGTACTGCGACGGGTGGCTGCGGCGCGCCTCCGCCATTGCCGTCCTCTCCTCGCTTCGCCCCCGAGGGTTTTTGGGCTGCCGACGAAGGGGAGGGCTGCGCGGTCGGGAGTGGGGACGGGTGCGAGTGGTGGAGTGAGATCTGTCTCCCGACGCGTCCACGGTCAGGTCAATGACGGTTCAGCCGAAGGGCATCACGCCAAGGTCACGTTTGCCTTTTTGTTTTAGGACACCTTTTTCTTTTTTGTGAATGGCAACATTTTTCCAATATTGAACACAGAACTTTTCCAGTCTTTATATCTCGTCGTGCACACATTTTATTCCGTTAAATTTATGCCAAACAACAAAAGGCATGACAACGAGCAATGTTAAACCGAGAGAATTCGTTTTAAGAAAAAAAAACAGAAAAACAAGAGAGCACGAGCCCTATACAGCCGCCACCGCTCCACCTGCTCCCCAAAGGTTACACTACATTCTCCCTCCGCATTTGCATTCCGCTTTGATGGCGGGACGGGGTGGATGTAAAGCCCCAGATGGATTTCTGATCAAATTCGGGAGGAATTGATGGGGATTTTATGAAGTTTGGGTTCCATGAACGGTGGATCGCTTCTCTTTTACCTTCTCCAAAGCGGTTGTATATGGTGTAGTGATGTACACGTTGTTCTTATAGGTAATTAAAAGATAAAAGTATACTTTTCGTCCCTTAATTTTTGATGGAGTCTATATTTAGTCTCTCAAATATGAAACCTAACAATTTGCACCCTCAACTCTTGAAACCGGACAACTTTGATCCCCGACTCAACTGAAGCAGTATCCATGCTGACTCAGCATGGTTTTTGACCGGTTCATGTCCACATGGCAATATTTCTATTTCTTTTCATTCATCCCATTGTAGACGTTTCGTCAAACAGTTGATGTGCAATGTTGCACCGCGCCACAAGCCAGCGTCGCCACCGTTGGTGGCCTTGCTAATTACCACGCACTGCCGGCTGCCCTGCTGGCCACTAAACACGCCGCTCCAAGCCGTCATGTAACTCCACGCCTCTAGCCGCGCACAGAACGACCTGCTGGCCGTCATGCCTGGGCACCTTCGCGCCTCCTCGTGCACCTCACCGGTCGGCTCTTGACCGAGCCGGCCGTGCTTCCTTACCTTCTCCTTCACCTCTCTGCTCCTTCTGCACGTGCTCTGCTCAAGCCGCCCGACCAACAATGCTGCACGACCTGCTGTCATCCGCCACATCTCCTACCGACGTGCCTGCACCCACCGGCGGCTGTCATGGTCACCACCGACGGCTCATCCCCGTCAAGCCATGTGCTCCTCCTTAACCATTGATACGTCTCCAACGTATCTATAATTCTTGCTTGTTCCATGCTATTATATTATCATTCTTGAATGTTTTACAATCATTTTATAGCAACTTTATATCATTTTTTGGGTACTAACCTATTGACATAGTGCCCAGTGCCAGTTGCCGTTTTTTGCTTGTTTTTTACATCGCAGAAAATCAAAACCAAACGGAGTCTAAACATGGCGAAACTTGTTGGAGAATTTTTATGGACCAGAAGGAACAACATGGGCCAAAGAAGTACCAGAGGGGTGCCTCGAGGGGGGCACAACCCACCTGGGCGTGCCTGGGGTTGTGCCCACCTTGGTGGCCTCCCGCACCGCCTCTTCGCCCTATAAATTCCCAAGTATTCCAAAAACCCTAGGGGAGTCGATAGATCAGAAGTTTCGCCGCCGCAAGCCTCTGTAGCCACGAAAAACCAATCTAGACCCCGTTTCGACACCCTGCCGGAGGGGGAAATTGTCACCGGTGGCCATCTTCATCATCCCGGTGGCCACCATGATGAGGATGGAGTAGTCCACCCTCGGGGCTGAGGGTTTGTACCAGTAGCTATGTGTTTAATCTCTCTCTCTCTCTCTCTCTCTCTCTCGTGTTCTTGAGATGTCACGATCTTGATGTATCGTGGGCTTTGTTAATATAGTTGGATCATATGGTGGTTTCCCCTCTCTATCTTGTTGTGATGAATTGAGTTTTCCCTTTGAGATTTCGTTGTTATCGGATTGAATACTTTTATGGATTTGAGAGCACTTGATATATGTCTTGCATATGAATACCCGTGGTGACAATGGGGTATTATATTGATTCACTTGAGATATGTTTTGGCACTCAACTCGCGGATTCCCGAGGTGACATTGGGGTGATCTATGCATAGGGGTTGATGCACGTTCTCGTCTTTTGTTTCTCCGGTAGAAATCTTGGGCCACTCTTTGAGGTTCTTTGTGTTGGATCGAGTATTATCAATCGGAAATTGTTTGATGCGTATCGTATAATTAACTCATGGATACTTGTGGTGACATTGGAGTATCTAGGTGACATTAGAGTTGGTTGATGTGTATCATATGGTGTTATTTTAGTACGAACTCTTGGATAGATCGAACGGAAAGAATAACTTTGCGTTATTTTAGTACGAACTCTTGAATAGATCGAACGGAAAGAATAACTTTAAGGTGGTTTCATACCCTACAGACAATATCTTATTATGTTCTCTGCTAGATAAGAACTTTGGAGTGATTCTTCATCACACGTTGAGGGATGGTTATATGATCCAATTAGGTTAGTATTGCTGAGAGATTGCACTAGCGAAAGTATGGATCCTAGGCCTCATTTTCAAGCATTGCAATACCATTTGTGCTCCGTTTTATCAATTGCTACCTTGCTGTTTTTATTGTTCATATTACAAAAATCAATATCTACTATCATTACTACGCTTTTATTACCATCTCTTTGCCAAACTAGTGCACCTATACAAATTGCCATTGTATTTGGTGTGTTGGCGACACAACAGACTTTTTGTTATTTGGTTGCAGGGTTGTTTGAGAGAGACCATCTTCATCCTACGCCTCCCACGGATTGATAAACCTTAGGTCATTCACTTGAGGGAAAATTGCTACTGTCCTACAAAACTCTGCGCTTGGAGGCCCAACACGGGTCTACAAGAACAAGTTGTGTAGTAGACATCAACCATCAGTCATGGCCACTCCTACGAATGCCTGAAGACCGCACGGCCACAACATGCACCATTCCACGGCCACAAGCATCCACCACGATCTCTACTCGTGCGGTCGTGCCTGAGTTTTTCCATGAAGACGCGCAAGGGAGTGACGCGGCAGTGCCTGCACCTGGGGTCCCAGGCGCTGAGCAACACGAAATATGATTGGGGGGTCCAGGCTGCACTCGACGGCGAGGAGGTCGGCGGAGACGAACTCGGCTGGCGAGCGGTGCGTGGAGGTCAGTGCACTCGATGGCGAGGAGGTCGGCGGAGACGTACTCGGCAGGTGATGACCCACAAGTATATGTGCCAATTGTAGCTCTTTCCGATAAGTAAGAGTGTCGAACCCAACAAGGAGCAGAAGGAAATGACAAGTGGTTTTCAGCAAGGTAATGTCTGCAAGTGCTGAAATTGTAAGCAGCGGAGTAGTTTGATAGCAAGATAATTTGTAACGACTAAGTAACGATAGTAGTAACAAAAGTGCAGCAAGGTAGCCCAATCCTTTTGAGGCAAAGGACAGGCCAAAACAGTCTCTTATGATAAGCAAAGCGTTCTTGAGGGTACACGGGAATTTCATCTAGTCACTTTCACCATGTTGGTTTAATTCGTGTTCGGTACTGGGATAATTTGATATGTGGGTGGACCGGTGCTTAGGTGCTATTCTTACTTGAACAAGCCTCCTACTTATGATTAACCTTCCCGCAAGCATCCGCAACTATGAGAAAAGTATTAAGAATAAATTCTAACCATAGCATTAAACTTTTGGATCCAATCGGTCCCTTACGGAATAGCGCATAAACTAGGGTTTAAGCTTCTGTCACTCTCGCAACCCATCATCTAATTGCTAATCCACAATGCATTCCCTTAGGCCCAAATATGGTGAAGTGTCATGTAGTCGACGTTCACATGACACCACTAAGGGAATCACAACATACATACTATCAAAATATCGAACACATATCAAATTCACATGATTACTTGCAACATGATTTCTCCCGTGACCTCAAGAACAAAAGTAACTACTCACAAATGATAATCATGCTCAAGATCAGAGGGGTATTAAATAGCATAATGGATCTGAACATATAATCTTCCACCGAATAAACCATATAGTAATCAACTACAAGATGTAATCAACACTACTAGTCACCTACAAGCACCAATCTATAGTTCCGGTAGCAAGATTGAACACAAGAGATGAACTAGAGTTTGAGATGAGATGGTGCTGTTAAAGATGTTGATGGAGATTGCCCTCCCCAAGATGGGAGAGTTGTTGGTGATGATGATGACGATGATTTCCCCCTCCGGGAGGGAAGTTCCCCCGGCGGAATCGCTCCGCCGGAGGGCAAAAGTGCTCCTGCCCAAGTTCCGCCTCGAGACAGCGGCGCTCCATCCCGAAAGTCCTCCCGTTGTTTTTTCTAGGTCAAAATGACCTATATACCAGAAGATGGGTACCGGAGGTGGGCCTGGGTGAGCACAACCCACCAGGGCGCACCTGGGCTCCCTGGCACGCGCAGGTGGGTTGTGCCCACCTGGTGGGCCCCCTCGGGTAGTTATTTGCTCCAATATTCCTCAAATATTCCATAAAAATTCTCTGTGAAGTTTCAACTTGTTTGGAGTTGTGCAGATAGGTAGCCTGACGTAGCTTTTCCAGGTCCAGATTTCCAGCTGCCGGAATTCTCCCTCTTTGTGTATACCTTGCATATTATGAGAGAAAAGGCATTAAAATTACTCCAAAAAATCATTATTATGGAAAAAACATCATAAATAACAGTAAGAAAACATGATGCAAAATGTGAAGGAAATATGCCCTAGAGGCAATAATAAAGTTGTTATTTATATTTCCTTATCATGATAAATGTTTATTATTCATGCTAGAATTGTATTAATCGAAAACTGGGTACATGTGTGAATACATAGACAAAACAAAGTGTCCCTAGTATGCCTCTACTTGACTAGCTCGTTAATCAAAGATGGTTAAGTTTCCTAACCATAGACATGTGTTGTCATTTGATGAACGGGATCACATCATTAGAGAATGATGTGATGGACAAGACACATCCGTTAGCTTAGCATAATGATCGTTTAGTTTTATTGCTATTGCTTTCTTCATGACTTATACATGTTCCTCTGACTATGAGATTATGCAACTCCTGAATACCGAAGGAACACCTTGTGTGCTATCAAACGTCACAACATAACTGGGTGATTGTAAATATGCTCTACAGGTGTCTCTGATGGTGTTTGTTGGGTTGGCATAGATCAAGACTAGGATTTGTCACTCCGTGTATCGGAGAGGTATCTCTGGGCCCTCTCGGTAATGCACATCACTATAAGCCTTGCAAGCAATGTGACTAATGAGTTAGTTACGGGATGATGCACTACGGAACGAGTAAAGAGACTTGTCGGTAATGAGATTGAACTAGGTATGATGATACCGACGATCGAATCTCGGGCAAGTAACATACCGATGACAAAGGGAACAACGTATGTTGTTATGCGGTTTGACCAATAAAGATCTTCGTAGAATATTTACGAGCCAATATGAGCATCCAGGTTCCGCTATTGGTTATTGACCGGAGATGTGCCTCGGTCATGTCTACATAGTTCTCGAACCCGTAGGGTCCGCACGCTTAACGTTCGAAGACGATTTGTATTATGAGTTATGTGATTTGATGACCGAAGTTTGTTCGGAGTCCCGGATGAGATTACGGACATGACGAGGAGTCTCGAAATGGTAGAGAGGTAAAGATTCATATATTGGAAGGTTACATTCGGACACCGGAATGGTTTCAGGAAGTTTCGGATAAGTTTCGGAGTACCGGGGGTTACCGGACCCCCCCGGGAGGTAATGGGCCTACATGGGCCTTAGTGGGGGAGAGAGGGCCGGCCATAGGAGGTGGCGCGCGCCCCCTGTCGGTGTCAAAACCGGCGAATCTCAGGTAGGGGGTCCCGAACTATGCGTCTAAGGTCGATGGTAACAGGAGACAGGGGACACGATGTTTACCCAGGTTCGGGCCCTCTCTATGGAGGTAATACCCTACTTCCTGCTTGATTGATCTTGATGAATATGAGTATTACAAGAGTTGATCCACCATGAGATCGTAATGGCTAAAACCCTAGAAGTCTAGCTTGTATGATTATCATTGTGCCTATGGACTAAACCCTCCGGTTTATATAGACACGGAGGGGACTAGGGTTGTACAAAGTCGGTTATAGAGAAATGAATCTTCATATCCGAATGCCAAGCTTGCCTTCCACACCAAGGTGAGTCCCATCCGGACACGGGTGAGAGTCTTCGGTCTTGCATCTTCACAGCCCATCAGTCCGGCCCATGTCTAACAGGCCGGACGCCCGAGGACCCCTTAATCCAGGACTCCCTCAGTAGCCCCTGAACCAGGCTTCAATGACGAGGTGTCCGGCGCGCAGATTGTCTTCGGCATTGCAAGGCGGGTTCCTCCTCCGATTACTCCAGAGTATTTTCTGAACACAGAAAACGTGTCCGGCTCTGTAAAACAAGTACCACACACCACCGCAGAGAGTATAATATTTCACGAGTCCAATCTACTGACAACTTTTTGCAACGTGAGATCGCATTATCACCCGGTCATTATTTCGAACCGTTTTTCGGCCTGCCGCTCCATATTTTGCGATGTAGTTTCATTGGCACGTCTTGTCGGAGCAGAGATCGTGTCCCCTTATTACGGGATTCTCATCAATACGGGCGTGGGTAATCCAACCGTCCCGTTGGCACGATTCCTTGGGAATAGGCGAGTTTTAAGGCCCGGGAGGAGGCGTTTGATATTCACTGCCTTTGTAAAGGGGCGTAGACCCATCTTTCTCCTCTACGCCTGCCTCTTCCCCAATCTTTCCAACCTCGAGTTCCAGCACCCAGGTTTCAACTCAATTACTACGAGCTTCCCAGTCATGGCCAGACCCAGCCCTCAAGGCCGGTGGGTGACCTCTTCTGTCACAAAGGAGGATATTGCGAAGCTCCGGGCGGCAAGATACCTGACCGTGGAAATCCCCCACAGGCTCCCTGCTAAAGGGCAGGTTATTCCTACCGCCAGATCCGGCGAGAGGGTCGTATTCATCCCCCACTTCCTCCGGGGCTAGGGTTCGCTCTCCACCCCTTCGTCCGTGGGCTTATGTTCTACTACGGGCTAGATTTTCACGATCTAGCCCCAGACTCTTTTCTTCACATCTCAACATTTATTGTCATGTACGAGGCCTTTCTTCGTATTCCCCCACACTTCGGCTTATGGCTCAAGACCTTTAATGTGAAGCCGAAAGTGATCGAGGGGGAGCAAGCGGAGTGTGGTGGTGCCACGGTGAGCAAGCTCACCAACGCTCTTTGACCAAAAGGATCTTTCACGGGATCCTCCAACTTATGGAAGCGGGAATGGTTTTACATCACTGAACCCCGTGGTACCAAGTGGGAAGCTACACCAGCGTTACGACCTGGCCCCCCAATTTGGCTCCCATCGTGGATCAATAAGGGGTTGGACTAGGGATCAACTGACGAAGTGCAGTCTCTTCAGAGCCGCATCTAGAGTTTTCTTGAGAGGGACACCGATCTGGTCAACGTGATTCAAGTAATGCTAGTCCGCTGGATCCTGCCGTGCCAGCGGCGACCCCTCCGCATGTGGGAGTTCAATTCGGAAGGACCACGGACCCTTCGGCACTTCTCTGGCACAATGCACAAAGGAATGTGGAAGTCATTCTTCGGGACACGAAAGCAGTGGCCGGATACCACCGAGGACATCGGCCTTGACCGCAACCATCCGGACACCACGGTAAGTACTCGACTCCTGAACACAGCTTGGCTAAATATCCCGTAATAAGGGACGGAGACAAAACCATCTTCTTCCAGGGCTGGATAAAAAAGGCGGAGCGAATTAGGTGTTCGGCCCCTCTCCCCGAAGACTAAGCTAATCCTGTGCTAACAAGGATGCTGGCTCCGGCACCATACCAAGTGCCGGTGAGGAAGGATAAGGAGGAGAGCAAGAAGGCTGAAGACGGCCTCCATTCTGAAGGTACACCAGGCACTATGTCCGGGGAGATTAGGACTCCCTCTTCCGAAGACGAGAGAGAAGGGGGAACTGACATCCCTTCTCCTCATGGGAAGAAAAGAAACGCCTCCGAAGATTGGGAGGTAAAGGCTCCAAAGCGAGGGAAGATGCCCCCGTCGGATGGTTCAGGCTCGGAGGACGACGTTGTCGCACAGTTCCTTCGCCAGGACAAGCCTTTAGCCGAATTGTAAGTGAACAAGGGTGTCTATAAACACATCCCGTTCTTTTCCTGTTACAAGGGTAACATCTAGAATATACGTTTGCAGTCCGGTACGCAGCCTTCCTCAGCAGTCTTCCTCCTCGGGGGATCTTCTTTTGGAGCAGATGGAAAGCGAGACGCCCCCACAGATCTTCTCGCCCAATAGGGCGGACGACTTCGAGGTGTCATTCCGGAGGATCTCTCCCGATCAACGAGCGGTGCGGGGGACAATGAAGACAATGCCCGAAGGTGAAACTTCGGTCGCCCAGGGTTCGGGGCGTGCGGCCCCTACGGGGACCAACAGTAAAGACCCCGGACTATCCGGTTTACAGCCGGAAACGACTCTAGGGTCGAGTAAGCATATCCCTTTAAAGGGAGTCCGTATTCTTGCAGCCACTTCCAGGGATCCGAGGGCGCCGAATACATTGATGGACACGTTGCAACATGCGTCCGTCTCAGAGGAACATCGCACCTTAATGGGTACAGTAATTGAGAGGATTCTGTCCGAGAAAAGCGGATTGAACGAAGCTTGCATGAGCCTGCTAAGAGGCTTCGAGGTACGTAATGTTATATTTTCGATTGTGCTCTATACGCAAAATGCACCTGTGTATAGATAGTAGCCCCTGAGACTTTAGTTGGCGCCCAAAGGGAGGCAATCAGAGGATCCAAAAAGACACGCCCAGGAAATAATCTAATGGGTTAAAACAAAGGCTATTGCTGTCATGACGACTGCCCACGCTACAGAGGTTTCAAGTCTGAAGCAAAAGCTTGATGTGGCGGATGATGACATCACGCTTATTAATCGGCGGCTCGACGAGGCGCAAGGTATGTTGGGGCGGTCAATGTGTGTATGTATAATAACATGAGCGCGAAGCTAGAATTATATACTGAGACGTGCGTAACTGCAGATAGTGCTGCCGCGGTTGAGACCCTTCGGGCAAGCTAGCCCGAGCCAAGGAGCAAGCCAGGATGAGTAATGTGTCTGCCAAGAAGGCAGCTGAAGAGTTAAAGGCCGAGCAGGCTGCTCGGCGCCAGTGCGAGGAGAGAATATCTTCAATAGAGCAAGATCTAAAGGATGCCACTGGAAAATGCCAAGCACTCGAGGAGGGAAACAAGGCCCAAGTAGCCGAACTCGAGAAGGCCTTACAAGAGGCGAGAGATGCACGATCCGAGTCTAGAGCGGCTCGGGGGGAGATCCGGCAAGCCGGGGAGATAGCGGCCGGTAAGCCCGTTTTATTACAAACTAAATTCGGCAATCCGAAGTATGCCCCGCTTAATCAAATGTGGAGCTCCCCAGACGCATTCTTGGACTTGCCGAAGAGTGCCTCCGATGCGGCGCAGTTTTATCAAGCGCAAGAAGGGTATGCAACGGAGAAGCTTTTCTGGTCAGAGTTTGGCACGCCAAAGCGCACACTGTTGCTGAAGAACAGATGGCCCAGTGGGCCGAGCTCCACAAGATATCCGAATCTGCCATGAAGAACGTTGTGGTCCGGCTGTGGCCGACTGAGCCAGTTCCGAATAGTTATTTCGGTTTGGTGCAGCGACTTATGGATGTGGTGCCGCGTATCGATGCCATGAAGCGATCAGCGTGCATTGAAGGTGCACGGATGGCCTTTGCCCATGTCAAAACGTATTGGGCGAAGATGAAGGCCACCGATATTGCAGCGAATAGTCCACCCGAGGGCAAGGACAAACACATGCCGGAGCATTATTTTGAGGATGTCCTAGAGGGCGCCCGCTTGATAGAGGGTCAGTGCTCAAAAGATATGATCTCCGAGTGAATGTATCGAAATTGTAAAAACAATATTATGATATATTAAGGCTATGTTTTTTATACTTTTGCCTAAAAGTTTTGTTTCCTCCTGTGCGGCCGTTTTTGTATAATCTGAAAGTTTTCCAGTCGTCGGCTTCGGCCCCCTCACATAAAATACGGGGGTGTTCGAAAAAGCACTTGATCACTCTTGACCCAACGTCTTGGTCCATGAAGGAGGTGTCAATGCGGCGAACTAGGCAATCGGACTATAGGGCTTTAACACTTTCACTTAGCCATAGGAGTTTGACGGTGGGTCTACAATATAGCCCCTGGTATGTATGCGGTTATCCCAATACGGTGCGTTACATAGGTGACCTTAAGAGCGGTCCTTCGTGTAATACGGAGAGAATCACGAAAGATTCTGATAAGTCATCGAGTGGTTGACCAGCTCTCGCCGCATCATGATAGTCAGTTTTTGGCTTTCTCTACTGAAGTGCTCATCTGGATAAACCAGGACACAAGCGCAGTAGTTCTCCCTTTACTACCCTAGCCGATAGAGCGGAACGTAAGGTAGTAAGCACAGGAGCCGGGCAACCCAACTATTGACCAAAGACATGATTCGGAGCTGATGCATATAAGGCCAAACTCGTGACACTGAAGTGTGCTATAAAGCTGTTCGGACTTATCGGCAACTCATTTGTTCCCATATTGAGCCCCTGGCGATTTGTCCCGAGGTGCGTGTGTGAAACAACTGAAGAAGAAGAAGTCAGTTCTTTAGAAAAAGCAAATATTGAATATGGATTATGTTCACTGGAACCTGATTGGTATGTCAATTGCCATCTTACCGATAATAACGCCACGACCCAGGCTATTTGACATGCCGGGGGTCGAAGGCTGAGGGAGAAGGCACTTTACAGGCTCGAAATAGAGAGTGCGGTCTACAAAAAATTAAATGGACCTCCTATCGCACGTCTGTGCCGCCTTGCCTCGGTGAAAGGACTCCTTAACAGGAATAGCCTTTGGGTAAGTATACAAAGCCGAACTCTGAAAGAGTCCATGAGAGGACCAGCCTTTGAGCCTCCCGTGGTAAAAGATTAAAAAAATAGTTAGAAAAGAGGTATGGGAGTGTTTGTAGGCCTGTCCGTATTGTGCCTCCGCCAATGACCAGGGTATTTTGAGTGGATAATTATGTATGCGCGGTACAAACTTCGCAGGTATATGGGGTCAACGACGGAGGCCGAACTGCTAATCCAGCTCTAAGAGTGGTCGGTCCTGTTTAATAGAGACCAGCGGCTTGATGGCCGACGAGGTGCGCGGCTTGATAAGGCCGCTTTGTACTTCGGCCGCATTAGCCATAGTTTGCTCCTCTATACGGAGGGAGCATTCTGTATGTCCGTTTATCGTGATGACGCCGCGTGGACCGGGCATCTTAAGCTGGGGATAGGCATAATGTGGGACCGCTTTGAAATGAGCAAAAGCGGTCCGCCCGAGTAGTGCCTGGCAGCTACTGCGGAACGGGACAATATCGAAGATCAAGCCTTCGTTTAAAAAGTTGTTCGGCGAACCGAAAACGACTTCGAATGTATTTGAGCCCGTGCAGTGAACTTCTATGCCGGATACTGTTCCCTTAAAGGTAGTTGTGGTGGGTTTGATTCTTGAAGGATCATTGCCCATTTTGCAGACAGTGTCTTGGTAGAGTAGGTTAAGGCTACTGCCGCTGCCCATAAGGACTTTCGTGAGATGGAAACCATCGACGATTGGGTCGAGGATGAGAGCTGTCAAACCTTTGTAACGGATACTGGCTAGGTGGTCCTTGTGATCAGAACTGATCGGGCAGGCCGCCCATTGGCTTAATTGTGGGGCGACTGGCTTTAAGGCGTCGGCGTCCCGTAGCGCGAGCTTGCGCTCCCCTGTAGGGGTGTGCGTCACGTATACCATGTTCACCGTTTTTACTTCTGGGGGAAATTGCTTCTGACCCCCGGTGTTCGGCTCGCGAGTCTCCTCGTTGTCACTGTCACTGGGCGGCTCCTTGGCCTTGTGTTCGGCGTTAAGCTTGCTGGCTTGTTTAAAGACCCAACAGCTTCTGTTGGTGTGATTGGCTAGTTTATTGGGGGTGCCATGAATCTGGCAGGGCCAATCCAGTATCTTGTCTAAATTGGATGGTCCGTCTCTGTTTGCCTTGAATGGCTTTTTACGTTGACCGGGTTTGGAGCCACTGAATTCGGCGTTGACCGCCGTGTCTTGCGTTCCTTCATTATTATTTTGGCGCTTGTGTTTATGGCGTCGTGGCTTGCCGTTGCTGTCTCGAACTTCTGAAGTGCCCGGATCACTGGTGATGTTGCTTCTACGAGCGAGCCAGCTGTCTTCTCCCGCGCAAAAGCGGGTCATCAGAGCGGTAAGGGCTGCCATGGATTTTGTTTTTTCTTGGCCAAGGTGCCGGGCGAGCCACTCGTCTCAGACGCTGTGTTTAAAGGCTGCGAGGGCTTCGGCGTCCGGGCAATCGACAATTTGGTTCTTTTTAATTAAGAACCTAGTCCAGAGCTTCCTGGCTGACTCTCCGGGCTATTGGATAATGTGACTTAGGTCATCGGCATCCGGAGGTCATACATATGTACATTGGAAATTATCGCGGAAGGCGTCTTCCAAGTCTTCCCAGCTGCCAATCGAGTTCTCTAGGAGGCTGTTTAGCCAGTGCCGCGCTGGTCCCTTTAGTTTTAGTGGGAGGTATTGGATGGCGTGGAGATCATCGCCGCGGGCCATGTGGATATGGAGAAGGAAATCTTCAATCCATGCTGCGGGGTCTGTTGTTCCATCGTAATATTAGATATTCATGGGTTTGAACCCTTCTGGGAACTCATGCCCCATTACTTCGTCGGTGAAGCAGAGGGGGTGTGCGGCGCCTCTGTATCGGGCCAAGTCGTGACGTAGCTCGGATGTAGTCCGTCTGCGGTTTTCGGCCTGAGCGTGGTTATGTTTGGCATGTCCGGCCGGATGGCCGTCGTCGCGTGTCAGTGCACGCCCCCGTGATCCGTATCGATCTGGTCTGACCTGCTTTGCCCTTCAGGTCATGCCACAGGTCATATGTGTATCCCCGAGCTGTTGTGTCTCTGTTTTTGCGGCACGATAGTGCGGGCTGGTGTTCGGCCTGAGTTGCCGCTTTGTCCCGGCCTCGGGGTGGTCGGTCAGCCGCATTACGCGCTAGTAGGTCGGGCTCCAGCGCCTCATCGTCGAATTGGGGTAACAATTTGCGCTTCGGGTAAATTTTGGTTGGGTGCTCGAGGCCGTATTCCTCGGCTGCCAGGACATCAGTCCATTTGTCATTGAGCAGATCTTGGTCAGCTCGAAGCTGCTGCTGCTTCTTTTTCAGGCTCCTTGCAGTGGCAATTAGCCGGTGCTTAAAGCGCTCCTGCTCGACGGGTTCCTCAGGCATGATAAAGTCTTCGTCGCCGAGGCTAACCTCGTCCTCGGAGGGTGGAAGATAGTTGCTGTCCTCCGAGTCTTTGTTAATGGCCTATTCATTAGGGCTGACTCGTCCGTCCTCCCATTCATCATGTTCGGAAGTTAGTTCAATGGGGTCTTCATTGTCTTCGGCACCATCCGGAGTGCTATCTGCTCCTGAGCTGGTATTGCTATTTTTTCTGTTGTGTGATTTAGAACGGCGCCGCTGACGTCGACGTTTTGGCTGTATCTCAGGAGGTTTATCCTCGACTGGATATTTCTCGTTATCGCCATTGTTCTCTTTGGGTGTATCCACCATGTATACGTCATACGAAGAAGTGGCCGTCCAACGCCCGGTAAACGGTGGGTTTTGGCCCTGCTCTTCTTCGGCATCGTCGTCCATACCGTCGATGTCTTCGGAGCCGTAATCGAGCATGGCAGTGAAGTCTTCAACAGTGGCTATGAAGTGGGCGGTGGGTGGGGAGCAAAATTCTCCGTCATCAGCCTCCAGTTCGAACCGGATACAATTCGGCTGTGAGTCCCCCGCTAAGGAGAGTGTTTTTAATGAGTTTAGCACATCGCCTAAAGGTGAGTGCCGGAAGATGTCCGCGGAGCCGAATTCAATGGTCGATGACTGATCAAGTTCGAAGTGTGCGGACGCACATTGTTCGGAACCGGTAGCCGGGATTGAGTGCGGCTCAGAGGTTCCAGTGACACAGATTCCACTCGAGGTTGGGTCTGTGTGCGGCTCCAACGCCGCTGAGTCTGCGGCTTCCGTGGCAGGGTGGAGCTTCCCGTCCTCGGATGGCACGATCTGCTCCGGATCTAGGGCCGGAGCGGTTACAGGCGCTATTTCTTGGGTATTGTCCGATGACAGATTTAAGTCATGTTCATCGGCGACAGGGAGCGGCCATCGTGGAATCAAATCCGTCGAAGATCAAGTCTCCGCGGATATCAGCGATGTAGTTCAAGCTTCCAAATCTGACCTGATGGCCAGGGGCGTAGCTGTCGACCTGTTCGAGATAGCCAAGCGAGTTGGCCCGCAGTGCGAAGCCGCCGAATACGAAGATCTGTCCGGGGAGGAAGACTTCCCCCTGGACAACATTGTTGTAGATGATTGACGGGGCCATCGAACCTCTTGGAGAGGACGCAGCGGAACTCTCAATGAAAGAACCAATGTCGGTGTCAAAACCTGCGGATCTCGGGTAGGGGGTCCCGAACTATGCGTCTAAGGTCGATGGTAACAGAAGACAGGGGACACGATGTTTACCCAGGTTCGGGCCCTCTCTATGGAGGTAATACCCTACTTCCTGCTTGATTGATCTTGATGAATATGAGTATTACAAGAGTTGATCTACCACGAGATCGTAATGGCTAAAACCCTAGAAGTCTAGCCTGTATGATTATGATTGTGCCTATGGACTAAACCCTCCGGTTTATATAGACACCAGAGGGGACTAGGGTTGTACAAAGTCGGTTACAGAGAAACGAATCTTCATATCCGAACGCCAAGCTTGCCTTCCACGCCAAGGTGAGTCCCATCCGGACACGGGTGAGAGTCTTTGGTCTTGCATCTTCACAGCCCATCAGTCCGGCCCATGTCCAACAGGTCGGACGCCCGAGGACATCTTAATCCAGGACTCCCTCACCCCCTTGCCAATCCGAATTGGACAAGGGGTGGGGGTGTCGCCCCCCTTTCCCTCTCCCACTCCTTCTCTCTTTCCCCCTTTGCTACTCCGGAAAAGGAAAACAAAGAGGGGAATCCTACTAGGACTAGGGAGTCCTAGTAGGACTCCCCACACTTGACGCGCCGCTAGGGGCCGGCCTCCTCCTCCTTCCTTTATATACGGGGGCAGGGGGCACCCCAAAGCACAATAGACAATCTCCTAGCTGTGTGCGGTGCCCCCCTCCACAGTTTAACACCTGGGTCATATCGTCGTAGTGCTTAGGCGAAGCCCTGCGCCGGTAACATCATCATCACCATCGCCACGCCGTCGTGCTGACGGAACTCTCCCTCGTCCTCAACTGGATCAAGAGCTCGAGGGACGTCATCGTGCTGAACGTGTGCTGAACACAGAGGTGCCGTACGTTCGGTACTTGGATCGGTTGGATCATGAAGACATTCGACTACATCAACCGCGTTACTAAATGCTTCCGCTTTCGGTCTAAGAGGGTACGTGGACACACTCTCCCCATGCATCTCCTAGATAGATCTTGCATGTTCATAGGAATTTTTTTGAATTACTACGTTTCCCAAGAGTGGTATCAGAGCCAGTCTATGTGTAGATGTTATATGCACGAGTAGAACAGAAAGAGTTGTGGGCGATAATAGTCATACTGCTTACCACCAACGTCTTAATTTGATTCGGCGGTATTGTTGGATGAAGCAGCCCGGACCGACATTACATGACCGTGTTCATGAGTCTGGTTCTACCGACGTGCTTCGCACACAGGTGGCTGGCGGGTGTCTGTTTCTCCAATTTTAGTTGAATCGAGTTTGACTATGGCCGGTCCTTGTTGAAGGTTAAAACAGCACACTTGACGAAAAATCATTGTGGTTTTGATGTGTAGGTAAGAACGGTTCTTGCTAGAAGCCCGTAGCAACCACGTAAAACTTGCAACAACAAAGTAGAGGACGTCTAACTTGTTTTTGTAGGGCATGTTGTGATGTGATATGGTCAAGACGTGATGAGATATAAATTGTTGTATGAGATGATCATGTTTTGTAAAAGTTATCGGCAACTGGCAGGAGCCTTATGGTTGTCGCTTTATTGTATGAAATGCAATCGCCATGTAATTGCTTTAGTTTATCACTAAGCGGTAGCGATAGTCGTAGAAGCAATAGTTGGCGAGACGATAATGATGCTACGATGGAGATCAAGGTGTCAAGCCGGTGACGATGGAGATCATGACGGTGCTTTGGAGATGGAGATCAAAGGCACAAGTTGATGATGGCCATATCATGTCACATATTTTGATTGCATGTGATCTTTATCTATTATGCATCTTATTTTGCTTAGTACGTGATACGTCTCCAACGTATCTATAATTTATGAAGTATTCATGCTGTTATTTCATCGTTCTTGGATGTTTTACAATCATTTTATAGCAACTTTATATCATTTTTTGGGACTAACCTATTGACCCAGTGCCAAGTGCCAGTTGCTGTTTTTTGCTTGTTTTTTACATCGCAGGAAATCAATAACAAACGGAGTCCAAACGCAACGGAACTCCACGGGGATTTTTATGGGCCAGAAGACATCCATTGGGCCAGAGCAGCACCTGGGGGGTGCCCCGAGTGGGGCACAACCTACCAGGGCGCGCCGGGCCCCCCTGGCGCGCCCAGGTGGGTTGTGCCCACCTCGGTGGCCTCCCGCACCCCCTCTTTGCACTATAATTCCCAAATATTCCGAAACCCATCAGGGTTAACCTAGATCAGAAGTTCCGCCACCGCAGGGCTCCGTTGCCACTGAAAACCAATCAAGACCCGTTCCGGCACCCTGCCGGAGGGGGGAATCATCTCCGGTGGCCATCTTCATCATCCCGGCGGCCACCACGATGAGGAGGGAGTAGTCCACCCTCGGGGCTAAGGGTTTGTGCCAGTAGCTATGTGTTTAATCTCTCTCTCTCTCTCTCGTGATCCATATCATGGGCTTTGTTAATATAGTCGGATCATATGATGTTTCTCCCCTCTATACTCTTGTTGTGATGAATTGAATCTTTACCCTTTGAAGTTTTGTCTTGTCGGATTGAATATTCAGATATGAGAACACATGATATATGGCTTGCGGTGTGAATACTTGAGGTGACAATGAGGTATCATATTGATTCACTTGATATATGTTATGGCATTCAACTCGCCGATTCCCACGGTGATATTGGGGTAATCTATGCATAGGGGTTGATGCACATTTTTATTATCTTTTCTCCGACGGAAACTTTGGGGTCTCTTTATAGTTCTTTGTGTGGATTGAGTATTATGAATATGAACTTGCTTTGGTGTTATCTTAGTACGGACTCTAGGATAGATCGAACGGAAAAAATAGCTTTGTGTTATTTTGATACAGACTCTTGAATAGATCGAACAGAAAGAATAGATTTGAGGTGGTTTCGTACCCTACAAAAAATTCCTATATTTTGTTCTCCGCTAATAGGAACTCGGGAGTGATTCTGCGTTACACTTTGAGGGATAATCATATGATCCAACTATGTTAGCATTGTTGAGAGGTTGCACTAGTGAAAGTACAGACCCTAGGCCTCATTTTCAAGCATTTCAATACCGTTTTTATGCCTGTTTACTATTTGCTACCTTGCTGTTTTTATTTATTCAGATTATAAAAATATATTCCTACCATCCATATTACACTTTTATCACCATCTCTTCACCAAACTAGTGCACCTATACAATTTGCCATTGTATTGGGTGCGTTGGGGACACAAGAGATTTCTTATATTTGGTTGCAGGGTCGTTCGAGAGAGACCATCTTCATCCTACACCTCCCACGGATTGATAAACCTTAGGTCATCCACTTGAGGGAAAATTGCTACTGTCCTACAAAACTCTGCGCTTGGAGGCCCAACACGTGTCTACAAGAATAAAGTTGCGTAGTAGACATTAAGCTCTTTTATGGCGCTGTTGCCGGGGAGGTGAGTGCTTGAAGGTATATATTTAGATCTTGCAATTAAATCTTTTAGTTTCTTGTTTTATCACTAGTTTGGTTTATAAAAAGAAAACTACATAAAAATGGAATTGAGGTTGCATCATATTATTGATCATCTTTATATATAATATCATTCTTGAAAATGATGGTTCGGAAAATTGTGCTCAATTGATAGAAGAAGACTTTAAAATTATTGGCATGAATGATGAGCATGATCGCAATGTTGTTAGTATGAATTCTTGGAATATCCATGATGTTAATGATATGCAAAGCTACAAGCTTGGGGATGCTATGTTTGATGAAGATGATATTTTTAGTCCCCCAAGTTTTGATGAGAAAATTTATTATGATGATTGCATGCCTCCTATTTATGATGATTATATTGATGAAAGTGGATTTGGAGAGGTCATGACTTTATTTAATGATGATTCCACTATTTTGGAAGAGGTTACCGTTGATTATGAGAACAAAGTTGCTATCTATGATGATTATGGTGATGACATGTATGCTATATTGAATAATGATAATCATAAAACTTGTCATCATGATTTTAATTTTCAATCCCATGATAGTTATTTTGTTGAGTTTGCTCCCACTACTATTCATCAGAATAATTTTGCTTATGTGGAGAGTAATAAAAAGTTTATGCATGTGGATCATGAAAAGAATGCTTATGTGATGCTATATTGTTGAATTCACTCATGATGCCACTGAAATTTATTATGAGAGGGGAACATATTCTTTTACATATTGCAATAATATCAAGTTTCCTCTCTATGTGTTGAAAATCTTGAAGCTATGTTTGTTTTGCCTTCCAATGCTACTTGATTCTTGCTCACAAAACTTATTTCTCTCACAAAATCCCTATGCATAGGAAGTGGGTTAGGATTAAATGTGCTTGCCATGTGTTTATGATGCTCTCTTTATGTTTGAATTCTTATCTTTTATGCGAGCATCATTGAAATCATCATGCCTAGCTAAAGGGCATTAAAGAAAAGCGCTTGTTTGGGAGACAACCCAACACTTTTACCTACTGTTTTTGTGCGTTCACATGATTATGCTGCACATGAGCAAAACGTTTCAACCGGACACAAAGAAAGATAGGGGCTTATAGTTTTGCCTCCCAACGTATTCACCTCAAGGGTGATCTCAACAATAATAACTCATGCTATCTATATTCAACTGGACATATGTGTCTAGATCTTTCCTCACCACATGATGCTTGCCAAAGGAGAAAAATAAAAAGGAATAGCAGGAAAACTTTGACTCTTTGCATAAAAGTAAAAGATAGGCCCTTCGCAGATGGAAGTAAAGGTTGCCATGCGCTTATTTGTTTGTATGCTCAACCCCTTAGTGCAAAAGAACGTCACATTGCATTGCCCCTTGTCATAGCGACCTTTATTATGTAGTCTGCCGCTTTTATTCTTCACCATCACAAGTTCGTGCAACGCTCAATTTTCTCTTACACTAAATGATCTCACATTTTTAGAAGCAATTTTTATTGCCTTTTTGCACCGATGACAACTTACTTGAGGGATCTTGCTCAATCCCTAGGTAGGTATGGTGGACACTTGGAATAAGATTTGGGTTTAAGGTTTTGGATGCACAAGTAGTATCTCTACTTAGTGCAGAATTTTTGGCTAGCAAAGATAGGGGGCAAGCACCACATGTTAAAGGATCTATGGCAATATGACTTCTGTGTGAATATAAACAAACATAAACCATTAAGTTGTCTTCCTTGTCCAACGTCAACAATTTTGGCATATAATATTTTGATGAGGGATCACAATCACAAAAGATTTCTAGGATAGTATATTTATATGTGAATCTTCTCTTCCCTTATTAATTCTTTCATGAGTTGCATCATTGACTAATGCTATGTTTGTCAATCTCTAATATTTTTTTTTACTTATACTTTTCCTTATGTGGTGTCATCACCTACCATAGGATTAGTATATGATCTTTTTCATTATTTACTTCCTTTCTTTTATTTATTTCCTTTCTCTTTTTTTTCTTATTTGTTTTCTTTTATTTGCAACATGAAAGTAAAGAAACAAAAACTCAAACTAAACTTTATTATGTAACTTGCACACGATTACAAGGATAGATCACTAAGCAAACTCTCAAAGAAGAAAGGATCGAACTAAAATTTTATTTATCTAAAGGAAAAGATCGAACTAAAATAAGTAAAGCCAAAAAGATAGTGGGATGATACAATACCGGGGCACCTCCCCCAAGCTTGGCGGAAGCCAAGGGGAGTGCCCATACCCGATACTCAATTCTCTTTTGGTGGTGAAGAAGATGATGGTGGTGATGACAATTGTGCCTTAAACTTTTTCATATTGTAGTTGAGGAGAGCAATTTCCTCCTTTAAATCATCGACTTCCAACTCCAGGTTCAAGATCTTGTCACATAAATCCCCTTTGCTTTTCTGCCGAAAACGAGAAGGAATAGATTGGTTTTTAGACCGGTTAGCTCTCTTAAGGAGACTTGACTTCTTGAACTCCATGTGCATATCTCCAGGTTAAGGTAGAGGAACATTCTCCTCCTCCGAGCTTGAATCATCGATCCTCATCAAGTGAGCATCCTCCTCGTCATCTGTAGTTCGACCATAAGGGGATAGGTCCCCATAGGTCTTTGGGTCAGCAATGAGATGTGAGACATAGCTCTCTCCGTCGGAGTCTTGGGACGACATATTTTCAAAATTGCACAGAAAACAGCAAGAAAAGAGAATAGAGGATTTCTCCGCGATACGGTGGTTAACAACTTCGGGAAGTATATATAGATTTTTTATCTTGGAGGACAAGTAAGCTGTAGAAAGATGGAGTCTGGAAGATGTCCCAGGTGGGCACAACCCACCTGGGTGGGCCAGGCAAGCCTGGCACGCCCTGGTGTCTTGTGCCCACTAGGGGACGCTTCCTGGAAGTTTCTTTATTTCCTAAATTTTTAAATATTCCAAAACTGATAAAAAAAATTTGCAAATTTTTCGGAGTCCGTTTACTTACCGTATCACGTACCTCCTTATTTTCACGATTCTGGAGTGTTCCGGAAGGACTCTTTTATGTGTTCTTACGGTGTCAAAGTTTGAATAATATTACTTTCAACATTAATGGGCGTACCTAAGATATAATGCTTTATTCGTTGCCCATTGACAACCTTCAGGTTAGTACCTTCGGAATTATTTATTTTGATGGCTCTAGACCGGTAAACCTCCTCGATAACATAGGGGCCTTCCCATTTTGATAGGAGTTTTCCTGCAAAGAATCTGAAACGAGAGTTGTACAAAAGAACATATTCTCCAACTTTGAACTCACACTTTTGGTTTTGTCATGCCATCTTTTTACCTTTTCTTTAAATAATTTTGCATTTTCATAAGCCCGGGTTCTCCATTCATCTAAGGAGCTAATATCAAATAACCTCTTTTCACCAGCGAGTTTGAAATCATAGTTGAGCTCTTTGACGGCCCAATATGCTTTATGTTCTAACTCAAGAGGCAAATGACAAGATTTTCCATAAACCATTTTATAAGGAGACATACCCATAGGATTTTTATATGTTGTTCTATAAGCCCAAAGTGCATCATCTAATTTCTTAGACCAATTCTTCCTGGACCTATTGACAGTCTTTTGCAAAATTAATTTTATTTCTCTATTGCTAAGTTCAACTTGACCACTAGACTGAGGATGATAAGGTGATGCAATTCTATGGTTAACATCATACTTGGCAAGCATTTTACGGAAAGCACCATGAATAAAGTGTGGACCACCATCAGTCATTAAATATCTAGGGACATCAAACCTTGGGAAAATAACTTCCTTAAGCATTTTAATAGAGGTGTTGTGATCAGCACTAGTGGTTGGAATAGCTTCTACCCATTTAGTAACATAATCAACATCAACCAAAATATGTGTATACCCATTAGAGGAAGGAAAAGGTCCCATGTAATCAAATCCCCAAACATCAAATGGTTCAACAACAAGTGAATAATTCATAGGCATTTCTTGACGCTTATCGATATTACCTATTCTTTGACATTCATCACAAGATAAGACGAACTTAAAGGCATCCTTGAAGAGAGTAGGCCAATAAAATCCAGATTGCAATACCTTGTGAGCAGTTCTATCTCTAGCATGGTGCCCTCCATAAGCTTTGGAGTGACATTTACGTAGGATTTATCCCTATTCATGCTCAGGTACACAACGTCTAATAATACCATCTACTCCTTCTTTATAAATATGTGGGTCATCCCAAAAGTAATGTCTTAAATCATAGAAGAATTTTTTATTTTGTTGGTTTGTAAAGCTAGGTGGTAAATATTTAGCAACAATGTAATTAACATAATTAGCATACCAAGGAGTACTGTGAGCAACATTTATTGTAGCTAACTGCTCATCAGGAAAACTATCATCAATAGGTAGTGGGTCATCAGGCACATTTTCAAGCCTAGATAAATTATCAGCTATTGGGTTCTCAGCTCCTTTTCTATCAGTGACATGTAAATCAAATTCTTGTAACAAGAGAACCCATGGAATAAGTCTAGGTTTGGCATCTTTCTTTTCCATAAGATATTTAATAGCAGCATGGTTTGTGTGAACAGTTACTTTGGAATCAACAATATAAGGTCTAAATTTGTCACAAGCAAACACCACTACGAAGAATTCTTTTTCGGTAGTAGCATAATTTCTTTGAGCACTGTCTAGAGTTTTACTAGCATAATGAATAACATTCAGTTTCTTATCAACTCTTTGTCCTAGAACATCACCAACAGCATAATCACTAGCATCACACATAATTTCAAAAGGCAAGTTCCAATCAGGTGGTTGAACAATAGGTGCAGAAATTAAGGCTTTCTTGAGTGTTTCAAAGGCTTCTAAACAATCATCATCAAAAACAAAAGGAATATCCTTTTGCAAAAGATTCGTAAGAGGACTAGAAATTTTAAAAAAGACTTTGATAAATCTCCTATAGAAACCAGCATGACCTAAGAAACTACGAATACCTTTATATCTTTAGGACATGGCATTTTCTCAATTGCATCAACCTTAGCTTTGTTCACTTCGATACCTCTTTCAGAAATTTTATGACCCAAGACAATGCCTTCATTAACCATAAAGTGGCACTTCTCCCAATTGAAGACAAGATTTGTTTGTTCATATCTCTGCCAAACTCGATCAAGATTGCTTAGACAATCATCAAAAGACTTCCCATAAACAGAGAAGTCATCCATGAAAACCTCAACAATCTTTTCACAAAAGTCAGAGAATATAGCAGTCATACATCTTTGAAAGGTAGCAGGTGTATTACATCAACTGAAAGGCATACGTCTATAAGCATAGGTTCCAAAGGGACAAGTAAAAGTGGTCTTTTCGTGATCAGGTTGAGAAACAGGTATTTGTGAAAAACCAGAATATCCATCAAGGAAGCAAAAATGTGTGTGCTTAGATGATCTTTCAAGCATTTGATCAATAAAAGGCAGAGGGAAATGATGTTTTCTAGTTGCTTTGTTTAATTTTCTAAAATCAATTACCATTCTGTAACCTGTAACAATTCTTTGTGGAATAAGTTCATTCTTATCATTAGGAACAACAGTTATACCTCCTTTCTTAGGGACACAATGAACATGACTTACCCATCTACTATCAGCTATAGGATAGATTTTACCTGCTTCCAGAAGTTTTAATATTTCCGTTCTTACCACTTCTTTCATCTTCGGATTTAACCGACGTTGGTGATCAACAACGGGTTTAGCATCAGGTTCCATATTAATTTTGTGCTCACATAGAGTGGGACTAATGCCCTTTAAATCATCAAGAGTATATCCAATAGCAGCTCGGTGCTTCCTTAGAACTTTCAATAATCTTTCTTCTTCATGTTCTGAAAGGTTAGCACTAATAATAACATGATATATCTTCTTTTCATCAGGATAAGCATATTTCAAAGTGTCTGGCAATTGTTTTAATTCAAACACATGATCACCTTTAGGTGGAGGAGGACCTCCTAGAGTTTCAATAGGAAAATTGTGTTTAAGCAGAGGACGTTGTTCAAAGAAAATCTTATCTGTTTCATTTCTTTCATGCATATGTAAATCATTTTCATGGTCTAGCAAATACTATTCTAAAGGATCAGTAGGTGGTACAGCATAGAAGCAAGACCAATTAATTCATCCTTACTAGGCAATTCTATTTCATGAAGCTTTCTACTAAACTTGAAAAAATTAAACTCATGAGACTCATCACCAAAACTAACACCGACAGTTTGCTTCTCATAATCTATCTTAGCATTAACGATGTTCAAGAAAGGTCTTCCAAAGATAATGGGACAAAAGTCATCTTGTGGGGAACCAAGAACAAGAAAATTAGTAGGGTATTTTACTTTCCCACACAAGACTTCAACATCTCTAGAAATCCCAATTGGTGATATAGTGTCTCTATTAGCAAGTTTAATAGTAACATCTATGTCTTCTATCTCTGCGGGTGCTATGTCTTTCATAATTTCTTGATATAAGGTGTAAGGAATAGCACTCGCACTAACACCTATGTCACATAAACCATGATAACAGTGATCTCCTATTTTAACTAAGATGACGGGCACGCCAACGACATGTCTATGTTTATCCTTTTTCTCAGGTTTGGCAATTCTAGCAGCTTCTTCACAGAAGTAAAGAACATGCCCATCCATATCCTCTTCCAAGAGATCTTTAACCATAGCAATACTAGGTTCTACTTTAATTTGTTCATCAGGTTTAGGTGTTCTAATATAACTTTTGTTAACCACAGTTGAAACTTTAGCATGTTCCTTTATCCTAACAGGGAAAGGTGGTTTCTCAATATAAGTAGAAGGAGCAACTGGATCAACATTGTAAAGTGTAGTTTCTTCTTTAACTAGTACCGGTTCTTTAATTTCTTCTTTAATAGGTGGGTGATATTTGAACCTATTCTCTTTAGGGAGATCAACATGAGTAGAAAATGATTCACAAAAGGAGGCTACTATCTCAGAGTCAAGTCCGTATTTAGTGCTAAACTTTTGAAAAGCATCGGTATCCATAAAAGATTTAACACAATCATACTTAAGTTTAGTACCTGACTCCTTACCTTCGTCGAGTTCCCAATATTCAGAGTTGCGTTTAATTCTTTCCAAAAGATCCCACCAAAATTCAACAGTCTGCTTCATAAAAGAACCAGCACAAAAAGTATCAAGCATGGTTTGATCATTACGAGAAAGCCGAGCATAAAAATTCTGGATAATAATTTCTCTTAAGAGCTCATGATTGGGGCATGAATATAACATTGACTTATGCCTCCCCCAAGATAGAGCGATACTTTCTCCTTCACGAGGCCAAAAATTATATATATAATTCCGATCACGATGAACTAGATGCATAGGATAATTTTTTTGGTGGAACTCCAATTTCAAATGATTCCAATTCCAAGATCTAATATCATTGCATAGCCTATACCATGCCAATGCTTTTCCCTTGAAAGATAAAGGGAAAAGCTTCTTCATAACTTCATCTCCGGGTAAACCTGCAAGCTTGAACAATCCACAAATTTGTTCTACATATATCAAGTGCATATCAGGATGTTCGGTTCCATATCCTGCATACACTACTGGAATCAGCTACTTTGCCATCTGCCAGCTCTTTGCCGTCAGCTAGCAGACGGCAAAGAAGCTCTTTGCCATCAGCTACCCAAAAGCTGACGGCAAAGAACTGGCTGATGGCAAAGACTTTCTTTGCCATCAGCCAGTTCTTTGCCGTCCGCTAGCTGACGGCAAAGATTCTTTGCCATCGGCTAGCTGACGGCAAAGAGGGAGGGGGCCCCACTGACGAGCTGCTTAAAAAAAACTTAACGGCCCCCCTCTTTGCCGTCTGCTAGCAGACGGCAAAGAGCAAAAAAGCGGACGGCAAAGGGGCGGACGGCAAAGATTTAACATATCTAACGGCCGCGCCCCACCCCGCCCTGTTTCTCTCCCTGCTCTTCACACGCGCGCCGCCGCCCCCACCACTCGCCGCCGCCCGGTCGCCCCACCACCCCGCCGCCACACCGGCCCCCCGCCCCGTCGCCACTGCCGCCCGGCGCCGTCGCCGACCACCCGGCGCCCCACCGGCCCCCCGCCCCGTCGCCCCCGCCGCCCTACCGTCTCGGCGCCGCCGCGCCCCACCGCCCCGGGCCCGGTGCCGCCGCCCTAGGCCGCCCCGGCCCCCTCCTCCACCGGCCACCTCCCCACCGGCCCCTCGCCCCATCGCCCCCGCCGCCCTACCATCTCGGCGCCGCCGCGCCCCGGGCCGGGCGCCGCCCCCCTCCTCCACCGGCCACCTCCTCCACCGGCCCTGCCCCAGGTGAGCTCTACCTCCTCTTTTTTTCCTTTTTTTTTTCTATTTTTTTAGTTTTAGGTTTATGTTTAGTTTAGATTTAGTTTTAGTTTTAGTTTTAGGTTTAGCTTTAGTTTAGTTTTAGGTTTAGATTTAGTTTTTTCCTTTTTTTTTTCTTTTTTTAGTTTTAGGTTTATGTTTAGTTTAGATTTAGTTTTAGTTTTAGTTTTAGATTTAGGTTTAGTTTTAGGTTTAGTTTAGTTTGAGGAAAGAAGAAGAAGAAGAAGAAAAAAAGAGGAGAGGAGGAGAAGAAGAAGAGGAAAAAGGAAAGGAAGAAGAAGAAGAGGAGGAGGAGAAGAAAAAAGAAGAAGAGGAAGAAGAAGAAGAAAAAAGAGGAGAGGAGGAGAAGAAGAAGAGCAAAAAGGAAAGGAGGAAGAAAAAGAAGAAGAAGAAGGAAAAAAAGGAAGAAAAGGAAGAAAAGGAAGAAGAGGAAGAAGAAGAAAAGGAAAAGGAGGAAAAAAACCCCGACCCGACACGGCACCCCGACCCCGACCCGGCACCCCGACACGACACCCCGACCCCTAGACCCCGACCCCGACACCCTGACCCCGACTCCGACCCCGACACCCCAACCCCGAGCCTGACCCGACACCCCGACCCCGACACCGACACGGCACCCCGACCCCGACCCGGCACCCCGAGCCGACACCCCGACCCCGAGACCCCGACCCCGACCCCGACACGGCACCCCGACACCGACACGACACCCCGACCCCCGACACCTCCCGAAAAGGTGTTCTTTGGCCTTCCAGAGGCCGAGGGGGTCATATCTTTGTGAATTATTAGTTAGGTCATATATTTTTCGATTTTGTTATGAAAAACATCATATATAATTGTGTTGATCGGGTAGTTTTAAATGTGTAGTTGTTTCATCGCTGCGAGGTTTGGTGTTCGACGACCTCGCCGTGCGTTTGACGAGCTCTGCCCCTTCGTTCGTGGGTGAGCACAAATGACATGTCCTCCTCCCCCATTAATTATTTGATCTATTCCGATGAAACTTGATAGCTAGCTATATATGTGTCTTGAATCATCAGTATGCGTAACCAATATGTGTCTCCCGTTCGAAAGCGTCATAGTTATAAATATGAATGCATTTGCATATTTATAACCTTGATTCTTTCGAATTGTCCAACGCTATCCATGGACAGCCCGAGTATGTTTAGATTGGGTTCGTTTTCCCATATGCTTTGCTCCGGATCCAACGCATAAATTTCGTCAGTGCCTCCCCTGTTGTTCTCCGGGTACACATCTTCTCTGTTTATTGCAGAGACGTGTATCAGGAGAACAGCGGGGAGGTGCTGCCGAAATTTTGCGTAGGATCCGGAGCATAGCATGGGAAAATGAACCCAATCTAAACATACTCGGGTGGGATTAGGACCTATCATTACCTATTAGAGTGTAGGTTGCATGGACGTAATAAAATTGACAAAGTAGATCAACTGATGAATATATACATGGTGAATTATATATATATATATATATTTGTTGTGTGTCTAGTAGCTCTGAAAGTCAAGATGAGTGATCATGCGTGGATGTACACCGGTCACACTGGTCAGAACAAATGGAGCACTGAATGGTTCACAAAAACCAAGGGGTTTGTGCGAGCCGCATTTGCAAATGGTCAGAGGAAAACCTGGTGCCCCTGTTTACGGTGCGGCAATTGGGAAAAGAGGACAGAGGCTGAAATGGCAAACACCTGCAGAAGAGTGGTTTTACGCCCGATTATACGGTGGACATTTCATGGTGAGTCTGCCCAACGTGACCGAGCTGAGGTGGATCGTCGTCGCACCAACGAGCATGGTACTGGGATGGAAAACATGGTGCAAGACTTCGATGATGCTCGGGATTCGGACGAGGAGATGGAGGAATCTGCAAAGGCCTTCAATGAAATGTTGGAGTCTTCAAAACGTCCGCTCCATGAGCACACTGAGCTTTGTCAGTTGGATGCCATCTCACAAGTAATGGCTCTGAAGGCTCAGTTCAACTTGGGCAGAGAATGCTACGATGCAATGATGACAGTATTTGGACGCTTTCTACCCAAAGGCCATGTAATGCCTGCAAACCTGTACCGGTCGGACAAAATCTTCCGTGCACTGAAGATGCCCTATGATAAGATACATGCCTGTGAGAAAGGATGTGTCTTGCTTCGACATGCATAGACAGTTCCTGAATCCTCGCCATAAGTTCAGGAAAGACAAGAAGAACTTCATCAGAGGTAGAGTTGTCAAAAACTCTGCACCACCTGCATTGACAGGCCAACAGACACTGGATCAGTTAAACGCTCTCGAGCCAGATCCAGAGCATCCAGGGTACTTCAAGGGGTATAATTCTAAGCACGCTTGGACTCACAAAACATGCTTATGGGATCTGCCTTACTTCAAAGACCTCCTTTGCCCACACAACATCGACGTGATGCACACTGAGAAGAATATCGCCGAGGCACTTTTTGGTACATTGTTCGGCATAGATGGGAAGTCAAAGGATAATACTAAGGCTAGAGTCGATCTGGAGGCGCTATGTGATAGGCCGTTACAAAACATGAAAGAACCGAAAGGAAAGCAGAACTGGACGAAGCCAAAGGCATGATTCAATCTTGGAAGGTCAGCTATGAGGGAAATTATCTTGTGGGTGAAAATGCAGTTGATGTTCCCCGATGGGTATGCAGCGAATCTAAAGAGGGGAGCCAGTCTTGATAAATTGAAGATATTTGGTCTCAAGAGTCATGATTGGCACATATGGATTGAGCGGGTAATGCCGGTGATGTTGCGTGGCTTCATCCCTGAGGATGAATGGCTAGTACTGGCAGAACTCAGCTATTTCTTCCGTGTTCTTTGTGCGAAAGAACTATCGCCTGGCGTGCTGGAAGAAATGGAAGAGTTGGCGCCGGAGTTGATCTGCAAGTTAGAGAAGATCTTTCCACCGGGCTTCTTTAATCCAATGCAACATTTGATTTTGCATCTCCCGACCGAGGCAAGATTGGGGGGGGGGGCGTGCAAAATCGTTGGTGCTACCCAACTGAGAGGATGCAGAAGACGCTTCGACAAAAATGTAAAAATAAACATAGAATTGAAGCATCGATGGCTGAGGCATTCATCACTGAGGAGGCGGCAAACTTCGTGACAACACACTATGAAGCCAAAAATCGTCATTTGCATAATCCGAAGCCTCGGTACAATGCTGACGACCCTAAAAAGGGTGGATCCAACCTCAGCCTATTCAAAGGGAATCTCGCACCAGCCAGTGTTTCAAATCCAGTATCTTTGGATAACGAACAATGGCGGACCATTTCGTTGTATATATTCAACAACCTGATAGAAGTGCGGCCGTACATCGAGTAAGTTCTCGGTACATAGTTTCGCAACTTCTATTTCCTTTGAACTGCTCTTATTCCTGGATATTTCATACAGTCGATACGTCGCCTTATTCTCATATGGAGCGGTGATCCAAAAGGATTCTGTCGAAGAGTATGAGCTTCTCGCAAAGCAAGGAGGCGGCTATCCTGGTTTCATCTCTTGGTTCAAACAAACGGTAATTTCTATTAGACAATTTCATTTCATTCGCTAATTTGTGCGTAATGCAACAATCCTTTCATATTAAACTTGTAGGCTAATTCAGAGTCTATGGACGCCGAATTGAGACAAGTCGCTAATGGTTTTGACTATAAGGTCCGTTCATTTGACAAATACGACATCAACGGGTATCGCTTTCGTACCTATGGCAAAGAGCTATCTATCGCCGACCGAAAGTCTACAAATTGTTGTGTATCTGCTATCGGCGAAGGAGGTACCGAGTATTATGGGAGAGTTGAAGCAATTTATGAACTTCAATTCTATGGTGAAAACCCACCGAATGTCGTAGTCTTCAAATGTTATTGGTTTCAGCCGAAGGAGACTAGAAGGACTCATGAACATATAGGGCTAGTTGAAATCAACCAAAGCACCCATTTAGATGTTCATGATGTCTATATTACGGCTCAACAGGCGACCCAAGTATTCTATCTACCGTGGGCCTGCCAAACTAATCCAAATCTGAAAGGTTGGGATGTCGTTTATGAAGTGCCGCCACGTGCTAGACTATCTCCCCCAAAGGAAGAGGATTATGAACCTCACATTAACCCAGACACATATGAAGGAGAATTCTTCCAAGAGACACCTCTTTCCAAAAAGCGTTTCAAGAACCGCTATACTTCACCCCAAAACATTGAAGTAGACAGCGACAGTGAATCCGACATCACCCCAGAGGAGGAACAAGAAGAGCCGGAACAAGAAGAGGTTACTGCTGCGGATGACCTGTCATTCCTTGACCGATTACGTCAAGGTGGCCTTCTGAAGGAAATATGCCCTAGAGGCAATAATAAAGTATTATATATTTCCTTATATCATGATAAATGTTTATTATTCATGCTAGAATTGTATTAACCGGAAACATAATACATGTGTGAATACATAGACAAACAGAGTGTCACTAGTATGCCTCTACTTGACTAGCTCGTTAATCAAAGATGGTTATGTTTCCTAGCCATATACATGAGTTGTCATTTGATTAACAAGATCACTTCATTAGGAGAATGACGTGATTGACTTGACCCATTCCGTTAGCTTAGCACCCGGTCGTTTAGTATGTTGCTATTGCTTTCTTCATGACTTATACATGTTCCTCTGACTATGAGATTATGCAACTCCCATTTACCGGAGGAACACTTTGTGTGCTACCAAACGTCACAACGTAACTGGGTGATTATAAAGGTGCTCTACAGGTGTCTCCAAAGGTACTTGTTGGGTTGGCGTAATTCGAGATTAGGATTTGTCACTCCGATTGTCGGAGAGGTATCTCTGGGCCCACTTGGTAATGCACATCACTATAAGCCTTGCAAGCATTGTGACTAATGATTTAGTTGCGGGATGATGTATTACGGAACGAGTAAAGAGACTTGCCGGTAACGAGATTGAACTAGGTATCGAGATACCGACGATCGAATCTCGGGCAAGTAACATACCGATGACAAAGGGAACAACGTATGTTGTTATGCGGTCCGACCGATAAAGATCTTTGTAGAATATGTGGGAGCCAATATGGGCATCCATGTCCCGCTATTGGTTATTGACCGGAGAGGTGTCTCGGTCATGTCTACATAGTTCTCGAACCCAAAGGGTCCGCACGCTTAAAGTTACGATGACAGTTATATTATGAGTTTATGTGATTTGATGTACCGAAGGTTGTTCGGAGTCCCGGATGTGATCACGGACATGAAGAGGAGTCTCGAAATGGTCGAGACATAAAGATTGATATATTGGACGACTATATTCAGACACCGGAAGTGTTCCGGAGAAGTTTCGGATTAAACCGGAGTGCCGGAGGGTTACCGGAACCCCCCGGGGAAGTATAGGGCCTTGGTGGGCCTTGAGGGGAGAGAGAGGGCAGCAGCCAGGAGGTGGCGCGTCCCCTCCCAAGGGGAGTCCTAGTTGGACTAGGAGAGGGGGGCGCAGCCCCCTTTCCCTCTCCCTCTCCCTCTCTTTCCTCCCCCCCCCTCTTTTCCTAGTAGGACTAGGAAAGGGGAGTCCTACTCCTACTAGGAGGAGGACTCCCCCTCTCTCCTTGGCGCGCCTAGGGCAGCCGGCCTCCCCCTTGCTCATTTATATACGGGGGCAGGGGGGCACCTAAGGACACACTTGATATACGATATTTTAGCCGTGTGCGGTGCCCCCTCCACCAGATTACACCTCGATAATACCGTCGCGGAGCTTAGGCGAAGCCCTGCGTCGGTGGAACATCATCATAGTCACCACGCCGTCATGCTGACGAAACTCTCCCTCAACACTCGGCTGGATCGGAGTTCGAGGGACGTCATCGAGCTGAACGTGTGTAGAACTTGGAGGTGCCATACGTTCGGTACTTGATCGGTCGGATCGTGAAGACGTACGACTACATCAACTGCGTTGTGATAACGCTTCCGCTGTCGGTCTACAAGCGTACGTGGACAACACTCTCCCCTCTCGTTGCTATGCATCACCATGATCTTGCGTGTGCGTAGGAATTTTTTTGAAATTACTACGTTCCCCAACAGTGGTATCAGAGCCTGGTTTTATGCGTTGATGCTATGCACGAGTAGAACACAAGTGAGTTATGGGCGATATAAGTCATACTGCTTACCAGCATGTCATACTTTGGTTCAGCGGTATTGTGAGATGAAGCGGCCCGGACCGACATTACGCGTACGCTTACGCTAGACTGGTTTCACCGTTGTGAGCACTCGTTGCTTAAAGGTGACCGGCGGGTGTCTGTCTCTCTCACTTTAGTTGAACCGAGTGTGGCTATGCCCGGTCCTTGCGAAGGTTAAAACAGCACCAACTTGACAAACTATCGTTGTGGTTTTGATGCGTAGGTAAGAACGGTTCTTGCTAAGCCCGTAGCAGCCACGTAAAACATGCAACAACAAAGTAGAGGACGTCTAACTTGTTTTTGCAGGGCATGTTGTGATGTGATATGGTCAAGACATGATGTGATATAATTTGTTGTATGAGATGATCATGTTTTGTAACCGAGTTATCAGCAACTGGCAGGAGCCATATGGTTGTCGCTTTATTGTATGAGATGCAATCGCCATGTAATAGTTTTACTTTATCACTAAGCGGTAGCGATAGTCGTAAAAGCAATAAGTTGGCGAGACGACAACGATACTACGATGGAGATCAAGGTGTCGAGCCAGTGACGATGGTGATCATGACGGTGCTTCGGAGATGGAGATCACGAGCACGGTGCTTCGGAGATGGAGGTCACAAGCACAAGATGATGATGGCCATATCATATCACTTATATTGATTGCATGTGATGTTAATCCTTTATGCATCTTATCTTGCTTTGATTGACGGTAGCATTATAAGATGATCTCTCACTAAAATTTCAAGACAAAAGTGTTCTCCCTGAGTATGCACCGTTGCGAAAGTTCTTCGTGCTGAGACACCACGTGTTAATCGGGTGTGTTAGGCTCTACGTTCAAATACAACGGGTGCAAAATAGTTGCACACGCGGAATACTCAGGTTAAACTTGACGAGCCTAGCATATGTACAGATATGGCCTCGGAACACAGAGACCGAAAGGTCGAGCATGAATCATATAGTAGATATGATTAACATAGTGATGTTCACCATTGAAACTACTCCAGCTCACGTGATGATCGGACATGGTTTAGTTGATATGGATCACGTGATCACTTAGAGGATTAGAGGGATGTCTATCTAAGTGGGAGTTCTTAAGTAATATGATTAATTGAACTTGAATTTATCATGAACTTAGTCCTGATAGTATTTTGCAAATTATGTTGGATCAATAGCTCGCGTTGTTGCTTCCCTGTGTTTATTTTTGATATGTTCCTAGAGAAAAATTATGTTGAAAGATGTTAGTAGCAAAGATGCGGATTGGATCCGTGATCTGAGGATTATACTCATTGCTGCACAGAAAAATTATGTCCTTGATGCACCGCTAGGTGACAGACCTATTGTAGGAGCAGATGCAGACGTTATGAACGTTTGGCTAGCTCAATATGATGACTACTTGATAGTTTGCACCATGCTTAACGGCTTAGAATCGGGACTTCAAAGACGTTTTGAACGTCATGGACCATATGAGATGTTCCAGGAGTTGAAGTTAATATTTCAAGCAAATACCCGAGTTGAGAGATATGAAGTCTCCAACAAGTTCTATAGCTAAAAGATGGAGGAGAATCTCTCAACTAGTGAGCATGTGCTCAGATTGTCTGGGTACTACAATCGCTTGAATCAAGTGGGAGTTAATCTTCCAGATAAAATAGTGATTGACAGAATTCTCTAGTCACCATCACCAAGTTAGTAGAACTTCATGATGAACTACAGTATGCAAGGGATGACGAAAGTAATTCCCGAGCTCTTCGTGATGCTGAAATCGACGAAGGTAGAAATCAAGAAAAACATCAAGTGTTGATGGTTGACGAGACCACTAGTTTCAAGAAAAGGGCAAAGGGAAGAAGGGGAACTTCAAGAAGAACGGCAAGCAAGTTGCTGCTCAAGTGAAGAAGCCTAAGTCTGGTCCTAAGCCTGAGACTAAGTGCTTCTACTGCAAAGGGACTGGTCACTGGAAGCGGAACTACCCCAACTATTTGGTGGATAAGAAGGATGGCAAAGTGAACAAAGGTATATTGGATATACATGTTATTGATGTGTACTTTACTAGTGTTTATAGCAACCCCTCGGTATTTGATACTGGTTTAGTTGCTAAGAGTAGTAACTCGAAACGGGAGTTGCAGAATAAACAGAGACTAGTAAAAAGGCGAGGTGACGATGTGTGTTGGAAGTAGTTCCAAGATTGATATGATCATCATCGCACACTCCCTGTACTTTCGGGATTAGTGTTGAAACTAAATAAGTGTTATTTGGTGTTTGCGTTGAGCATGAATATGATTTGATCATGTTTATTGCAATACGGTTATTCATTTAAGTTAGAGAACAATTGTTGTTCTGTTTACATGAATAAAAACCTTCTATGGTCATACACACTAACGAAAATGGTTTGTTGGATCTCGATCGTAGTGATACACATAATCATAATATTGAAGCCAAAAGATGCAAAGTTAATAATGATAGTGCAACTTATTTGTGGCACTGCCGTTTAGGTCATATTGGTGTAAAGCGCATGAAGAAACTCCATACTGATGGGATTTTGGAATCACTTGATGCTTGCGAACCGTGCCTCATGGGCAAGATGACTAAAATGCCGTTCTCCAGATCTATGGAGAGAGCAACAGATTTGTTGGAAATCATACATACAGATGTATGTGGTCCGATGAATATTGAGGCTTGTAGCAGGTATCATTATTTTTTGACCTTCACAGATGATTTGAGCATATATGGGTATATCTGCTTAATGAAACAGAAGTCTGAAACATTTGAAAAGTTCATATAATTTCAGAGTGAAGCGGAAAATCATCGTAACAAGAAAATAAAGTTTCTACGATCTGATCATGGAGAAGAGTATTTGAGTTACGAGTTTGGTCTTTAATTAAAACAATGTGGAATAGTTTCACAAATTCACGCCACCTGGAACACCACAGTGTAACGGTGTGTCCGAACATCATAACCGTACTTTATTAGATATGATGCAATATATGACGTCTCTTACCGATCTACCACTATCGTTTTGGGGTTATGCGTTAGAGACAGCTGCATTCACGTTAAATAGGGCACCGTCAGAATCCGTTGTGGCGACACAATATGAACTATGGTTTAGCAAGAAACCTAAGCTGTCGTTTCTTAAAGTTTGGGGTTGCGATGCTTATGTGAAAAAGTTTCAGCATGATAAGCTCAAACCCAAATCGGAGAAGTGCGTCTTCATAGAATACCCAAAAGAGACTATTGGGTACACCTTCTATCACAGATCCGAAGGCAAGACATTTGTTGCTTAGTATGGATCCTTTGTAGAGAAGGAGTTTCTCTCGAAAGAAGTGAGTGGGAGGAAAGTAGAACTTGATGAGGTAACTGTACCTGCTCCCTTATTGGAAAGTAGTTCATCACAGAAATCTGTTCCTGTGACTCCTACACCAATTAGTGAGGAAGTTAATGATGATGATCATGTAAACTTCAGATCAAGTTACTACCAAACCTCGTAGGTAAACCAGAGTAAGATTCGCACCAGAGTGGTACGGAAATCCTGTTCTGGAGGTCATGTTATTTGACCATGACGAACCTACGAACTATGAGGAAGCGATGATGAGCCCAGATTCCGCAAAATGGCTTGAGGCCATGAAATCTGAGATGAGATCCATGTATAAGAACAAAGTATGGACTTTGATTGACTTGCCCAATGATCGGCGAGTCATTAAGTTTAAATGGATCTTCAAGAGGAAGACGGACGCTGATAGTAGTGTCACTATCTACAAAGCTAGAATTGTCGCAAAAAGGTTTTCGACAAGTTCAAGATGTTGACTACGATGAGAGTTTCTCACTCGTATCTATGCTTAAGTCGGTCTGAATCATGTTAGCAATTGCCGCATTTTATGAAATATGGCAAATGGATAAACAAAACTGCATTCCTTAATGGATTTATTAAAGAAGAGTTGTATATGATGCAACCAGGAGGTTTTGTCAATCCTAAAAGTGCTAACAAAAATATGCAAGCTCCAGCGATCCATCTATGGACTGGTGCAAACATCTCAGAGTTGGAATATACGCTTTGATAAGTTGATCAAAGGATATAGTTTTATACAGACTTGCGGTGAAGCCTGTATTTACAAGAAAGTGAGTGGGAGCACTACAACATTTCTGATAATTATATGTGAATGACATATTGTTGATCGGAAATAATGTAGAATTATTCTGCAAAGCATAAAGGAGTGTTTGAAAGGAGTTTTTCAAAAATAGACCTCGGTGAAGTTGCTTACATATTGAGCATCAAGATCTATAGAGATAGATGAAGACGCTTGATAAGTTTTTCAATGAGTACATACCTTAACAAGATTTTGAAGTAGTTCAAAATGGAACAGTCAAAGAAAGAGTTCTTGCCTATGTTACAAGGTGTGAAATTGAGTAAAGACTCAAAGCCCGACCACGGCAAAAGATAGAAAGAGAATGAAAGTCATTCCCTATGCCTTGGCCATAGGTTCTATAAAGTATGCCATGCTGTGTACCAGATCTATTGTATACCCTACACTGATTTTGGCAAGGGAGTACAATAGTGATCTAGGAGTAGATCACTGGACAGCGGTCAAAATTATCCTTAGTGGAATAAGGATATGTTTCTCGATTATGGAAGTGACAAAAGGTTCGTCGTAAAGGGTTACGTCGATGCAAGTTTTGACACTAAATCTAGATGACTCTAAGTCTCGGTCTAGATACATATTGAAAGTGGGAGCAATTAGCTAGAGTAGCTCCGTGCAGAGCATTGTAGACATAGAAATTTGCAAAATACTTACGGATCTGAATGTGACAGACCCGTTGACTAAAATTATCTCACAATCAAAACATGATCACACCTTAGTACTCTTTGGGTGTTAATCACATAGCGATGTGAACTAGATTATTGACTCTAGTAAACCCTTTGAGTGTTGGTCACATAGAGATGTGAACTATGGGTGTTAATCACATGGTGATGTGAAATATTGATGTTAAATCACATGGCGATGTGAACTAGATTATTAACTCTAGTGCAAGTGGGAGACTGAAGGAAATATGCCCTAGAGGCAATAATAAAGTATTATATATTTCCTTATATCATGATAAATGTTTATTATTCATGCTAGAATTGTATTAACCGGAAACATAATACATGTGTGAATACATAGACAAACAGAGTGTCACTAGTATGCCTCTACTTGACTAGCTCGTTAATCAAAGATGGTTATGTTTCCTAGCCATAGACATGAGTTGTCATTTGATTAACAAGATCACCTCATTAGGAGAATGACGTGATTGACTTGACCCATTCCGTTAGCTTAGCACTCGATCGTTTAGTATCTTGCTATTGCTTTCTTCATGACTTATACATGTTCCTCTAACTATGAGATTATGCAACTCCCGTTTACCGGAGGAACACTTTGTGTGCTACCAAACGTCACAACGTAACTGGGTGATTATAAAGGTGCTCTACAGGTGTCTCCAAAGGTACTTGTTGGGTTGGCGTATTTGGAGATTAGGATTTGTCACTCCGATTGTCGGAGAGGTATCTCTGGGCCCACTCGGTAATGCACATCACTATAAGCCTTGCAAGCATTTTGACTAATGAGTTAGTTGCGGGATGATGTATTACGGAATGAGTAAAGAGACTTTCCGGTAACGAGATTGAACTAGGTATCGAGATACCGACGATCGAATCTCGGGCAAGTAACATACTGATGACAAAGGGAACAACGTATGTTGTTATGCGGTCCGACCGATAAAGATCTTCGTAGAATATGTGGGAGCCAATATGGGCATCCAGGTCCCGCTATTGGTTATTGACCGGAGAGGTGTCCCGGTCATGTCTACATAGTTCTCGAACCCAAAGGGTCCGCACGGTTAAAGTTACGATGACAGTTATATTATGAGTTTATGTGATTTGATGTACCGAAGGTTGTTCGGAGTCCCGGATGTGATCACGGACATGACGAGGAGTTTCGAAATGGTCGAGACATAAAGATTGATATATTGGACGACTATATTCGGACACTGGAAGTGTTCCAGAGAAGTTTCGGATTAAACCGGAGTGCCGGAGGGTTACCGGAACCCCCCGGGGAAGTATTGGGCCTTGGTGGTCCTTGAGGGGAGAGAGAGGGCAGCAGCCAGGAGGTGGCGCGCCCCCTCCCAAGGGTAGTCCTAGTTGGACTAGGAGAGGGGGGCGCATCCCCCTTTCCCTCTCCCTCTCCCTCTCTTTCCTTCCCCCTCTTTTCCTAGTAGGACTAGGAAAGGGGAGTCCTACTCCTACTAGGAGGAGGACTCCCCCTCTTTCCTTGGCGCGCCTAGGGCAGCCGGCCTCCCCCTTGCTCATTTATATACGGGGGTAGGGGGCACCTAAGGACACACTTGATATACAATATTTTAGCCGTGTGCGGTGCCCCCTGCACCAGATTACACCTCGATAATACCGTCGCGGAGCTTAGGCGAAGCCCTGCGTCGGTGGAACATCATCATCGTCACCACGCCGTCGTGCTGATGAAATTCTCCCTCAACACTCGGCTGGATCGGAGTTCGAGGGACGTCATCGAGCTGAACGTGTGTAGAACTTGGAGGTGCCGTACGTTCGGTACTTGATCGGTCGGATCATGAAGACGTACGACTACATCAACCGCGTTGTGATAACGCTTCCGCTGTCGGTCTACGAGGGTACGTGGACAACACTCTCCCCTCTCGTTGCTATGCATCACCATGATCTTGCGTGTGTGTAGGAATTTTTTTGAAATTACTACGTTCCCCAACACCTTCCACATGTTGATGCCACTGAACCCTATGAGCCCGTCATTGATTATAGTGATGATGATGATTATGCATTTATTGATGATACTGATCGAGATTATTAGTAGTGTCAGGTATTAAATTTTTTTATGTTGTACTTGATGATGATACACTTAAGTGATACGCATATTATTATTCATGTCGGTCTTTTTTTTATGTTGTACTAATTTCGTTTACTGTTTGTCATGGCAGGTGTTGAAAGATGGTGGGCGCTGGTCGGGAGCGCGCCAAGGCCCCTTCTTTGTCGGCGCGTGGTCTGAGGTCTTCCATTCCAGACGCACCTCTCCGCCGAGCGTTGCTGGATAGTATAGCGACACCGCCGGGCCCTTCTTCGTCGACCGCGGTGCCCAGCAGGGGACGAGACAGGAAGAGAGGAGGTGGGGCACGTGGTCGCGGGAGAGGAGGTAGGGTGACTGCTACGGCGCCTTCCTCGCCGCCACCCCCAGCTGTTTCACCCGAGCACGTGACAGCTAGGGTGGACTCGTCCGAGGAGGAGGCTACACGGACTCCGGTCCAGGAGCCTCCGGTCCACGGGTCTTGGGCCCACGAGCATCGGGTCGACTGGCCTTCGGCCCACGAGACCCCGGAGGAGCACACGTCCGGATGGGGTACCTGGCCGGATCAGCCCGAGGAGCCAAGTGGCCATGCTGATGATGGCGGGGAGCCGACTGATATTGAGGAGGAGGGGGGCACCGTCTACCAGCGTGGTGCTACACGGCTCCCGTCCGTGCCGGCGACCCGCGAGCAGAGGTGGTTGATTTTCCCTGATGGGGAGAGGTATGTAAGTGCATTTAATATTTTTGTACCTTCTGCATTCACGTTTCTTCAAATAACTAATGTGTTGGCCTTGTCATGCTGCAGGGGTTGGGACCACCATCATAGTGTCCGCCGGCCCAACTCCGTCCTTGGAGTTCTTTGCCGGCAAAACTTCCCGGGGTTTGTCACGTTGCCTGGTGAGGGTCGGCTTCCAGAGCTTGGATTGAGCTGGTAGCACTACTTGGCTGCCCCGGCCCCGCCGGATGAGATTATCGACGGTGTCTTGTGCGACACGAGGGCAGACATGGTGATCAGAAAGTTCTGGGTAATTTCTCCTTTACACATTTAAAAATCTTCAACTAGCTAGTTATTAATTGTACTAATCAATATTGTCTCATTTGATTGCAGACATTCTACAGGTGTGAGGAGGGATACGAGGAGGACGCGGCACATGTTATCGAGAACGTCTGCAAGCGCCTACTACAGAACTTACGGCACGAGGCTCGGGTGCAGGCTGTTCGAGACTACTACGCCTTGCGTGGTATCAAGAAGACCAAGCCGGCGTGCCGCAATAAGTTCCTGAGTAAGGAGCAGTACATGAAGGTAATTCTTAAGGCCTTCTACTTAAGTTCCTTCATTTAGTAATTCTTAGCCGTAGCGCTCAAGTTTCTATTTGCTAACTTAGGCGCCTCCGAGATGGTGTGCGGATCGGATGGATTGTTGGGAGGTGTTGGTCAACGAGTGGTGCTCAAAAGAATGGCTAGCCCTCCACAACAAGGCCAAGGACAAACGTGCCCAAATGGAAGGTGTGCCACACCATCAAGGCAGCTCCAACTTATATCAGTTCGGGCGGAACTGGGTATGTGGTTTGCTAATGATTCATGCAATTCATTCATCATGCTAGCTTGAGCCCTTTAATTACTAATTTACATTGTTTCTCTCTTTCAGGCACGCCACAATAAGGTGGATAAGGTGCCAGAGGTGTACGACCTGTATGCCATGGCCCACACTGCCTCTTTCAAGAAAGTCAAGGCTTTCTCTCAGTCTGACCTCGATGATGCAAACAACTTCACCAACATCTCCTCCCACAACAAGCGCGTGAGATATAGAGATGAGGGGAAGGCGAGGAAAGGGGAGGACTTTAACCCGAGCCAGGGTCCCATTGATCCAGAGCTGGTGATGATATCTGGTGGCGGGAGGTCCCATGGCTCCATAGCCATTGGAGATGGACTTATCCATTGTCCTAGCACTCTCCCGGAGATCAAGGCGCGCCAGTCGAGCTCCGCTCCTGAGATAAGGCCTCGTGAACGGCCAGTGCAACTCGCCATCAAGGTTAGTGATACATACTCAGCTATCTTTCTCCATTACATTGTGTGCGCTTCCATCAATGATTACAAATGGTCATGTGAGTGGTGTTGCAGGCTGCTATACAGAGTGAGAGAGATAGAACGGAGAAACTTCTGGCGGAGGTGGCGGAGAGGCAGCGGGAGTTGGAGGAGAGGACGACAAAGATGATGGAGGAGGAGAGGGCACGGAATGACATGCAGGCAAGGGCCATGTACGAGCTCCTTGTGGTAAGTTTCTTCTGCAGATTAGCCAAAACATTCATGTAGTGTTTGTCTCATTACTAACTAGTATGACTGAGTCGTCAAAACCAAATGTGCAGTCTGTGTGCGAGAAGACCGGTCAGACCGCTCCGCCGATGCCAGTGATTGCTCCTGGGACCACGGTGAGTTTAATTTGAATGGACATTACTTGCTAGTCTTAACATTTGAGTGCCATATGCTAACAAGACATTGGAAATGATCTTTGGTGCAGCATAACTCCAGACAAGCATCGCACGATCCTTCTCCAGCTACCGACACGAGCCAGCCCGCTCCTACACCTCCTGAATCATGGTAAGTTTATCTAGTGTTTTGCTTAACACATGAATAAAGACCTAGACTTAGCTTTATTTCCTCCAATGCTTACCATAATGACCTAGACTTAGCTTCTTCTCCTCCAAAATGACTTAATAAGCTTACTGACCTCCAAAACCATCCATTTTACCTAAGTTAGCTCTAAAACGATCTGTACTTAGCTTACTTATGTCAAAAATTGCATAATTAGCTTAGTTAGCTCATAAATGATCCATTTTACCTAAGTTAGCTCTAAAATGACCCATTTTACCTTGGTTAGCTTATAAATGATCCAGTTCATCCAAGTTAGCTCAAAAATGACCCATTTTACCTAGATTAGCTCCTAAATGATCCATTTTACCTACGTTAGCTTTAAAATGACCCATTTCACCTAGGTTAACTCCAAAATGACCCATCTTACCTAGGTTATCTCATAAACGATCCATTTCAACTAATTTAGCTCATAAACGATCCATTTCACCAAGTTAGCTAAAAAACGATCCATTTCACCTAAATTAGCTCTTAAATGATCCATTTCACCTAAGTTAGCTCAAAAAGATCCATTTCAACTAAATTAGCTCATAAATGATCCATTTCACCTAAGTTAGCTCAAAAACGATCCATTTCAACTATGTTAGCTCATAAATGATCCATTTCACCTTAGCTAGCTCATAAACGACCCATTTCAACTTAGTTAGCTCATATATGATCCATTTCACGTAAGTTAGCTCATAAATGACATACTCTTCTTGTTCTAGTCTTCTTCTTGTTCTACTCTTCTTGTTCTAGTCTTCTTCTTGTTCTACTCTTCTTGTTCTAGTCTTCTTATTCTAGTCACCTATTTCTAACTTTCTTATTTTGCCATTTTGCAGATTTCATTCACTTCATGGAAGCTACTCTTCTTGTTCTAGTCTTCTTGTTTATGTATGAATTGATGAATGGAACTTGCTTATGTAATATGTACGGATGGAAGTTGCTTATGTATGAATGGATTGAACTTGCTTATGTATGAATGTATGGAACTTATGTGCTGGATATATGTGATATGAATGCATGTGAAATATATCTATATATGTCATATATATTTGCTGTGAAAATTGTTGGATTTAATAAAAAATAGAAAAAAGAGCCAATATGCAGGCTCTTTCCCGTCTGCCACCGACGGCAACGGGCTCTTTGCCGTCTGCCGCGGACGGCAAAGAAGCCACGTGGCAGCCAACTGTGCTTCCTGGGAGCTGACCCATTTGGTCAGTTTGCCTACAGTGGCAGACGGCAAAGAGTAAACAATTTTGTCGTCAGCGGCGGACGGCAAAGGCCTGCCATGTAGTGACGTGTAGATGACATCATAAGGCGGACGGCAAAGACACTAGAAAGTTTGCCGTCTGCCGCGGACGACAAAGGCCTGCCGTTAGCCACTTAACGGACTGACAGCGCAATTATTGCCGTCCGCTCTCTTTGCCGTCCGCGGCAGACGGCAAAGGGCCTTTGCCGTCAGCCGCCCGGAAGCAGACGGCAAAGTAGCTGTTTACCGTAGCCTACTTTGCCGGAGCCTTTTGCCGTCCGCGGCTGACGGCAAAGGTCTTTGCCGTCCGCCGTTCATGCCTTTGCCGTCCGCCGTGGCAGACGGCAAAATAGCTGATTCCTGTAGTGATAAGGATTAGCTAGCAGTTGTTCTATCATACCCGAAGGAATTTCATATTCAATATTTTCAGTAGGTGCAGTAGGTTGAGGGGTAGCTAATTGTGGTTCCGGTCGAGGTGAAGATACCCCGAACAAACCCCTCAAAGGATTGTTTTCCATAGTAACAAGTGACAATAAATTTCAGCACACTATATAAATGTTTCCTTACCAAATTCCACTTACCAAAGGCGCTTCACACCCTGGCAACAGCGCCAGAAAATAGCCTTGATGACTCACAAGTATATGGGATCAATTGTAGCTCTTTTCGATAAGTAAGAGTGTCGAAGCCAACGAGGAGCAGAAGGAAATGACAAGTGGTTTTCAGCAAGGTAATGTCAGCAAGTGCTGAAATTGTAAGTAGCGGAGTAGTTTGATAGCAAGATAATTTGTAACGAGCAAGTAACGATAGTAGTAACAAAAGTGCAGCAAGGTAGCCCAATCCTTTTGAGGCAAAGGACATGCCAAAACGGTCTCTTATGATAAGCAAAGCGTTCTTGAGGGTACACGGGAATTTCATCTAGTCACACTGGTACGCGTCGGTCCTAAACAAACGGTTTTTAACCCCTTTCCGCGATGGCATTCGGAACCGTCGCCAAGTGAGTGTGGGTGATAGGGGGTCCTTCCCACACGACCCAGAAACCGTTGGGGATATGCCCTCCTAGCACACATGCTCGGCAAAATGAGGTCATGTGCGACCGACGAGCACTCAAATACATAAATACGTACAGTAGTGCTAAAAAAAGTACAATTATGCAGGCGAAATCGTTTCCGGTCGTAAGTACATCCCACACATTCAGTCACCACTAAACATTTCCGTTCGTATATACATCCCACACAGTCACTACAAGGAAAACATTTGCGCAAGGTGGCGTAACGCAAACAGTTTTGAAGAGAATGTCGTGTGTGATTGTTCATTGATCCAACAGGGTTTATTCCTAGAAACTGTGTGCGTTGCCTGAGGTCATCGCCCATGGTGTTTTCTCATTAACCGTTTGCAATAGGAAAACCCAATTAGCGGGCTAATTGCCCTATTATTAATAATCCATTTACTAAGCTAATTGACATTCATATTAAGCACATAATATATTCCATTTCCATATTAAGGAAGCAGGATTTCATAATTGAAATACATCGGAGTACAACATGATATAGCTTCAGCACTCAGCTACCCCATTACACAACTGCACCAGCAGCAAGTTTCACATGCGACATCTAGAACCATTCGAAATTAGCATCAAAGACGGTACATAGAGAGATGCATCTCATCTGGAAAACTGCTGAAGCGGAAGGCGAATATTGAGCCTTCATTCATGTTGAAGGTCTTTGCAACTTTAGGCCAGTGCCTGTGGACGATTGACCGTCCATCCTTCGACCTCTTCAGGAACACTTCAATATTGAACCGTGGGTGTTGTATGAAAACTTTCCTTGCCTCCTGACCAGAGAGGTGGTTTGAGAGGTAATCATTTGTGAACCCTGAAAGCAAGGATGTGCAGATTCATCAGATTGATTCAAGCCACATGGAAAACCCATTTATCCAAACTAAGCATGATTAAGAACTAGGAAATATAGCACTTGTATATGTTTCTCATGTATTAAGTGCAGCGAAATTCGATTTATTCCTCACATGGTATACAATAACAGAATGCAGCCACAACAATTGAACATCGCATTGCAGAATTGAACCAAGCAGTTAACTAAACACCACAACAAATGAACCAAACGTTAACCGAGTGTAACGCCCACGATGTGGCTATATCTCCCACGTGTCGAGGCACGACTTAGAGGCATAACCGCATTGTGGTATTGTCGCAAGAAGGGTCATCTTCACACAATCCCATGTAATGAACAAGAATGGGATAAAGAGTTGGCTTACAATCGCCACTTCACACAATACATAAATAAATCATACATCAATCAGAGTACACACATAGGTCCGACTACAGAACCAAAATAAAAGAAGACAACCCCAAATGCTAGATCCCCGATAGTCCCAACCGGGCTCCACTACTGATCAACAGGAAACGAAACATAGTAACGACCAAGGTCCTCGTCGAACTCCCACTTGAGCTCGGTTGCATCACCTGCACTGGTATCATCGGCACCTGCAACTGTTTTGGAAGTGTCTGTGCGTCACGAGGACTCAGCAATCTCACACCCGCGAGATCAAGACTATTTAAGCTTATTGGTAGGAGAAGGTAGTGAGGTGGAGCTGCAGCAAGCACTAAGCATATATGGTGGCTAACATACGCAAATAAGAGCGAGAAGAGGAGCAATGGAACTGTCATCAACTAGTAATGATCGAGAAGTGATCCTGAACTCCTACTTACGTCAAACATAACCCAAAAGCCGTGTTCACTTCCCGGACTCCGCCGAAAAGAGACCATCACGGGTACACACACGGTTGATGTATTTTAATTAAGTCAAGTGTCAAGTTCTCTACAACCGGATATTAACAAATTCCCATCTGCCACATAACCGCGGGCACGGCTTTCGAAAGATAATACCCTGCAGGGGTGTCCGAACTTAGCCCATTATAAGCTCTCACGGTCAACGAAGATATTCCTTCTCCCGGGAAGACCCGATCAGTCTCGGAATCCCGGTTTACAAGACATTTCAACAATGGTAAAACAAGACCAGCAAAGCCGCCCGATGTGCCGACAAATCCCGATAGGAGCTGCACATATCTCGTTCTCAGGGCACACCGGATAAGCTAAGCGTACAGGTACCGACGTAACCCAAGTTGCCAAGGGATGGTCCCGCACGGTGCTCTAGTTTGGACCAACACTCAGAGGAGCACTGGCCCGGGGGGTTAAAATAAAGATGACCCTTGAGTCTGCAGAACCCAAGGGAAAAAGGCTTAGCTGGCAAATGTTAAAACCAAGGTTGGGCCTTGCTGGAGGAGTTTTATTCAAGGCGAACTGTCAAGGGGGTTCCATAAATCACCCAACCGCGTAAGGAACGCAAAATCAAGGAACATAACACCGGTATGATGGAAACTAGGGCGGCAAGAGTGGAACAAAACACCAGGCATAAGGCCGAGCCTTCCACCCTTTACCAAGTATATAGATGCATTAATCAAGATAAGAGATATTGTGATATCCCAACATATCCATGTTCCAACAAGGAACAAACTTCATCTTCACCTGCAACTAACAACGCTATAAGAGGGGTTGAGCAAAAGCAGTAACATAGCCAAACAACGGTTTGCTGGGAAAGGTGGGTTAGAGGCTTGACATGGCAATATGGGAGGCATGATATAGCAAGTGGTAGGTAGCGCGGCATAGCAATAGAGCGAACAACTAGCAAGCAAAGATAGAAGTGATTTCGAGGGTATGGTCATCTTGCCTGAGATCCCGCTAGGAAGAAGAACGAGTCCACGAAGAAGACAAACGGACGTAGTCGAACGAATCCTCACAACTCCGAAACGAAACCGAAGCTAACGAGAGAAGCAACCCGGAAAGAAACAAACAACATAGTAAACAACCACCACATACTCATGGCATGATGCAAAAACAAGTATGATGCATGTCCGGTTTAATGAGGCATGGCATGGCAAAATGCAACAAACAACACTACAAATTAAGTGGAGCTCAATATGCAACGAGTTGCATATTGACGAAACACCACATGACTCATTAAGTTCTCTCTCGCTTATGTACCCAACAATATTAAATGTTGATTAACATGGCAAGAGGTGAAGCATAAGTAAACTAACTATTTAGGCAAGTTTAATTAAGGCCGGAACAACAAATAACAATTCCGGAAAATCCTCATATGCATATTATGAATTTGGTACTGTTCTGCCAAAAACCATATTTTAATGTTGTTAAACAGCAAAATAAAGTGCACCAAGTTAATCTATGCATTTTCTACCCCATTTACATATAAAGTTTATTTAAAACCGAGCTACGGTTATTTAGTTATGAAATAAAGCATTTTAGCAAAATAAATGCAAGCAGCATTTTAAACATTTTAAACAAGCATGAGAGTGGCATATTATGAAACTAGATGAAATTCTACGCATTTTCCATATTTGAAGTTTTAACATATGGTGCATGTTTATTTAGTTATTAAATGCATGAACAGCAAGGGTTTTCTGCAAATCTGTAAATCCTGGGATAATGACTAAATTCGCAGAGACTGGAAAAAAAACATCCACGGGCCGAAACAGAACTGAACTGGGCTGGGGAAGCTGCTCACATCGGGCCAAAACTGGCTGAAGGGGAAGCAAAGCGGTGGGCCGGCGGATCTGGGCCGGCAAGGAAGCAGGGCGGCTCGCTTGGCGCTGGGCCTCTCGGTCTGGCGAAGGGGACACGACCCAGCGTGCGAAGCAGAGGGACGAGCGGTCGAGGCAGAGGCGCGGGTCAACGCAGGGATGAGGCGAGCAAGCTGCTGCTGCTCGTTTCTGAAGAAAAGAAACAGCAGCAGGTTCAAACACTGGTGACTGGGCGTGATGGACTTCGGCGACGTGGGCGTAAGGAACAGAGGGAGTGCGGCGAGATGGGGCCTACAGGCGGCGGACGGCGGCGAGGATCCACCGGATCTGACGAGGGGAGCCGGTTCCTGATGGTGGGAGTCGAACAGGATGACGGCGACTCGGTTCCTGTGAAGAAATACAAAGAGAGAACGAATTCAGAGAGGAGAGACAGGGAGAGGAAACGGGAAAGAAAAGGAGGAGCCAGGGCGACCTAGTAGCTCCCATGCGACAGCGGCGCCGTCCTCCAGTGACCACGCAGCAGCGGTCGTCGGAACCAGGAGGTGGGCGAGCTCGGAGGCCTTCGCGCGCCATGGTTCCTGCAGGTCGAGAGAGAGGGGCGCGTGAAGGAAGGAGGAAGTGGAGCAGGGGAAGAAGAAGGAAGACAGGGGCGTGGCGCTGGTGACCTGCCTGGTCCTAGTCGGTGCTGCTTCCGATCCATCCTGGATCGAGGCACGGGAGGAGGTAACGAGGCGCGGAGGTGGTGCTTCGGCACGGGAGTCCAAGGCGGCGGGGTCGAGGTGCTCGGGAACGAGGGCACCATGGGAGGAGCACGAGAGGAGCTCAGGTGCTGCTGCTCATCGCCGGCGGGGAGGCACGGCTGGCTGCGCGAGATGGAGGTGCACGGGAGGAGGTGAGGTGCGGCCAGCGGGCTGCGGCATGGAGCGAGGGCGTCGGGGAGGCAGGAGGCCTCGGGTGGAGTGGATCGAAGATAGGGGCTCGGGCTCGGGCACTGGTTGGATGGGGAATCGGCAGTGGATCGATGGATTCGATCGATGGGGAAAACGAGGAAGGTGGCGGCGGCATGGAGATTGATGGATGGGACAGCTCCCCTAGGTTTTAGGGTTAGGCTAGATTAGGTATGGGGTTGGGTTATATATAGCAAAATGAGTCTAGGTTTGGACCCTCTGATTTGCATCGGACGGTTGAGAAAATTAAGCTAGGAGAGTCCAACAAAGAAAACGGTGATGTTTTATAGATGTTTGGTGATGATCCGGACCCAATGGTGATGATATAGCGGGTCGGGTTTGGGGAAGTTTCGGACACGCGCGAGGGGTCTGAGAGAGGTTGACAAGGACAAAGAGGGAATCTAAAACACGGTTGGTCTCGGAACGGTCAAAGAAGGCAAGGGGAACGCGGCAACTACGATGGGATGCAAGTTTGAAAGCAATGACGGCAACGAGTACCGATGCAATGCGGATGATGCCATGATGAAATGCAACAAACAAAAATAAAAAACACGGCGACAACAAGGTAGCTGGAAGACTTCTGGAGCGTCGGTCTCGGGGTGTTATAACACTCCACCACTACAAGAGGATCTCGACCCGAGATCTAGGATTGCACCGGAGAAAAGTGGAAGAGGAAGAGAAGAGGTAAAGCTAAGTTGCTTCTTTGACAAACGAGTGAAACCACAAACCTTGAGATATTGAACGAACGAAAAGAGAGAATACAAGGGAGATGAACGAGATTGAAAACACTCCGTTATCAAAGAGGAACAAGGAACATTACGAGAACCAAGAGGTTAAGTGACAAGATAGATATTTAAACCACTCCGGTTAAAAAAGATAGGGAAGGAATAAGAATGATATAATTTGGACAGCACTCCGACTGTAAATGGAAGGAATTGAACATGATCTTGACAAGATGAGAGGATACTCGATGAAATTAACAACACACTGCCTCCGGAACTAATGAAAGAATGGCACAAGGGGTAAGAAAGATTTTAGACAGCCCTCCGGTTGAGGAAGGAGACAAAACTCGATAAGATGAGAGAATTCGAATGAAAACACGACACTCCGGCTAAACGGATAAGAAAGGAAAAATTACATGATCTTGATAAAACGAGACAATGGGTCAAAGAGAGGAACATCACAATGCCTCCGGGACGAACGAATAGAAGATAGATCGTCGGAATAAGAGAATGGAGATGGAAATGATAACTTCTGCCACAAATGAGCTTGGAAAGCACCCTTCGAAGAAGGTTAGAACGGAGTTGTTGGAAAAACCAACAACGAAACGAATAAGCCTGTAGTGGGCTTATGGAAAACTTCTCAAGATAGAGGCGAAATTCTGCCACTATGGAAACAGTTGATTGGATTGAGATCAACAAGGAGAAGAAAACTTCTTCACCAAGATGAGAAGGAGAAAATTTGATCATTGATAAACACCACAAATAGCTACATTCCTTAGGGAAGGCTATAGGTGAAATCTATACCAAGATAACATCAACAAAGAAATTGTTGGGTTGAAAAGATACCATGAACAAAGAAAATATGATGGGTTTTAAATATCTCATTCTTGATAAATTGTGAATCATGAAACATGAAAAGAAATTGTCAAGAATGACATATCACCATCTCCAAATGAGGTAGAAAGAATGGCACTTCGGAATGCAAGATGAAGAATGCTTGAACTCCTCAAAACAACACATGTGTTGAGCACCATGTTTATTTTGAGGTATGGCTTGACAGATCATAGCTTCGAGAGAAATCTTGAAGAGCAATTGAAGAATGAAAGGGATCCTTGATGAACCACCATGTAGAGCCTTCGTGAGAACTCCCGTAATAAAAGAATGATAGAAAGGAAGAGAAGTTGAAAGAACAAGGTGATCCTTGCAATGATTTAGATGGAGCTTCGCGACGAGATAAAGCGGAAAACTTGGAACTCCGGAAAAGAAAGATGAAGCAACTCGAACCGAGAATGTGATATGATGAACAACTCCGGAAAGAAGAAATTAATCACTTGGATGAAACAAGAATAAGAATTATGTTATGCATATCCTTCACCAATTTAAATTGATGACAAGCAACGGATTTTGGCATACTACTTATTCTCATTGAAAAAAGGATTGAAGAGAGATATTGCTCAACTTGGGAAGGTCTTCAACGAACCGTCGGTAGGATTGGAAAGAATGAATGAATTGATATGATAACCAAGGAAGAGAACTCTTGAACGAACCACCGTAAGAATTGAAAATGACAGTAGCAAAGGCACAATTCACCGGGAAGAATTGGAAAACGAAAAGATACTTGAGGGGATTTAGATACAAGTGAACAAATAGATGACGAGCTGATTAGAGAATACTTGAATGATGCACCGGTAAGATTTGGAGAATGAGATCTGAAAGCTGAGAATGAATAATTCTGAGATGATGAGTTCCAGAGAATCAAACTGAAAAGACTCCTGAATTGCTCCGGATGGGTGAAAAGAATACTCGCAGTCAAAAACAATTATGAGAGGATGGCATAAAGCTAGAACTATGCATCTTCAAGATAACAGATATGATTTGGAGGAAACTCTTCCTCGGTCTTCAAAATCCGAGAATGACGATAAACACCACCATGAATTGTTGAGGCACTCCGTAATGAAAATTAGAAAGGTTGACCCAACGATGAAAAGAATTTGAAAGATCTTGGAGAAAGACATATGACTGATGATAACCCATTCTTACGTCAAACTTTGAAAAGAATTTTAGAAGCTCCGGGAAAATTAGAAGAGTCGGGTAAGATCCTGGGAAAAGACCTGTGGGTTTGGGCCCACTCAAAAGATACACCATTGAATGATTAAAAGAAAGATTGCGCCGGTTGAATTAAATGGCTCAAAAGAGATAACAACCTCGAGATAGCTTGAACGGATTGGGAATGGAAATGTGAATCTTCTGAGATATCTTGTACACTCCGGAACCAATGAAAATAGTGAGAGGTGAATGATTGAGATACACCGGCATGAGAAAAACATTTGAAACAAGGAAAGGAATGTGACCAACATTGAAGGCTTGAATTTAGTCCACCGGAGAAGAAAAAGAATGAAGAATGATAAACTTCAAGAACATCTTCCTGAGAACCACCGGGTAAGAACATTGATTGAAAAGAATGAAGGGACTTCACATGAATAAAATGGATACTTGGTTAAGACATCTGATTCCTTGAAGGAAAAGGGTGGGAGGGTGGGAAAACAAAGGCAACTTGGGGCAGATGGAATAAACACCGTTGAGAAAACTTATAATTGATCTTGCGGATGGGGAGAATGATGGGATCATCTCGAAGAGAAACGCACCGGTTGGAAATAGAATTTAGATGGCAATCTCGATGATCAAGAAGGATTAGCATCCCCATAGAAATATGAGAACACCGCTTAGAATAAGGTAGGGAATCAACACTTGACACCGAAGCAACTTGAATACCACAAATTAAAACAAAACAAAGGATTGGCTTGCAGAATAGCCGGAAACAAACATATGATAGATCCCATATCGTATCATGTGTGTTGGAAAGATATCCTACGAGATACTTGAATTCCCACTTATAAACTCCGGAAACTTTCTGGTTATGCAATCTGGTGTTGGGGATACAGGGGACACAAAATATATCACCCAAACTAACAATCCCTAGATCCAGCTGTATCCATCCGTCAACACATAACCAAGAAACCTTCGGAAATCATTTACCTCAACCTTCGAAAAGCATCCGTTATACGAGTTATGGCAATACTCCCGAACTCCCACCCCAGTACTGGGTGGCGTCGAGGTGATCTCACCAACAACTGCATAAAAGAGATTTTCGATGTCGGCGAAACTCAGGTATTCCAGAAGTGCAACGATAAAATTGTGACGACAACACCTCGGAGCTCAACTCCCTGGGACACTGCCACAAGCCCTAAATGTCAGGAGGCACCAAGAACAATGTTCTCGTCACAAAACCATCGGAACGATTCCAAGATACCCGCGTGATCCTAATTTTTTTTAGTGAAATTTGAGGAGAGAAGAGTCAAAACTTCTACGTCAGGAGGCCTCACCAGAGCGACGAAGGGACTGAGGAGTAAAAAGAATCCTACTCTCCGATATATATAATCATAAGACTCAAAACATTTTTGTTCTAGACTCAACAACGCCAGCGATTCAATCAAGCAGGGGGCTCCTAAGTCGGGGATGGCTCTGATTACCAACTTGTAACGCCCACGATGCGGCTATATCTCCCACGTGTCGAGGCACGACTTAGAGGCATAACTGCATTGTGGTATTGTCGCAATGTAACATCCCAAATTTTCAATTTGGAATCTTATACATAGATCATCATTGCATATCATGTTTTGTTGCATTTTGACAAAACCTCGATAAATCCTAAGCAACTCAAGGACCCTCGGAGAGAGTTGGGGATTTTCTCGAATTTTCTTATTTGATTTTTCAAACGAGGATTGGGATTTTTAATTTTAAATAAACGAGAGGAGAAAATATGACTTCTCCAAAATATTGAAATACTGGAGGAAAAATGTTAAAACCATTATTTGGAATTTATCGGATTTTATTTGCAATTTTTATTGCATTTAAAAATATGCATGTTTTCAAAATATTTATTTTTGATTTTAAAAATGTTCACCCTATTCTAGATTTTCTAACTAGATGGGGAAAATTTATTTCATATTTTTCTGATTTTTATTTATTTTTCTACACAATTTTTCCCGCGGAACTTAAAAAAAACCGCCCGCGCCGACTGGGCCGAGCCCAGCCGACGGCCCACCCGCGCTCTCCTCTCCCCGCACGGGAGCACGCCGCCGCCGGAGTCCGAGCTCGCCACAGGAGCCGCCGCCGCCTCGGTGCCCCCTTCCCCAAGCCTCCCTAGCCCCCCCTCCATAAATACCCCCCCTCCGTTTCTCTCACCACCGCCGCCGGAGGAGCACGCCACCGCCGCCGCCGCCGCATCAAGCCGCCGCCGCCGCCCGCCGCCGGGAGCCCCCGAGCCGGAGCCCCTCGCCGCCGGAGCCGCCGCCCCCGAGCCCCGCACCCCCGCCCCGAGCCCCGCCACGAGGTACTGCCGCCGGCCGTCTTCAACGTTGACCGGTTTTCTGAAAAAAAAATCTTTTGTTTAAAAAAAACCCTAGATCGATTTTTTTTTCGGTTTTCTTATTTCACGAGCGTTCACCGAACCGTTCGTTTTAACGAACGCGTTCATCGGTTTTTCTCTGTTAACGAACGTCCGTTATTTAACTGTTCGTCCGTTTTTCTTTTTTTCGTCGGATTTTTCTCGTTATTTTCTCAGATTCGATTTCTGATCGAATTTTCGAATCTGTTTAACTTTTCGCTCGTTTATCGGAATCAGGTGATTCAAGCGCCTAGAGTTTCGTCTCAAAATTCTCTTTCCGTTTAACCTACTCAAACAAGTTTTTGCTACAGTAAAATTTGACCTAGATCCAGATTAGCAAACGAAGTTTCTTTCTTTCGCCGTTTGACTTTCGTTGCTTCTTTCGAGTTGATTCTTTTTGCAAACCGGAGTTCTTAAGTTGAACTTTCTGGTTGGATCTTTCTTTCGAGTTTTACCTGTGCATTAGATGAGTACTGATTGTATGCTTGTTTGTTTGCTATAGAGTATCCGGAGTGTGCCGCTTGTTACTTCGACTCGCTAGGTTTTGCGGATCTTCAGCAAGGCAAGTAACACTTTGATCATACCCAGTTCATACCCAGTTTTATTGCATTAGATCTGTTTTCCTCAAACATTGCATGATTAGGATCTAATTAAACTGTGGGTATTGGGAAGTAGTTGAGGTAGTACCTATTACCTGTTCTTTATCAAACCCTTGGGAGTTACTTCTACGTTGCTTTTATTATTGCCATGCTATGCGTAGACGTGGATTGGGTTTGAGAGATATCCATGACAGATGTGAGATTGTTTAATAATGGTTCAACTTAAGGTGGCAACTAAAACTCACATCTGGGTGGATTGAGGCACCTGGAGAACCCAGTGTTGTCTGTATGTATAAGGTCCGCCACCCAGGCTCAAAGGGATCATAAGATTATTCATGCTAGAAACTACCGTGTGCAGCCGCAAGCTATTATGGGCTCTAGCATAGCTGAGTAGGTTACAGGATCTCTTGAAGAGGTGGACTAGCAGATGTAGGGGAAAGTAGGTGTACCGGTCCATCCAGAGTAGAGAGTGATTGTTTCTGAAAGACTGTGTCTCGGTCATCCGTTTCTCAAACATCATGTAGTGCGAGAATCAAGCGGAGGCGATCGAGTCTTGTGGGGAAAAGTGCACAAACCTCTGCAGAGTGTACAAACTGATCATGATTAGCCGTGTCCCCGGTTATGGACATCTTGAGTATCTAGTACCTGGATTATCATTTGAATCTCATCACCGTGATACTTATAATTAATTTTGTTGGGTTAATGTTGTTACTTAATTGGGATTGAGTTGGAGGTACTTTCTCAATGTTTCAACCACCATGATAGTTAAATAAAATTTATTCCTTTGAAGTAGGATAAAATTGGCTTTTCGCAAAAACTGTAACCATAGAGCCTTTCCACCAGCCATATATGCATATAGTATAGCCTTATCATTGTTCATTGTTCTCTATGTGTTACTTCGCCAGCATATTCTATGTGCTGACCCGTTTTTGGGCTGCAATGTTTCATGTTCCAGACTTTTCAGACGACGAGTAAGGTGCCTTAGGTCGTGGTCTTATACTCAGTGATGCCGCTGGAGTTGATGGACTCACTATTCTTCCAAGTCTTCCGCTGTTATCGTTATTAGATGGCCTTAAGCCATGTTTATCATACTTAATCTCTTCGGAGATATTCGATGTAATAAGTGTGTGATTGCTACTCTGTTATAAATCCTCCATTTGTACTGTGCGTGTCAGCATTACTGATCCAGGGATGACACTGGTGCACAGCACCACAGGCCATTTGAGGTCTGGTCGCTACAAAGTTGGTATCAGAGCACACGCTGACTGTAGGACACGACCACTAAGCTTAAGCCCTAGAAAACTTCTCTCTTCTCATTTCTGACTCCTCTCCACTTTCTACTCTTTTAGGAATGGCGAATGCAAGGAGCAAGTTCATGCAACCAGATGAAGACACGCCGTTTGGACGACACTTGAAGGAAGTCACCAAGTACTTGAACATAGGAATACCAAGCGTCACCGGAACCTACAACGCTACATTACCTGAAGAGGAGAGCTGGAAGATTCAAGTTATCATTCCAGGAAGGATGTCTAGTGCCATAAGATTGGTTTTCGAAGCACCAACTTGGAGTTTAGGGAAGAGCATGGCCGCACACATCGCCATGGGACGCATTGGAGAAGTCTATCACCAGGAGCTTAAGGATACGATTTATCAAATTTGTGGACGTCGAGACGCGCAATGGGAGATGATCAAGACCAAGAAGGATGGATCAATTGCAGCTTTCATCCAGGAGCAGAACCAACATATTCGACGCCAGGAGAATCAGATATGCACGGACAAGGAAGAACTGAAGAAGGCATTCACGAAGATCAAGGAACTCCAAGAGGAACTCAAGGCTACCCGCGAAGATTATTTGGAGGAAATCAACGCACTAGTCGGGAAGATTGACGACCTGGAGAATAAGATTGGAGCATTCGTGGGAAATCCAGTGCCAAAAGCAGAAGTCGACGAATGCACTTGTCCGGATAACTACATCATCATCGACGACACCGACTCGGAACCAAGTGAAGAGGAATGGATTGATGAAGCTGGAGCAGACATCATGGAGTCTTCAACGGATCAGAATTTCTAGTAGACTACCATATCAGTAGTAGTTTTCCCCCCATTTAGTAGGATAGTTCAAGCACTTTGTAACGCTAGTTAGATCGATTGTTTTGCCTTGTTTGGATTGATTGAGTGATATTGAGTGAATTTGTCTCATGAGCATATGGGTAGTGTTTTCTCTCTAGACCTCATTCTATTCTTAAATCTCATCTCTTCTAAACCTATCAGATGCCTCCGAGACGCGACACCGGATTTGTTTTCCCGCCAGAGATCACCCAGTTGATTCAACAACAGAATGCCTTGATGCAAGTGTTAGTTCAGAACCAAGGCAACAACAACAACAACCCACCGCCACCACCACCTGTTGACCACTTAGCCCGTTTCTTAAGGCTAAACCCGCCGGTGTTTTCCAGTAGCACCGAGCCGATTGTTGCAGATGATTGGCTCCGCAAAGTTGGAAGGGAGTTGACCACTGCAGGATGCACAGATGCGGAAAGAGTGCGTTTTGCCGCACATCAGCTTGATGGACCCGCAGCATCATGGTGGGAGAATTATACAGCCACGCACCCTATTGACACTGTCACATGGGACCAGTTTCAGCAAGCTTTCCGTATAGCTCATGTTTCAGCAGGAGCTATGGCTATGAAGAAGCGTGAGTTTCGTAACCTACGCCAAGGAGGACGCACTGTAGGCCAGTATGTGGAAGATTTCAGTAAGTTAGCACGTTATGCACCAGATGACGTTGCTACGGATGCTGCCAAGCAGGAGAAATTTCTGGAAGGACTGAATGATGAGCTGAGTATGCAGTTGATGGTAGCAACCTTCAACAACTACCAGGAGCTGGTAGATAGAGCTCTCATGATTGAAGGGACGCAACAGCAGATTGAAAACCGCAAGAGGAAGTATGGACAAGGGAAGTACAATTCTGGAGCCCAGCAGAAGCCACGATTTACCCCGAAGCCGGGAGGACAGTTTCAGCATACCCATGGAGGAGGTAGTTCGCACAACCATAATGGCTCCAAGAATGGTAATGGGAATGGAGGAGGAAACGGACAGAACCGCACCAACCCATCTACCCCAACCAAGAGAGATCTAAGTCACATTACTTGTTTCAAGTGCCAGAAGACGGGACATTATGCAACTGATTGTCCCGAAGCCCAAAATGGAAATGGCAATGGAAGCTCTGGGAAGAAGCCGAACCCGTTCAACAAAGGACATGTGAACCACGTGAGCGTGGAGGAGATTGAAGCTCAGCCTGATGCAGTAATAGGTAAGTTTTTGGTTAAGTCATTTACTGCAACTGTTCTTTTCGATACTGGTGCATCGCATTCATACATATCAAGGGGATTCGTAAACAAGTTTAAGATGTCCACCCAAGTTCTCAAAAGCCCCATGTTAGTAACCTCGCCAGGAGCAGAGTATATGGCCACCCAAGGATGTTTTCAGATACCGTTGGCCATTGGAAGGCATGTTTTCCCCTCAGACCTCATTGTTTTGGAATCGCAAGGTTTGGATGTGATTTTGGGAATGGATTGGCTATCGTTGTATGGAGGAAACATCGATTGTGCTAGCAAGACTATTTTGCTTACCACCCCGGAAGGAAAAAGGATCAAGTATGTATCCAGGCACATGCCGAAGAGGACTCAAGTGAATTCCTTATCAGGAGTTGTACAGGAGGAAGTACCAGTGGTGAAGGATTATCCGGATGTATTTCCAGAAGAGTTGCCAGGCATGCCACCAGATAGAGACATTGAGTTCTTGATTGAACTTTTGCCAGGCACAGGACCAATATCTAAGAGACCGTATAGGATGCCCGCAAAGGATTTGGAGGAAATTAAGAAGCAAATCAAGGAGTTACTGGATAAAGGCTATATTCGCCCAAGTTCGTCACCTTGGGGATCACCAGTACTTCTAGTAGAGAAGAAAGATGGATCACTAAGGATGGTTGTTGATTACCGAGGATTAAATGAAGTGACCATCAAAAACAAGTACCCACTGCCGATGATCAATGATTTGTTTGACTGCCTGCAAGGAGCTAAAGTATTTTCCAAGATCGATCTATGATCAGGATACCATCAGTTAAAGATTCGAGAGCAGGATATACCCAAGACAGCATTTACCACCAGATATGGATTGTATGAGTATACCGTTATGTCATTTGGACTGACTAACGCACCAGCCTATTTCATGAACCTGATGAACAAAGTGTTTATGGAGTTTTTGGATAAGTTCGTCGTGGTGTACATTGATGATATTTTAATCTTTTCCAAGGATGAAGAAGAGCATGAGGAACATTTACGATTGGTACTTGAGAAGCTCAGAGAACATCAGTTATATGCCAAGTTCAGCAAATGTGAGTTTTGGTTGAAGGAAGTTGGATTCCTTGGACATGTTATTTCTGGAGAAGGAATAGCAGTAGACCCTGCCAAGGTTGACACAGTGACCAGTTGGGAATCGCCCACGACAGTTGGAGAAATCCAGAGTTTTCTTGGACTTGCAGGATACTACCGGAGATTTATCGAGAATTTCTCAAGGATTGCTAAGCCCATGACTGAGCTATTGAAGAAGGACACCAAATTCAATTGGACTGAGGAGTGTGAAGCTAGTTTCCAAGAGTTGAAGAAACGATTGGTTACATCACCAGTGTTGATTCTGCCAGATCAACGCAAGGACTATGAAGTTTATTGCGACGCTTCTCGTCGAGGACTTGGAGCAGTGCTCATGCAGGAAGGAAGAGTTGTTTCGTATGCTTCACAACAACTTAAACCCCATGAGAAGAATTATGCTACGCATGATTTGGAATTAGCAGCCGTGGTGCATGCATTGAAGACATGGAGACATTTTCTCATTGGAAACCATTGTGAAGTGTACACGGATCACAAGAGTTTGAAGTACATTTTTCACGCAGAAGGAGTTAAACCTCAGACAGAGGAGATGGTTGGAGCTCATCAAAGACTATGATATGTGATTGCATTATCACCCCGGAAAGGCTAACGTAGTAGCAGACGCGTTGAGCCGCAAAAGTCATGTCAACACCCTCATGACAGGAGAGTTACCTCAGAAGTTAGCCGAGGACCTACGCGAGCTATGTTTGGAGATAGTCCCAAGAGGCTATTTAGCGACATTGGAGATTCAATCTACCTTGATGGAAAGGATCAGAGAAGCTCAAAAGACAGACAAGGAGATTGAAGAGATAAAGGAGAAGATGAGCAAAGGAAAAGCCAAGGGATTTCGTGAGGACGAGCACGATACCTTATGGTTTGAGGACCGCGTATATGTGCCAAATGATCCGGAGATCAGGAAGTTGATTTTGCAGGAAGCCCATGATTCACCGTACTCGATTCACCCAGGGAATACCAAGATGTATTTAGATTTGAAGAATACTTTCTGGTGGACCGGAATGAAGAAGGATATTGCGGAGTTTGTAGCAGTTTGTGATGTATGTCAGAGAGTGAAGGCAGAGCATCAGAAGCCAGCAGGATTGCTACAGCCATTGCCGATACCCGAATGGAAGTGGGATAAGATAGGCATGGATTTTATCACAGGATTGCCCAGGACTCGTTCAGGCTATGACTCGATATGGGTTGTAGTCGACCGTTTGACGAAAGTGGCTCATTTCATTCCAGTGAAGACCACTTACACCAGCGCTAAGTTGGCAAAGATATACATGACCAGGATAGTATGTTTGCATGGAGTTCCGAGGACCATTGTATCATACAGAGGAACCCAATTTACCTCGAAGTTTTGGAAGCAGCTACATGAAACATTGGGAACCAGGCTGGAATTTAGTACAGCATTTCACCCGCAGACAGATGGACAGACCGAGAGAGTCAACCAGATTTTGGAGGACATGTTGAGAGCATGTGCACTAGATTATGGATCTAGTTGGGACGACAATTTGCCATATCCGGAGTTTTCATATAACAACAGTTATCAAACCAGTTTGAAGATGGCCCCTTTCGAAGCTTTGTACGGAAGGAGGTGTAGAACACCGTTGTTATGGGACGAAGTTGGAGACCGTCAGTTGTTTGGACCAGATTTGATTAAGGAGTCTGAACAGAAAGTGAAGTTGATTCGCGATAGGCTCAAGGTAGCCTAGTCCAGGTAGAAGAGTTATGCTGATTCTAAACGCAAGGAGACAGTTCATGAAATCGGAGACATAGTGTATCTTCGAGTATCACCACTTCGAGGAGTTAAGCGCTTTGGAGTTAAGGGAAAGTTAGCGCCTCGTTTTATCGGACCATACAGAGTGTTGGAACGTATGGGAGAAGTTGCCTATAAGCTGGAATTGCCCGAAGGATTGTCTGAAGTACATGATGTATTTCACGTTTCGCAGTTGAAGAAGTGCCACGCAGAGATGGCTGCGATACCACTGAGAGATACTATGCCACTGGAAGCGATTCAGTTGGAAAGTGATTTGACTTATGAGGAGAAGCCAGTTAAGATTCTCGAGTATGCCAGCCGAGTTACCCGCAGCAAGGTTATCAAGTTTTGCAAAGTTCAGTGGAGTCACCACACCGAAGATGAGGCCACCTGGGAGCGAGAGGAAGATCTACGGAAAAACCACTCCCACCTGTTTTCTAGCCAACCCGAATCTCGAGGGCGAGATTCATCTTAAGGGGGGTAGGTTTGTAACATCCCAAATTTTCAGTTTGGAATGTTATACATAGATCATCATTGCATATCATGTTTTGTTGCATTTTGACAAAACCTCGATAAATCCTAAGCAACTCAAGGACCCTCGGAGAGAGTTGGGGATTTTCTCGAATTTTCTTATTTGATTTTTCAAACGAGGATTGGGATTTTTAATTATTTTTCTCTCCGGAAAATATTTCAATTTTAAATAAACGAGAGGAGAAAATATGACTTCTCCAAAATATTGAAATACTGGAGGAAAAATGTTAAAACCATTATTTGGAATTTATCGGATTTTATTTGCAATTTTTATTGCATTTAAAAATATGCATGTTTTCAAAATATTTATTTTTGATTTTAAAAATGTTCACCCTATTCTAGATTTTCTAACTAGACGGGGAAAATTTATTTCATATTTTTCTGATTTTTATTTATTTTTCTACACAATTTTTCACGCGGAACTTTAAAAAAAAAACCGCCCGCGCCGACTGGGCCGAGCCCAGCCGACAGCCCACCCGCGCTCTCCTCTCCCCGCATGGGAGCACGCCGCCGCCGGAGTCCGAGCTCGCCACGGGAGCCGCCGCCGCCTCGGTGCCCCCTTCCCCAAGCCTCCCTAGCCCCCCCTCCATAAATACCCCCCCTCCGTTTCTCTCACCACCGCCGCCGGAGGAGCACGGCACCGCCGCCGCCGCCGCATCTAGCCACCGCCGCCGCCCGCCGTTGCCTCGCCGCTCGCCGCCGGGAGCCCCCGAGCTGGAGCCCCTCGCCGCCGGAGCCGCCGCCCCCGAGCCCCGCACCCCCTCCCCGAGCCCCGCCACGAGGTACTGCCGCCGGCCGTCTTCAACGTTGACCGGTTTTCTGAAAAAAAATCTTTTGTTTAAAAAAAACCCTAGATCGGTATTTTTTTTCGGTTTTCTTATTTCACGAGCGTTCACCGAACCGTTCATTTTAACGAACGCGTTCATCGGTTTTTCTCTGTTAACGAACGTCCGTTATTTAACCGTTCGTCCGTTTTTCTTTTTTTCGTCGGATTTTTCTCGTTATTTTCTCAGATTCGATTTCTGATCGAATTTTCGAATCTGTTTAACTTTTCGCTCGTTTATCGGAATCAGGTGATTCAAGCGCCTAGAGTTTCGTCTCGAAATTCTCTTTCCGTTTAACCTACTCAAACAAGTTTTTGCTACAGTAAAATTTGACCTAGATCCAGATTAGCAAACGAAGTTTCTTTCTTTCGCCGTTTGACTTTCGTTGCTTCTTTCGAGTTGATTCTTTTTGCAAACCGGAGTTCTTAAGTTGAACTTTCTGGTTGGATCTTTCTTTCGAGTTTTACCTGTGCATTAGATGAGTACTGATTGTATGCTTGTTTGTTTGCGATAGAGTATCCGGAGTGTGCCGCTTGTTACTTCGACTCGCTAGGTTTTGCGGATCTTCAGCAAGGCAAGTAACACTTTGATCATACCCAGTTCATACCCAGTTTTATTGCATTAGATCTGTTTTCCTCAAACATTGCATGATTAGGATCTAATTAAACTGTGGGTATTGGGAAGTAGTTGAGGTAGTACCTATTACCTGTTCTTTATCAAACCCTTGGGAGTTACTTCTACGTTGCTTTTATTATTGCCATGCTATGCGTAGACGTGGATTGGGTTTGAGAGATATCCATGACAGATGTGAGATTGTTTAATAATGGTTCAACTTAAGGTGGCAACTAAAACTCACATCTGGGTGGATTGAGGCACCTGGAGAACCCAGTGTTGTCTGTATGTATAAGGTCCGCCACCCAGGCTCAAAGGGATCATAAGATTATTCATGCTAGAAACTACCGTGTGCAGCCGCAAGCTATTATGGGCTCTAGCATAGCTGAGTAGGTTACAGGATCTCTTGAAGAGGTGGACTAGCAGATGTAGGGGAAAGTAGGTGTACCGGTCCATCCAGAGTAGAGAGTGATTGTTTCTGAAAGACTGTGTCTCGGTCATCCGTTTCTCAAACATCATGTAGTGCGAGAATCAAGCGGAGGTGATCGAGTCTTGTGGGGAAAAGTGCACAAACCTCTGCAGAGTGTACAAACTGATCATGATTAGCCGTGTCCCCGGTTATGGACATCTTGAGTATCTAGTACCTGGTTTATCATTTGAATCTCATCACCGTGATACTTATAATTAATTTTGTTGGGTTAATGTTGTTACTTAATTGGGATTGAGTTGGAGGTACCTTCTCAATGTTTCAACCACCATGATAGTTAAATAAAATTTATTCCTATGCAGTAGGATAAAATTGGCTTTTCGCAAAAACTGTAACCATAGAGCCTTTCCACCAGCCATATATGCATATAGTATAGCCTTATCATTGTTCATTGTTCTCTATGTGTTACTTCGCCAGCATATTCTATGTGCTGACCCGTTTTCGGGCTGCAACGTTTCATGTTGCAGACTTTTCAGACGACGAGTAAGGTGCCTTAGGTCGTGGTCTTGTACTCAGTGATGCCGCTGGAGTTGATGGACTCACTATTCTTCCAAGTCTTCCACTGTTATCGTTATTAGATGGCCTTAAGCCATGTTTATCATACTTAATCTCTTCGGAGATATTCGATGTAATAAGTGTGTGATTGCTACTCTGTTATAAATCCTCCATTTGTACTGTGCGTGTCAGCATTACTGATCCAGGGATGACACTGGTGCACAGCACCACAGGCCATTTGAGGTCTGGTCGCTACACGCAAGAAGGGTCATCTTCACACAATCCCATGTAATGAACAAGAATGGGATAAAGAGTTGGCTTACAATCGCCGCTTCACACAATACATAAATAAATCATACATCAATCAGAGTACACACATAGGTCCGACTACGGAACCAAAATAAAAGAAGACAACCCCAAATGCTAGATCCCCGATCATCCCAACTGGGCTCCACTACTGATCAACAGGAAACGAAACATAGTAACGACCAAGGTCCTCGTCGAACTCCCACTTGAGCTCGGTTGCATCACCTGCACTAGTATCGTCGGCACCTGCAACTGTTTTGGAAGTATCTGTGAGTCACGAGGACTCAGCAATCTCACACCCGCGAGATCAAGACTATTTAAGCTTATGGGTAGGAGAAGGTAGTGAGGTGGAGCTGCAGCAAGCTCTAAGCATATATGGTGGCTAACATACGCAAATAAGAGCGAGAAGAGGAGCAACGGAATGGTCGTCAACTAGTAATGATCAAGAAGTGATCCTGAACTCCTACTTACGTCAAACATAACCCAAAAGCCGTGTTCACTTCCCGGACTCCGCCGAAAAGAGACCATCACGGCTACGCACATGGTTGATGTATTTTAATTAAGTCAAGTGTCAAGTTCTCTACAACCGGATATTAACAAATTCCCGTCTGCCACATAACCGCGGGCACGGCTTTCGAAAGATAATACCCTGCAGGGATGTCCCAACTTAGCCCATTATAAGCTCTCACGGTCAACGAAGGATATTCCTTCTCCCGGGAAGACCCGATCAGTCTCGGAATCCCGATTTACAAGACATTTCGACAATGGTAAAACAAGACCAGCAAAGCCGCCCGATGTGCCGACAAATCCCGATAGGAGCTGCACATATCTCATTCTCAGGGCACACCGGATAAGCTAAGCGTACAGGTACCGACGTAACCCATGTTGCCAAGGGATGGTCCCGCACGGTGCTGTAGTTTGGACCAACACTCAAAGGAGCACTGGGCCCGGGGGGTTAAAATAAAGATGACCCTTGAGTCTACAGAACCCAAGGGAAAAAGGCTTAGGTGGCAAATGTTAAAACCAAGGTTGGGCCTTGCTGGAGGAGTTTTATTCAAGCCGAACTGTCAAGGGGGTCTCATAAATCACCCAACCGTGTAAGGAACGCAAAATCAAGGAACATAACACCGGTATGACGGAAACTAGGGCGGCAAGAGTGGAACAAAACACCAGGCATAAGGCCGAGCCTTCCACCCTTTACCAAGTATATAGATGCATTAATTAAGATAAGCGATATTGTGATATCCCAACATATTCATGTTCCAACAAGGAACAAACTTCATCTTCACCTGCAACTAACAACGCTATAAGAGGGGCTGAGCAAAAGCAGTAACATAGCCAAACAACGGTTTGCTGGGAAAGGTGGGTTAGAGGCTTGACATGGCAATATGGGAGGCATGATATAGCAAGTGGTAGGTAGCGCGGCATAGCAATAGAGAGAACAACTAGCAAGCAAAGATAGAAGTGATTTCGAGGGTATGGTCATCTTGCCTGAGATCCCGCTAGGAAGAAGAACGAGTTCATGAAGTAGACAAACGGACGTAGTCGAACGAACCCTCACAACTCCGGAACGAAACCGAAGCTAACGAGAGAAGCAACCTGGAAAGAAACAAACAACATAGTAAACAACCACCACATACTCATGGCATGATGCAAAAACAAGTATGATGCATGTCCGGTTTAATGAGGCATGGCATGGCAAAATGCAACAAACAACACAACAAATTAAGTGGAGCTCAGTATGCAACGAGTTGCATATTGACGAAACACCACATGACTCATTAAGTTCTCTCTCGCTTATGTACCCAACAATATTAAATGTTGATTAACATGGCAAGAGGTGAAGCATAAGTAAACTAACTATTTAGGCAAGTTTAATTGAGGCCGGAACAACAAATAACAATTCCTGAAAATCCTCATGTGCATATTATGAATTTGGTACTGTTCTGCCTAAAACCATATTTTAATGTTGTTAAACAGCAAAATAAAGTGCACCAAGTTAATCTATGCATTTTCTACCCCATTTACATATAAAGTTTATTTAAAACCGAGCTACGGTTATTTAGTTATGAAATAAAGCATTTTAGCAAAATAAATGCAAGCAGCATTTTAAACATTTTAAACAAGGATGAGAGTGGCATATTATGAAACTAGATGAAATTCTATGCATTTTCCATATTTGAAGTTTTAACATATGGTGCATGTTTATTTAGTTATTAAATTCATGAACAGCAAGGGTTTTTCTGCAAATCTGTAAATCCTGGGATAATGACTAAATTCGCAGAGACTGGAAAAAAAACATCCACGGGCCGAAACAGAACTGAACTGGGCTGGGGAAGCTGCTCAGATCGGGCCAAAACTGGCCGAAGGGGAAGCAAAGCGGTGGGCCGGCGGATCTGGGCCGACGAGGAAGCAGGGCGGCTCGCTTGGCGCTGGGCCTCTCGGTCTGGCGAAGGGGACACGACCCAGCGTGCGAAGCAGAGGGACGAGCGGTCGAGGCAGAGGCGCGGGTCAACTCAGGGATGAGGCGAGCGAGCTGCTGCTGCTCGTTTCTGAAGAACAGAAACAGCAGCAGGTTCAAACACCGGCGGCTGGGCGCGATGGACTTCGGCGACGTGGGCGCAAGGAACGGAGGGAGTGCGGCAAGATGGGGCCTACAGGCGGCGGACGGCGGCGAGGATCCACCGGATCTGACGAGGGGAGCCGGTTCCTGATGGTGGGAGTCGAACAGGACGACGGCGACTCGGCTCCTGTGAAGAAATACAAAGAGAGAACGAATTCAGAGAGGAGAGACAGGGAGAGGAAACGTGAAAGAAAAGGAGGAGCCAGGGCGACCTAGTAGCTCCCATGCGACAGTGGCGCCGTCCTCCGGTGACCACGCAGCAGCGGTCGTCGGAACCAGGAGGTGGGCGAGCTCGGAGGCCTTCGCGCGCCATGGTTCCTGCAGGTCGAGAGAGAGGGGCGCGTGAAGGAAGGAGGAAGTGGAGCAGGGGAAGAAGAAGGAAGACAGGGGCGTGGCGCTGGTGACCTGCTTGGTCCTGGTCGGTGCTGCTTCCGATCCATCCTGGATCGAGGCACGGGAGGAGGGAACGAGGCGCAGAGGTGGTGCTTCGGCACGGGAGTTCGAGGCGGCGGGGTCGACGTGCTCGGGAACGAGGGCGCCATGGGAGGAGCACGAGAGGAGCTCGGGTGCTGCTGCTCATCGCCGGCGGGGAGGCACGGCTGGCTGCGCGAGATGGAGGCGCACGGGAGGAGGTGAGGTGCGGCCAGCGGGCTGCGGCGTGGAGCGAGGGCGTCGGGGAGGCAGGAGGCCTCGGGTGGAGTGGATCGAAGACAGGGGCTCGGGCTCGGGCGCTGGTTGGATGGGGAATCGGCAGTGGATCGATGGATTGGATCGATGGGGAAAACGAGGAAGGTGGCGGCGGCATGGAGATTGATGGATGGGACACCTCCCCTAGGTTTTAGGGTTAGGGTAGATTAGGTATGGGGTTGGGTTATATATAGCAAAATGAGTCTAGGTTTGGACCCTCTGATTTGCATCGGACGGTCAAGAAAAATAAGCTAGGAGAGTCCAACAAAGAAAACGGTGATGTTTTATAGATGTTTGGTGATGATTCGGACCCAATGGTGATGATATAGCGGGTCGGGTTTGGGGAAGTTTCGGACACGCGCGAGGGGTCTGAGAGAGGTTGACAAGGACAAAGAGGGAATCGAAAACACGGTTGGTCTCCGAACGGTCAAAGAAGGCAAGGGGAACGCGGCAACTACGAGGGGATGCAAGTTTGAAAGCAATGACGACAACGAGTACCGATGCAATGCGGATGATGCCATGATGAAATGCAACAAACAAAAATAAAACACACGGCGACAACAAGGTAGCTGGAAGACTTCTGGAGCGTTGGTCTCGGGGCGTTACACTGAGCACCACATTGCACAATATAACATACTCCTAATAGAAGATCATACAGTTAACCAAACTAAGCATGCTTAACAACTGGGAAATATAGCAATTGTGTTTGTTTCTCATGTATTTATTACATCCAAATTCGATTTATTCCTCACATGATATACAATAACAGAATGCAGCCACAACAATTGAACATCGCATTGCAGAATTGAACCAAGCAGTTAACTAAACACCACAACAAATGAACCAAATGTTAACTGAGCACCACATTGCACAATATAACATACTCCTAATAGAAGATCAGACAATTAACCAAACCAAGCATGCTTAACAACTTGGAAATATAGCAATTGTATTTTTTTCTCACGTATTTAGTACAGCCAAATTCGATTTATTTCTCACGTGGTATACAATAACAGAATGCAGCCACAACAATTCAACATCGCATTGCAGAATTGAACCAAGCAGTTAACTAAACACCACAACAAGTGAACCAAGCCACAACAAATGAACCAAGAAGTTAACTTAACACCAATTGAACAATATAACATATTCCTAATAGAAGATCAGACAGTTAACCAAACCAAGCATGCTTAACAACTTGGAAATATTGCACCCTGAAGAATTGAACATCACATTTGCAGAATTGAACCAAGCAGTTAACTGAACACCACATTGCACGACATATAGAACATGTACACTATAGCAGAAGATTGCATGGTAAAACTAGATAGCACAATTCACTAGAATTTGTGAAGGAAAGGCAGTAGCTAGCAAACTGAACATGGGTCCTTATAGTGAGCTAATAAGACAAGGTACTCCTTGTTGTTAGAGATATCGATGACGATTGGCTCCTTGGACATGGAAGAGGGCGAGGCCTCCGCATCGTGGGTGCCCTCGTTGTAGTGGTGAGTTGCCTGAGCCACTCCGAGCACCAACCTGCTGGCTCTTGAGATGAGGTAAGCACGTGCATGCTGAGAAAACACCTCGTAGTCTTCGTCGAAGGCACCGACGGTGGCCTCGAGAAAACGCCACGAACTGTCGTTTAAAGCAGCCAACCGCATCGCGGCGTCGGCGCGTGAGGCGTTAACGGTGGCCTCGACGGCGAGGTGCTCCTCCAAGATCTGGGGGTCGGCATGAATGGCAGCCGTCGCGACCTCATCCACGCGTGCAGCCGCGATTTGCTTCTCCGCTGCCAAATGCTGCTTGAGATCCTGGCTATACTACGTGCATGTGACTCCCCCGATTCAATCGTACACTAATCATACACGCAAACATGTACGATCAAGATTAGGGACTCACGGAAGATATCACTACACAACTCTAAAAATAAAATAAGTCATACAAGCATCATAATACAAGCCAGGGGCCTCGAGGGCTCGAGTACAAGTGCTCGATCATAGACGAGTCAGCGGAAGCAACAATATCTGAGTACAGACATAAGTTAAACAAGTTGCCATAAGATGGCTAGCACAAACTGGTATACAGATCGAAAGAGGCGCAGGCCTCCTGCCTGGGATCCTCCTAAACTACTCCTGGTCGTCGTCAGCGGCCTGCACGTAGTAGTAGGCACCTCCGGTGTAGTAGGAGTCGTCGTCGACGGTGGCGTCTGGCTCCTGGGCTCCAGCATCTGGTTGCGACAACCAGGTAGAAGGGAAAGGGGGAAAAGAGGGAGAAAAGCAACCGTGAGTACTCATCCAAAGTACTCGCAAGCAAGGATCTAAACTACATATGCATGGGTATTGATAACCCACAAGTATAGGGGATCGCAACAGTTTTCGAGGGTAGAGTATTCAACCCAAATTTATTGATTCGACACAAGGGGAGCCAAAGAATATTCTCAAGTATTAGCAGTTGAGTTGTCAATTCAACCACACCTGGATAACTTAGTATCTGCAGCAAAGTATTTAGTAGCAAAGTAGTATGATATTAGTGGTAACGGTAACAAAAGTAACGGTAGCAAAAGTAATATTTTTTGTGTTTTGTAGTGATTGTAACAGTAGGAACGGAAATGTAAATAAGCGAAGAACAATATGTGGAAAGCTCGTAGGCATTGGATCGGTGATGGAGAATTATGCCGGATGCGGTTCATCATGTAACAATCATAACATAGGGTGACACAGAACTAGCCCCAATTCATCAATGTAATGTGGGCATGTATTCCGAATATAGTCATACGTGCTTATGGAAAGAACTTGCATGACATCTTTTGTCCTACCCTCCCGTGGCAGCGGGGTCCTAATGGAAACTGAGGGATATTAAGGCCTCCTTTTAATAGAGTATCGGAACAAAGCATTAGCACATAGTGAATACATGAACTCCTCAAACTATGGTCATCACCGGGAGTGGTCCCGATTATGGTCACTTCGGGGTTGCCGGATCATAACACATAGTAGGTGACTATAGACTTGCAAGATAGGATCAAGAACTCACATATATTCATGAAAACATAATAGTTTCAGATCTAAAATCATGGCACTCGGGCCCTAGTGACAAGCATTAAGCATAGCAAAGTCATAGCAACATTAATCTCAGAACATAGTGGATACTAGGGATCAAACCCTAACAAAACTAACTCGATTACATGATAGATCTCATCCAACCCATCACCATCCAGCAAGCCTACGATGGAATTACTCACGCACGGCAGTGAGCATCATGAAATTGGTGATGGAGGATGGTTGATGATGACGACGGCGACGGATTCCCCTCTCCGGAGCCCCGAAGGGACTCCAGATCAGCCCTCCCGAGAGGTTTTAGGGCTTGGCGGCGGCTCCGTATCGTAAAACGCGATGAATCCTTCTCTCTGATTTTTTCCTACCCGAAAGCAAATATATAGAGTTGGAGTTGAGGTCGGAGGAGCTCCAGGGGGCCCACGAGGTAGGGGGCGCGCCCTAGGGGGGCAGGCGCGGCCCCCACCCTCGTGGCTAGGGTGTGGGGCCCCTAGTCTTCATCTTTTGCAAGGATTTTTTAATATTTCCAAATAGACGTTCCGTGAAGTTTCAGGTCATTCCGAGAACTTTTGTTTCTGCACATAAATAACACCATGACAATTCTGCTGAAAACAGCGTCAGTCCGGGTTAGTTCCATTCAAATCATGCCAGTTAGAGTCCAAAACAAGGGCAAAAGTGTTTGGAATGGTAGATACGTCGGAGACGTATCAACTCCCCCAAGCTTAAACCTTTTCTTGTCCTAAAGCAATTCAGTTGATAAACTGAAAGTGATAAAGAAAAACTTTTACAAACTCTGTTTGCTCTTGTTGTTGTAAATGTAAAGCCAGCATTCAAGTTTTCAGCAAAGATTATGACTAACCACATTCACAATAACTCTTAGGTCTCATGTTTACTCATATCAATGGCATAATCAACTAGCGAGCCATAATAATAAATCTCGGATGACAACACTTTCTCAAAACAATCATGATATGATATAATAAGATGGTATCTCGCTAGCCCTTTCTGAGACCGCAAAACATAAATGCAGAGCACCTTTAAAGATCAAGGACTGACTAGACATTGTAATTCATGGTAAAAGAGATCCAATCATAGTCATACCCAATATAAATTAATAGTAATGGATGCAAATGGCAGCTGCGCTCTCCAGCTAGTGCTTTTTATAAGAGGGTGATGACTCAACATAAAAGTAAATAGATAGGCCCTTCGCAGAGGGAAGCAGGGATTTGTAGAGGTGCCAGAGCTCGGTTTTGAAATAGAGATAAATAATATTTTGAGCGGCATACTTTCATTGTCAACATAACAACCAAGAGATGGCGATATCTTCCATGCTACACACATTATAGGCGGTTCCCAAACAAAATGGTAAAGTTTATACTCCCCCTCCACCAACAAGCATCGATCCATGACTTGCTCGAAACAACGAGTGTCTCCAACTAGCAACAGTCCCAGGGGGAGTTTTACTTGCAATTATTTTGATTTAATTTGCATAAAGCATGGGACTGGGCATCCCGGTGACCAGCCATTTTCTCGTGAATGAGGAGCAGAGTCCACTCCTCTTGAGAATAACCCACCTAGCATGGAAGATACAGACAGCCCTAGTTGATACATGAGCTATTCGAGCATACAAAACAGAATGTTTATTTGAAGGTTTAGAGTTTGGCACATACAAATTTACTTGGAACGGCAGGTAGATACCATATATAGGAAGGTATAGTGGACTCATATGGAATAACTTTGGGGTTTAAGGGATTGGATGCACACGCAGTATTCCCGCTTAGTACAAGTGCAGGCTAGCAAAAGACTGGGAAGCGACCAACTAGAGAGCGACAACAGTCATGAACATGCATTAAAATTAATAGACATTGAGTACGAGCATGAGTAGGATATAATCCACCATGAACATAAATATCGTGAAGGCTATGTTGATTTTTTTTCAACTACATGCGTGAACATGTGCCAAGTCAAGTCACTTAAATCATTCAAAGGAGGATACCACCCCACTATACCACATCACAACCATTTTAATAGCATGTTGGCATGCAAGGTAAACCATTATAACTCATAGCTAATCAAGCATGGCATAAGAAATTATGATCTCTAATTGTCATTGCAAACATGTTTATTTATAATAGGCTGAATCAGGAACGATGAACTCATCATATTTACAAAAACAAGAGAGGTCGAGTTCATACCAGCTTCTCTCATCTCAGTCAGTCCATCATATATCGTCATAATTGCCTTTCACTTGCACGACCGAACGATATAAAAATAATAAGAGTGCACGTGCATTGGACTAAGCTGGAATCTGCGAGCATTCAATAAACAGGAGAAGACAAGGCAATATGGGCTCTTGGTTAAATCAACAATAATGCATATAAGAGCCACTTCAACAATTTAATCATGGTCTTCTCCTATTGACCCCCAAAGAAAAGAAAAGAAAATAAAACTATTTACACGGGAAAGCTCCCAACAAGCAAAAGAAGAACGAGAAATCTTTTTGGGTTTTCTTTTTAATTATTACTACTACAGCAAGAAAAGTAAACTAGCTAAAAGATACACTATTTTTTTTGTTTTCTTAAGGTTTTTCAAACACACAAGAAGAAAGCATAAAAAGGAAAATAAACTAGCATGGATATTAAAGTGAAAAAGTATGAGCACCGACATCTAGCAATGAGTGTGTGAACATGAATGTAATGTCGGTGGGAAATACGCACTCCCCCAAGCTTAGGCTTTTGGCCTAAGTTGGTTTATTGCCACGGATGGCCTGGCGGATATCCGTAGTTGTAGCTGGGGTCGTACTGAGATGAAGAAGACTCTGACTGCCACTGGCTGGCAGTCATCTCCGGATCCCAAAAGTAATCAGATTGTCGTGGAGGCTCAAATTGTGGTTCCGGCTCCGTGGCTGGTGTAGGGTTCCTGTAGGCGTAAATGGCCGCCCACGGTAAGATACGGGCCTGCAGATAAATTAAACAAGGAAGGAGCAGGCAAGTTCATAGTCTCAGGGTAATGTTTATCGAAGAACAATTTGTATTTAAGCTCCCCTTCCTTGTTCTTAACAATGAAATCATGCGCTACCATACTCTTATAATCCAAATAAGCATTGGGTAGAAATTTTTCTTCTTTTTCACTGTGCCTAATAGGTATGTTATAATATGCAGCAAGGCGTGAAGCGTAAATACCTCCAAAAATGGGACCCTTAGTACGGTTCAGACTTAACCGTTTAGCAATAATACCGCCCATACTAACAGTGTTATCGGAAAATAAACCATGGAACAAAATGATAATATCAGGAACACTAAGGTTTCCATAGTTTCCGCGACCAATCAAACAACGACTATCAAATATGGCAAAGTAGCGTAGAACAGGAAAATGTATGCTAGTGATTCTTGCATCGGAAACCTTCCTAGTTTCTCCTACAGTGATAGTGTCAATAAACCCATCCACATCTTTACGATGTGGTTCATCTAAGGTACCCTTGAAGGCTATTTTGCAAACCTTGCAAAATTCATCGAGTGGCATCTTCTTAACAACATCATATAAATGAAACTCTACTGGAGGAGGTGTTTCCTTAGGAAAATAGTAGAAGTTTTGCACAAAAGTATTGGTGAGTAAGAGACACTGATGACGTTGGTCGCGGAGGAAGTCGGTGAGGCCAGCATTCTCAGCCAATGAATAGAAATCATAATAAATCCCGGCTTCTCTCAAGAAATCATCGGAAGGCCTTTCACACGGCCGAACCTCCGCGGTGCGAGGCAAATTATATTTGGGCCTCTGTGCTTCTTCATTCTGCTTTTCCTTCAAGCTTCGGCTCGATGAGCCCCTCGAAATTCTCTTCATTATTTTCTGAAAAATTCTGAAATTTTTAGTAACTTCAAACAAAAGTGAACCAAGTTCAATAAAATTGATAGCAACTACTCCTACAAGCGCCTAGAACATATATCATGCATTAGAACTACTTGGAACCATATAAATTTGACATGCAAGCTCAAGAACCTGGTCACCTAGGCAACACAAATTTGCACTGAATAAATCACTAGAACAAAAACTAATTGGACCAATGGAGGAGTCACATACCAAGGAACAATCTCCCCAAGCAGTTTTGTGAGAGGTGCTTTTAGCAAGGAGATCGAAAATCGCAGCAAAATGAGCTAGAACTCGTTCTTGAGCTGGATATTGGTGTTTGTGGGAGGAAGAAGGAGTGTGTGGGTGCAGGAATAAGTGGAGGGGGGGGCCACCGTGGGCCCACGAGGCAGGGGGCGCACCCAGGGGGTAGGGCGCGCCGTCCACCCTCGTGGCCAGGTGCTTGCCCCTCCTGCTGTGTTCTCAGTGCCAGATATTCTCAAAAATTCTAGAAAAAATGATATTCCATTTTCAGGGCATTTGGAGAACTTTTATTTTCGGGGTATTTTTATATTGCACGGATAAATCAGAAAACAGACAGAAAAATTCTATTTTTACTTTATTTCAACTAAATAACAGAAAGTAGAAAGAGGGTACAGAAGGTTGTGCTTCTAGTTTCATCCATCTCATGCTCATCAAAAGGAATCCACTAACAAGGTTGATCAAGTCTTGTTAACAAACTCATTCCGAATAACATGGAACCAAAGAAATTTCGAATAACACTATGTTACCTCAACGGGGATATGCACATCCCCAATAATAAGAATATCATATTTCTTCTTGACAGTAGGAAGATGAAATTCAAAACCTCCAAAAATAATCGATGGAATTTTTCCAATAGAATTTATACTATGAACTTGAGGTTGTTTCCTCGGAAAGTGTACCGTATGCTCATTACCATTAACATGAAAAGTGACATTGCCTTCGTTGCAATCAATAACAGCCCCTGCAGTATTCAAAAAAGGTCTTCCAAGAATAATAGACATACTATCGTCCTCGGGAATATCAAGAATAACAAAGTCCGTTAAAATAGTAACGTTTGCAACCACAACGGGCATGTCCTCACAAATACCGACAGGTATAGCAGTTGATTTATCAGCCATTTGCAAAGATATTTCGGTAGGTGTCAACTTATTCAAGTCAAGTCTATGATATAAAGAGAGAGGCATAACACTAACACCGGCTCCAAGATCACATAAAGGAGTTTTAACATAGTTTCTTTTAATGGAGCATGGTATAGTGGGTACTCCTGGATCTCCAAGTTTCTTTGGTATTCCACCCTTAAAAGTATAATTAGCAAGCATGGTGGAAATTTCAGCTTCCGGTATCTTTCTTTTATTAGTAACAATATCTTTCATATACTTAGCATAAGGATACATTTTGAGCATATCAGTTAATCGCATACGCAAAAAGATAGGTCTAATCATTTCAGCAAAGCGCTCAAAATCCTCATCATCCTTTTTCTTGGATGGTTTGGGAGGAAAAGGCATGGGTTTCTGGACCCATGGTTCTCTTTCTTTACCGTGCTTCCTAGCAACAAAGTCTCTCTTATCATAACATTGATTCTTTGATTGTGGGTTATCAAGATCAACAACAGGTTCAATTTCTACATCATTATCATTACTAGGTTGAGCATCATCATGAACATCATCATTAGCATTTTCATTAGGTTCATGTTCATTACCAGATTGTGTTTCAGCATCAGAAATAGATATATCATTTGGATTCTCAGGTGGTTTAGCAATAGGTTCACTAGAAGCATGCAAAGTCCTATCATTTCTCTTTTTCTTCTTTTTAGAAGGACTAGGTGCATCAATATAATCTTGCTCAATTCTCTTAGGTGGCCTTCAAGATACAAAGGTTCCTGAGTCATTCTACCAGTTCTAGTAGCCACTCTAACAGCATAATCATTTTTCTTACTACTCATTTAATTGAGAAAATCATTTTGAGCTTTAAGTACTTGTTCTACTTGAGTGGTTTCCATAGAAGCATGTTTAGTAATGAGTTTAAGTTCACGTTTAACTCTAGACATATAATCACCCAAGTGTTCAATCATATAAGTATTTTGTTTTAATTGTCTACCAAAATAAGCATTGAAGTTTTCTTCTTTGACAATAAAATTATCAAACTCTTCTAAGCATTGTCTAGCAGACTTATAGTGAGGAATATCACCTTCATCAAATCTATAGAGAGAATTTACCTTTACTACCTGTGTCGGGTTATCAAGACCATGAGTTTCTTCAATAGGTGATGGATTAAGATCATATGTTTCTTCAACAGGCGGTAGATTAAGACCATGTATTTCTTCAATAGGAGGTAAATTCTTAACATCTTCAGCGTTAATGCCTTTATCTTTCATAGATTTCTTTGCCTCTTGCATATATTCAGGACTGAGAAATAGAACACCTCTCTTCTTCAGAGTTGGTTTAGGAATAGGCTCAGGAATTGGCTCAGGAGGTGTCCAATTATTTTCATTTGTCAACATATTGTTCAATAGAATTTCAGCTTTATCCGGTGTTCTTTCCCTGAAAACAGAACCAGCACAACTATCCAGGTAATCTCTGGAAGCATCGGTTAGTCCATTATAAAAGATATCAAGTATTTCATTTTTCTTGAGAGGGTGATCAGGCAAAGCATTAAGTAACTTGAGAAGCCTCCCCCAAGCTTGTGGGAGACTCTCTTCTTCAATTTGCACAAAATTATATATTTCCCTCAAAGCAGCTTGTTTCTTATGAGCAAGGAAATATTTAGCAGAGAAGTAGTAAATCATATCCTGGGGACTACGCACACAACCAGGATCAAGAGAATTAAACAATATCTTAGCATCACCCTTTAATGAGAACGAAATATTTTAAGGATATAAAGATAGCGAGATCTCTCATCATTAGTGAACAGGGTGGCTATATCATTTAATTTAGTAAGATGTGCCACAACAGTTTCAGATTCATAGCCATGAAAAGGATGAGATTCAACCAAAGTAATTATATCAGGATCAACAAAGAATTCATAATCCTTATCAGTAACACAGATAGATGAAGTAGCAAAAGCAGGGTCAGGTTTCATTCTAGCATTAAGAGATTGCTGATTCCATTTAGCTAATAACCTCTTGAGTTCATATCTATCTTTGCAAGCTAAAATAGCTAAAGTAGCTTCTTTATCAAAAACATAACCCTCAGGAATAACAGGCAAGTCTTCATCATCACTTTCATCAGTATTATCAGTTTCAATATTTTCTTTCTCTCTAGCCCTAGCAATTTGTTCATCAAGAAATTCACCAAGTGGGATAGTAGTATCAAGCATAGAAGTAGTCTCATCATAAGTATCATGCATAGCAGAAGTGGCATCATCAATAACATGCGACATATCAGAACGAATAGCAGAAGCAGGTTTAGGTGTCGCAAGCTTACTCAAAACAGAAGGTGAATCAAGTGCAGAGCTAGATGGCAGTTCCTTACCTCCCCTCGTAGTTGAGGGATAAATTGTTGTCTTAGCGTCCTTCAAGTTCTTCATAGTGACCAGCAGATATAAATCCCAAGTGACTCAAAGAATAGAGCTATGCTCCCCGGCAACGGCGCCAGAAAATAGTCTTGATAACCCACAAGTATAGGGGATCGCAACAGTTTTCGAGGGTAGAGTATTCAACCCAAATTTATTGATTCGACAGAAGGGGAGCCAAATAATATTCTCAAGTATTAGCAGTTGAGTTGTCAATTCAACCACACCTGGATAACTTAGTATCTGCAGCAAAGTATTTAGTAGTAAAGTAGTATGATAGTAGTGGTAACGGTAACAAAAGTAACGGTAGCAAAAGTAATATTTTTGGTGTTTTGTAGTGATTGTAACAGTAGCAACGAAAAAGTAAATAAGCGAAGAACAATATGTGGAAAGCTCGTAGGCATTGGATCGGTGATGGAGCATTATGCCGGATGCGGTTCATCATGTAACAATCATAACATAGGGTGACACAGAACTAGCTCCAATTCATCAATGTAATGTAGGCATGTATTCCGAATATAGTCATACGTGCTTATGGAAAAGAACTTGCATGACATCTTTTGTCCTACCCTCCCGTGGCAGCGGGGTCCTAATGGAAACTAAGGGATATTAAGGCCTCCTTTTAATAGAGTACCTGAACAAAGCATTAGCACATAGTGAATACATGAACTCCTCAAACTATGGTCATCACCGGGAGTGGTCCCGATTATTGTCACTTCGGGGTTGCCGGATCATAACACATAGTAGGTGACTATAGACTTGTAAGATACGATCAAGAACTCACATATATTCATGAAAACATAATAGGTTCAGATCCGAAATCATGGCACTCGGGCCCTAGTGACAAGCATTAAGCATAGCAAAGTCATAGCAACATCAATCTCAGAACATAGTGGATACTAGGGATCAAACCCTAACAAAACTAACTCGATTACATGATAGATCTCATCCAACCCATCACCGTCCAGCAAGCCTACGATGGAATTACTCACGCACGGCGGTGAGCATCATGAAATTGGTGATGGAGGATGGTTGATGATGACGACGACGAGGGATTCCTCTCTCCGGAGCCCCGAACGGACTCTAGATCAGCCCTCCCGAGAGGTTTTAGGGCTTGGCAGCGGCTCCGTATCTTAAAACGCGATGAATCCTTCTCTCTGATTTTTTTTCTCCCCGAAAGCAAATATATAGAGTTGGAGTTGAGGTCGGAGGAGCTCCAGGGGGCCCACGAGGTAGGGGGCGCACCCTAAGGGGGCAGGCGCGGCCCCCACCCTCGTGGCTAGGGTGTGGGCCCCCTGGTCTTCATCTTTTGCAAGGATTTTTTATTATTTCCAAATAGACGTTCCATGAAGTTTCAGGTCATTCCGAGAACTTTTGTTTCTGCACATAAATAACACCATGGCAATTCTGCTGAAAACAGCGTCAGTCCGGGTTAGTTCCATTCAAATCATGCAAGTTAGAGTCCAAAACAAGGGCAAAAGTGTTTGGATAAGTAGATACGACGGAGACGTATCAGGTATCTGTGTAAAGGGGCAATATCGGTGGACTGAACTGCAGAATGCCAGAATAAGAGGGGGATAGCTAGTCCTGTCGATGACTACGCTTCTGGCAGCCTCCATCTTGCAGCATGTAGAAGAGAGTAGAGGGTAAGTTCACCAAGTAGCATCTTTTAGCATAATCCTACCCGGCGATCCCCTCCTCGTCGCCCTGTTAGAGAGAGATCACCGGGTTATATCTGGCACTTGGAAGGGTGTGTTTTATTAAGTATCTGGTTCTAGTTGTCATAAGGTCAAGGTACAACTCCGGGTCGTCCTTTTACCGAGGGACACGGCTATTCGAATAGATAAACTTCCCTACATGGGTGCACCACATAACCCAACACGCTCGATCCCCTTTGGCCGGACACACTTTTCTGGGTCATGCCCGGCCTCGGAAGATCAACACGTCGCAGCCCTACCTAGGCACAACAGAGAGGTCAGCACGCCGGACTAAATCCTATGGCGCAGGGGTCTGGGCCCATCGCCCGTTGCACACCTGCATGTTGCGAGGGCGGCCAGAAGCAGACCTAGCCTAGCAGTCATTCCAGTCCAATCCGGCGCGTGCCGCTCAGTCGCTGACATCACGAAGGCTTCGGCTGATACCACGATGCCGAGTGCCCATAACTGTTCCGGCCTAGTTGGTTAGTGTGTATAGACCAAATGGCCAGACTCAGATCAAATACCAAATCTCGTTAAGCATGTTAATTGATGTAACCGCGGACACCGACCAGGGCCAGGCCCACCTCTCTCCTAGGTGGTCTCAACCTGCCCTGTCGCTCCGCCACAAAGTAACAGTCGGGGGACGTCGGGAACCCAGGCCCACCTCTACCGGGATGGAGCCACCTGCCCCTTCAGCCCCCATCTCCGAACAGTATCATAAGTAATGTAACAGTAAAAAGTATATAGCATATGCCCGTGATCACCTCCCGAAGTGATCACGGCCCAGTAGTATAGCATGGCAGATGGACAAGAGTGTAGGGCCACTGATGGAATACTAGCATCCTGTACTAAGCATTTAGGATTGCAGGTAAGGGTAACAACTGTAGCAACAATGACAGGCTATGCAGCAGAATAGGATTAACGAAAAGTAGTAACATGCTACACTACTCTAATGCAAGCCGTATAGAGAAGAGTAGGCGATATCTGGTGATCAAGGGGGGGACTTGCCTGGTTGCTCTGGCAAGTAGGGGTCGTTAACAACGTAGTCGACCGGGGCACCAGCAGCGGCGTCAGTCTCGTAGTCTATCAAAGAGAAGAGGGGGAAGAAACAATGAATATAATGCAAACAGATGCATAACGATGCATGACATGACAAGTAGCTTGTGCTTGGGGTTCCCTAACGCGGTATGAGGTGGTACCGGTGAAGGGGGGAAACATCCGGGAAAGTATCCCCGGTGTTTTGCGTTTTCGGACAGATGAATCGGAGCGGGAAAGTTGCGTGTTCGCTATGCTACGGATGCGTGGCGGACGAACGGGCTGCGTATCCGGATTCGTCTCGTCATTCTGAGCAACTTTCATGTACAAAGTTTTTTCATCCGAGTTACGGATTATTATATATTAATTTTCCAAGATTTAAACTATTTCTGAAATTTCTGGATTTATATTAATTCGAATTAAAAATTGAATATACTCTTGTCACCTAGTGCTACCCTAGCATGTGAGAATGACAGTGGGGCCAGTGGGGTTGGGTTGACCCGGTCCAAGGTTGACTGGTCAACATATGAATAGTGTAAGCGGGTCCCGCGTGTCATTGACGTAGATCTTTTAATCTAATTTTAGCATATTAATCTAACAGTTGGTCCCAGATGTCATTGACTGGCCTTTTAACTAATGGGTTATTTAGTGTGAGGGACCACCTGTCACAAAACCATAGGCTATTTAATTAACATATAAAGTAGCAGCCCTAAACTAATCTAATTAGTAGTACTAACTAATCTGGATAGGCCTCATACCCAGAACACACACGCACGCACACCACACAGAACGCACGCACGCATGGCGCTCGGCCATGGCCAAAGCCATGGCCAGTAGCAGCTGTAGCGACCCGACCTCAAACGGTCAAGTCTCTGTGCTTCGGTGTCATCCCTGGATCAGTAATGCTGACACACACAGTACTCGAAGGACTTATAACAGAGTAGCAATCACACACTTATTACATCGAATGTCTCAAAAGAGATCTTATTACAATAAATATGGCTTAAGACCATCTAATACGATAACAGCGGAAGGCTTGGAAGATAAAGTGAGTGCATCAACTCCAACGGCATAGCTGAGCTGCACGACAACGACCTAACGAACCTTACTCCTCGTCTGAAAAGTCTGCAACATAATACGTTGCAGCCCGAAAACGAGTCAGCACATGGAATTTGCTAGCAATATAACACAGTACAGCAAGAACAGAATAATGCTATCACTACATGCATATTTGGCTGGTGGTAAGCTCTATGGTTATAGTTTTGCGAAAAGCCAATTTTTCCCTACAACAAAGGAATAAGTTTTATTTTAACTATCATGGTAGTTGAAACATCATTGAGAAGGTTCCTCCAACTCAATCCCAATTAAAAGTAATTATCAACCCAACAATATTAAATTAGATTGATGAGATACTTAGGATAATCCAAGTACTAGATTCTCAAGATGTCCATAACCGGGGACACGGCTAACCATGATTAGATTGTACACTCTGCAGAGGTTTGCGCACTTTTCCCCACAAGAATCGATCGCCTCCATTGGATTTCTCGCACTACAAGGTGTTTGAGAAACGGATGACCGAGACACAGTCTTTCAGAAACATTAACTCTTTACTCCGGGTAGACTATACCAACCTACATCCCTCTACCTGCTAGTCCACCTCTTCAAGAGCTCACGCAACTTACTCAACTATGATAGAGCCCATAATAGCTTGTGGCTGCACACGGAAGTTTCTAGCATGAAATATCTCAGTTCCCTTTGAGCCTGGGTGGCGGACCTTAGGATGATCACACGGGTACTCCGGGATATCCTAGGACAACACTGGATTCTCCAGGTGCCCAACAAGCAATCCACCCAGATGTGTATTAAAGTTGCCACCTTAAGTTGAACCATTAATTAACAATCTCACATCTGTCATGGATTCACTCACCCAAACCACGTCTACGAGCATAGCATAGCAATATAAGCAATACGTAGAAATAAATCCCAAGGGTTTGAGTTTAACAGGGCAATAGGTTCTACCTCATCAACTACTTCCCAATACCCACAAGTTAATCACATCCTAATCATGCAGTGTTTGAGGATTGAAGCTAATGCATAAAAACTGGGTATTAATGGGGCATGATCAAAGTGTTACTTGCCTTGCTAACGATCCGCAAAACCTAGGGACTCATAGTAGCACGCTTCGCACTCCGGGAATTCTATCGCAAACAAACAATAGCATACATAAGCAATCAAGCAAAGATGCACGGGCAAAACTCATATAATAAGAATTAACCAGAAATTTCAACTTAAGAACTCTGGTTTGCAAAAAGAATCGAATCAAACGGAGCAACGAAACTCAAACTACGAAGGAAACAAGATCCGTTTACTAATCTGAACTAAAGTCAAATTTTACAGTACCAAAATCTTGTTCAAGTTGGTTAAACAGAAAGAGGGTTTCGAGACGAAGATATAGGCGCTTGAATCGCCTGATTCCGATAAACGAGCGAAAATATAAACTGAAACAAAAATCGGATCAGAAATCGCAATCGAGAATGATCGCGAAAAACCCGAGAAAAAGAAAACTGACGAATAGGCTAAAGAACGAACGTTCGTTGTCCGTAACTAACGAGCGAAAACCGTTCGTTAAAATGAATGTACGGACGAACTTCCGCTAAATAAACTAAACCAAGAAAAAAGGTCTATTTAAAAAAACGAACTAGGGTTTTCTAAAAAAACGGATCGGTTTTCTAAAGAAAACCGGCGCCGGAGGCTACCTCGTCGGATCCGGCGGGGCTCGGGCTTTGGCGGGGTTGGTGGCGTCGGCGGCGACAGCGGAGGGCGGCGGGCGGCGGCGCGGCAAGCGGCGGCGGCTGCTGCTGCTGCTGCGGCGCCTGCGGACGGCGGGCGGGACGGGGTGGTGGCGGCGGGGCGGGGCGGCATATAAAGGGGGAGGGGGCGGGGTGGCTTGGGGAAGGGGAAACCGGGGCGGCGGTGGACTCCCGGACTCCGGCGGAGTCCGGTGCGGGCACGGGCGCGCGGGGAAAGGCGGTGGCGGCGGGGCGGGCCGGCCTGGCTCGGCTGGGCTTCGGCCCAGTCGGGCGCTAGAGTTAAAAAAAACAGTTTCCGCCGAAAATAAATCCTCGAAATATAAATAAAAATCTAAAAAAAATACCAAAACAAATCCTTGAAAATTTGGGATGTTACAAACCTACCCCTTTAAGATGAATCTCGTCCTCGAGATTCGGGTTGGCTAGAAAATAGGTGCGGGTGGTCCTTGCGAAGATCATCCTCTCGTTCCCAGGTGGCTTCATCCTCGGTATGGTGGCTCCACTGAACTTTGCAAAACTTGATAACCTTGCTGCGGGTGACTCGACTGGCAAATTCAAGAATCCTGATTGGCTTCTCCTCATAGGTCAGATCACTGTCCAACTGAATCGCTTCCAGAGGCACTGTATCTCTTAGTGGTATATCGGCCATCTCAGCATGACACTTCTTCAACTGTGAAACATGAAACACATCATGAACTCCTGACAGTCCTTCAGGTAACTCCAACTTGTAGGCAACTTCTCCCATTCGTTCCAAAACACGATACGGTCCTACAAATCTCGGGGCGAACTTTCCCTTAACTCCAAAACGTTTCACTCCCCGTAGAGGTGATACTCGCAGATATGCTATGTCTCCAATTTCATAGGTTACCTCCTTACGTTTTGAATCTGCATAACTCTTCTGCCTGGACTGAGCTACCTTCAGTCTATCTCGGATCAACTTAACTTTCTCTTCAGACTCCTTGATCAAGTCTGGTCCAAACAACTGCCGATCTCCAACTTCATCCCACATCAACGGTGTTCTGCACCTTCGTCCATACAGGGCTTCGAACGGTGCCATCTTCAAACTGGCCTGGTAGCTATTGTTGTATGAGAATTCTGCGTAGGGCAAATTTTCATCCCAACTAGATCCATAATCTAGCGCACAAGCCCTCAACATATCCTCCAGAATCTGATTGACTCTTTCGGTCTGTCCATCCGTCTGCGGGTGAAAAGCTGTACTGAACTCCAGCGTTGTTCCCAAAGTATGGTGCAGCTGATGCCAAAACTTTGAGGTAAACTGTGTTCCTTTATCTGATACGATGGTCCTCGGAACTCCATGCAGACATACGATCCCGGTCATGTATATCTTGGCCAACTTCGCACTTGTATAAGTTGTTTTCACTGGGATAAAGTGAGCCACTTTTGTCAAGCGATCAACTACTACCCATATAGAATCATATCCTGATTTGGTCCTGGGCAATCCGGTGATAAAATCCATGCCAAGTTTATCCCACTTCCATTCGGGTATTGGCATAGGCTATAACAATCCTGCTGGCTTTTGATGTTCTGCCTTCACTCTCTGACATACATCACATACGACTACATACTCGGCAATATCCTTCTTCATACCAGTCCACCAGAAATGTTCCTTCAAATCCAAATACATCTTGGTGTTTCCGGGGTGTATCGAGTATGGTGAGTCATGAGCCTCCTGAAGTATTAACTTCCTGATCTCTATGTTATTGGGCACGTAAACACGGTCCTCAAACCATAGGGTGTCGTGCTCATCCTCACGAAAACCTTTGGCCTTTCCTTTACCCATTCTCGCTTTTATCTCGGCAATCTCTTTGTCATCCTTCTGAGCTTCTTGAATCTTTCCTAACAATGTAGACTGAACCTCCATTGTTCCAACAAAACCTCTAGGAACAATCTCCAACCGAAGTTCCCTGAGATCCTCTGCTAACTCCTTTGGCAATCCGGTGCTTACGAGGGTGTTAGCATAACTCTTTCGGCTCAAAGCGTCTGCTACGACATTGGCCTTGCCTGGATGATAGTGAAGTTTCATGTCATAATCCTTTATAAGCTCCAACCATCTCATCTTCCTAAAGTTCAGGTCCTTCTGTGTGAAAATGTACTTCAAACTCTTATGATCCGTGTACACATCACAGCGGTTTCCAATAAGGTAATGTCTCCATGTCTTAAGTGCATGCACTACAGCTGCTAACTCCAAATCATGCGTGGCATAATTCAATTCGTGTGGTTTTAGTTGTCGTGAGGCATACGAAACAACTCTTCCGTCCTGCATAAGCACACTTCCAAGTCCTAGGCGAGAGGCGTCGCAATACACTTGGAAATACTTGCGTATATCCGGCAGAATCAACACTGGGGCTGTAGTCAAACGTTTCTTTAACTCCTGAAAACTTGCCTCACATTCTTCCGTCCATTTAAATTTAGTATCCTTCTTCAATAACTCCGTCATTGGCTTCGCAATCTTGGAAAAATTCTCAATGAATCTCCGATAGTATCCTGCGAGTCCAAGAAAACTGCGGATCTCGCTAACTGAAGTGGGTGCCAACCATTCAGTGACTGACTGAACCTTGGTGGGGTCTACTGCTATACCTTCTCCTAATATAACATGTCCAAGGAATCCGACTTCCTTCAACCAAAACTCACATTTGCTGAACTTGGCATACAACTGATGTTCCCTGAGTTTCTCGAGAACTAAACGCAAATGCTCCTTGTGCTCCTCTTCATTCTTCGAGTATACCATTATATCATCAATGAACACCACAACAAACTTATCCAAATATTCCATGAACACCTTGTTCATCATGCTCATGAAGTAAGCAGGGGCGTTAGTCAGTCCAAATGACATGACCGTATATTCATACAACCCGTACCGTGTGGTGAATGTTGTCTTTGGTATATCCTTCTCTCGAATCTTCAACTGATGATACCCTGATCGCATATCGACATTCGAAAACACCTTAGCTCCTTGCAACTGGTCAAACAAATCATTGATCATCGGCAGTGGGTATTTGTTGTTAATCGTCACTTCATTCAACGCCCGATAATCAACAACCATTCTCAAGGATCCATCCGTCTTATCAACCAAGAGCACTGGGGCTCCCCACGATGATGAGCTTCGTCGAATGTAACCTTTCTCCAATAACTCCTTGATCTGCTTCTTAATCTCCTCCAGATCATTTGCGGGCATCCGGTATGGTCTCTTCGATATAGGCCCGGTGCCTGGCAACAGTTCTATCAAAAACTCGATGTCTCGATCTGGCGGCATGCCTGGTAATTCCTCTGGAAATACATCCGAGTAATCCTTTACGACAGGTACTTCCTCCTGAACAACTCCTAAGAGGGAATTCACTTGGCTCCTCCTAGGCGCGTGCCTAGATACATACTTGATCCTTTTTCCCTCCAGGGTGGTGAGATAAATCGACTTACTAGCACAGTCAATGCTTCCTCCATACTTAGACATCCAGTCCATGCCTAATATCACATCCAATCCTTGTGACTCCAAAATTATTAGGTCTGACGGGAAAACATGGCTACCAATGGTTAAGGGTATCTGGTCGCACCATCGACTTGCCATATACTCTGCTCCAGGTGAACTCACTAACAGAGGGGTCCTAAGGGTTTGGGTTGGTAGTTTAAACTTATCCACGAATCCCCTTGATATGTATGAATGCGATGCACCCGTATAAAAAAGAACAAGGGCAGTAAAAGACTTAACCAAAAACTTACCGATAACCGCGTCTGGCTGCTCTTCAACCTCCTCCACATTAACGTGGTTCACTTGTCCGTTGTTGAATGGATTGGGCTTCTTCCCAGCGCTCCCATTGCCGTTTCCATTCTACGCTTCAGGGCACTCCATGGCATAGTGTCCAGTCTTCCCGCACTTGAAGCAAGTAATGTGACTTAGGTCTCTCTTGGCGGGTGTGGCTGGATTGGAGCGGTCCTGATTGTTGCTTTCTCCTTTCCCAGTCCCATTCTTAGAACCATTGTGGTTGTGCGAACTTCCTCCGTTGTGATTATGACCTCCATGGTTATGAACAAGTCCTCTCGAGTTCGGGGTTAGACGAGGCTTCCGTTGGGCTCCTGTGTTCTATCTTCCTTGCCCATACTTCCTCTTACGACTCTCAATCTGCTGCTGCTTCCCTTCAATCATAAGAGCCTTATCTACCAACTCCTGCTAGTTGTTGAATGTTGCCACCATCAACTGCATGCTCATCTCATCATTCAGCCCTTCCATAAACTTCTCCTGCTTCGCGGCATCGGTGGCCACATCGTCAGGGGCATAGCGAAATAATTTGCTAAACTCATCCACGTACTGGGCCACAGTACGGTTTCCCTGGCGTAAGTTGCGAAACTCACGCTTCTTCGTATTCATAGCTCCAGTTGAGACATGGGCTGTGCGGAAAGCTTGCTGAAACTGATCCCAAGTGACGTTGGCTATGGGGAAAGTGGCCGTATAATTCTCCCACCATGAGGCTGCTGGTCCATCCAATTGATGTGCGGCAAAGCGCACCTTCTCAGCATCTGTGCAACCTGTGGTGGTCAACTCCCTTCCAATACGGTGTAGCCAATCATCGGCAACTATCGGCTCGGTGCTACTGGAAAACACCGGCGGCTGCAACCTCAGAAAGCGAGCTAAGTTGTCAATTGGAGGCGGGTTGTTGTTGTTGTTGTTGCCTTGGTTCTGGACTAACAATTGCATCAAGGCATTCTGCTGCTGGATCAACTGAGTGAGCTCTGGCGGGAAGGCAAATCCGGTGTCACGTCTCGGAGGCATCTGGTGGGTTTAGAGGGGAGAGATTAGAATAGAGAAGGGGTCTAGTGAGAAAGCACTACCCTTATGCACATGAGACAAACACAATCATTCCACTCAATCAATCAAGCAAGGGCATACAAACGGTCTAGAAGTATCGTTGAAAGTGCTCAACTACTACTATATGCATGGGGGAATACTACTAATTGTTTGGTGGTCATCTAAAATTTTTGATCGGTAGAAGACTCCATAATGTCTGCTCCAGCTTCGTCTTCAAAGTCATCTTCACTGGGGTCAGAGTCAGTGTCGTCGATGATGATGTAATTCTTTGGGCAAGTGGAATCATCGTCCTCTCCTCCTGGTGCGGGGTCTCCCATGAATACTCCGATCTTCTTTATCAGGTCGTCATTCTTCTCCAATAGTGTTGCAATTTCCTCCTCATATCCATCGCGTGTAGACTTAAGTTCTTCTTCCAGCTCGATCATCCTTGTCTTCGCCTTCTTCAAATCTATCATGTCTGCGCTCATCTGATTCTCCTGGCGTCGAATGTGCTGGTTTAACTCCTGGATGAAAGCTGCAATGGATCCGTCCTTCTTGGTGCTAATCATCTCCCATTGCTCATCTCGGCGCGCACATATCTGGTAGATAGTGTCCTTGAGTTCCTTGTTGTAGACTTCTCCAATGCGTCCCATGGCAATGTGGGCTGCCATGCTCTTGCCTAGACTCCAGGTTTGGTGCATCAAAAGAAAACTCTATGGGCTTAGTGGTTGGCGAGAACGTCCTTCCCGGAACTGGAACTCGAATCATCCAGTGCTCCTCTTCTGGTAAAGTGGCGTTGTAGGTCCCGGTAAAGCTTGGTATTCCGATGTTCAGGTACCTAGTGACTTCCTTCAAGTGGCGTCCAAAGGGTGTGTCTTCATCCGGTTGTGCAAACTTGTTCTTCAAATCCGCCATCCTAAAGAGTAGAAAATGGAGAGGGGCCAGAAATGAGTAGAGAAGAGTGACCTATGGCTTATCTTAGTGGTCGTGTCCTACACTCAACGTGTGCTCTGATACCATCTTGTAGCGACCCGACCTTAAACGGTCAAGTCTCTGTGCTTCAGTGTCATCCCTGGATCGGTAATGCTGACACACACAGTACTCGAAGGATTTATAACAGAGTAGCAATCACACACTTATTACATCGAATGTCTCAAAAGAGATCTTATTACAATAAATATGGCTTAAGGCCATCTAATACGATAACAGCGGAAGACTTGGAAGATAAAGTGAGTCCATCAACTCCAACAGTATAGCTGAGCTGCACGGCAACGACCTAACGAACCTTACTCCTTGTCTGAAAAGTCTGCAACATAATACGTTGCAGCCCAAAAACGGGTCAGCACATGGAATATGCTGGCAATATAACACAGTAGAGCAAGAACAGAATAATGCTATCACTACATGCATATTTGGCTGGTGGTAAGCTGTATGGTTATAGTTTTGCGAAAAGCCAATTTTTCCCTGCAACAAAGGAATAAGTTTCATTTTAACTATCATGGTAGTTGAAACATCATTTAGAACGTTCCTCCAACTCAATCCCAATTAAAAGTAATTATCAACCCAACAATATTAAATTAGAGTGATGAGATACTTAGGATAATCCATGTACTAGATACTCAAGATGTCCATAACCGGGGACATGGCTAACCATGATTAGATTGTACACTCTGCAGAGGTTTGCGCACTTTTCCCCACAAGACTCGATCGCCTCCGTTGGATTTCACGCACTACAAGGTGTTTGAGAAACGGATGACCGAAACACAGCCTTTCAGAAACATTAACTCTTTACTCCGGGTAGACTGTACCAACCTACATCCCTCTACCTGCTAGTCCACCTCTTCAAGAGCTCACGCAACTTACTCACCTATGCTAGAGCCCATAATAGCTTGTGGCTGCACACGGAAGTTTCTAGCATGAAATATGTAAGTTCCCTTTGAGCCTGGGTGGCGGACCTTAGGATGATCACACGGGTACTCCAGGATATCCTAGGACAATACTGGATTCTCCAGGTGCCCGACAAGCAATCCACCCAGATGTTTATTAAAGTTGCCACCTTAAGTTGAACCATTAATTAACAATCTCACATCTGTCATGGATTCACTTACCCAAACCACGTCTACGAGCATAGCATAGCAATATAAGCAATACATAGAAATAAATCCCAAGGGTTTGAGTATGACACGGCAATAGGTTCTACCTCATCAACTACTTCCCAATACCCACAAGTTAATCACATCCTAATCATGCAGTGTTTGAGGATTGAAGCTAATGCATAAAAACTGGGTATTAATGGGGTATGATCAAAGTGTTACTTGCCTTGCTGACGATCCGCAAAACCTAGGGACTCGTAGTAGCACGCTTCGCACTCCGGGAATTCTATCGCAAACAAACAATAGCATACATAAACAATCAAGCAAAGATGCACGGGCAAAACTCAAATAAGAAGAATTAACCAGAAAGTTCAACTTAAGAACTCCAGTTTGCAAAAAGAATCGAATCAAATGGAACAAGGAAACTCAAACTACGAAAGAAACAAGATCTGTTTACTAATCTGAACTAAAGTCAAATTTTACAGTACCAAAATCTTGTTCAAGTTGGTTAAACAGAAAGAGGGTTTTGAGACGAAGATCTAGGCGCTTGAATCGCCTGATTCCGATAAACGAGCGAAAAGATAAACTGAAACGAAAATCGGATCAGAAATCGCGATCGAGAATAATCACGAAAAACCCGAAAAAAGAAAACTGACGAACAGGCTAACGAACGAACGTTCGTTGTCTGTAACTAACGAGCGAAAACCGTTCGTTAAAACGAACGTACGGACGAACGTCCGCTAAATAAACTAAACCGAGAACAAAAATAAAACCGGTCTATTTAAAAAAATGAACTAGGGTTTTCTAAAAAAACGGATCGGTTTTCTAAAGAAAACCGGCGGCGGCGGCTACCTCGTCGGATGCGGCGGGGCTCGGGCTCCGGTGGGGCTAGTGGCGTCGGCTGCGACGACGGAGGGCGGCAGCGCTAGGCGGCGACGTGGCAAGCGGCGGCGCGGCAACCGGCTGCGGGCTGCGGGCGGGACGGGGTGGTGGCGGCGGGGCGGGGCGGCATATAAAAGGGGAGGGGGCGGGGTGGCTTGGGGAAGGGGAAAGCGGGGCGGCGGCGGACTCCTGGACTCCGGCGGAGTCCGGTGCGGGCACGGGCACGCGGGGGAAGGCGGTGGCGGCGGGGCGGGCCGGCCTGGCTCGGCTGGGCTTCGGCCCAGTCGGGCGCTAGAGTTAAAAAAATAGTTTCCGCCGAAAATAAATCCTAGAAAAATAAATAAAAATCTAAAAAATACCAAAACAAATTTTCACCGTCTAAATAAAATATTTAGAACAAGATGAACATTTTCTTGGCCCTAAAATGTAATTTTGAAAACATGCAAATTTTTCTAATGCAATTAAAATAACAATAAAATCCGAATAAAATAAAATGTTTTATTTTAATATTTTTCCTCCAATATTTCATTTATTTTGGAGAAGTCATATTATCTCCTCTCACTTATTTTAATTTGAAATATTTTCAGAGAGAAAAATAATTAAAACAAATAATCCTCGTTCGTTTCAATATTTGATAAAATTCAAATATGAAAACAGTGAAATCCCCAACTCTCTCCGAGGGTCCTGAGTTGCTTAGAATTTCGAGGATTGCGAAACGAAAATGCAATAAAATATGATATGCATGAATGATCTATGTATAACATTCCAAATTGAAAATTTGGGATGTTACAGCAGCAGCCGGTGGGGGGGCGTGTGGCGAGCGGCGCCGGGGTGGAGCTCCAGCGGGCGCGCGGGGCAAAGCTCCGGCGAGCGTCGGCAATGGACGCGGGAAGAGGCGTGCGAGCGAGGCGGCTGCAGGGGAGCGGACGGCGGCGGGAGCAGCGCGCGGGGCTGCGGTGAGGCCAAGGGGCCGAACGGCGCGCGTGGTCGCGGGAAGAGGTGGCCGCCGCCGGCAGCGGTAGCAGCGCAGGCGGGGGCACGCGGGCGCAGGGGACAGGCGCGGCAGACGGCGCGGGGGAAGCCGGCCGGGCGAGCGAGGTGCGGCAGCAACAACAGCAGAAGCAGAGGCAGCGGCGCGGCAGAAAGCAGTAGCGGGAGGAGGCCGAACGGGTGACGGAGCAGAGCAGAAGCAGCAGGCGGTGGCCGGGTAACCGGTGAGCGCGGCTCCAGCGGGCGCGAGTAGGCTTACGGCGGCAGCGTGCGGTGCATGCCGGCGAGTGGAGGCGCGCGAGGCGGTCAAAGGCGGTCAGAGGCGCGCGAAGGGACGAGTAGGGCCGCAGGAGCGGTGCTCCGGATGCGACGGCGACGAGCGCAGGACAGTGCTAGCGATGCTGGTGCTAGAAAACATGGACGGACTCTAGGAAAGGCAGGGGAGAGGCCTGAGCCCACAGGGAAGCTCGGGGAGGTCCCTGTGAAGACGATGTTGCAGCAACGGCGGCGAATCGACGTAGTGGATGACGATGGTCGAAGGTTGAAGGAGTCGATCCCGGTGATGCGGTGGAGCTTGACTTGATCTGATGCGCGAAGACGATGTAGCAGTCGACGGCGAACCATCCCGGACATCAGCTAGCGGCACAGAACGTCGGAGAGCACGGGAACGGTGACGTCCTTGGCAGCGGCGGCTCGGGTGTGAGCGGAGGCGACGAGGGAGAGCGGCTCTGGGAAAGAGGGGGAGAGTGAGGGGGCGCCTAGGGTTTGCCAGCGGAGGGAGGAGGCGTCGAGGGTGGCCTTATCCACCGGGGAAAGCCGCGGGATGACTGGCACGTGGCAATCCCGGCCATGGACGCGCCATGCCCGTCCACGAAGTCTATGGTGAACAGAGGGAGAAGAACGCACAGGGATGGGCTGGACCGGGGACTGTAGCAGTAGGCTTATGTGCACAGTAGTTCTTTATGCCTTTTTAATTTTTCCTTTTTCTGTTTCTTTTCTTTTCTGTTTTGGCTAATTGTTTGGGCACCAAATGAGTTTTGTAAAATATGAGAGCTGGCCCACAAATCACATCACAATATATCCTACCACCAAAAACTAGTTTGGGGTAAATGTCATTTCATATTTATTTTGTATTAATAAAAAAGGTTATTAAATAATGTTTTGAGCCAATGTTTGAAGTTGTTTAAGTCACTTATCAAATTTCAATAATGTTGTTTACAATTTCATCATAGCCTCTGATTTATGTACTATTTATTGAACATTTTATTTTTAATATTTGAAAACTTTTATTGTTTGTTTGATTTTCAATTTGAATTTGAATCGGTTGGAACTAACGCGAGATTAGCAATAGTAATCCAAGTGACGTGGCATCATTAGCAGAGAATCGCTGTAGCTTAATTATCCGGGCGTCACAATTCTCCTCCAGTACAAGAAATCTCGTCCCGAGATTTAAGAAGGGAAGTGAGAAAGGGGGAAGGGATTTGGTTATGAAACTCTAACGATTCTTCTCAGTCATAGTTGCCCTTCTTGAAGAGGTCGATCCATTACATTGATGTCTTCATTTCTCTGCTTTAGGTCATCTTGATGAAGTTGTCGTCCTTCCTTCAGGATCTTCGCCGTACTTACGAAAGGGTAAGAAGAGAAAACTCTATAAGGACGGATTCTAACAAGATCGAGCATCAGACGGTTAATCTCAGGGGAAGAAGCATAAGTATCTCTCGAATCGAAACTCAAGAAGATATCGAGAGCAAAGTAAGAAGGTACCATGAGAAGTTTCAAACGGATAGGCATTCGTTCGATGCCTAATCAGAAGGTGAAAGGGTTTCAGGGCAACAAGAATAAGTATTGCGTCTGATACCAGAATAGATCACTAGGAAGGTGACCCGTCAAGTACATACGTAGCCAGGCATGAGATATAACTTTGGAGACAGGGATATACAGAAGAGTCAGGTTTTGATCCTGTGGAACTGTGGCTTATGGGCCCACCATGTGGGTTAAAGTAAGAGGGGCAGAGACATCTTGCATGGTCATGATAGCAAGGCCTGTCAAAGGGTAGCCTGTGAGTTATGTCAGCAACAACGTCGGTACCAAGGGCGAGGGACGAAGAGAACCATTTTCCTGCTCGTTAAACAAGGCGGACCAATAGGCAAAGTTCTCGTCCATCGGTGGTTACCGAAATGCCATCAACAAATGCAACAGGGTCTTACTGACACGGTTGTACACCAAGGTGTTTACATATGCAGGAGAAAATTACTGCTTAGATCATATAGATCACCAGAAAGGTTAAACAAATCAATGAAGAGGAAAAGGTGACCATCAGATTAAACAGAACAATGGAAAGGTAAATGTGTTTAAACACATGTTTCAGGGATATATCCTTCCCAAGGACAAGCAGAGCATGATATCCATGACATGATAGAAAGTAGATAACCGTTTAGGTAAGGGGAAAGGAATTGCATGACATTACCCAAACAACGGTATTTGGATAATGGACAAAGAAAATTTAGTATTGTTCTTCAAATGCTCTTATTGAAAATCGGAGTACCACAAACATGCTTCGAGGTAGCATTGGCATGGTCTTCAAGCGAATGTCAGACTTTGGATACAAAGGATCCATCAGAAACAACTTATATAATAAGTCTTACAATTTCCTCATGGAAGAATGGATAACCTTGCTGAAAAGGAATCTATAACAATAGGGCCTCCGGCCAGGTGTGCTAGGCACGACATCACCTTACCGGGTCACATAAAGACCAGTGTTATATCTCTTGGAAATATGTTCCAACCATCATATCAGACCGAGATTCAGTTCTGATTGGCGGCAGGATACTTTGGAAAAAAAGGTGCAACACAATTGACGAGATGACAATGTAAGATTCTCGGGAAATGAACTATGGAAGCGAGTTCCGATACAAGAGTTCATTAGTAAACCATGGAGAGGATGAGGAGGTGGCTGAGGGACTCAGCCGCAATTCATCGAGGTTTCCAAAAGCTAGATCTACACAATTAAGTGAACGAGGTGATAGCATCGGACACACCTAAGTATATAATGAGGTATGTTCGATGAGAACCTCCACAATTAAATATTGAACGAAAATGCACCTGGAAATATGGACCAAGTAGGACGATCAAAGTTAGAATGGTGATTCGATAACGAAACTATCGACCATTCACTTCGAAACAACAGGGTTGCTAGAGGTATTAAATTCTCACAACAGAGTTCACTCAACATGGGGGCCAAGAAAAGAATGGTGATGGCGAGAAGCATCGCTGCAACAAGAATTTCTTAAGAGGTGGTGAAATTCTCACGACATTCCTGACATAAAATATGGTAATACTTCAAGGTAAAGAAGAACAAATGTTGGATAGCAAGGAACTCAAGGTATAACACAGAACACGAACAAGTTTGTGTTGGAGGGAAGGCAATAAATTGGTCGATGACAACACAATTCATCGAGGGCAAGGATGGTATTTCTAATCATCAATTCAATTGATATTCTGGAAGAGCTCCGAATGCTGATGATGATCACGACACATTTGTTGAGAGATTTCATGAAGATGTAATCGATCGGCGATGACATCAAGTCAAAGGAATGATGAAGCGGTACGACACAAACTCCAAACCAAGCTTGTTGTTCAAAGCGAAATGATATGATGAGGAAGTTCGACGTAAGCTTAGCTCATCGTCAAAAATTGTGCTCCGGGAAGGACCAGGTAGCACGGTTAAAATTTAGCACGATAACGATATAGCCGATCAGGCTAGGAATGACTTAAAAGGATTAATAAACTCATAAGCAATGAAGATTACTTAGAGTTATTGAGTTGGAGTGCGGAATCGATTCACCTATCGGTGTTCCCAAGTGACTAATAACTCAGAACCCGGGGGAAATCTGAAGTCGGTGAGAAGCAATACTAGATGAAGACTCATAGGAAGCAACACAGTTCTTTGATACTCTCGAGATACCGGAGGGTAAAACTCAAAGGTAGATCGACATAGGGGTTGCGGAGATGTATTGATCCGCAAAAGACAAGTGTTTTCACTTGCTTGAGAAATGGGATCAAGTAGAAAATATGGTCGGAACCACGATTGCAAATGATCAATTCACAGATACCAGATATTGTTATATCAAGGCAATGGTTATTATTACAAGAAGCTTCTATGACAGGATCTACATCATGTCCATGGGCATGAACACAAAGTTCAAGGTCGACTCCCACTTCTCTAATGCATAACCTTTCATTCACTTCTCGCCTTCGACGAAGTTGTAGTGTTGAAATTTTATCTGACATAACAACAGTAGAGTATGACCCGTAGTAGTTTCCAGGTTCAGGCAGATTAGAAAAGGCGTAGGTTCAACCCATCAGGGCCTCTTAGAACATATACCTCAAACTCCAGGAGTAAACAACACAAGCTCGATGGCAGAGCATGTTCGACAAGGCAGAAGATACAATTTACTGAAGGCATTCTGTATTAGGGAAGGAACTCCTTAAGGTTTTTGTATACAAAGGACACTGTCAGTTGATAATTCAACAAAGGATCTGACGGTCCATGCCGGAGCTGACGTGAGCACCGGCACACAACCAGAGGAAGAAACCATGCAAAGGCATTGGATTACAGAAACATCTGACTAATTCAAAGCTCAAATGCAAAAGAATTATGATTTCCAAATCAAGGGATCAGAAGCAAATGCTCTGTTTAAGGATGGATAAGTCGGGTAGACTTAGGGGTACAATCGATGACAATTTGTTTGGTCGAGATCCAGCTCATGTTTAAAATGAGGTCTAAGCCGGAAGGGTGAATTCTACGATTCGGTTGAGGATTGTAAGCAACCGCAACATATTGAATCAACGGACTCAAAATGATAATGACAAAGAATGCCAATATGATTACCAGACTTATGGGATTAATCATAATGCTAGTAAGCAAGAATTTCAAGAGCATTAGGATGTCAAGGATTTCTAGAAGAATGAATGGTATTTCGAAGACTTTTGTGAAATACAGGAATCAACTGTGGATGAACGGATACTCGATAAGTGAGAGGAATTATCCGTAGGGGTATTTATGTGGTAAAGAACTGCAAGGCAGTAAGCTCAAAGGATTCTCGGGACAACAGAGAGTATTTCAGGACATCTTGTAATAACAAGACCAACGGGGAATGATTGTATGAATGGCAAGTGTATGCAGTTTTCGTAGGGGTTGACGGTGGAAGGAATTCACAAATGCGATGGCACAAAGACTCGAGAGAACATCGTAGAGTAACTTCGGAATCGTCTAGTGCAGCAGATGATCATCTGAAGTGAGGGGCTCTCCGGGAGAAAGTACTTTTGAGAACCTAAAGTTAGTTTTGTTTTTAGCAAAATCATTTAACCTGAATGGAAGAGAGCTTAGAGTCCCAGAGTAAAGATCGAGGAGTAAAAGATCCTAATACCACCCAATGGCGACGTGGGCCCGTAAGACACACAGCCATGTTAGTAAAAGTTTTGCAATGACTCGACTCGACTTCGGCCAAGGAGTGTGGAAGGGGCATTCCTACAGACGGTCGGCTCTGATACCAACTTGTGATGCCCCCGATTCAATCGTACACTAATCATACACGCAAACGTGTACGATCAAGATCAGGGACTCACGGAAGATATCACAACACAACTCTAAAAATAAAATAAGTCATACAAGCATCATAATACAAGCCAGGGGCCTTGAGGGCTCGAATACAAGTGCTTGATCATATACGAGTCAGCGGAAGCAACAATATCTGAGTACAGACATAAGTTAAACAAGTTGCCATAAGATGGCTACCACAAACTGGTATATAGATCGAAAGAGGCGCAGGCCTCCTGCCTGGGATCCTCCTAAACTACTCTTGGTCGTCGTCAGCGGCCTGCACGTAGTAGTAGGCACCTCTGGTGTAGTAGGAGTCGTCGTCGACGGTGGCGTCTGGCTCCTGGGCTCCAGCATCTGGTTGCGACAACGAGGTAGAAGGGAAAGAGGGAAAAGAGGGAGAAAAGCAACCGTGAGTACTCATCCAAAGTACTCGCAAGCAAGGATCTACACTACATATGCATGGGTATCTGTGTAAAGGGGCAATATCGGTGGACTGAACTGCAGAATGCCAGAATAAGAGGGGGATAGCTAATCTTGTTGAAGACTACGCTTCTGGCAGCCTCCATCTTGCAGCATGTAGAAGAGAGTAGAGGGTAAGTTCACCAAGTAGCATTGCATAGCATAATCCTACCCGGCGATCCCCTCCTCGTCGCCCTGTTAGAGAGCGATCATCGGGTTATATCTGGCACTTGGAAGGGTGTGTTTTACTAAGTATCCTGTTCTAGTTGTCATAAGGTCAAGGTACAACTCCGGGTCGTCCTTTTACCGAGGGACACGGCTATTCGAATAGATAAACTTCCCTGCAGGGGTGCACCACATAACCCAACACGCTCGATCCCCTTTGGCCGGACACACTTTTCTGGGTCATGCCCGGCCTCGGAAGATCAACACGTCGCAGCCCTACCTAGGCACAACAGAGAGGTCAGCACGCCGGTCTAAATCCTATGGCGCACGGGTCTAGGCCCATCGCCCATTGCACACCTGCATGTTGCGAGGGCGGCCGGAAGCAGACCTAGCCTAGCAGGCGTTCCAGTCCAATTCGGCGCGCGCCGCTCAGTCGCTGACGTCACGAAGGCTTCGGCTGATACCACGACGCTGAGTGCCCATAACTGTTCCCGCATAGTTGGTTAGTGCGTATAGACCAAATGGCCAGACTCAGATCAAATTCCAAGATCTCGTTAAGCGTGTTAATTGATGTAACCGCGGACACCGACCAGGGCCAGGCCCAGGCCCACCTCTCTCCTAGGTGGTCTCAACCTGCCCTGTCGCTCCGCCACAAAGTAATAGTCGGGGGCCGTCGGGAACCCAGGCCCACCTCTACCGGGATGGAGCCACCTGCCCCTTCAGCCCCCATCTCCGGACAGTATCATAAGTAATGTAACAGTAAAAAGTATATAGCATATGCCCGTGATCACCTCCCGAAGTGATCACGACCCAGTAGTATAGCATGGCAGACGGACAAGAGTGTAGGGCCACTGATGGAATACTAGCATCCTGTACTAAGCATTTAGGATTGCAGGTAAGGGTAACAACTGTAGCAACAATGACAGGCTATGCAGCAGAATAGGATTAAGGGAAAGTAGTAACATGCTACACTACTCTAATGCAAGCCTTATAGAGAAGAGTAGGCGATATCTGGTGATCAAGGGGGGGGGGGCTTGCCTGGTTGCTCTGGCAAGTAGGGGTCGTCAACAACGTAGTCGACCGGGGCACCAGCAGCGGCATCAGTCTCGTAGTCTATCGAAGAGAAGAGGGGGAAGAAACAATGAATATAATGCAAACAGATGCATAGCGATGCATGACATGACAAGTAGCGGTGCTAGGGGTGCCCTAACGCGGTATGAGGTGGTACCGGTGAAGGGGGGAAACATCTGGGAAAGTATCCCCGGTGTTTTGCGTTTTCGGACAGATGAATCGGAGGGGAAAAGCTGCGTGTTCGCTATGCTACGGATGTGTGGTGGACGAACGGGTTGCGTATCCGGATTCGTCTCGTCATTCTGAGCAACTTTCATGTACAAAGTTTTTTCATCCGAGTTAAGAATTATTATATATGAATTTTCAAAGATTTAAATAATTTTTGAAATTTCTGGATTTATATTAATTTGAATTAAAAACAGAATATACTCTTGTCACCTAGTGCTAACCTAGCATGTGAGTATGACAGTGGGGCCAGTGGGGTTGGGTTGACCCGGTCAAAGGTTGACGGGTCAACATATGAACAGTGTAAGCGGGTCCCACGTGTCATTGACTTAGATCTTTTAATCTAATTTTAGCATATTAATCTAACAGTTGGTCCCAGATGTCATTGACTGGCCTTTTAACTAATGGGTTATTTAGTGTGAGGGACCACCTGTCACAAAACCATAGGCTATTTAATTAACATATAAAGTAGTAGCCCTAAACTAATCTAATTAGTAGTACTAACTAATCTGAATAGGCCTCATACCCAGAACACACACGCACGCACACCACACAGAACGCACGCACACATGGCGCTCGGCCATGGCCAAAGCCATGGCCAGCAGCAGCAGCCGGTGGGGGGGGGGGGGGCGTGCGGCGAGCGACGCCGGGGTGGAGCTCCGGCGGGCGCGCGGTGCGAAGCTCGGGCGAGCGTCAGCGATGGACGCGGGAAGAGGCGCGCGAGCGAGGCGGCTGTACGGGAGCGGATGGCGGCGGGAGTAGCGCGTGGGGCTGCGGCGAGGCCAAGGGGCCGAACGGCGCGCGTGGTCGCGGGAAGAGGTGGCCACCGCCGGCAGCGGTAGCAGCGCAGGCCGGGGCACGCGGGCGCAGGGGACGGGCGCGGCAGACGGCGCGGGGGAAGCCGGCCGGGCGAGCGAGGTGCGGCAGCAGCAACAGCAGAAGCAGAGGCAGCGGCGCAGCAAAAAGCAGCAGCGGGAGGAGGCCGAACGGCGCGGGGCGCCGGGCGAACGGCCACAGCCTGGCGCGCGCGGGTGACGGAGCAGAGCAGAAGCAGCAGGCAGTGGCCGGGGCACCGGTGAGCGCGGCTCCGGCGGGCGTGAGCAGGCGTACGACGGCAGCGTGCGGCACATGGCGGCGAGTGGAGGCGCGCGAGTCGGTCAAAGGCGGTCAGAGGCGCGTGAAGGGACGAGTAGGGGCGCGGGACGGTGCTTCAGATGCGACGGCGACGAGCGCAGGACGGTGCTAGCGGTGCTGGTGCTAGAAAACGCGGACGGACTCTAGGATAGGCAGGGGAGAGGCGTGAGCTCACAGGGAAGCTCGGGGAGGTCCCGGTGAAGACGATGTTGCAGCGACGGCGGCGAATCGACGTAGTGGATGACGATGGTCGAAGGTTGAAGGAGTCGATCCCGGTGATGCGGTGGAGCTTGACTTGATCTGATGAGCGAAGACGATGTAGCAGTCGACGGAGAACCATCCCGGACATCAGCTAGCGGTGACGTCCTCGGCAGCGGCGGCTCGGGTGTGAGCATAGACGACGTGGGAGAGCGGCTCTGGGAAAGAGGGGGAGAGTGAGGGGGCGCCTAGGGTTTGGCAGCGGAGGGAGGAGGTATCGAGGGTGGCCTTATCCACCGGGGAAAGCCGCGGGATGACCGACACATGGCAATCACGGCCATGGACGCGCCATGCCCGTCCACGAAGTCTCTGGTGAATAGAGGGAGAAGAACGCACAGGGATGGGCTGGACCGGGGACTGTAGCAGTAGGCTTAAGTGCACCGTAGTTCTTTAGGCCTTTTCCATTTTTCCTTTTTCTGTTTCTTTTCTTTTTTGTTTTGGCTAATTGTTTGGGCACCAAATGAGTTTTGTAAAATATGAGAGCTGGCCCACAAATCAAAGCACAATATATCCTACCACCAAAAACTAGTTTGGGGTAAATATCATTTCATATTTATTTTGTATTAATAAAAAAGGTTATTAAATATTGTTTTCATCCAATGTTTGAGGTTGTTTAAGTCACTTATCAAATTTCAATAATGTTGTTTACAATTTCATCATAGCCTCTGATTTATCTACTATTTATTGAACATTTTATTTTTAATATTTGAAAACTTTTATTGTTTATTTGATTTTGAATTTGAATTTGAATCGGTTCGAACTAACGCGAGATTAGCAACAGTAATCCAAGTGACGTGGCATCATTAGTAGAGAATCACTGTAGCTTAATTATCCGGGCGTCACAATTCTCCTCCACTACAAGAAATATCGTCCCGAGATTTAAGAGGGGAAGTGAGGGGGAAGGGATTTGGTTACGTAACTCTAACGATTCTTCTCAGTCATAGTTGCTCTTCTCGAAGAGGTCGATCCATTACATTGAAGTCTTCATTTCTCTGCTTTAGGTCATCTTGATGAAGTTCTCGTCCTTCCTTTAGGATCTTCACCGTACTTACGAAAGGGTAAGAAGAGAAAACTCTATAAGGACGGATTCTAACAAGATCGAGCATCAGACGGTTAATCTCAGGGGAAGAAGCATAAGTATCTCTCGAATTGAAACTTGAGAAGATATCGAGAGCAAAGTAAGAAGGTACCATGAGAAGTTTCAAACGGATAGGCATTCGTTCGATGCCTAATCAGAAGGTGAAAGGGTTTCAGGGCAACAAGAATAAGTATTGCGTCTGATACCAGAATAGATCACTAGGAAGGTGACCCGTCAAGTACATACGTAGCCAAGCACGAGAAATAACTTTGGAGACAGGGGTATTCAAAAGAGTCAGGTTTTGATCCTATGGAACTATGGGTTATGGGCCCACCATGTGGGTTAAAGTAAGAGGGGCAGAGACATCTTGCATGGTCATGATAGCAAGGCCTGTCAGAGGGTAGCCTGTGAGTTATGTCAGCAACAATGTCGGTACCAAGGGCGAGGGACGAAGAGAACCATTTTCCTGCTCGTTAAACGAGGCGGACCAATAGGCAAAGTTCTCGTCCATCGGTGGTTACCGAAATGCCATCAACAAATGCAACAGGGTCTTACTGACACGGTTGTACACCAAGGTGTTTACATAAGCAGGAGAAAATTACTGCTTAGATCATATAGATCACCAGAAAGGTTAAAGAAATCAATGAAAAGGAAAAGGTGACCATCAGATTAAACAGAACAATGGAAAGGTAAATGTGTTTAAACACATGTTTCAGGGATATATCCTTCCCAAGGACAAGCAGAGCATGATATCCATGACATGATAGAAAGTAGATAACCGTTTAGGTAAGGGGAAAGGAATTTCATGACATTACCCAAACAACGGTATTTGGATAATGGACAAAGAAAATTTAGTATTGTTCTTCAAATGCTCTTATTGAAAATCGGAGTACCACAGACATGCTTCGAGGTAGCATTGGCATGGTCTTCAAGCGAAGGTCAGACTTTGGATATAAAGGATCCATCAGAAACAACTTATAGAATAAGTCTTACAATTTCCTCATGGAAGAACGGATAACCTTGCTGAAACGGAATCTATAACAATAGGGCCTCTGGCCAGGTGTGCTAGGCACAACATCACCTTACCGGGTCACATAAAGACCAGTGTTATATCTCTTGAAAATATGTTCCAACCATCATATCAGACCGAGATTCAGTTCTGATTGGCGGCAGGATACCTAGGAAGAAAAGGTTCAACACAATTGACGAGATTACAATGTAAGATTCTCGGGAAATGAACTATGGAAGTGAGTTCCGATACAAGAGTTCATTAGTAAACCATGGAGAGGATGAGGAGGTGGCTGATGGACTCAGCGGCAATTCATTGAGGTTTCCAAAAGCTGGATCTCCACAATTAAGTGAATGAGGTGATAGCATCGGACACGCCTAAGTATATAATGAGGTATGTTCGATGAGAACCTCCACAATTAAATATTGAACAAAAATGCACCTGCAAATATGGACCAAGTAGGACGATCAAAGTTAGAATGGTGATTCGATAACGAAACTATCAGCCATTCACTTCGAAACAATAGGGTTGCTAGAGGTGTGAAATTCTCACAACAGAGTTCACTCAACACGGGGGCCAAGAAAAGAATGGTGATGGCGAGAAGCATCGCTGCAACAAGAATTTCTTAAGAGGTGGTGAAATTCTCACGACATTCCTAACATAAAAGATGGTAATACTCCAAGGTAAAGAAGAACAAATGTGGGATAGCAAGGAACTCAAGGTATAACACAGAACACGAACAAGTTTGTGTTGGAGGGAAGGCAATAGAGTGGTCGATGACAACACAATTCATCGAGGGCAAGGATGGTATTTCTAATCATGAATTCAATCGATATCCTGGTAGAGCTCTGAATGCTAATGATGATCACGGCACATTTGTCGAGAGATTTCATGAAGATGTAATCGATCGGCGATGACATCAAGTCAAAGGAATGATGAAGCAATAGGTTAATGGAACCAAGGGTACGACACAAACTCCAAACCAAGCTTGTTGTTCAAAGCGAAATGATATGATGAGGAAGTTCGACGTAAGCTTAGCTCATCGTCAAAAATTGTGCTCCGGGAAGGACCAGGTAGCACGGTTCAAATTTAGCACGATAACGATATAGCCGACCAGGCTAGGAATGACTTAAAAGGATTAATATACTCATAAGTAACAAAAATTACTTAGAGTTATTAAATTTTTCGTCTTGATTTGGATTACATAATGGGGTCACAACAGCCATAGACGGTGTTTGAATTGCTAGACCTTTTATCTGGAGTGATCATAAAAGAATTGGAATTATTCAGGGTTCGTTTGGACATTTTTATGCATTAAGTGAGTTTTCAATGCATTTATGTGCATAATTCAAAATTGAACTACATGCACATGCTCCGGTGCATATAAATTGGTTGAAAAATCAAATCTTTGTCCTTGGGTGCATGCTTAGGTCCCATGCAAGAAATGGGAATGAATGTCAAACACCCTGCCACCGTCACTCGGCCGCAAACATTGAGATACCTGGTTTTTAAATTCTAGTAAATCCAAAAAACTCGTCTGAAATTCATGAAACTTGGCATGCTATCATGGAGCGGAATCAACATGGCGTGGTAAATATTTTGTCCCATTTGGGCAGGTTTGGGTATATGCTTCTCACAAACCAGAGCTTCTCACAACAAGCATGATGGTTTCGGTAGGGAACGCCCCAACTTTGGGGATGAAACGATATCCATTGCCTCTAATTGCTTTCAATTTTTTTCTCATGTCAGCATAGAACAACATGAGTGTTGTGTTACCTTTTGTGATTTTTTGGGGTTCGTTTGGACATTTTTATGCATTAAGTGAGTTTTCAATGCATTTATGTGCATAATTCAAATTTGAAGTACATGCACATGTTCCGGTGCATATAAATTGGTTGAAAAATCAAATCTTTTGTCCTTGGGTGCATGCTTAGGTCCCATGCAAGAAATGGGAATGAATGTGAAACACCCTACAACCGTCACTCGGCAACAAACATTGAGATACCTGGTTTTTAAATTCTAGTAAATCCAAAACTCGTCTGAAATTCATGAAACTTGGCATGTTATCATGGAGCGGCATCAACATGGCGTGGTAATTTTTTTGTCCCGTTTGGGGAAGGTTTGGGTATATGGTTCTCACAAACCAGAGCATCTCACAACAAGCATGATGGTTTTGGTAGGGAACGCCCCAACTTTGGGGACGAAATGATATCCATTGCCGCTAATTGCTTTCAAATTTGTTCTCGTGTTAACATAGAACAACAAGAGTGTTGTGTTACTTTTTGTGATTTTTCGGGGTTCGTTTGGACATTTTTATGCATTAAGTGAGTTTTCAATGCATTTATGTGCATAATTCAAATTTGAACTACATGCACATGCTCCGGTGCATATAAATTGGTTGAAAAATCAAATCTTTGTCCTTGGGTGCATGCTTAGGTCCCATGCAAGAAATGGGAATGAATGTCAAACACCCTGCCACCGACACTCGGCCGCAAACATTGAGATACTTGGTTTTTAAATTCTAGTAAATCTAAGACTCGTCTGAAATTCATGAAACTTGGCATGCTATCATGGAGCGGCATCAACATGCCGTGGTAATTTTTTTGTCCCATTTGGGGCAGGTTTGGGTATATGCTTCTCACAAACCAAAGCTTCTCTCAACAGCATGATGGTTTCAGATAGGGAACGCCTCAACTTTGGGGACGAAACGATATCCATTGCCTCTAATTACTTTCAAATTTTTTCTCGTGTCAACATAGAACAACAGGAGTGTTGTGTTACTTTTTGTGATTTTCGGGGTTCGTTTGGACATTTTTATGCATTAAGTGAGTTTTCAATGCATTTATGTGCATAATTCAAATTTGAACTAGATGCACATGCTCCGGTGCATATAAATTGGTTGAAAAATCAAATCTTTGTCCTTGGGTGCATGCTTAGGTCCCATGCAAGAAATGGGAATGAATGTCAAACACCCTGCCACCGTCACTCGGCCGCAAACATTGAGATACCTGGTTTTTAAATTCAAGTAAATCCAAAACTCCTCTGAAATTCATGAAACTTGGCATGCTATCATGGAGCGGCATCAACATGCCGTGGTAAATTTTTTGTCCCATTTGGGGCAGGTTTGGGTATATGCTTCTTACAAACCAGAGCTTCTCACAACAAGCATGATGGTTCCAGATAGAACACCCGTATGCAAAGTGAGAGCAGGATTTGTGCATCTCTTGAACACAAACGGTTCTTTTGGATGACCCGTGTGAACCACTTACAAACAATTTGTGCGATTTGCATCTGTCATATTGGGTATGTTGCCATTTGTCAAACTAGAAAGATTGACATTTGTTGATCTAGTAACATTGCCACTTGCCAACCTTGTAACACTGCGATTTGTCAACATATGAAGCTAAAAATCACTAGCAGTATCTAATTTTTGCAACTAAAATTCAGTAATTAAGCATAGATGGAGGCGAGGAGGCGTGTTCAGCCAAGCGTGCAGCGGGTGGCGCAGTACTATTCAATTTGACAGCGGGCGGCGCAGTTCCCGATACGGCTTTAATGCGAACGAGGGAGACGGTAGCGGTTCCCGAAATGTTGAACGGCCAATGATGCATCCTCCTTCAATTAGCATCGTGTGAATGCATGAGGGAAGTAATGGGAGGACCGGGAAAAAAGGCAGCACGATGTGAATGCAACGCAGTTTGCACTCATATAAAGGCGTCCCTCCATTCCAATGCATCTACCACATCATACGCACCTAAGCATTTGCCTAAGCACCTACACTAATAAGTGCAAAAGTGCCCACTCCGGACCCATGGTGGCGATGTGCGTGAGTGGCCAGCGGCTGTGCCAGATGGTCCATGATGCCGACCTGCGGCATGGCACTGTGGATCATCTCCATACGGTGTTGGCGACCGGCTGGTGGATGGCCGCCGTCGATGCCAGCTATGACTGTCAGTTGGACCAGATGATCGTTCGCACCAACAACAGGTTCACCGTCGTCAAGAAGCTCGCGGACGACATCGCCATACTCCTCCTGCCCGCGCGCCCCGGCTCCTCATTTCCTGCCACCCTAATCGGCCTCCATGGTCGGAACCTCTTTCAAGCACTGGTGGCACTACAAAAAAGACACATCCATGACATTTTGGGCCGAACGAATTTTTTTCTGTCATGCTTATGACACTTCTATGACGATAATTGTGACAAAACCCGGTATCATCATAGATGTGGTGGGCTCCTACTTCTATGACAAAAAATCATGACAGAAAATGGGCTTTTCGTCCTGGGCGGGCCGGAGACGCAGCTGCATGACATTCTTTGGGCCGTCCATGACGGAAAAAACCATGGTAGAAGTGAGGGCGAGGAAAATATCGGGGAGTTCCCGGTTACGGTGGGTGGTCAGGGGCCGAGCAATGCGCGTTTCTCTCGTACGTACACGCGTGTGTGCGAGGCGTTGGGCTCTAACAGAACCCGCGCGAGGTGTTGGGCTCTAACTGAACCCGAGCGATTGCACTGCAGGCTACGCGTTACTGAACCCGAGCGATCGATCGATCCCTTGCTGTTAACTGAACTCGAGAGATTCCTTCGCTACTGCTGCTAACTGAAGCCGATCGATGCTACCTCTGGATGAACAGTGAGCGTTGTTGGGGGGGTGGATGAACAGTTCCCGGTGGGGGGGTGGATGAACAGGACCCCATGATAGTAGAGGCCATTGTCGCTGGATGAACAGTACCCCAATTGATCGAGCCGGTTGGGGGTGGATGAACAGGACCCCGTGGAGGGCTGGTTGAATAGTAGTTGGTGGAGGGCTGGATGAACATTAGCCCGTGGAGGGGTGGTTGAACAGGACCCCGTGGAGAGGGCTGGTTGAACAGTAGCCGGTGGAGGAGCACGCGGTGGAGGCTGGATGAACAGGAGCCCGTGGATGAACAGTCACAGGTGGAGGCTGGAGGAGGTCGACGGTGGATGAACAGTACCCCGTGGAGGCTGGAGGAGGTCGACGGTGGAGATGAACAGTATCCCGTGGAGTCCCGTTTTGCGGTACGCCACACCCCTCCCAGTGAACAGGACCCCCGTTTCGACCGTAGCGCTCCAACACAAGTCCGTTTACTCCATTTTGCGGTACGCCACACCCCTCCCAGTCAACAGGACCCCGTTTCGACCATAGGAGGTCCAACAGAAGTCCGTTTCCTCCGTTTTGTGGTACGCCAGACCCCTCCTGATGAACAGGATCCCGTTTCGATCGTGGCCGGTCGAACACAAGGCCGTTTCCTCCGTTCTGCGGTATGCCAGGCCTCGTTTCCATTGGCTGTTCCGTCCAAGCCGGTTGGCTCCCGATGAAAACGACGACGCATTCCGTTCCGACCCAGCCGATTGGCTCCCCATGAACACGACGACAACGCAGTTTGTCCGTTCCGACCCAGCCATGTACACGAGCCCTGGCCATACGTATGCGCGAGTAGGCATTCGAGACCCCGCCCGTATGTACGTACGTGGCCGTATTTACTTTCTTTCAACCCGGCCGCTGTACTTATGTGTACATGCTACGTGCGCGCCTCTACTATGACACGTGCCCTTCCTTACATGGCCACGGTTCATCGCTGCAGCCTGCAGATAGACCGATCGTATGTACATACACGTTTGCGACTAGAATGACAACACTACGTACGCTTCGACCAGGTGGGTCCCGACTATCAGGCACTTCCTTGCGTGCGAAGATGTAGCTGGTGGGTCCCAGCAGTCAGGGGGCGAATCATTTTTTGCCCGTAATATGGATGCACTTCCTCGTGTGCGAAGATGTAGCTGGTGGGTCCCATAAGTCAGGGGGAAACATTTTTTCCGCAAAAAAGGGTGGCCCGTCCGGTGGGTCCCTGCTGTCAGGCGGAGGAATCATTATTTTCCGCGTAATAAGGATGCACTTCCTTGCTGTGGCCGTGGACCCAGCTGTCAGCCTCTCCACGTACAGTACTCTTCCGATGGAAGTCATTCTTTGACCATGTTGACCACGCCTCGTTGAGAGCACCAGGGCGGTGGACGACGGCGAGGCCTAGGAAGGGGACGACGCAGAGCCGGGGAAGATGCGGCAGTGGGTGCCCACGCGGAGAGGAGTACAAGGGTTCACTGGTTCGGCTGCGGTGTGAGGCTGCCGTCGCTGCAGGGCCTGGCCAGCGGTGGGAATAGTAGGGGCCGGTGAGGCCTCCGCGGCAGCACAGCCGGCCACGGGAGGCAGGAGCATGCGGCACGACCGTCGCTGCTTTGGGCGGCTGGAGCAAGAAGACCAGAGGTTGCAGAAGCACTACGGCCGTTGGATGGACATCGTACGGTCACTGGAGCTAGAATCGTTCATATTGACTATGGTGGGTCCCAGCTAGCAGGGGAGTATTCATTTTTTTGTGCGTAATAAGGAGGCACTTCCTTGCGTGCGAAGATATAGCTGGTGGGTCCGACCTGTCAGCGGGGGGAACGTATTTTTCTCGAAATACAAAGGCCCTCCCGATGGGTCCCAGCTGTCAGGTCGAGGAATCATTATTTTGCGCATAATAAGGATGCATTTCCTTGCGTGCGGTCGTGGACCCAGCTGTCAGTCTCTCCACGTACAGTCCACTTTAGATGCATGTCGGTCGTTGACCATATTGACCACACCACGTCGAGAGCACCAGGGCGGTGGATGACGGCGAGGCCTAGGAAGGTAACGACACGGAGCCAGGGAAGACTCGATAGTTGTTTCCCACGTGGAGGGGAGTACGAGGGTTTACTGGTTCGTCTGCCTTCGCCGGAGAATAACAGCAGGTGTGGGTGAGTAGAGGGATGGCTAGGCCAGCGATGGGAGTACGGTGGGGCGGTGAGGCCTACGCGGCAGCATAGCCGGCCACGGGAGGAGGGAGCAGGCAGTCTCGCCGGTGCTTGTTTGAGCGGTTGGAGCAGGAAGAGCAGAGATTGAAGAAGCACGACAGCCGTTGGATGGACATCCAACAGTCACTGCTTGTGCGTCAACCTTTTTTTAGGAAAGCCTCAAATCTGTGGAAAACAGCATACAACCCATCTACCATTATTTCTAATAATTTATAGCCCATTTGCTAATTCTTAAGGTTTTTTTGGAGCCCATATTCTTTTTGTTAGCATTACAGCCCATATTGTGGCCACGGTTAAAAAATTATACGAAATTTTGCATATTTCGGTGCGGTCCGAACTGTTTTAATCCCGAAATTTCGAGTCACATTCAAACTGATATTAAAAATAAATGTATATCAATATAAAATCCAACAAATTGTCCACGCATAAAAATCAATGCAATTTAAAATCTCAAAATGAAAAAAAGAAATTTGAAACTAATTGCCGGTTTGATGTGTTTTCAAAATGTACAACCCATTTCTCATTGCTGATAGGCCATTTTCTCGGCCAACCGAATGAAGCTCTCCTTGTCTTAAAAGATTTACAGCCCAAAAGGCCTGACAAAGCGACTTACTTGAAAAATCACAAAAAAACTTGGCTAGCCATTGTCAGATGAACAGCACGTGTTCCGTTGCCTCCCGATGAACACGACGCATTCCGTTGCCTCCTCATGAACACGACGATGACGCAGTTTCTCCGTTCCGACCCAGCCATGTACACGAGCCCTGGCCGTACGTATGCGAGAGTGCGTTTGAGACCCCGCCCGTATGTACGTACGTGGCCGTATTTACTTTCTTGCACTCTGGCCGCTGTACGTACGTGTACATGCTACGTGCGCGCCTCTACTACGACACGTGCGCGCCTCTACTACGACACATGTGCGCCTCTAGATCGACCAGTATGTACGAACACATTCGTGACTAGAACGACAATGCCACGTATGCTTCGACCAGGTGGGTCCCGACTGTCAGGCACTTCCTTGCGTGCGAAGATGTAGCTGGTGGGTCCTAGCAGTCAGGGGGCGAATCGTTTTTTTCGCCCATATTATGGACGCACTTCCTTGCGTGCGAAGATGTAGCTAGTGGGTCCCAGCAGTTAGGGGGAAATGTTTTTTTTGCGAAATACGGTGGCCCGTCCGGTGGGTCCCTGCTGTCAGGTGGAGGAATCATTATTTTCCGCGTAATGAGGAGGCACTTCCTTGCTGCGGCCGTGGACCCAGCTGTTAGCCTCTCCATGTACAGTACTCTTCCGATGGAAGTTGTTCCTTGACCACGTGACCATGCCGCGCCGAGAGCACCATGGCAGTGGACGACGGCGAGGCCTAGGAAGGGGACGACGCAGAGCCAGGGAAGACGCGGAAGTGGAAGCCCACGCGGAGAGGAGTACGAGGGTTCACTGGTTCGGCTGCGGTGTGAGGCTGCCGTCGCCGCAGAATAACAGGGGGTGTGGGTGAGTAGAGGCGGATGGCCTGGCCAGCGGTGGGAGTAGTAGGGGGCACAGAGGATTCCGCGGCATCACAACTGGCCATGGGAGGCAGGAGCACGCGGCACGACCGACGCTGCTTTGGGCGGCTGGAGCAAGAAGACCAGAGGTTGAAGAAGCACTACGGCCGTTGGATGGACATCGTACGGTCACTGCAGCTAGAATCGTTTATATTGACTGAGTTGACAAATCCTTTGGTACGCGTCAACTTAGTAAGCCCACAGGCCAGCCTCCGAAAGGGTGCGCCCCAGATGTCAGGGGGAGGAATCATTTTTTGGGCTGCTGAAGCAAGAATATCCAAGATTGAAGAAGAAGCATGACATCCGTTGGATGGACATCCAATGGCCACTGCTGCTAGAACCGTGTGTTGACTATAAGTTGACAAAATCCAAAAATAATATTTTATAAACTAATTACGTGTTTGGTGCATTTTTTTATAGTTACTGCCCAGTTTTTATAATTACATCTTATTTATTATTTCTTAAAGCCCATTTTCCTGTTAAGCCTAATGCATCCCTCCTAGGAAAGATTTGCAGCCCAGCGGGGCAGAGAATAACAAGTTGACCTTGCCTGGGTATTCCTCAAAAAAAGTATAGCTGGGCTAGCCATTTTCAGCTTGAAAAAAGTTAATATCTGGGCTGGATATCTGGCTTGGGCTAGACAGGCCACAGCTCGCCCAGTTAATACCCTGCTCTCCTCTGAACAAGAACGAAAACATCGTTCAAGAAAAATTCTGCAGTGCTCACACCTCAAAAACACAAATACTGCTCGAGTTGCTTGGTCCCAGCTGTCGGCCGCTTCTTGTGCAATTCTCTCGTTTATTGACTACATAGGTTGATAATGGTGTGGGACCGTGATGTCAGGAAACCAGGAGGAAGCAAAAAAATATAGTTGTACATAATAAGGAGGCACTTGCGTACGTATGGCTATGGCCCTGGTGGGTCCCTACTGTCATCCAGTCAAAACAAAGTCATCTCCTCATTCCTCATGTCTGTTGACCATGTTGACAACGCGAGACGGCGGCGCCACGGCGAGCGCAACAACTGGAAGGACGACAGAGAGGGCCTCGCGGGCCCTACGGATGGTCTGATACAGCGCCCGCTGCTCATTCAGGAAGCCAGGATCATCAGACACCTATGAGCACCTTCGAGAGACTGAGGCGGCATGAAACGGTAAGGCCGCGCTTGGGAGCTCTGGTTTATTTCACACCTGTATTAAGATACAAGTGTAATTTACTCATCAGGCATAATGAAACCAAGGGCCCAAGGTCTATAACAAAAACCGGTGAGTTACACGTGTAATTTGAGAGACCAGTGTATATTTTACTAGTCGAAATTGACCAACCAAACGCTTCGCCCAAGACCATCTGCCTTTATTTACAAGCGTCAGTTTTACAAGCGGTTTTGGTTGGAAAACGATGATCCAATCACGGCCTAAGATGATGAGTTGGTTGGAAGGTTGTATGGTTTCGCCTCTAACCTACCCGAGTTGTCGTATAGGCTATAAATGAAACATAAGACAATGAACTTCTTAAGCACAGAAACAACAGAAGAGGATGATCTTCTTAATATGCAAATCACAGGCATTAGCTCAACATGCAAAACAATATGAAGCATTATTCTCAGGAGGCATGGTGAACAGCTCGTGATGCCGCATGCCACAGCATTCCAAGCTCAACTTTGCAATCAAACTCACAAGGCCTGGCATTACATAGACAACATTCAGAACAAACTCTTAAAATACCTTACATAAGTCAACATTCATGTGACTATGCATCTCAGCAGAGTAAATATTTACTTCTGAACTGAAGAGAGGAATAGGAAAAAACGATCGACGTTGCTCACAGCAAAGGGCGTCCCACTCAAAAATATCAAATGCATGTCTTCTGGCTAACATCAATGAGCAAATTTGACAAGGTTTTCCAATTCCAGTATATTAAACTAATGTCTTCTTGCTAACATCAATGATTAAACTTTGACAAGCTTTTCCCATTCAAAATATGTAATGCCTATGATTGTGGAACGGGCAGGGTTTGTCATCAGTTTGTCATCTGATAGTCCGGTGGCTCAAGGTGACGACGAATGATTAGAGAACCATTCAATGTATTGTGCATTATGAAGTATTATGGAGGACACGAACCATTTGAACATTTTGTGCAGTTCCACTAAAATCAAGATGAGCATCCCTATGGATTTCGTATTTATATGCTGCAAGAAAACAAAGACACATCAGCACACACATGAATATTGGCCCCAGTGTCAACCCACCAATCGGTGGACTAACAAACTGAAAGTACGGTAAACAGATTACCATACCCAGATGCCCCATCATTGTTGCTTAGAATGACATTGACAGACTTGGAGTCCTGTCATGGCTTCTTGTACTTGTTTGGGCACTTTTTCCCCAGCGCACTCCACGTGTTGTAGAGTTGCGTATGCTCTCTACAGACTAGTCATGTCACCAGCGTCTACTAATACTCTATAAAGCTTCTCGATCATTCCTTCTGTAATGTAGCGCAAATAGTGACTGCTTCTTTCTGCAAAGTGGTAAAACCAACTGGACCCACTAATGCAGTAGTTTGCCTTAGACACATTGGCTCCTTTTGTGCAGTTCAACTAAAATCAAAGTCGGAATAAAACCGAGCTTTAATTTTGATATCCCTGTAAGCAACAATAGGTATAAGGGAAACAATTACTGAGAAATAACGGTTGATGACTTGTACTCCCAAAAGAAAAACATCTACTGATCTACCTTATCTTAATGGGAAACAAAGCAAGAGAGTAGCAATTCTCCATCAGTGTGATTCATTCATATTAACTGAGACATTATCTTAACAATGCCTTGTTTCAACATGTATAAAGAACAACAAAGCAGAAAAGTACCATTCCTAAAACAATGCGACTGATTCATTTTAACCGAGACATTATCTTAACAATACCTTGGCTAAACATGTAGAAAGAACTACAAAGCAGGATAGTACCATTTGTAAAACACTGTAACTGATATATAATAACAGAGACATTATCTGAACAATACATTTATTAAACATGTACTCCGGCCGATCCCTAACAGAAATGGTACTCCCGCCGATCCCTAACAAGTGTTGCAGTTTTGAACTAAGATTCAGTAGTTAATTCTGAGGAAAGTCGGTACTGACCTTTCAAGACCAAAATTTCAAACAACTCATGAGGAAGACCTAAAAGAGATCTCAACACATATATGGAAATCCTGTCTACAATAGCAACAAGTTGAATAGATATCCCTGTTTTAACAGAGGCAAAAAAGGAATCAATTACTGGCCAATAAAGGAGGATGAAACATGCGGCCACAAAAATGGTAATCCCACCAATCCTTGACAAGTGTTGCAGTTTTGAACTAAGATTCAGTAGTTAATCCTGAGAGTGGCATTGCTTAATTTTACCAGCGACATTAGATTAACAGAAAGCATAAACAGTTCCAGAGGAGAGTGGGCGCAACAACACTATGTGCTTCCATCATGTATGGGTTGGAACAATTTTTGCCCACTCAATGGTAAAAGACAGCAGTTCAATAGCTTCAATTCAACATTTATCCAAAATAGTACTAATACAAGTAGCACAACATCTCAAAGCACACTGCAGCATCATGTGGATGAAAGTTGGTACTGACCTTTCTTGACCAAGATTTGAAACAACTCGCGTGGAGGACTTGAAAAAATCCCAACACATATATGAAAATCCATGACCTCCTTTTGTGCAGTTCCACCAAAATTAAGCGAAGTCACCGGTGTGACATTCAAGTTGAACTGCACAAAACACTCTTAAAACATAAGTGTTTCGCGTAGCAAAGCAAAATGTCGCAATAGCAACAAGTTGAATAGATATCCCTGAAGGAAATATGCCCTAGAGGCAATAATAAAGTTAATATTTATTTCTTTATTTCATGATAAATGTTTATTATTCATGCTAGAATTGTATTAACTGGAAACTTGATACATGTGTGAATACATAGACAAAACAATGTGTCCCTAGTATGCCTCTACTTGGCTAGCTTATTCATCAAAGATGGTTATGTTTCCTAGCCATAGACACATGTTGTCATTTGATGAACGGGATCACATCATTAGGAGAATGATGTGATGGACAAGACCCATTCATTAGCTTAGCATTGTGATCGTTACAGTTTTATTGCTACTGCTTTCTTCATGACTTATACATGTTCCTTGAACTATGAGATTGTGCAACTCCCGAATATCCGGAGGAACACTTTGCGTGCAACCAAACGTCACAACGTAAATGGATGATTATAAAGATGCTCTATAGGTGTTTCCGAAGGTGTTTGTTGGGTTGGCATGAATCAAGATTAGGATTTGTCACTCCGTGTATCGAAGAGGTATCTCTGGGCCCTCTCGGTAATGCACATCACTATAAGCCTTGCAAGCAATGTGACTACTGAGTTAGTTGCAGGATGATGCATTACGGAACGAGTAAAGAGGCTTGCCGGTAACGAGATTGAACTAGGTATTGAGATACCGATGATTGAATCTCGGGCAAGTAACATACCGATGACAAATAGAACAACGTATCTAGGGTCCGCACACTTAACGTTCGGTGACGATTTATATTATGAGTTATGTGATTTGATGTACCGAAGGTAGTTCGGAGTCCCGGATGAGATCGGGGACATGACGGGGAGTCTCGAAATGGTCGAGACGTAAAGATCGATATATTGGACGACTATATTCGGACATCGGAAAGGTTCCGAGTGATTCGGGTATTTTTCGGAGTACCGGAGAGTTACGGGAATTCGTATTGGCCCTTAATGGGCCATACGGGAAAGGAGAGAAAGGCCTCAAAAGGTGGCCGCACCCCTCCCCATGGTCTGGTCCGAATTGGACTAGGGAGGGGGGGCGCCCCCTTCCTTCCTTCTCCTTTTCCCTTCCCTTTTTCCTATTCCATGTGGGAGGAGGAATCCTACTAGGACTAGGGAGTCCTAGTAGGACTCCACACTTCTGGCGCGCCCTAGGGGTTGGCCGGCCTCCCCTCCTCCATCCTTTATATACGGGGGCAGGGGGCACCTCTAGAGACAACAATTGATCATTGATCTCTTAGCCGTGTGCGGTGCCCCCTCCACCATATTCCACCTCAGTCATATCATAGCAGTGCTTAGGCGAAGCCCTGCGTTGGTAGCAACATCATCACCGTCATCACGCCGTCATGCTGATGGAACTCTCCCGTGAAGCTCTGCTGGATCGGAGTTTGCGGGACGTCATCGAGCTGAATGTGTGCTGAACTCGGAGGTGGCGTACGATGTCTACTACACAAATTTCTTCTTGTAGACGTTGTTGGGCCTCCAAGTGTAGAGGTTTGTAGGACAGTAGCAAATTTGCCTCAAGTGGATGACCTAAGGTTTATCAATCGTGGGAGGTGTAGGATGAAGATGGTCTCTCTCAAGCAACCCTGCAACCAAATAACAAAGAGTCTCTTGTGTCCCCAACACACCCAATACAATGGTAAATTGTATAGGTGCACTAGTTCGGCGAAGAGATGGTGATACAAGTGCAATATGGATGGTAGATATAGGTTTTTGTAATCTGAAAATATAAAAACAGCAAGGTAACTAATGATAAAAGTGAGCACAAACGGTATTGCAATGCTAGGAAACAAGGCCTAGGTTTCATACTTTCACTAGTGCAAGTTCTCTCAACAATAATAACATAGTTGGATCATATAACTATCCCTCAACATGCAACAAAGAGACACTCCAAAGTCACTAGTAGCGGAGAACAAACGAAGAGATTATGGTTGGGTACGAAACCACCTCAAAGTTATTCTTTCCGATCAATCCATTGGGCTATTCCTATAAGTGTCACAAACAGCCCTGGAGTTCATACTAGAATAACACCATAAAACACAAATCAACCAAAACCCTAATGTCACCTAGATACTCCAATATCACCTCAAGTATCCGTGGGTATGATTAGACGATATGCATCACACAATCTCAGATTCATCTATTCAACCAACACAAAGAACCTCAAAGAGTGCCCCAAAGTTTATACCGGAGAGTCAAGACAAAAACATGTGCCAACCCCTATGCATAGGTTCATGGGCGGAACCCGCAAGTTGATCACCAAAACATACATCAAGTGAGTCACGTGATATCCCATTGTCACCACAGATACGCACGGCAAGACATACATCAAGTGTTCTCAAATCTTTAAAGACTCAATCCAATAAGATAACTTCAAAGGAGAAACTCAATCCATTACAAGAGAGTAGAGGGGGAGAAGAAACATAAGATCCAACTATAATAGCAAAGCTCGCGATACATCAAGATCGTGCCAAATCAAGAACACGAGAGAGAGAGAGAGATCAAACACATAGCTACTGGTACATACCCTCAGCCCCGAGGGTGAACTACTCCCTCCGCGTCATGGAGAGCACCGGGATGATGAAGATGGCCACCGGTGAGGGTTCCCCCCTCCGGCAGGGTGCCGGAACAGGATCCCGATTGGTTTTTGGTGGCTACAGAGGCTTGCGGCGGCGGAACTCCAGATCTATTCTGTTCCCCGATCGTTTTAGGGTATATGGATATATATAGGCGGAAGAAATACGTCAGGGGAGCCACGAGGGGCCCACGAGGGTGGAGGGCGTGCCCGGGGGGGTGGGCGCGCCCCCCTGCCTCGTGCCTCCCTCGTTTCTTTCCTGACGTGCACTCCAAGTCTCCTGTATTGCTTTCTTTCCAAAAATAACTTTTCCGAAGGTTTCATTCTGTTTGGACTCCATTTGATATTCCTTTTCCGCGAAACACTAAAACAAGGGAAAAACAGAAACTGGCACTGGGCTCTGGGTCAATAGGTTAGTCCCAAAAGTAATATAAAAGTGCATAGTAAAGCCCAATAAACATCCAAGATGGATAATATAATAGCATGAATACTTCATAAATTATAGATACGTTGGAGACGTATCAGCATCCCCAAGCTTAATTCCTGCTCGTCCTCGAGTAGGTAAATGATAAAAGAAAGAAATGAAGTGTGAATGCTAGCAGGTGCATAAGTTTGATCAATGAAAATGTCAATCACCTTTTCTTGCATCATTATATGTCATAACAGTAGCTCAACTCATACAACCTTTCATGATCAAGTAACAAACTATTCACATGTTAAAGTATAGATCATAAACTTTCTTGAAAACTAAAAAACTATGTTCTCAGTCATCAAACAATTGCAATTCATCTTATTTTCAGGAAGAGTCTATGTCAGAGCTTTGATTCAGCAAACTTCACATACTCAACTATCATTTAGTCTTCCATGATTGCTACCACTCAAAGCATATTTTTAGAACAAATAGTATTCATCGAACACAGAGAAAGATAGGGGCTTAATGTTTCGCCTCTGAACCTTTTACCTCAAGGGTAATGTCAACAGTAATAATTCATGATCAAATATATTTGAATGGCCATATATGCTTAGATCTTTCCATCATATGATGCTTGCCAACTAAAGAGTAGGTTGGAATGAGAAGGAAGACTACTGACTCTTGCATAAAAGTAAAAGATAGGCCCTTCGCAGAGGGAAGGAGGGATTTGCAGAGGTGCCAGAGCTCGAAGCAAAAACAGAGATGAAAATAATTTTGAGAGGTATGATTTCATTGTCAACATAACGACCAAGAGTTCCCAATATCTTCCATACTACATACATTATGGGCGGTTCCCAAACAGAAAGGTAAATATTTTTACTCCCCCTCCACCAACAATCATCAATCCATGGCTTGCCCGAAACAACGGGTGCCTCCAACTAACATCAAACCTGGGGGAGTTTTGTTTGCAATTATTTTTGATTTGATTTCGATCTTTTGATCATGGGACTGGGCATCCCAGTTACCAGCCATTTTCTCGTGAATAATGAGCGGAGTCCACTCATCATGAGAATAACACACCTAGCATGGAAGATACTGCTAGCCCCTAGTCGCTACATGAGCGATTCGGGCATACAAAACAGATTATTATTTGAAGGTTTAGAGTTTGGCACATGCAAATTTACTTGGAACGGCAGGTAAATACCGCATATAGGTAGATATGGTGGACACTCATGAAAGAAACTTGGTTCAAGGAATTTGGATGCACAAGCAGTATTCCCGCTTAGTACAGATATTTTGGCTAGCAAAGGATTCTAAATAGCAAGCACCACATGTTAGAGGATCCAAAACAATATAACTTATACAAATATACCCAAGCATAACTCATTATGTTGTCTTCCTTGTCCAACTTCAACTAATTTGCTCAGGTTTGAAAATAATTAATGGGGATCACAATCATAGAAGATGTCCAAGATAGTATATTTATATGTGAAATCTCTCTTCCTTCAATATTCTTTCATGAATTGTTCAAGTGACCAATACAATGTTTGCTAACCTTCAATAAATTCACCACCTCTACTTCTTATATGTGAAGGCATTACTCCCCATGGGATAAGCATATTAAACATATATAATTTCAGATTTATTACATTCAAATCATTCAACCATTTACTCATAGGATATAAGTGAAGCACACGAGTAAATGACAAACTACTCCAAAAAGATATAAGTGAAGATCAATGAGTAGTTAAATAATTATGTAGCTGTGTGAAGACTTTCTCTCATTTAAGAATTTCAGATCTTGGTATATTATTCAAACAGCAAGCAAGGCTAAAGAAAATAAAATGATGCTCCAAGCAAAACACATATCATGTGGTGAATAAAAATATAGCTCCAAGTAAAGTTACCGATGAACGAAGACAAAAGAGGGGATGCCATCCGGGGCATCCCCAAGCTTAGGCTCTTGGTTGTCCTTGAATATTAACTTGGGGTGCCTTGGGAATTCCCAAGCTTAGGCTCTTGCCTCTCCTTATTCCGTAGTCCATCGAATCTTTACCCAAAACTTGAAAATTTCACAACACAAAACTTAACAGAAAATCTCGTGAGCTCCGTTAGCGAAAGAAAACAAAACACCACTTCAAGGTACAGTAATGAACTCATTCTTTATTTATATTGGTGTTAAACCTACTGTATTCCGACTTCTCTATGGTTTATAAACTATTTTACTAGCCATAGGTTCATCAAAATAAGCAAACAACACACGAAAAACAGAATCTGTCAAAAACAGAACAGTCTGTAGTAATCTGTAACTAACACAAACTTCTGGAACTCCAAAAATTATAAAATAAATTGGTGGACCTGAGTTATTTGTCTAGTACTCATCTGCAAAAAGAATCAACTAAATATCACTCTCCAGTAAAAAGTTGAAGCTAATATCGTGAGCGCTAAAGTTTCTGTTTTTTTTACAGCATGGTCATAAAGACTTCACCCAAGTCTCCCCAAAGGTTCTAGTTGGGACAAACACTAATTAAAACATAAAACCACATCTAAACAGAAGCTAGATGGATTATTTATTACTAAACATAACCAAAAAGCAAGAAACTAAAATAAAATTGGGTTGCCTCCCAACAAGCGCTAACGTTTAACGCCCCTAGCTAGGCATGATGATTTCAATGATGCTCACATAAAAGATAGGAATTGAAACATAAAGAGAGCATCATGAAGAATATGACTAGCACATTTAAGTCTAACCCACTTCCTATGCATAGGGATTTTGTGAGCAAACAACTTATGGGAACAATAATCAACTAGCATAGGAAGGCCAAACAAGCATAACTTCAAAACTTTAAGCACATAGAGAGGAAACTTGATATTATTGCAATTCCTACAAGCATATGTTCCTCCCTCATAATAATTTTCAGTAGCATCATGAATGAATTCAACAATATAACCACCACCTAAAGCATTCTTTTCATGATCTACTTGCATAGAAATTTTACTACTCTCCACGTAAGCAAAATTCTTCTCATTCGGAATAGTGGGAGTATCATAAGAGACTTGAATACTATAAATTATTTCCACATTAAAAGGGTGATGATCAGAAAAAGGGTAATCATAATCATGACAAGTTTTATAAATATAATCATCACTACTTTTTATAACATAAGTTTGATCACAATAATCATCATAAGTAGCAACTTTGTTCTCATCATAATCGATTGAAACCTCTTCCGAAATAGTGGATATATCACTAAATAAAGTCATGACCTCTCCAAATCCACTTTCATAAATATTATAAGATTCAACATCGTCCAAAATAGTGGGATCACTACTCCTAAAGTTGACACTCTTCCAAACCCACTTTCATCAATATAATCATCATAAGTAGGAGGCATGCTATTATAAATTTGCATATCAAAACTTGGGAAGCTAAAAATATCATCTTCATTAAATGTAGCATCCCCAAGCTTGGGACAAACATTAATTGCAGCAAATATATTCTCAAAAACATCATCTTCATCAAACATAGCATCCCCATGCTTGGGCCTTTTCATATCATAAGCATAATCACTCTCATCATTAATAGTATGGATAGCACCAATAGTATAGCAATTATCATATTCTTCCAAGCAAGTGCCAAAAAGATTTTCAAGATCATAAGAAGTATCATTATCTTCCCAATCATAATCATCACAACAAGCAATAGGCATAACTAGATCATCATCAGGTGCATCATCTTCATTTACATGAGGCACAACAATAATGGGAGCAACTTTATTTGGGATAGATATCTTTTTACCTCTCTTCCTTTTTCTTTTCTTCTTCTTCACCACATCATGTGTGGGTTCAATCCTCTTTTTGGAGCTCCTTATTAATGAGATTGGTTGAATAGAAGGCTCCTCCTCGTTACCTGAATCATCATAAGAAATAATAGGAGGATATTGAGAAGTCTCTTCCCTTTCGTTAGTATTCCTTTCATCTTCTATTTGTTTTCTTTTCTTTATGTAATTGCAATATAAGGATTTTCAATGCAATTCACCGCACAATACATATAAATTTCCTCTAGATCAAAATGAAGAACTCTATCAAGGGCAAATTCTGGAATGTCCTTAGTTATACGTTTAATTTCTTCATAACCCAAGAGCAAACTAAGTTCATTATGATGTGCAAGGGAAATCAAGTCATCACAATTTTTGGACACGATATGATCATGAAACAAATTGCATTGGGTACTGAAATGATCACGTTCATTGCAAAGTTCACAAGTATGGCTAAGAAAGTTTAAATTTTCAGCACACGCATCTAGCCTTTCTTGCAACCATTTAGTTTCTAAATGCTTATGCCTCTTGCAATATCTATCTTCTCTATTTGGTGTGTACTTGCAAACCCAATACACTCCACAAAAATTGACATGCTTATAGGAGATATTTTCATCATGACTAGTGCAATCATCATTAGTACTATAGATATTCAAGGAGTTCATACTAACAACATTGCAATCATGCTCATCATTCAAAGATTTAGTGCCAAACAATTTAATGCATTCTTCTTCTAACACTTTGGCACAATTTTCCTTTCCATCATACTCACGAAAGATATTAAAAAGATGAAGCGTATGAGACAAACTCAATTCCATTTTTTTGGTAGTTTTCTTTTATAAACTAAACTAGTGATAAAACAAGAAACAAAAAGATTCGGTTGCAAGATCTAAAGATATACCTTCAAGCACCCACCCCCCCGGCAACGACGCCAGAAAAGAGCTTGATATCTACTACACAACCTTCTTGTAGACGTTGTTGGGCCTCCAAGTGCAGAGGTTTGTAGGACAGTAGCAAATTTGCCTCAAGTGGATGACCTAAGGTTTATCAATCCATGGGAGGTGTAGGATGAAGATGGTCTCTCTCAAGCAACCCTGCAACCAAATAACAAAGATTCTCTTGTGTCCCCAACACACCCAATACAATGGTAAATTGTATAGGTGCACTAGTTCGGCGAAGAGATGGTGATACAAGTGCAATATGGATGGTAGATATAGGTTTTTGTAATCTGAAAATATAAAAACAGCAAGGTAACTAATGATAAAAGTGAGCACAAACGGTATTGCAATGCTAGGAAACCAGGCCTAGGGTTCATACTTTCACTAGTGCAAGTTCTCTCAACAATAATAACATAGTTGGATCATATAACTATCCCTCAACATGCAACAAAGAGTCACTCCAAAGTCACTAATAGTGGAGAACAAACGAAGAGATTATGGTAGGGTACGAAACCACCTCAAAGTTATTCTTTCCGATCAATCCATTGGGCTATTCCTATAAGTGTCACAAACAGCCCTAGAGTTCGTACTAGAATAACACCTTCAGACACAAATCAACCAAAACCCTAATGTCACCTAGATACTCCAATGTCACCTCAAGTATCCGTGGGTATGATTATACGATATGCATCACACAATCTCAGATTCATCTATTCAACCAACACAAAGAACCTCAAAGTGTGCCCCAAAGTTTATACCGGAGAGTCAAGACGAAAACGTGTGCCAACCCCTATGCATAGGTTCATGGGCGGAACCCGCAAGTTGATCACCAAAACATACATCAAGTGAGTCACGTGATATCCCATTGTCACCACAGATACGCACGGCAAGACATACATCAAGTGTTCTCAAATCTTTAAAGACTCAATCTGATAAGATAACTTCAAAGGGGAAACTCAATCCATTACAAGAGAGTAGAGGGGGAGAAGAAACATAAGATCCAACTGTAATAGCAAAGCTCGTGATACATCAAGATCGTGCCAAATCAAGAACATGAGAGAGAGAGATCAAACACATAGCTACTGGTACATACCCTCAGCCCCGAGGGTGAACTACTCCCTCCTCGTCATGGAGAGTGCCGGGATGATGAAGATGGCCACCGGTGAGGGTTCCCCCCTCCGGCAGGGTGCCGGAACAGGGTCCCGATTGGTTTTTGGTGGCTACAGAGGCTTGCGGCAGCGGAACCCCAGATCTATTCTGTTCCCCGATCATTTTAGGGTATATGGATATATATAGGCGGAAGAAATATGTCAGGGGAGCCACGAGGGGCCCACGAGGGTGGAGGGCGCGCCCAGGGGGGTGGGCGCACCCCTGCCTCGTGCCTCCCTCGTTTCTTTCCTGACGTGCACTCCAAGTCTCCTCTATTGCTTTCTTTCCAAAAATAACTTTTCCAAAGGTTTCATTCCGTTTGGACTTCCTTTGATATTCCTTTTCCGCGAAACACTGAAACAAGGGAAAAAACAGAAACTGGCACTGGGCTCTGGGTCAATAGGTTAGTTTCAAAAGTATTATAAAAGTGCATAGTAAAGCCCAATAAACATCCAACATGGATAATATAATATCATGAGTACTTCATAAATTATAGATACGTTGGAGACGTATCACCGTACGTTCGGTACTTGGATCGGTCGGATCGTGAAGACGTATGACTACATCAACCGTGTTGTGCTAACGCTTCCGCTTTCGGTCTACGAGGGTACGTGGACGACACTCTCCCCTCTCGTTGCTATGCATCACCATGATCCTGCGTGTGCGTAGGAATTTTTTTGAAATTACTACGTTCCCCAACAGTGGCATCAGAGCCAGGTTTATGCGTAGATGTTATATGCATGAGTAGAACACAAGTGAGTTGTGGGCGATACAAGTCATACTGCTTACCAGCATGTCATACTTTGGTTCGGCGGTATTGTTGGATGAAGCGGCCCGGACCGACATTACGCGTACGCTTACGCGAGACTGGTTCTACCGACGTGCTTTGCACACAGGTGGCTGGCGGGTGTCAGTTTCTCCAACTTTAGTTGAACCGAGTGTGGCTACGCCCGGTCCTTGAGAAGGTTAAAACAACACTAACTTGACAAACTATCGTTGTGGTTTTGATGCGTAGGTAAGAACGATTCTTGCTCAGCCCGTAGCAGCCACGTAAAACTTACAACAACAAAGTAGAGGATGTCTAACTTGTTTTTGCAGGGCATGTTGTGATGTGATATGGTCAAAGCATGATGCTATATTTTATTGTATGAGATGATCATGTTTTGTAACCGAGTTATCGACAACTGGCAGGAGCCATATGGTTGTCGCTTTATTGTATGCAATGCAATCGCCCTGTAATTGCTTTACTTTATCACTAAGCAGTAGCGATAGTCGTAGAAGCAATAGTTGGCGAGACGACAATGATGCTACGATGGAGATCAAGGTGTCGCGCCGGTGACGATGGTGATCATGACGGTGCTTCGGAGATGGAGATCAAAGGCACAAGATGATGATGGCCATATCATATCACTTATATTGATTGCATGTGATGTTTATCCTTTATGCATCTTATTTTGCTTTGATTGACGGTAGCATTATAATATGATCTCTCACTAAATTTCAAGATAAAAGTGTTCTCGCTGAGTATGCACCATTGCGAAAGTTCGTCGTGCCGAGACACCACGTGATGATCGGGTGTGATAAGCTCTACGTTCAAATACAATGGGTGCAAGAGAGTTTTGCACACGCGGAATACTCAAGTTAAACTTGACGAGCCTAGCATATGCAGATATGGCCTCGGAACACTGAGACCGAAAGGTCGAGCATGAATCATATAGTAGATATGATCAACATAGTGATGTCCACCATTCAAAAACTACTCCATCTCACGTGATGATCGGACATGGTTTAGTTGATTTGGATCACGTGATCACCTAGATGATTAGAGGGATGTCTATCTAAGTGGGAGTTCTTAAGTAATATGATTAATTGAAGTTTAATTTATCCTGAACTTAGTCTTGATAGTATTTTATGTTGTAGATCAATAGCTCGCGTTGTTGCTTCCCTATGTTTTATATATGTTCCTAGAGAAAACTAAGTTGAAAGATGATAGTAGCAATGATGCGGACTGGGTCCGTGATCTGAGGTTTATCCTCATTGCTGCATAGAAGAATTATGTCCTTGATGCACCGCTAGGTGAGAAACCTATTGCAGGAGCAGATGCTGATGTTATGAACGTTTGGCTAGCTCAATATGATGACTACGTAATAGTTTAGTGCACCATGCTTAACGGCTTAGAATCGGGACTTCAAAGACGTTTTGAATGTCATGGACCATATGAGATGTTCCAAGAGTTGAAGTTAATATTTCAAGCAAATACCCGAGTTGAGAGATATGAAGTCTCCAACAAGTTCTATAGCTAAAAGATGGAGGAGAATAGCTCAAGCAGTGAGCATGTGCTCAGATTGTCTGGGTACTACAATCGCTTGAATCAAGTGGGAGTTAATCTTCCAGATAAAATAGTGATTGACAGAATTCTCTAGTCACCATCACCAAGTTAGTAGAACTTCGTGATGAACTATAGTATGCAAGGGATGACGAAAACGATTCCCGAGTTTTTCATGATGATGAAATCGATGAAGGTAGAAATCAAGAAAGAGCATCAAGTGTTGATGGTTGACAAGACCACTAGTTTCAAGGAAAAAGGCAAAGGGAAGAAGGGGAACTTCAAGAAGAACAGCAAGCAAGTTGCTGCTCAAGTGAAGAAGCCCAAGTCTGGACCTAAGCCTGAGACTAAGTGCTTCTACTGCAAAGGGACTGGTCACTGGAAGCGGAACTGCCCCAAGTATTTGGCGGATAAGAAGGATGGTAAAGTGAACAAAGGTATATTTGATATACATGTTATTGATGTGTACCTTACTAGTGTTTATAGCAACCCCTCAGTATTTGATACTAGTTCAGTTGCTAAGATTAGTAACTCGAAATGGGAGTTGCAGAATGAACAGAAACTATTTAAGGGCAAGGCGACGATGTGTGTTGGAAGTAGTTCCAAGATTGATATGATCATCATCGCACACTCCCTATACTTTCGGGATTAGTGTTGAACCTAAATAAGTGTTATTTAGTGTTTGTGTTGAGCATGAATATTTGATCATGTTTATTGCAAATACGGTTATTCATTTAAGTTAGAGAATAATTGTTGTTCTGTTTACATGAATAAAACCTTATATGGTTACACACCCAATGAAAATGGTCCGTTGGATCTCGATCGTAGTGATACACATATTCATAATATTGAAACCAAAAGATGCAAAGTTAATAATGATAGTGCAACTTATTTGTGGGACTGCCGTTTAGGTCATATTGGTGTAAAGCGCATGAAGAAACTCCATGTTGTTGGGCTTTTGGAATCACTTGATTATGAATCACTTGATGCTTGCGAACCATGCCTCTTGGGCAAGATAACTAAAACGCCGTTCACCGGAACAATGGAGCGAGCACTAGATTTGTTGGAAATCATACATACTGATGTATGTGGTCCGATGAATATTGAGGCTCGCGGCGGGTATCGTTATTTTCTAACCTTCACAGATGATTTGAGCAGATATGGGTATATCTACTTGATGAAACATAAGTCTAAAACATTTGAAAAGTTCATATAATTTCAGAGTGAACTGGAAAATCATCATAACAAGAAAATAAAGTTTCCACGATCTGATCATGGAGAAGAATATTTGAGTTACGAGTTTGGTCTTCATTCGAAACAATACGGAATAGTTTCGCAACTCACGCCACCTGGAACACCAGAGCGTAATGGTGTGTCCGAACATCGTAACCGTACTTTATTAGATATGGTGCAATCTATGATGTCTCTTACCGATTTACCACTATCGTTTTGGGGTTATGCATTAGAGACAGCTGCATTCACGTTAAATAGGGCACCATCTAAATCCGTTGAGATGACAACATATGAACTGTGGTTTGGCAAGAAACCAAAGTTGTCATTTCTTAAAGTTTGGGGTTGCGATGCTTATGTGAAAAAATTTATCTTGATAAGCTCAAACCCAAATCGGAGAAATGTGTCTTCATAGGATACCCAAAGAAGACAGTTGGGTACACCTTCTATCATAGATCTGAAGGCAAGACATTTGTTGTTAAATTTGGATCCTTTCTAGAGAAGGAGTTTCTCTCGAAAGAAGTGAGTGGGAGGAAAGTAGAACTTGATGAGGTAATTGTACCTTCTCTCGAATTAAAAAGTAGCTCATCACCGAAATCAGTTCCAGTGATGCCTACATGAATTAGTGAGGAAGTTAATGATGATGATCATGAAACTTCAGATCAAGTTTCTACCAAACCTCGTAGGTCAACCAGAGTAAGATTCGCACCAGAGTGGTACGGTAATCCTGTTCTGGAAGTCATGTTACTAGACCATGACGAACCTGCGAACTATGAGGAAGCGATGATGAGCCCAGATCCCGCGAAATGCTTTGAGGCCATGAAATCTGAGATAGGATCCATGTATGAGAACAAAGTATGGACTTTGGTTGACTTGCCCGATGATCGGCAAGCCATAGAAAATAAATGGATCTTCACAAGGAAGACGGACGCTGATAGTAGTGTTACTATCTACAAAGCTAGACTTGTCGAAAAAGGTTTTTGACAAAGTTCAAGGTGTCGACTATGATGAGATTTTCTCACTCGTATCGATGCTTAAAGTCTGTCCGAATCATGTTACCAATTGCCGTATTTTATGAAATCTGGCAAATGGATGACAAAACTGCAATCCTTAATGGATTTATTAAAGAAGAGTTGTATATGATGCAACCAGAAGGTTTTGTCAATCCTAAAGGTGCTAACAAAATGTGCAAGCTCCAGCGATCCATCTGTGGACTGGTGCAAGCATCTCAGAGTTGGAATATACGCTTTGATGAGTTAATTAAAGCATATAGTTTTATACAGCCTTGCCGTGAAGCCTGTATTTACAAGTGAGTGGGAGCACTACATCATTTCTGATAAATATATGTGAATGACATATTGTTGATCGGAAATAATGTAGAATTTTTTGGAAAGCATAAAGGAGTATTTGAAAGGAGTTTTTTGAAGAAAGACCTCGGTGAAGCTGCTTACATATTGAGCATCAAGATCTATAGAGATAGATCAAGACGCTTGATAAGATTTTCAATGAGTATGTACCTTGACAAGATTTGGAATTAGTTCAAAATGGAACAGTCAAAGAAAGAGTTCTTGCCTGTGTTGCAAGGTGTGAAGTTGAGTAAGACTCAAAGCCTGACCACAGCAGAAGATAGAAAGAGAATGAAAGTCATTCCCTATGCCTCAGCCATAGGTTCTATAAAGTATGCCATGCTGTGTACCAGATCTATTGTATACCCTACACTGAGTTTGGCAAGGGAGTACAATAGTGATCTAGGAGTAGATCACTGGACAGTGGTCAAAATTATCCTTAGTGGAATAAGGAAATATTTCTCGGTTATGGAGGTGATAAAGAGTTCGTCGTAAAGAGTTACGTCGATGCAAGCCTTGACACCAATCTAGATGACTCTAAGTCTCGATCCAGATACATATTGAAAGTGGGAGCTATTAGCTAGAGTAGCTCCATGCAGAGCATTGTAGACATAGAAATTTGCAAAATACTTACGGATCTGAATGTGACAGACCCGTTGACTAAAATTATCTCACAAGCAAAACATGATCACACCTTAGTACTCTTTGGGTGTTAATCACATAGCGATGTGAACTAGATTACTGACTCTAGTAAACCCTTTGGGTGTTGGTCACATGTCGATGTGAACTATGAGTGTTAACCCCATAAAGATGTGAACTATTGATGTTAAATCACATGGCGATGTGAACTAGATTATTGACTCTAGTGCAAGTGGGAGACTGAAGGAAATATGCCCTAGAGGCAATAATAAAGTTATTAGTTATTTCCTTATTTCATGATAAATGTTTATTATTCATGCTAGAATTTTATTAACCAGAAACTTGATACATGTGTGAATACATAGGCAAAACAATGTGTCCCTAGTATGCCTCTACTTGACTAGCTTATTCATCAAAGATGGTTATGTTTCCTAGCCATAGACATGTGTTGTCATTTGATGAACGGGATCACATCATTAGAAGAATGATGTGATGGACAAGACCCATTCATTAGCTTAGCATTGTGATCGTCACAGTTTTATTGTTACTGCTTTCTTCATGACTTATACATGTTCCTCGGACTATGAGATTGTGCAACTCCCGAATATCCGGAGGAACACTTTGTGTGCAATCAAATGTCACAACGTAAATAGGTGATTATAAAGATGCTCTACAGGTATTTCCGAAGGTGTTTGTTGGGTTGGCATGAATCAAGATTAGGATTTGTCACTCCGTGTATCGGAGAGGTGTCTCTGGGCCCTCTCGGTAATGCACATCACTATAAGCCTTGCAAGAAATGTGACTAATGAATTAGTTGCAGGATGATGCATTACAGAACGAGTAAAGAGACTTGCCGGTAACGAGATTGAACTAGGTATTGAGATACCGACGATCGAATCTCGGGCAAGTAACATACCGATGACAAAGGTAAAAACGTATGTTGTTATGCGGTTTGACCGATAAAGATCTTCGTAGAATATGTAGGGGGCAATATGAGCATCCAGGTTCCGCTATTGGTTATTGACCGGAGATGTGTCTCGGTCATGTCTACATAGTTCTCGAACACGTAGGGTCCGCACACTTAACGTTCGGTGACGATTTATATTATGAGTTATGTGATTTGATGTACCGAAGGTAGTTCAGAGTCCCGGATGAGATAGGGGACATGACGAGCAGTCTCGAAATGGTCGAGACATAAAGATCGATATATTGGAAGACTATATTCGGACATCGGAAAGGTTCCGAGTGATTCGGGTATTTTTCGGAGTACCGGAGAGTTACGGGAATTCGTATTGGGCATTAATGGGCAATACGGGAAAGGAGAGAAAGGCCTCAAAAGGTGGCCGCACCCCTCCCCATGGTCTGGTCCGAATTGGACTAGGGAGGGGGTGCCCCCTTCCTTCCTTCTCCTTTTCCCTTCCCTTTTTCCTATTCCATGTGGGAGGAGGAATCCTACTAGGACTAGGGAATCCTAGTAGGACTCCACACATCTGGCGCGCCCTAGGTGCTGGCCGGCCTCCCCTCCTCCATCCTTTATATACGGGGGCAGCGGCACCTCTAGATACAACAATTGATCATTGATCTCTTAGCCGTGTGCGGTGCCCCCCTCCACCATATTCCACCTCGGTCATATCATAGCAGTGCTTAGGCGAAGCCCTGCGTTGCTAGCAACATCATCACCGTCATCACGCCGTCGTGCTGACGGAACTCTCCCGTGAAGCTCTGCTGGATCGGAGTTCGCGGGACGTCATCGAGCTGAACTTGTGCTGAACTCGGAGGTGCCGTACGTTCGGTACTTGGATCGGTCGGATCGTGAAGACGTACGACTACATCAACCGCGTTGTGCTAACGCTTCCGCTTTCGGTCTACGAGGGTACGTGGACGACACTCTCCCCTCTCGTTGCTATGCATCACCATGATCCTGCGTGTGCATAGGATTTTTTTTTTGAAATTACTACGTTCCCCAACAATCCCTGTTTTAACAGAGGCAAAAAAGGAATCAATTACTGGCAAATAAAGGAGGATGAAACATGCGGCCACAAAAATAGTAATTTCGCCAATCCCTAACAAGTGTTACAGTTTTGAACTATGATTCAGTAGTTAATTCTGAGAGTGGCATTGCTTAATTTTACCAGCAGCATTAGATTAACAAAAAACATAAACAGTTCCAGGGGAGAGTGGGCGCAACAACACCATGTGCTTCCATCTACTTATAAAGGGGGTGATGCGGAGTTTGTTGTAACAAAGCAACAAGCATCATGTCTGGGTTGGTACAATTTTTGTTCACTACTTAATGGGAAAAGAGAGCAATACAGTAGCTTCAATTCAACATTTATTTAAAACAGTACCAATACAAGTAGCACAGCATCTCAAAACACACTGCACGATCATGTGGATGAAGGCAAGTACCAACCTGTCATGACGCACACAAGATCACGTACGAATCTGCCAACACGAATAGGAAATCCAATCTCGTTTTGTGTAGTTGCACTGAAATCAAGCAAAGTCACCGGTGTGACATTTAAGTTTGCTATAGAAAAAAGTTGAATAGATAACCCTGTTTTAACAGAGGCAAAAAAGGAAACAATTACTGGCCAATAAAGGAGGATGAAACAAATGGCGACAAAAAGAAGCATCTAACTTATCTTGATGGAAAACAAAGTAGGATAGTAGCATTTCTAAAACGGTTGCATTGATTCATATTAATCAGAGACATTCTCTTAAAACAACATTCATTAAAAATGTAATTTACTTTTAACAGTGGCATTGCTTCAATTTTCTAGCGGCATTCTTAGATTAACAACAGCAAAATAGTTGTATGGGACATGCAAGCACCATGTGCGTCCACACGTATAAATGGGTGATGCATAGTATGTAGCCAAGCAGCATATCTACGTTGGTCCCATATTTGTTCTCTTTGAACCTTTTTTCCTATGTGAGGGCAGCAAATCTAGTCCTGCACAAACTACCCGACCCCTTAGTTTCTTTCCCTATTCAACAAAGAGATCGGTTCCTTACAGATGTGTGTACTGGGTTACCCCTTTTTCCCTTTTCGACCAACAAAGCGGCTGGATAGCCAGTCTATACTACTTTCCCTCCCTCCTTTCCTCATTGAACCACGTCCTAGATTCATGCTCCACCCGACCGCACCCTCATTTCCTCTTTGAACCAAGACCTAGATTCGACTACATAATCAAAAAAGATCCGCATGCAGTTAGAGCAATGACGGTTTCAAAGAAACTTATACCTTACGGTCGTCGGGATGTGGCAAGGCGTGCGGTGGGAGGCCAGATCTGCCCACACTATGTACGACAGCGAGGAAGAAGGGGTCGGTGGCCCTCCCGCACAGGCGTTGGGTGAAAGAGAACAGCACAGCCGGCAGTGGATTGCCTCCCTCGCCGAAGGCGATAGAGTGAACGCTGCACCTCCTCCCCTTCCTGGTGCGACGGGATCCGGACGCCTCCTTCACCAGCTGTGAGGGGGGGGGGAGAGACACAGAGGCCAACGCAGTCTTGTTTAGATCTGGTGAAGAGGGTGACTGTGTGAGAGACTGTGAATATGCAAACCCTAGCAAAGGAACGCTGAGCCTCCAGCGTGTATATATATATATATATATATGTAGTGCGGCGAGAGTGCGGAGAATGCAAACTCTAGTGAACAATCGCTGAGGCTCCAGCTTATATAGTACTACATATATACTGTAGTACGGACTGAGCTCCGGTGCCTTAACTGCACCTGCTTTTGGCTGTATGACAGGTGGGCCAGCCACATTTTGGGCCCATCTGTCATAAACCCAAAGGCAGGTGCATTAAGTCAATGAAGCTGCGTCCATATAGTACTCGTGTATAATACTAATATATGGTGGAGTGGTTTTCTTATTCTCTCCATAACAATCGTTTTAAATTGTGTAAGTACGAAACGAAACTCTTAATTTAACGTACCAGTGAAGAAAACTACTACTTCCGATGAACTAACGATCCACGCGTCCTGGTCGCACTTCCTGTCTGGGGCGTGCGGTACACTACCCTCTCTTAAGTGAACAACCACACATGCGCCAAATTATCGGAAATGTGTGAGAGTGTGTACAAATAAAGAATTTTAATTTCAATTATCAGAAAGGTTTGAGAGTATGTACAGTTTGCCCTCTCTCAATAATTATGGTTTGTTGTGTTCGGCCTAAACTTGGTCAAACTTTACAAAGTTTGACTTCAGTCAAATCTAATATGCGGAGCAAATAAAAATGGAGGGCTACTACGTCCATCCGGGTTTTTAGTCCACACCATTTTTTAATCAAAGTTAATAGCTCGACAAATAAAATTACAGGGGAGCTGAATACAAAGTTGTGAGAAGGCTTAGAAATCAATACAAAACTTATGCTCTTAGTACCAACATCGATCCTTCTTCGAGGAAACATTTGGTTCATAGCCAATTGTGTGATAAAATGGCACCAACGTAAAAGACGACTGCGTCTCCAACGCAACCAAGGTGAACTGATGAAGGATATCATCTTTGTGGGTAACAAGTAAAGAGCACTGATGGAAGACAACTTGTTTTTCGTGGAAAATCGATCAGCTTCACCAGCCGACGCACCATGAAGCACAACCATGAGCATCGATAGGTCATCGTGGTGAAGCATCATCCATTTGGCATCAAGTTTGGGTGAGGAACCTATGAAGTTCGACAAATCCTCACTGTGGTCTATTTCTTCTCATTAATCAAGCTCGAGGAAGGAAGAACCACGTGGCACAGGACAGTGAGGCGGAACAACAATGGCCATGCAATTTTGTGCAGTTCCACTAAAATTGAGGAAGACATGCCCGGGTATGGAGATACGCATCGTTGTTTGCAAAAATATAAAAAAGGGATATAGTGTTGTTACTTTGTTTTGGCAGTGGTACAATATTAACAACGACATCTCAATTGTCAATAAGAATTAATGAAAAGTACACCAACAAACAGAAGCATCATGATTATCTTGATGGGAACTAAACCAGGATACCTGAGAAAAAAAGCATTTCTTCATTTAACTAGTGATAGTATTAGATTAGCGGCAGCAATAGGAGCATATGGACAATGACCGCACAACCACCATGTATTTTTTGTCGAAACAACATGTATACCTCCACCTAGGCATAAATCAGGACAACTTTTCGAGTGGCATTTCCTCTATAATAGTAGGTGATGTTGGACCAGCCGACGAACCCTAGCTACTATACATGGGGAGCCGGGGAGTAGTCGCATAGAAGAAAACCCGCATGCAGCGACCTGGGGAGCTGGACCAGTACAAGAAGTTATACCTCACGTGGGCGAGATGTCGCTTAGGCGGGCAGGCAGGTTCTGCCCACACGACGGCAGCGAACAAGGGCGCGGAGGACCTTCGTCCGCGCCAGCGCCGGCTCCGAGAGGATGGTGCGCATCGGCTTCCTCCATCGCCGACGGCGACAACGTCAATGTGCACCTCCTCACCTCCCGCAGCGGACGAGATTCGGCCGGATCTGTGACCACCGGTGAGGAGAGAGATAGAGTGGACACTGTCATCTTGTTTTGATATGGAGAGGGTGAGAGAGCGAGACGCGAGAAACCCTATCAAACAAGAGGCTATATACAATGGAGTAAAAAAGTTCTCCATAGAAGTGGTTTTAAATAGAATACGCGCGTTCCCGGAAAAAAGAAACAAAAATTGGCGGACAATTTTTTAATACCAAGAAAGAAAACTCGATCAAAAACACGCCCCCGCTTCCAGGTCGCGAGAGTCATCGCGCACACACACATAGACATAGACATGCATCTAAGGATGGCTGGGTAAAACTGAATACGGATGGTTCCTTCTTTCCAGAGAACGGAACTGCTGGTACAGGCATGATACTAAGTGATCATGGGGGTGCTATAATTTTCTCTTCATGTAGAAGCTTGTGTTATTGCACGAACGCATTGGAAGCAAAATTGTTGGCCATCAAAGAGGGTTTGTCGCTCGCATTGCAGTGGAGTAATATTTTTTTTATCCACACACTGTAGAACAATCGTTCTACAGTAAATTATATTAATATAATAAAGTAGATGGGGAGTCTAAGCTCCAAATATGAATATCGAGACCGACTGCCTTGAAGCTACAAATATGGTGATGAATGAAGATCTTGATAGATCTCGGTTTGGTTTTTTGGTGCGTGAGATTAGATCGCTCATGGCACTCCGAAATACTTGTATTGCTCATGTTCGACGGAACAACAACATTGTCAATCATACTTTAGCTCATTATGGTAGGACTAGTGGCCGTATCGCTGTTTGGCTAGGTTCAGGCCCTGATGGCATTGTCGAACTTTGTAACTCCGAGTGTAGCCTGGCTACGTGACTAATACAAGTTTGTTCCCGCAAAAAAAAAGACATAGACATGCATATCCGTGTTTACGTAAAATTCCATCTCCATCTCCAATCATATTTGTCCAACTGGCACATTATTTACGTAGTTAATTATATACGCAGCAATATTAACGTACATCATCTCTTGTTTGCGGGCATCCGGACCGCTGCCACGCCCGCTCCTGACCAACCCGAACCCTCTTCATCACCCACGCGTGCTTCCCGCCCGAAACGGTCAGTGTCGCATGCCCGGTCAGAGCGGATGCGACCTCTCACTGGCGCCGACATTGAAGCGACGCGCCGGCCGAGAGAGCATTGCCCGCGCCGCTTCCCGATGCACGCGACTGCTCTGCGTTCAAAGGTCGCAATAGCCGGCCACAGCATGCATGTAAAAAGTTCTTGGGAGTCCGTGCTACAGCTAGCTGTCCTCCCCCAACTCGTCAATCTCTTCCAGTAGTGCTAGTACTCCATGGCGAGATCCATCGACAAGCAGCCCAGAAAGTTATTGTATACTCGGTTTGCGGTGAGTGGCATGCCGAGCGACCCTGTGGGGTCGAGCCATGGAGGAGGGTGAGACACGAACGCGACAGACGTGATTTAAACGTTGGTTTTGCTCGATGGCGTGATCCAACGAAACGAAACGTTGGTTTCTCTCCGTTTCCATTTTTTCTCCGAAAAAACGAAAACTTTCCACTCCATTTTCATTCCTACTCCAAGGTTGCCCCGTTACAACATTCCATTAAATACAAAGGAAAACTAACACGCATGCTGATGCATCTCAATAATTCACAGATCATAGCCAATATTTACTTCACAACTAAAGACAAAATTTGTGAGAGTGTGTACAAAAGAAAAACTACTGATGGGGTCACTACGACTTCAACCCTAAACAGGATTTAATTTCCTGGCTAGGTAGAACCTGTCGAAGGAAAGACGGCTGGCACCCTCGGATCATACGATGCTTTTGTGCAGTTCCACTAAAATCGAGCTGAGTATCCCTGATGGCAAAGATATTAAAGAAGTGTGATTAGAATAATAGTACTGGCATTAGTTCATGAGACATAAACTCATCACAAATAGAAGCCGGTAGAAGTAGAGAAAGATTGACATGGAGATGAAGCTACGTGGGGAGCTGCGGCAGTGGAGCAAGCCGGCTCCAAAATGAAGATGTACTACCTGGGACGTCGGGCTGTAGCTAGAAGGGCGGTTGGGACGCGGCATCAGCCCATACTGCGGGGACCCCCGATTGGGACGCACCGACTGTGGGTTTTCTCCCTCGCCGATGTCGACCGCGTCTATGCAGAACATTGTTCCCTTCCCCCAGCGGCGGGATCAGGCCGGATATGTGACCAGCGGTGTGGCCACCGTCGTTCTATGCTTGTGAAGATAGCAACCCAAGCAAGCAGGCTTGTAGCTTAGGCTCCTTCTAGTGTATATACAGTGGTTTTCTTTTTCTCTCCATATCAACCATTTTATATTGCGTACATGTCATTGAAGAGTGAAATGATGGTTGCTTCTTCCGACTAACTTACTGTGTGATTTGACTGCTCGTTAGTGGCCCCTACACATACTCCCCCTACGTGTATGACCATTCCTGAGTCTCACTTGTACTTATCTCTATTTTCTTGCATGACACGTAGACAGGATGCGCATAGAGGAATTTTTTTACTGCACGTTATTGCGTAGTACTGTACTACTAGTACCTACTCCCTCCTTCCGGTTCACTACTGGTACTCCCTCTGTCCTGGCTTATTGGTCCCCTTTGTACTCAATTCATGCGCTCGTTTTCCTCAAGAAATTGTCTTTACCAACGTATTAATATCGGGAATGCATGCGTGAACAACGAATGATTAAACCTTGCATGCAACATTTTGACAAAGCATTGACTTATGAACATGTGATTGTAAGGGACTACAACCTCGTGCATGCATGCAACAGTCACACGTACATGTGGACGCAAAAACGCGTGTGACGCCCTAATGCATGCATGCCGAGCACACGACAGAACACACACGGTCATGCTCAAGTGCTCAACCTACACGTGCATGCACACACATACTCAGCCAGGGTGAGCTAGTGACCGTATAAACACCGGAAAATGTATATATTGAGCGCAATGAGCGTATTATGAAGTCCACTGACCGTATTTTTACAAATATACAGTGTCAGACAGTGTATTTATCTTGTTTGAAATTAAGCCATATTAACCAGAAAGGAGGTAGTATGGACTAGCATTACTTTGTTGTGTCCCGTCAACTTGCCGAATGAGGAGAAGCTTGCAGGACGGGAGAAGCTTGTGCGGGGTGGCTCGCAGGACAAGGAAAAACTTTTGACTAATGCAAGCTCTCCCTCGCTCCGGCGGTGGACGTGCAATAGTTAATTCGGTGTCAGATTGCCAGAAGCATACACTATACTAGTACTACTATTATTGTTCGACTTCCCGAAGAGGCAAACAGCCAAGCGCAAAGTTTACTAGTACTAGTACTACTACTATAGAGGTATGTACTATACTATACTAGGAACCGGATGGAGGAGCGTCTGCACTCTTATACTTTAAAAATGTGATAAAGCAATCTTCAACACATTTGGTTTTCTTCGAGGGTTCTCGCATGTGATAATGGAAGTTGATTGCATGGAACACTCGCCACAATTCTCGCTTAATTCTGGCTCAGATCCTGTTACAAATAGAAGCGCTCGGTAATATTTCCTCTTTTTTGTTATTCAACATGTAAACAGGTCAGCAAACCTTGCGGCGCATCTTTGTGCGAACCATGCTTGCTGCACTTTGAATGTGGCCGAGAGCTGACTTGATGAAACACCTCGCTTCCTTCTTCTTTTTTTGCGGGATACCTCGCTTCCTAGTGACAAGTCTCTTGGCTGATCGTCCTAAGAATGCTTATATATGAATAAAGCTCTCTCATTTACCCGCAAAAAAGATTAAGCCATACTATGAATCGTAAAGGAGGGAGTATGGACTAGCACTACTTTTTGGTGTGTCCCGTCAACTCGCGGAACGAGGAGAAGCTTGCAGGACAAGGTGAAGCTCGCTTACGCCTTTTGACTAATGCAACCTACCCTCGCCCAGGTGGTGGACATGCAGTTGTCCATTCAGTGTCAGATTGCCACAGGCATACACTATAGTACCCAACATGCAGAGTACCATCATTGTTCAACTTCATGAAGAGGCGAAGAGCCAAGCGCAAGGTTTATAGTTGTATGAGTAGTAGTACTACTACTACAACCGCATGGTGGAGCGTCTGTACTCTTATTTTATTTTAATCTCTTATAAAGTACACATTTATTCGGGAGAAGGGAGGAAAACAGCAGCCCAATGGTAGTGTTAAAAAACATCGAACATGTAATGATGATATCGATCAACCATGCTCGAATATATCTTGGCCTCCGTGCGAGCCCGTCTGTGTGTTCTCGCTCCTCGTCTCTCTCAAGGAACGGCGGGTTGGCCATTTTGTCGTCAATTGAGATCGGTTTGCTCACACTCCGGTCCCACATGTCAGTGATATGCCAAGAGGAAGTGCATTGACCAACTGGCCATACGCGTACTTGGTTTTGCACCTTCAGGCCATGCTTGGAATGGTTGTATTTCAATACGGAGGCATATAACTTACACATGTAAGTTACTGGCCACTGTGCAAATTCCAGCCGGAATTGAAACGACGGGCGCAGGTGTGTATTTTTTACAAGTGTATTCAAAAGAGAAACGGTGATGCAAACACGGCCTCATACTACTCCTCCCTCCGTCACAGTTTACAGGGCGCGCTTCATTCTGATGCATTTCTCTCCATGCATTTCCACCACCAGAGAGACTTTAGAGCGTATTGATGGTTGCTTCTTCCGAGCAACTTACAGTGGGAAAGGTGGGGCTTATGATTTGACTGCTCATTACTACTCAATATTAGTGTGGCGCAACAACCGGGCTGAGTCTCCCATGCAGTTGTGCACTACTCCCTCCGTTCTTAAATATACTATGGAGTATTTATCTTTCTTCAGATTTCAGCGAGTGACTACATACGAAGCAAAATGAGTGAATCTACACTCTAAAATATGTCCATTTGAAATTTGTAAAAAGATAAATATTTAGGAACAGAGGAAGTATAATTTTGTGCATGGCACATGGACCCGGATGCTGAAGAGGCTTCTGGCAATGCTATCAAGATTCCAGCATTTGTTTACATAATTAACGTACTATACAAATAGTTTTCCAGTGACATGAAATTGTACAACGCTCTGAGCTTTCAGCTTTTGTTTCGTGTGTCTTGCCATCGATGCTCTTTCAGAAACAATAAAAAAACTAACTTCCTTGCTAATGCATCTCAATGAATAGTAGATCAGAGCTAATATTTACATCACAGCTGAAGACAAAGTTGTGAGAAGGTGTTAAATTAAAATTGATCCATGCTTTCATTGGCAGCAACATCCCCCTAGCTCTGTCTAAATCAACAAGGCATGCTGGGGAAAAAGTAGTTGTCTGGAGCATGCATCATGCCGATCATTTTGTGCAGTTCCACTAAAATAGAGCTGAGCGTCCCTGTTCCAAAGATATTAAGTGTGATTACGATAATAGAGGACTGCTGATGAAACAATAAACACACAAATAGAAGCCGGTCACCTTTGCAGTCTCTCTTAAGACTAACTAGTTGGAGAAGATTAAGCAAATAGTTGGAGAAGATTAGGCTTAGAGTTGGATGAGGAGGATAGAGCAAAACCAATCTCCCTTTGTGTAGTCGCACTGAAATGTAGACGTTGCCCGTGTGACCTTTTAGTACAACTACACAAAACACTCTTAAGAAAAAAGTGTAGTTCACCAAAAGGTCGCAATAGCAACAAGGTGAAATAGATAGCCCTGTTTGCAAAAAAGAGGTAGAAAGGAAACAATTACTGGCCAATAACAGTTGATGACACATGCGACGACAAAAAAAGCGCATTCCATGTCCTAAGGGAAGATAACAACCCAGTTGTGTTTGTCTAAAAACGGTGTGAGGACGAGATTGCAATATGGAAAGTACGCCAGACGAGCTACGTTTTGGGCAAAGAACTATGGAAGATCCACATGCAAGATTTTCCACATGCAGCGATGTGGGAAGACGGGCAGTGGAGCAAGGCCGGAGGGGATACCTGGGGGTCGTCAGGATGTAACTAGGTGAGCGGAGGCAGGCGGGATCTTCCCATACTGTGGCCGCGAGCAGGTGGCGTAGGCCCTACCGCGCCGGAGCTTGGTCAGAGAGAACGGCGGGTACCGCAGATCGGGACGTGCTGCCTCGGCGCCGTCGAACGAAGAAACGATGCACATCCTCCCTTTCCGCCGGCGGACGGGATGCGGCCGGATCAGTGACCAACAGTGAGAGAGAGAGAGAGAGAGAGAGAGAGGCCACCGCCGCCTTGTGTGAGATACTCTAAAGAGAGACAAACCCAGGCAGGCAGGCTCCATTGTATATAGTGGAGCGGACTACCATTTTCTCCATAAAAATCGTTTTATAGTCTATGTACGTGCCATTGAGCGATATAACTTTGTTTAAAAATAACGCGCCAACACATCAAGTCGAACTTTGTTTCGTGCACGCGTGGTACACGACCTCCGTAGGTAAACAACTGCTACACGCCTTCAAATTAGCACGTGGGCTGCCATTTCGTACAGAAATGAGCTCCACCATGTACCCGCGCGGGTGTGGCTGGGCACGAAGCGTGAGTACGTGCACCTATTCTCTTCGTGTACGTACACCACCTACGTGGGGTTGTGTGAGAGAGATACAAACGTAGAGAGATATAGTGTGTGGGTTCGTGCGTGTTTTGGGGGGGGGGGTCAATCAAAAAATGTAACATATGCAATGTGTGTGAAAATAGAGTCCTGGATATATCATATATATAGAGGGGGCGATCACGAGAAGAGAGTGGAGGTATCATCGGCTTGAGGTATCCATGGAATCGAAGAGAGGGATGATGTATGTGTGTGCGCGCGATCGATAAAGAGTGCCATCAAATTTGTGTGTGCCCACGTCAAAGATATAGGGTGGCTGGCCTACTGGAACATGAGAGGGGACATGTGCAGTTTGTCTCTGTGGCATGGATACCTACCTACAGCGCTCAACTATCGGTGTGTGGTGGGGGGAGGCCTTATTAACTATAGAGGTACAATGGCTGGTATATGTGTGGAGGAGGAGGAGAGAGGCCTACCTTATGTATTAAGGGAGATCGATCGGCATCCATGCATATGTGTAGGAGAGGAATAAGGTTGGGAGAGAGATAGAGCTAGAGTGTTGGAGGGGGGGTAGTGGAGTTGCTTCTAACAAATGGTGGGAGAGGATTGCTAGACAAACGGAGGGCACGCCTGCAATATCAATAAGAGAGGGGATGGCCGCCTGTCTGTGCGCGTGCGTGTGGGAGACAGGTCAGGAGGCATGCACGAATGATGAGGGGGGACGATATGGCTGTGGTAAGCAGACATAACTACATAGGAAGATCAATCGTCCTCTATCAGAGAAAGGAGAGACATAACTTGTGAGGTACATCGATCGATGGGTGGAGGGAAAATATTTATAGTCGACCTAGGTATATGTAGGGATATCGATCGGTATACATGCATGTATGTGTTAGAAGCAAATAAGGCCAGGGAGAAGGATAGAGAGAGAGGGATGCATCTAAGAGGTGGTGCGAGAGGCATACTATATCGAGGGGGAAGGAGTGTGCGAGTACGAGATCGATGAAAAGAGTGGTGGGAGTGAGGCATGGACAGTGAGAAGAGAATAGGGGAATCTTGTGTTTGTGGTAGGCACACCTGGCTAGAGAGGCATATCGATCGATGTGTGCCGTAAAGAAGGAGCTGGGGGGCCTACACACCGTGGGTGAACGACCTAAAGTGAAAAGACGAATTTGCGCGATGGAGCTAGAGAATGCTGAGGGAGGGTGAGAGGGATGCTGGCGTGTGCATGCACGAGAGAAAGTTAGCGCTAGCTACAAAGATAAGAGGATTGTGTGGGTGTAAAAGACGAATAGAGATCATAATTCATTATAAAAAGCGAATTAGGATATTTGAAGAATTTATCATAGTGTTTTAAACTGACGCATGCGTGAATATATATAACGGTGATACACATGGTGTGGTTATGAACATGTTATACTACATATAATATATTTTATCTCTACTCTTATAAAAAACAGAGTTGTTGATGATGGCGTCCTGCCATCCTACAATATAGGCCGTCCGATTTATATCTGACGGATAGGAAGGAAACTATGGCAATTTTGAAAAAGGATAACCACACCCCTCTCCATATTTGCAAATAAGGCCTCCCCTTGATCATGTTGATGTTCCATGGAACGCATGGGCATCTTGCTAATACTACATATAATATATAGAACATTGATTATAATTTGGGCTAATGTGTGGCTTTTGAAGCTCAGGGCTAAATACTTGTCATAATGTAGGGGGCGGGGCACTATACTTTGTGTGATAAACACGGTGTACGTATGGAACATGGTTTAGATTATGAATATAGTTAGTACATCAAATGTACTATTATTTGGAATCAACATCAAGTGTATTCAAAAAATTGAATTCGAGTTCATATAGTACACATAGTTCATATCTATCTCTATAGTAATCATGTGGTGTGTTGTTAAGGTAATACATGAATGATGGTTGAAGTTGGCAACATTCATGATTGTAGATTCTTTGAAATAGAGAAACGAATTCAAATTCAGTTCGAATTGCAGCGGTGGTATAAACATTTGGAATGCACTAAAATGTTGGTATGAGTAGGTTACATGCATTATACAGCCAGCGAAAAAATTTAATTGGACATAACATGGATTCATACTCTGTCTTTGTGTAGCTTTGAATAGAATTTGTATAGTAAAAGGGGACAAGACTCTCTCTTTGTGTGGTGTGAATAGTTTTCTTTTTTTCTTTTTTTTCATTGAGGGAAGTGTGAATTGATTTGGTACGTACAAGTACAATATTACACGTTAGGCTTGTCCCTAAAATTCAACCCGCACCTTGTTATATACCGAAAATTCAGATATCGTGCTCCCAAAACTGGCGCCTTCGCAACCCACGCCTTGCTATCCCAAAATTACAACGCGCGCGAAAACACCCTCCAGCTGCCAAATCCCGACACGTGAAATCCCCCTTCTAACCCTGAGCCGAAAGGGCCGCTAGTTTAAATCGATGGGGGTACTTTTGTAACACACCCTACATTTTGGACAAACGCGTCCCCAGGTCATGGTTCCCCCTCCCATAGCCTCCTTTTCGCCATTCAAAATCCCAGGCCGCCATAACCTCTCTGCTCCAGCCGTGAAACCCCACCCTCCTCTGTCCGCCACCTCACCCCTGCCCAGTTGGAGCCTCTTCCTCGACGACGTCGTCCACCGCAACATCTTGAAGTCCCTCATCCACCTCCCCAGATGAGGATCCGTCGTCCATCTCGTCATCCCACCGGTTCAGCCGCCCCGTCCTCCACCTCCAAGCACTACAAAAAAAAGACACATCCGTGACATTTTGGGCCGAACAATTTTTTCTGTCATACTTATGACACTTCTATGACAATAATTGTGACAAAACATGGTATCATCATAGATGTGGTGGGGTCCTACTTCTATGACAAAAAATCATGACAGAAAATGGGCTTTTCGTCCTGGGCGGGCCGGAGACGCAGCTGCATGACATTCTTTGGGTCGTCCATGACAGAAAAAACCGTGGTAGAAGCGAGGGCGAGGAAAATATCGGGGTGTTGCCGGTTACGGTGGGAGGTCAGGGCCAAGCGATGCGCATTTCTCTCGTACACGCACGCGCGTAGGTGCAGGGCATTGGGCTCTAACTGAACCCGAGCGATTGCACTACAGGCTACGCGTTACTGAACCCGAGCGATCGATCGATGGCTATTAATTGAACCCGATCGAGCGATTCCTTCGCTACTGCTGCTAACTGAAGCCGATCGATGCTGCCTCTGGATGAACAGTGAGTGTTGCTGGGGGGTTTGGATGAACAGTTACCGGTGGGGGTGGATGAATAGGACCCCGTGGTGTTGCCTCTGGATGAACAGTGAGCGTTGCTGGGGGGGTTGGATGAACAGTTCCCGGTGGGGGTGGATGAACAGGACCCCGTGGTGTTGCCTCTGGATGAACAGGACCCCGATCGATCGAGCCGATTGGGGCTGGATGAACAGGACCCCGTGGAGGGCTGGATGAATAGGACCAACCCGTGGAGGGCTGGATGAACAGTAGACGGTGGAGGGCTGGATGAACAGTAGCCCGTGGAGGGGTGGTTGAACAGTAGCCCGTGGAGAGGGCTGGTTGAACAGTAGTCGGTGGAGTAGCGCGCGGTGGAGGCTGGATGAACAGGAGCCCGTGGATGAACAGTCACAGGTGGAGGCTGGAGGAGGTCGACGGTGGATGAACAGTAGCCCGTGGAGGCTGGAGGGGGTCGACGGTGGAGATGAACAGTATCCCGTGGAGTCCCGTTTTGCGGTACGCCACACCCCTCCCGATGAACAGGACCCCCGTTTCGACTGTAGCCCTCCAACACAAGTTCGTTTCCTCCGTTTTGTCGTACGCCACACCCCTCCCGATCAACAGGACCCTCGTTTCGACCATAGGAGGTCTGTTTCCTCCGTTTTGCGGTACGCCAGACCCCTCCCGCTGAATAGGGTCCTGTTTCGAACATGGTCAGTCGAACACAAGGCTGTTTCCTCCGTTGTGCTGTACACCGGGCCTCATTTCCATCGGCGGTTCCGTCCAAGCCCTCCCGATGAACACGACGACGCATTCCATTCTGACCCAGCCGGTTGGCTCCCCATTAACAACACGACGACGCAGTTTCTCCGTTCTGACCCAGCCATGTACACGAGCCCTGGCCGTACGTACGTGCGAGTAGGCGTTTGAGACCCTGCCCGTATATACGTACGTGATCGTACTTTCTTTCTTGCACACTGGCCGTTGTACGTACACGTTCGCGACCAGAATGACAACGCTACGTATGCTTCGACCAGGTGGGTCCCGACTGTCAGGCACTTCCTTGCCTGCGAAGATGTAGCTGGTGGGTCCCAGCAGTCAGGGGGGCGAATCGTTTTTTTTGCCCGGACGCACTTCCTTGCGTGCGAAGATGTAGCTGGTGGGTCCCAGCAGTCAGGGGGAAACATTTTTTTCGCGAAATATGGTGGCCCGTCCGATGGGTCCCCGCTGTCAGGTGGAGGAATAATTATTTTGCGCGTAATAAGGAGGCACTTCCTTGCTGCGGCCGTGGACCCAGCTGTCAGCCTCTCCACGTACATTCCACATCTGATGGAAGCCGTTCCTTGACCATGTTGACCACGCCGCGCCGAGAGCACCAGGGCGGTGGACAACAGCGAGGCCTAGGAAGGGGATGACGCGGAGCCGGGGAAGACGCGGCAGTGGAAGCCCGCGCGGAGAGGAGTACGAGGGTTCACTGGTTCGGCTGCGGTGTGAGGCTGCCGTCGCCGCAGAATAACACGGGGTGTGGGTGAGTGGAGGGATGGCCTGGCCAGCGGTGGGAGTAGTAGGGGGTGGTGAGGCCTCCGCGGCAGCACAGCCGGCCACGGGAGGTAGGAGCACGAGGCACGACCGGCGCTGGTTTGGCCGGCTGGAGCAAGAAGACTAGAGGTTGAAGAAGCACTACGGCCGTTGGATGGACATCGTACGGTCACTGGAGCTAGAATCATGCATATTGACTAAGTTGACAACAAGTCAGCCTGCCACTAAACTGGGTCCCAGCTAACAGGGGGAGTATTCATTTTTTTTGTGCGTAATAAGGAGGCACTTCCTTGCGTGCGAAGATATAGCTGGTGGGTCCGAGCTGTCAATGGCGGTAACGTTTTTTTCGTGAAATACGGTGGCCCATCCGGTGGGTCCCAGCTATCAGGTGGAGGAATAATTATTTTGCGCGTAATAAGGAGGCACTTCCTTGCTGCGGCCGTGGAGCCAGCTGTCAGCCTCTCCACATACAGTCCACGTCCGATGGAAGCCGTTCCTTGACCACGTTGACCACACCGCGCCGAGAGCACCAGGGCGGTGGACGACGGCGAGGCCTAGGAAGGGGATGACGCGGAGTCGGGGAAGACGCAGCAGTGGATGCCCACGCATAGAGGAGTACGAGGGTTCACTGGTTCGCTGCGGTGTGAGGCCGCCGTCGCCGCAGAATAACAGGGGGAGTGGGTGAGTAGAGGGAAGGCCTGGCCAGCGGTGGGAATAGTAGGGGGCGGTGAGGCCTCCCCGGCAGCATAGCCGGCCTAGGGAGGCAGGAGCATGCGGCACGACCGGCGCTGCTTTGGGCGGCTGGAGCAAGAAGACCAGAGGTTGAAGAAGCACTACGGCCGTTGGATGGACATCGTACGGTCACTGGAGCTAGAATCGTTCATATTGACTAAGTTGACAAAGCACTCCGTCCCCGTCAACTTAGTAGGCCCACAAGTCAGCCTCCCACCAAGGTGGGTCCCAACCAGCAGGGGGAGTATTCATTTTTTTGTGCGTAATAAGGAGGCACTTCGGGTGGGTCCGAGCTGACAGCTAGGGGAACGTTTTTTCGCGCAATACGGTGGCCCGTCCGGTGCCTCCCAGCAGTCAGGGGGAAACGTTTTTTTCACGAAATACGGTGGCCCGTCCGGTGGGTCCGTGCTGTCAGGTGGAGGAATCATTATTTTCTGCGTAATAAGGAGGCACTTCCTTGTTGTCGTCGTGGACCCAGCTGTCAGCCTCTCCACGTACAGTCCACGTCCGATGGAAGCCATTCCTTGACCACGTTGACCACGCCGTGCTGAGAGCACCAGGGCGATGGACGACGGCGAGGCCTAGGAAGGGGACGACGCGGAGCCGGGGAATACGCGGCAGTGGAAGCCCGCGCGGAGAGGGGTACGAGGGTTCACTGGTTCGGCTGCGCGTGTGAGGCTGCCGTCGCCGCAGAATAACAGGGGGTGTGGGTGAGGAGAGGGATGGCCTGGCCAGCGGTGGGAGTAGTAGGGGCGGTGATGCCTCCGTGGCATCACCGCCGGCCACGGGAGACAGGAGCACGCGACACGACCGGCGCTGCTTTGGGCGGCTGGAGCAAGAAGACCAGAGGTTGAAGAAGCACTACGGCTGTTGGATGGACATCGTATGGTCACTGCAGCTAGAATCGTTTATATTAACTAAGTTGACAAAGCCCTTGGTACGCGTCAACTTAGTAGGCCCACAGGTCAGCCTCCGAAACAGTGCGCCCCAGATGTCAGGGGGAGGAATCATTTTTTGGGCGGTTGAAGCAAGAATATCCAAGATTGAAGAAGAAGCACGACATCCGTTGGATGGACATCCAACGGCCACAGCTGCCAGAACCGTGTGTTGTTGACAAAGCCTTGCATACGCGTCAACTTAGTTTTTTTAGGGGACGCGTCAACTTAGAAGACCCACAAGTGTGTGGCAGAAAACATATAGCTTATTTGCGATTTGTAAGAATGTACAACCCATTTTTTAATTCTAATGGAATTTACTACAGCCCATTTACAGTTTGTTAAAAGTACAGCCCATTTTCTAGCTAGGACAATGATTAATAATTTCAACCAACCGCTCAAAACAGAATTCAAAGAAAATTCCCACATTTTTATGGGATCCGAAATATTTTTATCTGAAATTTCTAGTCAGATTAAATATAATTTCAAAATAAAGTTGTATTTCGTTAAAATCCAACGAAATATTGCGCGCGCAACAAGTAATGAAATTAAAATTTTCAAATTCCAAAAATAATATATATTTTAAACTAATTACGCGTTTGGTGCATTTTTTTTATAGTTACTGCCCAGTTATTATAATTACATCCCATTTATTATTTCTTAAATTCCATTTTCTTGTTAAGCCTAATGCATACCTCCTAGGAAAGTTTGCAGCCCAGCGGGGCGGAGAATAACAAGTTGACCCGGATATTGTGTACAACTGTTGGCCCAGTTGCATTGTTGATGTTGAAAAAATGGCCTGTGTAGTACAGTACAACCTAACATGGCTACTCAACCCACATTCAGCGACGCCGGAAAGGCCCAAACAAGGCTTCTGTACAACTTTTTGAAGTCACTGACCTCAATTAATAACTTGAGAAAAAAGTTAGATTACAGTGGAACCTAATTAAAAGTTGTCACGAGCAAAGAAATAATTCAACGGGTCCCACTTGTGCGTGTGTGCATGTGTGTGTGTGTGAGAGAGAGAGACCCATCGGTCGATGCTCGTAAATACACCTTTCAACCATATTGTAACGCCCCGGATCCGATGCACCAGGTGTCACCCAGTTATTCGCTGTCGTTGCCATGTCATTTGCTTGCGTGTTGCATTTTGCCATGTCATCATCTGCATTTCATATCATGTCATCATGTGCATTGCATTTGCATACGTGTTCGTCTCTTGCATCCGAGCATTTTCCCCGTTGTCCGTTTTGCAATCCGGCGCTCCTATCTCCTCCGGTGCACCCCTCTTGTTTTCTTTCGTGTGCGGGTGTCAAACTTTCTCGAAATGGACCGAGGCTTGTCAAGTGGCCCTAGTATACCACCCAGAGACCACCGGTCAAGTTTCGTTCCATTTGGAGGTCGTTTGGTACTCCAACGGTTAACCGGGTAACCGCAAAGTCCGTTTGGGTGTTGCAACAAACCCCCCCCCTAAGCAGCCCCAAAACTCCTCTAAGTCTCCGCCATGCTCTTGGTCGTTCGATCACGACCGCGTGGGCGAAAACCGCACCTCGTTTGGACTCTCCTAGCTCTCTCTGCCTATATATTGGCCTCTTCCCCCGAAATCCCGGGTCCAAACCCTAGCCATCTTCCTCCCCGCGCCGCCGGACGCTTTCTCCTCCCACCGGACATGTCCGCCACCGCCCCCGCGACGAATCCGGGCGCGACACCTGTCTGCCACCGTCCCACCGCCGCCGCGGCCCGCGGAGCCCATCCGGGGCCCGCGCGGGCCCGAGTCGCCTCCGCCGCCCGAGACGCCCCACGCCCGACGCCTCCCGCGCCGCCGCGGCTCCCCGCCGCCTCGCCACCCTGCTCCTCCCGCCGGCGACCGGAGCCACCGCGCCATCCGCTGCCGCCGTCATCGCGGGCCCTCGCCGGCGTCGCCTCCACCCGCCGGGCCCGAGCTCCTCCGGCGCCGCGCGCCGCCCGCCGACGACCTCCCACCGCGGCCCCACTGTCCCCGGCCGGCGCCGCCCCCCCCCAGCGCCGCCCGGCCGCGCCTCTCCTTCCTCCGCCGGCGCAGCCCCGAGCCCCTCCGGCGAACTTCCTCCATCCCAGATCTGGATCTGACAGAGAGGTTGAAACCGGGATATTTTCCAAGTCCTTTGCATCTTACATTATCATGCCTTGGTCTCTGCATCGTAACTTCGTGCATGTAGATCCGTTTCACGTGTGTAATATGTCAAATTGTTCGCCTCGTGATGCTCTTCATATTGATCAATTGCACCATGTTCATTTGAGTCCATCTTGATGCCCTAATTATCGTTCCAAGAGTGCTAGTTGCTGTTATCTGCTGTCTGTTATCAGAACTTGGAGATTTGTCATTTTTGTATCATTTAATCTGTGCATCTTTTGGGCTTGAGCTCTACATGTGTTTTGTTGTATGCCATGCCATCTTTCCAGTGGTGTATGCCATGTATTTTTGTGATCACTGTGCTGACTAGCACAAGCATGCAAAGTAGGTCCCGTAATGTTTCTGATTTCAGGGACTTGGTAATTTCTCTTGTCTGCTGTTATTTTGTTGCCATGTAAACTTGATGCTACAGAGAGATCCATGCATATTTTGGAGATATTCAGTAAGGATGTTTTGTAGCTATTATTGTAATTGATCCATTCCTGCCCTTGTTTGCAATTATGGAGTGTTAAAGCATGTCTCAATCTTGCTCTACTTTTGCTATAATATATTTCTGGTAGTTTCTTAACATGATATGCAATTTTGCCAAGCTTATTGTAGTTGATCCATACATGCTATGCTTTTGCTCTTGCCATGGTTAGCTTCATAAATATGCCATCTTGCTGTAGGTGTGCTTGGTTTGTCATGCATTTCTCTGTAGTGAGTGCATCAAGCTCACAAAGAGGCCTATATATTATTATTTCTGCCATGCTCTGTTTTCTGCTAAGTCTGAAACCTGATAACGATACTTGCTATGTTTACATGCTTGCCATCATATCTTCTGGTCCTTCTTGGCTTATGGCCAGTAAGGGATTTTTGTCATATGAATTTAGTAGAATACTGCCATGCCTTGTTTTGCCATGTTAAGTTTCTGTAGCATGTTGATATCGTGCTCTGAACATTGCAACCTGATGCTATTTCTGTCATGTCCAGTAATTTTGCTAAGTCTGTGAACCTGTTATTATTTGCAATCTTGCCATGTCCCTTTTGAGCATGTTCTAGTGATTTCTGAAGATAGCTCAGTGTTCATGTCTTGTTGTGCTTTATCCGTACATCATGCCCATGCCTTTTCTTTGACAGTTCGCTTTGAATAAAACTCTTCCAGCAAGGCCCAACCTTGGTTTTACCATTTGCCTAGCCTATTTCTTTTCCCTAGGGAGTCGCTCTCTCGAGGGTCATCTTATTTTACCCCCCCCCCCGGGCCAGTGCTTCTCTAAGTGTTGGTCCGAACTAAAGCCCCTTGCAGCGCCACCTCGGGGAAACTTGAGGTCTGGTTTTAGTTGCACGCAGTGCTCATCCGGTGTTGCCCTGAGAACGAGATATGTGCAGCTCCTATCGGGATGTCGGCGCATCGGGCGGTCTTGCTGGTCTTGTTTTACCATTGTCGAAATGTCTTGTAACCGGGATTCTGAGACTGATCGGGTCTTCCCGGGAGAAGGAATATCCTTCGTTCGCCGGGAGAGCTTATAATGGGCTAAGTTGGAACACCCCTGCAGGGTATAAACTTTTGAGAGCCGTGCCCGCGGTTATGTGGCAGATGGGATTTGTTAATATCCGGTTGTAGAGAACTTGACACTTGACCTTATTTAAAACGCATCAACCGCGTGTGTAGCCGTGATGGTCTCTTCTCGGCGGAGTCCGGGTAGTGAACACGGTTTCTGGGTTATGTTTGACGTAAGTAGGAGTTCAGGATCACTTCTTGATCATTACTAGTTGATGACCGTTCCTTTGCTTCTCTTCTCGCTCTCATGTGCGTAAGTTAGCCACCATACATGCTTAGTCGCAGCTGCAACCTCACCACCTTATCCATTCCTTTCCCTTTAAGCTTTGCTAGTCTTGATACCCATGGTAATGGGATTGCTGAGTCCTCGTGGCTCACAGATTACTACACCACCAGTTGCAGGTACAGGTTTTGCGATGATCATGACGCGAGGGCTATGTTTACTTGTTTGGAGTTCTTCTTCTGTTTCTTCTTCGTTCAGGGGATAGGTTCCAGGTCGGCAGCCTGGGCTAGCAGGGTGGATGTCGTTCGAGTTTCTGTTTATGTTACATCCGTAGCCGGATGTTGATCTTTTGTATGATGTATTGATGTATTCTTGCGGCATTTGTATGCTTTGTATGTATCCCCAAATATTATGTAATGTTGATGTAATGATATCCACCTTGCAAAAGCGTTTCAATATGCGGTTCTATCCTTGGTGGGGCCTTCGAGTCTCTTTAGGATTGTATCGCATATTGGGCGTGACAAGTTGGTATCAGAGCCTCGACCGACCCTAGGAGCCCCCCTTGTTTGATCGTGTAGTTTGGCCGTTGTCGAGTCTAGAAGAAAACTTTTTTCTGAGTATAGTTATATTGGAGAGTAGGAATTCTTTTTACTCCTCTGCCCCTTCGTCGCTCTGGTGAGAAATCTTGACGTACGTGTTTTGAAATATTCCTCTTCCCCTTCAAATTTTTCTTCAGGATCACGTGGTTAGTTTTCGTTCGTTGTCCTTCCTCTTTTTCAACCCGGCGCATTTATCTTCAAGTGTTTTCGATCCTCGTCATCTTTTGCGAGATCAGTCCTCAGTTATTTCTCTTCCGATGTTGTTTCCCTGTCCGAAGTTGTCCTTGTTTTTTTCCCACCCGCCCACCCTTCTTTTCTCGGAACCGGAGTCTATAATCGAGTATCCATTCTACTCGTGTGAAATCTTTGCTTTCTCTCCTCAATTATTTCAACCGAGGTTTTTCTCTTCAAGTTATTCGTCGAATTCCCCTTCCAAGTTGCCGTTGTTTTTACCCGCCCTCCCAGCCCTTTTATTCCCGGAGTCTGAGTCTCTTTCGAGCAGTAATTTCATTCGTGTGGAGTATCTTCAGTCTTCCATCAGTTATTCCAACCTGTGAATTCTTGTCAAGTTCATCTCTGATTCGTCTTGTTTTTCTTCTCCGGCGGATTCAGTTCCAATTTTTGGTAGTAATTATATTCTTTCCTCGGCTCAAATGTTTCCCGTTGCTCGTTCCCCTCTCATCATTTAATCGTTCCGGAGTGATGAAGACATCTCAGAAGATTCGTGTTTGCATCCTTTAATTCCAGGTTGTCACCTCATTCAAATATTTCAATTGTTTCGGTGCATCATCTATCTGGTCAACAATCCTTTTTCAACGGTGTTTCTTTTCGGTGGGCCCTAACCCACAGGTCTTTTCCCAGGATCTTACCTGACTCTTCTAATTTCCCGGAGCTTTTCTCAAATCCTTTTCGAAGTCTGACGTAAGAATGAATTTCATTAGTCAGATGCCTTTCCAAGATCAATTTCAAATTATTTTCATTGTTGACTCTACCTCTTCGATTTTCATTCTCCTGGAGTATCTCAACAATTTTGGCGTTATTTCTCGTCGTCATTCTCAACATTGAAGTCCGAAGAAGAATTTTCCTCTAAATCTTGTCCGTTCTCTCGAAGATTCGTGGTTCTACTTCATGTTATCCTCTTAAATTATTTCGGTTGCCAGAAATTCTTTCGTATCTATCCGGAGTATTTCAGGAGCTGTTTTCTCTCTCGTTTATCCGGATGCCTCCATTTCAGAATATTTCGTCCTTCTAAGTTTTTTAATCCGTTCTCCGATCATTCTATATTCGTGCCCCTTCGTTCGTTTACATATTCTTCTGGTGCTTCGTTCAAATATGCATCGATCAGCTCGCGATCTCTTCTTTCTATTGCATCTTGATTCCCTCATGTATATTCGTGTTGTTTCCTATTTTCCCGGTGAGTCATTCTCCTTCGTCAGTCAATTTTGAATTCTAACGGTGGTTCGTTCAAGATTCCTTCTGTTGTTATCATATCAATTAATTCGTTCTTCCCAAATCCTACCGGTGGTTTATGAAGATTTTCTCAAGTTTTGGCGCTATATCTCCCTTTAATTTTTCCAACGTGAATAAGTGGTATGCAAATCCTTTGTTTCTCGTCTATTTAATTGGTGGAGGATAAGCATATCATAATCCTTTTTTTTTTCTTCATGTGGATTAATCTTTCCTTTCGGAGATTGATCATCTCATCAAATTCTCAGTTCAAGTGTTTTCACCTTTTCTTTTCCGGAGTTCTAAGCTTCTCGCCGATTTCGTCGCGAGCCTCCATCTAAATCATCGCAAGGATTTAATCTTATCCCTTCCATCCTTCAATTTTTATCGGCATTCTTTTGTTACCGGAGATCTTCACGGTGGCTCGTCATGATTTAATTCTTTTCTCAAGTGTTCATCAAGATTATTATCAAAGGAGCTCAAGTTTTTTTCCTTCTTGCTTTTCGAAGTGCAATTAATTCTCCGTATTCTTTTGAAGTGGAGTTTTGCATTTCTTCGTTCTCCTCAGCTATCCATCATTTCTGTTTGTGGTAGGTTACCACCTCATAATTTTGAGATGTTATTCATAAGTCCACAACAAGCTTATTCTTTTCATTGTTGATTTTTCTCAACAATCCCGTTCAATCCTTTCTTCTAAGGCTGCTTTCTATTTCATTCATGGCACAAGTGTCATTTTCTTCTCCATTCTTTTCATTCAACTCTTTCAATTCTTTCCGGAGGTCTGTACCGTGTCTTCATCAAGGATCATTTCATCTTCTCTAGTTCATGTTCGATCCTCTCCTTGTTCAGCCGGAGTGCTGCCTAAATCTTTTCAATCTTATTGGTTTCTTATCTCATTCTAACCGGAGTGGTTTCAGAGTCTATCTGGTTCTGTGAGCATTCAATTCTCGTCATTATCGTCGTTCCTTTTCTTCTCGAGTGCTCTCGATTCTTTGATTTCCTCTTGCGTTCTTATTCCTTTTTCAATTTTCTCCCAACCGGAGTGGTTTCGAATTCTGGCTTATTCCTTGAGCTTTTGCTTCTTGTCTAACTCAACATTCCTCTTTTCTTCTCTGAGTGTTTTTGACTTTGTTCATCCTCTCTCTTTTGTTCTTATTTCACCTCATCCCCTTTTTCCCTTCCGTCTCGGTCCTAAGATCTCGGGACAAGATCTCTTATTAGTGGAGGAGTGTTGTAATGCCCCGGATCCGATGCGCCAGGTGTCACCCAGTTATTCGCTGTCGTTGCCATGTCATTTGCTTGCGTGTTGCATTTTTCCATGTCATCATCTGCATTTCATATCATGTCATCATGTGCATTGCATTTGCATACGTGTTCGTCTCTTGCATCCGAGCATTTTCCCCGTTGTCCGTTTTGCAATCCGGCGCTCCTATCTCCTCCGGTGCACCCCTCTTGTTTCCTTCGTGTGCGGGTGTCAAACTTTCTCGAAATGGACCGAGGCTTGTCAAGTGGCCCTACTATACCACCCGGAGACCACCGGTCAAGTTTCGTTCCATTTGGAGGTCGTTTGGTACTCCAACGGTTAACCGGGTAACCGCAAAGTCCGTTTGGGTGTTGCAGCAAAACCCCCCCTAAGCAGCCCCAAAACCCCTCTAAGTCTCCGCCATGCTCTCGGTCGTTCGATCACGATCGCGTGAGCGAAAACCGCACCTCGTTTGGACTCTCCTAGCTCTCTCTGCCTATATATTGGCCTCTTCCCCCGAAATCCCGGGTCCAAACCCTAGCCATCTTCCTCCCCGCGCCGCCGGACGCTTTCTCCTCCCACCGGACATGTCCGCCACCGCCCCCGCGACGAATCCGGGCACGACACCTGTCCGCCACCGTCCCACCGCCGCCGCGGCCCGCGGAGCCCATCCGGGGCCCGCGCGGGCCCGAGTCGCCGCCGCCGCCCGAGACACCCCGTGCACGACGCCTCCCGCGCCGCCGCGGCTCCCCGCCGCCTCGCCGCCCTGCTCCTCCCGCCGGCGACCGGAGCCACCGCGCCATCCGCCGCCGCCGTCATCGCGGGCCCTCGCCGGCGTCGCCTCCACCCGCCGGGCCCGAGCTCCTCCGGCGCCGCGCGCCGCCCGCCGGCGACCTCCCACCGCGGCCCCACCGTCCCCGGCCGGCGCCGCCCCCCCCCCCCAGCGCCGCCCGGCCGCGCCTCTCCTTCCTCCGCCGGCGCAGCCCCGAGCCCCTCCGGCGAACTTCCTCCATCCCCGATCTGGATCTGACAGAGAGGTTGACCCCGGGATATTTTCTAAGTCCTTTGCATCTTACATTATCATGCCTTGTTCTCTGCATCGTAACTTCGTGCATGTAGCTCCGTTTCGCGCGTGTAATATGTCAAATTGTTCGCCTCGTGATGCTCTTCATTTTGCTCAATTGCACCATGTTCATTTGAGTCCATCTTGATGCCCTAATCATTGTTCTAAGAGTGCTAGTTGCTGTTATCTGCTGTCTGTTATCAGAACTTGGAGATTTGTCATTTTTGTATCATTTAATCTGTGCATATTTTGGGCATGAGCTCTACATGTGTTTTGTTGTATGCCATGCCATCTTTCCAGTGGTGTATGCCATGTATTTTTTTGATCTCTGTGGTGACTAGCACAAGCATGCAAAGTAGGTCCCGTAATGTTTCTTATTTCAGGGACTTGGTAATCTCTTGTCTGCTGTTATTTTGTTGCCATGTAAACTTGATGCTACAGAGAGATCCATGCATATTTTGGAGATATTCATTAAGGATGTTTTGTAGCTATTGTTGTAATTGATCCATTCCTGCCCTTGTTTGCAATTATGGAGTGTTATAGCATGTCTCAATCTTGCTCTACTTTTGCTATAATATATTTCTGGTAGTTTCTTAACATGATATGCAATTTTGCCAAGCTTATTGTAGTTGATCCATACATGCTATGCTTTTGCTCTTCCCATGGTTAGCTTCATAAACATGCCATATTGCTGTAGGTGTGCTTGGTTTGTCATGCATTTCTCTATAGTGAGTGCTTCAAGCTCACAAAGAGGCCTATATATTATTATTTCTGCCATGCTCTGTTTTCTGCTAAGTCTGAAACCTGATAACGATACTTGCTATGTTTACATGCTTGCCATCATATCTTCTGGTCCTTTTTGGCTTATGGTCAGTAAGGGATTTTTGTCATATGAATTTAGTAGAATACTGCCATGCCTTGTTTTGCCATGTTAAGTTTCTGTAGCATGTTGATATCGTGCTCTGAACATTGCAACCTGATGCTATTTCTGTCATGTCCAGTAATTTTGCCAAGTCTGTGAACCTGTTATTATTTGCAATCTTGCCATGTCCCTTTTGAGCATGTTCTTGTGATTTCTGGAGATAGCTCAGTGTTCATGTCTTGTTGTGCTTTATCCGTACATCATGCCCATGCGTTTTTTCCATGTTGAGTTGCTGTAGCATATTGTTTTGATGCTTGCTAGATGCCTAGTTGCTGTTTTGGACAGATTGTTGCTATGACTTGTTTGGAGTGTATGTGTTGCACCGTTGCTCCGTTTTGAGCATGCTTTATATGAATCTTGCTTAGTTTTGTATGTAGTTCCATATTATCATGTTGCATCCTTGTTTTGAGGTGTTTGCTTGATGTTTATATGCATTTTGCATCAATGCCATGTTTAACTTGTTTTGCTCATATCTTCTAGGCCGTAGCTCCGAATCTAGTGAACTTTATATGTAACTTGACTAGAATTTCGTGTAGATCATCATGGTGCTCTTTAACTTGCTGTTTAACAACTTGAATATAAAGTTTATTCAGTTCTGGACCAATTTCGAAATTTGCATATGAGGACTTGCCGGAATTGTTATATGTTGTTTCCGGCCTCATTTAAACTTGCTTTGATGTGTTGTTCTTGTATGCATCATCTCTTGTCATGAGTAGCTTCATGTAGCCTTGTCATGCATCATTCTTGGTTGAGCATCATGCCTTGTTCATGTGTGGTGTGTTTACCTTGTTGTGTGCTTCTTCTCGATAGTTCCCGTGTCGTTGCGATCGTGAGGATTCGTTCGTCTTCGCGGCTTCATCTTCTTCATGGATTCGTTCTTCTTCCTAGCGGGATTTCAGGCAAGATGACCGTCACCTTGGATCTCATTACTATCATTGCTATGCTAGTTGCTTCGTTCTATCGCTTTGCTGCGCTACCTATTCACTTGCTCCTCAAGCCTACCAAAGTGCCATGAACCTCTAACCTTTGTCACCCTTCCTAGCAAACCGTTGTTTGGCTATGTTACCGCTTTGCTCAGCCCCTCTTATAGCGTTGCTAGCTGCAGGTGAAGATGAAGATTGCTCCATGTTGGATTATGTTTATGTTGGGATATCACAATATCTCTTATATTGTTAATGCATCTATATACTTGGTAAAGGGTGGAAGGCTCGGCCTTATGCCTGGTGTTTTGTTCCACTCTTGCCGCCCTAGTTTCCGTCATACCGGTGTTATGTTCCTTGATTTTGCGTCCCTCACGCGGTTGGGTGATTTATGGGACCCCCTTGACAGTTCGCTTTGAATAAAACTCATCCAGCAAGGCCCAACCTTGGTTTTACCATTTGCCTAGCCTATTTCTTTTCCCTAGGGAGTCGCTTTCTCGAGGGTCATCTTATTTTACCCCCCCCCCCGGGCCAGTGCTTCTCTAAGTGTTGGTCCGAACTAGAGCCCCTTGCAGCGCCACCTCGGGGAAACTTGAGGTCTGGTTTTAGTTGTACGCAGTGCTCATCCGGTGTTGCCCTGAGAACGAGATATGTGCAGCTCCTATCGGGATGTCGGCGCATCGGGCGGTCTTGCTGGTCTTGTTTTACCATTGTCGAAATGTCTTGTAACCGGGATTCCGAGACTGATCGGGTCTTCCCGGGAGAAGGAATATCCTTCGTTGGCCGTGAGAGCTTATAATGGGCTAAGTTGGGACACCCCTGCAGGGTATAAACTTTCGAGAGCCGTGCCCGCGGTTATGTGGCAGATGGGATTTGTTAATATCCGGTTGTAGAGGACTTGACACTTGACCTTATTTAAAACGAATCAACCGCGTGTGTAGCCGTGATGGTCTCTTCTCGGCGGAGTCCGGGAAGTGAACACGGTTTCTGGGTTATGTTTGACGTAAGTAGGAGTTCAGGATCACTTCTTGATCATTACTAGTTGATGACCGTTCCTTTGCTTCTCTTCTCGCTCTCATGTGCGTAAGTTAGCCACCATACATGCTTAGGCGCAGCTGCAACCTCACCACCTTATCCATTCCTTTCCCTTTAAGCTTTGCTAGTCTTGATACCCATGGTAATGGGATTGCTGAGTCCTCGTGGCTCACAGATTACTACACGACCAGTTGCAGGTACAGGTTTTGCGATGATCATGACGCGAGGGCTATGTTTACTTGTTTGGAGTTCTTCTTCTGTTTCTTCTTCGTTCAGGGGATAGGTTCCAGGTCGGCAGCCTGGGCTAGCAGGGTGGATGTCGTTCGAGTTTCTGTTTATGTTTCATCCGTAGCCGGATGTTGATCTTTTGTATGATGTATTGATGTATTCTTGCGGCATTTGTATGCTTTGTATGTATCCCCAAATATTATGTAATGTTGATGTAATGATATCCACCTTGCAAAAGCGTTTCAATATGCAGTTCTATCCTTGGTGGGGCCTTCGAGTCTCTTTAGGATAGTATCGCATATTGGGCATGACACATATGCATTGCCGATGCTCAGTAAAAACCTTATATAGTTGACACAGTCATATAGAACATCATAGCACACTGAACTTGCATACAAAAATTTCACGCAGGCGGCATAATCAGGAGGAAGCAGTGGATCGCTACGGGTAGGGCTATGTTGAAACCAACGAACTCGTACATAAGGGTTCATCGTCTTTATCAATGACAGGGAAATATCTTGAATGTTGGGCAAAGAAAACAGACAGACAACACAATAAGTTCTGCTAGCACATTAAGTTGACGTACATCCCTTTCTAAAAAAAAGTTCAGGTAGAAATAATTAGAACAGGTCACAATCAAATGTACTGGCACATCAATGCTTCACACCAATAGCTCGGATTTAACTAGTATCTGACAAGATTCAGTTGTTACCTCAAATTAGAGCACATCCAGGCAGCGAGCCCTGCCTCTTCTCCCAAAGAAGCAGTGGCCTCCGCCGCACGATGGAGTAGGCCCTGTGCCATCCATCGTTCTGAGAAACACGGGGAAAGTCTGACGTTGACTCCTGTAATGGACGTCGTCGACCGACCCTGGCACCAGCGGCGGCGCCAGGACTTCGATTGATGGATTGACCACTTCTTCGATATGCACGAACACTCGATACATGTACATCCCTAACGTGGTCCGCGGCGGCCTTGGTGGCGACGAATAGTACAACCCCGGTTCCTGCACCGGTGTCTCAACACCAATCACCTTCGGTATGATGGACGGGTTCTTCATCCATGACGTAACCGTCAGAGCCCAGCTGTCCGGAGGAACAAACATACTAATGAGCTCACCTCCAAGGTCGTTGATAAGCTCATTCATGGACTCGCTGTGCCAAGCACGTCGAGGCATTCCGTGGAAGGTAAGCTTTGTTAAAAATTCAAGCTCAGAGGGCACCGAGCCCCATCCTGGGTGCCACCGATCAAAGCTCACCAGCGCGCCATCGCAGAACAAACGTCGGGACCATTCGAACACACGACTGCAGTCGAAAGTTGTCCGGAACCTGACGAAGAAATCAACCGGTGGCGGACAGACTTCGACGAGCAAGTCACTTATTTGGATGCCGTGCGGAATGCTAAGAGCTTTGACAAGGTCGTCCGGCGAGACGGGAGGCCGGTCGCCGTTGATGGTTACCATCAGCACTTTGCCGGCAAACTGGTCGTCAAGCGCCGCCATGCCACTGTTGAGCGACAGCACGCAGCGACCGAAGGCAGGACGGACCTCAGGATCTCCGGCTCGGAGATCCGCGTTGACCGGCGACATGATAGTGAGCTTGAGTACAGGGAGTACAGGAGGGGGATTTGGGGGAACTGGAGTAGGAATCGAGATTCCAGAGGTGGGGGAGTGGCGGGAGATTGGGGATGAAAAGGTAGCTTGAATTTTGAACACGCGCCAATATGCTCTCGGCGCGCAAGCGCACGAAAACACCGGTGGCGCCCACATGTCGGCCTAAGAGTCCTTATTCTTTCTTTTTGGAGAGCCCATCCTTTTTTTAGGATCTTTTGAGAGCCCGGCCTGAGAGTCATAATTGACTTGTTTGGCATTGCGTTACTACTCGGCCCATATTCAACGACACCTCAGTGGCCCAAACAAGTGTACATCATGGAAAAGACACTAAGCTCAAATTATATAACTTGAAAAAAGGAGATACACTCTAAACACTGGAGAATGGTGATGCCCTCATTTAGCCCACCAGTAGTTCGAGACAATAAACAGTTCGAAACAATGATATATACAACATTCAAACACTGACTAGTGACTACTACTGACATAAACAGCAAGACATGATAGTTCATAAGAAGTCTTGCTACACCACCAAAATGCACCCATCTGCAGCGCTCAGACTCTCGTGATCCAGACGAGAATGACATTCTAAACAGAGGCAACTATTACATAGTAAGAGTGACATAGACGAGGATGACCAAATGACAAGGAATATGCATAACAAAAGAAAGAACTTCCCATCCAGAACAAGCAGCAAAGACAACAAAGTCATTCGAAGAGATGATCCAACACCATCATAATTTGCAGCCCCGCTTCAGCGACCAATGATCCGGAGACACCAGTACTCCACCCTTTCGACGCAACAGCCCAATTACCTATCAACCTGAAGGCTTGAACCACATCACTTCCTGTCATAATTGAGACATCCAAGGATCAAAGTTAATCCGGATGCCTTTGTCATTCTCACCTTCTTTTGGCTGCAGGCTGTATTGTTGAAAATCAGGGGAGTTTGCTCCCGAACTCCTAGGGCTCGCCGTGTAATTTTCCATAGCAAACAGAGCCTCTCTGCCATCAAGGTCCTTGCCAACGGTGATCTCCTGGTTAATCGGATAATTGAGTCCGAGAAACAGAGAGTGTGAACCAAGGCAGTTTACCCGTCTCCAACTAAAAAATCTTGAAGGCCCCAACAAGCTGGTATCCTGCTCATAGACGTAACAGCCACTGTCCGGATACTCACGTATTTCACGGTGCTTGTATACAGTGGGCTTTTTGCAATATAACTTTTCCGGCTCATGTGTCCGAATGATCATCAGTCTTTTGCCGTCGTCTGATCGAGCGAGGAACCAGTTGTGCTTCCCTGTTTTTGGCAAAGGTGGTGTGATTATAAAGGGCAGTAACTGTAGGGACACTGCATCATATCAAAAAGGACAGGCATTGTTAATATAAGATCAGCATTGTTCAGAGTATGAGTAGGACAATGCAAGAAACAGCATTGATATGCCCCTGTTGGAACTGGGAGGAAAATACACGGAAATGTATACTGGGTTCGAAAATATAGAAGTACCATGCATGGTTATACTCATGTTATCTCGCAATCGATTCTTCACAGGAAACTATCATGTCATGCATGTTATGTAATCATGTTCTGTCCTCACAAACAAATTCTTCAAGGTAACTAACAGACCATGCATTGTTATATACTCGTGTTCTGTGGGCAAAAATTTTGTGAGGATATTATTCTAGCCATTGATTGCTGAAGGGCGAATATAGGTATGTACACATGGTAAGCATTACAGGATTTCACTACTTCCAAATATAGAGTTCTCCATATGCACATTTACTTCCCTAATGTATGGTTAGATGAAACCAACAGTGTGGTGCATGTTTCTACATCATGAAAATGAGGAAACTAACATGGCCATTGATACACACTCATATTTAGTAGTAGTATATAGATTACTGTAAAATAAGGAGAATATCCATATATTCCTAACCGTTTGATTATTTAGGGGGTACAAATTGGCTGTAATGACATGATCACAATCGCATGAATTAACTCATTCCAAATATAGCTGATTTACGGCGTCTCTAATACATTGCCATAGTTCTACTCAAATTCTGCTCAAACAGGGATATGCCAATCATCACAAAAAATTCAAACAGTATCATGGCGTCATCATTAACATGAGACGGAAACAACTTACACGCGTTGTCCCAGCAATACGTGGTGCCATCTGCTTTGTCGATCGCGTAGATGATGCCATTGTGTTCAATAGCATCACAGAAGTGTGTATCAGCTTTGACGATGATCCACTGAGAGCTGAGTTGTCTCCAGCTAAAGAAGGCACCGGTGTAAAGATAGGCGAGTCCGCGGTCGAACAAGGCAATTAGCTTGAAGTCTGCGTAATTCGCATGTCGTGTGGACACTTGGCAGATTACAATCTTCTGCAAAACAAGGTCCGTCCAACTGATGTGGTAATCTAGATGACTAGGACCATGATGGTAAAACTCTATATAATCCAATGGAGGAAGGATAATCTCATGGGAGGTCTGGAAGTTCACGAGCACCAAATTTTTACCGTCTTCTCTGAAGGCAGCCAGCCAGTGGGAGTTCATGCCGACCCAGTACATACCTGCCAAGAAGTTTTGGGCGATGGTGATCGGATCGAAGTCGAGGGAAATGATGTACGGCGACCCACTACATACCTGCAAAGAAGTTTCGGCTAATGGAGATCGGATTGAAGTCGAGGGGCATCATGTACGCCTCCGTATCATGGTGAGCCAATCTCGCAAGACCAGATAGCAGCAAGCAGGGTGTCTTGAAAAGCTTTGGCCTCGCTTCGATGATGGTCGTGTGCATGCCCCTCGAGCATGCAGCCAGCCGCATGGCGCTCAACATATCCATACACGAACAACAGAGGTCGAGGACGTCACTGGGGAGATTGCTCCAATCGCGGCTCATATGGATCCTGCGCGGTTCGCGTTCGGCCATGGTGGAGTTTGGAAGGTGGGGTTTTCGGGGGCTTGATTTACGGGGGAGAAGGCTGTCGGTGTTGGAGCGGCTAGCGAGGGAATAGTGGTACTGGGAGAGGCGAGCGAGGCGAGGGTATGCGGGGGCACAGTGAGATAATGAAGAGTGACCTCAGGATCTCCGGCGAGACGGAGATGGAGATGGAGTGGTGCTAGGGGAGAGGGAGACGAGGCGAGGCATGCTATACAGCGGCGGTGACAGTGACTGCACAATGCACAAGGTGAGGCTGACTTTGGTAACCCGGACACGCCGCATGGACTGGTGTCACCTCGGGCGCAGGGTCTTGTCAATTCACTGTGAGGACCGGATGAATAATAGTATTTTGACCATCAAGTGTACCACAGTTGTACTAATACTACTAGTAGGAGTAGTAGGAACATGAGTACATTCCCGTGCTAGCATGCCTCTGGGTTCACTTCATCCTCCAGCTATCATCCATATTGTGAGCAGAACCAAATACTCGTGCATGCGGAAGTGCGGCAGACTTTTCTTTTTTGAGGATAACCGCATATTCCTTAACCGTAGTTGGAACATGAGTAGTACTCCCCCGACCCTCTTTTGTCTGCGCATAACTTTTTTCGTATTTCTCTAATTAGTCTGCGTATATACCCTTTTGCATGTGCCCATTTCCCTCCATGCCCCGCATTCACAGCATTAATTAGCGTACGCATGAGCAGCTGCAGCCAGACTCCAGCCAATAAACTGCAGCATGCAAGTGGGCCATTCTGTGCGCGTGGGAGAGAGAAAAGGCAACCGAAGAGCCCGTCCAATCCATTGCATGCAGCAGTCAAACCACCGCATCTCTCCTCATGCATGCGCATAACTTATGCCATTTACTTCTCCATCGGGAACCGATTTTCCTCGGCTTTTTCACTACTCCTTCATCTTCATTTGCATCCAAACCACACTGCATTCACATTGTTTTAACCTCTTCACATCCTCCTAGAGTAATTCTGAAGCCCCTATAAATAATCATCTTCTTCAGTGAGACTAGCCATCTAATCCTAATTCTCCAAACCATAGCCCTCCGGTCCAGCGGTTCCAAATGGCGAAAGAGATCGAGATGCAGGTTTTTAGCGTCCAACATGTCCTCGTCAAAGGCTCGTTGAGCATAGTTGCCACAGTCACCGACCACCCAAGGGTTGTTCGGAAGTGGATCAACAATGTATCCAACTCCCTCCAAAAGGTGGAGATGAATGTCATCGGTCTTGACGCAGAGTACATGGAGCGTGCCACTGGGAAGATCCAACGCGTCGCTGTCCTTCAGCTGTGCCTCGAAGATGATGTTTTGGTGTACCACATCATACACGCGCCCTCCATACCAGGTGAGCTTCACGATTTCTTGTCTCGGGAGGACATATACTTCTGTGGGGCAGCCATCGCAGGGGACAAACAGAAGTTGGAGCCATACAACCTTGATTTGAAAAGCATCGCTAACCTACAAACCAAAATAAAAATTCCTGTAGAAGATTGTGATAAACCGACACCATCCCTATTCGACGTAGCAAATTTTGTGCTAGGAACAAATCTTCAGAAGGGTGACGAGACGCTCGCATTAAGGTCGTCTGGATGGGAGAATTAACCCTAGACGTACGAGCCAATAAAATATGCTGCCCTCGATGCCCGTGTGAGTTTCGAGATAGCTGCAAGGTCCAGAGAGCTTGTTGCGAAGCCGTCTCCCATAGAAAATGAGAACGAGAAGAAGAAGAAGAGAAGAAGAAGAAGAAGAAGAAGAAGAAGAAGAAGAAGAAGAAGAAGAAGAAGAAGAAGAAGAAGAAGAAGAAGAAGAAGAAGAAGAAGAAGAAGAAGAAGAAGAACTATTTCCTCTCTTGTAAAAAAATATTCCCTCTCTATGTATATTGATATGGATGGACTACTATTTCCTCTCTTGTAAAAAAATATTCCCTCTCTATGTATATTGATATAGATGGACTATTTCAATGGTGTGCATGTCTTTGGAACAAGTAGTAGCGTGGGTTCGCTTGACTATAAGGAACTATTTATCCACCTAGCTTTCTCTACTACTCCTTCCAGTGATTGGTATGCAATGCATGTGTCCGTAGACATGATAGCTTGTCCATGGAAGTTCAACTACGGCGACCATCACATTTCATCCACTGCCACTCGCGATTCCCACGACGCCGCTCCAACCCGCGGCACCACGTCCCCCGACGTGCGCCTCACCCCTCTCGGCCGCACCGCCCCTCTGCCTTTTGTGCATGACATGTGGGCCACCTTAAATGCGGCGAGCATCAAGTTTCTACCACAGCCACACGTGATTCCCACGACGCCGCATGAACCCATGACACCACACGTCCCTGACCTGCGGCTCGCCCCTCTCGGCCCCACTGCCCCTCTAAATTTGAATTTGAAACTTATAAAATGAAAAGATTCAAAACAAATAAACAGGGAGAGAGGGAGTATATCGTAGGATGTGTCCCATACGAAACAAGTCCCCTAGTTTGTCACCGCGAAGATGCGGTTAGAAAGGAGCACAGCGTCTTCGTACTCGTATGGCAACAAATCGGCGGCAGACAGCATGGTCCACCTTTGACCACCATGTGCAAGGTTCGTGCTATCTTATTCATCTCATCGTGGTTCTATCGTACCAATTCATGCGGTGGCCCGTTGCTTGGCTGATCCCAATGTTGGACAAAGGTTCTATGGGAACAGTGTCACCGTTGTAAATGTTGTGCAAATTGATGTTGGTACCCTCCCGTACATATGCAAGCCAATCTCCACTCGCACCGAGCCTAACCTGTGAAACAGTGGGCAGGGGGAGAATTAGGAAATGGACATGGAAGTAGTCTTAAGAATGCATTTACTACGTGATCAAACTCATCTTACCTGCTCATCGGAGGAAATCCGAGTGCCACTCAACGTCGACATCTCAAGGGGCGTCAACTTGCAACTACGGCCACGCCGCGCTGGAGAGACCCCCAAGGAAACATCCTCGTGCGTTCCACGGAACATCAAGATGCATTTGTATGAGTAGTTTATCTTGTGAGAGAAAAGGATGAACGAGGGAAGGCCTCTAGAGATAGAGATAGACACTACTACTACCAATGTGCTGGCCCGTGCGTTGCAATGGATCCAAAGTAGTAGAATAATACTTGTTCACGTGCTTGAAATATAAACACTCTAATTTTGATATACATGTGTCAGTAGACATGACAGCTTGTCCATGGAAGTTGAACCACGGCGACCATCACGTTTTTTGTTTCTACCACTGCCACACCCACACGCGATTCCCACGACGCCGCTCCAACCCTACCTGTAAGCACGACGTCCCCCGACGTGGACATGGATCCTCTGACGTGGCTATCACTGCCTTACCCTGCCTTTCCTTCGCTGACTGGTGGGACCCACACTTGCAGGTCCCACATGTCAGTGATAGAATGGTAGGATTGTTCATGTCAGGGGATCCTCATCCCCCCGACGTGCGCCTCATCCCTCTCGGCCCCACCGCTCCTCTGCCTTTGTGTGCATGACATGTGGGCCAGCTGAACTGCGGCGACCATCAACTTTCTACCACAGCCACACCCGATTGGACGCGGTTTGCCTGCTCCGCTGCTGTGCTCTGATCCATACTCCCGCACCATCGAATTTTCATCCAGCGGCTGTGACACATTTCGTCCCGGGCATCAATCCTCAGCTGGAGTACTTCTGTACTACAGGTAGTACCCGCCGGTGTGGCCATCTACGCCTCGTAACACCCCGACGCCCAGCTGTGGCACCCTCGCCACGGCCACGCCACCACTGGCCGGTTCATCTCGAACGAGTGAGTCGTGAACCACACCACCACCATGAGAATGACATGTGGGCCAGCCGCATTTAAAGTCCGCATGCCATTGACTCATAGGCCGGGCACTAAGCCACTGAAGTTCGGTCCCGTGGGCCTCGAGAGGGAAATGTAACTGCTGCGGCAGGCCTTGTGGTGCTCCCGCAGTACGAGCTCGTGCCAAACCCGGAATTTGTTTCTTACTACTAACAACTACTAGTAAGGTACACGTGCATTGCACGCATGAGATTCTGGTGGTTTGCGCATTATGCTTCTACATGTGGATTCTTCTAGATTCTACATGTGGCAAAATCTGGTGGAATGTAGATGATATCCAACGGCCAGTAGTGCTCGGATTTTCCATCTTTGTACCGTCGAATTGGCTTCATCCAACGACCAACTTTCATGGGTACCAACTTTCATCTCTATTATTTTTCTCTAACCTTTCGTAGCCATGCAACCAAGCCACATAAGCTTCATGGGTGCCCCCCACAACATATTATTCATACTACGTTAACTGAAAAAAAGATAAATCACCCAAAACAAGATCTTCCCATTTTTTGTTCCTACGATGTTGTGCCGTGCACGTACCTACTAGTTGTATAGTGGTAGTACTAGTTGTATAGTACAAACTTGGTACTAGTAGGAGTAGAGTAGTACGGAATGCTCCTACTCTATCAACGAGCCCCATCTGACACCAAATTTATTGGCTTCCGTGCTACAGCTAGATCTTCCCCTCGTTTCTGTTTTCCAACCCGGCGGCGGGCGGGGTGCGGTTTGCCAATAGTTCGTCAACGGCGGTCCCACTTGAAAGTGAAAATGCTAGGCAACACGCCTTCCTTAACCTATGTGTCATGCCGGATGGGCCGTGGAGTACTCCCGATTCCCGGGCGTGTGGGGGGGGGGAGTGCGACGCGAACGCGACAGGTCTTTTCCTTTTACTAGCAATGTGCCAGTGCGTTGTGACGGATCCAAAGTAGTAGAATAGTAGTACTTGTTCACAAACTTGTAAGAAATCACTCTTGTTTTGATATACTCCTAATATATTACTCCCTCCGTTCCTAAATATTTGTCTTTTTAGAGATTTCAAAGGGACTATCACATACGGATTATATAGACATATTTTGAAGTGTAGATTCACTCATTTTGCTCTGTATGTAGTCACTTATTGAAATCTCTAGAAAGACAAATATTTAGGAACGGAGGGAGTACTTTTCACTCAAAATATATTTCTCAGGCTGTTTTGATGAGGTGAGGGAGGGATGTGGTTGCTTTCAAGATAATAAGGGGTTTTCTGCAAATTGGAGCAGAGAAGTGGGCTATTGTTGCAAAAATGCCACAACTTACCTCACAGCAGTTAGATGCAGATCTAATGGTCAGAAACGACGGATGGGAGACACACCACCATCACCAATTGAGTCTTTTATAGGAGGAGGAGTAGAGAAACATGTATAAATTGTAACATTTTGGTTCTGCTCCTTGGCACGATCGATAGATAGAAATAACTATTGGAAACGCTAGGGCGGGGCTATTTCCGACAGATAAGCAGGGTACGTAGTAGCTAGGTTGGCGCATCGTCGGTTTGGTCACACGCGGTCCGACATGTTCTAGTGTTTCTAGCAAGATGCCCGCGCGTTGCACGAAGTTGATGCAAAAGGTAAGCACAACTTATAAATTGACGGATAGAGTACTAGTTACAGTGATGCATATAATTAAGAAAAGGGATCGCACATGTCGTTATTGACTGGAACGAGAATGCAACAACACAATAAGAATTAAGGCCACGATGATGATGCAATCGCAGTGGTGGTTACAGAAGGCAAGAAGAAAGATGCATCCATCAACGTACGACCTCCTCCTCCTCAACTTAGTGCGTCGGTCCACCGACCGGCGGCTAAGGAGCGGCGGCTTTTGTGGCGAGGTCGAGGTGCTTCTCAGCAAAGGCATCCAAGGCTTCCAGCCGGTTGAGGAAGGCCAACGTCGTAGTGTCCTCACTGGCCTTGTAGATACCTATGTACACGATTTGCTCGTACACGTGGATGTGTAGGTCGACGAATTCTTGCAGGGCGAGGCGCCACGCGGCGAGCACAACCTCCAGGTGGACATTCTTCGTGGCGTCGGCCGGCAATCGCAGGGCCACCAGTGCTTGAAAGAGGTTCTGGCCATGGAGGCCGATTAGGGTGGCAGGCAATGAGGAGCCCGGGCGCGCGGGCTGGAGGAGTATGGCGATGTCGTCCGCGAGCTTCTTGAGGATGGTGAACTTGTTGGTGGTGGCAACGATCATCTAGTCCAACTGAGAGTCGTAGTTGGCGTCAACGGTGGCCATCCACCAGCCGGTCTCCAACACCGTCTAGAGACGATCCTCGGCGCCATGCCGCAGGCCGACGTCGTGGACCATCTGGCAAAGCCGCTGGCCGCTCGCGCGCATCGCCACCATGGGTCTGGAGTGAGCTCTTTTGCGCTTAGTGTAGGTGCTTAGGCAAATGCTTAGGTGCGTACGATGTGGTAGATGCATTGGAATGGAGGGGCGCCTTTATATGAGGGCAAACTGCGTTGCATTCACATCGTGCAGCCTCTTTTCCCGATCCTCCTCCCATTACTTCCCTCATGCATTAATTGAAGGAGGATGCATTGGCCGTTCAACATTTCGGGAACCGCTACTCCCTCCCTCATCTGCATTAAAGCCGTATCGGGAACTACGCCGCCCGCTGTCAAATCAAATAGTACTGCGCCACCCGCTGCACGCCCGGCTGAACATGCCTCCTCGCCTCCATCAAACCCCTCCATTAAACCCGCATGCAATCCGAGAAACCTACTCCGGCCACACATCCGTTCATGAGCGGGCCGGAATTAAACGCAACACCGGCCGACTCCTCCCGTCCGCCCTCAGTTTAAACGAGGCCAGACGCCGGCCAAGCTCCTACCTTCCACCCTCTATTTACACGAGGCCAGACAGACATTGGGCAAGAATCGCACCCCTCCGCCGCTCCCCCATCTCCTCCTTCACCATTTTCTCCACTCTTCCGATGGCTTCTCCGGCATATTACCCGGCTGGGTGGCCCGTGATAACCCACAAGTATAGGGGATCAATTGTAGCCTCTTTCGATAAGTAAGAGTGTCGAACCCAACGAGGAGCTAAAGGTAGAACAAATATTCCCTCAAGTTCTATCGACCACCGATACAACTCTACGCACGCTTAGCGTTCGCTTTACCTAGAACAAGTATGAAACTAGAAGTACTTTGTAGGTGTTTTTGGATAGGTTTGCAAGATAATAAAGAGCGCGTAAATAAAAATTAGGGGCTGTTTAGATAAAGAAACAATAAAGTTAGTATAGCGAGCGTGGAAAAGTGGTGGTAGGAGTTGCGAAATTGTCCCTAAGCAATTGACTACTTTACTAGAAGGATAGCAAGTTTTATGTGGGAGAGGCCACTACTAGAGTGTCATCCCTGACTTGGAATTCTATGCACTTATGATTGGAACTATTAGCAAGCATCCGCAACTACTAACGTTCATTAAGGTAAAACCCAAGCATAGCATTAAGATATATTGTTCCCCCTTCAATCCCGTATGCATCAATTTCTATGCTAGGTTGAAGCTTCTGTCACTCTTGCCCTCCAATACATAGTCCTATTAGCATACAACTAACCCTATGGTGTGATCCACGCGCACGCTCATATGATGGGCACCAAAGGACAGCAACATAACCACAAGCAAATTAAATCAATCATAGCAATTCATCAACCACTGATAGGACAACGAAAATCTACTCAGACATCATAGGATGGCAACACATCATTGGATAATAATATGAAGCATAAAGCACCATGTTCAAGTAGAGGGTACATCGGGTTGCGGGAGAGTGGACCGCTGTATATAGATGGGGGAAGGTGATGGAGATGTTGGTGAAGATGGCGTAGGTGTTGGTGAAGATCGCGGTGATGATGATGGCCCCGGCGGCGTTCCGGCGCCACCGGAAGCGAGGGGGAGATTGCACCCCTCCTTCTTCTTCTTCCTTGACCTTCTCCCTAGATGGGAGAAGGGTTTCCCCTCTGGTCCATGGTCTCCATGGCGTGGGAGGGGCGAGAGCCCCTCCGAGATTGGATCTGTCTCTCTGTCTATCTTTGTTTCTGCGTTCTAGTAATCTGCCCTTTCACCGTTTCTTATATATCCGGAGATCCGTAACTCTGATTGGATTGAAACCGTCGCCAAGATTTTTTTTCCCGAAAATTAGCTTTCTTGCGGCCAAAGAAGAGCAGCAACCGCCTTATGGGGGGCCCACGAGGGTCAGGGGCGCGCCCCCTGCCTCATGGCCACCTCGGGCACCGTCTCGCGTTGATTCTTCCTCCCATATTTCCCTAATATTCCAAAAATATTCTCCGTCCGTTTTTATTCCGTTTGGATTCCTTTGATATGGGGTTTCTGCGAAACATAAAACATGCAACAAACAGGTACTCGCACTGGGCACTGGACAATATGTTAGTCCCAAAAATAGTATAAAAAGTTGCCAAAAGTATATGAAAGTTGTATAATATTGGCATGGAACAATAAAAAATTATAGATACGACAGAGACGTATCAGCATCCCCAAGCTTAATTCCTGCTCGTCCTCGAGTAGGTAAATGATAAAAAAGATAATTTTCGATGTGGAATGCTACCTAGCATAATCTTGATCACATAATCTAATCATGGCATGAATATTAAGACACGAGTGATTCAAAGCAATAGTCTATCATTTGACTTTAAGACAATAATACTTCAAGCATACTAACCAAGCAATTATGTCTTATCAAAATAACATAGCCAAAGAAAGATCATCCCTACAAAATCATATAGTCTGGCTATGCTCCATCTTCACCACACAAAGCATTCAAATCATGCACAACCCCGATGACAAGCCGAGCAATTGGTTCATACTTTTTAACACGCTTCAGCCTTTTCAACCCTCACGCAATACATGAGCGCAAGGCATGGACATAGCACTATGGGTGGAATAGAATATGATGATGGGGGTTTGTGTGAGAAGACAAAAAAGGAGAAAGTCTCACATCGACGCGGCTAATCAACGGGCTATGGAGATGCCCATCAATTGATGTCAATGTGAGGAGTAGGGATTGCCATGCAACGGATGCGCTAGGAGCTATAAGTGTATGAAAGCTCAAACTGGAAACTAAGTGGGTGTGCATCCAACTTGCTTGCTCATGAAGACCTCGGGCATTTGAGGAAGCCCATCATCAGAATATACAAGCCAAGTTCTATAATGAAAATTCCCACTAGTATATGAAAGTGATAACTCAAGAGACTCTCTATATGAAGAACATGGTGCTACTCTGAAGCACAAGTGTGGTAAAAGGATAGTAACATTGCCCCTTCTCTCTTTTTCTCTCATTTTTTTTCTTTTTTTATCTCTTTTTTGGTGGGCTTCTTTGGCCTCCTTTTTTATTTGGGCTTCTTTGGCCTCTTTTATTTTGATAACCTCACATGGGACAATGTTCTAGTAATGATGATCATCACACTTTTATTTACTTACAACTCAATGTCTAGAACAAAGATATGACTCTATATGAATGCCTTCGGCGGTGTACCGGGATGTGCAATGATCTAGCGTAGCAATGACATCAAAAAACGGACAAGCCATGAAAACATCATGCTAGCTATCTTACGAGCATGCAAAGCAATATGACAATGAATGCTCAGGTCATGTATATGATGATGATGGAAGTTGCATGGCAATATATCTCGGAATGGCTATGGAAATGCCTTGATATGTAGGTACGGTGTCTGTTTTGAGGAAGATATAAGGAGGTTTATGTGTGATAGAGTGTATCGTATCACGGGGTTTGGATGCATCGGTGAAGTTTGCACCAACTCTAGAGGTGAGAAAGGGCAATGCACAGTACCGAAGAGGCTAGCAATGATGGAAGGGTGAGAGTGCGTATAATCCATGGACTCACATTAGTCATAAAGAACTCATATACTTATTGCAAAAGTTTATTAGCCCTCGAAGCAAAGTACTACTACGCATGCCCCTAGGGGGATAGATTGGTAGGAAAAGACCATCGCTCATCCCCGACCGCCACTCATAAGGAAAGCAATAAAAGAACACCTTATGCTCCAACTTCGTTACATAACGGTTCACCATACATGCATGCTACGGGACTTGCAAACCTCAACACAAGTATTTCTCAATTTCACAATTACTCAACTAGCACGACTCTAATATCACCATCTTTATATCGCAAAACTATTGCAAGGAATCGAACATGTCATATTCAGTGATCTACAAGTTTTATGTAGGATTTTATGACTAACCATGTGAATGACCAGTTCCTGTCATCTCTCTAAATAGATATAAGTGAAGCAAGATAGTTTAATTCTTTCTACAAAAGATATGCCCACGCTCTAACAAATATAAGTGAATCAAAAGAACATTCTACAAATGGCGGTTTTCTATGTGAAGAGAAACAGGCAATCCAAACTTCAAATGATTTAAGTGAAGCACATGAAGCATTCTATAAAGCCATACTCAAAAGATATAAGTGAAGTGCAAAGAGAATTCTATAAATCAGCCATGGACTATCTCATACCAGCATGGTGCATAAAATAAAAATGAAAACTAAATTCAAAAGACGCTCCAAGATTTGCACATATCGCATGAACGAAACAAATCTGAAAACATACCGATACTTGTTGAAGAAAGAGGGGATGCCTTCCGGGGCATCCCCAAGCTTAGACGCTTGAGTCTCCTTGAATATTTACTTGGGGTGCCTCGGGCATCCCCAAGCTTGAGCTCTTTCCTCTCCTCCTTTTCCTCATATCGAGACCTTCTCGATCATCGAACACTTCATCCACACAAAACTTTAACAGAAAACTCGGTAAGATCCGTTAGTATAATAAAGCAAATCACTACTCTAAGTACTGTTTCAAACCAATTCATATTTTGTTTTTTAATTTTGCCTACTATAGTATAACTTTTTCATGGCTTAATCCACTGATATAAATCTATAGTTTCATCAAAACAAGCAAACTATGCATCAAAAACAGAATCTGTCTAAAACAGAACAGTCTGTAATAATCTGAACATTCACCATAATTCTGATACTTGAAAAATTCTGAAAAAATTAGGAAACATAAAAAATTTCTATGGAAAGACATTGCAAAAATAATCAGAACCGTTTGACGTTCCAGTAAAAAATGAAAAATCGCGCACTTCAGCCAAAGTTTCTGTCCTGCACCGTACAAACCAACAAGCATTGTAAACATCCTAAAGGGAAACCTTGGCACATTAATTTTATAATAAAATGGAGTTGTACAAGGGGATAATTATTTTTCTTGAAAAGTTTCTGTAATCAAGATTCACAAAGTTTCCGTGAGCATGAACAGAGTTCAAGGCTAGCTCCCACTTCAACAATGCTTGTCTCTCTCACTTTCACTTTCCTTTTTGAAAAAGTTTTGGGTTCCCCTCTTTATTTTTTTGTTTTTAAACTATATAAAAGTACTCAACATAAATAAATGACTCTCTAAAACTTCCGGGTTGTCTCCCTGGCAGCGCTTTCTTTAAAGCCATTAAGCTAGGCATAAAGTGCTCAAGTAATGGATCCACCCGGATCCCAAGGTATATCAAAGCCAATTTGAATTAGCAATGATTTGGCATTTAGTAGTGAGCACAAAGTAACATATATCAAGAAATGATGAAGTCTAACCCTCTTCCTATGCATCGGCATGTCATAAAATAACAATTCATGCACACATAGTAAAGGCCAATGCATAGTATAAACAGTTTCTTGCAATTTTATCATGTTGGAAACATAGAGAGGTGGGGATATAGTTCCTCTCTCATAATAATTGCAAGTAGGAGCAGCAAGCACATGCGTATTATATCTATCAAAATCATCATGTGCAATGGTAAGAGGCAACCCATCAATATAATCCTTAATAAAGGCAAACTTCTCCGATATAGTGTAGTCGGGAGAATTCAAAAAGATAATAGGACTATCATGTGTGGGTGCAATAGCAACAATTTCATGTTTAACAAGGAACTATAGCAAGTTCATCTCTATAAGCATAATTCATATTGGCATCTTGGCCACAAGCATGGCAAGCATCATCAAAAAGGGATATTTCAAAAGAATCAACGGAATCATAACAGTCATCATAGCAATCATCCTTCGGTAAGCACGAAGGGAAATTAAACAATGTATGAGTTGAAGAGTTACTCTCATTAGAAGGTGGGCACGGGTAGCTAATCCGCTCTTCCTCCTTTTGTTCTTCGTTCTCCTCATCATCTTTTTCATCCAATGAGCTCACAGTTTCATCAATTTCTTCTTCCATAGACTCCTGCAAAATATTAGTCTCTTCTTGGACAGCGGAGGAGTCCTCAATATATGGTTTAACATAGGTATTAGAAGCATAATTATCATAACAATATTCAAGTATGGCAAAAATTTCAGATTTGTAAAGAGTAGCATCATACTTTTCAATCAAAGAAGCAATTTCATAGGCACCCTTAAAAGCAACAAATTCTTCAATTTGTTGAACATCATAGTAATTATAAACACCCTTAGCATATGAAGATACGATTTCGTTATCACTAAACAAACAATGGTAGGGAAGTTGTTTCTTAGGGTCTTCAGAACAACAAGTAAAATCATATATTTCACATAAATTCCAAGCATAGCATTGCAAATGATGAATTTGATCCAGTAAAAGTTTCCGTTTTTGAGATATGCGGTGTCGCACATAACAAGCATGCTCATCTAAAGATTTGCCCTCAACTAAGCTAGTTGGGGTTTCAGCACGAGCACATAGGGATCGAAGATTATCCAAGTAAAAAGCTTCAGGAATGTGATAGATTTTGAGTGGTTCTTCAACCATTGGTTCAGTGGGTACAACTAATTTTTTTGGTATTTTGTGTTTCCTACCCATAACTAAAGATAGAAAACAACTAAGAACGGCAAATAAAAATTACTTAGTGATAAAGCAAACAAGCACACATGAGAATATTCACCCCACGCTATTGCTCCCCGGCAATGGCGCCAGAAAAAGGTCTTGATAACCCACAAGTATAGGGGATCAATTGTAGCCTCTTTCGATAAGTAAGAGTGTCGAACCCAACGAGGAGCTAAAGGTAGAACAAATATTCCCTCAAGTTCTATCGACCACCGATACAACTCTACGCACGCTTAGCGTTCGCTTTACCTAGAACAAGTATGAAACTAGAAGTACTTTGTAGGTGTTTTTGGATAGGTTTGCAAGATAATAAAGAGCGCGTAAATAAAAAGTAGGCGCTGTTTAGATAAAGAAACAATAAAGTTAGTATAGCGAGTGTGGAAAAGTGGTGGTAGGAGTTGCGAAATTGTCCCTAAGCAATTGACTACTTTACTAGAAGGATAGCAAGTTTTATGTGGGAGAGGCCACTACTAGAGTGTCATCCCTGACTTGGAATTCTATGCACTTATGATTGGAACTATTAGCAAGCATCCGCAACTACTAACGTTCATTAAGGTAAAACGCAACCATAGCATTAAGATATATTGGTCCCCCTTCAATCCCGTATGCATCAATTTCTATGCTAGGTTGAAGCTTCTGTCACTCTTGCCCTCCAATGGTGAGATCCACGCGCGCGCCCATATGATGGGCACCAAAGGACAGCAACATAACCACAAGCAAATTAAATCAATCATAGCAATTCATCAACCACCGATAGGACAACGAAAATCTACTCAGACATCATAGGATGGCAACGCATCATTGGATAATAATATGAAGCATAAAGCACCATGTTCAAGTAGAGGGTACAGCGGGTTGCGGGAGAGTGGACCGCTGTAGATAGATAGGGGAAGGTGATGGAGATGTTGGTGAAGATGGCGTAGGTGTTGGTGAAGATCGCAGTGATGATGATGGCCCCAGCGGCGTTCCGGCGCCACCGGAAGCAAGGGGGAGAGAGCACCCCTCCTTCTTATTCTTCCTTGACCTTCTCCCTAGTGGGACAAGGGTTTCCCCTCTGGTCCATGGTCTCCATTGCGTGGGAGGGGCGAGAGCCCCTCCGAGATTGGATTTGTCTCTCTGTCTATCTCTGTTTCTGCGTTCTGGTAATCTGCCCTTTCGCCGTTTCTTATATATCCGGAGATCCGTAACTCCGATTGGATTGAAACCTTCGCAAAGATTTTTTTTTCCGAAAATTAGCTTTCTTGCGGCCAAAGAAGAGCAGCAACCGCCTTACGGGGGGCCCACGAGGGTCAGGGGCGCGCCCCCCTGCCTCGTGGCCACCTCGGGCACCGTCTCGCGTTGATTCTTCCTCCCATATTTCCCAAATATTCCAAAAATATTCTCCGTCCGTTTTTATTCCATTTGGATTCTGTTTGATATGGGGTTTCTGGGAAACATAAAACATGCAACAAACAGGAACTGGCACTGGGCACTGGATCAATATGTTAGTCCCAAAAATAGTATAGAAAGTTGCCAAAAGTATATGAAAGTTGTATAATATAGCATGGAACAATCAAAAATTATAGATACGACGGAGACGTATCGGCCCGCCGAGTCCTCCGGATACGGGCGAGGCCACTCAGTGCTTCACCAACCTCGCTTGGCCCGACGGAGCCAGTTGCCGCCCCAAGCAGGCCCGTGGTTCAGCAATTCGCCGCTCCAGTTCAGCTCGATGAGGAGTGGCGAGTTGCTCCACGCCGGCACCGCGGCGAGCACACCGGTACGGGCGTCGTCGCTGCCGCGTCATACCGCGCCACCAGTGTCTGTGGTGCCGCGCCTCCCGTGTCTGTGGGCGCGCCTCCCGTGCCTGCGGCAGTGCCATGCAGGCAGAGACAGAAGCCGAGTGCGTGGAGAGCGACAAGTCGGTGGCCAGCTTCTCCGTGTCCGCCGCCACCATCGAGGAGAAGTAGAACACGGGAGGCCGCCGCCACTTGGGTCCCATGAAGGCCACGGCCGAGGCAACGACTACGCATTCAGGTGGTTTCTTTGCTTCTTCGTCTCTTCCGAGGACCTTCGTCGACCCCGCAAAGTGTCTGCCGGACATGAGGAAGACAAAGGGATCCGCGGGCGGCCATTTAGATTATGTACTCCCTCTCCAGCTGGCGGGAAATTTTTGTTCTAAGAATGGATAAATTGTATATATCTATAACTAAAATAAGTCTAGATACATCCATTTCTAGGACAAGTATTTCCGTACGGAGGAGTATTAATTATACCAAGAGAGTCGGATTGGCACCGCTTAGTTCATGTAAATGTAATGAAATCCATCATGTTTATATGAAGATCCAGCTCTTTTATACGAAATCCTTCATGCTTATATGAAATCAGTCCGTGTTTGCACGAATTTCATCTGGTTGGTTAGAGTTGTGAAAATGTATGCCGCTGGCGTTTGATGTCGTCCTCCGCGGAAGGAAGCAGGAGGAAATTTGCCGGCTGCCGTTGGAGATGCTCTTATGCTGGAAATAATAGAGTGATATCCAATCCATTTGAGTTAATTGCGTGTATGATTGTCCCTCTATAAAAAGTTAATTGCATGTACAGTGTACACGTGACTTGCAGGGTGGCTACAGCTTCGTACAGAAAGTTAAAAAGAAACAAGTCCATCCTTAATCTTGTATTCTAAGTACTCTGTGGGTTCCACTGTGAGTATAGTAGCGAAAGAAGTATATATTAAATAAGTAATATATAATATAAAAATCTAAAGTTAAAGACAGAATTCGAACTCATTTCATCGCGTTGCGAGCATCCAGCGCTAACCAGTCCAGCACATTTTTGTTGTAGACCATGCTGGAGATATATCTCCATGTCTACTCTTATACTCCATCCGTTCCTAAATATTTGTCTTTTTCAGATTTCAAATGGACTACCACATACGGATATGTATGTAGACATATTTTAGAGTGTAGATCCACTCATTTTGCTCCATATGTAGTCGCTTGTTGAAATCTCTAAAAAGACAAATATTTAGGAACGGAGGGAGTAGAAAACAGAGTTGGTGATGATGGTGTGTGTGCCATCCTGCAATATAGGCCGTCGGATTTATATCTAACGGATAGGAAGAAAACTATGGCAATTTTGCAAAAATATACACACACACCCCTCTCCACGTTCGCAAATACGGCCTTCCCTCGTTCATCCTTTTCTCTCACAAGATAAACTACTCATACAAATGCATCTTGATGTTCCGTGCAATGCACGGGCATCTAGCTAGTTTCTTTTAAAATAGTTACTGCGATAATTGGGTTGAAGTGATATATTTTATGTCTATCCCGAATGATTTCAGATTCACTAGTAGTAACAAAGAAAAGGTTGCCTTGTTAATTAGCAGAAAACAGGGTGAAAACTATCACATGAGGCCGGTAAAAACGAGGCACACTGGGTTCAGCGTCATCGTCACTACAGCTCTGCGCATGCGAGAAGTCTACATATCGAGGGGGTTACTGAGCGAGGCACAGAGACACAATGTTTGAGAGAGAAACCAATTGAAATATTACGATCAGATCGAGTTGTCACCCTTCTGCTGTCATTATTGGGGTGGGGGAGGGGGAGGGAGAGAAAGACGTATCGAGAGTGTGCGCGGTAGGCACAGAGGCACAACTAGCGAGTGTGTGTGTATGTGTGTGTGTGTGTGTTTGAAAGAGGAGTAGATAGATTACTATCAAGATCGAGGTGCCATCCTACTCCTTCGGTGTTGGGTAGAGTGTGTGCGCGTGTGTGTGTTTGAGAGAGAAGCCAGTCGATAGATTAGTATCAAGATCGAGGTGTCACCCTACTCCTTCGGTGTTGGGAAGTGTGTGTGGGGGGTTATATGGGTGTGGGTGTGTGTGTCGGGGGGGGGGGGCAGTGACACTTACATATCCCTACTCTTATAAAAAATAGAGTTGGTGATGATGGTGTTCCTGCCATCCTGCAATATAGGCCATCCGATTTATATCTGACGGATAGGAAGGAAACTGTGGAAATTTTGCAAAAAGATACCCACACCCCTCTCCGCATTTGCAAATAAGGCATTCCCTCGTTCATCCTTTTCTCCCACAAGATAAACTACTCATACAAATGCATCTTGATGTTTGGTGCAACGCATGGGCATCTTGCTAGTAGGGAGAAGGAGTTTGTGTGACACATATCTAGCTATATTAAGGGATAGGTAGATAGCATTTGTGCGAGGCATACTTAAAGCATCACGAAGATAAACAAAATTTTGTGCATGCAAGTGCCGGAAAAAATGAAGCGAGAAACAATGTGTGTGTGTGCGCGCGTGTCGGGTGGTTGGTGCGACATATGCCAAGGGATGGCTTATCATTGTGGGAGCCAATAAAACGTCGCCGGTGCCTGGAAACGGGATGAGGCGAAGACATGCACGCCGGCGAATCTTACCCAGGTTCGAGGCTCTCCGAGGAGATAACACCCCTAGTCCTGCTCTGCGGGGTCTCCGCATGATCACTAGATCGATAAGGGGTAGCTACAATCGCTCCTAGAGCTGTTGGGATCAAGGGAGAAGAAGAACAGGGCTAGCTCTTGCTTCTCTCTATCTATGGTGTGTATGTGTGTGCTATGCTTGGAAGCCAAACATGCAGGGGTGCCAACCAGAAGCGAACTATGCTCAGTGGCCAACCCTTTGCATGGGTGCTCCGGGGGGTTTATATAGGCCTACCCCCCCGGGGGTACAATGGTAATCCAACTGGGATCTGGTCCCAGCCGTCAGTGTCTATGCTCGCCGGCTTCTCCGCCGGCTGGTGGGTCCCGCCGGCTGCCGGTTACTTGGTCGACAGGCCGGCCCCACCGCCTAGGGCTTTGTCGGCGGCTGCTTACTGTAGCCGCGCCTCTGATGATGAGGGCTTTGTCAAGGTGAGCGTGGCTACAGTGGGCCGCCTCGGGGGCTATCACTGTAGCCTCACCTCGTCTTGTCTCCTTAATGGGGCTCCTGCTTCGAGGAAGGGAGTAGCCGGCTTCTGGAGGCCGGCTATGCTCCCGGCCGACTAGGGAAAGCCGGGCCGCCTTCACGCCTCTCTCTGGCTGAAGGGGCCCGCAGTCCTTGGGCCGTACAGGAGGGGGTCGTGGATGACGTCGTAGCTGGCGTGGCTACAGTGCCGGGCCGCACGGGAGACATCCCTCCCGTACGGCCTCCTGTAGCCATGCCCGCCTCGGGCTTCGGGGGTCGTGGGCCGCACTACGGCCATGCCCCGTCAGGTCGTCGTTATGTAGGAGTGGTTGTGGTCTTGGCCGGCTTCTAGGAGTCGGCGTCCTTCTTGGCCGGCTTCTGGGAGTCGGTGAGGCTGGGTCGCCTTCCGGGAGTCGGCTTTAGTGGTAGCCGGCCGGGGAAGGCGGCCCAAATGCTTGGAGTGCTTGAAGGCCCAAAGGCCTGATAATTTTTCTGAAGAGCCAGGGGTAGTCGATTAGGCTACCCGTGGTCATTTACCCCGACAGTAGTCCCCGAAGCTGATTGGGCTTCGAGGTGAAATGGGGTTCGAGAAGCTCGATCGGCTTCCTATCGTGACAAGCCGGCAGCTGGGAGCCGGCCATGGTGCAGGCGCGCCGCCTTTAGTCGAATTCCTCTGGAGTCGGGGGGCGGGAACCCGTAGGCTCGTGCACCGGGCCGCGGGCCGGCCTCGGGCCGTGGCGTGCCACGTGGCCGGAAAGCCTGCCAGCCCACGCGCGTGACGGGACGTCGCCGCAGGGAGGGGGCCCGCCACGTCCGCGCCCCGGCCAAGGCGCGGATCCTTTGTATCCCGAAACCGCCCACACGTTCCGTGCGGCAGTTTCGGCTCGCACTTATGCGTAATAAACGCGAGGCGTGGGGAGAGTGGGCGCAGTTAATCCCACGTCTCCCCCCCCCCCACGTCCGGCCTCTTCGGCCGCGTGAGGCTATAAGTAGGGGGAGGTGGAGGGCGGCAGACCCTCGCACGCTCCTCCTACTCCCTTCGTCTTCTCGCCTTGCTCGTTCTTGCGACAGCGCCTCGCCGCCGCGCTCTTCCTCCGCACGCTCCTCCGCCGCCGTGCTAGCTTCTGCTATGCCTCCCCACGTAGAGCAGCTTGGCGGGGATTGGGATGGCTCCATCGTCCACGACGACCACATCGACTTCCTCCGCGACACCCGGCGTCTGCCCAGCGCGGATAAAGTGGAGGTCCGCCTCGCGCTGGAGAAGGAAATCAGGCCGGCGCCGCGGGATGGCGAGCGGGTGGTCTTCCGCTCGCACTTCCTGCGCGGCTTCGGCCTGCCAGTGAGCGCCTTCTTCCGCTCCTGGCTGGACTTCTATCAGCTCCAGCCGCATCACCTCACCCCCAACGCGGTGGTGCTGCTGTCGGCCTTCGTCACCCTGTGCGAGGGCTATCTCGGCGTCCTCCCCACCCTCGAGCTCTGGGGGGAGTTCTTCCAGTCGAAGCTGGGTACGCGCAGCAAGGGCGTGCCAGCCCACACTGGCGCCTTCATCGCGTCGCGGAGATCGGGCGCCGACAACCCCTTCCCCGTCATCACGCTGATCCAATCGGTGAAGAAGTGGCAGAAGTCATACTTCTACGTGCGGAACATCGCTCCACGGGGCGACTACATCAACCTGCCGGCTTACGTAGCCGGCCCACCGGCGGGGAGGCTGCCCCAGTGGTCCTTCCGGGCGGTGACGCTGTCGCAGGGAGGAAACGCCGCCATCGCCCGTCTGCGGGTGATGGTCCAGTCGGAGGGCCTGACGGGGCCCGACCTCCTGGCCGCGTTCGTCACGCGCCGGGTCCTCCCGCTCCAGAGCCGGCCTCATCTGATCTGTCAGATGAGCGGCCCGCTCGATCCGAGCCGGATGTGCACCAAGGAGATGCCGCAGCCCGACGCCGCCGACATGGTGAACTACCTCGCCAACTGCCAGCTTTCCGACGACTGGCAATTCGGCAAGGAGCCATACAGCCGCGCCAATCCTCCGCCTACGGTACGCTCCCCTTCTCTTTTTCTCTTTCTCTCTCTCTCTCAGCATGTCGCCGAGTTCCTCTGGGCCGACTCTGACTCAGTCGGCTCGCTCTTTTTGACAGAATCCTCTGCTTCGGCCGGCCGGCGGAGCGGACGTGGAGCGCCGCTTCGTCCTCGACCGGACCGAGCACGACCAGGAGGACCCCGACCTGGGGGCGCTCCATATGGAGGACGCCGCCGAGCCGGCTGGCGGCCAAGCCGGCGGCGAAGCAGGCGGCTCCGGGTTCACCGCTACCTTCGAGGACTGGCCGGACGAGGACGAAGCCGAAGCCGTCCCGCATCGCCAGCCGGCGTCTGGACGCGGCACGGGCTCCTCCGGCGCGCAGCCTGCTCGGGGTAGAGGCCAGAAACGTCGCGCCACCCAGGGCATGTTCGGCAGCCGAACGAAGAAGCCCAGGGGTGGGGCGGCAGCCACCAGGCGGGAAGAGGCGGCCGCGAAGGCGGCTCGTTTTCGCAAAGTGGTGAAGCAGCCGCAGACTTTGTCGGCGTAAGTTCTCTCTTTCTTCGTACTGTCCTTCTTTCTTTCCTTTGATGGTTCTTGAGTCTTCGTCTTCTTTTTCAATGGTCAGGGCTCCGCTATCACTTGAGCGGGCGGACGCCGGCTCCGTCATCGAGTCGCCAGGGGGCTCTGGGAGCACCACCCGCCGCGTAGATCCCCGCGCCGCCCTCCTGGAGGCGACGGAAAGGAACGCGCGGGAGGCGCGGGAGGAGCAGGAAGCGCGGGAGGCGGAGGCACGGAGGGCAGCCGCCGCCCAGGCAGCTCGGGAGGAGGAAGCGGCGAAGGCGCTCGCCGAGGCCGCGGCCAAGGCCCAGGCAGAGGCCGAGGCCGAAGCGGCGGTAGGGGAGGCCTTGATGGTCACCCCCCTGCGCACCATGGCGCCCGGGGACGTGGATCCCTCGCCAGGGGGAGCTAGCGGTTCCCAGCCGGGGCTGGGAGGAAGCGGCGACGACGTCGTCATCTTGGGGGAGGCACCGGGGCCGACTCCTTCGACTAGGACGACCCAAGGCCGCCAGCCTGAGCCTGCGCCCGCACAGTCGGCGGGGGGCGAGCCGGCCGCGGGGGCTGAGGTGGCGGTTCGGGTTCCGCCAAGCCGGCGTGCGGGGAAGGCCGCGGCTGAACCGCAGAAGGCTGCGTCGGAGCCCCAGCCGGCCGTGGGCTCCAGCTCGTCGGCCCGAGACGCGGAGGCGGCCAACGCTACCTCGGGGTGGACGCCGGGCGGAGGGTCGGCCGTGGTGAACGTCGCTGCGCAAGACGTCCGGACCCGGCTGCAGAGCCAAGCCGCGGTGCTGAGGCAGTTCACCGATGAATTCCTCGCCACGCGGGCAGCCATCCGGGTTAGTATTCTCATCTTGTTCTTTTTTGGACTTGATTTCTCTCGTGGGGGCGCGTCAGCGCACCCACTGGGTGTAGTCCCCGAGTTCCGAGTCGGCTGCTGAGCAGGCGGCTTGGAATTTCTTGGAGATTTTGTTTTTGCTGCTTCTGTTCTCACGTCGATCTTTTGTCCGTCTTGCAGGACTACCACAATCTCCGAGCGGCCGCCTTCAACTCCCAGGCTCGGGAGCTGACTCAGAAGACCGCCGATCTCACGGAAAGCCGAGGTATGTGACTTGATCTTTTTCTCATGTGGGGGCGCGTCAGCGCACCCACTGGGTGTAGTCCCCGAGATTCGGGCCGACTGCTGAGCAGTCGGCTCGGATCTTCCTTGATCATTCCTTATTGTTCTTCTTTTTCTGCTATCTCTGCAGCGGCCAACGCTAGTCTGAGGGCGCAGCTGGGGGAGTCCCAGACTGCTCTTCGTGCCAAGGACGCGGAGCTCGCCGCCTTGGTGCAGGAGCGCGACCGCCTGGTCAAGAAGCCGGCCGACCAGGAGGAAGGCCACAAGGCTGCGCTGAAAGCTGCGCAGGATCGCGAGGCCGCCCTTCAGGCCGAGTTCGAGACGGAGGCGGCCGGCTGGGCAGAGGTCAAGCAGACTCTGGTCTCTGGCTATGGCCAGATTGAGGACCTGGTTGACGGTAAGTCATCTACCACTTCGTCCTTTCTTGCCATCCGCCATTCGACTTGTTTTTCTGATTTTGGTGTTTTTCTTTCCTTTTCTTCTTCGCACAGAGTACTTCCCCGGCTATTCCACTGCCGCCAACCAGGCCGTCGAAGCCCGTCGCCAGGCGAAGAGGCAAGCCGGCTTCAAGATCTCGCCAACCGCCGGCCGTTCGCTGGAGGAGCAGCTCCTGGCGATCCAGGCTCGCATCTAGCCGGCTCACAGGCTGCTCCGCCGGCTTCAGCGTGCCGGGTCGGCGGTCTTGGCCGCCCTCTGGCCCGGCCAAGTGGTCCCACGCACTCCCAGTCGGACCGCCGACTGGCTGGAGGTGGCCGTCGGCCGCTTCAAGGCTTGGAAGGCGTCAGCGGCTCGCTCCGGCGCCAGGCGGGCGCTGGAGTTCGTCAAGGCCTGGTATCCCGGCTTGAACCTGGACCAGCTGTCGACCTGGCGGCAGCAAGCCGACACGGAGCTGGAGCCGGCGCGGCCGGCCATCATTCGGCGAGCTTCGGCGATCGCCGACTACACCGACACCAACGTCTTCGCCCCCGAGGTGGATGACAATGGAGTCGCCCAGCCGAAAGATTGGTTCGGGCTGGACCCGACGCATGGCGAGGACTCGGCGGAGGAGATCGACTCCAGCGACGAGGGCGAGGAGGAGGAGGAGGAGGAGGGTGAAGATGCCGAGCCGGCTGGTGGAGAAGCCGGCCAGCCTGACCGCGCCTCCATCGCTACGTCGCGTGCGAGTGCGTCTCCTGCCGCGGGAGGTGGTCAAGCCGGGACCAACTAGGCGGCCACTCCTTCAGCCGGCGAGCTGCCTTCACCGACCAGCTCGGCCTCCAAGTCGCGCCTTAGTCTTCTTTCTTTTGTTTTCCTATCTTGTTGCTTTTGAACAATGTTTGGTTAAGTCTGCACAATTCCACCCACTGGGTGTATTGAAACTCAAGTCTGTTGCCAGCCTTTAGGCGGCTTTATGTATATAAGTTATGCAATCGGTTTTTCCTTGTACTTTCGCTTTTTGTCCTTCTGCTTTTTTCCTTTGCCGCCCTCCCTTGGTTGCCGCTTCCCTAGTCAAACAGTTGCTCAGCAATCTGTAGCCGGGGAGTGCCTGGCCGATTGGGGAGGGGGAAGTACTTTTAGCTCTGCTGGACTTAAGCTAAGTTTTTTAGGAAGCCGGCCAAACGGCTGCTGTGACAGCCGGCAGGCATATATGGAAGCCGTCTTTTTGCTATATAGGTTAGTTGTTCCTTAGCCATTTTTCGTGTGGGCGTCCTTTCTGTCTTCTCTCTTCCTAGTCGGACAGTCAGTTCTTTGAGCTGCGACTTTCAACAAGAGAGGACTTGGGAGCCGGCGCACTACTTTGCTGACTTCGGGAAGAACTTAGAATATAGCTCAAGGCGGCCAGTCCCCGGGCCGACTAGTCGGACCCGGTGCCGGACAAGAATTCGAAAATGTAATAATACATTCATGGATATGACACTCGTCATTCATAGATAAATAAAAGGCAGTCCCCGAGTACTGTTCGGGGGCCCTGTTGGTTTGTAACTTAATACAAAAGGGGTAGCGTGATACATACTGCTTTTCAGCTGTAAAATCGTCTTAGGAGATTTGTGTTCCATGGTCGCTCCGACTCCTTGCCGGAGTCGTCTCTCTTGCGTGCTCTTGGCTTTTGCGCGTCAATCAAGTAGTAGGAGTCGTTGCCGAGTGCCTTGCTGACGACGAAGGGGCCTTCCCAAGGGGCCGAGAGCTTGTGCTGGCCAGCTGTTCACTGGATCAGCCGGAGCACAAGGTCGCCCTCTTGGAAGGATCTTGGCTTGACCTTGCGGTTGTAGTAGCGGCGCAGGCCTTGCTGGTAGATGGCGGACCGGCTGAGGGCCAACAGCCGGCCTTCTTCCAGTAGGTCGACGCCGTCTTCTCTTGCTTCTTTGGCTTCCTCCTCCGTGTACATGGTGATCCGAGGCGAGTCGAACTCGATGTCTGTTGGGATGACAGCCTCGGCACCGTACACAAGGAAGAATGGAGTGAAGCCGGTTGACTTGTTGGGTGTAGTTCGTAGACTCCAGAGGACAGCCGGCAGCTCTTCGAGCCAGCAGCCGGCCGATCGCTCCAGTGGTACAACCAATCGGGGCTTGATGCCGGAGAGGATAAGTCCATTTGCTCGCTCGACCTGGCCGTTCGACTGCGGGTGGGAAACGGACGCTAAGTCCAATCGGATGCACTGTATCGCGCAGAAACGTGCCAGTGCGCCTTTGGCAAAGTTCGTGCCGTTGTCGGTGATGATGCTGTGCGGCACGCCGTACCGAGTAGTGATGTCGGTGATGAATGTCACGGCAGTCGGCCCGTTCAGCTTCTTAATTGGCTTGGCTTCAATCCACTTTGTGAACTTGTCCACAGCAACGAGTAGATGTGTCAAGCCGCCGCGGGCTGTCTTGAAAGGGCCCACCATGTCCAGTCCCCAGACGGCAAAAGGCCAGGTGAGGGGAATGGTCTTGAGGGCAGAAGCCGGCAGGTGTTGTTTGGAGCTAAAGACTTGACATCCTCTGCAGGTCTTGACTATTTCTTTAGCATCCTCCAAGGCAGTCGGCCAGAAGAACCCATGGCGGAAAGCCTTGGCCACGAGGGATCTTGAGGCGGCGTGATGGCCGCATTCGCCTTGGTGGATGTCTTTGAGGATTGCCACTCCTTTTTCTGGCTCGACGCAACGCTGGAAGACTCCAGTGACGCTGCGCTTCACAAGCTCCCTGTTGATTATTGTGTATGCTGCGGCTCGTCGTTGCACTAGTCTTGCTGCGATCTCGTCAGCCGGCAGCTCTCTACTGACTAGGAACTTGAGGATGGGCTGGGCCCATGAGGGAGCTGTGACTTCTTCTGCTGTTAATGTGGCCACCATGACTCGGGTGGGTGGGTTGGGTGTTGTGTTGGAGTCGGCCATCGCTTCTTGTGTCGTTGTAGTCCCCGGGCCGACTGCTACAGTCCCCGGGCCGGGTTCTGAAGTCCCTGGGCCGGGTGCGACTACGTCAGTCCCCGGGGCAGTCGTCGAAGTCCCCGTGCCGCCTGCGGGATTTCTTGAGCCGGATCCGGCTGTTTCTGGCGTAGGTGGTACGAAGATGGAATCCGACTCTGGAGACGGCTTGATGGACGGCTTGAGGAGGCGCTGGAGGGAGATGCCAGTCGGTATGGCTTGTCGGGTGGAGCCGATCCGTGCTAGGGCATCTGCTTGGTCGTTGTCGGCCCTTGGCACGTGAAGGAACTCGCACCCTTCGAAGTATCCGCTCATCTGCTGGACGAGGAATCGGTAGCTTGCCATGTTTGCGTCCTTGGCGTCCCAGTCGCCAGATGATTGCTGGACCACTAAGTCTGAGTCGTCGTAGCACAGGATCCGGCGTATGCCGAGCTCTTTGGCTAGCCGGAGCCCATGTACGAGCGCCTCGTACTCGGCCACGTTGTTGGAGGCGGCGAAGTGGATCTGCAGCGTGTACTTGAGCTTGTCGCCTTTGGGAGAGGTGAGGACGATGCAGGCTCCCAAGCCGGTGCGCATCTTGGACCCGTCAAAGTGCATCCGCCAATGGGTAGAGTCGGAAGCCGGCGGTAAGTACTGGGTCTCGGCCCAGTCGACAACGAAGTCGGCCAATGCTTGCGACTTGACGGCGGTGCGGGGTTGATAGAAGATCGTGTAGGGTGCCAAGGCAATGGCCCATTTGGCCACCCGGCCGGATGCATCCCGGCTGCCTATGATCTCGGCGAGCGGGGCAGTGCACACGACCGTGATGGGGTGCTCTTGGAAGTAGGGCTTCAATTTCTTGGCAGCGAAGTACACCCCATAGCACATCTTCTGGTAGTGCGGGTAGTTTTGCTTCGAGCTAGATAGTACTTCGCTGAGATAGTAGACCGGCCTCTGGACCAGCTGGGCTCGGCCTTCCTCCGGGCGCTGGACCACAATAACAGTGCTGACGACTCGGCTTGTCGCGGTGATGTAGAGGAGCATGGGCTCCTTCTCAGTCGGCGCAGCCAGGACAGGCGGAGTGGACAACATTTTCTTCAACTCATGGAAGGCTTGGTCGGCTTGATCATTCCACTCAAAGTGGGTGGACTTCTTCAGGAGTCGGTACAGGGGGAGGGCCTTCTCTCCTAGTCGGCTGATAAAACGGTTCAGGGAGGCTAAGCAGCCAGTGAACTTCTGCACATCTCGCAGCTTGGTGGGAATCTCCATCCTCTCGATGGCTTTGATCTTGACAGGGTTGCACTCAATGCCGCGTTCGGAGACCAGGAAGCCTAGCAGCTGGCCGGCTGGCACTCCGAACACGCACTTCTCGGGGTTGAGCTTGATCTGGAATCGGCGCAAGTTGGCGAATGTTTCCTTCAGGTCTTCCAGCAAGGTACCGCGCTTCTCTGTCTTCACCACAATGTCGTCTACGTAGACGTGGGCATTTCTGCCGAGTTGTTTCAAGAGACATTTCTGCATGCAATGCTAAAAAGTGGCACCGGCGTTTCTCAAGCCGAATGTCATTGTCAGGTAGCAGAAAGCTCCAAAGGGTGTGATGAAGGCAGTCTTCAGGCGGTCAGCCAGGTCCAACTTGATCTGATGATATCCTGAGTATGCATCCAAAAAACATAACAGCTCGCATCCGGCTGTGGAGTCTATCACTTGGTCAATCCGTGGCAAAGCAAACGGATCCTTTGGGCAGGCCTTGTTCAAACTCGTGTAGTCTATACACATGCGCCACTTGTTATTCTTCTTCAAAACCAGAACTGGATTGGCAAGCCATTCTGGAAAGAACACTTCCATGATGAAGCCGGCTGCAAGGAGCCGGGCTATCTCTTCTCCCACGATTCTTTGCTTCTCTTCTGATAGTCGGCGGAGGGGTTGCCTGACCGGCTTCGCATCAGCTCGGACATGTAATTTGTGCTCGGCGAAATCCTTCGGGACACCCGGCATGTCCTTTGGGGACCATGCAAAGATGTCTCGATTCTCACGGAGGAAGTCGGCGAGCTCGCCTTCCTATTTGCTGTCCAAGTTCGCCCCAATCACGGCGAACCTCTCCGGGTGCTCCAGGTCTAGAGGTATCTCCTTCGTCTCTTTGCCAGGCTGGAAGGAGCCCTGCGCATCACAGTCCTTGGGGTTGGGGGGCAAGGCCGGCTGCTTGCCGGCCATGGCCACGACCCGTTCCAACATCTTCTTCTCTTCTGCCACCACGAGGGACTCGGCCAGCCGGCTACTGGCCATGGCACACTCGATGGACTTCTTGTAGTCGCCGGCTACCGTGATGATCCCCTTTGAGCTCGGCATCTTCATCTTCAGGTAGTCATAGTGGGGCACAGCCATGAACTTGGCCAAAGCAGGTCGGCCAAGTAGTGCATGATAGGGGCTCTCCAAATCCACCACCTCGAACCATATTGCTTCCCGGCGAAAGTGATCTTTGTCTCCGAAGAGGACATCCATCTTGATCTTGCCGATTGGAGAGCAAGATAGGCCGGGTATGATACCATGGAAGACGGTGCGGCTCGGCATGAGCTGCTTTGCTTTGATGTTCAGCTTGTCCATGGTGTCGCGGTACAGTATGTTGATACTGCTTCCGCCGTCTATCAGGACGCGGGAAAATCTGGCGGCTCGCCTCTCCGTCGCAAGGGTGACGTCCAAGACCATAGCATAGGAGCCAGGCGAAGGCATCACCTCTGGGTGGTCGGCCTGGCTCCAGCTGATGGGCTTTTCTGACCAGTGCATGAACTCGGCGGTGCTAGAGGCGACTGCGTTTACTTCTTGGTGTTGCCGGCGTCGGCTGCGCTTGTCGTCGACGTGACTCGTGAAGACGACGTAGGCGTCGTGCACTTCGGGGAACTCGTCTTGGATGGCGCCGACTGCCGGCCGGGCCGCCGGCTGCTGGGGAGCTGGAGGCGGTGGGCCGGGAGGCGGAGGCGGCACCATCCCTTCGCCCTTGGTGATGCGGGTGAGCCAGTGGCATTTCCGTGTTGTATGGTTGGACGGCTTCATGCCGCTGTGGAACTGGCAGGGGGCATCGAGTGCTTGTTCGTAGGAGAAGGACGGCTGCCAGGGCGGCCGGCCTCCCTTCTTCTTGGGAGCGGGCCGCTCCTCGGGCTGCTCGTCTTCAACTGTGGCCACCTGCCGACTGGAGGAAGTCGGCATGGGGCCCTTGCGCTTGTGGTCGTTCTGGTAGGGGCGCCGGTTTGGGTCGCCAGCCGGCGTCTTGGGAGCCGGAGCAACTACCTTCCCCGAGGCGTCCACTTGGAGCTCGGTCTTCATGGAGGAGTCGGCAGTGGCATACTTGTCAGCGGTGATCAGCAACTCATCGAGGGTAGCCGGCTCGTCGCAGAGGAGTCGGTGCTTGAGGAGGGTGCCCTCTCGGCACCCGGCAGTGAAGTACTCGATGGCCTGGACCTCGTGCACTCCCTCGCAGGAGTTGCGGAGCTCGGCCCATCGCGTGAGGTAGTCGCGGGTCGACTCGTTGGGCCCTTGGACGCAGAGGGAGAGCTGGCGAGGCTTGGGAGGCCGCTTGTAGGTGCTGGTGAAGTTGCGGACGAAAACCTCGGTAAAGTCCAGCCAGCTGTTGATGCTGTATGGCTTGAGGCTGTTGAGCCACGTGCGCGCCGTCCCTTGCAGCATCAAGGGGACGTACTTCACGGCGACGCGCCGATTGCCGTTGGCGATGCTGACGGCTGTGGAGTAGTCGATGAGCCAATCTTCCGGCTTCACCGAGCCGTTGTACTTGGGCGTGTCTCTGGGGAGCGAGAACCCTTTGGGGAAGGGCTCGTCGCGGATGCGGGGGCCAAAGCATGGCGGGCCGACATCGTCTTCTTCTTCTAACGCCAAGGATCGAGCCAGGCGGTCGATCCTGTGGCGGGCGTCATTCTCGCCGACTCCTTCTCGGCGGCCGAGTCGGTCGCCAAGAGTCGGATGGGCGACAGGCGGTGGAGTGAGGCGTCTTTCTCTTCGAGGCGGGGGAGGAGGCAGGTTTCCCTGGTGCTCTATCGCTCGAGGGCGGCCATCCGCGTCGCGCTCGATAGTAATGCGAGTCCGGCTGCGGCTGGCAGCCGGCTCCTTGTCTTTCTTCCGGTATGCACCGCTCGCAGTCGGCGAGCGGGACGTCACAGCGTGCTCCCGGCGCGGGGGATGGCTATCAGCTCGGGCGCCGGCTTCGTGTCGTTCTGCAGCCGCGTCGATCAGCTGCTGGATCCGTCTTGTCATGTAGGGGAGCTCATCGGCTCCCAGCCCATTGAGCTCCTCTGCAGCCGCCTGAGCGGCTCGCAGATTCTCGAGCGGGGTGGCGTAAACGGGGCGATCTGTGCCCAGCATGCTGGCAACGGCTGCGCCGCGCTTCTGGACGAAGCCGGCTCGGCTCGGGCCGCTAGGCGGCGGCGTCCCGAAGGCGGCGCGGTCGACTTCGCGCTGGTGGGCCTCGGTGAGACGTCTCATCGAGGCTATCTTCTTGCTCTCCGCGATGAGGGCAAGGCAGCGTGCCTCCAGGGTCTCGGCATCGGCGTCGGCCGGGAGGGGGACGGAGAGGTCGTGCATCGCCGCTTGCTGAGCGTCGCGGGCGTCCTCGCCCGAGTTGGAGACGTGGCTGATGACCAGCACTTCGGTGACAGCGCTGCTGCCGCTGTCAGCTCGAGGGAGGGGTCGTCGAAGACCACCACGTCGGAGGGGTAAGCGTCGAGCGACGCGGTGTCGGAGTCGATGAGCATCGGGTCGGTGGAGCCGACCGACTCCATGTCCGCAGCAGGCTCGCTGGAGACGTGAAGTTGGTCGAGGAGGCTGACGAGGCGGCTCTCGGGGTAGTCGGTGCCTGCGTCGGACGCAGGCTCGTCGGAGATGCGAGTCTCGCCGAGCAGATCGGCGAGGCGGCTCGCTGCACAGACGTCGTCGACCCCTTGCAGCGCGTCGGGGCAAACGCCATCGGGCGCAGCAGGCTGGCTGCGCTCGCGGGGAAAGAAGAGGGTTCCCGTCCAGAACAGGTCTCCGGACGACGGTGCACCTGGCCCCACGGTGGGCGCCAAATGTCGGGTGGTTGGTGCGACATATGCCAAGGGATGGCTTATCATTGTGGGAGCCAATAAAACGTCGCCGGTGCCTGGAAACGGGATGAGGCGAAGACATGCACGCCAGCGAATCTTACCCAGGTTCGGGGCTCTCCGAGGAGATAACACCCCTAGTCCTGCTCTGTGGTGTCTCCGCATGATCACTAGATCGATAAGGGGTAGCTACAATCGCTCCTAGAGCTGTTGGGATCAAGGGAGAAGAAGAACAGGGCTAGCTCTTGCTTCTCTCTATCTATGGTGTGTATGTGTGTGCTATGCTTGGGAGCCAAACATGCAGGGGTGCCAACCAGAAGCGAACTATGCTCAGTGGCCAACCCTCGTGCCGGTTTTTTTAGAAAACTTGGTTTATTTTTTTCTTTTCCAAACCCTAGTTTTTTTAATAGATCGGTTTATTTTTTTGGTTTTATTAATTAGTGAACATTCACCGATCCGTTCGTTTTAACGAACGTGTTCGTCGGATTGTCGCAGATAACGAACGTCCGTTCGTTTAACTGTTCGTCAGTTTTCTTTTTCGACGGATTTTCCGCGATTATTCCAGATCGCGATTTCTAATCAGATTTTCGTTCATCTTTTCGCTCGTTTATCGGAATCAGGCGATTCAAGCGCCTAGAGTTTCGTCTCGAAATTCTCTTTCCGTTTAACCGACTCACATAAGTTTTTGTTACTGTAAAATTTGACTTAGATCCAGATTAGTAACGAAGCTTGTTTCTTTCGCCGTTTGACTTTCGTTGCTTCGTTTGATTTGATTTTTTTTGCAAACTGGAGTTCTTAAGTTGAACTTTCTGGTTAGATCTTTATTTTAGTTTTGCCTGTGCATTAGATGAGTGCTTATTGTATGCTTGTTTGTTTGCGATAGAGTACCCGGAGTGCGCCGCTTGCTACTTCGAGTCTCTAAGTTTCACGGATCATCAGCAAGGCAAGTAACACTTTGATCATACCTTTTACTACCCAGTTTTATTGCATTAGACCAACCCTCAAACATTGCATGGTTAGGATCTAATTAAATTGTGGGTATTGGGAAGTAGTTGAGGTAGTACCTATTACCCTGTTTATTATCAAACCCTTGGGAGTTACTTCAACGTTTGCTTATATCGCTATGCTATGCTAGTAGACGTGGATTGGGTTTGAGTGTATCCATGACAGATGTGAGATTGTTAATTAATGGTTCACTTAAGGTGGCAACTAAAACTCACATCTGGGTGGATTGAGGCACCTGGAGAACCCAGTGTTGCCTGTATTTTTGGATATCCCGGAGTACCCGTGTGATCATCCTATGGACCGCCACCCAGGCTCAAAGGGATCATGAGATTATTCATGCTAGAAACTTCCGTGTGCAGCCACAAGCTATTATGGGCTCTAGCATAGTTGAGTAAGTTGCATGACCTCTTCCAGTGGTAGGCTAGCAGATGTAGGGGACGTAGGTTGGTACTGTCTACCCAGGGTTAGAGTTAATGCTTCTGAAAGACTGTGTCTCGGTCATCCGTTTCTCAAACACCATGTAGTGCGAGAAATCCAACGGAGGAGATCGAGTCTTGTGGGGAAAAGTGCGCAAACCTCTGCAGAGTGTATAAACTAATCATGGTTAGCCGTGTCCCCGGTTATGGACATCTTGAGTATGTAGTACTTGGATTATCATGTGAATCTCATCAGCATGTTACTTTAATTAATTTTGTTGGGTTAATGATGATACTTAATTGGGATTGAGATGCTGTCAACCATCTCAATGTTTCACAACCACCATGATAGTTAAATAAAATTTATTTCCTTTGCAGTAGGGGAAAATTGGCTTTTCGCAAAAACTGTAACCATAGAGCCTTCTACCAGCCATATATGCATGTAGTATAGCATTATTATGTTCATTACTCTCTATGTGTTACATTGCCAGCATATTCCATGTGCTGACCCGTTTTCGGGCTGCAACGTTTTATGTTGCAGACTTTTCAGACGACAAGTAAGGTGCCTTAGGTCGTGGTCTTATACTCAGTGATGCCGTTGGAGTTGATGGACTCACTTATCTTCCAAGTCTTCCGTTGTTATCGTATTTAGATGGCCTTAAGTCATATTTATCATACTTATTTCTCTTTTGAGATACTCGATGTAGTAAGTGTGTGATTTCTACTCTGTTATAAATCCTCCATTTGTACTGTGCGTGTCAGCATTACTGATCCAGGGATGACACTAAAGCACAGAGCACAGACTGTTTGAAGTCTGGTCGCTACACAGAGCCCATTCACTGCCAGCGGTGCCCACCTCGCCGGATCTGCCTCTACGGCCGCATCTACCCCTCCCACCTCCCCTAGAAACAAGTAGACTGCTCATCCACCACTGTACCACAGCCCATTCAGTGTCGGCCTTGGCCACGGTGCCGGATTTGCTTCGCCGGTACTCTCGTCAACCACAGTGCATCTGCAGCAGCTCAGTCGTACTCCCCACCGGAGACGCTTCGTCCACCCCCCCCTCGGAGCCGCCCCACCGACGCCCCCATCGACGGCCTGTGATCCTCTTCGCCGACACCTTCCTCAACCCTACCGGAGCCGCTTCGCCGACACCATCGTCAACCCCACCGGAGTAGCTTCGCCTATACCATTTTCAACCCTACGGGGGCCGCTTTGCCAACTCACAAGTCCACGGGCTCAGATCCGCTTCCTCGCACCCTCATCCAACCTACCGGAGCAGCTTCTAACACCCCGTCCACGGCCGCAGATCTGCATCATCGACACCATCCTTAACCCAACCACTGGAGCAGCTTCATCTACGCCCTCGTCCACGGCCACAGATCCGCTTCGCCCACACCGTAGTCCACCCTACCGGAGCCGCTCCACAAACACCCTACTCGACGGTTCTAGATCTCCTTACCGGACCCCGACAGCCAGCGCAGCGTCATCACCCTTGACGTTTCTAACCTGATTCCCACCGTCTGGCAAGATGCCAAGCACCCGCCACGGCCTAGGTACTTGTCACCTTTAAACCTGTCCAGCATCACCTGCCCGATGTACTTCAAATATACTAACAGGTCGATGTTACCTGTTATGTAGCTGGCTAAAACTACAAGAACGATGTTTCTTCTGGATCTAACAGCTTGGCCAACCAAGATCCTGTACCGAGGCATTGATATGATCTTGTAAGCGTGTCTCTCTCTCTCTTGTATTGTTCTGTGCCTGCCAGCGTGCTTTGCTAGGATTTTCGACAAGTAATCCCTTTGTGCAGACAATGATTTCTACTACTGGCTGCTAAATTAGATATGTAGATGTCATACATGATACTACCTCGTACCTCCGTTCCTAAATATAAGTCTTTCTAGAGATTCCACTATAGGCTACATATGGAGCAAAATGAGTGAATCTACACACGAAAATGCATCTATATACATCTGTATGTGGTCCATACTGGAATCTCTACATAGACATATATTTAGGAACAGAGGTAGTACATTACACAAAATCATAGGTGGCATGTAGGAATTGCAGTAAACTACATTAGGCTCCCTTAGAGTGCCTGCTAGTCCAGCACACAGAGTCATGGCTAGTTTATGCAACGCACACAATCATTAATTGGTGGTTTAAATATGCGCAAGGGATATGCAATGTATTATCATGTAGAGATGTCTAAAATTAGCCGTGTCAACTTGTAGATAGGGTTACACAATGAAAAAGTACAAGATCTATGTGGCAATTTCATGGAACATCGCAAAAAAAGGAGAGCCAGCGGTGAACCTATACAGTGTGCTATGGTACGTCACTCCTCCATTGCAATCATCGTGACATGTTATTTGTATGTCAGTTCTATTGGCCAAGTTTCTTAGGGTCATTTATTACGAGTTATCCTAAGAAAATAAGCACCTGTGAATATAAGCTCCATGTAATAAGCCAACCAGTTCTTTTCATTGCGTTTTCAGCTTATCTTTGGTATGATCAGTGAAAAGTCTAGATTGCATTATATTTTTTGATTTTGCTGCCCATATGAAAATTAATTTGACTTGCAAACATCACAAATTGAACCCAGTGCAGTAATTAATATCATAGAAAACAGACCATCACTATTTGCTCAAAATGCAAATACAAAGATACCATCTACTTGGCACAATCTACTTTGGTCAATGTTTTCCATAGAGATCCCATTGCCTAATTTAAACGAAAAATGCATGACCCACATTTAACTGAAGAACAATTATTTATTGAAATTCGATGGTCCAAGTGGCTGGTTATTATCATATAGCAGCAGCACCTAAAAGCATCATATGGCAGCAGCAGCAGCTCATAGCAACTCATCATACAGCAGCAGTAGTGTGCAATTCATCATATACCAGCAGCAGCTCATATCAATTCATCATATAGCAGCAGGAGGAGCAGCTCATAGCAATTCATCATATAGCAGCAGGAGGAGCAGCTCATAGCAATTCATCATATAGCAGCAGCAGGAGCAGCTCATAGCAATTCATCATATAGCATCAGCAGGAGCAGCTCATAGCAATTCATCATACAGCAGCAGCAGGAGCAGCTTCTAGCAACTCATCATATAGCAGCAGCAGCTCATAGAAATCCATCATATAGCAGCAGCAGCAGCTCATAGAAATCCATCATATAGCAGCAGCAACTCATAGCAATTCATCATATAGCAGCAGCAGGAGCAGCTCATAGCAATGCATCATATAGCAGCAGCAGAAGCAGCTCATAGCAATTCATCGTATAGTGGATCAGAATGAAAATTTGGCAAAAAATTCAGAGGAGATCCTCACCTTGTTGGATGAGCTCATCCTTCAACAGCACCTCAAGGCCACGGCCTGGGAGGTGGGGAGGGGGAATAAGGTGCCTTCTACCGCAGTGTGGCATCAGTCGTAGTTGTGCAGCGCCTGCCGGAGTAGTGCGTTGGACGAACCACAGTGGAGCAGCTGCTGGAGACCATGAGAATGAGGGGCGGCGCCAGAGGAAGGAGCAGCCAGGGAGATTTGCCCCTACCCGCCGGCCATGTAGCCTAGCTGGACAGAGCATCGTCGAGGACCAGGCCAGATGGGACCAGTGGCGACGGCTTGCTGGAGGAACCATAGTGCTGCAGGCAGGGGATTGAGGTAGAGGGAAAGGGGAGAGGAGATGCAAGCGGGCAGGGCAATGAACGCTTGCGTGTTTGTTTTTACTTGATGGTGAGATGTGACGCGGGCGTCACCAGTTGCATTTTGAGTGTAATATAAGCAGACAACAGAGTCATTTCACTATTCCCCTTCCCTTCAATTTTTAGTGAGGTTCTACCCGAAACAGCCCCCTCCAAAGCAAAATTAGTTAAGCCCAAGCCCATAACATAAATATGACTTCTTTACATCTTTTATGGCTTATTTTGACAATAAGCCCTGAAAAGGCGGAATAGAACTGGCCCTTAACCAGCAATTCAATTGTGCGTGCAATGATGAATCACTCTTGCCTGCTATAGAGTACATTTAGGCATCATCATACATGGCATAACCTAATACATGTGCATTCCATTGTAGAATCTGGAATATGCAATGTTTATGTTAGTTCATACGTTGCACATGATGTTTAAATGCCCCTTAAATCTGGTCAGTCAAGTGATGGCCTTTAAGCCTCCTTCTTTGCTTCTTTTCTTGATATGTAAGATTTGCTCACACATCTGTTCAATTGCTTGTTTGCATCAGCCAGCCATACTAGGACTGTTTGCTTTGATTACTTGTTGTTCTTGACCTAACACTCTAACAGAGCTTGTCAATGATTTAAACACTAAGGGCTGCTGTAGTGGGGCCTTTTCTAACTCATAGGTGACATAAAGGTTTGGCTGTACACTAAAGTAGGCTCTCCAAGAGTACCTGGAGATCCAGTTCGAAGGTATGCCTAGTTCTTACATAGTGCAGACATAGTAAATGCTCATTTCATTGTGTGCAAGTGCAAGAGATGCCGCATGTTTCATTATGTGGTGTTGTTTTGTTATAATCTCATCCTTTTGTGTTCACAGACTGGAAAGTATGCATATTTATCTTCCAAGGAGACGAGTAACTAGTTTGTGTCACCTTGCAAAGGGGGTGCAATGAAGATAAGATTGAGGATTTCCAAGTACAAGATGTTAGGAAGGAGCCTTGCAAGAGAAGTAGGAGCTGCGTTGAGCCTCTTCAACCTGTTAAGGTAAGTCACTGTATCCAACTCAACAGTTCAATTCCTTGTTTGTCTCAGGCATAGTTAATTTGCTCTTTTCAATTGCTTTATTTGTCCTCAGTTAATGAGATGCCCAAAGAATGATGCCTGATGTTGGGTACTTGTATAACTATTAGTTGACATAATTAAAGGCCTTACCATTTAATTACTCTGACGAAGTGTGCCTGAAGCTTTGAAGTCTATTAACCAACTATTATTGCATGAGGCTCACAATCTAGTTTATACTAGGCTAATGATTGCATAGTTTTTCTTGCTGTAGTATGTTTGTATGAAACCCTCTACTGTTCATTATGCCCCTAAGAATTTAATTGAGCTACAAAATGGCCAACTGCTTGCTTACTTCTACGCAACGTGTTGTCTAAATTTGTAACTTGTCTGTGTTTTGGATTGGGCCCCAACATCATGCTCCTCTGGTGAGCTAAGAGAGATTTCTATATGCAGGCTGCACAGACTACCTTTTTTTATAATTTTTAAAATATCACCTGCTTATGCTTCATGACGTGTAACATTATTGTTAGTCCTGTTTTGCCATGTACAAAATAGTCTGTCTTGCGCGCTTCACTGTTGTAACTATATGTTTGCCCTAGTCATGTGTACTTATAAAAACATTTCAGGATGAAGTGACATCAACACAAAGATCTGCGAGCAGTGCGGCATGGCTGTTATCGAATGATTATGGATTGGAATTAGAATGTGCTGATGTTCTCGAGCATCAACTAGAGGTGGCAAGACAACGTGTACATGATTCTGAACGTACAATCAACAAGTTGAGACTGGACATGCAGGTATTAGATGCAGGAGTCAAAAAATGAAACAAGACACTGAGGTAACAACGAAGGAATTGGAGATTTTGCAGACTGAAATTTGTGCTACCTAAATCCGGCCAATCCTATTTTCTAAAGAGATTATAGTTCAAATGGTAAGTTATGTTGATGCGCGTCCATGATGTATGAGCTGTATTTGCCCAGTGTATGTAATTTGTTGTTTGTGTGTGCTTTATTATCACTGGTGCCGAACCATAATGCCCAGTGGGTATAACCGGATGTAATTTCTTTATTGTATAGTGTAGGATTATTCTACGTTTCTATGCCTTAGTCTCTTTATTGTATAGTGTATGTTTTTTAGAGGTGATATTATAGAGTAGGATAATTCTTTGAATATGCTATATCGTTCAAACGGGGGCCAACTCGCCCAAACATTGTAGTGACCATGGCCCTCCACAGGCCGTACGATCCATGGGCCATCTACGGGACGGACGATCCATGGCCTTCTATGGCCATCGGTCCGTGGGCCTTCTATGGGCAGTCAGATCCGTGGGCCTTCTATCGGCTGTCGGATCCATGGGCCTTCTATGGGCCATCGGATCCATGGGCCTTCTATGGGCCGTCGGATCAATGGCCTTCTATGGGCCGTCGGGTCAATGGGCCTTCTACGTCCCGTAGGATCCATGGGCCTTCTACGGGCCGTCTCATCTATGGGCCTTGTACGGGCCGTATAAGGGGTCGTAAACAGGCTAGAGTGGAAATCGTACGTTTTATGGGCTGGCCATAACGGGCTGTTAATAGGCCGTATTTGATGATGCTATGAAAATGGCCCAACAGATTAACGGGCCGACTGCATCCACGGGCTGAATTTGGCCCACAAGCAGAAAAGGCCGGTAACGGGTCGTAAGTAACCGAATGCTGGAAATGAGCCCAAGAATAAATGGGCCCTTAGAAGGCCAAAGGATAACACGGGCTGGAAACGACCCAATGGAATAATGGGCCGCTAATGGGTATAAAGCGATACACTGTTCATTACGGGCCGGTTTCACCACGGGCCATTAATGGTCCAAGAGTTACAAAGGGACTCATATGGGCCGAAATACGTCATGGGCCATACATGTGCCGGAAGTTAAAACGGGCTGGAATTATATTGGACGGCCCAGATGATGCTACTGGGCCTAATTCGGATAGGCCGTAAACGGGTCCTGGGTTAGCGGGCTGTAAATGGGCTATATGCGAACAGGCCATTAACAGGCTTGCCGTGGGCCGGCCCGCCACCTTTTGACCAAGTCAAACGGGCCATCCTTTTAATAGGAATGGGCCTCTGTTGGGCCGTGCCATGTGTCGACATATCATAGGCGCTTTGGGTCCAATGAGTGGATGACATCTGTCCCAACGGTGAGCCGACACGTGTTTCCTCCAGCCAATGATGATTTTACACGTGGAAAATCCCCATTGGTCGGGGCTGTTAACGGGTTATCGGATCCAAAACCAGACCTGATAGCTTAACGGTGTTCCGTTACGGTGGATGCCACGTTTCGGTCACCCTTGACGAAAGCACTTCTGTGACGCGCGATTTATCGTCATGGAAGTGGAAACTTCCGTGATGATAATTTTGGTAATGTCATGGAACACTTCTACGACAGCACAGGTATGACTATCTTGATTCTGTCATAAAATTTTCATGGATGTACATGCATGACAGAAAACGTGACCTACTGTGACAAACACGTATCATCACGGAAGTGTATTTTTTTGTAGTGAAGGAGCTGCTCCGATGATCGCCTCGTCTATCGCGGCTGCTCCATCCCCACAGCGCCACCTTAACCTGCTCCACCGGAACTGCAGCATCCTCACCGACTCCTAGGACGAAGCCGAGGCCTACTCGGCGCCACCAAAGAGGTTGTACACTCATCGCATCGCACCTTCTCCTTAACTCGACCTCCCGGCGCCAACGGTGCTCCATCCCGCACCCCCATGGAGCGGCTACCTCGAAGCCGGCGCCGCGGGCGACATCTCCACGGTAGCTCTCCCCCAGTGAGAGGCCCCTTCGGCGGCGGCGGCCATACCAGCCGGATCTGCTGCTGCTACTCCGGCTCTCGCTCGCTCGCCCAGCTGCTGTTGCTTCGACTCTCGCTCGCTCGCTCGCGCTGCTGCTGCTGCTCTCCCCCTCGCTCATGCTGCTGCTCTACTCCGATTTAGCTACACTTCAGTCGACTGAATCGACTTTTGGGTCAGTCGATTTTCAGGGGGTGGGGGCTCACCGGAGTTAAGGAAGAACCACCCGCAGCGGGGAGGGGGGCTCGCCGGAGAGGTACCCCACTATCTATCTTAGGGTTCTGGGTGGGGTGGTGCTCGCCGGCGGTAGGGGCGCGGTGGTGGGGCGGTGGCGTGGGGATCGCCGCAGAAAAAGCTTGGCGCGGGGGGGGCTAGAGGGCTGGCCGGGGCGGCAGCGGACCAGCGGTGGGGAGTTGTTTCAGGGCGGCGAGGCGGCGGTGGGGAGTTGTTTCGGGGCGGCGAGGCGGCGCAAGGTTCGGCCGTTGGTGGCTGGCGGCTCAGGGGGTGCAGGTTGAAGATGAACTGCAGGCCCTCCCTAAACTATCCCATGTGAAGTGCCTCTCTGCTACCATTGCGTTCAGTTTCGACAGTAACATTCAGATTCCACAGTAAATTTTAGCTTCGACAGTTAAGTTCAGAGTCAAAAGTTTTTACCTCATATGTTGTAGCCAGGTGGTTTTTGGTGCTGTAAATTTTACATCTATCACTTTTTGGTAATGCATTTTACATCATCTATTGGAGATGCTATTAGAATCCCACTTGAGATTAACGATGGCAAACCCTCCCCCCCCCCTCTCTAGATTGTAATCCAGAGGAAGATATCTGTTCTGAGGCGGATTCAGACGCAGCTGACCACTCCTATTTACCCCCCAAGGTGTTTGCTCTAACTTGCCATGATGATGTTAGTCATATTATGCATATGTTGCCTTGCAGTGCCTACTTTCGACATCATATATGTCATCTGCTTAGTTTAGACATGTTCTGTAATGCCACATGTTTAGTTTCAATATCATATATGGGAATTATGCAGTCTCATGTCTTTTAGCCAGCCATAATATATGTGAAATGTGCAATGCCATCCTGTTTAACCAGGCATCATATATTTAAATGATATCTAGCCCATCCTTTTCTTCATTAAATTTCCATTTGTCGACAATGTTTGTACATTAAACTACTCTTCCTGTGAATCAGCCATTTGAGTGGGTGATGGAAAAATCTGGAGTGAAAACAAGGCCTTCAGAGCAGATAGTGCTACCTGTCGAAGCAGATCTCTTGTTGGGTCCCGATAGCTCCTCAGAGATGGATTCAGAGACAGATGACCAGTCCTATTCCCCCACCGAGGTGTATGCTCTAACTTGGCACGGTTCTACTGCTCATATCATGCATATGGTGTCTTGCATTGCATAGTTTAGACATCATATACACAATATTCAACACCATGTTCTTGGTTCAGACATCATATATGTGAATGCCCTCTTCTTAGCATATAAATCACATATGCGAATTAAATCATGCGATCATGTTTACTTTGATAACATGTATGTGAATTATGTCATGCGATCCTGTTTAGTTAGTCATCATATCTTTGAATTATGTTATGCTATGCTATCCAGTTTAGATAGACATCATATATGTGAAATTATGTCATGCTATCCGTTTTAGTTAAACAATATACATGTCAACTATTTAATGCCCTCTTTTTTTGACACTATCTATTGCATCTGTCTCTCATACAATGTCTGTACATTCAACTATGTTTCCTATTTATCAGCCATTTGAATTGGAGGAGGTGATGGCAGTATCTAGCGGAGTAATAACATGGTCTTCAAATAAAACAGTGCTACCTCTTGGTGGAGATAGCACCCCGGTTGTACATGCACGACAACCAGCCCTACCACACATAACCCAGACTCTCGCAGATTTTACCCCTACTGCGATGGACAGATAACCAGCTTTACCCAATCTAACCCCAACCCCAGCAGATAGTAACCCAGTTCCTATTGACACAGCACCATCTCCACCACAGAGCTCCCAAACAAGAGCAGTTAGTAAGGCACCTCCAGTGCCCAAAGCGCCAGTACTACCACGGCGAACCCCAACTCCACTAGTTAGTACACCTATTCCTGTGGAGGAAGCACAACCAGCCATTCATAGTTTAGCATCTATCACATTTGATGTTGTTAAATCCTATGTGCGTATCTTCCCATCATGGAAATATTATACTAAAGATGAAGGAAAATGCCAGTTGCAGGTGTTTCTCCAGGAGTTATGTGTAAGTAATGTTATTCATGGCAATTACTTTGCTTTGTCCCATACATTCTACCTCCATGATGGTTATAATACAGCAAATTTTCCCATTTTTCTCTATAGAGAAGGACCAATTTGGAAACTCAGGATGAGGTAACTTGTGCTAATACCTCTGCTATCTTCAAGAATGCTTGGTGGTAGTATCGGAATTACCTGAAGAAAACGTACTTCACTGGCAAAAAAACTCATCAAATTCCCTTACGTTCTCCTGAGACACATTTACTGGATGATGACTGGGAACGCCTTGTTCTTTACTGGTCCCGAACCAAGAATGTGGTATGGTCTATGAGCTCATTTTAGTTTAAGTACTATATGCTTGCGTCTTACTGTACTCTGTTCATGTAGAACAAGTGCTTAAACCTGAAGAACAATTGTTCTCATTTAAGATTCCATTGCTATCATGCATACTGCTTTGCTTTTGTATCACTGTATTTACTCATACAAACTTATTTTCAAATTGAACGATCCAATGGAAACTCCAATGGCACAACAGGTATGTTTACGCATGTTTCTTTAACAGGTTTCCTCTTATAAATAGTTCTGTTGATTTCAATTTCAATTGTGTATACAGTTGACTTCTCATATCATGCACATTACTAGCATCATAACAGGGCCAATAGTGTTGTTGTACATGTAGACCCGTGGTACCCATCTGAAATCTTGTTGTGTCGTGTAGTTTCCCATGCTTTGTATTCTTTCAGTGCTGCTTTCTCTTGAACTGATATGATTTGAACCGTGTCTCTATTTTGATTTGGCAAGACAATGGAGTGACCGTAGGACATAGATATATGTTTGTTTGATGCTTTTATAATGTACTACTTGGCAATAGAAGACTTGGTAGTTTAATCTTGTCCACCTTACTAATGAACTGGTTCACCGAAATGAGTTTCATATACTAGTACATGCTAAACCTATTATGTGTCTGCTTGTTTCTTCTTTTAGAATGCTAACAGAATATTGGGGAAGAGTGCCTTATTAAGCAATGATAAAGGAAGTAATGCAGATAAGGTTCAGGATCGTGAGACATCTTGTTGGTCTCCAACAAAGCTGATAAAACAGCTAAGGAAAACTATCTTGAAGACAGTGAGGCGACCCCAAAGTCTTGTCTTGGTTTAGTGTTCGAGTTACTTGGCCACTACCGCTTGCACAAGCTATTCAAACTCACTGTCTGAATCAGTTCAGTTTCTTGAGTCTCAACTACAAGCTGAAAGACATCGATCAATTGTGCTGCGACAAGAAGCAGAAGGACTGCGGGAGTCCCTGGAGCATTCAGACGCATACTTTCTGGTGCAACAGCAAGCGTTGGAGGATTTTAGCGCCAAACAGGACAAAGCTAATAAGCTTGCTAAGCTTATTACCAGCATGGTGGATACCCAGGATAACGTTTCTTGAGCTCTTCTAAAGTTGTTTCAGTTATCGACTTGTTTTGCTGCCGCGTTTACTTGCACTGGTGGCCAAGTTTGACGACCAGTGTATGTAATATGCTGCTTTGTTCCCTATATTTGCACTGGTGGTGAACTATGATGCCCAGTGGATGTAATATGTGTAATAACTGTAATAGGCTAGCGTAAGTTGCTTGCTTATTTATTTCCTTATTGTCTTGTTTATTTGTTTGCTTGTAGTCAGTGCAGTTCTTTTTCCGCGGCTTGCTAGTGGCTGCAATAACCTATTTTTTAAAACTAGGCCACAATAACCATGGGCTACATATTTACTGTAGTTACCGTGGGCCTCCTACGGGCCGTAGAAACAATGGGCCTTCTAAGGGCCGTAGAAACAATGGGCCTTCTACGGGCCGTAGACACAATGGGCCTTCTACGGGCCGTATCATCAATGGGCCTTCTACGGGCCGTATGATCGATTGGCCAAACATGGGCCAATAACAGACCGCATTATGGCCGTAAACGGGAAAGAGTTGGAATCGTCCGTTCATGGGCCGACCATAACGGGCCATCGTTAATCGGCCGTATTTGATGACGCTATGAAAATTGCCCAACGTATTAACGGGCCACAAACGGGCCGACTGTAACCACGGGCTGAATTTGGCCCACAAGCAGAAAATGACAGTAATGGGTCATAAGTAAATGAATGCTGGAAATGAGCCCAAGAATAAATGGGCCCTGAGAAGGCCGAAAGATAACATGGGCTGGAAACGACCCAATGGAATAATGGGCCATTAATGGGTATAAAGTGATACACTGTTCATTACGGGCAAGTTTCACCACGGGCCGTTAATGGGCCAGGAGTTACAAAGGGCCTCATATGGGCCGAAAGACTTCATGGGCTATACATGGGTCGGAAGTTAAAACGGGCTGGAATCATATTCTACGGCCCAGATGATGCTACTGGGCCTAATTCAGATAGGTCATAACGGGCCCTGGGTTAGCGGGCTGTAAATGGGCTATATGCAAACAGGTCGTTAACAGGCTTCCCGTGGGCTGGCCCGCCACCTTTTGACCAAGTCAAACGGGTCGGCCTTTTCACAGGAATGGGCCTCTGTTGGGCCGTGCCACGTGTCGATGTATCATAGGCGCCTTTGGTCCAATGAGTGGATGACATCTATCCCAACGGTGAGCCGACACGTGTTTCCTCCATCCAATGATGATTTTACACAAGGAAAATCCCCATTGGTCGGGGCTGTTAACGGGTTATCGGATCCAAAACCGAACCCGATAGCATAACGGTGAGCCGTTACGGTGGATGCCACGTGTCGGTCACCCTTGACGAAAGCACTTCTATGACGTGTGATTTATCGTCATGGAAGTGGACACTTCCATGATGATATTTTTGTTAATGTCATGGAACAATTCTGTGACAACACAGGTATGACTATCTTGATTCTGTCATAAAATCATCATGGATGTACATGCATGACAAAAAACGTGACCTACTGTGACAAACACGTATCATCACGGAAGTGTATTGTTTTGTAGTGTGGCCCTGCGACTGCCCACCGACACCACGAAGAATGTCCACCTGGAGGTCGCGCCTCGCCCTGCAAGATACCGTTGACCTACACATCCATGTGTACGAGCGAATCGTGTACATAGGTATCTACAAGGCCAGTAAGGACGCTACGACGTTGGCCTTCTTCAACCGGCTGGAAGCCTTGGATGCCTTTGCTGAGAAACACCTTGACCTCGCCACAAATGCCGCCGGCCGGTGGCCCGGCCGGCGCACTGAGTTGAGGAGGAGGAGGTCATACGTTGATGGATGCATCTTTCTTCTTGCTCCTGTAACCACCACTGCGATCGCATCATCGTGGCCTTAATTGTTATTTTGCTATCGCATTCTCGTTCCAGTCAATACAGACATGTGCGATCCCTTTGCTCAATACAGACATGTCCATTCCAGTCTTATTTTGATTGGCTTGAATGAAGGTCTATCCCGTCGTTAGGTGCCGCAGCGCGCTGTGCTGGCCGTTAGGCGCCGCGGTGCGCTCTGCTCGCGTCCGTCGGCGCGCTCAGCTTGTGGACAGCTTTTCCTTGCGTGTTCAACTGATATATGCATATATATATATATATATGGTTGCTCGCCGTTGAGGCGACCGCGGAGCGCTCTGCTCGCGTCCCTCCGCGCGCGCTCTGCCAACGGTTGGGTGTGCGCACGATCACGTCGGAGGCCCCGTATGCATGCGGTTACGCCGCGCGCGTTGCCACGCGATGCAGTTACGTGCGGCACGATGGAGTTATGCGCTGCAAATTAGAACTGCCATCAGGGCCTATCGATATTCCTGGTCGTCCGGCTTCCCCTTTAATTCCCGCGGCCATTATAACCTTAGTATCTTCAACCTTTCGATCGCGCCCCACAACACAACAAGCACACCCATGACGACACATAGAGAGGGGATGTCCAGCGGCGCTCCAATGGAGTTCGGCGAGCATAGAGTGGAGATCCACGCGAGGGAGACGGATCTCTCGGTGGTGTACACCATCGACCCGGCCGTGGTGGACGACTACATCAACAGCGTTGAGCAGTTGCTTGCTCGAGACAAGTACAAGGTGGTCGGCATCGACCTCCAGTACACCGCCGGTCGTCCCGGCATAGATCAAAAGGTTGCCGTCGCCCAGTTGTGCGTGTGCCATCATGTCCTCATCTACCACTACTGCATGGCCACAGAGCCTTGCGACCGTTTCAACAGGTTTGTCAACAGCACCGACTACAAGTTCGCCACAGTGGAAACCAAAGACGATGTAAATGCACTCACTGTTATGGGCTTGGCCTGCAAGAACCTTGTCGAAATCGGTGACCAATATAGGGTCTGGGGCAGCACGAAGAAGGACTCCTTGGTCGAAATCGCCTCGGCCATCATCGACCCCTACTACAAAAAGATGAAGCAGGATGCCCAGAGAACAAGCCCCCTATCCTGGCACAGGGCCTGGATGTGGCAACTGGATGAACCTCACCTCAGGTTCGCGGCCAAGAATGTGTACACATGCTACGAGATGCACATGCGGATCGTTGACATGAGGAAGTGCCTCGTTACCCAAATCGACGAGCCCGGATCGAGCCACAAGCAGTGCAAGCATCACAAGAAGTAGATGATGATCAGATGATCATTTATGCTAGTTAATCATGCATGTAATATATAGTTTACTTTATTGGTGTGTGGAAATGTCATGTGTGTAGTAGCCACCTATGTAATTATGCATGTCATAGTTTACTTTGGTGTGTGCAAATGCCATGGTTGTAGTAGCCACCTATGTAAGTGGATGTTTAATTTGGTTATGCAAGCATGTCCCATCGCACAACACACACGTCTTGTTAAGTTGACCCGTTTCTGTTCTTTTGTCTCAACGCAAACAGTTCATCCGAGTGAACAGCATGCCGTATATCGCACACACCTTCATCTGGCTAACCGTTTCTTTTGTGTTGCCTAATCACAAACAGTTCATCCGAGTGAACCGTATGTTGTACATCGCACACACCTTCATCTGGCTGCCCGATTCTTTTGTTCCTCCTCATCGAAAACGGTTAATTGAACTGAACCATATGCCCTGAATCACACACGCAACTAAAATCTGAACCGTGTTTGATGCATCCTCCATCGCAAACGTTTTGCACCTTTTTTGACGGGTTTTTTACACCACTGTTTGCGATTATGGCATCGCACACAGTTTCGTCGAAGGGTCTCTGATCGTAGTGTCGCGTTAGCAGCATCCTGCAGTAGTGTCACTTTCACCATGCTGGTTTAATTTGTGTTCGGTACATTGATAATTTGATATGTGGGTGGACCGGTGCTTAGGCGCTGTTCTTACTTGAACAAGCCTCCTACTTATGATTAACCCTCCCGCAAGCATCCGCAATTACGAGAAAAGTATTAAGAATAAATTCTAACCATAGCATTAAACTTTTGGATCCAATCGGTCCCTTACGGAATAGCGCATAAACTGGGGTTTAAGCTTTTGTCACTCTCGCAACCCATCATCTAATTGCTACTCCACAATGCATTCCCTTAGGCCCAAATATGGTGAAGTGTCATGTAGTCAACGTTCACATGACACCACTAAGGGAATCACAACATACATACTATCAAAATATCAAACACATATCAAATTCACATGATTACTTGCAACATGATTTCTCCCGTGACCTCAAGAACAAAAGTAACTACTCACAAATGATAATCATGCTCAAGATCAGAGGGGTATTAAATAGCATAATGGATCTGAACATGTAATCTTCCACCGAATAAACCATATAGTAATCAACTACAAGATGTAATCAACACTACTAGTCACCTACAAACACCAATCTATAGTTCCGGTAACAAGATTGAACACAAGAGATGAACTAGGGTTTGATATGAGATGGTGTTGTTGAAGATGTTGATGGAGATTGCCCCCCCCCCCCAAGATGGGAGAGTTGTTGGTGATGATGATAACGATGATTTCCCCCTCCGAGAGGGAAGTTCCCCCGGCGGAATTGCTCCGCCGGAGGGCAAAAGTGCTCCTGCCCAAGTTCCGCCTCGAGACGGCGGCGCTCCGTCCCGAAAGTCCCCCCCCCCTTATTTTTTTTCTAGGTCAAAATGACCTATATACCAGAAGATGGGCACCGGAGGTGGGCCTGGGTGAGCACAACCCACCAGGGCGCGCCTGGGCTCCCTGGCGCGCCTAGGTGTGTTGTGCCCACCTGGTGGGCCCCCTCTGGTAGTTATTTGCTCCAATATTCCTCAAATATTCCATAAAAATTCTCTGTGAAGTTTCAGCTTGTTTGGAGTTGTGCAAAATAGGTAGCCTGACGTAGCTTTTCCAGGTCCAGATTTCTAGCTACCGGAATTCTCCCTCTTTGTGTATACCTTGCATATTATGATAGAAAAGGCATTAGAATTACTCCATAAAGCATTATTATGGATAAAAACATCATAAATAACAGTAAGAAAATATGATGCAAAATGGACGTATCAGCGGGCGAGCGGTGCATGGAGGTCAGCGCCTCCGCCTCCTCACCATGCCGCTGGATCCAAATGATGGCTGGCGCGTGAAGGTCGGCAATGAGCCTGCGGGAACCACCACTGCCATGAGGAGCCCTAGTCCGGCCACGACGGCGACGTGCTCCATCCCGGCGCCGAGCAGGTCGAGTCTCGGTGATCCACTCTCCTAGCGCCACGCTCAGACCAACACCACTAGCAGCTTGCTCCTTGCTGTGCTCCCTGCCCGCAGATGCTGCATAGAGAGAGCGGGAGTATGAGAGAGAGAGAGAGAGAGAGAGAGAGAGAGAGGAATCAGGAGGTAATTGGGGTTTCTTGCCACGTCAGCATATATCAGTCAAAACCGGGATGAGTCAGCATCAGAACCGGTCAAAAGCGAGAGGAGGGACGAAGCATGTCCAGTTTCATGAGTTATAGGTTTAAGTTGTACGGTTTCGTAGTTAAGGGACCAAATTTAAACTCCGTGTAGAGTTGAGGGATGGAAAATATTCTTTTCTCTAATTAAAATGTATGGTGATTAAGTAAACAACAGTCATAATAGCTTGAACTAGCGTCGTTGATCATGTCGCCCTCTTTGCATCCTCACCTTTGGTTAACTGAATTGGTATGCTTAACTTGTGGCCGGGAGCTTCGGAGATAACTTTAGTTGCATGATCCAAGCCTGGCAGCGGGGATCCTAGATATTCATTATGTTATTGTGGTTAAGTCTTTTAGAGTTAGAGTTTCCCTCCCTAGTGGTAGCATTGTGGTGGTGATGGCGGTGCTATCCAGATCAATAGCATGATTTCCCCGACTCCCGATGCACCTTGTCAACGACGGTCTCATCGATGGCATAGAGGAGGGTGTGGGTCATGTGGTCGCTCCTCTTATGAAATGGTGGATTTGATTGTCTCTGTGTTATGCAAGTGGTATTCAAAAGTGCCCTTAAACGAACTGGACGGTGCCACTTCATGTCTTAGTCCTCTGGCTCCTTCTCCAAGCAGCCACATTCGAACAACTTTGATGTCATCAAGGAGCTTCTAAGGTAAGGCCACCCCGAACATGTCTAACTGTATTTTTGCAGTCATCCAACCCTCTTTGTAGTGTCTTCTTCGGGATGGTGATATGTTTCCTAGATCGATGTCGACGGCGTCTTCTGGCTCCAACTGACAACTTCCTGACCGTTGCATCAACAATGTTTATCTAGCTCTGATGTTGTTTCAAAGGTTCAGGGGCGGCATCGAGCTTCACTCACCGTTCAACACTAGGAGTGCAAGGTTTCGATTTCCCGATAGACATGTGTGTAAGTTTTAATATCTTTAAGGATGGCTTGTAGGGTTGGTTGATTTTAACATGTTATTATCCTTGGTCCTTTTTTAAGGAAAGAAGTTTGTGAGTCTCTACATTCGGCAATCAATGTTTCCCTGCGAAGAAATTTTGACTCGTTTTAACGTGATGAGCTTCAAAGTACCATTTTTGCTTCTTAAAGGGGGAAATAGCATAATTACTTCCATAGGATTGCTAACGGGAGAAGGAAAAATTGCATTTTCTCTCTAAATAGTGAAGGTACTACGATACAAGGAGAGAGGATCTGCTAGATCAAGCCACTAAGAGCATCGACAATCACGGATAGCTAATCTAAGTCCCTACATGCTTGTAGACGCGCTCGGACGGGCCCGCGGACAGTGACCACACGGGCATCGAATCTTGGCATTTGCAACCACAATCCCTATTTTCAAAACACCAAATCAATGCAAACACATGCTCTTCGATCATTTTGGACAAACATAGTATAGTGCACACAAATACAAATAGGTCATACATATTAGTCCATCAAAATATGGTTCAAACATAAATATTGTTCATAGTGCATAATTGATAAAATAAAAGACAAATTTACTGATTTCCAGTGTGCGTCCACATATGCTCGACATGATCATTCAAAAGTTGCATATGCACATGTTGATCTCGCAGTTGTCGATGCATCTTCAGAAAGTTGGTAATGCTCTGTGCCTCTTATTCCGGGAGGAGGATCTAAACATCTGGCTTCTCAAAGTCATGCGTGCGCACTGCACCTTGATACGTCCCCAACGTATCTACTTTTCCAAACACTTTTGCCCTTGTTTTGGACTCTAACTTGCATGATTTGAATGGAACTAACCCGGACTGACGCTGTTTTCAGCAGAACTGCCATGGTGTTATTTTTGTGCAGAAATAAAAGTTCTCGGAATGACCTGAAAATCCACGGAGACACGTTTTGGAATGAATGAAAAATATTGGCGAAAGAATCACCATCAGGGGGGCCATACCCTATCCACGAGGGTGCAGCCCCCCCGGAGCGCGCCCCCTGCCTCGTTGGCTCCCTAGGACTCCACCGACCTCAACCCCAACTCCATGTATTCACTTTCGGGGAGGAAAAATCAGAGAAAAGGATTCATCGCGTTTTACGATACGGAGCCGCCGCCAAGCCCTAATATTCCTCGGGAGGGCTAATCTGGAGTCCGTCCGGGGCTCCGGAGAGAGGAATCCATCGCCATCTTCATTATCAACCATCCTCCATCACCAATTTCATGATGCTCACCGTCGTGCGTGAGTAATCCCATCATAGGCTTGATGGACGGTGATGGGTTGGATGAGATTTACCATGTAATCAAGTTAGATTTTGTTAGGGTTTGATCCCTAGTATCCATTATGTTCTAAGATTGATGTTGCTATGACTTTGCTATGCTTAATGCTTGTCACTAGGGCCTGAGTGCCATGATTTCAGATCTGAACCTATTATGTTTTCATGAATATATGTGAGTTCTTGATCCTATCTTGCAAGTCAATATTCACCTACTATGTGTTATGATCCCGCAACCCCGAAGTGACAATAATAGGGACCACTCCCGGTGATGACCGTAGTTTGAGGAGTTCATGTATTCACTAAGTGTTAATGCTTTGGTCCGGTACTCTATTAAAAGGAGGCCTTAATATCCCTTAGTTTCCAATAGGACCCCGCTTCCACGGGAGGGTAGGACAAAATATGTCATGCAAGTTCTTTTCCATAAGCACGTATGACTATATTCGGAATACATGCCTACATTACATTGATGAACTGGAGCTAGTTCTGTGTCACCCTATGTTATAACTGTTGCATGAGGAATCGCATCCGACATAATTAGCCATCATTGATCCATTGCCTACGAGCTTTTCACATATTGATCTTTGCTTAGTTACTTTTCTGTTGCCACTGTTACGATTGCTACAAAAACTGCTACTGTTACTTTTGCCACCGTTACCGTTACTTCCATACTACTTTGTTGCTAAATACTTTGCTGCAGATATTAAGTCTTTCAGGTGTGGTTGAATTGACAACTCAACTGCTAATACTTGAGAATATTCTTTGGCTCCCCTTGTGTCGAATCAATAAATTTGGGTTGAATACTCTACCCTCGAAAACTATTGCGATCCCCTATACTTGTGGGTTATCAAGACTATTTTCTGGAGCCGTTGCCGGGGAGCATAGCTCTATTCTTTGAGTCACTTGGGATTTATATCTGTTGATCACTATGAGGAACTTGAAATATGAAAGAACCAAGATTTTTTCCCTCAACTACGAGGGGAGGTAAGGAACTGCTATCTAGCTCTGCACTTGATTCACCTTCTGTTATGAGTAAATTTGCGACACCTACACCTGTTATTGATTCTGATATGTCGCATGTTATTGATGATGCCACTTCTTCTATGCATGATGCTTGTGATGAAACTACTTCTATGCTTGATAATACCGTGCCATTAGGTGAATTTCTTGATGAACAACTTGCAAGGGTTAGAGAGAATGGAATTATTGAAACAGATAATATTGATGAAAGTGATGATGAAGATTCTCCCCCTAGATATGAATTGCTTGATGTGCCTGAGGGTTATGCTATGGATGAAGAAACTGCTAGAGACCTTTTTGCTTGCAAAGATAGATACGATCTTAAGAAACTATTAGCTAAGCTGAAAGAAAAGTCCTTGAATGCTAGAATGAAATATGACCCTGCTTTTGCTACTTCACCTATCTGTATTTCTGATAAGGATTACGATTTCTCTGTCGATCCTGAGTTAATTACTTTGGTTGAATCTGATCCTTTTTATGGCTATGAATCTGAAACTGTTGTGGCACGTCTTAGTAAATTGATTGATATAGCCACCCTATTCACTCATGAGGAAAAAAAATCGTTACTACTATATCCTTAAGTTATTTCCGTTCTCATTAAAGGGTGATGCTAAAACATGGTTTAATTCTCTTGCTCCTGGTTGTGTGCATAGTCCCCAGGATATGATTTATTACTTCTCTGCTAAATATTTCCCCGCTCATAAGAAAAAAGCTGCCTTAAGGGAAATATATAATTTTGTGCAAATTGAAGAAGAGAGTCTCCCACAAGCTTGGGGGAGGCTTCTCCGATTACTTAATGCTTTGCCTGATCATCCTCTCAAGAAAAATGAAATACTTGATATCTTTTATAATGGACTAATCAATGCTTCCAGAGACCACCTGGATAGTTGTGCTGGTTGTGTTTTCAGGGAAAGAACTGTTGAGCAAACTGAATTGCTATTGAATAATATATTGAGTAATGATAATGATTGTACACTTCCTGAACCAACTCCTAAGCCAACTTCGAAGAAAAGGGGTATTCTATTTCTCAATCCTGGAGATATGCAAGAGGCAAAGACATCTATGAAAGAAAAGGGTATTAAAGCTGAAGAAGTTAAGAATTTACCACCTATTGAAGAAATACATGGTCTTAATAACCCGACACAGGTAGTAAAGGTAAATTCTCTCTATAGATTTGATGAAGGTGATATTCCTCATAATAAGTCTGCTAGCCAATGCTTGGATGAGTTTGATAATTTTATTGTTCAACAAGAAAACTTCAATGCTTATGTTGGTAGACAATTGAAACGTAATGCTTATATGGTTGAACACTTGAGTGATTATATGTCTAGAGTTAAAGGTGACCTTAAAATTATTAGTAAACATGCTTCTATGGTTACCACTCAGGTAGAACAAGTGCTTAAAGCACAAGATGATTTGCTCAATGAATTAAAGAATAAGAAAAATGATAATGATGTTAGAGTTAGGACTAGAGGGGGTAGAATGACTCAGGAACCTTTGTATCCTAAGGGCCATCCTAAGAGAGTTGAGCAAGATTCTCAGAGAACTAATGTTGATGCACCTAGTCCTTCTAAGAAGAAGAAAAAGAAAAATGATAGGACTTTGCATGCTTCTAGTGAACCTGTTGTTGACACACCTGAGAATCCCAATGATATTTCTATTTCTGATGCTGAAACACAATCTGGTAATGAACATGAACCTAGTGATAATGATGATGTTCATGTTGATGCTCAACCTAGCAATAACAACAATGTAGAGATTGAACCTGCTGTTGATCTTGATAACCCACAATCAAAGAAACATTATGATAAGAGAGACTTCGTTGCTAGGAAGCAAGGTAAAGAAAGAGAACCATGGGTTCAGAAACCCATGCCTTTTCCTCCTAAACCATCCAAGAATAAGGATGATGAGGATTTTGAGCGCTTTGCTGAAATGATTAGACCTATCTTTTTGCGTATGCGTTTGACTAATATGCTTAAAATGAATCCTTATGCTAAGTATATGAAAGATATTGTTACAAATAAAAGAAAGATACCGGAAGCTGAAATTTCCACCATGCTTGCCAATTATACTTTTAAAGATGGAATACCAAAGAAACTAGGAGATCTAGGAGTACCAACTATACCATGCTCCATTAAAAGAAACTATGTTAAAACTGCTTTATGTGATCTTGGAGCTGGTGTTAGTGTTATGCCTCTCTCTTTATATCGTAGACTTGATTTGGATAAGTTGACACCTACTGAAATATCTTTGCAAATGGCCGATAAATCAACTGCTATACCTGTCGGTATTTGTGAGGATGTGCCTGTTGTGGTGGCAAACGTTACTATTTTAACGGACTTTGTTATTCTTGATATTCCCGAGGACGATAGTATGTCGATTATCCTTGGTAGACCCTTTTTGAATACTGCAGGGGCTGTTATTGATTGAAACAAAGGCAATGTCACTTTTTATGTTAATGGTAATGAGCATATGGTACACTTTTCGAGGAAACAACCTCAAGTCCATAGTATCAATTCTATTGGAAAATTTTCAACGATTACTATTGGAGGTTTTGAATTCCCTCCTCCTACTGTCAAGAAGAAATATGATATTCTTATTGTTGGGGACATGCATATCCCCGTTGAGGTAACCTAGCGTTATTCGAAAATTCTCCGGTTTCATGTTATTCGGAAAGAGTTTGTTAACAAGGCTTGATCAACCTTGATTCCTTTTGATGAGCACGAGATGGATGAAGTTAGAAAGCACAACTCTCTGTACCCTCCTTTTACTTTCTGTTATTTAGATTAAATAAAGCAAAAATAGTATTTTCTGTCTATTTTCTGAATTATCCTTGCAATAAAAATACCCCGAAAAAAAAGTTCTCCAAATGTCCTGAAAATGAAATATGATTTTTTGTAGAATATTTAAGAATTGCTGGCACTGAGAACACACCAGGGGGCCCCACCATTTGGACACAAGGGCACAGGGCGCGCTCACCCCCTGAGGCGCGCCCCTGCCTCGTGGGCCCCGCGTGGACCCCCTCCACTTATTCCAGCACCCACTCACTTCGTCTTCCTCCAGAAAAAATCCTCCCATAGCTCAAACCCGTATTCTAGCTCATCTTGCTGCCATTTTTGATCTCTTTGCTCAAAGCTCCATTCACAAAACTGTTTTGGGGGATTGTTCTTTGGTATGTGACTCCTCCAATGGTCCAATTAGTTTTTATTGTAGTGATTTATTTATTGCAAATTTTTGCTGCTAAGGTGACCCTGTTCTTGAGCTTGCATGTCAAATTTATATGGTCCAAAGTAATTTTAATGCATGATATAGCCTCTAGGCACTTGTGGGAGTAGTTGCTATCAATCTTGTTGAGTTTGGTTCACTTTTATTTTGAGTCACTAATTTTTTTTCAGAAATTTTTCAGAGAAAGAAAATGATGAAGAGATTTTTGAGGAGCTCTTCGAGCCGAAGCTGGAAGGATAAGCAGAATGAGGAGAATAAAAAGCCCAAATACAATCTTCCTCGCACTGCAGAGGTTCGGCCGTGCGAATGGCCTTGTGATGCGTTCTTGAGAGCCGCCGGAATTTACGATGACTTCTATTACTTGGCTGAGAATGCAGGCCTCACCGACTTCCTCCACGACCAGCGCGAACAGTATCTCCTACTCACTAATATTTTCGTGCAAAAATTTTATTTCCATGCTAAGAAATCACCACCTTCAGTGGAGTTTCACTTATATGATGAGGTTAAGGAGATGTCACTCCATGATTTTTGCAAGGTCTACAAGATACCCTTTGTGGGCAGCATCGAGGAACCACATCATAGTGATGTGGATGGATTTATTGATGAATTGTTGTAGGGGAAACGAGGAAAGTTTTCGATGCAAGAATTACTAGTATACATTTTCCTGTTCTACGTTACTTTGAGATATTTGCTAGTAGATGCTTAATTGGTCGTTGTCAGAATCGTAATTTTGAATCGGATCGGAGCTCTGATGGTAGGATCGCAAATCGTAGAATCTTCACTATCAGGATCATAAAAACGCAGATTCTATGAACTAAAATCGTAGAATCAGAGGGGTTAGTTTGGATCGTAAAGTCGTAGAATCGTATAACAAAATCGCATTCTGACAACCTCGGGAACAGTGGAAATCTTAGTGCTCCTGATCTTGTCATTTTGCGCCATGCTTTGTTTCATGATACAACTTTCAGCTTAGGCGCTATTGTTGCTAAATGATTAAGTCTGAACCGTACAAAGGGCCCCATCTTTGGAGGCATCTTTGCTTCACGCCTTGCTAAACATTTTGAGATACCTATTAGGCATTATGAGAAAGAGAAAAGGTTGATGCCCCCTATTTTCTAGATTATAAGAGTATGGTAGCACATGAATTTATTGTTAAAAATAAGAAGAAGATGCTTAAGTATAATTTGATATTTGATAAAACTCACTGTGAGACTATTACCTTGCCTTCACCCCCTTTGTTTAACATACTTTCAGGCACGTACCTCATCTTACCCGAGGCCATTTATGCATACTGGAGGCTGACACAAGTCCCAGAGCCTGAGCCTGAGCCACCACTTGACCCTTATCAACAGTCTGTTTATCAGTGGGATCCAGAGGAGATTGTCAACTAGTGGCACCCTGAGGACCCTCCTCAGTACACCGAAGAGAGTAGCTTCGATTCGTGGGCATAGACCAACTTAGGCCAAAAGCCTAAGCTTGGGGGAGTATGTATTTCTCACCGACATTACATTCATGTTCACACACTCATGCCAGTTGTCGGTGCTCATACTTTTTCATTGTACTATCCATGATAGTTTATTTTCTTTTCTAAGCCTTCTTCTTGTGTGTTTGAAAAACCTTAAGAAAAACCAAAAAAATAGTTGTAGCTTTTAGCTAGTTTACTTTCCATGCCTGTAGTACTAGTAATTAAAAGAAAACCCAAAAAGATTTCTCGTTCTTCTTTTGCTTGTTGGGAGCTTTCCCGTGTAAATAGTTTTATTTCTTTTCTTATTCTTTGGGGGTCGAGAGGAGAAGACAATGATGAAAATGTTGAGTGGCTCTCATATGCATTATTGTTGATTTAACCAAGAGCCCATATTACTTTGTCTTCTCCCTTGTATTAAATGCTTGTAGATCCCAGCTTGGTCCAATGCACGTGCACTACTATTATTATCCACACCGTTCGGTCGTGCGAGTGAAAGGCAATAATGACGATATATGATGGACTGAGTGAGATGAGAGAAGCTGGTATGAACTCGACCTATCTTGTTTTTGTAAATACGATTAGTTCATCGTTCCTGATTCAGCCTAATATGAATGCAACATGTTTGCAGTGACAATTAGATATTATAGTTGCTCATGCCATGCTTAATTAGCTAGGAGTTTATAATGGTTTACCTTGCGTGCCAACATGCTATTAAAATGGTTGTGATGTGGTATGATAGGGTGGTATCCTCCTTTGAACGATTCGAGTGGCTTGACTTAGCACATGCACACGCATGTAGTTGAAACAAAATCAACATAGCCTCCACGATATTTATGTTCACGGTGATTTATATCCTATCTAGGTGTTCATGCTATTTATGTTCGGAAGCAGCGAATGAAGGAGTCTGGATGAAGGAGTTCATATCCGATCTAGGTGTCATACCTAGTACATCGGGACCAATGAAAATCTTTTGTGATAATACTGGTGCAATTGCCTTAGCAAAGGAATCCAGATTTCACAAGAGAACCAAGCACATCAGAAGACGCTTCAATTCCATCCGGGATTTAGTCCAGGTGGGAGACATAGAAATTTGCAAGATACATACGGATCTGAATGTAGCAGATCCGTTGACTAAGCCTCTTCCACGAGCAAAACATGATCAGCACCAAGACTCCATGGGTGTAAGAATCATTACTATGTAATCTAGATTATTGACTCTAGTGCAAGTGGGAGACTGAAGGAAATATGCCCTAGAGGCAATAATAAAGTATTATATATTTCCTTATATCATGATAAATGTTTATTATTCATGCTAGAATTGTATTAACCGGAAACATAATACATGTGTGAATACATAGACAAACAGAGTGTCACTAGTATGCCTCTGCTTGACTAGCTCATTAATCAAAGATGGTTATGTTTCCTAGCCATAGACATGAGTTGTCATTTGATTAACGGGATCACCTCATTAGGAGAATGACGTGATTGACATGACCCATTACGTTAGCTTAGCACCCGATCGTTTAGTATGTTGCTATTGCTTTCTTCATGACTTATACATGTTCCTATGACTATGAGATTATGCAACTCCCGTTTACCGGAGGAACACTTTGTGTGCTACCAAACGTCACAACGTAACTGGGTGATTATAAAGGTGCTCTATAGGTGTCTCCAAAGGTACTTGTTGGGTTGGCGTATTTCGAGATTAGGATTTGTCACTCCGATTGTCGGAGAGGTATCTCTGGGCCCACTCGGTAATGCACATCACTATAAGCCTTGCAAGCATTGTGACTAATGAGTTAGTTGCGGGATGATGTATTACGGAACGAGTAAAGAGACTTGCCGGTAACGAGATTGAACTAGGTATCGAGATACCGACGATCGAATCTCGGGCAAGTAACATACCGATGACAAAGGGAACGACGTATGTTGTTATGCGGTCTGACCGATAAAGATCTTCGTAGAATATGTGGGAGCCAATATGGGCATCCAGGTCCCGCTATTGGTTATTGACCGGAGAGGTGTCTCGGTCATGTCTACATAGTTCTCGAACCCAAAGGGTCCGCACGCTTAAAGTTACGATGACAGTTTTATTATGAGTTTATATGTTTTGATGTACCGAAGGTTGTTCAGAGTCCCGGATGTGATCACGGACATGACGAGGAGTCTCGAAATGGTCGAGACGTAAAGATTGATATATTGGACGACTATATTCGGACACCGGAAGTGTTCCGGAGAAGTTTCGGATTAAACCGGAGTGCCGGAGGGTTACCGGAACCCCCCGGGGAAGTATTGGGCCTTAGTGGGCCTTGAGGGGAGAGAGAGGGCAGCAGCCAGGAGGTGGTCCGCCCCCTCCCAGGAGGAGTCCTAGTTGGACTAGGAGAGGGGGGCGCAGCCCCCTTTCCCTCTCCCTCTCCCTCTCTTTCCTTCCCCCCTTCTTTTCCTAGTAGGACTAGGAAAGGGGAGTCCTACTCCTACTAGGAGGAGGACTCCCCCCCTCTCTTTGGCGCGCCCATAGGCAGCCGGCCTCCCCCTTGCTCCTTTATATACGGGGGCAGGGGGCACCTCTATACACACTTGATATACGATATTTTAGCCGTGTGCGGTGCCCCCCTCCACCAGATTACACCTCGATAATACCGTCGCGGAGCTTAGGCGAAGCCCTGCGTCGGTGGAACATCATCATCGTCACCACGCCGTCGTGCCGACGAAACTCTCCCTCAACACTCGGCTGGATCGGAGTTCGAGGGACGTCATCGAGCTGAACGTGTGTAGAACTTGGAGGTGCCGTACGTTCGGTACTTGATCGGTCGGATCGTGAAGACGTACGACTACATCAACCGCGTTGTGATAACGCTTCCGCTGTCGGCTACGAGGGTACGTGGACAACACTCTCCCCTCTCGTTTGCTATGCATCACCATGATCTTGCGTGTGCGTAGGAAATTTTTTGAAATTACTACGTTCCCCAACAGTGGCATCCGAGCCTGGTTTTATGCGTTGATGCTATGCACGAGTAGAACACAAGTGAGTTGTGGGCGATATAAGTCATACTGCTTACCAGCATGTCATACTTTGGTTCAGCGGTATTGTGAGATGAAGCGGCCCGGACCGACATTACGCGTACGCTTACGCAAGACTGGTTTCACCGTTCGGAGCACTCGTTGCTTAAAGGTGACTGGCGGGTGTCTGTCTCTCTCACTTTAGTTGAACCGAGTGTGGCTACGCCCGGTCCTTGCGAAGGTTAAAACAGCACCAACTTGACAAACTATCGTTGTGGTTTTGATGCGTAGGTAAGAACGGTTCTTGCTAAGCCCGTAGCAGCCACGTAAAACATGCAACAACAAAGTAGAGGACGCCTAACTTGTTTTTGCAGGGCATGTTATGATGTGATATGGTCAAGACATGATGTGATATAATGTGTTGTATGAGATGATCATGTTTTGTAACCGAGTTATCGGCAACTGGCAGGAGCCATATGGTTGTCGCTTTATTGTATGAGATGCAATCGCCATGTAATAGTTTTACTTTGTCACTAAGCGGTAGCGATAGTCGTAGAAGCAATAAGTTGGCGAGACGACAACGATACTACGATGGAGATCAAGGTGTCGAGCCGGTGACGATGGTGATCATGACGGTGCCTCGGAGATGGAGATCATGAGCACGGTGCTTCGGAGATGGAGATCACAAGCTCAAGATGATGATGGCCATATCATATCACTTATATTGATTGCATGTGATGTTAATCCTTTATGCATCTTATCTTGCTTTGATTGACGGTAGCATTATAAGATGATCTCTCACTAAAATTTCAAGACAAAAGTGTTCTCCCTGAGTATGCACCGTTGCGAAAGTTCTTCGTGCTGAGACACCACGTGTTAATCGGGTGTGATAGGCTCTACGTTCAAATACAACGGGTGCAAAACAGTTGCACACGCGGAATACTCAGGTTAAACTTGACGAGCCTAGCATATGTACAGATATGGCCTCGGAACACAGAGACCGAAAGGTCGAGCGTGAATCATATAGTAGATATGATCAACATAGTGATGTTCACCATTGAAACTACTCCATCTCATGTGTTAATCGGACATGGTTTAGTTGCTTTGGATCACGTAATCACTTAGATGATTAGAGAGATGTCTATCTAAGTGGGAGTTCTTAAGTAATATGATTAATTGAACTTAAATTTATCATGAACTTAGTACCTGATAGTATCTTGCTTGTCTATGTTAACTGTAGATATATGGCCCGTGCTGTTGTTCCGTTGAATTTTAATGCGTTCCTTGAGAAAGCTAAGTTGAAAGATGATGGTAGCAATTACACGGACTGGGTCCGTAACTTGAGGATTATCCTCATTGCTGCACAGAAGAATTACGTCCTGGAAGCACCGCTAGGTGCCAGGCCTCCTGCAAGAGCTACGCCAGAAGTTATGAACGTCTGGCAAAGCAAAGCTGATGACTACTCAATAGTTCAGTGTGCCATGCTTTACGGCTTAGAATCGGGACTTCAACGACGTTTTGAACGTCATGGAGCATATGAGATGTTCCAGGAGTTGAAGTTAATATTTCAAGCAAATGCCCGGATTGAGAGATATGAAGTCTCCAATAAGTTCTATAGCTGCAAGATGGAAGAGAATAGTTCTGTCAGTGAGCATATACTCAGAATGTCTGGGTATAATAATCACTTGATTCAACTGGGAGTTCAACTTCCGGATGATTGCGTCATTGACAGAATTCTTCAATCACTGCCACCAAGCTACAAGAGCTTCGTGATGAACTATAACATGCAAGGGATGGATAAGACGATTCCCGAGCTCTTCGCAATGCTAAAGGCAGCGGAGGTAGAAATCAAAAAGGAGCATCAAGTGTTGATGGTCAGTAAAACCACTAGTTTCAAGAAAAAGGGCAAAGGGAAGAAGAAAGGGAACTTCAAGAAGAACAGCAAGCAAGTTGCTGTTCAGGAGAAGAAATCCAAGTCTGGACCTAAGCCTGAAACTGAGTGCTTCTACTATAAGCAGACTGGCCACTGGAAGCGGAACTGCCCCAAGTATTTGGCGGATAAGAAGGATGGCAAGGTTAACAAAGGTATATGTGATATACATGTTATTGATGTGTACCTTACTAATACTCGCAGTAGCACCTGGGTATTTGATACTGGTTCTGTTGCTAATATTTGCAACTCGAAACAGGGGCTACGGATTAAGCGAAGTTTGGCTAAGGACGAGGTGACGATGCGCGTGGGAAATGGTTCCAAAGTCGATGTGATCGCCGTCGGCACGCTACCTCTACATCTACCTTCGGGATTAGTTTTAGACCTAAATAATTGTTATTTGGTGCCAGCATTGAGCATGAACATTATATCTGGATCTTGTTTAATGCGAGACGGTTATTCATTTAAATCAGAGAATAATGGTTGTTCTATTTATATGAATAATATCTTTTATGGTCATGCACCATTGAAGAGTGGTCTATTTTTAATGAATCTCGATAGTAGTGATACACATATTCATAATGTTGAAGCCAAAAGATGCAGAGTTAATAATGACAGTGCAACTTATTTGTGGCACTGCCATTTGGGTCATATCGGCGTAAAGCGCATGAAGAAACTCCATACTGATGGAATTTTGGAATCACTTGATTTTGAATCACTTGGTACTTGCGAACCGTGCCTTATGGGCAAGATGACCAAAACACCGTTCTCCGGAACTATGGAGAGAGCAACAGATTTGTTGGAAATCATACATACAGATGTATGTGGTCCGATGAATATTGAAGCTCGTGGCGGATATCATTATTTTCTCACCTTCACAGATGATTTGAGCAGATATGGGTATATCTACTTAATGAAACATAAGTCTGAAACATTTGAAAAGTTCAAAGAATTTCAGAGTGAAATTGAAAATCATCGTAACAAGAAAATAAAATTCCTACGATCTGATCCTGGAGGAGAATATTTGAGTTACGAGTTTGGTCTACATTTGAAACAATGCGGAATAGTTTCGCAACTCACGCCACCCGGAACACCACAGCGTAATGGTGTGTCTGAACGTCGTAATCATACTTTATTAGATATGGTGTGAACTATGATGTCTCTTACTGATTTACCGCTATCGTTTTGGGGTTATGCTTTAGAGACAGCTGCATTCACTCTAAATAGGACACCATCGAAATCCGTTGAGACGACGCCTTTTGAACTATGGTTTGGCAAGAAACCAAAGTTGTCGTATCTTAAAGTTTGGGGTTGCGATGCTTATGTGAAGAAACTTCAACCTGATAAGCTCGAGCCTAAATCGGAGAAATGTGTCTTCATAGGATACCCAAAGGAGACCGTTGGGTACACCTTCTATCACAGATCCGAAGGCAAGATATTTGTTGCTAGAAATGGATCCTTTCTAGAGAAGGAGTTTCTCTTGAAAGATGTGAGTGGGAGGAAAGTAGAACTTGATGAGGTAACTGTACCTGCTCCCTTATTGGAAAGTAGATCATCGCAGAAATCAGTTTCTGCGACACCTACACCAAGTAGTGAGGAAGTTAATGATAATGATCATGAAACTTCAGATCAAGTTATTACTGAACTTCGTAGGTCAACTAGATCAAGATCCGCACCAGAGTGGTACGGTAATCCTGTTCTGGAGGTCATGTTACTAGACCATGGTGAACCTACGAACTATGAAGAAGCGATGGTGAGCCCAGATTCCGCAAAATGGCTTGAAGCCATGAAATCCGAGATGGGATCCATGTATGAGAACAAAGTATGGACTTTGGTTGACTTGCCCGATGGTCGGCAAGCCATTGAAAATAAATGGATCTTCAAGAAGAAGACTGACGCTGATGGTAATGTTACTGTCTATAAAGCTCGACTTGTTGCGAAAGGTTTTCGACAAGTTCAAGGAATTGACTACGATGAGACCTTCTCACCCGTAGCGATGCTTAAGTCTGTCCGAATCATGTTAGCAATTGCCGCATTTTATGATTATGAAATTTGGCAAATGGATGTCAAAACTGCGTTCCTGAATGGATTTCTGGAAGAAGAGTTGTATATGATGCAACCGGAAGGTTTTGTCGATCCAAAGGGAGCTAACAAAGTGTGCAAGCTCCAGCGATCCATTTATGGACTGGTGCAAGCCTCTCGGAGTTGGAATAAACGTTTTGATAGTGTGATCAAAGCATTTGGTTTTATACAGACTTTTGGAGAAGCCTGTATTTACAAGAAAGTGAGTGGGAGCTCGATAGCATTTCTGATATTATATGTGGATGACATATTACTGATTGGAAATGATATAGAATTTCTGGATAGCATAAAGGGATACTTGAATAAGAGTTTTTCAATGAAAGACCTCGGTGAAGCTGCATATATATTAGGCATTAAGATCTATAGAGATAGATCAAGACGCTTAATTGGACTTTCACAAAGCACATACCTTGACAAAGTTTTGAAGAAGTTCAAAATGGATCAAGCAAAGAAAGGGTTCTTGCCTGTACTACAAGGTGTGAGATTGAGTAAGACTCAATGCCCGACCACTGCAGAAGATAGAGAGAAGATGAAAGATGTACCCTATGCTTCAGCCATAGGCTCTATCATGTATGCAATGCTGTGTACCAGACCTGATGTGTCCCTAGCTATAAGTTTAGCAGGGAGGTACCAAAGTAATCCAGGAGTGGATCACTGGACAGCGGTCAAGAACATCCTGAAATACCTGAAAAGGACTAAGGATATGTTTCTCGTATATGGAGGTGACAAAGAGCTCATCGTAAGGGGTTACGTTGATGCAAGCTTTGACACTGATCCGGACGATTCGAAATCACAAACCGGATACGTATTTACATTGAACGGTGGAGCTGTCAGTTGGTGCAGTTCCAAGCAAAGTGTCGTGGCGGGATCTACGTGTGAAGCGGAATACATAGCTGCTTCGGAAGCAGCGAATGAAGGAGTCTGGATGAAGGAGTTCATATCCGATCTAGGTGTCATACCTAGTACATCGGGACCAATGAAAATCTTTTGTGATAATACTGGTGCAATTGCCTTAGCAAAGGAATCCAGATTTCACAAGAGAACCAAGCACATCAGAAGACGCTTCAATTCCATCCGGGATTTAGTCCAGGTGGGAGACATAGAAATTTGCAAGATACATACGGATCTGAATGTAGCAGATCCGTTGACTAAGCCTCTTCCACGAGCAAAACATGATCAGCACCAAGACTCCATGGGTGTAAGAATCATTACTATGTAATCTAGATTATTGACTCTAGTGCAAGTGGGAGACTGAAGGAAATATGCCCTAGAGGCAATAATAAAGTATTATATATTTCCTTATATCATGATAAATGTTTATTATTCATGCTAGAATTGTATTAACCGGAAACATAATACATGTGTGAATACATAGACAAACAGAGTGTCACTAGTATGCCTCTGCTTGACTAGCTCGTTAATCAAAGATGGTTATGTTTCCTAGCCATAGACATGAGTTGTCATTTGATTAACGGGATCACCTCATTAGGAGAATGACGTGATTGACATGACCCATTACGTTAGCTTAGCACCCGATCGTTTAGTATGTTGCTATTGCTTTCTTCATGACTTATACATGTTCCTATGACTATGAGATTATGCAACTCCCGTTTACCGGAGGAACACTTTGTGTGCTACCAAACGTCACAACGTAACTGGGTGATTATAAAGGTGCTCTATAGGTGTCTCCAAAGGTACTTGTTGGGTTGGCGTATTTCGAGATTAGGATTTTTCACTCCGATTGTCGGAGAGGTATCTCTGGGCCCACTCGGTAATGCACATCACTATAAGCCTTGCAAGCATTGTGACTAATGAGTTAGTTGCGGGATGATGTATTACGGAACGAGTAAAGAGACTTGCCGGTAACGAGATTGAACTAGGTATCGAGATACCGACGATCGAATCTCGGGCAAGTAACATACCGATGACAAAGGGAACGACGTATGTTGTTATGCGGTCTGACCGATAAAGATCTTCGTAGAATATGTGGGAGCCAATATGGGCATCCAGGTCCCGCTATTGGTTATTGACCGGAGAGGTGTCTCGGTCATGTCTACATAGTTCTCGAACCCAAAGGGTCCGCACGCTTAAAGTTACGATGACAGTTTTATTATGAGTTTATATGTTTTGATGTACCGAAGGTTGTTCGGAGTCCCGGATGTGATCACGGACATGACGAGGAGTCTCGAAATGGTCGAGACGTAAAGATTGATATATTGGACGACTATATTCGGACACCGGAAGTGTTCCGGAGAAGTTTCGGATTAAACCGGAGTGCCGGAGGGTTACCGGAACCCCCCGGGGAAGTATTGGGCCTTAGTGGGCCTTGAGGGGAGAGAGAGGGCAGCAGCCAGGAGGTGGTCCGCCCCCTCCCAGGAGGAGTCCTAGTTGGACTAGGAGAGGGGGGCGCAGCCCCCTTTCCCTCTCCCTCTCCCTCTCTTTCCTTCCCCCCTTCTTTTCCTAGTAGGACTAGGAAAGGGGAGTCCTACTCCTAATAGGAGGAGGACTCCCCCCCTCTCTTTGGCGCGCCCATAGGCAGCCGGCCTCCCCCTTGCTCCTTTATATACGGGGGCAGGGGGGCACCTCTATACACACTTGATATACGATATTTTAGCCGTGTGCGGTGCCCCCCTCCACCAGATTACACCTCGATAATACCGTCGCGGAGCTTAGGCGAAGCCCTGCGTCGGTGGAACATCATCATCGTCACCACGCCGTCGTGCCGACGAAACTCTCCCTCAACACTCGGCTGGATCGGAGTTCGAGGGACGTCATCGAGCTGAACGTGTGTAGAACTTGGAGGTGCCGTACGTTCGGTACTTGATCGGTCGGATCGTGAAGACGTACGACTACATCAACCGCGTTGTGATAACGCTTCCGCTGTCGGTCTACGAGGGTACGTGGACAACACTCTCCCCTCTCGTTTGCTATGCATCACCATGATCTTGCGTGTGCGTAGGAAATTTTTTGAAATTACTACGTTCCCCAACACCAACTCCATATATTCACTTTCGGGGAGGAAAAAATCAGAGAGAAGGATTCATCGCGTTTTACGATACGGAGCCGCCGCCAAGCCCTAATCTTCCTCGGGAGGGCTGATCTGGAGTCCGTTCGGGGCTCCAGAGAGGGGAATCCGTCGCCATCGTCATCATCAACCATCCTCCATCACCAATTTCATGATGCTCACCATCGTGCGTGAGTAATCCCATCGTAGGCTTGCTGGACGGTGATGGGTTGGATGAGATTTACCATGTAATCGAGTTAGTTTTTGTTAGGGTTTGATCCCTAGTATCCATTATGTTCTAAGATTGATGTTGCTATGACTTTGTTATGCTTAATGCTTGTCACTAGGGCCCGAGTGCCATGATTTCAGATCTGAACCAATTATGTTTTCATGAATATATGTGAGTTCTTGATCCTATCTTGCAAGTCAATATTCACCTACTATGTGTTATGATCCGGCAACCCCGAAGGACAATAATCGGGACCACTCCCGGTGATGACCGTAGTTTGAGGAGTTCATGTATTCACTAAGTGTTAATGCCTTGGTCCGGTACTCTATTAAAAGGAGGCCTTAATAACCCTTAGTTTCCAATAGGACCCCGCTGCCATGGGAGGGTAGGACAAAAGATGTCATGCAAGTTCTTTTCCATAAGCACGTATGACTATATTCGGAATACATGCCTACATTACATTGATGAACTGGAGCTAGTTCTATGTCACCCTAGGTTATAACTGTTGCATGAGGAATCGCATCCGACATAATTATCCATCATTTATCCATTGCCTACAAGCTTTTCACATATTGATCTTTGCTTAGTTACTTTTCCGTTGCCACTATTACGATTGCTACAAAAACTGCTACTGTTACTTTTGCCACCGTTACCGTTACTTCCATACTACTTTGTTGCTAAATACTTTTGCTGCAGATATTAAGTCTTTCAGGTGTGGTTGAATTGACAACTCAACTACTAATACTTGAGAATATTCTTTGGCTCCCCTTGTGTCGAATCAATAAATTTGGGTTGAATACTCTACCCTCGAAAACTGTTGCGATCCCCTATACTTGTGAGTTATCACACCTTCACCCTCATCCTCGACAATCATGTTGTGGAGAATTACATAACATGCCATGAGCTGCCAAAGTGTTTCTGGTTCCCACATCATCACAGCTCCATGAAAAATACCCCAACGAGCTTAGAGCATTCCAAATGCCCTCTCCACATCCTTCCTAGCTGCCTCTGGCAAAGTGGGTTTGTTTTTTGCCTTTGGGATCAGATATGATCTTCGTAAACGCCGCCCACTGAGGATAGTTACCATCAACAAGGTAGTGGCCCATGATGTAGTTGTCTCCATTGACGGTATAGTTGCACGGTGGAGCTTCCCCATCACAGAGTCTTTTGAACAAAGGAGATAGTTGGAGCACATTGATGTCATTGCACAAACCTGGTGGTGGCTATGCGGAGGAGGGCGAACACATGAGAGGAGAGTGTTGCTCGGGCAAGAAGAGGGGAGGCGGATATGAGCGAATTGGCTCGGGCCCCATCGGTCAGTCCGACGTGGCGGGCATGCCCGGGCGCGTCCGGGCGTCCCATATCCGCCCCAGATTTGGGCCGGGTATGGGGAGTGCCTGTCAATCCGGGCATTTGGGACGGATATGGGGAGGCCGGTTGAGTGGTGTTTTTTCCATCCAGACTGACGGTGTCCTGGACTAGGGGGTACTCATCATGTCGTCTCCCGATCAGTTGGATTGCGCGGAGGACCCCCATGGCCATTTGCTCATGGGCCAGTTCGGACAGCCGATGTATACACGAGGAAGATTCCACAAGACTTGGTGATCAAGACAAGGACTCCTCTCCACCGGCGTATTCGACTAGGACTCTTGTTATCCTAGGCCTCCGGTATGTTATATAAGCCGAGGCTAGGCTAGTCGATAGATTATTATGACATTACTCATCATACCCTTAGGTCTTAGACCACAACATATGATCTCGAGGTAGATCAACTCTTGTAACCCTATATTCATCAAGATCAATCAAGCAGGAAGTAGGGTATTACCTCCATAGAGAGGGCCCGAACCTGGGTAAACATCGTGTCCCCTGTCTCCTGTTACCATCGACCTTAGATGCACAGTTCGGGACCCCCTACCCGAGATCTGCCGATTTTGACACCGACAATGGTGCTTTCATTGAGAGTTCCGTTGTGTGATCGGCAAAAGGATCAATGGCTCGCATGCAGATCAACTGCGACGCGGGCGTCTTCGTCGCCGCCACGACTGGTCACCTTGGCTTGACTGAGGACTGTGCCCTACCTCCAACCATCATGTTCGGACAAGGGCCTTCATCAGCATCAACTCCGATCTCTATCAAGATCATGGAGGAATCATCCATGGAGCTTGGGGGCTCAACGTCAACACTGCCCTCGGGCGACCGTGCTGTTTTTCTGGACAGCGAACTTGTATCCGCCGCCACCGCCTCCTCGAGTGTCGTTTTGATGATTGCTTTGGTGTAATTGTGCGGAATTAAGTCTACAACAACCATGCAAAATTTCATCGAGTTCCGATGGAGGAATTTCCGGCAATCTACGATATACCGGAGCCCTGTCAAATCTGGACGGGAATCTGGACGAGTTTAGGGCGTGGTCTCCAGAGCCAAGCTCGGAGGTCCTTTGGAAGATCCAACCGTTCATCTGCTGCGGAATTCCCATATCTACCACCCCTCAAAATTTCAGCTCGATCCGATGGTTCAAACTCCGGGAACCTTCTGATGAGTGGACCAATTTTCTGGTCTGTTTTCTGCGCAAATACATATCCGACCCGAATTCATGTTTCTTTATGAACGTGATATTGGACAACCTTTTTAAAGGAATTTTCTTCTAGGGTATTGTGCATTGTTCTTAACACGTGCCCATAAAATTTCAAGCCTTCCCTGAGGTACTCTTCATCATCACGCTGGTGTCAAACCAGTCCGGTAACATTGCTCCACGGCTGCCGACCTGAGCTAGGCACATCGTCGCTTTGTTGAGCCAAGCTCATCTTCTTCAGATCATCATCTCGGCGAGCCGAAAAAGAGTTCGGCATCGTGAAGGATAAATCATCACCAACAACGCCGCCCCACGGATTACACGGAACGGGCACACCGGCATCGCCGTTCGGTCACTTCATCAATCCGGCTTTGACCACGTCACAAGTTATGACCAGCGTCGGCATGACTGCACTGTTGCTTCTTCAAGCCGATGTCCATCACGCCGAACTGCTTCAACACCTCGGCTGACATGGCAGCTGCAACATCTCCTTACCTACCCGCTCCGTTACCTCGGCTAGACTGGGGGCTTCACCATCTCTTCATCAACCTACTCCGGAGACTTCGACGTCACCCGCCGACCAGCTTCGTCACATTAGCTGGACCGGGGGGCTTTGCCTCGGCAAGCCAACCTTTACCAGCATCGTCATGCCGCCGCTCCATCGCTCATCAGGCAATGGGTGTGCGGATCAAGTCCCAATTTTGGGAGTAACCTTTTTTCAGATTGCTACAACAGATAAACCAGGTGCTATTAATCCTAGTAATTTTTTTGCTTGGGTTTATTTTTCCAAAAAAATATTACTCTGGTTTATTCCATCATCTGTACACAGGTCTGTCAAATGATGGCCGCATTAATGATGGTTGCGCGATGGTTCGGTCTATTTCCCGTCCGCAGTTCGGCAAACGCCGCATCTAGAGCCCGGACCGCCCTGCAAATTCAGGTTTTGTCACGCCTTCACTGCGTCACGCCGACGCCCTGCATCGACATTGGCTTCAGCACCAGGCCACATCTCTTTAAATAAATTATTTTTGTGTAAAGCAATTATGCAAGGATTATATATATATATATATTGTTTTTTGGACCGCACTGTTTTATGTGTGTAGGTAATCGATTTTGACTGCGTTACGCGGTCACTTCGGCATCACCAGCCGACCTGCATTAGACTTCGGCATCCGCCGATCACAGCTTCGCCATGTTAAATGGACCGAGAACTTCATCTCGCCACATCGGCCGCGCACCGTCGTCGCTTTGTCAAACTGACGTCCACCATGCCGAACAGGTCGACTGGCGTGGGGGCTTCATTCTCACCTTGCCGACCAACTCCGCCAGCTCAGCTAGACTGGGGGCTTCGCCTTACCACATCGGCCGAGCCGTGTCACTACTCCGGAGTGCCGAACTCCTTGCTCGGACACCTCGGGCTTGGGGGCTGGGACCTCGGCCATGCCGAGGACTGCGAACCTTGTCGGATCTGTCACAGATCAATGGGCGTCTTCGTCCCGCCACAAGCCCGAATCGCGTCATCAACACCGAGCACATTAACCAGCTAAGTTGCTTTTATGCTCAAAGACTTTCAGTTTTAAATTTTATTCGGTTCGACCAAGCATTATACTTTTTTGGCAAAAATTTGTCAAAAAACTTCCTTGTCAAAACTTTTTTTGTGACACACAAATTCAAATACCCCGTTTACTTGGGGGCTTCCTTTATGAAGCCTTTCCTCTTGCATATGATTATACTTGTATGGTTTCGTTCCTTGTTCGTGTATTACGCCACAATATGCACCATGTTGACTTAAGTGTTCCGCAAGCTGGGTTGCCTTGCTCCTGTGTTTACCCCTACGTTTCCGATTGTTTGGCTAGGGGGTAAAGGGAGCACCTCTGCGAGTGTCACGATTGGGTCATCCGAGCTCGGACCTCAGACTGAGTGAAGCCAAAAGCTAGCGCTCTTGTTGTTTTCAATCATGGTCGGCACACAACGGAACTCATGAGTACAAAAAATCTATTGCACAAGTCTCATAGTAACAATGAGCAACCGAAGAAAGGTATCGGTGGGGGTACTATTTTCTTCGAAGATGCTTCTTACACTTCGTCAGTAATATAGCATAAGTTCCCTGAGCGCGCTTTCTCTGTTACAGCCTTATGGCATGATTGCCTGGTTATCGGAAACACCGTCAATATTCTCGATAGGTGGAGTACATAACACTTTTCGGCCCTTAACCAAAGAGGGAGAAGCCGACGGTCGATTAAGACGCGTTTCAAGTTCGGGTGAACACAGATATGATATAAGTCTTCGGTACATACAATCATTATACATAAAATTCTTTTACCCAAGTCACTTGGGGGCTCTTAAATTAGTATGAGTCGTTCTACAATAATGTGTTTTCTTCTTGGTCGTTGCAAAGTCTTTTTCTACCGCTCCTTTTTCGACTCGAGTGTATGGTCAATAGCCGGATAGCCTAGCTTCTCTCTAAAGCCGCTCGAGTTTAGCTCGCTAAACTGGCCTCAGAGAAGCACTCCGCCTTCGGGATAAGGAGCTTGAAGCCGTAGGCTGACCTTCTTGAAGTCTTGAGATCGAATGTGTCATGTTAAAGCACGACAGAAGCACAATTTTTTTTAAAAGACCAATTTCTAGATTGGCACCAAAATCTCGGTTTAGTATGGACGTCAAGCCTTTACATAAGTTTTTGGCTTTCCAAGCCTATGGCACTCTTAAACTATTTGTGTGTTTCCAGCATAAGTATTGCAGTGCAACACCGGACACCTTTAGAGATTCGGCGAAAACATTCTCGGATATTGCTATATATGCATCGGTTTCGAATTGTGTCTTCGGTCAATAGTCGGGTTGCCCGGCTCCTGTGCTTGCCTCCTACGTTCCGCTTCGTTTGGCTAGGTGTACAAAGGGAGAACCACTGCGATTGTGCTTCCAGCTAGCATGGTTAAGTGCCTCAGTGGAGAAAGCCGAAAAATGACTGTCACAATAAGCATAAACTGGTCAGCAATCCGATGACTGTATTAAACTATAAGATTGATAGAGGTCACCCCGTGTTAAATGACGGGTTGCTCATAACATTGGCCGAAGTGTTTACAGCTTGACCTTGGTTGTCGCCGAACACTAACCAGGGGCTAGCAGCTGGCCTCCCAACTTTAAGCTCCTATGACTAAGTGAAAGTTATAAAGCCCAGATATCTGATTGCCTTGTTTCCGCTAACACAACCACCTTCGGGCACCGAGACGTCGGCTAAGGGTTGTCTTGTTATTGCGGAAGCACCCTATGTAGCATCTACAAAGGGGTAGAAGCCGACGATGGACCACTTTCAAATGATAAACAGTCGCAACGGAGTCACAATAAACATATATCATCAGCGTTTGTATTGATTATACGAGCGATGCCTTCCGTAATTATCGTTATAAAGCCATACATATGCATCAATTTGACTTAAGAATTTGGCCAAGTTGGGTTGCCTGGCTCCTATGCTTACCCCTATGTTCCCGATTGTTCGGATAGGCGGTAAAGGGAGCACCTCTGTGATTGTTACTACCGGGTCATCCGGGTTAGTACCTCAGACTGGGTGAAGCCGAAAGCTAGCCATCTTAAAGGATATAATTGGTCGGCAATGACGGAAGTGAAAATTTAGCTTCGCTAAAGACCACATAGTTCGAGAACTTTCCCCAAACTAAATCCTCAATATTTTGCTCCCACATTGATCGGAGCTGGGGTTTCATGATCATGCTTAGCATGACAACCCAAAGAAAGGAACCGATAGCGGGACTATTTTCTTTGGAAGACATTTCTTATGTTACACAGTAATATAACGTATCTCTCTGCGTACCTTTGTTTATAAAACCGTATGGCCGGATTGCCTTGTTTGTCGTAAATGTTTGCCCTCATAAAGGCTTTATAAAGTAGGACAAACACTCCTCGGCTACTGGCCGAGGAGGTGGAAGCCGATGGTCGGTCAACAAAGTTTGTACAATGCGGATCCGAGCATTAATGATGTAAAGTACTAGGGTACATAGAATCATTACACATAAAAATTGCGAGTAAAATCCATTTACAGCAATCCATCTTTTAAACCCCTTGGGGCCTACCTTGGCGATCTCGTATTTCGACTAGCTCTAAGCTCCTTTAAGAGATCTTTATTCTCTTTCCGAGAAGTTTGTGTTAAACACAACAAAAATTTCTGTCAAACGGATATCGATCCTTAATTCGGCCACCCGTCCCCACATTAAGGCTCGGGGGCTACTGGGCTTCGCGCTCATTATTTATAAATATTAAAGGGGCACATCGATCCCCTGATCTGGTGTTGCCACCTGACCAGTGTCACGGGGGCTACTGCATTGCTTATTCAATGCAGAGAATTCAAAGTGCTCAGTGTTCGGCATGACCGAACTATGGGCAAGCGCGTCTTCGGACAACAGTAAGTACCATCTGGGACTTATCCGGCATCAAGCTTATATATCACGGCGACTTCTCACAACCCTCTCTCAGGGGCCTGTCCGCTGATCATTATTCTAATATATTACACTGTGTTTCTATTCATACGTATGCTGCCGAGCTAGGAATTGATCCTCAGGCTGATTTTGCAAATTGACCTGAGTCTCAGGGGCTACTAGGATCAGCAGTTTTATGTTTTCCTTCAGGTGCATCTCAGGTTTTAGACCGACACACACACCTTGAGGGCTACTGGATATACATATACTAGCTATATATCTCGGCAGAGAATAAATTGCACCAATCAAAAATATTCACAAAAAAATCAGCCCGCGGTCGGGGTGGTGCACCACCTCGGAAGTAGTCCGGCATAAAGCCCGGGCGCCAGTGGCTGGCTCCATAGAGGGCATTTCCGGCATTAAGCTTGGCTGAATTCGTTCAATCTTTTAAAAGACCGAGGTAGTTTCTGACACCTCGGACGCTGACCATCGTTGGAGCTCGGAAGTGGTCCGACATAAAGCTCGGATTCGAATGGCTCGTTCCATAGAGAACTTTTCAGCATTAAACTCAGATAACCTCCTTCAAACTTTTTCAAGCCAAGGTGATCTATGACACCTTGGATATAGTCCGGCGTTGGTGCTAGGCTGCAAAAGATATCTCGAATGCAGTCCGGTGTTGGAGCTCAGATGCAAGAGGACACCGCCGCATGGGGACAACTTCAAACCCGAGGTGTGGCGTAAAAAATAATAACAAGGCATTGATAAAGGCCGAGAACCTAAAGGGGCTCCTAGGATACCTGACGTTTAAACTCTTCGGAATCACTTTGGCGATCCTCAAGACCGAAGATGGGATGATTTGTTGAACCAGTTTTCAAGACCGACGACCGAAGATGAAGAATAATTCAGAAGAATCGAGGAGCGTCCCCAACTTGAAGACCGGTTCAGGGGGCTACTGACGGTGTCCTGGACTAGGGGGTAGTCACCACGTCGTCTCCCGATCAGTTGGATTGGGCGGAGGACCCCCATGGTCGTTTGCTCATGGGCCAGTTCGGACAGCCGATGTATACACGAGGAAGATTTCACAAGACTTGGTGATCAAGACAAGGACTCCTCTCTACCGGCGTATTCGACTAGGACTCTTGTTATCCTAGGCCTCCGGTATGTTATATAAGCCGAGGCTAGGCTAGTCGATATATTATTATGACATTACTCATCATACCCTTAGGTCTTAGACCACAACATATGATCTCGAGGTAGATCAACTCTTGTAACCCTATATTCATCAAGATGGGTAAACATCATGTCCCCTGTCTCCTGTTACCATCGACCTTAGACGCACAGTTCGGTACCCCCTACCCGAGATCTACCGGTTTTGACACCGACACGGACACTAACCGGACAGCTCGCCCAGGCGTTTGGGGCCAGTATGGGGGTCTGGTTGTAGATGCTCTAACTAGTCAAACATCTATCTGGGCTACTGATCTCTACTACGCAACTTTATTCTTGTAGACTCGTGTTGGGCCTCCAAGCGCAGAGTTTTGTAGGACAGTAGCAATTTTCCCTCAAGTGGATGACCTAAGGTTTATCAATCCGTGGGAGGTGTAGGATGAAGATGGTATCTCTCAAACAACCCTGCAACCAAATACAAGAAATGTCTTGTGTCCCCAACACACCCAATACAATGGCAAATTGTATAGGTGCACTAGTTCGGCGAAGAGATGGTGATGAAAGTGTAATATTGATGATAGAAATATATTTTTATAATCTGAATAAATAAAAACAGCAAGGTAGCAAATAGTAAACGGGAACAAAAACGTTATTGCAATGCTTGAAAATGAGGCCTAGGGTCCGTACTTTCGCTAGTGCAATCTCTCAACAGTGCTAATATAATTGGATCATATAACCACCCCTCAACGTGCAATGAAGAATCACTCCAAAGTTCCTATCTAGCGGAGAATATAAGACGGAATTGTTTGTAGGGTACGAAACCACCTCAAAGCTATTCTTTTCGATCAATCTATCCTAGAGTTCATACTTAAATAACACGAAGCTATTCTTTCTGATCGATCTACCCAAGAGTTCGTACTAAAATAACACCAAAGCAAATTCAGATTCATGATATTCAATCCAACACAAAGAACTTCAAAGAGTGCCCCAAGATTTCTACCGGAGAAACAAAGACAAGAACGTGCATCAACCCCTATGCATATATTACCCCAATGTCACCTTAGGAATCCGCGAGTTGAGTGCCAAAACATATATCAAGTGAATCAATACGATACCCCATTATCACCACGAGTATTCAATTTCAAGACATATATCAAGTGTTCTCAAATCCATAAAAGTATTCAATACGATAACAACGAAATCTCACAGGGAAAAACTCAATTCATCACAACAAGATAGAGAGGGGAAAACACCAGATGATCCGACTATATTAACAAAGCCCGCAATACATCAAGATTGTGACATCTCAAGAACACGAGAGAGAGAGAGAGAGAGAGATTAAATACATAGCTACTGGTACAAACCCTCAGCCCCAAGGTTGGACTACTCCCCCCTCATCATGGTGGCCGCCGGGATGATGAAGATGGCCACCGGTGATGATCTCCTCCTCCAGCAGGGTGCCGAAAAGGGTCTAGATTGGTTTCTCGTCACTACAGAGCCTTGCGGTGGTGGAACTTCTGATCTAGGTTAACCCCGAGGGTTTTTGGAATTTTTGGGAATTTATAGGGTAAAGACGGGGTGCGGGAGACCACCGAGGTGGGCACAACCCACCTGGGCGCGCCTGGGCCCCCAGGCATGCCCTGGTGGGTTGTGCCCCCCTCGGGGCACCCCCCAGGTGCTTCTCTGGCCCACTGGTGGTCTTCTGGTCCATAAAAAATCCACAAAAAGTTTCGCGGTGTTTGGACTCCGTTTGATATTGATTTCTTTCGATGTAAAAAACAAGCAAAAAAACAGCAACTCGCACTGGGCACTGGGTCAATAGGTTAGTCCCAAAAAAATAATATAGGGTTGCTATAAAATGATTGTAAAACATCCAAGAATGATAATATAACAGCATGAATACTTCATAAATTATAGATACGTTGGAGACGAATCAACATCCCCAAGCTTAATTCCTACTCGTCCTTGAGTGGGTAAATGATACAAGAAATGATTTATGAAGCGTGAATGTTAGCAAAGTGCATAAGTTTAATCAATGACAATTTCAATCACTTTTCCTAGCATCATAACAGCAATTCTTTCTCATAAAATTTCAAAGTAGCAACCAATTCACATGTTATGGTTCAAACAATGAATTCTCTTGAAACTCAACAACCTATGTTCTCAGTCACCAAGCAATTGCAATTCAACTTATTCAACGGAATTTAAGTAAGAGCTCCACATACTCAACCATCATATAGTCTTCTATGATTGCTAACACTCACCGCATACACATGAGCAAAACGTTTCAACCAGACACGTAGAAAGATAGGGGCTCATTGTTTTGCCTCCCAACATATTCACCTCAAGGGTGATGTCAACAATAATAACTCATGCTACCCATATCCAACTAGGTATATGTGCCTAGATCTTTCCTCACCACATGATGCTTGCCAAAAGAGAAAAATAAAAAGGAATAGAGAGAAAAACTTTGACTCTTTGCATAAAAGTAAATACTGAAATGTAAAAGATAGGCCCTTCGCAGAGGGGAGCAGAGGTTGCTATGCGCTTATTTATTTGTATGCTCAACCCCTTAGTGCAAAAGAACGTCACGTTATATTGCCCCTTATGATAGCAACCTTTATTATGAAGTCTGTCGCTTTTATTCTTTGCCATCACAAGTTCGTACAACGCTCAATTTTCTCTTGCACTAAATGATCTAACACTTTTAGAAGCAATTTTTATTGCCTTAGTGCACCGATGAAAACTTACTTGAAGGATCTTGCTCAATCCTTAGGTAGGTATGGTGGACTCTTAAAGATAAGATTTGGGTCTAAGGGTTTTTTGTATGACCAAGTAATATCTCTACTTGGTGCATAATTTTTTGCTAGCAAAGATGGGGGGCAAGCACCACATGTTGAAGGATCTATGACAATATAACTTCTATGTGAATATGAACAAACATAAACCATTACGTTGTCTTCCTTGTCCAACATCAACAATTTTGGCATATAATATTTTGATGGGGGCTCACAATCACAAAAGATTTCCAAGATAGTTTATTTGTATGTGAAAGTTCTCTTCCTTGTACTAATTATTCATGAATTGCTTGCATGACCAATATTGTGATTGTCAAGCTTCAAAAGATTTCACTTTCTAAACCCAATGTGAAGCTACCACTAGGCATGATATAATTTTAACTTCATGATATCCAATTTATTCAATAATTTACTCATAGGATATAAGTGAAGCACAAGAGTAAATGACAAGGTACTCCAAAAAGATATAAGTGAAGATCAAGCGAGTAGTTATGTAAATGGGTAGCTATTTGAGGACTCTCTCTTATTTAAAAGTTCCAGATCTAAGTATTTTACAAAAACAGCAAGCAAAACAAAACAAAATGACATTGCAAGAATAGCACACATCATGTGAAGAAGCAAAAACTTAGGCTCAACCGATACTAACCGATAATTGTTGAAGAAGAAAGGTGGGATGCCTACCAGGGCATCCCCAAGCTTAGATGCTTAAGACTTCTTGAGATATTATCTTGGAATGCCTTGGGAATCCCCAAGCTTGAGCTTTTGTGTCTCCTTAATTCTTCTCATATCACGGTTTTCCTAAATCTCAAAAGCTTCATCCACACAAAGCTCAACAAGGACTCGTGAGATAAGTTAGTATAAACCAATGCAAAAACCTTATCATTCTCTACTATAGAAAATCACTAAAATTATTATTCAACATTGCACACTAAATGCCTCTGCATATTTAATACTCATATCCTCAAATAGAATCATTAAACAAGCAAACATATGCAAACATAACAGCAATCTGCCAAAACAGTACAGTCTGTGAAGAATGCAAGAGTATCAATACTCACCTAACTCCAAAAGTTATGAAAAATTGCCGCACTGTATAAAATTTATCAGAGCTCATTCTGCAAAAAGTTTCAACATTTTATCACATTCTGCCTTTTCTAGGGAATTTTTGCAACAGCAGTAAACTTTCTGTTTTCAAACAGCAACATGTATACTTGCAAAATAAGCATGGCAAAGGCTATCACTGCCACTTTTATTGAAATAAAAGATGCAAAACATTATTCTAAATAACAACAAGCAAATTCTAACAAAATAAAAGGGCGCTCCAAGCAAAACACATATCATGTGACGAGTGAAAAAATAGCTCCAAGTGAGGTTACCAATAATGTTGGAGACGAAAGAGGGGATGCCTTCCGGGGCATCCCCAAGCTTAGTTGCTTGGATCTTCCTTGAATATTACCTTGGGGTGCCTTGGGCATCCCCAAGCTTAGGGTCTTGTCACTCCTTATTCTCCTCATATCGATACCTCACCCAAAACTTGAAAACTTCAACCACACAAAACTTAACGAAACTTCATGAGATAGGTTAGTATGATAAAGAGCAAACCATTTCACTTTGGTACTGTAAAAGACAAGATTCATAATTGTTCTCACACAATGCCTACTATATCATATCATTTCCACAATTTATATTGAGCAATATAAGCCATGGAAATTAGAAAACAAGCAAACTATGCATTGAAAACAGAATCTGTCAAAAACAGAATAGTCTGTAGTAATCTGTACTCCAACCATACTTCTGCTGCTCCACAAATTCTGAAAAAAAAGGAAAACCTGGGTATTTATCTATTAATCTTCTGCAGAAATAATCAGCATTTTATCATGCTTCTGTTAAAAATGAGAATTATTTTATTGGGCGCAAAAGTTTCTGTTTTTCAGCAAGATCAAATTAACTATCACCGTAAGCCATCCCAAAGGTCTTACTTGGCACTTTATTGAAACGAAAGAAATAAAACATGATTAATACAACAGCCTAATCATGAGAACACACAAAAACAGTAGGTAAAAGTGTTGGGTTGTCTCCCAACAAGCGCTTTTCTTTAATGCCTTTTAGCTAGGCATGATGATTTCAATGATGCTCGCATAAAAGTAAAGAATTGAAACATAAAGAGAGCATCATGAATCATATCACTAGCACATTTAAGCCTAACCCACTTCCTATGCATAGGGATTTTGTGAGCAAACAACTTATGGGAATAAAAACCAACTAGCATAGGAAGGCAAAACAAGCATAATTTTAAAACTTTCAACACATAGGGAGGAAACTTGATATTATTGCATTTCCTACAAGCATGTGTTCCTCTCTCATAATAATTTTCAGTAGCATCATGAATGAATTCAACAATATAGCTATCACATAAATCATTCTTTTCATGATGCATAAGCATAGAAATTTTGTTACTCTCCACATAAGCAAATTTATTCTCATCAATAGTAGTGGGAGCAAACTCAACAAAATAACTATCATGAGAGTGAAAATTAAAATCATGATGACAAGTTTCATGGTTATCATTATTCTTTATAGCATACATGTCATCACCATAATCACCATAGATAGCAACTTTGTTGTCATAGCCAATTGAAGCCTCATCCAAAATGGTGGATTCATCACTAAACAAAGTCATGACCTCTCCAAATCCACTTTCATCATTATAATCGTCATAAATAGGAGGCATGCAATCATTATAACAAATCTGCACATCAAATCTTGGGGGACTAAAAATATCATCTTCATCAAACATAGCATACCCAAGCTTATGGCTTTGCATATCATTAGCATCATGGATATTCAAAGAATTCATACTAACAACATTGCAATCATGCTCATCATTTATACCAAACATTCTATTGAATTCTTCTTCTATCAATTGAGCACAATTTTCATTTCCATCATTTTCACCAAATACATTATAAAGATGAATAATATGATGCAACCTCAATTCCATTTTTTTGTAGTTTTCATTTCTAAACCAAACAGTGATAAAACAAGAAACTAAAAGATTTGATTGCAAGATCTAAAGATATACCTTCAAGCACTCACCTCCCTGGCAACGGCGCCAGAAAAGAGCTTCATTGACAGGATGTGAGTGCTGCTTACCTAGCCTCCCCGGCAACGGCGCCAGAAAAGAGCTTGATGTCTACTACGCAACTTTATTCTTGTAGACTCGTGTTGGGCCTCCAAGCGCAGAGTTTTGTAGGACAGTAGCAATTTTCCCTCAAGTGGATGACCTAAGGTTTATCAATCCGTGGGAGGTGTAGGATGAAGATGGTCTCTCTCAAAAAACCCTGCAACCAAATACAAGAAATCTCTTGTGTCCCCAACACACCCAATACAATGGCAAATTGTATAGGTGCATTGGTTCAGCGAAGAGATGGTGATAAAAGTGTAATATTGATGATAGAAATATATTGTTATAATCTGAATAAATAAAACCAACAAGGTAGCAAATAGTAAACGGGCACAAAACGGTATTGCAATGCTTGAAAATGAGGCCTAGGGTCCGTACTTTCGCTAGTGCAATCTCTCAACAGTGCTAATATAATTGGATCATATAACCACCCCTCAACGTTCAATGAAGAATCACTCCAAAGTTCCTATCTAGCGGAGAACATCAGACGGAATTGTTTGTAGGGTACGAAACCACCTCAAAGCTATTCTTTTCGATCAATCTATCCTAGAGTTCATACTGAAATAACACGAAGGTATTCTTTCCGATCGATCTAACCAAGAGTTTGTACTAAACTAACACCAAAGCAAATTCAGATTCATAATATTCAATCCAACACAAAGAACTTCAAAGAGTGCCCCAAGATTTCTACCGGAGAAACAAAGACAAGAACGTGCATCAACCCCTATGCATAGATTACCCCAATGTCACCTCGGGAATCCGCGAGTTGAGTGCCAAAACATATATCAATTGTCACCACGAGTATTCAATTGGAAGACATATATCAAGTGTTCTCAAATCCATAAAAGTATTCAATCCGATAACAACGAAATCTCCAAGAAAAACGCAATTCATCACAACAAGATAGAGAGGGGAAAGCACCATATGATCTGACTATATTAACAAAGCCCGCGATACATGAAGATCGTGACATCTCAAGAACACGAGAGAGAGAGAGAGAGAGAGATTAAACACATAGCTACTGGTACAAACCCTCAGCCCCAGGGATGGACTACTCCCCCCTCATCATGGTGGCCACCGGGATGATGAAGATGGCCACCGGTGATGATCTCCCCCTCCGGTAGGGTGCCAGAAAGGGTCTAGATTTTTTTCTCGTGGCTACAGAGCCTTGCGGCGGCAGAACTTCTGATCTAGATTAACGATGAGGGTTTTTGGAATTTTTGGGAATTTATAGGGTAAAGAGGGGTGCGGGAGGCCACCGAGGTGGGCAGAACCCACCTGGGCTCGCCTAGGCCCCCAGGCGCGCCCTTGTGGGTTGTGCCCCCCTGGGGGCACCCCCCAGGTGCTTCTCTGGCCCACTGGTGGTCTTCTTGTCCATAAAAATCCACAAAAAGTTTTGCGGTGTTGGGACTCCGTTTGATATTGATTTCCTGCGATGTAAAAAACAAGCAAAAAACAGCAACTCGCACTGGGCACTGGGTCAATAGGTTAGACTCAAAAAATGATATAAAGTTGCTATAAAATGATTGTAAAACATCCAAGAATGATAATAGAACAGCATGAATACTTCATAAATTATAGATACGTTGGAGACGTATCCGCTAATGAAATGAGCAGTTGTAGATTAAGGTGTGATTTGTGGTATGATAATAAGGAATTACCTATAGACGATAACATTGATATATGCAAGCCTTTCAGTGAGCAGGAGGTTAAAATGTTACTAGTGGTATGAGAAAAAATATGATTGCGGGTTGTGATGGATTTCCTATTCAATTCTATTAGTCGGGTTCGCATTTCATTAAGGATGATGTTATGATGTGTTTACATGAGTTGAATGGATTTGGAAAGGATAAAATTTTGGAATGATCACTCTAATTCCAAAAGGAGTTGATGCTGACATAATCCAAAAATAGACTCATTTGTTTGTTATCAGCTGTGTTCAAAATGGTACCAAAGGCCATAGATGAGAGAGTAAAACCATTTGTGAATAAATTGATGTTTGTGTGTTAGAGTTCGTTCACTAAAGGAATAAAAATTATGGATGGAGTGAGGTCTCTACATGACAAGGTGAAATGGCCTTTGACAAGGTGAACTGGAAATTTCTTTTCCATGGTCCGAAGGAAGGAGGATTTAATGAGACAAGGATGAATTGGTTTGTTGTAGTGGTTAAGCAGAATCTTTTAATGTTGGGATAAACTTTGGGAGTTTAAAAGGTGCCAGGGGATCACCTTTTATTTTTAACATTGCATTTAACTATTTGCAAAAGACTGTTCAGCTTGCTCGAAATAGGGCCCATATTGTTTCTTTATTTATCACCTAGTTAATAAAAGGGGTGACCATTTTACAATATGTCAATGACACAATCTTGATCATACAAGATGCCACTGAAAGTGCTAGGAATCTGAAACTGTTTTTGTATTTGCTTGAACTGATGTCTGGTTTAAAAATGAGGATTTGATGGTGTTGCATGATGATATGAGAGGGCAGATGTATGCTCATATTTTCAACTATCAATTGTGGTATTGGACTATAAGATATTTGGGGCACCAATATGTGATAGCAGGCTGCATGTGACTAACTGGGTGCCTGCTGATGAGAAAATTACAAAGAATTGGATGGATGAGAGTCTCGAGCTCTATCCCTTGGTGGTGGGGTGACCAAGATTAAGGCATGCTTGACCAACTTACCTGTATACTACTTTTCTATGTACAGGTTGCCCAAAACTAATTTTGGTACGGCGGATAAGTCCATTAGGAGAATATTTTGCCATGGGAGTGGTATCAAGAGGAAATACCATATGGTAAGATGGCCCATTATACGTAGACCAAATAAAAAAGTGGACTTGGCATTGATAATCGGGAAAGGTTTAATATCAACTTGTTGTGTAATTGGTGTTGGCATATAGGAAACAAGGAGTGCTTGTGGCAAGAGATAGTTGGAAAAACATGGTATTTGTCAGATCAATGGTTCTAGCAATGATTCACTCTAGGCATATTTGATGAAGATCAAACAATTGTGCATGGAAGGCATGCAGGTGGTAATTGAGGATGTGGAACATACACACTTTTGGCAAGATACTTGGTGTGGAGACAAACCTGTGAATGAACAATTCCCTAAGATTTTCTTGATTTGTAATGAAACTAGAAGAACTGTGAAGCAGATGGCTGAATGGGGCTGGAGATTTACTTTTAGAAGATGGTTGAATGGATATCAAATGAAGCAAATGAATAACTTGAATGGAATATTGAATTCCATGCATCTTTCTCAAGCTGTTGATACACCCAGATGGAAATGGAATAGAATGGCAAATTTCCAGTCAAATTCCTATATAATCATTTGTCTAATGTAGGCCCAAACAGATCCTTTAAGCATCTTTGGAAAGCTAAACTCCCTATAAAAATTAAAATATGGCTTTGGCTCACCTGACATGCAACAAAGGACAATATGATTAAGAGCAACTAGACAAGTGACCCTCTATGCAGCTTATGCCCAAAACCTGAGGGCATTCATCACATGTTTTGTGCTGCTCGACGGCCAAATGCATTAAGAGCATTGTGTGCAAATATATTGGTGCTAGAGATAGGCATGGCTGCTTCTCTCGATATTTCTGGTGGATTCCAAGAAATTACCTGATAGTAGGAACTTCCAAATTGCGGGGCTAGCTGAAATTTAATGGGTTATTTGGAAGCTAAGCATGATAGGGAACGTTGCATGAAAATCAAAAAATTCCTATGGAACACCCAAGATCTAATCTAGGATATGCATAGCAACGAGAGGGGTGTCTAAATACCTTGTAGACCAAAAGCACATCTAGCGCCGAACGGAGGGCACCTCCGCGCTCAGCACATGTGCGGCTCGATGACATCTCCTCCTTCTTGATCCAGCAAGCAAGAGAGGATAAGTAGATGGGATCTCAACTAGCACGACGGTGTGGTGGAGATGTGATGTCTACTACGCAACTTTATTGTTGTAGACTCGTGTTGGGCCTCCAAGTGAAGAGTTTTGTAGGACAGTAGCAATTTTCCCTCAAGTGGATGACCTAAGGTTTATCAATCCGTGAGAGGCGTAGGATGAAGATGGTCTCTCTCAAACAACCTTGCAACCAAATAACAAAGAGTATCTTGTGTCCCCAACACACCAAATACAATGGTAAACTGTATAGGTGCACTAGTTCGGTGAAGAGATGGTGATACAAGTGTAGTAATGATAGTAGATATTGATTTTTGTAATAGGAACAATAAAAAAATAAGGTAGCAATTGATAAAACGGAGTACAAACGGTATTGCAATGCTTGAAAATGAGGCCTAGGGTCAGTACTTTTGCTAGTGCAATCTCTCAACAATGCTAATATAATTGGATCATATAACCATCCCTCAACGTGCGATGAAGAATCACTCCAAAGTTCCTATCTAGCGGAGAACATAAGACAAAATTGTTTGTAGGGTAGGAAACCACCTCAAAGTTATCCTTTCCGATCGATCTATCCAAGAGTTCGTACTAAAATAACACCAAGTTATCCTTTCGATCGATCTATCTAAGAGTTCGTACTAAAATAACACCATATGGTACACATGAACCAACTCTAATGTCACCTAGATACTCCAATGTCACCGCGAGTATCCATGAGTTGATTATACGATATGGATCAAACAATTTCAGATTAATTATACTCAATCCAACACAAAGAACCTCAAAGAGTTCCCCAAGATTTCTAGCGAAGAAACAAAGACGAGAACGTGCATCAACCCCTGCATAGATTACCCCAATGTCACCTCGGGTATCCGTGAGTTGAGTGCCAAAACACACATCAAGTAAATCAATATGCTACCCCATTGTCACCACGGGTATTCATAGCAAGACATACATCAAGTGTTCTCAAATCCATAAAAGTATTCAATCCGATAAGAACGAAATCTCAAATGGAAAACTCAATTCATCACAAAAAGATAGAGAGGGGAAAACACCATATGATCCAACTATATTAACAAAGCCCGCGATACATCAAGATCGTGCCATCTCAAGAACACGAGAGAGAGAGAGAGAGAGAGAGAGAGAGAGAGATTAAACACATAGCTACTGGTACAAACCCTCAGCCCCGAGGGTGGACTACTCCCTCCTCATCATGGTGGCCGCGGGAATGATGAAGATGGCCACCGGTGATGATTTCTCCCTCCGGCAGGGTGCCGGAACGGGGTCTAGATTGATTTTTCATGGCTACAGAGGCTTGCGGCGGCGGAACTTCTGATCTTGGGTTATTTCGGATGGTTTATCTATTTATAGGATTTATCACCGTTAGAATCACGCAAAGATGGGCCTCGAGGTGACCACAACCCACGGGGGCAAGCTAGGCCCCTCTGGCGCGCCCCGGTGGGTTGTGCCCACCTCGTGGCTCTTCTGGCCCTCCCACGAAGCTTCTAGTGCCTCTTTTATTCCAAAAAAATCGTCAAAAAGTTTCGTAGCATTTGGAGAACTTTTATTTCTGCACAAAAATCAACACCACGGTAGTTCTACTGAAAACATCGCCAGTCCGGGTTAATTCCATCCAAATCATACCAAAACCATATAAAATTGTTGTAAACATGTCATGAATACTTCATAAATTATAGATACATTGGAGACTGATACGTCTCCAATGTATCTATAATTTTTTATTGTTCAATGCTGTTATATTATCATTATTGGATGTTTTACAATCATTTTATAGTAACTTTATATCATTCATGACATAGTGCCCAATGCCAGTTGCTGTTTTTTGCTTGTTTTTTACTACGCAAAAAATCAATACCAAACGGAGTCCAAACACAGCGAAACTTTTTGGTGATTTTTTTGGACCAGCAGACAAAAGTTGGGCCCAGGAAGTACCAGAGGGGTGCCCCGAGGGGGCACAACCCACCTGGGCGCGCCTGGGGGCCCAGGAGCGCCCTGGTGGGTTGTGCCCACCTCGGTGGCCTCCTGCACCGCCTCTTTGCTCTATAAATACCCCAATATTCCAGAAACCATAGGGGAGTCGACGAAAAAACAATTCCAGCCACCGCAAGTTCCAGAGACCACAGATCCAATCTAGACAGCATCACGGAGGGGTTCATCATCCTCATTGGTGCCTCTCCGATGATGCGTGACTAGTTCATTGTAGACCTTCGGGTCCGTAGTTAGTAGCTAGATGGCTTCCTCTCTCTCTCTCTCTTTTGATTCTCAATACAATGGTCTCTTGGAGATCTATTTGATGTAACTCTTTTTGCGATGTGTTTGTTGGGATCTGATGAACTTTGAGTTTATGATCAGATCTATGTTTTTATCCATGAAAGTTATTTGAGTCTTTTGATCTCTTATATGAATGGTTACTTATAGCCCCGTATTTCTTCTTTGAATCTTTGGTTTAGTTAGGCCGACTAGATCGATTTTTCGTGCCATGGGAAGAGGTGCTTTGTGATGGGTGCGATCTTACGGTGCTCAATCCCAGTGACAGAAGGGGAAATGACACGTATGTATCGTTGCTATTAAGGATAACAAGATGGGGTCTATTCCTACATGAATAGATCTTATCTACATCATGTCACCGTTCTTATGCACTACTCCGTTTCTCCATGAACTTAATACACTAGATGCATGTTGGATAGCGGTCAATGTGTGGAGTAATAGTAGTAGATGCAGGCAGGAGTCGGTCTACTAATCTTGGACGTGATGCCTATATAATGATCATTTCCTGGATATCGTCACGATTATTTGAAGTTCTATCAATTGCCCAACAGTAATATGTTTACCCACCGTATGCTATTTTTCTCGAGAGAAGCCACTAGTGAAATCTACGGCCCTCGGGTCTCTTCTTTATCATATTTACCTTCAAGATCTATTTTTATTTGCTTTTATTTTCAGATCTATTAATCCAAAAACCCAAAAATATCTTGCCGCAATTTATATTATTTATTTTATCTCACGTTCCTGCGAGATCTATTTATCCAGTCTACTACAAATTTATCTATCTTTTTACCCAAGAGGGATTGACAACCCCTCTTTTACGTCGGGTTGCAAGTATTTGTTCTTTGTGTGCAGGTGCCGTTCACGTAGTGTTGCGTGGTTCTTCTACTGGTTCAATAACCTTGGTCTCATCACTGAGGGAAATACCTACCGTAGCTCTGCTGCATCATCCCTTCCTCTTTGGGGAAATACCGACGTAGTTCAAGCCGCAATCAAAAGGAATTTATGGCGCCGTTGCCGGGGAGACATCATCAACATCTACTAGGTTCCTAATCACAAATCTCATCTCCTTGCAATTTACATTATTTACCATTTGCCTCTCGTTTTCATCTCCCCCACTTCACAAAAATTTGCCTTTTTATTCGCCCTCTTTTTCATTCGCTGTTTTCTCGTCAGATCTATCTTTTTGCTTGTGATCTTATTGCTATGGCCAGCATCACTACTCCTCCTTTGTCACCGGATTTTGAAGTTTTATACTTCAAACAAAGACAAGGAGAAAATTTGAAAGATGCTTGGTATAGGCTGATGGAATCCTATCGCATTTGCAATCTAAAAGGAGATGCAAAAAAATTTCTTCGGAATTTTTATATAGGTCTAGCTTTGCATCACAGAAAACTTTTGGATTTTGCCGCTAAAGGAAATTTTATTATTCTTGATGCCAATACCGCTTATGAGATCCTAGAAAGGATTTTGGGAATTCCGCCTACCAAACAGGGGATTTCTTTTACTCAAGAAGGAGCTCAAATTTTGGATAAGTTGAGTGATTTGCATAAACATTTGGTTGAGTTACAAAAATACAATGAACCTCTGAAACATATCAGTGGGAACCTCAATCGAATGAATACCTTGATTACTCTTTGCAATAAGCATTTGGATATTTTGGATCTCAAGATGGTCTCTTTTCCTGAAAATCTGGGAAGCGTAAAGATCCTCCCGGGTTTGAAAAGGCCCTTACAAAAGTTGCAAAAACTAAAGATGAAAATACTTAGATCTTTGCATTATGCCTAGCTAGGGGCATAAAATGATAGCGCTTGTTGGGAGGCAACCCAATGAATAAAATTTATTTTTGTCTTCTTCTTTCTGTTCTTGAGTGTTTACACAATTATGCTACTGTTATGATTGTGTTTTTTATGTTTTAATTAGTATTTGTGCCAAGCATATCCTTTGGGATCATGTTGGGTGATAGTTGATTTGATCTTGTTGAAAAACAGAAAACTTTGTGCGCAATTCACAGAATTGTTAAAAATCACAGAAGCGTGATAAAATTCTGAATTTTTTTACACAAGATTGATTTACAAATTTGCTATGTTGTCCTATTTTTTCAGAATTTTTTGAGTTACAGAAGTATTCGAAGTTTTCAGATTGCTACAGACTGTTCTGTTTTTGACAGATTCCGTTTTCTTTGCGTTGTGTGCTTATTTTGATGAATCTATGGTTTGTATTGGAGGGTATAAGCTATAGTAAAGTTGGAATACGGTAGATATGATGCAAAAATAAAGTATGAATGGGTTTGCAACAGTACTTAGAGTAGTGATTTGCTTTGTTATACTAACGGATCTCACAAAGATTTTGTTGAGTTTTGTGTGATTGAAGTTTTCAAGTTTTGGGTGAGATCACGATGGATGAAGGAATAAGGAGTAAGAAGAGCCTAAGCTTGGGGATGCCCATGGCATCACAAGCTATTATCTAAAAGAGAAGCAAGCAACTAAGCTTGGGGATGCCCGAGTGGCATCCCCTCTTTCTTCTAACGATCATCGGATATTTTACTTGGAGCTATATTTTTATTCGTCACATATCATGAGTTTTGCTTGGAGCATCTTGTTTGATACGAGTCTTTGCTTGTTTTGCATTTTATTTTAAGTCAAGTATCCTTGCTGGACACACCTATTTGAGAGAGCCAAATTATGCTATGATTTGTTAGAATTGCTCTCTATTCTTCACTTAAATCTTTATGAGCTATGGAATTGCTCTAGTGCTTCACTTATATCTTTTTTAGCACGGTGTGCTTTAGTATTTTTGAAGAAATACTCTCAGGCTTCACTTAGATTTATTTGAGAGTTAGTAAAAAAAATTCTCTCATGCTTCACTTAAATTATTATGAGAGAAGAAAATTTTTATGCTCATGTTCTTCACTTAGATTTGTTTGAGCTATCAAAAGCAACATATGAAACTAGTCCCAAAGCGATAGATATTCAAGAGGGATATAATAAAAACTTTCATGAAGATCATTGGACAAAATAAACTTGATTCCTTGTAATAGTTTTGCGATATGATGATATAATATGTGAGTCATGTTGATGAGTAATTATGCTTTAGTAAGAATATTGATGTTAAGGTTTGCGATTCCCTATGCAAGCACGAAAGTCAATAGTTATGCAATGAAATTATATCCTACTTGTGGTGCATTATTCGGTGTTAGTTATGCTTAATGCTCGCTTATGAGAGTTTTTGTTTCTTGGTTGGATGCTTCTCAATCTTTTGCTAGCCTTCATTTGCAGTAAGTATGATCACTAATTGTGCATCCAAAATCCTTAAACCAGTTTTGCCACATGAGTCCACTATACCCACCTATATGCGGTATTCTTTTGTTGTTCTAAGAAAATTTGTATGTGCCATCTCTAATTTTCAAAATAAGTTTCTCTTTTATGTGCTCGTACCGCTCATGAAACGGTAGGGGGTGGCTGATATTTTTCCATGCTAGATGTGTTATTCTCAAGATGAGTGTTTATTCACTTGTCATTGCACGAGAGTACGGCAAAGGTATTAGGGATGCCCAGTCCCGAAATGAAAAATGAATTTACTTTATTTTTTAAAATAATAAATTCCTTGGAAAGTGTTGGTATGGACGGCACCCGTGGATTCGGTTAGCCGTGGAATGTGAAAGTATGGTGGAAAAAGGAATAAACTTTATTTTCTGTTTGGGAACCGCCTATGATATATATAGCATGGAAAGTATTGGGAACTACTCGATCGTTTTTGTTGACAGGAAAAGCATGCCACCCAAAATGTTTTTATCTCTATCTTTTTCGCTTTGAGCTCTGGCACCTCTACAAATCCCTACTTCCCTCTGCGAAGGGCCTTTCTATTTACTTTATGCAATTTTTATTTTTGAGTCTCCATCTTCTCTTTTAAAGCATCAACTAAGGGCACTATGATCGTACGTGAGCATTGGGTGTAGCTAATATGCGAGTGTGTTTCATGAATGGATCAATGATTGAGCATAATGGGCTAGGGATAACTTGCTTTAGTGTTGATATTTTGAAAGACATGGTTGCTTGTTGATATGCTTGAGTATTGAAATCTTCATGTCAAAACTAGACTATTGCTTTGAATCATATAAAAGTCCAAATGTCCATGCTACAAACAAAATATTATGTGATGAACATGTTAGGCAGCATTCCACATCAAAAATTCTGTTTTTATCATTTACCTACTCGAGGACGAGCAGGAATTAAGCTTGGGGATACTTATATGTCTCCAATGTATCTATAATTTTTATTGTTCCATGTTGTTATATTATCATTCTTGGATGTTTTACAATCATTTTATAGCAACTTTATATCATTTTTGGGACTAACCTATTGACATAGTGCCCAGTGCCAGTTGCTGTTTTTTGCTTGTTTTTTACTTCGCAAAAAATCAATACCAAACGGAGTCCAAACACAGCAAAACTTTTTGGTGATTTTTTTGGACCAGCAGACAAAAGTTGGGCCCAGGAAGTACCAGAGGGGTGCCCCGAGGGGGCACAACCCACCTGGGCGCGCCTGGGGGCCCAGGAGCGCCCTGGTGGGTTGTGCCCACCTCGGTGGCCTCCTGCATCGCCTCTTTGCTCTATAAATACCCCAATATTCCAGAAACCATAGGGGAGTCGATGAAAAAACAATTCCAGCCACCGCAAGTTCCAGAGACCACAGATCCAATCTAGACAGCATCACGGAGGGGTTCATCATCCTCATTGGTGCCTTTCCGATGATGCGTGACTAGTTCATTGTAGACCTTCGGGTCCGTAGTTAGTAGCTAGATGGCTTCCTCTCTCTCTCTTTTGATTCTCAATACAATGGTCTCTTGGAGATCTATTTGATGTAACTCTTTTTGCGATGTGTTTGTTGGGATCTGATGAACTTTGAGTTTATGATCAGATCTATGTTTTTATCCATGAAAGTTATTTGAGTCTTTTGATCTCTTATATGAATGATTACTTATAGCCTCGTATTTATTCTTTGAATCTTTGGTTTAGTTAGGCTGACTAGATCGATTTTTCGTGCCATGGGAAGAGGTGCTTTGTGATGGGTTCGATCTTACGGTGCTCAATCCCAGTGACAGAAGGGGAAATGACACGTATGTATCATTGCTATTAAGGATAACAAGATGGGGTCTATTCCTACATGAATAGATCTTGTCTACATCATGTCACCGTTCTTATTGCACTACTCCGTTTCTCCTTGAACTTAATACACTAGATGCATGCTGGATAGCGGTCGACGTGTAGAGTAATAGTACTAGATGCACGCAGGAGTCGGTCTACTAATCTTGGACGTGATGCCTATATAATGATCATTTCCTGGATATCATCACGATTATTTGAAGTTCTATCAATTGCCCAACAGTAATATGTTTACCCACCGTATGCTATTTTTCTCGAGAGAAGCCACTAGTGAAATCTACGGCCATCGGGTCTCTTCTTTATCATATTTACCTTCGAGATCTATTTTTATTTGCTTTTATTTTCAGATCTATTAATCCAAAAACCCAAAAATATCTTGCCGTGGTTTATTGTTATTTATTTTATCTCACGTTCCCGCGAGATCTATTTATCCGGTCTACTACAAATTTATCTATCTTTTTACCCGAGAGGGATTGACAACCCCTCTTTTACGTCGGGTTGCAAGTATTTGTTCTTTGTGTGCAGGTGTCGTTCATGTAGTGTTGCGTGGTTCTTCTACTGGTTCGATAACCTTGGTCTCATCACTGAGGGAAATACCTACCGTAGCTGTGCTGCATCATCCCTTCCTCTTTGGGGAAATACCGACGTAGTTCCAGCCGCAATCAGAGACGTATCAAGATGGTGGTGGTGCAATCCCGGCAAGGCTTCGCCAAACGCTGCCGGAAACAATCTTAGGAGAAAACGGAGTTTTGGGAGAGGTAGGGTTGCCGCTGGGGCGTGGGATTTGGTGTGTCCAGCCCCTCCCTCTCCCTTACTATTTATAGGAGGCAAGGGGGAGGCCTGAGGCGTAGCCTTGGCCCCTCCTCCAAGGGAGGTGGTGCGGTTAGGCCTAGGGAGGTTTCCCCCCTTCCCAAGGCACCTCGGGGGGTGCCTTCCACCCTTAGGACTCTTCCTTTATCCTCTCTCTTGGCGCATGGGCCCCTTAGGGCTGGTGCCCTTGGCCCATATAGGTCAAGGTACACCCCCTACAGCCCATGTGGCCCCCCGGAGCCGATGGACCACGGACCCCTTTCGGCACTCCCGGTACAATACCAATAATGCCTGAAACCTTTCCCGTGACCAAAACAGGACTTCCTATATATAATCTTCCTCCGGACCATTCCGGAGCTCCTCGTGATGCCTGGATCTCATCCGGGACTCCGAACAACATTCGGTTACCAATGCACATATCCCAATACTACTCTAGCGTCATTGAACGTTAAGCGTGCGGACCCTACGGGTTCGAGAATCATGTAGACATGACCGAGACACCTCTCCGGTCAACAACCAATAGCGGGACCTGGTTGCCCATATTGGTTCCTACATATTCCACGAAGATCTTTATCGGTTGAATCACGATGTCAAGGATTCAGTCAATCCCGTATGCAATTCCCTTTGTCCGACGATATGTTACTTGCCCGAGATTCGATCGTCGGTAACCCCATACCTAGTTCAGTCTCGTTACCGGCAAGTCTCTTTACTCATTCCGTAATAGAAGATCCCGTGACTAACTCATTAGGCACATTGCTTGCAAGCTCTTTACGATGTTGTATTACCAAGAGGGCCCAGAGATATATCTCCGTCACACAGAGCGACAAATTCCAGTCTCGATCCATGCAACCAAACAGACAGCTTCGGAGATACCTGTAGAGCACCTTTATGATCACCCAGTTACGAAGTGACGTTTGATAGCACACAAGGCATTCCTCCGGTATCCGGGAGTGGCATGATCTCATGGTCTAAGAAACTGATACTTGACATGAATAAAGCTATAGCAAATAAACTAAGCGATACGATCTGTTGCTAAGCTTACGGTTGGGTCTTGTCCATCACATCATTCTCCTAATGATGTGATCCCGTTATAAAATGACAACTCATGTCTATGGTTAGGAAACCTCAACCACCTTTGATCAACGAGCTAGTCTAGTAGAGGCTTACTAGGGACACGGTGTAGTTTATGTATTCACACATGTATATAAGTTTTCGATCAATACAATTCTAGCATGAATAATAAACATTTATCATGACGGAAAATATGATAATAACCAATTTATTATTGCCTTTAGGGCATATTTCCAACAAAGCAATGGAGCATGTTTGATCTTAAATTGGTTAGATCCCCTGCTGAATTCATTTGCTATGCACGCTCGTTTATACGATATTGGCAGATCTGCAATCTGAAGATGAATGAATGGTGTTGGAGCAAGGAGTTGCGATGTTGCAAAGGGAGGCTTTGGCGGTTCGCGATGATGGGCATGGAGAGAGAAGGGGGCGAACTCTGTGACTGGTGGCGGGTAGATCTGGAGAAGTTAGAGAGGGGGTCAGAAATGATGAAACAACTATGGAAGAAAACTTATGCTTTTGGAAATTGCCGATGGAAATGATTTTGGAGATGATCACGAGATTTTCTTGCATGGAGTATGATCTTTAGGAGATGATCTAGGGTGATGTATGATCTTTAGGAGATGATCTGGGGTGATGTGTGATCTTTAGGCGATGATATGGAGTACTATGCTATGTTGTTTTCGGTTTGTGTTGTTAGCTTAGATATCGTGGGTCCACGAGGCTTTGTTTGCTAGGCCTTTTGCTTTCTTACACGTTTGCTACGGGATGCTATTTTGCTATCTTTTCGTTCCATTATCGTTTGACAATGGAACCAAGTCCCATTTTCGGGTCATATGGGGGAAAAATGTGACGAGCTTTAAGAAGAAATTGTTTCTTAAAATAGGCCTCCAAAAGCAAATCATTAGCCAGCCGTCGTAAATTAGGCAGCCATAATATGAAATCAGGGAGACGGTGGCATATACTCTCTCCGTCACAAAATAAGTTATGTTAAAATTGATATACACTTATTTTGGGACGGAGAAAGTAGATGGTCACATTCGCATGTACTTTATCGTTAACAAATGATAAACGAATCGCACTATTTAATTAAGGTCGACCTTGATCCTGCGCTCTAAATGTTAATTACGAGCTCTTTATATACCAACAATTAACCCGACCGAGAAATGATCCGTTGATCTATATACGACGATCTACGAGATAAGCTAGAAGCGACTCATGCATGGCAGCCTCCTACGGCAGCATGCATGCATGCACGCACATGACATCGAGCTAGCCGCCGTTCTACCGCTGCACTACGTGCGCGTGTAATACATGTCTGCTTGCTACGAGCGGAACCACCCGAGGTCGAGCCGGCCGGGCTCGTAGCCGGCGGCCTGTGTCGGCTGCTGCGGCGGCGACGGTGCCGCGCCCTCGCTGCCGTCGGGCACCTTGGCGAACCGTCCCTTGACGCGCGGCCGCATCTCGGCGTAGGCCTTGCGGGACGCGTACCGGATCTGCTTCTCGTACCGCCGCCTCTTCCGCTTCTCTTTGTACCGCATCAGCTTCGCCTCCCGCAGCTCCGTTGGTGCCGGTACGTCGCCGACGACGACGCCGCTCGGGCCGGCAGAGTACGCGCCGCCGTTGGCCAGCCCCGCCGCCGTGTCATCGTTCCGGTCGACCGAGCTGGCCGCGGCTTCCGTGAACGTCAACATTTCTCTCCCGCAATAGGGCATCTGAAAATTAATACGTGAAAGTATGAGGCTATGCTAGAAATTCCTTTGAGCAAGCATGACAAATCCTGGCAAAAAAACTGAAAACGTCAGGATTTGCCATGTTTGCTAAATGGAATTGACAGGCTCATGATGCGTATTTTTTTTCAAAAAAGAGGATGACCCCCGTCCTCTGCATCACATGATGCTCACGATGCGCAATTTGCCATGAAAAACATTTGATTTACCATGTTTAGAAATCTGACATCCGATTTGTAGCACGGTCCAAATTAAACTGGTGTTTTCGTTTGCACTGGGTTAATTGAGATCGACTCATTGTGAACATGCACATCGACAATTAGAATGTAAAGCTTGTATTCTCTGATAGGGTTTAGTTTATCCACATTGTAATGAGAAGTTCTTTATCTCTATACGTCTTACATACAGACATTACTAGTGTTCACCAAGGGTGGAAAAGTCAGTGATAGATACGTTTTTGAGATTTTTGATGTGTACATTTTGCCAATTTCTTCCATATGACATTAATTATGCAGTATAATTCTAAGCCTTCGAAGACTCCGGTAATTACAGCTGGTTATCTATAGTTTTTCCAAAGAAATTATGTTCTTGCCACTACTATAGCTCATCATTAGCATATCATCTTCGATGGTAGAGATAAGACAAGACAAAACTGTTCATGCATATACATGGCCTAGCTAGCTCTTACAAGAAACAGTCTAAAGTGTAATCGACCACTAATTAGTACTACCTCTGTGACTGCAAAAAACGTTTTACATTAAGTTACGTACAGAGGGAGTAATTGCCAATATGCACGCTACGCAGAAATATAGTAATAGTACTACTATTTGCAAGTGTGTTCTCTAAGCTGTATTTGTTATTTTTTAGAACAAAAATCACTAACTAATCTGCATATGCATACGGAAAAAATATAGTTTTCGGGGGGTCAAGCATGAGAACCGAACCACTCACGATTGTGGCGCCTGACGTGACCGGGTTGCCGCCGCCGAGCCCCAGAATGGCCGTGTCGACGACATCTCGGCTCAGTGGCACCGGCACGTCGAACGTGAGGCCATGTCCGGGCTGGTACTCGGCGTACGCGTCGAACGCCTGGCGGCGCTGCAGTTGCTCGGTGGTCGCCGGGCGGTGCTGCAGGCGGTCCTCCCCACCGAGGGGCGCGTGGTCGTTGAACAGCCAGGCCACGCTCTCGTGGTCCTCCTGCCCGAAGAACTGGAACTCCTGCAGCCCCACCGCCGCAGCGCCGCCGCCTCCGGCAACGACGTCGACGGCCGGCTCCTCCGCCGCCTGGCCGAACATCCCGGGGAAGCCCCGGTTCAGGTCGGCCACCCCGCACCGCACCCCTGCAGCACCTCTCCCCCGCTGCAGCAAGCAGGAGCAGTCCTCAGCGCCCCCGCCACACACGCGGCACGCGGCGCCCGACGCCGCCGACATCGTGCGCGCCTCCCTCCACACACTAAGCCGGCCCCCGGCCGACGCTAGCTAGCTACCACTCCTCCGGTACGTGTGGCGCGGGAGCTCCTGGCACTCCACTCCACTTGCTAATTTGCTTCCATCAGCTTTGCTCCACTGCGAATGATGAGCTCGAGTTGAATCTTGTAAGAGGGAGAAAAAAAGTGTGTGTGTTTGTGCGTGTGCGTGTGTGGAGGAGATGAAGCGAGTAGCTAGGGCAGGGAGGGAGGGAATAAGTATGGGTGGGTGGCGAATGGGAGAGGAGGAATAGATATGAGCGATGGGAGGGTTCCTTACGTGGAAGATCCGCAGCCACCTTTCTCCTGAGATCACTTGGCCGCTCCCCATTGGCTTGCCACCCTAGGCTGCAGATCTTGGAGGATTCTCTGCGCACAACCTGGCTATACATGTGCTGGGTTCTCTCATGGTCTTGTTGTAAGGGTGAGGTATAATTACAGCCGGACCTCTCGAACCCGCCTCATACGTCCAGGCGGGCCGCCCGGTCACTGATCGGTCATATTTTTTCGACCCAGACGAACGACTCAAACGGGCCTCAAATGCCCGGGCTGACCGGCACCCCCCATTTCCAGCCCAAATATGGGGCAGATATGGGGTGCCCGGGCACGCCCGCCACGTCGGACCCGGCCAATGCTAGCCCACCCGACTCCACTTATATTCGTCCCCATCCGCTCATCGGAGCAAACCCTAGTCACTTCACTCCACTCCCCTCCACTCCTCTCCGCCACCCGAGCTCACCTCCAGCGGTTTTCGGCCTTCTCCGCCATGGTAGGCAGCGGACCGGACTCCGACCAGTACGGATCCGTCGACTGGGGTGTCATCCCATGTGGGTTGGAGGGGGCAATGGCAATCGGCGTTGCACTCCGCCGCTCCCGGGAGGACAGCGCCCGGCCGACGGAGAGATCCGTCCGCTGCGACGCCATAGCGTTGGCTCACCGTGCGCTCGGGTCCTCTAGTGCTGGATCCTCGCAGTCCCGGCAGTCGGAACACCTCTCCTTCCCCATCACCGGTCGGGCAGACTATGAGTCCCACCGGGAACGGGCGGCCCGTCGTGGGAAGGAGAGGATAAGGGACGCCGAGGCCCGTATCACGACGGAAATAGTGGCAGCGAAGGCGGCTGATGCGGCGGCGCGGACGGCCGCAAAGGAGGAAGCCATCCGCGCCCGCATTGTGGAGAAATGGCAGCAGAGGAACACGTGCGCCCTCACCCCGAGAGCAGAATCGGGTTCGTGCCATGGCTAGACTGCCACCGAAGGAGGAGAAGGAGGGCAGCTCCGGCGAGAAAAACGGCAAGGGTGCCGGGAAGGGCAAGGGCAGTCGTGGATGAACTCCACCATAGCCAAACATGCCACATTTTGGTAGTCCGATGGCATGTTTAGTGTAATGTGATGGAGTAGCCGGACAATGCGTGTGCGTCGACGTAGTTGCATGAGTTTGTATGGATTTGAGATATGGTAATTGAGGTGTTCAGATGTGGATTACATTATTTGAGGGGGTGCCCGGTTAGTGCCCGCGGACGCGGGGGCGTTTGAGGGATCGGATTTGCCAAGTCCGGCTATAGATGCTCTAATATAGTAAATTACAGTAGACGATACCCCGCGGATCATTCGTTTCGGAGAATTCCGAGGAAGAATTTGGAGATAGTTGAAAGTGCTAATGTAATCCGGTGTGGAAAGATTATTCCAACCTAGAAATCCCGACGAAATTCAAGATTTTTTTTTGTTGGTGTGCTCTACGTGGCATGACCTCCGTCCCAAATAGTTGTCTTAGATTTATTAGATACAGATGTATCTAACATTCTAATATAAAACGTGTTTAGATACATCTGTATCTAGACAAATTTGAAACAACTAATTCGGGACGAAGGGAGTATTATTTATGGCAGGGGCATATTAGCTCACCGGCATGTCAGGGCTCATGTAACATAGACATAAGAGATGCAAATACATAACTCGGGGGATTCCTTGTTATGAAAAATGTGGAATTCACCAATACCCATGGCATACCCTCATAAGATTTTGCATAACAAGGAATCGTGTATGGAGGTTATTGACAAATTTTGCTCCATCCGGATGGGTTTGAGGAGTAGATGGGTTCTCTACCAAGTCATCTTCTTCTTCTTCGATGTTGTTTCATAGTTCCTCCTTAGGCACTTCTCATTTCCCATATGAGCCTTGTAGCAATGATGCAACGAGAAGCCCTTACTTCCACATCCTTCTTGTTTCTTTTCTTGTAAGGAGCTTGGATGACGGGCTCATACTCTTTGATGGGCACTCCACTCGAATGTGCTATTTGACTTGATCAACATAAACAAGCCACTGGTTGCATTGGTCTTCGATCACACTCCAACGGTGAGTGAGAGAACCGATTGTGCGGTTGGCCGAAATCTCCACATGGCTACCATAATATTCCTCAATCCTTCTCCAATGTTTTCTTCATTTGATCGCCCGACCATGACATCAAGAGAGATGTTCATCCAAGCATCGCACAAAGATTCATCTTCTTCCCTCTTGTAGTTGCACGACCTTTGAGCCCTCCTTATAATTGTTTAGGTCTACAGCCCCACAACCTCTTCAAACTCCTCCACCACTATCTCGACATTCCTTCTCATTTCTTGGCTATATGGCATGGACATGGCAATGTCGTTCAGCCCGGCGGTGTGGCTTGCATCCAATTGTGGCATGAACTTGAACGTCTCATCCAACTCCATTTGCTCTGTAATATCAAAGGAACATCATAACAATTCATGTCATTCATCGTTCAATTAAGCCATTGCAAAACAAAAAGGAAAAAAGTTTGCGTGCATTTCATCGAGAAGGTTAACCTCACTCTATGTCCCATCAGAATCCAACTCCTCCACGGCCATCGAATGTCGAAGGGTGGCGGCGTGGCTGCCCGAGGATGAGGTGGACGTGGGGAGGCGAGTGGAACCTTCTTCTTCTTCACCGGTATCGCCATCTTGTCTACTGCCTTGGCCGGCGACCGGTGCTCCTGTTTGCCGGTGGTTGGGGCCAAGGGTGGAGGCCAGGCCACGACGGGTCTTGTGGCGATGGACACCAACGTCGAGGAGCTCCCCATGATGGGCTTCCCTTGGCATTGCTGTTTTGGTGCTTGCGGCCCGGAAATGGTGCCCCACAGTGGGTCTTTGGCGCCGACGAGGATGGCCAGGGGTGCGGCGGGGGTGGGGCTGTCCATTCCAGTGGTCACTATGACGGGGTCGGACGCGCGGGGGGGGGGGGGGGGGGGGGGGGGGGGGTTGTTAATATGGGGATGGACTAGATGGGTCTTAATTCCTCAAATAAATAAACTACCCCATATTTAACTTTTGGGACAGGCTAGAGATGCTCTTATATATACATGACATAAGAAGTTTAAAAATGCTCTTAACTAAACCTGTTTTTGGATACATGATTAGCACTTAAAATAGTTGTGTTTGCATGTTTGTATGCAGGGAAACTTTTTCTTTCAGACTTCAAACTATTGTGCCGCTCACTCGATCTAATGTGGTCGTTTTCTTAGGAAGTTTCCAAAAGACGTAAACTTAAGCTCGAGTCCATGTCATCCACTCATGGCGAAAAGGCTTGGCCACAGGAGATCCACGTTTGACTGCAAGGATATGGGGTTTGATGTGTGATCGGCATTCTCCCAAGACAAAACACCTACACCCTGTCCCTACCTGCGCTGTTACCACACTACAAGTCTACAATGTTCGTCGTCATTCACATGAAGAGAACATTACCGTTAATGACGACATCAGAACCTACCAAAAACCTTTTTTCCTTCAATAAAAATATACTCCATATATGAAGCTTGTGGCTTTTACACAAAGCCACAGAGGATATGTCCTGTTTTCTCACTGTGTATATTACCTACCTAGTAAGCAAGTGAAATAGATTAGTTAATTGTGTGGCTGAGAAAATGAACAGCAGTAATTGGACATGGACCGCTAGCTATATGCACATTCCAAGGGACGTGTGAGAACGTGCGAGCCACACGGGCTAGCTAGATTGAACATGTTACATGTGTGGTTGTAATTAGGTCAATGCGTGCACATCGCAGGTAAACATCGATCTTTTGCGCTAAGAATCGACACATGTGCTCTCTGGAATTGGGAATGTAAGTCTATATGTATGCTTACTTTAATATGAAATATGCTCCGTATCCTACTTAAAATATGGTGGGAGAAAATTTTCATGCCAGCCGTCGTTTCCAGTGAAAACAGAGACCGGTTGTTCTCTCCGAAGATTTAGTGAGGAAGTGGGATGGAATGGGTCTCCCTATTATGAAAAAACTATTTAAAAGTTTCCATAAAATTTGAAAAAAAAATCCACGGAAACTTATATGTGTTTGAATCTGTGAAATTTCGTTTGAAAATATTGTGATTTCTAGGCTGCACAGAAAAAAATCTGGCCCAACAAAAAAATACAGCCCATTTAGAAATACATATCTGTCTTTTTTTGTGCACCATGTGTGAAAGTATAATGTTGTACATTTTTGCACATGCGTTGTATACCGGCTATGTGTATTCAAAAAAAATCTTTTTTGCTCTGTGTAAAATGGCATTTTAATACCGAGCTCCGTGAAGCTGGGCCTCCATTGGTATTTTACGGAGGGTAGGAGTACTTTGTCACCAAAACCCCGGGGGGGGGGGGGGGGGGGGGGGGTATGTTTACTTGGTATAGTCTCTCCTCGGACAAAGTATTATGATGGGCAGTGTAATAGTGGTTTCATATATGTAATAATTCTTTTTTTGTTCTTGGGTAGTACATGTAATAATCCAAACAACACAAACACTTAATCAATCAAGCGAAATATAATTCAATCAACACAAAACACTTAATGAAGCTAGGAAAAACCATAAGAAAAGCATGTTTAGTAAACAATTAAACTTTATTAATCAAGTAAACATAATACTTGAGATAGATGAAGCATGAATAGAAAGACTATCATAAAATCGGAAGTTACATGAAAGTCCACTGAAGTCATCATATGTCGTGTAAATCAGGCAAAAGAAATAAAATAAAATAAAATTTGAAGCCAATAACAAAAAAACAGTAAATAAAACCATATAATTTAGAAAAAAATCGGGAATCCCCCACAAATGTTACTTGGAAAATGTCAATTCTGCTAAAATTTCCGAACATCTAATAAAACCGTTACAATTATCGATTTTGTTGTTCGTAAATTATTTTGTGGGTTTATTGATTTTTCAGTCTTTTGTTGAATATTTATGTTCATCGACAAGGTCAAGTTGGTTCCAAGGAGCAACGTTAGCGGCTCGTTCTGGCGGCAGTAGTAGTAGTTCAGTGGTTTCAGAATCTCGATGTAATTTTTATTATGTTTGAGATGTTTTCTACTTTTGATGAACTTTTATAATAGATCTGATCATTTTCGCAACAAAAAAGAATATTTAGGTTTGGATATAAAGTCGCATGGTTGAATATTTATGGTTATAAACAGTGGCGGATCCAGGAATTGAACTTAGCTGGGGCGAAACATTGAAGGTGTAATTTTTTTTATTGACTAATGCAAGTCCGCTGACCAAAATCTCATAAAATTCAAATATGAAGCTAGATGCACTCGAAAATTAACATAACTAATTATTCGGAATAGTTCAAGATTCTCGACAACTAGGTGATGTAACCACCAAAAATCACAAAATATAACACAAATGTCACAAAGAACTACCAACATGGACTCCTATTGCTTGAATAATTCATTCCATGGCCCAAAAGTGTCCAACTCCATGACTAACAGATACCTACAAGTCGTGAACAAGCTGCATATCAATATATCTCTTAGAACAAGTAAGCAAATAGTTTGAAACAATAGATAACAAAAGTATTTACCCTAAGTTGTAAGTATACGAGGAGGGTTTGGTAGATGGCCTCTACGGTCTCTCAAGCTATGAAAATGTTCTATAATCTTCTTGTCATCAATTCTAGCAAATATACCTCGCTCAACTTAGCATATCACCATATTATCCAACCAATCGTCAGATTTCCTATTTCTCAAATCTGTCTTTATGGTATCCATGGTTGAGAAAACTCTTTCAACAGATGTCGTCGCTCCTGACAAAGTTAAAGCAAGTTCAATCAGCTGGTAAACCAAACGAAATTGTAAATTTTCCTTAGTTTCAACCAACTTGGGAGCAAGATTAGCGAGTCTGTCACAACGGCAAAATACATGAGACCTTTTCATCATAACAATGTATATCTTGAGTTCACCATCCAAATGATATATATTGTTCTTCCGAATCAAAGTCGACTGAGTACATAGATGCAAGCTCAAGTAGGTTCTCATGATTAAATTTGCTAAATGAATCTCTAGGACCTAGACTAGCGATGCATATCAATAACCTTGTTGAAGTTTCACTGAACCGATTATTCATCTCAGCTATGTTTCTATCAAGCACCTCATTGAATATTTCAATCTTGTAGTGATGGAAGCAACTAAGCATTTTGCGGGAACTCCTTGGGTAACCCCTTGCTAGAATAGTCTCATCCATACTAGGCACTGGCTTTTCCCTTTTAATACAAAAGGAAATGTCAGCCTGCAAAAGTACCTCTCATCTGTCATCCCTCAGCTACTGCAGTAAACTTTTCACAGACACAATCATGTTCATTGCACTTACTATCTTCTGATCCTTTTGTTGCAATGCTTGTGACAAGCCATTAGTCAAACCAAGCACATTAAGCATCAAATGTTAGATGAGAACAAATTCAAAGACCTCCATAGATTTCATCAAACCTGATGTGTTGCCTCTATCATCCGCATCCCCCCTTCATGAGAAATAGCATGTAGCACTTGAATCACCGAATCCCACATTTGATGGAACCGAATCAATGTCCTATAGTCAGATCCCCTTCGCGTATCACCAGGTCTTGCTAAGGTTGTCTCTTGATGCTTGCCTTTTCCTTTAAGAATCTCCCCATTTTCTAATTGCCAGACAATCTTGTCATGATGCTTCTGTAGTAATGCATCTTTTCTTTTACAAGAAGCATTGGCCTACAAATCAAAGCATTGTAAAGTACAAGTCAGCAAGAGATCATTGTAAAATACAAGTCATTATTTGTTCAATATTCAATGAGTTATAAAATATACTAACCATGGTTGCAATCATATTTGCACATCCAAAGAAATCACTAACAACAAGGGTACCCTTCACAATAGCCACAACCACTAACTAAAGTTGATGGGCAAAACAATGAACATAAAACAAATGAGGATTTTCATCTAACACCAGTTTTTAAGCCATTTAGATGAAAAATTAGGAATCCCCCATAAATGTTACTTGAAAATGTCAATTCTACTAAAAATTATGAACATCTGATAAAACCGCAATTTTGTTGTTCGTAAATTATTTTGTGAGTTTATTGAGTTTCCAGTCTTTTGTTGAATATTTATGTTCATTGACAAGGTCAAGTCGGCTCCGAAGCGGAGCCGCGACAACGTCTCGTTCTCAGAATTTTGATGTGATCTTTATTATGTTTGAAACGTACTTTTGACAAACCTTTATAATACATCTGATTCTTTTCACAATAAAATATATGTAAGTTTGGATATAGAGTCGCATGGTTGAATATTTAGGAAAACGTTATTTTTCAACAGGCTGATTTTCTGGCTGCTTAAACCGCTCGGGACGCACAACACGTGTCCGGCCCCATGCACCGCTTCCTTCCCTTATCTCCCCGAAGTCGCTCGTTCTCTATTCGTCTTGCTCCCCCGCTCGTCATCTGTTCGTCTTCCTCTCCCAATCCCAATCCCTTGAACACTCTCTCTCTCTCCACCACCCTCTCCTCCATCTCACCTTCTTCTCCAACGCCTCCCATGCCACCGCCGCTACCCATGTACCCCCTCCTATCTGGTCCACGCGTGCTGCACTCCCCCCCCCCCCCCGCTACAATCCATGGGGGTCTCCGCCATTGATGCAAGCAGAGGAGAGCTGCACAACACACCGAGCTCCGCCGTGGCAGTACCAGTGCTTCGGCGCGTCCGGTGTTGCCCTGCGGTTGCCGTTGCAAGCACGTTAGATGCAACGTCGCCGGTGCTGCCGGGAGGGGTGCTGCAACCGATGGATCTAGTCGGCGGTGGGGGATGCTTCCAATGCAACGCGTGTGTTGTTGCTTCCTCGCAGATCTCGGCGGGCGGCGGAGCTGCTGTTGCGACGGGGCATCTCTCCTCAACTCTGGCTGCAGTGGAGCTTCATCACGCCGCCGGTGCTGCCATGAACGTCGGTCATACGTTGCATTGGAGCTTCACTGGAGCCGACGGTGCTGCATTGGAGCTCTGCCGGAGTTGCATTGGAGCTTCGCCGGACACGTCGGGGCTATAGTGGAGCTCGTCCGGAGTTACAATGGAGCTTCGCCGGAGCATCGGTGCTGCGTTGGAGCTCCGCCGGGGCTGCAATGGAGCTCGTTGGACGTCGTCGGTGCTGCGTTGGAGAACCGCGCGGGGCTACAATGGCGCTGTGAAGCTGTCGCGATGCGTTGCTGTCGTGGCGTTGTTGCGATCCGACGGCCCCAGGATGCAGATCTGACGGCTGAACAGGCGGATGATTTCTTAGGAAATCATCCGGCTGATTCATATCAGCGGCCGAATATTTATGGTTCCAACTTCCAAATAAAAAAGGGCCGCTGCTAGGCGTCAACCGACTGATTTCTCTAAGAAATCCGTCGGGTCCTGGGCCATCAGATCCGACTCTCGCCACCCGTTGGATTTGGTCAACATCATCTCGCGGGGTCGTCCCCTCCTCTCAACGCAGCGACGACGGGAGCAAACGAAAGCAGCGCCGCATCCCTCGCCAGCCGACGACCATGGACGAGGCTTCACTGCAGCTTCAACACCGTGCAGCGGCGCTCCATAGTAGCACCCGACTCTGCTGGCAAGCGCTCTCCACTGCAGCACCGAGAGTCAGGTCGCAGGTGAAGCTCCATCGCATATCTCAGGTCGCCGGTGAACCTCCATTGCAGCACCGCCCGCTGCATCACAGCTCCAGGCGTTGCCGGTGAAAGCTCCATCGCAGCTGCCGGTGCAGCTCCATTGCAGCACCGCCCGCTGCATCGCAGCTGCGGCGCGTCGGCGATGCTCCATAGCAGCAAGGGAGCTGCTTCATCGCAGCGCCGGTGGTCCGGCGATGCTCCATAGCAGCAAGGGAGCTGCTCCATCACAGCACCGGCAGCCGCCTGTCCATGCTCCATCGCAGCAGTACACGCGCTGCATCGCAGCTCTGCCGCGCCGCCGATGACTTGCAGCTCCACCATAGCAGCACCGGTGACCCCCACGTAGCACGACGGCGCTGGAGGGGATGCTCCACTGAGGATTGCGGTGAGGCGGGCGACGGCGTCGGGCGGGGGGACGAAGCCGGTGGCGGAGCCGGCGAAGACCTCGTGGCTGGTGTCGAAGAGGCGCTGCATCGGCGTGGGCGGCACCGGCGCCGGAACAGCGACCACGGGGGCAGCCGCGGCCGCGGCGTTGGCGTTGGAGGACTTCTTCTGGCGGCGGCGGTTCCTGCGGGACGAGGCGCTGTCCGCGGCCACGGGTTGCCCTCCCGCCTGCGCCACCGGCATGGTCGTCGGGGAAGGGCGGATCTCGGGTCGCCGCTACGGCAGAGGAGGGGCGCGTCGTCGGTGGCGAGGGCGGGGGTGAGGTGGGGTCGAGTGTGGCGAGTGTAGGGGGAGAGCGTGGAGGAAGACGAAGGATAGGGGAGAGGAGGAAATGAGTGGCTCTGTGCTTCGCTGCGTGGGGATAACGGAGAGCTAGCGGTGCGTGGGGCCCAGCCCATGGGACGCGTGTCGTTCGCTCCAGCCGGCTTACGCGTCGCGTGGTATAAGCCGGTTGAAACAGAGACTTTTCCATAAAAAAAGGCACACAACTCAATAAATAAAATAAAATAAAGGCACATGAAGCACGGGCCGTTACATGCTGCATGCATGTAGAGTACAGTACAGGTGTAGAGACACTGTGGTGCACTAGAGGATTATAATGGGGATCGACGACGAAACTGCGACGCGAGTGGCTGCGCGTCCTCCGTCGGTTAACGTCGAGGCCAGCGACTCTACGGCCAGCTAATCCCGGGAGCGCGGCGATCCCGTGTGTGGCGAGCAGCGCGTGAGAGCTACAGCGCGATTTGCCCCGGCCAGCCGACCCGGCCCCCTTTGTTCCCCGATGGAGACGACGGCCGATGGCGTGGTCGATCGATCGTGTGTGCGTACGCCGGTACGCGGCGGACAGCGACGAGCAGAGGCGGACCTGTGTGGTCGTAGGTGAGCGCGCGCGGTTGTAAAGGGGAGGGAGATGCGATGCGAGGAAGGGGAGGGGGAGGGGAGGATTCGCGGGCGGCGCCGGCGCGTGGGGCGGCCGGACGGTTGATCGATCAGTTTAGTCAAGTGGTTCATGACGACGGTGCTCCTATACATATGCATGTACTTACATCAGTATGCATATGCATCCAAGATTCCCGGTGTATACGCGGATACGATTCTTGGACATATGCCATAGTCAGTTGCGGTTCCTCTGCATATGATGTGGTTCATCTTTGATGGAATGATGGAAAGGCGCTCGCCTCTTCGACGATGCTAATGTCGTGGAAAGTTCGGAACTTCTGAACGAGCGCAACGCCAGGGTTATTGTCAAGATTAAAGGGGAGGCTCCATTATGGGCGGCCGGCCGCAGGAGCAAAACATCTGTCTAGTCATACCTTTCACCGCTTTGTGGTTCATATTCATTTATATTAATGAAAAGTGCCAAATCTTTTGCCGTGGATTAATTATTTTTTTTGAAGGGGCCGTGGATTATTTCTTTGAGCGGTGTAATATGTTGTTCTTTTTCTTTTCTTTTTTGCGGGAAAGGTGTACGATGTTGTTCTTGATGGCATGTCATATTGTCATGTCGTGCTCCTGTACAGTGGCTTTGCTAACGTCGCACCTCTAGCCTGATCGGGATTACAAGGACCGCTAATGCTAGAAATCAATTATTACCTGGCGGTGCTGTCCCGCGCGCGCCGGGGTCGGCTTTGGCAAACGCGACCGGCCGATGCCATGTGACGTGCAGGTGCGCGCGCGCGCGCGTGCGTACGGCGCGACGTGGATGCCTCCCTCCGTCCGCACCACTCGCTGCCGCTGCCACCCAAAGCCGCGATGCTCTCCTGGTCGCCCACCGGAAGCGATCGGCGATCACATCGCGCGCGGGCGCGCCGACACGGTCAGTCCTTCGATTGATTCCGTCTCCCTCGGGTTCGTTTTACAGTAGATGTGTGGTTTGCATGCATGCTGCGTAGGTGATCAGTAACGTGCGTCCGCCCGACTGACATGCGCCCACTGTGTGGCAGCGAGCACCTCGTTCTGTTCGGCGCTCCGCCATTCGATCCAGCAACTGACGACGTAAGAACGGAAGAAAACATCGTCGTACTTCTCCACATATGCAAAGCTGCTGGCTGCCGCACCAGTTGCAAGCACGGCCTTCCGGCGACCGCGGAGAGACATCCACGTGAGCAACTTCTCCACATATACCACCTTTCTATTCTTCTTTTTCTTGGGTTAGGGAAAGGCCGTTCCGGCCCACACGGTCCGTCACAACTCCATTGCCGCACTGCAGACTCACTCAGGATACTGTTCCTCGTTATTGCTGATTTTTTTTTTTTGCGAGGGTTATTGCTGATATTGATGCTACACAAAAAAGAAGCACGCACCACCAATTTTCCAAGTTCCCCTCATAAGGGTATCTCTAAAGCGGACCTCAAATCGCCTGCAAACATCCGGGCTGAACTGTTTCTACACAGTTTGTCATTCAATGCCGTCCTCCATCGGTGAGTCCTCCTAATAGGCGCTTCCACCCATTCACGGAACTGGCGCTCACAAAGCTATGTACTCGGGCCGGCCCAACGTGCTGGGCGCTCGCCACTTCCTTCGCTCGCTCGGCTCGTAGCTTGGTTCCTTCGGTTGCTTATGACTTGATTCGCTCATTAACGGTTTCCGGTCAACCATTGAATGTTTGATCGTTGACTTTTAAAAAGGTAGACCTAGAAAAGGCTGCAAACTTGAAAATAATTCATGAATTTGAAAATGAGCATGATTTTTAAAATTTTGTGGGTTTGAAAAAGTTTGTGGATTGAAAAAATGTCACAGATTTGAAAAAGGTTCATGAAACTGAGAAAAGTTTGTCAATTTGAAAAAAACTCATGGGTTTAAAAAGTTTGAGGATTTGAGAAAGGTTCGTGATTTTTCTAAAAAAAATGCAGATTTGGAAACGTTCACGAATTTGAAGAAAGTTTGCGAGTTCAAAAATAGTTTACGGATTTAAGAAAAGTTCACAAAACTGAAAAATGCTCGTGTTCGTAAAATGTTCATGAATTTTAAAAATGCTCATGAATTTAATAAAAGTTTATGAATTTGAAAATGTTCACAAAAAGATAAGACTGAACAAAAACCAGTACAAAATGTCACAGATTTACATGGGTCGGCCCAATGCGATACCAACAATGAACTAAACCCCCCTAAAAAAAAGCAATGAACTAATCAGCTCATTAAGCACCAATAGGATCGCGCTAGCCCGCACGTTCGTTTTCCTTGTAAACCGGAATCAAATTTAGGAAGGGGAGCTTTGCGGGAGTCCGAACCTCCGCCATGTAGCACTCCAACACCCCCGCCCACCCAACCCACACTTGAACCCCATGTCTCCATCCCTTCCCCATTCTCTGCATCCGCTTCCTCCCTGGCCGACGCCAACATTGTATCACCCAGCCATCCGTAAGCCTTTGCCAGACCTCTATGGCCACCTTCACTACGCCACTGTTCCACACCTCTCGTTCGTCCTCCGCGTAGGTATCATTCACCCCTGGGATGTCGTCCGTGGGGTCACCACGCCCGACAAGTATTTGGTGAAATGCCCGTTCTAATTTTTTGATAATTTTTCTCCCCTCTTTGAAGCAATGGATTAGAACATGGAGTACATCTACGAGCATTATGTTGAGTCGTCCGACGACTCATCCGATGAGGCGGATTATGCAGATGAAACGACGATGATGCAGGCGCGGAGCTTGCGGAAGAGCATGTTTGTAATTTCAAGGGGTCGATCAAGGGTCATCGAGTGTTGTATCGGAACAGGGCACAGGGGCATTTGACACTAATGGACGACTGTTTTGCCCCCAATGCCTATTCATGGACAATTTTTTCCGACGCTTTCGGGTTTGAAAAAATTTGGTCGGTCGCCTCTACAATGGCGTCCTGGTCTACGAAGACTACTTCATATTGAAGAAGGATGTCGTAGGAAGAATTGGACTCTCTGGTTACCATAAGTGCACGTTTACGTTGCGGATGCTTGCCTATGATACGACCGCAGATTCGTGGGACGAATACATCTGGATGTCCGAGAGCAAACGCGGAGACGCCATGGTGAGGTTTACTATGGTGGTTGAGATGTTTGGACCTACCTGAGAGAACCAACTGTCGTAGACACCGCAAGGCTGATGGCAATGTCCGAAATAAGAGGGTGGCCAGCTATGCTCGGATCTCTTGATTGCATGCACTAGAGATGAAAGAATTATCCAAATGCTCTACAAGGACAATATCAGGGCCATGTAAAGAAGCCCGCCATCATTCTCTGACATGCCCAGGTCTCACAATGACATCAGGATGCCGCAACTGTCTCCATTGTTTGGTAGGTTGACCGAAGGACAAGCTCCCCCGTGTAACTATACTGTCAATGTACATGACTACCACATGGCCAACTATCTTGTTAACGGTATCTATCCTCGATCTTCGTGAAGAACGTCTCTAAACATGTTGGTAAGAAAAAAGCTCATTTTGCCCCAAGGCAAGGAGGTAGAAATCATGTGGAGAAGGCATTTGAAAGCCCTGTTTTGCATTTCTTCGTGGACCTGCTAAACATGTTGGTAAGAAAAAAAAACTCATTTTGCCCCAAGGCAAGGAGGTAGAAATGATGTGGAGAAGGCATTTGAAAGCCCTGTTTTGCATTTGTTCGTGGACCTGCTAAACAATGCGATCCGGAGACCTTATGAGAGATGATGACATGTTGTATGATAATGCACAACGTGGTCGTGGTGGATGAGGGTGAAGATGTTGCTAGAGAATTTGAGAATATATTTGATCCTATCCAACTTCCAAATCAGAATCTGGCCACACTTGATGAGTTTGTCCAAGTGCATAACACATTCGATATCGAACAGCTCATGAGCATCTGTGGACGGTTAAAGGGGACAATTAGAACATATGTATGAGTTGAATTCAAGTTTAAACCATTTTATTTTAAAACTTAGTTCGCATGTAATATTTACAATTCAACTATTGTGGCATTTATTTTTCACTCCAAACCTTCTCAAAGATTTGATATGCATATTATTTTGAGCGTCAAAGATTTAAGAAAGAAACAACTCAAGTTTGAAATATTTTATTTTAAAACTTAGTTGGATTGTAATATTTACAATTGACCTACTGTGGCATTTTAATATCTAAACTCCTCAAAGATTTGATATACTATATTAGTTTCACTGATGCGGACTTAAGAAAAAAAAAAACAAGTGCGGACATTTAGGGGACATGGTTGGAGGACCAGCTTCCGTATCCATGTCCACCGACAAACAATGTGTCCGTCTTGGGGGTCGGCATTGGAGATGCCCTAAACGAACAGACTTTCAGGTTTCAAACCACCGAGTATGAGGGTATGACTGAAGACCGGGCTGATCTAATCTGAACGCAAACTAAGCACAAATGTCATGTCAGTGCAGGGATTTTACTATCCTTCAGTTTTTCAACAAAATTCAGATTTGTTGGCGAAGAATCACAAATGTCATCAGTGCGGCGCTGCACCGTAAGAGGACAAATCGGCACAATCTTCCTGCAGAGCATCAGAGTTTACAATTGAAAGTTCATTTCCAGACGAACCAACACACACGGACACAATGTACAGATCCTTCCGAAGAGCAGCAATTATTCGGCGACAATGACCAGCCTGCCTTCTTGGAAGTTTCAGCTTTTCTGCAACACCAACAAACAGTCAGCCATCTGACCATCTCTCTCAGTCTACAAACAACATACGTTATACAGCTTTGAGATAAATGTGTTCTCTCTCAGGCTACAAACAACTGATGTAGTTATACAGTTCCGAGGATATAAATGTATGGTTACTCGAGTGAGTTCTGATGTCTGAACAAGCATGGGGGGGTTCTTCATTGTACCATATGATTCAGTGTGCGTGTCATGTGAAAAGATGAGATTTTGCTGTTGGCATACCTTCAATGGGCGACTTATGTGCTTGTACTGCCCAGATCGAAGTCCATAGTGTAATCATACTCAATGGTGGGTATGACAGAAGCCATGAATTTCAGAAATATGAAAAGGTACCTATTCAGGAGAGGCGACATGGATTAGATACCGGTCAATAAGAGTGCTCTGCCTTTTACCATGGATGGAAGCAATAACCAAACGGTATATGCATATACAGAACATTACTTGTCAACTTCTGGTGCACCTCCTTGAGACACTATAACATCAATGATCTTTTTCATCACAGCAGCGTGCTTGCAAGGATGCACTGAAGCGTGCTGTCCCACTAACAAGTGAGGGTGGTCTTCGATAGTCACCTGTATCCACAAATAAAAACTGATGGTTTAGGCACCACCACAATGCCAATTGTAGGAAAAGGGAGCGGGCATGGAAATGCTGGATAAACTACGCGAGCAAGAGACAGCCATTTGAAGGCTATTCAAGAAAAATATAACCACAAACCTACTATCAAGGAAACTCTTACACTGAAGACGCCTTCATTGGCTTATCATGATTCACAAAAGGCCTACTACCGAACCATATAAACACAGCTTGAATAACAGGATGGAGATAACACAACATGCATGAAACAGAACCGCAAAACCTAATATCTGGACTCTAAAGCCGAAATATTGAAAGATAGCAGAAATTCTGGAACACTATACCATGGAAGAATTACAAATGAATAATTGCCGAGTATTTTCTAAAGCATGCTTTCTGCTTCTTTGGGTTAATATGCAGAGTTTTATATGACACTGGAGGCTATGTACTACCTCTGTAAAGAAATATAAGAATGGCTATTAATATGTGATTTATTTTGGGTTAATATGCACAATCTTATATTTCTTTAGAGGGAGTAGAAATTATAAGCATGGCTATTAAGGAAGTCACGGATGCCGACTTACTGATGTGGAATAAATTAGCTATCTGTGTATTTCACTTGACATGTCGGAAAATCGAGGTAAATATGGCATGCCAGAAAACCGAGGTAAATAAAACAAGATAGCTAGAAATTTACCGTTTTGTGTGCATGGTCTTGACTGATATCTTGAAACACAAGTTCAGGCTTTAATGGCATTCTTGCCTACAATGGCAAACAAATAAAGCACATCATGTTTAGCTGCAGCAAGCAAGACAACAATAACTACATGTAAAATGCAGTCCCTGTGTGCACAAATACTTTACCTCATCATAGCCTGTAAGCCAGACACGTGGAGTTTGGTAGTACTTGTCATATCTGCAGTAGAAGAACTACTTACATACTTTTCCAATAAAAGCGTGAAACACACAATAATGATACGACAAAGCAAACAGAACTAAGTGGGCGATCTAGTTAAGCAATGAACTATGGTAATACTTCAACACAGCAGCATTTAGTTACTTCTTAAAAAAATCTTGGAAAATATATGGCAAATCGGATGTGTATCACGTGAACCATAACTCGCTGTGCTCCAAGCAGGCCGGCTTTAGAAGAACACATTAAATTTCCACTTATACATAGTTGTAGCTATGACTAGTACAGAACTACACACCAATCAAACTACTAGGCACTATCACTAACCAATTTATACAGAAGAGTTAAATCAAAATACACAGCTAAGATAAAGGAGCTTACGTGATGCTGACATCATATGTTCTGGTGAGAAGAATGTTGTCATCATCAGGCTCTTCTGCGACAAAATATGAAGGCTGAGGGGTAGCCTGAAATGAGATGAGAAAGGCAAAACAGGAATCGTTAACAGTTCTGAACTTTGTCAGCCTTGCTTATAGCATATCAATGATAGGTTCATGGCCTCACTGTGGAATGATCTCCTGTGTCTTCATAGGTGTCCATATCAGGTATATCCTCCTCGTCATCTGGCTTTTCACCAGCACCAAAGTAGGAGGGGATAGATTTGATCTCTTCAACTTTCCCTATGTCCAATGTATCCATAGACGGTATGTCTTCCTCCTCTTTTGACTCTGATGCTAAACATTACCAACAGAAGAAACAAAAAAGAGTTCAGCCCACACAATCCGCAGTGTAAAACAAAGCAGCATTGACACTGAGAAATCAACCTTGCAGCCCATGTGTTGCGAGCCAGCCTTCGCCATCCTCATCATCATCGAGAACAACCTCAGCTCCCGCTGCATCATACTCTTCCTCGACCGCCACAGCTCGTCTTAGGCAGGGCACTGCCAACAAAACCAAATTTAGGAGTTCACTTGTCATAAGAACAATAATGAGCAACCAACTCAGCTTTTCTGAAGCCAGGACCGTTCTACTAACTATGTCGCTATTTATCTTTTTCATCAGCCAATTATGTTCGATTAGTACAGAAATATGCCTAGACAAACATGCCTGCTGCACTTGTAACTACCCATCGATAAATGGGGATAACAACGAATTCTATCCTCCAGCGCAGCATCCACCAAATAGAACGAAATACTAGACAGGAAGTATGGATCACATCTTGACGCAAATTCAATTCGACAGCAGCATACCGTTCCTGGTGACGAGGAACTGCTTATCGGAGGGGAGGTATGGCTTTCTCTTGCTCGGATCGCCCGCCTCCCTGCACAACACAAACACCCACCAAACGATCAGATCAATCAGACGCCCCACCCCCCACACAGAACCCCCAAAATCCCTGAACCGCGGAGGCGAGGGGACGCACCAGGACCAGGTGGGGCACTTGGATACGAGGTTGTCGCCGGCGAGGATGAACTCGGGGACGGAGAGGACGCCCTTCTCGAGGAACGCCGAGACAGTGCGCGGGCCCGTGACCCGCTCCACCGTCCCCTTGTAGAGCTCGTAGACCTTCTGCTTCACCTGCATCGTCGCCGCCTCGCCTCGCCTCGCCTCTCCTCGACGGAGACGAAGGGGGAAGCGTGGGAGAGAGGGGCAGGAGGAGGAGGAGGATGGGTTTCGTTTGCCTCGAGCAGAAGGCACCGGCGAGAAGGTGGAGCAGGGCACAGCCGTCTCTGCTGTTTTCTAGTAGTACGCCACCGGAGTTTTTTCTGAGGAGGAGTACGCTACCGGAGTTGGAACGCGCACGATGTAGGAGTTGGAGCCGGGATGTGGTGGTTGCCTGGTTGGGTGGGTCAGGCTCGAGCCAGCCCCTAGTTTATAGGCCCTGGCCCTGGCCCAGATCCGACGTAGGTCTGAGCTGGATACCGGATCGAGGTTTGAGTTGAAATCCCTATTTGACGCGCTTTACGTCAAAATGTAGCTTTTTTTTTAGGGCTAAAAGCTGCTACTCCCTCAGTCCCGTAATATAAGAGCGTTCTTGACACTAGAATAGTGTTAAAAACGCTCTTATATTATGGGACGGAAGGAGTATATTACACCTCAACAGTGAAAGGAATACAAAAAATATCAGGTGTTTCTGTTAGCCAAAGATGGCGGCCACGAGCTAGAGACATTGCAGCTTTAGCAAGCGCATGGGTTTCCAGATTACAATCCCGATTCTCATGCGTAAGTTCAGATGAGGTGAACAAACTTAGCTTGGTATTGATCTCCTCCACAACCACTTTGCTAGCCCCCATGTAAAGTTCTGTGGCATGTTTAACTGTGGCCAAGCAATCTGTTGCTATCTGAACTTTCTGAACATTCAGGTCTAGTGCGAGAGACAGCCCCTCGCTACACGCTTCTGCTTCAAGGATTTCTGGGTTTGTCATATCAACAGCCACCGTCGAGGCACCCAGAAACATACCTATGTGGTCTCGGCAAATCGCTGCTATGGCGCCTCTGTCGCCATTGCGTGAGAGCGCAGCATCAACATGAATTTTCACCCATCCTGTGACAGGTGGTGTCCACTTCTGTACACTTCTGGACCGGCCAGCCTGACTAATGTGCTTCTGTTTATCAGGTAATAGCGCTAGATCTCCCATATAATTCTTGATGAAACTCCAGGTTGACAGAGGCGACTGAAACTGTTGTTCGTGTATTGCTTTTCTCCTGGCCCACCAAATAGACCATAAAGCGACAATAGCCTTGATAAATTGCTCATCCGAAGCAGACTCTTGCAGTTCAGTCAGCCATAACCGGGCATCATCTGTGGTGATGGCAACCATATGCTCAACGAGCTCCTCATCCAGCAGAGACCATACACACTTTGCCATCGGACATTCTATCAGCGCATGCTTCCAGCTATCCACGGCCCCACTACATAATTTGCAGACATTTGTATCAGACATATGTCGCTGGAAACGAACCCCCTCCGTTGGGATTGAGTTGAGTGACAATCTCCATGCAAAGTTCTTCAGTTTCGCTGGCATCCTAGTGCCCCATAGAGTACACCATTGCTTCTTTGTTGCTTGCCAATCGGACATGTTTCCAGTCCCCTCCAGCCACTCTTCTCTTCTACGCTTTGTTTCCTTGAGCATTCTATAGCATGATCTCACAGAAAAAAGGCCATTGTGCTCATAGTGCCACGCCCAGCTATCTTCCATTGGGATTGATGACAATGGGATATTAATTATTTCAGAAGCATCTATAGATTGCATATGCTGTTCCACACGATCCCTATTCCATCTCCTCTCCACAGTGTCTATCAACTCAACCACATTGTCTGGAGGGTTTAAACTATTCGGGTGAAGAGCTCTCATCATAAAATTCCTAGGGATCCAATTCTGATTCCAGATGCTCGTTGATTTCCCATCTCCGATTCTTCTGATTAACCCCTGCTTAAGCACTTCCTTTCCTTCAAAGATTGCTCGCCAAATCTGTGATGGATGGTTTCCTAGTTCAGATTCCAGAATATCACAAGAGGGATAGTAAACTGACTTAAGTAATCGGGCGCTTAAGGATTCAGTATCATGAATTAGGCGCCATGCTTGTTTGGCCAACATTGCAAGGTTGAACAAATGTGTATCTCTGAACCCCAATCCACCCATGTACTTTGGCATAGTTAGCACATCCCAAGACACCCACGCTGCTTTCCTTTCTCCGTTTTTACACCCCCACCAAAATTTCCGAAGCATTGTATCAATGGTTTGGCATAAACCTCTTGGAAGAAGGAAGCAAGACATGGAAAAAGTGGGGATCGCCTGAGCTACCGACTTAATCAACACCTCTTTAACTGCTGCAGCAAGGCACTTTTCAATCCATCCTTGGATTTTCACCCATAAACGGTCCTTTATATACTTAAATGCCCCATTAGTAGATCTTCCAACCTCCGTAGGCAGCCCCAAATATTTCTCTGACAACGATTCATTAGTGACTTCCAGGATCCCCTTGACCACACCTCTCATTCCTTCAGGACATCCCTTCCCAAAGAAAATGCTTGACTTGGAGAGATTGATTCTTTGCCCCGACGCCTCACAATATTGCTGGATAGTGTCTCGGACCATTGCAGCACCTTCCGTGCTAGCCTTGAATAGAAGTAAACAATCGTCCGCAAATAACAAATGATTTACCGGAGGTGCTGATGGTGCAATCACTACTCCCTTTATATTTTCATTACTGCTCTTGGAATTTAATAAACAAGAGAGGCCTTCAGCTGCTAGTAAAAATAAGTATGGGGATATGGGGTCCCCCTGTCTTATTCCTCGTGAAGGTTTGAACTCCTCTGTCCTGTTGCCATTTACAAGCACTGAAAATGAGACAGATGAGACACAATTCATGATCTGCTTACCCATGAACCCCGGAAGCCAAGTTTGATCATCACAGCCTCCAAATACTCCCACTCCATGCGATCATATGCCTTCATCATATCCAGCTTTAGGGCACAATGTACATTCTTCTTACTCCTAGAACGTTTCATAAAGTGCAAACATTCATATGCAGCTATGATATTGTCGGTGATTAACCTCCCAGGTACAAACGCAGACTGCTCACGTGAAATAATCTCCGGCAGAATTCTTTTCAAACGGTTAGAGTGTACCTTTGATATGATCTTAAAAATCACATTGCACAAACTAATCGGACGAAACTGAGTTAAGGAGGTTGGATTTAATACCTTAGGGATCAAAACAATGAAAGTCCTATTAACCACCTCCGGAGACTCTTCCCCATTAAGCACTCTTAGAACAACCTTGGTAACTTCATCACCACAACACCCCAATTTTTCTGAAAAAAATGTGCTGGGAAGCCATCTGGCCCCGACGCCTTTGTCGGGTACATCTGAAATAATGCTTCTTTCACTTCAGCATCTTTGTATGGGGCACATAGCATTTCATTCATTGCATCATCCACCTTCATGGGTATATGTGATAGAACTTCCTCCATGCCTATGGTACCCTTAGAGGTATACAGATTTTTATAAAACTCACTTGCCATATTTTTTATTTCTTCCTCATCATTACATATTGTGCCATCATGTCTAGTGAGATTCGATATACGGTTTCTTCTCCTTCTCATGCTAGCCTTCAAATGAAAAAACTTTGTGTTGCCATCACCTTCTGCTAGCCATTGAATTCTTGACCTTTGTCTCCACATGACCTCTTCCCTAAAGTTTAGCTCAACAATCCTTTCTAATACTTTAGTCTCCTCATATGATGGCCCCACTCTGGATACCTCAGACCGCAGCTCAGCAAGCCGTCGTTTAAGATGACGGAGCTCAGCCCGAACATGGCCGAACGTTTTGGTACCCCAGGTTGACATTGTTCTAGCTAGCTGGTCCAGTTTTGCTTTGAAATCCTTCAGTGTCACTCCTTTTTCCAAAGACCAAACCCGATCCACCATAGGATAAAAGTCATCATGGGTTTCCCACATTCTCTCGTACCGGAACAATTTCTCTGTAGCAATACGATTGTTTGTCTCTTCTAGCTCATTGCAAAGAACAATTGGAGAGTGGTCTGACTTTGCTGCTTGAAGATGACGAAGTGATGCAAAAGGGAACCTACTGCTCCAATCGGAAGTGGCCAAGGCCCTATCAAGCCGCACCCTACAATATTGTCCTCCTTGTATCTTCTTTTCAAAAGTCCAGTCAAGGCCTATATAGCCTATGTCAGCCAAGCCGCACACATCCACGGCCTCTCTAAACCCTGCCATCTGGGCACCATCTCACTCATTTGGACCTAGCTGTTCTTCTCTTCTCAGAATCTCATTAAAGTCACCTATGCACATCCATGGAAGAGTCGATTCACCTCGCAGCCTTGTCATAGTATCCCAAGTATTTTGTCTAAGTGATCTATTTGCTTCACCATAAAAGCATGTTAACCGCCAATCCTCCTTCCCTGGTTCAGCAACCCAAGCATCAATGTGATATCGAGAGAAATTTTTAACTCTAAGATTCAACCCATCCTTCCAAAAAACTGCTAAGCCTCCACTCCTCCCACTTCTAGCCACCGCAAAACCCCCTTCGAAACCCAACGTTGCCGTCAGGCCTTCCACACGCTGTTTTGATAGTTGTGTTTCCACAATACAAACCACCGACGGCGCACACTCCTGAATGAGCTCCCGGAGCTCTCGGACCGTCGCGGGGTCGCCAATCCCACGACAGTTCCAACACAACGTTCTCATTGGGCTTGGCGGCCATCCACATGGGATGCCGCCTCGGTCAAAAGATCATCTTGCTCTCCCTCATCACCTTCACCCTTACGCCTCCTCTTAACTGTTGGCTGTTTACCCGGTGTCCCTGTGACCATATCGCTGTTATCCGGGGTCGACTCAATCATCAGAATCTTCTCAGCAACAATGCCCGGCTGGACCGGCCCGGGCGGTTGTCCTGCAGCATTGACAGTCCCATCAGAGCTCACCAGGCGCTTCCGAGCATTTGGTACCAGAACACCAGACCGTACATCTTGTGAGCTATACTCCATGTCAGTAGGTTCGTTGCCTTCTCCGTTTAAATTGCCCCTCCCCATGCCACCACGACCCCAACCTCCCCTTCCTCCTGACTCCCAGCCCCTATCAGAAGAGCCTCTACCCCCTCCTCTACCAAAATTCTGGTTTTGAGAATTATTTCAAACTTCCAAAGTAGCCAGTCTCCCCATTCACAATCTGTCGGGTCATGCACACCATCCCCACACTCCTCTACCCCGTGTCCCATCAAACCACAATAGAAACAGAAATCGGGGAGTTTTTCATAGTAAACCGGATATTTCTTTCGCTCCCTTAGTGTTATCGGAACAAACCTCACCAGTTGCACCTTGACGTCCAGGAAGACTCTAGCCCGGAGGAACTTTGAGGTGTTGATAAAACCCTCGTTTACAATCACTGTGATTGGAGGTTCCCCCACCTTGCGTGCCACCTTTTCAGCCAATTCCTTTGTCCTCATTAGTCCATCAGGAACACCTTCAATCCTTGCCCACACCGGAATTTTGTCTAGCTTGTAATCATTAACGTTACTAAATCCGTCATACTCCTGTATCACAACTGCGACAAAACGAAACAACCAGGGCCCTCCATCCATGACTCTCTTCCAATCCCCAAGGCAACTGAATTGTGCAATGAACAGATTCGCGCCCTTTGGCTTGAAGATTACCTTTTGCGCCGGTGACCATGGCGTACGCATAGCATTAAACAACGCAGAGTGACTGAATTGGCGTGTTGTGTGCACCTTGAAGATCGCCAGCCATCTCACCTCTTTCACCAGCTCATCAAGTTCTGCGCTGAAATCCAAATCTTCCTCTTCTTCTCCACATAGGTGTAAGCCTTCAAATCTATCTTCCAGACTAGGAGTAGGCCCCCACACATGCTCCTCTTCAACCTCCTCCCCGTTCTTAGTAGCACTCCTACTTCCTTCTTCTCCCTCTTTCCCCCCTCCCCCTGAATTTTCTCCACCCTCGTCAACCCTAGGTTCTTGCTCCGCCGCCGCCCCCTTCATCCTCCCGCTCATGTGCTCCACCCCAGCTGATTCCGCCATTCAGATTCACGATGAGGTACTCTCGATCTCCCGTACTCACTCCCCGTCGACCTAAGGCCGGCCGGATGCGAGGAAGGTGTGGACTCCGACGATTAGATCGCCAGAGGATTAAGAAACCCTAGAGACCTAGGGGGGGAAAACTGCCTACGTCAAAATGTAGTTGTTTCGCATAGAAGATCGATCGGTCGTTAGGATTGGGCCGACCCGTTTAGGCGTTTCAGCTTTCTCGGTTTCTACAGTTTTGGGAAACTTCTAGAAGGTTCCTGAACCGGCTTTTTTTATTTCTGTTTCTTTTTTGTTTTCCTTTTTCTCCTATTTTTTCTTTTCTCTTTTTTTTTCTAATTTTCTGTTTACTTTATTAACTGTTTTTTCCTTTTCTTTCCTGTGTTATTTTCTTTGTTTTTCAATTTCTTTTTAAAATTTATTGTTGTTTTCCAGCAAATGTTTAGAAAATTAAAAAAAATGTTCGAATTATTAGAAATAGTATTCGAAATTTCAAAAAATGTTCTTGTTTTTAAAAAAAATCAGAAATTTGGAAAAATGTTCAGAAGTTCAAAAAATGTCAAATCTGCGGAATTTTTGTTTGCTTGTTTCGAAAAAATGATACATTCATAAAACGTATGGAATTTTCTAAAATGTTTCCATTTTATGTATTAAAATATTGTTCATGTTTCCAAAATTTGTTTGGGATTTCCAAATTGTTCTTCTAGTTCAATTTTTGTTCTCTAAATTCAAAAAATGTTCAGGATTTTAAATTTTTTGTCTTGATTTTGAAGAAAAATGTCTAAATATAAAAATGTTCGGCATTTTACATTTTTTGTCCCCATGTTCAAATTTTGTTCTTGGTTTCAAAATTTAGTTCTCTAAATCCAAAAATATTCGGGATTTTAATAAAACAATCCTATATCAAATTTTGTTCATGATTTTCAGAAAATGTTCAGGATTTTCAAAAAAAATCAAAATTAAAATGCATTCATAAATGTCAAAAATTTGGTCGTGTCTGTCAAGATTGTTCGGAAGTACAATTTTTTGCTCCATTTTTTGGAAATCTGCTCGTGAATGTTTTCAAGTGTTATTATTTCTGTCGGTAAACTTGACAGGTGCTTTGGCTAGCAGTACTTGCACAAATGAGTGTGTGGTCGCAGGTTCGAAGCACGCAACTTCTTCTTTTCCGCCTTGTCGTTTTCCACCACGCACCGTATGGGCCGGCCCAGTTAGCGCGCCCCCTCTGCGTCGGGTTCTTATATGACACAAAATGCGTCGTATAGGAGGTCCCGCGATCTATTTCCTTCGCGAGTGTCCATTTGAATCGAGATGGACATAAAAATCGGCCCAACGCGCCAATTTAAATGGACAGGGGTCCACCTTTTGCCCTCCGCTCGACTCATTGCAGGTCTCGTTTGTGTGGCGCGCACACGAAACGAACGCACGGGGCGCCCGGCTAGTCCTTCCTTGGCCCGCCAGTCGGTGGCACATTGCCCATTCCATCTTCCTGCCATCGACGGTTAGCACACCCGGCCGCCCCGCCTGTCGCCGCCGCAGCCCCGTTCTGGTTCAGGCCAGCCATCCGCACCCACATACCTCCTCCCGCAGCACGCCACCTTCGAACATCGCCGCCATAACCACCTCGCTCGGACCTACCTGAAGCGGACAAAGCGCGGCGACCTAGCTCGCCGGACGCCGCCATGCTCGTCGGGCGCCGACAGGGCCTGCTACCAGGTCCAGGGGAGGCGCGAGCCTCTTCATTGGCCAGCTTCTTTGATGACGCCCGCAAGTTGTTCGTCGGTTGGCCTGCAAGGTGCAAATGGACTCCGCCGATGAGTTCTTTTTCCACAATTTCATTTGCGACTCGGATGAATCTTCATCCGACGACGAGGAGCTTGTGGTTGTTGTGTTGGTCGTCCATGACCACCTTAGTAGGCAGCGCCCGATGTTCCGGGGTTCGATCCGAGGGCACACTCCGGTGTTGAATCGCAACCGAGAGAGCGGCCATTTTCGACTCTTGAAGGACTACTTCGAAACCCCCAACCCGCTCTTCAAACATCACCTATTCTGGTTGTTGGAAATATGCCCTAGAGGAAATAATAAATTGGTTATTATTATATTTCCTTGTTCATGATAATCGTTTATTATCCATGCTAGAATTGTATTGATAGGAAACTCAGATACATGTGTGGATACATAGACAACACCATGTCCCTAGTAAGCCTCTAGTTGACTAGCTCGTTGATCAATAGATGGTTACGGTTTCCTGACCATGGACATTGGATGTCGTTGATAACGGGATCACATCATTAGGAGAATGATGTGATGGACAAGACCCAATCCTAAGCCTAGCACAAGATCGTGTAGTTCGTTTGCTAAGAGCTTTTCTAATGTCAAGTATCATTTCCTTAGACCATGAGATTGTGCAACTCCCGGATACCGTAGGAATGCTTTGGGTGTACCAAACGTCACAACGTAACTGGGTGGCTATAAAGGTGCACTACAGGTATCTCCGAAAGTGTCTGTTGGGTTGGCACGAATCGAGACTGGGATTTGTCACTCCGTGTAAACGGAGAGGTATCTCTGGGCCCACTCGGTAGGACATCATCATAATGTGCACAATGTGACCAAGGAGTTGATCACGGGATGATGTGTTACGGAACGAGTAAAGAGACTTGCCGGTAACGAGATTGAACAAGGTATCGGGATACCGACGATCGAATCTCGGGCAAGTAACATACCGATAGACAAAGGGAATTGTATACGGGATTGATTGAATCCTCGACATCGTGGTTCATCCGATGAGATCATCGTGGAACATGTGGGAGCCAACATGGGTATCCAGATCCCTCTGTTGCTTATTGACCGGAGAGGCGTCTCGGTCATGTCTGCATGTCTCCCGAACCCATAGGGTCTACACACTTAAGGTTCGGTGACGCTAGGGTTGTAGAGATATTAGTATGCAGTAACCCGAAAGTTTTTCAGAGTCCCGGATGAGATCCCGGACGTCACGAGGAGTTCCGGAATGGTCTGGAGGTGAAGAATTATATATAGGAAGTCCAGTTTCGGCCACCGGGTAAGTTTCCGGGGTTATCGGTATTGTACCGGGACCACCGGAAGGGTCCCGGGGGTCCACCGGGTGGGGCCACCTATCCCGGAGGGCCCCATGGTCTAAAGTGGGAGGGGAACCAGCCCCTAGTGGGCTGGTGCGCCCCCCATGGGCCTCCCCCTGCGCCTAGGGTTGGAAACCCTGGGGGTGGGGGGCAAGTTTCCCCCCTTGGCCGCCGCCCCCCCTTGTAGATGGGATCTCCAGGGCCGGCGCCCCCCAGGGGGCCTATATATAGTGGGGGGAGGGAGGGCAGCAGTACCCTAGCCCCTGGCGCCTCCCTCTCCCTCCCGTGACACCTCTCCCTCCCGTTAGTGCTTGGCGAAGCCCTGCCGGGATCCCCGCTACTTCCACCACCACGCCGTCGTGCTGCTGGATCTCCATCAACCTCTCCTCCCCCCTTGCTGGATCAAGAAGGAGGAGACGTCGCTGCTCCGTACGTGTGTTGAACGCGGAGGTGCCGTCCGTTCGGCGCTAGGATCATCGGTGATTTGGATCACGACGAGTACGACTCCATCAACCCCGTTCTCTTGAACGCTTCCGCTCGTGATCTACAAGGGTATGTAGATGCACTCCTTCCCTCTCGTTGCTAGTAAACTCCATAGATAGATCTTGGTGATGCGTAGAAAATTTTGAATTTCTGCTACGTTCCCCAACACTGGCACCGTTTCCGTACGGGTAGACATGTGTTCAACCATATCCGGGAGGGGGTGGTGGCATACTATAAGTATTTCGATTGCAAGGAGGATGCCCTGGGAAAGATTGGCTTCTCCTCTTATCAGAAATGCACTGTAGCTATTCAAATGCTTGCATGCAGAGTTCCCGGTGATTGATGAGTATGTCCTATGAGCGAGTCCACGTGCCTAGACTCCATGTATAGGTTCTGCAAGACTGTGATAACGGTGTTTGGCCCTGAGTACTTGAGAGAGCCAAATGTTGCAGATACAACCCAGTTGTTGGCGATGAATGTCAGCAGGGGCTTTCCGGGGATACTTGGTAGCATAGATTATATGCATTGGGAGTGGAAGAACTACCCTTCTGCTTGACAGGGGCAGTATAGGGACCATGTCAAAGCTTGATGATAACCCACAAGTATAGGGGGTCGTTTGTAGCCTTCTTCGATAAATAAGAGTGTCGAACCCAACGAGGAGCTAAAAGCAGAGCAAATATTCCCTCAAGTTCTATCAACCACCGATACAACTCTACGCACACTTTAACGTTTGCTTTACCTAGAACAAGTATGAAACTGTTTTGCAAGAGTAAAACTACGAGTACTTTGCGAGAAATAAAACTACAAATAAATTGCAAGGTGATAAAAGTGGATAGCTTTTGTCAACAAGAAAGTCATTTATCCCTAGGCAACCGATAACAAGTACCGGTAATCATTCTTGCAATTTTATATGAGGGAGAGGCATGAGCTAACTGATACGTCTTCAACGTATCTATAATTTATGAAGTATTCATGTTGTTATATTATCTATCTTGGATGTTTAATGGGCTTTATTATACACTTTTATATGATTTTTGGGACTAACCTATTAACCTAGAGCCCAGTGCCAGTTTCTGTTTTCTCCTTGTTTTAGAGTATCACAGAAAAGGAAAACCAAACGGAGTCCAATTGATGTGCAACTTGACGGAGATCTTTTTTGGACCAGAAGAAGCCCACAGAGTACCGGAAGTAGGCTAGAAGAGTCCCGGGCTTCCCACGAGGGTGGGGGGCACGCCCAACCCCCCTAGGTTGCGCCCCCTGCCTCGTGGACAGCCCGGAAACCCCCCTGACGTGAAACCAACGCCAACACCTCTCATATATACCCAAACTTCCAGAAAGAAGCCTAGATCGGGAGTTCCGCCGCCGCAAGCCTCTGTAGCCACGAGAAATCAATCTAGGCCCTCTCTGGCACCCTGCCAGAGGGGCCATCATCACCGGAGGCCATGGAGGAGGATCCCGGAGGGGCCATCATCGCCATGAAGGCCAAGGACCAGAGGGAGAACCTCTCCCCATCTAGGGGGGAGGCCATGGAGGAGGAAGCACAAGGGGGAGAACCTCTCCTCCTCTCTCTTGGTGGCGGCGGAGTGCCATCGGGAGGGGAATCATCACCGCGGTGATCGTCTTCATCAACATCACCATCATCATCACCATCCTCATCTATTTTACGCGGTCCACTCTCCCGCACCCTGTTGTAATCCCTACTTGAACATGGTGCTTTATGCCACATATTATGATCCAATGATGTGTTGCCATCCTATGATGTTTTGAGTAGATATCTTTTGTCTTTGGGTTGATTGATGATCTAGATTAGTATGAGTTGTATGTTTTACTTTGGTGCTGTCCTATGGTGCCCTCCGTGTCGCGGAAGCATGAGGGATTCCCGCTGTAGGGTGTTGCAATACGTTTATGATTCGCTTATAGTGGGTTGCGTGAGTGACTGAAACACAAACCCGAGTAAGGGGGTTGTTGCGTATGGGATAAAAGAGGACTTGATGCTTTAATGCTATGGTTGGGTTTTACCTTAATGATCTTCAGTAGTTGCGGATGCTTGCTAGAGTTCCAATCATAAGTGCATATGATCCAAGTAGAGAAAGTATGTTAGCTTATGCCTCTCCCTCATATGAAACTGCAATAGTGATTACCGGTCTTGTTAACGATTGCCTAGGACAATTCCGCACACCGATCCACCATTATTCCACACTCGCTATTTATAATATTTAGTAATATATTCTAACTTTATGATAACAGCACCTACTTTTATATTTTAGCTCTCCGATACCATGCAAAGTTATCCTCTTCATACCCACAATGTAGTTTTTCTCGTTTCTAGTTGGAAGCAAACGTTCGGTGCACGTAGAGTCGTATCAGTGGCAGATAGGGCTTGAGAGAATATTGATCTTACCTTTAGCTCCTTGTGGGTTCTACACTCCATACTTATCACTTCCACCTTTGGGAATTACTACGATGATTCCCTGCACTTGGGGATTATCAAGCTATTTTTTGGCGCCGTTGCCGGGGAGCAATAGCGTGGGGGTTGATATTCTCATGTGTGCTTGTTTGCTTTCTTCACTAAGTAGATCTTGTTTTTCCTTTTTGTTTATGTTTAGTTGTGGGTGAAACATACAAAAAAAATTAAAAGAATAAAAATACAAAAAAATTATTACTTGCCTCTCATGCCTAATTGTTTTTCAAAAAGAGAAGTGATTGGAAAGTTATGCATTGAAGAAGTGAGGGTCGACCTTGAGCACTTGTGTTCATGCTCACGGAAACAATGTAGAATTTTTCATGGAAGTTTCTCTGTAAATAATTATCCCCTTGTATATATCCATTGTATTATAAAAATAATGTGCCAAGCTTTGGTTTTACGATGATTAGATTGCTTGTTTACTATGTGCAGAACAATAACAGAAACTTTGGCTGTAGTGCGTGATTTTACATTTCTTACTGGAAAGTCAAATGGATCTGAAACTTTTTGCACATTATTTCTGTACAAATTTTTCAAATTGTCAAATTTATTTCATAATTTTAGGAGTTACAGAAGTTTGCTAAACTTCCAGATTACTACAGACTGTCCTGTTTAAGACAGATTCTGTTTTTGATGCATTGCTTGCTTGTTTTGATGAAACTATCAATTTCTATCAGTGGATTAAGCCATGGAAAAGTTATATTACAGTAGCTACAATGCAAAAACAAAATATTAATTGGTTTGCAACGGTACTTATAGTAGTGATTTGCTTTGTTATACTAACGGATCTCACAAAGTTTTTGTTAAGTTTTTATGGTTGAAGTGTTCGAAGAACGAGGAGTTACCGATGTGAGAAGAATAAAGAGAGGCAAGAGTTCAAGCTTGGGGATTCCCAAGGCACCCCAAGTAAATATTTCAAAGGATACTCAAGCATCTAAGCTTGGGGATGCCCCGGTTGGCATCCCATCTTTCTTCTTCAACAAACATCAGTATACCTCGGTTTTTGTTTTGTTCACATGATTTGTGTCCTTTGTGTTTTTCTTTTTCTTTAATAACCATGCTAGTATGAGATGTCCCTCCTTCAATTTATAGAATACTTCATGTGCCTCACTTATATCTTTTAAGTATGATTTTATAGAATTACTCTTTGTGCTTCACTTAAATTTTTTGAGTATGGTTTTATAGAATGCTTCGTGTGCTTCACTTATATATTTTGAGCTTGGATATTGGTTAGTCTATGTTAATTGTAGAATGCTCCATGAACTTCACTTATATATTTTGGAGTATGAATAGTACTATAATTTAAAGTGGGCTTGGAAGAGTGTCAACTTTAGGAATTAGTGATCCCACTATTTTGGAGGGTGTTGAATCTTAGTGTGATATTTATGAAAAGTGGATTTGGAAGAGTGTCAACTTTAGCTAATAATGATTACACTATTTCGGAAGAGGTTCCAATTGAGTATGAGAACAAAGTTGCTATCCATGATGCTACTGAAAATTATTATGAGGGAGGAATACATGCTTGTAGGAGTTGCAATAACATCAAGTTTCCTCTCTATGTGCTTAAAGTTTTGAAGTTATACTTATTTTGCCTTCCTATGCTAGTTGATTCTTGTTCCCATAAGTTGTGTGCTCACAAAATCCCTAGGCATAGGAAGTGGGTTAGATTTAAATGTGCTAGTCATATTCTTCAAGATGCTCTCTTTGTGTTTCAATTCTTGTCTATTATGTGAGCATCATTGAAATCATCATGCCTAGCTAAAAGGCATTAAAGAAAAGCGCTTGTTGGGAGACAACCCAATATTTTCCCTTACTATTTTTGTGTGTTTACATGATTAAGCTACTGTATTAATCATGTTTTATAGCTTTTGTTTCAATAAAGTGCCAAGTAAGACCTTTGGGAAGACTTGGGTGAAAGTTAATGTGATTTTGCTGTAAAAAAACAGAAACTTTGCGCTCACGAGATTAGTTGTCATTTTTTTTACAGAAGAGTGCTTTTGAGTTGATTCTTTTTGCAGAAGATTAATAGACAAATTCCTCACGTCCACCAATTTATTTAACAATTTTTGGAGTAGCAGAAGTATGATTTATGTTCAGATCATTACAGACTGTTCTGTTTCTGACAGATTCTGTTTTCATTGCATAGTTTGCTTGTTTTCTAGTTTCTATGGCTTATATTCCTCAATATAAATTGTAGAAATGATATGGTACAGTAGGCATTGTGTGAGAACAATTATGAACCTTGTCTTTGACATTACCAAAGTGAATGGTTTACTCTTTATCATACTAACCTATCTCACGAAGTTCCATTAAGTTTTGTGTGATTGAAGTTTTCAAGCTTTGGGTGAGATATCGATATGAGGAGAATAAGGAATGGAAATACCCTAAGCTTGGGGATGCCCAAGGCACCCCAAGGTAATATTCAAGGAAGACTCAAGCGCCTAAGCTTTGGGATGCCCCGGAAGGCATCCCCTCTTTCGTCTTCAAAACTATCGGTATACCTTACTCTGAGCTATATTTTTATTCGTCACATGATATGTGTTTTGCTTGGAGCATATTTTAAATTTTACTTGCTGTTTGAATAAAATCATTGGATCTGAAATATTGAATGAAAAATAATCCTCCCATGGCTAGTTAACTACTTAGTGTTCTTCACTCATATCTTTTGGAGTAGTTTGTCAGTTACTCATGTGCTTCACGTATATCCTATGAGTAAATGGTTGAATAAATTGAATGTCATAAATCTGAATCTATATATGTTTCATATGCTTATAATATGGGGAGTAATGACTTCACACATAATAAGTATAGGTAGTAAACTTGTTGAAAGTTAGCAAACGTAGAATTGGTCACTTGAACAATTCATGAAAGAATATTGAAGGGAGAGGGATTTCACATACTATCTTGGACATCTTTTGTAATTATGAGCACTCATTAAAATATGACATGCTAAAAGGTTGATGTTGGACAAGGAAGACAACGTAATGGGTTATGTTTTCTTATATCTGAAATAAAGTATATTGTCATGGATCGCCCAACACGTTGAGCTTGCCTTTCCCCCTCATGCTAGCCAAATTCTTTGCACTAAGTAGAGATACTACTTGTGCTTCCAATTGCCCTTAAACCCAGTTTTGCCATGAGAGTCCACCATACCTACCTATGGATTGAGTAAGATCCTTCAAGTAAGTTGTCATCGGTGCAAGCAATAAAAATTGCTCTCTAAATACGTATGATTGATTAGTGTGGAGGAAATAAGCTTTATACGATCTTGTGATGTGGAAGAAATAAAAGCGACGGACTGCATAATAAAGGTCCATATCACAAGTGGCAATATAAAGTGACGTTCTTTCGCATTAAGATTTTGTGCATCCAACCCTGAAAGTGCATGGCAACCTCTGCTTCCCTCTGCGAAGGGCCTATCTTTTACTTTTATCTCTTAACCTTATGCAAGAGTCATGGTGATTTTCACCTTTCCTTTTTACATTTTATCTTTTGGCAAGCACCTCGTGTTGGAAAGATTCTGATATATATATCCAATTGGATGTAAGGCATCATGAACTATTATTGTTGACATTACCCTTGAGGTAAAAGGTTGGGAGGCGAATCTATAAGCCCCTGTCTTTCTCTGTGTCTGATTAAAACTTTGAACCCATAAATATCGCGTGTTAGCAATTGTGAAAGACTAAATGATAGTTGAGTATGTGGAGTTTGCTAAATCAAAGCTCTGACATAGACTCTTCCTGAAAATAAGATGAATTGTAATTGTTTAATGACTGATAACACAGTTTGTTAGTTTCCAAGAAAGTTTATGATCTATACCTTAACACGTGAATTGCTTGTTACTTGATCATGAAAAGTTTTATAAGATGAGCTATTGTTATGACATATAATGATGCTAGAAAAAGTGATTAGAATTATCATTGATCAAACTTAAGCACTTGCTAGCATTCACACTTCATAAATTATTTCTTTTATCATTTACCTACTCAAGGACGAGTAGGAATTAAGCTTGGGGATGCTGATACGTCTTCAACGTATCTATAATTTATGAAGTATTCATGCTGTTATATTATCTATCTTGGATGTTTAATGGGCTTTCTTATACACTTTTATATGATTTTTGGGACTAATCTATTAACCTAGAGCCCAGTGCCAGTTTCTGTTTTCTCCTTGTTTTAGAGTATCGCAGAAAAGGAAAACCAAACGGAGTCCAATTGACGTGCAACTTGACGGAGATCATTTTTGGACCAGAAGAAGCCCACAGAGTACCGGAAGTAGGCCAGAAGAGTCCCGGGCTGCCCACGAGGGTGGGGGGCGCCCCCACCCCTCTAGGGCACGCCCCCTGCCTCGTGGACAGCCCGGAAACCCCCTGACGTGAAATCAACGCCAACACCTCTCATATATACCCAAACTTCCAGAAAGAAACCTAGATCGAGAGTTCCGCCGCCGCAAGCCTCTGTAGCCACGAGAAATCAATCTAGGCCCTCTCTGGCACCCTGCCAGAGGGGCCATCATCATCGGAGGCCATGGAGGAGGATCCCGGAGGGGCCATCATCGCCATGAAGGCCAAGGACCAGAGGGAGAACCTCTCCCCATCTAGGGGGGGAGGCCATGGAGGAGGAAGTACAAGGGGGAGAACCTCTCCTCCTCTCTCTTGGTGGCGCCGGAGTGCCATCGGGAGGGGAATCATCACCGCGGTGATCGTCTTCATCAACATCACCATCATCATCACCATCCTCATCTATTTTACGCGGTCCACTCTCCCGCACCTCGCTGTAATCCCTACTTGAACATGGTGCTCTATGCCACATATTATGATCCAATGATGTGTTGCCATCCTTTGATGTTTTGAGTAGATATCTTTTGTCTTTGGGTTGATTGATGATCTAGATTGGTATGAGTTGTATGTTTTACTTTGGTGCTGTCCTATGGTGCCCTCCGTGTAGCGCAAGCGTGAGGGATTCCCGTTGTAGGGTGTTGCAATACGTTTATGATTCGCTTATAGTGGGTTGCGTGAGTGACTGAAACACAAACCCGAGTAAGGGGGTTGTTGCGTATGGGATAAAAGAGGACTTGATGCTTTAATGCTATGGTTGGGTTTTACCTTAATGATCTTTAGTAGTTGCGGATGCTTGCTAGAGTTCCAATCATAAGTGCATATGATCCAAGTAGAGAAAGTATGTTAGCTTATGCCTCTCCCTCATATGAAACTGCAATAGTGATTACCGGTCTTGTTAACGATTGCCTAGGACAATTCCGCACACCGATCCACCATTATTCCACACTCGCTATTTATAATATTTACTAATATATTCTAACTTTATGATAACAACACCTACTTTTATATTTTAGCTCTCCGATACCATGCAAAGTTATCCTCTTCATACCCACAACGTAGTTTTATTTCTCGTTTCTAGTTGGAAGCAAACGTTCGGTGCACGTAGAGCCGTATCAGTGGCAGATAGGGCTTGAGAGAATATTGATATTACCTTTAGCTCCTTGTGGGTTCGACACTCCATACTTATCACTTCCACCTTTGGGAATTGCTACGATGATTCCCTGCACTTGGGGATTATCACTAACATACTTTCTCTACTTGGATAATATGATTGGACCCCTAGCAAGCATCCGCAACTACTAAATATCATTAAGGTCGTGAAACCCAACCATAACATTAAGTATCAAGTCCTCTTTATCCCATACGCCATAACCCACTTATCCGTGTTTAGGCTGCTGTCATCCCCCGTAACACTGACAATAAGCAAACCATGAACATATTGCAACACCCTACAGCGGCGACCCCTCATGTTTGCGCGAGACGGAGGGCACCGTAGGACAGCAACATAAATAAAATATACAATCATACCAACCAAGATCACGATTAACCCACAGGACAAAACAGATCTACTCAAACATCATAGGATAGCCAAATATCATTGGGAAATAATATATGGAGTTGAGCACCATGTTTAAGTGGAGATTACAGCAGTGAGAAGGGGTGTTACACCGCTGCATAGAGGGGGGGAGTTGGTGTTGACGGTAGCAAGATTGTTTATGTAGATCGCTGTCATGATCCTTGCCCCGGCGGCACCCTGGCGCCACTGGGAGAGAGGGGGAGAGAGCCCCCCTCCTTCTTCTTCTTCCTTGGCCTCCCCCTAGATGGGAGGAGAGTTCCCCCTCTGGTCCATGGCCTCCATGGCGGCGGAGGGGCAGGAGCCCCTCCGAGATTGGATCTCCCTCTCTGTTCTCTTCTGTTTCGCATTCCTCAGATCTGTCCGAAAACCGTTTCTTAAATATTGGGAGATCCGTAACTCCAATTGCGCTGAGATTTTAACACGATTTTTTTCCGGATATAAGCTTCCTTGCACCCGAAGTAGAGACCCAACCGACCTACGAGGTGAGCATAAGACACCTGGGCATGCCTGGGGCCTGGGGCGCGCCCTGGTGGGTTGTGGGCACTGTGGGCACTGTGGGCCCCCGTTTGCATTGATTCCACCTCCCAATAATCACATATATTCCAAAATAATTCTCCATAATTTTTTATCACATTTGGACTTCATTTGATATGGATTTTCCGTGAAACAAAAAACATGCAAAAAACAGGAACTGACACTGGGCACTGGATCAATGGGTTAGTCCAATAAATCATATAAAAGGTTGCCAAAAATATGTGAAAGTTGTATAATATTGGCATGAAACAATCAAAAATTACAGATACGACGGAGACGTATCACTTGACCATGATACTCGAGGTCGTGGCTTCACGAGATCTCTGGATTTGACACTCTTTCTTCGGCAATGGCCGGATCTCACAATGATATCAACGTGCTTCAATGCTCTCCGGTGTTTGCAAGGCTTGAATAAGGCAACAACCTGGAGGTCGAGATCAATGGCCACCACTACAACAAAGGATGCTACCTAGCTGACGGTACCTATCCTCAGTGGACTATTCTTGTGAAGACAATCCCCAGCCCTGTAGGAGAGAAGAGGAAGAGATTTGCCCAAGAGCAAGAGAGTGGTAGGAAGCATGTGGAGCGTGCCTTTGGTGTTATGCAATCTTGATGGGGCATCATTCGGTATGCTGCTAGAACTTGAAGCACGAAGAAGTTGTGGGAGATGATGACTGCTTGCGTGATCATGCACAATATGATCGTAGAGGATGAGCGTCCGGAACGTATCTATGATGAAGGGTTTCGGTTTCAGGGTAACAATATTGTGGCTAAACATGGAGGAGCAACAATGTTTGCACAGTTCACCGAATTTTATCATCAAATGCGCGATTGAGAAATTCACATTCAGCTGCAAAGATGATTTGGTTGAGTATATGTGGGCTCACGTTGGCAACCAATAGATGTATCGATTATTAAAAAAATTGAGACAATTTAATTTGTATCTGGCTTGTAAAATATGAGATATTTTCTTGGTTGTGAAACTATAATATATTTGTATTTTTTTTGAATTATGTGAACTAGCGGCAAATTCATATGTTTGCAAAAAGATATGGCAGGCCGATCGCGAAGACGAAAATGCATCCGCGTGTTGAACGTCGGCAGACCCAAACAAAAAGAAAACGGACGACGAATAGGCAGTCGATCCAAATATTTTTTTGAGGGGAACCAAGTTTATTCATTCATAAGCCACAGAAAGTGGAATACATCTCGGATCATGGGGTTGGCCAAGCCACACGTGGCGCCCCTGACCTAAAGAACGAGCAAACTTGGCTATGCTATGAGCATCGTTATTCGAGTCTCGACTTTCAAAAACGAAATTACAAGTAAACATGGTATCTCTATGAAGTATCTCTGAAACAATGGTTCCATATTTTCCACGATTGGAATTGTGGATATCCATGACCACCTGCTTCGCATCAGATGCCAATATAAAATTCTGCACAAGCAGGTCTTCAGCCAACGCTATTCCCTCCCTACATGCAATAGCTTCCAACGTCGCCGGGTCTTGGAGTCCCCGTACAACTAGAGCCGAGCTACCCATGTAGTTACCTTGGTCATCTCGACAGACTGCAGCTGCGACACCTCCCCTGGCTGAAACCCCGGCGTCAACATGGATTTTGGCGTATCCTGCCGGTGGTGCCTTTTGTCGTCTATTTCCCCTGGACACTGCTGCAGCGCCCGTACTCGGTGACGCCCTCGGTTCCCTTAGGATCCCTAGATCTCTAATATATCTGTCGATAAACATATGTGTTGCTTGAGGGCTTTGAAAAATTCCTTCATGAATAGCTTTCCTCCTAGAGTACCAAATTGCCCAGAGTGTTACCGCAACTTTAATGAATTGCATGTGAGGTAAAGCATCCATTTGACGAGCATGTGGTTCCGTTGTTGCAATTAGGTGCTAAGCGATGTCATCATCCACCAGCGCCCACGTACACCGAGCAACAGTGCACTCCAGTAATGAGTGTCTCCAAGAATCTGGTCCTCCACGTAACCCGCATGCATCAGAATTTGTCATATGGCGGTGAGCTCGAACATCTTCTGTTGGGACTGAGTGCTTAGACAACCTCCACAAAAACATCCGAATCTTACCCGGTACTTGAGTTTTCCACAACATCTTCCAAGGTTTCTCTTCGGTGTTTATACTTGAGGATCCGGCCGTTTCCTCCAGCCGCCTCCCTTCTCAATTTCGTTGCCACAAGCATTCTATAGGCTGATTTTACTGTGAATACTCCGCTCCTCTCAAAATGCCAGCCCCAATAATCCTCCACATTCCTTGTGCACAAGGGTATGCCCATGATGGCCGGAATATCCATCGGCATAAACACCTCATGCAGCCTCTGAAAATTCCATGTTGCCGAGGTAGCATCTATTAGTTCAGACACCATCACCGGGGGGTTTGGAACCCTACTCCCATACGATCTCAGCATCTCATCCTGAGGTATCCAGTTATCATTCCATATATTAGTTGTTGTTCCATTGCCAATTCGCCTGATCAAACCCTGTTTCAAAACATCTCTTCCTTCAATGATAGCTCTCCATATCTGGCTAGGGTGGTTGCCGAGGGTAGCCTGCAAAATTGATGAGTTTGGATGATAAACACTCCTTACCACACGGGCGCTCAATGACTCTGGATCTTGCAACATGCGCCATGCTTGCTTCGCTAACATAGCCAAATTGAACAGTTCAAAATCTTTGAAGCCCAAGCCACCCATGCCTTTTGGTTTTGTCATTTCCTTCCATGAGACCCAGTGTGGTTTACGATGACCATCTTTACTGCCCCACCAAAATTTCTGAATTAACATATTGAGATGCTCGCAGAGTCCTCTAGGCAATTTGAAACAAGACATAGATAAAACAGGTACTGCCTGAGCTACTGCTTTGACCAGAACTTCCTTCCCAGCAGATGACATTGTTCTCTCTATCCAGCCCTGTATCTTGTTCCACAATCTGTCCTTCAAATATTTAAAGGCCCCGTTCTTTGATGTCCCAATATCAGATGGCATGCCCAAGTATTTTTCATTGAGGGTTTCACTTGGCACATTAAGGATTCCTTTAATTTCATCTATCACCGACTCTGGAACTCCCTTACTAAAAAAGATTGAGGACTTATCATAATTGATGCGCTGACCAGTTGCATTACAATATATATCCAACAGCTGGTTGATACGTCTCCGTCGTATCTACTTTTCCAAGCACTTTTGCCCCTGTTTTGGACTCTAACTTGCATGATTTGAATGGAACTAACCCGGACTGACGCTGTTTTCAGCAGAATTGCCATGGTGTTATTTATGTGCAGAATTTTTTTTCTCGGAATGACCTGAAACTCCACGGAGATTATTTTTGGAAATAATAAAAAAATACTGGTGAAAGAATCAAGGCCAGGGGGCCCACACCCTTGCCACGAGGGTGGGGGGCGCACCCCCTGCCTCGTGGGCCCCCTGGAGCTCCATCGACCTCAACTCCAACTCTATATATTCGTGTTCGGGGAGAAAAAAATCAGAGAGAAAGATTCATCGCGTTTTACGATACGGAGCCGCCGCCAAGCCCTAAACTCTCTCGGGAGGGCTGATCTAGAGTCCGTTCAGGGCTCCGGAGAGGGGAATCCGTCGCCATCGTCATCATCAACCATCCTCCATCACCAATTTCATGATGCTCACCGCCGTGCGTGAGTAATTTCATCGTAGGCTTGCTGGACGGTGATGGGTTGGATGAGATTTATCATGTAATCGAGTTAGTTTTGTTAGGGTTTGATCCCTAGTATCCACTATGTTCTGAGATTGATGTTGCTATGACTTTGCTATGCTTAATGCTTGTCACTAGGGCCCGAGTGTCATGATTTCAGATCTGAACCTATTATGTTTTCATGAATATATGTGAGTTCTTGATCCTATCTTGCAAGTCTATAGTCACCTACTATGTGTTATGATCCGGCAACCCCGAAGTGACAATAATCGGGACCACTCCCGGTGATGACCGTAGTTTGAGGAGTTCATGTATTCACTATGTGTTAATGCTTTGGTCCGGTACTCTATTAAAAGGAGGCCTTAATATCCTTAGTTTCCATTAGGACCCCGCTGCCACGGGAGGGTAGGACAAAAGATGTCATGCAAGTTCTTTTCCATAAGCACGTATGACTATATTCGGAATACATGCCTACATTACATTGATGAATTGGAGCTAGTTCTGTGTCACCCTATGTTATGACTGTTACATGATGAACCACATCCGGCATAATTCTCCATCACCGATCCAATGCCTACGAGCTTTTCACATATTGTTCTTCGCTTATTTACTTTTCTGTTGCTACTGTTACAATCACTACAAAACCCAAAAATATTACTTTTACTACCATTACCGTTACTATCATACTACTTTGCTACTAAATACTTTGTTGCAGATATTAAGTTATCCAGGTATGGCTGAATTGACAACTCAGTTGCTAATACTTGAGAATATTCTTTGGCTCCCCTTGTGTCGAATCAATAAATTTGGGTTGAATACTCTACCCTCGAAAACTGTTGCGATCCCCTATACTTGTGGGTTATCAAGACTATTTTCTGGCGCCCTTGCCGGGGAGCATAGCTCTATTCTTTGAGTCACTTGGGGTTTATATCTGCTGGTCACTATGAAGAACTTGAAAGACGAGAAAACAAAAATTTATCCCTCAACTACGAGGGGAGGTAAGGAACTGCCATCTAGCTCTGCACTTGATTCACCTTCTGTTTTGAGTAAGCTTGCGACACCTAAACCTGCTTCTGCTATTAATTCCGATATGTCGCATGTTATTGATGATGCCACTTCTGCTATGCAAGATACTTATGATGAAACTACTTCCATGCTTGATACCACTATGCCACTTGGTGAATTTCTTGATGAACAACTTGCTAGGGCTAGAGAGAATGAAATTATTGAAACTGATAATATTGATGAAAGTGATGATGAAGACTCTCCCAATAAATATGAATTGCCTGTTGTGCCTGAGGGCTATGTTATGGATGAAGAAACTGCTAGAGACTTTCTTGCTTGCAATGATAGAAGTGATCTTAAGAAATTATTAGCTAAGCTTAAACAAAAAACTCTGAATGCTAGAATGAAATATGATCCTGCTTATGGTACTTCACCTATCTTTGTTACTGATAAGGATTATGAATTCTCTATTGATCCTGATATAATTACTTTGGTTGAGTCCGATCCTTTTCATGGCTATGGATCTGAAACTGTTGTGGCACATCTTACTAAATTAAATGATATAGCCACCCTGTTCACTAATGATGAGAGAACTCGCTACTTTTATATCCTTAAAATGTTTCCGTTCTCATTAAAGGGTGATGCTAAGATATGGTTCAACTCTCTTGATCCTGGTTGTGTGCGTAGTCCCCAGGATATGATTTATTACTTCTCTGCTAAATATTTCCCTGCTCATAAGAAACAAGCTGCTTTAAGGGATATATATAATTTTGTGCAAATTGAAGAGGAGAGTCTCCCACAAGCTTGGGGGAGGCTCCTCCAATTACTTAATGCTTTGCCTGGTCATCCTCTTAAGAAAAATGAAATACTTGATGTCTTTTATAATGGACTAACCGATGCTTCCAGAGACCACCTGGATAGTTGTGCTGGTTCTGTTTTCAGGGAAAGAACACCAGATGAAGCTGAAATTCTATTGAATAATATGTTGACCAATGAAAATAATTGGACACTTCCTGAGCCAATTCCTGAGCCAATTCCTAAGCCAACTCCGAAGAAGAGGGGTGTTCTATTTCTCAGTCCTAAAGATATGCAAGAGGCAAAGAAATCTATGAAGGAAAAAGGTATAAAAGCTGAAGATGTTAAGAATTTACCTCCTATTGAAGAAATACATGGTCTTAATTCACCGCCTGTTTAAGAAATACATTGTCACATCCCTAGCTTCTGACATTGCACTAGGCTAACTTCATGTGTGCATCATGTTTAAACTTTGAAAGAAACTTGAAATGGGGATTGCCTAAACCCTAGCATTAAAGGTATTCACTAGGTTCAACCAAAATATTTCCAGTAAATCCAAATGGCTTTCAAAAATGTTCATCATTCTTGGAAAATGCTGGAAACAGTAACCAGAGGTGATGCACATTTTTCCATGACATATTTGGGCTCTGATTTAAATCATATGCTATTTGCAATTGGGCATTTAAATGCTGTATATTATTTTAAGTGCTCAATTAATTCTGAACTTAAGTGAGGGCTATTAGGAATAATCCAAACAGAGCCCACAATTAATTTTCAGGATTTTTGAAAATGTTTTGGTATTTTTAATAAAGCCCCGAAGTTACAGAAAAATAGAAAAACATTAACATAAAAAAAAAGAGAATACCTGGCGCTTACCTGGCCGGCCTGGCACTGTAGCAGCCCACCAGGCCCATCTGCCAGTCGTCTCCCACCCCGCGCCAGAAGGACGCGAGGCGTGTGTTCGCCGCACGCCGGCACGCGCCCCGGCCACCTCCTGCTTGCCGCTTCCCCCTGGACGTCCCCGGAGACGCCGGGCACTCCCTCTCGACCCCCTCGCTCTCTCCCTGGACCCCCTCCCCCTCCTCTGCTCTCTCCCGCAGCACCACCGAGCGCGTTCGCCGCCGCCGCTCGCCATAGCCATGACCACCGTGCTCCCCTCGCCTTCCCGTGCTGTCCAGCAGCACCGCCATCGTCTCCTACGTCCCCTCGACGAAGGAAGCAAGCCCCGACGCTCGGAAGCGTCGCCATCGAGCTCGTCCCCGCCGCCTCTGGCCGGAGATCGCCGGCGTCGATTCGCCTCGTCCAGAGCGTCCCCGAGGCCGCTGACCTGCCCTGTCGCATCCCTGTGAGCTCCTGATTCTTTCCCCTTGCTCGCCCCCTTCGTTCCTGTCCTCTAGCTGCCGTCCCACCATGCCGAGCGCTCCTCGCCGCCGGCCATGGTGCCGTCGCGGCCACAGCTGCTGTAGCTCGCGTCTGAGGCCGTCGTCATGCTCATCACGCTCCCAGGAGCCGATAACTCTCACCAACTCTTCTTCCCGCACACCACAACGTTGCCTCGGCCAACTCCGTGCGGGCGCCGCCGCGGATGTGCTCCCCGCCGTCATTCTGGTTCACCCCGGCTCGAGCTAATGGCACCATTGGACGCGGACGAGTCGCAGCTGCACGTAGAGCCCCCCCGCCGCTGATTTGGTCGCCGGAGGGCAAAACCCGAGCAACGCCGCCGTCTCTGGACGTCGCCGGCGACTAACCGCCGACCCAACCCGGCTGTTAGGAGCTAATCACCCCACTAACTACCACCTGAGTCAATGACAGCCGGGCCCCACCGTCTAATTAACCAGCTAACAAAAATAGATTAAGATTAATCTAAACACAATGGACCCACGCGTCAGCTTTGACTATGCTGACGTGTACGTTGACCTGAACCCACTGGCCAGCCTCTGTTCCTACCTTGTCACACTGACATACGGGACCCACGCGTCAGGTTTGACCTGGACCGTGGCCCGTTGACCTGCTGACGTCAGCATGATGTCATGCTGATGCAGTATTGGTTTTCTGGATTTAAAATAATTCAGAAAATTCCAGAAAATAGTATAAACTTCTAAAAATCATATAAAATCAACCGTAGCTCAGAATGAAATAATTTATATATGAAAAATTATCAGAAAAATGCAATCTATCCATCTGTATCATTTTCATGCATGTCAAACTAAGTTATACCTGCTGTATAGGTGAAAACATGATAATGACATTATAAATGCTAAATATGGAGTTTGCATATGAACCCTTAGTTCATATGGACCTCATTTAAACTGTTGCTAGATGCATTAGTGTAAATCATAACATTCTTGACATGTCATGATCATGCATCATATTGTCGCATTGCATTGATTGTGTCCTTCTCTGTTTGCCGGTAACCGTCCCCTCTCAGTAGCCGATGCTCCGATGACGTGATCGATGACACCGATGAAGAACTATAATATCTTCAGAAGTGCCAGGCAAGCAAAACCCCCTTGTCCATTCCGATACAAACCCACTCTCTCGCTCCTGCTCTGTTTTACTGCATTAGGACAACAACGATTCATCTGTTACTTGTTGCGGTAGTTGAACCCCTTATCCTCTGCATGACCTGTCATTGCCACAGTAAATAGATGAAACCCACTAGCATGAGTAGGAGTTGTTTGAGCCCTGATGTGCCTACTCATTCATGCTTGTTTGTCATGCCTGCTATTGCTTAGAGTTGTGTCAGGTCTGATTCATCGGGGATGAGTTGGAATGGTGATGAACATGTCCTACTGTGTGTGAGCTAAGTGTGTGAACACGATTTGGTAAAGGTAGCGGTGAGAGGCCATGTAGGAGTACATGGTGGGTTGTCTCATTGAAGCCGTCCTCAGGAATTGAGTTCTGTGTTTGTGATCCATGATACAGTTACTACCACGCATTGGGCCCGAAACCAATGGACCCTCTCGGCTTCTTAATCACCCTTGTCCTCTGTCCAGGAGTTGCAAGTAGTTTCTGGTGTTTGTAGTATGTTGGAGGCCGTGGGCAGCGCTGACCGGAGGGGTGGGCTGTGATGCGGTAGGCACGTGGCACGGTGTACCGGGTGCCCGTTTGGTGTCTCGGGAACCCTGCACACATCGTTCGGGGCCGTATGTGGAAACCTCGGCCGGACTCCCTGCGGATGGAACCTGAATAGGTGATAAACCTGGACTAGAGACTTGAGCGTTTAGGTAGGCTGTGGCCGACACCCTCGCTGGGCTTCCGCTTGAAGGTTGTCGAGTACATGTCGTGTAAACGGCGGTAAGTGGTGAGAGCGTGTGTGTCGAAGTACACCCCTGCAGGGTTAATATGATCTATTCGAATAGCCGTGTCCGCGGTAAAGGACTTCTGGGTTGCCTATAACAGTTCATAGACAAGTGAAAGTGGATACTCTAAAATGCGCAAGATAAGCGTGAGTGCTATGGATGGCGTTCTCGTAGGGAGACGAGAGCGGATCCATAGTGGAGTATTGATATGGTGAATATGTGGGCTCGTGTGCGCCACCTCAAAAGAGTTACTTGCAGTCGTAGTTCAGGATAGCCACCGAGTCAAAGCTGGCTTGCTGCAGTTAAACTCCACCACCCCCTTTGTTGATACCGATGCATATGTTGCTAGTTCTGATGTAAGTCTTGCTGGGTACATTTGTACTCACGTTTGCCTATTTTATGTTTTGCAGAGAGACGTCAGTCTCGCTAGTAGTTCCATGTGGACTTCGACGTTTAGCTTGATACCTCAGCTACGATCTTGTGCCCTCGGCAGGATCTTGTAGATAGTCAGGCTTCTCAGCCTTTTTCATTTGTAGATGTCTGTACTCAGACATGTTAAGCTTCCGCATGTGCTTGAACTTGTAAGCTCTGAATGTTGGGTCATGAGACCCATGTTTGTAATATCTCGCTCTTCGGAGCCTAATGAATAAATACTCTGAGTCGTAGAGTCTTGTTGTGATGCCATGTTGTATTTGCACATATCGAGCATATTGTGTGTATGATTGAAATGCTTGGTATGTGTGGGATCCGACAACCTAGTTGTTTATCCTTGGTAGCCTCTCTTATGGGGAAATGTAGTCTTGTGCTTCCATGAGCCATAGTAGTCCGCTACAGCCCGGTTCTCCGGAGTCCTGCTAGCCCGGCACTACTGCTCCGGAACACTTGACTGGCCGGCATGTGATTCACTTCGTTCCTGTGTCTGTCCCTTCGGGGAAATGTCACGCGGTGACATCCGGAGTCCTGCCTAGCCTGCTACAGCCCGGGTTCCCGGAGTCCTGCTAGCCCAGTGCTACAGCCCAGATTCACACGCTGCTGACCGACATGCTCGATGTTGATTCGTGTATGCCTGTCCCCGTAAGTTAGTGCCACTTTGGGTTCACGACTAGTCATGTCGGCCCGGGTTCTCTGTCATATGGATGCTAGCGACATTATCATATACGTGAGCCAAAAGGCGCAAACGGTCCCGGGCCATGGTAAGGCGACACCCGTGGGAATACCGTGCGTGAGGCCGCAAAGTGATATGAGGTGTTACAGGCTAGATCGGTGTGACTTAGAATCGGGGTCCTGACATACATGATCTTAATTCATCACCTATTGAAGAAACTCATGGTCTTGATAACCCGACACAGGTAGTAAAGGTAAATTCTCTCTATAGATTTGATGAAGGTGATATTCCTTACTATAAGTCTGCTAGCCAATGCTTAGATGAGTTTGATAATTTTATTGTCAAACAAGAAAACTTCAATGCTTATTTTGGTAGAAAATTAAAACAAAATGCTTATATGATTGAACACTTGAGTGATTATATGCCTAGAGTTAAAGGTGAACTTAAACTCATTAGTAAACATGCTTCTATGGTTACCACTCAAGTAGAACAAGTACTTAAAGCTCAGAATGATTTGCTCAATGAACTGAATAGTAAGAATAATGACTATGCTATTAGAGTGGCTACTAGAACTGGTAAAATGACTCAGGAACCTTTGTATCCTGAAGGCCATCCTAAGAGAATTGAACGGGATTCTTAGAGAAATAATGTAGATGCACCTAGTCCTCCTAAAAAGAAGAAAAAGAAAAATGATGGGACTTTGCATGCTTCTAGTGAATCTGTTGTTGACACACCTGAGAATCCCAATGATATTTCTATTTCTGATGCTGAAACACAATCTGGTAATGAACATGAACCTAGAGATAATGTTAATGAAGATGTTCATGTTGATGCTCAACCCAGTAATCATAATGATGTAGAAATTGAACCTGCTGTTGATCTTGATAACCCACAATCAAAGAATCAACGTTATGATAAGAGAGACTTTGTTGCTAGGAAACCCGGTAAAGAAAGGGAGCCATGGGTTCAGAAACCCATGCCTTTTCCTCCCAAACCATCCAAGAAAAAGGATGATGAGGATTTTGAGCGCTTTGATGAAATGATTAGACCTATCTTTTTGCGTATGCGTTTAACTGATATGCTCAAAATGAATCCTTATGCTAAGTATATGAAAGAAATTGTTACTAATAAGAGAAAGATATCGGAAGTTGAAATTTCCACCATGCTTGCTAATTATACTTTTAAGGGTGGAATACCAAAGAAACTAGGAGATCCAGGAGTACCCACTATACCATGCTCCATTAAAAGAAATTATGTTAAAACTGCTTTATGTGATCTTGGAGCCGGTGTTAGTGTTATGCCTCTCTCTTTATATCGTAGACTTGATTTGAATAAGTTGACACCTACTGAAATATCTTTGCGAATGTCCGATAAATCAACTGTTATACCTGTCGGTATTTGTGAGGATGTGCCTGTTGTGGTTGCAAATGTTACTATTTTAACAGACTTTGTTATTCTTGATATTCCCGAGGACGATAGTATGTCTATTATTCTTAGAAGACCCTTTTTGAATACTGCAGGGGCTGTTATTGATTGCAACAAAGGCAATGTCACTTTTCATGTTAATGGTAATGAGCATACGGTACACTTTCCGAGGAAACAACCTCAAGTCCACAGTATCAATTCTATTGGAAAAATTCCATCGATTGTTTTTGGAGGTTTTGAATTTCCTCTACCCACTGTCAAGAAGAAATATGATATTCTTATTATTGGGGATGTGCATATCCCCGTTGAGGTAACATAGTGTTATTCGAAATTTCTCCGGTTTCATGCGATTCGGAATGAGTTTGTTAACAAGACTTGATCAACCTTGTTAGTGGATTCCTTCTGATGAGCATGAGACGGATGAAGTTAGAAAGCACAACCTTCTGTACCCTCTCTTTACTTTCTATTATTTAGTTGAAATAAAGTAAAAATAGTATTTTTCTGTCTGTTTTCTGAATTATCTGTGCAATATAAAAATACCCTGAAAATAAAAGTTCTCCAAATGCCCTGAAATTGAAATATGATTTTTTTTCTAGAATATTTGAGAATATCTGGCACTGAGAACACAGCAGGGGAGCAAGCACCTGGGCACGAGGGTCCAGGGCGCGCCCCTGCCTCGTGGGCCCACGGTGGCTCCCCTCAACTTATTCCTGCACCCACACACTTCTTCTTCCTCCCAAAAAAATTCACCATCCAGCTCAAGCACGAATTCTAGCTCATTTTGCTGTGATTTTCGATCTCCTTGCTCAAAGCACCTCTCACAAAACTGCTTTGGGGGATTGTTCCTGTTGGGGATCGTAGCAGAATTTTAAAATTTCCTACGCATCACCAAGATCCATCTATGGAGTATACTAGCAATGAGGGGAAAGGAGTGCATCTACATACCCTTGTAGATCGCGAGCGGAAGCGTTCCAATGAACGGGGTTGATGGAGTCGTACTCGCCGTGATACAAATCACCGATGATCGAGTGCCGAACGGACGGCACCTCCGCGTTCAACACACGTACGGAGCAGCGACGTCTCCTCCTTCTTGATCCAGCAAGGGGAAAGGAGAGGTTGATGGAGATCCAGAAGCACGACAGCGTGGTGGTGGATGTAGCGGGATCTCGGCAGGGCTTCGCCAAGCTTCTGCGAGAGGGAGAGGTGTTGCAGGGGGAGAGGGAGGCGCTAGGGGCTGTGGTGCTACTGCCCTCCCTCCCCCCACTATTTATAGGCCCCCTGGGAGGGGGGCGCCGGCCTAGAACCCATCTACATGGGGGGGCGGCGGCCAAAGGGAAAGGGGGGGTGGCTTTCCCCCCAAGCCAAGTGGGGCGCCCCCCACCCCTAGGGTTTCCAACCCTAGGCGCAGGGGGAGGCCCAAGGGGGGCGCCCCAGCCCACTAAGGGCTGGTTCCCTTCCCACTTCAGCCCATGGGGCCCTCCGGGATAGGTGGCCCCACCCGGTGGACCCCCGGGACCCTTCCGGTGGTCCCGGTACAACACCGATAACCCCCGAAACTTTCCCGGTGGCCGAAACTGGACTTCCTATATATAATTCTTCACCTCCAGACCATTCCGGAACTCCTCGTGACATCCGGGATCTCATCCGGGACTCCGAAAAACTTTCGGGTTTCCGCATACTCATATCTCTACAACCCTAGCATCACCGAACCTTAAGTGTGTAGACCCTACGGGTTCGGGAGACATGCAGACATGACCGAGACGCCTCTCCGGTCAATAACCAACAGTGGAATCTAGATACCCATGTTGGCTCCTACATGTTCCACGATGATCTCATCGGATGAACCACGATGTCGAGGATTCAATCAATCCCGTATACAATTCCCTTTGTCAATCGGTATGTTACTTGCCCGAGATTCGATCGTCGGTATCCCAATACCTTGTTCAATCTCGTTACCGGCAAGTCTCTTTACTTGTACCGTAATGCATGATCTCGTGGCTAACTCCTTAGTCACATTGAGCTCATTATGATGATGCATTACCGAGTGGGCCCAGAGATACCTCTCCGTCATACGGAGTGACAAATCCCAGTCTTGATCCGTGCCAACTCAACAGACACTTTCGGAGATACCCGTAGTGTACCTTTATAGTCACCCAGTTACGTTGTGACGTTTGGCACACCCAAAGCACTTCTACGGTATCCGGGAGTTGCACGATCTCATGGTCTAAGGAAAAGATACTTGACATTGGAAAAGCTCTAGCAAACGAACTACACGATCTTTGAGCTATGCTTAGGATTGGGTCTTGTCCATCACATCATTCTCCTAATGATGTGATCCCGTTATCAATGACATCCAATGTCCATAGTCAGGAAACCATGACTATCTGTTGATCAACGAGCTAGTCAACTAGAGGCTTACTAGGGACACGTTGTGGTCTATGTATTCACACATGTATTACGATTTCCGGATAACACAATTATAGCATGAACAATAGACAATTATCATGAACAAAGAAATATAATAATAACCATTTATTATTGCCTCTAGGGCATATTTCCAACAGTCTCCCACTTGCACTAGAGTCAATAATCTAGTTACATTGTGATGAATCGAACACCCATTGCGTCCTGGTGTTGATCATGTTTTGCTCTAGGGAGAGGTTTAGTCAACGGATCTGCTACATTCAGGTCCGTATGTACTTTACAAATATCTATGTCTCCATTTTGAACACTTTCACGAATGGAGTTGAAGCGACGCTTGATATGCCTGGTCTTCCTGTGAAATCTGGGCTCCTTCGCAAGGGCAATAGCTCCAGTGTTGTCACAGAAGAGAGTCATTGGGCCCGACGCATTGGGAATCACCCCTAGGTCGGTAATGAACTCCTTCATCCAAACTGCTTCCTGTGCTGCCTCCGAGGCTGCCATGTACTCCGCTTCACATGTAGATCCCGCCACGACGCTTTGCTTGCAACTGCACCAACTTATTGCTCCTCCATTCAAAATATACACGTATCCGGTTTGTGACTTCGAGTCATCCAGATCTGTGTCGAAGCTAGCGTCAACGTAACCCTTTACGACGAGCTCTTCGTCACCTCCATAAACGAGAAACATATCCTTAGTCCTCTTCAGGTACTTCAGGATATTCTTGACCGCTGTCCAGTGTTCCATGCCGGGATTACTTTGGTACCTTCCTACCAAACTTACGGCAAGGTTTACATCAGGTCTGGTACACAGCATGGCATACATAATAGACCCTATGGCCGAGGCATAGGGGATGACACTCATCTTTTCTCTATCTTCTGCCATGGTCGGGCATTGAGCCGTGCTCAATTGCACACCTTGCAATACAGGCAAGCACCCCTTCTTGGACTGATCCATATTGAACTTCTTCAATACCTTGTCAAGGTATGTACTCTGTGAAAGACCAATGAGGCGTCTCGGTCTATCTCTATAGATCTTGATGCCTAATATATAAGCAGCTTCTCCAAGGTCCTTCATTGAAAAACACTTATTCAAATAGGCCTTTATACTTTCCAAGAATTCTATATCATTTCCCATCAATAATATGTCATCCACATATAATAAGAGAAATGCTACAGAGCTCCCACTCACTTTCTTGTAAACACAGGCTTCTCCATAAGTCTGTGTAAACCCAAACGCTTTGATCATCTCATCAAAGCGAATGTTCCAACTCCGAGATGCTTGCACCAGCCCATAGATTGAGCGCTGGAGCTTGCATACTTTGTTAGCATTCTTAGGATCGACAAAACCTTCCGGCTGCATCATATACAATTCTTCCTTAAGGAAGCCGTTAAGGAATGCCGTTTTGACGTCCATCTGCCATATCTCATAATCATAGTATGCGGCAATTGCTAACATGATTCGGACGGACTTCAGCTTCGCTACGGGTGAGAAAGTCTCATCGTAGTCAACCCCTTGAACTTGTCGATAACCCTTAGTGACAAGTCGAGCCTTATAGATGGTCACATTACCATCAGCGTATGTCTTCTTCTTAAAGATCCATTTATTTTCTATGGCTCGCCGATCATCGGGCAAGTCAGTCAAAGTCCATACTTCGTTTTCATACATGGATCCTATCTCGGATTTCATGGCTTCTAGCCATTTGTCGGAATCCGGGCCCGCCATCGCTTCTTCATAGTTCGAAGGTTCACCGTTGTCTAACAACATGATTTCCAGGACAGGGTTGTCGTACCACTCTGGTGCGGAACGTGTCCTTGTGGACCTACGAAGTTCAGCAGTAACTTGATCCGAAGCTTCATGATCATCATCATTAACTTCCTCCCCAGTCGCTGTAGGCACCACAGGAACATCTTCCCGCGCTGTGCTACTTTCCGGTTCGGAAGGGGTGACTATCACCTCATCAAGTTCCACTTTCCTCCCACTTAATTCTTTCGAGAGAAACTCTTTCTCCAGAAAGGACCCGTTCTTGGCAACGAAGATCTTGCCTTCGGATCTGAGGTAGAAGGTATACCCAATAGTTTCCTTAGGGTATCCTATGAAGACGCATTTTTCCGACTTGGGTTCGAGCTTTTCAGGTTGAAGTTTCTTGACATAAGCATCGCATCCCCAAACTTTTAGAAATGACAGCTTAGGTTTCTTCCCAAACCATAATTCATACGGCGTCGTCTCAACGGATTTCGATGGAGCCCTATTTAAAGTGAATGCGGCAGTCTCTAAAGCATAGCCCCAAAATGAGAGTGGTAAATTGGTAAGAGACATCATAGATCGCACCATATCCAAAGAGTGTGATTACGACGTTCGGACACACCGTTTCGCTGAGGTGTTCCAGGCGGCGTGAGTTGTGAAACGATTCCACATTTCCTTAAGTGCATACCAAATTTGTGACTTAAATATTCTCCACCACGATCTGATCGTAAGAATTTTATTTTCCTGTCACGTTGATTCTCAACCTCACTCTGAAATTCCTTGAACTTTTCAAAGGTTTCAGACTTGTGTTTCATTAGGTAGACATACCCATATCTACTTAAGTCATCAGTGAGAGTGAGAACATAATGATATCCTCCGCGAGCCTCAACACTCATTGGACCGCACACATCGGTATGTATGATTTCCAATAAGTTGGTTGCTCGCTCCATTGTTCCGGAGAATGGAGTCTTGGTCATTTTACCCATGAGGCATGGTTCGCACGTGTCAAATGATTCGTAATCAAGAGACTCCAAAAGTCCATCTACATGGAGCTTCTTCATGCGTTTGACACCAATGTGACCAAGGCGGCAGTGCCACAAGTATGTGGGACTATCGTTATCAACTTTACATCTTTTGGTATTCACATTATGAATATGTGTAACATCACGTTCGAGATTCATCAAGAATAAACCATTAACCAGCGGGGCATGACCATAAAACATATCTCTCATATAAATAGAACAACCATTATTCTCAGATTTAAATGAGTAGCCATCTCGAATTAAACGAGATCCAGATACAATGTTCATGCTCAAAGCTGGCACTAAATAACAATTATTGAGGTTTAAAACTAATCCCGTAGGTAAATGCAGAGGTAGCGTGCCGACGGCGATCACATCGACCTTGGAACCATTCCCGACGTGCATCGTCACCTCGTCCTTTGCCAGTCTCCGCTTATTCTGCAGTTCCTGTTTTGAGTTACAAATATGAGCAACCGCACCGGTATCAAATACCCAGGAGCTACTACGAGTACTGGTAAGGTACACATCAATTACATGTATATCACATATACCTTTCGTGTTGCCGGCCTTCTTGTCCGCTAAGTATTTGGGGCAGTTCCGCTTCCAGTGACCACTTCCCTTGCAATAAAAGAACTCAGTCTCAGGCTTGGGTCCATTCCTTGGCTTCTTCCCGGCAACTGGCTTACCGGGCGCGGCAACTCCCTTGCCGTCCTTCTTGAAGTTCTTCTTGCCCTTGCCTTTCTTGAACTTAGTGGTTTTATTCACCATCAACACTTGATGTTCCTTTCTGATCTCCACCTCCGCCGATTTCAGCATTGAATATACCTCAGGAATGGTCTTTTCCATCCCCTGCATATTGAAGTTCATCACAAAGCTCTTGTAGCTTGGTGGAAGCGACTGAAGGATTCTGTCAATGACCGCGTCATCCGGGAGATTAACTCCCAGCTGAGTCAAGCGGTTGTGCAACCCAGACATTTTGAGTATATGCTCACTGACAGAACTGTTTTCCTCCATCTTACAACTGAAGAACTTGTCGGAGACTTCATATCTCTCGACCCGGGCATGAGCTTGGAAAACCATTTTCAGCTCTTCGAACATCTCATATGCTCCGTGTTGCTCAAAACACTTTTGGAGCCCCGGTTCTAAGCTGTAAAGCATGCCGCACTGAACGAGGGAGTAATCATCAGCACGTGATTGCCAAGCGTTCATAACGTCTTGGTTCTCTGGGATTGGTGCTTCACCTAGCGGTGCTTCTAGGACATAATCTTTCTTGGCAGCTATGAGGATGATCCTCAGGTTCCGGACCCAGTCCGTATAGTTGCTGCCATCATCTTTCAGCTTGGTTTTCTCTAGGAACGCGTTGAAGTTGAGGACAACGTGGGCCATTTGATCTACAAGACATATTGTAAAGATTTTAGACTAAGTTCATGATAATTAAGTTCATCTAATCAAATTACTCAATGAACTCCCACTCAGATAGACATCCCTCTAGTCATCTAAGTGAAACATGATCCGAGTTAACTAGGCCGTGTCCGATCATCACGTGAGACGGACTAGTCAAGATCGGTGAACATCTCCATGTTGATCGTATCTTCTATACGACTCATGCTCGACCTTTCGGTCCTCTGTGTTCCGAGGCCATGTCTGTACATGCTAGGCTCGTCAAGTCAACCTAAGTGTATTGCGTGTGTTCCGAGGCCATGTCTGTACATGCTAGGCTCGTCAACACCCGTTGTATGCGAACGTTAGAATCTATCGCACCCGATCATCACGTGGTGCTTCGAAACAACGAACCTTCGCAACGGTGCACAGTTAGGGGGAACACTTTCTTGAAATTATTATAAGGGATCATCTTACTTACTACCGTCGTTCTAAGCAAATAAGATGCAAAACATGATAAACATCACATGCAATCAAATAGTGACATGATATGGCCAATATCATTTTGCTCCTTTGATCTCCATCTTCGGGGCGCCATGATCATCTTCGTCACCGGCATGACACCATGATCTCCATCATCATGATCTCCATCATTGTGTCTTCATGAAGCTGTCACGCCAACGATTACTTCTACTTCTATGGCTAACGCGTTTAGCAATAAAGTAAAGTACTTTACATGGCGTTATTCAATGACACGCAGGTCATACAAAAAATAAAGACAACTCCTATGGCTCCTGCCGGTTGTCATACTCATCGACATGCAAGTCGTGATTCCTATTACAAGAATATGATCAATCTCATACATCACATATATCATTCATCACATCTTCTGGCCATATCACATCACATAGCACATGCTGCAAAAACAAGTTAGACGTCCTCTAATTGTTGTTGCAAGTTTTTACGTGGCTTGTATAGGTTTCTAGCAAGAACGTTTCTTACCTACGTAAAACCACAACGTGATATGCCAATTTCTATTTACCCTTCATAAGGACCCTTTTCATCGAATCCGTTCCGACTAAAGTGAGAGAGACAGACACCCGCTAGCCACCTTATGCAACTAGTGCATGTCAGTCGGTGGAACCTGTCTCACGTAAGCGTACGTGTAAGGTCGGTCCGGGCCGCTTCATCCCACAATACCGCCGAAACAAGATAGGACTAGTAGCCGCAAGAAGAATTGGCAACATCTATGCCCACAACTGCTTTGTGTTCTACTCGTGCATAGTAACTACGCATAGGCCTGGCTCATGATGCCACTGTTGGGGATTGTAGCAGAATTTTAAAATTTCCTACGCATCACCAAGATCCATCTATGGAGTATACTAGCAACGAGGGGAAAGGAGTGCATCTACATACCCTTGTAGATCGCGAGCGGAAGCGTTCCAATGAACGGGGTTGATGGAGTCGTACTCGCCGTGATCCAAATCACCGATGACCGAGTGCCGAACGGACGGCACCTCCGCGTTCAACACACGTACAGAGCAGCGACGTCTCCTCCTTCTTGATCCAGCAAGGGGAAAGGAGAGGTTGATGGAGATCTAGCAGCACGACGGCGTGGTGGTGGATTTAGCGGGATCTCGGCAGGGCTTCGCCAAGCTTCTGCGAGAGGGAGAGGTGTTGCAGGGGGAGAGGGAGGCGCCAGGGGCTGTGGTGCTGCTGTCCTCCCTCCCCCCACTATTTATAGGCCCCCTGGTAGGGGGGTGCCGGCCTAGAACCCATCTACATGGGGGGGGCCAAGGGGAAAGGGGGGTGGCTTTCCCCCCAAGCCAAGTGGGGCGCCCCCACCCCTAGGGTTTCCAACCCTAGGCGCAGGGGGAGGCCCAAGGGGGGGTGCCCCAGCCCACTAAGGGCTGGTTCCCTTCCCACTTCAGCCCATGGGGCCCTCCGGGATAGGTGGCCCCACCCGGTGGACCCCCGGGACCCTTCCGGTGGTCCCGGTACAATACCGATAACCCCCGAAACTTTCCCGGTGGCCGAAACTGGACTTCCTATATATAATTCTTCACCTCCGGACCATTCCGGAACTCCTCGTGACGTCCGGGATCTCATCCGGGACTCCGAACAACTTTCGGGTTTCCGCATACTCATATCTCTACAACCCTAGCGTCACCGAACCTTAAGTGTGTAGACCCTACGGGTTCGGGAGACATGCAGACATGACCGAGACGCCTCTCCAGTCAATAACCAATAGCGGAATCTGGATACCCATGTTGGCTCCTACATGTTCCACGATGATCTCATCGGATGAACCACGATGTCGAGGATTCAATCAATCCCGTAAGAAAAACGAATTTCTATCAAATCAATAGAAGAAAGGATCCTTTCCCTGATTATGGCTTCAACCATTCCTCATGGTATATCTGAGTATAGAAGATGGAATTAGTGATATTTTTTTGTTTATAAACTCCCCAGGCGGGTGGCTAATCTCAGGAATGGCTATTTTTACAATTCCCTTTGTCAATCGGTATGTTACTTGCCCGAGATTCGATCGTCGGTATCCCAATACCTTGTTCAATCTCGTTACCGGAAAGTCTCTTTACTCGTACCGTAATGCATGATCCCGTGGCTAACTCCTTAGTCACATTGAGCTCATTATGATGATGCATTACCGAGTGGGCCCAGAGATACCTCTCCGTCATACGGAGTGACAAATCCCAGTCTCGATCCGTGCCAACTCAACAGACACTTTCGGAGATACCCGTAGTGTACCTTTATAGTCACCCAGTTACGTTGTGACGTTTGGCACACCCAAAGCACTCCTACAGTATCCGGGAGTTGCACGATCTCATGGTCTAAGGAAAAGATACTTGACATTGGAAAAGCTCTAGCAAACGAACTACACGATCTTTGAGCTATGCTTAGGATTGGGTCTTGTCCATCACATCATTCTCCTAATGATGTGATCCCGTTATCAATGACATCCAATGTCCATAGTCAGGAAACCATGACTATCTGTTGATCAACGAGCTAGTCAACTAGAGGCTTACTAGGGACACGTTGTGGTCTATGTATTCACACATGTATTACGATTTTTGGATAACACAATTATAGCATGAACAATAGACAATTATCATGAACAAAGAAATATAATAATAACCATTTATTGCCTCTAGGGCATATTTCCAACAGTTCCTTGGTATGTGACTCCTCCATTGGTCCAATTAGTTTTTGTTCTAGTGCTTTATTCATTGCGAATTTTTGCTGCCTAGGTGACCATGTTCTTGAGCTTGCATGTCAAATTTATATGGTTCCAAGTAGTTCTAATGCATGACATAGGCTCTAGGCACTTGTAGGAGTAGTTGCTATCAATTTTGTTGAGCTTGGTTCACTTTTATTTGAAGTTACTAAAAATTTCAGAAATTTTCAGAAAATGATGAAGAGATTTTTGAGGGGCTCATCGAGCCGAAGCTCGAAGGAAAAGCAAAGTGAAGAAGCAGAGAGGCCCAAATATAATCTGCCTCGCACTGCTGAAGTTCGGCCGTGTGAATGGCCTTGTGATGATTTCTTGAGAGCAGCGGGGATTTATGATGATTTTTATGAATTGGCTGAGAATGCGGGCCTCACCGACTTCCTCCACGACCAGATCGAACAGTATCTCTTACTCACCAATACTTTTGTGCAAAACTTCTACTATTATCCTAAGGAATCACCTCCTTCAGTAGAGTTTCATTTATATGATGTGGTTAAGAAGATGTCACTATATGAATTTTGCAGGGTTTGCAAAATACCTTTCGAGGGTAGCTTAGAGGAACCACATCGTAGAGATGTGGATGGGTTTATTGATACTATTACTGTAGGGGAAACTAGGAAGGTTTCCGATGCAAGAATCACTAGCATACATTTTCCTGTTTTACGCTACTTTGCAGTATTTGCTAGTCGTTGCTTAATTGGTCGCGGAAACTGTGGAAACCTTAGTGTTCCTGATATTATTATTTTGTTCCATGCTTTATTCCATGATGACTCTGTTAGTATGGGCGCTATTATTGCCAAACGGTTAAGTCTGAACCGTACAAAGGGCCCCATCTTTGGAGGTGTCTATGCTTCGCGCCTTGCTGCATACTATAACATACCTATTAGGCACTATGAGAAAGAAGAAAAATTGCTGCCTACTATTTATTTAGATTATAAGAGTATGGCAGCGCATGACTTTATTGTTAAGAATAGGGAAGGGGCGCTTAAATACAAACTGTTATTTGATAAACATCACCCTGAGACTATCACCTTGCCTGCTCCTTCCTTGTTTGATTTATCTGCAGGCCAGTATCTCATTCCGCTAGTGACCATCCAGGCATACCGGAACCCTACATCAGCCACAGAGCCAGAGCCGGAACCACAATTTGATCCTCCATGACAGTCTAATTACCAGTGGGATCCGGAGGCAATTGCCAACCAGTGGCAATTCGAGGCTTCTTCTCAGTACGACCCCAACTACAATTATGGATAACCTCCAGGCCAGCCGTGGCAATAGACCAACTTAGGCCAAAAGCCTAAGCTTGGGGGAGTACGTATTTCCCACCGACATTATATTTATGTTCACACACTCATTGCTAGATGTCGGTGCTCATACTTTTTCACTGTACTATCCATGCTAGTTTATTTTCCTTTTTATGCTTTCTTCTTGTGTGTTTGATAAACCTTAAGAAAAACCAAAAAAATAGTGATAGATTTTAGCTAGTTTACTTTCTTGCTGCAGTAGTAATAATTAAAAAGAAAACCCAAAAAGATTTCATGTTCTTCTTTCGCTTGTTGGGAGCTTCCCCATGTAAATAGTTTATTTCTTTTCTTTTCTTTGGGGGTCGATAGGAGAAGACCGTGATTAAATTGTTGAAGTGGCTCTTATATGCATTATTGTTGATTTAACCAAGAGCCCATATTGCCTTGTCTTCTCCTGTTTATTGAATGCTCGCAGATTCCAGCTTAGTCCAATGCACGTGCACTAATATTATTATTCACATCGTTTGGTCGTGCAAGTGAAAGGCAATTATGATGATATATGTGGACTGGCTGAGATGAGAGAAGCTGGTATGAACTCGACCTCTCTTGTTTTTGTAAATATGATTAGTTCATCATTCCTGATTCAGCCTATTATGAATAAACATGTTTGCAATGACAATTAGAGATTATAGTTGCTTATGCCATGCTTAATTAGCTAGGAGTTTATAATGGTTTACCTTGCGCGCCAACATGCTATTAAAATGGTTGTGATGTGGTATGATGGGGTGGTATCCTCCTTTGAATGATTCGAGTGACTTAACTTGGCACATGTTCACACATGTAGTTGAAACAAAATCAACATAGCCTTCATGATATTTATGTTCATGGTGGATTATATCCTACTCGTGCTTGCACTCAATGTTTATTAATTTTAATGCATGTTCATGACTGTTGTCGCTCTCTAGTTGGTCGCTTCCCAGTCTTTTTCTAGCCTTCACTTGTACTAAGCGGGAATACTGCTTGTGCATCCAATCCCTTAAACCCCAAAGTTATTCCATATGAGTCCACTATACCTTCCTATATGCGGTATCTACCTATCGTTCCAAGTAAATTTGTATGTGCCAAACTCTAAACCTTCAAATGAAATTCTGTTTTGTATGCTCGAGTAGCTCATGTATCAACTAGGGTTGTCCGTATCTTCCATGCTAGGTGGGTTATTCTCAAGAGGAGTGGACTCCGCTCCTCACTCACAAGAAAATGGCTGGTCACCAGGATGCCCAGTCCCATGCTTTATGCAAATCAAATCAAAATAATTGCAAACAAAACTCCCCCTAGGACTGTTGCTTGTTGGAGGCACTCGTTGTTTCGAGCAAGCCATGGATTGATGCTTGTTGGTGGAGGGGGAGTATAAACTTTACCATTCTGTTTGGGAACCACCTATAATGTGTGTAGCATGGAAGATATCGCCATCTCTTGGTTGTTATGTTGACAATGAAAGTATGCGGCTCAAAATATTATTTATCTCTATTTCAAAATCGAGCTCTGGCACCTCTACAAATCCCTGCTTCTCTCTGCGAAGGGCCTATCTATTTACTTTTATGTTGAGTCATCACCCTCTTATTAAAAAGCACCAGCTGGAGAGCACCGCTGTCATTTGCATCCATTACTATTAATTTATATTGAGTATGACTGGATCTCTTTTACCATGAATTACAATGTCTAGTCGGTCCTTGATCTTTAGAGGTGCTCTGCATTTATGTTTTGCGGTCTCAGAAAGGGCTAGCAAGATACCAACTTGTTATATCATATCATGATTGTTTTGAGAAAGTGTTGTCATCCGAGATTTATTATTATTGCTCGCTAGTTGATTATGCCATTGATATGAGTAAACATGAGACCTAAGAGTTATTGTGAATATGGTTAGTTCATAATCTTTGCTGAAAACTTGAATGTTGGCTTTACATATTTACAACAACAAGAGCAAACAGAGTTTGTAAAAGTTTTTCTTTATCACTTTCAGTTTATCAACTGAATTGCTTGAGGACAAGCAAAGGTTTAAGCTTGGAGGAGTTGATACGTCTCCGTCGTATCTACTTTTCCAAACACTTTTGCCCTTGTTTTGGACTCTAACTTGCATGATTTGAATGGAACTAACCCGGACTGACGCTGTTTTCAGCAGAATTGCCATGGTGTTATTTATGTGTAGAAACAAAAGTTCTCAGAATGACCTGAAACTCCATGGAGATTATTTTTGGAAAGAATAAAAATACTGGTGAAAGAATCAAGGCTAGGGGGCACACACCCTTGCCACGAGGGTGGGGGCGCGCCTGCCCCCTGGGCGCGCCCCCTGCCTCGTGGGCCCCCTGGAGCTCCACCGACCTCAACTCCAACTCTATATATTCGTGTTCGGGGAGAAAAAATTAGAGAGAAAGATTCATCGTGTTTTACGATACGGAGCCACCGCCAAGCCCTAAACTCTTTCAGGAGGGCTGATCTGGAGTCCGTTCGGGGCTCCGGAGAGGGGAATCCGTCGCCATCGTCATCATCAACCATCCTCCATCACCAATTTCATGATGCTCACCGCCGTGCGTGAGTAATTCCATCGTAGGCTTGCTGGACGGTGATGGGTTGGATGAGATTTATCATGTAATCGAGTTAGTTTTGTTAGGGTTTGATCCCTAGTATCCACTATGTTCTGAGATTGATGTTGCTATGACTTTGCTATGCTTAATGCTTGACACTAGGGCCCGAGTGCCATGATTTCAGATCTGAACCTATTATGTTTTCATGAATATATGTGAGTTCTTGATCCTATCTTGCAAGTCTATAGTCACCTACTATGTGTTATGATCCGGCAACCCCGAAGTGACAATAATCGAGACCACTCCCGGTGATGACCGTAGTTTGAGGAGTTCATGTATTCACTATGTGTTAATGCTTTGGTCCGGTACTCTATTAAAAGGAGGCCTTAATATCCCTTAGTTTCCATTAGGACCCCGCAACCACGGGAGGGTAGGACAAAAGATGTCATGCAAGTTCTTTTCCATAAGCACGTATGACTATATTCGGAATACATGCCTAAATTACATTGATGAATTGGAGCTAGTTCTGTGTCACCCTATGTTATGACTGTTACATGATGAACCACATCCGGCATAATTCTCCATCACCGATCCAATGCCTACGAGCTTTTCACATATTGTTCTTCGCTTATTTACTTTTTCGTTGCTACCGTTACAATCACTACAAAACCCAAAAATATTACTTTTGCTACCGTTACCGTTACTATCATACTACTTTGCTACTAAATACTTTGCTGCAGATATTAAGTTATCCAGGTGTGGCTGAATTGAAAACTCAGTTGCTAATACTTGAGAATATTCTTTGGCTCCCCTTGTGTCGAATCAATAAATTTGGGTTGAATACTCTACCCTCAAAAACTGTTGCGGTCCCCTATACTTGTGGGTTATCACTGGTGCACCTCCTGAGCACCCATACCATTCGCCTTAAAAAACAGCAGGCTGTCATCTGCAAATAATAGATGATTGACTGGTGGTGCCATAGGCGCCACTTTCAGACCATGAAGATTTGATGACTCACTTCTAGATTTTAGGAGGCACGAAAGGCCCACCGCTGCAATCAAGAATAGGTATGGGATATGGGGTCCCCTTGCCGTATACCACAAGAAGGTTTGAACTCCTGCAACTTCTTTCCATTGAATAACACAGAAAATTTGACAGCTCTTACCAGTCCCATTACTATATCAACCCAATTGTTGGTGAAGCCCAATTTGAGCATCATTGCCCTCAGATAAGTCCATTCCACCTTGTCATAGGCCTTCATCATATCAAGCTTAAGAGCACAATGTTGATTTCCCTTGGCCTTGTTGTGTTTCATAAAATGAAGGCATTCATACGCAGTTATTATGTTATCTGTTATCAATCTCCCAGGGACAAAAGCAGACTGCTCCTCAGAAGTTATGTCAGGCAGAACAAGTTTCAATTGATTTGAGATAACCTTGGATGCAATTTTATACAACACGTTGCAAAGACTAATGGGCCGAAATTGTGACAAGAGGGTAGGGTTTTTTACCTTCGGGGATCAGAACCAATATGGTCTCATTGATGCATTCTGCTGATTCTGTACCCATAACAATTCTCAGCACCGCCCTAGTCACCTCTTCGCCACAAACATCCCAATGACGCTGGAAAAATGTGCCGGAAAACCATCGGGCCCCGGGGCCTTTAAAGGGAACATCTGAAAAAGCGCATTCTTCACCTTTTGCGAATTGTACGGAGCATTTAACTTGTCATTCATATCAGATGTGACCCTGCATGGCACTGTATCAAGAACCCGGTCCATATCATTGACTCCCCCAGACGTATACAGATTTTTATAAAGAGGTTGTGGCCAATTCTTCCATTTCCACCTCGTCGGCTGTTAACTGACCATCCGGGCGTTGCAGATTTTTAATTTGATTTTTACGGCGCATTCTGCTCGCTCTAAGGTGAAAATAATAGGTATTTTTGTCGCCATGCTACAGCCATTCCAAACGGGCCCGTTGGCGCCACAACAGTTCTTCTCGGTGGTAGAGCTCCACCAGGCGCTCTTTTATTTTTAGTTCCCTGTGCGTAGGTCCCGTTCATCCTGGGATCCCCGCAGCCTATCAAGCTCCGTCTGCAGCTGGCGTATCTCGCCCCTGACAGAACCAAAATGCATCCGATCCCAAGCAGATAGGTTCCCCGCCAATTGCTGCAGCTTTCCATGCATGTCTGCAACCGAGTCCGTAGGTTTCTCCTTCCAACCCGTGCCCACACAATTAAACTAGTCTGGCTCTCTTTCCCACATCAGCTCATACTTAAAAGCTTTGGGTACTCTCCTGCATGCATGGACGTCTTGATATTTTAGCAAGATGGGGATGTGATCGGATGTAGCTGCTCCTTTGTGCTCAAGTGCATGCAATGGGAACGCCATGCACCATGCAGTCACTACAAAAAAAAGACACATCCGTGACATTTTGGGCCGAACGAATTTTTTTTCTGTCATACATATGACACTTCTATGACGATAATTGTGACAAAACCCGGTATCATCATAGATGTGGTGGGCTCCTACTTCTATGACAAAAAATCATGACAGAAAATGGGCTTTTCGTCCTGCGCGGGCCGGAGACGCAACTGCATGACATTCTTTGGGCCGTCCATGATGGAAAAAACCGTGGTAGAAGCGAGGGGGAGGAAAATTTCGGGGAGTTCCCGGTTACGGTGGGAGGTCGGGGGCCGAGCGATGCACGTTTCTCTCGTACACGTACGCGCGTGTGTGCGAGGCGTTGGCTCTAACTGAACCCGAGCGAGGCGTTGGGCTCTAACTGAACCTGAGCGATTGCACTGCAGGCTATGCGTTACTGAACCCGAGCGATCGATCGATGGCTGTTAACTGAACCCGATCGAGCGATTCCTTCGCTACTGCTGCTAACTGAAGCCGATCGATTGGATGAACAGTGAGCGTTGCGGGGGGGGGGGGGGGGGTTGGATGAACAGTGAGCGGTGGCGTTGCCTCTGGATGAACAGGACCCCGTGGTGTGGAGGGCTGGATGAACAGTAGACGGTAGAGGGGTGCCCGTGGAGGGGTGGTTGAACAGGACCCCGTGGTGTGGAGGGCTGGATGAACAGTAGACGATGGAGGGGTGCCCGTGGAGGGGTGGTTGAACAGTAGCCGGTGGAGTAGCACGCGGTGGAGGCTGGATGAACAGGAGCCCGTGGAGGCTGGAGGAGGTCGACGGTGGAGATGAACAGTATCCCGTGGAGTCCCGTTTTGCGGTACGCCACACCCCTCCCGATGAACAGGACCCCCGTTTCGACCGTAGGAGGTCCGTTTCGTCCGTTTTGCGGTACGCCACACCCCTCCCGATGAACAGGACCCCCGTTTCGACCGTAGGAAGTCCGTTTCGTCCGTTTTGCCATACGCCACACCCCTCCCGATCAACAGGACCCCCGTTTCGACCGTAGGAGGTCCGTTTCGTCCGTTTTGCGGTACGCCACACCCCTCCCGATCAACAGGACCCCCATTTCGACCGTAGGAGGTCCGTTTCCTCCGTTTTGCGGTACGCCACACCCCTCCCGATCAACAGGACCCCGTTCCGAACGTAGGAGGTCTGTTTTCTCCGTTTTGCGGTAGCCAGGCCTCGTTTCCATCGCCTGTTCCGTCCAAGCCCTCCCGATGAACACGACCACGCATTCCGTTCCGACCCAGCCGGTTGGCTCCCACGCGTTCCGTTGCCTCCCGATGAACACGACTCATTCCGTTGCCTCCCCATGAACACGACGCATTCCGTTGCCTCCCCATGAACACGACGCACTCCGTTGCCTCCCCATGAACACGACGACGACGCTGTTTCTCCGTTCCGACCCAGCCATGTACACGAGCCCTGGCCGTACGTATGCACGAGTAGGTGTTTGAGACCCCGCCCGTATGTACACATACGTGGCCGTATTTTCTTTCTTGCACCCTGGCCGCTGTACGTACGTGTACATGCTACGTGCGCGCCTCTACTACGACACGTGTGCGCCTCTACTACGACACGTGCGTGCCTCTACATCGACCAGTATGTACGTACACGTTCGCGACCAGAATGACAACGCTACATATGGTTCAGGTGGGTCCCGACTGTCACGCACTTCCTTGCCTGCGAAGATGTAGCTGGTGGGTCCCAGCAGTCAGGGGGGCGAATCATTTTTTTTTTGCCCGGACGCACTTCCTTGCGTGCGAAGATGTAGCCGGTGGGTCCCAGCAGTCAGGGGCGAATCTTTTTTTTTTCCCGGACGCACTTCCTTGCGTGCGAAGGTGTAGCTGGTGGGTCCCAGCAGTCAGGGGGCGAATCGTTTTTTTTGCCCGGACGCACTTCCTTGCGTGCGAAGATGAAGCTGGTGGGTCCCAGCAGTCAGGGGGAAACGTTTTTTCCGCGAAATACAGTGGCCCGTCCGGTGGGTCCCAGCTGTCAGGTGGAGGAATCATTATTTTTCGCGTAATAAGGAGGCACTTCCTTGCTGCGGCCGTGGACCCAGCTGTCAGCCTCTCCACGTACAGTCCACGTCCGATGGAAGTCGTTCCTTGACCACATTGACCAGGCCGCGCCGAGAGCACCACGGCGGTGGACGACGACGAGGCCTAGGAAGGGGACGACGCGGAGCGGGGGAAGACGCGGCAGTGGAAGCCCGCATGGAGAGGAGTACGAGGGTTCACTGGTTCGGCTGCGGTGTGAGGCTGCCGTCGCCGCAGGGCCTGGCCAGCGGTGGGAATAGTAGGGGGCGGTGAGGCCTCCGCGGTAGCACAGCCGGCCACGGGAGGCAGGAGCATGCGGCACGACCGGCGCTGCTTTGGGCGGCTGGAGCAAGAAGACCAGAGGTTGAAGAAGCACTACGACCGTTGGATGGACATCGTACGGTCACTGGAGCTAGAATCGTTCATATTGACTAAGTTGACAAAGCCCTCCATCCCCGTCAACTTAGTTGGCCCACAAGTCATCCTCCCACTATGGTGGGTCCCAGCTAGCAGGGGGGTATTCATTTTTTTGTGCGTAATAAGGAGGCACTTCCTTGCGTGCGAAGATATAGCTGGTGGGTCCGACATGTCAGCGGGGGGAACGTTTTTTTCGCAAAATACAGAGGCCCTTCCGGTGGGTCCCAGCTGTCAGGTGGAGGAATCATTATTTTGCGCGTACAGTCCACGGCCGATGGATGTCGTTCGTTGACCACGTTGACCAGGCCGCGCCGAGAGCACCATGGCGGTGGACGACGGCAAGGCCTAGGAAGGGAACGACACGGAGCCGGGGAAGACTCGGCAATGGTTGCCCACGCGATGGGGAGTACAAGGGTTTACTGGTCCGGCTGCCGTCGCCGGAAAATAACAGGTGGTGTGGGTGAGTAGAGGAATGGCCTGGCCAGCAATGAAGTAGGGTGGGGCGGTGCGGCCTGTGCGGCAGCACAACCGGCCACGGAGGCGGGAGCAGGCAGTCCCACCAGAGCTGGTTTGGGCGGTTGGAGCAAGAAGATCAGATATTGAAGAAGCAGCACGGCCGTTGGATTAACATCCAACGGTCACTGCTGCTAAAATCGTTTGTGGACTAAGTTGACAAAGCCAAAGTACACGTCAACCTAGTAGACCCACAAGTCAGCCTCCAAATCTGTCCCAAACAGCATACAGCCCGAAATTTCTAGCCAGATTCAAATTAATTTTAAATCTAAATATACCTTAATTTAAATTCAATGAAATTTTACCCGCACAAAAACAATGAAATTTAAAATATCAAAATCCGAAAGAAAACAGTATTTTGGAACTAATTGCCTGTTTGCTGTATTTTTCATTTTACAGCCCATTTCTTATTAATTATAGCCCATTTTTTGGGCAAAATGCATCCCTCCTCGTCTTGAAAGATTTCCGGCCCAGCAGGGCGTAGAAAAGCAAGTAGGCCTACGTTGGTTATTCTGCAAAAAAAAATAGCTGGCTAGCCATTTTCAGAAAGGAAAAAAACAAACTGGGCTGGTCATGTGCTAAACATATGAAATAAAAGCCTGGGCTAGACGGGCCACGGGTCCCGCACAACCCAGTTGATACCCTTCTCCGTCCCGAAAAAACAAAATTACTGCGCGCTGCTGGGTCCCTACTGTCATCCTCACCATGTACAGTCATCTCCTTATTCCTCTCGGTTGTTGACCATGTTGACAACACCGGAGGGCGGCGCCGCGGCGAGCGAACCAAGGCGGAGGATGATGGTGAGGCCTCGGACGGGAACGAACAGGAGCCGGGGAAGATCACAGCCAGCCGTGGGAGGCGGGAGCAGGCGGTCCCGCCGGCGCTGGTTTGGCTTTGGCGGATCGAGGAAGAAGAGACTGAAGAAACGCGACAGACATTGAATGTCAATCCAACGGTCAAGGCTGGCACAATCGTTTGTTGACTAAGCGGACACCAAGTAGCATACTTTTTTATATATAGGAAGAAAACTACGAGGAAAATGCGTTCGTCTACTGTCCTCCTCACAGGGAACGTTCGCCACATAAGTGACTAGCACCCTTGGTTTTCAACCGAGAGGTCTTGGGTTCGAGTCCTAGGAACTCACAATTTTGTCCTCCTTCCTTCCTCGCAAAAAAAGGGAAAGAAAATCAAAGACTTGGGAAGGCGTACAGAACAAGCTAGTGTACCAATAAAGAGACGTTGCCGAGTTTTAGAAAAAAGAAAGACGTGCTCCTGTAGCCGGTTCGAATCCAAACCTAGACTATGACTATATATGGTGCTATGCTACTCTGCAAGTAATGAAACTGACATATCCAACGTTCGCTTCTCCTCTTCTCTACTTACTCTGCCTAGCATCAGAAGCTCTGGCCGCAGCACCCATGTCCGCTGGCTGCTCGTCCACCTGCTCTTCAGCAGGCAACAACCAGATATGCGCCAAGTCACCACCCGTACCATCGCATGTGGGTCTCATCACACTCCCGCCGGCACGCGCACCGCAGCCGATTGCTCATCGCAACCCGCTGCCATTGGTGTGGTGCCACTGCTGCAAATCACGCAGAGTCATCCGTCGCGTCTCAACCACAATCCGCAACCCTGGCCGAGTCTTCTACAAATGCCCGAATCATGGGATAATAATATGTTTAAGTGTTGTTCTGCTGCTTTCAGTTGCTGATTTTTTTCATAGTTTGGTTGATGATCTTCCAATTTGATTCTTGCAGAAAAGGGAAGATTCGCGTGATTTGTATTTCTGGGAAGTTGCTGATGTGGGGGAATGCAACTACGCTGATTATTTGGTTAGCCGAGGAATCCCAATACCAGCAGGTTGGGGTGTTGGACAAGTAAGTGAAGGAACGGCAGAAGAGGAAGATGCAGAGCAGAAGGTTAAAGATGCAGTTCCTCTGATCATGGCCAAGCAACAGCTGTTGAACGGCCTTGACAGCAATGAGGAGATGAAAGAGCTTGTGAAGATAATGGGCAAAATCGATGTGCTCTGTAGGATGATTGTCTCTTTATTTGCAGTGTATGTAGCACTCGTGATGTATTCAGTGGCTACGACATGAGCACTTTGCTGAAACTAGTAATGAATGAAACCTGTGTAGCAGGCTGGGCATAGTGTTGTGAACATCTAATGATTTCTATTAACGGAAATCAGGGGGTGTCCCCTTTTTCTCATATAAATAAATAAATAGCAGAGGCCCTGTCGGGTCAGCTTTGTTCTCATTCGAAGACGTCGAGCAAATTGCAGTCCAACATCAAACTATGTCATCAAATTCAAGTTTCACAGCCAAATATGAGTACAACTAAACAACAATGTCATCATGTTTTAGTTGTCATACAATCACCAAACACAAATCAGCATACATAACAAGTGATGTTCTCACAGCAAAATACTAAACAACATGTTCATCAGGTTTCAGTTGTCATAGCAAACACAATTTCACATAGTAGATAAAAAAACGTCTTCTGACAGGCAAATACGACAAAAGCAATGTAATCATCATCCGCAGCAGCAGCGTCAACATCTTCGCCATGTGTATCAGTCTGAATCGTGATTCCGCACGGTGTCATCTTCTTCTTCGTCCTCAACGTCCTCGAACGTTGGCTTCTTCTTGATCAACTCTTGTATGTCTACAGCACGACAGGCAATCTTTTCGCCAGCGTCATTGACGTGGTGGTTCTCAAAGATATTAAGAACATATGTGATATCTTGTACATCAGGAGCAGTGTAAGCATCATCTTGTTGTGCAACTTCATTAAACGAATTCCTCTGCTCAAACCTTTGCAATACTCTCCAGTCATCGCTACGTGCAAATGTGTCTTCCAAGAAAAATATTTGTGTTGCTTGATTTGCCAAAATAAAAGGCTCGTTGGTCTGGTACGCCGCCTTGACATTGATGGATTTGAAATAATCATCAGCTCTGGGTTTTGCGATCCTGGAAAACAGGTTATACCAACGACAGCACAACAGAACCACACACCGATGATCCTCGAAACTGGAGATATACTGCAACTGAACAATGTCTGTTATGTTAGCATACATTTCAGTTGTCTCTTTGTCATACGTATCCGTGCTCATGATGGCACTGTTTTGTGTCTTCCTGCCTTCGTCTCGTGCAAGGGTGTTGTAGCGCACATCTCCAACAACGCAAGATTCATAATGTCTTACCCGAGTATCAGGACCCATTGCTAGTGAGTAAAGGGCATCATCAACTGCCTGCCCATCCTCCCGCATCTTCTTAACCTATGGTTAGAAAATAGACAAGTTGATCATCTTATGTACTCAATATATTAAAAAAACTGACAGTGCACTTCAAAAGCTTACATGGTTCTTGAACCATTTCGCAAATCCTGCCATAACCAATTTGTCAATGTTTCTTGGATTTTGCGGCAGTAACTCCTCTTTGTAGATGCTGCACAACATAGTGACCGCGTCAAACATCTAAATATATAAGAATGTGTTGCAAGTTTAGTAGATTACGATGTATAAGCTGCAGTACTGCACTTACTTGATATAAGGTAGTATCTCAGGACAGTTATTCAACACATACCAAACCATTTTGTCCAAATATTTAGGTTTGTCCTCTTGTCGACTCTTCCCTGTAACTCGAACAGAATAATCGAAAACATTGAGCCCGGGATTGTCTTCACCCACCTCTTTGCTAAGCTGATCAGCTGTTTCAATGTATTTTGAGCAGAATGTCAACGCTTCTGTAGCAATGTAGGCCTCTGCAATGGAAACCTCAGGTCTAGCTCTATTCCTAACATAGCCCTTGAAAGTGCCTAGCCGCCTTTCAATAGGGTACATCCAGCCATACTGTACTAGACCTCTAAGTAGTGCCTCATCAGGTAGATGAACAGCCAAATGCACCATCACATCAAAGAAGGCTGGAGGATATATCTTCTCAAGGTCGCATGGGATAGTTGGTATCTTGTCTCTAAGACGCTCCAAAGCATCTATCCTAATATTCCTACTGCAGAGTTCCCTGAAGAATTGTCCCAACTCTGCAACTGCTCTGTATAAGTCAGGGCGGCCCAATCCTCTAAGGATAACAGGTAAAACCCTTTGAAGTAGGACGTGGCAGTCATGAGTTTTCAACCCTTGTACCTTGTTTCCATCTGCACTGACTCTCCTTTCAGGGTTGGAAGCAAATCCATGTGGGAATCTCACACGTGACAGGACCTCGCAAAATTCTTTTCTTTTTACCTTGTCCAAGACGTACACAGCTGGTGCCATATCCCGTGGTTTACCTTCATCTTGCACCTGCAAATCCTTTATGATACCCAGGTGTGTCAAATCAATCCTAGATTTTAAGGTATCTTTCATCTTGCCTTCAATATTAAGAAGTGTTCCGATAATGCTGTCACATATAATTTTCTCGATGTGCATCACATCAAGATTATGTCGCAGATCCAAATCTTTCCAATACTCCAAGTCCCACAAAGTGGACCTGCGGGTAAACAATAATCTCTCTTCTACCCTGCCACGCTTCCTTTTCCCGCTACCATTACTAGGATGGTTTCCTGGTGTAATATGCCTGACCTTCTCTAATTCCACTTGCAACTCATCGGCGGTGAGCCTCTTTGGCGCATCACGGTTTTCATGCTTTGCATTGAACACATGTCTTCGGTATTTTCTAGGATGCGTCTTGTCCTTGGCAAGGAAACGGCGGTGTCCAATGTAACAGATCTTGCTAAGTATTGTGTATGACAGCGGATTCCTGTCACGGCGAACAAATGCATTGTAACCATGTGTCGTTCGCCCTGACATAGTGCCCAAAGCCGGATAATCATGGATGCACCAAATTATAACAGCACGCAGAAAGAAATCAGCTGGTGGGCTGCTATATAGGTCTCGAGTGAGAACACCCTTCCATAGCTGTTGAAGTTCCTCCACAAGAGGCTCCATGAACAAATCAAAATCCTTTCCAGGACTTTTTGGACCTGGGATGAGCAAGGCCATCATGTAGTTTGATTCTTTGGTGCAGACATTTGGAGGCATGTTGTAAGGGATAACAAGCACTGGCCACATGCTATATGTGGCGCTCTGGTGGCCAAATGGGTTAAATCCATCTGAAGCTAAGCCAAGTCTAATGTTTCTCGGGTCAGCAGCAAACTCTTTGTGTTTATCATTGAAGCTTTTCCACTCACTACCATGAGATGGATGGCTCATTACATTCTGATCTCTGTACTCCTGGTTCCTAGAATGCCACAGTACATCCTCTCTTGTTTCAGCATCATGAAACAACCTCTGCAATCTTGGTGTAATTGGAAAATGTCTCAGAACATTATGAGGAATCCTCTTCACAGCATCGCCATCTTCCCATCTTGATGATTTGCATTTCGGGCATTCACTGAAGTTGGCATAATCCTTCCGGAACAGAACACAATTATTCTTACAAACATGGATCATATCATATCCAATTCCAACTGCACGAAGGAAATTCTTCATTTTACTGTAGGTGTGTGGCAGCTCAGACGCATCTAGGAAAGATTTGCGGAAAGCAGCCAACATCGCATCGAATGATTTGTTGGTCATTCGCTCAGATGTCTTCACCTGAAGAAAGGTGACCATAGCTGAGAATACTGACAGCTTATTTCCTGGGGTGACAGCAACGTTGCATTGTTCCAACATGCGGGCCCACCATTTTTCTTCTGCAGGTGAAAGTTCACGGAATGCACGAGCATTTCGTAGCATTGTTTCAATGTTGGTCAAACTCACTGGCTCCGCCACCACCACCTCCTCCTCCTCTTCCACCTGAGCATCAGGCAGATCAAGATGGTGATCTGCTGCTTCCACGTAGTCAATAACATTGACGTTCACAGCTTCACCATGATGAACCCACCTAGTATATGTGACAGACATCCCATACAAGTGTAGATGATTTTGCACAGTTGACTTGGGGTCTTGTAACTGAATTCATACAACTGCTACACGGGCAGAGCACATCTGATTTCGGACCACCGTACTCAGCTCTGATAAAGTTCATGAAGTTTTCAACCCCCTCGACATATGTAGCGGAGAATCTTCGAGCAGAAGTTATCCAAGTCCTGTCCACCTGTTAGACATACAAATTAGTTCTTCTACTAGATATTACAGGAAAAACATATATGCTTTTTTATGAAGTCCAGAAAAAATACCTAGGTCGATGTCTAAAGCTATGGCAAGATATTTGGACGAGCAGATCTAAGTAACGAAATATATGTAAAGCTAATTCAGCAAACAGATTTGAGTGCCAAATTATGGCAGGCTGTTTCAGCAGTCAATGAGGCCGAGCACACAGCCATCGAACTATCGAAGGCCATCGCAGCAACAAAGATCGAGTATAAAACGGTGTAGAGCTATTTCACCTAAGAGATTGGCTACTAGACCATGGCAATCTACGTCACAATAAATATATGGCAGGATATTTTAGCAACTAATCGGCCTTGGCATGCCATCTCAGCTAAGCAGACTGAGTGCAGAACAGGGCAAGGAAGCTTCTTAAACAGAGCATATTGACAGTAAACTACTTCGGCAAACAGTGAGATTAACAGCGTCTATCAGCTAACATTCAGCGCTACACCAACATGAACGGGGCCTCAGTCTAGAATGCGCGTACCGTGGGAGAAGCTGACCACCGTGCGTCTCCACACGAACGTCGCCAGCGGTGGCAGCGCTGACCGCCGTGCGCCTCCACAAGAACATAGCCAAAGGTGGCGGCGCGGCTAGAGGACGGCAGTCTACGAGAGCGTACTGTGGGAGCGAGAGGATCGCCGAATCGCGGCGCCGACGTATCGGCGCGGCGGAGAGGGCGGCTTTGGCGGAGCGAATGGAGTGGAGGGGGACAGGGGGCGAGGGGGGTTTGGGGAATATTATTGGCTAGTTGGCCGAAGGGCGGTTGAATCGGATTTGGGGGGAATTTTTGGGTGTGGGGGGGGGGGAAGGATTTTCGCGCGGTGGGCAGGGGGAGTTTGGCGCATGGTCGGTTTCTCCAAGTGCAGTCCCACGTGTCAGTGAAGAGGCAAGCCGAAGCGCGTTCCGTTTGCGTGAGCCGTGTGCAGGACCGAACGTGTTGTGGGGTGCAATGCGACCGCGACAGGAGTGATGTGAGTGTACCGCCTTTTTTCCTTTTAAACTAGGTGCTTCGCCCCCTAAAAAAAATTTTTGTTGCTTTGCGAGATCCATCGATACTACTACTAGTAATCCGGTAATCCCGACTAAAACGGCGCGGCCGGGTCTTTTCCCACGCGATATGCTGGGAGGTTGGCTTAGTTGGGTTTTTTAGGACGAGTAATGCTACACCTACGTAATCTCAGTTACGTAATTTACGCAATGTGAAACGTGTGAGCTGTTGATTGTAGATTGGGGGGAGTGAGGGGCCCACCACCATGAAAATCAGGGGAGGAGAGAGAGAGGCAATTTACGTTAACCCTTTCGTAGGTTCCCGTAGATGTAGAAAGATGTGAAATGTGTGAATGTGTAGTGGACGTACTATTGGAGTGCCTAAGATAATTTGTGTATGTATAGACCCTATGTGTTTATTTTACTTCGCATTAGATTTGTCTCGGTTCAATAAAAAGCAGAGTTGGTGATGATGGTGTGCCTGTCATCCTGCAATATAGGCCGTCCGATCTATATCTAACGGATAGGAAGGAAACTATGACAATTTACCCGCACTCCTCTCCACATTTGCAGATAAGGCTTTCCCTCGTTCATCCTTTTCTCCCACAAGATCTTGATCTTCCGTGCAATGCACATGCATCTTGCTAGTACTCCTACAATATGTATATTATTGTGAAAGTTCATATACACCGGCCGAGATTAATGCAAACACGGCAGATTTTCATTACATTTCGAACTTTTATAGGACAGAAAAATAAAAGAAACCTGACCCTAAACCTATTCTACCGTGGCGACCAACGTCCTCCATCTGCGATATCTATGTACGGGGGCGGGGTTCAAGACCCGTGAAGTGAAGGTGCGGTCTCCGGCGAGGAAGAGTAGAACACGGGATACGGACCGGCCAGTTGGCACACCATGCCCTGCCACCTCCCATGCCCTACTCATCCTCGGAGGAGTCCTCGACCTCGGTGGTGCCGGACATTGGACGGCGGCAAGTAGGACGCGTGGCTAACGGTGCTCCCGTCGTCGGCCGCCAGCGTGGCCACTGCTTGTGCGGTCGCGTCCGCGTCCGGCTACGCCACTATTGCGTCGCGAGAGGCGACTTGAGCAAGGGCGGCGACCTCGAGCTTCATCCCCGAAGACAAGCTCTCCCACAGAGCGTTCGCACTTGCGGTCATGGCAGATGTGGTGCCAGGTAGGAGGACGATGCGCTATGGTGTGGAGGTTAGCTGGGCGTTGCCGCTTTAAGTAGCGCATTCCGGTGAGGCCAAGCGTCCAGGTGCGTCATTAAGTCGCCGGAGTTGGTTCCTCGGGCACCGAGCCTCTTAACGACGACATATGAACGGACGGCATGAATGCGGGCAGCTGGCGCCGGCTGGGAACGCACCGCGCGACGGCGCGAGGGACGAGGGTTTTGGTATGCCAGGGTAGTCAGCTGGTCGTGGCAACGTTGGAGATGCCCTTTGCTCACATGCGATCCCCGCATGTCATTGAAAAAGCAAGACTACCCGGCATGGTCTCAGGTCCAGAGGATGCAGTTGGCCGCGCTACACCACTCCGCGGACGCGTCGCGGCGCCCCGTGCATCCTCGATGAGCCGGGTGTTGGGGTGTGTTTGGATTGTGGCCAAAGTGCACCTTACCAAAATTTTGGTCATGACCCAAAGATTGGTCTTTGTTTGGATGGTTGCCATTTTTTGGCATGCCAATGAACTCTAGCCAATTCTAGTTCATTTTTCTTGCCAATGTCGGCCAAATCATGGGCAACCAATACCTCAACCAAAATTTTGGTCATGACCCAAAGATTGGTCTTTGTTTGGATGGTTGCCATTTCTTTGGCATGCCAATGAACTCTAGCCACCTCTAGTTCATTTTTCTTACCAATGTCGGCCAAATCATGGGCAACCAATACCTCAACCAAAAATTTGGCTACCCAATGCTTTGATGGGGCAACCTTGGGCACAAACCAAACATACCGTTGGTCGTACCACAGCACTAACGCCACCCTCGGCACACTGAAACCGGCCGTGTCTAGCGACGATATGAGTGTGTCGCTCACCGCGGTTGCCATGTCCAGAGGCAGTGCTGGAGCTGCGCCCCGTTGTTGGCCCCAACGACCCACATGAACGGTTGTCGGTGGCGAGGAGGTCGTGGGCCAGCTCTTCCATTGGACTAGTCTGCGCTACGTCGTCCCGACGGGTGTGCCCCACATGTCGGTTTCCCTGTTTTCCCGGCCATATTCGAGCGTCAGTGCTCCGCGTTGCGCATTAGGCCTTTCACTATGTAGGCCAAGCGAGACAACTTATTGTTTATTTGAGCCGTTCAAGTATAATCATGTGGCGTTTGCTTATTTCTCATTCCTCTCCAACCCTCTTCTCCATCGATCATGTCGCCCTCCAGTCGAGTCCATCCTCCCGCATGCCTCATTTGAACATTCCGCCAAGTATCATTCGCATGTACCCACCCTAGTGCTCTTTCAATAGATCTCCGGACCCCGAGATGAAATCGAGAGGGAACGAGTGGGGGCACGTGATACCTAAGGCGGATTCAAAATTTTGAACCGGTGATCATAGCATCCGCAAATCATATGTAAAGGGTATTCAATGTTCGTTTCGTTTTTGAACGTACAATATACTCCCCCTATCCTTTCTAGTTTACATATAAGTTTTATGTGTAGTCAAAGTATCTCTACTTTGATCAAAAAGGTATCAACATTCAACAACGCCCAATCAATATTGTTAGATTCGTACGTACTCCTAGATTTGTACTCGAGATGGTTTCCAATTTGACTATTGACAAGATTAATAGTACATGAGATGTATAATGTGAAAATTATATCATTGGAAACTCCTTTCACATACGAATTTGACCGTATGCTTTGTGTAAGTTGCCTGTCATATATTATTACTCTAACATTTGGTCAAAGTTAGCCTCGAAAAACGCATTAGACCATGTATGCTTTGTGTAAGTTGCATGTCATATATTATTACTCTAACATTTGTGTAAGTTGCATGTCATATATTATTACTCTAACATTTGGTCAAAGTAGTATAGTGGAAGTGGATCCTCTGACGTAGGTATCCCTGCCTTACCCTCCCTTTCGGTCACTTACTGGCGGACCCCATGCTTGCTAGGCCCCGCATGTCAATTACTCAATGGGTTCGGCCACGTCAGGGGATCCTCATCCGTAGTATACTCCCTCTGTTTTTATTTACTCCGCATAAAACGGAGGGAGTGGTGGTATAATAAATGACGCAGGCGGGGGAGGGGGAGGGACGTCGGTTTGCTCTCAACTGCGGTCCCACAAGCGAGCGAAAACGCAAGACGAAGCGCGTTCCATTCGGTGAGCGACATGGAGGGTCCAGCGTGCCGGGCTGCAACGCGAACGCAACAAGAGCGATGTACAGTCAAAACCGATTGACCGGTCGTCACCGGAACCACTATTCACACCAGAACCTTCGCTGCTCGGCCTACGCCAGCCACTGCCCTAAAACCACACCAAATCTCCAGCCCATTCCCCCACCTTTCGATCCACTAGCCCGCATCAAGCGTCCCCTAGTTCGCCGGAAAGCCATGGTGCGCCGCAAGATCACTTACTACAAGATGCTGACGCTGGAGCGCCGCGCAGAAATCGTGGCGGCGGTCGGCGCCACAGACCTCCATTCCCAAGCTCACTTTGCGGCGGGCCAATCCCCGAGTTCTCTGGAGCCAAGCTACGAGGAGGAGGAAGCCGATCCAATGTTCATGGCGGAGGTCGCGACGTAGAAGGCCCCCGATGGGTATGAGACGATGGACATCGACTTCGTGCCGGCGTCCGAGTCCCCCATGGTGCAGGCGGACCAGCGGTTCAACATGGCGATACTAAAGGAGGACCGGGAGGCAGAGGCTCAACTCGACGCGGAGCGCGCGCATGCCGCTGCCATCGAGGCTCTCCTGCAGGCGGAACCGGATGTCGTGGATGTGAACCGGGCGGCGGAGGCTCAACTTGAGGCGGAGCGCGCGGATGCCGCTGCCATCGAGGCCCTCCTGCAGGCGGAACCGGACGTCCTGGACTTGAACCGGGCGGCAGAGGCTCGACTCGACGCAGAGCGCGCGGATGCCGCTCTTATCGACGCCCTCCTGCAGGCGGAACCGGACGTCCTGGACTTGCACCGGGCGGAGGAGGCTCAACTCGACGCGGAGCGCGCGGATGCCACTGCCATCGAGGCCCTCCTGCAGGCGGAACCAGACATCCTCGACTTGAACCGGGCTGTGCTCTCGTCCGTGCAGAGTGCCCGCACGCTCCGCTTGAACGAGTAGCTGGAGGCCGAGGACAACTACGGTGCGGAGACACACGTCGGCAGCGACGGCTGGTTCGCGCCGGTAACCAAAGACGACGAGGCCGTCTCTTTCCGCGAGCAGTGATAGTTTTTCTTTATGTTGTTGTTTTTATGGATCTTTTGCTGTGTAAAAACATATATTTGTTATGCAAGTCGCCTGACTTGGGTCAGTCTACCATTTCAGGCGGTTGGATGAATATCCTACGTCTCCTAACCCTTCTTTCCTTCTTCCTCACCTCTTCTTCTTCCCCAACAGACCACCGCACGGGCCGTACAGATACTCCCCAACATGCGGTTGGATAAACATACTCTATGAACGAAAATTATGTGTCAGCGATAGGATGGCTGAGTTTGGTTTGTTCACATGCGACAACACGTGTCAGTGAGGGTGCGTTCCCTTGGTTGGGTTTGCGGCGTGCAGGAGCGACTGTGTGAGGGTGCGGTGCGACCGCGGCGTGCAGGAGCGACCGTGTGAGGGTGCGGTGCGACCGCGACAGCCGTGCGCAAGTGTACCTCCTTCTCATTTTGAAAACTTTAGGCAAGCTTGGCAAAAATGTGTGGCGAAGTTTGGCAATGCAAGGCCTAGATCCAAACAGGATAAGTACGTACGTACTAGGAGTACTGGTGTTAAAAAAGAAAGGTGGGGTTTTCCTTCGCGGGATTTAATCGATACAAATCCTCGTTTCACGTGTCAATTGATGCGTATTTTTTCTCCAAAGACCAAAGAGGTAACCATCTCACTCCTCATCGCTTGATTAATGCAGTGCCATGCAAACCAACCTTCTCACTTCTGCATGCATGCAGGGGATATTAATGTCCTTGGTTGCTAACCCCATCAATTGTGCCTCGATTAGTGTTAGTGGCCCTTTGCAAATTGTAATTTTGATATACTGGCCTTGTGTACAAAAAAAATGGAGGTAGTAAGTATATTTGACTTCCTTCCCCATTGCGGTGACGTCGACGATATCTTTTTTTGGGTGGTTTGGCGAAGTGCGTTCGATGGAGAACACCATTGAGGGAGACCACGGTAAGTCGTTCGCAAGTGCCGCCTGCAAGCCGAGACAACCGCCTTATTTGCATCCAGGAAGTCCTTTACTAGTACTACTAGGAGTACTAGTGCGGTGAGATGGTTTCTCGAAGAAGACGATGGAGAAGCGGAGTCAGCGAAGAGTGAAATGATGGTTGCTTCGTCCGTGCTTTTGTGATTTGACGCCTCACTGCTTTGTGATTTGTGATAGAAGGGACAGGGGAGTAGACTCTGTGCTCTATACTGTACTACATGCGTCCAAGCATGGGAGAAAGAGGAGAGACGTTGCATTTTTCTATTCCTTCAATCAATCAATCAGGGAGCTTCGGTTCCATCTTTTTGGCTTTGGCAACACCGTCCACAATGGTTCCCACGATGCCAAAAGCTATTTTCACATTTGGCTACACATTGTGGATGCCCTTAACCGTACCACTTGGTTTTTCTCCTGTGTGCTATCTATACAAATCTCAATTATATTGATCTAAAAAATTATAGAATCAAGATTAGTAAAAAGGAGGTGATTTTGCCACGCGAATGGCGGGGGAGGTTTCTTATTTGAGCAATGCTACATCCACGTAATGGTTTACGTAAAGTTACGAACTAATGTGATGTGGGACTATTTGATTGGATTAAAGGAGAGGATTAGGCCACCCCACCTGAAAATCAGGGGGGCATATATAGATTAGATGGAAAGTATACGTAGCAACTACGTAGCCCTTTGTAAGTCTAGGATTAGGCTTCTTATTTTCGGAGGACGTTGTCCTGGCGGTTTGCTAACATGCGGTCCCATGTGTCAGTGCTTTACCAAGCCGATCCGCGTCCCACATGAGGCAGAACAACGGCAGAAGCAACACATGGTTAAGTTGAAGAAGATGAGGGAGAAGCGGATTCAGCAACGAGTGAAATGATGTGGTGGTTGCTTCGTCCCTCCAACTTAACTGCGGGAAAGGTGCAGCTTTGTGATTTGACGCCTCATTGCTCATTACTACGCCGGCGCCATGACTGGGGTGCTTCACCCCGGCTGCTCTGCACTGTATTCCGGTATGGCACGTGGACCCGGTATCTTGATGTCCCACATGTCGGCGAAAGGGACTAGAAGATTTATGAAAGCGGGCGCTCCACTCTTACGACGGAGGAGTAGACGACACGACGGCCGAGTGAACTGTCACTTGTAGTACTGCATAGTACTATAGTTTTGCTGTTTCGCACGATCCATCAATACAAACCCGATTAAACAGGAAAGGGCGGGATTTTTCCCGCGCGGTAGATGATACTGACCATACATTTCAAAGGCAATTTTAATGTATGCAAACTGAATAATTATAAGTAACAATATGATATCTAGTAAAACTAAAAACACATATGATTTATTGTGTTAGAGTGTAGTAGTAGTGCTGTATTGCATAGTTGTTAGATGTAACATGCGAGAACGTGTAGAGATGTAGTTTTGGAGGGCCTACAGAGAGAAAAGTGTAATACGGTCACCGAACTTCAGAATAAGCTGATTACGGTCACTATATACGTTTTGCGGTGATTATACAGTCACTTGCTCACAGTTCAGCATCGGATTGCACTCTGTTGACCGGCCAAATAGTCTGCGTGGCGCCATGTTGACTAGTTAAATTGACCACGTTCCTTGTGGGTCCCACCTGTCAGTTCGCATAGGCAAAAGGTCAGATAAACACAAATTTACGCAGGCGCAACAAGGCTCCAACCCGTGCGCGGGAATCACCTGGTTGTGTATGTGTCTGTCAGGGCCTGATGTGTGCGCATGCACGTGTAGGTTGAGCACTTGAGCGTGAGAGTGTGTGTTGGTCGTGTGGTGTACTGGTGTGTGCATGCATGCGTGCGTGTGTGCGTGTGAGTGTTGCGTGCGTGCGTGTGAGTGTTGCATGCGTGTGTGGCTGCGTGTGTACGTGTGAGTGTTGCGTGCGTGCGTGGGTGCATGTGTTTGTGTGAGTGTTGCGTGGATGCAGTTCGTGTGCATGCGTGCGTGTGTGTATAATCACCACACCAACTCCTGTGTGTTAAAACAGACGGCTCAGCATATCAATACAAGGCCACCTTGTCCGCTGTGCCCGCGGTCATGACTTCGAACCACCGTCCAAATATATTTTTGTCGTTTGTTTTCATTCTTACTAGCAAGATGCCCGTGCGTTGCACGTAACATCAAGATGCATTTGTATGACTTGTTTATCTTGTGAGAGAAAAGGATGAACGAGGGAAGGCCTTATTTGCAAATGTGGAGAGGTGTGTGGGTACTTTTTTGCAAAATTGCCATAGTTTCTTTCCTATTAGTCAGATATAAATCGGACGGCCTATATTGCAGGATGGCAGGCACACCATCATCACCAACTCTGTTTTTTATAAGAGTGTATTTTATGTATTTTATAAGAGTGTAGATGTAGAGTAGATACAAGTCGACATGTGGGCACGATGGTAGTGAGATAATGTGATGCAACACTAGAGGTGCCACGTGGAGCGTTTAACTGGTCAACTAGTCATGTCATGAGCAAATACAGAGTTGTGTGGTGAGCCCGTGACTGTATAATAACCACTAAACGTAAATGGTGACCGTAATGAGTGGATTCTGAAGTCCAATGTACGTATCGCGCTTTCGCTTCAAATACAATGATCGTCACTGCATATATCGCGAGAGAAAGATGAAACATGCGTGAATTTTCTGGGGGCTTACTTTTAGAGGACCTGGAGATAGTTTTGTGTGCATACGTGAAAGGAGCGTATAGGGGGGGTATGCGATGGAGAGAGAGATGCTCTTCGTTTCTCTTTATTATGACTAACTTTGTATATAGTATAAAAATATACAAATTCACAGTGCGGAATAAATATCATTGTGGGCACCATGCAATGCAAATTAGTGTTCGTACTCCTCCATATAACTTTGTAATGTTGTATATATGTAGAAACTCTAAAATAATTTTTTGGCCACACTTTATTCAAAAGGAATGTTGTATGCGAAATAAACGTGAAGAGAGGGCTTTTTAGATCAATGGGGTACGTGATGTAACATGTGTGAATGTGTAGTTGATGCATTTGGCGGGGCCTAGAGAGGTATGTGTGTGTATTACGTATTCGAGAGAGGCATGGATAGAGGGGCCGACGGGGGGGGGGGCGTGGGAGAGATAGCACGAGAAATGAGAGTGGTCTAGAGAGAGAGACGAATATGACGTCACGACAAGAGATTCCATTCCCTTGAGTGTGTATATGCAAGGGGGGAGGGAATAGAGGCACCAGGAGAAATTTTCTGTGTGTGTGGTGTTTGTGTTGGTATGTGTGGGTGTGAGAAGATAATGAGACGTGGGGGCAGAGGGTGTGTCACCGCGTGAGGTCCGATGGGTCGAGGTGAGGCCCTTCGTTCGGTTCCGTCCTGCGCCACATTGGTCGGCCCGTGACGCATTTAGGAAGACCCATGGATGACTAGTCGTACAAGACAAAGATAGCAGAATTGTGAAGGACTCTGTGTCCACTGACAAAGCCGGCTAGGATTTGTAACCCTAGGTTCTCGGACTAAGGTAACCCCTTTATCTCTGATATTACTATTCATCCAACCTAACTTTAAGGGGCATCCTACAGAATGCTCTGCTAGAATCGTACTCGTCGATTAGGAAGAGAGGTGTGAGACAATGCGTGAGAGACAGGCGTAAAGATAATGTGCGTACATGAGACACATAGGCAGGTCCATGTATATAGAAAGGGTCGATCAGGATTGTGTGTGTGTATGTTTGCGAGAGGAAGAGTGCTTGTGATAAAGGCTAGTGAAAACAGTTGTAAATGGTTACGAGAGGGAGGGAGGGTTATATCTAGAGCATGTGTGCGAGAAAGACACCTCGGGAGAGAGTGTGTGAGCATGTGTGAGAGACCACCGATGGAGAGTGAAACTGCACGTAAAAGACTGCTCTACACATTGATTAAAGATATAATGTAACATCCCAAAATTCTAAATTTTGGAATGTTATAATAAACAGATAGATTGGATTGATTGTTTGATTGATTGACTGAAAGTGAGTGAATTCGAAATCTTTTGAAAGTTAAATGAGAGGGAACAAAAGGACTTTCCCAAACTTTCATTTTGCTTTTATGATCTCCGTGAATTCAAATTCTTTTCAAATACAAAACCCTAGAGAGAAGATGACATGACTTCTTCCATTTTAAATAAATGAAAAGGGTTTTTGAAAACATTTGAATTTCACTTGGAAATATTTCAAATTCAGAAACTTCAAGCAACTCAATGACTTTCATGAGAGAAGATAAAATGACTTCTTCAAAACATATGAAATATGAGTTGGAAGTTTAAAAGGATCTAATTTAAAGTCCTTTTGGAAATTATTTTCAATTTGGAGTATTTGGGTTTTATTCAAATTATTTTTCTCCAAAATAAAAATATATGGAAAATAGGGTAACATGATTCCCTACAATAGAAAATTGGAGAAAAATTAATTTTAAATCATTTTGGTATTTTTAAAATGATTTTTATGAGGTTTTATTGCAGCAGTAGCACTCTTTGCTTTATCTGAATTTTTGCATATTTTATTTGACGCTATAAAAATGTTCATGTCATAGAAAATCTTTTTCTGAAAATTTTGATATATAATATGCCTATATAAATATTTCATTTTATTTGTTCTTTATTCGGTTTTCCTTCTGTTTCTATTAAAAACAAATAACAAAAACTGTACATGTGGCCCATCACTAACTGCCGCCCAGGTGCACATCATAGTACCAGCGGGCGACCCATCTTTTTTTTCCTATATGGGCCAGGCCCAACCGGCCATATTATTTCCCCAGACTTTTTTTTACAAATGATTTTTTTTCATGTTGACCGAATAAAAAAAAACTGCAGCCGCAACTTACGCGCGCGCGGCCGGCCGAAGGCCTTTAGGCCCATGCGAGGCGCCTCTTTTCTTCTCTGTTTCTTTTCTTTTCATCTATATTTAGTCCCACATTGTCTAGCCTTTGACCTCTAAGCCTTTTTTGCATCAATAAATATAGACCAATAGAGCCTCCAAAAATCATCCGACTCAGGTTAAATCAATATTTTGGTTTGACTAGATTCCTTAAATAAAAATATTTTTCTCCTCTCCGGCACGACTTTTGAGAATTGTCTCCTTTCTTCGAAGTCATCTTTTCTATGCCTTATAAAGGTAACTTTTTTTTCTCTTTTTATACTTCCGTAGTTTATTATTTCTAAACTAATATGATAGAATAATTAGATTATCAATTAGTCTACGTATTTATACATAGACCTTAGCCGTAACTATTTTTCTTCCGTAAAACAGCTTGGCCCTGATTTTTCAAATAACCATAACTTTTCACTCGTTCATCCAAATTAAATGAAACTAGCGCCTATAGTTTCGTCTTGTTATCACCTATCCAGTTAACCTGTCACGTCAACTTTTTGAAATTTTTAAATTTCGAATTTTGTTCAGATTCATATTCAAACTTCTTTTGTTCATAACTTAAGTTCGGTAACTCCGTTTGAGTTGATTCTTTTTGCAAAGCGAAGCTCTTGACCTAAACTTTCTGATAAGGCCAAATCCACCTAATTTTGGTACTGTTAGAAACTGTTTTATGTTGCAAGAGTTATTTGCTTGTTTTCGAAGTTTTCCATGATCTTTTCTTGATTCTTTTGAGTGATTGCTTATGTGTGGTTACTATTGCTTGCTCACGATAGATTGATCGGAGTGTGACGAGTAGAACTATCAAGAGTTATGAGTGCGAATCATCTTCATCAACATTGCAGGCAAGTGACACTTTGATCATACCTCTTTTACTACCCAGTTTTATTGCATTAGACAAATCCTCAAACATTGCATGGTTAGGATCTAATTAAATTGCGGGTATTGGGAAGTAGTTGAGGTAGTACCTATTACCTGTTTTATTATCAAACCCTTGGGAGTTACTTCTACGTTTGCTTATATTGCTATGCTATGCTAGTAGACGTGGATTGGGTTTGAGTGTATCCATGACAGATGTGAGATTGTTAATATATGGTTAAACTTAAGGTGGCAACTAAAACTCACATCTGGGTGGATTGAGGTACCTGGGTATTCCAGGATTGCCTGTTTTTCTAAGGACCGCCACCCAGGCTCAAAGGGATCATGAGATTATTCATGCTAGAAACTTCCGTGTGCAGCCACAAGCTATTATGGGCTCTAGCATAGTTGATTAAGTTGTGTGAGCTCTTGAAGAGGTAGACTATCAGATGTAGGGGTTGTAGGTGGTACTGTCTACCCGGAGTAACGCTTCTGAAAGACTGTGTCTCGGTCATCCGTTTCTCAAACACCATGAAGTGCGAGAATCCCAACGGAGGAGATCGAGTCTTGTGGGGAAAAGTGCACAAACCTCTGCAGAGTGTACAAACTAATCATGATTAGCCGTGTCCCCGGTTATGGACAACTTGAGTATCTAGTACTTGGATTATCATGTGAATCTCATCATGTTACTTTAATTAATCTTGTTGGGTTAATGATGATACTTAATTGGGATTGAGATGCTGTCAACCATCTCAATGTTTAACAACCACCATGATAGTCAAATAAAATTTATTCCTTTGCAGTAGGGAAAAATTGGCTTTTCGCAAAAACTTGATAACCATAGAGCTTTTCCACCAGCCAAATATGCATGTAGTGATAGCCATATTTCAGCATTGCTCTACAGTGTGAATTTTCCAGTACATTCAATGTACTGACCCTTTGTGGCTGCAACGTCTCATGTTGCAGGATTCTTACGACGAGTAAGTAATATGTTAGGGTTACGATTTCTACACTCAACTTTGCCGTTGGTGTTGATGGGAATCCACAACCTTGTTACTTCCACTATTTGGATTGAGGTAATAGTATTTACGTTACTTTATACATGTGATTTACCTCTGTTATAAATCCTCGAGTACTGTGTGTGTCAGCATACCGTTCCAGGGATGACACTTAAGCACAGAGACTTGATCCATTCGGGTCGGGTCGCTACAAGATGGTATCAGAGCACATGTTGACTGTAGGACGTGACCCTAGAAACTGGCAAGCCCATAGGAAAAGATTTTTTCTCTACAACTTTCTTTTCAAAAGGATCTTTTACCTCTTTTCTCTTCTGAGCTTTTCCCTTTTGACCACTTGAAGATTCGATTGATGAGACCACTCCAAGAAGTACAAGATATCGGACAACTAAGACCACTTCGGAATGAAGAGGATTTTATCGAGCATTGTTATAATTGGAACTACAATGGTTAAAGACTCTGAAGACTAGGAGAATTTGAAGGCTCTGAAGAATTTCCAGATTGGTATAGGAAGGCTACCCTTATGGAAGTTGGCAGACTATGGAAGCCGTCAATGCCCGAGATCAAGGTGTATCGGAGGAAGACCGGAGCATGGAGAGTTAAGAAAAAAACTCAAAGTTCTGTCAAGGAAAATCCTGAGGCAGGAGATATCAACTATGGAGAGATAGCTCATGGAAATGACAAGAGCAGAAACACGTCTATCCATGATGTTATCGCCCGCTTATGCTACTGCCACCGTGCTGAGTTAAGCATGCAGTTCGTCATAAGGATTGGATGGTAGAAGGCTGATGGAGCACCTATCAGCAAAGGATGCAGTTTTAACTGTAGCTGGTGTATCACCAGGATCTGGAGTATTACATCGAGAATTTTAAGATGGACTTGCAGGAAGCCGTATTTGACAAGGAAGTAGTTCATGAAGAACACGGGACCCAGAAGCTGAAAGTAGCCAAGCTGGAGGAGCAAAACCTCGAGATACCAGAGATTCGTCAGGAACTAAAGGACAGTAGGACAGTGGTTCATGCCAAGGATGTTGAAACCCAGAAGTTTGGAACGCAACCAGAAATATTGAAGGACCCCAGGAGAGACTTCGCGTCAATAGAGATGATCTGGCAAAAGAATTTGAGAAGGTCAAGCATGATCGGAAGAAGCCATTGGAGGCATGAACAAGACTTGAAGAGTTTGATGACTTTGAAGATTTATTGACCTTTAGAAGACCAAACCCCTGTTATATACCTACGTTAGATGCGACGATTGTGAGCTGTCCTTTGTTTGATGTTTTTCCGACAGCCACAAATAAAATCTGTCTTTTCAAAACTTTTGTTTTTATTGTGTGCATCTCTCTCTATCTATCTTATCTCACCCCAAACCCACGGACCCAATAGAGGATGAATGGAGATGAGCTTGTATTTTCTAGACCAATGAGTCAATTGGAGACAAACCGATGGATTCAGAACATGGAGGATCACATGGAGAATAACCCTATAGCCGGAAAGGATATGACACAGCATGCTCTTCAGTGCTTTGAAAGAGGTGCTGCTACTTGGTGGAGGATGTACCAAACCACCAATGGATGGCAAGGAGTAACCACTTGGAAGGAATTTAAGTGGACTTTGTTAAAGTCTTGGCTTGTGTCCCAAAAGTTGAGGCCTTATGGAAAGGATATGAAGAAACCTTGTGCATACAAGCTTTGTGGAGAAATAGGACACAACCATAAAGAAAACAAGGACGAATACCCTCATAAGCGGAGGATTACCAAAGGAGTTAGCAGAGGATCTCAGGGAACTTCGGTTGGAGATTGTTCCCAAAGGTTTTGTTGCAGCAATGGAAGTTCAGTCTACATTGTTGGGAAAGATTCGTGAAGCTCAGAAGAATGACAAAGAGATTGCTGAGGTAAAAGAGAGGATGAGCAAAGGAAAGGCCAAATGTTTTCGTAAGGATGAGCACGACACCTTATGGTTCGAGGACCGTGTATATGTGCCCAATAATGCAAAGATCAGGAAGTTAATACTTCAGGAGGCTCATGACTCACCATACTCGATTCGCCCTGGAAACACCAAGATGTATTTGGATTTGAAGGAGCGTTTCTGGTGGACTGGTATGAAGAAGGATATTGCAGAGTATGTAGTCGTAGGTGATGTATGCCAGAGAGAGTAAAAGCAGAGCATCAGAATCCAGCAGGGTTACTACAGCCTATGCCGATACCCGAATGGAAGTAGGATAAGCTTGGCATGGATTTCATTATTGGATTTCCCAGAACCCGAACGGGATATGATTCTATCTGGATAGTAATTGATTCGCTTGACCAAAGTGGCTCACTTTATCCCAGTAAAACCACCTATACAAGTGCGAAGTTGGCCAAGATATATATGACCAGGATCGTATGTCTGCATGGAGTTCCGAGGACCATCGTATCAGATAGAGGAACACAGTTTACCTCAAAGTTTTGGAATCAGCTGCACCAGACTTTGGGTACTAGGCTAGAGTTCAGTACAGCCTTTCATCCGCAGACAGATGGATAGACCGAGAGAGTCAATCAGATTCTGGAGGACATATAGAGAGCGTGTGCGCTAGTTTATGGATCTAGTAGGGATGATAATCTACCTTACGCGGAGTTCTCATACAACAACAGTTACCGAGCCAGTTTGAAGATGACCCCTTTGAAGCTTTGTATGGGAGAAGGAGCCAGACACCGTTGAAGTGGGATGAAGTTGGAGTCCGTCAGTTGTTTGGACCAAATGTGATCAAGGAGTCAGAAGAGAATGTTAAGTTGATTCAAGATAGACTGAAGGTAGCTCAGTCCAGGCACAAGAGTTATGCAGACTCAAAAACGCAAGGAGGTAGTCTATGAAATTGGAGACAGAGCATGTCTTCGTATGTCCCCTCTGCGAGGAATTAAACGATTTGGAGTTAAGGGAAAGTTAGCCCCGAGATTTGTAGGACCATACCGAGTTTTGGAGCGTATGGGAGAAGTGGCCTACAAGTTGGAGTCACCCGAAGGACTGTCAGGAGTTCATGATGTGTTTCATGTTTCCCAGTTGAAGAAGTGCCATGCAGAGATGGCCAATATTCCCCTGTAAGGACGCTTGACCCTGGAAAGGATAATGATGTTCCACGAAGTGGAGTATGGACTTCATAAGTATAAGTCTTTTTTTATCTCGGTATGTGGGATATCCCATGAGGATGAAGAGATGAATTACTATTGGATATAAAGGAGGTATGATGTTGGAAATATGGATCAATGGAAATTCCATGATGAGTCTGAGTAATCATGTCCTAGTTTGGTGCCAATAGAAGGAAGGAAGATAGTACAATTGGATGGATTTAAGAATACTAGGAAGTTGGAAGTTGGAATAATGATCAGTTGCCCGATGATAAGTTCAAGGACTACAAGTGATGAGATGGGCCATAACCCACAGGCCCTAGGACCTGCCAAGAAGCAAGCACATTCTTGCTGAAGGAAAAACCCTGGAAGAGGATATACCTGTATCAACCGACGATTTTATAGGAGTTTACGCAAAACCTGAGAGTTGTGAAGGAACGATAGATGTTTGTTTGGCTTGCAGAATCCATGGATTTATCCGAACCTGGTTCGTCGACAAGAGAAAATTCTGCAATGCTTGTGAGGATGACCGAGTGTTAGAATGCGAGATTCACTAAACCATATACTGGGAAATGATTTGGGTGCGGGATGGATTGATCACCATACCGACTTACTGTTATTGTTCACCTTGCTATACGGGATGGTAAATCTGAGTGACTTACCTATAGTAGAGAGACGACGGTATTAAACCCTGTTTGAACCTTAGAATGGTATAAGAATGTTTCCCTTGTACACGGCAGTTGTTGCCAATCGTAGGTTATACGGTGGGGATCAACCAGACCCATTTCCTGCAGGAGAAACCATAAATTGTTGACCACCATGAGATATCGAAAGTTGTTTAGCATTGGCGCCAGACCCGTCAGCTAAGAAGACCCAGTCTCGGAATAACCATACCAAGATGAAAGGATACAAAAGAATTGAGGAAAAAGGTTATGCCACTACCGGAAGAGCCCAGAGAAGGAATTTTCCAAGAATTTGAGAAGACTGACACCGTCCAAGATAAGGATGGAGTATATGAGTTTTGATGGAACAGTAACAATGCTTCTAAGGGTGGTAGAACCCCAGACCCCCCTGTGATGATCGATGGATTATGAGAAGACCCCAAACCTAACCTATTACTTGCTAGCCTCTCCGAATCTCGAGGACGGGATTCATTTTAAGGGTGGTAGGTTTGTAACATCCCAAAATTCTAAATTTTGGAATGTTATAATAAACAGATAGATTGGATTGATTGTTTGATTGATTGACTGAAAGTGAGTGAATTCGAAATCTTTTGAAAGTTAAATGAGAGGGAACAAAAGGACTTTCCCAAACTTTCATTTTGCTTTTATGATCTCCGTGAATTCAAATTCTTTTCAAATACAAAACCCTAGAGAGAAGATGACATGACTTCTTCCATTTTAAATAAATGAAAAGGGTTTTTGAAAACATTTGAATTTCACTTGGAAATATTTCAAATTCAGAAACTTCAAGCAACTCAATGACTTTCATGAGAGAAGATAAAATGACTTCTTCAAAACATATGAAATATGAGTTGGAAGTTTAAAAGGATCTAATTTAAAGTCCTTTTGGAAATTATTTTCAATTTGGAGTATTTGGGTTTTATTCAAATTATTTTTCTCCAAAATAAAAATATATGGAAAATAGGGTAACATGATTCCCTACAATAGAAATTTGGAGAAAAATTAATTTTAAATCATTTTGGTATTTTTAAAATGATTTTTATGAGGTTTTATTGCAGCAGTAGCACTCTTTGCTTTATCTGAATTTTTTCATATTTTATTTGACGCTATAAAAATGTTCATGTCATAGAAAATCTTTTTCTGAAAATTTTGATATATAATATGCCTATATAAATATTTCATTTTATTTGTTCTTTATTCGGTTTTCCTTCTGTTTCTATTTAAAAACAAATAACAAAAACTGTACATGTGGCCCATCACTAACTGCCGCCCAGGTGCACATCATAGTACCAGCGGGCGACCCATCTTTTTTTTCCTATATGGGCCAGGCCCAACCGGCCATATTATTTCCCCAGACTTTTTTTTACAAATGATTTTTTTTCATGTTGACCGAATAAAAAAAAAACTGCAGCCGCAACTTACGCGCGCGCGGCCGGCCGAAGGCCTTTAGGCCCGTGCGAGGCGCCTCTTTTCTTCTCTGTTTCTTTTCTTTTCATCTATATTTAGTCCCACATTGTCTAGCCTTTGACCTTTAAGCCTTTTTTGCATCAATAAATATAGACCAATAGAGCCTCCAAAAATCATCCGACTCAGGTTAAATCAATATTTTGGTTTGACTAGATTCCTTAAATAAAAATATTTTTCTCCTCTCCGGCACGACTTTTGAGAATTGTCTCCTTTCTTCGAAGTCATCTTTTCTATGCCTTATAAAGGTAACTTTTTTTTCTCTTTTTATACTTCCGTAGTTTATTATTTCTAAACTAATATGATAGAATAATTAGATTATCAATTAGTCTACGTATTTATACATAGACCTTAGTCGTAACTATTTTTCTTCCGTAAAACAGCTTGGCCCTGATTTTTCAAATAACCATAACTTTTCACTCGTTCATCCAAATTAAATGAAACTAGCGCCTATAGTTTCGTCTTGTTATCACCTATCCAGTTAACCTGTCACGTCAACTTTTTGAAATTTTCAAATTTCGAATTTTGTTCAGATTCATATTCAAACTTCTTTTGTTCATAACTTAAGTTCGGTAACTCCGTTTGAGTTGATTCTTTTTGCAAAGCGAAGCTCTTGACCTAAACTTTCTGATAAGGCCAAATCCACCTAATTTTGGTACTGTTAGAAACTGTTTTATGTTGCAAGAGTTATTTGCTTGTTTTCGAAGTTTTCCGTGATCTTTTCTTCGATTCTTTTGAGTGATTGCTTATGTGTGGTTACTATTGCTTGCTCACGATAGATTGATCGGAGTGTGACGAGTAGAACTATCAAGAGTTATGAGTGCGAATCATCTTCATCAACATTGCAGGCAAGTGACACTTTGATCATACCTCTTTTACTACCCAGTTTTATTGCATTAGACAAATCCTCAAACATTGCATGGTTAGGATCTAATTAAATTGCGGGTATTGGGAAGTAGTTGAGGTAGTACCTATTACCTGTTTTATTATCAAACCCTTGGGAGTTACTTCTACGTTTGCTTATATTGCTATGCTATGCTAGTAGACGTGGATTGGGTTTGAGTGTATCCATGACAGATGTGAGATTGTTAATATATGGTTAAACTTAAGGTGGCAACTAAAACTCACATCTGGGTGGATTGAGGTACCTGGGTATTCCAGGATTGCCTGTTTTTCTAAGGACCGCCACCCAGGCTCAAAGGGATCATGAGATTATTCATGCTAGAAACTTCCGTGTGCAGCCACAAGCTATTATGGGCTCTAGCATAGTTGATTAAGTTGTGTGAGCTCTTGAAGAGGTAGACTATCAGATGTAGGGGTTGTAGGTGGTACTGTCTACCCGGAGTAACGCTTCTGAAAGACTGTGTCTCGGTCATCCGTTTCTCAAACACCATGAAGTGCGAGAATCCCAACGGAGGAGATCGAGTCTTGTGGGGAAAAGTGCACAAACCTCTGCAGAGTGTACAAACTAATCATGATTAGCCGTGTCCCCGGTTATGGACAACTTGAGTATCTAGTACTTGGATTATCATGTGAATCTCATCATGTTACTTTAATTAATCTTGTTGGGTTAATGATGATACTTAATTGGGATTGAGATGTTGTCAACCATCTCAATGTTTAACAACCACCATGATAGTCAAATAAAATTTATTCCTTTGCAGTAGGGAAAAATTGTCTTTTCGCAAAAACTTGATAACCATAGAGCTTTTCCACCAGCCAAATATGCATGTAGTGATAGCCATATTTCAGCATTGCTCTACAGTGTGAATTTGCCAGTACATTCAATGTACTGACCCTTTGTGGCTGCAACGTCTCATGTTGCAGGATTCTTACGACGAGTAAGTAATACGTTAGGGTTACGATTTCTACACTCAACTTTGCCGTTGGTGTTGATGGGAATCCACAATCTTGTTACTTCCGCTATTTGGATTGAGGTAATAGTATTTACGTTACTTTATATATGTGATTTACCTCTATTATAAATCCTCGAGTACTGTGTGTGTCAGCATACCGATCCAGGGAAGACACTTAAGCACAGAGACTTGATCCATTCGGGTCGGGTCGCTACATATAAATTGTATCCAGATATTAGGATGGGATCATGATATTTGCAATTCACGTAAGGAGCGGTCATTGATCCATCAGACATCTAGATTCTTCGAATTTGAGCATGTTTATGTTATTATTCGACACAATTGATCCACATAGTTAGTATTTTGAACTCCAGACAATGCATCGCTTTAGCAATCGAATATAAACGTGAGTATAGTTCATGTTGTGTGTGTAAAGCACATTATACATACGAAAGTTACACAATGGACATTATAAATAGCTACCTATGAACTAGCATACATTTGAATTCAACTTAAGGTGGTTTAAAAAAATCGAATTCAACATGAAGTCCATTCAATTATTTGAATTTGATATCATGGCATTTGTAAACCATACCTAAATTATGGGGGCACCAATCTTTGCTCTGATTTTGTACATAATAGCATATGTAGTCGTGTACAAAATAGATTCAAATTTAGCTCCTCCATTCCAAAATAATCGTAGTTATAGGATTTTCAAGTGTCAAAATTTCAAAAAGAAGCGGATAATGTAATGAGGTTTTCAAACATACAAGGTCAAATATAACGTTGTCTATTTAGGTCAATCCTCATAGTTCAAGAGTACTCTAAACGTGAATGCTTGTGTTTCAAAATTTCGAACGAAGCGCCAAAAGAGCCTCTACTCGCCCGAAACCACGTGAGACCAATGTTTGGTAGTACAAGGAAATTACTTTTCTAATAACTCCGACCCATGAAACCTACCGGCCCGACGTCCAAAGGTCTAAACCGGGGTAGGTTTGTAGCTTCATCTAGACGCCACGCAACCGCATCCGAAAAACATTCATACACAATGGCCGCCTAAGCACACATGCGCGCGGCCGAAATCGCTGCCGCCCACTATTTGGGACACCTGGGATTACCATCCTACCCCCAACCCGCAGTAGGTCCAAAATTTAAGAGGGGGGCAAAGTTTGTACTTTCCCCAAATTTCAAACAAGCACGTCCCATCTTCTGTTCAAAAAAGCCAAAAACAAGCGCGTCCCAGACCGAAACATGGTTCCCCCCACCCGTCCGATTCCCCATTCGTACTCCGTGGGCGCCAAAACTACCTCTCCACCAACCGCGAAACCCCGGCGTCCTCCGTCCGCCACCCTCCTCCATCACGCCGGAGCCGATACCCCGACGTCGTCGTCCACCGCAACCTCAACCGCAACGCCCTCCACGGCTAGTAGTTGAAGCCGAGGCCAAGCCGTCCGTACCCGAGCCAGTTCAACCACGCCGTCCTGCGCCTCACCGCTGCCGCTCCAACTTCGCCACCCTCCACCGCATCAGAGCTGTTCCTGCTACGCCGTCCTTCGCCGCCTCGGATCTGCTTCCCCTCCGCCGACATACGGCCACGGCAACACAGTCAACAATTTGGCCATGGGTTCGTCCAAGTCTGCACCCTCCAGAACATCGGTTTCCTCGGTAAAAAGAAGAAGATCGGCGCGACATGTGGAGGTGACCACACCGGCAACCGAAAAAGGTACTCCTCTTCCCTTATTCGTGCAAATCTTACGTCTCTGCTTGCACGGTATTCATCCCACAGAAGACACTAGCTGACCGCTTCTTCTTGATACTAGATGTCGCGATGCACAAGGTTTCTCCTCATATACTATTTCACCTTAGCTAGAGGTCCGTCGCCCCCCTGAATTTCAATTTCTGGCCAGTTGATTCCCAATTAACGGAAGCATTCCCCGGCGTAACAGGCGCTAGTACGCCTATTACGCCGGGGAAGCAGCGCCTTGGTGTTTATCTTAGGGGCGTGTGCGGCCTAGAGCTACTGGCGCCCGATCTGGAGGTCGGCCGGGATTAAAGGGATGGCCTGGGGGCGCTGCCAAGCACGACGGTGGTGTGAGGTCGATGGGAGGGCGGGGCGACGGAGGCAGGGGCCTGGGCCGGTGGTCGCTGGCGGTTCGAGAAAGATCACAGTGACTGGCGGGAGGTAGACGAAGGCCATCTGCCCATTCCTTATAGATCGGACGGTTCATTAAAAAAATCGACTGACCTATTTATTTTCAGTCGGCTGTTATCTTAGATATGACCACATGTGGTGGTGTGCTGGAGGAGTACCTGCATTTCCTGTGCTCATATATTACAAAATCATACGGAGTAGAATCTAATTTTGCTTTCCATGCAATGTTGTAGAGCTATCATATGTCTCCTGTCATTTATTTTTCAGCCACCTGCTATCTGCTACTTTTACAGTGCACTAGTTCTGCACACACTTCACCCTTACTCTCACTATTGTGTTTTTATGCAAGGGTATTTCAGACTCTGCTGCCATGAGAGAAGCCAAAAAGAAAAGAGAGAAGTCGCTCCAGCTTCGTATGCGGGTAGGCAAGACACGTTACAGCGCTATAAAGGGTGCAGTGTCAGCAGATGGAGACGGTAAACGTAGCTCTGGAGTTGATGACCTCGCTCGCAATGAACCACCATCCCAGGTGCTTGCTTTAACTTCGCGGTGTCATATGTGGTTGCATGTTCCATATGGTGTCTAGCTTGTATTCGAAAGGCCAAAGTCGGTAAGATAAGGAAAGATATTTTTTTACATGAACCACCATCCCGTGAGTACCAGAAGACAAATAGCTAGTCAGGGCACTGGCCAAGCCAGTGACAAGCCCAGCAAAGATAGGCATCACCTGGAAGCCAACTAAAAAGTTGCGATGGTGGCGAAGCAGCCCGCCTCCCACTAGGCTCTCAGGTCCTAGATGATCATGCTCACCACTCCAGCCGGATGTCTAGCTTGTATTGCTTCCAATTTGGTTAAATTGCATCTGCTTAGCTTACACATTATACCTTTGAATATGACATACCTTTCTGTTTTTGGTACATACTAGTATATCTGTGTATTAACCATGTTCTTGCATCAAACTAATGTTCTTGTGTATCCCTCATCAATCACTTATGACGAGGCAGGCAGGCAAGGGGACTACTCCTCATTTAAAGAATGCAGCATCAGCCTCCCGACATGATTCTCAAGAAACAGAAATGCTAGATGAAGATAGTGAACGTAGCTCTGTAGTTGATTACAGCATTTCCCCTACACTAGCATCGCAGGTGCTTGCTCTAACTTGGCAGCGTGATATGTGGTTGCATGTTGCATATGGTGTCTAGATTGTAATTCTTCCAATCTGGTTAAATTGCATGTGCTAGTCTGCTTAGCTTATACATTATACCTGTTAATGTGACATGCCTTCCTGTATTTAGTACATAGTACATATGTCTATTAAGCATGTCCTTACATAAAAATATTGTTTTTTTGTATCCCGCATCAATCAACATGACGAGACACCTTTAGTATATGCAGTGCGATATTAGTTGCATCTTCATATGATTTATAGCATGCGTTGCTTCTAATTTGTTGAAATTCCATTTATGATGGGACGCTTTTAACTTGGCAGAGTCATATTGGTTGCATCTTTCATGTGGTGTCTAGCTTGCATTGCTTCTTATTTGCTGGAATGGTTTCTGCTTAGTTTACACAAACAGTTGTGAACATGCCATGCCGTCCTATTTTTCGTACATATTCCATCCTGGTATCATGTGTTTGCCTTACATCAAAGTAGTGATTGTCAGTATCATGCATGAATGAGTTCTGAAGAGAGAATTTTATTGCTTTTTCTTGTCGGTTTTACTTGACAATTCAAAATCAATAAAGCGGAAGGAAGTTAGCAAGGCAGCGGATAAAGGTGCTCCTTCCAAACGGAGGGCCCCTACAGTTTCTACTCCTCCACACCCCCAAGATGATTTCCAAGACAACACATGCATAGCCACTCAACAAAGCTGTGTTTATGATGAGCACGTCTCCCCTAGTGCAGCATCACCGGTGCTCCCTCTAACTTGGCACTGTTATATGTGGTTGCATGTTATGTGTGATGTCCAGCTTGTATTGCTTCTAATTTTGTTGAATTCCATCTGCTTACTTTACACATTATACTTGAATAAGACACGTGTTCCTGTTTCTAGAACATACAATATCTGTCTATCACACCATGTTCTTACATCAAATTACTACTGTTGTGTAACCTGCAACAATCACTTATCATAAGACACGTTTGACTTCGGAGTGTGATATAGGTTACATCTCACATTCTTTTCTAGCTTGTACTACTAATTTGTTGAAATGGCACTTATGATGAGACAGTTTTAACTTGGTAGAGTGATATCGTTGCATCTTTCATATGGTGTCTAGCTTTCATTGCTTCTAATTTGTTGAAATGCCTTCTCCTTAGTTTACACATCATAAGCTGTGAATATGCAATGCTGTGAATATGCAATGGCACTAATGACGAGAGACCTCTAACATGGTAGTGTGATGTTGTTTGCATCTTGCATATGATTTATTTCTTGTACTGCTTCACATTTGTTTAAACGCCATTTATGATGAGACACTGTTAACTTGGCAGAGCGATATTTGTAGCATCTTTCATATGGTGTCTACCTTCCATTGCATTGCTTCTAATTTGGTGAAATGTCTTCTTCTTAGTTTACACATCATAGTTCTGGTTATCTCTTCCGTCCTGTTTTTCATACATATTACATCCTCCTATCATGTGGTTGTCTAACATCAAAGTTCAGTTCGTCTGCATCACGCATCAATTTGTTCTGGAGAACTAAATTGTTATTCGTTTTTCTTGTCGGCTTGACTTAACATGGCACAGAGAAAGAGGAAGAAACACAGAATGGCAGGGAATGAGAAGCGGATGAATCCTGCAGATTCTGCTGGTACTGATGGTGCAATAGAAGGTCAAAGTCCAGCGGAAAATTCTACAAACACGGCATCCCATGCTACACGAGTTGCAAAAAAAGCCAAACAGAAACAAATAGCTGCCACCAAACAAGCAGAGACAGCCTTAGTTCTTGCAACACCTACCACAGTACTACCAGCTGCACGACTTACTCGTGCATCAACTGAGCTAGCAGCACGTTCCCAAGCTCCCTTGCCACCTGACACTACTTCCCAAGCACTCTTGACACAAGACGAGTTGGCAATATCAGATGAACCTTGTGAGCTTCAACAGCAAGAAGGTAGTTGCTGGAGTCAAGTTACAGTTGCATGCTTCTTTATATGTAGTCTCACAGTTTGATGTACACTAACACTTCCTATGTTCGTTGTTGGACTAGCGCCTAGGCGCAAGAGGAAACAAACATCGGGGATAATGCTCGATAGGTTAACTAAATCTAGAGGAGGAAGAATGGAGATCCGTTTTGAGACAGGTTTAAAAAGGCCACGTGATGCTACAGAGTCAACCAAGTTAGTATCAGAGGCATCGGTTGCCGTTAGGTGTCATGTACGTATCCTCCCAACATGGATTCAGTACAGGAATGACAAAGATGAAACCCAGTTCAACACCTTCCTCGACCATTTATCTGTAAGTATGGTTATGTATGGAAACTAGTAATATCGTCTTGCTCTGCCCCATACTTTCTAGGTTGCTGATAATGAGACTCCCATAATTTTCAACAGATGAGGTTCAAGTTGGATAGCCAAGATGATGCAACCAGACAAGCTTGCACCCATGTTTTCAAGTCTGCTCTGCGACGGTATCAGTATAACTTGAGGAAAACTCACTTTGAAGGCAAGGCTAACAGTGAACTTTCCCAAACATCTCCAGTGGAAAATATATCGGATGAAGACTGGAGGGGCCTTGTTAAACACTGGTCTGATCTGAAGTATCAGGTACATTATATATATGTGATCAGATCACATGTTGAAGTCCTATTTACGCATGTGCCACACAAATCTATCTTCTTGTAGGTGAACTGTTCAAAGAACAAGGCCAACCGTACGGAAGTGAAATTCCAACAGACGACAGGATCTCGTAGCTATATTGCACACTGCGAGGCTCTTGTAATTAGCTGCTGTTTCACTCTTTTCGCTGTACCATATTATCAGATCTATATTGACTTGTTCGAAATGCAGAGGAAAGCCCGCAAGGACCAAAAAGTACCTGAACCAAATGCTGTGGAAATCTTCAAGGACTGTCACACCAGCAAGAAGAAGGGCATGACTACACCAGTCAAAGCCGCTATTGTAAGTCCTTAATCCTCATGCCTTTTAACTACTACTTACTCTGACTTGTGCCTTGAACTGCATGGTTTCCAGCCAATGTCTATTACTCTTTTCAATTTTATACAAAATTGTCTTAGCGTATCATTGCACCTTACAAGGTTTAAAAGAGAGGAGTGATGTTCCTTTGATCTTGACCCGTAATCTAGTTCCGTGCTGGACTTGCCCACACAACGTTACAATTGCCTGTTCGTCTGTTCTCAGTTGTTTTGTGATATGAATGATGTCATACTATGCTTACCGTATTATAAACTTCGTCTCTTTATCCTTAGCCCTCAATACAATCTGAAGAAATAGACAATACATTAGCGATGGTACATGGTCATATGTTTGGAACCTGGTTTTATTATGTACTTTGCAATAAAATACAACTAATATTTTACATGGGTTCACCAGAATAAGTTCTGTATATAGACCAAAGCTATTTTGTTTGGTTTTGCTGCCTCCTTAATATCTTCTGTTCTGGTACTACTAATATAAAACCTCAACTTTTCAACGAGCTATGGAAAAAATGGTGGAACCGCCACCTTCTGAAGGTGGCGAGGCAACTATAACCGCAATGTCAGCTCTTGCTGCAGTGGGTCAGTACCTGTCCACTAACAGTGCCAAAAGCACGTTCCTGCATAATACTGGGTTGGTTGTTAAGGCAATATCGTCCAAACTGCCTCATGATCAAGATATGCAAACTCAAAGCAATGTTGTATCTGCGCTCCAGACACAAGTCCATTCCCTAACAGAGACCCTTTGTGAAACAAGGAGAAACATTGCTCAATGTCGTCAAGATATGCATGGTTTTGAAACCAGACTATCAGACATTTGCTATGTTGTTCAGGAGCCTAGGGGAAATGAAGGCGAGGGTTATGGTGCTCCATCGGACAATACATCATGAAAACGTAACAGTCAGGTCAAATGAACTGAGCTTCTGAACTTCTGGTGGTGCATTTATCTGCTAGACTGTTAAGTTTTATGCCAACCTTCCTTTTGTTATATAGTTGTAATTTGTTTTGGTGCGATACAAAATTTATTCTTAACATGCAGCCACCGGCTGAAGAAAACAGCAAGCCATTTTTGTATAGTGTAGGGTGTTCCCTATATTTGCACCGGTGGCGATTTTTGATGCCGAGTGGATGTAATCTGTGCAATCGCCTTAATAGCCTAGCGTTAGTTTCGGCCTTATTTATTTCCTAGTCTTCTTTTTCCCTGGTTTGCTAGTGGACGCAACTACCATGGGCCATATACGGGCCGTAGGACCCATGGGTCTCCTACGGGCTGTCGATAAATGGGCCTGTAATCGGTGGGCCTCGGGCCGTCGGATAAATGGGTCTACATGGGCCGAAATCGGGCGTAATTGGTATCGGCCCAGCACGGTAACATGCCGTTAACAGGCCGTAGGACAGCAAAGGCTTAATTCTGTCACAGGCATAACGGGTCGTTAATGGGCCAGAATATAGGACGGGCTGGAAACGGCGCAACGGGTTAACAGGCCAGAAACGGGCCGACTCGGCCGAATTTGGCCCATTAGGGTAACATACTAGTAATGGGCCGACTCTTGCCATGGGCCTAATTTGGCCCATTAGGGGAACAGGCCAGTAACGGGCCGACTCTTGCCATGGGCCGAATTTGGTCCATTAGGGGAACATGCCAGTAACGAGCCGGAAGTAATCGAGGGCCGAAAAGGAGCCCAAGAACGTATGGGCCGTCAATTGGCCGAAAGCTAACACGGGCTGGAAACGGCCCATGTAAATCACGGGCCGTTAACGGGCATAAAGAAAATTACTATTCATTATGGGCTAGAGTCACCGTGGGCCTGTAAAGGGCCAAAAGATACGAAGGCCTCATATGGGCCGAAAGACGTCGCGGGCCATACATGGGCCGAAAGTGAAATGGACTGGTGTTATATTCGACGGCCCACATGACGTTGTTGGGCCGATTTCCTTTAGGGCCTAACGGGCCGTGAGTTAACGGGCCGTAAAATGGGCTATTTGCGAAGAGACCGTTAACAGGCTTTTCATGGGCCAGCCCGTTAACTTTTGACCAAGTCAAACGGGCCGGCTTTGTAAGCTAAATGGGCCAGTGGTGGGCCGTGGCACGTGTCGACATATCATAGGCGCCTATCCGACCCACTAACGAGCTGACACGTGTTTCGTCCGGCCAATAAGAATTTGACACGTGGAAATTTCCCATTGGTCGGGGCTGTTAACGGGTTATCGGATCCAAAACCCGACCCGATAGCTTAACGGCGTTCCGTTACGGTGGATGCCACGTGTCATTCACTCTTGACGAAAGCACTTCTGTGACGCGCGATTTATCGTCATGGAAGTGGACACTTCCGTGATGATAATTGGTAATGTCATGGAACACTTCTACGACAGCACAGGTATGACTATCTTGATTCTGTCATAAAATCGTCATGGATGTACATGCATGACAAAAAACGCGACCTACTATGACAAACACGTATCATCACGGAAGTGTATTTTTTTGTAGTGAGTATTAGCCACACATCTGTCTAGCCGGACTCGAGTAAACGAGCCCCCTGTAACCTTTTTCTCAAATGTCCATCCCTTGCGTGTATAGCCAATATCCGTCAGCCCGCATGTGTCCAGAGCATCGCGGAACGCATCCATCTGGGCCTGGCTACACTGGCCTACTCCATCATGCTCATGTGCGTGAAGCACTTCGTTAAAATCACCGATAACAGCCCAGGGGAGATTGCTATTGCTTGCAATGCCTCGGAGCATATCCCAAGTTTTGTACCTCTCCGGAACCTGCGCTTCTCCATAAACAAAGGTCACCCGTGTTCTAGTATCAACTAGATCATCAACCAGCACATCAATATGATACTCCGAGTAACCAGCAATTTCTACCTTTATTGAATTATTCCAAAAAATTCCAAGACCACCATCCTACCAGTGCTACTAACTGCAAAACTATTATCAAAATTTAAGGTGCTAGACAAACTCTCTACTCGAGATCCCTCGATCTGGGTTTCTAAGATGCAGAGGATCGAGGGGGCAAACTGCCTCGCCATATCGCGAAGCTCTCGAACTGTCGCCGGTTTGCCAGCGCCACGACAGTTCCAAGCTAGGACACTCATTGGGCCCGGCGGCACCCGTCGCTAGGGCCCGCCAAACTTGGTTTTGCAGCAACACTGGTTCCATCCTTGCCTTCACTGGCCTTGACCCTTTTTGGGTCCCGCTTTGGGGGAGGGCTGACCGGATTCACACCTGCTGGCACAATCGCTAGGTGGTTGTCATTAAGGTCAGACGGGGCCTGATCCTTCAAGATCAGCGTAGCATCTCTGTCACTCCTTTTCCTGTTTGCATCCAGCATCTCTGTGTCAGCAACCATAGCAGGATCGCTTGTGTGAACAGTTCCAAACTCCTCCGCACCCCTCTCTCTCCCGGTCCTTGCACTGGCTCGGCCAGCACGGCCTCTTCCTCCCCTTCGCCCGCGCCCGCTACCAGGGCCGACACCTGTCCTCATAGCCCATGATGCACGGAGGTCTTTGAAGAACAGTTTTTCCGGTGCGTGTATACCGTCACCGTGTTCCTTGAAAACGTGGCCAAGATGCCCGCACACTGCACACCAATCAGGAAGTTTTTCATACTTGACTCTGTAGATTTGGCGCTCACCATCTCTGATCATCGAGACCGCATTCTTTAACGGTTTAAAGACATTGACCTTGACCCACACACGGTAGAAGTTGCCCGCAAAGTCCTGAGATTGTGGTTCCATGAAGATAACCTCACCCACCTTGCCAGCGAGAGCTGTGACCAGATGGGCATAATTGTCTGGGACGTCATGGATCTGAACCATATGTCCATTGTATCCAGGGCTACCATGGACGGCTGAGTGACTCCATCATACGGCGCGAGGATGACTGCGTTTCCGCGGAAGTTCCACGGGCCGTCCTGCATGACCCGCTCCCAATCCCCCAGACAGGAAAATTGCACCGTGTAAAGATTGTCTTCCAGAGGACGGAACTTGCAATCATGCGCTAGATCCCATGCCGCTCGCATGTTCTTGAAGAACCAGAACTGGCTATAGGGCTTGTTGATGTGGACACGGGCTACGACGATCCATCTCGCCGCCTCTGGAGGTGCCTCTTTCTTATCGTAGACGACGTCGTCCAAGTCTTCCTCGCGAAGTCCAAGCTCCGCCATCATCTTTGCTATCTCGCCAGCGGGATTTCCTCCAGGCACCCTTGCCGTCGAGGAGCTGTCCGCTGCCATAACTCTGGAACCCTAACCCGACTTTAGATCCAATCGGGTGTTGCAGGGGCCCTAACTCCCTTCTCACGGCTGAGGAGTCGACCTAGGTCCCGCGGTGACCCTGGGTCACCCCGAGATCGGCCCGGGTCAAGACCAGAGGTGTGATCAGGGAAGGGAAGGAAAAAGCTCGACGACGGCGACAGAATCGCCCCGGGAGAAGAAAACCCTAGCTAGAGGGAACTAAAACGCGCGTTGGCTCGGCGCGTTGGAGTTGCTCTACCCTGGCCAGGAGCCCAGCCCAATTCATGGCCACAGCGTCCTTTTCAAGCCAACACACAGCTTGCCGTTGCCGTCCCACAAACCCAACACCGAGCCACATCATCATTGCATGACTCGACCCAAGACCTTGCCCTGCAACCATACCCACCAACAGGCGGACACCGTGCACCCTCTGGACCCACAGGTCAGCGAGGTGGTCTAGTTCACCCCGACGCGAAACGGTCGGGCCAAGTGGGAGAGAGCGTGGAGGAAACGCGTTGCGGAGGGCGCCATTTCCGAAATCTTTGAAAGCTCCATTCCAATTTCGGCCCCGTTTCAAATCCTCTCTCGTGCTCCGCAACGCGCTTCGCCTCGCCCCCCCCCCCCCCCCCCCCCCCCCCAAATTCCCCACCAAAAACCCTACCGCGTGCGCCCCCTCCGCACGGCGGTGACATGCCGCCGGCGATCGACTCCGCGGCCGGCCTCGCGGCGGCCGTCCTCGCCGCGTCCACGCCGCGGGCCGCGGCGGCGGCCGTCTCGTCGGTCGCGGACTTCCTCCGCCGCCACCATTCCGGCGCGGACCAGCCGCGCGCCTTCTTCGCCGACGCGCTCCCGGCCCTCCTCTTCCGCCTGTTCGTCTCCAGCTCCCCCGCCTCGCCGTGCTTCCTCGACCTCGCCGCTGGCGACGCCGCCCTCGCCGACCTCATCGCGTCGCTCCTCGCCCCCTCCGGGCCGCTCCTCGTCGCCATCTCCGCCGCGGATCGCCACTCCCTCGCTCGCTTCACGTTCCCACGCGAGCGCCTCCCCGATTGGCTCGGTTTCGCGCTATCGTCCACCGCGGCCTCCTCCGATAAGGTGATCTCGCCGCTCCTTGCCGGCCGCGTCGGCTCCAAGCTTCATCTCTCGGTGTTCGAGTACTACCTTTTCTGGTTCGCGTACTACCCCATCTCCGCCGCCACGGCCAAGGCTGCCGCCGGCGCCTCGAAAGGATCGACCCCCACTTCGAAACCCTCGCTTAAGCCACGCGTTCTCCTCGAGAGTTTGGTGTCCACCCTCGCATCCACGGCCGGCCGCAATCCCGATCGGAAGCCCGATAGATCGCTATACCTGAAGCTTCTGTACGCCTACCTTAAGGAGTTCGTGCCCAGCGACTGCGCCCCGCCCCGCGGTGGTTTCGGCACATTGCTGCATCGGAATGTCAGAGATGGTGTGGACGCTGCTGGATCCTTCAGGCGAGCCGAGTTCTTCGTGCACACACTCGTACAGTTCTGGCTTGTTGGGGACGATTTCTCGCCGCTGCCTGTTCGGACTTGCCGTTCCTATGGGTTGCCTTTACTGTCACTTCTGTCTCGTTCAAATCCTACACTGTCCGAGAGACTGCCAGCTCCAGGACTTGGCGATGCAGTGAAGCTGTTGGTGATGTATTTGAACAGGAGCAGTGTCTGCAAACTCGCTGATGCAGGCAATGTGTTTGATGGAATGCTCTTAAGGAAGGAGTCATGTGACAGTCCCGCTGGCTACTGGAATCCATTGATGCAGAGACCATTGTATCGGTTTGTGCTAAGGACGTTCATGTTCTGCTCCAGGGATGCAGATATCAAGAACATTGTTCTGGTTTTTTCTGCATGGATGGTCTATATGGAACCATGGAAGGCTCAGCAGGATGACTTGAATGAGTACGATCTGCCACCTCCTGGTGGGAGAAATGTGAATTGCGTTAGTGATGGAAAGATGCAAAGGTGTGATGTAGGGTACTCTCCAGCATGGCAGGGCTTCGTGCTGTCCAACTATTTGTTCTATAGTTCACTGGTAGTCCATTTCTTGGGGTTTGCTCATAAGTTTATTCATTCTGATGTCGCTTCAGTGCTGCAAATGGTATCAAAGGTTAGTACAGACTTATTGGGTCATATTTTCCAGAAGTATGCCCAACTTTGAATCACATCGGTGTAATATTGCATTTCTTAGACATCATGGATGTTACTATTACCCGGACAGGTCTGAATTTTGCTAAATGTGCTAAACTGCTATTCAGGAGTTTCAATAAAACTAAGCCTTTTAGTACTTGATATTTTATGAGCTAATGTCCATTTGCTGTTTTGCTGCTGTTTTGACTGTTCAGGTATTGGAAGTTTTGGGTTCCTCGGAATTGTTGGGGCTTATCTACAAAGTTGATGCTGCTTATCATTCTAGAGTTTCTGATTCCCAGTCATGTTGTTTGGATGATGTGCTCAAGTATGTGCCAACTATCCGTGAGCAGCTACAGGTAGGAAGTTGGATACATGAGATTATCATTGACTGTTTCCTTTGGAATGCAAGCACCTATTTTTGGGATTTTAGTGCACTCTGTGACTGGATTTTATGTAAATCTACAGAAGTACAATGGTACTAATAATGCTGAGAAGTGTTTCTAATTCTAATCTAACTTTGATATGCATGTATGGTTTCAGGACTGGGAGGATGGGTTGTCAAAACATAGCACTGATGGGTCTTTCTTGCATATGGCGAAGAACTCTAGCCTAAGGCTTTTCAGTTTCGATGATGACGGGGCCTACAACTTGCTTCAGGTCCATATATTAGTACGCAATTATAATTAATAGAATAGTAGTCTATAATTATGCTTATTTACACCAAGGTCTGTTTCTATAACCATAAGCAGTTTTTGAAGCTGAAAACTCTCCACATGTTGAACCAAAGATTGTTAGTGATCACCTACTGATTTGGCAAACAACATTACTGGCTCTGTTATTCTATAGTTGATTATTAATTCTGCTCCTGTCATTACACATTTCCCTGAATACTAACTTATTGTTATATTCCATTTTGTCCAGTTACTGTTGCTAAGGGCTGAGACCGAGATTCAACGTTTACCAGGTGATGCTATGCAAACTCGCCATACTTTGGATGTAATCAAATCTAATATGAGAAAGGTATTCTACAAGCATGTGGAAAGCTTCCAGGCGAAGAATCTTCCAGAGGGAGAACACAAGCAGCATCATGGACGTGGTGATCTATTCGTACCTAAGCATCCAAGTCCAGGGAAAAACAAACTGGCTGATATGAAATATAGCGGTGACTGGATGTTGAGGCCCATCTCAGACACTGAAGTGGCCTGGCTTGCAAGGCTGCTGATATGTTTTTCAGCTTGGCTTAACGAAACCCTTCGACTTGTACATGCTGATGCAGATGCTGTCCCGACAGGCCCAACCATCATTAAGATCGATCAAAATGAACCAAGCAGAGTTGGAGGCCCAAAGGATGCTGCCAGAATGGTGCTTGTCGGTGTCTTTACGTTGCTCACTGTGGCGGCACAATGGATCCTGCAGTTCATGAGGAACCACAAGATTAGGATCAATCTCAGAATTCTTGCATCCAAAAAGCTCCTTGCAGTTGCTGCTATGCTGTGCATGGTGTACGGTATAGCAAAGAATATGTTGTCTTGAGCTTGGCATCTCATCCTGCCGCTGCTGCTGTGCGAGTAATTGCTCAAACCTCCAAATTTGCCTTGAGTAGAGGTGTTACATATGCTGTACAGTAAATCATACGAGAAAAAAACTGAAGGAAATTTCGGCAGCTCTTCGAAACTTGTTTGCTATTTTGTGCATATCATCGAGGTCCTACTGGAAGGTGTGCGTGAGTGGTTTCTTCATGCGCTCCTGTAGTACAAATTTCTGCCAGACATAACTTTGGTGCAAGGAAAGTTTTGGGTTACAGTGTAACTGAAACATTCCTGGAATCTGGATATCGCATTTTCAGAGATATTGTAATGTCCTACTATGATCTGTCAATTGTTTTTCTAGCAGAGAAGTTGACGTACATCATCTGGTTCCTTTCCTAAGTGGCAATGTCCTCTGTTTTTTTTCCTGATAAGGATGCTCTGTGCTGTTTTTTCCCTGGTGAGGGTGCTCTGTGCTATTGCAGGCTGGAGAATGTTTCACGCTTGCTGGTGAAAGACTGACTACCCTAGGAGTGTTCCATATATGCATGGCTGGAATCCAGCTTCCGTTCTCGTGTCAGGCTAAATCAAAATAGGTATGACTCTTAGTCTATGCCACTCTTTTTTTCTTTTGGTAAAATAGTTCTTGAAACCACTTAAATTTTCAACTGCAAGGTATTCTCATTTTGTTTTTAACGCAGTGAATGGTTCGAGTAGTTAAATTGCTTGAACTTTTGCAGCCTTCTAGATTTACACAGGGGAATGGTTTTACTTACTGCTAGTAGTTAACACCTGTAGCCCTGGATACACTCAACGTAAAAGAACACTCATCCTGCACATCCTGTAGCCGTATGTGCATAGGATATCTGCTCCATCTGGGCCTGCATTTAGAATGTGCAACTCGATGTACTATAGCATATTATGGAAATGCTTTTTTTAGTTGAGGCCGCACCAAAATATTCATTTGGTGTTTGGTGAAGGATGTTTTTCAGTTGCAACAGAATATTCATTTTGTCTCCATGGGCGGCGATCGCCTTTACAGGCTATGCCGATAGATTTGAACGGCATAAACAAAAGCTGACCAAAAACAAAAATCGATTTGCCATTAGAGAAGGCGCACCTACCCCTTCTCTAACTGTGCTAGGATCGATGTTGATATCTTCATCATTCAATTAACAATTCCTTAGGTTAGGTGCTGCATTCCTTTCGCTGGAACACGTACGTCTCGGGCTGAAACCACACATGATCACTCCCTCAGAGCCACACAAACGAACAAGAGAACCAAGTGGACCGTTCGTTGTGAATCGTTTTCACCGGTAAGCCACACATGCAACGTTGCCAGGAAGAAAGCACACCCATCAGATCATCTGCTCTCTCCACGCACAAGCTCATCCTCATAAACTGTTTGTGCCCTGGAGGTTTCTCGTCAGAGGCTTATCAATGATTTGCCTGCACTGCTTAGCAAGGACCAGGAGACACCAGGAGGTGGAGAGGCATCAATATGTACTCAGGACAGTACTGCTCTGTACTCCGAAGGACTTGATAATCAGTGTTCACCAGTGTGTCGTGCCTCAGACCCGGGCCTAATCTCCCACTAGGTGTTAGGGTCGATGCCCCTACTGCTTTAAAATCGCCTAGTGTGCTAAGATGGAGGGCTGCTACCTCCTAAACCTTGCCAATCACAGTGCCAATTCAGAAATACCCCTTTATTAGTGCGAAAGCGTCCGACCTGTCTCCTCCACACTCCCTATTCTTCTGAATCCAAAGGACTTGTTGGAGGCAAAATTGAATGATGAACCGTACCATGCATATGCATACAGACGGGCCTCCTGCATCATTGGGCCGTATGTTTTGTTCGTATCTGCCCATGAACATACTTAACATAACCTACCAAAGACCTGGACCCTACTACTACTCTATTGCACCAATTTACTACTCCATATTGCCCATGCTCTCCATCTTAAGTTGCTGCCTTCACACAAAATATCCTGCATGCATAACCAGCTCGATTAATTAGTTAGCTCCCCTGTCACTTTGCGCACCACCAATTCTGTACCCATATAAGAATATCTCAGGCCTGCATCATCTGCTATTTCCCCCTTTTGTAATAACTCTTTTATGGTGCACATGTATATATACTTGTATGATTGATTTGCTTTCACCAAGCTTGGTCTTCCTTTGTCCCCTCAAAAGGAATAAAGTAATGGAATGTGAAGCATGTGTGGTCTATTGTTTTCACCACCTCTCCACTTCTCAATCTGGCCTACAGCTTAAGCACTAGTGTAACGCATGCTACACCTTCACGTTGCATTTATCCATGCATGATTAACGACTAGCTAGGTTTGTTACGACAAAGGGAAAGTATCAGATGCTCACGATCTATTGCTTTCTCTCTTTACGAAAGGAGAATAGTGGGGTTAAGGTGGGGCAAGTGATTGAAGAGATGCATCTTTTCGTAGGATGAAAAGCTCATGCATGCAACACGATGGCGAGCTAGGACGAACAGTTAGTTAAGCTCTTGGTGCCAGTGACTTGGTAGGTACAGTAGGTCTCTGTTTGTCCTCCACTTCCATGCATGCATGGATGTGAAGTGAAACGGCAACAAAAGGGACAAAGGGCAGTGACAAAACACCTTGTCTCCATTGTAAACAACTGCACAGTGTTGCTCAGAGATGGCTGACCAGTTTCCAACGATAAATGTCAGCATCAGAGAAATAAGATATGTGCAGTGTGCCCTCCATCATGATCTTTGAAGATTAATATGTTCCTCAAACTTACGTTGTCAAGATGAATAAACTAGGCCACACATGTAAGTAGCATAAATAGTGAATTACCAGTTGTTGCTCATTTGTGTTGTTTTGGCGGAATTCAGTCTTCTTTTGCTCAATATTTTTGTGTGAATTCTAGTTATATTTCTAATCTTTGGATGTGCTTGGACCTTTTCTTTTGAAAAAATATTATATTAGAAGCAACCGATACAATTATAGATAGCTTTCAAGGCCTCCTGCATAGTAGTACAACGACTTAACAGAGTCTGCATCAGTTGCTGGCCGCTGTACCCTTGTCCAATTCTGAAAACTGCATTGAAATAGCAGATCGTGATGAGATGTCAGCTTAATTGATACGTAGAATGGTCCATACCTAGTATAGCATCAGTTTATATCAACTAACCGCCTGTCTACATAAAATGGACGGTACCAATCAACCAACGCCATCAGTTTTAATTGCTGCATACGAATACATAAACATATGAATATGATGCGTTGCATCTCATGCATATACTGTGTGACTTGGTGGTCGGTCGATGATCAGAGAGCAATGGCCTACCAACACAATCTAACCTCCAGCTAAGCTCTTCTTTTTTAGACGAGTAGCAGTCTACTTTATGGCCGGCCTGTGAACACAACTGCACACACGCGCACACACATGCTGGTAGATTACTCGAAAGCAGAAACTGAACAGCCCGTATGTTTGTAACTTGTTTGGTATGTCCATTGGATGGATGTGATCATGTGAATTGGTTGCTGATTTTGGGTGAGAGGCGAGATATACATTCATACATACACATAACATGGACGTCTACTTATGATTACCATGCATGTGCTTCTTTTTTTTGCACTGTATACTTTGGCTTGGTTCATAATTTGCATTTGTTGGTTGTGTTGCATGGTAGCTAGCTATCTTGTTCTCTTGCACATGAATCCGTTGCTGGACTGGACCAGCAGCAGCGGCCCTTCTCTCATGATGTGCTGTGACAGTTGCAATATTGCTTGGCCGTCGTCTACCGCGATAGTATATGTGGTACGGATGGTAGGTGGCCTAGCTGCGTTTAGGTGCCCTCTAGCCAGGGGAAACTATACCTATATAAGGAAAGGTAGGGTATGTGTATGATGCATGTTGTAAATGTGTGGTCTCTCTCTGTGATTTTAATCATCCTTTTTCTCGGTAGGTACTGGCACAGTTCAGGTATGTATGGTGTCATCCATGCACTGTGGCTAGACAGTAGACATGCTTAACATATACGTACATTGTATGATAGACCAAAGGGGAAACGCTTTTGTAGAAATGAGCTGGCCAAATTAACCTACCTTTGTTACACTTTTTAGTTGCATCAAGTATTCATCATCTTTGTTAACTCTGAGCAGCATCAAGTGTCATGGTAAATCGACGAGATCTTCCCCAGGGTTAAGACGTTAAGTGGCGCAAAAGCTATTAACTCGTTATATTTTTGCACCCGAATATCCAGCGGCAGATTTTTAGACATGGCAAATTGAACATTTTTATGAAAAAATATGTTTGCTGATGGTGGTAAGTTTAGTTGACGAGCATGGCAAATCCGTCTCAGTTTGTTTTTTGCCAGAAAATTATCATGCCCACCAACTAAATTTACCGTCCTCGCACCAACATAAATTACCATGAAAAATGTTTGATTTGCCCTGCATAAAAAATTGACGTTGGATTTTAGCATTTTCGATATTTTTTGGGCAGTTTGCTTGTGTGATCGCTCTGTCAATTCGCAATCACCGTGAACACAAAAGTTAAATAAAGCGAGCGTAGCTACAGTTACTGAGCCTACAATCTAGAGGGATTTTAAACTTGGACGTGTCATGGGCAGCAACGAGTTGACGTTCATCAGTTGGCACTAGTAGGAAAAGGAGCTTTTACTCCGGTTTGTAAGGGCCTTTTGTCCCGATTCTCGAACCGGGACTAAAGGGTAGTTACTAAAGCCCTAACCCTTTAGTCCCGGTTCTTACACGAACCGGGACAGAAGGTCCTCCACGTGGCCGCTGCTGCCAGCCCAGGCAGGGGGGCCTTTGGTCCCGGTTGGTGCCACCAACCGGGACCAATAGGCAGGGCCTTTTGTCCCGGTTGGTGTCACCAACAGGGACCAATAGGCATCCACGCGTCAGCAGCTGGCAGGAGCTGAGGTTTTAGTTTTTTTTGAAAGGGGGTGGTTTAGGGGTTTTGGGGGGTTAATTTAGGTGTTTCATATATTGTGTTAGCTAGCTAATTAATAGAGAGAAGTGTCCTCTCTTACCTCCATGCTTGGTCGACGCTACGTACTATATACGTATGGAGAGGAGTAGACACGCTAGCTAGTAATCAAATGAAGGAAACAGAAGATCGTCATGAACATATGCATACAGAGAGAAGTGATATCGACCACCTCTCCTTCTCCGAGATATTGGTCGAACAACAAGTTCTCGTATATCTATCCGACACTACCGGCTACATATATACAATAATTATCTCTTACAATACAATCTCCTAATTAAATTGTAGGAACACAGGGTCCACATAGTATTCTTCGTTTTCCGCGATCACGTGGTCAAGGAAGAATGCCGCCAATTCCTCTTGAATTCCTCGCATACGATCTGGTTCTAGGAGTTCATCCCGCTTCCGAAACATCTAATTTGAAGAAGGGGGTCAATACATATATATGAATAAATGAAACTCAACACAAATGATGGTAATAAAATAAAATTGTGAATATTATTGCTTACGCACTTCATATTGTTCTTCAGTGTAGCCCCGCTCATAGGTCGTGTAGCGGATGGACTCGCAAACGTAGTATCCACAGTAATTATTCCCGGGTTCCTGCCACAACCACTTTACAAGAAATAGAGGTCAATCAAACTGATAAGCAAGCATGCTAAATGGTATTGATGAAACTAGCGCTTGAATCACTAGGAGATGCGCAGAACATGCTACTATAGTACTTACTTTCGGGTGATTAAATTGCAGCTTCTTCGGCAGTCCCGGTGCTTTTGAGGTGAATTTTCTCCAAACCCTGCTAGACAAAGAAAACAATTACTTGATATCAGGAAATGAACAAAGTTGCTGATATGGTGGATAATGATCGATTTAACTTACTTCTCGAGCATTTGAGTCATGTTCGCATAGTCCTGGGGATCTTTTCGTCTCGAGTCTAAGACGGTTACTACTCCCTGCTCAAGCTTAATCTCTAGGAGAATATAGTGGAAGCTGCGCATGCATGCATAAGTCATCAATTATATTACCATAACCTGGACTAATAAGGGAAACCGAATATGCACAAGACAGTAACACTCACTTGAAGTTGTAAGGAAAGAGTATTATATCTTTGTTTTGATTTAATACCAACGATTGTAGCAAGTTGGCCTCGGCTTCTTTGGGATGTTTTTCAACCGTATATGCATCTATGAGATTTGTGTTAATGAACCCAATATCACCGATTTGTCTTTTCTTCAATTCGGCGATCTTCAATCTGCATAATATAGTGAGGATAATTATAAATACATGCAATGAAAGAGCTGACCTATATAGAGAGACTTAATGACAGAAGTAGTACTACTTACAGACAGTAGCAAGTGATCGTTGTTTTATCGAGGGCCTTTTGATTGTAAAACTGGAAGAAATTCTCAAATGGAACATTCAGCAGATCAATTCCAACGAGGTCATGCTCTGGTTTAACTCTCAGCGTCAAAATATCCATCCCATCAGACTCTTTGCAGGTTTTCATGTACCAATCATGTAGTCTTCGCATCATCGTTGTTAGAGATCTTTCATCTTTGACGAGAGGCTTCCCGTAATGGTATTTGTGTTCGTCCACCTCCATGATTTCATAATGTACATCGTCGGGCAGGTAATCTCCAAGATTGCTATAACCGGGCACCATACTCGGATCATTAGCGACGATGTCTTTTGACACCTTGAGCGGGGGGGGGGGGCACGATTGGTTCGCTTGTTCGCCGAGCTGGGCAACTTTTTTCCCAGCTCATCGCTCTTTTAACCTTTGATCACTGACAGTATTTCCCGACCGCTCCGCTTCGGCATATGTCTTTGCAAGAATGCGCTCATAGTTGCTTCTCGGTGGAGACTTTGGTGGTTTTGTCAGGGCAGCCAGAGTGCGCTTTGCTTTCACCGGATCTACCTTCTCCTCCGAAGGTGGATGTTTCTTTGCTTTCACCCCTTCAAAGAAGTTTGTCACTTCGGCTCGCACGATCTTCCTGGTTTCCTCCTCGGTCCTCTCGTATGGTAACTTCTCTAGAGTCTTCAGAGAAGGACCGAATCTGTATTGCCTCCCGCCTCTGCAGCTGTACTGCTAGACGCCTGTAGAGCAGACGGAGCGGCTGCGGCTGTCTTCTTTCCTTGCTTACGAGGCGGAGGAGAAGGACTACGACGCGCCGGAGCAGCCGCAGCGGCGGCGGGTCTCTTCCACCCTTGCTGACGAGGCGGAGAAGGAGGAGGCTGGCTGCTCTGGCGCACCGGCGCTGGCGGAGAAGGAGGCGGAGTGCCGCCACGCGCCGGAGAAGGAGGCTGAGTGCCCTGATCACTCGCCGGAGGAGGAGGCGGAGTGCCCTTACTCGCCGGAGCCGTCCAGTTCGGAAGCTTGATGAGCTCCTTCCGCCATAGGCATGGAGTCTTCAGAGCAGAACCCAGCCGAGTCTCCCCTTCACCCGTAGGGTGGTCAAGCTGGAGCTCCTCAAATCCCTCCGTTATTTCATCCACCATCACCCTAGCATATCCTTCTGGAATCGGCCGGCAGTGGTAGGTTGCGCCGGGTTCAGGAGGTAAAACAGAGCCAACAGCCGCCTTGACTTTGAAGTTCTGCCATTCCGCCATAAGGTGGCAATGTTGAGACTCCATGATAGCATCCACGGGGTAGCTAGCAGGAGCCGCATGCTCCAGCCGAAGCAGCTCGGTGGAAGCCACGCTGCTTCTCCGCTGAGATGGCGGTGTAGCTTCGGGGGCAGTTTCGGCATGTCGATTGCCGTCTCGTTCCTCTAGCGCTTGAACCCTTTCGTGCAGCTTCTGAATTTGGATCTGCTCCACTTTTTTCCTCCTCTCCTGGCTTTTGTAACCGCCCGCGTCTGGAAAACCAGCCTTCCACGGAACGGAGCCTGGCGTGCCTCGTGTCTGTCCAGGGTGCTCAGGATTCCCGAGGGCCATTGTGAGCTCGTCGTTCTCTCTGTCTGGAACGAACGTCCCTTGCTGCGCTGCATCGATATATTGCTGAATCTTCTTGACTGGTATTCTCAAAAGCTCGTTCGTCCAAACGCACCTCCCTGATACAGGGTCCAAGGTTCCGCCAGCCCCGAAGAACCAAGTCCGGCAACGGTCTGTCCAGTTCATTGTCTGTGGTTCGATCCCTTTTTCAAGCAGATCATTCTCAGCCTTGGCCCACTTAGGTCGGGCTTTGAGGTAGCCACCTGACCCCGTGCGATGGTGAAGCTTCTTCTTTGTAGCATTCTTCTTGTTTGTCGCTGACATCTTCTTACTCTTTTCCGATGTCTTGTGGGCCACAAATGCGGGCCAGTGATATCTGATCTTCTCATACCGGCCGATGAATTCTGGTGTCTCTTCTTTGTCGACAAACGTTTTCAGCTCATTCTTCCACCTCCTAAATAGGTCTGCCATCTTCTTAAGAGCATGAGACTTGATTAATTGCTCTATAACTGGCTTCTCCGGATCCTCCTCTGGCGGTAGGGTGAAATTTGCCTTCAGCTCAGTCCAAAGATCATCTTTCTGCATATCATTGACATAAGACACCTCAGGGTCTTCCTTCTTAGGCTTATACCATTGCTGGATGCTGATCGGGATCTTGTCCCTAACTAGAACCCCGCACTGAGCAGCAAATGCATCCTTTGTCCGGATGGGTTCAATCGGTTGGCCGTCGCGCGCGATTGCTGTGATCTCAAACCTTTCATCCGAGCGCAACTTTCTCTTCGGGCCTCGTCTCTTTACCGAAGTTGTGCTCGATCCGGAGGGCTAGAAAAAAAGAAGAAAGACGAGTGTTAATTAATGTGTACATACCAAAACAATGAATGCATCAATTAGCTAGTCAGCACAGGCTTAACTAATATATTTACCTGGCCGGACTCTGTTCGGTCACCGGAGCTGTCACCACGGGCTCCTTCTTGCACCAGCATTGGGTCACCGGAGCCATCATAATCATGTCTTTCCTCCTCCACTCTTCGATCACCGTAGCCTGCTTCTTCACCCTGTTCTTCCAGACCATCATTGTCGTTAAGATACGACAAGATATCACCTCCGGCTAAGATTATGTCCCCCAACACCTCTTCTGCTTGCTCGTCTCGTCCGTGCTCCATTGTTTCTGCAAATATTACAACATGGCAATTATTACACAAACATGACAGCGGGTGGATATATTAGTGCAAACGTAGACCTAGCTTATTCCGGGTTTGGGGTGGCCTAGGCAACGCTTCAAGGGTAGGGGCGCGGCGGGAGGGGGTAGGAGACCGACATCGTTTTTTTCTAGGGTTTGGGTGTCCTCGAGAGTTTTGGTCGAGCGAGAGGGCCGGGGGGTGCTCCCGTGGTATAAGTTATCACGGTCGAGAGGGGTATAAATATCGACCGTCCATCATGTCGAAGTTATCTGGGAGGGAGTTATATATATCGACAACGACGACATACATACATGGGAAAATAATGTTATCGGGGAGGGGGTATATCGACCCCCCCATGTGTTGAAGTTATCGGGAGGGGGTTATATCGACAACGACGACATACGTACATGGGAAAATAATATTATCGACGGGGAGGGGGTATATCGACCCCCCTCGTGTTGAAGTTATCGGGAGAGGGGTATATCGACGACGACAGACCCGATAAAACATAAGAAAACGAAGAAGAAATAAAAAGAGGAGAAGAATAAAAGGAATAGAGGAGAAGATCGAAGAAAAAAAAAGAAGAAAAAAAAGAGGAGAAGAAGAAAGGAATAGAGGAAAGAAGAAGAAAAAATAGAATTTTTTCTATTTTTTCTTCTTCTCTTCTATTCCTTTCTTCTTCTCCTCTTCTTTTTCTTCTTTTTTCCTCTTCTTATTTATTTCTCCTCTTCTTCCTCTCCTCTTCTTCTCCTTTCTTCCTCTTCTTATTTTCCTTTTTATATGAACATATCATCATATATATGAACATACATTTTCTTTGCATATGCATATGAACATACATTTTCTTTGCATATGCATATGAACATACATACATACATTTTTCTTTCATATGAACATACATACATACATTTTCTTTGCATATGACCATACATACATTTTTCTTTGCATATGACCATTCATACATTTTCTTTGCATATGCTTTGCATATAAACATACATACATACATATAAACATAACATACATACACAAAAAATTCTAAAAATCTGCCTAAAAAAATTATATGAAAAAAAGCATACATCATCCATCCATCCATATAATGAACATATACATCATCCATCCATCCATATAATCAACATATGCATATGAAAAATTTATATGAAAAAAATTATATGAAGAGGATCGAGGGGACAGGGAGGAAAGGGGGTCGCCGGAGCCGGACCGAACGGGGAGGAGGGGCGGCGTCGAGGCAGGGGCGGCAGTGGGGCCGGGCGCCGGCGACGACGACAATGGTGGGGGCGGGCCGGGGCGCAGGGGCGCGGCCGTGCGTGCTCGGGGACGGGGCAGGGGCACGGGGCGGCGGCCGGCGTGGGCTCGGGCGCGGGGCATGGGCACGGGGAGACGGGGATGGCGGCCGGCGGCGGCGACGGCGACGAGGAGCGCGCGAGCGATTTGGGCAGCCTGGCGGCGGGGGCAACTGGCGAGGGAGGCGACGGAGATGTAAAATTTTCACAAGTCTTGGTTATATAGCAAGGGCATTGGTCCCGGTTCGTGGCACCAACCGGGACCAATGCCACCCTTTAGTCCCGGTTGGTGCCACCAACCGGGACCAAAGGTCCCTTTTCAGCAGCGCAAAGGGTGGGAAGCGGCGGCCTTTGGTCCCGGTTGGTGGCACCAACCGGGACTAAAGGGGGGGCATTGGTCCCGGTTGGTGCCACGAACCGGTAGCAATGCACCCCTTTAGTCCCGGTTGGTGGCACCAACCGGGACCAAAGGCCTCTTGCTGCCCGCGTCGCGGCCAAAAGTTTAGTCCCACCTCGCTAGTTGAGAGGGGCTCGGAGTGGTTTATAAGCCCCGCTGCGGCTGCTGTCTCAAAGTCCTCTCTATAGCAGGCTTCTGGGCCTAACTTTGGCGCACTGCCCGTTGAGCCCTCTAGCCCTTCTGGGCCTGTATTTCCAAACCCGAGGGTTGGAGGGCCCAGCGGGCAGCGCCCCAACAATTTTTTTTGCTGTCCGCATCGCGGCCAAAAGTTTAGTCCCACCTCGCTAGCCGAGGGGCGCCCGCACCAGTTTAAATGCCGCGGCGCGGCTGCTGTTTCGAACTCCTCTCTATAGCAGGCTTCTGGGCCTAAATTTGGCGCGCTGCCCGTTTAGCCTCCTAGCCCTTCTGGGCCTGTATTTGCAAACCTGAGGGTTGGAAGGCTAAGCGGGCAGCGCCCCAACAATTTTTTTTGCTGTATTTAGTTTTTTAGTTTTCTTTTTTGCTTTATTTATTTTATTTTGTTTCTACTTACAACAAAAAACTTATTTATTTTATTTTGTTTCTAATTATTTATTTATTTTACTTTATGATAATTCTTTTTGCTATTAAAGTTTCTATCAAAAAAAGTTCTTTATGAATTTTTTTGCTGTATTTAGTTTTTTTTTCTTTTTTTGCTTTATTTATTTTGTTTTGTTTCTACTTACAACAAAAAAATTATTTATTTTATTTTATTTTGTTTCTAATTACTTATTTATTTTACTTTATGATAATTCTTTTTGCTATTAAAGTTTCTATCAAAAAAAGTTCTTTATGAAAATTCTTTTTGCTTTTAATGATTTTGAACAGAAAATACTTCGAAAATTTTAGTTGCATCAATTTTATATGATTTTAGTTTCAATAATAATAGAGGTTTCTTATAATGTTTTGAACAGAAAATACTTTGTTAATTTTAGTTTCATAAATTTTATTAAAGTTTATTTTATTTTGTCGGAACACAAGAAGTCCGGAGTTGTAATAAGTTATTAAAAATAAAAAGAGGCGCAATGCTCGTTGATTTGCTTCAAGCCTTTCGGAATGGTATAGACTGCACTGCACATAGCTCCATGCAATCTACCTTATTCCTCAAGGCTTGAAGCTAAGCAACATGAGCATTGCGCCTCTTCTTCATCGTCTCTGCACTCAGGGCTTATAAACCGCTCGTAGTGCCTCTTAGCTAGCGAGGTGGGACTAAAAAACTGCTTAGTAAGAAACTCTAGTACCGGTTCGTGCCACGAACCGGTACTAAAGGTGCTCGTGGGGCCACAGCCTCATTAGTACCGGTTCGTGGCACCAACAGGGACCAAAGGGTGGAATTGGTCCCGGTTCGTGCCACCTACCGGGACCAATGGCCTTGCACAGCGGCGTGGTGGTGAGTTTAGTCCCACCTCACTAGCTGAGAGAGAGCCGCACCTGTTTATAAGGTGCGGTGCGCCTGAGCTGTCGAGCTCCTCTCTAAAGCAGGCTTACGGGCCTAACCTCTCTGTACATGCCTGTGGGCCTACTGGGCCTTCTGCGGGCCTGAATCCTGGCCCATGGATGGGTTTCTAATCGTATTCAGGCCGTGGTGGCCCAGTAGGTGGCATAATTTTTAATTTTTGGCCTGTTATTTTTCATGCATTTACTAATTATTTTGAGCTATAAGACCCTAAAATTGAAAAGCATTTCAAATGAACTCTGAGAAGGTTGAAAGTTGGCATGGTATCATCATTTCATCCACATAGCATGTGCAAGAAAGTTGAGAGGGTTATGGCAAAAACTAGATGCACTTCTTGTACAAAACGGACAATGGTATCATACTCGTCTATTACAAAGTTGACATGGTATCATCATAATAGTTGCGGGAGAAAGTCTTCACTTTTTGTTCGCTTGTGTCATTTGCTTATTGCGTCGTAGCCATGGATAATCTTCATCGTTTATCAGGATGCTTGGGTCAGCCTTGACTTTGAAGGGAGGAATTTCATGAAACTTTTCATAATCTTCAGACATGTCTGTCTTGCCCTCCACTCCCACAATGTCCCTTTTTCCTGAAAGAACTATGTGGCGCTTTGGCTCATCGTATGATGTATTCGCTTCCTTATCTTTTATTTTCCTCGGTCTGGTAGACATGTCCTTCACATAGATAACCTGTGCCACATCATTGGGTAGGACGAACGGTTCGTCAGTGTACCCAAGATTGTTCAGATCCACTGTTGTCATTCCGTACTGTGGGTCTACCTGTACCCCGCCTCCTGACAGATTGACCCATTTGCACTTAAACAAAGGGACCTTAAAATCATGTCCGTAGTCAAGTTCCCATATGTCCATTATGTAACCATAATATGTGTCCTTTCCCCTCTCGGTTGCTGCATCAAAGCGGACACCGCTGTTTTGGTTGGTGCTCTTTTGATCTTGGGCGATCGTGTAAAATGTATTCCCATTTATCTCGTATCCTTTGTAAGTCAATACAATCGAAGATGGTCCCCTGGACAACGAGTACAACTCATCACAAACAGTGGTGTCATCTCTGAGACGTGTTTCCAACCAACTGCTGAAAGTCCTGATGTGTTCACATGTAATCCAGTCGTCACACTGCTCCGGGTGTTTGGAGCGCAGACTGTTCTTGTGTTCATCGACATACGGGGTCACCAAGGTAGAGTTCTGTAGAACTTTGTAGTGTGCTTGAGACCAAGAATGCCCGTCCCTGCATATTATTGAGTCCGCTCCTAGCGTGCCTTTTCCAGTCAGTCTCCCCTCATACCGCGATTTAGGGAGACCTATCTTCTTAAGGCCAGGAATGAAGTCAAGACAAAACCCAATGACATCCTCTGTTTGATGGCCCATGGAGATGCTTCCTTCTGGCCTAGCGCGGTTACGGACATATTTCTTTAGGACTCCCATGAACCTCTCAAAGGGGAACATATTGTGTAGAAATACGGGCCCCAGAATGACAATCTCGTCGACTAGATGAACTAGGACGTGCGTCATGATATTGAAGGATGGTGGGAACACCAGCTCGAAACTGACAAGACATTGCGCCACATCACTCCTTAGCCTTGGTATGATTTCTGGATCGATCACCTTCTGAGAGATTGCATTGAGGAATGCACATAGCTTCACAATGGCTAATCGGACGTTTTCCGGTAGAAGCCCCCTCAATGCAACCGGAAGCAGTTGCGTCATAATCACGTGGCAGTCATGAGACTTTAGGTTCTGGAACTTTTTCTCTGGCATATTTATTATTCCCTTTATATTCGACGAGAAGCCAGTCGGGACCTTCATACTGAGCAGGCATTCAAAGAAGATTTCTTTCTCTTCTTTCGTAAGAGCGTAGCTGGCAGGACCTTCATACTGCTTCGGAGGCATGCCGTCTTTTTCGTGCAAACGTTGCAGGTCCTCCCGTGCCTCAGGTGTATCTTTTGTCTTCCCATACACGCCCAAGAAGCCTAGCAGGTTCACGCAAAGGTTCTTCGTCACGTGCATCACGTCGATTGAAGAGCGGACCTCTAGCTCTTTCCAGTAGGGTAGGTCCTAAAATATAGATTTCTTCTTCCACATGGGTGCGTGTCCCTCAGCGTCATTCGGAACAGCTAGTCCGCCGGGACCCTTTCCAAAGATTATGTGTAAATCATTGACCATAGCAAGTACGTGATTACCGGTACGCATGGCGGGCTTCTTCCGGTGATCTGCCTCGCCTTTGAAATGCTTGCCTTTCTTTCGACATTGATGGTTGGTCGGAAGAAATCAACGATGGCCCAGGTACACATTCTTCCTGCTTTTGTCCAGGTATATACTTTCAGTGTCATCTAAACAGTGCGTGCATGCATGGTATCCCTTGTTTGTCTGTCCTGAAAGGTTACTGAGAGCGGGCCAATCGTTGATGGTTACAAACAGCAACGCGTGCAGGTTAAATTCCTCCTGTTTGTGCTAATCCCACGTACGTACACCGTTTCCATTCCACAGCTGTAAAAGTTCTTCAACTAATGGCCTTAGGTACACATCAATGTCGTTGCCGGGTTGCTTAGGGCCTTGGATGAGAACTGGCATCATAATGAACTTCCGCTTCATGCACATCCAAGGAGGAAGGTTATACATACATAGAGTCACGGGCCAGGTGCTGTGATTGCTGCTCTGCTCCCCGAAAGGATTAATGCCATCCGCGCTTAAACCAAACCATACGTTCCTTGGGTCAGCTGCAAACTCAGCCCAGTACTTTCTCTCGATTTTTCTCCACTGCGACCCGTCAGCGGGTGCTCTCAACTTCCCGTCTTCCTTACGGTCCTCACTGTGCCATCGCATCAACTTGGCATGCTCTTCATTTCTGAACAGACGTTTCAACCGTGGTATTATAGGAGCATACCACATCACCTTCGCAGGAACCCTCTTCCTGGGGGGCTCGCCATCAACATCACCAGGGTCATCTCGTCTGATCTTATACCGCAATGCACCGCATACCGGGCATGCGTTCAGATCCTTGTACGCACCGCGGTAGAGGATGCAGTCATTAGGGCATGCATGTATCTTCTGCACCTCCAATCCTAGAGGGCATACAACCTTCTTTGTTGCGTATGTACTGTCGGGCAATTCGTTATCCTTTGGAAGCTTCTTCTTCAATATTTTCAATAGCTTCTCAAATCCTTTGTCAGGCACAACATTCTCTGCCTTCCACTACAGCAATTCCAGTATGGTACCGAGCTTTGTGTTGCCATCTTCGCAATTGGGGTACAACCCTTTTTTGTGATCCTCTTGAAGGAAATATGCCCTAGAGGCAATAATAAAGTATTATATATTTCCTTATATCATGATAAATGTTTATTATTCATGCTAGAATTGTATTAACCGGAAACATAATACATGTGTGAATACATAGACAAACAAGAGTGTCACTAGTATGCCTCTGCTTGACTAGCTCGTTAATCAAAGATGGTTATGTTTCCTAGCCATAGACATGAGTTGTCATTTGATTAACGGGATCACCTCATTAGGAGAATGACGTGATTGACATGACCCATTACGTTAGCTTAGCACCCGATCGTTTAGTATGTTGCTATGCTTTCTTCATGACTTATACATGTTCCTATGACTATGAGATTATGCAACTCCCGTTTACCGGAGGAACACTTTGTGTGCTACCAAACGTCACAACGTAAATGGGTGATTATAAAGGTGCTCTACAGGTGTCTCCAAAGGTACTTGTTGGGTTGGCGTATTTCGAGATTAGGATTTGTCACTCCGATTGTCGGAGAGGTATCTCTGGGCCCACTCGGTAATGCACATCACTATAAGCCTTGCAAGCATTGTGACTAATGAGTTAGTTGCGGGATGATGTGTTACGGAACGAGTAAATAGACTTGCCGGTAACGATATTGAACTAGGTATCGAGATACCGACGATCAAATCTCGGGCAAGTAACATACCGGTGACAAAGGGAACAACGTATGTTGTTATGCGGTCTGACCGATAAAGATCTTCGTAGAATATGTGGGAGCCAATATGGGCATCCAGGTCCCGCTATTGGTTATTGACCGGAGACGTGTCTCGGTCATGTCTACATAGTTCTCGAACCCGTAGGGTCCGCACGCTTAAAGTTACGATGACAGTTATATTATGAGTTTATATGTTTTGATGTACCGAAGGAGTTCGGAGTCCCGGATGAGATCAGGGACATGACGAGGAGTCTCGAAATGGCCGAGACGTAAAGATCGATATATTGGACGACTATATTCGGACTTCGGAAAGGTTCAGAGTGATTCGGCTATTTTTCGGAGTACCGGAGAGTTACGGGAATTCGTATTGGGCCTTAATGGGCCATACGGGAAAGGAGAGAAAGACCCCAAAGGGTGGCCGCACCCCTCCCCATGATCGGAGTAGGACTCCTCCCTTTGGCGCGCCTCTCCCCTTGGCTGGCTGCCTCCCCCTTGCTCCTTTATATACGGGGGCAGGGGGGCACCCCAGAGACACAACAATTGATCCTTGAGATCTCTTAGCCGTGTGCGGTGCCCCCCTCCATCATATTACACCTCGATAATACCGTTGCGGAGCTTAGGCGAAGCCCTGCGTCGGTGTAACATCATCATCGTCACCACGCCGTCGTGCTGACGAAACTCTCCCTCAACACTCGGCTGGATCGGAGTTCGAGGGACGTCATCGAGCTGAATGTGTGTAGAACTCGGAGGTGTCGTACGTTCGGTACTTGATCGGTCGGATCGTGAAGATGTACGACTACATCAACCGCGTTGTGATAACGCTTCCACTGTCGGTCTACGAGGGTACGTGGACAACACTCTCCCCTCTCGTTGCTATGCATCACCATGATCTTGCGTGTGCGTAGGAATTTTTTTGAAATTACTACGTTCCCCAACACCTCTAACATGCGATCGAACTTCAGCTTCTCCTTTTGACTTTCGCATTGCGTCCTTGCATCGACTATGACCCGGCGGAGATCATCATCATCGGGCCCTGGTTCCTCTTGATCTTCAGCAGCTTCCCCCCTTGCAGCATCATTGGGCACATCGTCTGGTTCCTCTTGATCTTCAGCAGCTTCCCCCGTTGCAGCATCACCGTATTCAGGGGGCACATAGTTGTCATCGTCCTCTTCTTCTTCGCCGTCTTCCATCATAACCCTTATTTCTCCATGCCTCGTCCAAACATTATAGTGTGGCATGAAACCCTTGTAAAGCAGGTGGGTGTGAAGGATTTTTCGGTCAGAGTAAGACTTCGTATTCCCACATATAGGGCATGGACAACACATAAAACCATTCTGCTTGTTTGCCTCAGCCACTTCGAGAAAATCATGCACGCCCTTAATGTACTCGGAGGTGTGTCTGTCACCGTACATCCATTGCTGGTTCATCTGCGTGCATTATATATAATTAAGTGTGTCAAAAACCATTACAGAACATCATGAATAGAAAATTAAGTGACCAAATTAATAGAAGTTCATCATCACATTAGAACCAAAGTACATACATAGTTCTCATCTAACAACATATATATAGCTCTCCAGAGCATCTAATTAATTAAACCATACATTGAAACTATGTAAAACATTTCAATGCGAAAACAAATGCGATCATAATCGCAACCAAGGTAACAATTGATCCAACGGCATAATGATACCAAGCCTCGGTATGAATGGCATATTTTCTAATCTTTCTAATCTTCAAGCGCATTGCATCCATCTTGATCTTGTGATCATCGACGACATCCGCAACATGCAACTCCAATATCATCTTCTCCTCCTCAATTTTTTTATTTTTTCCTTCAAGTAATTGTTTTCTTCTTCAACTAAATTTAACCTCTCGACAATAGGGTCGGTTAGAATTTCCGGTTCAACCACCTCCTAGATAAATAAAATCTATGTCACGTTGGTCGGTATATTTGTCATAAACAATAAATGAACCAAATAGTTATAAAAAGATAATATATACCACATCCGAATCATAGACAGGACGAGGGCCGACGGGGGCGGATACCAAAGCCATCGCACTATGTAATAAGAAGGAATAATAAAAGTAACAAAATTAGACAAGTAACTATCTAAAGTAAGAATTTTTTCCTTTCAGAAAGAAGATAAGAACAAGAGGCTCACCACGGTGGTGCTGGCGACGAGATCGGCGCGGGCGATCGACGGCGGTGAAGACGGGGACGGGACGTGACGGACCGCTAAACCTAGACAAATCTCGGGGAAAATGGAGCTCGGAGGTCGAGTTTCGAGAGGACAAAGATTAACTAGTGTGGCTCAAACATTTCATCGAACACCTCATGTGCATAGGAGGTGAGCTAGAGCACCCAAATGCCCTCCCCTCGCCGGCCAGAAAAAACAGAGCACTCTGGAGTGCTCTGCTGTGGCGATGGGGTATATATAGGGAACTCATTGGTCCCGGTTGGTGGCACCAACCGGGACTAAAGGCCTTTGGTCCCGGTTGGTGCCACGAACCGGGACCAATGCCCCCTTTAGTCCCAGTTGGTGGCACCAACCGGGACCAAAGGCCTTGTGCTTCCCCGCGTCAAAAGTTTAGTCCCACCTCGCTAGTTGAGAGAGCTCGAGAGTGGTTTATAAGCGCTGCTGCGCCCACCCTCTCGAACTCCTCTCAACTGCAGGCTTTCGGGCCTAACTGTTCTCTTTGCCTGTGGGGCCTACTGGGCCTTCTGCGGGCCTGAATCCTGGCCCATGGATGGGTTTCTAGTCGTATTCAGGCCGTGGTGGCCCAGTAGGTGGCATAATTTTTTCCTCTGTTTTTTTTCTCTTTTGCTTTATTTGTTTTGTTTTGTTTCTACTTACAACAAAAAACTTATTTATTTTATTTCTAATTACTTATGTATTTTACTTTAATTATTTTATTTTTATTTATTTTACTGCTGCTATTTTTATTTATTTTACTGCTGCTATTTTTACTTAATTTATTAAGGTTTATTTATTGTAGTTACTATAGTTTATTTTATTTTAGTTTATTAAGGTTTACAAGCTGTGGGAGGGACGAGGGGTGGCGACGTGCTGTGGGACACGATGCAGGGGCCAAGGAGGGACATAGAGGAGGGGCCGAGGAGGGAATTTAGGGTTAAGTTTTTATACGGGAATGGTTAGACGGGCTTTAGCGGGCTTTCACCGGGCTTGTGGGGTTTTACCAGGTCATCGATGAGAGTTTCCAAAAATGTCATTAGAAATCCATCATGGATTAACAGGTTTCTTGTAGTGATATGTCGAGCACAATGAGTGGTGATCCTCCGGCCTCCCACTCGCACGCAGCCGCCGCCACCCTCCCGCTCGCTCGCCGCCGCCGTCGTCACCAGTCCCGGCCATGGCGTCGCCGCTGCCGTCGTGCCCCTGAAGACCTATTCATCTTGCCTGAAGGTGATCCCGTGTCAGATCCTGCACGATACCTCATCACTACAACACGTCGGCGGCGGTGTATGAGGCGTCCATGGCCATGGTGGCGCCTTCAAGGGAGGACGCATGATCTTCAAGGGAGGACAGGCCATCAGATTCATCCACTTGGTAGAGTCTTTGTTCATCCAGGTTTGACGATTCATCTTTTCATTATCTAGTCTCTCAGGGATGTCAAACGTACCCTCAACAACTAACGTCAGCATTTATTTTGTTCTGTAGTGAACCCCCTCGATGAATGCATGTCTGTTGCCGTGGCTAGAGAAAATTCTACATATCCACATCCTGATAACCAACAAGATAAGTAGCAGCTTTGATATGGAGGTATTTTCCTTCACTGCGTGCTTTTTCTTTGTGCCCTTTACTGTACTGTAGTAGCATTTGCTAAATTGCATTGAGAGAATAGGATGGCACAACAAGCTAGGGCTTCAAGAAAACCAACCAAATTCCTTTTTTTTGGGATCAACCAACCAAATTGCTGTAATAGCACGATCCGCAAGACCTAGAAGGGATCTACACATGACATCGGTGGCTTCTCCTCCGCCTGCTATTTGCCGCTTTGACACTGTTGACAGATCCGAGTTCCACCTGCTAGGCTCGAATGGTAGATGTTACGGGCAACTGTATGTGAATCCCACTCCAAGGGATCGCCCTTCTCTATCCCAGATATGGCGGTTATGGATTTGATGGCTCGTGTTTTTTTTCTCTTTTGCTTTATTTGTTTTGTTTTGTTTCTACTTACAACAAAAAACTTATTTATTTTATTTCTAATTACTTATGTATTTTACTTTAATTATTTTTATTTATTTTACTGCTGCTATTTTTATTTATTTTACTGCTGCTATTTTTACTTAATTTATTAAGGTTTATTTATTGTAGTTACTATAGTTTATTTTATTTTATTTTATTAAGGTTTATTTAGTTTTATTTATTTTATTAAGGTTTATTTATTTTATAAATATAAAAAAATGAACATAGATGCGCTTATAGAGAAAATTAGACCTAAATTCATAGTAAATTTCTATGAAATTTACTGTGAATTTAGGTCAAATTCCCTGTATAAGGGCATCTATTTTCACTTTAAGAGAAGCTCAACAAGGCATAGAGGGACGGGCTTATAAACTAGTGTGAGCGCCCTTCGGTTGGCGAGGTGGGACTAAACACTGGCCGCAACTAGGACCAGCCCTTTAGTCCCGGTTTGTGGTAGGAACCGGGACTAAAGGGTGGTGGGCCAGGAGCGTGGCCCATTGGTCCCGGTTTGTCCCACCAACCGGGACCAACGGGTCCGGACGAACCGGGACCAATGCCCCCACGAGGCCCGGCAGGCCCCTGGCCGCACGAACCGGGACCAATGCTCACATTAGTCCCGGTTCGTGACTGAACTGGGACTAATGTGAATATTGCCCTGTGACCAAAGCCCAGTTTTCTACTAGTGTGGGTGTGATGTTCTTTTCTACAACCAGCTGTTAGAAAGGAAGTAAACAAAATGCCCCCATCGATAGTTTAGCGCCTAGCTAGTACTTGAAATGTACGCCGCACTTTGCAAACAACAACAACAAAACCTTTAGTCCCAAACAAGTTGGGATAGGCTAGAGGTGAAACCCATAAGATCTCGCAACCAACTCATGGCTCTGACACATGGATAGCAAGCTTCCACGCATCTCTGTCCATAACTAGCTCTTTGGTGATACTCCAAACCTTCAGGTCTCTCTTAACGGACTCCTCCCATGTCAAATTCGGTCTACCCCGCCCTCTCTTGACATTCTCCGCACGCTTTAGCCGTCCGCTATGCACTGGAGCTTCTGGAGGCCTGCGCTGAATATGCCCAAACCATCTCAGACGATGTTGGGCAAGCTTCTCTTCAATTGGTGCTACCCCAACTCTATCTCGTATATCATCATTTCGGACTCGATCCTTCCTCGTGTGGCCACACATCCATCTCAACATACGCATCTCCGCCACACCTAACTGTTGAACATGTCGCCTTTTAGTCGGCCAACACTCAGCGCCATACAACATTGCGGGTCGAACCGCCGTCCTGTAGAACTTGCCTTTTAGCTTTTGTGGCACTCTCTTGTCACAGAGAATACCAGAAGCTTGGCGCCGCTTCATCCATCCGGCTTTGATTCGATGGGTCACATCTTCATCAATACCCCCATCCCCCTGCAGCATTGACCCCAAATACCGAAAGGTGTCCTTCTGGGGAACCACCTGGCCATCAAGGCTAACCTCCTCCTCCTCACACCTAGTAGTACCGAAACCGCACATCATGTACCCGGTTTTAATTCTACTAAGCCTAAACCCTTTCGATTCCAAGGTTTGTCTCCATAACTCTAACTTCCTATTTACCCCCGTCCGACTATCGTCAACTAGCACCACATCATCCGTAAAGAGCATACACCATAGGATATCTCCTTGTATATCCCTTGTACGCCGCACTTTGCACGTACAATAATTCACCAGATAAATGTTAGTTTATTTTTTGAAAGCAGCTTCAAACAGATTTACATCCTGGCTAGCTACAAGAGGCTCGAGAGGTAAGAACATCTACAGTCGGACATAGCAAATCTAGCCCTTTAAACGTCTGCGGATGCATCCGTGAACAATGACCGCTCAACACTCAGATGGCCGTGCCCACAACCGAATACCTCAAATCCGGCCCCTCAAAACTATGATATCCATGCAACGTGAGAAACTACATTGATCATCATACGGACATAGACATACATAGATGGACACAATTCAAACTAAATTCCATAAGGGCATACAAACACAGTTCATGGGACCAAAAGCTTTAGTTCATCGCTGGCATACGAACATAGATAAAACTAAATCAATTGAAAACTAAAACAAAGACAGAGAAGGGCACCATGACATCACCACTTTCGCGCCAGTCCCTTCCCTTTTAGTCACCGATGTGGCCGTAGCCCTCCATGTAGGCGTCATCAGTGAGATGGGCGTTGTTGTCGGAGCCCCCAGAGTTGTTGGAGGAGATGATGCCGGCCAACCAAGGGATCGCGTGCGCCTGCTCCTTCGCCAGCCGGGACGCCTTGGCTTTGGCCGCCGCATCCACCGCCGCCTTGCGCTTCGACTGCTCGATGGCGAGCTAGAGCGCGTTGGAATTCTTGCGGTGGAGACGACGGGCCGACGTCGTCGTCCACACTGCGTCGCTAGGCAACTTGGGAGGGGGGCGCAGAGCAAGAGCTTCCACTTCTACCACAGTCCAGTTGCAATGGCACATCGCGATGCGGACAACGAGCTTCTCGTCGTCTGCCCACGCCTTGCGCAGCAGCTACTCCCAGTCGACTGGGTCATCGCTGTCGGACTCACCGCCGCATGTTGCGCTCCCGAAGTTCGACATGGATGATAAGGGGAGGGGACGAGTGACGAAGTCGATTCTGGTAGATCTCGAGTAGGGGGTCCTGAGCTAGCAGCCTAGATGCGACGGTAACAAGACAAGGGATTTTACCTAGGTTCGGGCTCCGAGGAGATAAATGTAGGGATATGCAGTAGAATTCAAAAAATTACGATCCTACACACCAGCCTAGGACCACCATATATGAAGATGCATACAAGGTTTGATATGATTGTTACCAACTTGTAGTAGATTCTTGTAGCTAGGATGGATAAGAGTTGGCGACGATCGTCGGAGATTCTCGCAGCTAGGATTTACAACGTCCGAACCGTGAGAATTTTCTCCCTTGAACAAAAGATCGAACGTCCAATCTCTCTACCGGGTTGCACACATACGATGTCACCGATGTAGTAGTGCATGCCTTGGAGTGGAGTTTGGATGGCTCCCTTCCTCCTCTATTTATAGGAGAAGAATAGGTGGGGGAGACAAGGAGGTGGCTGCCCAAAAGGCCCCCCACCAACATACCCCCACAAAAGGGGGAGCTTGCCCCAACAAGCCCCCCTAAAGGGGACCCCTTCCCAACACTTGCCACATAAGGGGGCCTGCCCCCGAGGGGGTCACCCCTTCCCAACATGTTTCCACCAAGAGGGGCTGCCCCCCAAAGGGGCCCTCCAAAAAAAGTGTAGGAACATGCGGTACGCTACGCTAGCGCTAAATAAAAAATTTCTATCGCACACCCAAGATCATGCTGCTGGACATAGATCACGGGATCAGATTTATCACTAGACACACAGTCACCGCAGCGGAAGAAGAGTTGGTGATGCGTGTAGTCGATCTCCTCGGGCGTCTCCTCCTCGCATCACAGATATCCCGCGAACAGCGAAGACCCGCAAACGGTGATCTCCCACGAATGGTACTGAGGGAGTCCTGGATTAAGGGGTCCTCGGGCGTCCGGCCTGTGTGACGTGGGCCAGACTGATGGGCCATGAAGATACAAGACAAAAGACTCTCTCCCGTGTCCGGATGGGACTCTCCTTTGCGTGGATGGCAAGCTTGGCATTCGGATATGAAGATTCCTTTCTCGGTAACCGACTTTGTACGACCCTAGTCCCCTCCGGTGTCTATATAAACTGGAGGGTTTAGTCCGTAGAGGCAATCACAATCATACAGGCTAGACTTCTAGGGTTTTAGCCATTACGATCTCGTGGTAGATCAACTCTTGTAATACTCATATTCATCAAGATCAATCAAGCAGGAAGTAGGGTGTTACCTCCATAGAGAGGGCCCGAACCTGGGTAAACATCGTGTCCCCTGTCTCCCATTACCATCGACCTTAGACGCACAGTTCGGGACCCCCTACCCGAGATCCGCCGGTTTTGGCACCGACATTGGTGCTTTCATTGAGAGTTCCGCTGCGTCGTCGTCAAAAGGTTCGATGGCTCCATCAATCATCTACAAGACTACAACAATGCTGCCCTGGGGGAAGTTTTTCTCCCCGACCAGATCTTTGTGTTCGGCGGCTTTGTACTACGGGCCAACTCGCTTGGCCGTCTAGAGCAGATCGACAGCTACGCCCCAGGTCACTAGATTAGTTTTGTAAATCTGGACTATGTCGCTGATATCCGAGGAGACTTGATCTTCCAAGGATTCGCGACCCCAACCTCCGCTCTGGCTTTAGATCTGGAGCGTATCGCCAGGTCCAAAGACGGGCTTCTTGAGCCCGCCGGACTATCTGCGGACGCTAAGCCCATTACGGGAGAGCCAGGGGAAGTGGTGTCGCTGGCAACCATCATTGAGCCAGATTCTTCTCCGGACACCGGTTCCGAACCCTCGGAGTCAACATCACGCGAGTTCGGCCAAGGAGTCTCCCTCCTGCCGTACTCCACTGACTCTCTTCTCCCTGGCCAATCCTCGCCTTTAAGCGAGGCTCTAGACTTAATGCGATCCCTTGTCATTACAGAGGAGCAACATCCGAACTACGCCCAGCCCGGACTAGGGGCTGAGAGCAGGGAATTTTACGTCCCACCCTCCACCCATTTCATAGCCACTGTCGAGGACTTAACTAACATGCTCGATTACGGCTCCGAAGACATCGACGGTATAGACGACGATGCCGGAGAAGAGCAGGCCCAAAACCCGCCGTTTACCGGACGCTGGACGGCCACATCCTCGTACGACGTGTACATGGTGGACACACCCAAAGAAGCTAACGACGATGACAGAAGATCCAGTCAAGGATAAACCTCCTGAGATACAGCCAAAGCGCCGACGTCAGCGGCGCCGCTCTAAATCATGTCGTGGAAAAGACAGCAATACCGGCACAGGAGACCACAACACTCCAAACGATGCCGAAGACAAAGAAGACCCCGTCGAGCCAACTTCCGAACAGGACGATCGGGAAGATGGGCAAGTTAGCCCTGATGAACAGGCCGTAAACGAAGACTCGGAGGACAGTAATTATCTCCCACTCTTCGAGGATGAGGTGAGCCTCGGTGACGAAGACTTCATCGTACCTGAGGAACCTCTCGAGCAGGAGCGCTTTAAGCACCGGCTAATTGCCACTGCAAGGAGCCTAAAAAGAAGCAGCAGCAGCTTCAAGCTGATCAAGATCTGCTCAACGATAGGTGGACTAATGTCCTGGTAGCCGAGGAATACGGCCTCGAGCGCCCAGCCAAAAGTTACCTGAAGCGCAAATTGTTACCTCAACTCGATGACGAGGCGCTGGAGCCCGTACCATCAGCGCGTAATGCGGATGACCGACCACCGCATGGCCGGGACAAAGCGGCAACTCAAGCCGAACACCAGCCCATACTACCTCGCCATAAAGGCAGAGACATAACAGCTCGGGGTTACACATATGATCTGCGGCAGGACCTGGACAATAGAGTAGGTCAGACCAGATCAATCTATGGATCGCGGGGGCGCGCCCCGACGCGCGACGACGGCTATCTAGCCGGACGTGACAAACATAACCACGGCCGGGCCGAAAACCGCAGACGGACTCCATTCGAGCTATGTCACGACTTTGCCCGATATAGAGGCGTCGCACACCCCCTTTGCTTCATTGATGAAGTAATGGAGCATGAATTCCCAGAAGGGTTTAAACCCGTGAACATTGAATCATATGATGGGACAACAGACCCCGCGGTATGGATTGAGGATTTTCTTCTCCATAGCCATATGGCCCGCGGTGATGATCTTCATGCCATCAAATACCTCCCGCTAAAACTCAAGGGACCAGCTCGGCACTGGTTGAACAGCTTGCCTGAAAATTCCATTGGCAGTTGGGAGGACCTGGAAGACACCTTCCGCAACAACTTCCAAGGTACATACGTCCGACCTCCGGATGCCGACGACTTAAGTCACACAGTTCAACAGACCAGAGAGTCAGCCAGGAAGCTCTGGACTAGGTTCTTAATTAAAAAGAACCAAATTGTCGATTGTCCGGATGCCGAAGCCCTCGCGGCCTTTAACCATAGCGTTCGAGATGAGCGGCTCGCCCGCCACCTCGGCCAGGAAAAACCGAAATCTATGGCAGCCCTCACCGCGCTAATGACCCATTTTTGTGCAGGAGAAGATAGCTGGCTGGCTCGTAGAAGCAATAGCGCCAGTGATCCGGGCACTTCCGAAGCCCGGGACGGCAACGGCAAGCCACGACGCAATAAACACAAGCATCAAAATAATAATGAAGGAACGCAAGACACGGCGGTCAACGCTGGATTCAGCGGCTCCAAATCCGGTCAACGGAAGAAGCCATTCAAGGCAAGCAGAGACAGACCATCCAGTCTAGATAAGATACTGGACCGACCCTGCCAGATCCATGGCACCCCCGATAAACCAGCCAATCATACCAACAAAAGCTGTTGGGTCTTTAAACAGGCCGGCAAGCTCAATGTCGAACACAAGGGGAAGGGGCCGCCCAGCAACAGCGATGACGAAGAGACTCGCCAACTGAACACCGGGGGACAGAAGCAATTTCCCCCTGAAGTAAAACAGTAAACATGATATACGTGACGCACATCCCTAAAAGGGAGCGCAAGCGCGCACTACGGGATGTCTATGCTATAGAGCCGGTCGCCCCAAAATTTAACTCATGGGCGGTCTGCCCGATCACTTTTGATCACAGGGACCACCCAACCAGTATCTGTCATGGAGGTTCGGTAGCTCTGGTCCTCGACCCAATTATCGATGGGTTCCATCTCACGAGAGTCCTTATGGACAGCGGCAGTAGCCTCAATCTACTCTACCAAGACATTGTTCGCAAGATGGGCATTGATCCTTCGAGAATCAAGCCCACCACAACTACCTTCAAGGGAGTAATACGTGGTGTAGAAGCTCACAGCACGGGCTCAGTTATATTGGAAGTCGTCTTCGGTTCGCCGAACAACTTTCGAAGCGAAGACTTGATCTTCGATATTGTCCCATTCCGCAGTGGCTACCATGCACTGCTCGGACAGACCGCTTTTGCTTGTTTTAATGCGGTCCCACACTACGCCTATTCAAAGCTTAAGATGCCCGGTCCACGTGGCGTCATCATGATAAACGGAAGTACGGAACGCTCCCTCCGTACAGAGGAGCCTACTGTGGCTATTGAAGCCAAAGCACAAAGCGGCCTCATTAAGCCGCGTATTGGAAGTGCATTATATCGACTAGAGGGGGGTGAATAGGCAATTTTTATGAATTCTTCACTAAGGAATTTGTGGGTGAGGAAATTCCTTAGCGAAGAACTACTTGCAGCGGAATAAGTACTCAAAAGTATGCATAGCAGAACACAAGCATAGTCATCATGATGAAATGAAGACAAGCACAGAGTACAGAAAGCGTAAACACATGATAACACAGGATGAAGACAAACAGACTGAAGAAATTGAACTGAGGAAATTGAGAAAGTCTTCAGTCAAAGTCTTCAAACACAGATATGAACAAGCGCACAACACAGTTATGAGGAAATGAAAGAGTTGAGGAAATAGAACCAGTAAGCTTGGTGAAGACAATGATTTGGTAGACCAGTTCCAACTGTTGTCTCAGTTGTACATCTGGTTGGAGCGGCTAGGTATTTAAACCTGAGGACACACAGTCCCGGACACCCAGTCCTGAACACACAGTCCAGGACACCTAGTCCTCACCGTATTCTCCTTGAGCTAAGGTCACACAGACCTCGCCCAATCACTCGTGGTAAGTCTTCAGGTGACTTCCGAACCTTCACAAACTCGGTCACTCGGTGATCCACAATTTCCTCTTGGATGCTCTAGACCATGACGCCTAACCGTCTGGAAGAAGCACAGTCTTCAAAGGTAACAAGCCTCGGATCCACGCAGGATCAATCCCTTCAGTGATGCTCAATCACTTTGGGTTTGTAGGTGTTTGGGTTTGGGTTTTCCTCACTCGATGATTTTTGCTCAAAGTCCTCGGAGGATGGGATGCTCTCAAATGACAAGTGTCAGTTTCTCTCGGAGCAGCCAACCAGCTAGTGGTTGTAGGGGGCGGCTATTTATAGCCTAGGGAGCAACCCGACATGATAAGACATAAATGCCCTTCAATGATATGACCGTTAGGTGGGTAGATATTTTGGGACAGCTGCCGCATAGCACAACAACGGTCAGAAATTTGAGTATCAAATTCCTCAGGGCTATCATTTTCCTCACTGTGTAGGCAATCCGCACTGGCGAATTCCTAACACCTCAGTCAGAACAAATTCCTCAGAGACCAGAATAACTTTGTCTCTGTCACTGAAGAATATGACTGAATTGTATGAGATTTCCAATGGCTTCACTCTAAGGGATTGGTAGGTGTAGGATTTTGAGTTGAGCATCACATGGAAGTTTTTCCTTAGTATTTCCTCGACCCCCTTTAACAGTACGGTGTTTCCTATGACTCAAGAAAGAGAAAATGAAACTACGAAAACAAAAGTCTTCACGCTTCATATTCCTCAAATGAATACCAAGTCTTCAAGGTCACACCAATTTCTTCACTTTCAAAGTCTTCAGAAAGTCTTCAGAAATCCAAAGTCTTTAGTCGAAGAGCTTCATTTTTAGGGGTCGACTTTCTCTGTAATTATCAAACTCCTCATAGACTTATAGATCTGTGTACACTCACAAACGCATTAGTCCCTTAACCTATAAGTCTTCAATACACCAAAATCACTAAGGGGCACTAGATGCACTTACAATCTCCCCCTTTTTGGTGATTGATGACAATATAGGTTAAGTTTTCAACGGGGATAAACATATGACGTGTACATACTGATATTGAGGAATTTGATTGCAAGATATAGAAGAACTCCCCCTGAAGATGTGCATAGTGAGGAATTTGCTTTTGAAGCAATGCACACTTGAAGAGTTGAATCATGGAGATCTCCCCCTATATCTTGTAATTCATACATGCATTTGACATAATATATGAAGAATTTGAAATGCATGATGAAATATGGTAACTGATGTAATTCAGCATGCGTGCAATAACATTAATGAGGAATAAGCATGCAGAAGAAACAACAAAAGTATCAGGCCACCATAGAGTTTAGGTTTACAACTCGATCCAACAAAGTCATCAGAAGAACGAGAGTTGTAACTTTAGAAAAAACACCCATAAGATAGAACCGCTTGAAGACTAACTCAAATCTCTCCCCCTTTGTCATCAAATGACCAAAAGGGTCGAAAATGAGGACTAACGCCCCTGAAGAATATCAAGGTGATGAAGGAGCGTCAGCGTTGTTGGGGTCGATTGTTGTAGTAGGGCCTGCCGCAGTGTCATCCAAGTCTTCATGTTCATCAGTGTCACGTGATGAAGAATAGGAGTTGGCCACTAAGGAAGGAACCTTGACCTTCTTGTACTTCTTCGGAGGAGGTGGAGCCCAGTCAAGATCTTCCTTGAGACCCATTTTCTTCAGATCTTCTTCACCATATATGTGCGACAGAACAGCCCAGGTGCGGTTGAGGGTTTCATGAAGGTAGTAATGGTTTTTCTTCACTGCATTGTGGGTAGCAGTCATGTTGTGAAGAATTGAACCAAACTGACGTTTGACCCATTTGTGATTGCGATCAACCTTCTGGTGAAGACTGAGGAGAAGCTCACGGTCAGTCATCACCCTGGGTGCTGTGCCTTGAGGATTTTGCTTGGTTGCGTTGGCGGCAGAGTCATGGGTGGCAGAGTCATCATTGGTGGAGTAGGATGCAGCCTTACGAAATTGACCATCCAATGGACGAATGCCTTCATCAATTACAGCGGTAGCCTTGCCCTTTTCATCAGTTGAGGAAAATGTCCGTTTGAGGACTTCAATCGGGGGCAAGTAGCTGCAATGGTTCAGTGTATCAGCTTTGTAGTTGAGTGAAGACCTTGTCCTGATGAATCTCATAATCCAAGGTGCATAAGGCTTCAACTCAAATGGTGACATGGCGACATTAGCCAGAGTCCTCATGAAGAAATCATGGAAGTTGATGGGAATGCCATGAATGATATTGAAAAGTAGATTCTTCATGATGCCAACGACTTCTTCATTTGAGTCGTGGCCCTTGATTGGACTCAATGTCTTCGTCAGAATGCGATAGATAGTCCGAGGCACATACAACAATTTCTTCACAAGGAATTTTGTTCTTGGGGCCTGACCTGGCTTCAAAGGCTTCATCAGCACTTGCATATAGTGATCTGTAAGCTCAGGTTCATTGTAGACGCAACAAGCACCTTCAAGGGGAGGACTGAGAGGCAAAGCACGAAGCAATTTAGTAGTTGGTGCTTTGTAGTGAGTATTTTCAAACATCCAGTCCAGCACCCATGAATTCACATCTTCAGAGTTGCCGGTGATGTGCAGAGTTGCATAAAATTGAAGAATTAGCTCTTCATTCCAATCACATATGTCAGTGCAGAAATTTAACAGTCCAGCATCATAGAGAACACTGAGGACTGACCCAAGCATGGCAGAGATTCCATATCCACGTGAGGAATGTGCTCATGATCGAAGACTTTGTCTTTGTTGAACAGCACTGAGGAATAGAAATTTGCCTGGCTGGCAGTCCTTGAGAATGGATCCTTTGGCTTGGGCAGAGGAGTGTCAGTCAGTTGCATGATGACCTCAGGAATCGCAATCTCAGGTTCTTCAGGCTGAGGAATTTCTGGTTCCTCTTCAGTGGCAGCCTGGTACTTCAAATCTTCATTTTCATTTTCTTTAGCACTAGCGGCTGGAATGTCTTCATGAGCTTCATCAGATCCCATTTGAACTGTAGTGGCTGGGGACTGAGGAATTTGCTGCAGTGGAGTGACGAGTGGAGAATTGGGGTGCTGACTTTCCCAAAAGTCATCATTCATCACTGGTGTGGTACAGCCAATGTCCACATCTTCTTCTTCAATTTCTTCAACGCCAGCCTCTTTAGCAGTAACCTGAGGCATAGGCGAGGAAACTGTGGGGGTTGAAGGGATTTTATCCACTTCAATTTCTTCATCCATCTGCTCTGACGAAGCAGCAGAAGGATTTTCTTCATCAGATCTGCTAGGGATAACATATTCTTTATCAAAAGGGATGATTTCCTTTGATGGCATGGAGGAAACTGGAACAACATCAATTGGATTAGCAAATGAGCTTGTCAATTTCTTCATCTTCTTTGGTGCTGAAGAATCTGAAGGAGCTGATGCTTTCCTTTTCTTCACTGCCGCATGCTCTGCAGCCTTGGTCTTCTTCACATCTGATGCAGATGGAAGGATTGGAGTTGGAGTAGGCGCAGGAGGAGTAGAGTAATGTGGTTGATTTTCTTCAAGCACAACTGATGCACTTGCCCTGACCTCTTCATTTTCTTCAGGCGGACCACTAGTGGGTGCCCTGGCAATTTCTTCAGCGGCTGGATTGCAGTCATCAGCCTGGAACTCATATTTTCTTCAGCAGCCTGATTGTCATCAGCGGTGCTGGCATGTTCTTCAGTTGGCTGAGCAGAGGCTTCAGCCTAAGGAATTTCTTGTTGCGATGGGGCTGCAACATTTGATGTGAACATCTTAGTCAGTTTGACAAACCTGACCTTGGCTCCTTTCCAATCAGCATAGTAAGCATTGAAATCATCGCTGAGGACTTTGATTTCAGATTGGATCTTCACAAGTTCATCAGTTGTCATAGAGACAACGTTGTTCTTCAGGAATTTCTCCTTCCTGTACTGTACTTTCTTGAGATGCCTGGCCTTCTCAAATTTCCATTTTTCTTCTTGGATGAAGGCAGTCAGCATATGACTTTGACCAGGAGTCAGCTTGAAGTCAGGCATAGGAGTGTTTGGGTCCTTGTGCCAGAGGTCAATGTAGTCGAGGATCAACTTTGGATCCAAAAGCAGTGGCACATTTGTGCCCTTGGTTCTAGCGGCCCTGACTTGCCTATCTCTGATGATTTCAGCAAGTTCTTCATCATCAGCTTCGTCTTCTTCAGATGGTACTTGGAAGGCGACCTGCCTCTTGTGAGGACTTGGGCGAGAGCCTCATCCAGCAGTTGTCTTTGTCTTCAGCAGAGAGGGTCCTGTTGAAGAGTTTGGTGCAGCTGAGGAACTAGCTGAAGTTCCTGAGGCAATAGAGATGCCTGTAGTCCTTTGGCACGTGGCGAGATACACAGGTGCTGAGGATTTTGTCAGAGCAGCTGAGGACTTTGGAGGAGCAGGAGCGGCTTGAGGAATTGGCCGTGAGGGTTGAGCTGAGAAAATTGGCCGTGAGGGCATTGAAGAAGAGGCACTTGGTTTGTGCGCAGGCTTCTTTGCCATGGATTTCTTCGGCTGTACAGAGGCCTCAGCAGCAGCAGCAGTGGAATCTTCGTTGAATTTCTTCACTGCATCTTTTGCCTGTTTGGCCAACTTGGCCTGGCGCTTGGCCCATTCTTCAGGAAAATCCTCACCACTCTTAATGCTAGTGGGATCTGCCTCTTGGCCAGGTACCAATGGAGGTCTTGAGCATGGAGGAGTAACAGCAAATTTCTTCATGTATTTTGGAGTCACATACCTGTACTCCCTCCACTCTTTTGCCCATCTCCTTTCTATCCTCTGAATGCGCACCTTGCGCTGATTTTTATCTTCCTCAGGGGGTGTGCAGTACCCAGCATAAATGTCCTCAGGGATTTCAAAGGCAGTATTGACCTCAGGCTTCTTTCCTCCTTTCTGTGGGGTCTTTTCATTAGCCATTTTCTTTACTTGAGGAATTTGAACAATTGAACTCTCTGAAGAAGTATGCAACTTTTCTTCAAGGAACGCTGCAAATGAGTTAAGTTGATGAGAACCTAGTGATTCAGCAGCGGACATGAGTACCTGTGAACAGAGTATAGTTGCGAGGAATTTGGAGAGGTCATATGCGTTCTCAGAAGGTTTTTCAATAAAAACAAGTTTGAGGAATTTGACCAGATGAGTCTTGAATAATTTCACTAAGCGTTCTTTGTCTTAGGTTCCAGAGTTGTATAGATCGAAGATCCACACAATTGAGGAATCTTGAAGAAAAGTGATGCTTAGAGAAACGAATCAAGAGCAGATGACATGTGAGGTGTTTAGTGTGTGAGGATTTGAAAAAAAACACCTTTGAAGATTTTGTAGTAAACATTTGAATCAAAGTGGGCAGTAGAAGTAACTTTTAATTACCCTGAACGAAGAACACGACGAACTGGGATGTGGAGAAGTGAAGCTCGTCTGTGCAGATCTTCCACGCCCTAACTTGGCGGAGGAAGACAACTACGGCGGCGGCGGAGTGAAGATTTCCGCGGCCGGCGCGAGTACGGCGACGACGAGGTCGAGGTAGTGAAGCTCTTCCTCACCGGCGACGATGAAGTAGCGGCGGCGCTAGGGTTTGATAATCTCTAGCTTGGAGAGAGGTCGAGCGGAGTAAAAGAAGTGAGGAAGGGGAGAGGGGGTATTTATAGCCACGGTGAAAAACGGTTCGCCCGAAGAAATTGGACGAACGTGCCCCTGACCCTTCTCATTCGCATGACATGTGTCACCCACGTACTGAGAAGTGGAGATCGTGTTAGATCGTGGGTGAATAGATAAGTATTTCGCGGGAAGCGGAAGGGTTTGAGCGGCAAAGCCGAAAATTTGGATAAGATAAGTTAAAAGTTCCATTCGCAAATTCTTCAGCTGACAAGGACACAGTGAAGATTTTGAACGAGTTTCAAATAGAACACACATGAAGAATTTGTGAATAGATTGGGTTGAGTATAGCATAGAGGGGGAAGGGTCCGATCACATTCACTTAGCAGAAATAGCAACTTGAAGAAATAGCCATAAGTGAATGCTGTAGAGGACATAAACTCATATATATATATATATATATATATATATATATATATATATATATATATATATATATATATAGCCAATGAATAGAAATGATGGAAACAGTGAAGATTTTGCAAAGTTGAAGAATATGAACAACTGAGGAATTTCAAAACTGAGGAAAAACTCAAATTGAAGATTTTCAACTTTTGTGGTGGCGTGACCGACCGTATAAGAATGATGATTTCAGACACCGCGTACAATTGTCGTAGGGTTCTGAGAATCAAATTCTTCATTAATTTCTTCACACTTAGAGTGTTATTCTTCATTGATTGAAGAAAAACGTTTCTTCATGTGTTGCACATCTAAGTCATCAATTTTGCATAAGTGTTAGGATGAGTGTCCTTTTCAAAGAACATTCGAAGATTCTAAGATATTTAGCTCACACCGCAACTTGCTAAATCTCTTCTCATCCAAGGGCTTTGTGAAGATATCGGCTAGCTGTTCTTCAGTCTTCACATGCTCAATAGAAATGTCGCCCTTCAACACATGATCGCGAAGAAAATGATGACGAATCTGAATGTGCTTTGTCTTCGAGTGCTGAACTGGGTTGTGAGCAATCTTGATGGCACTCTCATTGTCACAGAAGAGAGGCACATTCTTCACGTTGACGCGGAGTCCTTGAGAGTTTGCTTCATCCACAACAATTGAGCACAGCAAGAACCAGCAGCAATGTACTCAGCTTCAGCAGTAGACAGTGATACGCAGTTCTGTTTCTTCGAGGACCAACAGACCAAAGATCGTCCGAGGAAATGACATGTACCTGATGTTGACTTGTGATCCACACGATCACCAGCATAGTCAGAGTCAGAATATCCAACGAGATCAAAAGCCGAGCCCTTGGGGTACCATAATCCTAGTGTTGGTGTGTGAGCTAGATATCGAAGAATATGCTTCACAGCCTTATGGTGTGATTCCTTCGGTGTAGCTTGAAATCGGGCACACATGCAAACACTAAGCATAATATCTGGCCTAGATGCACATAAGTACAATAAAGAACCAATCATGGAGCAGTATACCTTTTGATCGAAGTCAATACCATTTTCATCAGTGCACAGATGGCCATTTGTGGGCATAGGAATTTTGACGCCTTTGCAATCTTGCATGCCGAATTTCCTCAGTACATCCTTGAGGTATTTCTTCTGAGATATGAACATGCCATTGCGCTGTTGACGAATTTGAAGACCTAAGAAGAATTTCAACTCTCTCATCATAGACATTTGATATTCTTCACTCATCATATAGGCAAATTCATCACTATAACGTTGGTCAGTACAGCCAAAGATGATGTCATCAACATATATTTGGCATACAAACAATTCATCAGCATATGATTTAGTGAAAAGAGTAGGGTCGAGTGAACCGGGTTTGAAGCCTTTCTTCATGAGGAATTCCTTCAAAGTATCATACCACGCCCGAGGGGCTTGCTTGAGGCCATAGAGGGCCTTATTTAGTCTGAAGACTTTGTCAGGATGCTTAGGATCTTCAAAACCTGGGGGTTGAGCAACATATACTTCTTCCTCAAGCTTACCATTGAGGAATGCACTTTTCACATCCATTTGATATAAAGTGATATCATGATGGTTAGCATAAGCAAGTAATATGCGAATAGCTTCAAGTCTAGCAACAGGTGCAAAAGTTTCATCGAAATCAATTCCTTCAACCTGTGTGTAGCCTTGAGCTGCTAGCCGTGCCTTATTCCTCACCACAAGGCCATTTTCATCTTGCTTGTTGCGGTAGATCCACTTTGTGCCAATGATATTGTGTTTGCGAGGATCTGGACGATTGACCAGTTCCCAAACGTTGTTGAGCTTGAACTGATGTAATCCTTCTTGCATGGCCTGAATCCACTCAGGCTCCAGAAATGCTTCATCTACCTTAGTGGGCTCTGAGATAGAGACAAAAGCATAGTGCCCACAAAAGTTAGATAAATGTGAAGCTTTTGAGCGTGTGAGAGGACCTGGTGCTTCAATGTCATCGATGATCTTCTCAACTTGCACTTCTTTTGCAACGCGAGGATGAGTAGGTTGTCGTCGAGGAATTTGATCAGCATTTTCTTCAGCACCATTTTCTTCAGCAATTTCTTCAAGTGCATTAGCTCGACGTTCTTCACGTTCTGGAATGAATTCTTCAGAACTTGATAGTTTCGGTAGGAATGACATCCTTAGTAGCCTTGAACTTGATAGTTTCCTCAGGTGCTGGTTCATCTATCACAGAGGGTAGGTGCTCTCTTTGCGAGCCATTAGTTTCATCAAACCGCACATCTACAGTTTCAACAACCTTGTGAAGAACGGTGTTGAAGACTCTGTAGGTGTGCGAGTCCTTTCCGTAACCAAGCATAAAACCTTCACGTGCTTTCGGTGCAAATTTAGCATTGTGATGAGGATCTCTAATCCAACATTTAGCACCGAAGACTTTGAAATAACTCACATTGGGTTTCTTGTCAGTGAGGAGTTCATAGGCAGTCTTCTTGAAGAATTTGTGAAGATATACCCTATTGATGATGTGGCACGTAGTATAAATTGCCTCAATCCAGAAGTGACGAGGCGTCTTGTACTCATCAAGCATAGTGCGAGCCATCTCAACAAGAGTTCTGTTCTTGCACTCCACGATGCCATTTTGCTGAGGAGTGTAAGGAGCAGATAACTCATGAGTAATACCAAGTTCATCAAGATAGTCATCAAGACCAGAATTCTTGAACTCAGTTCCATTGTCACTTCTGATGTGCTTGCTCTGCACACCAAAGTTGGTTGAAGCCCTCGAGGAAAATCGTTTGAAGACTTCTTGCACTTCATATTTGTAAGTAACAATGTGTACCCATGTGTAACGAGAGTAATCATCAACAATAACAAGGCCATAGAGAGATGCGTCATTTGTGACAGCTGAGTAATGGTTAGGACCAAAGAGGTCCATGTGAAGCAATTCGAATGGTCGAGTAGTGGTCATGATAGTCTTTGCTGGATGCTTAGCCTTGGTCATCTTTCCAGCTTCACAAGCTCCACACAGGTGATCCTTGAGGAATTTGACATTCTCAATGCCAATGACATGCTTCTTCTTCGCAAGCGTGTGCAAATTCCTCATGCCTGCATGACCAAGTCGTCGATGCCATAGCCACCCTTCTGAAGCTTTTGCAAGTAGGCACACGGCTGGTTGCGGTCCTGTAGAGAAATCAACAATATACAAGTCTCCTCTCCTAAAGCCTTCGAAGACTTTGGAATTGTCAGCTTCCATAACCACAACACAACGATACTTGCCAAACCCGTGAGCTGTTCATTTCGGGCTGCTGCCGGTCCGTGAGCTGTTCGGCACGTTTCATGCCCAACCTACATCGTGATTGCATGACGGCCCGATTATGTACCGTAATTTTACGGTTTGGCCGGTTTACTGCGAAGACAGGATATATATACAGTAAAATAACTGCAGCATCGTGAATAAGAAAAAACCTAGACTATACAATAAAGAAATTACGGCATATTACATCCACTGGGCATCAAAGTTCGCCACTATGATAATAAAGCACAAGCAGACAGCAGATTACATACACTGGGCATCAAAGATCGCCACCAGTGCAAATAAACACGCCGACAAAATAATATACAAAACCGACAGCACTTCAATAGAGTTCAAGAAAGGTTAGCCCTGCTGGGGAGCTGCAGCGCAAGCAGCTGAGCAAGATGATGAGACTGCGCTTGTTCAACACTTATATCTTCCTCACTCTGAAAGATAAACAAGCAGACATATGACAGGTTTTGCACATAAAAGTATCAGTGCTGACAATTCATCACATTTCTTACTGACGAATAAAGTGACACAGTTTAAAATTGCATTAACACAATATGGTATTGTTCAGGTCAAGACATGGCAGGAAATGACATTGTGAAGGAGTTGGCAGCTTCACGACACCACTGGATTACAGATCAAGAACTCATAAGTATCAATGGTTAGTGTGCTGTCAATTTATACCATTTCAGATTGGCAAATAAAGAGACGGTTTAAATAATAGTAGAATGATATGACATTGTTCATAGTTAAGACATTGCAGAATATGACATTGTGCTGTAGTGGGTAGGTTCACCACACCACTGGATTACGGATGAAGAACAGAAGCATACATGCAGTTCAAAAGAAGATCACTTGCTCTGTATAGTTTAATTTACATGGTATGAAGAAGGAACTTGGTTGTACAACTGAAAACTTAAATTGAGAAAGGACAAACTTTTGTTTATGAACTACATAATAAACTTTAAACAAGCAATTTGATGCAAACACCAAAAATAAACAGCTATTGCAGTCATGCCTAACCAAATATATACAACAAAGTTTGAAGGCTTGAGATGGACAAACTTACATTATTGGTGAAGACAGGCTCTATAAAGGCCTTGTCCATGCTGATGGGGGGGGGGGGGGCAATTCAAGAAGTTTACCACGGAATCTTCTTCAAAAGCATTGCCTTTATTCTACATTTTGTTAAGAGTAAATATAGATGTGATAATATACGAAAAATGGAGAATATTTAAGATAAGATGAAGAGTGATGCTACATAACCAAGTAGCTATAAATGTAAGTGCAGCGATACAGGCAAAAGGTACAACCAAGAGCAATGCACAGCTAAACTTCTTTAGTACCAACCTTATGGTAAGAGTAAATATAGATCTGATGTGTAGAAAATGGAGGGCAAAGGAAAATAAGCTGCAGAGTGATGGTACATGAACAACTACCTGTCGTTATAAGTACACTGATAAAGGACAACATGTACTTACAAGAACAATGCAGAGCTAAAAAAACATTGGCATTGGATATATTCTACACTAATGTAACCATTCATACAGATCAGATAATTTGGAGCGAACAATTGATAAGCAAGCTATCATGCATACTGCTGTCACATAATGAACCAGGTATGTATGCAAGTACAGTGATACAGGACAACAGGTACTAACAAGAGCAAAGCAGCGGGCAACATATTTGCGATATCCTGTCGTTCTTGTCAGACCGGAATTCTTCTTCGAGCAGATTTCCTGCAAAAAAGATCCGTAAGGCACATGCGGAAAAGTAGAAGTTCAAATTGTCATGTGATTTCATAGACAGTACCTCATGCTGGGAACGAGACCAGTGCATAACAAGGTTTTTCCATTCAATGTCTTCTAAATTTAGCACAGGAGACTTTACCGGAAATTCGTTTATAGACTTGCCATCAAAGTGTGATTTCCTCAGGTAACACCGATACTGCTGCAATGCTTCCTTGAAAAGCACAAGCAAGCTTTGCTCGTCATGACTATCCAGATTGACCCTCGCCTAGTTACAACAATGTAATGTAAATCATTGATGTGTTCAATCAGCAGAAAACAGGAAAATAATAACCATGAATAATAGCACTTACACGTAAGTTGGACAGGAAGATGTGAAAATGGTGTTTGTCTTCACAATAATCTTCCCATGATGGGAATATATGCACGTAGTCCCTAACAACATTGAAAGCATTGTCTTTTAAACTGGGAATAAATGGAATGGGGTTCCAATCTGCAGGAATTGGTCGTCTCTGCAGTTGGGATAGGTCTTCGGCCGGTGGACTTGCTGTACTTTTTGCTGGAGTGACATTTTTCTGTGGTACAGCTGGTGCTATGGCAAATGAAATCGGTATACCTTTTGCTGGAGTGCAGGTCCTATGTGGTGGGGCTAGTGGTGTGGCCAGTGAAGTATGGGTACAGTCTGTTGGAGTCGGTCCTACGTTTTGTGTCACTGGTTGTACAGCCAATATAAGTGGGGTGCTGTCTGATTTCTCCGGCACAACCACGTTTTTCAAGGACTTTGCTGGTGCTCCTTCAGGTTCGGCAACCACCCTCTTCCTTTTTGATGTCTGATGCACAAGAACAACATTTGAGTGGAAAAACATGGTATGATGACAGATGAAATATGTATTGATAATGGATGGGCATGGCATCTGGACATGTATGATGAGTAAACTAAGCATATGGCGGTGCAACAAAGTAGAAGAAATGCAAGACAACATATGAAAGATACGCGCAATCAATAAAACCTTGCCAAATCAGAACAGGCACCTTGATGGGTGAACAGGACATGCCATCTGCCTTTGACTCCTCGAGGTTAGAATAGTCATTAGGATCATATTCTGAACAAGAATCAACAGGTGGGGAGCGTATGAGTTTCATTGCATCCAGAATGGCACTCAATTCCTTGGTGCCAATTTTGTAAGTCATTGCAGTGTTTAGCTTCAAGAGTGGACTGCTGCTAGTGCGACACAAAGCAGCTACACAGATCATAGTGTAGATATAACGGGAAAACCTTAAGCATCAGAGTAAAATCAACAAAGTGGAACTTGCTGGAATATATGTGCTAGTATTGCCGGTACGGCTAGAAAGGCTTCGGATACCAGCTCTCTTCAAGTGAAGGTGCGGTACTGTTAATATCAGTGTAACTCTCAAAGGCGACACAGCTCCCCGCATTTCCTTGCTATTCTTATAGGATTCAAGTGGGCAGGCCACTACAAATCCTATTCCTATGTTTACAAGATCCTACGAATCAAAGAGGCTCAAAGTGTCCATCACAACCGACCGTATAGACCTCTACACTGCAAATGTCCCTGCTCATCTTCAGTACAAGGAACACACTGTACTACTATCATACTCCCTCCGTTCCAAAATATAAGTCTTCGTAGAGATTTCCACTATGGATCACATACAGATGTATCCAGATACATTTTAGAGTGTAGATTCACTCATTTTTCTCCATATGTAGTCCATGGTGGAATCTATACAAAGACTTTTATTTAGGAACGGAGAGAGTACATATTAAAGAAGAACGGAAGAGGAACATGGTAAAGAAGAGCAAGCAGATTTTGGATTATAAAATATTGGTTGCGCAGTGCCCACACATGATGAACCAGAGCGCATTAAGAATGCAACTCCCAGCTGTCTCTCGACCATTTCAAGCGGTTGGATGAAGATCCTACGTCTCCTAACCCTTCTTCTTCCTCGTCTCTGATTCTTCCCATACAGAACACCGCACGGGCCGCCGGCCGGACCACCGGCCCCCACCGCCTGTGTTCCTCCGCCATCCCCACCCCCACCCCCGCCCCAACCCCCACCCGCGTCGAGTTTTCTTCGTTCGGCGAGGCCCCACAACCACCCGAGCCCCTTCGATCGCATCGGCGAACTCCGGCGAGCTCTGAAAAATCGACTGACCCAATTTTGAAATTAAGTCTACTGTGATTTAACTAGTGTGGAATATAAAAGGGGAAAATCATAAGCATTGGGAGTATAGTGTTGAGCGTGCCATGGCGGATCTGAAGGTGCAAACCGGACAAAGGCAACTTCGCAACCAAGACAAGAAATCAGAGTAAAGCAGTGGCGATCTATTTTCTTGCTGCGATAAATAAGTTGAGCAGATACGAAAGAGTACCGCCTCTGGTGCGGCGCCGTGTACGCATCTGCTGAGAATTTGATGGTGCTGCGGTAGCGATGGCTGTCGGCGGCGTCGAAGCATATCTAGGAGGGTAGACGGTGGCGGCGGGGCGCGGTGGACGAGACGGTCGTAGGAGCGGTGCAGGCAAGGTGGACGACGACGGGGATGAAGCGAGAGGACGGGATGCAAGGATCCCAGTCCGAAGCCGTGGATGAGAGAGGTCGATCTCTTGTAATGGACGGCGGCGTCGGGGTATCAGCTCCGGCATGGTGGAGGAGGACGGCGGTGGATGGGGTGGCAGACGGTGGCGGACGGAGGAGGGTGGGGTGGAGAGGGTGTTTTGGCACCCACGGAGTACAAATGGGGAAAAGGGAGGTAGAGAGGAAGGGGGGAACCATGTATTCAGGGCGCGCTTGTCTCAAATGCGAGGAAATTTACAAACTTAGCCCCCGTTTCAAATTTCTACTACATCACAGCAACATTAGTCAGTTGGGGATAGGACGGTAATCTCGCATACACTGAATATTTGCCGACGAGAGTTTGTTTTTGGCGCCCACCGTGTATGAATATGAATCGGGGAGGGAGTCGATTTCGGCCGAGGACACATTGTGTTTTGGCACCCACCGTGTATGAATCCGGGTGAGAGGCGGTTACGTCACGTTTGGGTGAAATTACAAACCTACCCCTATCGAAACCTATAGAAATCCAGCAGATAGGCTTTGCGTGGCAGGGATAGGCAGTAGTGATTTCCATCTCGCAGATTTTGGTTTCGGGCGGTTACTGCGACTTTTCCCGCTTCGTTCAAATTTTGCAGAGTGCACGTTTACCGTGCCAACTCAATTCGAATCCCGTTTCTATTCTTTTTTTCGGGCGAGATCCATTTTCAATTGGAATTACATTCTATATACATCATTTTTTATATATACTTTCAAAAGCACAACAAAGAATTTTGCTCCTTTATATGTATAATATGATTTACAAATACAACGATATCAAAATCTTAAGGTTGAATTCGAATTTTTTAACCAAATTATGTTCTACTAAAATGTATGGATCAGTAATATCTACGTATTAAATAACATAGATGTGCGTGAATTCATATGAGTATGCATGTTTGATAGATCAATTTTGGTTCGAGTATGGATTACATGTATCATCATCTCGAATTCAAATATTTGAATCCCTTTTTTGTTCACTCCTTTCACGCCCATCTCTCTCGCATGCATGCTCCTTTAGGTAGCTATCACTCTCTTTTCTCCAGCTCACCCGCACGCTCACTTCATGTTTCTCCTATCCTCGCAAACATGGTCTCTCGACGTCTCCCTTGAGAAGTGTCACACACTCCCTATCATTATACATTACACGGTTTTCATTATCTCTCACGTCTCTACCGTTCTCTGGTATCACTCGGTACCTAAGCTTTCTTTTTCACCGCCACACACACAGTCTCCACTCGTCTTTCACTTTGTCTTTCTCTCTATGGGATTCTCTCACACACCCTATATGTCTCTACATATGACTCATACCACTGAAATTACTCTCTCTCTCCTGTAGACACAACATTTGTTGCGGTCTCCTTTTCGTCTCCATCCCAGACTGACATTATTCATTTGTTTACCGATCACACAACCCCGACTACCGTCTCCTCTCTCTCTCTCACAGACACACACACACACAACTCCTGCTTCCACTCCCCTTCCCGACTACCGTCTCTCTCTCTCACACACACAAAACTCTCGCTTTCGCACCCTGACTCGTATTTCTCTCACAAACATTTATCGACTAGCTAGCCTCTAGATAGGTTTATACACCCGCACACTCGTGCTTCCACCATCGCATACATGTCTCTCTCCCGCTCCTTGTATCTATGTAGATTTTTCTTCCCTTCTTGAGACACGCCTTCTCGATCGTGCACACACACACTATCGCCTCATTTTAAGCTAATACCTATTGCACACACACTCCTTGTGTCTTTGTCACACATGCACTCCGTCCTCCTCCACTCTCCCTCTCTCTCACACACACATTGGCTTTTTGCAACAACTAGCAAGATGCCCATGCGTTGCACGGAACATCAAGATGCATTTGTATGAGTAGTTTATCTTGTGGGGGAAAAGGATGAACGAGGGAAGGCCTTATTTGCAAATGTGGAGAGGGGTGTGGGTATCTTTTTGCAAAATTGCCATAGTTTCCTTCCTATCCGTCAGATATAGATCAGACGGCCTATATTGCAGGATGGTAGGCACACGATCATCACCGACAATGCTTTTTATAAGAGTAGGGATAGAAAATAGAGTTGGTGATGATGGTGGGCCTGCCATCCTGCAATGTAGGTCGTCCGATTTATATCTGACGGATAGGAAGGAAAATATGGCAATTTACCCGCACTCTTCACCACATTTGCAGATAAGGCCTTCCCTCGTTCATCCTTTTCTCCCACAAGATCTTGATGTTCTGTGCAACGCACGGGCATCTTGCTAGTAAGAGTAGAAATTAGACATATACCACTTCTCGAATCTTGAAACCAACAACATTCCTCCCTTATCTCATCAAAACCGCCAAAGGAATATATTTTGAGTGAAACATAACATATTTTTAGTGATATACGTATTTCAAAACTAGACTTTTTTTCTATCAAATCGGTGAATATGTATTAATCTACTTTGATCATGTGGCAACGCATTGGCACATTGCTAGTAGTTATTATAATTTTTTGGACACGAGACAAACGGTGGAGTACATATACGAAGAGAAGAGGCGCATGCACGCAGTCGGCCTCTGGCTGTCTCGCACACATGAGTGTTACGTAAAGGTGACGTTAACAAATAAACCCTAAAACCCTAGGTGCACGATTGCTGCATTCGCGGGTACCGGGTACGTGGTGGAGCACCTTTGTAGGAATAGTCAGCTCGCGTGATAATTTGATCCGTAGGAGTTGATGGTCGGGACCACAGGTGAACGACTTGGAGCACGGTGGCTCGCCAGTTGCCACAGATCGAGTAGCCACGTTTAAAATATCGTTTTTTAGCGGGGTTAAGAGTTCCGATTTTCAATGGCGCGTTATAAGTAGTAAGTAGTTTTTAGAACGATTGGTATGTAGCGAAAATGGAATTCATAGTACTACGTACCTCCTTGGCGTATGGTTGTATGGTTTTTTTTGCGATGGAGGTTGTATGGGTTTATGTTGCGAGATGTTGAACCTGGTAGTTCTAGGGCAAATACTATGGTTTAGATTTAGATGCTGTATTTCAATAATGAACATCAGAAGGGGAAACCCTTCTTTGATTAAAAAAACTACTACCTCCATTCTGGTTTACTAGTCCCCATCGTACTTTGGGTCAAAGTTTGTCCATGAATTTTACTTGTAAAATGTGAATGGAAAACGAGATTTTGTTATACCCAAACAAAAAAGGACTGGAGGGAGTGATTGCTCTGACACGGACGCGACCTCTCATAGCATAGGCATTGAACCGGCACGCCAGCCAAGAGGGCCGCACTCGCCGCAGGCCCGGCTGAGCACGCCTCCTCACCGCATGCAACCAGCTTAAGACTGCCCCACCTGCCTTCATTGAATCCGCGCGTGTGCCGGCAACACGTCCTTCTGCGAGCCGGCAGGCATTTTAGAACACAAAAAATGACTAAAATATTAATTGAGTTTCTGGACTTTTAATGTGCATAATCTAAATATGAATTGCATGCACATGCTCCTGTGCACCAAAGTGGGTTGAAAAATCATATCTGTGTCCTTGGTTGAATTTCTAGGTCCCATGGAAGAAATGGGAATGAAATTCAAACATCTGGGCGTCATGACTCGGCCGAGAACATCGAGAAACTTTGATTTTAAATTCATGTAAATCCCAAACTCGCCTGGAAATCATGAAACTTGGCATGGTGTCATGTCATGGCACTAACATGTTGTGGTAAAAAATTGGGCCGATTTGGAAGCTCGTGGTTCTAAGAGGGAACGTGCCACCTTTGAGTGTGAAACGATATACGCTGCCCCCCTTGAGTTTCTTAACAAAGGCAACATAGAACTACATTGGTGCCCTGTTAAATTTTGGAATTATTCCGGGTTCGTTTGTCATTTTTATACATTAATTGAGTTTCTGGTCAGTTAATGTGCATAAGTCAAATTTGAACTACAAGCACATGCTCTCGTGCACCAAAGTTGGTTGAAAAATCACATTTGTGTCCTCGGGTGAATTTCTAGGTCCCATGCAAGAAATGAGAATAAAATTAAAACATCTAGGCATCGTGGCTCAGCCGAGAACATTGAGAAACTTGGTTTTAAAATTCTTGTAAATCCAAAACACGTCTGAAAATCATGAAACTTGGCATGGATGTCATGTCATGGTACTACCATGTTGTGGTAAAAAAAAATTGGCCGAATAGGAACAGATTTTGGTATAAGCTTCTTGCAAACCGAAGCTTCTCTCAAGAAGGCTCGTGGTTCTGAGAGGGAACGTGCCACCTTTGAGTGCGAAACGATATACGTTGTCCCCCTTGAGTTTATTTACAAAGGCAACATAGAACTACATGAGTGCCCTGTTAAATTTTGGAATTATTCCGGCTTCGTTTGGCCTTATTTACACATTAATTGAGTTTTTGGTCATTTAATGTGCATAATTCAAATTTGAACTACAAGCACATGCTCCTGTGCACCAAAGTTGGTTGAAAAATCACATTTGTGTCCTCAGGTGAATTTCTACTCCCTCCTTCCATCTATATAGGTCCTAATGCATTTTTCGAGGCTAACTATGACCAAACGTTAGAGCAATAATATATGACATGCAACTTACACAAAGCATACCTTCAAATTTGTATGTCAAAGGAGCTTCCAGTAATATAATTTTCATAGTATACATCTCATGTGCTATTAATCTTGTCAATAGTCAAGGCTGTCTTGAAAAACACATTAGGCCCTATATAGATGGAAGGAGGGAGTAGGTCCCATGCAAAAAATGAGAATAAAATTCAAACATCTGGGCATCGTGGCTCGGTCGAGAACATTGAGAAACTTGGTTTTAAAATCATGAAACTTGGCATGGTGTCATGTCATGGTAGTACCATGCCGTGGTAAAAAATATTGGCTGAATAGGAACAAATTTTGGTATAAGCTTCTTGCAAATCGGAGCTTCTCTCAAGAAGGCTCGTGGTTCTGGGAGGGAACGTCTCACCTTTGTGTGCATAATTCAAATTTGAAATACAAGCACATGTTCCAGTGCACCAAAGTTGGTTGAAAAATCACATGTGTGTCCTCGGGTAAATTTCTAGGTTCCATGCAAGAAATGGGAATGAAATTCAAAATTCTGGGCGTCGTGGCTGGGTTGGAAACATTGAGAAACTTAGTTTTTTAATTCCTGTAAATCCAAAACACGCATGAAAATAATGAAACTTGGCTTGGTGCCATGACATGGCACCAACATGCTGTGGTAAATTTGCAGTCCGATTTGCGAAGGCGCACACATTAACAATCAACAAAGTCATTTTGGAACAAGTGTTGTCACGTTACAATCGGAAACACAAGTATTATTGAAACCGTGGGCGTTCTACTTACTAGTACCATTTACGTGCCGCCACGTGTCCCCATTTTTTATTAGCTAGGAGGCGCCGTGCAGGGTAGCTATTTGAGTACGAGAGGCATGCAATCAGACCCCTGCGCGTGCTTATCGGGAGGAGAGCCCTTTGACCTCCATCTGCCGTGCACCTCTCTCCCAAGGTCTCCATTAATGGCGCCCGAGCCTCTGTTTAATAGCGTGGCTATGTATCACTCGACTGAGATTTAAGAGAGAAAAAAGAAAATCTGAAAGCATGGATCTTGATGTAAGATCCGACGGACCTATATAGCATCTACTGCGACTTATAGCAAGACCGATGAATATATAAGGATGATTAATTTTTTTTTTGATCAAAGAAGGGCTTGCCCCTTCTGATTTTCATTACTAAAAACCACCACAATTCACAAGAAGTTCAGCACAACTCGTTGAGAAACCACAATTCAAGGGGCGGAGGCACAAGGGGCAGTGGAGCACGGTGAGGTCCATCGAGACCTTAGAGAGCTCCATCGTCGGGTCCTGTTCGGTCTGCCTGATCTCGCCCTCCTCGTGCACAACCATCTCTCGACTTGGGCCGGGGTATTACAAAGCTTTACCGTCACATATTTTATACTACTTCAAGGTGCATTAAATCAACACATGCAAGTATCAAAAGGAGAGTCACGACATGCATGCATGCGTTGTAATTAATGCATCGGTAAATGCAAATTATTGAAATATATCGAGTGCAGTGCTTTGGTGTGTCGCATCAACTCGTACATCAACGAGTAGTTTGATTATCCTCGCCCTCACGGACTTAACTGCACCTGCCTTTGGCTGTATGACAGGTTGGCCACACACCTGTCGGGCCCACCTGTCATACACGCAAAGGCAGGAGCGTCCCTCCCTCACCCATGAGCGTGGTGGCTGGCAAGACTAGGAGAAGCTTTCGCTACACGCTCTCCCTCCCGCACGCGGTGGACATGCAGCAGTTCAATCGGTCTCAGATGGCCAGAAGCGTACTGTAGTACTCCTCCAGTGCAGTAGTACTCCATCATTGTTCGACTTCCCGAAGAGGCGAAGAGCCAAGCGCAGCCCGGACGCTCGTGTGGCAGTTTCATGTGTAGAGTAGTCTAGGATAGCGTGTACCATGCCTGTAAGCTTAAAATCATTGGGGTCGGCTCCATGCTATGTGGCCGTCTCGAAGTTTAAAAAAAAATTAAAATAGTCTTCTGGCCCTACCTGACACCCTGGTGATTGTAGTTTGCATGCTCATCTGGTCAAGAGAGGAATATATATTTTAATTTGTTTTTTTTTTCAAAAAGGGGGGACTCCCCGGCCTCTGCATCAGAACGATGCATACGGCCACATATATTTTAATCTGGTCTAGAGATTTCAACAAGTGACTAGACTACACCGAGACGGAGTACATATGGAGCAAAATGAGTGAATCTGCACCGTAAATAAATATGTACTAGTTCTATCGTTTTCCTCTCCGAGGTGCACAATATTGAGTATACTGACTAGTCTCTTTTTGACACGCATTTACGTTTTTTTACACAGTACAGACGCAAGCGCTCATATACACGTGCATACACTCACCCCTATGAACACACACACGTACGACACTATCATATTGAAATTTACGAAGTCACCATAGGCACCTCGTCGTCGACAATGGAGGAAAATTATGAGGGGGGTCTCTCCAACAGTGTTCCTTGGCTCGCACCTAGCATCACGGTGGTCGAACTTGGAGTCATTCATCTGGTACATGTGGCATCTCAGATCTGGACATAAGGTGACGCGACCTCTCACTTCCTCCGCCATTTGAAGCGGCGCGCCGGTGGAGGGCTAACATACTCCAATATTAGGTTGGCTCTATGTGATGTGGCAACTTCATATACTAACCGGATGCTGGCTATACTCCCTCTGTAAATAAATACATGGTGTATTGTTTTATTCCTATCGGCGAGGTAACTTAATGTCTTTTTGCTACTTAATAGGATTACATGCAATGAACTAACCACCGCATGTGATGTTTGGTAGTCTCAAGTCATTGAAAGCATGCACGGGCACGGAGGGGGACGCAACTTCATTGACTTACTGCACCTGCCTTTGGGTGTATGACACGTGGGTCCAACGGGTGGCTGGCCAACCTGTCATACAGCCAAAGGCAGGTGCAGTAGAGGGGCGAGGAGTAGATGGCCAACACGCACGTGAATTCAACGCAGTCTGCACTTCTCATATAAAGGCTCCCGCCAGTCCAATCTACGAAATCCTACGCACCTACGCACCTAAGGGAAAGAGTGATCACTCCAATCGCAAGATCAGTTGACTAGAAGCTAGACCCATGGAGGCAATGAGCGCGAGCATCAGCCGGCTGTGCCAGATGGTCCACGACGCCGGCCTGCATCCTGGCACCGAGGAATGTCTCCAGGTAGTGCTTGAGGCCGCCAGGGCGAGGGGCCGCTTGGACGACAGCTTCGTCTCCTTGTTCGACGAGGTCCTCGTCGGCTTCCTCGACAAGTTCACCATCATCAAGAAGCTCGCGGACGACCTTGACGTACACCTCCAGCCCACGCGCCCAGGCTCTGCGATGCCTGCCACCCTCAACAGCCTCTATGGTGACAACCTCTTCGACGCACTGGTGGCCCTGCGACTGCCCGCCGTCACGCCGGAGAATGTCCACCTCGAGGTCGCGCTCGCCGCGCAGCGCCTGGCGCAGCAAGACACCATCGACATAATCACCCACGTCTACGCGCAAATCGTCCACAAGGACTACTACATGCAAGAGGAGGACGATAGGGCGCTGGCCTTCTTGGACCGCAAGGCAACCTTGGACGGCATTGTTTAGAAGCACGTTGAGCTTGCCGCCAGCGCCGCTGCTCCTCACACGTCGGTTGGTGACCCAGTGCACTAGGGCGTGAGGATGTCGTTGATGGATCCGTATGTATCTTTATCTTTCCGTCAAATCCATGTAGTAGTATATGGTACTACTAGTAATTATCTTACCTTTCGCATCAACTTCATAATTTTCCTACGTACTCCATGCATGAACCGTGCCAGAACCAAACTTCTCATTACTCTAGGGAAAATCGTTATTTCTATCTATCGGTCACCCCATGGAGCAGAACAAATTTTACAAGTTACAAGTTCAAAAGGAAAAGCCTGCTGTGTTCGCGTCGCACCCCTACACGGTTTGTCCGGCACGCCGCTCAAGGGGGAATCCGTGCTGTGTTGCATTTTCACTTACAAGTGGGATCGTAGTTGAGCAAACCGACTATCGACAAACCCCCACCCCGCCCACCGCGCGATGGCTGAGAAAACATGAGGGAGAAGAGATGGCTGTAGCTAGCACGGACTCCAAAGAAAATTGGTGTCGGATGGGACTCGTGTGGGTGGCGTGTGCCGTACTGTTAGACATGAATGCTAGTTAGGCCCATGCCACCCCACTATATCGAGGTGCTGGTTACTCCACTATATCGAGTACGTAGAACAAATTTCCTGGAGTCCGTGCTCGGCCCTCCTCTATCTCTCTTCTCAGCCAGCCAGCAGACGCGCGGAGCCCATCATCTGTTTGCTCATATGCGGTCCCACATATCAGTGAAAACGCAAGAGGACCCTTTCACCTCGACGTGCTGGTAATGAAAAACAAATCCAATAAAGATCTTCGGTGGCCGCTTTTGGAGTTACTCAAGAGTAGTAAGATTCTATTTACAGTTTAACCCAAGATGCACATCACGTGGCTTCACCTAGCACTCTATTTTCTTGCATGACATGACCTGGATGCTGGATGTCCCACGTGTCGGCAAAAGGAGGAAGAACTCGACCAAATCTTCGGTTGTGCTCTCGGATTAGACTAGTTGTGCTAACTTAAAATTTTATTGTGTAGAATGGATGCAAGTTTTGGTATTGGGAAGAAGAGTACAATGATATATTGATAAAGCACAATTTAGTAGATGTTCTAGCACTTTTAGCTAGCATAGAGGCTAGAGATGAGACTAGTGCACTTGTTGATAGAATAGAGGCTAGACACGTCTACTTCTTTACACTCGAAGAAGAAAGAAGCACGCAAGATCGAGCCTCCGCAGATCAACAATGAATGCATCGAGAAGGCACTAATCCAACTTACAGGAGCAGTTATGGAAGTTGGATATCTTCTAAAATGTATTCTTGTGGTTCTTGTTTTCTTTGGTCTTGCTTTTCTAGCCAAAATTTTGGTGATGTATTTCCATGTACCAAAAAATCAATGATGAAAAAAAGATAGGTGTTTGCAAAGAAAAATGTATGCGGCCGGGATGCGGTCGCGCGTTCGGCGCACGACCACCGCATCCGAGAAATGGCCCGGACACGACCCCATTGCCCTACCCAAACGGACAGAATCCGGGCAAAACAGAGGTCCGTTTGGGGTCGTGCGTTGGAGTTGGCCTTACAAGTGGGACCGCAGTTGAGGAAACCGACTATCGGCAAACCCCCACCTCGCGATGGCTGAGTTAGAGAAACGACTAGGTTGAAGAGATTGCTGTAGCACGGACTCCAAGAAATATGGTGTCAGATGGAAGTCGTGCTGGTGGTGTGTGCCGTACTCCTGGACGTCAATGCTTGTTCTGGCCCATGCCACCCTACTACTCCTAGTACTACTTATAGTTGTAGTATCGAGGATTCGAGGTGATGGTTACGTACAGCGAACACATTAACATATGGCCCACCTCACACTGTGGCCAAATTTCCTGGAGTCTATGCTAGGTTAAAAAGTGTTCTTTGTGAGGATGGGTGGCTGGTCTCAAGTTTAAAAATTGTTGTATTACGTACGTAGACGTAGAGATAGTGCAGCATGTGAAGCTAGTACAAATAGTGTACTATTGTTGATTGGCCTCATCCGATAACTTGTTGCAATGCACGTACAATTATGTATTCGGAAAATATTTTTTTGCCTCGTCGCAGCACCCACTCAGAGAAGCGACTCGATAGCCATTCATAAATTTAGTAAGTTTATCACAGGCATATCATTTTATTACATAGAACAGGTCATCAACCCACAACAACAATGAGGATAGATTATAAATACTAAAGTTTTCATCACACAACAAATAACAAGCAATGAAATGAACTTCAACTCAACCAATCCTCGGCGTTGGAAATGCTTGCTTTGAACCACAAGTGATTCTCTGGGAAGGGCCAGCTATTGTAAATCTCGAGGCCAACGCAGGACCGATCATCTAGGCTGAAGCGGCCTACTATATCACGACCAGGGTTGGTAACCACCGAAATGTCCGACGTATAGATACAGTTGCTTCTCATAAATGGTAGTAACGTTGTGTCAACAGCAGCTGGATCGACTTTCACCATCATTGGATAGTTTTGTCCAAGGAAGAGCGAGTTTACTCCAATAGCGAGTTTACTCCAAGAGTACTAATAAATAACTTTGATGTGTCCCGTCAACTCGCAGAACGACGAGAAGCTTGCTTACTATGCCTTCTCCCTCGCCAACGCGTGCGCGGTGGCTCGCAGCATGAGGAGAAACTTTTGCTTACAAGCGGTGGACGTGCAGCAGTTCATTTGGTGTCAGATTGCCAGAAGTACTACTGTAGTACCATCATTATTGTTCAACTTCCGGAAGAGGAGAAGAGCCAAGCGCAAGGTCACCTACTAACCTAGTACAGTACTACTATAGCCAAAGCTGGTCCACCTTTTTAGAGCATGGTTAATAAATATAGGCGGCTCTTGCAGCGGCACATCATTTAGAGCAAGTACTCTCTTCGTAGGAACACAGGAAGTGAAACAAAAGTTGGAGTGGATGCTAGATTGCCAATTAAAAGATGATTACATAGGAAAAAATCCTATAGCATTCTATCCTATGAATCAAACGACCAATGTAGGAAAATTATGAGGGGGTTTCTCCAACAGTGTTCCTGGGCTCGCACCTAACATCACGGTGGTCGAACTTGGAGTCATTCATCTGGTACACGTGGCATCTCAGATCTGGACACAAGGTGACGCGACCTCTCACTTCCTCCGCCATTTGAAGCGGTGCGCCGGTGGAGGGCTAGCATGCTCCAATATTAGGTTGGCTCTATGTGATGTGGCAACTTCATATACTAACCAGATGCTGGCTATACTACTATGGTACTCACACTCCAAGAAGTGACTCGAAAACCATTCATAAATTGAGTCTATGACATGCATTCGCAACTGAAATGTACCATTCATTAAATACAACAAGTCATCAACACACAACGACAACGAGGATACATGTTGGATTATAGATTATTTCCAACAAAACATTCTAGCAAATACTAAAGTTTTCATCACACAACAAATAACAAGCAATGAAATGAACTTCAACTCAACCAATCCTCGGCGTTGGAAACACTTGCTTTGAACCATAGGTGCTCTGGGAAGGGCCAGCTATTGTCAATATCGAGAGCAATGCAGGACTGATCATCCAGGCTGAAGCGGCATATATTAGGACCAGGGTAGGGAACCACCGAAATGTCCGAGGTATAGATACAGTTGCTTCTCATAAATGGTAGTAACGTTGTGTCAACAGCAGCTGGATCGCCTTTCACCATCATTGGATAGTTTGGTCCAAGGAAGAGCGAGTTTGTTCCAAGACTATCAATACTGAACCAGGGAGAAGGTGTTTGCGCTATCACACTAGTATCCGTCCTGAATACCATGCAACGGGTGTTGGAATAGGTCAGGAGAGGGCGACCATGGGAGACAACACCCGCTTCCTCAGTAGTAACAGTCTGAGTGCACTCTATACAGACAAGAAGAGGTGATCCATCGGAATTAGTTGCGAGGCGCCACTGAGTATATAAGTTCTGCTCCTCCTCATGCTCGTGATCATCACCATCGTCATCTCCCCCTTGCTTATAAATTTTTTCAAGTATAGGTGGTGGAATGTTCACAGGACCTTGGAAATACAAGAAGAAGGTTAATTAGTAAAGGGAAACTTGCTAACCCGCATGCATGTGGATGAAACAATTATAATTACGGTGGAAGACAAACGTACCGAAACTACGAGGATCCCATGCAAAAACAGTGCCACGAGTGGTGGCAGCAAACACAAGATCCTCGTATTCAATTGTATCACAGTACACATCCGTGTATAGAAACTGATTTTTGAGCAATATCCATCCAGTCGAACCATGAAGGACAACAACAAGCTTGTCGAAGATAGCAACAACTTGATAGTTCTTGTAATTCCAAGAGCGGTTGGGAACTCGACAAATTGCTATCTTCAGTAGACGACAGTCACCATGATCGTATTTGAACGTACATAGATCATCTGTATGCTCAACCTCAGGGCACTCGGAGATTTTTGGAAGTGGAATCCGCTGACGAGTGTACACATTCACAAGTTCCCACTCGCAATTGTACCCAATATAAACAACCCAATCTCCATTTGTGCCAGCCCAGGACTTACCCTTAAGCGATGGCATCTTGACAACACACGTATCATTATCAAGCGGCATCAACTTGCACACGGCGAGGCCTCCGTCGTCTGCGCCCATGCGAACAGGCTTATAGCGAAGAAGATAAGGGAGATCAAACCGCTCCTGGACCCTTGGGTTCCTTGTAATGATGTTATTAGTTGAGTCGAGAATGGGCTTGAACGAACCTGCCATGCTAGCCGAGGTGATGACGTCGCACCGATCAATGAGTTCCCCCACCACATCATCTTTCAGATCGGGGCAAGAATAACGGGGTCGTTTCCGGATTGTTCCCTCCATGGAGAAGACGATCGAACAATGGCAGAAGGAAGGGTGAAGGAAAATGGAGGAGGGAGGAAGAGCGTGCGACAGCAGTTCCAAATCGAGAGGGAAAGGCGAAGAGTCGATGGACGGTTGCCAGTTTGCCACGGTACACGAAGAGGCGCCCCAGCCTACACGTCCTTTCGGAAATTGTACAAAAGGACCCGCCGTCGTCTCACTGACATGTTGGAACAGGACCACATGTTAATGAAACATCGTGTGTAATTTCTCGTGCAAAATGCGATCTGGCCGCGTTGGCCCTAGGTGCCGCATTATTTCTCAACTTTATTTTTTTAATGGCGTGCCGTTCAGTTTTGAAGCACGACTAACTGGTAGTTTTTGCAGAGAAAATATAAACTACTCTACCACTACTCCACCTCTAGTACTAGTAGTATAAAAAAGATATATAGGCTGGAGCTTCAGAGCTTTCTTGCTAAGGGCTGCCCACTTGCTTCTCACACTATCACCCTCTCTCCAGATCTAAAAAAGACGGCCTCTCTCTCCCTCCTCACCGGTGGTCACAGATCCGCCGGGGAAGAAAAGGACGTGCAGTGTTGACGCACTCGTCGTCGGCGAGCGAGGTCACGCACTGACGACAAGGCCGTCCTCTCAGACCTAGCGCCCGCGCGGGATGGCCTCCGTCCCCAAGCTCGCTGTCGTAGTGCGTGTGGAGGACGATGACCACGAGCGAAGCCACTTCCCGCCGACCCTCAGGTATGCCACCTCTTTTCGAACCATACCCTTGTTCTATTGCCCCATCTGCCATGTCACTGCATGTGGATCGTTTTACACTCACCATCTTCCCAATTTGCTATCCTCTGCTCTGCTGGTCACGCAGACGAAAACCTTAATTTGCACTATTAAAGGAAACCCTACTTCATGCAGACTAATCCATGCCTGGGTTGAATAAGGAAAGGAAGGGAGACTGTACTGTCCAAGAGAGTAGGCATCGAACCCGCATCTAGGTTGAGAAGGGGAAAATCAGTAGCTAAGGAATGAGTCTCGTGTCTCTTGGTTGAAGAAGGGTAGAAAGGCATGACAACGCAATAGAGAATGGCCAGGTCGATTGGTTTGTTGTCCTCACATAGGAAAAAGATGGCTAAACATAACAAAAATGGGACGTAATCCACATATGCTGCCTGGATATTTGTTGCTCTGGGCAACCATACCTCCCTCACCACTCTATGCGTCCGTGGAGGTACATTGTATTGGTGCGCCTACTGTCCGAATGGGCCTCGCATGCTCTTAGTCTAACTTTTTTGCTGTTAGTATAACGCCAGCAGTCAAGTCAAGCAATGCTACTGCTAAAGTGATGCCACATTTAACTAATGCCGCACTCAGTCTAATGCCACCGATAAATTTAAGCAATGCCATTTAATGTCACTGGATTATTTCAGGGTTAGCTGTTGATTGTGGATGTATTAAAGATTTTTCAACTAAGGCATTCTAATGATGTTGCACAGCCAGTATACCAACGAGGAAACTTGTTACTACCTTCAGATTTTTGCACTGTTAATGCTTATAGATCACATACCTCACTTTCATGAGATAAGTTATTTTTTTGTACAGTGTCACCAAAATGCCAAGGCGCTGATGTCATTTTATTTTGGTTAAACTGCACAAAAAATTATGAAGACAAGAGGAAAGGTTAAGAGTGGGCACCTCCTCCTCCGGCTGTTCTCTTGATTTGTTCGATCAAGTTTTTATGTTTGATCGATTATCAAGATTGGGATAGCAATTTTTAAGGTCCCCCGAGTTCGAAATGATATTTACCTTGGAGGTACATGGTTTGCAATTCTTTTATACTGTCATTAGTTAATAATGCTAGTTACCTTCTGACTTTTGTATTTGGTTTAATGCTCATGCACAGCTAGTATACCAATGCTGAAACGTGTTACCTTTACATTTTGTATTGTTAATTCTTATAGAAATCTTCCAGTGCCAGAGTTTATTGAAACCTGTTCAGTAAAACCATAGTACTATACCCTGTAATAAAATAACTACTCTACTGTTGCACTAGCCACTGGATTAGTGTATATTTGTAGTATTCGAAATTTCGAATGGTGTTGCATTAGCGTATGGACATAAATAAAGGGTGGCAAGCTTTCCCAGATATGTGCTCAAGAAAAATACTACCTGTTTTTCTAAATACTAGTAGACGTTTGGGTACTTTAAACTGAACCGCAAAAACCTATTATATTAAGGAACAAAGGGTGTAGAGTTCACTCAAATTATCCCGGTAAAGCTAGTCACACCTTTGTTAAAATTAATGTTCATTATGTTATCGGAGGAGGTCTGTAAGTTTGTCTCTAATGCCTGTCGACTACATACCTGACATCATGATGTAATGTTAAGTCATTTCCTTTTGTACAGTGTCACTGAATTGTCAAGGCGGTGATGGCATTTTATTTTAGTTGAACTGCACAAAATATGCTTAAAAGAAGAGGAAAGGTCAGGAATCGATCATTCTTTCAGAAAGAACTATATATGCCTTTCTGACATCAGCCTCTGTTGCCTTATTTATTCCTTCAAAAAGGTGGTTAGAAATAGTCTTGCTACCTTTTTCCATTAAGAAATTGGAATGCTTATATTTGCAAGTCTATGCTTCAACTAGTGCCACTTTTATAGTAATCACACTTTCAATATCTATGCAAGCAGGGATGCTCGAGTTTAGTGGAACTGCACAAAAAGTCCAACTGGTTCAACATTAGGAGCATGTTTTCTCCCAAACCTTTATATCCAATTGGTGGCACTATGAGCTATTCATTAAGAAGGTACATGGTTTGCTACTCTTTTTGTACTGTCATTAGATAGTAATACTAGTGGTTTGCATGTGAATTTATTGGCAGGGTGGACCTACATTGGAGGGGCAGGACATGATTCAATGACTGGATGCTCAATTTCGGTTGTATCGATTTCACCTCTTCCATCACTGCGAACATGGGTATCCTTGGTCTGATGAAGAATAGGCGCTATATTTCTGCTCCGAACAAGCAAATCAATTCAGTATGAAATTGTCCAGGGCAAAACATGACTGTATCAAATTGTCCAGTGCAAAACATGACAGATCTAAGCGGAAGAGACATGTTTAAACCAAAAATACAAGGTGGGGTATATGTTTACTAGCTGCTTGATATTTGTGCAGACAGAGATGTCTGCCCGTTGCTATTTAGCAAACACACAAAGTGACCGCAATTTTGGTTGAACTGCACAAGAGAATAGTATAGTCACTGCATGCAGTGCCATTTGAAAATAGACACAGAAAGATTGGATAGTCACTTCATGGACTGCAGAAAAGTAGCACCGTACTATTTATTGGCCAACACTAGGTGCTTCATTGCTTTGGTCTGATTATACAATGGGCATCATTTTGCCTAAGTTAAAGTTTGTATTCCGAAAATAGTCTCGCCGTGTGATCAAGAGAAGACCAAATCATATTGCAGTGGATGTTCCTCCATCATGTGTGGTTCATTCCCATGGTTCCAGCTGTTGGTGAAACCACTTACGTTTGCAAGAGGAATTGTAGACTTCACAAACAAATTTGTCATTCAGTCTGTACTGAATGTTGGCCAAGAGAAGCATCCATGTTAGTAGGAAGAACATATGTTTTTTCTAGATCTTTGCTTTTGGAGCTACATATTTGTATATGATCTGTGAATCATTGAGATGCATTAACATGTTGATCTTATGTATGGGAATCGTACTAGTTGGTTTTAGTTGTGGCTGATCTTTGCTTTTGGAGCTACATATTTGTATATGATCTGTGAATCATTGAGATGCATTAACAGTTCCTTATATCTGTTCGCTCAGTGTTTACAAGTTACCGATCGATCACTAGCTAGCCTACTAATGCGCTCCTGGCTGTTTTAGTTGCAACGCAAGATCCGAAGTGGCAGTTTTTTGAATAGAAATGCCAACCTCTGAAGAAACTGACAAGCTGCTCTGAAGAAAATGCCATGCGAATCTGAAGAAACTGCTAGCAAAAACGTTCACAAATGCCTTATCTCCCAGCTAAAGTTCATCAATTAATGCCCTCCGCTGCGACTCGTTGCATGCTACTCCGCGTACTGGCTGCGAGCGATTTTGAGTGCCCGCATGCAGCCGGCCGTAATTAAGGCAGCTAACTGATGCGAAAAAAGATGCGCTTTAATTGTTGCGGGCCTTTTAAATCCGTGGAATCATTATTGACAAGGAGGGAGATGATTCGAGTGCACTCGTTTGACCGTAAGGCCGGCGTGCGACCCAGCACGGACAGGACGGGACGGCACAGTCAGAATTTCAGTTTCTCTAGTTTTCCACGGCAAGCTGGCACGCTAAGCCATGCCTGCTTCATTATGCATTGAATTCCGATGACCGTCGCGCTACCTTCCGCTTATAAGTACTGTTTCTCGGCCTTCTATGGTGGCACCGTGACCCAACTCGCCCTATCCTCATAAGCCCCCACCGGCCCGACGTTGCTCGCCACTTATCCTCGCTCTCGCCACGTCCGCCATGCCGCTGCCCGTCCGCGATAGGCGTGGCCGGAGGCGGTCACCGCCGGAACTAGTGTTCGGTTTTTCACCGGAAGGCAGACGGAGGGAGGAGGCATTCTATCGGTCTTTAGATGGCAATGCGGAGACCGAGGACTTGTTGGAGCGCGACCGCTTGGCGGAGGAGCAGGAGTTGTTGGAGCGCGACCGCTTGGCGGATGAGCAGCGTATCGCCGATTTGCGCCGCCAGCGGGACATGGAGCAGCAGCGCACCGACGCTCTGAGTCGCGAGCAGAGCGCTCGCACATGGGCCGACTATGTGGAGGCCGGCGCCCGGCAAATAGCCCTGGAGGCTGTCGGGCACGCACGCGCTCGTGACGCCGATTTTTACTACCAGCTCTTCAAGTGGGTTTCCCGCTTAGAAGCCGAAGCTTCGGTGGACCACGCCGGCATGGAAAGGGCCAACGCGCGCGAGCAACACGCCCTATCGCACCTCTGGCAAGTCCGAGGCGAGGCGGAGGACGCCGGTGCCGGCGTTTAGCGTGTACCGCAGATGGCGGCCGGCATCGTCTAGTTAGCTAAGAGTAAGTTAGTACTTGTACGCTACTAGAGTATTAGTGGAAGTAGATAGTTAACTTGGCTATGATGGTTGTCAACGTGGAAGTTCAGTACTCTATACGTGGATCAGACCTGTTACTTTGCTCTGAATGTTGAACTTTCGGTTTGAACATATGGAATGGGCTGTTATTTTTTTTAAATGGGTTGTATTTGTCCTCCACGGGTTTAGAGGCTGACTTGTGGGCCTACCAAGTTGATGCGTACACAACCAGGAGATGAATGTACGTGGAGAGGATGACAGCAGGGAACCGCCAAGGTCATGGCAGTACGCAAGCAAAGTGCCTCCTTATTTCAATCCAATAAAAAAATGGCTCCTCGTAATGGATTTCTGACATCTGGGTCCCATGCCATTGTCAACATAGTCAATAAATGAGAGAGTTGCACAACGAGCGGCTGACATCAGGGACCCAGCAGCTCGCCCAGTTATTTTTGTTTTGGGTTAATTTGATAAATGCCACTCCAAATCTGGTGTTTCTAAGAAATGCCATTGCAATTTCCAAACTTTGAAAAATGCCATTTCATGCCATCCCCAGTGGCATTTTTCAAAGTCTGGAGTGGCGTTTTTCAAAGTTTCCAAATTGCAGTGGCGTTTTCCAAAGTTTGCAAAAATTGCAGTGGCATTTTTCAAAGTTTGGAAATTGCAGTGGCATTTTTATGAATCGCCATATTTGTTGTGGCATTTATCTAATTTGTTTTTGAGACGGAAGCAGGGTGTCAACTGGGCTGTGCGGGGCACTCTGGCATGTCTAGACAGCCTTCTCTTTTATGTTTACCACATACCAGCCCAGTAGTTTTTTTGTCTTTCTGAAAATGGCTCGCCCAGTTTTTTTGTGATTTGCCAAGTAAGTCACTTTGTCAGGCCTATTGGGCTGCAAATCTTTCTAGACGAGGAGAGCTTCATTCGGCTGGACGAGAAAATGGCCTATCAGTAATGAGAAATGGGCTGTACATTTTTAAAACACATCAAACCGGCAATTACTTTCAAATTTCTTTTTTTCATTTCAAGATTTTAAATTGCATTAATTTTTATGCGTGGAAAATTTGTTGGATTTTATATTGATATACATTTATTTTTAAAATCATTTTGAATGTGACTCGAAATTTCGGGATTAAAAACAGTTCGGACCGCACCGAAATATGCAACATTTAGTATACTTTTTTAACCGTGGCCACAATATGGGCTGTAATGCTAACAAAAAGAATATGGGCTCCAAAAAAACCTTCAAAATTAGCAAATGGGCTGTAAATTATTAGAAATAATGGCAGATGGGTTGTATGCTGTTTTCCACAGATTTGAGGCTTTCCTAAAAAAAAGGTTGACGCACAAGCAGTGACTGTTGGATGTCCATCCAACGGCCGTCGTGCTTCTTCAATCTCTACTCTTCCTGCTCCAGCCGCTCAAACAAGCGCCGGCGGGACTGCCTGCTCCCTCCTCCCCGCAGCCGGCTGTGCTGCCGCGCAGGCTTCACCGCCCACCGTACTCCCATCGCTGGCCTAGCCATCCCTCTACTCACCCACACCTGTTGTTATTCTCTGGCGACGGCAGACGAACCAGTAAACCCTCGTATAGTCGTACTCCCCTCCGCGTGGGAAACAATTGCCGAGTCTTCCCTGCCTCCGTGTCGTTCCCTTCCTAGGCCTCGCCGTCGTCCACCGCCCTGGTGCTCCCGACGCGGCCTGGTCAACGTGGTCAACGACCGACATGCATCTAAAGTGGACGGTACGTGGAGAGGCTGACAGCTGGGTCCACAGCCGCACGCAAGGAAATGCCTCCTTATTACGCGCAAAATAATGATTCCTCCACCTGACATCTGGGACCCACCGAAAGGCCCTCTGTATTTCGCGAAAAAAATGTTACTGCCGCTGACAGCTCGGACCCACCAGCTATATCTTCGCACGCAAGGAAGTGCCTCCTTATTACGCACAAAAAAATGAATACTCCCCCTGCTAGCTGGGACCCAGTATAGTGGCAGGCTGACTTGTGGGCCTACTAAGTTGACGGGGATGGAGGGCTTTATCAACTTAGTCAATATGCACGATTCTAGCTCCAGTGACCGTATGATGTCCATCCAACGGCCGTAGTGCTTCTTCAACCTCTGGTCTTGTTGCTCCAGCCGCCCAAAGCAGCGCCGGTCGTGCCGCATGCTCCTGCCTCCCGTGGCCGGCTGTGCTGCTGTTGAGAACTCACCGCCCCCTACTATTCCCACCGCTGGCCAGGCCCTGGGGTGACGGAAGCCTCACACCGCGGCCGAACCAGTGAACCCTCGTACTCCTCTCCGCGCGGGCTTCCACTGCCGCGTCTTCGCCGGCCCCGCGTCATCCCCTTCCTAGGCATCGCCGTCATCCACCGCCCTGGTGCTCTCGGCGCGGTGTGGTCAACGTGGTCAAGGAACGGCTTCCATCGGACATGGACTGTACATGGAGAGGCTGATAGCTGGGTCCACAGCCGCAGCAAGGAAGTGCCTCCTTATTACGCGGAAAATAATTATTCCTCCACCTGACAGCGGGGACCCACCGGACGGGCCCCCGTATTTCGCAAAAAAACGTTTCCCCCTGACTGCGGGGACCCACCAGCTACATCTTCGCATGCAAGGAAGTGCGTCCGGGCAAAAAAAAAAAACGATTCACCCCCCTGACTGCTGGGACCCACCAGCTACATCTTCGCTGGCAAGGAAGTGCCTGACAGTCGGGACCCACCTGGTCGAAGCGTATGTAGCATTGTCATTCTGGTCGCGAACGTGTACGTACATACTGGTCGATGTAGAGGCGCGCACGTGTCGTAGTATAGGCGCGCACGTAGCATGTACACGTACGTACAGCGGCCAGTGTGCAAGAAAGAAAATACGGCCACGTACGTACATACGGGCAGGGTCTCGAACGCCTACTCGCGCATACATACGGCCAGGGCTCGTGTACATGGCTGGGTCGGAACGGAGAAACATCGTCGTCGTCGTGTTCATGGGGAGCCAACTGGCTGGGTCGGAACGGAATGCGTCGTCGTGTTCATCGGGAGGGCTTGGATGGAACAGCCGATGGAAACGAGGCCTGGCATACCGCAGAACAGAGGAAACGGCCTTGTGTTCGACCGGCCACGTTTGAAACGGGATCCTGTTCATCGGGAGGGGTCTGACATACCGCAAAACGGAGGAAACGGACCTCCTACGGTCGAAACGGGGGTCCTGTTGATCAGGAGGGGTGTGGCGTACCGCAAAACGGAGGAAACAGATTTGTGTTGGAGCGCTACGGTCGAAACGGGAGTCCTGTTCATCGGGAGGGGTGTGGCATACTACAAAACAGGACTCCACGGGACACTGTTCATCTCCACCGTCGACCCCCTCCAGCCTCCACGGGCTACTGTTCATCCATCGTCGACCTCCTCCAGCCTCCACCTACGACTGTTCATCCACGGGCTCCTGTTCGTCCAGCCTCCACCACGCGCTACTCCACCGGCTACTGTTCAACCAGCCCTCTCCACGGGCTCCTATTCAACCACCCCTCCACGCGCTACTGTTCATCTAGCCCTCCACCGTCTACTGTTCATTCTGCCCTCCACGGGGTGGTCCTATTCATCCTGCCCTCCACGGGGTCCTGTTCATCCAGCCCCGACTGACTCGATCGATCGGGGTCCTGTTCATCCAGAGGCAACACCACGGGGTCCTGTTCATCCACCCCCACCGGGAACTGTTCATCCAAACCCCCCAGCAATGCTCACTGTTCATCCAAAGGCAGCATCGATCGGCTTCAGTTAGCAGTAGTAGCGAAGGAATCGCTCGATCGGGTTCAGTTAATAGCCATCGATCGATCGCTCGGGTTCAGTAACGCGTAGCCTGCAGTGCAATCACACGGGTTCAGTTAGAGCCCAACGCCTCGCTCGGGTTCAGTTAGAGCCAACGCCTCGCACACACGCGCGTACGTGTACGAGAGAAACGCGCATCGCTCGGCCCCCGACCTCCCACCGTAACCGGGAACTCCCCAAAATTTTCCTCGCCCTCGCTTCTACCACGGTTTTTTCCGTCATGGACGGCCCAAAGAATGTCATGCAGCTGCGTCTCCGGCCCGCCCAGGACGAGAAGCCCATTTTCTGTCATGATTTTTTGTCATAGAAGTAGGAGCCCACCACATCTATGATGATACCGGGTTTTGTCACAATTATCGTCATAGAAGTGTCATATGTATAACAGAAACAAATTTCGTTCGGCCCAAAATGTCACGGATGTGTCTTTTTTTTGTAGTGATGTGTCGATCCTTTGTGATCACAACCTTACTTAGACCCAATACCTGACTTTTGCCTTTGTCAGCGAAGATGATATGCTTCAGATGCGATGGTGATAAGGGAGCATCCATCAATAGATTCTTGTCACCAGTCATGTGATTTGTACATCCACTATCGAGGACCCACTCAGTGGCTTTGGGTTGGTCATCCTGCAGATGAATTAGTGCACCTTACGAACTTCATATACTTCATCAGTGAAGAATATGACATCACAATTCATCAGACCAGTTTCATCAAGCAATGCACCAGTTAAAACAATATGAGGACGTGAGAAATGAAAGTTCATTTCTTCATGATTAGCCTGCGTCCTTTCAGGCACTTTTCAGGTCTCCAGCAAATTCTTCAAACGTTTAAGTACGTCTGGAGACCTGACCCTGCATAAAAGATTAGTTCTTTTTCTTCATCTCCCACATCCGAAGGGGTGGCAAAGAGTTCATCACTCTGCGAGCTCCATACGAGAAAGGTGACATAGAAGCCAATCCATTTCGTTTCACATAAGAGGAGTTAGGGTAAGCATATGAATAAGCAGAGAAATTCTTCGAGGACTTATGAACATAATGATTAGAAGAATAATGCTCATATTCATAGCCCTTAGCTCTTCCCTGCGAAACAGAGTTGTTAGCACGATGATAATCATATGAGGACTTTGATCCTTTTGAGGAATTTGATCCATGTGAGGAATTTGGTCCGTATGAGGACTTGGATCCATGTGAAGAATTTGGTCCATATGAAGAATTTGATCTGGGGTTCCTATTCCTCACAGGTGGTGTCATGAGGACATTCACCTGAAGACTTTCAAGGCATCTTTTGGGAACCCAGATTTTCTTCATAGGAGAACCTTTCCTGCAGTTAGTGCCAACATATCTAGCAAATACTTCACCATTCTGTTTTTTAACAGTTTATAGTTGGAGTCAAATGACTCATCAGAAGAATGAGGAGATTCACATGTAAAGCCAGATAAGTTAGATGGATCAACTGGAGGTCCCTTTGCAGCAACCCATGAGGTTTTGGGGTACTTCTCAGGCTTCCAATATGTACCATCAGCATTAAGTTTTCTCTCAAAGGCAATACCCTCTTTCCTAGGGTTTCTGTTGAGGGTCTGCTTTTTAAGCACATCACAAAGAGTCTGATTCCCTTTGAGACTTTTGTACATGCCTGTCATGTACAATTCCTTCAGCCCTGCATCGTCAGTGATACTAGCAATGTCCTCAGATGAGGAATTAGTGATAGCAGAGACAGTTGAAGAATTTGTAGCATTAGAGGCATTTGAACATTCAGGTGAAGAATTAGCAGATTCACGTTCAATGCATTTCAAACATGGAGGAACAAATTCTTCCTGAGCAGCGCTGATTTGTTGAGCAAGTAATGAATCGCGCTCCTTCTGTGGATCTTCATAACTCACTCTTAGCTTCTCAAGATCTTGCTTTCTTTGAAGAAATTCATAAGAAAGCTTCTCATGATCAGACAAGAGAGTGTTATGATGACCTTGAAGGTTGTCAAACCTAGTCGGAAGTCTCTGAAGATTTTCAGTCAAGGTTTTAGTGCGATCCATTTCTTCACCCAACATATCATCACTTTGTCTAGCATGTTTTGAACCTTTTCCAAGGCCTTTTGTTGTTTAGTGGCAATACAAACAAGCTTGGTATAGCTAGGTCCAAAATCATCATCAGATTCATGATCACTAGACTCGGATGAGGAACATTCGGTTACCTTGGCACCTTTTGCCATGAGGCATGGTGCAGAAGATGATGGTTCAGGTTCGAAAGTCATCATTTTGAGTGATTCTTTGAAATCCTCAAACCAGGGATCATGACAAGTTCGATGACCTTCATAGACATCAGAGATTCGGTCCCAGATAAGCTTCGCATTGCAAAGATGCATAATGCGCCTGAATTCATCTCTGGATAGGCAGGAACAGATGATATCCTTCGCCATGATGTCAAGTCGAGTGTACTTGCGAATATCATGAGTGTTCGCCATCTTACATAGATTGGTAAGACCAATCTCAGTGACGGTCCATAGCTCGCTGTTCAGTGCCCTGAGGAGCTTCCTCATCATGGCCTTCCACTTGGGATAATCATGACCGTCAAAGATGGGGCATGTCACTTTCTTCATACCTGCGGTCGACATAACTAAAACTCCAGGCGGTTAAACCAAAATCACACAGAACAAGGGAGTACCTTGCTCTGATACCAATTGAAAGTGCGTTATATCGACTAGAGGGGGGTGAATAGGTGATTTTTATGAATTCTTCACTAAGGAATTTGTGGGTGAGGAAATTCCTTAGCGAAGAACTACTTGCAGCGGAATAAGTACTCAAAAGTATGCATAGCAGAACACAGGCATAGTCATCATGATGAAATGAAGACAAGCACAGAGTGCAGAAAGCGTAAACACAGGATAACACAGGATGAAGACAAACAGACTGAAGAAATTAAACTAAGGAAATTGAGAAAGTCTTCAGTCAAAGTCTTCAAACACAGATATGAACAAGCGCACAACACAGTTATGAGGAAATGAAAGAGTTGAGGAAATAGAACCAGTAAGCTCGGTGAAGACAATGATTTGGTAGACCAATTCCAACGGCTGTCTCAGTTGTACATCTGGTTGGAGTGGCTAGGTATTTAAACCTAAGGACACACAGTCCCGGACACCCAGTCCTGAACACACAGTCCAGGACACCTAGTCCTCACCGTATTCTCCTTGAGCTAAGGTCACACAAACCTCGCCCAATCACTCGTGGTAAGTCTTCAGGTGACTTCCGAACCTTCACAAACTCGGTCACCCGGCGATCCACAAATTCCTCTTGGATGCTCTAGACCATGACGCCTAACCGTCTGGAAGAAGCACAGTCTTCAAAGGTAACAAGCGTCGGATCCACGCAGGATCAATCTCTTCAGTGATGCTCAATCACTTTGGGTTTGTAGGTGTTTGGGTTTGGGTTTTCCTCACTCGATGATTTTTGCTCAAAGTCCTCAGAGGATGGGATGCTCTCAAATGACAAGTGTCAGTTTCGCTCAGAGCAGCCAACCAGCTAGTGGTTGTAGGGGGGGGGCTATTTATAGCCTAGGGAGCAGTCCGACATGATAAGACATAAATGCCCTTCAATGATATGACCGTTAGGTGGGTAGATATTTTGGGACAGCTGGCGCATAGCACAGCAACGGTCGGAAATTTGAGTATCAAATTCCTCAAGGCTATCATGTCCTCACCGTGTAGGCAATCCGCACTGGCAAATTCCTAACTCCTCAGTCAGAACAAATTCCTCAGAGACCAGAAGAACTTCGTCTCTGTCACTGAAGAATATGACTGAACTGTATGAGATTTCCAATGGATTAACTCGAAGGGATTGGTAGGTGTAGGATTTTGAGTTGAGCATCACATGGAAAATTTTCCTTAGTATTTCCTCGACCCCCTTTAACAGTACGGTGTTTCCTATGACTCTAGAAAGAGAAAATGAAACTACGAAAACAAAAGTCTTCACGCTTCATATTCCTCAAATGAATACCAAGTCTTCAAGGTCACACCAATTTCTTCACTTTCAAAGTCTTCAGAAAGTCTTCAGAAATCCAAAGTCTTTAGTCGAAGAGCTTCATTTTTAGGGGTCGACTTTCTCTGTAATTATCAAACTCCTCATAGACTTATAGATCTGTGTACACTCACAAACGCATTAGTCTCTTAACCTATAAGTCTTCTATACACCAAAATCACTAAGGGGCACTAGATGCACTTACACGTATCCCATCGGCCATTAAGCCGCCTACCGCTGCTAGACAGGGCCGATCAATTTTAGAGCTGGATTAGCAGTTCGGCCTCCGTCGTTCGTCTCACATACCCGCAAAGTTCGTATCGCGCATGCATAATTATGCACTTAAAATACCTTGGTCATTGGCGGAGGCACAATACGGACATGCCTACAATGCGGTTCGCACTCCTATAGCCTTCTTCTTTTTTCTAACTATTTTTTACCTTTTACTACAGGTGAATCAAAGCCTGTTTATCCTACGGACTTACAAGGACTCTTCCTGAGTTCAGCTTCGTATAAATAACCAACAACTATTCCTGTTAAGGAATCTTTTCGCCGAGGCAAAGGCAGCACAAACGTGCGACAGGAGGTCCAAATGATTTTTTGTAGACCGAACACTTTATTTCAAACCTGTAAAGTGCCTTTTTTTTCCTCAGCCTCCGACCCCTGGCATGTCAAATGGCCTGGGCCGTGGTGTTATAATCTGTAAAATTGCGTTTGACGTATCAATCAGATTCCAGTGAACATAATCCGTATTCAGTATTTGCCTTTTTTAGGTCTGAATCTCGTGTCTCCGATTGTTTCACCTACGCACCTCGGCACAAATTGCCAGGGGCTCGATGTGGCAACATATGAGTTGCCGAAAAGTCCAAACAGCTTTATAGCATACTTCGGCGTCACGAGTTTGGCCTTATATGCATCAGCTCCGAATCATGTCTTTGGTCAATAGTTGGGTTGCCCAGCTTCTGTGCTTACTACCTTACTTTCCGCTCTATCGGCTAGGGTAGTAAAGGGAGAACTACTGCGATTGTGTTTCCGGTTCACCTGGTTAAACACCTCAGTAGAGAAAGCCGAAAACTGACTGTCATGATGCGGCGAGAGCTGGTCAACCACTGAATGACTTATTAGAATCTTTCGCGATTTCATCCGTATTACACGAAGGACCGTTCTTCTAGTCACCTATGAAAGTGCATTATATCGACTAGAGGGGGGTGAATAGGCTATTTTTATGAATTCTACTGAGGAATTTGCCAGTGAAGAAATTCCTTAGCGAAGAACTACTTGCAGCAGAATAAGTACTCAAAAGTATGCATAGCAGAACACAAGCATGGTCATCATAATGAAATGAAGACAAGCATAGAGTACAGAAGCGTAAACACAGGATAGCACAGGATGAAGACAAACAGACTGAAGAAATTGAACTGAGGAAATTGAGAAAGTCTTCAGTCAAAGTCTTCAAACACAGATATGAACAAGTGCACAACACAGTTATGAGGAAATGAAAGAGTTGAGGAAATAGAACCAGTAAGCTTGGTGAAGACAATGATTCGGTAGACCAGTTCCAACTGCTGTCTCAGTTGTACGTCTGCTTGGAGCGGCTAGGTATTTAAACCTGAGGACACACAGTCCTCACCGTATTCTCCTTGAGCTAAGGTCACACAAACCTCGCCCAATCACTCGTGGTAAGTCTTCAGGTGACTTTCGAACCTTCACAAACTCGGTCACTTGGCGATCCACAATTTCCTCTTGGATGCTCTAGACCATGACGCCTAACCGTCTGGAAGAAGCACAGTCTTCAAAGGTAACAAGCGTCGGATCCACGCAGGATCAATCTCTTCAGTGATGCTCAATCACTTTGGGTTTGTGGGTGTTTGGGTTTGGGTTTTCCTCACTTGATGATTTTCCCTGAAAGTCCACGGAGGATGGGATGCTCTCAAATGACAAGTGTCAGTTTCTCTCAGAGCAGCCAACCAGCTAGTGGTTGTAGGGGGCGGCTATTTATAGCCTAGGGAGCAGCCCGACATGATAAGACATAAATGCCCTTCAATGATATGACCGTTAGGTGGGTAGAGATTTTGGGACAGCTGGCGCATAGCACAGCAACGGTCGGAAATTTGAGTATCAAATTCCTCAGGGCTATCATGTTCCTCACTGTGTAGGCAATCCACACTGGCGAATTCCTAACTCCTCAGTCAGAACAAATTCCTCAGAGACCAGAAGAACTTCGTCTCTGTCATTGAAGAATATGACTGAACTGTATGAGATTTCCAATGGCTTCACTTGAAGGGATTGGTAGGTGTAGGATTTTGAGTTGAGCATCACATGGAATTTTTTTCCTTAGTATTTCCCCGACCCCCTTTAACAGTACGGTGTTTCCTATGACTCAAGAAAGAGAAAATGAAACTACGAAAACAAAAGTCTTCACGCTTCATTTTCCCCAAATGAATACCAAGTCTTCAAGGTCACACCAATTTCTTCACTTTCAAAGTCTTCAGAAATCCAAAGTCTTCAGTCGAAGAACTTCATTTTTAGGGGTCGACTTTCTCTGTAAATATCAAACTCCTAATAGACTTATAGACATGTGTACACTCATAAACACATTAGTCCCTTAACCTAGAAGTCTTCAATACACCAAAATCACTAAGGGGCACTAGATGCACTTACAATCTCCCCCTTTTTGGTGATTGATGACAATATAGGTTAAGTTTTCAACGGGGATAAACATATGAAGTGTAAATACTAATATTGAGGAATTTGATTGCAAGATGTAGAAGAACTCCCCCTGAAGATGTGCATAGTGAGGAATTTGCTTTTGAAGCAATGCACACTTGAAGAGTTGAATCATGGAGATCTCCCCTATATCTTGTAATTATAATATATGAAGAATTTGAAATGCATGATGAAATATGGTGACTGATGTAATTCAGCATCCGTGCAATAACATTAACGAGGAATAAGCATGCAGAAGAAACAACAAAAGTATCAGGCCACCATAGAGTTTTAAGTTTACAACTCGATCCAACAAAGTCATCAGAAGAACGAGAGTTGTAACTTAGAAAAAAAACGCCCATAAAAGATAGACCCGCTTGAAGACTAACTCAAATTTCTCCCCCTTTGTCATCGGATGACCAAAAGGTTCGAAAATGAGGACTAACGCCCCTGAAGAATATCAAGTTGATGAAGGAGCGTCAGCGTTGTTGGGGTCGATAGTTGTAGTAGGGCCTGCCGCAGCGTCGTCCAAGTCTTCACGTTCATCGGTGTCACGCTATGAAGAATAGGAGCTGGCCACCAAGGACGGAACCTTGACCTTCTTGTATTTCTTCGGTGGAGGTGCAGACCAGTCAAAGTCCTCCTGGAGACCCATTTTCTTCAGATCTTCTGCGCTATAAATGTGCGACAGAACAACCCAGGTGCGGTTGAGGGTTTCATGAAGGTAGTAATGGTTTTTCTTCACTGCATTGTGGGTAGCAGTCATGTTGTGAAGAATTGAACCAAACTGACGCTTGACCCATTTGTGATTGCGATCAACCTTTTGGTGAAGACTGAGGAGAAGCTCACGGTCAGTCATCACCCTGGGAGCTGTGTCTTGAGGATTTGGCTTGGTTGCGTTGGTGGCAGAGTCATGTGTGGCAGAGTAGGATGCAGCCTTGCGAAATTGACCATCCAATGGACGAATGCCTTCATCAATGACAGCAGTAGCCTTGCCCTTTTCATCAGCTGAGGAAAATGTCCGTTTGAGGACTTCAGTCGGGGGCAAGTAGCTACAATGGTTCAGTGTATCAGCTTTGTAGTTGAGTGAAGACCATGTTCTGATGAATCTCATAATCCACGGAGCATAAGGCTTCAACTCAAATGGTGACATTGCGACATTGGCCAGAGTCCTCATGAAGAAATCATGGAAGTTGACGGCAACGCTATGAATGATATTGAAAAGCAGATTCTTCATGATGCCAACGACTTCTTCTTCATTCGAGTCGTGGCCCTTGATAGGACTCAATTTTCTTCATCAGAATGCGATAGACAGTCCGAGGCACATATAACAATTCCTTCACAAGAAATTTTGTTCTTGGGGCCTGACCTGGCTTCAAAGGCTTCATCAGCACTTGCATATAGTGATCTGTAAGCTCAGGTTCACTGTAGACGCAACGAGCAGCTTCAAGGGGAGGAATGAGAGGCAAAGCACGAAGCAATTCAGTAGCTGGTGCCTTGTAGTGAGTATTTTCAGACATCCAGTCTAGCACCCATGAATTCACATCTTCAGAGTCTCCGGTGATGTGCAGAGTTGCATAAAATTGAAGAATGAGCTCTTCATTCCAATCACATATATCAGTGCAGAAATTTAACAGTCCAGCGTCGTAAAGAACACTGATGACTGGCACGAAGCACGGCAGAGATTCCATATCCACGTGAGGAATGTGCTCATGATCGAAGACTTTGTCTTTGTTGAACAGCACTGAGGAATAAAAATTTGCCTGGCTGGCAGTCCAGAAACGCCTATTCCTAATGCGAGCAGGGTCATACGGGTTGTAATCAGTGAAGAATACGTGCTCGCCGAAGAAATCATTATCCTTGAATTTTTGCTTCCTTGAGAATGGATCCTTTGGCTTGGGCAGAGGAGTGTCAGTCAGTTGCATTACAACCTCAGGAATCGCAATCTCAGGTTCTTCAGGCTGAGGAATTTCTGGTTCCTCTTCAGTGGCAGCCTGGGTCTTCAATTCTTCATTTTCATTTTCTTCAGCTCTAGTGGCTGGAATTTCTTCATGAGCTTCATCAGATCCCATTTGAACTGTAGTTGCTTGGGACTGAGGAATTTGTTGCAATGGTGTGAAGAGTGGAGAGTTGGGGTGCTGACTGTCCCAAAAGTCATCATTCATTACTGGTGTGGTACAGCCAATGTCCACTTCTTCATCTTCTATTTCTTCAACGCCAGCCTCTTCAGCAGTAAACTGAGGCATAGGCGAGGAAACTGTGGGGGTTGAAGGGATTTTATCTACTTCAATTTCTTCATCCATCTGCTCTAACGAAGCAGGAGAAGGATTTTCTTCATCAGATCCGCTAGGGATCACATATTCTTCATCAAAAGGGACGATTTCCTTTGATGGCATGGAGGAAACAGGAACAACATCAATTGGATTAGTAAATGAGCTTGTCAATTTCTCCATCTTCTTCGGTGCTGAAGAATCTGAAGGAGCTGATGCTTTCCTTTTCTTCACTGTTGCATGCTCTGCAGCCTTGGTCTTCTTCACATCTGATGCAGATGGAAGAATTGGAGTTGGGGTAGGCGCAGGAGGAGAAGAGGAATGTGGTTGATTTTCTTCAGGCACAATTGATGCAGTTGCCCTGACCTCTTCATTTTCTTAGGCGCACCACTAGTGGATGCCCTGGAACTTACCTTTTCTTCAGCAGCCTGATTGTCATCAGCGGTGCTGGCATGTTCTTCAGTTGGCTGAGCAGATGCTTCAGCCTGAGGAATTTCTTGTTGCGATGGGGCTGCAACATTTGAGGTGAACTTCTCAGTCAGTTTAACAAACCCGACCTTGGCTCCTTTCCAATCAGCATAGTAAGCATTGAAATCATCGCGGAGGACTTTGATTTCAGACTGGATCTTCACAAGTTCATCAGTTGTCATAGAGACAACGTTGTTCTTCAGTAATTTCTCCTTCCTGTACTGTGCTTTCTTGAGCTGCCCGACCTTCTCAAATTTCCATTTCTCTTCTTGGATGAAGGCAGTCAGCATATGACTTTGGCCAGGAGTCAGCTTGAAGTCAGGCATAGGAGTGTTTGGGTCCTTGTGCCAGAGATCAATGTAATCGAGGATCAACTTTGGATCCAAAAGCATAGGCACATTTGTGCCCTTGGCTCTAGCGGCCTTGACTTGCCTATCTCTGATGATTTCAGCAAGTTCTTCATCATCAGCTCCATCTTCTTCAGACGGCACTTGGAAGGCGACCTGCTTCTTGTGAGGACTTGGGCGAGAGCCTCGTCCAGCAGTGGTCTTTGTCTTCAGTAGAGAGGGTCCTGTTGAAGAATTTGGTGCAGCTGAGGAACTAGCTGAAGCTCCTGAGGCAATAGAGATGCTTGTAGTCCTTTGGCACGTGGCAAGATGCACAGGTGCTGAGGATTTGGTCAGAGCAGCTGAGGACTTTGGAGGGGCAGGAGCAGCGTGAGGAATTGGCCGTGAGGACATTGACGGTGAAGCAATTGGCTTACGCGCATGCTTCTTTGCCATGGATTTCTTCGCCTTGACAGCAGAGGCCTCAACAGAGGCAGCAGCAGCAGAGTCCTCGGTGAATTTCCTCACTGCATCTTTTGCTTGTTTGGCCAACTTGGCCTGGCGCTTGGCCCATTCTTCAGTATAATCTTCACCACGCTTGAGGCTAGTGAGATCAGCTTCTTGGCCAGGTGCCAACAGAGGTCTTGAGCATGGAGGATTGAGTGCGAATTTCTTCATGTACTTGGGAGTCACATACCTGTACTCCCTCCACTCTCTTGCGCATCTCCTCTCTATCTTCTGAATGCGCACCTTGCGCTGATTTTTATCTTCCTCAGGGGGTGTGCAGTACCCAGCATAGATGTCCTCAGGGATTTCAAATGCAGTGTTGACCTCAGGCCTCTTTCCTCCTTTCTGTGGCTTCCTTCCATCAGCCATTTTCCTCAGATGAGGAATTTGAACAATTGAATTCTCTGAAGAAGTATGCAACTTTTCTTCAAGGAACGCCTGAACGAAGAACACGATGAACCGTGAGGTGGAGAAGTGAAGTTCGTCTGTGCAGATCTTCCACGCCCTAACTCGGCGGAGGAAGACAGCTACGGCGGCGGCGGGGTGAAGATTTCCGCGGCCGGCACGAGTACGACGGCGACGAGGTCAAGGCAGTGAAGCTCTTCCTCAACGATGACGATGAAGTAGCGGCGGCGCTAGGGTTTGAGAAGCTCGAGCTGGAGAGAGGTCGAGCGGAGTAAAGGAAGTGAGGAAGGGGAGAGGGGGTATTTATAGCCACGGTGAAAAACTGTTCGCCCGAAGAAATTGGACGAACGTGCCCCCGACCCTTCTCATTCACTTGGCATGTGTCACCCACGTACTGAGAAGTGGAGATCGTGTTAGATCATGGGTGAATAGATAAGTATTTCGTGGGATGCGGAACGGTTTGAGCGGCAAAGCCGAAAATTTGGATAAGATAAGTTAAAAGTTCTGTTCGCAAATTCTTCAGCTGACAAGGACACAGTGAAGATTTTGAACGAGTTTCAAGTAGAACGCACATGAAGTATTTGTGAATAGATTGGGTTGAGTATAGCATAGAGGGGGAAGGGTCCGATCACATTCACTTAGCAGAAAAAAGCGACTTGAAGAAATAGCAATAAGTAAATGTTGTAGAGGACATAAACTCATATATATATATATATATATATATATATATATAGCCAATGAAGAAAAACGATGGAAACAGTGAAGATTTTGCAAAGTTGAAGATTTTGAACAACTGAGGAATTTCAAAACTGAGGAAAAACTCAAATTGAAGATTTTCAACTTTTGGTGGTGGCGTGACCCACCGTATAAGAATGATGATTTCAGACACCGCGTACAATTGTCATAGGGTTCTGAGAATCAAATTCTTCGTTAATTTCTATACACTTAGAGTGTTATTCTTCATTGATTGAAGAAGAACGTTTCTTCATGTGTTGCACATCAAAGTCATCAATTTTGCATAAGTGTTAGGATGAGTGTCCTTTTCAAAGAACATTCGAAGATTCTAGGATATTTAGCTCACACCGCAACTTGCTAAATCTCTTCTCATCCAAGGGCTTAGTGAAGATATCGGCTAGTTGTTCTTCAGTCTTCACATGCTCAATAGAAATGTCGCCCTTCAACACATGATCGCGAAGAAAATGAAGACGAATCTGAATGTGCTTTGTCTTCGAGTGCTAAATTGGGTTGTGAGCAATCTTGATGGCACTCTCATTGTCACAGAAGAGAGGCACATTCTTCACGTTGACGCCATAGTCTTTGAGAGTTTGCTTCATCCACAGCAATTGAGCACAGCAAGAACCAGCAGCAATGTACTCAGCTTCAGCAGTAGACAGTGATACACAGTTCTGTTTCTTCGAGGACCAACAGACCAAAGATCGTCCGAGGAAATGACATGTACCAGATGTTGACTTGCGGTCCACACGATCACCAGCATAGTCAGAGTCAGAATATCCAATGAGATCAAAAGCCGAGCCCCTGGGGTACCATAATCCAAGTGTTGGTGTGTGAGCTAGATATCGAAGAATATGTTTCACAACCTTATGGTGTGATTCCTTTGGTGTAGCTTGAAATCGGGCACACATGCAAACACTAAGCATAATATCTGGCCTAGATGCACATAAATACAATAAAGAACCAATCATGGAGCGGTATACCTTTTGATCGAAGTCAATACCATTTTCATCAGTGCACAGATGGCCATTTGTGGGCATCGGAATTTTGACGCCTTTGCAATATTGCATGCCGAATTTCCTCAGTACATCCTTGAGGTATTTCTCCTGAGATATGAATATGCCATTGCGCTGTTGACGAATTTGAAGACCTAAGATGAATTTCAACTCTCCCATCATAGACATTTGATATTCTTCACTCATCATATAGGCAAATTCATCACTATAACGTTGGTCAGTACAGCCAAAGATAATATCATCAACATATATTTGGCATACAAACAATTCACCATCGTAAGATTTAGTGAAAAGATTAGGGTCGAATGAACCGGGTTTGAAGCCTTTCTTCCTGAGGAATTCCTTCAAAGTATCATACCATGCCCGAGGGGCCTGCTTGAGGCCATAGAGGGCCTTATTGAGTCTGAAGCCTTTGTCAGGATGCTTTGGATCTTCAAAACCTGTGTGTAGCCTTGAGCTACAAGCCGTGCCTTATTCCTCACCACAAGGCCATTTTCATCTTGCTTGTTGCGGTAGATCCACTTTGTGCCAATGATATTGTGCTTGCGAGGATCTGGATGTTTAACCAGTTCCCAGACGTTGTTGAGTTCGAATTGATGTAATTCTTCTTGCATGGCCTGAATCCACTCAGGCTCCAGAAATGCTTCATCTACCTTAGTGGGCTCTGTGATAGAGACAAAAGCATAGTGCCCACAAAAGTTAGATAAATGTGAAGCTTTTGAGCGTGTGAGAGGACATGGTGCTTCAATGTCATCGATGATCTTTTCAACTTGCACTTCTTTTGCAACGCGAGGATGAGTTGGTTGTCTTCGAGGAATTTGATCAGCATTTTATTCAGCACCATTTTCTTCAGTATTTTCTTCAGGTGCATTAGCTCGATGTTCTTCATGTTCTGGAATGAATTCTTCAGCAGATTCTTCGGTAGGAATGACATCCTCAGTAGCCTTGAACTTGATAGATTCCTCAGGTGCTGGTTCATCTATCACAGAAGGTAGGTGCTCTCTTTGCGAGCCATTAGTTTCATCGAACCGCACATCTACAGTTTCAACAACCTTGTGAAGAACGTTATTGAAGACTTTGTAGGTGTGCGAGTCCTTTCCGTAACCAAGCATAAAACCTTCAAAACCTGGGGGTTGAGCAACATATACTTCTTCCTCAAGCTTACCATTGAGGAATGCACTTTTCACATCCATTTGATATAAAGTGATATCATGATGGTTAGCATAAGCAAGTAATATGCGAATAGCTTCAAGTCTAGCAACAGGTGCAAAAGTTTCATCGAAATCAATTCCTTCAACCTGTGTGTAGCCTTGAGCTGCTAGCCGTGCCTTATTCCTCACCACAAGGCCATTTTCATCTTGCTTGTTGCGGTAGATCCACTTTGTGCCAATGATATTGTGTTTGCGAGGATCTGGACGATTGACCAGTTCCCAAACGTTGTTGAGCTTGAACTGATGTAATCCTTCTTGCATGGCCTGAATCCACTCAGGCTCCAGAAATGCTTCATCTACCTTAGTGGGCTCTGAGATAGAGACAAAAGCATAGTGCCCACAAAAGTTAGATAAATGTGAAGCTTTTGAGCGTGTGAGAGGACCTGGTGCTTCAATGTCATCGATGATCTTCTCAACTTGCACTTCTTTTGCAACGCGAGGATGAGTAGGTTGTCGTCGAGGAATTTGATCAGCATTTTCTTCAGCACCATTTTCTTCAGCAATTTCTTCAGGTGCATTAGCTCGACGTTCTTCACGTTCTGGAATGAATTCTTCAGAACTTGATAGTTTCGGTAGGAATGACATCCTTAGTAGCCTTGAACTTGATAGTTTCCTCAGGTGCTGGTTCATCTATCACAGAGGGTAGGTGCTCTCTTTGCGAGCCATTAGTTTCATCAAACCGCACATCTACAGTTTCAACAACCTTGTGAAGAACGGTGTTGAAGACTCTGTAGGTGTGCGAGTCCTTTCCGTAACCAAGCATAAAACCTTCACGTGCTTTCGGTGCAAATTTAGCATTGTGATGAGGATCTCTAATCCAACATTTAGCACCGAAGACTTTGAAATAACTCACATTGGGTTTCTTGTCAGTGAGGAGTTCATAGGCAGTCTTCTTGAAGAATTTGTGAAGATATACCCTATTGATGATGTGGCACGTAGTATAAATTGCCTCAATCCAGAAGTGACGAGGCGTCTTGTACTCATCAAGCATAGTGCGAGCCATCTCAACAAGAGTTCTGTTCTTGCACTCCACGATGCCATTTTGCTGAGGAGTGTAAGGAGCAGATAACTCATGAGTAATACCAAGTTCATCAAGATAGTCATCAAGACCAGAATTCTTGAACTCAGTTCCATTGTCACTTCTGATGTGCTTGCTCTGCACACCAAAGTTGGTTGAAGCCCTCGAGGAAAATCGTTTGAAGACTTCTTGCACTTCATATTTGTAAGTAACAATGTGTACCCATGTGTAACGAGAGTAATCATCAACAATAACAAGGCCATAGAGAGATGCGTCATTTGTGACAGCTGAGTAATGGTTAGGACCAAAGAGGTCCATGCCATAGCCACCCTTCTGAAGCTTTTGCAAGTAGGCACACGGCTGGTTGCGGTCCTGTAGAGAAATCAACAATATACAAGTCTCCTCTCTTAAAGCCTTCGAAGACTTTGGAATTGTCAGCTTCCATAACCACAACACAACGATACTTGCCAAAGACAACAACCATATCAAGATCACAAAGCATTGAGATAGACATGAGGTTGTATCCTAAGGACTCGACAAGCATGAGTTTGTCCATGTGTCGATCCTTTGTGATCGCAACCTTACCTAGACCCAATACCCAACTTTTGCCTTTGTCAGCGAAGATGATATGCTTCAGATGCGATGGTGATAAGGGAGCATCCATCAATAGATTCTTGTCACCAGTCATGTGATTTGTACATCCACTATCTAGGACCCACTTAGTGGCTTTGGGTTGATCATCCTACAGATGAATTTGTGCATCTTACGAACTTCATATACTTCATCAGTGAAGAATATGACATCACAATTCATCAGACCAATTTCATCAAGCAATGCAATAGTTAAAACATTACGAGGACGTGAGAAATGAAAGTTCATTTCTTAATGATTAGCTTGCGTCCTTTGAGGCACTTTTCAGGTCTCCAGCAAATTCTTCAGACGTTTAAGTACGTCTGGAGACCTAACCGTGCATAAAAGATTAGTTCTTTTTCTTGACCACCCACATCTGAAGGGGTGCCAAAGAGTTCATCACTATGCGAGCTCCATACAAGAAAGGTGGCATAGAAGCCAATCCATTTCGTTTCACATAAGAGGAGTTAGGGTAAGCATATGAATAAGCAGAGAAATTCTTCGAGGACTTATTAACATAATGATTAGAAGAATAATGCTCATATTCATAGCCCTTGGCTCTTCCCTGCGAAACAGAGTTGTTAGCACGATGATGTTCATATGAGGACTTTGATCCTTTTGAGGAATTTGATCCACGTGAGGAATTTTGTCTGTATGAGGACTTGGATCCATATGAAGAATTTGGTCCATATGAAGAATTTGATCTGGGGTTCCTATTCTTCACAGGTGGTGTCATGAGGGCATTCACCTGAGGACTTTCAAGGCACCTTTTGGGAACCCAGATTTTCTTCATAGGAGAACCGTTCCTGCAGTTAGTGCCAACATATCTAGCAAATACTTCACCATTCTGATTTTTAAACAGTTTATAGTTGGAGTCAAATGACTCATCAGAAGAATGAGAAGATTCACATGTAAAGCCAGATACATTAGAAGGATCAACTGGAGGTCCCTTTGCAGCAACCCATGAGGTTTTGGGGTACTGCTCAGGCTTCCAATATGTACCATCAGCATTGAGTTTCCTCTCAAATGCAATACCCTCTTTCCTAGGGTTCCTGTTGAGGATCTGCTTTTTAAGCACATCACAAAGAGTCTGATGCCCTTTGAGGCTTTTGTACATGCCTGTCATGTACAATTCCTTCAGCCCTGCATCGTCAGTGATACTAGCAATGTCTTCAGATGAGGAATTAGTGATAGCAGAGGCAGGTGAGGAATTGTAGCATTGGAAGCATTTGAACATTCAGGTGAAGAATTAGCAGATTCACATTCAATGCATTTCAAACATGGAGGAACAAATTCTTCCTGAGCAGCGCTGATTTGTTGAGCAAGTAATGAATCGCGCTCCTTCTGAAGATCTTCATAACTCACTCTTAGCTTCTCAAGATCTTGCTTTATTTGAAGAAATTCATAAGAAAGCTTCTCATGATCAGATAAGAGAGTGTTATGATGACCTTAAAGGTTGTCAAACCTAGTCTGAAGTCTCTGAAGATTTTCAGTCAAGGTTTTAGTGCAATCCATTTCTTCACCCAACATATCATCACTTTTGTCTAGCATGTTTTGAACCTTTTCAAAAGCCCTTTGTTGTTTGACAGCAATCTTAGCAAGTTTAGAGTAGCTGGGCTTGAGGTTTTCATCAGATTCATTCTCACTAGATTCAGAGGAGGTATATTTGAGTACCTTGGAACCCTTTGCCATGAAGCAATAGGTGGGAGCGTAGTCATCATTGCCTTCATTAGCCTTGTTGGTGAAGCCATTTTCTTCAGAGTTGAAGATAGACTTGCTGATGAATGCAGTAGCGAGAGCTAGACTCGCTACTCCAGACTCCGACTCCTCAGATGCCTCCTCTTCCTCATGTTCCTCAGATTCAGCTTCAGAGTCCATTTCCTTGCCAATGAATGCCCGAGCCTTCTTGGAGCTGCTCTTCTTGTGAGATGAAGACTTTGAGGATTTTGATGATGAAGATTTTGAGGATTTCTTCTTTTTCTTCGCATCATCAGAACTGTAATCCTTGTATTTCTTCTTCTTTGATTCCTTTTCCCACTGAGGACAATCTTGAATGTAGTGTCCAGGTTTCTTGCATTTGTGACAAAGCCTCTTCTTGTAGTCACTGGATGAGGAATCATTGCTACTTGAGGATCTTCCAAAGCGACCACGTCTTGAGAACTTTTGAAATTTCTTCACGAGCAGTGCTAGTTCCTGGCCCAGTTCTTCAGGATCACCAAGGCTGCTGCCAGAGTCTTCATCTTCAGACTCAGAAACTACCTTGGCCTTCAGTGCACGTGATCTGCCATAGCTCGAACCATAGAGGTCTCTCTTTTCAGCAAGCTGGAACTCATGAGTATTTAGCCTTTCGAGGATATCGGCGGGATCGAGTGACTTGTAATTAGCACGTTCTTGTATCATCAATGCCAGAGTATCAAATGAGGAATCAAGCGATCTCAACAATTTCTTCACCACCTCATGGTCGGTGATGTCAGTGGCACCAAGCGCTTGAAGCTCATTTGAGATGTCAGTGAGGCGATCGAAGGTTTGTTGAACATTTTCATTGTCGAGTATTTTGAAGCGGTTGAAGAGATTGCGAAGAACATCAACTCGAGAGTCACGCTGAGTTGAGACTCCTTCATTCACTTTGGACAGCCTATCCCAGATAAGCTTAGCAGTTTCCAAAGCACTCACTCTTCCATAATGTCCTTTGCTCAGATGGCCACATATGATATTCTTTGCTTGAGAATTGAGTTGCTTGAATCTCTTCACATCGGTAGCGTTCAGTGAGGGTGAGACAGAGGGGACACCATTTTCCACAAAATACCAGAGATCGTTATCAATTGCCGCAAGATGCATTCGCATCTTATTCTTCCAGTAGGGGTAGTCCGTCCCATCGAAGGTAGGACACCCAGCAGAGACCTTGATCATACCTGTGGTCGACATAACTAAAACTCCAGGCGGTTAAACCAAAATCACACAGAACAAGGGAGTACCTTGCTCTGATACCAATTGAAAGTGCGTTATATCGACTAGAGGGGGGTGAATAGGCAATTTTTATGAGTTCTTCAATGAGGAATTTGCCAATGAGGAAATTCCTTAGCGAAGAACTACTTGCAGCGGAATAAGTACTCAAAAGTATGTTGGGGAACGTAGTAATTTCAAAAAATTTCCTACGCACACGCAAGATCATGGTGATGCATAGCAAACGAGAGGGGAGAGTGTTGTCCACGTACCCTCGTAGACCGACAGCGGAAGCGTTATCACAACGCGGTTGATGTAGTCGTACGTCTTCACGATCCGACCGATCAAGTACCGAACGTACGGCACCTCCAAGTTCTACACACGTTCAGCTCGATGACGTCCCTCGAACTCCGATCCAGCCGAGTGTTGAGGGAGAGTTTCGTCAGCACGACGGCGTGGTGACGATGATGATGTTCCACCGCCGCAGGGCTTCGCCTAAGCTCCGCGACGGTATTATCGAGGTGTAATCTGGTGGAGGGGGCACCGCACACGCCTAAAATATCGTATATCAAGTGTGTATAGAGGTGCCCCCTGCCCCCGTATACAAAGGAGCAAGGGGGAGGCCGGCTGCCTATGGGCGCGCCAAGGAGAGGGGGGGAGTCCTCCTAGTAGGAGTAGGACTCCCCTTTCCTAGTCCTACTAGGAAAAGAAGGGGGGAAGGAAAGAGAGGGAGAGGGAGAGGGAAAGGGGGCTGCGCCCCCCTCTCCTAGTCCAACTAGGACTCCTCCTGGGAGGGGGCGCACCACCTCCTGGCTTCTGCCCTCTCTCTCCCCTCAAGGCCCACTAAGGCCCAATATTTCCCCGGGGGGTTCCGGTAACCCTCCGGCACTCCGGTTTAATCCGAAACTTCTCCGGAACACTTCCGGTGTCCGAATATAGTCGTCCAATATATCAATCTTTACGTCTCGACCATTTCCAGACTCCTCGTCATGTCCGTGATCACATCCGGGACTCCGAACAACCTTCGGTACATCAAAACATATAAACTCATAATAAAACTGTCATCGTAACTTTAAGCGTGCGGACCCTTTGGGTTCGAGAACTATGTAGACATGACCGAGACACCTCTCTGGTCAATAACCAATAGCGGGACCTGGATGCCCATATTGGCTCCCACATATTCTACGAAGATCTTTATCGGTCAGACCGCATAACAACATACGTTGTTCCCTTTGTCATCGGTATGTTACTTGCCCGAGATTCGATCATCGGTATCTCGATACCTAGTTCAATCTCGTTACCGGCAAGTCTCTTTACTCGTTCCGTAATACATCATCCCGCAACTAACTCATTAGTCACAATGCTTGCAAGGCTTATAGTGATGTGCATTACCGAGTGGGCCCAGAGATACCTCTCCGACAATCGGAGTGACAAATCCTAATCTCGAAATACGCCAACCCAACAAGTACCTTTGGAGACACCTGTAGAGCACCTTTATAATCACCCAGTTACGTTGTGACGTTTGGTAGCACACAAAGTGTTCCTCCGGTAAACGGGAGTTGCATAATCTCATAGTCATAGGAACATGTATAAGTCATGAAGAAAGCAATAGCAACATACTAAACGATCGGGTGCTAAGCTAACGTAATGGGTCATGTCAATCACGTCATTCTCCTAATGAGGTGATCCCGTTAATCAAATGACAACTCATGTCTATGGCTAGGAAACATAACCATCTTTGATTAACGAGCTAGTCAAGCAGAGGCATACTAGTGACACTCTGTTTGTCTATGTATTCACACATGTATTATGTTTCCGGTTAATACAATTCTAGCATGAATAATAAACATTTATCATGATATAAGGAAATATATAATACTTTATTATTGCCTCTAGGGCATATTTCCTTCAGTCTACCACTTGCACTAGAGTCAATAATCTAGATTACATAGTAATGATTCTTACACCCATGGAGTCTTGGTGCTGATCATGTTTTGCTCGTGGAAGAGGCTTAGTCAACGGATCTGCTACATTCAGATCCGTATGTATCTTGCAAATTTCTATGTCTCCCACCTGGACTAAATCCCGGATGGAATTGAAGTGTCTTCTGATGTGCTTGGTTCTCTTGTGAAATCTGGATTCCTTTGCTAAGGCAATTGCACCAGTATTATCACAAAAGATTTTCATTGGTCCCGATGTACTAGGTATAACACCTAGATCGGATATGAACTCCTTCATCCAGACTCCTTTGTTCGCTGCTTCCGAAGCAGCTATGTATTCCACTTCACACGTAGATCCCGCCACGACACTTTGCTTGGAACTGCACCAACTGACAGCTCCACCGTTCAATGTAAATACGTATCCGGTTTGCGATTTCGAATCGTCCGGATCAGTGTCAAAGCTTGCATCAACGTAACCCCTTACGATGAGCTCTTTGTCACCTCCATATACGAGAAACATATCCTTAGTCCTTTTCAGGTATTTCAGGATGTTCTTGACCGCTGTCCAGTGATCCACTCCTGGATTACTTTGGTACCTCCCTGCTAAACTTATAGCTAGGGACACATCAGGTCTGGTACACAGCATTGCATACATGATAGAGCCTATGGCTGAAGCATAGGGAACATCTTTCATCTTCTCTCTATCTTCTGCAGTGGTCGGGCATTGAGTCTTACTCAATCTCACACCTTGTAGTACAGGCAAGAACCCTTTCTTTGCTTGATCCATTTTGAACTTCTTCAAAACTTTGTCAAGGTATGTGCTTTGTGAAAGTCCAATTAAGCGTCTTGATCTATCTCTATAGATCTTAATGCCTAATATATATGCAGCTTCACCGAGGTCTTTCATTGAAAAACTCTTATTCAAGTATCCCTTTATGCTATCCAGAAATTCTATATCATTTCCAATCAGTAATATGTCATCCACATATAATATCAGAAATGCTATCGAGCTCCCACTCACTTTCTTGTAAATACAGGCTTCTCCAAAAGTCTGTATAAAACCAAATGCTTTGATCACACTATCAAAGCGTTTATTCCAACTCCGAGAGGCTTGCACCAGTCCATAAATGGATCGCTGGAGCTTGCACACTTTGTTAGCTCCCTTTGGATCGACAAAACCTTCCGGTTGCATCATATACAACTCTTCTTCCAGAAATCCATTTAGGAACGCAGTTTTGACATCCATTTGCCAAATTTCATAATCATAAAATGCGGCAATTGCTAACATGATTCGGACAGACTTAAGCATCGCTACGGGTGAGAAGGTCTCATCGTAGTCAATTCCTTGAACTTGTCGAAAACCTTTTGCAACAAGTCGAGCTTTATAGACAGTAACATTACCATCAGCGTTAGTCTTCTTCTTGAAGATCCATTTATTTTCAATGGCTTGCCGACCATCGGGCAAGTCAACCAAAGTCCATAGTTTGTTCTCATACATGGATCCCATCTCGGATTTCATGGCTTCAAGCCATTTTGCGGAATCTGGGCTCACCATCGCTTCTTCATAGTTCGTAGGTTCGCCATGGTCTAGTAACATGACCTCCAGAACAGGATTACCGTACCACTCTGGTGCGGATCTTGATCTAGTTGACCTACGAAGTTCAGTAATAACTTGATCTGAAGTTTCATGATCATTATCATTAACTTCCTCACTACTTGGTGTAGGTGTCGCAGAAACTGATTTCTGTGATGATCTACTTTCCAATAAGGGAGCAGGTACAGTTACCTCATCAAGTTCTACTTTCCTCCCACTCACATCTTTCGAGAGAAACTCCTTCTCTAGAAAGGATCCATTTCTAGCAACAAATATCTTGCCTTCGGATCTGTGATAGAAGGTGTACCCAACGGTCTCCTTTGGGTATCCTATGAAGACACATTTCTCCGATTTAGGCTCGAGCTTATCAGGTTGAAGTTTCTTCACATAAGCATCGCAACCCCAAACTTTAAGATACGACAACTTTGGTTTCTTGCCAAACCATAGTTCAAAAGGCATCGTCTCAACGGATTTCGATGGTGTCCTATTTAGAGTGAATGCAGCTGTCTCTAAAGCATAACCCCAAAACGATAGCGGTAAATCAGTAAGGGACATCATAGTTTGCACCATATCTAATAAAGTACGATTACGACGTTCAGACACACCATTACGCTGTGGTGTTCCGGGTGGCGTGAGTTGCGAAACTATTCCGCATTGTTTCAAATGTAGACCAAACTCGTAACTCAAATATTCCCCTCCACGATCAGATCGTAGGAATTTTATTTTCTTGTTACGATGATTTTCAACTTCACTCTGAAATTCTTTGAACTTTTCAAATGTTTCAGACTTATGTTTCATTAAGTAGATATACACATATCTGCTCAAATCATCTGTGAAGGTGAGACAATAATGATATCCGCCACGAGCTTCAATATTCATCGGGCCACATACATCTGTATGTATGATTTCCAACAAATCTGTTGCTCTCTCGATAGTTCCGGAGAACGGTGTTTTGGTCATCTTGCCCATAAGGCACGGTTCGCAAGTACCAAGTGATTCAAAATCATGTGATTCCAAAATTCCATCAGTATGGAGTTTCTTCATGCGCTTTACACCGATATGACCCAAACGGCAGTGCTACAATTAAGTTGCACTGTCATTATTAACTCTGCATCTTTTGGCTTCAACATTATGAATATGTGTATCACTACTATCGAGATTCATTAAAAATAGACCACTCTTCAAGGGTGCATGACCATAAAAGATATTATTCATATAAATAGAACAACCATTATTCTCTGATTTAAATGAATAACCGTCTCGCATTAAACAAGATCCAGATATAATGTTCATGCTCAACGCTGGCACCAAATAACAATTATTTAGGTCTAAAACTAATCCCGAAGGTAGATGTAGAGGTAGCGTGCCGACGGCGATCACATCGACTTTGGAACCATTTCCCACGCGCATCGTCACCTCGTCCTTAGCCAAACTTCGCTTAATCCGTAGCCCCTGTTTCGAGTTGCAAATATTAGCAACAGAACCAGTATCAAATACCCAGGTGCTACTGCGAGTATTAGTAAGGTACACATCAATAACATGTATATCACATATACCTTTGTTAACCTTGCCATCCTTCTTATCCGCCAAATACTTGGGGCAGTTCCGCTTCCAGTGGCCAGTCTGCTTACAGTAGAAGCACTCAGTTTCAGGCTTAGGTCCAGACTTGGATTTCTTCTCCTGAACAGCAACTTGCTTGCTGTTCTTCTTGAAGTTCCCTTTCTTCTTCCCTTTGCCCTTTTTCTTGAAACTAGTGGTTTTACTGACCATCAACACTTGATGCTCCTTTTTGATTTCTACCTCCGCTGCCTTTAGCATTGCGAAGAGCTCGGGAATCGTCTTATCCATCCCTTGCATGTTATAGTTCATCACGAAGCTCTTGTAGCTTGGTGGCAGTGATTGAAGAATTCTGTCAATGACGCAATCATCCGGAAGTTGAACTCCCAGTTGAATCAAGTGATTATTATACCCAGACATTCTGAGTATATGCTCACTGACAGAACTATTCTCTTCCATCTTGCAGCTATAGAACTTATTGGAGACTTCATATCTCTCAATCCGGGCATTTGCTTGAAATATTAACTTCAACTCCTGGAACATCTCATATGCTCCATGATGTTCAAAACGTCGTTGAAGTCCCGGTTCTAGGCCGTAAAGCATGGCACACTGAACTATTGAGTAGTCATCAGCTTTGCTTTGCCAGACGTTCATAACTTCTGGCGTAGCTCTTGCAGGAGGCCTGGCACCTACCGGTGCTTCCAGGACGTAATTCTTCTGTGCAGCAATGAGGATAATCCTCAAGTTACGGACCCAGTCCGTGTAATTGCTACCATCATCTTTCAACTTAGCTTTCTCAAGGAACGCATTAAAATTCAACGGAACAACAGCACGGGCCATATATCTACAATTAACATAGACAAGCAAGATACTATCAGGTACTAAGTTCATGATAAATTTAAGTTCAATTAATCATATTACTTAAGAACTCCCACTTAGATAGACATCTCTCTAATCATCTAAGTGATTACGTGATCCAAAGCAACTAAACCATGTCCGATTAACACGTGAGATGGAGTAGTTTCAATGGTGAACATCACTATGTTGATCATATCTACTATATGATTCACGCTCGACCTTTCGGTCTCTGTGTTCCGAGGCCATATCTGTACATATGCTAGGCTCGTCAAGTTTAACCTGAGTATTCCGCGTGTGCAACTGTTTTGCACCCGTTGTATTTGAACGTAGAGCCTATCACACCCGATTAACACGTGGTGTCTCAGCACGAAGAACTTTCGCAACGGTGCATACTCAGGGAGAACACTTTTGTCTTGAAATTTTAGTAAGAGATCATCTTATAATGCTACCATCAAACAAAGCAAGATAAGATGCATAAAGGATTAACATCACATGCAATCAATATAAGTGATATGATATGGCCATCATCATCTTGTGCTTGTGATCTCCATCTCCGAAGCACCGTGCTCGTGATCTCCATCTCCGAAGCACAGTCATGATCACCATCGTCACCGGCTCGACACCTTGATCTCCATCGTAGTATCGTTGTCGTCTCGCCAACTTATTGCTTTTACGACTATCGCTACCGCTTAGTGATAAAGTAAAACTATTACATGGCGATTGCATCTCATACAATAAAGCGACAACCATATGGCTCCTGCCAGTTGCCGATAACTCGGTTACGAAACATGATCATCTCATACAACACATTATATCACATCATGTCTTGACCATATCACATCACAATATGCCCTGCAAAAAGAAGTTAGACGTCCTCTACTTTGTTGTTGCATGTTTTACGTGGCTGCTACGGGCTTAGCAAGAACCGTTCTTACCTACGCATCAAAACCACAACGATAGTTTGTCAAGTTGGTGCTGTTTTAACCTTCGCAAGGACCGGGCGTAGCCACACTCGGTTCAACTAAGCCAGTCACCTTTAAGCAACGAGTGCTCCGAACGGTGAAACCAGTCTCGCGTAAGCGTACGCGTAATGTCGGTCCGGGCCGCTTCATCTCACAATACCGCTGAACCAAAGTATGACATGCTGGTAAGCAGTATGACTTATATCGCCCACAACTCACTTGTGTTCTACTCGTGCATAGCATCAACGCATAAAACCAGGCTCGGATGCCACTGTTGGGGAACGTAGTAATTTCAAAAAATTTCCTACGCACACGCAAGATCATGGTGATGCATAGCAAACGAGAGGGGAGAGTGTTGTCCACGTACCCTCGTAGACTGACAGCGGAAGCGTTATCACAACGCGGTTGATGTAGTCGTACGTCTTCACGATCCGACCGATCAAGTACCGAACGTACGGCACCTCCAAGTTCTACACACGTTCAGCTCGATGACGTCCCTCGAACTCCGATCCAGCCGAGTGTTGAGGCAGAGTTTCGTCAGCACGACGGCGTGGTGACGATGATGATGTTCCACCGACGCAGGGCTTCGCCTAAGCTCCGCGATGGTATTATCGAGGTGTAATCTGGTGGAGGGGGGCACCGCACACGGCTAAAATATCGTATATCAAGTGTGTATAGAGGTGCCCCCCTGCTCCCGTATATAAAGGAGCAAGGGGGAGGCCGGCTGCCTATGGGCGTGCCAAGGAGAGGGGGGGAGTCCTCCTCCTAGTAGGAGTAGGACTCCCCTTTCCTAGTCCTACTAGGAAAAGAAGGGGGGAAGGAAAGAGAGGGAGAGGGAGAGGGAAAGGGGGCTGCGCCCCCCTCTCCTAGTCCAACTAGGACTCCTCCTGGGAGGGGGCGCACCACCTCCTGGCTGCTGCCCTCTCTCTCCCCTCAAGGCCCACTAAGGCCCAATATTTCCCCGGGGGGTTCCGGTAACCCTCCGGCACTCCGGTTTAATCCGAAACTTCTCCGGAACACTTCCGGTGTCCGAATATAGTCGTCCAATATATCAATCTTTATGTCTCGACCATTTCAAGACTCCTCGTCATGTCCGTGATCACATCCGGGACTCCGAACAACCTTCGGTACATCAAAACATATAAACTCATAATAAAACTGTCATCGTAACTTTAAGCGTGCGGACCCTTTGGGTTCGAGAACTATGTAGACATGACCGAGACACCTCTCTGGTCAATAACCAATAGCGGGACCTGGATGCCCATATTGGCTCCCACATATTCTACGAAGATCTTTATCGGTCAGACCGCATAACAACATACGTTGTTCCCTTTGTCATCGGTATGTTATTTGCCCGAGATTCGATCGTCGGTATCTCGATACCTAGTTCAATCTCCGGCAAGTCTTTACTCGTTCCGTAATACATCATCCCGCAACTAACTCATTAGTCACAATGCTTGCAAGGCTTATAGTGATGTGCATTACCGAGTGGGCCCAGAGATACCTCTCCGACAATCGGAGTGACAAATCCTAATCTCGAAATACGCCAACCCAACAAGTACCTTTGGAGACACCTGTAGAGCACCTTTATAATCACCCAGTTACGTTGTGACGTTTGGTAGCACACAAAGTGTTCCTCCGGTAAACGGGAGTTGCATAATCTCATAGTCATAGGAACATGTATAAGTCATGAAGAAAGCAATAGCAACATACTAAACGATCGGGTGCTAAGCTAACGTAATGGGTCATGTCAATCACGTCATTCTCCTAATGAGGTGATCCCGTTAATCAAATGATAACTCATGTCTATGGCTAGGAAACATAACCATCTTTGATTAACGAGCTAGTCAAGCAGAGGCATACTAGTGACACTCTGTTTGTCTATGTATTCACACATGTATTATGTTTCCGGTTAATACAATTCTAGCATGAATAATAAACATTTATCATGATATAAGGAAATATATAATACTTTATTATTGCCTCCAGGGCATATTTCCTTCAAAGTATGCATAGCAGAACACAAGCATGGTCATCATGATGAAATGAAGACAAGCACAGAGTACAGAAGCGTAAACACAGGATAGCACAGGATGAAGACAAAAGACTGAAGAAATTGAATTGAGGAAATTGAGAAAGTCTTCTATCAAAGTCTTCAAACACAGATATGAACAAGTGCACAACACTGTTATGAGGAAATGAAAGAGTTGAGGAAATAGAACCAGTAAGCTTGGTGAAGACAATGATTTGGTAGACCAGTTCCAACTGCTGTCTCAGTTGAACGTCTGGTTGGAGCGGCTAGGTATTTAAACCTGAGGCCACACAGTCCTCACCGTATTCTCCTTGAGCTAAGGTCACATAGAGCTCGCCCAAACACTCGTGGTAAGTCTTCAGGTGACTTCCGAACCTTCACAAACTCGGTCACTCGGCGATCCACAATTTCCTCTTGGATGCTCTAGACCATGACGCCTAACCGTCTGGAAGAAGCACAGTCTTCAAAGGTAACAAGCGTCGGATCCACGCAGGATCAATCTCTTCAGTGATGCTCAATCACTTTGGGTTTGTGGGTGTTTGGGTTTGGGTTTTCCTCACTTGATGATTTTCCCTCAAAGTCCTCGGAGGATGGGATGCTCTCAAATGACAAGTGTCAGTTTCTCTCAGAGCAGCCAACCAGCTAGTAGTTGTAGGGGGCGGCTATTTATAGCCTAGGGAGCAGCCCGACATGATAAGACATAAATGCCCTTCAATGATATGACCATTAGGTGGGTAGATATTTTGGGACGGCTGGCGCATAGCACAGCAACGGTCAGAAATTTGAGTATCAAATTCCTCAGGGCTATCATGTTCCTCACTGTGTAGGCAATCCGCACTGGCGAATTCCTAACTCCTCAGTTAGAACAAATTCCTCAGAGACCAGAAGAACTTCGTCTCTGTCACTGAAGAATATGACTGAACTGTATGAGATTTCCAATGGCTTCACTCGAAGGGATTGGTAGGTGTAGGATTTTGAGTTGAGCATCACATGGAATTTTTTTCCTTAGTATTTCCTCGACCCCCTTTAACAGTACGGTGTTTCCTATGACTCAAGAAAGAGAAAATGAAACTACGAAAACAAAAGTCTTCACGCTTCATGTTCCTCAAATGAATACCAAGTCTTCAAGGTCACACCAATTTCTTCACTTTCAAAGTCTTCAGAAATCCAAAGTCTTCAGTCGAAGAACTTCATTTTTAGGGGTCGACTTTCTCTGTAAATATCAAACTCCTCATAGACTTATAGACCTGTGTACACTCATAAACACATTAGTCCCTTAACCTATAAGTCTTCAATACACCAAAATCACTAAGGGGCACTAGATGCACTTACAACCTATGTAACGCACCGTATTCGGATAAACACGTACATACAAGGGGCTATATCGTAGACCCACCGTCAAATGCCTATGGCTAAGTGAAGGTGTTAAAGCCCTATAGTCCGATTGCCTAGTTCACCGCACTGACACCTCCTTCACGGACCAAGACGTTGGGTCAAGTGTAGTCAGTTGCTATTCTGAACACCCCCGCATTATATGCGAGGGGGCTAAAGGCGACGACTGGCAAACTTTCAGATTACATAAAACGGCCGCACAGGAGGAAATACCTTTCAGGAAAAAAGGCATAAATATAACACAACCGTAATATATTATAATATTGTTATCACAATTCTGATACATTCACTCGAACATCACATCCTTCGAGCATTGACCCTCGATTAAGCGGGCGCCCTCTAGGAAATCCTCAAAATAACGCTCCGGCGTGTGATGGTCCTTGCCCCCTTGTGGATTCTTCACTGTAATATCGGTGGCCTTCATCTTTGCCCAATACGTCTTGACGCGGGCAAAGGCCATCCGTGCACCTTCAATGCACGCCGACCGCTTAACAGCGTCGATACATGGCACTGCATCAACAAGTCGCTACACCAAACCGAAATAACTATTCGGAATTGGCTCAGTCGGCCACAGCCGGACCACGACATCCTTCATGGCAGCTCCGAATATCTTGTGGAGCTTGGCCCACTAGGCCATCTGTTCATTCAGCAACAGCGGACGCTTTGGCGTGCTGAATTGTGACCAAAAAAGCTTTTTCGTTGCACGTCCTTCTCGCGCTTGGAAAAACTGCGCCGCATTGGAGCACTCTTCGGCAGGTCCAAGAATGCGTCTGGAGAACTCCACATTTGATTAAGCGGGGCATACTTCGGATCGCCGAATTTAGTCTGTAATAGAAAGGGCTTACCAGCCGCTATCTCCCTAGCTTGCTGGATCTCCTCCCGAGCCACTCTTGACTCAGATCGTGCCTCTCGCGCCTCTTGTAAGGCCTTGTCGAGATCGGCCGTCTTGGCCTTGTTATCCTTCTCGAATGATTTGCATCGGCCAATGGCATCCTTTAGTTCTCGCGTCATGGTAGATATTCTCTCCTCGCACTGGCGCCGAGCAGCCTGTCCGGCCCTTAACTCAACAGCTGCCTTCTTGGCAGCCGCACTACTCACTTTGGCTTGCTCCTTGGCCCGGGCAAGTTCAGCCCGAAGGGTCTCAACCGCGGCAACACTATCTGCAGTTATGCAAGTCTCAGTATATAATTCTTAGCTTCGTGCTCATATTATTATACACGCATAAGCCAACTGCCCCAAAACATACCTTGTGCCTCGTCGAGCTGCCTGTTAATAAGAGTGATGTCGTCATCCGCCACATCAAGTTTCTGCTTCAGATCTGCAACTTCTGTAGCTTGGGCAGTCGCCATGGACGTGATAGCCTATATTCAAATTAATCAGGTTATCTCCTGGGCATATCTTTTTTGATCCTCTGATTGCCTCCCTTTGGACGCCAACCAGAGTCTCAGGGGCTACTATCTATACACAGGTGCATTTTGCATATAGAGAGCAATTGAAGATATTACATTGCATACCTTGAAGCTTCTTAGCAGGCTCGTGAAGGCTTCATTCAATCCGCTTCTCGCGGACAGAATCCTATCAACTACCGTACCCATTAAGGTCTGATGTTCCTCTGAGACAAACACATTTTGCAACATGTCCATCAATGTATTCGGCGCCACCGGATTCCTGGAAGCGGCTGCGGGAGTACGAACTCCCTTCGAAGGGATATGTTTACTTGACTCTAGAGCCGTCTTCGGTTGTAAACCGGATATTCCGGGGCCGTTATTGTTGGTCCCCGTAGGGGCTGCACACCCCGGACCCTGGACGACCGAAGTATCACCTTCAGGCATTGTCTACATTGTCCCCCGCACCACTTGTCGATCGGGAGAGATCCTCCGGGACGACACCTCGAAGTCGTCCGCCCTATTGGGTGGGGAGGCCTGTGGAGGCGTCTCGCTTTCCATCATCTCCTGAAGCAGATCCCTCGAGGAGGAGGACTGTTGAGGAAGACTGCAGGCCGTACTGCAAACATATATTTTAGATGTTACCCTTATAACCTGAAAGGAACGGGATATGTTTAGAACACCCTTGTTCACTTACGATTCGCCCAAAGGCTTGTCCTTATGGAGGAACTGCGCGACAACGTCGTCTTTCGAACCTGAACCGCCTGACAGGGACATCTTCCCTCGTTTGGGAGCCCCCACCTCCAAATCTTCAGAGGCGGTCCTTTTCTTCCCATGAGGAGAAGGGATATCAGCTTCTCCTTCCCCTTCGTCTTCAGAAGAGGGAGTTCCAGTCTCCCCGGACATAGCGTTCGGTGTACCTTTAGAGTGGAGGCCACCTTTGCTCTCCTCCTTGTCCTCGTTCGATGGCACTTGATATGGCACTGGAGCCAGCATCCTTGTTAACACATGATCAACTGAGTCTTCGGGAAGATGGGCCGAACACCTAATTCATTCCGCCTTCTTTATCCAGCCCTGGTCGAAGATATGTTTCCCAGTATATTGTTATGGGATAATCAACTAAGCTGTGTTCAGGAGTCGAGTGCTTACCGAGGTGTCCGGATGGTTGCAGTCGAGGCCGATGTCCTCGGTTGTATCCGGCCACTGCTTTCGGGTCCCGAAGAATAACTTACACATTCCTCTGTGCGTCGTGCCGAAGAAGTGCTGAAGGGTCCGTGGTCCTTCTGGATTGAACTCCCACAAGCGGAGGGGCCGTCGCTGGCACGGCAGGACTTGGCGGACTAGCATTACCTGGATTACGTTGATGAGGCCGGTGTCCTTTTCAAGGAGGCTTCAGATATGGCTTTGTAGCGTCTGCACTTCGTCAATTGATCCCCAGTCCAACCCCTTATTAATCCATGATGCGAGTCGTAATGGAGGGCCAGACAGGAACGTAGGTGTAGCTACCCACTTGGTACCACGGGGTTAAGTGATGTAAAACCACTCCCGCTGCCATAGGTTGGAAGTTTCCGTGAAGGAGCCTTTTGGCCAAAGAGTATTGGTGAGTTTGCTCACCATAGCACCTCCACACTCCGCTTGCTCCCCGTCGACTACCTTCGGCTTCACATTAAAGGTCTTGAGACATAAGCCGAAGTGTGGGAGAATGCTGAGAAAGGCCTCGCACATGACAATGAACGCCGAGATGTGAAGAAAGGAGTCCGGAGCTAGATCATGAAAATCTAGCCCATAATAGAACATGAGGCCGCGAACGAAGGGGTAGAGAGCGAACCCTAGCCCCGGAGGAAGTGGGAGATGAATACGACCCTCTCGCCGGATCTGGGTGTGGGAATAACCTGCCCCCTTAGCAGGGAGCCTGTGGAGGATCTCCGCAGTCAGGTACCTTGCCGCCCGGAGCTTCGTGATATCCTCCTCTGTGACAGAGGAGGCCACCCACCGGCCTTGAGAGCTGGGTCCGGACATGACTGGGAGGCTTGGAGTAATTAAGTTGAAACCTGGGTGCTGGAACTCGAGGTTGGAAAGGTTGAGGAAGGGGTAGCCGTAGAGGAGAAAGACGGGTCTGTGCCCCTTTATAAAGGCGATGAATATCAAACGCCTCCTCATGGGACTTAAAACTTGCCTATTCCCAAGGAATCATGCCAACGGAGCGGTTGGATTACCCACGCCCGTATTGATGAAAATCCCGCAATAAGGGGACACGATCTCTGCTTCGACAAGACGTGCCAATAAAACCGCATCTTGAAACATGGAGCGGGAGGCTAAAAAACGGTTCGAAATAATGATCGGGTAGGGACGTGATGTCACGCTACAAAAGTTGTCAGCAGATTGGACTCGTGAAATATTATACTCTCCGCGGTTGTGTGTGGTACTTGTTTTGCAGAGCCGGACACGTTTTCTGTGTTCAAAGGCTGCCTTGGAGTATTCAGAGGAGGAACCCGCCTTGCAATGCCGAAGACAATCTGTGCGCCGGACACCTCGTCATTGAAGCCTGGTTCAGGGGCTACTGAGGGAGTCCTGGATTAAGGGGTCCTCGGGCATCCGGCCTGTGTGACGTGGGCCGGACTGATGGGCCATGAAGATACAAGACAGAAGACTCTCTCCCATGTTTGGATGGGACTCTCCTTTGCGTGGATGGCAAGCTTGGCATTCGGATATGAAGATTCCTTTCTCTGTAACTGACTTTGTACGACCCTAGTCCCCTCCGGTGTCTATATAAACTGGAGGGTTTAGTCCGTAGAGGCAATCACAATCATACAGGCTAGACTTCTAGGATTTTAGCCATTACGATCTCGTGGTAGATCAACTCTTGTAATATTCATATTCATCAAGATCAATCAAGCAGGAAGTAGGGTATTACCTCCATAGAGAGGGCCCGAACCTGGGTAAACATCGTGTCCCTGTCTCTCGTTACCATCGACCTTAGACGCACAGTTCGGGACCCCCTACCCGAGATCCGCCGGTTTTGACACCGACAGGTACCTCGCGAATCCTTCGAACGGTTCGTCCGAGCACTGCAAGTGTGATGCCTCCAAGGTATCCACACGTGTGGGGTGCAGTGTGATATGTCCATTTTGCATCATGTTTTTATGTTGATATTTATTGCATTATGGACTGTTATTACACTTTATGATGCAATTCTCATGCCTTTTCTCTCTTATTTTGCAAGATTCACATGAAGAGGGAGAATGCCGGCAGCTGGAATTCTATACTGGAAAGGAGAAAATCTGAGATCCCTATTCTGCACAACTCCAAATGTCCTGAAACTTTACGAAGAATTATTTTGGAATACACAAAAAATATTGGGTGAAGAAATACCAGAAGGGGACCCACCAGGTGGCCACAATCCTGGGGGGTGCTCCCTAGGCTTGTGCCCCCCCCTTGCTAGCCCTCGGTGCCCATCTTCTGCTATATGAAGGTTTTTGACCCAGGAAAGATAAAGAGAAGACTTTCGGGATGAAGCGCCGCCGTCTCGAGGCGGAACCTGGGCGGAGCGATTCCACCGGGGAAACTTCCCTCTGGGAGGGGGAATTTGAAGCCATCGTTATCACCAACGATCCTCTCATCATGGGAGGACCAATCTTCATCAACATCTTCACCAACACCATCTCATCTCAAACCCTAGTTCATCTCTTGTATTCAATCTTTGTCTCCAAACCTCAGATTGGTACCTGTGGGTTGCTAGTAGTGTTGATTACTCCCTGTAGTTGATGCTAGTTGGTTTATTTGGTGGAAGACCATATGTTCAGATCCTTAATGATATTCAATACCCCTCTAATCATGAACATTAACATGCTTTGTGAGTAGTTACTTTTGTTCCTGAGGACATGGGAGAAGTCTTGTTATAAGTACATGTGAATTTGGTATTCGTTCGATATTTTGATGAGATGTATGTTGTCTTTCCTCTAGTGGTGTTATGTGAACATCGACTACATGACACTTCACCATGAGTTGGGCCTAGGGGAACGCATTGGGAAGTAGCAAGTAGATGATGGGTTGCTAGAGTGACAGAAGCTTAAACCCTAGTTTATGCGTTGCTTCGTAAGGGGATGATTTGGATCCACATGTTTAATGCTATGGTTAGATTTATCTTAATTCTTTTTTCGTAGTTGCGGATGCTTGCGAGAGGGTTAATCATAAGTGGGAGGCTTGTCCATGTAAGGAAAGCACCCAAGCACCGGTCCTCCCACATATCAAATTTTCAAAGCAGCGAATGCGAATCATATGAACATGCTGAAAACTAACTTGACGATAATTCCCATGTATCCTCGGGGGCGCTTTGCTTTATATAAGAGTTCGTCCAGGCTTGTCCTTCACTATAAAAAGGATTGGGCCACCTTTCTGCACCTTTTCTACACTTGTTACTTGTTACCCGTTACGACTTATCTTGCTACCAAACTATCTATTACCAATAATTTTAGTGCTTGCGGAGAATACCTTGCTAAAAACCGCTTGTCATTTCCTTCTGCTCCTTGTTGGGTTCGACACTCTTACTTATCAAAAGGACTATGATTGATCCCCTACACTTGTGGGTCATCAATACTCTTTTCTAGCATCGTTGCCGGGAAGTGAAGCGCCTTTGGTGAGTGGAATTTGGTAAGGAAACATTTATACTACGTGCTCAAATTTACTGTCACTTGTTGCTATCGAAAATAATCTTTTGAGGGGCTAATTAGGGGTATCTTCATCTCATCCAGAAGCAATAAGAGTTTCTCCTCAACCTACTGCACCTACTGAAAATATTTATTTAGATATTCCTTCGGGTATGATAGGGAAACTGCTAGCTAATCCTTATGCAGGAGATGGAACGGCGCATCCTGATATGCTCCTGGTATATGTGGATGAAATTTGTGGATTGTTTAAGTTTGCAGGTTCATCCGAAGATGGAGTCAAGAGGAAGGTTTTCCCTTTACCTTTGGGGGGAAAAGCATTGACATGGTAAAGGCTATGTGATGATATTGGAACATGGGTCTGGAACCGACTGACATTGGAATTTCATCAAAAGTTTTATCCTATGCATCTGGTTCATCGTGATCAGAATTATATATATAATTTTTGGCCTCGTGAAGGAGAAGTATCGCTCAAGATTGCGGGAGGCTTAAGTCAATGATGTATTCATGCCCCAATCATGAGCTTTCAAGAGAAATTATTATACAGAATTTTTATGCTCGGCTTTCTCGTGATGATCAATCCATGCTCGATACTTCTTGTATTGGTTCTTTTCTGAAGAAGACTATTGAATTCAAATGGGATATTTTGGAAAGAATTAAACCCCACTCTGAACATCGGGAACTCTACAAAGTTAAAGAGTAAGGTATAAAGCTTGAGTTTGATTGTGTTAAATCTTTTATGGATACCGATGCTTTTCATAAATTTAGCACTAAGTATGGACTTGACTCTGAGATAGTAGCTTCTTTCTGTGAATCATTTGCTACTCATGTTGATCTCCCCAAGGAGTAGTGTCGGGTGGTAGGTGTGACATATGCCAATGGGTGGCTTATCATAGTGGGTGCCAGTAAGACGTCGCCGGTGCCTGGAAACGGGATGAGGCGAAGACATGCACGCCGGCGAATCTTACCCAGGTTCGGGGCTCTCCGAGGAGATAACACCCCTAGTCCTGCTCTGCGGGGTCTCCGCATGATCACTAGATCGGAAAGAGTAGCTACAAATGCTCCTAGAGCTGTAGGGTTCAAGGGAGAAGAAGAGCAAGGCTAGCTCTCACTTCCCTCTTTCTATGGTGTGTGTATAAGGTTAAGCCGCCAACCCTTTGCATGGGTGCCCCGGGGGGTTTATATAGGCCTACCCCCCGGGGGTACAATTGTAATCCGACTGGGCGCTGGTCCCAGCCGTCGGTGTCTACACTCGCCGGCTTCTCCGCCGGTCGTTGGGGCCCGCCGACTAGTGGGTCCCGCCGGCTCCCGGCCCCTTGGTCGACAGGCCGGTCCCACCGCCTAGGGTCTTGTCGGCGGCGACTTACTGTAGCCTCATCGTTGATGACGAGGGCTTCGTCGAGGTAAGCGTGGCTACAGTGTGCCGCCTCGAGGGCTCTCACTGTAGCCTTACCTCGTCTTGTCTCCTTAATGTGGCGCATGCTTCGAGGAAGGGGGTAGCCGGCTTCTGGGGGCCGGCTACGCCCCTGGCCGACTGGGGGAGGGCCGGGCCGCCTTCGCGCCTCTCTCTGACTAAAGGGGCCCGCCGCCCGTGGGCCGCACTGGCATCTGTCGTGGGTGACGTTGAGGCCAGCATGGCTACAGTGCCGAGCCGGACGGGAGATGGCCGTCCCGTACGGCGTCCTGTGGCCATGCCTGCCTCGGGCTTCGGGGGTAGTGGGCCGCACTGTGGCCACACCCCGTCTTGTCACCGTTATGTGGGCGTAGTTTTGGTGGTTGCGGTCTTGGCCGGCTTCTTGGAGTCGGCGTTCTTCGTGGCCGGCTCCGGGAAGTCGGCATCCTCTATGGCCGGCTTCCTGGAGTCGGCCACCCCATGGTTATCCTGGGGGGAGGTTGCCGAGGCTGGGTCACCTTCCGAGAGTCGGCTTCAGAGGTAGGCGGCCAGGGAAGGCGGCCCAATGCTTGAAATGCTTGAAGGCCTAAAGGCCTGATAATTTTTTGGAAGAGCCAGGGGCAGTCGGTTAGGTTACCCGTAGCCATTTACTCCGACAGTAGTCCCCGAAGCTGATTGGGCTTCGAGGTTGGGTAGGAGTCGAGAAGCTCGGTTAGCTTCCTATCTCGACAAGCCGGTAGCTGGGAGCCGGCCTTGGTTAGGCGCGCCGTCTTGGCCAAAAATTCTGGAGTCGGAGGGCGGGGGCTCGCCAGCGCGTGCTCCGGGCCGCGGGCCGGCCACTTGCCGCCTGCGGACCACGTGGCCAAAAATCCTGCCAGCCCACACGCGCGACGGGACGTCGCCGCAGGGCGGGGGCCCGCCACATCCACGCCCGGGCCCAGGCGTGGATTCTTTGCAGCCCGAAACCGCCCGCACGTCTCCCCGCGGCAGTTTCGGCACGCCTTTAGGGTGTAATAATCGCGGGGCGTGGGGGGAGTGGGTGCAATTAATCCCACGTCTCACCCCACGTCCGGCCTCCCCGGCTTCACCTCGCGAAGCTATAAGTAGGGGGGAGGGGGAGAGCGGAAGGCTCTCGCACGCACCTCCTCTTTCCACCATCTTCTTCCTCCTGCCGTTTCTTGCAATAGCGCCTCGCCGCCGCGCTCTTCCACTACTCGTTCCTCCGCCGCCGCGCTCGTCTTTGCCATGCCTCCCGCCACGGAGCAGTATGGCGGGGACTGGGACGGCTCCAACGTCCACGAGGATCAAGTCGAATTGCTCCGCAAGACGCGGCGGCTGCCCGGCGCGGACAAGGTGGAGGTCCATCTCGCGCTGGCGAAGGAGATTACGCCGGAGCCGCGGGAGGGCGAGTGGGTGGTCTTCCGCTCGCATTTCTTGCGTGGCCTCGGCCTGCCCGTGAGTGCCTGCTTCCGCTCCTGGCTCGAGTTCTACCAGCTCCAGCCGCACCACCTCACCCCAAACGCGGTGGTGCTGCTGTCTGCCTTCGTCACCCTGTGCGAAGGCTACCTCGGCGTCCTCCCTACCCTCGAGCTCTGGGGAGAGTTCTTCCAGGCCAAGCTGGGCACGCGCATGCAGGGCGTGCCGGCTCAGACTGGCGCCTTCATCGCGGTGCGGAGGGTGGCCGCCGACAACCCCTTCCCCGTCATCCCGCTGATCCAGTCGGTGAAGTTATGGCAAAAGTCGTACTTCTACGTCAGGAACATCGCCCCGCAGGGCGACTACGTCAACCTGCCGGCTTACGTAGCCGGCCCACGGGCGGGCAGGCGGCCCCAGTGGTCATACCGGGCCATGACGCTGACGCCGGCTGGAAACGCAGCCATCGCCCGAGTGCGGGTGATGATCCAGTCGGAAGGCTTATCGGGGCCCGACCTGCTGGCCGCCGTCGTCACGCGCCGGGTACTCCCGCTCCAGAGCCGCCCTCATCTGATCTGTCAGATGAGCGGCCAGCTCGATCCGAGCCGGATGTGTACCAAGGACATGCCGCACGAGGAGGTGGCCTATATGGTGAACTACCTCGCGAACTGCAAACTCTCCGAAGAGTGGCAGTTCGGCAAGGAGCCATATAGCCGAGCCAATCTGCCGCCTACGGTATGTTCTCCTTATCTCTTCTTTTTCTCTCAGCTTTGTCGCCGAGTTCCTTTGGCCGACTCTGACTAGTCGGCTTGTCTTCGACAGAGCCCTCTTCTTCGTCCTGCCGGCGGGTCGGACGTGGAGCGCCGATTCATCCCCGACCGGACGCAGCACGACCTGGAGGACCCCGACTTGGGGGCGGCCGCTATGGACGACAACACCGAGCCGGGTGGCGGCCAAGCCGGCGGCGAAGCAGGCGGCTCCGGGCATGGAGTCACCTTCGACGACTGGCCGGACGATGACGAGGCCGAAGTCGTCCCGCGCCGTCAGCCGGCATCTGGCCGCGGCGTGGGTTCCTCTGCTGCACCGCCTGCTCGGGGCGGCGGGCAGAAGCGTCGCGCCGCACAGGGTTTGTTCGGCAGTCGGACGAAGAAGCCCAGGGGCGGGGCGGCGGCGACCAGGCGGGAGGAGGCGGCCGCGAAGGCGGCTCGCTTCCGCAAGACGGTGAAGCAACCGCAAACGGTGTCGGCGTAAGTTCAAACTCCTCCATGTACTCTTTTTTCTTTCTTTTCTCTGGTGGTTCTTGAATCCTTGTCTTTTTCTCCAAACAACCAGAGCTCCATTGTCGCTCGAGCGGGCGGCTGCCGCTTCCGTCGTTGAGTCGCCGAGGGGGTCTGGGAGCACCACTCGCCGCGTGGACCCCCGTGCCGACCTCCAGGCGGCGACGGAGCGGAACGCGCGGGAGGTGCGGGAGGAGCGGGAGGCGGAGGCGCAGAAGGCGGCCGCCGCCCAGGCGGCGCAGGAGGAGGAGGCGGCGAAGGCGCGCGCCGACGCCGCAGCCCAAGCCCAAGCGGAGGCTGCAGCTGCGGCGACGGCGGAGGGGGCCCTGTTGGTTACCCCACTGCGCGTCGCAGCGCCCGGGGCCCCGGAGCCCCCGCCAGAAGAGGCTGGCGGCGACCGGCCGAGGCTGGAGAGGGATGACGACGTCGTCATCCTGGAGAGGGCGCCGGTGCCGACTCCGCCAACCGGGGCGGCTCAAGGCGGCCGGCCTGACCTGCCGCCTGCGCAGTCGGCGGGGGGCGAGCCGGCCGTGAGGACTGAGCTGGCGGTCCGGATGCCGCCGAGCCGGCGCGCAGGGAAGGCTGCGTCAGAGCCACAGAAGGCGGCGTCGGAGCCGCAGCCGGCCGCGGGCTCCAGCTCGTCGGCCGAGGATGTGGAGGTGGCCAGCGCCACCTCAGGGTGGACGCCGGGCGGAGGGACGGCCGTGATGAACGTGGCCGCGCAGGACGTCCGGACCCGGCTCCAAGCCCAGGCTACGGCGCTGAGGCTGTACACCGATGAATTCCTCGCGACGCGGGCGGCCATCCGGGTTAGGCTTCTTATCTTGCTTCTTCTTGATCTTGGTTTCTTCCGTGGGGGCGCGTCAGCGCACCCACTAGGTGTAGTCCCCGAGTTCCGAGTCGGCTGCTGAGCAGGCGGCTTGGAACTTCTTAGTGGATTTGGCTTTGCTGTTCTTGTTCTTACTTCGATCTTCTGCCTATCTTGCAGGACTACCACAATCTTCGTGCGGCCGCCTTCAACTCCCAGGCTCGGGAGCTGACCCAGAAGACCGCCGACCTAACTGAGAGCCGGGGTAAGTGCTTCTGTTCTTTATCTCACGTGGGGGCGCGTCAGCGCACCCACTGGGTGTAGTCCCCGAGATTCGGGCCGACTGCTGAGCAGTCGGGTCGGATCTTCCTTGACGACTTCCTCTAATTGTTTCTTCTTTTTCTGCCATCTCTGCAGCGGCCAACGCCGGTCTGAGGGCACAGCTGGGAGAGTCTCAGACTGCCCTTCGTGTCAAGGAGGCCGAGCTTGCCGCCTTGGTGCAGGAACGCGACCGCCTGGCCAAGAAGTTGGCCGACCAGGAGGAGGGTCACAAGGCGGCTCGAAGGCGGCGCAGGACCGCGAAGCCGCCCTCCAGGCTGAGTACGAGACAGAAGCGGCTGGCTGGGCTGAAGCGAGGCAGACGCTGATCACTGGCTATGGTCAGATCGAAGATCTGGTTGACGGTAGGCCGCCTACTTCTTCGTCCTTTCTTGCCGTCTGCCGCCTTTGGCTTGTTTTCTGACTTGGTGTTTTCTCTTCTTTCTCTTTCTTTCTTGCACAGAGTACTTCCCTGGCTACTCTACCGCCGCCAACCAGCTCATCGAGGCCCGCCGCCAAGCGCGGAGGCAGGCTGGCTTCGAGATCTCACCAAGCGCTGGCCGTTCGCTGGAGGAGCAACTCTTGGCGATCCAGGCCCGTCTCCAGCCGGCTCACCGACTGCTCCGCCGGCTTCAGCGTGCCGGGGCGCAAGTATTGGCCGCCCTCTGGCCCGGCGAAGTGGTTCCCCGCACCCCCAGTCGGACTGCCGACTGGCTGGAGGTGGCGGTCGGTCGCTTCGAAGCCTGGAAGGACTCGGCAGCTCGGTCCGGCGCCAGGCGGGCGCTGGAGTTCGTCAAGGCCTGGTACCCGGGCCTGAGTCTGGACCAGCTGGCTACCTGGCGGCAGCAAGCCGACACGGAGCTAGAGCCGGCGCGGCCGGCTATCGTCCGGCGGGCTTCGGCGATCGCCGACTACACCGACACTAGTGTCTTCGCCCCTGAGGTGGACGACAACGGCGTCGCCCAGCCGGAGGAGTGGTTCGGGCTGAACCCGGCGGACGGTGAAGACTCGGCGGAGGAGATCGACTCCAGCGACGAGGGTGAGGAGGAGGAGGAAGGTGAAGACGCCGAGCCGGATGGTGGAGCGGCCGACCAGCCTCAGGCTGACCGCACCTCCAGCACCACGTCACGCGCGGGTGCGTCGCCTGCCCCCGGTGGTGACCCAGCCGAGGCCCGCCAGCCGGCCACTCCTTCAACCGGCGACGCCATCTCCACCGACCAGCCTGGCTCCCGCACCGCGCCTTAGTCTAGTCTGTTATCCTTTGTTTTCCTGTCTTGTCACTTTTGGAACTGTTAAGTCTGCACAATTCCACCCACTGGGGGTGTATTCGAACTTATGTCTATTGCCGGCCTGTTGGGGGCTTTATATGTGTATATAACTTATGCATGCATTTGGCTTTTCCTCGTACTTTGCTTTTCATCCTTCTGCTGTTTCCTTTGCCGCCCTCCCTTGGTTGCCGCCTCCCAGACAGATAGTTGCTCTGCAATCTGTTGCTGGAGAAGTGCTTGGCCAATTGGGAGGGCAAGTACTCTAGCTTTGTTGGATTGGAGCTAAGTGTTTTAGGAAGCCGGCAGGCGTGGTTGGAGGCCGTCTTTTTGCTATATAAGTTTGTTAGTCCTTAGCCGTTTTTCGTGTGGGCATCCTTTCTGCCTTGTCTCTTGCTAGTCGGACAGTCGGTTCTTCGAGCTGCGACTTTCAACAAGAGAGGACTCGGGAGCCGGCACACTACTTGTCTGACTTCAGGTAGAACTTTTGATATAGCACAAGGCGGCCAGTCCCCGGGCCAACTAGTCGAACCCGGTGCCAGACAAGAAATCAAATGTAATAATACATTCATGGATATGACACTCGTCATTCATAGATAAATAAAGGCAGTCCCCGAGTACTGTTCGGGGAGCCTGTTGGTTCGTACTTAATACAAAAGGGTAGCATGATACGTACTGCTTTTAATTGTAAAATCTTCTCAGGAGGTTCGCGTTCCATGGTCGCTCCGACTCCTTGCCGGAGTCATCTCTCTTGCGTGCTCTTGGTTTTTGCGCGTCGATCAAGTAATAGGAGTCGTTGCCGAGTGCCTTGCTGACGACGAAGGGGCCTTCCCAAGGGGCCGAGAGCTTGTGCTGGCCGGCTGTTCGCTGGATCAGCCGAAGCACAAGGTCGCCCTCTTAGAAGGATCTTGGCTTGACCTTGCGGTTGTGGTAGCGGCGCAGCCCTTGCTGGTAGATGGCGGACCGGCTGAGTGCTAACAGCCGGCCTTCTTCTAGTAGGTCGACGCCGTCTTCTCTTGCTTCTCTGGCCTCCGCCTCCGTGTACATGGTGATCCGAGGCGAGTCGAACTCGATGTCTGTTGGGATGACAGCCTCGGCACCATATACAAGGAACAATGGAGTGAAGCCGGTCGACTTGTTGGGTGTAGTGCGCAGACTCCAGAGGACAGCCGGCAGCTCATCGAGCCAGCAGCCGGCCGATCGCTCCAGTGGTACAACCAGTCGGGGCTTGATGCCGGAGAGGATGAGTCCATTTGCTCGCTCGACCTGGCCGTTTGACTGCGGGTGGGCAACGGATGCTAAGTCCAGTCGGATGCCCTGCGTCGCGCAGAAACGTGCCAGTGCTCCCTTGGCAAAGTTCGTGCCGTTGTCGGTGATGATGCTGTGCGGCACGCCGTACCGAGTAGTGATGTCAGTGATGAATGTCACGGCAGTCGGCCCGTTCAGCTTCTTGATCGGCTTCGCTTCGATCCACTTTGTGAACTTGTCCACAGCGACAAGTAGATGTGTCAAGCCGCCGCGGGCTGTCTTGAAAGGGCCCACCATGTCCAGTCCCCATACGGCAAAGGGCCAGGTGAGGGGAATGGTCTTGAGTGCAGAAGTCGGCAGGTGTTGCTTGGAACTGAAAACTTGGCATCCTCTGTAGCTCTTGACTATCTCTTTGGCATCTTCCAAGGCAGTCGGCCAGAAGAAACCGTGGCGGAAAGCCTTGGCCACAAGTGATCTTGAGGCTGCGTGGTGGCCGCATTCGCCTTGGTGGATATCCTTGAGGATTGCCACTCCTTTTTCTGGCTCGACACAGCGCTGGAATACCCCAGTGACGCTGCGCTTCACAAGCTCTCTATTGATTATTGCATATGTTCCGGCTCATCGTTGCACTAGTCTTGCTGAGATCTCATCAGCCGGCAGCTCTCTGCTGACTAGGAACTTGAGGATGGGCTGGGCCCATGATGGAGCTGTGACTTCATCTTCTGTTAGCGTAGCCACCATGACTCGGGTGGCTGGGTTGGGTGGCATGGATTTGGAGTCGGCCACCGATTCTTGCATTGCTGCAGTCCCCGGGCCGACTGCTGTAGTCCCCGGGCCGGGTTCTGAAGTCCCCGGGCCGGGTACGACTACGGCAGTCCCCGGGCCAGTTGTCGAAGTCCCCGTGCCGCCTGCGGGGTTCCTCCAGTCGGATCCGACGGCATCTGGCACATGCGGTACGAAGATAGAGTCCGACTCTGGAGACGGCTTGATGGACGGCTTGAGGAGGCGCTGGAGGGAGACGCCAGTCGGTATGGCTTGTCGGGTGGAGCCGATCCGTGCTTGGGCATCTGCTTGGTCGTTGTCGGCCCTTGGCACGTGAAGGAACTCGCACCCTTCGAAGTACCCGCTGATCTGCTGGACGAGGAAACGATAGCTCGCCATGTTCGCGTCCTTGGCATCCCAATCGCCAGACGACTGCTGGACCACCAAGTCCGAGTCGCCGTAACATAGGATCCGGCGTATGCCGAGCTCTTTGGCTAGCCGGAGCCCATGTACGAGCGCCTCGTACTCGGCCACGTTGTTGGAGGCGGCAAAGTGGATCTGCAGCGTGTACTTGAGCTTGTCGCCTTTGGGAGAGGTGAGGACGATGCCGGCTCCCAAGCCGGTGCGCATCTTGGACCCGTCAAAGTGCATCCGCCAATGGGTAGAGTCGGGAGCCGGCGGTAGGTACTGGGTCTCGGCCCAGTCGACGAGGAAGTCGGCCAAGGCTTGGGACTTGATGGCGGTGCGGGGTTGGTAAAAGATCGTGTAGGGCGCCAATGCAATGGCCCATTTGGCCACCCGGCCGGATGCATCCCGGCTGCCTATGATCTCGGCAAGCGGGGCGGTGCACACGACCATGATGGGATGCTCTTGGAAGTAGGGCTTCAGTTTCTTGGCAGCGAAGTACACCCCATAGCACATCTTCTGGTAGTGCGGGTAGTTTTGCTTTGAGCTGGATAGCACTTCGCTGAGATAGTACACCGGCCTCTGGACTAGCTGGGCTCGTCCTTCTTCCGGGCGCTGGACCACAACAACAGTACTGACCACTTGGCTAGTCGGGCGGTGTAGAGGAGCATGGGCTCCTTTTCAGTCGGCGCTGCCAGGACAGGTGGATTGGTCAGCATTTTCTTCAACTCATGGAAGGCTTGGTCGGCTTGGTCATTCCACTCGAAGTGAGTGGACTTCTTCATGAGTCGGTACAGGGGGAGAGCCTTCTCTCCTAGTCGGCTGATAAAGCGATTCAGGGAGGCCAAGCACCCGGTGAACTTCTGCACGTCTCGCAGTTTGGTGGGAATCTCCATCCTCTCGATGGCCTTGATCTTCACAGGGTTGCACTCGATGCCACGTTCGGAGACCAGGAAGCCTAGCAGCTGGCCGGCTGGTACTCCGAACACGCACTTCTCGGGGTTGAGCTTGATTTGGAATCGGCGCAAGTTGGCGAATGTTTCTTTGAGATCTTCCAGCAGGGTGTCGCGCTTCTCTGTCTTCACCACAATGTCGTCTACATAGACGTGGGCATTTCTGCCGAGTTGTTTCAAGAGCATTTCTGCATGCAACGCTGAAAAGTGGCACCGGCATTCCTCAAGCCGAATGTCATAGTCAGGTAGCAGAAAGCTCCAAAGGGTGTGATGAAGGCAGTCTTTAGGCGGTCTCCTGGGTCCAACTTGATCTGATGGTACCCTGAGTAGGCATCCAAAAAACTCAACAGCTCGCATCCGGCTGTGGAGTCTATCACTTGGTCGATCCGTGGCAAAGCAAACGGATCCTTTGGGCAGGCCTTGTTGAGGCTAGTGTAGTCTATGCACATGCGCCACTTGTTATTCTTCTTCAGGACTAGAACTGGGTTGGCAAGCCATTCTGGAAAAAACACTTCCATGATAAAGCCAGCGGCAAGGAGCCGGGCTATCTCTTCTCCCACGATTCTTCTCTTCTCTTCTGACAGTCGGCGGAGGGGCTGCTTGACCGGCTTCGCGTCAGCTCGGACATGTAATTTGTGCTCGGCGAAATCCTTCGGGACACCCGGCATGTCCTTTGGGGACCACGCAAAGATGTCTCGATTCTCACGGAGGAAGTCGACGAGCTCGCCTTCCTATTTACTGTCGAAGTTCGCCCCAATGACAGCGAACCTCTCCGGATTCTCCGGGTCCAGAGGTATCTTCTTCGTCTCTTTGGCAGGCTGGAAGGAGCCCTGCGCATCATAGTACTTTGGGTTGGGGGACAGGGCCGGCTGCTTGTCGGCCATGGCCACAACCCGCTCCAGCATCTTCTTCTCTTCTGCCACCACGAGGGACTCGGCCAGACGGCTACTGGCCATGGCGCACTCGATGGACTTCTTGTAATCGCCGGCTACCGTGATGATCCCCTTCGAGCTCGGCATCTTCATCTTCAGGTAGGCGTAGTGGGGCACAGCCATGAATTTGGCCAGAGCAGGTCGGCCAAGCAGGGCATGATAGGGGCTCTCCAGATCCACTACCTCGAACCAGATCGCTTCTCAGCGAAAATGATCTTTGTCTCTGAAGAGAACATCCATTTTAATCTTGCCGATTGGGGAGCAAGACAAGCCGGGGACGATACCATGGAACACGGTCCGGCTTGGCATAAGCTGCTTCGCCTTGATGTTCAGCTTCTCCATGTTATCGCGGTACAATATATTGATACTGCTTCCGCCATCTATCAGGACGCGGGAGAATCGGGCAGCTCGCCTCTCTGTCGCGAGCGTTACATCCAAGACCAGTGCATAGGAGCCAGGGGATGGCATCACCTCTGGGTTGTCGGCCTGGCTCCAGTTGATTGGCTTCTCTGACCAGTGCATGAATTCGGGGGTGCTTGAGGCGACTGCATTGACCTCTTGAGCTGTCGGCGCCGACTACGCTTGTCATCGGCTTGGCTGGTGAAGACGACGTAGGCGGCGTGTTCTTCAGGGAACTCATCTTGGATGGCTCCGACTGCCGGCCGAGCCGCCGGCTGCTGGGGGCCGGAGGCGGCGGGCCGGGAGGCGGAGGCGGCAACAACCCTTCGTCCTTGGAGATTCGGGTGACCCAGTGGAATTTTCGGGTCGTGTGGTTGGACGGCTTCGCGCCGCTGTGCAACTTGCAGGGGCGTCGAGAGTCTGCTCGTAAGAGAAAGCCGGCTGCCAATCCGGCCTGCCACCCTTCTTCTTGGGAGCAGGCCGTTCTTCGGGCTGCTCATCTTCAACCGCGGCCACCTGCCGACTGGTGGAAGTCGGCATGGGGGCCTTGCGCTTGTGATCGTTCTGGTAGGGGCGCCGGTTGGAATCGCTAGCCGGCGTCTTGGGAGCCGGAGCAATCACCTTCCCGGAGGCGTCTACTCGGAGCTCGGTCTTCATCGAGGAGTCGGCCGTGGCGTATTTGTCCCCGATGACCAGCAACTCGTCGAGGGTAGCCGGCTCGTCGCAGAGGAGTCGGTGCTTGAGGAGGGTGCCCTCTCGGCACCCGGCGGTGAAGTACTCGATGGCCTGAACCTCGTGCACCCCCTCGCAGGAGTTGCGGAGCTCGGCCCACCGCGTGAGGTAGTCGCGGGTCGATTCGTTGGGTCCTTGGACGCACAGGGAGAGCTGGCCAGGCTTGGGAGGCCGCTTGTACGTGCTGGTGAAGTTGCGGACGAAAACTTCCGTGAAGTCCAGCCAGTTGTTGATGCTGTATGGCTTGAGGCTGTTGAGCCATGTGCGCGCCGTGCCTTGCAGCATGAGGGGGACGTACTTCACGGCGACGCGCCGATTGCCGTTGGCTATGCTGACAGCAGTGGAGTAGTCGATGATCCAATCTTCCGGCTTCACCGAGCCGTTGTACTTGGGCGTATCTGTGGGGAGCGAGAACCCTTTGGGGAAGGGCTCGTCGCGGATGCGGGGGCCAAAGCATGGCGGGCCGACATCGTCTTCTTCTTCTAACGCCAAGGATCGAGCAAGGCGGTCGATCCGGTGGCGGGCGTCATTCTCGCTGACTCCTTCTCGGCGGCCGAGTCGGTCGCCAAGAGTCGGGTGCGTGACGGGCGGCGGGGTGAGACGTCTTTCTCTTCGGGGCGGGGGAGGAGGCAGATTTCCTTGGCGTTCCACTGCTCGAGGGCGGCCCTCCGCGTCGCGCTCGACGGTGATGCGAGTCCGGCTGCGGCTGGCAGTCGGCTCCTTGTCTTTCTTCTAGCGGGCGCCGCTCGCAGTCGGCGAGCGGGACGTCGCGGCATGCTCCCGGCGCGGGGGATGACTATCAGCACGGGCGCCGGCTTCGTGCCGTTCTTAAGCCGCGTCGATCAACTGCTGGATCCGTCTTGTCATGTAGGGGAGCTCGTCGGCTCCCAGCCCATTTAGCTCTTCGGCTGCCGCCTGAGCGGCTCGCAGATTCTCGAGCGGGGTGGCGTAGACGGGGCGATCTGCCCCCAGCATGCTGGCAATAGCCGCGCCGCGCTTCTGGACGAAGCCGGCTCGGCTCGGCCCGCTAGGCGGCGGTGTACCGAAGGCGGCGCGGTCGACTTCGCGCTGGTGGGCCTCGGTGAGGCGTCTCATGGAGGCTATCTTCTGGCCTTCCGCGATGAGGGCGAGGCGGCGTGCCTCCAGGGTCTCGGCGTCGGCGTCGGCCGGGATGGGGACGGAGAGGTCGTGCATCACCGCTTGCAGGGCGTCATGGGCGTTCTCGCCCGAGTTGGCGACGTGGCTGATGACCAACACTTCGGTGACAGCGCTGCTGCCACTGTCAGCTCGAGGGAGGGGGTCGTCGAAGACCACCACCTCGGAGGGGTAGGCGTCGAGCGATGCCGTGTCGGAGTCGACGAGCATCGGGTCGGTGGAGCCGACCGACTCCACATCTACAGCAGGCTCGCTGGAGACGTGAAGCTGGTCAAGGAGGCTGACGAGGCGGCTCTCGGGGTAGTCCGTCCCTGCGTCGGACGCAGGCTCGTCAGAGATGCGAGTCTCGCCGAGAAGATCGGCGAGGCAGCTCGCCGCGCAGGGGTCGTCGACGCCTTGCAGCGCGTCAAGGCAAACGCCATCGGGCACAGCAGGCTGGCTGCGCCCGCAGGGGAGGAAAAGGGTTCCCGTCCAGAACAGGTCTCCGGACGATGGTGCACCTGGCCCCACGGTGGGCGCCAAATGTCGGGTGGTAGGTGCGACATATGCACGCCGACGAATCTTACCCAGGTTCGGGGCTCTCCGAGTAGATAACACCCCTAGTCCTGCTCTGCGGGGTCTCCGCATGATCACTAGATCGGAAAGAGTAGCTACAAATGCTCCTAGAGCTGTAGGGTTCAAGGGAGAAGAAGAGCAAGGCTAGCTCTCACTTCCCTCTTTCTATGGTGTGTGTATAAGGCTAAGCCGCCAACCCTTTGCATGGGTGCCCCGGGGGGTTTATATAGGCCTACCCCCCGGGGGTACAATTGTAATCCGGCTGGGCGATGGTCCCAGCCGTCGGTGTCTACGCTCGCCGGCTTCTCCGCCGGTCGTTGGGGCCCGCCGACTAGTGGGTCCCGCCGGCTGCCGGCCCCTTGGTCGACAGGCCGGTCCCACCGCCTAGGGTCTTGTCGGCGGCGACTTACTGTAGCCTCATCCTTGATGATGAGGGCTTCGTCGAGGTAAGCGTGGCTACAGTGTGCCGCCTCGAGGGCTCTCACTGTAGCCTTACCTCGTCTTGTCTCCTTAATCTGGCGCATGCTTCGAGGAAGGGGGTAGCCGGCTTCTGGGGGCCGGCTACGCCCCTGGCCGACTGGGGGGGGGGGGGTCGGGCCGCCTTCACGCCTCTCTCTAACTAAACGGGCCTGCCGCCCGTGGGCCGCACTGGCATCTGTCGTGGGTGACGTTGAGGCCAGCATGGCTACAGTGCCGAGCCAGACGGGAGATGGCCGTCCCGTACGGCGTCCTGTGGCCATGCCTGCCTCGGGCTTCGGGGGTAGTGGGCCGCACTGTGGCCACACCCCGTCTTGTCACCGTTATGTGGGCGTAGTTTTGGTGGTTGCGGTCTTGGCCGGCTTCTTGGAGTCGGCGTTCTTCGTGGCCGGCTCCGGGAAGTCGACATCCTCTATGGCCGGCTTCCTGGAGTCGGCCACCCCATGGTTATCCAGGGGGGAGGTTGCCGAGGCTGGGTCGCCTTCCGAGAGTCGGCTTCAGAGGTAGCCGGCCAGGGAAGGCGGCCCAATGCTTGAAATGCTTGAAGGCCCAAAGGCCTGATAATTTTTTGGAAGAGCCAGGGGCAGTCGGTTAGGCTACCCGTAGCCATTTACTCCGACAAGTAGTGGTTTAAGTATTATCCCCCTATTGAAATAAAAGTAGAAGAACCTACTAAAGCTAAAGAAGAAATTATTACTTATAGTGCTAATCCTATTATTCCTACTGCTTATATTGAGAAACACCCTTTTCCTGTAAGGATAAAAGAACATGCTGAGGTTTGAACTGTGGTTAACAAAAGTTATATAAGAACACCTACACCCTCTGAACAAATTAAAGTTGAACCTAATGTTGCTACGATTAAAGATCTCTTGGTTGATAATATTGACGGGCATGTTATTTATTTCTATGGTGAAGCTGCTAGAATTGCTAAACCCGATGATAAAGATAAAAATGGACCAGTTGTTGGCATGCCTGTTGTCTCTGTTAAAATAAGAGATCATTGTTATCATGGTTTATGTGATTTGGGTGCGAGCATCAGTGCTATCCCATTTACTTTATATCAAGAAATTATGAATGATATTGCACCTACTGAGATAGAAGATATTGATGTTACTATTAAACTTGCGAATAGAGATACTATTTCACCACTTGGGATTGTTAGAGATGTTGAAGTATTGTGTGGAAAAATTAAATACCCTACTGATTTTCTCGTTCTTGGTTCCCCACAAGATAATTTTTGTCCCATTATATTTGGCAGACCTTTCTTGAATACGTTTAATGCTAAGATTGATTGCACTAAGGAAATTGTCAGTGTTAATTTTGGTGATGTGTCTCATGAGTTTAATTTCTCCAAAATCCGTAGACAACCTCGTGATAAAGAATTGCCTAGTAAGGATGAAATTATTGGTCTTACTTCTTTTGTCGTGCCTCCTACTGATCCGTTAGACCAATATTTGCTAGACCATGAAAATGATATGCATATGAATGAAAGAAATGAAATAGATGAGATATTCTTCAAACAAATGCCTATTTTGAAACACAACTTTCCTGTTGAGACTCTTGGAGATCCTCTTCCACTCAAAAGTGACCCCGTGTTTGAGCTTAAGCAATTGCCTGATACATTGAAATATGCTTACCTTGATGAAAAGAAGATATATCCTATTATTATTAGTGCTAACCTTTCAAAGCATAAAGAAAGGTGATTATTGAAAACTCTAAGGAAGCACCATGCCGCTATTGGATATACTCTTGATGATCTTAAGGGCATTAGTCCCACTCTATGTCAGCACAATATTAATATGGAGCCTGATGCTAAGCCAGTTGTTGATCACAAGTGACGATTAAACCCTAAGATGAAGAAGTGGTAAGAAATGAAATATTAAAGCTCCTAGAAGCAGGTATAATCTATCCTATAGCTGATAGTAGATGGGCAAGTCCTGTTCATTGTGTTCCTAAGAAAGGATGTATTAATGTTGTCCCTAATGATAAAAATGAACTTATCCCACAAAGAATTATAAGAGGATATAGGATGGTAATTGATTTTAGAAAACTAAACAAAGCCACTAGGAAGGATCATTACCCTCTACCATTCATTGATCAAATGCTAGAAAGGTTATCAAAGCATACACACTTCTGCTTTCTAGATGGATACTCTGGTATTTCCCAAATACCTGTGTCACAAGAGGATCAAGAAGAAACTACTTTTACATGCCCTTTTGGTACTTTTGCTTATAGACGTATGCCTTTTGGTTTATGCAATGCACCTACTACCTTTCAAAGATGTATGACTGCTATATTCTCTAACTTTTGTGAAAAGATTGTTGAGGTTTTCATCGATGATTTTTCCGTGTATGGAACTTCTTTTGATGATTGCTTAAGCAACCTTGATCGAGTTTTGCAGAGATGTGAAGAAACTAATCTTGTCTTGAATTGGGAGAAGTGCCACTTTATGGTGAATGAAGGTATTATCTTGGGGCAAAAAATTTCAGAAGAGGTATTGAAGTTGATAAGGCTAAGGTTGATGCAATTGATAAAATGCCATGTCCTAAAGATATCAAAGGTATAAGAAGCTTTATTCGTCATGGTGGTTTCTATAGGAGATTTGTTAAAGACTTCTCTAAAATTTCTAGGCCTCTTACTAATCTCTTGCAAAAAGATGTTCCATTCGTTTTTGACGATGATTGTGTAGAAGCATTTGAAATACTTAAGAAAGCCTTAATTTCTCCACCTATTGTTCAACCACCTGATTGGAACTTACTATTTGAAATTATGTGTGATGCTAGTGATTATGTTGTTGGTGCTATTCTAGGACAAAGAGTTGATAAAAAATTATATGTTATCCATTATGCTAGCAAAACTCTAGACACTGCTCAAAGAAGTCATGCTACTACTGAGAAAGAATTTCTAGCATTTGTGTTTTCCTATGACAAATTTAGATCTTACATAGTTGATTCTAAATTAATTGTTCAGACCGATCATGCTGCTATTAAATACCTTATGGAAAAGAAAGATGCTAAACCTAGACTCATTAGGTGGGCTCTTTTGTTACAATAATTTGAGTTGCATATTACTAATAGGAAGGGATATGAGAATCCAGTAGCTGACAACTTGTCTAGATTAGAAAATATTCTTGATGACCCACTACCTATTGATGATAGCTTTCCTGATGAACAACTAACTGTCATAAATGCTTCTCGTAATACTCCTTGGTATGCAGACTATGACAATTACATTGTTGCTAAATATATACCACCTAGTTCCACATATCAACAAAAGAAAAGTTTTTCTTTGATTTAAGGCATTACTTTTGGGATGATGACGATGACATGTACCTAGGGTAGGGTCTTAGGCCTGACCGACATTCAAAGGCCAACAGAAGATACCGACTGAAACCACCTTGGAGTGCAATCCACTCGACCAGATATTCCACCCCGATATCCCAATTCCACTCGACATGATCATTAGACTCGACCATACGAAAGAATCACTTGGAGCACAGAAGACCTACAGTCGATCCAAATATGGCAACGGGTCAAGCGTTCACTCCGTAGTCTTGAAGATCATTAATAGTCATTTATAGCTGGCGTTACCAGTAATGTCCCTGTCTTAACTCACATTGAACCCTGTGTAACTGAGGGCTGGAGGGGCCTGGTGCACTCTATATAAGCCACCCTCTCCTCTGGCACAAGGGTTCACACCCCCTGTAACTCACACGCATATTCCAGTCGACAAGCCTCCGGGCGCCGGGACGTAGGGCTGTTACCTCCTCCGAGAGGGGCCTGAACTCGTAAACTCCCGTGTACAACCTTGCCATAGCTAGGGCCTTGCCTCTTCCTACGTACCCCCTATTCTTACTGTCAGACTTACTCCCACGACATTTGGCGCCCACCATGGGACCGGCGTCTTAGCGACTTCCAGTGAGGTTGCAGTTTTTTCGATCTCCATCAACATGGTTTCCGGCGGTGGTTTGGCCTTGGGCCATGAGATCCTTCTCAGCGCGCTCGTCTTCATCGCCGACGACTCCGCTTGGCTCCAAGAAGCCCCCCTCGACATCGAGGCCCTTCCCATCCGTAGGGCGGCGCATTTCCGCGCAAGTGCCTGCGGCGTCCTCCTGTGGCAGTCGTCGACCCAGTATCGGCCGGCTCCCACATCATTCGCTCTCCTCACTATACGCCGCCGCAAGCGATCCGGTCGATCGCGGCTCCAGCGGTGGGTGAAGCATGCGATGGCTCGCTAGTCGACCAACCCTCAAGTTGCAGCTATCGAGCCCGACGAATCTCTCTACGGACCATTCGACTGGTCCCGCGGATACTCTCTCCGAGTGCGGGAGCAGCGACCCTGCGGCGGAAGTCCTCATGGTCGACTCGCCTCGCAGCCCGCCGTCACGGCAGCGGCGGTGATGGCGGCGGTAGCCCGTCGCATGGTCACGACGAATATCATCCCCAAGCCCTCACTTCGGAGCAGAGGGAAGAGCTGCATCGCCGCAACATGGAGGCGCTCCATACCCCCATCATTGGGGAGACTTCTGAGGCTCGGGCCTTGGAAGCTGCGCGCCTAGCTACCTTAGGTGAGCGCCCGCGTCTGGAAAATCTCCAACATTCACTCGACGAACGCGCCCGTCGGCAGATCCCTGAATCCAGTCGACGGACACGACAATTGTTTCTGCCTGAACCTCAGGTATACCACACTCCAGTTCAAAACCTTGCAGCAGCAGCGTGAATAGCAGAGTCAATTTAGCTGTCTTGTTCAGAAGCTGGCAGAGGTTTGCTGCAGATCCGAGCGCTGCTCCGGGCATCAGGTGAACAAAACTCGGCTGTTTCTCAGTTGCGCAACAGAATCCATAGCAGATCTGTGGTTGCAGACACAGTTCAGTCGGCGCATAGCCCAAGATCGCCTCCGCAGCGCGATGATCATGGTCACCGCTAGGATCAGTACCTGGGTCGAGGCCACGGACAGTATGATCAAAGATATGCCCGTGATGACCACCGTCGAGTGCCTACGCCCCCTCCGAGGGGCGGATCGTACGCGCCCCGGCGGTATGATGACAGACGTCCGTATGGTGATGAGCGGAGAGCTCCAGTCGACCCAAGAGAGCCTGGGTTCAATGCGAGATCACTTCTCGTACAAGGTTTGGTCGATAGAGGCCGAGCACACAGAGAAGGACAAGACAGAGACCGTCTGAGTGGAGGCAGAGCATTTGTTTCTGGGCCCGAATGTTTCAGTAGAGCCATCCGAGCCGCCAAGATCCCTCCCAACTTCAGATTGGCGACAGGCGTCAGTAAGTTCACTAGTGAGTCGAAGCCCGACACGTGGCTAGAGGATTACTGAGTGGCAGTGCAGATTGGTGGAGGCAATGATGATATAGCCATGAAGCACCTCCCCTTGATGCTTGAGGGTTCAGCCAGGGCTTGGCTGAATCAGTTGGCCCCTGTAAGTATCTTCTGTTGGGAAGAGTTGGCCCGAGTGTTTATCAAATCATTCGAGGGCACTTGCAAGCTGTCTGATCACGGGTTCCGGCAAAACCCTTGAGGTTCGAACTCTGGGGTGCGCGCGAAGTTCTTTCCCTACCGATCCACGCCCTAGCTTGCTAAGATCTCGCAGACAAACTCAACGAACTCACAACACAAGAGACACAAGGTTTATACTGGTTTGGGCCACCGTTGTGGTGTAATACCCTACTCCAGTGTGGTGGTGGTGGATTGCCTCCTGGGCTGATGATGAACAATACAAGGGGAAGAACAACCTCCTAAGGAGAGGTGTTCTTGTGCTTGGTGAGCTGGTGAAGGTCTCGATCCGGTCAAGCTCTCTGAATGAGTTCGAATCCCTCCTACGGTGGTGGCTAGTCCTACTTATATAGGCCCTGGTCCTCTCCCCAAATATTGAGCGGGAAGGGAGCCAACAACGGCCAATTTGAAAGGGGAAAGCTACTACAGCTTATCCTGACAAAAGCGGTCTTGGCCTGCAAAAGGCTCTGGTGGTGATGCCGCCTTGGGCTCCATGGTGACCTCCGTCTTGCCGTCCTGCTGGTCTTGGTCTTGTTGCACCAATATGGAAACCTTTGCTTGACGCCTCGGTACTCCGCACCCGCGCTTGCTTCCTTAGCACCAAAGGGGAAACAAGGACACTGCGCGTGCTGGCGCCCGCCTGATCTTGATCGTCATGGCTCACGTCACGAGAACCTCGTGAGGTTTGCCTTGCCTTGATCTCTCCGCTCCTCGCGAGCCAACCTGGTGACGCTGCTCCTGAGGAGGTCTTGTGTCGTCCGCCTCGCGAGGCCTGGCCCCTCGCGAGGGTCTTGAACGCTTTGTTGATGAAGATGGGCAGTACGGGCCCGCTTGCAGAGCCACGCTGTGGGCCGCAGGCAGGCAAGTCTGGGGACCCCCGTTCCCAGAACGCCGATAGTAGCCCCCGGGCCCAAGGCGCGCTCGGGCTTGGCTTCAAGGCGAAGCCAAAGGTCAAGTGCAGAGCGCCACGGGCCCCTAAAGCCTGCAGCCTTGGTCGACGCGTGGCGGTTGATTGGACGTGGGCGTCTCCGCTTCCCCATGCTGCCTCGGCAACTGCCCGACATGACAAGTCCCTGCGACATGCAAGGGAAAACCATCATTACCTGTGATCGTGGGGAGGCGCCGGTTGGCCTTCTCCCGCTAAAAATGGGGAGGGGGGCAGAGCCCCCATCGCCCATCTCTTCCCAGTCCGCTTGCTTCTTCCTCCTTGCTCCTCTGCTAGTAGCAATTCCCATGGCACCGATCCGAAGGTTCTCCGCCGGGGAGAAAGGGAAGGCTCCCCGCGACGAGCCAGGGCCGCTTCCGACGAAGAAGAGGCCAGCCCACCATCGCGACATCGTCGTGAGGGCAGAAGTGACAAGGCCCTGGTGCGAACGGCCACCTCCAGGGTATCCACTTCCTTTGTACGCCCAAGCCGAGGGCTCAGGAGGAAGGAGCGTCGGGCGGCGCCGCCCGCGTCGCATCCGCGGCTGCCGCGCGATGGCGACACGCGCCGTCGCCCTTGGAATCCATGCTGCAGACTCCTCTCGTGAGCTCGTGCTGTGGGCGGCGATGCCCCCAACCACCTGGATCTGCTTCCCGCGGTTCTTCTCTGACGTGATGCCGCCGAGAAGACCCCTCGAGCTCTGGTTGCAGCATGCTGACTAAAATGCCCCGGCGACCGGAGCAGAGGTTGAAGTGGTCTCCTCCGGCAAGATCTTCATGACCCGCGGCTGCGGTGAGGTCGCGCGGGTTTGCCGTGCTGAGGGCGCCCTCGCCATCCACTTCGACTAGGACGGTGCCTCCACGCTGTTCTTCAAGGTCTTCGATTGGGAGGGCCGTCGCCTGGAGTGCTGCCCTGAAGGGGTGCGCCAGGACGATGCGCGCCCGGCCTGCGGCTCCTCCAGCAGCAGCGACTCTTGGGCGTCCAGTGGCTCTCATGAGCTCTACGAGACTCCGGAGACAAGCGACGACAGCTACGTGCCCCCGAGCTCTCGCCGCGCCCGGAGCAGGGCTGCAGCGTCCAGCCGCCGCCATCGCTGATCTGGATGGGGTTGGCGCCGGCCTCCCACGGCCCACTGTTGATGATGGTGTCGGCCACGGGAGGGTGTAGGTAGGATTCCCCTAAGTTCTCGTCTTTTGTTCCCTGCGAGGATTCAAGAAGTACCCCGTGGGGGTGTGTAAAGGGCCTGTAATGTCTTTTGTTGACACTATCCTTGTTATGAAAATTTAAGAATGCCTACTCTGTTTAGGCCCGGTCTCCCCTTTCCAACCTCGCGACGGCTTGTTGCTCTACGCTGACAGGTCCCGATCCCCAGGCAGGCTGCAGCCGTCGCTGGTATGCCAGGTCGCGTGCCGTGATCAAGGCCAGGAGGTGAGCGGCTCGAGGTCCAGTAAGAGCCCCTGAGGCACGATGCTCAAGAGGTCCCCTTTAGCGCTCAAGCAGTTGTGGCAAGGTAAGAAAGGGGGGCGACGTTGCCGCAACAGGGTTGCGGCGAGCGTGACCCTTAGGCTCCAACGATTAGCCAATCTGAGCGCGAGACTTATCTTGGCGGTCTAGAGTCGACTCCTTGCGATGCGCCGTGCTAATGCGTAGCTAGGCCAGGTCCATGCGAGCCTCCCCCTCTTCTCCGCGCTCTCCTTTATGCTACGTCCTCAGGTCCCGGCCCTCGAGCGAGCTCAGCCGCCGCTGGTATGCCAGGTCGCGTGCCGTGGTCAAGGCCAGGGGGTGAGGGCTGGAGAGCCATTAGGAGCTCCTGAGTCGCGATGCTCAGGAGCCCCCCTTTTAAAGCACAAGCAGATTGCATGGGAGAAGAGGGAGCTCGTGGCGCCGCCTGCTGTCATTCTCTTGAGATTCATGCGAGCCAGCACAAGGAGAAACGCAGTTTGCCATTATGGTCACCAGCCCGCCGCCGATTACTTCGAGAGGAGGCGAAGGCACTGAGGGCCTGGTGAGGTGACGTGCGCGGGGCGTGCCGCGAGCCAGAGCTCGGCCGCTCAGATTTGTCGACGTTGCAGGGACGGACCCGTGCACAAGCGCCGTGCCAGCGTGAGTAGCCCCCGTGGGAGGCAAGAGTCAAACAGGTGATAGTCACAGGCAGGTTAGGCATGGAAAGCAAACTGGCTTAGGTAAATGCAGGGAAGATACGGGCCACCGGGTCTGGCCCAAGCGGCTTGGGGATGATGCAGCCCGAGGGGCGCCCCAACAAGGTAGGCTAAAGACATGAAAAAGGATACATGCCACAAGGACGGACCCACATGGCCTGGGAATGATGCAGCCCATGGGGCGCTCCCAGCTAAATGAACTTGGAAAATGTCACCTGGTTCTGTTGATGAAGGGATGTCGGAGCAGCTGAAGGTACGTGGCGAAGGGGTTGCTCCTCACGAGCCACCGGGGCCCTGAGCCTCGGGAGGCTCTGGGGACCCAGGCGGTTCCTTGAGGATCGTCTCCATCTCCACCAGGACGGCGTGGTGCCTGGCCTCCTGAGCCGCCAGGATGCTCCGCAGGTTGCGCTGATAGGCGGACGACACGCTCGGTAGGCCAAAAGGCATGCGAATGTAACTGTGCGGTGGACCCTCGCAGCGGCCCACGCGCAAAGGCCAGAAGGGCTCCTGAGATGCGGCCCAGTTGAGCCCTGGGACGTCGATGCAGACGCGCAGCCTAGCATCCTCACCTGGATGGGGAGCTGCGCTTCGTGAGCGGCGCTCGCCGCGCATGGCCCTTGCATCTTGTAGTTCCTAAGTGGTCCTGGTGATAAACTCCTGAGCGGTGGGCGCTCCTCGCCTTGTGTTCTCCTGAGGGAAATGTGCCGCGAAGCACGCCTCCAAGTGGTGCCCGAGAGCCTCCCTCGTGATGTTGGCAAGGTTTGAGGCCCTCCAGAAGAGAGCCCCTGAGCCCTGCCCGAGAAGGGCGACGGGCGCGCCTTCCTATGCGATGGCGGGAGGCGCCCCTGGCGCGGGCGCTGGTCCTGACGAGGTTCCACTCGAAACGCCACCCTCCCGAGGTCCTGCGCGGAGTAGGTGCTTCTACTTCTTGGGGCTGGCCTCAGGAGGGCACTCGCCCTTACTGTTGGGGTCGTCGATTGCTGCAGCTTGGAAGGCACGCTCGAGGGAGCACACTGCATCTCTTTCTTCACACAGGACCGTGATGATTCCGCCGCTTCCCGGCATCTTGAGGACATTGTAGCCATGATGTGTCACCGCCATGAACTTGGCCAGGGCTGGATACCCGAGGATGGCATTGTACGGCAGACGGATGTGCGCGACGTCGAAGTCGATGAGCTCGGTGCGGTAGTTGTTGCGTTCTCCAAAGGTGACGGGAAGGCGGACCTGCCCGATCGGGGTAGTGGAACCGTCGGTCACTCCTGAGAAAGGCTTGGTGGGCTGAAGCTGATCATACGACACTTGGAGGTTGTCGAACGTGTCGACGGACAGGACGTTGAGCCCTGCACCGCCATCGATGAGGGTCTTGGTAACTTGCACGTTGCTGATGACCGGGGAGCAAAGCATCGGGAGGGCGCCTGCGGTGGCCGCGCACTTGAGCTGATCCGCCGAACTGAAGGTGATGGCGCACTTGCACCACCTGAGCGGGCGTGTGGCCTCAAGGTTGGGGAGGACTGCATTCACTTCATGAGCAAACTGTTTGAAGATACGCTGCGAGGCTGGGGCCTGAGCTCCGCCCAAGATGCAGGCGATAGCACGTGGCTCCTGGAAGCCCCCAACCCCCTCGTCTTGATGGTGGTCGTCATTCCTTCTTGGTGGTGGCGGCAATGGAGGAAGGCCTGTGTTGCCTTGAGGACGATCCTCACGAGGCTGATCCCTCCAGGCGCCGTCGCGAGGCTGATCCTGCCAGCGGTCCTCACGAGGCCGGTCGCACCACTCCTGGCGCGGGCCACGGTCGTCCCAGCGTCCGCCACCACGTCCTCCTCCTCGGCCGTAGCCCCGGTCGTTGCGCTCGGGGCGTCGACCGAAGCATCCTTCTCGAATGGCTCTGAGCTCTTGACAGTCGCTGGTGTTGTGGGTATGCAGGTTATGGAAGGCGCGGAATGGTCGGCTGCTCTTGGATGACTCAGGCTGATCTCTGCCGCGCTTGGTGTCCGGCTCCGCCGCAAGCACGGCTGCTCCCTTGCGCTTCACATCCTTGACCTTGGCTTTCTTCTCCTCCGGGTCCAGAGCCGGGAGCCCAAGGAGGGAGAGGCGCCCTTCCTCAGCTCTTGCGCACTTGGTCGCCAGGTTGAACAACTCCAGGGATGTGCACAGCTCCTCGTGGATAGCGAGCTCCTCCTTCGTCTTGACGTCACGGACGCCATCAGAGAACGCGGAGATGATGGCCTCGTCCGGATGTACTTCTGGAGGATCTCTCCTGGTTGTTGCTTGACGCGGCGTAGGTCACCCGCGGCTGGTGGGCGGTCGCGGTTGCCCTGGAAGTTGGTGACGAAGCGGTCGCGCATCTCGCCCCAGGAGGAGATCGAGCCTGGAGGTAGGTTCAGGAGCCACAAACGGGCGCCGTCTTTGAGCGCCATAGGGAACCAGTTCGCCATGACCTTCTCGTCGCCGTTGGCCGCCTCGATGCTCAGCTCGTAGAGCTGCAGAAACTCCGCGGGGTCGGGGGTGCCGTCGTAGCGAGGAGGCGGATCTGGCTTGAACTTGCCCGGCCAGGCGACGCTATGCAACTCGGGGGTGAAGGCGCGGCAGCCGACCGTGGTCGCCGGGGCCCGTCTTGGAGGTGAAGCTTGGTCTTGGCACCCACGCGCCGCTACAGCAAGCGGCGCGGGGCCTTGCCGCAGCAACCGATCCTGGCGCGGCGGTGCGAGGAGTGGCGGGGCGTTCTCTTGCGGTAGAGGGACTTCTTGACAGCTTCTTTCTTCATGTGCGGGCGCCGGACGCGGTGGGTCGCGCCGTGGAGCCGCACGCCTTGGCGCCAGGGCGCTGTCTTGGTGCAGAGGTGGTGGAGGCGCTCCGTGAGCTACGTCGCCCGTAGCTGGCTGATAACCCACAAGTATAGGGGATCAATTGTAGCCTCTTTTGATAAGTAAGAGTGTCGAACCCAACGAGGAGCTAAAGGTAGAACAAATATTCCCTCAAGTTCTATCGACCACCGATACAACTCTACGCACGCTTAATGTTCGCTTTATCGGAAACAAGTATGAAACTAGAAGTACTTTGTAGGTGTTGTTGGATAGGTGGTCAAGAATATAAAGAGGACGTAAATAAAAACTAGGGGCTGTTTAGATGAAGACACAATAAAGTTAGTATAGCGAGTGTGGAAAAGTGGTGGTAGGAGTTGCGAAATTGTCCCTAAGCAATTGACTACTTTACTAGACCGATAGCAAGTTTTATGTGGGAGAGGCCACTGCTAGCATGTCATCCCTTACTTGGAATTCTAGGCACTTATGATTGGAACTATTAGCAAGCATCTGCAACTACTAACGTTCATTAAGGTAAAACCAAAACCATAGCATTAAGATATATTGGTCCCCCTTCAATCCCGTATGCATCAATTTCTATGCTAGGCTGAAGCTTCTGTCACTCTTGCCCTCCAATACATAGTCCTATCAACATGCAACTAACCCTATGGTGTGATCCACGCGCGCGCTCATATGATGGGCACCAAAGGACAGCAACATAACCACAAGCAAATTAAATCAATCATAGCAATTCATCAACCACCAATAGGACAACAAAAATCTACTCAGACATCATAGGATGGCAACACATCATTGGATAATAATATGAAGCATAAAGCACCACGTTCAAGTAGAGGGTACAGCGGGTTGCGGGAGAGTGGACCGCTGTAGATAGAGGGGGGAAGGTGATGGAGATGTTGGTGAAGATGGCGTAGGTGTTGGTGAAGATCACGGTGATGATGATGGCCCCCGGCGTTGTTCACTACAAAAAAAATACACTTCCGTGAGGATACGTGTTTGTCACAGTAGGTCGCATTTTTTGTCATGCATGTACATCCATGACAAATTTATGACAGAATCAAGATAGTAATACCTGTGCTGTCTTAGAAGTGTTCCGTGACATTACCAAAATTATCATCACGGAAGTGTCCACTTCCATGACGATAAATCGCGCGTCACAGAAGTGCTTTCGTCAAGGGTGACCGACACGTGGCATCCACCGTAACGGAACGCCGTTAAGCTATCGGGTCGGGTTTTGGATCCGATAACCCGTTAACAGCCCCGACCAATGGGGATTTTCCACGTGTAAAATCACCATTGGCTGGAGGAAACACGTGTCGGCTCATCGTTGGGACAGATGTCATCCACTCATTGGACAGAAGGCGCCTATGATACGTCGACATGTGGCACGGCCCAACAGAGGCCCATTCATGTGAAAAGGCCGGCCCGTTTGACTTGGTCAAAAGGTGGCGGGCCGGCCCATGGAAAGCCTGTTAACGGCCTGTTCGCATATAGCCCATTTACAGCCCGCTAACCCAAGGCCCGTTACGCCCTATCCGAATTAGGCCCAGTAGCGTCATCTGGGCCATCCAATATGATTCCAGCCCGTTTTCACTTCCGGCCCATGTATGGCCCGTGACGTCTTTCGGCCCATATGAGGCCCTATGTAACTCTTGGCCTATTAACGGCCCGTGGTGAAACTGGCCCGTAATGAACAGTGTATCACTTTACACCCATTAACGGCCCGTGGTGAAACTGGCCTGTAATGAACAGTGTACCACTTTATACCCATTAACGGCCTGTTATTCCATGGGGCCGTTTCCAGCCCATGTTATCTTTCGGCCTTCTCAGAGCCCATTTATTCTTGGGCTCATTTCCAGCATTCGTTTACTTACGACCCGTTACTATAATTTTCTGCTTGTGGGCCAAATTCAGCCCGTGGTTACAGTCGGCCCGTTTGTGGTCCATTAATACGTTGGGCCGTTTTCATAGCGTCATCAAATATGGCCTATTAACGATGGCCCGTTATGGTCGGCCCATGAACGGACGATTCCAACTCTAGCCCGTTTACGGCCCTAATGCGGTCTGTTGGCCCATGTTTGGCCAATCGATCATACGGCCCGTATAAGGCCCATTGATGATACGGCCCACAGAAGGCCCATTGTTTCTACGGCCCGTAGAAGGCCCATTGTTTCTACGGCCCGTAGAAGGCCCACTGTTTCTATGGCCAGTAGGAGGCCTAGTGTCACTACAGTAAATATTAGCCCATGGTTATTGTGGCCTAGTTTAAAAAAAAGGTTATTGCAGCCACTAGCTACCCACGGAAAAAGAACTGCAATGACTACAAGCAAACAAATAAACAAGACAACAAGGAAATAAATAAGCAAGCAACTAACGCTGGGCTATCACGGCTATTACACATATTACGTCCACTGGGCATCAAAGTTCGCCACCAGTGCAAATATAGGGAACAAAGCAGCATATCATATACACTGGTTGTCAAAGTTGGCGACCAGCGCAAATAAACGCTGCAGCAAAACAAATCCAGAACTGAAACCACTTCATAAGATCTCAAGAAACAATATCCTGGGTACCCATAATGCTGGCAAGATGCTTAGCAAGCTTATTAACTTTCTCTTGTTTGGCGCTTAAATCCTCCAGCGCTTGCTGTTGCACCAGAAAATATGCATTTGAATTCTGCAGGGACTTCCTCAGTCCTTCAGCTTCCTGTCGCAGCACATCTGATCGATGTCTTTCAACTTGAAGTTGAGACTCAAGAAGATGAACTGATTCAGGCAGCGAGTTCGAAGAGCTTGTGCCAGCAATAGTGGCAAGTAACTCGAACACTACATCAAGACATGACTTTTGGGTTCCCTCACTGTCGTCAAGATAGTTTTTATCAACTTTCTTGGAGACCAACGGGGATGTCTCACTATCTTGAACCTTATCTGCATTACTTCCTTTACCATTGGATAACGCGGTACTGTTCTCCAATATTTTGTCCGCATTCTAAAAGAGAAACAAGCAGACACATCACATGTTTACCATGTTGTATATGAAACTCATTTTGGTAAATGAGTTCAGTAGTAAAGTGGACAGGATAACAGCATGAAACAAACATATATCTATGTACCATGGTCACTTTATGGTCTATATCATTCTAGTTTTTGTTGCCAAATCAAGATAGAGACACAGTTCAAATAATATTTGTTCAAGACAAAGCATAATAGATAGAATATAAGTGTGGGTAACTATAGAGCAATAACAACACTTGTAATGTGCATGACATGAGAACATAACTGTTTATTCAATTGAAACTGAAATCAACATAGAGCAGGTTACAACAGCAAACCAGTTAAAGAAACAGGTTTAAAACATACCTGTTGCGCCATTGGAGTTTCAATTCCGGCCTTCAAATTTGAAAATAGTTGGTATGAGTAAATACAGTAATGTAAGAGCAAAGGAGTATGAACCATAGCTACAGAACCTGACCTGAGAACAAATCTTCTTCTCTTTTAAGCGTTGAGTTGGGATTCGGAGTGGTGGTCCTCGTGCTTTGGGCACTGCAGTTCCCTTACTAACTGCTCGTGTTTGGGTGCTCTGTGGTGGAGATGGTACTGTGTCAACTAGAACTGTGTTACTATCTGCCGGGGTTGGGGTTAGAAGGGGTGTAGCTGGTTCTCTGTCCAACTGGGTAGGGGTACAATCTACGAGAGTCTGGGTTATGTGTGGTGGATCTGGTCCTTGGGCAAGCACAACCGTGGTTCTATCTGCATCAACTGGTAGCACTATCTTTTCTGAAGACCGTGTTGTTACTCCCTTAGATACTGCCATCACGCTCTCCAATTCAAATGGCTGATAAACAAGAAAAGTAATTGAAAGTATAGACATTGTATGATAGACAGGTGCAATGGATAGTGGGGAATAAAAGAGGGCATGAAATAATTCATATTTATGTTGTCTAACCAAACAGGATAGCATGACACAATTTCACATATATGACGGCTAACTAAACAGGGTAGCATGACACAATTTCACATTATGATGGCTAGCTAAAAAAGATGGAAAGACATAGTTCAAAATATGAGACTATGTAAACAGGATGACATGACATAACTATATAATGTGTTTATTAAATAGGTTGGCATGCTATAATTCACATACATTCATGGATAGAATGCCATAATTCAAAATATGATGACTGTAAACACTAAACAGGATGACATGATATAACTATATGATGTCTTTATTAAATGGGTTGCCATGCCATAATTCAGATAGATGATGTGTATGTACTATGTAAACATGATGGCATGATATAATTCAAATATATGATTTATATAGTAAGCAAGTAAGCAGATGGCAATCCATATATGATGTAAAAACTAAGCAATGCAAGACAAGATGCATGACATGGGTAATATAACCCTGCCATGTTTGAGCATAGACCTCAGGGGGGAAATAGGACTGGTCATCAGTCTCTGAATCCTCCTCTGAGGAGCTCTCTGTAAGCAGCAAGATGTCTGCTTCAGCAGGTAGCATTGTCTGCTCTGAATACCTTGTTTTCACTCCAGATACTTCCACCACCGCTTCAAATGGCTGATGCATAGGAAGAGTAGTTGAATATACAAACATTGTCGACAAATGGAACACGTAATACAAAAAAAGATAGCATGATATAATTCACATACATGATGATTGGCTAAACAACATGGCATTGCATAATTCACATATATAATGCCTTTGCAACAAGATAGCATTGTATAATTCACATATATAATGTCTTGCAACAAGATGGCAATGCATAATTCACATATATGGTAATTAGACACTGAACATGTGGCCTTCACACAAAGCATGTCTAAACTAATCAAATGACATAGCAATGCGAGACACCATACGCACGATATGAGCAACATAACCCTGCCAAGTTAGAGCATACACCTCGGGGGGGGGGGGAATAGGACTGGTCATCTGTCTCTGAATCCTCCTCTGAGGAGCTATCTGTAACCAGTGAGATATGCGCTTCGTCAAATAGCATAGTCTGCTCTGAAGACCTTGTTTTCACTCCAGAATTTTCCATCAGCGTGTCAAATGGCTGATGCACACGAAGAGCAGTTGAATGTACTAACATTGTTGACAAATGTAATATGTAACGAAAAAAAAGGATGGCCTGATATAATTTACATATAAGATGACTGGCTAAGCAGGATGGCATTGCAAAATTCACATATATGATGCCTGGATAAACAAGATGGTGTTGCATAATTCACATAAATGATGAATAAACTAAACAGATGGCATTCGCACAAAGGATGTCTAAACTAAGCAGATGACATATTTGATGTATAAAGTAAGCAATGCAAGACACCATATGCATGATATAACCAACATCAGCATGCCAAGTTAGAGCGAAGACCTCAGGGGGTAAATAGGAGTTGTCTTCTCCTTCTGAATCCCCCTCAGAACAGATATCTTCCTCTCGATTACAATCCGAAATGCGTGGAGGGGGGCTGCCTTTGCGCCTACCATGGAGCGACGTCTGCATGAAATTTTATTGCCATTCAAGGCTCGTCTCTTTTGCTCTACATGTTCAGTTCCATTGTTTACAATAACTGTCATGCATAGGAATAAAACATAGTGAGATTATGTAAGGAGTGCATGCAGAAATCCAGAGTGATGGTAGCAACCTGTGGATAGACCCAAAACCAATAATAGCAGGCAGATAATGGCTTCAGTTAAAAAATACAGATAATGGCTTCTTTACTGTTTGTTTCCCACCCAACATGAAACTCATAGTAGACACCGGAGATTAACCAGATAGTAGATAGATACTATTGATAGCGGCCCCGATATGTACCCCACAACCATTTAAAAACTCAAGTTTGACCATTAGTTTGGAGCTGACTCAAAGTCTAATCGGTGAACAGGACGATAAAGTAGCATGTAATATTAAGCGATGCATAACATAAGCAGACACGAAAGAGTGCGACCTCTCTTGCGGACCCGTGTAGTCCTCGAGGTCATCTGCTCGGTTGATGATGGTAATGCAGTTTTCATGGCTGCCAGCGGCGGGGAAGAAGATCTGAGGCGGCGAAAGACAGTCTGGAGGCGGATCGCTGCTGTGCTGGACCCTTCTGTCGTTGGAGCAGCTGAGCTGGGGTGGACGACGGCCCAGCAGGAGCGGGACAGACCACGCAAGGTTTTCTTTGACAACTATCTGTAAGAGAAGTAATTCTGTAAGGGCTCGTTTGAATTGGAGGATTCCAACAACGCAGGGATAGGAAATAGACAGGAATAGGATAGGAATGCACGTGCAAAACAGAGAATTTAAAAACACATGATTTCTGCCAATCCGGGTGTTTGATTCACAACAATTGGAAGATCACAGGATGCAAAGAAGCATGGTGAGATTAAGTCAAACCACAAGAAAATGTACGGTTATAATGCTATTATGCTACTATCTCTTAGTCTTGTGCTTCATGAATAGGAATTTGAAAAGGAGGACAAGTGAAAATTAAAATTCCTACGTTTTTTCTTTCAAGGAGACACTAAAGGAACAAATTCGTGTGCTCAGTGGAGAATATATATAACATGTGGAGTAAAAAAGAGATGCAACAAGTGTACAACCTCTTTGGCGAAGCCATGTCGATCTCAGCGTGATTGGGTTGGCAGGGTGAGGATGCTCCGGCTGACTTTGCTGTCGGAGGAGGGGAAGAAGATTTTAGGCGTCTGGAGATGGAGCCCGAGGTACTGCTCCGCTGTGATGGAGGGTTTCGTCGTTGGAGCAGCTCCGGTGAGTTGTGCGACGCCGAGGCTGAAGCAGGACAAGAGAGACAACGAACAAAGTTAACCTAAGTGGAATTCTAATAGCATCTCCAATACATGACGTAAAATACATAACCAAAAAGTGCTAGATGTAAAATACATCAGCCGTTCATCTCTGAACTTAACTGTCGAAACTGAACTTAACTGTCGAAACTGAACTTAACTGTCGAAACTGAATTTTGCTGTCGAAACTGAACGCACTACCAAGGTGAGGCTACACGTCGGTCGACTGACTTTTTGATCTTTGGTCAGTCGATTTTGCAGCCGTTGGATACGAAATCAAGGGCCTGCGGTTCATCTTCAACCTCCACCCCCCTGAGCCGCCAGCCACCACCGGCCAAACAGCAGCCCCTCGCCGCCCGCGGCCGGCCGTGCGCCGCCCCGCCCGCCCCGAAAACACTCCCCACCGCCGGTCCGCCACCGCCCCGGCCATCCCTCTAGGACCCCCCATGCCGAGCTTTTTCTACGGCGATCCCCACGCCACCACCCCGCCAACGCCCCGCCACCGCCGGCGACCACCGCCCCCATCCTGAACCCTAAGATAGATAGTGGGGTACCTCTCCGGCGAGCCCCCCTCCCCGCTGCGGCTCGTTCTTCCTTCACCCCGGCGAGCCCCCCCACCCCCTGAAAATCGACTGACCCAAAAGTCGATTCAGTCAACTGAAGTGTAGCTAAATCGGAGCAGCATCGCAAGCAAGAGCAAGAGCGAGAGCAGCAGCGCGAGCAAGAGCAATAGCAAGAGCATACCAGGCAGGGGACCGAGAGCAAGAGCAGAGCAGCAGCGCGAGCGAGAGCTAAAGCAGTAGCAGCTCCTACTGATGTGGACGTTGTCGCCGAGGGAGCGATGCCGTGGTGGAAGTGGCCGGCGACGCCGCCGTGGATGGAGCCGTGCCGTGTTGGCTCGGGACCGAGCGCCGGCAGCACCGTGAGATCGAATCAAGAAGAAAATGCGGCGATTAGTGTACAACGTCTTTGGTGGCGCCGATTAGGCCGCAGCTTCATCCGAGGAAACGGTGATGATGATGCTCTTCCGGTGGTGCAGGTGAAGACGGCGGTGTGGGAATGGAGGTGGCGCGAAAGACGAGGGGAACGTCGGGGCAGCTCCTTGGAGGTGGAGGACGGGGTGGCTGAGCTGGCGGGATGATGAGATCGACGACGGATCCTCATCCGGTACGGTGGATGAGGGACGTCGAGGTGTTGCTAGGGATGACGTCGTCGGGGAAGAGGCTCCGGCTGGGTGGCGGACGGAGCAGGGTGTGGGGTTTCGTCGCGGGTTTTTGCGGCCTCGGTGTACGAATGGGTGGGCGGATGGGATGGCAGTGGGGAACCATGGCTTAGAGACGCGCTTGTCCGAAATGTGGGGTAAGTTACGAAAGTACCCCCACCGATTTGAGGCGGTTCTTTCGGTTTAGGGGTACCACAGGCATTTCGCGTGTCGGGATTTCACAGGAGGTGGGAGTTTTTGCGCGCTTTGTAATTTCGGAATAGCAAGACGCGGGTTGAGATGGAGGGACTTGTCGGAGCACAACGAGACAAAGATATATCTTAAATATTTCGGGCTAACAAGGCGCGAGTTGAAATTTACGAACAAGCCTAACGTGTACTGTACCAAATCAATGCGCACTACAAATGTCATTCAAAACTTTGAATTCATGTTATGTTCAATTAAAATATTTCGCTACGTGTATAATGCATGCAACCTACTACTCAAATGAACGTTTTAGTGCATTCCAAACGTATATACTACCGCTTCAATATGAACTAAATTTGAATTCGTTTCTCTATTTGAATAAGATCTACAATAATGATTGTTGTGAATTCAAAGCATTTGAATTCGTTTCTCTGTTTTAATAAGATCTACAATCATCATTATTGTCAAGTTAAACCATCGTTTGTGTATTATCTTCACAGCACACCACATGATTAGTCTCGAGTTACATATGAACTATGTGTACTATATGAACTCGAACTAGATTTTTTGAATCCACTTTATTTTGATTTCAAATCACATTACATTTCTAGCTCTAGCTAGATCTTCATAATCTAAACCATGTCTCATACGTATAATGTGTTTATCACATTATGTATGGTGCCCCACCCCCTACGCCTACAAGTATTTAGATGTGAGTTGAAAACACCACACATTACCACAAATTCAAATAAAATGTGAGAATGTTCGATATATAGTATTGTTTAGATTGTTCGATATTTAGTTGTAAGCTGCAAACGCCACACATTATCACAAATTCAAATAAAATGTGAGATTGTTTGATGTATAGTATGGTTTAGATTGTTCGGCATTTAGCTGTGAGTTGCAAACACCATGCATTATCACATTATGGTATAACATGTGCACAGCACGTGTATCACCGCTATATTCATTCATGCAATGTTTAAAACACTATGATCTCCTATACAAATATATGAATCCGCTTTCATATCAAATTATGATCTTTGTTAGTCTCTTACACCCACACAATCCTCTAACCTTTATAGCTACCACTAACTTTCTCTCGTGCATGCACACGCCCTCCTCGCCCTCCCCCTCCCTCGGCATTCTATCCACCGGGCACATTGAGTTTTCTCTTTAGGTCGTTCTCCCAGAGTCTCCACAACTCCTTTCCGACACACACCAATCGATAAACCTCTCCAGTGATGCCTGCCTACAACATACACACACACCTTCAATCTCCTCCTTTATGTGTCCTTGCCTCGTGTCTCTCATACGGTCAGACACACGTGTAAACTCTCGCCCCTCTTTTCATCGATCTCACAACCGCACACTCCTCCCCCTATCTAGCTAGTAGTTGGGCCTCTCGCACCACCTCCTAGCTCCATTCTCTCTGTGTATCCGTCTCGCTGGGCCTTATTTGCCTCTAACAAATGGACGTACACCGACCGATCTCTCGCTATACATATAGCTAGCTTGGTCCTTACAACTCGTTTTTACCCACACGTCAATCGATCTACCTCATTAGTTGTGTCTCTCCCTTCCTCCGACAAACAACAATTGATCTACCGATCTAGTTAGGTTTGCTGACCAAACACATGGTTCCCCTTCATCATCCATGGATGCGTCCCGACAGATCTATCACGCACAGGCACACACAGAAACACATCCCCACTCTTATTGATAACATTGCAGTTCCACCCTCAGTTTGTCTAGTAGGCCTCTCCCACCATCTTCGAGAAGCAACTCCATCACCCATCCAGCACTCTACCCCTCTCCCTCCCTCTTTCTCTCCTCTCTCTCTCTGTCCCATCATATTTCCCGTCCTTCAGTTATGTATGGATGTCGACCGATCTCCCTCAAGACATAGCTGGGTCTCTCCTTCTCAACACATATACGAGTCATTCTACCTCTATAGTTAGGCCTCTGCCTACCCCTCCCCCCACTCCCCCTCCCCCCCACACACACTGATACATCGAGCGCTCTAGTCATGTCTCCCTGCCACACACAAACTTGACATGTGCCCTCTAACGTTCCGGTAGGCCAGTCGCCCTATATCTTTGACTTGCATACGCACACAATTTCGATGGCTCTCTTCATCGATCTCGCACCCACCCACTTGATCCTCTCTTCGACTCTGTCGATAGCTATGACCCCTCCCTCTCTTCTCGTGGATTGCCCGACCCTCTATGTATGATATGGATAGGCCTCCATTTCACACACATTGCATGCAAAATTTTGTTTGAGATGTCATCGACACATATTCCCACAAATAATTCACGAAATCAACCCCCCACCCCACCCCCCACCCCAAAACAAAAAACACTCACGAACGCGGTTTGTATCTCTCACACACACCCACGTAGGTGGGGGACATGCACGAAGAGAAGAGGTGCATGCACGGCGCACGTACTCCCGTCTCTTTCCCAACCACACCCGCGCGGGTACACGGTGGAGCTCATTTCTGTACGAAAAAGGCAGCCCACGTGGTAATTTGACATGTGTACTGGTTGTCCACTTGGTGGAGGGAGGATCATCTACCACGGGTGAACAAACAAATTGCGACTTGACGTGTTATGTTAAAAAAGAGGCAAACCATGTGGGGCCTACCTTAGAGGCAAGGCTCTATACACTGGAGTACTTTTGATGTGTCTCGTCAACTCGCAGAACAAGGAGAAGCTTGCTTAGTACGCCGTCTCCCCCGCCCACGGGCGCGGTGGCTCGCAGGATGAGGTGAAGCTTGCTCCGCCTTACACCTGCTCCCTCGCCCATGCGCGCGGTGGCTCACAGGACGAGGAGAAAAATTTACTACTCCCTCCGTTTACTCCTCGTCCCTACTACCTTGGTTATAGAGATTATATCATATTGTTTGGAATATATATGTCCTTTAGTAGATTTCAATATGAACTACTAGTACATACTCCAAACACTGATGTATATAGACGTATTTTAGAGTGTAGATTCACTCATTTTGCTCCGTATGTAGCACTCTCCCTCGCCCCTCGACCCTCGCCCACGTGGTGGACGTGCAGTAATTCATTCGGTCTCATATAGCCAGAACGATATATACTGCACTACCATTATTGCTCGACTTCCCGAAGAGGCGAAGAGCCAATCGCAAGGTTAATATTTTGGAGATGCCAAGCGCAAGGTTATAGGAGAACGAGTAGTAGGTGCCGCGTCATGTATAAATAAAGTTTTTTTTCTTCAGTGGCACGTATGCAATATGATAGATTCATATCGAGAGAAAAGGAAACCGCTCCACTATATACATAGTCAGGACGGGCCAGCCTACACGGTTGCTTGCTGGGGTTGCTCTCTTCACACTCTCTCGCACAAAACGACTGTGGCCACATCTCTAACATCCTGGCGGATCACGTCCGCTTGGGGAAGGGGTGGATGCTCAGTGTAGATGCGGTGGTCGTCGCCGACGGCGAAAACCCACTGTCGGCACGTCCCGATCAGGGGTCCCCGCCATTCTCTCTCACAAAGCCGGTGAGGTTGCCTTCGTCCCTTGCTCACTGCCGCGACGTGGGCAGTTGCCGCCTCCCGCCGCCCTCCTCAAGGTTGAGCTACCTCCCTCAGGTACAACTCCCTTTACAGCCGGCTTGCACCACTGCTCCAGCTGCCCACATCACTCCCTGTGGATATTTCTCTACTTCTTTGCCCCGCACATACCTCTACTAGCTTCTACGTACTGTATTTGTGATGAGTTTATGTCTCATCAACTAGTCCCAGTAATCTTAGTCTAATCACTCTTCTTCAATTTCTTCGCCACAGGGATGCTCATCTCGATTTTGGTGAAACTGCACAAAATGATCCGATGGTCAAAAGGTTGCAAACTTCATTTATTAGGAAGCTCGAACGTTGCCAGCAAATTGAAGCCTGGTCAGGGTTCACGGTTCAAGGGCTAGGGACTGCATGGATCGTTTTTTCTTTAGCTGCCTCTGTTCCAAAATAAGTGTCAACTTTAGTAGTAGTACAACTTTGTACTAAAGTTTGCACAAAGTTGAGACACTTATTTTGGAACGGAGGGAGTACATATTTGCTATGATCTGACAATCATTGAGATGCAATAGCATGCATGTTAGTCTCCTTTGTATTTGATGAAATGTTGCAACGGCCAACCTTGGACGCAAGATACATGTAACAGAAGCTGGAAGCTTCATAGCATTGTACAAATTTATCTCGCTGATAAATTACAGTACATACTATACTAGTACTTCCTCCGTTCCTAAATATAAGTCTTTGTAGAGATTTCACCATGAACCACATGCGGATGTATATAGATGCATTTTAAGTGTAGATTCATTCATTTTGTTCCGTATGTAGTGGAATCTCTACAAAGACTTATCTACTAGTAATAGCTAGCCCCCACTACTAGGAATTCTCTATCCTCTCCTTGAGCCACATCATCAAAATTGATGTAGCCGTTAGATGAAGTAAATCAGTCCATAATAGCCGTCTGATCTAGACGTTGAGAGGCTCCGCACTAAGCCACATGCAAGCATGTAGAAATACCGTGGCACATGCATGTGAGTGGGTTTTAAATCACATCAACATGTCTTCATGCAAGCATGCACCGGTAGCATGCATGTAAGTGAGCTTTTAAGTCCCATTAACATGTCAAAAAGAAAAATATAATCCCATTATGCAGTAGGAGTTGGCTAATCTTTTTTCCTTAAGTGGGATGATCTAAATGATGATGGGAGTTTATTTAGTTTGGCTACCACATTTGTCATGCGGTTATAGAGTTTTTTTTAGCTCTATGAAATCGATAATTTTGCGCAGAGAGATATACCGCTGTTCTGCGACAACGCGCGGGGACTCATCTAGTAATATTTAGGAACGGAGGGAGTACTATGTAAAGAGTCAGGTGTCGCACGGTGATAGTGTGAGGTGGGCCATGTAATCACTGAGCATGTGTGTTTTCACTGCTCTTGCACGCCTCCGCTGTAAGAATGGAGAAAATTGTAATCTAGTAGTAGTAACTCCTTTTGCCGAAAGCGTGGCACATCCAGCAGTCCTACCACCTCAGTAATAAAGACCAATGAGCCGTCAAATCACATTGACCCAGCATTAAGTTGGACGGACGAAGCAACCATCACTCTTGCGCCAGCGAGAGGTCGCGTCCGCTCTGCCCGGGCATGAATGCGGCACCGATTCTTTGGAGCGGCGCTGACCGTTTCGGGCGACAAGCACGCGCGGGCGATGGAGGGGCTTTGGGTGGGCCAGGCTGGTCAGGAGCGGGCGTGGTAGCTGTCCACATGTCCCTACCGGACACGCCCGGAAACGAGAGGATGCACCGACTCTCGCGGCTAAAATCATACTACACTACACAACATCTCTCTGTAGGAGTAGGTCGATCTATTGCTCTCTCTAACACACACATGCTGTTAAACACACACACACACACGCACACGCACGCACCTTGGTCCTGTTGCACCTTCTAACGTGACTTATTACACCTAGACGGAGGGAGTAGTAAGTATACGAGATACGATGGCACACTGACTTAAGTCGAATACAAGTGCCCAAAATTTGTGTGCATGTTATAATAAGGATTCACTTAAAATAGTACGTGAGCGAACAGAGGGATCAATTGGACAGTGTTCCCGAGCAGTAGCGAGATGTGTGAGGTACGATACACCGCTGGCGCTTTTAATTTTTCTTATTAATTTGTTTGTTTCACCCTCTGACTGGTGGGACCCAACGTACTACGTGGAGAGAGGTAAGGTGACTAAGGCTGCATTATTTCTGCACCACTGTGGATAGTCTTACCACCAAAGCCACATGACACGATTATGATTGAAATCCCAATGACTCCCACACACACAAAAAAAACACGGCATGCTTGTCACACGAATGCAGGAATGTATAAAAGGTTATTTCCCTCTTGTTGAACATAACGGGAGGGTTGTGTAGCTGGTTAGCCTACTCGCTCATCAAACTTGAGGTCTCGGGTGGATTCTTTGATTGGTCAAAATGTTTTCTAGGGTTTGCACACTTCACACTCTCTCTCCAGTATATATATACACGCTGGAGCCTCAGCGCTTGTAGTTGCTCTCTTCACACTCTCTTGCCCTCTCCTGTTGGAGCCTCAGCGCTTGTAGTTGCTCTCTTCACACTCTCTCGCCCTCTCCAGATCTAAACAAGACTTCGTTGGCCTCTCTCTCCCCTCACTGCTGCTCAAAGAGCCGGCAGGATCCGTCCGCCGGGAAGGGAAGGAGGCTTAACGTTGTCGCCGTCGGCGAGGGACTACCGGCGTAGCTGTTCACTTTCCACCCAGCGGCGGCACGGGAGGGCCTCCGACCCCTTCTTCTTCGCCGTCGTCCCGTCGCCCACCGAACCATGCCCCAAGAACCTTAAGGTATAATTTACTTACTCCACATGCATTGCTCTAGCTGCATGTATACCATGAATCTAGGATGTGGTTCAAAGAGGAAAGGAGTGGGGAAAGTAGTGGGAAAAGTTGTATATAGCATGAATCTAGGACGTGGTTCAAAGAGGAAATGAAGGGGGAAAGTTGTATAGCATGAATCTAGGACGTGGTTCAAAGAGGAAAGGAATGGGGGAAAGTAGTGGGGAAAGTTGTATCGCATAAATCTAGGACGTGGTCCAAAGAGGAAAGGAAGGGGCGAAAGTACTAGTTCAAAATGGAAAGGAAGGGACAAGGCTGTAGAGTTTGAGAAGGACTAGATTTGCTGCGCTCACATAGGGAAAGGTGTCTAAAGATAACAAAACTGGGACCAACACAAATATGCTCCTTGGTTATTTGTTCTTTGTTGCAACAGACTGTGCATGACCACAGTACATCGATAGATGCACATGGTGCTGGTGCGTCCACTGTCCCGTGCAACTCATTAGCTGTTGTTAATCTCAGGCCCTATTTGGTTAAAAACTCCCTAGTCCCTACCTGCTTGGTTCCAGGGACTAAACATGGATTAGAGGTTATTAAATGACATGCTAAAAGACCATGTTACCCCTAGTAATGAACTAATAGAGACAAGGTGCGATGCGTGGCAGGGGCAACTGTTGGAAAAAGTCCCAAAAAGACTCCTTCGGGGTCTTCTTTCTTTAGTCCCAAATGCCCACTTTTAGTCCCTAAAAGTCCCTCCTGTTTGGTTTAGATGGGACTGACACGGAGTTTTTTTAGTCCCTACACCAAAATGTCCCTGTAAACAAACACCCTCTAATAATGCCGCGGGAAAATTGATGCAATGCCACAGTTAAAAGCAAATTACATGTTTAACGAATTTTATTGTTAATATAAACTCTATGTTAATATTAATCAATGCCACCGTTTGAGAAATGCTACTGTCTTGCTTTCTTTCCCATTTACATAAGGTAGATGCTTCTTTTTGTTGGCTTCTCTGTCATCCACCGTTATTGACCACTAATTGTTTCCTTTGCACCTCTGTGTAAATAGGGTTATCTACTTCACCTCGTTGCCATTGTGACCTTTTGTTGCACTGCACAAAACACTTTTGTTTTAAGAGTGTTTTGTGCAGTTCAACCAAAATGTCACACCGATAACGTTGCTTGATTGCTTGATCTTAGTGGAACTGCACAAGAGGAGATCTTACTTCCTATCCGTTAAGGCGAATTTGGTTCAGATCTTCTTCTTGTGAGTTGTTTGAATTCCGCATCATGAGAAGTCAGTACTAGCCTTCTTTCGCATGATTCTGCAGTGTGCTTTCATATGTTGTGCTACTTGTATGATAATGTTGCTTGATTTTAGTGAGCTGCACAAATGGAGACAAGACTTCCAATCTGTATGTGCACCGTAATATCCCATTGAGGTAAGATAAGGATATTTCACAACTGCTGGCCTGTATTTTTCCACTTCATCGGAAAATTAAGTTTAGTACTATACTTGTGCTCCCTAATTGACATGCCAAATCTTACATTGAAGGCGAAGCTTGTCTGTTATTGAACCAAGTGATGAAGGGGAAGAACAAGCGGAAGAAAAACAAAAATCAACTCCCGGTGCTGTAATCAAGCACTGGAACTGTGATGACACAAGTAATGATATAGTTTTGCATCTTAATTTATTGCTATGGCTGGAACGAGCAATTGTTTTGCCACTGATTTGATGCCACTCTTAATGTAATATGTAATTATCTCTACTTGTGCAAACAGGGATCTTCTTTGAAGATACCATATATTTTAGTGGAACTGCACAAGAAGATGTTGGAAACATTAAATTAATCGAGGAGTATATAGTAAGCATGGCCACCACCGTAGATAGCAACAGATGGTTCCGGAGAAGTGATTCATCTGTATGCTCTACACAATAAGCCTCCTGACAAAGGTTGGTACTCGCCCACTGATTTCATCCATATGATTGAGCTTTGTCATCTCTATTGGTGTTGTGCTACTGTTTAGATACTGTCATGAAAAAGTGGTATTATCCTTGAGAAGTGCTTCATCTGTGCTATTTTAAATATTTCCTTTCCTTTTTTTCGAGCAAACATGGATGCTAGCATTTAGTAGTCCTCTTGTCTTTGCACAACAGGATCATCTTCCTCTCAAGAAGAATATGGAGTACGTGAAGTGACTAGTTCTGATTATGCCAGGATGAAGAAGCCCTGTCTATCTTCTCATCAGAAGGAGCAGTTGAAGGATGGTTACATTACTCCCCACAAGACCAAACTAACTTCAGCTCAGAAGGACTGACAAATCTCCATTTTTCTGTGATGCATGAGTACAATGTTGTTCTAGGATTCTTTCCGGTGAGTTCCATTTTTCTAAAAGTGTGCTCTACATGGACCATGTATGTGCCTGTTGAAACTGTCAATTCATAGTACAGTTTGCTTTATACTAATCACTTTTTTGTATTTGTGCAAACAGGGGTGCTCAGCTTGATTTCAATGGGAACTGCACAAAATGTTCATGAATACATCGAATCATTCATTTCCACCACAAGAAAGGAGGTGCCGATAAGTTCAAGGCGTTGCAACATATAAGGGCGAAATCATACAAGCTACGCGCGAATTTGGTTTATTTTGGTGGAACTGCACAAAAAGAACAACTGGTTTATTTAGCACGAGGTGCCATGTCAATGTCCGAACTGATGGCAAACCCTGCCCATTCCACAATCGTAGGCATTTGATATTTTGGAATGGGACAACCTTGTCAAATTTTGCTCATTGATTTTAGCAAGAAATGCGTTTGATATTTTTGAATGGGACGCCCTTTGCTGTCAGCAGTGTCGATCAATTTTTTCTTTTTTCTTTAGTTGTGAAGTAAATATTGCCTCTGACATGTGAGCCGCTGAGATGCATAATCATCGATTGTTTTGAATGTTCTCTATGAATTGCCAGGCCTGTGTGTTTGATTGCAATGTACAGAAACGCTAAAAAGCTACTCAAACTCTTTGTACTCCTTTTGTTCCTTTTTACTTCGCACATTGTGAAAGTGCATACTTTTTTGTATAAGATTGGTCAAAGTAGAGATACTTTGACTGCAGACAAAACTTGTATGCAGACTAGAAAGGACCGGAGGGAGTACATGTGAAACTGCTGGAAACGAGGTGATCACCCTGGGAATAATGCTAGTACGTATTGTTTTGCATGTTCATCCAATGCCAGTGATACAGGAATTCGAACTGATCGAAATAAATTCATTCATACACGGTCGGATTTCATATAAACATGCCGGATTTCATTACATTTCATACAATCTTCAACTAAAAAGGGGTGCGCTGGAGGTATAATTAATTAACCGAAGCTACCCACCTGTGTCCCGCTGAGCCGAACAGAAGCTTCAGTGACTTAACTGCAGGTGCAGTTGCGTAACTAACATGTGGCCTGTTGGGCCCACGTGTTAGTCAGCCAACTGCACCAGCAGTTAAGTAGAAGCAGCGTTCTTCTCCAGCGCAGCTCTCCGACTCCACGTCGCCGCCAAGAAGCTAATCGGCCATCAATGGTCAACCCGCCTAGCTTGGCTTCAACCGGAGGGTAGCAGCGGTGGCCTTACTTGGACCCGAGCGGCGGCGACCTACCGTGTTCTACTCTTCCTCGTTTTCTGTGTGGCGCGGCCTCGGCGGAGCCGGCTGGCGGCGCCTCAGCGAAGCGGTGGAAATCCTCCCCCACGTTGCCGGCAGGGTGGGGCCTCAGCTAAGCCGGCGATGTCCTCTGCCTCGTTGTTGGCGGGGCGGGGCCTCGGCGGAGCTGGCGGTGTCCTCGGACTCGTTGTTGGCGCCGCGGGGCCTCGGTGGAGCAGGGCCTCGTCGACGCCAGCGAAGCGGGGACTCGTCGGAGCCGGCATTGTCCTCTGCCTTGTCCTCGGTCTCGCCAAACAGCGCCTCGCCCGCTTCATCGCCCTCTTTGCTAGCCTCTTTGTAGGCGGCCACAGCCTCCGCCACCCGCATGCGGTACCGCCAGCGCTTGAGGCGGCCCTTGTGGGCGGAGCGGTACGAGTCAAGCAGCGCCTCCTGCTCCGCCCGCTCCACGGCGATCTACTCCTCCGCCTGCAGGTGCTCCTGGAGGAGATGGTGGTTGTAGGCGGCGTCGGCCTGGGCCTCCCAAAACTGCTCCTCACGCGTCTGCCTCACCCTGTCCATATATTGGGCACGGGCCTCGCCGATGGTCATGGTGCAATGCACCGGCGAGGATGGCGCGGAGGAGGGGGTTGGCGCCGGATCGTCGACTACCATGTTCTCCATTGGGACGTCGTCGTCCTCCGGCTGCCTGCCGGCCAGCCGGTCGGCAGCAATGGCTGCCATCTCCTTGTGGTCCGTCGTCCGCCCGTCCCGAAGAGCGCTGGAGCGCGAGGAAGCCATGGTGGGCAGTAGTGGTGTGGACAGGAGAAAGGGAACGGATGTGGATGACTGCGGCTATGGCCGGCACAGCAGTTTATATAGCAATGGTGGGCGGGCGGAGGGACGGACGTGTGGCGCCGGAGTAGCCGCCTCGGCAACCGCATATCATTAATGTGGGCAGCAGATGGACGGACGGACGTCACTTGTGTCGTTTGAAGGCGGAGCAATCGCCTGCACCGGGAAGCGGGGCGGCACTGACTGTTACGCGCGGAAAGCGCGCGCGGGCGAGGAGATGACTTTACTTGGAGAGGATGACAATGGGGACCCACCAGGTCCATAGCCTCACGTACGCAAGTGCCTCCTTATTATATATATAACTATAATTTATTTTGCTTCCTCCTGGTTTCGTGACATCACGGTCCCACACCATTGTCAATCTATGTAGTAGTCAATAAACGAGAGAATTGCACAAGAAGCGGCCGACAGCTGGGACCAAGCAGCTCGAGCAGTATTCGTGTTTTTGAGGTGTGAGCACTGCAGAGTTTTTTGATGTTTAGCCCAGATATTAATTTTTCTCCTCTGAACAACAACGAAAACATCGCTGCAGGTATTAACTGGGCGGGCTGTGGCCCGTCTAGCCCAGGCCAGATATCCAGCCCAGATATAAATTTTTGTCAAGCTGAAAATGGCTAGCCCAGCTATACTTTTTTTTAGGAATACCCAGGCAAGGTCAAGTTGTTATTCTCCGTCCCACTGGGCTGCAAATCTTTCCTAGGAGGGATGCATTAGGCTTAACAAGAAAATGGGCTTTAAGAAATAATAAATGGGATGTAATTATAAAAACTGGGCAGTAACTGTAAAAAAATGCACCAAACACGTGATTACTTTATAAAATATTATTTTTGGATATTGAAAATTTTAATTTCATTAATTGTTGCGAGTGCAATGTTTCGTTGGATTTTTACGTAATATAAATTTATATTGAAATTGTATTTAATCTGACTAGAAATTTCGGGATAAAAATATTTCGGATCCCATCAAAATGTGGGAAATTTTATTGAATTCTGTTTTGAACGGTTGGTTGAAATGGGCTGTACTTTTAACAAACTGTAAATGGGCTGTAGTAAATTCCATTAGAATTCAAAAATGGGCTACACATTCTTACAAATCTCAAATGGGCTATAAGTTCTCTGCCACACACTTCTGGCCTTACTAAGTTGACGCGTCCCCTAAAAAAACAGAGTTGACGCATATGCAAGGCTTTGTCAACTTATAGTCAACACACGGTTCTAGCAGCAGTGGCCGTTGGATGTCCATCCAACGGATGCCGTGCTTCTTCTTCAATCTCGGATATTCTAGCTTCACCCGCCCAAAAAATGATTCCTCCCCCTGACATCTGGGGCGCACCGTTTCGGAAGCTGACCTGTGGGCCTACTAAGTTGACGTGCCAAGGGCTTTGTCAACTTAGTCAATATAAACGATTCTAGCTGCAGTGACCGTACGATGTCCATCCAATGGTCGTCGTGCTTCTTCAACCTCTGGTCTTCTTGCTCCAGCCGCCCAAAGCAGCGCCGGTCGTGCCGCCTTCTCCTGCCTTCCGTGGCCGGCTGTGCTGCCGCGGAGGCCTCACCGCCCCCTACTACTCCCACCGCTGGCCAGGCCATCCTTCCACTCACCCACACCACCTGTTATTCTGCGGCGACGGCAGCGCAGCCGAACCAGTGAACCCTCGTACTCCTCTCCGCGTGTGCATCCACTGCCGCGTCTTCCCCGGCTCTGCGTCGTCCCCTTCCTAGGCCTCGCCGTCGTCCACCGCCCTGGTGCTTTCGGCGCGGCGTGGTCAACATGGTCAAGGAACGACTTCCATCGGACGTGGACTGTACGTGGAGAGGCTGACAGCTGGGTCCATGGCAGCCGCAAGGAAGTGCCTCCTTAATACGCGGAAAATAATTATTCCTCCACATGACCTCGGGGACCCACCGGAAGTGCCTCCTTATTACGCACAAAAAAATGAATACTCCCCCGGCTAGCTGGGACCCACCTTGGTGGGAGGCTGACTTGTGGGCCTACTAAGTTGACGGGGACGAAGGGCTTTGTCAACTTAGTCAATATGAACGATTCTAGCTCCAGTGACCGTACGATGTCCATCCAACGGCCGTAGTGCTTCTTCAACCTCTGTTCTTCTTGCTCCAGCCGCCCAAAGCAGCGTCGGTCGTGCCGCATGCTCCTGCCTCCCGTGGCCGGCTGTGCTACCGCAGAGGCCTCACCGCCCCTACTATTCCCACCTCTGGCTAGGCCCTGCGGCGACGGCAGCCTCACACCACAGCCGAACCAGTGAACCCTCGTACTCCTCTCCGCGCGGGCTTCCACTGCCGCGTCTTCCCCGGCTCCGCGTCGTCCCCTTCCTAGGCCTCGCCGTCGTCCACCGCCGTGGTGCTCTCCGCGCGGCGTGGTCAATGTGGTCAAGGAACGACTTCCATCGGAAGAGTACTGTACGTGGAGAGGCTGACAGCTGGGTCCACGGCCACAGCCCAGTTTTTTTTGTGATTTGCCAAGTAAGTCGCTTTGTCAGGCCTGTTGGGCTGCAAATCTTTCAAGACAAGGAGAGCTTTCATTCGGCTGGCCGAGAAAATGGCCCATCAGTAATGAGAAATGGGATGTACATTTTTAAAACACATCAAACCGGCAATTAGTTTCAAATATCTTTTTTTTCATTTCAAGATTATAAATTACATTAATTTTTATGCGTGGAGAATTTGTTGGATTTTATATTGATATACATTTATTTTTTAAATCAGTTTGAATGTGAGTCGAAATTTCAGGATTAATAACAGTTCGAACCGCACCGAAATATGCAAAATTTCGTATAATTTTTTAACCGTGGCCACAATATAGGCTGTAATGCTAACAAAAAGAATATGGCCTCCAAAAAAACCTCAAGAATTAGCAAATGGGCTGTAAATTATTAGAAATAATGGCAGATGGGCTGTATGCTGTTTTCCACAGATTTGAGGCTTTCCTAAAAAAAGGTTGACGCACAAGCACTGACTGTTGGATGTCCATCCAAGGGCCGTCGTGCTTCTTCAATCTCTGCTCTTCCTGCTCTAGCCGCTCAAACAAGCGCCGGCGGGACTGCCTGCTCCCTCCTCCCCGCGGCCGGCTGTGCTGCCGCGCAGGCCTCAGCGCCCCATCGTACTCCCATCGCTGGCCTAGCCATCCCTCTACTCACCCACACCTGCTATTATTCTCCGGCGACGGCAGACGAACCAGTAAACCCCCGTACAATCGTACTCCCCTCCGCATGGGAAACAACTGCCGAGTCTTCCCTGCCTTCGTGTCGTCCCCTTCCTAGGCCTCGCCGTCGTCCACCGCCGTGGTGCTCTCGGCGCGGCGTGGTCAATGTGGTCAACGACCGACTTCCATCGGAAGAGTACTGTGTGATAGCCTGGTTTTTTCCCTTTCTTATTTGCTTGAAATTTCATTTGAAAGTTTTTTTTGAAACTTGGAGTTTCTGAATCTTTTCATTTGGACTTAAACACTTGGGCATCCTTGGCTTTCACCCAAGTGTTCACTTCTCTCCCAAACCATCACTTCACTTCTGATCCACCACAAAATAACCTTTGGAATATTTTTCTTAAATGAAAAATATTCATTTTCTCTCAAAAACCCTAAGCCAGATCTGTTTGCTTCAAGGCAACCCTAATTTTTATGACTCAGAAAATTCTAAGATAATTCACAAATATTTTAGGGACCCTAGGGCACCTCCCTGAGCAAAAATATTTCATCACTTTTTGGAATATTTTTGCTACAGAAAATCTTTTCTGTTCTGGACAGAAATGGTGGTTTCTACAGCAACTACCATTTTACTTGCTCCATTTGACCTGAACTTTCTTGTGCATCTTTACCTTAGTAACTTATAACTAGCCTCCAAAGCACAGCCCCAAACTCCCAGCCATTTGACCACAGTAACATCACAAAGTTACTGACCAGAAACTTACCTGGCTTGTAAAATCTTCTCTACTCCACCTGGATCCAAACCAAACCATGGTAAACTTCAAAACTACCACGAACAACTTGCCAGACATGATTTTTGGACGAAGGCTGGCCTGAGGAGAGAGTTCGCGCGGTGACCACGCGTGTCCACGATGATAGGCATGCGTGTCGACGCGCTCTGGGTGCCGCCGAACGCTCTGTTCACGCGTGCTTGCTTCCCCCGCCTGCCCAACCATGCCAAACCTCGCCACCATCATCGTCTCGACGTCCTTAACTCCACCCTAGCACTCGCCGACGCCGGACCTCGCCGCAGTGAGCACGGGCAAGGTCCGGCCAGCCCAACAGTGCGGGCACTGTGCTCGTCGTCACCCCCTTGATCATGTGCTCGTCTCCGCTCGCCCACAGTGGCCGCGTGACCTCCGTCACCTTCTCCCCCTCTCACTGACGCCGCTCGTCGCCGGGCGCCGTGGACAGGTGTCCATCGGCGGAGCCCGAAGCACCCTCGCCGCTCGCCTATATATAGAGCCCCTCCGCAACCTTCTTGAGCATCCTCCAGCACTCACACACACTCCACGGTCGAGTAGGAAGCCGTAGCCCGGCCGGGCAGGCCTCGGGGTGCCGTCCCCGAGCTCGAGCCCGCCGGCGATCCCCTCTGGTCGCCGCGGCAGCTCCAGCCCCTCCCAGGCCTGGGCGACCTCTCCAGGGCCTCCGCCTCTCTCCGGTGAGGCCGTCTCGCCCGCTTGGAGCCCCTGGAGCGGCCTCTGCTCTCCGTCTTCCTCATATCCGACGACCTCCTCGTTCTGCCTCCGCTCGCGAGCTAGATTCCGACGCCGTCCGACCACCCCTAGCCACGCTACGGGTACGGGCAGGTGCGCCTCGACCTCCTCTTGCCATCCCTCCCTCTCGTTTGGGCCAAGGAGCCCTCGTCGCCGGCGAGAGCTCCGGCGAAGCCGCGGCCCTCTCTGTTTCTCTCTCCCTCTTCCCCCCACCTGACTAGCGGGGCCCGCTAGTTAGCCACTCAGTACACGTGCGAAGCGGTACGAGTGGTGGCGCCCCTGGGCTTTACGCCTTCGACGTCACCCCCCCAGCTGTTTCTTTTTATTCAAATTCATTTATATTCCAGAGAGCTTCAAACAATTTTAACTTTTTAACCATAAGTCCAAATGAGATGATTCTTTTTGCATTGTGTTCTTTGAAAGGAAATCTAACAGCTCACCAAAGATGAGATTTTTCTGAGCTGTTTAGAATTTCTGGTGAATTTCAGAAGTGTTCTTGGTATTCTCTTTTTGTGTTTAAAATTATTTTCAGAAGGTGAGGCTTGTCTTGAGGATCACCAGGAGGCTTGTGAACCTCATCTGTACTAAGGCAAGCCACAGCAACATTTTTATGGTGCCATTTCAATATTTGTGATTTTCTCACTTAAATGAAATGATTAACCCATGCATTTAAATAATTATTGAATTATTTGTAATCTGTTAAGTATTGTTCAGTTGTTATGCTTGATTTACAGAATAGTTGAAACTAGTTTAAGTGGGTAAAGCAAGTTAAAACTTATTTGAGGTGATGTTAGAAATAATTTTGTTATGCATGTTAGTAATTATTTAAAGCTTTGTGTTTGCATTCTTAAATTGATAAAAATTTGTTAGAAAATATTCTGTTAAATACTTGTTTAATCATATTACTTGTCTTACAGAATGTTTGAACCCAACTTAGTGATAAAGAAATTAAGAGTTGTTGATAATGACATCTTTTGGTCAAGCATATGAAAGATTTATCAGAGTTACTTTCTTGCGTAGGAAATTAATAAAACTTGTTGCAAAATATTTTGGTTAAGTTGTGAGTCATTTTGAGCAAGTAGAGTAATATGAGTTGTTGACGTTTATGCTTGGTGTGCATATGGATGATGTCGGTCATTTTTATCAATATGTGATGCATGTGTTGTTTTGCATTTCATGGCATGCTATGACACCGATCATTTTTACTTTAAAGATTAATCCTGAATATAACTCAACTTGAATATACCGTTGACTGGGTCATGGTGTCGCTGAATCGAGTTTCTTTCCAGTGCAACCACATTTGCCTTGTGGGAAGGCCTTGATTCGGTCCATTGACACGGCCTCTGGTCGGTGCCTCCATCTAGGGAAGACTATGTCGTGTTTGCCCTGGCCCGGTAAGCACACATAATCTTGTGTGCTTGTTGATGAGATTATGGTACCGAGTCCCCGAGTGGGAGTGTTTTGACCACGACGGTGGTCGGGGTGTCTTTGGTAGACACGGGGCCACCCAGGACCAGCCCGTTGGGGATTTGGGTCGGAGTGGCCGGGAGAGTGCTGTGGCAATGGAGGGGTTTTGTCGAAATGCCGTTGGTCCACCCGAATGGGAATGCGAGGCCATGGGTTCCGTGGTGTGGGTACAGTGTGCTACCTCTGCAGAGTGTATAATCTATCGATAGCCGAGTCCACGGTCACGGACACCTCGTACTAGGTCCCACCGTGATTCAACGTTTAATAAAAATTGCACACTAAGCTATGAACTTTGCATTGTCAATGGATGGCAGAAAGGCCATCGAGGTATTTGGGACCAAATGATGGTCGTGGTTGTGATCGCCGTAAGGATCACGAGTTGTTCTTGAGAAAGACCACTATGGTGGTGTGTTTGTGGTCCAGAGATGATCACAGTTGGTAAGCTGTCCCGAGGGACGTTCGGGCTTGATCACAGCATGTTGACATATAATGTTGCATTATTAATAATTGGTTAAATATCATGATATTGTTTGTCATTATGATTATGCTTGTTGTGAGCTTGCAAGTACATTCAATGTACTGACCTGGCGTGTCATGCCAGATTTCAGGAAAGTCTCGTTGGAAAGGAGCGTTGTTCGAGTCTCGATCGTGTCCACATCAGTGTCCCTGTGATATGGAGCTTCCGCTACGACGTTATTCCGCTGCCACGTAGTTGTTCGAGTCGAGGCCCCTTTATGTTCACTAAATAATGTACATATTGTTCCGCCGCACCGAGTGTGCCGCTTGGCCTCGACCACTGTTGTAATATGAACTCTGTTCCGCTAGCATCAATAAAGCGGTTGTTTTCTGTACCAATATGTTGTGTGTTGCCAGAAGACATGATCTCTGGGCTGGCAATGTAGGGTAAACCGGTCGCTCTGAGCTGGGGTGCCACATACTGTGCGTGGAGACGCTGACAACTGGGTCCACGGCCGCAGCAAGGAAGTGCCTCCTTATTACGCGCAAAATAATTATTCCTCCACCTGACAGCGGGGACCCACCGGACGGGCCACCATATTTCGCGAAAAAACGTTTCCCCCCTGACTGCTGGGACCCACCAACTACACCTTCGCACGCAAGGAAGTGCGTCCGGGCAAAAAAAAACGATTCGCCCCCTGACTGCTGGGACCCACCAGCTACATCTTCGCACGCAAGGAAGTGCCTGACAGTCGGGACCCACCTGGTCGAAGCGTACGTGGCGTTGTCATTCTGGTCGCGAACGTGTACGTACATATATACTGGTGGATGTAGAGGCACGCACGTGTCGTAGTAGAGGCGCGTACGTGTCGTACTAGAGGCGCGCACGTAGCATGTACACGTACGTACAGCGGCCAGGGTGCAAGAAAGAAAATACGGCCACATATGTGTACATACGGGCGGGGTCTCGAACGCCTACTCGCGCATACGTACGGCCAGGGCTCGTGTACATGGCTGGGTCGGAATGGAGAAACAGCGTCGTCGTCGTGTTCATGGGGAGGCAACGGAATGCGTCGTGTTCATGGGGAGGCAACGGAATGCGTCGTGTTCATCGGGAGGCAACGGAACGTGTGGGAGCCAACCGGCTGGGTCGGAACAGAATGCGTGGTCGTGTTCATCGGGAGGGCTTGGACGGAACAGGCGATGGAAACGAGGCCTGGCGTACCGCACAACGGAGGAAACAGACCTCCTATGTTCGGAACGGGGTCCTGTTGATCGGGAGGGGTCTGGCATACCGCAAAACGGAGGAAACGGACCTCCTACGGTCGAAACGGGGGTCCTGTTGATCGAAACGGACCTCCACCGTCTACTGTTCATCCAGCCCTCCACACCACGGGGTCCTGTTCAACCACCCCTCCACGGGCACCCCTCCACCATCTACTGTTCATCCAGCCCTCCACCACACAATGGGGTCATGTTCATCCAGAGGCAACGCCACCGCTCACTGTTCATCCAAACCCCCCCCCGCAACGCTCACTGTTCATCCAAGAGGCAGCATCGATCAGCTTCAGTTAGCAGCAGTAGCGAAGGAATCGCTCGATCGGGTTCAGTTAACAGCCATCGATCGATCCCTCGGGTTCAGTAACGTGTAGCCTGCAGTGCAATCGCTCGGGTTCAGTTAGAGCCCAACGCCTCGCTCGGGTTCAGTTAGAGCCAACGCCTCGCACACACGCGCGTACGTGTACGAGAGAAACGCGCATCGCTCGGCCCCCGACCTCCCACCGTAACCGGGAACTCCCCGAAATTTTCCTCGCCCTCGCTTCTACCACAGTTTTTTCCGTCATGGATGGCCCAAAGAATCTCATGCAGCTGCGTCTCCGGCCCGCCTAGGACGAAAAGCCCATTTTCTGTCATGATTTTTTGTCATAGAAGTAGGAGCCCACCACATCTATGATGATACCGGGTTTTGTCACAATTATCGTCATAGAAGTGTCATATGTATGACAGAAAAAAAATCGTTCGGTCCAAAATGTCACGGATGTGTCTTTTTTTTGTAGTGTAGATTGCAATCCTACATGTCCTATTATTCTTGGTAGACCTTTCCTTAAAACGATTGGTGCAATTATTGATATGAAAGAGGGAAATATTAGATTCCAGTTTCCATTAAGGAAAGGCATGGAGCACTTTCCTAGGAAGAAAATTAAATTGCCTTATGAATCTATTATGAGAGCCACCTATGGATTGCATACCAAAGATGACAATACCTAGATCTTATCTTGTTTTTATGCCTAGCTGGGGCGTTAAACGATAGCGCTAGTTGGGAGGCAACCCAATTTTTTTTTCTTGATTTATGTTTCTGCTTAGTAATAAATATTACATCTACGCTCTGTTTAGATGTGGTTTTATGTTTTAATTAGTGTTTGTGCCAAGTAAAACCTATAGGATCTTCTTGGGTGATAATTATTTGATCTTGCTGAAAAAGTCAGAAACTTTCTGCTCACGAAAACAATTGTTAAAAATCACCAGAATGTGATAAAATACTGATTCCAATTGCAGTAGATCAATAAAAAAATATTTAGGTCGTCCTATTTTGGAAGAATTTTTGAGTTACAGAAGTTTGCGTTTGATACAGATTACTACAGACTATTCTGTTTTTGACAGATTCTGTTTTTCGTGTGTTGTTTGCTAATTTTGATGAATCTATGGCTAGTATCCGGGGGTATGAACCATAGAGAAGTTGTAATACAGTAGGTTTAACACCAATATAAATAAAGAATGAGTTTATTACAGTACCTTAATGTGGTGGTTTGTTTTCTTACACTAACGGAGCTCATGAGATTTTCTGTTGAGTTTTGCGTTGTGAAGTTTTCATGTTTTTGGGTAAAGATTTGATGGATTTTGGAATAAGAAGTGGCAAGAGCCTAAGCTTGGGGATGCCCAAGGCACCCCAAGGTAAAATTCAAGGACAACCAAAAGCCTAAGCTTGGGGATGCCCCGGAAGGCATCCCCTCTTTCGTCTTCGTCTATCGGTAACTTTACTCGATGCTATATTTTTATTCACCACATGATATGTGTTTTGCTTGGAGTGTCTTGTATGATTTGAGTCTTTGCTTTTTAGTTTACCACAATCATCCTTGCTGTACACACCTTTTGGAGACACACACATGAATCAGAATTGATTAGAATACTCTATGTGCTTCACTTATATCTTTCGAGCTAGATAATTTTGCTCTAGTGCTTCGCTTATATCTTTTTAGAGCATAGAGCTGGTTTTATTTTGTAGAAACTATTGATCTCTCATGCTTCACTTATATCATTTTGAGAGTCCTTTAGAACAGCATGGTAATTTGCTTTGGTTATCAAATTAGTCCTAATATGATAGGCATCCAAGATGGGTATAATAAAAACTTTCGTATAGAGTGCACTAAATACTACGACAAATTTGATACTTGATAATTGTTTTGAGATATAAAGGTGGTAATGTTAGAGTCATTCTAGTTGGGTAATTGTGAAATTGAGAAATACTTGTGTTAAGGTTGGCAAGTCCCGTAGCATGCACGTATGGTAAACGTTGTGTGACAAATTTGAAGCATGGGTGTTCTTTGATTGCTTTCCTTATGAGTGGCGGTCGGGGACGAGCAATGGTCTTTTCCTACCAATCTATCCCCCTAGGGGCATACGTAGTAGTACTTTGCTTCGAGACCTAATACAATTTTTCAATAAGTATATGAGTTCTTTATGACTAATGTGAGTCCATGGATTATACGCACTCTTACCTTTCCGCAATTTGCTAGCCTCTAAGGTACCGTGCATTGCCCTTTCTCACCTTGAGAGTTGGTGCAAACTTCATCGGTGCATCCAAACCCCGTGATATGATACGCTCTATCACACATAAACCTCCTTATATCTTCCTCAAAACAGCCACCATACCTACCTATTATGGCATTTCCATAGCCATTCCGAGATATATTGCCATGCAACTTTCCACCGTTCCGTTTATTATGACACGTTCCATCATTGTCATATTGCTTTGCATGATCATGTAGTTGACATCGTATTTGTGGCAAAGCCACCATTATAATTCTTTCATACATGTCGGAGTAAATGGCCACGGGTAGCCTAACCGACTGCCCCTGGTTCTTCTGAAAAAATTATCAGGCCTTCGGGCCTCCAAGCACTCCGAGCATTGGGCCGCCTTCCCTGGCCGGCTACCTCTGAAGCCGACTCCCGGAAGGCGACCTAGCCTCACCAACTCCTCCCCAGGACGACTACGGGGTGGCCGACTCCAAGAAGCCGGCCAAGAAGGACGCCGACTCCTAGGAGCCGGCCGAGACCATAACCACCAAAGCTGTTCCCACATAACGGCGACACGACGGGGTGTGGCCATAGTGCGGCCCACTACCCCAAAGCCCGAGGCGGGCATGGCTACAGGAGGCCGTACGGGACGGCCGTCTCCCGTGCGGCTCGGCACTGTAGCCATGCTGGCCTCGACGTCACCCACGACCGACTCCCGTACGGCCCGCGGGCGGCGGGCCCCCTCGGCCAGAGAGAGGCATGAAGGTGGCCCGGCCTTTCCCAGTCGGTCAAGAGCGTAGCCGGCCTCCAGAAGCCGGCTACTCCCTTCCTCGAAGCAGGAGCCCCATTAAGGAGACAAGACGAGGTAAGGCTACAGTGAGAGCCCCCGAGGCGGCCCACTGTAGCCACGCTTACCTCGACAAAGCCCTCGTCATCAGAGGCGCGGCTACAGTAAGCAGCCGCCGACAAGACCCTAGGCGGTGGGGCCGGCCTGTCGACCAAGTAGCCGGCAGCCGGCGGGACCCACCAGCCGGCGGGACCCAGCAGCCGGCGGAGAAGCCGGCGAGCGTAGACACTGACGGCTGGGACGAGAGCCCAGCTGGATTACCATTGTACCCCCGGGGGGTAGGCCTATATAAACCCCTCGGAGCACCCATGCAAAGGGTTGGCCTCTGAGCATAGTTGGCTCCCAAGCATAGCACACACACCATAGATAGACGGAAGCAAGAGCTAGCCTTGTTCTTCTTCTCCCTTGATCCCAAACAGCTCTAGGAGTGATTGTAGCTACCCTTTCTCGATCTAGTGATCATGCGGAGACCCCGTAGAGCAGGACTAGGGGTGTTATCTCCTCGGAGAGCCCCGAACCTGGGTAAGATCCGCCGGCGTGCATGTCTTCGCCTCATCCCGTTTCCGGGCACCGGCGACGTTTTATTGGCTCCCACAATGATAAGCCATCCCTTGGCATATGTCGCACCAACCACCCGACATTTGGCGCCCACCGTGGGGCCAAGTGCACCGTCGTCCGGAGAACTGTTCTGGACGGGAACCCTCTTCCTCCCCCGCGAGCGCAGCCAGCCTGCTGCGCCCGATGGCGTTTGCCACGACGCGCTGCAAGGCGTCGACGACGCCTACGCTGCGAGCTGCCTCGCCGATCTGCTCAGCGAGGCTCGCATCTCCGACGAGCCTGTGTCCGACGCAGGCACCGACTACCCCGAGAGCCGCCTCGTCAGCCTCCTCGACCAACTTCACGTGTCCAGCGAGCCTGCTGCGGACATGGAGTCGGTCGGCTCCACCGACCCGATGCTCATCGACTCCGACACCGCGTCGCTTGACGCCTACCCCTCCGACGTGGTGGTCTTCGACGACCCCCTCCCTCGAGCTGACAGCAGCAGCAGCGCTGTCACCGAAGTGCTAGTCATCAGCCACGTCGCCAACTCGGGCGAGAGTGCCCACGACGCCCTGCAAGCGGCAATGCACGACCTCTCCACCCCCATCCCGGCCGACGCCGACGCCGAGACCTTGGAGGCACGCCGCCTTGCCCTCATCACGGAGGGCCAGAAGATAGCCTCGATGAGACGCCTCACCGAGGCCCACCAGCGCGAAGTCGACCGCGCCGCCTTCGGCACGCCGCCGCCTAGCGGCCCGAGCCAGGCCGGCTTCGTCCAGAAGCGCGGCGCAGCCGTCGCCAGCATGCTGGGCGCAGATCGCCCCGTCTACGCCACCCCGCTCGAGAATCTGCGAGCCGCTCAGGCGGCTGCAGAAGAGCTCAATGGGATGGGAGCCGATGAGCTCCCCTACATGACGAGACGGATCCAACAGCTGCTCGACGCGGCTGCAGAACGGCACGAAGCCGGCGCCCGTGCTGATAGTCATCCCCCGCGCCGGGAGCACGCCGCGACGTCCCGCTCGCCGACTGCGAGCGCCGCGCGCCAGAAGAAAGACAAGGAGCCTGCTGCCAGCCGCAGCCGGACTCGCATCACCATCAAGCGCGACGCGGATGGCCGCCCTCGAGCTGTAGAGCACCAAGGAAATCTGCCTCCTCCCCCGCCTCGGAGAGAAAGACGCCTCACTCCGCCGCCTATCACACATCCGACTCTTGGCGACCGACTCGGCTGCCGAGAAGGAGTCGGCGAAAATGACGCCCGCCACAGGATCGACCGCCTTGCCCGATCCTTGGCATTAGAAGAAGAAGACGATGTCGGCCCGCCATGCTTTGGCCCCCGCATCCGCGACGAGCCCTTTCCCAAAGGGTTCTCGCTCCCCAGAGACACGCCCAAGTACAACGGCTCGGTGAAGCCGGAAGATTGGCTCATCGACTACTCCACGGCCGTCAGCATAGCCAATGGCAATCGGCGCGTCGCCGTGAAGTACGTCCCCCTCATGCTGCAAGGCACGGCGCGCACATGGCTCAACAGCCTCAAGCCCTACAGCATCAACAGTTGGCTGGACTTCACCGAAGTCTTCATCCACAACTTCACCAGCACCTACAAGCGGCCTCCCAAGCCTCGCCAGCTCTCCCTCTGCGTCCAAGGGCCCAACAACTCGACCCGCGACTACCTCACGCGATGGGCCGAGCTCCGCAACTCCTGCGAGGGAGTGCACGAGGTCCAGGCCATCGAGTACTTCACCGCCGGGTGCCGAGAGGGCACCCTCCTCAAGCACCGACTCCTCTGCAACGAGCCGGCTACCCTCGACGAGTTACTAGTCATCGCCGACATGTACGCCACAGCCGACTCCTCGATGAAGACCGAGCTGAGAGTAGACGCCTCTAGGGGGGTGATTGCTCCGGCTCCCAAGACGTCGGCTGGCGACCCTAATCGGCGCCCCTACCAGAACGACCACAAGCGCAAGGGCCCCATGCCGACTTCCTCCAGTCGGCAGGTGGCCACAGTTGAAGACGAGCAGCCTGAAGAACGGCCCGCTCCCAAGAAGAAGGGTGGAAGGCCGGCTTGGCAGCCGTCTTTCTCCTACGAACAAGCACTCGATGCCCCCTGCAAGTTCCACAGCGGCGCGAAGCCGTGCAACCACACAACTCGGAAATGCCACTGGCTCACCCGCATCACCAAGGGCGAGGGAATGCTGCCGCCTCCGCCTCCCGGCCCGCCGCCTCCAGCCCCTCAGCAGCCGGCGGCTCGACCGGCAGTCGGCGCCATCCAAGATGAATTCCCCGAAGACCGCCTACGTCGTCTTCACAAGTCAAGCCAACGACAAGCGCAGCCGACGCCGGCAGCACCAAGAAGTGAATGCAGTCGCCACTAGCACTCCCGAGTTCATGCATTGGTCAGAAAAGCCTATCAGCTGGAGCCAGGCCGACCACCCAGAGGTGATGCCTTCGCCTGGCTCCTATGCAATGGTCTTGGATGTCACCCTCGCGACGGAGAGGCGAGCTGCCAGATTTTCCCGCGTCCTAATAGACGGCGGAAGCAGTATCAACATACTGTACCGCGATACCATGGAGAAGCTGAACATCAAAGCGAAGCAGCTCATGCCGAGCCGCACCGTCTTCCATGGTATCGTACCCGGCCTGTCTTGCTCTCCAATCGGCAAGATCAAAATGGATGTTCTCTTCGGAGACAAAGATCATTTTCGCCGGGAAGCAATATGGTTCGAGGTAGTGGATTTGGAGAGCCCCTATCATGCATTGCTTGGCCGACCTGCTTTGGCCAAGTTCATGGCTGTGCCCCACTACGCCTACCTGAAAATGAAGATGCCGAGCTCGAAGGGGATCATCACGGTAGCCGGCGACTACAAGAAGTCCATCGAGTGCGCCAGGGCCAGTAGCCGGCTGGCCGAGTCCCTCGTGGTGGTAGAAGAGAAGAAGATGTTGGAACGGGTTGTGGCCATGGCCGGCAAGCAGTCGACCTTGTCCCCCAACCCCAAGGATTGTGATGCGCAGGGCTCCTTCCAGCCTGCAAAAGAGACGAAGAAGATACCTCTGGACCCGGAGCACCCGGAGAGGTTCGCTGTCATTGGGGCGAGCTTGGACAGTAAATAGGAAGGCGAGCTCGTCGACTTCCTCCATGAGAATCGAGTCATCTTTGCATGGTCCCCAAAGGACATGCCGGGTGTCCCGAAGGATTTCACCGAGCACAAATTACATGTCCGAGATGATGCGAAGCCGGTCAAGCAGCCCCTCCGCCGACTGTCAGAAGAGAAGCGAAGAATTGTGGGAGAAGAGATAGCCCGGCTCCTTGCAGCCGGCTTTATCATGGAAGTGTTCTTTCCAGAGTGGCTTGCCAACCTAGTTCTGGTTCTGAAGAAGAATAACAAGTGGCGTATGTGTATAGACTACACTAGTCTGAACAAGGCCTGCCCAAAGGATCCGTTTGCCCTGCCACGGATTGACCAAGTGATAGACTCCACAGCCGGATGCGAGCTGTTAAGTTTTTTGGATGCATACTCAGGGTATCATCAGATCAAGTTGGACCCAGCTGACCGCCTGAAGACTGCCTTCATCACACCCTTTGGAGCTTTCTGCTACCTGACAATGACATTCGGCTTGAGAAATGCCTGTGCCACTTTTCAGCGTTGCATGCAGAAATGTCTCTTGAAACAACTCGGCAGAAATGCCCACGTCTACGTAGACGACATTGTGGTGAAGACAGAGAAGCATGGTACCTTGCTGGAAGACCTGAAAGAAACATTCGCCAACTTGCGCCGATTCCAGATCAAGCTCAACCCCGAGAAGTGCGTGTTCGGAGTCCCAGCCGGCCAGCTGCTAGGCTTCCTGGTCTCCGAACGCGGCATTGAGTGCAACCCCGTCAAGATCAAGGCCATCGAGAGGATGGAGATTCCCACCAAGCTGCGAGATGTGTAGAAGTTCACTGGCTGCTTAGCCTCCCTGAATCATTTTATCAGCCGACTAGGAGAAAAGGCTCTCCCCCTGTACCGACTCATGAAGAAGTCCACTCACTTTGAGTGGAATGATCAAGCCGACCAAGCCTTCCATGAGTTGAAGAAAATGTTGACCACTCCGCCTGTCCTGGCAGCGCCGACTGAGAAGGAGCCCATGCTCCTCTACATCGCCGCGACTAGCCGAGTCGTCAGCACTGTTGTTGTGGTCCAGCGCCCGGAGGAAGGCCGAGCCCAGCTGGTCCAGAGGCCGGTGTACTATCTCAGCGAAGTACTGTCCAGCTCAAAGCAAAACTACCCGCACTACCAAAATATGTGCTATGGGGTGTACTTCGCTGCCAAGAAATTGAAGCCCTACTTCCAAGAGCACCCCATCACGGTCGTGTGCACTGCCCCACTCGCCGAGATCATAGGCAGCCGGGATGCATCCGGCCGGGTGGCCAAATGGGCCATTGCCTTGGCGCCCTACACGATCTTCTATCAACCCCGCACCGCCATCAAGTCGCAAGCATTGGCCGACTTCCTCGTCGACTGGGCCGAGACCTAGTACTTACCGCCGGCTCCCGACTCTACCCATTGGCGGATGCACTTTGACGGGTCCAAGATGCGCACCGGCTTGGGAGCCGGCATCGTCCTCACCTCTCCCAAAGGCGACAAGCTCAAGTACACGCTGCAGATCCACTTCGCCGCCTCCAACAACGTCGCCGAGTACGAGGCGCTCGTACACGGGCTCCGGCTAGCCAAAGAGCTTGGTATACGCCGGATCCTGTGCTACGGCGACCCAGACTTGGTGGTCCAGCAATCATCTGGCGACTGGGACGCCAAGGACGCGAACATGGCGAGCTATCTTTTCCTCGTCCAGCAGATAAGCGGATCCTTCGAAGGGTGCGAGTTCCTTCACGTGCCAAGGGCCGACAACGACCAAGCAGATGCCCTAGCACGGATCGGCTCCACCCGACAAGCCATACCGACTGGCGTCTCCCTCCAGCGCCTCCTCAAGCCATCCATCAAGCCGTCTCCAGAGTCGGATTCCATTTTCGTACCGCCTGCGCCAGATACAGTCGGATCCGACTGGAGAAATCCCGCAGGCGGCACGGGGACTTCGACAACCGGCCCGGGGACTACCGTAGTCGCACCTGGCCCAGGGACTTCAGAACCCGGCCCGGGGACTGCAGCAGTCGGCCCGGGGACTGCAGCGGCACAAGAAGCGGTGGCCGACTCCAATGCAACACCCAACCCACCCACCCGAGTCATGGTGAGCACATTAACAGAAGAAGAAGTCATAGCTCCCTCATGGGCCCAGCCCATCCTCAAGTTCCTAGTCAGCAGAGAGCTGCCGGCTAACGAGATCTCAGCAAGACTAGTGCAACGACGAGCCGCAACATACACAATAATCAACAGAGAGCTTGTGAAGCGCAGCGTCACTGGAGTCTTCCAGCGTTGTGTCGAGCCAGAAAAAAGGAGTGGCAATCCTCAAAGGCATCCACCAAGGCGAATGCGGCCACCACGCAGCCTCAAGATCCCTTGTGGCCAAGGCTTTCTGCCATGGTTTCTTCTGGCCGACTGCCTTGGAGGATGCTAAAGAAATAGTCAAGAGCTGCAGACGATGTCAAGTTTTTAGTTCCAAGCAACACCTGCCGGCTTCTGCCCTCAAGACCATTCCCCTTACTTGGCCTTTTGCCGTCTGGGGACTGGACATGGTGGGCCCTTTCAAGACAGCCCGCGGTGGCCTGACACATCTACTGGTCGCCGTGGACAAGTTCACAAAGTGGATCGAAGCTAAACCGATTAAGAAACTGAACGGGCCGACTGCCGTGACATTCATCACCGACATCACTACTCGGTACGGCGTGCCGCACAGCATCATCACCGACAACGGCACGAACTTCGCCAAAGGAGCACTGGCACGTTTCTGCGTGACGCAGGGCATCCGACTGGACTTAGCGTCCGTTGCCCACCCGCAGTCAAACGGCCAGGTCGAGCGAGCAAATGGACTCATCCTCTCCGGCATCAAGCCCCGACTGGTTGTACCACTGGTGCGATCGGCCGGCTGCTGGCTCGAAGAGCTGCCGGCTGTCCTCTGGAGTCTGCGCACTACACCCAACAAGTCAACCGGCTTCACTCCATTCTTCCTCGTGTATGGTGCCAAGGCTGTCATCCCAACAGACATCGAGTTCGACTCGCCTCGGATCACCATGTACACGGAGGAGGAAGCCAAAGAAGCAAGAGAAGACGACGTCGACCTACTGGAAGAAGGCCGGCTGTTAGCCCTCAGCCGGTCCGCCATTTACCAGCAAGAGCTGCGCCGCTACTACAACCGCAAGGTCAAGCCAAGATCCTTCCAAGAGGGCGACCTTGTGCTCCGGAGCATCCAGCGAACAGCCGGCCAGCACAAGCTCTCGGCCCCTTGGGAAGGCCCCTTCGTCGTCAGCAAGGCACTTGGCAACGACTCCTACTACTTGATCGACGCGCAAAAACCAAGAACACGCAAGAGAGACGACTCCGGCAAGGAGTCGGAGCGACCATGGAACGCAAACCTCCTAAGACGATTTTATAGCTGAAAAGTAGTATGTATCACGCTCCCCTTTTGTATTAAGTACAAACCAACAGGCCCCCCGAACAGTACTCGGGGACTGCCTTTTATTTATCTATGAATGACGAGTGTCATATCCATGAATGTATTATTACATTTTGAATTTTTGTCCGGCACCGGGTTCGACTAGTCGGCCCGGGGACTGGCCGCCTTGAGCTATATCGAAAGTTTTTCCTAAAGTCAGAAAAGTAGTGCGCCGGCTCCCGAGTCCTCTCTTGTTGAAAGTCGCAGCTCAAAGAACTGACTGTCCGACTAGCAAGAGGAAAGACAGAAAGGACGCCCACATGAAAAACAGCTAAGGAACAACGAACCTATATAGCAAAGAGACGGCCTCCAAACATGCCTGCCGGCTACCAGAGCGGCCGGCTGGCCGGCTTCCTAAAAAACTTAGCTTTAGTCCAGCAGAGCTAAAGTACTTCCCCCTCCCCAATCGGCCAGGCACTCCCCCGGCTACAGATTGCAGAGCAACTGTTTGACTGGGGAGGCGGCAACCAAGGGAGGGCGGCAAAGGAAAAAGCAGAAGGACAAAAAGCAAAAAGTACAAGGAAAGGCCAAATGCATAATTCATATATATATATATACATAAAGCCGCCAACAGGCCGGCAACAGACATAAGTTCGAATACACCCAGTGGGTGGAATTGTGCGAATTTAACCAAACATTGTTCTAAAGAGTAACAAGACAGGAAAAGCAAAAGACGGCAGACTAGGGCGCGACATGGAGGCCGAGCTGGTCGGTGAAGGCAGCCTCGCCGGCTGAAGGAGTGGCCGACTAGCGGGCCCCGGCTTGACCACCACTTGCGGCAGGAGGCGTGGAGGCGCGCGACGTAGTGCTGGAGGCGCGGTCAGACTGAGGCTGGCCGGCTACTCCACCAGCCGGTTTGGCGTCTTCACCCTCCTCCTCCTCCTCTTCGCCCTCGTCGCTGGAGTCGATCTCCTCCGCCGAGTCCTCACCGTACGCCGGGTCCAGCCCGAACCACTCTTCCGGCTGGGCGACTCCATTGTCGTCCACCTCGGGGGCGAAGACGCTGGTGTCGGTGTAGTCGGCGATCGCCGAAGCCCGCCGAATGATGGCCGGCCGCGCCGGCTCCAGCTCCGTGTCGGCTTGCTGCCGCTAGGTAGCCAGCTGGTCCAGGCTCAGGCCGGGATACCAGGCCTTGACGAACTCCAGCGCCCGCCTGGCACCGGAGCGAGCCGCCGACGCCTTCCAAGCCTCGAAGCGGCTGACTGCCACCTCCAGCCAGTCGGCGGTCCGACTGGGGGTGCGAGGGACCACTTGGCCGGGCCAGAGGGCGGCCAAGACCTGCGCCCCGGCACGCTGAAGCCGGCGGAGCAGCCGGTGAGCCGGCTGGATGCGAGCCTGGATCGCCAGGAGCTGTTCCTCCAGCGAGCGGCCGGCGGTTGGCGAGATTTCAAAGCCGGCTTGCCTCCGCACCTGGCGACGGGCCTCGATGGTCTGGTTGGCGGCAGTAGAATAGCCAGGGAAATACTCTGCGCAAGAAAGAAGAATAAAGGAAGAAAAGAACACCAAAATTAGAAAAACGAGCCAAAGTGGCAGACGGCAAGAAAGGACGAAGTGGTAGGCGGCTTACCGTCAACCAGATCTTCGATCTGGCCATAGCCAGAGACCAGAGTCTGCCTGGCCTCAGCCCAGCCGGCCGCCTCCGTCTTGAACTCGGCCTGGAGAGTGGCTTCGCGGTCTTGCGCCGCCTTCAGTGCCGCCTTGTGGCTTTCTTCCTGGTCGGCCAACTTCTTGGCCAGGCGGTCGCGCTCCTGCACCAAGGCGGCGAGCTCGGCATCCTTGGCACGAAGAGCAGTCTGGGACTCCCCCAGCTGTGCCCTCAGACTGGCGTTGGCCGCTGCAAAGTCGGAAGAAGAAGAAGAACAGTAAGAAATCGTCAAGGAAGATCCGACCCGACTGCTCAGCAGTCGGCCCGAATCTCGGGGACTACACCCAGTGGGTGCGCTGACGCGCCTCCACATGAGATAATGAATAAACCACATACCTCGGCTCTCAGTAAGATCGGCGGTCTTCTGAGTCAGCTCCCGAGCCTGGGAGTTGAAGGCGGCCGCTCGAAGGTTGTGGTAGTCCTGCACGATGGACAGAAGACCGAAGTGAGAACAAAAATAGCAAAGGCAAATCCACCAAGAAGTTCCTAGCCGCCTGCTCAGCAGCCGGCTCGGAACTCGGGGACTACACCCAGTGGGTGCGCTGACGCGCCCCCACGGAACAAATCAAGATCAAGAAAAAAGCAAAGTTAAGAAGAAACAAGACGGGAGTACTAACCCGGATGGCCGCCCGCGTTGCGAGGAACTCGTCGGTGAACTGCCTCAGCGCCGCGGCTTGGCTTTGGAGCCGGGTCCGGACGTCTTGTGCAGCCACGTTCACTACGGCTGTCCCTCCGCCTGGCGTCCACCCCGAGGTAGCGCTGGCCGCCTCCGCGTCCCGGGCCGATGAGCTGGAGCCCACGGCCGGCTGTGGCTCCGACGCGGCCTTCCCCGCGTGCCGGCTCGGCGGCACCCGGACCGCCACCTCAGACCCCGCGGCCGGCTCGCCCTCCGCCGACTGTGCAGGCGGCAGATCAGGCTGGCCGCCTTAGGCCGCCCCAGTTGGCGGGGTCGGCTCCGGCGCCTTCTCCAAGATGATGACGTCGTCGCCGCTTCCCCCCAGCCCCGGCTGGTCGCCGCTGGCTCCCCCTGGCGAGGATTCCATGTCCCCAGGCGCCATGACGCGCAGCGGGGTGTCCATCAAAACCTCCCCCGCCGCCGCCACGGCCTCAGCCTCTGCCTGGGCCCTGGCTGCGGCCTCGGCGAGTGCCTTCGCCGCCTCCTCCTCCCGTGCCGCCTGGGCGGCGGCCGCCTTCCGTGCCTCCTGCTCCTCCCGCGCCTCCCGCGCGTTCCTTTCTGTCGCCTCCTGGAGGTCGGCGCGGGGGACCACGCGGCGGGTGGTGCTCCCAGAGCCCCTTGGCGACTCGACGACGGAGCCGGCAGCCGCCCGCTCAAGTGACAATGGAGCTCTGATCGTTGAAGAAAAAGACAAAGGTTTCAAGAACCACCAAAGAAAAGAAAGAAAGAGAGTACACAAAGAAAGATTCGGACTTACGCCGACACGGTCTGCGGTTGCTTCACCACCTTGCGGAAACGAGCCGCCTTCGCGGCCGCCTCCTCCCGCCTGGTGGCTGCCGCCCCGCCTCTGGGTTTCTTCGTTCGGCTGCCGAACAAGCCCTGGGCGGCGCGACGCTTCTGACCTCCACCCCGAGCAGGCTGCGCGGCGGAGGAGCCCGCGCCGCGTCCAGATGCCGGCTGGCGGCGCGGGACGGCTTCGGCTTCATCGTCGTCCGGCCAGTCATCAAAGGTGGCAGTGAACCCGGAGCCGCCTGTTTCGCCGCCGGCTTGGCCTCCGCCCGGCTCGACGTCGTCGTCCATATGGACCGCCCCCAGGTCGGGGTCCTCCAGGTCATGTTCGGTCCGGTCGGGGACGAAGCGGCGCTCTGCGTCTGACCCGCCGGCCGGCCGAAGCAGAGGGCTCTGTCGAAGAACAAGCCGACTAAGTCTGAGTCGGCCAAGAGATGCTCGGCAACAAGGCTGAGAGAGAGAGAAAAAGACACAGGGAGAGCATATCGTAGGCGGCAGATTGGCTCGGCTATACGGCTCCTTGCCGAACTGCCACTCTTCGGTGAGTTTGCAGTTCGCAAGGTAGTTCACCATGTAGGCGACCTCCTCGCGCGGCATCTCCTTGGTGCACATTCGGCTCGGATCGAGCTGGCCGCTCATCTGACAGATCAGATGAGGCCGGCTCTGGAGCGGAAGAACCCGGCGCGTGACTAACGCGGCCAGAAGGTCGGGCCCCGTCAGGCCCTCCGACTGGACCATCACCCGCAGTCGGGCGATGGCGGCGTTTCCCGCCGGCGACAGCGTTACAGCCCGGAAGGACCACTGGGGCAGCCTGCCCGCCGGTGGGCCGGCTACGTAAGCCGGCAGGTTGATGTAGTCGCCCCGTGGAGCGATGTTCCGCACGTAGAAGTACGACTTCTGCCACTTCTTCACCGATTGGATTAGCGCGATGACGGGGAAGGGGTTGTCGGCAGCCGATCTCCGCGACGCGATGAAGGCGCCAGTATGAGCCGGCACGCCCTTAATGCGCGTGCCCAGCTTCGACTGGAAGAACTCCCCCCAGAGCTCGAGGGTGGGGAGGACGCCGAGATAGCCCTCGCACAGGAGCTGATAGAAATTGAGCCAGGAGCGGAAGAAGGCGCTCACTGGCAGGCCGAAGCCGTGCAAGAAGTGCGAGCGGAAGACCACCCGCTCGCCCTCCTGCGGCCTCGGCGAGATTTCCTTCGCCGGCGCGAGGCGGAGCTCCACTTTGTCCGCGCTGGGCAGCCGCCGCGTGTCGCGGAGGAAGTCGACGTGGTTGTCATGGACGTTGGAGCCGTCCCAATCCCCGCCAAGCTGCTCTACGGTGGGAGGCATGGCGAAAGCTAGCACAGCGGCGGAGGAGCGTGCGGTGGAAGAGCGCGGCGGCGAGGCGCTGTCGCAAGAACTGGCAAGAGGAAGAAGACGGTGGAAGTAGGAGGAGCGTGCGAGGGCCTGCCGCCCTCCACCTCCCCCTACTTATAGCCTCACGAGGCCGAAGAGGCCGGACGTGGGGGGGGGGGCGTGGGATTAACTACGCCCACTCCCCCCATGTCTCGCGATTATTGCGCATAAATGCGAGCCGAAACTGCCGCACGGAACGTGCGAGCGGTTTCGGGATACAAAGGATCCGCGCCTGGGCCGGGGCGCGGACGTGGCGGGCCCCCTCCCTGCGGCGACGTCCCGTCACGCGCGTGGGCTGGCAGGCTTTCCGGCCACGTGGTTCGCCGACGGCCCGTGGCCGGCCCGCGGCCCGGTGCACGTGCCAGCGGGCTCCCGCCCTCCGACTCCAGAAGATTTCGACTCAGGCGGCGCGCCTGACCAAGGCCGGCTCCCAGCTGCCGGCTTGTCACGATAGGAAGCTGATCGAGCTTCTCAACCCCCACTCCACCTCGAAGCCCAATCAGCTTCGGGGACTATTGTCGGAGTAAATGGCCACGGGTAGCCTAACCGACTGCCCCTAGTTCTTCTGAAAAAATTATCAGGCCTTCGGGCCTCCAAGCACTCCGAGCATTGGGCCGCCTTCCCTGGCCGGCTACCTCTGAAGCCGACTCCCGGAAGGCGACCCAGGCTCACCAACTCCTCCCCAGGACGACTACGGGGTGGCCGACTCCAAGAAGCCGGCCAAGAAGGACGCCGACTCCTAGGAGCCGGCCGAGACCATAACAACCAAAGCTGTTCCCACATAACGGCGACACGACGGGGTGTGGCCACAGTGCGGCCCACTACCCCCAAAGCCCGAGGCGGGCATGGCTACAGGAGGCCGTACGGGACGGCCGTCTCCCGTGCGGCTCGGCACTGTAGCCATGCTGGCCTCGACATCACCCACGACCGACTCCCGTACGGCCCGCGGGCGGCGGGTCCCTTCGGCCAGAGAGAGGCATGAAGGCGACCCGGCCTTTCCCAGTCGGCCAAGAGCGTAGCCGGCCTCCAGAAGCCGGCTACTCCCTTCCTCGAAGCAGGAGCCCCATTAAGGAGACAAGACGAGGTAAGGCTACAGTGAGAGCCCCCAAGGCGGCCCACTGTAGCCACGCTTACCTCGACAAAGCCCTCTTCATCAGAGGCGCGGCTACAGTAAGCAGCCGCCCGACAAGACCCTAGGCGGTGGGGCCGGCCTGTCGACCAAGTAGCCGGCAGCCGGCGGGACCCAGCAGCCGGCGGGACCCAGCAGCCGGCGGAGAAGCCGGCGAGCGTAGACACTGACGGCTGGGACCAGAGCCCAGCCGGATTACCATTGTACCCCCGGGGGGTAGGCCTATATAAACCCCTCGGAGCACCCATGCAAAGGGTTGGCCTCTGAGCATAGTTGGCTCCCAAGCATAGCACACACACCATAGATAGAGGGAAGCAAGAGCTAGCCTTGTTCTTCTTCTCCCTTGATCCCAAACAGCTCTAGGAGCGATTGTAGCTACCCTTTCTCGATCTAGTGATCATGCGGAGACCCCGCAGAGCAGGACTAGGGGTGTTATCTCCTCGGAGAGCCCCGAACCTGGGTAAGATCCGCCGGCGTGCATGTCTTCGCCTCATCCCGTTTCCGGGCACCGGCGACGTTTTATTGGCTCCCACAATGATAAGCCATCCCTTGGCATATGTCGCACCAACCACCCGACAATACATGTCACTCTTGATTCATTGCATATCCCGGTACATCGCCGGAGACATTCACATAGAGTCATATTTTGTTCTAAGTATCGAGTTGTAATTCTTGAGTCGTGTTCATGGGGAGGCAACGGAATGCGTCGTGTTCATCGGGAGGCAACAGAACGCGTGGGAGCCAACCGGCTGGGTCGGAACAGAATGTGTGGTCGTGTTCATCGGGAGGGCTTGGACAGAACAGGCGATGGAAACGAGGCCTGGCGTACCGCACAACGGAGGAAACGGACCTCCTACGTTCCAAACGGGGTCCTGTTGATCGGGAGGGGTCTGGCGTACCGCAAAACGGAGGAAACGGACCTCCTACGGTCAAAACGGGGATCCTGTTGATCAGGAAGGGTGTGGCGTACCGCAAAACGGACGAAACGGACCTCCTACGGTCGAAACGGGGGTCCTGTTGATCGGGAGGGGTGTGGCGTACCGCAAAACGGATGAAACAGACCTCCTACGGTCGAAACGCGGGTCCTGTTCATCGGGAGGGGTGTGGCGTACCGCAAAACGGGACTCCACGGGATACTGTTCATCTCCGCCGTTGACCTCCTCCAGCCTCCACGGGCTACCGTCGACCTCCTCCAGCCTCCACGGGCTCCTGTTCATCCAGCCTCCACCGCGCGCTACTCCACCGACTACTGTTCAACCATCCCTCCACGGGCACCCCTCCATCGTCTACTGTTCATCCAGCCCTCCACACCACGGGGTCCTGTTCAACCACCCCTCCACGGGCACCCCTCCACCGTCTACTATTCATCCGGCCCTCCACACCACGGGGTCCTGGTCAACCACCCCTCCACGGGCACCCCTCCACCGTCTACTGCTCATCCAGCCCTCCACCACACCACGGGGTCCTGTTCATCCAGAGGCAACGCCACCGCTCACTGTTCATCCAACCCCCCCCCCCCCCCGCAACGCTCACTATTCATCCCAGAGGCAGCATCGATCGGCTTCAGTTAGCAGCAGTAGCGAAGGAATCGCTCGATCGGGTTCAGTTAACAGCTATCGATCGATCGCTCGGGTTCAGTAACGCGTAGCGTGTAGTGCAATCGCTCGGGTTCAGTTAGAGCCCAACGCCTCGCTCGGGTTTAGTTAGAGCCAATGCCTCGCACACACGCGCGTACGTGTACGAGAGAAACGCGCATCGCTCGGCCCCCGACCTCCCACCGTAACCGGGAACTCCCCGAAATTTTCCTCGCCCTCGCTTCTACCACGGTTTTTCCGTCATGGACGGCCCAAAGAATGTCATGCAGCTGCGTCTCCGGCCCGCCCAGGACGAAAATCCCATTTTCTGTCATGATTTTTTATCATAGAAGTAGGAGCCCACCACATCTATGATGATACCGGGTTTTGTCACAATTATCGTCATAGAAGTGTCATATGTATGACAGAATAAAATTTCGTTCGACCCAAAATGTCACGGATGTGTCTTTTTTTGTAGTGGTTCCGGCGCCACCAGAAGCGAGGGGGAGAGAGCCCCCTCCTTCTTCTTCTTCCTTGACCTTCTCCCTAGATGGGAGAAGGGTTTCCCCTCTGGTCCATGGTCTCCATGGCGTGGGAGGGGTGAGAGCCCCTCCGAGATTGGATCTGTCTCTCTGTCTCTCTCTGTTTCTGCCTTCTCTTCTGCTGCCCTTTCACCGTTTCGTATATATATGGAGATACGTAACTCCGATTGGACTGAAACCTTCGCCGTGAGTTTTTTTTACCAAAAATTAGCTTTCTTGCGGCTGAAGAAGGGCATCAACCGCCTCACGGGTGGCCCACGAGGGTCAGGGGCGCGCCCCCTGCCTCGTGGCCACCTCGGGCACCGTCTCGCGTTGATTCTTCTTCCGGAATTTTCCAAATATTCCAAAAATATTCTCCGTCCGTTTTTATTCCGTTTGGATTCCGTTTGATATGGGGTTTCTGCGAAACATAAAACATGCAACAAACAGGAACTGGCACTTGGCACTGGATCAATATGTTAGTCCCAAAAGTAATATAAAAAGTTTCCAAAAAGTATATGAAAGTTGTAGAATATTGGCATGGAACAATCAAAAATTATACATACGACGGAGATGTATCAGCATCCCCAAGCTTAATTCCTACTCGTCCTCGAGTAGGTAAATGATTAAAAAGACAATTTTTGATGTGGAATGCTACCTAGCATAATCTTGATCACATAATCTAATTATGGCATGAATATTAAGACACGAGTTATTCAAAGCAATAGTCTATCATTTGACATAAAAACAATAATACTTCAAGCCTACTAATAAAGCAATCATGTCTTTTGAAAATAACATGGCCAAAGAAAGTTATCCCTGCAAAATCATATAGTCTGGCTATGCTCCATCTTCACCACACAAAATATTCACATCATGCACAACCCCGATGACAAGCCAAGCAATTGTTTCATACTTTTGATGTTCTCAAACCTTTTCAACTCTCACGCAATACATGAGCACAAGCCATGGACATAGCACTATAGGTGAAATAGAATATGATGATGGGGGTTATGTGGAGAAAACAAAAAAGGAGAAAGTCTCACATCGACGCGGCTAATCAACAGGCTATGGACATGCCCATCAATTGCTGTCAATGTGAGGAGTAGGGATTGCCATGCAACGGATGCACTAGAGCTATAAGTATATGAAAGCTCAAACTGAAACTAAGTGGGTGTGCATCCAACTTGCTTGCTCATGAAGACCTAGGGCATTTGAGGAAGCCCATCGTTGGAATATACAAGCCAAGTTCTATAATGAAAATTCCCACTAGTATATGAAAGTGATAACTCAAGAGACTCTCTATCATGAAGAACATGGTGCTACTTTGAAGCACAAGTGTGGTAAAAGGATAGTAACATTGCCCCTTCTCTCTTTTTCTCTCATTTTTTTGTTTTTTTCTCTCTTTTTTTTGGGCCTTCTCTTTTTTTGGCCTTTCTCTTTTTTTTCGTCTGGAGTCTCATCCCGACTTGTGGGGGAATCATAGTCTCCATCATCCTTTCCTCACTGGGGCAATGCTCTAATAATGATGATCATCACACTTTTATTTACTTACAACTCAATATTACAACTCGATACTAGAACAAAGATATGACTCTATATGAATGCCTCCGGCGGTGTACCGGGATGTGCAATGATCTAGTGTAGCAATGACATCAAAAAAACGGACAAGCCATGAAAACATCATGCTAGCTATCTTACGATCATGCAAAGCAATATGACAATAAAAGCTCAAGTCATGTATATGATGATGATGGAAGTTGCATGGCAATATATCTCGGAATGGCTATGGAAATGCCATGATAGGTAGGTATGGTGGCTGTTTTGAGGAAGATATAATGAGGCTTATGTGTCATAGAGCGTATCGTATCACGGGGTTTGGATGCACTGACGAAGTTTGCACCAACTCTCGAGGTGAGAAAGGGCAATGCACGATACCGAAGAGGCTAGCAATGATGGAAGGGTGAGAGTGCGTATAATCCATGGACTCACATTAGTCATAAAGAACTCATATACTTATTGTAAAAGTTTATTAGCCCTCGAAGCAAAGTACTACTACGCATGCCCCTAGGGGGATAGATTGGTAGGAAAAGACCACCGCTCGTCCCTGACCGCCACTCATAAGGAAGACAATCAATAAATACCTCATGCTCCAACTTCGTTACATAACGGTTCACCATACGTGCATGCTACGAGAATCACAAACCTCAACACAAGTATTTCTAATTATCCACAACTACCCACTAGCATGACTCTAATATCACCATCTTTATATCGCAAAACTATTGCAAGGAATCAAACATATCATATTCAGTGATCTACAAGTTTTATGTAGGATTTTATGACTAACCATGTGAATGACCAATTCCTGTCATCTCTCTAAGTAGATATAAGTGAAGCAAGAGAGTTCAATTATTTCTACAAAAGATATGCCCACGCTCTAACAAATATAAGTGAAGTAAAAGAGCATTCTACAAATGGCGGTTTTCTATATGAAGAGAAACAGGCAATCCAAACTTCAAATGATATAAGTGAAGCACATGAAGCATTCTATAAAGCCATGCTCAAAAGATTTAAGTGAAGTGCAATAAGCATTCTATAAATCAACCAAGGACTATCTCATACCAGCATGGTGCATAAAAGAAAAGTGAAAACTAAATGCAAAAGATGCTCCAAGATTTGCACATATCGCATGAACGAAACGAATCCGAAAACATACCGATACTTGTTGAAGAAAGAGGGGATACCTTCCGGGGCATCCCCAAGCTTAGACGCTTGAGTATCCTTGAATATTTACTTGGGGTGCCTTGGGAATCCCCAAGCTTGAGCTCTTGCCTCTCTTCCTTCTTCTCACATCGAGACCTCCTCGATCATCGAACACTTCATCCACACAAAACTTCAACAGAAAACTCGGTAAGATCCGTTAGTATAATAAAGCAAATCACTACTCTAAGTACTGTTGCAAACCAATTCATATTTTGTTTTTGCATTGTAGCTACTTTAATATAACTTTTTCATGGCTTAATCCACTGATAAGAATTGATAGTTTCATCAAAACGAGCAAACTATGCATCAAAAACAGAATCTGTCTAAAACAGAACAGTCTGTAATAATATGAACATTCATCATACTTCTGATACTTGAAAAATTCTGACAAAATGAGTCAAAATAAAAAATTTGTATAGAAAGACAGTGCAAGAAGAATCAGAACCATTTGACGTTCCAGTAAAAAATTAAAAATCGCGCACTACAGCTAAAGTTTCTGTCCTGCACCGCATAAACCAACAAGCATTGTAAACATCCTAAAGGCAAACCTTGGCACATTATTTTTATTCTTAAACTTTATAAAAGCACACAACAGAAATAAATGACTCCCTAAAACTTCCTGGTTGTCTCCCTGGCAGCGCTTTCTTTAAAGCCATTAAGCTAGGCATATAGTGCTCAAGTAATGGATCCACCCGGATCCCAAGGTATATCAAAGCCAATTTTAATTCAATGATTTGTAATTTAGTAGTGAGCACAAAGTAACACATATCATGTAATGATGAAGTCTAACTCTCTTCCTATGCATCGGCATGTCATAAAAGAACAATTCATGCACACAAAGTAAAGGCCAATGCATAGTATAAACAGTTTCTTGCAATTTTATCATGTTGGAAACATAGAGAGGTGGAGATATAGTTCCTCTCTCATAATTATTGCAAGTAGGAGCAGCAAGCACATGCATATTATATCTATCAAAATCATCATGTGCAACGGTAAAAGGCAACCCATCAATATAATCCTTAATAAGGGCAAACTTCTCCGATATAGTATAATCGGGAGAATTCAAAAAGATAATAGGACTATCATGTGTGGGTGCAATAGCAACAATTTCATGTTTAACATAAGGAACTATAGCAAGTTCATCTCCATAAGCATAATTTATATTGGCATCTTGGCCACAAGCATAGCAAGCATCATCAAAAAGGGATATTTCAAAAGAATAAACGGGATCATAACAATCATCATAGCAATCATCCTTCGGAAATCACGAAGGGAAATTAAACAATGTATGAGTTGAAGAGTTACTCTCATTAGAAGGTGGGCACGGGTAGCTAATCCGCTCTTACTCCTCTTGTTCTTCGCTCTCCTCATCATCTTTTTCATCCAATGAGCTCACAGTTTCATCAATTTCTTCTTCCATAGACTCCTGCAAAATATTAGTCTCTTCTTGGACAGCGGAGTAGTCCTCAATATATGGTTCAACATAGGCATTAGAAGCATAATTTTCATAGCAATATTTAAGTATGGCAAAATTTTCAGATTTGTAAAGATTAGCACCATACTTTTCAATCAAAGAAGCAATTTCATAAGCACCCTTAAAAGCAACAAATTCTTCAATTTTTTGAACATCATAGTAATTATAAACACCCTTAGCATACGAAGATACGCTTCCATTATCACTAAACTCACATTGATAGGGAAGGTGTTTCTTAGGGTTTTCAGAACAACAATTAAAATCATATATTTCACATAAATTCCAAGCATAGCATTGCAAACGATGAATTTTACCCATTAAAAGTTTCCCTTTTTCAGATATACGGTGTTGCACATAACAAGAATGCTCATCTAAAGATTTGCCCTCAACTAAGCTAGTTGGGGTTTCAGCACGAGCACATAGGGATCGAAGATGATCCAAGTAATAAGCTTCAGGAGTGTGATAGATTTTGAGTGGTTCTTCAACCATTGGTTTAGTAGGTACAACTAATTTTTTTGGTATTTTGCGTTTCCTACCCATAACTAAAGATAGAAAACAACTAAGAACAGCAAATAAAAATTACTTAGTGATAAAGCAAACAAGCACACACGAGAATATTCACCCCACGCTATTGCTCCCCGACAACGGCGCCACAAAAAGGTCTTGATAACCCACAAGTATAGGGGATCAATTGTAGCCTCTTTCAATAAGTAAGAGTCTCGAACCCAACGAGGAGCTAAAGGTAGAACAAATATTGCATCAAGTTCTATCGACCACCGATACAACTGTACGCACGCTTAACGTTCGCTTTACCGGAAACAAGTATGAAACTAGAAGTACTTTGTAGGTGTTGTTGGATAGGTTTGCAAGAATATAAAGAGGACGTAAATAAAAACTAGGGGCTGTTTAAATGAAGACACAATAAAGTTAGTATAGCGAGTGTGGAAAAGTGGTGGTAGGAGTTGCGAAATTGTCCCTAAGCAATTGACTACTTTACTAGACCGATAGCAAGTTTTATGTGGGAGAGGCCACTGCTAGCATGTCATCCCTTACTTGTAATTCTAGGCACTTATGATTGGAACTATTAGCAAGCATCCGCAACTACTAACGTTCATTAAGGTGTGATCCTGTATGCATCAATTTCTATGCTAGGTTGAAGCTTCTGTCACTCTTGCCCTCCAATACATAGTCCTATCAACATACAACTAACCCTATGGTGTGATCCACGCGCGCGCTCATATGATGGGCACCAAAGGACAGCAACATAACCACAAGCAAATTAAATCAATCATAGCAATTCATCAACCACCGATAGGACAACGAAAATCTACTCAGACATCATAGGATGGCAACACATCATTGGATAATAATATGAAGCATAAAGCACCATGTTCAAGTAGAGGGTACAGCAGGTTGCGGGAGAGTGGACCGCCGTAGATAGAGGGGGGAAGGTGATGGAGATGTTGGTGAAGATGGCGTAGGTGTTGGTGAAGACCACGGTGATGATGATGGCCCCTGGCGGCGTTCCGGCGCCACCGGAAGCGAGGGGGAGAGAGCCCCCCTCCTTCTTCTTCTTCCTTGACCTTCTCCCTAGATGGGAGAAGGGTTTCCCCTCTGGTCCATGGTCTCCATGGCGTGGGAGGGGCGAGAGCCCCTCCGAGATTGGATCTGTCTCTCTGTCTCTCTCTCTGTTTCTGCCTTCTCTTCTGCCGCCCTTTCACCGTTTCGTATATATATGGAGATCCGTAACTCCGATTGGACTGAAACCTTCGCCGTGATTTTTTTACCAAAAATTATCTTTCTTGCGGCCGAAGAAGGGCATCAACCGCCTTACGGGTGGCCCACGAGGGTCAGGGGCGCGCCCAGGGGGGCAGGCACGCCCCCTGCCTCGTGGCCACCTCGGGCACTGTCTCACGTTGATTCTTCTTCCGGAATTTTCCAAATATTCCAAAAATATTCTCCGTCCGTTTTTATTCCGTTTGGATTCCGTTTGATATGGGGTTTCTGTGAAACATAAAACATGCAACAAACAGGAACTGTCACTGGGCACTGGATCAATATGTTAGTCCCAAAAATAATATAAAAAGTTGCCAAAAAGTATATGAAAGTTGTAGAATATTGGCATGGAACAATCAAAAATTATAGATACGACGGAGACGTAGCACAGGCGGAGGGCGAGGCAGAGAGAGGGACGGCGCGGTGGAGCCCCCTGCGGCGCTGACGAGCTCAGCGATGCGGTCGAGCCAGTCCTCGTAGAGGTCGTCGACCGGACGGTAGCGCAGGAGCTCGTGCGCCATGAGGAGCGCGGCCCGTGCGCCCGTGGGAGCGCGACGAGCGTGGGACGACGAACCAGCGGGAGTCAGCGATGGAGTGGCGGTGTGGCCGTCCTGTCGCACCGAGGGGTGCAACAAGGATGCTTGCTGCTCGTTCCCCACCGGGCCGGTGGCGGCGTTGACAGTAGTCGACGGAGAACGACGGGGTGGCCCGCCGACAGGGGCCGTCTGAGCAACGCTGGTGGCGAGGGCAGCCCGGCGCTCGGCGCGGGCGCGGCGTGCGTCCGCCATGGAGATGATGAAGCGACGTGATGCGGAGCGTCGGAAGGGAAGCTTCGGCGCACCCCTACCGGGCACGCCAAATGTCGGATCACGGGTTCCGGCAAAACCCTTGAGGTTCAAACTCTGGGGTGCGCGCGAAGTTCTGTACCTACCGATCCACGCCCTAGCTTGCTAAGATCTCGCGGATGAACTCAACGAACTCACAACACAAGAGACACAAGGTTTATACTGGTTCGGGCCACCGCTGTGGTGTAATACCCTACTCCAGTGTGGTGGTGGTGGATTGCCTCTTGGGCTGATGATGAACAATACAAGGGGAAGAACAGCCTCCTGAGGAGAAGTGTTCTTGTGCTTGGTGAGCTGGTGAAGGTCTCAATCCGGTCGAGCTCTCTGAATGAGTTTGAATCCCCCCCTACGATGGTGGCTAGTCCTACTTATATAGGCCCTGGTCCTCTCCCCAAATATTGAGCGAGAAGGCAGCCAACAACGGCCAATTTGAAAGGGGACAACTAGTATAGCTTATCCTGACAAAAGCGGTCTTCGCCTACAAAAGGCTCTGGTGGTGGCGCCGCCTTGGGCTCCATGGTGACCTCCGTCTTGCCGTCCTGCTGGTCTTGGTCTTGTTGCACCAATATGGAAACCTTTGCTTGACACCTCGGTACTCCGCGCCTGCGCTTGCTTCTTTAGCACCAAAGGGGAAACAAGGACACTGCGCGTGCTGGCGCCCACCTGGTGCCCGCTTGATCTTGATCGTCATGGCTCATGTCACGAGAACCTCGTGAGGTTCGCCTCGCCTTGATCTCTCCACTCCTCGCGAGCCAAGCTGGTGAGGCCGCTCCTGAGGAGGTCTTGTGTCGTCCGCCTCGCGAGGTCTGGCCCCTCGCGAGGGTCTTGAATGCCTTGTTGATGAAGATGGGCCATACGGGCCCGCTTGCAGAGCCACGCCGTGGGCCGCAGGCAGGCAAGTCTGGGGACCCCCATTCCCAGAACGCCGACACAAGCGACAGCAAATAGGAAGAAGCACTCATCCAGTTCCTCCGTGACAACTGGGACATCTTCGCATGGAAACCATCTGACATGCCAGGTGTACCCAGGGGACTGGCTGAGCACCGTTTGCGTGTCGACCCGAAAGCAAAACCCGTCAAGGAACACCTCCGTCGGTCCGCCGTGGAGAAGAGGAAGGCAATGGGCGAAGAGGTGGCTCGGCTTCTGGCAGCTGAGTTCATCCGCGAGATATACCACTCCGAGTGGCTCACCAATGTCGTCATGGTCCCTAAAAAAGATGATTCACTCCGTATGTGTATCGACTTCAAGCACATCAATCGGGCCTGCCCGAAAGATCACTTCCCTCTCCCCCGTATCGACCAGATTGTCGACTCAATTGCGGGGTGTGAGCGTTTGTCCTTTTTGGATGCATATTCCGGGTACCATCAGATCCGACTGTATGGACCCGATGAAATAAAAACGGCCTTCATCACCCCATTCGGGTGTTTTTGCTATGTTACCATGCCCTTTGGTCTCAAGAGTGCTGGTGCCACGTTCATGCGCATGATTCAGAAGTGTCTGCTCACTCAAATCAGTCGGAACGTGGAAGCATACATGGATGATATCGTGGTCAAGTCACGCAAAGGTTCCGACCTATTGACTGACCTCGCTGAAACATTCGCCAACTTAAGAAGATATGATATCAAGCTCTATCCATCGAAGTGCACATTCGGAGTCCCAGGAGGAGTGTTACTCGGTTTTCTCATTTTCGAAGGAGGGATCAACACAAACCCGGAAAAGGTTGGAGCAATTCTCCGAATGAAACGCCCCGTGCGTGTGCACAATGTTCAGAAACTTACTGGTTGTTTGGCTGCATTGAGCCGTTTCATCTCTCATCTCGGTGAAAACGCATTGCCTCTTTACTGGCTGATGAAAAAGTCTAATAAGTTCGAGTGGACTCCTGAAGCCGAAGCAGCATTTGTAGAGCTCAAAGCCCTACTTTCCACCCAGCCGGTGCTTGCTGCTCCAGTCAGCAAAGAGCCTCTATTGTTGTATATCGTAGCCATTGGACAGGTTGTCATCACAGTGCTCACAGTCGAGCGGGAGGAAGAAGGCAAAGCCTATAAAGTTCAGCGCCCAGTGTATTATATCTCTGAAGTCTTGACACCGTCCAAGCAAAGGTGTCCGCATTATCAGAAGCTTGTCTATGGGATTTATCTGACCACGAAGAAAGTTGCACATTACTTCGCAGACCACTCGGTTTCAGTCGTCAGTGATGCTCCATTATCAGAAATCTTGAACAATCGAGATGCAACCGGTCAAGTGGCCAAGTGGGCGATTGAACTCATCCCTTTGGATATCAAGTTCAAAGCAAAAAAGGCGATCAAGTCTCAGGCAATAGCAGATTTCCTGGCCGAGTGGATTGAATAGCAACAACTGACTCAGGTTCACTCGGAACATTGGACTATGTTCTTTGATGGGTCCAAGATGTTGAACGGTTCTAGTGCTGGAGTGGTCCTGGTATCCCCAAGAGGTGACAAGCTCAGTTACGTCCTCCAGATTCACTTTGACTCTTCAAATAATGAAGCTGAGTAGGAAGCACTTCTTTATGGATTGCGTATGGCCATCTCACTCGGCGTCCGTCGCCTGATGGTTTACGACGACTCAGATTTGGTGGTCAATCAGGTGATGAAAGAGTGGGACATCAGGAGCCCTGCCATGACTGGTTACTGCAATGCAGTGACAAAATTAGAGAAGAAGTTTGAAGGGTTGGAGCTTCACCACATACCCTGACTCAAGAATCAAGCGGCTGATGATCTGGCAAAGATAGGTTCCACTCGGAAACCCATTCCCAGTAATGTGTTCTTGGAGCATCTCCACTCCCCGTCAGTTCAAGAAGATTCCTTTACGGAAGAGCCCCCGCAACCGATAAGTTCAACCAACCCGACTGAGATTGAAGTTCCAGCAGTAGTCGACTTGATCATGAAGGTCTTAGTGATCACTCCCGACTGGACGGTGCCATATATTGCATATCTGCTCAGGCAGGAGCTCCCAAAGGATGAAGATGAGGTCCGCCAGATCGTCCGCAGATCCAAAGCCTTCACGGTGATAAGTGGACAACTTTACAGAGAAAGTGTTACCGGAGTAGCTCAACGTTGCATCTCTCCAGAAGAAGGTCGACTGATCTTAAACGAGATTCACTCAGGGACCTGTGGTTACCACGCGTCCTCTCGGACCATTGTGGCCAGAGCATACCGAGCGGGATTCTACTGGCCGCGAGTGAATGAGATGGCTAAAGATATAGTCGACAAGTGCGAAGGCTGCCAGTTTTACTCAAACATGTCTCACAAGCCTGCATCCGCCTTGAAGACTATTCCACTCGTCTGGCCATTTGCAGTTTGGGGGTTGGACATGGTTGGACCTTTCAAGACCGGCAGAAGCGGCTTCACTCATTTGCTCGTAGCAGTCGACAAGTTCACCAAATGGATCGAGGCCAAGCCTATCAAAAATCTTGACTCAAGCACAACCATTAGTTTCATCAGAGAGCTGATATTCCGATATGGAGTCCCTCACAACATTATCACAGATAAAGGCTCCAACTTTGATTCTGATGAGTTCAAAGCATTCTGCGCTTCCCAAGGCACTCGGGTCGATTACGCATCCATTGCGCACCCGCAGTCGAATGGACATGCTGAAAGAGCGAATGGCTTGATCCTACAAGGGCTGAAACCCCGATTGATGCGTGACCTCAAGCATGCAGCTGGAGCTTGGGTGACTGAGTTGCCATCTGTCCTGTGGGGATTGAGAACGACTCCCAATCGCTCGACTAATCGAACCCCTTTCTTCATGGTATATGGCACCGAAGCCGTGCTTCCGAGCGATTTGCTGCACAATGGCCCCCGAGTGGAACTCTTCTCAGAAGCTGAAGCTGAACAGGCATGCCAAGACGTAGTTGATCTCTTAGAGGAAGAACGAGAGAAGGCTCTGATCCGGTCGACCATCTATCAACAAGACCTGTGTCGATTCCATGCACGAAATGTTAGAGGTCGAGCATTCCAGGAAGGAGACCTTGTGCTCCGAGTGCACCAGAAACGACCCCACAAGCTCGCTCCGGCCTGGGAAGGGCCCTTCATCATAACCAAGGTGCTCCAGAATGGGGCGTATCACCTTTACAATGTAGCCAAGAAATAAGATGAGCCACGCTCATGGAACGCGGATCTGCTTTGCCGCTTTTATACCTAAACACTCGAATCATCGAGTTGTAATAAGAGTCCTTCAGATTGTTTATCAAAGACATGGTTTTTGCAGTATCTCAATGATTGTTTCCGCATAAATTTATGTGTCCAAATCCCCCTGTGGGTGGCTTAGCTACGAACCCGATTTGCCTAAGTTTCAAAAACATACTCCGAGTGAAGAGCAACTCTCTCACTCGGGGGCTTAGCTGCGAACCCGATTTTCCTAAGTTTCAAAACATAGTCCGAGTCAAGAGCAACCCTCTCACTCGGGGGCTTAGCTGTGATCCCGTACTCGCCTAAGTTTCAAAACATACTCCGAGTGAAGAGCAACCCTCTCACTCGGGAGCTTAGTTGCGATCCCGTACTCCCCTAAGTTACAAAACACACTCCGAGTGAAGAGCAACCCTCTCACTCGAGGACTTATCTGCGACCCCATACTCGCCAAAGTTACGAAAGACACTCCAAGTGAAGAGCAACCCTCTCACTCGGGGGCTTAGCCGCGATCCTGTACTCGCCTAAGTTTCAAAATACACTTCGGGTGAAGAGTAACCCTCTCACTCGGGGGCTTAGCTACGAACCCGATTCGCCTAAGTTTCAAAACACACTCCGAGTGAAGAGCAAACCTCTCACTAGGGGGCTTAGCTGCAAACCCAATTCGCCTAAGTTTCAAAACATACTCCGAGTGAAAAGCAACCCACTCACTCGGGGCCTTAGCTGCGATCCCGTACTCGCCTAAGTTACAAAACACACTCCAAGTGAAGAGCAACCCTCTCACTCGGGGGCTTAGCTGCGATCCCGTACTCGCCTAAGTTACAAAACACACTCCGAGTGAAGAGAAACCTTCTCACTCGGGGACTTAGCTGCAACCCCGTACTCACCTAAGTTACCAAATATACTCCAAGTGAAGAGCAACCCACTCACTCGAGGGCTTAACTGCGACCCCGTACTCGCCTAAGTTTCAAAAACACTCCAAGTGAAGAGCAACCCTCTCACTCGGAGGCTTGGCCGCGCACTTTGAGCTGCGCCACAAGTACAAGGTCTGGTTGCACTCTGAGCTGCGCCACAAGTACAACGTATGGTTGCACTTTGAGCTGAGCCACAAGTACAATGTACGGTTGCACTCTGAGCCGCACCACGAGTACAACATCTATTCCAAGTGTAGAGCGATCCTCTCACTCGGAGATTCAGCGGCGATTCTAAAATTCGCCCGAGTCAAGAAATCTGAAGATGGTAAAGACAAAGTACCTGCATTCAAAAGAAACAACCAAGTTCAGATAAATCCGGCAAGGTTCAGAACCACCAGCAGAAGTACTCAAGCACCAAGCCCGAAAGATTTGAACGATTACAGAATCACTCAGCATTCTGAGGCAAATAAAGTCAAGTTATGAAGTTTTTCACTCGGCAGGAGGAGGACTTGCTGGCTCGAGGAAGCTGTCCAAGTCGATGCCATCTGCAATGCGAGTGGCTGCATCGATGAAGGTCTCCATGAAAGATTGTAATTGAAGCTTCTTAGTGTTGGCAACCTTAAGAGCCACCAGTTTCTCTTCTTTGACTTCCTTGCAATGAATGCGGACGAGTGATAAAGCCACGTCAGCATCGCAGCGGGCAGCAGACTTCTTCCATGCCTGCACTCGGTCTGGGATGCTATTGAGCCGAGTCAGCAGTGACTCAAGATTGTTCAGAAGCACATCCTTCTGGCCATAACTCCTTCTCCATCCGGGACACCGTGACCTTCAGTCGAACGATGTAATCCAAGACACTGGCAAGGCGAGGTTCCAATCGCAGCACGTTCATCGCAGCTTCGTCCTTGACGGAGGAGTTGATTGGATCCAGACTTGTGTTGATCCGCCCAGTTTTTTCCTTGAAGTTCTGACAGAATTCTGCACGCACAGAAAAGTAATGAATTGACAGCTACATGGTGAAGAAGATTCTTGCAATCAGTCGGATAAGGAGAAGTACCTTCAAGCATGAGGAACATCTTCTTGGCAAGACCTACCAGATAAGTTTCCAGTTCATCTCTCTTTCGAGTGAGAACATCAACTTTGTCAGCCAAGGCCACCTTCTCCTCCTTCAGCTGCACGACTTGTTTTTCACTTCATCAACAATAGTTTTCAACTTGGCATTCTCTTCTTCCAACTTTCCGACTGAAACCAGCTTCTTGTCAGCAAGTTCAGTCTTCTCCCGCGCCGTCTTCTGCGCCGCTGCAAGGTCAAGATCCTTCTGCTCTAGAGCCTGCTTCATTTTGTCTAAAGAAATAACATTCTTCAGACGATCTTGGAGTTGACGGTTTTCACTACGCACATCTGTTCGAGTCGAATCACTCAGTTCAAAGGATGAAAGGAAAAGATGACAAGGTGAGCAGTCAACAAATTGTTACCTCCCATGATAGCTGCTTCAGCATGGGCCTTCTTCAGGTTCTCCTTAGCCAACTCCAGGTCGAGATTGAGTTGGATCTGCTTCTTCTCCAAATCAGCAAACTTGGCTCCAAGCTCACAAGATTTCTGCAGTCAACAACAAGACATCTGCCGAATCAGATTATTATGACAAAAAGAGTTCTAAGACTACTCTGAATCAAAACATTCAACAGCAGTCTCGGGGACTACACCCAGTGGGTGCACTTGGCGTGCCCCCACTATTTCGATTTCCCACTCGACATGGTCCGCCCAGCATGAGTGAAAGGGGTATAAAAAAGAAGAGATTAGACAGTTCTAAGACCACCGTCGACTGCCAGCAGTCAACAGCAATCTCGGGGACTACACCCAGTGGGTGCACTCAGCGTGCCCCCACTGGACCAAAACTTCACTCACCACGACCTGTCTAATTCAAGTGAAAATAGCTACATACAGCTACATGACACACCCAGCGGGTGTATAGATGCAGAACAGATTGACATCTTACAAATAATAAAGCAGCAGTTTTCAAGTAGCATATCCTAACGGAGCAAAGGACAAGCTAAAAGCCAATCGGAAATCAACTTACAATCCCACTTACTCGGACGTCGGTTTGGAGGGCAGAACTAGCATCATAGGCGGCCTTGCTGGTGTTATACACCACCTTCATTCGGTCCATCATTAGGCCTGCCTGGATCATGGCCTCCTTGGCACCTCTGATACGTCTCCAACGTATCTATAATTTATGAAGTATTCATGCTATTATATTATCTGTTTTGGATGTTTATGGGCTTTACTAAACACTTTTATATTATTTTTGGGACTAACCTATTAACCGGAGGCCCATCCCAAATTGTTGTTTTCTTGCCTATTTCAATGTTTCGAAGAAAAGGAATATCAAACGGAGTCCAAACAGAATGAAACCTTCGGGAGAGTTATTTTTGGAACTGAAGCAATCCAGGAGACTTGGAGTAGACGTCAAGGAAGCTTCGAGGAAGCCACGAGGCAGGGAGGCGCTCCCTACCCCCTGGGCGCGCCCCCCACCCTCGTGGCTCCCCTGACCGACTTCTTTCGCCTATATATGTCCATATACCCTAAAAACATCGGGGAACAGAAGAGATCGGGAGTTCCGCCACCGCAAGCCTCTGTAGCCACCAAAAACCAATCGGGACCCTGTTCCGGCACCCTGCCGGAAGGGGGATCCCTCACCGGTGGCCATCTTCATCATCGCGGCGATCTCCATGATGAGGAGGGAGTAGTTCACCCTCGGGGCTGAGGGTATGTACCAGTAGCTATGTGTTTGATCTCTCTCTCTCTCTCTCTCGTGTTCTTGAGGTGGTACGATCTTGATGTATCGCGAGCTTTGCTATTATAGTTGGATCTTATGATGTTTCTGCCCCTCTACTCTCTTGTAATGGATTGAGTTTTCCCTTTGAAGTTATCTTATTGGATTGAGTCTTTAAGGATTTGAGAACACTTGATGTATGTCTTGGATGTGCTTATCTATGGTGACAATGGGATATTCACGTGATCCACTTGATGTATGTTTTGGTGATCAACTTGCGGGTTCCGTTTGTGAACTTATGCATAGGGGTTGGCACACGTTTTCGTCTTGACTCTCCGGTAGAAACTTTGGGGCACTCTTTGAAGTACTTTGTGTTGGTTTGAATAGATGAATCTGAGATTGTGTGATGCATATCGTATAATCATACCCACGGATACTTGAGGTGACATTGGAGTATCTAGGTGACATTAGGGTTTTGGTTGATATGTGTCTTAAGGTGTTATTCTAGTACAAACTCTTGAATAGATCGATCCGAAAGAATAACTTTGAGGTGATTTCGTACCCTAAAATAATCTCTTCATTTGTTCTCCGCTATTAGTGACTTTGGAGTGACTCTTTGTTGCACGTTGAGGGATAATTATATGATCCAATTATGTTATTATTGTTGAGAGAACTTGCACTAGTGAAAGTATGAACCCTAGGCCTGGTTTCCTAGCATTGCAATATCGTTTGTGCTCACTTTTATCATTAGTTACCTTGCTGTTTTTATATTTTTAGATTACAAAAACCTATATCTACCATCCATATTGCACTTGTATCACCATCTCTTCGCCGAACTAGTGCACCTATACAATTTACCATTGTATTGGGTGTGTTGGGGACACACGAGACTCTTTGTTATTTGGTTGCAGGGTTGTTTGAGAGAGACCATCTTCAACCTACGCCTCCCACGGATTGATAAACCTTAGGTCATCCACTTGAGGGAAATTTGCTACTGTCCTACAAACCTCTACACTTGGAGGCCCAACAATGTTTACAAGAAGAATGTTGCGTAGTAGACATCAAGCTCTTTTCTGGCGCCGTTGCCGGGGAGGTGAGTGCTTGAAGGTATATCTTTAGATCTTGCAATCGAATCTTTTAGTTTCTTGTTTTATCACTAGTTTAGTTTATAAAAGAAACTACAAAAAAATGGAATTAAGGTTGCCTCATACGCTTCATCTTTTTAATGTCTTCCGTGAAAATAAGGATTCCGATAATTGTGCTCAATTGCTAGAGGAAGAATGCATTAAAATGTTTGGCACTAAATCTTTGAATGATGAGCATGATTGCAATGTTGTTAGTATGAATTCCTTGAATATCCATGATGCTAATGATATGCAAAGCCACAAGCTTGGGGATGTATGTTTGATGAAGATGATATTTTTTTGTCCCCCAAGTTTTGATAAGCAAATTTATTATGATGAAGGCATGCCTCTTATCCATGATGACTATTGTGGTGACACGTATGCTTTAAAGAATAATGATAACCATGAAACTTGTCATCTTGATCTTAATTTTTGATCACATGATAGTTATTTTGTTGAGTTTGCTCCCACTACTATTGATGAGAAGAATTTTGCTTATGTGGAGAGTAGTAAAATTTCTATGCAAGTAGATCATGGAAAGAATGCTTTATGTGCTGGTTATATGGTGGAATTCATTCATGATGCTACTGAAAATTATTATGAGGGAGGAATATATGCTTGTAGGAGTTGCAATAATATCAAGTTTCCTCTCTATGTGCTTAAAATCTTGAAGTTATGCTTGTTTTGCCTTCCTATGCTAGTTGATTATTGTTCCCATAAGTTGTTTGCTCAAAAAATCCCTATTCATAGGAAGTTGGTTAGAATTATATGTGCTAGTCATATTCTTCATGATGCGCTCTTTATGTTTCAAATCTTATCTTTTATGTGAGCATCATTGTCATCATCATGCCTAGCTAAAAAGGCATTAAAGAAAGCGCTGGTTGGGAGGCAACCCAATTTTATTTTTGTTCCTTGCTTTTTGCTCCTGTTTAGTAATAAATAAATCATCTAGCCTCTGGTTAGATGTGGTTTTATGTTTTAATTAGTGTTTGTGCCAAGTAAAACCTATAGGATCTTCTTGGATAACAATTATTTGATCTTGCTGAAAAAGACAGAAACTTTCTGCTCACGAAAACAATTGTTAAAAATCACAAGAAAGTGATAAAATACTGATTCCAATTGCAGTAGATCAATAATCAAATTAAAGGTCTTCATCTTTTGGCAGATTTTTCTGAGTTCCAGAAGTTTACGTTTGATACAGATTACTACAGACTGTTCTGTTTTTGACAGATTCTGTTTTCATTGTGTTGTTTGCTTATTCTAATGAATCTGTGAGTAGTATTGCAGGGTATGAACCATAGAGAAGTTGGAATACAGTACATATTACACCAATATGAATTTATATTGAGTTCACAACAGTACCTAGGTGGTGATTTATTTTCTTATACTAACGGAGCTTACAAGTTTTCTGTTGAGTTTTGTGTTGTGAAGTTTTCAAGTTTTGGGTAAAGATTCGATGGACTATGGAATAAGGAGTGGCAAGAGCCTAAGCTTGGGGATGCCCAAGGCACCCCAAGGCAATATTCAAGGACAATCAAGAGCCTAAGCTTGGGGATGCCCCGGATGGCATCCCCTCTTTCGTCTTCGTTCATCGGTAACTTTACTTGGAGCTATATTTTTATTCACCACATGATATGTGTTTTTCTTGGAGCGTCAATTTATTTTGTTAGGATTTGCTTGCTGTTATTTAGAACAATGTTTTGCATCTTTTATTTCAATAAAAATGGCATTGATAGCCTTTACTATGCATATTTTACAAGTCTACTTGTTGCTGTTTGAAAACAGAAAGTTTACCGCTGTTGCAAAAATTCCCTAGAAAAGTCAGAATGTGATAAAATGTTGAAACCTTTTGCATAATAAGCTCTGATGAATTTACTACAGTGGGAATTTTCTTTCAAATTTTTTGGAGCTAGGGAAGTATGGATCTTGCTGCATTCTTTACAGACTGTCCTGTTTAGGCAGATTGCTGTTATGTTTGCATTGTTTGCATATGTTTGCTTGTTTAATGATTCTATTTGAGGATAGGACTATTAAATATGCAGAGGCATTTGGTATGCAATGTTGAATAATAATTTTAGTGATTTGCTACAGTAGAAAATGATAAGGTTTTTGCATTGGTTTATACTAACTTATCTCACGAGTTCTTGTTGAGTTTGGTGTGGATGAAGCTTTCAAGATTTAGGAAACCGTGATATGAGAGGAATTAAAGAGACACAAAAGCTCAAGATTGGGGATGCCCAAGGCACCCCAAGATAATATTTCAAGAAGTCTCAAGCATCTAAGCTTGGGGATGCCCCGGTAGGCATCCCACCTTTCTTCTTCAACAATTATCGGTTAGTATCGGTTGAGCCTAAATTTTTGCTTCTTCACATGATGAGTGATATCCTTGAAATGTCGTTTTATTTTGTTTTGCTTTCTGTTTGAATAATATCCCAAGATCTGAAATTCTTAATTGAGAGAGAGTCTTCACAAAGCTACATAATTATTTAACTACTCATTGATCTTCACTTATATCTTTCGGAGTAGTTTGTCATTCATTCACGTGCTTCACATATATCCTATGAGTAAATGGTCGAATGAATTGAATATAATAAATCTGAAATTATATATGTTTCATATGCTTATCCCATGGGGAGTAATCTAAAATTACATATCTTTTATTCTTGTCGTATTCCTTATGCAAGAGTCTTGGTGATCTTCACCTTTCCTTTTTACATTTTATCCTTTGGCAAGCACATTGTGTTGGAAAGATCCTGATGTATAAATCCAATTGGATGTAAGGCATCATGAACTATTATCGTTGACATTACCCTTGAGGTAAAAGGTTGGGAGGCAAATCTATAAGCCCCTATCTTTCTCTGTGTCTGATTAAAACTTTGAACCCATAAATATCAGGTGAGTGTTAGCAATTGTGAAAGACTAAATGATAGTTGAGTATGTGAAGTTTGCTGAATTAAAGCTCTGACATAGACCCTTCCTGAAAAGAAGATGAATTGTAATTGTTTGATGACTAATAACACGGTTTGTTAGTCTTCAAGAAAGTTTATGATCTGTACTTTAACATGTGAATAGCTTGTTACTTGATCATGAGAAGCTTTATGATATGAGCTACTGTTATGACATATAATGATGCTAGAAAAGGTGATTGAAATTATCATTGATCAAACTTGTGCACCTGCTAGCATTCACACTTCATAAATTATTTCTTGTATCATTTACCTACTCGAGGACGAGCAGGAATTAAGCTTGGGGATGCTAATACGTCTCCAACGTATCTATAACTCATGAACTATTATTGTTGACATTACCCTTGAGGTAAAAGGTTGGGAGGCGAATCTATAAGCCCCTATCTTTCTCTGTGTCTGATTAAAACTTTGAACCCATAAATATCAGGTGAGTGTTAGCAATTGTGAAAGACTAAATGATAGTTGAGTATGTGAAGTTTGCTGAATTAAAGCTCTGACATAGACCCTTCCTGAAAAGAAGATGAATTGTAATTATTTGATGACTAATAACACGGTTTGTTAGTCTTCAAGAAAGTTTATGATCTGTACTTTAACATGTGAATAGCTTGTTACTTGATCATGAGAAGCTTTATGATATGAGCTACTGTTATGACATATAATGATGCTAGAAAAGGTGATTGAAATTATCATTGATCAAACTTGTGCACCTGCTAGCATTCACACTTCATAAATTATTTCTTGTATCATTTACCTACTCGAGGACGAGCAGGAATTAAGCTTGGGGATGCTAATACGTCTCCAACGTATCTATAACTCATGAACTATTATTGTTGACATTACCCTTGAGGTAAAAGGTTGGGAGGCGAATCTATAAGCCCATATCTTTCTCTGTGTCTGATTAAAACTTTGAACCCATAAATATCAGGTGAGTGTTAGCAATTGTGAAAGACTAAATGATAGTTGAGTATGTGAAGTTTGCTGAATTAAAGCTCTGACATAGACCCTTCCTGAAAAGAAGATGAATTGTAATTGTTTGATGACTAATAACACGGTTTGTTAGTCTTCAAGAAAGTTTATGATCTGTACTTTAACATGTGAATAGCTTGTTACTTGATCATGAGAAGCTTTATGATATGAGCTACTGTTATGACATATAATGATGCTAGAAAAGGTGATTGAAATTACCATTGATCAAACTTGTGCACCTGCTAGCACTCACACTTCATAAATTATTTCTTGTATCATTTACCTACTCGAGGACGAGCAGGAATTAAGCTTGGGGATGCCGATACGTCTCCAACGTATCTATAATTTATGAAGTATTCATGCTATTATATTATCTGTTTTGGATGTTTATGGGCTTTACTAAACACTTTTATATTATTTTTGGGACTAACCTATTAACCGGAGGCCCAGCCCAAATTGCTGTTTTCTTGCCTATTTCAATGTTTTGAAGAAAAGGAATATCAAACGGAGTCCAAACGGAATGAATCCTTCGGGAGAGTTATTTTTGGAACGGAAGCAATCCAGGAGACTTGGAGTAGACGTCAGGGAAGCTTCGAGGAAGCCACGAGGCAGGGAGGCGTGCCCTACCCCCATGGGCGCGCCCCCACCCTCGTGGCTCCCCTGATCGACTTCTTTCGCCTATATATGTCCATATACGATAAAAACATCGGGGAACAGAAGATATCAGGAGTTCCGCCGCCGCAAGCCTCTGTAGCCACCAAAAACCAATCGGGACCCTGTTCCGGCACCCTACCGGAGGGGGGATCCCTCACCCGTGGCCATCTTCATCATCCCGGCGATCTCCATGACGAGGAGGGAGTAGTTCACCCTCGGGGCTGAGGGTATGTACCAGTAGCTATTTGTTTGATCTCTCTCTCTCTCTCTCGTGTTCTTGAGGTGGTACGATCTTGATGTATCGCGAGCTTTGCTATTATAGTTGGATCTTATGATGTTTCTCCCCCTCTACTCTCTTGTAATGGATTGAGTTTTCCCTTTGAAGTTATCTTATCGGATTGAGTCTTTAAGGATTTGAGAACACTTGATGTATGTCTTGCATGTGCTTATCTATGGTGACAATGGGATATTCACGTGATCCACTTGATGTATCTTTTGGTGATCAACTTGCGGGTTCCGTTTGTGAACTTATGCATAGGGGTTGGCACACATTTTCGTCTTGACTCTCCGGTAGAAACTTTGGGGCACTCTTTGAAGTACTTTGTGTTGGTTTGAATAGATGAATCTGAGATTGTGTGATGCATATCATATAATCATACCCACGGATACTTGAGGTGACATTGGAGTATCTAGGTGACATTAGGGTTTTGGTTGATATGTGTCTTAAGGTGTTATTCTAGTACGAACTCTTGAATAGATCGATCCGAAAGAATAACTTTGAGGTGGTTTCGTACCCTACAACAATTTCTTCGTTTGTTCTCCGCTATTAGTGACTTTGGAGTGACTCTTTGTTGCATGTTGAGGGATAGTTATATGATCCAATTATGTTATTATTGTTGAGAACTTGCACTAGTGAAAGTATGAACCTTAGGCCTTGTTTCCTAGCATTGCAATACCGTTTGTGCTCAGTTTTATCATTAGTTACCTTGCTATTTTTATATTTTCAGATTACAAAAACCTAGATCTACCATCCATATTGCACTTGTATCACCATCTCTTCGCCGAACTAGTGCACCTATACAGTTTACCATTGTATTGGGTGTGTTGGGGACACAAGAGACTCTTTGTTATTTGGTTGCAGGGTTGTTTGAGAGCGACCATCTTCAACCTATGCCTCCCACGGATTGATAAAACTTAGGTCATCCACTTGAGGGAAATTTGCTACTGTTCTACAAACCTCTGCACTTGGAGGCCCAACAACGTCTACAAGAAGAAGGTTGCGTAGTAGACATCAACCTCCTACTTGGTCCTCCGGGATGTGTTGAGCAATGAAAAGAGGGTTTGTTGGACCAGACGATGTAGCCGGTGGAGCTGAAGCTTGAAGTTGCACAGTCGGAGCAGGGGCCTGAGCAGTCGACGCCGAGGGCCGGTGAGTCAACAAAGGATCAACAAAAGAAACAGAAGTCCGAACTGGATCACCAAGTTGCTGAACGACTAGTTCGGATACTGATGTCGAGTGAGACGCTTTGCTGGCAGGCACCCTCTTGCTCAGAGTCCTACCCCTTCTCCCTGTATTCCTTTGTGGCACTTCTTCATCATTGTCATCGTCTGGAAGTTGGGTAACATTTGTTGGCGCTACAAAACACTCGACCATAAGAATTCAGTCGACCATCAAAACAGTTGGCGGAGTAAGAGCATGACTGGGGAATCGTACCTGCCCGAGAAGTGGCCGCGTCTGCAGTTTCCATGTCACCCCGCTCCTCATCAATTTCCATAGAGGTCCCAGAAGTAGCAGCACTGAAAGTTCCCAATTTCATTCGGTCAAACAAGAAAAGATGTTCATGATCAAAACGAAAACAAAGAGAAGAAATACTCATGCTGAGGCGATAGGCACAACCACCTTGATCCTAGGCAGGGCCTTCCGAGGTTTGGGCGCGGCAACTTTGGCCTGCTTCGGGCCTTTTCTGATAGCTCGGCAGTGAATGTCCGAGTGCGTTTGGAAACCTTTGCACTCGACGCGGCCGCCTTGCCACGCCCCCTGCAAGATCTTGCAACTATTTGGAATGACGCTCCGAGCGGGGCGGTGAGTCGACTTCCTCACTGCTGCTCGAGCTCTCGCTGTCCTCTTCACTGTCATCTTCATATTGCCATCATCGCTCCCCACTCCCTCTTGGAGCTGCTCTCCGTTTGGCATCGAGTACATCTTGGTGAAAACCTGCAAGGCACGAGTCACGAATGTCAGTCGGCTTCAGGAAAAATCATGGATTGGAAATAAAAACACTCAGTAAACTACGCCTGACCTCCTCTGGAGCGTGATTGGCATCAAATGGCAGAATCCTCCTGGACCCCCGGGATTATCCTTGTTGCCAGTAATGCTCCTGAGCCACTTGGCGACCATCTCCTCATCGACCTCCTCTGGGTGGATCTGAGCTGTGTCTTCAGTGCCCGAGTACATCCACATTGGGTGATCGTGAGCTTGGAGAGGCCGGATACATCGACTAAGGAATGCCTCCAACAGATCCATGCCAGTCACACCCCCCCGTACTAAATTAACGACCGCGTTGACTAAATGGGCCACCTCACCTTTCTCTTCTGCGGTCACGACTAGGGAAGAAGGCTGACAGAGTCTCTCCATAGTAAAAGGAGGGAGGCCAGCTGACTGGCCGGGAGTCGGGATGTCCTTGCAGTAGAACCAGGTCAACTGCCATCCCCTGACTAACTCGGGAAGGGTCATAGGAGGAAAAGTGCTTCTACCTCTAGTTTGGATCCCTAATCCACCGCACATCTGGATCACGTGCGTCTTTTCATCACTCGATTGGCCTTCTTCACCGACTGAGAACGACAAGTGAATATGTGTTTGAATAGACCCCAGGAAGTTTTCGCACATTGAAATGAATGCAGCAAGATATGAAATCGTGTTTGGGGGAAAATGGTGGATCTGGACACCGAAGAAATTCAAGAAACCCCGAAAGAACGGATGCAGAGGCAGAGAGAAACCACGCTCAACATGGGTAGTGAGAAGTACACGCTCACCCTCACGCGGCTGGGGCTCGGCTTCTCCTTTAGACAGCCTCCAACTCCCGTGGGCGATTAGGCCGTCATTGGCGAGGTTCTCCAAGTCCTTCGCCACCACGGCGGAGCGGATCCAGTCTCCTTGGATCCAACCAGGCGGCAGACTGGACCGCGATGGGAACCCCCGAGCTGTCTTCTTGCCCTTCGCCGCTGCCTTCTTTGCGCTCTCCATGGCCGCGGTCTTCTCCTTCACCATGGCGGCGGAGCTCGAGAGGAACGGGCGGCGGAAGCATCGAGAGCAGAGGGAAGAAAGGTGGAGAAACAGAAAAGAAGGGGATCGAATGAGGAGCACTGTGCAACGCATCGGCCCTGGCGCTCTTTATGAGGCTACTTCCGAGTGGCTGACCTGTGGGCCCGAGCAATCTTATCACATCCCGCAACAGTCGCTCACCTGATACATGGCGAAAATGGCGGCACGGAGATCGAGGGTTCTTGTCTACTCACTCCGTTTACTACAGCACGTTCCGTCCCGCGCGCTTCACCAAAATTTCAAATCCCACAAGATCCGGGAACCGCAGAGCAGTCAATCGTATCGAAGACTTCCCACTCCAATTCACTCAAAGAATCACGACATAATTCACTCGACGACCTCAGAATCGATCAAGGCAACTGATGTGGGGTTAAAGTTCCAGCGTGATTTCCAGACCTCGATGAAATGCCTTCAAAGCATAGAATCTAGTCGGGGCCAATTTCAACCCTTCTTCACTCGAACCTCAATCCATTCGGGGGCTAATGACAATGACATGTACCTAGGGTAGGGTCTTAGGCCTGACCTAGACGCCCTACCCAAGGAAACTGCCCTAAAGTCAAAGACATTCAAAGGCCAAGAGAAGATACCAACTGAAACCACCTTGGAGTGCAATCCACTCGACCAGATATTCCACTCGGATATCCCAATTCCACTCGACATGATCATTACACTCGACCATACTAAAGAATCACTCAGAGCACAGAAAACCTACAGTCGCCCCAGTATGGCAACAGTCAGGCGTTCACCCCGTAGTCTTGAAGATCATTAATAGTCATTTATAGCTGGCGTTACCAGTAACGTCCCTGTCTTAACTCACATTGAACCCTGTGTAACCAAGGGCTGGAGGGGCCTGGCGCACTCCATATAAGCCACCCCCCTCCTCTGGCATAAGGGTTCACACCCCCTGTAACTCACACACATATTCCAGTCGACAAGCCTCCGGGCGCCGAGACGTAGGGCTGTTACCTCCTCCGAGAGGGGCCTGAACTCGTAAACTCGCGTGTATAACCTTGCCGTAGTTAGGGCCTCGCATCTTCCTACATACCCCCTATTCTTACTGTCAGACTTACTCCCACGATAGATGACCCGCATCTATATAAAGGAGTAGATGGTATTATTAGAAATTGTATACCTGAGCATGAACAGGAACAAATCCAACGGAAGTGTCACTCCGAGGCTTACGGAGGACACCATGCGGGAGACAGAACTACACACAAGGTATTACAATATGGTTTTTATTGGCCTACTCTTTTCAAAGATGCACATAAGTTTGTTCTATCTTGCGATGAATGTCAAAGAATTGGTAATATTGGTAGACGTCAGGAAATGCCTATGAACTATTCACTTGTTATTGAACCATTTGATGTTTGGGGCCGAATTTGATTATATGGGACCTTTTCCTTCCTCCAATGGGTATACTCATTTTTAGTTGTTGTTGATTTCGTTACTAAGTGGGTGGAAGCTATTCCAACTAGTAGTGTTGATCACAACACTTCTATTAAAATACTTAAAGAAGTTATTTTCCCTAGGTTCAGAGTCCCTAGATATTTAATGACAGACAGTGGTTCACACTTCATTCATGGTGCTTTCCATAAACTTCTTGCTAAATATGATGTTTACCACATAATTACATCTCCTTATCATCCTCAGTATAGTGGTCAAGTAGAATTAAGTAACAGGGAAATAACGCTGATCTTGCAAAAGACTGTTAACAGATCTAGAAAGAATTGGTCTAAGAAACTTGACGATGCACTATGGGCTTATAGAACTGCTTATAAGAATCATTTGGGTATGTCTCATATAAAATGGTTTATGGAAAATCATGTCATTTGCCTCTTGAATTAGATAGGTGACCAAGTCTTGTTGTACACTTCTCGATTAAGATTTTTTGCAGGAAAACTTCTCTCCAAATGGGAAGGGCCTTACATTATCGGAGAAGTTTATCGGTCCAGAGCTATCAAGATCAACAACGCCGAAGGCAGCAATCCGAAGGTGGTGAATCGACAAAGAATTAAGCATCATATCGCAGGTACGCCTATAAATATTGAGACTAATATTATTCATTCGATAACACCGGAGGAACACATAAAGGAAATTTTTCAGAAGACTCCAGAACCCTGAAAAGGAATAGGTATGTGATACGGTAAGTACACCAACTACAAAAGTTCATTAAAAGCAATTTTACTCTGTTTTGGCATATTTAAATAATTAGGAAAATAATAAGTAGTCCAGAAAGCACACGAGCATGCAAAAAGCCTGGGGGCGCGCCTCCCGAGCTTGTGGAGCCCTCGTGCACCATCCAGACTCCATTTTATTCCAGATTACTTGTTTTGCACGGTAAAAATTCGTTATATAATCTCCTAGAGGTTTTGACTGCCGTATTGCGACAATATCCTCTATTCTTGTTTCTAGCTACTTTTCTGACAGATCTAGATCGCCATGACGCCTCCAAGCTCACCCAAGGACAAGTTCCACGAGAAGGTCATCAACCCCTACCTTACGAAGGTGATGAAACACCCTCAAACCATTGAGATGCGTGAGGGGGTGCTTCACACCCAGGATGTTCAAGGGCCAAAGAAGACCAGAAGCGTGCAGACCAGGCTCGGAGCAGTGGAGCAGGAGATCTTCAAGTGCCAAGGGATATGGTGGAACGCGTACTCAACGCCAACCACTCCATGAGCACGGAATTCACCCGTGATCACAAGTTGGACATGATAATATTGGACAGGCCATCTTCAAGCTTCACGAGCGAATTGAGCACCTCCAAGCACATATCTATGACTTACAAAACCAAAACTGTGAGTATGAATCCAGATTTAAGCGGATGAGTTTAGCTACAGATTTCAGGATTCCAGAGAGTCGTTCGTCCTTCTATGATGGGGAGCCTATGCCTTGGAAGACGGAGGACAAGCATCCTACCTCATCAACTTCATCACCACCACCTCCGAAGGAGACTTGAGTACATGGGTATGGGCACTCCCCTTGGCTTGTGATCATATCACCAACACATCTTTATCATTATTATCTATCTTAGCTTGATCCTTTTGGTTAAACCGTGATCTAGTAGAATAGAAGTTTTAGTATGATATAGCCCTTAGGTTTTTGCTTCATGATCTATCTATGTAATTGAGTATGAGAGTTATAAAATAAATATTAGTTTTGAGTTGAGTGTTTTGCTTTCTTGCTTTAATCTTAGAGATGAAAAGAATAAAGGAAATAAAAGATTATATAATAATCTTATGGAGAGTGATAACTTTACATATAAGGAGTATAATGCATGAAATCTGTTGAAGGTTGGCAAAACATAGTATTGGTCATTGTTGCAATTAATGAGAAGTAATAAAGAAAGAGATGTTTCACATATAAATACACTATCTTGGACATCTTTTATGATTGTGAGCACTCATTAAAATATTATGTGCTCATAAGTTGACGTTAGACAAGGAAGAAAATGTAATGAGTTATGTTTTCTTATATCCGAAAAGAAGTTATATTGTCATGGATCCTCCAACAAGTGGAGCTTGCTTTCTATCCCACGCTAGCCAAAAATTCTGCACCAAGTAGAGATACTACTTGTGCATCCATAAATCCTTAAATCCAGTTTTGTCATAAGAGTCCACTATACCAACCTATGGATTGAGTAAGATCCTTCAAGTAAGTTGTCATCAGTGCAAAGCAATAAAAATTGCTCTCTAAATATGTATGATCTTTTAGTGTGAGGAAAATAAGCTTTGTACGAACTTGTGATGGGGAAGAAATAAAAGCGACAGACTGCATAATAAAGTTTGCTATCAGAAGTGGCAATATAAAGTGACGTTCCTTTGCATTAAGATTTTGTGCATCCAAATAAAAAGCAATTGACAATCTCTGCTTCCCTCCGTAAAGGGTCTATCTTTTACCTTTAAATTGCCTACCCTTATGCAACAGTCATGGTGATTGATACGTCTCAAATGTATCTATAATTTATGAAGTATTCATGCCATGTTTATAACAATTTTATATGGTTTTGGTATTATTTGATTAGAGCTAACCCGGACTGGCGCTCTTTTCAGTAGAACTACCATGTTGTCATTTTTTGTGCAGAAATAGAAGTTCTCGGAATGGCCTGAAAATTTATGGTGATTTTTATGGACCAAAAGAGACCCCCGAAGCATCGGAGCCGGGTCAAGAAGTGGACGAGGGAGCCACAAGCCTGTGGGGCGCCTCCCGAGCTTGTGGTCCCCTCGCGCACCCCCTGGCATCAGACCAGCGCCAAAAATTCCTATAAATACCAAAACCCCCCAAAAGAACCCTAGATGAGAAGTTCTGCCCCCTCAAGCCTTTGTAGCCACGAAAAACCAATCGGAACCCCGTTCCGGCACCCTGCCGGAGGGGGAAATCATCATTGGAGGCCATCTTCATCATCCCGACGACCTCCATGATGAGGAGGGAGTAGTTCACCCTCGGGGCTGAGGGTATGTGCTAGTAGCTATGTCTTTGATCTCCGTCTCTCATGTTCTTGATTTGGCACGATCTTGATGTACCGCGAGCTTTGTCAATATATTTGGATCTTATGGTGTTCTTCCCTCTATACCTTCTTGTGATGAATTGAGCCTTGCTCTTTGAGGTTTCGTTATGTTGGATTAAATATTGGATTTGTGAACACTTGATGTATGTCTTGCATATGGACATCGGTGAAAATGGGGTATTTTATTGATTCACTTGATGTATGTTTTGGCACTCAACTCGCGGATTCCCGAGGCGACACTGGGGTAATCTATGCATAGGGTTTGATGCATGTTTTTCCCTATGTTCTCCAATAGAAGCTTTGGAGTGATTCTTTGTTGCACGTTGAGGGATTGTTACATGATCCAGTTATGTTATCATTGTTGAGAGATTTTGCACTAGTAAAAGTACGAACCCTAGGCCTTGTTTTTAAGCATTGCAATACCGTTTTTACTCACTTTTGTTACTAGTTACCTTGCTTTTTTATATTTTCAGATTACAAAAACCTATATCTACTATCCATATTACACTTGTATCACCATCTCTTCGCCGAACTAGTGCACCTATACAATTAGCCATTGTATTGGGTGTGTTGGGGACACAAGAGACTCTTTGTTATTTGGTTGCAGGGTTGTTTGAGAGAGACCATCTTCATCCTACGCCTCCCACGGATTGATAAACCTTAGGTCATCCACTTGATGGAAATTTGCTATTTGTCCTACAAAACTCTTCACTTGGAGGCCCAACACGAGTCTACAAGAAGAAAGGTTGCATAGTAGACATCAAGCTCTTTTTTGGCGCCGTTGCCGGGGAGGTGAGTGCTTGAAGGTATATCTTTAGATCTTGCAACTGAATCTTTTAGTTTCTTGTTTTATCACTAGTTTCTTTTATAAAAGAAAACTACAAAAAAATGGAATTGAGGTTGCTCCATATTATTCATCTTTATAATGTCTTTCTCGAAAACGATGGATCGGAACATTGTGCCAAAGTGTTAGAAGAAGAATTCAATAAATTTTTGGCATAAAAACTTTGAATAATGAGCATGATTGCAATGATGTTAGTATGAATTCTTTGAATATCCATGATGCTAATGATATGCAAAGCCATAAGCTTGGGGATGCTATGTTTGATGAAGATGATATTGTTTGTCCCCCTATTTTTGATAATTTATTATGATGATAGCATACCTCCTATTTATGATGATTATATTGATGAAAGTGGGTTTGGAGGAGTGTAAACTCTAGTTAATGATCCCACTATTTTGGAGGGTGTTGAATCTTGTTACAATATTGATAAAAGTGGATTCGGAGAGGTCATGACTTTATTTAATGATGATTCCACAATTTTGGAAGAGGACTAATTGATTTTGATGAGAGAAAATTTGCTATCTATGATGATTATTGTGATGACACCTATCTTACAAAGAATACTAATAACCATGAAACTTGTCATCATGATTTCAATCAAGTGTCATATGATAGTTATTTCATTGAATTTGCTCCCACCATTATGAATGAGAATAAATTTGCTTATGTGGAGAGTAATAAATTTTCTATGCACGTGGATCTTGAAAAGAATGCTTTATGTGATATTTATATTGTTGAATTCATTAATGATGCTACTGAAAATTGTTATGAGAGAGGAATATATGCTTTTACATATTGCAATAGTATCAAGTTTCGTCTCTATGTGTTGAAAGTTTTGAAGTCATGCTTGTTTTACCTTCCTATGCTAGTTGATTCTTGTTCTCATAAATTGTTTGCTCACAAAATCCCTATGCATAGGAAGTGGGTTAGATTTAAATGTGCTAGTCATATGCTTCATGATGCTCCCATTATGTTTCAATTCTTATCTTCTATGTGAGCATCATTGAAACCATCATGCCTAGCTAAAAAGGCATTAAAGAAAAGCGCTTGTTGGGAGACAACCCAATATTATACCTACCATGTCTGCATGTTCACATGATTAAGCTACAGTAGTAATCATGATGTATAGTTTTTGTTTCAATAAAGTGCCTAGTACAACCTTTGGGATAGTGTGGATGATAGTTGACTTGATTCTGTGCAAAAACAGAAACTTTTGCACCCAGTAACAGAATTGCTTAAATTCACTGGAATGTGATAAAATTATGCATTTTTTACACATGATTGATATACAATTTTTTAGGTTGTAATATTTTTTCATAATTTTTGGAGTAACAGAAGCATGGTCATTGTTCAGATCATCACAGACAGTTTTGTTTTTGACACATTCTGTTTTCAATGCATAGTTTGCTTGTTTTAGTGTTTCCATAACTTATATTAAGTGATAAATTTTTGGAAATGATAAGGTACAATAGGCATTGTGTGAGAAAAATTATGAATCGTGTCTTTGACCGTACCCAAGTGAATGATTGCTTTATTATACTAACGCATCTCACGAAGTTCCGCTAAGTTTTGTGTGATTGAAGTTTTCAAGTTTTGGGTGAGATATCGATATGAGGAGAATAAGGAGTGGAAAGACACTAAGCTTGGGGATGCCCAAGGTAATATTCAAGGAAGGTTCAACCAACTAAGCTTGGGGATGCCCCGGAAGGCATGCCCTCTTTCGTCTCCAACATTATCAGTAACCTTACGTGGTGTTATATTTTTATTCATCACATGATATGTGTTTTGCTCGGAGCGTCATTTTATTTTATTATGATTTTATTTATGTTATTTAGAGTAATGTTTTGCATCTTTTATTTCAATAAAAGTGTCAAGTATAGCCTTTACCATGCTTATTTTGCAAGTCTATGTGTTGTTGTTTGAAAACAGAAAGTTTGTTGTTATGTTTTGAATATTTGTGAATAGCCAGAACATGATAAAATATTGAAATTTTTAACAATAATCTACAACAAATTTTCTATAGTGTGTTAATTTTTCAAACTTTTTGGAGTTAGATAAGTATGGATCTTCTTGCATCCTTTATAGACTGTCCAGGTTTGACATATTGCTGTTATGTTTGCATTGTTTGCATATGTTTGCTTGTTTAATGATCCTATTTGAGGATAGGTGTATTAAATATGAAGAGGAATTTAGTATTAGTAATTTGCTACAGTAGAGAATGATAAGGTTTTGCATTGATTTATACTAACTTATCTCACGAGTTCTTGTTGAGTTTTGTGTGGATGAAGTTTTTTAAGAATTAGGGAAATCATGATATGGGAGGAATTAAGGAGATACAAAAGCTCAAGCTTGGGTATTCCAAAGGCATTTCAAGAAGTCTCAAGCATCTAAGCTTGGGGATGCCCCGGTTGGCATCCCACCTTTCTTCTTCAATAATGATCAGTCAGTTTTGGTTGAGCCTAAGTTTTTGCTTCTTCACATGATATGTGCTACCCTTGGAATGTCATTTTATTTTGTTTTGCTTTCTGTTTGAGTATAATACTTAATATCTAACTTTTTAATGAGAGAGAGTCTTCACATAGCTACTTAATTATTTCACTACTCATTGATCTTCACTTATATCTTTTTGGAGTAGTTTGTCATTTAATCTCGTGCTTCACTTATATCCTATGAGTAAATGGTTGAATGAATTGAATATCATAAATCTCAAATTATATATGATTCATATGCTTGTCCCATGGGGAGTAATGACTTCACATATAAGAAGTATAGGTGGTTAAATTTATTGAAAGTTAGCAAACACAACATTGGTCACTTGAACAATTCATGAAAGAATATTGAAGGAAGAGAGATTTCAAATATAAATATACTATCTTGGACATCTTCTATGTTTGGGAGGTCCATTAATTATTTTCAAACTTGAGCGAATTAGTTAAAGCTGGACAAGGAAGACAACGTAATGAGTTATGTTTGGGTATATTTGTATAGAAGTTATATTGCTATGGATGCTCCAACATGTGGTGCTTTCTTAGGATCTTTTGCTAGCCTTCACCTGTACTAAGCGGGAATACTGCTTGTGCATCCACTTCCTTAAACCCGAAGTTATTCCATATGAGTCCACCATACCTACCTATATGCGGTATTTACCTGTCGTTCCAAGTAAATTTGCATGTGCTAAACTCTAAATCTTCAAATAATAATCTGTTTGTATGCCCAAATCGCTCATGAAGTGACAGGGGGCGGTCAGTATCTTCCATGCTAGGTGATTTATTCTCATGATGATTGTTTACTCGCTTGTCATTCACGAGAAAGTGGCTGGTAATTGGGATGCCCAGTCCTATGATCAAAATCAAAATATAATAATGAAACAAAACTCCCCTGGATTGTTGTTGGTATGGAGGGCACCCGAGGATTCGTCTCGCCATGGCTTGTGTTTGTTGGCGGATGGGGAGTAGAAACTTTACCTTTCTGTTTGGGAACCACCTATAATGTGTTTAGCATTGAAGATATAGGGAACTCTTTGTCATTACGTTGACAATGAAAGCATACCTCTCAAAATTATATTCATCTTTGTTTTAAAAGCTTTGAGCTCTGGCACCTCTGCAAATCCCCTCTTCCCTCCGCGAAGGGCCTATCTTTTACTTTTATGCAAGATTCAGTAGTATTCCTTCTCATTTCAACCTCAATTATTCTCTAGTTGGCAATTATCATGTGGTGGGGAAAGATCCAAGCATATATGGCCATTCAAATATATTTGATCATGAATTATTATTGTTGACAATTATCTACATGATAAATAAGTTGGGAGGCAAAACATTAAGCCCCTTTCTTTATTTGTGTTCGATGGATGCTATTTGTTCTAAAAATATGCTTTGAGTGTCAGCAATCATGGAAGACTATATGATAGTTGAGTATGTGGAATTTGCTAAATCAAAGCTCTTACATAGACCCTTCCTAAAAATAAGATGAATTGCAATTGTTTGATGACTGAGAACATAGTTTGATTAGTTTTCAAGAAAGTTTATGGTCTATGCTTTAACATGTGAATAGCTTGTTACTTGATTATGAGAAGTTTTATGAGATGAGCTATAGTTTATGATATATAATGATGCTAGAAAAAGTGTTTGAAACTATCATTGACCAAATTTATGCACTATGCTAGCATTCACACTTCATAAATTATTTCTTTTATCATTTACCTACTCGAGGACGAGCGGGAATTAAGCTTGGGGATGCTGATACATCTCCAACGTATCTATAATTTATGAAGTATTCATGCCATGTTTACAACAATTTTATATGGTTTTGGTATGATTTGATTAGAACTAACCCAGACTGATGCTGTTTTCAGCAGAACTACCGTGGTGTCGTTTTTGTGCAGAAATAAAAGTTCTTGGAATGAGCTAAAAATTTCGGTGATTTTTTATGGACCAAAAGAGACCCCCGAAGCACCGGAGCTGGGCCAGGAAGTGGACGAGGGAGCCACAAGCCCCGGGGGGTGCGCCTCTCGAGCTTGTGGGCCCCTCGGGCACCCCCCTGGCGTGAGACCATTGCCAAAAATTCCTATAAATACAAAAAACCCCAAAAAGAACCATAGATGAGAAGTTCCGCCGCCGCAACCTCTGTAGCCATGAAAAATCAATCGGGACCTTGTTCCGGCACCCTGCCGGAGGGGGAAATCATCACCCGAGGCCATCTTCATCATCCCGGCGGCCACCAGGATGAGGAGGGAGTAGTTCACCCTCGGGGCTGAGGGTATGTACTAGTAGCTATGTGTTTGATCTCCCTCTCTCGTGTTCTTAATTTGGCATGATCTTGATGTACCGTGAGCTTTGTCAATATATTTGGATCTTATGGTGTTCTTCCCTCTCTACCTTCTTGTGATGAATTGAGCCTTGCTCTTGAGGCTCCGTTATGTTGGATTGAAAATTGGATTTGAGAACACTTGATGTATGTCTTGCATATGGATACCCGTGGTGATAATGGGGTATTATATTGATTCACTTGATGTATGTTTTGGCACTCAACTCGCGGATTCCCGAGGTGATATTGGGGTAATCTATGCATAGGGGTTGATGCACGTTTTTGTCTTACGTTCTCCGATAGAAACTTTGGAGTGATTCTTTGTCGATCGTTGAGGGATTGTTATATGATCCAATTATGTTATCATTGTTGAGAGATTTTGCACTAGTGAAAGTATGAACCCTAGGCCTTGTTTTCAAGCATTGCAATACCCTTTTTACTCGCTTTTGTTACTAGTTACCTTCCTGTTTTTATATTTTTAGATTACAAAAACCTATATCTACTATCCATATTACACTTGTATCACCATCTCTTCACCGAATTAGTGCACCTATCAAATTTTCCATTGTATTGGGTGTGTTGGGGACACAAGAGACTCTTTGTTATTTGGTTGCAGGGTTGTTTGAGAGAGATCATCTTCATTCTACGCCTCCCACGGATTGATAAACCTTAGGTAATCCACTTGAGGGAAATCTGGTACTGTCCTACAAAACTCTGCGCTTGGAGGCCCAACACGAGTCTACAAGAAGAAAGTTTGCATAATAGACATCAGTGATCTTCACCATTCCTTTTATTTTTCTCTTTTTAGCAAGCATCATTTGTTGGGGAAATATCTAGACACGCATATCCAGTAAAATATAGGTGATCATGATTTATTATCGTTGACATTACCCTTGAGGTAAATTGTTGGGAGGCGAAGTTATAAGCCCCTATCTTTCTATGTGTCTGACTAAAGCTTTGATCTCATAAGTATCACATGAGTGTTGGCAATTGTGAAATACTAAATGATGGTTGAGTATGTGAACTTGCTAAATAAAATCTCCTACATTGATTCTTTCTGACATTATGACAAATTGCAATTGCATCAATGACTGAGATCATAGTTTGTTAGTTTTCGATCAAGTTTATGGTTCATACTTTACCTTGTGAACGAATTATCACTTTAGCATGAGAAGTTATATGACAAAATATATTGTTGTTCTAATGATGATCATGATGCCTTCATGTTCGTATTTTGTTTTATCGACACCTCTATCTATAAACATGTGGTAATGATTATCGATTTCAGCTTTAGCTTGAGGACAAGTGATACGTCTCCAACATATCTATAATTTTTGATTGTTCTGTGCTGTTATATTATCATTCTTGGATGTTTTATAATCATTTTATAGCAACTTTATATCATTTCTTGGGACTCAATTATTGACATAGTACCCGGTGCTAGTTGCTGTTTTTTGCTTGTTTTTTACTTCATAGAAAATCAATACCAAACGGAGTCCAAATGCAGCGAAACTTTTTGGAGATTTTTTCTGGACCAGAAGACACAACTTGGGCCAAAGAAGTACCAGAGGGGTGCCCTGAGGGGGGCACAAGCCACCTGGGCGCGCCCGGGGACCAGGCGCGCCCTGGTGGGTTGTGCCCACCTCGGTGGCCTCCCGCACCGCCTCTTCGCCCTATAAATACCCCAATGTTCCAGAAACCCTAGGGGAGTCGACGAAACACAATTCCAGCCGCCGAAAGTTCCAGAACCACGAGATCCAATCTAGACACCATCACGAAGGGGTTCATCGTCCTCATTAGTGCCTCTCCGATGATGCGTGAGTAGTTCATTGTAGACCTACGGGTCCGTAGGCAGTAGCTAGATGGCTTCCTCTCTCTCTTTTGATTCACAATACAATGGTCTCCTGGAGATCTATTTTATGTAACTCTTTTTTGTGGTGTGTTTGTTGGGATACGATGAACTTTGAGTTTATGACCAGATCTATTTATCCATGAAAGTTATTTGAGTTTTTATCTCTTATATGCATGATTATTTATAGCCTTGTGTTTATTCTTCGAATCTTTGGTTTAGTTAGGCCGACTAGATCGATTTTCCTTGCCATGGGAAGAGGTGCGTTGTGATGGGTTCAATTGTGCGATGTTCTTTCCCAGTGACAGAAGGGGCAGCAAGACACGTATCGATCATTGCGATTAAGGATAACAAGATGGGATCTATTCCTACATGAATAAATCTTGTCTACACCATGTCATCATTCTTATTGCATTACTCTGTTTCTCCATGAACTTAATACACTAGATGCATGCTGGATAGCGGTCGACGCGTGGAGTAATAGTAGTAGATGCAGGCAGGAGTCGGTCTACTAATCTTGGACGTGATGCCTATATATTGATCATTGCATGGATATCGTCATAGTTATTTGAGGTTCTATCAATTGCCCAACAGTAATTCGTTTACCCACTGTGTGCTATTTCTTGAGAGAAGCCACTAGTGAAATCTACGGCCCCCGAGTCTATTCTTTATGATATTTTCTTTATCTATTTTTATTTGCTTTTGTTTTCAGATCTATTATTCTAAAAACCCAAAAATACATTGCTGCACTTTTTTATTACTTGTTTTATTTTGTGCTATTGCGAGATCTATTTATCCAAAATCATACAAATCAATCTATCTTTTGCCCGAGGAGGGATTGACAACCCCTCTCATGCGTCGGGTTGCAAGTATTTGTTCTTTGTGTGCAGGTAGCGTTTACATAGTGTTGCTTGGTTCTCCTACTGGATTGATACCTTGGTTTCATAACTGAGGGAAATACCTACCGTAGCTGTGCTGCATCATCCCTTTCTCTTTGGGGAAATACCGACGTAGTTCAAGCTACATCAAAAGGAATTTCTGACGCCGTTGGCGGGGAGACATCATCAACATCTATCAGATTCCTAGTCACAAATCTCATCTCTTTGCAATTTACATTATTTGCCATTTGCCTCTCGTTTTCATCTTCCCCACTTAACAAAAATTTGCCTTTTTTGCCCTCTTTTTCGTTTGCCTTTTTCTCGGTAGTTCTCTTGTTTGCTATCTTTGCTTGTGTGCCATGTGCCTTCTATTTTCTTGCATCTTTGCTTGCTAAACTCTATTGATATGGATCCTCATCCACTTGCTAATATTTTCAAGAGATCCATTTATGACGAATCAACTGATAGTGAATTGAGTTCACTAGATTATCTTTATGAAATTTTGCTTAAGATTCATGAATCTGGAAATTGTGATGAAGTGTTAGAAGAAGAAATTTATAAAGTGGTTCATGATAGCTCCTTGAATGAAAAGCATGATTGCAATGATGTTATTATAATTCTATTAATGTTAATTGTGTTAATACTATGCAAAAACCCAAGCTTGGGGATGCTAATTTTGCTATGTCCACTACTTGTTGCAATGATCATGATTGGGGTGATGATTCTTATGATCTTGAAAACCTATTTAAACCTCATGATGAATATGTTTGCGATAATATTGAAAGTGGGATTGGAAGAGCGTCAACTTTAGGTAAAAATAATCCCACAAATTTGGAGAGTGTTCATTCTTATGATTTTTTTTGATAAAAGTGGGTTCGGAGAGGTCATGACTTTATTTGATAATAATCCCACTATATTGGAAGAGTGTCAACTTTGCATGCATATGGATCGTGAAGAGAAAATTTTCTATGATAGCTATAATGTTTGAATTTAATTATGATCTTACATGTAATTATTACGAGAGACGAAAATATGGTTGTAGAAATTTTCATGTTACTAGATTACCTCTCGTTATGTTGAGATTGTCAATGCTTTATTTCTCTCCTATGCATATGCTATATATTTCTTATCTTGATAATTTGTTTGCCTATAAAATTCCTATGCATAGAAAGTATGTTAGACTTAAATGTGTTTGTCACATGTTTTATGATGCTCTCTTTGTGTTTCAACTGTTATCTTTCATGTGAGCATCATTGAAATCATTAGGCCTAGCTAGGGGCATAAAACGATAGCGCTTGTTGGGAGGCAACCCAATGAATAAATTTTGTTTTTGCCCTTTTCTTTCTATTCTTGAGTGTTTGCACAATTATGGTACTGTTATGATTGTGTTTTTTTGTGTGTTTTAATTAGTGTTTGTGCCAAGTAAAGCCTTTGGGATCATGTTGGGTGATAGTTGATTTGATCTTGTTGAAAAACAGAAACTTTTGCGCCCAGTAAAATAATTTTAAATATTCACAGAAGCGCAATAAAATCCTGATTTTTGTACACAATATTGATATACAAATTTTCTATGTTGTCCTAATTGTTCAGAATTTTTGGAATTACAAAAGTATACGAAGTTGTCAGATTGCTACAGACTGTTCTGTTTTTGATAGATTCTGTTTTCTTTGTGTTGTGTGCTTATTTTGATGAATCTATGGTTTGTATTGGAGGGTATAAGCGATGGTAAAGTTGGAATACAGTAGGTATTATGCAAAAATGAAATATGAATGGGTCTGCAACAATACTTAGAGTGGTGATTTGATTTGTTATACTAACGGATCTCACGAAGGTTTTGTTGAGTTTTGTGTGATTGAAGTTTTCAAGTTTTGGGTGAGAACACGATGGATGAAGGAATACGGAGTAAGAAGAGCCTAAGCTTGGGGATGCCCCATGGCACCCAAGTTATTATACAAAGAGGAACAAGCAACTAAGCATGGGGATGCCCCGGAAGGCATCCCCTTTTTCTTCTAACGACCATCGGTATTTTACCTGGAGCTATATTTTTATTTGTCACATACCATGAGTTTTGCTTGGAGCGTCTTGTATTATATGAGTCTTTGCTTGTTTTGATTTTTACTTTGTGTCATCTATCCTTTCTGGACACACCTATTTGAGAGAGCCAAAATTATGCTATGTTTTGTTAGAATTGCTCTAGTGCTTCACTTAATTTTTTTGAGCTATGGAATTGCTCTAGTGCTTCACTTATATCTTTTTGAGCATGGTGTGCTTTAATACTTTTAAACAAATGATCTCATGCTTCACTCATATTTATTTGAGAGTTAGTAAAATTCTTGAAGAAATTCTCTCATGCTTCAGTTATATTATTTGAGAGAAGAAACTTTTTATGCTCATGTTCTTCACTTAAATTTGTTTGAGCTTATCAAAAGCAACATAGGAAACAAGTCCCAAAGTGACAGATATTCAAGAGGGGTATAATAAAAACTTTCATGAAGATCATTGGAAAAAATAAACTTGATTCTTTGTAATAGTTTTGAGATATGATGATAGTGATATGTTAGTTATGTTGGAGTAATTATGCTTTAGTAACAATATGTATGTTAACGTTTGTGATTCCCTATGCAAGCACGGAAGTCAATAGTTATGCAATGAAATTACATCCTACTTCTGGTGCATTATTTGGTGTTAGTTTTGATTGCTGCTCGAGAACCTGTTTCAACAAGAAGAAGTAGAATGGCTCCAGCGGGGCAGAGCCAATTGGCTACGACATGGTGACCGAAATACAAATTTTTTCCACCACTTTGCAATTGCTCGCTTACGTGATTTTTTGCTTCTTGGTTGGTTGCTTCTCAATCTATTTGCTAGCCTCCACTTGTACTAAGTATAGATACTACTTGTGCATCCAAAATCCTTAAACCCAGTTTTGGCATATGAGTCCACCATACCTACCTATATGCGGTATTTTCGTGCCGCTCTAAGCAAATTTGTATGTGCCACCTCGAATTTTCAAAATAAATTTCCTTTTTGTGTGCTTGTACCACTCATGAAGTGGCAGGGGGTGGCTAATATTTTCCATGCTAGATGTGTTATTCTCATGATGAGTGTTTATTCACTTGTCATTGCACGAGAGTACGGCGGAAATAGGAATGCCCAGTCACGAAATGAAAAAGAAATTTACTTTATGTTGTCAAATAATAAATTCCTTGGAAAGTGTTGGTATGGACGGTACCCGTGGATATGGCTAGCCGTGGAATGTGGAAGAATGGTGGAAAAAGGAATAAAATTTATTTTCCGTTTGGGAACCGCCTATAATATATCTAGCATGGAAAGTGTTGGGAAAAGTATGCCTCTCAAAAATTCTATCTCTCAATTTAAGCTTTGAGCTCTGGCACCTCTACAAATCCCTACTTCCCTCTGCGAAGGGCCTTTCTATTTACTTTATGCAATTTTTTTATTTGAGTCTCAATCTTCTCTTATAAAGCACCAACTAAGGGGCACTATGATCGTACTTGAGCATTGGATGTAGCTAATATGTGAGTGTGTTTCATGAATGGATCAATGATTGAGCATGATGGGCTAGGGATAACTTTCTTTAGTGTTGATATTTTGAAAGACATGGTTGCTTGTTGATATGCTTGAGTATTCAAATCTTCATGTCAAAACAAGACTATTGCTTTGAACCATATAAAAGTCCAAATGTACATGCTACAAAAGAAAAGAATATGTGATGAACATGTTAGGCAACATTCCACATTAAAAATTCTGTTTTTATCATTTACCTACTTGAGGAGGAGCAGGAATTAAGTTTGGGGATGTCGATACGTCTCCAACGTATCTATAATTTTTGATTGTTCCATGCTGTTATATTATCATTCCTGGATGTTTTATAATAATTTTATAGCAATGTTATATCATTTTTGGGACTAACCAATTGACATAGTGCCTAGTGCCAGTTGCTATTTTTTGCTTGTTTTTTACATCGCAGAAAATCAATACCAAATGGAGTCCAAATGCAGCGAAACTTTTTGGATATTTTTTCTAAACCAGAAGACACAACTGGGGCCAAAGAAGTACTAGAGGGGTGCCCCGAGGGGGGCACAACCCACCTGGGCGCGCCTGGGGGCCTAGGCGTGCCCTGGTGGGTTGTGCCCACATTGGTACGCGTCGGTCCTAAACAAACGGTTTTTAACCCCTTTCCGCGACGGCATTTGGAACCGTCGCCAAGTGAGTGTGGGCGATAGGGGGGGTCCTTCCCACACGACCCAGAAACCGTCGGGGATAGGCCCCCTACAGTACTCCTACTCGTTTCTGCTCGCATTGCCATCGTAGTCGGTATTCTGTGGTGCTACATTTATGATGCACGACCCATCACAAACGGTTCACTATTATAGAACATGTATGATGCATGGCCCATCACAAATGGTTCACCGTTAAGAAGATTAGCTAATCGTCGTACGAGTGTCGGACAGGATTACGAAACGTCGGACCGTCGTAACATCGTCGTACACGACAAATATCGCGCATGCTATTCTGTGGTGCAACGTTTATGATGCATACTTCATCAGAAACAGTTCATGGTTGCGAATCGTGTACGATAAGGCAACTAACACAAACGTTTAGTTTGCGTGCACTATTTGCGATATTGTCTGACATCGCACACGCTTTGCAAACGACAATTGTGTGCATGCTTGCACACGTTTCCTCTCTGTGAACCGTCTCGGATTATGGTGCATATCGCAAACGTTTGTGTTTTACCAACCGTCTATGCCGTAACAACCTGGAGAGCATAATTTCACCGTAATTTAATTGATGCTTTTCCAAATTGTACCGGATTTTGATTTGAATTTGAATGTACGCTAAAGCTTTATTCATATCCATCAGGTTCAAACAACTAATTCATTATTCGATTCATAGGTACATATGTTCAAGAATTACATAAGAACCAAATAAAGAATGATGAACCACAGTTGTATACTTGTACTATTACAGACGGTAAAGAAAGAGGCGAAATATATTCTGGTTGCCGAACAAGGTGAAGCGGAAAGCCCATATTGTGCCCTCCTCCATGCAGAAGGCACGCACGGCTCTAGTCCAGCCCCTTGTGATGGCCGACCGCCCATTCTTCACGGTCTTCATGAAAACATCTAGATAATCATCGTGTTCTGGTAGAAATACTTTAACCTTTGCATGACCACCAATCATGTAGTTTGAGAGGTAATCTTGAGTAAACTGCTTTGGAAACCACTGCAAAGGAAAAAGATTCAGACATTGTCATCTAACACAACTCATTATGGGCAGTAAAAAGAAGGCTGCAGAGTTCTTACTTACCATCTTGCAGTTCGCTGTTGTCTTGGATAAAGTGTAAACAAATAGTTTAATTGCCATCTTTGGACCCATTTTACTAACAATCTTTATCAGCTTCCTCACTTGATGCTGGTTCATCGATATCTCATTGCACCATACGCAGAAAGGGTCGAAACGAGGATCTTTACCAATGACATATGTACCTAAAAGCACCAAGTTAATATTAGAAGCTAAACTACAATTGCACAATGATGTAGTACAACACTCTTTTATAATATGTCTATATACATCCGTATGTGGTAGTCCATTTGAAATCTCTAAAAAGACAAATATTTAGGAACGGAGGGAGTATCTTATAACATCCAATATACTCACATATTAGATGAATTAACATCTTATATTATGGTCCGGAAGGAGTTTAGTTCATTCTTACAAATTATTGGCTGATTAACTTCTGCTGTATCCATGGGTTACAGTTAGTTTGAGCTAGTTCGGGCTCAAATAGCCCTAAAGTATATCTAAACATGAGGGCTAGTTTGAGCTAGTTGCATCTATAACCCACCCAAAAAAGCTATCCAACCCAAGAGGTGCTAATTGGAGCTAGTTCTCCTAGTGCATTTATTGTTAATCTAACCCTGCCATCCAAACAACTCTTTGGATGGAGTTAGTTCAGGGTTAGTAATGAGCTGGTTAGTAATGAGCTAGAAACTAACTCTAACCTCTAGCTAAGTTGAGTATCGAAACAGGGCTGTGTTGTTGCTGTTGCTGCTGCTGCTCTTCTACGTATATCTAGACATCATTAGAACATTAATGTAACACTCTTCCTTGTTGCTATGTAGCCTAGGATTGCATATTTAGACATTAAGTACAGTGCATGTTGCTATGTAGCCTCAAATATGTTACATATGGCCCTAGTTAACCTAACAAAAAATGGGTTGCAGATATATTCAGTTAAAAGTCCGATTCACCGATTAGTCCCTTATCAGCCACCAACCTATATGGTACCAGCTACCGATATCCTGAACAGTGAGCAGATATAAGCCATGGGATGAAACTAACCTCGATGGAAAACAACAGTCGTTCCCAAAATTGTCCCGTGTAGGTACATCGAGAAGCATGTTAAGCACAACAGGCTAAACATCAACCAAAATTATACATGGCAGACAAAATAATCTCGAAAAGATAGCTTCAGTGTGCAGGTTTAAGCATGCTAGTAAAGCAAAACAAGTGGAAAGGTGTGCTAACTGCAACAAGCCTAACATTTAACAACAAGCAAGCATAGTCATTCAAACTGGTATTGTGCCAGTCTAAGTACACTGGTTATGGTTAAATAAAAATGGAAAGGCGTGTTAACTACAAGATGCAGCAACCAAATGTAGTCATTCATAGTGGTATTGTTGAAACTGGTACTGATGAAATTGAACTGCACAGTTCATACTTGCACATATAGAACATCACGTTGTGAATAACTGGAATAAACAAGGCATACTACGAACAACCAAAGATAGCATTTGAAACTGAACATATGCTAACTAAAAACAACCGAACAATCAAAAAACTTTAAAAGAGGCATATGCTAGCTATAACAGGCTTAACAACAAGCAAATATATGCATTTCTATCGGTATGTTTAAAACTGGATTGATGAAATGTACTGCACAGTAAATAATTGCACATATAGAGCATCACATTGTGAACAACTGAAATAAACAAGGCATACTGCAAACAACCAGATATAGCAATTAAAACTGGACATATTCTCACTACACTACCAAAGGGACTCAACAAAACAAATCATGGGTTCCCCCCTGTGAAGAGGCACGGTAAAACAAATCTCGGTTTCCTCACTTGTCACAGATGGGCTCGTTCCCATGGGAAGAGCATGGACCCTGGATGCGCTCCATGTTGTCGCAGATGGGCTCCTTCCCCTTAGAAGAGCACGGCTGTAGGGTGCCCTCCCTGATGTCGCAGACGGGCGCTTTCCCCTTGGAAGAGCAGATGGGCTCTTTCCCCTTGGAAGAGCCGGAGAGGGTGCCCTCCTCGTGGTCACCGTCGATGAGGTCTGACTTGGAAGCTGTGGATCCCAAGCCAGCGTCGCAGAGCGTGTCCCTCAGAAATGACAAAAGGGGCTCGATGGCAATGTAGAATGACAAATTGTTGACAGCGACCCAGAGGAGATCAGCGGCGGGGCCATGGATGAGATCGATGGCGGTTGAACCCAAGGGGTTGGGGTGGGCCACTTAACCTGTGACACAGCCCGCCTCAGGCCGTCGCTGTCGATGACCTCGATGTCGTAGCCGGCGGCCGAGACATGCCCGCATACTCTAGCCCGAGGCTTGAGTGCCTGCCGCCAGTAATGGTCGTCAGCTTCCTCGGCGACGTCGAGCGAAGAGACCGCTATACACCTCTTTTGGGCCAGTCGCTCCTCGAGCTCCACGGGAAGCGTAGCCGGGCTTAGGTTGCGACGCTCTGGAGTGGGGGATGGGGATCTGTGGGAAAGGGGGCGTTTGGCAGGCGTCATCTATGAAACTCAGGGCAGCTTGGTATGGAGATCGGTGGGTAAGCTCCACGGGCAAACCGGCAGATGTTGACAATGGAGACCTTGCGGCGGCAGCGGCTGTGGCGGTGGGGACCTTGCTAGATTTTTGAGCGAGGGAGTGTGTGTGTGTGTGTGTGCGTGCGCACGCCCGAAGAGGTTTTGGTGTGTGTGTGTGTGGAGGGGGGTGTTTGAGGAAATAACGCGGGTACTGAAAATTTTACTACGCGGGAGTCAAACGCGATAGTGAAATGCCGAGCTATTGAAATTTTTGATGATAGTGCATCGCACATGGTCCAGAGAAAACAACCGTGTGTTATGAAACAGAAAAACCCTCGAGGCGGGAAGATATTTTCTAGGGATGCAGGCGGGATTGGGAACAAGAAACATCGCACACGGTCCGGAGATAACAACCATGTGTTATGAAACAAAAAAACCCTCGAGGCGGGTAGATATTTTCTAGGGATGTAGGCGGGATTGGGAACAAGAAACATCGCACACGGTCCTGAGATAACAACCGTGTGTTATGAAACAGAAAAACCCTCGAGGCGGGCAGATATATTTGAGAGGGGGAGCCTCGTGGAGCCCAATGTACTATGCGGATGTGTGCGTGACAGGTGCACCGGCGTGGCACGCGGTTAGTTTGAGTGAACCGTGTCTGTTGCGTCATCTGACTTGTCTAATGTTTATAAATTTGGCGAAAAATGACGCGGGAGAGGGTTAGAACACGAACACACTTGCATGTGGACCAAATTTATGTATCAAAAGGGTGGTTTGATTTTCAAATACCAAATGCAACTTCAATGTGGCACCTCTCTCGAGAAGCGCACGGTATTGCTAGCCCCCACCGCCCCCTCGTGTCGGTACGAAGGGAATCCTAAGCTATGAATGCATGCCCCCTGCCCCCCAACCGAGGTTCACCTAGCAAAGTGCAAAGTAGCTAGCATCCCCCTCCTCCCTCGTGTCGGCACGAAGGGAATCCTAAGCTATGAATGCATGCCCCCAACCGAGGTTCATTCACCTAGCAAAGTGCGAAGTAGCTAGTAGCCCCCCTCCCTCGTGTCGGCACGAAGGGAATCCTAAGCTATGAATGCATGCCCCCCCAACTGAGGTCCACCCTAGAAAAGTGCGAAGTAGCTAGCAGCGCCCTCCCTCGTGTCGGCACGAAAGGAATCCTAAGCTATGAATGCATGCCCCCCCAATCGAGGTTCACCTAGCAAAGTGCGAAGTAGCTAGCAGCCCCCCTCCCTCGTGTCGGCACGAAGGGATTCCTAAGCTATGAATACATTCCCCCCCCCCCCAACCGAGGTTCACCTAGCAAAGTGCGAAGTAGCTAGCAGCCCCCTCCCTCGTGTCGGCATGAAGGGAATCCTAAGCTATGGATGCATGCCCTCCCCCCCCCCCCCCGCCAACCGAGGTTCACCCTAGCAAAGTGCGAAGTAGCTAGCAGCCACCCCACCCTCGTGTCAGCACGAAGGGAATCCTAAGCTATGAATGCATGCCCCCCCAACCGAGGTTCACCTAGAAAAGTGCAAAGTAGCTAGCAGCCCCCCTCGTGTCGGCATGAAGGGAATCCTAAGCTATGAATGCATGCCCCCTCCCCCCAACCGAGGTTCACCTAGCAAAGTGCGAAGTAGCTAGCAGCCCCCCACCTCCCTCATGTCGCCACAAAGGGAATCCTAAGCTATGAATGCATGCCCCCCCCCCCCAACCGAGGTTCACCTAGCAAAGTGCGAAGTAGCACCCCCCCCACACACACACTTTCAGTCGGCGGGCCAGAGAGGCATATATCTCACCAAGATGGATCGTAAAACGGACCAAGAATAATCCACCTTGGTTGTACAACCTCTCTCTTGTTGTTGGTCAAAGTGATGGTCGTCCATGCGACCCCGGAGATGGGCTAGCTTGCCAATAATCACGCAAGTAGCTAGTCCCCGAAGACAACCACTGCATGCGTGTGGCCCAAACATATGGATGGAGAGGTGTGTTTTTGAGTAACAATGGAATAACTTTGATGTGGCACCATGATTTCGAACTAGAAATCATCACACTGAGTGAGGGTTAGGTTGATGATGCATATGTATTTTACAACACACTTCAAGCCAACGACGGGGATTCATGCATGCATGCGTGCATAGTATATGCACTCAAACTTAATTAGGTCCGAATCTCACATGAAGAATCCGCCATGGTAACATATCTTGTTGTTGGTCAAGGTGATCATGGATGTCCACGCGGGCCCACGAATATATAGGCTTGTCGCTGATAACCACGCGAGGGAGTGTATCGTTCGAAGGCAACCACTACATGCATATGTATGGAGGTGATGCGTGCATGCATGTTTGAATACACAACATTGATGTGGTGCGTGTGTCAAAAATCATACACTAGCTCCCCACACAGAGCGAGATCGGTTCATGATGTGTCCTTCTACTAGCCACTTCGACTCGATGGGAGGGATTCATGCATATACATGCATGTGTGTGTGCTCAAACTGTATCATGCATGTCATCCCAGAGCAAAAATAATAATCCCCTCCTAAGTCAAATTAACCTCTCTTGTTGTCAGGCAAAAAGTAGTGATGGACCAAGCGGGCCCACAGATGGAAAGCATCGATATCGCTGATAACCGCTTAAGTGGATGCGAGAGGACAACCACCACCGCTTTGCATGTGGGCCAAACATATATATGTTGAATACCCTAAATGCACAACTATGATGTGCCACATGCCTCAAAAACCGTAAACCGTGCACCCACACAGAGTGAGGTTCATATCAAGCATACTACATATGATGGTCCCCTTCCCCCTCTTCACCGCATACTATATGCTCCTGCCGTAATATATGTACAACCCAAAAGAATCCTCATCAATGGTGAAATTAATTAACCTCTCCCGATGTAGGTCAAAGTGATGCATGCATGCATCGACGATGGCCTCGTGGGCCCACAGATGGAAGCGTCACACGTGAGTGTCCTAGCTAGGATATGCATGTGGCCCAAAAAGGTGTTGTGTGATGTTTGAATAACCAATTTCACAATTTTGATGTGGCACATGCCTCGGTAACCAAAAAGTCCCGACACTGAGTGAGGTGTACTTGTTCACAGACGCGTACGTATAGTATATATGCTAGTCCCCTCCCACCTCTTCGACGCGTACTATATACCACCATAACACAAACAAAAAAGATTATACATTGCTGGTCAAATTAACCTCACTGCCGGCTGTTTGTCTAAGTGATGGACGACGACCTCACGGGCCCACAGAAAGTGTCACACACGAGTATCGAGTGTCATGTAGGACAACCATCGACTGCATGTGGCCAAAACATTTATGTATGAAAGGGTTGTGTAATGTTTTAAATAACGATTCATGACTCTGATGTGGCACCGGCCTGCCTAACAACACGGCCAACCCACACGGTGGCTCATAACTCATAGTGTATTGCGAGCCACCCGCCACCCCCAGACGCACACACCCACACACACACCGCGAATCCACCGCAACTACGATGCATGTTAAATTAATTATCCCACGGTGAACCTACATGTTACCGAAGGAGGGACATTTTAATTTCAAAAAAAATCACAGAGATCATTAAGACGTTTTAGTATATTGATTGATTGATTTTCTACGGCTATAATGTGCAAAAATCAAATTTGAGCTACATGCACACGTGACAGTGCACCTAAATGGATTGCAAAAACACATGTGTCTCACTGGGTGCATGTTTACACCCCGTGCAACAAATTTCAAACATTGAGAATCTTGATTTTTAAATTCTAGTACATCCAAAACTTATTTGAAGTTCATGAAACTTATCGTGTTGTCATATGGACACCAATACAAAGTGGCATTGTACTTGTTTTGTCAAATTTGAGACCAGTTTTGATGTAATCTTTATCTAATTACAGACGAGAGATTAATAATAATTGGGAACCACTATCCCAAAGGGATTATTCATTCGAACCGTGAGCATTAGACCAACAATGGATACGTGCCATGCTTCGGTTAAGCAATAAAGCGGCAACATTAATCATCCAAATAGAAAAACAATATACGTGCCGCCGCGTGACCCGTGTGGCGTGCGAGCAGGCATGAGTTGACGGGACGCATGCGAGCAGTCCGCCGCGCAGGCAAACGGGGAGGCGTGCGTGCAGGTGTGTGAATTTACGGAGGCGTGCTCGCTGCGCAGTGTCATCGGGAGGCGTGCGAGTAGCTGTGTGAAACTTCGGTAGGCATGCCAGCAGTGCGGTGCGTAGGCTCACCGGGAGGCGAGCCATCGGGTTGACCGCCGCCCGCCTCTCTCCCACTACTCCATATCAATGGTGCGCCCGAGCGGCCGCACCCCCCATCCTCACTACACACACACAATCCTCTCTCTCCGCTTGCATTGTAGCGACCAGACCTCAAATGGTCTGTGCTGCTGTGCACCAGTGTCATCCCTGGATCAGTAATGCTGACACGCACAGTACAAATGGAGGATTTATAACAGAGTATCAATCACACTCTTATTACATCGAATATCTCCAAAGAGAATAAGTATGAAAAATATGGCTTAAGGCAATCTAAAACGATAACAGCGGAAGACTTGGAGGATAAGTGAGTCCATCAACTCCAGCGGCATCACTGAGTATAAGACCACGACCTAAGGCACCTTACTCATCGTCTGAAAAGTCTGCAACATGAAACGTTGCAGCCCGAAAACGGGTCAGCACATGGAATATGCTGGCAAAATAACACATAGAGAAATAATGAACAGTAATAATACTATACTACATGCATATAAGGCTGGTGGAAAGCTCTATGGTTAAAGTTTTTGCGGAAAGCCAATTTTTCCCTACTGCAAAGGAATAAATTTTATTTAACTATCATGGTGGTTGTTAAACATTGAGATGGTTGACAGCATCTCAATCCCAATTAGGTGTCATCAATAACCCAACAAAATTAATTAAAAGTAACATGGTGATGAGATTCACATGATAATCCAGGTACTAGATACTCAAATTGTCCATAACCGGGGACACGGCTAACCATGATTAGTTTGTACACTCTGCAGAGGTTTGTGCACTTTTCCCCACAAGACTCGATCTCCTCCGCTTGATTCTCACACTACATGATGTTTGAGAAACGGATGATCGAGACACAGTCTTTCAGAAGTGTTTGCACCTTACGTATGGGTAGACAGTTACACCTACTTTCCCCTACATCTGCTAGTCTACCACTGTAAGAGTTCACACAACTTAATCAACTATGCTAGAGCCCATAATAGCTTGCGGCTGCACACGGAAGTTTCTAGCATGAATAATCTCATGATCCCTTTGAACCTGGGTGGCGGTCCAAAAGAAAAACAGGCAATCCTGGAATACCCAGGTGCCTCAATCCACCCAGATGTGAGTTTTAGTTGCCACCATAAGTAAACCATTATTAACAATCTCACATCTGTCATGAATATCACTCAAACCCAATCCACGTCTACGAGCATAGCATGGCAATATAATAGCAAACGTAGAAGTAACTCCCAAGGGTTTGATAAAAGAACAGGTAATAGGTACTACCTCAACTACTTCCCAATACCCACAATTTAATTAGATCCTAATCATGCAATGTTTGAGGAATAGATCTAATGCAATAAAAACTGGGTATGGAAGGTATATGATCAAAGTGTTACTTGCCTTGCTGATGATCCGCGAAACCTAGCGATTCGAAGTAACAAGCGGCACACTCCGGGTACTCTATGGCAAACAAACAAGCAAACAATAAGTACTCATCTAATGCACAGGTAAAACTCGAATGAAAGATCCAACCAGAAAGTTCAACTTAAGAACTCCGGTTTGCAAAAAGAATCAACTCGAACGAAGCAACGAAAGTCAAACGGCGAAAGAAACAAACTTTGTTTACTAATCTGGATCTAGGTCAAATTTTACAGTAGCAAAAACTTGTTTGAGTAGGTTAAACGGAAAGAAAATTTCGAGACGAAACTCTAGGCGCTTGAATCGCCTGATTCCGATAAACGAGCGAAAAATTAAACAGAAACGAAGATTCGATCAGAAATCGAGATCTGAGATAATCGTGGAAAAATCCGATGAAAAAGAAAAACGGATGAACGGTTAAAGAACGGACGTTCGTTAACAGAGAAAATCCGACGAACGCGTTCGTTAAAACGAACGGGTCGGTGAACGTTCACAAAATAACAAAACCGTAGAAATAAACCGATCTAGGGTTTTTTTTAAAACGAACGATTTTTTTAAAACAAAACCGGCAACGACGGCGAGGTATACCTCGTCGGGGCAGGGCTCCGGCGGGGCTCCGGCTGGCTCCGGCGAGGGCGGCGGGGTGCGGCGGGGCTCAGGGGGCTCGGGGGTGGCGAGGGGCGGCTCCGGCGGCGGGGTTCGGCGAGCGGCGGCGGCCTTCGGGCTCTGGCTCCGGCGGCGGGGTCCGGGGCGGCGGCGGGGTGAGGGGGAGGGGGCGGCGGCGGGGTTTATAAAGAGGGGGGGAGGGTGCTTGGAGGAGGGGGCAAGGCGCGGCGGCGGGGTGTCCGTGGCGGACACGGCGGCGGCGTCCGGCGTGCTCGCGGAGGAGAACGCGGAGATGGGCCGGCGGCTCGGCTGGGCCTCGGCCCGGTCGAGCGCGGCACAATTTTTTTTTTAAAATGTTCCGCCGAAAAATTCGTAGAAGTATAAATAAATATCCAAAAAAGATAAAACAAATTTTCCCCGTCTAGTTAGAATATTTAGAACAGGGTGAACATTTTCTTTTTGACACAAAAAATAAATTTTTGAAAACATGCAATAATTTTTTAATGCAATTAAAATTGCGAATAAAATCCGAATAAAATCCAATAAATGATTTTAACATTTTTCCTCCAATATTTCAATTGTTTTGGAGAAGTCATATTTTCTCCTCTCATTTATTTTTTAATGAAATATTTTTCCGGAGAGAAAAATAATTAAAACCAAAATCCTCGTTTTATTATTTGATGAAAATCAAATATGAAAATTCGAGAAAATCCCCAACTCTCTCCGAGGGTCCTTGAGTTGCTTAGGATTTATCGAGGATTTATCGAAATGCAATAAAATATGATATGCAATGATGATCTATGTATAACATTCCAAATTGAAAATTTGGTATGTTACATGCATCCTCGACGCCGCTCTCAGTCCTCAAAGCCGTCAGTGTATGAGGATGCCGCCGAAGCGCCCTATCGGAGGGAGTGGCGACGCCGGGGCTGCTAAACCATCGGAGCACGGCGTGGAGATGGAGACAGAGGTTGCCATCACCGCCGGCGAGTTATCGCTGCACCCTGACGTCGTCGACGACGTCGAGCTTCCACAGCCGGAGGCGGAGTTCCACACCGACTCCGACGACCACTCCGGCGACGACTCCGACGACCACTCCGGCGACGACTCCGACGACCACTCCGGCGACGACTCCGGCAACAATAACTAGATGATTAGATCCTCATTTCTCCTACTTTAGTATGCATGTAATTGCTTTCTTTGGTGTGTGGAAATGTAATGTGTGTAGTCACTCGTGTAATTGTATGCTTAATTTGGTTATGCAATGTTGTCTTTTTAAGTATATATGTTGATGCTCTGTAGATAGAGCGTAGATGTTGTGCGGACAAAGAAAATCACATCGCACACGGACTAAACAATGGAACCCGTCGGTGATGTTTTCATCAATCACTCAATATTGTATACCAGCAATCGTTTGCTCACAACACACACGGCTTGTTAGCAGTAATCGTCTGTGTTGTTATCGGTCTTCGCACACATTTCCGATTACAAACCTATTTGCCTCGTATCACACACATCTTGTTCATTTGAACCGTTTCTGTTCTCATGTCTCAATGGAAACAGTTCATCCGAGTGAACCGCATGCCGTATATCGCACACACGTTTGATCTCGCTGACCGTTTCTTTTGTGTTGCCTAATCACAAACAGTTCATCCGAGTGAATCGTATGCTGTACATTGGACACACCTTCATCTGGCTGACCATTTCTTTTGTTCCTCCTCATCGCAAATGGTTAATTGAGCTGAACCGTATGCCGTGCATTGCCCACGCAACTAAAATCTGAACTGTGTTTGATGCATCCTCCATCGCAAACGTTTTGCACCTTTTTTGACGGGTTTTTTACACCACCATTTGCGATTATGCCATCGCACACAGTTTCGTCGAAGGGTCTCTGATCGTAGTGTCGCGTTAGCAGCATCCTGCAGTAGTGCCACCTTGGTGGCCTCCCGCACTGCCTCTTTGCCCTATAAATACCCCAATATTCCAAAAACCCTAGGGGGTCGAGAAACACAATTCCAGCCGCCGCAAGTTCCAGAACCATGAGATCCAATCTGGACACCATCACGGAGGGGTTCATCATCCTCATTGGTGCCTCTCCGATGATGTGTGAGTAGTTCATTGTAGACCTACGGGTCCGTAGGCAGTAACTAGATGGCTTCCTCTCTCTCTCTCTCTCTCTCTCTCTCTCTCTCTCTCTCTCTCTTTTGATTCTCAATACAATGGTATCTTGGAGATCTATTTGATGTAACTCTTTTTTGCGGTGTGTTTGTTGGCATCCGATGAACTTTGAATTTATGATCAGATCTATTTATCCATGAAAGTAATCTGAGTTTTGATCTCTTATATGCATGATTATTTATAGCCTCGTATTTCTTCTTTGAATCTTTGGTTTAAATAGGCCGACTACATCGATTTTTCTTGCCATGGGAAGAGGTGCTTTGTGATGGGTTCGATCGTGCGGTGTTCTTTCCCAGTGACAGAAGGGGCAGCAAGACACGTGCTGATCGTTGTTATTAAGGATAACAAGATGAGGTATATTCCTACATGAATAGATCTTGTCTACATCATGTCATCGTTCTTATTGCATTACTCCATTTCTCCATGAACTTAATACACTAGATGCATGCTGGATAGCGGTTGATGTGTGGAGTAATAGTAGTAGATGCATGCAGGAGTCGGTCTACTAATCTTGGACGTGATGCCTATATATTGATCATTGCCTGGATATCATCATAATTATTTGAGGTTCTATCAATTGCCCAACAGTAATTCGTTTACCCACCATGTGCTATTTCTTGAAAGAAGCCACTAGTGAAATCTACGGCTCCCGGGTCTATTCTTTATCATATTTGCTTTGAGATCTATTTTTATTCGCTTTTGGTTTCAGATATATTATTATAAAAACCCAAAAATACCTTGCTGCACTTTTTATTACTTATTTTATTTTGTGTTATTGCGAGATCTATTTATCCAAAATCATACAAATTAATCTATCTTTTGCCCGAGGAGGGATTGACAACCCCTCTCATGCGTCGGGTTGCAAGTATTTGTTCTTTGTGTGTTGGTAGCGTTTACATAGTGTTGTTTGGTTCTCCTACAGGATTGAACCTTGGTTTCATAAATGAGGAAAATACCTACCGTAGTTGTGCTGCATCATTCCTTCTTCTTTGGGGAAATACCGACGTAGTTCAAGCCGCATCAACAAGCGAGGTCTCAGATTGGGGGAGTTGATACGTCTGCTACCTCTTGAGCTTCCGTTGGTTTTTCCCTTGATGAGGAAAGGGTGATCCAGCAAAGTAGCGTAAGTATTTCCCTAAGTTTTGAGAACCAAGTTATCAATCCAGTAGGAGACAACGCGCAAGCCACCGAATACCTGCACAAACAAACACCAACTTGCAACCAACGCGACAAATGGGTTGTCAATCCCTTCACGGTTATTCGCAAAGTGAGGTTTGATAGAAATGGATAAACGGTAAAGTAATATTTTTTTATTTTTGGTTTATGGAACGGAAAGTAAAGATTGCAAAATGAGGGAACGACGACAGAAATTGGCAAGTTGACGGGAAACTAATATGTTGTAAAATAGACCCGGGGGCCATAGGTTTCACTAGAGGCTTCTCTCAAGATAGAAATTATTATGGTGGGTGAACAAATTACTGCCGAGCATTTGATAGAAAAGCGCAAAGTTATGACGATATCTAAGGCAATGATCTTGAATATAGGCATCATGTCCGTGTCAAGTAGACCGAAACGATTTTGCATCTACTACTATTACTCCACACATCGACCGCTATCTAGCATGCATCTAGAGTACTAAGTTCATAAAGAACAGAGTAACGCTTTAAGCAAGATGACATGATGTAGAGGAATTAACTCAAGCAATATGATGAAAACCCCATCTTTTTATCCTCGATGGCAACAATACAATACGTGCCTTTCTGCCCCTACTGTCACTGGGAAAGGACACCGCAAGATTGAACCCAAAGCTAAGCACTTCTCCCATTGCAAGAAAAACCAATCTAGTTGGCCAAACCAAATCGATAGTTCGAAGAGACTTGCAAAGATATCAAATCATGCATATAAGAATTCAGAGAAGATTCAAATAATATTCATAGATAAGCTGATCATAAATCCGCAATTCATCGGATGTCGGCAAACACACAGCAAAAGACTATTACATCAAATAGATCTCCAAGAACATTGAGGAGAACTTTGTATTCAGAATCAAAGAGAGAAGAAGCCATCTAGCTACTAGCTATGGTCCCGTAGGTCTAAGGTAAACTACTCACGCTTCATCGGAGAGGCAATGGTGTTGATGTAAAAGCCCTCTGTGATCAAATCCCCCTCTGGCAGGATGCCGGAAAAGGCCCCTAGATGGGATCTCACGGGTACAGAAGGTTGCGGCGGTGGGAAAGTGGTTTTGTGGCTCCCCTTGATGTTGTTGGGGTATAAGAGTATATATAGGAGGAAGATCTATGTCAGGAGGTCTATGAGGGGCCCACAAGGTTGGGGGCACGCCCTACCCCCCTGGGCACGCCCTCCACCCTTGTGTCTGCATCGCGGCTCTTCTGACTTGCACTCCAAGTCTCCTAGGTGTCTTCTGGTCCAAGAAAAATCATCGCGAAAGTTTTATTCCATTTGGACTCTGTTTTGTATTCCTTTTCTGCGAAACTTTAAAACAAGGAAAAAACAGAAACTAGCACTGGGCTCTAGGTTAATAGATTAGTCCCAAAAAATCATATTAAATAGCATATTAAGGCATATAAAACATCCAAAACAGATAATATAATAGCATGGAACAATAAAAAATTATAGATACATTGGAGACGTATCAACGTCCATTTTCCATCATGTTTTTATGTTCATATTTATTACATTATGGACTGTTATTACACTTTATGATGCAATTCTCATGCCTTTTCTCTCTTATTTTCCAAGATTCACATGAAGAGGGAGAATGCCGGCAACTAGAATTCTGGACCGGAAAGGAGTAAATATGAGATCCCTATTCTGCACAACTCCAAATGTCCTAAAACTTTACGGAGAATTATTTTGGAATATACAGAAAATATTGGGTGAAGAAATACCAGAAGGGGACCCACCAGGTAGCCACAAGCCTGGGAGGCACGCCCTACCCCCCAGGACGTGCCCCCTAAGCTTGTGGGCCCCCTGGCCAGCCCCTGGTGCCCATCTTCTACTATATGGAGGGTTTTGACCTAGAAAAAAATAAAGAGAAATTTTTTGGGACGAAGCACCACCGCCTTGAGGCGGAACCTGGGCAGAAGCAATCTAGGCCTCCGGCGGAGCGATTCCGCTGGGGAAACTACCTTCCGGAAGGGGGAAATCGAAGCCGTCGTCATCACCAACGATCCTCTCATCATGGGAGGACCAATCTTCATGAACATCTTCACCAGCACCATCTCATCTCAAACCCAAGTTCATCTCTTGTATTCAATCTTTGTCTCAAAACCTCAGATTGGCACCTGTGGGTTGTTGGTAGTGTTGATTATTCCTTGTAGTTGATGCTAGTTGGTTTATTTGGTTGAAGATCATATGTTCAGATCCTTAATGATATTCAATACCCCCCGATCATGAACATGAACATGCTTTGTGAGTAGTTACTTTTTTTCCTGAGGACATGGAAGAAGTCTTGTTATAAGTAATCATGCGAATTTGGTATTCATTCGATATTTTGATGAGATGTATGTTTTCTTTCCTCTAGTGGTGTTATGTGAACATCGACTACATGACACTTCACCATGATTTGGGCCTAGGGGAAGGCATTGGTAAGTAGCAAGTAGATGATGGGTTGCTAGAGTGACAGAAGCTTAAACCCTAGTTTATGCATTGCTTCATAAGGGGCTGATTTGGATCCACGTGTTTAAAGCTATGGTTAGATATATCTTAATTCTTCTTTCATAGTTGCGGATGCTTGCGAGAGGGGTTAATCATAAGTGGGAGGCTTGTCCAAGTAAGGACAACACCCAAGCAGCGGTCCATCCACATATCAAATTATCAAAGTAGCGAACGCAAATCATATGAGCATGATGAAAACTAACTTGACGACAAATCCCATGTGTCCTTGGGAGCGCTTTGCTTTATATTAGAGTTAGTCCAGGCCCCCATGTGTCCTCGGGAGTGCTTTGCTTTATATAAGAGTTCATCTAGGCTTGTCCTTTGCTATAAAAAGGATTGGGCCACCTTGCCGCACCTTTGCTACACTTGATACTTGTTACCCATTACGAATTATCTTGCTACCAAACTATCTGTTACCGATAATTTCAGTGCTTGCAGAGAATACCTTGCTGAAAACCGCTAGTCATTTCCTTCTGCTTCTCGTTGTGTTCGACACTCTTATCGAAAGGACTATGATAGATCCCCTATACTTTTGGGTCATCACAGTGTCGGGCGGTGGACTGCTAGGTCCGGTCGCATGGCATGGGCATAGGGAGTTTTGGCGGCGGCTCTTCAGGGACGAAAAAGATCAACCCTAGGTGGTTCCCACACTCTCCTTTATATAGACCTCCGAGGTGGGCTGAACACTTGAGCCCACTAGAAGTCTACTTCCATTTTCCACTCGGGATCAAATCCGAATGGGCTACAACCCCTTAAGTGTGCGAACTTATAGGTTCACGTACACATGGACACGACCAGAGTCGATAGTTGGTAGAGTCGATAGTTGGTAGCGGCGCGTAGCAGAACGTGCCAACTCCCATGTGTGCGTAAAGTCATTTGACGAACCTTGACAATGTGTCATATGCAACATTCCGGTTGCCTCACGATATATGTTGTCGAGCTCAAGGCGAGTACTTGTCACCCTTGTGGTAGCTTGACTTCTCTTCTCGAAACCGCGATACAGATTCCCGATCACTCAGGATGGCCCAAAGAATATCTTTCCTTATAGGAGGGGCAAATCGCATCTTGGTCAGCCATCTCTCATGGCATCTCTCACCCGAAAGCTACCTTTATAACTACCTAGTTACGGAGTAGCGTTTGATAGACCCTAAGTGAGTCGATCCTCATCCCGAGAACATGCAAGGACCTCAGGTCTAGGACATGGCATAGACATTTTACTTGAGACTAACAGATGACAATATCTTGTTGTGTCTCAAAGTGGGTCTGTCCGACTCGGTGATCTCCATCCGAGAGTCCATACTATCAATTTAGCATCTCCATGCACATGATTTGTGAAACATAATCATCAACCGAGTCGCATACTAGTCAAGGATAGGGACCATTAGAACGATCATCATACAATACATAGTTCCATACCTATTGATACATATCATTGATGATCTTCAAGGACAATACAAAAGACTCATGAATACATAGGGAAATATCATCATCACTTGATTGCCTCTAGGGCATGATATGTCCATTTTGTATCATGCTTTTATGTTTATATTTATTGCATTATGGACTTTTATTTCACTTTATGATACAATTCTTATGCCTTTTCTCTCTTATTTTACAAGATTTACATGAAGAGGGAGTATGCCGACACCTGGAATTTTGGACCGGAATGGAGCAAATCTGAGATGCCTATTCTGCACAACTCCAAATGTCCTGAAACTTTACGAAGATTTTTTTTGAAATATATAAAAAATATTGGGCAAAGAAAGAACATAAGGGGACCCACCAGGTGGCAACAAGCCTGGGGGGCGCGCCTTACACCCCAGAGCACGCCCCTTGAGCTTGTGGTCCCCCTGGCCAGCCCCCGGTGTCTACCTTATGCTATATGAGGGGTTCTGGCCTACAAAAAATTAGAAGAAGGCTTTTGGGACGAAGTGCCGCCGTCTCGAGGCGAAACCTGGGCAGAAGCAATCTGGGACTCCGGCGGAGCTATTCTGCAAGGGAAACTTCCCTCCAGGAGGGGGAAATCGAATCCATCGTCATCACCAACAATCCTCTCATCATGGGAGGACTAATCTTCATCAACATCTTCACCAGAACCATCTCCTATCAAACCCTAGTTCATCTCTTGTATTCAATCTTTGCCTCAAAACCTCAGATTGGTACCTCTGGGTTGCTAGTAGTGTTGATTACTACTTGTAGTTTATGCTAGTTGGTTTATTTGGTGGAAGATCATATGTTCAGATCCTTAAATATATTTATTACCCCTATGATCTTGAACATGCTTCGTGAGTAGTTACAATTGTTGCTGAGGACATGGGAGAAGTCTTGTTATAAGCAATCATGTGAATTTGGTATTCGTTTGATATGTTGATGAGATGTATGTTGTCTTTCCTCTAGTGGTGTTATGTGAACTTCGAGTACATGAAACTTCACCATGATTTGGGCCTAGGGGAAGGCATTGGCAAGTAGCAAGTAGATGATGGGTTGCTAGAGTGACAGAATCTTAAACGCTAGTTTATGCGTTGCTTCGTAAGGGGCTGCTTTGGATCCACATGTTTCATGCTATGGTTAGATTTAACTTAATTCTTCTTTCGTACTTGTGGATGCTTGCGAGAGGGGTTAATCATAAGTGGGATGCTTGTCCAAGTAAGGACAACACCCAAGCACTGGTCCACCCACATACCAAATTATCAAAGTAGCGAACACGAATCATACGAGCATGATGAAAACTAACTTGACGATAATTCCCATGTGTCCTCTGGAGCGATTTGCTTTATATAAGAGTTCGTCCAGGCTTGTCCTTTACTATAAAAAGGATTGGCCACCTTGCTGCACCTTTGCTACACTTGCTACTTGTTACTCGTTACAAATTACCTTGTTACCAAACTACTTGTTACCGATAATTTCAGTGCTTGCAGAAAACACCTTGCTAAAAACCGCTTGTCATTTCCTTCTGCTCCTCGTTGGGTTTGATACTCTTACTTATCAAAAGGATTACGATTGGTCCCCTATACTTGTGGGCCATCAAGACTCTTTTCTGGCACCATTGCCGGGGAGTGAAGCGCCTTTGGTGAGTGGAATTTGGTAAGGAAACATTTATATTACGTGCTGAATTTATTGTCACTTGTCACTATGGAAAATAATCCTTTGAGGGGCTTGTTCGGGGTATCTTCACCTAGACCGGAATCACAAAGAGTTGCTCCTCAACCTGCTACACCTACTATGTTATGAAATTCCTTCGGGTATGATAGAGAAACTGCTAGCTAATCCTTATGCAGGAGATGGAACATTACATCATGATATGCACCTAATCTATGTGGATGAAGTTTGTGGATTATTTAAGCTTGCAGGTTTACCCGGAGATGAAGTTAACAAGAAGTTTTTCCCTTTATCTTTGAAGGGAAAAATCATGGACATGGTATTGGCTATTTGATGATATTGGACCTTGGGATTGGAACCGATTGAAATTGGAATTTCAATAGAAGTTTTATCCTATGCATCTGGTTCATCGTGATTGAAATTATATATATAATTTTTGGCCTCGTGAAGGAGAGAGTATCGCGCAAGCTTGGGGGAGGTTAAGCCAACGCTATATTCATGCCCCAATCACGAGCTCTCAAGAGAAATTATTATTCAGAATTTTTATGCTCGGCTTTCTCGTAATGATCAATCCATGCTTAATACTTCTTGTACTGGTTCTTTTGGAAAGAATTAAATGCAACTCTGAAGATTAGGAGCTCGACGAAGGTAAGAAGTCAGGTATAAAGCTTGAGTTTGATTGTGTTAAAACTTATGGATACCGATGCTTTTCATAACTTTTGCACTGAATATGGACTTGACTCTGAGATAGTGGCTTCTTTCTGTGAATCGTTTGCTACTCATGTTGATCTCCCTAAGGAGAAGTGGTTTAAATATCATCCTCCCATTGAAGTAAAAATAGTAGAACCCATTGAAGCTAGAGAAGAAACTATTACTTATTGTTCCAATCCAGTTGTTCCTACTGCTTATACAGAGAAACCCCCTTTTCCTGTAAGGATAAAAGAACATGGTGCAGCTTCAGCCGTGGTTCACAAAAGTTATATAAGAACACCTACACCCTCTGAACAAATTAAAGTTGAACCTAATGTCGCTATGGTTAACGATCTCTTGGTTGATAATATCGATGGGATGTTATTTATTTCTGTGATGAAGCCACTAGAATTGCTAAACCCGATGAAAAAGATAAAAATAGACCTGCGGTTGGCATACCTGTTGTCTCAGTTAAAATAGGAGATCATTTTTATCATGGCTTATGTGATTTGGGTGCTAGTGTGAGTGCTATCCCATTTACCTTATATCAAGAAATTATGTATGATATTGCACCTGCTGAGATAGAAGACGTTGATGTTACTATTAAGCTTGCTAATAGAGATACTATTACACCACTTGGGATTGTTAAAAATGTTGAATCCTTGTGTGGGAAAATAAAATACCCTACTGATTTTCTAGTTCTTGGTTCCCCACAAGATGATTTTTGTCCCATTATATTTGGTGGACCTTTCCTAAATACGGTTAATGCTAAAATTGATTGCACTAAGGAAACTGTTAGTGTAAAATTGATTGCTACAAATTTTGTAGACAACCTCATGATAAGGAATTACCTAGTAAATATGAAATTGTTGGTCTTGTTTCTATTGCCGTACCTCCTATAGATCCTTTAGAACAATATTTGCTAGACCATGAAAATGGCATGCATATGAATAAAAGAAATGAAATAGATGAGATATTCTTCAAACAAATGCCTCTTTTGAAACACAATTTGCCTGTTGAGATTCTTGGAGATCCTCTTCCACCCAAGAGTGATCTTGGTTTTGAGCTTAAACAATTACCTGATACTTTGAAATATGCTTATCTTGATGAAAAGAAAATATATCATGTTATATTAATGCTAACCTTTCAGAGCACGAAGAAAAGAGATTATTGAAAACTCTAAGGAAGCATCGTGCCTCTATTGGATATATTCTTGATGATCTTAAGGGCATTAGTCCCACTCTATGTCAGTACAAGATTAATATAGAGCCTGATGCTAAGCTAGTTTTTGACCATCAACGACGATTACATCCTAAGATGAAGGAAGTGGTAAGAAATGAAATATTAAAGCTTCTGGAAGCAGGTATAATCTATCCTACAGCTAATAGTAGATGGGTAAGTCATGTTCATTGTGTCCCTGAGAAGGGAGTTATTACTGTTGTCCCTAATGATAAAAATGAACTTATCCCACAAAGAATTATAACAGGTTATAGGACGGTAATTGATTTTCGAAAACTAAACATAGCCACTTGGAAACATCATTATCCTCTACCATTCATTCATCAAATGCTAGAAAGACTATGAAAACATACAAACTTCTGCTTTTTAGATGGATACTCTGGTTTTTCCCAAATACCCGTGTCACAAGAGGATCAAGAAGAAACTACTTTTACATGCCCTTTTGGTACTTTTTCTTATGACGTATGCCTTTTGGTTTATGCAATGCACCTGCTACCTTTCAAAGATGTATGACTGCTATATTCTCTGACTTTTGTGAAAAGATTGCTGAGGTTTTCATGGATGACTTTTTCGTTTACGGAACTTCTTTTGATGATTTCTTAAGCAACCTTGATTGAGTTTTGCAAAGATGTGAAGAAACTAATCTTGTCTTGAATTAGGAGAAGCGCCACTTTATGGTAAATGAAGGTATTGTCTTGGGGCATAAAATCTTTGAAAGAGAAATTGAAGTTGACAAAGGTAAAGTGGATGCAATTGAGTCATGTCCTAAAGATATCAAAGAAGGAGTAGATGGTGTTATTAGACGATGTATACTTGAGCATGAACAGGAACAAATCCTACACAAGTGTCACTCCGAGGCTTACGGAGGACACCATGCGGCAGACAGAACTGCACAAAGGGAAAACTTATCTCCAAATGGGAAGGGCCATACGTTATCGAAGAAGTTTATTGTTCTAGTGCTATCAAGATTAACAACGCCGAGGGCACCAACCCGAAGGTGGTGAATGGGCAAAGAATCAGACATTATATCTCAGGTACGCCTATAAATGGTGAGAGTAACATTATTCATTCCATAACGCCGGAGGAATACATAAAGGAAACCTTCCAGAACACTCCAGAAGCCTGAAAAGGAATAGGTATGTGGTACAGTAAGTAACCGACTCCAAAAGTTCCATAAAAGCAATTTTACTCCGTTTTGGAATTTATAAAAAATTAGGAAAATAATAAGTAGTTCAGAAAGCGCACGAGCAGGCGACAAGCCTGGGGCGCGCGCCCTACCCCCTAGGCGCGCCTCCCAAGATTGTGGCTACCTCGTGTGCCCTCCGGACTCCGTTTTCTCCCAGGTTACTTGTTTTGCACGGTAAAAAATCATTATATAAACTCCCGAAGGTTTTGACCACCGTATCACGACAATATCCTCTGTTCTTGTCTCGAGCTATTTTTGTTGCAGATTTAGGGCAATATGTCTTCACAAGAGTCAGTCGGGGATAGTCGGGTCTCTCACCCAACACCGGGTTCAAGAGCGTACGATGAAGCCGATCCCTTTGGGTGGTCTAGGAAGGAAGAAATAGAAGCTGACCTGAAAAGAGTTGATGCCATGGAGGAGGATCAAGAAGTCACCTCTCTTCCTCAACCCCATGACATGCATGTGGAATTTAAGAAATCAAGCCTGCTGGATTCGATCAAACCTCCCTATGCCAAATTTATGTCTTATAATAATTTGAAAAAGAGTGTTGCTTCTTCCTCTGCAGCCAGGATGCATCCATGGGTAGACGGTGCTTTAACCGTCACAGGGAAGCTCTGCAAAGAAATTATGGATCTCAGACAGCAAATTAATAAGCTCGAAGAGGAGAATCACATTATGAGAGGCATCATTGCCAAGAATATTGCACCACTGTAGGCGTTCTGGGATCAGGGGTACCCAGATATGCCTGTGGCCCACGGCTTGGCTCCCTCGACGGCCTGGTACGGCCCAGCGGCAAGGCCTTCAAGACAAAACCCTCGTGAGGAGGACGACACCAAGACCTCCAAAGGGGACGGCCTCCCTAGGTTGCCTCCCGAGGAGCGGAGATTCTTATGTAGGCACCCAGCCTCCCAAGGCTGCGATGACATGAGCCATGACGACCAAGGCCAGGCGGGCGCCAGCGGGCGCAAAGGAGACAGTTTCCCTTTCGGTGCTAAGGATCAAGGACAGGCGTGGGTTCCCGAGGAATCCCCCAAAGCTTTTGATTCCAGTGCTACAAGACCAAGACCATGGGCTCGGCGGGATGGATGTCATCACCGAGCACACCGCTGCGTCATGACCAGGAGCTTTGCACGAGAAGACCACCTTTTGCCAGGATTAGATGTACTTCTTGTCCCCTTTCAAATTGGTCGTTGTGGGATCCCATCCCGCCTAAGTTTTGAGGGAAGAGTATCGAGGCCACTATAAATATAGGTTAGCCACCACCATAGAGGGGGATCCCGGGATCAGATCCTCTCCGCCATCACCACCATAGCCCTTGCAAGGCAGTTCATCCTCTGTACTGGTTCATCCTCAGCCCATCATGAGGCCAATCCACCACAAAGCAGGAGTAGGGTTTTACACCGCAAGGTGGCTCGAACCTGGGTAAACTGCCGTGTTCATCTTCTTCCCCGCTCACGTGAACTCGATGAGGCTAGGCCGTAGGGCGACGCGCTTGAGACTTGAGAGGTTGAGATCTTCGCACACGCCCCGGAGTTCGAACCTTCTTGGGTCCGCGGACCCCTGAATCCGACATTTGGCGCGCCAGGTAGGGGCGTGTTGAAGTGATTCTTCCGCATTCGCTTCATCTCCGCTTCGTCGCTCCCATGGCCGACACACTCTGGATCCGCGCTGAGCGTCGGGCAGCTCGCGTCGCCTAGACGGCACCCGTGGGCAACGACACCCCGCGTCACTCTGCCGCTCCTGCGGCCAACGCTGTCACGGACCCAACTGCTCATGAGCAGCAGGACTCCTCGCTGCCACCCTCCGCGCGGCGCGATGGCCGCACCGCCACTCCGTCGCCCACTCCCGCCATGGCGTCATCCTCCCATGTCCATCGTGGGCCGACAAACGCGCAGGCCACGCTGCTCATGGCACGTGCACTGCTGTGCTACCGTCCCGCCAACGATTGGCTCGGCCGCATCACCGAGCTTGTCAACGCTGTCGGCGAGCTCCCTGCACCATCTCGCTCGTTCCGGCCCCACCATCCCAGGCAGGCGATGTGGCGCATGGCGCGCCTCCTCCTCCTCCTCCTCTGCATGGTGCCAACCATGAGCCCAGGCGTGCTGCGCAACCGCGTGACCCGCCGCGTGGGGTGCCAGCACGCGATGAAGCAAGCTGCCAGGTGGTGTAGCAACCGCAAGGTGGCGCACGCGCGCTCCCAGCGCCAGCAACAAGACCATGCGCCGCTTGAGGCTGCGGTGCGTGGGTGTCAAGACCGAGCTCCACCCGCGCGGGTTGCCCCTGTGAGTGCGGCGGGCTGCTGTGCCTTCAGCCCGGAGCTCTTTCGCGTCGTCTGGCCCGGCAAGTTCAAGCCAGATCTACCTCCACGCTACGACGGCACCCCCAACCCCGCGGAGTTCCTCCAGCTCTACTCGTTGAGCATCGAGGCGGCCAACAATGACAAGAAGGTCATGGCGAACTGGTTCCCCATGGATCTCAAAGACGGCGCGCGCTCTTGGCTCCTGCACCTCTCGGAGGGGTGAGTCTGCTCTTGGGATGAGCTTCGCGAGTGCTTCATCGCTAACTTCCAGGGCACCCGAGATCACGCCCCTGCGGTGGGCGACCTAAGGCATGTGAAGCAGCAGCCGGGTGAGACCCTGCACAAGTACATACAACGCTTCACGAACGTTCACCTCAAGATCCCGAAGGTGTCGGACGAGGCCATCATCTCTGCGTTCACCGATGGCGTCCGGGACATCAAGATGAAAGAGGAGCTTGCCATCCATGAGGACTTATGCTCGGCCATGGAAATGTTCAACCTGGCGAACAAGTGCGCAAGGGCCAAAGAGGGTCGTCTCTGCCTCATTCAGCTTCCGGAGGCCGGCCCTGAAGACAAGAAGGCCAAGGCTAAGGAGGCAAAGCGCAAGGGACCCGCTGTGCTCGCAGCCGAGCCTGAGATGAAGCGCGTCCGTGACCACGATGAGCCTCCTAGGGGCAACCACCCATTCTGCATCTTCTACAACATTCACAGCCACAACACCAACGACTGCTAGGAGCTCAGGGCGCTTCGTGATGGACGCCTCGGCCGCCGCCCCGAGCGTGGTGACGTGGCTACGGCCGTGGAGGAGGCCGAGGTGGATGCCACTGGGACAACCGCGAACCTCGTGAGGACTGGTGTGACCAGCCTTGTGAGGACCGCTGGCGTCATGACCCTCGCGATGGACCCTGGCATGACCAACCTCATGGGGCCCGCCCTCAAGGCAATGTCGGCCTCCCTCCGTTGCCATCGCCGCCCAGGCGAAATGACGACAACCGGCAGGATGATGGGGCAAGGGGCTTCCAGAAGCCTCGTGCGATTGCCTGCATCCTGGGTGGTGCTCAAGCCCCCACTTCACATCGCATCTTCAAGCAGTTTTCCTGTGAGGTGAACGCGGCCCTCCCGAAGCTCGAGGCCACACGTCCCCTCAAGTGGTCGCAGTATGCTATCACCTTTGATTCCAAGGACCACCTCAGGTGCTCGGCCGCCGGAGGCGCGCTCCCCATGCTCTGCACCCCCACCATTAGTAACGTCCTCGTCACCAAGACCCTCATCGACGGTGGCGCGGGGCTCAACACTACAAAAAATACACTTCCATGATGATACGTGTTTGTCACAGTAGGCCACATTTTCTGTCATGCATGTACATCCATGACGATTTTATGACAGAATCAAGATAGTCATACATGTGCTGTCTTAGAAGTGTTCCATGACATTACCAAAATTATCATCACAGAAGTGTTCACTTCCATGACGATAAATGCCGCATCATGGAAGTGCTTTCATCAAGGGTGACCGACACGTGGCATCCACCGTAATGGGTCGCCGTTTAGCTATCGGGTCCGGTTTTGGATCCGATAGCCCGCTAACAGCCACGACCAATGCCGATTTTCCACGTGTAAAATTCTCATTGGCCGACGGAACCACATGTCAGCTTCGCGTTGGCACAAATGTCATCCACTCATTGGATAGAATGCGCCAATGATACATCGACATGTGGCACAGCCCAACAGAGGCCCATTCCTGTGAAAAGGCCGGCCCGTTTGACTTGGTCAAAAGATAGCGGGCCGGCCCACGAAAAGCCTGTTAACGGCCTGTTCGCACATAGCCCATTTACAACCCGCTAACCAAGGGCCCGTTACGGCCTATCCGAATTAGGCCCAGTAGCGTCATCTGGGCCGTCCAATATGATTCTAGCCCGTTGTAACTTCCGGCCCATGTCTGGCCCATGACGTCTTTCGGCCCATATGAGGCACTTTGTAACTCTTGGCCCATTAACGGCCCGTGGTGAAACTGACCCGTAATGAACAGTATATTGCTTTATACCCATTAACGGCCCATTATTCCATTGGGCCGTTTCAAGCCCATGTTATCTTTCAGCCTTCTCAGGGCCCATTTATTCTTGGGCTCATTTCCAGCATTCGGTTACTTACGGCCTGTTACTGGCCTTTTCTGATTGTGGGCCAAATTCAGCCCGTGGTTGCAGTCGGCCCGTTTGTGGCCTGTTAATCTGTTGGGCTGTTTTCATAGCGTCATCAAATACGGTCGATTAATGATGGCCCGTTATGGTCGGCCCATGAACAGACGATTCCAACTCTAGCCCGTTTAAGGCCCATAATGCGGTCCGTTATTTGCCCATGTTTGGCCAATCAATCATACGGCCCGTAGAAGGCCCATTGTTTCTACAGCCTGTAGGAGGCCCAGGGTCACTACAGTAAATATGTAGCCCATGGTTATTGTGGCCTACACTACGGCAGGATGCTGCTAGCGCGACACTACGATCAGAGACCCTTCGACGAAACTGTGTCCGATGCCATAATCGCAAACGATGGTGTAAAAAAACCGTCAAAAAAGGTGCAAAATGTTTGCGATGGAGGATGCATCAAACACGGTTCAGATTTTAGTTGCGTGTGCGATGCAGAGCATATAGTTCAGCTCAATTAACTGTTTGCGATGAGGTGGAACAAAAGAAACGGGCAGCCAGATGAAGGTGTGTGCGATATACAACATATGGTTCACTCGGATGAACTGCTTGTGATTAGGCAACACAAAAGAAACTGTCAGCCAGATCAAGGTGTGTGCGATATACGACATGCGGTTCACTCGGATGAATTGTTTGCGTTGATACAAGAGAATAGAAACGGTTCAATATAACAAGATGTGTGTGATACATGGCAAACAGGTATGTAATCAAAAATGTGTGCGAAGACCGATCATAACACAGACGATTGCTTCTAATAAGACGTATGTGATATGCTCTGTCTACACAACATCTATTGGCCATTGGGGGACGGGCGGTCATCCGGATACGCCATAAGGATGCGAAGAGGCATCCTATATCAGCAAGGACCAGCTGTTTGTTTTTTATGTTTTTATTTTGTAACACATGTTAAAGAAGGTCTACCGCATTACTTTTTGACAATGTGCGATACGTGGCATACAGTTGATCCATCCGACCTGTTTGTGATGGAATAAGCCGTGTGTGTTGTGGGCAAACACTTGCTAGTATTCAACCATTTGCGATTGATGAGTTCATCACCAACGGGTTCCCTAGCGTGGTCCGTGTTCATCTGATCATCATCTACTTCTTGTGCTAGCTCGATGTTCCTTCTATGCTAAGTTTCAATTAATTGATGGCGTTTTATGAACATGCCACCATTTCCCGCAACTTCCTCACCTGTTTCCCGCCACCCAGCGATATTGCGCATAAACCTAGGCGGCGCGTGACGCACGGAGGCGACAAGCAAAGCCTGTAGCACATACAACTTTTCCAAGCATGCCAACCCACCAAAGCGCCGCCTCTGCCATCAACCTCATCGACGAGGAAAATGAGCAGGCGCCACGGCCCGTCGAGGCCGAGGCGCTCCCTGGCAATGTGATGGACGACGCCGTGATGCGCGTCATCGCCAGGGTTGAGCAGACCTTTGGTGCATGGCGCTTGAACACCGCGGAACAAGATAGGCATGTCAGCGCCGACAGGCTACAGCTCATCGCAGAACATGATTGATGGTGCCGTAGAGCAAGGCAGGTGCGTCCGCACCGATAGGTTGCGGCTCGCCGCACGGCGAGACCGTTGGAGCGCCGCAGAGCGAGAGGCGCGGTGCGCCACACAGCAAGAGCGGATCCATCGGCGCTTGCCTACTGTAGACACGGTGTCCCAGCTGGGTACACGTCCCATCAGTACCCCCATTCCTCGCCAGGAGTGGGCAGAGGCCCTCAGCGCCGTACTTACACCAGAGGCCGGCCGCGCCGTACTTACACTGGAAGCCCGCCGTGTCGTTCGCATGGGTGGCGCCGTTTCCCTTGTGCATGACCCGCTGGATGCCAACGCACTGGTCCGTAGGCTCGACCGCCTCCTTGGCCCAGGTGTCCACCTGGGCGCAGTAGAGGAACATCGCCGTCGCATCCTCGAGCTGGTGATCTCCGATGAAATAGCCAACTTGGAGCTCGAGATCGCGCTCCAGATGTACCGCGAGCATGTCGACCGCTTGGACGAACGCCTGCATGAGTTCAGGCAGAGCCAAGAGCTACCGTAGGCAAGGGCTGCTGGTAATGGTCTCATGGACGTGTTTTATTTTGTTTAGTCATTTCGACGTGGATAGCTATGTATTCATAGCAATCATAGTATTGCTCTGTTTATTCCTCTGTTTCAATGTGTGTACTCTGTTTTCCGTTCTTATATGTTCTGTTTCAATGTGTGTATATACGCTTTCCATTCTGTATATGTGGATGATAACAGCTAGATTCAAATTAGTATAAAAATAGATAGAAAATGGAATTCATAATATATATATATATAATAATTTTTATTAGTTCATTACAGAATATATATATATAATATCATCACATGTACGTGATGATACTTAACTACTAGGTACAATGCATAAAATTAAAACCGAACAATACTAAAACTAATAATCCCTCCTGGGGCCAGTATTCCAGTAGCCCCTCGCCAACAGCTCCCTGGTGCACGGCGTCTTCCCAGTGTGGAGGCAGTACTCCGCCTGCTCCGCCTCGCAGCGCTTGACGTATCGATCTGCCTCTTGCTGGCGTACGCGCGCGAACGATCTTGCCATTTCATTGGGCGCCCACTGGAGCTCCTTGTCGGCGACACGCTGGAGCTTATCGGCCCACCTCCATGCAGCGACGAGGCGCCCAACGCTTATGACCTTCCTCGCGAAGTACCCGTCTTCGTACAGCTCCTCGGCACGATGACGCGCCCGCCCCCAAAGCTCCGCCGCCTCCTTTTTCCAGGCGGCATCACGGGCTTCACAGGCCGCCTGGTACCTGGCTTCCTCCTCCGCCATCTGCTTCTTGAATGCCACTTGCCTGGCTTTCTCAGCAGGCGGCAGCGACTTCCGTAGACAAAGATTGTATTGGCCCCAAAACCAATCCAAAGTTGGGGGTCTGGCGCAACCTCGTCCGGTGGCACGTACGGGTCCTCGTCGCAGCTATTCGAGTGAGCCTCCTTGGGGGGCGGCGACTCCTCGTCGGTGCGTGGGCAGACCGGTGGCGCCATGGCAGAGATTTGAGAGAGAGAGAGGAGGAGGAGGATGTAGATGAGAATGCAGGCGGTACGACGTGAGCAAGGTAGTATTTATTGGCGGCCGGAATCTAGATCGACGGGGACAGTACACACGCCGGTCGCCGGAATTTACGAGTACTGTAGTTTGAATTACACACGATTCTCGCAGCAAAATCCGTGTGTGAACATAATAGCTGACGGTTTCCAATATAGAACTGTGTCTGATTAATGATCCCTGCCACTCACCTACCAAACCTCGAGCCGCGAGATAAGAGTGCCAATCGTGTGGGGGCCGGTTGTCTTGCTAGATCTTTACAATTTCTTTTTTGAACACCAGATATTTACATCGTCTGATGATTTTTTAACTCGCACACAAGTACACAAAAATATGATTTTTCAAACCGTTATGGTTAGGCGTTCCATGTAGATGTTCAAATTTGAATTACGGTCATTAAATGGCTAGAAAATCACTTAAATGTCGTTAAAAGGTCAAATGACCCCTGAAATTTTCCAAATTTTCACATAACAGTTGTATTAGTGCATGTTAAATGTAGAAAAAAATTAAAGGCCGTAACAGGAAGCTATCTCCCGTTCGTCATCAAACATGCATTGTCCCCTATCGGAACCACAAGCCTTCTAGTGAATTGCTCCGGTTTGTGAGGGGTGTGTGTCCAAACTTTCATCAAACATGCCAAATTTTTTACCACATCATCTTGGTGGCATGACATTACATCAACCAAGGTTTCATGTGTTTCTGATCATTTTTTAATTTTTTGGAATTAAAATGCCATGTCACTCCATGCATACATATGCATGTGTCCATGTCGTGAGACAAATATGTTTGAAAGTTCCTTCTAATTTACTGCACATGGAATTAACTCGTACACAAGTACACAAATATGATTTTCAAACCGTTATGGTTAGGCGTTGCATGTAGATGTAGTTCAAATTTGAATTATGGTCATTAAATGGTTAGAAAATCACTTAAATGTCTTTAAAAGATCAAATGACCCCCAGAATTTTCCAAATTTTCACATGACAGTTCTAGCAGTGCACGTTAAATGTAGAAAAAAATTGAAGGCCGTAAGAGGAAGCTATCTCTCGTTCGTCGTCAAACATGCATTGTTCCCTCTCGGAACCACGAGCCTTCTAGTGAGTTGCTCCGGTTTGTGAGGGGTGTGTGTCCAAACTTTCGTCAAACATGCCAATTTTTTTACCACATCATCTTGGTGGCATGACATTACATCAACCAATGTTTCATGTTTTTTCTGATCATTTTTTAAATTTTTGGAATTAAAATGCCAGGTCACTCCATGTATACATATGCATGTGTCCATGTCGTGAGACAAATATGTTTGAAAATTCCTTCTAATTTACTGCACATGGAATTAACTCGCACACAAGTACACAAATATGATTTTTCAAACCGTTATGGTTAGCCGTTGCATGTAGATGTAGTTCAAATTTGAATTACGGTCATTAAATGGCTAGAAAATCACTTAATGTCTTTAAAAGGTCAAATGACCCCTAGAATTTTCGAAAATTTCACATTACAGTATTAGTAGTGCACGTTAAATGTAGAAAATATTGAAGGCCATAAGAGGAAGCTATCTCCCGCTTGCCGTCAAACATGAATTGTTCCCTCTCGGAACCATGAGCCTTCTAGTGAGTTGCTCCGGTTTGTGAGGGGTGTGTGTCCAAACTTTCGTCAAACCTGCCAATTTTTTTAGCACATTATCTTGGCGGCATGACATTACATCAACCAAGGTTTCATGTGTTTCTGATATTTTTTTAATTTTTTGGAATTAAAATTCCATGTCACTCCATGCATACATATGCATGTGTCCATGTCGTGAGACAAATATGTTTGAAAATTCCCTCTAATTTACTGCACATGGAATTAACTCGCACACAAGTACACAAATATGATATTTCAAACCGTTATGGTTAGCCGTTGCATGTAGATGTAGTTCAAATTTGAATTACGGTCATTAAATGGCTAGAAAATCACTTAAATGTCTTTAAAAGGTCAAATGACCCCTAGAATTTTCCAAAATTTCACATTACAGTTGTAATAGTGCATGTTAAACGTAGAAAAAAAATTTAAAGGCCATTAGAGGAAGCTATCTCCGGTTCTTCGTCAAACATGCATTGTTCCCTCTCGGAACCACGAGCCTTCTAGTGAGTTGCTCCGGTTTGTGAGGGATGTGTGTCCAAACTTTCGTCAAACATGCCAATTTTTTTACCACATCATCTTGGTGGCATGACATTACATCAACCAAGTTTTCATGTTTATCTGATCATGTTTTAATTTTTCAGAATTAAAATGCCATGTCACTCCATGCTTAATTGTGTCATAGCCATTAGACCAATATATTTGAAAATTCCTTCCAATTTACTGCACATGGAATTAAATCGCACACAAGTATACAAAATATGAGTTTTCAAACCGTTATGGTTAGCTGTTGCATGTACATGTAGTTCAAATTTCAATTACGGTCATTAAATGGCTAGAAAATCACTTAAATGTCTTAAAAGGTCAAATGACCCCTGAATTTTTCCAAAATTTGACATGACAGTTGTATTAGTACTACAAAATTTCTCGTACATTTAAAACACTGTCTGTTGACACTTTACTCCAAATTCGTCTTTCACGGCTAATAAAAAATATCTACAACATCACACACAGTTGTTTTCTAGGAACCGTTTGCGATGAAAATATCTGGGTCTATTTAAGTCTCCCTCCTTAAGCTTCGCCGGCTCGTCTGCTCCAGTGCCGGCAACCCCTGAATCCATGAATCCCGATCCGCATTCCTGCACCCCCTTCTTGCAAAGATGACGCCGCGGAAACGCTTCGTGAAGGCCTGTACGATGGCCTCGCTGTCAGTGTCAAAATCGGCGGATCTCGGGTAGGGGGTCCCGAACTGTGCGTCTAAGGCGGATGGTAACAGGAGGCGGGGGACACGATGTTTACCCAGGTTCGGGCCCTCTCGATGGAGGTAATACCCTACTTCCTGCTTGATTGATCTTGATGATATGAGTATTACAAGAGTTGATCTACCACGAGATCGTAGAGGCTAAACCCTAGAAGCTAGCCTATGATTATGATTGTTGTTGTCCTATGGACTAAACCCTCCGGTTTATATAGACACCGGAGGGGGCTAGGGTTACACAGAGTCGGTTACAAGGGAGGACATCTACATATCCGAATTTCCAAGCTTGCCTTCCACGCAAAGGAGAGTCCCACCTGGACACGGGACGAAGTCTTCAATCTTGTACCTTCATAGTCCAACAGTCCGGCCAAAGTATATAGTCCGGCTGTCCGAGGACCCCCTAATCCAGGACTCCCTCTGTAGCCCCTGAACCAGGCTTCAATGACGATGAGTCCAGTGCACAGATTGTCTTCGGCATTGCAAGGCGGGTTCCTCCTCCGAATACTCCGTAGAAGATTTTGAACACAATGATCGTGTCCGGCTCTGCAAAACAAATTCCACATACCACCGTAGAGAGTACAATATTCCACAAATCTAATCTGCTGACAAATTTCATAGCGTGACACTACGCCATGGCCCGGTCATTATTCGAACCGTTTTTCTCAACCAGCTACTGCACATATTGCGAGGCGGTTTTCCTGGCACGTCTTGTCGAAGCAGAGATCGTGTCCCCTTATCACGGGATTCTCATCAATACGGGTGTGGGTAACCCAACCGCGCCATCAATCACGGCGCTTGGGGAATAAGCGAGTTTACCAGGCAAGTGGGGAGGCGCAGAATCCCTGCTGCCTTTAGAAGGGGATAAGGACTCCCTTTCGCACCCACGCTTTCGTCTTCCCGATCCATTCCCCTTTGCTCGAGCTCCAGCGCCCGAGCGTTCATCTTCTCCGCCCACAAAGGCCTTCCGAAAATGTCCAGATCCGGAGCAGGAGGCAAGTGAATGGCCTCTACCATCCGGGAGAAGGATATCAAAAAGCTTCGAGAGGCCGGGTACCTAGCCAAGAAAATCAGCCACCGTCTCCCGACGGCGGGACAGATCATCCCTACTCCGGAACCCCACGAGAGGGTTGTATTCCTCCCTCATTTTGTCCATGGGCTAGGGTTTCCCCTCCACCCGTTCGTTCGCGGCATCATGTATTATTACGGGATCGATTTTCATGATCTATCCCCCAATTCCTTCTTCAACATCTCGACATTCATCGTCGTGTGCGAGGCTTTTCTCCGCATCTCGCCACACTTCGGCTTATGGCTGAAGATCTTTAATGTGAAGCCCAAGGTAGTGAGCGGCGAGCATGCCGAGTGCGGGGGCGCTATGGTGAGCAAGATGCCCAACGTCACATGGCAACCAGGTACTTTTAATGATTCCATCAAAGAGTGGCAACACCAGTGGTTTTACATCACTGAGCCGCGCGACACGGAATGGGCCGCTGCTCCCGAGTTCCGATCCGGAGCCCCTCTGCGGCTTACGTCCTGGCCCAAGAAGGGCATGAACTGGTCTTCGTCCGATGAACTGTCGGTGCTCTAGAGGCGCGTTAAAGATATGGAAGACTAGAACATCGAACTTGTCAATGTAGTCCGCCTAATGTTAGGTCGCCGGATCCTGCCTTGTCAACACCGGAATTGCAATCTATGGGAATTTGATCCGGCCAAGCACCAGACCCCGCGAGAGCTCTTTGGCTCCTCGCACAAAGACATCTAGAAGGTACTTTTCAAGTCCGGCAAATCATGGCCGGACTCAGCCGAGGACCGCGGGTACCGTCTGTCCCGCCCCGCAAGCTCGGTAAGTCATCATACGTTTTATCCGCATAACCCAAGGGAAATGCTTAATGTGTTTTCCGCAACTCTCCTAGGGCTGGACGAAGAAGGCGGAGCGGATCCATTGTCCGGCCCCGCTGCCCGAAGAACCGGCCGGCCCACTTCTGACGAAGATGCTGGTCCCGGCGCCTTACAAGGCGCTGAAGAAGAAGGCCGAGAAGGAGGCCAAAAAGACCCGGGGCGGCCTTCGTCGCCGCGGCACTTCGGACACAATATCCGAAGGCTCCAATGCCCATTCTGCCTCCGAAGAGGACGTGGAGGAGGAGGAAGACGAATCCCCAGCGGGGGGAAGAAAGCAGAGGACGGCCTCCATACACTTGGAGGCCGAGTCGCCTAAAAGGGGATAAACTCCTCTTCCGGAGGAGTACACTGCCGCCGCCAACAACGGCCCGGAGTGGGATCCCAGGGCCCAGCCCCTGGTGAACTCGTGAGTATCCGAACACGATTATGCGCCCAGACTCATCATGGCATAATATTTTAACCCGAGCCATACTTTTTGTAGTCCGGCGAGGTCCCGCACCGAACAACCCTCGTCAGAGGATTTGCTGAGCTCGGATGCTATGGAGAGCGGGACGCCCCCGAAGGCCCCTTCCCCAAATATGTGAATAACACAGAGGTTTCATCCCAGAAGGACCCAAGCCAAGGAGGGGGGAAAAGATCGTGAAGGCGGCACCTCAAGGTCAAACTTTAGGGGCCGGAGACATGGGGGAGAAGATTCCCATAGGAGTCGACGGCGGGGGCCATCTTGAAAATTCGGCCCCCGGCCGGACGCAATTCCAGAGACCAATACGGCTCCAGAATCAAGCAGGCGGCCTCCCTCGGCTGGAGGGAGTGTACCTGTTCTACCAGCAACTGCTGTCCTACCAGAGGTGTCGGACGCTTTGTTGGCGGCGCTGAAGAGTGCCTCCATCGTCGATGAACACCGTGCCCTTATGGGTGCGGTGATTGAGAAGATTCAGTCTGCTGAGAGTGGACTGAATGAAGCCTGTATGAGCCTTATAAAAGGCTTTGAGGTATGTTCTATGAGGTTTTGAAGAGTGTCATAGTATGGATAGTAGCCCCTGATACACTGTTTAGTGAAAGAAAGAACCGGACAGAGGATCAAATTTATGTTTGCAGGAAGACTCTGTTGATGACATCTATCTCTCTTCTTTTATAAGCAGGTGCCTGTGGCGACTGCTACCTCGCATACTGCGGAGGTCTCCGGACTGAATCAAAGTCTGGAACGGGCCAAAGAAGAACTTGGCCAGTTGAAAAGGTAGTTAGAAGATAAACAAGGTATGCACAAGCCCTGTTCGCGTTCATTGCGAACGAATTTCCAGTATGATAAAATATGTTTCATGATTTGCGCTAGGGACGATGACCGAAGTCGAAGCTCTTAAGAAGGCTGTCGCCGAGGCCGAGAAAAAGGCAGCCACAGAGCAGGCTCTTCGTGAGAAGCACGAGGCCATGGTTATTGAAGCTGAGCAGGAGCTTCAAGAGGCCGTGAGGAAATGCGAGACCTTGGAGCAGAGTTTAACGGAGAAAGAATCCGAACTCACCAAGGCTCATCAGGCCGCGCACGATGCCCGGGGGGAAACCCAAAGCACCCTGCAGGAGATCCAAGAGGCGAGGAAGATCGCAGCTAAGGCTTTTTTCCATGTAAAGCAAGTATTTGAGGAGAAAATCATGTTTCTAATTTTGAATTCGGATTTCTCCAGGGGTATTTGCGGAGCTGCCCCGCAGCATATCAGATGCCGCCCGATTCCACCGAGCCGAAGAAAGGGAAACTGCAGATAAGCTCTTCTGGTCGCAGTATCTGGCACCGAATTATTCGGTGCCTTTTGCCGATCAACTGAAACAGCTGATCGAACTACATAGGGCGGCCGAACTAGCAATGAAGGATTTGATTATCCGGCTATGGCCCGCCGAGCCGATTCCAAGTAGCTACTTTGGGCTCGTGAAGTGGCTTGTAAGTGCCTGCCCTCGACTTGATGTCATCAAGCGGTCGGTCTGTATAGAGGGTGCGCGAATGGCTTTCGCCCGCGGAAAGGTGCACTGGGGGAAGATGGATGCTGAAAAGCCGATGACCGAGGGACCGCCAGAGGGGAAGGAGCACCGCAAGCCCGAATTATATTATGAAAGTGTCCTGAAAGGATCCTACCTTGCGGCAAAGCAATGCACCAAGGATGTTATATTTCCAAGAATACAATCATGTTGTCCTTTGTAATGTTGAACAAGGTCATTTATATTATTTATTTCCTGTTATATGAAAGTTTATCCTCCTGCGCGGCCGTTTTATATATTAATCCTGAGAGTTGGCCAGTCATCGGCTTCTGCCCCCACGTAGGAAGTACGGGGGTGTTCGGGATAAACCTGATCACTCTTTATCCCAGTTTTGGGTCCATCGAGGGAGGTGTTCAGCACAACGAACCAGGCAATCGGACTATAGGGCTTTATCACTCTCAGTTAGCCATTGGAGCTTTAGAAAAGAAAGGTAGGCGCAGCCCCTGGTGTTCGGAAGACCGCACGAGGGGCTCTATAAGCACCTAATCGGAAGAAAAACTGATCCATCGCACGCTGCATTGGTTATGGCATTATGCGGGAGAAATCCTTAAAGATTTTACAACCTCTCGAACAGCTGACCAGCTCTAGCAGTATCATGACAGTCAGTTTTCGGCTTTCTCTACTGAGGTGCTCGTCCGGAAGAACCGGGACACAATCGCATTAGTTCTCTATGTGCCACCTTAGCCGATATAGCAGAACGTAAGGCAGCAAAACATGGGAGCCGGGCAAACCCAACATTTGACCCCAGACATGATTCGGAGCTAATGCATATAATGCTATAAGTTCGGGGTGCCGAACTTCCATGAAGGTGTTCGGACTTTATTGCCGTATTATGGGTAAAACGAAGCCCCTGGCATATTTAAGGCATATCGCGGCGTACGGATGCCACTTGACAAAAGAATTTCAATAAGAAATAATAGCAGATAAGCGTCATATAAATCCACATGTTGTATTTGACTGGTACGTCGATGCGTATGAGTACAGGTAATGTGAGAAAAAAGAGATATGACTGTGGAACCTGCTAAGACCAGGGGGAAGAAGCTGTGTGCGGATCCGGAGTATAGTCGGATGGTCCTTGCGGGGAATATCTAAGGATTCCCTTGCGCGTTCGAGCTGCTTCCAAATCGCCAGTCATGGTCGGCGCAAGGGTGAACCTGCAAAGGGAATGTAAGAAATGTTTGTGTGCCGGAGAGCGGTTGAGCCGCGGTATGCGGCCTGTCCTGGCCTTCGCCGGAATGTTTAATTGAGCTCTGGACGAGCCGGGCTATCCTGCCGAGAAATAGTTCGGAGTCCTTTGGCGGTGTCCGGGAGCCTGGCCGTCGACTCGAGGTTCGATTGGAAGGTGCCACTCGTTGCTTCTGCTGTTAAATCAGTGGTATACTCCTTGGTGCCGAGGGAAAGTTCGTCCTTGCCGTTAACCGTGATGACGCCGCGCGGACCGGGCATCTTGAGCTTACGGTAGCCGTAATGTGGCACCGCGTTGAATCGAGTGAACGCGGTTCGTCCGAGCAGTGCCTGATAATCACTGCGGAAGGGGATGATGTCGATGATTAACTCTTCAGCACGGTAATTGTCTGGTGATCCGAAGACAACCTCAAGGGCGATGGAGCTTGTACAGCTGGCCTCCACACCTGGTATAATACCTCTGAAGGTGGTTTTAGTGGGCTTGATTACCGAATGATCGATGCCCATCTTGCGCATTGTGTCCTGGTAAAGCAGGTTTAGACTGTTGCCTCCGTCCATAAGGACTCGTGTGAGGTGGAACCCGTCAATTATTGGGTCGAGGACTAGTGCGGCTGGATTGCCCTGATTGGTGTTAACCGGACGATCCGTGCGGTTGAAGGTGATCGGCCCTAGTTTATATTGTGGGACAACTGGTTCCGTTAAGTCGACATCCCTAAGGGTGCGCATCCGGTCCGGGTTGGGAGTGTGGGTGCCGTTTACCACGTTCACCGTTTGGATCTGCGGGGGGGATTTCTTTTGCCCTCCTATATTCGGTGACCTGGGCTCCTCGTCGCCATCATCACTTTGAGACCCCTTATCTTTGTTTTTGGCGCCTGACCTGCCGGCTTGTTTGAAGACCCAGCATTCTCTGTTGGTATGATTGGCTGGTGTTCTTGGGGTGCCATGAATTTGGCATGGGCGGTTGAGTATGCGGTCCAGACTGGGCGGACCCGAATTGTCATTTTTGAGTGGCCCATTCCGCTGACCGGACTTAAAGCCACTAAATCCGGCATTGACTGCCGTATCTTCGGTGTTTTCACCATTTTTGCGGCTCTTGTGTTTGTTGCGTCGGGGTTTGCCATTGCGATCTCTGGCCTCTGATGTGCCAGGGTTGCTTGCTGTGTTGTTGCTACGGGCCAACCAGCTATCTTCGCCCGCGCAAAAGCGGGTCATGAGTGTCATGAGGGCTGCCATGGATTTTGGCTTCTCTTGGCCGAGATGTTGGGCGAGCCACTCGTCACGGATGTTATGTTTAAAGGCCGCTAGGGCTTCGGCATCCGGACAGTCGACAATTTGGTTATTTTTAGTTAGGAACCGAGTCCAGAATTTCCTGGCTGAATCTCCGGTCTGTTGTGTTATGTGACTTAAATCGTCGGCATCCGGTGGTCGCACATAAGTGCCCTGGAAGTTGTCCAGGAATGTGTCTGGCAGGTTCTCCCAACTTCCTATGGAGTTTGCCGGCAAGCTATTCAGCCAATGCCGAGCCGGCCCTTTGAGTTTTAGCGGGAGATACTTGACGGCGTGTAGATCATGCCCGCGGGCCATGTGAATGTGGAGGAAGAAATCTTACCGGGTCATATGATTCAATGTTCACGGTTTTAAACCCTTCTGGGAATTCGTGATCCATTACTTTGTCAGTGAAGCATAGGGTGTGTGCGGCGTCTCTGTGTCGGGCTATGTCGCGACGTAGTTCATACGAGTCTTGTCTGCTGTATTCGGCCCTGCCGGATTTTCTTTTAATATATCCGGCGTGACGGTCGTCGTCACGCGTTGGGGCGCGCCCCCGTGGTCCGTAGATCGATCTTGCATGTCCTGCTTTGTTTTCCAATACGTCTCGCAGGTCCTGCGTGTTACCCCGGGCCTTGGTATTTTTGTTTAACTAGTGACGGGGTGCGGGCTGGACTTCGGCCTGATATGCCACTTTGTCTCGGCCACGAGGTGGCCGGTCAGCCGTATCATACGCTGGAAGCGTAGGCTTTAATGCTTCCTCCTCGAGTTGGGGTAGCAACCTGCGCTTTGGGTAACTTTTGGTTGGGCGCTCGAGTTCTTTTTCCTCGGCCACCAGGACCTCCGTCTATCCGCTAGCAGATCTTGGTCAGCTTGAAGCTGTTGTTACTTTTTCTTCAGGCTTTTTGCTGTGGCTATAAGCCAGTGCTTGAAGCGCTCCTGCTCGATGGGATCCTCAGGCACGATAAATTCTTCGTCGCCGAGGCTCACCTCGTTTTCGGAGAGAGGCATGTAATTGTCATCCTCTGATTCTCCGTCTGCTGCCTATTCCTTAGGGCTAGCTTGCCCATCCTCTCGCTCGAAGCCTGGCTGGAGGGGATTGTCTTTGTCTTCGGCACTATCTGCAGCGTTGTTATCTCTCGTGCCGGTATCGTTGCTTTTGCTATGGCGGGGCTTAGAGCGGCGCCGATGAGGTCGGTGCTAAGATTGCTTCTCGTAGGGATTATCCTCCGTTGCCTTATTGCCATCGCTTTCTTTGGGGGTGTCCACCATGTATATATCATATGATGAGGTGGCAGTCCAGCGCCCTGTGGGCGGTGGTTCCTGTTCATCTCCTGCATCGTCGTCCATACCGTCGATGTCTTCGGAGCCGAAATCGAGCATGTCGGTTAAGTCATCGACAGTGGCTATTAAGTGGGTGGTGGGTGGGGAACGAATTTCTTCGTCGTCCGCTTCCCACTCAAGCGGGACATAGTTCGGCCAAGGGTCTCCAGACAAGGAGAGAGACCTTAATGAATTTAGCACGTCGCCCAGGGGCGAGTGCTGAAAGATATCCGCGGAGGAAAACTCCATGATCGGTGCCCACTCAGATTCGATAGGCACGGACGCAGGCGGTTCGGAGCCCGTGGCCGGCGACGAATACAAGTGTCCGACAACACAGGTTTCCTAGGACGTGAAGTCAGTATTCGGCTCTATCGCCGCTGAGTGTGCGGCCTCCATGGCGGGGTCCATCCACCCGTCCTCGGATGGCATGATTCCTCCATCGTAACTCAAAGAAATTTTCCAGGGTTGTTGTAGACTCAATTCCGCGCAATTCCACCGAAGCAATCGTTAAAACGACACTTGAGGAGGCGGTGGCGGCGGATACAAGTTCGCTGTCCAGAAAAACAGCACGGTCGCCCGAGGGCAATGTTGACGTTGAGCCCCCGGGCTCCCTGGACGATTCCTCCATGATCTTGATAGAGATCGGAGTTGATGTTGATGAAGGACCTCCTTCGAACATGATGATCGGAGGTAGGGCGCAGTCCTCGGTCCAGCCAAGGTGACCAGTCAAGCCGGTGACGAAGAAGCCGACATCGCAGTTGATCTGCAGTCGAGCCATTGATCCTTTTGCCGATCACACAGCGGGACTCTCAATGAAAGCACCAATGTCGGTGTCAAAACCGACGGATCTCGGGTTGGGGGTCCGGAACTGTGCGTCTAAGGATGATGGTAACAGGAGGCGGGGGACACAATGTTTATCCAGGTTCGGGCCCTCTCGAGGGAGGTAATACCCTACTTCCTGCTTGATTGATCTTGATGATATGAGTATTACAAGAGTTGATCTACCACGAGATCGTAGAGGCTAAACCCTAGAAGCTAGCCTATGATTATGATTTGTGTATATATCTCTGTCGACTAGCCTGGCCTCGGTTTATATAATGCACCATAGGCCTAGGATAACAAGAGTCCTAGCCGAATACACCGGTGGGGAGGAGTCCTTGTCTTGATCGCCAAGTCTTGTGGAATCTTCCTTGTATGCGGCAGCTGTCCGAACTGGCCCATGAGTATACGGCCATGGGGGTCCTCGGCCCAATCTAATAGATCGGGAGATGACGTGGTGAGTACCCCCTAGTCCAGGACACCGTCAGTAGCCCCCTGAACCGGTCTTCAAGTTAGGGACGCTCCTCGATTCTTCCGAACCGTTCTTCATCTTCGGTCGTCGGTCTTGAAAACTGGTTCAACAAATTTTCCCATCATCTGTCTTGAGGATTGCCGAGCTAAATCTGACGAGTTTATACGTCGGGTATCCGAGGAGCCCTCTAAGTCTTCGGCCTTTATCAATGCCTTGTTATTTTTATGCCACGCCTCGGGTTTGAAGTTGTTCCTGTGCGGCGGTGTCCTCTTGCATCCGAGCACGAACGCCGGACTGCATTACGAGGTATCCTTTGCAGCCAAGCACCAATGCCGGACTGTGTCCAAGCTCCAACGCCGGACTCTATCTGAGGTGTCATAGATCACCTTGGTTCAAAAAAGTTGAAGGAGTTTAGCCGAGCTTAATGCCGGAAATGCCCTCTATGGAGCCAGCCATTCAAATCCGAGCTTTATGCCGGACTACCTTCAAGGTGGTGCACCACCTCGGGCTTGGGCTGATTGTTTACGGATTTTATTTCCGATGCACGTAAATTTATTAGCTGTCAGCATGTATACCTAGTAGCCCTCAAGGTGTGTGTCAGTCTAAAACCGGAGATGCACCTGAAGGAAAACATGAAACCGCTGATCCTAGTAGCCCCTGAGACTCAGGTCGATGCGCGAAATCAGCCTGAGGATCAACTCCTAGCTCGGTAGCACACGTAGGAATAGAAACACAGTGTAATATATTAGAGATAATAGTGATCGGCGAACGGGCCCTTGAGAGAGGGTCTTGAAAAGTTGCCGTAATATATTTAGCTTGACGCCAGATAGGTCCAAATGGTACCTATTGTTATCCGAAGACACGTTTGCCCATAGTTCGGTCAAGCCGAACATTTGGCAGTTGGAATTTTCTGCATTTAAATAGGCAATGCAGTAGCCCCCGAGACACTGGTCGGGTGGCAACACCAGATCAGGGGATCGATGTGCCCCTTTAATATTTGTTAATAATGAGCGCAAAGCCCAGTAGCCCCCGAGCCTTAATGTGGGCACGGGTGGCCGAAATAAGGATCGATATCCAGAGTAAAATCACAGATTATGTGTAATGATTCTATGTGTCCAAGTACTTTACATCATTATTTTGACTCCATTGCGACCGTTTTATCAGTTGAAAGTGGCCCATCGTCGGCTTCTACCCCTTGGTAGATACTACCCATGGTGTTTCCGCAATAACAAAACAACCCTTAGACGACGTCTCGGTGCCTGAAGGCGGTTGTGTTAGCGGAACTGAGGCAATCAGATATGCCGGCTTTATAACTTTCGCTTAGTCATAGGAGCTTTATACTGGGGAAGCTAGCTATGAGCCCCCGGTTAGTGTTCGGCGACAGCCGAGGTCAAGCCGTAAACACTTCGGCCAATACTATGAACGGCTCGTCATTTAACACAGTTATCGGATCGCTGACCAGTTTACCCTTATTGTGACAGTCAGTTTTTGGCTTTTTCCACTGAGGCACTTAACCATGCTAGCTGGAAGCACAATCGCAATGGTTCTCCCGTTGCGCTCCTAGCCGAACAAAGCGGAACGTAGGAGGCAAGCATAGGAGCCGGGAAACCCAACTATTGACCAAAGACGCAATTCGAAACCGATGCATATACATCAATGTCCGAGATGTTTTTGCCGAATCCCTAAAGTTGTCCGGCGCCGCACTACGAGACCAATGCTGGAAACACACAAATAGCTTAAAAGTGCCATAGGCTTGGAAAACCAAAAACTTCAGTAAAAACTGGACGCCGAACTAGATCAAGTGTTCGGTGCCAAATCGAAAATTGGTCTTAGAAAAAGAAAATTGTGTTGCTGTCGTGCTTTACAATGACACATCCTATCTCAAGACTTCAAGCGGGTCAGCCTACGGCTTCAACCTCCTTATCCCGAAGGCGGAGTGCTTCTCCGAGGCTAGTTTAGCAAACTAAGTTCGAGCGGCTTTAGAGAGAAGCAAGGCTATCCGGCTATTGACCACGCACTTGCGTCGAGAAAGGAGTGATAAATAACAATAATAATAAAAACTTTGCAATGACTAAGAAGAAGAACACTTATTATAAAACGGCTCATTTAAGAGCCCCCAAGTGACTTGGGTAAAAGAATTTTATGTATAATGATTGTATGTACCGAAGTACTAATATCATATCTTTGTTCACCCGAACTTTAAACGCGTCTTAACCGACCGTCGGCTTCTCCCTCTTCCGTCAAGGACCGAAGAGTGTTATGTACTCCACCTGTCGAAAATATCGACGGTGTTTCCGATAACCAGGCAATCAGGCCATAAGGCTGTAACAGACAAAGCGCGCTCAGAGAACTTATGCTATATTACTGACGAAGTGTAAGAAGCATCTTCGAAGAAAATAGTACCCCCACCGATACCTTTCTTCGGTTGCTCATTGTTACTATGAGACTTGTGTAGTAGATTTTTTGTACTCATGAGTTCCGTTGTGTGCCGACCATAATTGAAAACAATAAGAGCGCTAGCTTTCGGCTTCACCCAGTCTGAGGACCGAGCTCGGATGACCCGATCATGACAATCACAGAGGTGCTCCCTTTACTCCCTAGCCGAACAATCGGGAACGTAGGGATAAACACAGGAGCGAGGCAACCCAGCATGCAAATCGCTTAAGTCAATATGGTGCATATTGTGGCGTAACACACGAACAAGGAACGAAGCCGTACAAGTATAATCATATGCAAGAGGAAAGGCTTCATGAAGGAAGCCCCCAAGTGAACTGGGTATTTGAATTTGTGTGTCACAAACAAGGTTATGACAAGGAATTTTTTTCACAAACAACTTTTTGCCAAAAAGGTATAATGCTAGGTCGAACCGAACACAAGTTAAAAATTTAAAACTTTGAGCATGAAGGCAACTTAGCTGGTTAATGTGTTCGGCATTGATGACGCGGTCCGAGCTTGATGCGGGACAAGGTTCCATCCCCCAAGCCGGTCCCGAGGTGGCGGAGCGAAGAGCTCGGCACTCCGAAGTGGTGACATAGCACGGCCAATGCAGGCCGACAGAGTGACGCCGAAGTCCCCGGCGTGGGGTAAAGAAGTGTTGACGAAGCCCCCCGTCCAGCCGAGGTGACGTGGTATGTCAGTACACCGAGTTGACGATACTGGCCGACCGGATCATTTTCCTGTGCACAAAATAGTGCAAACCGGAGATAATAGTAATAATAATAATTAAAAAAATCATTGCATAATAAATAATTTATGCAAAGTGAGTAATAAAGGAAAATATGGCCTACGCGCCGAAGTGAACGTCGATGCAGGGCGTCGGCGTGATGCGGTAAAGGCGTGGCAAAGCCTGAATTCACAGGTCGGTCCGAGTTCCGGATGCAGCGTGCGCCGGACTATGTACGGAACCTGGTCGAACCACCATGCGACCGTCGTTAGTGCGGCCATCATTCGATAGACCTGCATACAGATGATGGAACAAACCAGAGTAATAATTTCTTGGGAAAAATAAACCCAAACAAGCAAAAATTACTAGGATTAATAGCACCTGGTTTATTTGTTGTAGCAATCCGAAGAAAGGTGACTCCCAAAATTGGGACTCGATCCGCACACCCATTGCCTGATGGGCGATAAAGCGACGGCATGGCGATGCTGGCAAAGGTTGGCTTGCCGAGGCAAAGCCCTCGGTCCAGCTAACATGACGAAGCTGGTCGGCTAGTGACGCTGAAGTCTCCGGAGTAGGTTGATGAAGAGGTGGCGAAGCCCCCGGTCAAGCCGAGATGTCGAAGCCTCGATGTCAGCCAATGAGTCGAAGTAGGTCGGCGTGATGGACATCGGCTTGAGGAAGCAACAGTGCGGCCCTGCCGGTGCTGGTCGTGACGTGGTCAATGCCGGCTTGATGAAGTGACCGTGCGGCGATGCCGGTGTGCCCGCTCCGTGTAATCCGTGGGGCGGTGATGTTGGTGATGATTTATCCTTCGCGATGCCGAACTCTTGTACGGCTTGCCGAGATGATGATCCGAAGAAGTTGAGCTCGGCTCAATAAAGTGACAACGTGTCTAGCGCAGGTCGGCAGCCGTAGAGCAACGTTGTCGGACTGGTTTAACACCAGCGCGATGGTGAAGATCATATTGGAAAAGACTTCAAAATTAGTGGGATGTGTTTGGAAACAAAAACACAATACCCCATACAAAACTTCCTTCAAAAAGGGTGTCTGAAATCCCATTCATAAAAAAGATGAATTCGGGTCGGATTCGTTCGCGCGCAGAAAACAGATCCGAAAAGTGATGCACTAATCGGAAGGTTCCCGGAGTTTGGACGGTCGGATCGAGCTGAAATTTTGAGGGGTGGTGGATATAGGAATTACGGCAGCCGATCAACGGTTGGATCTTCCAAAGGACGTCTGAGCTAGAAGCTGGACACCACGCCCTAAACTCGTCCAGATTTGACAGGGCTCCGGTATATCGTGGATTGCCAGAGATTCCTCCATCGGAACTCGACGAAATTTTCCAGGGTTGTTGTAAACTCAATTCCGCACAATTCCACCGAAGCAATCGTTAAAACGACACTTGAGAAGGCGGTGGCGGTGGATACAAGTTCGTTGTCCAGAAAAACAGCACGGTCGCCCGAGGGCAATGTTGACGTTGAGCCCCCGGGCTCCCTAGATGATTCCTCCATGATCTTGATAGAGATCGGAGTTGATGTTGATTAAGGACCTCCTCCGAACATGACGATCGGAGGTAGGGTGCAGTCCTCGGTCCAGCCAAGGTGACCAGTCGAGCCGGTGACGAAGAAGCTGACGTCGCAGTTGATCTGCAGTCGAGCCATTGATCCTTTTGCCGTTCACACAGCGGGACTCTCAATGAAAGCACCAATGTCGGTGTCAAAACCGGCGGATCTCGGGTAGGGGGTCCCGAACTGTGTGTCTAAGGATGATGGTAACAAGAGGCGGGGGACACAATGTTTACCCAGGTTCGGGTCCTCTCGAGGGTGGTAATACCCTACTTCCTTCTTGATCGATCTTGATGATATGAGTATTACAAGATTTGATCTACCACGAGATCGTAGAGGCTAAACCCTAGAAGCTAGCCTATGATTATGATTTGTGTATATATCTCTATCGACTAGCCTGGCCTCAGTTTATATAATGCACCAGAGGCCTAGGATAACAAGAGTCCTAGCCGAATACGCCGGTGGGGAGGAGTCCTTGTCTTGATCGCCAAGTCTTGTGGAATCTTCCTTGTATGCGGCAGTTGTCCAAACTGGCCCATGAGTATATGGCCATGGGGGTCCTCGGCCCAATCTAACAGATCGGGAGATGACGTGGTGAGTACCCCCTAGTCGAGGACACCGTCAGTAGAGAAGAGTCTGTCCATTGAGGAATCGGCGGTGGAGTACCAACGCGAGCTCTGGCGCAGCCACTACTACGAGTACTACAACCTTGAGGGTAGTGCCGAGGACAAGGAGGAGGACGAGGACGAGGACGCGTTCGACTTCAGCAGGGGGGACAAGGAGTCCACCAACGGCGGCATGTCACCAGGACAAGTCATCGACGTCTCATCTCACACCGGCGATGCATAGGCCGGCGCGGCGGCGGATTTGTTAAAATTATGCTTACTTAGGCTTTGTTTTTAATGCTGGTCTTTTGTTAGAGCAATGTTTAGGTCAACTGGCTCTGTTTAATTACTAAAATTGCTCGATTCAGTAAGTGTGGTCTGTCTGATGTACGCTCTTTTGTGTGCCCAAATTAGCAAGCAATGTTAAATTATGCAATGACGTACCCGGGAAAATTTCCACCAAAATTTAAATTATCAAACTCATCCCATGCGTGTAAAGCAGATGAATCGTTTGCGATGCACACAATCGTTCAAAGTGAATGGTCCGGCGGCACCGCGCGCAAAGTTTCCCTCCACATTTCCAAAATTTTGTCCTACCGCCAAAATATCTACACCTCCCCCCTTCCCCACCCCCTTTTCTCCCCGACCACAAATCACATTTCCCCTGTTTCCTCCTTCCTTCCTTCCTAAGCTATAGCTGCTTCCTCGCTCTCGCCGTCTCACATCCTACCACCGGGGTCGCCATGGTCTTCTTCGAAGACCTCTCTAGCGGTTCCTCCTCCGGCGACGACTCCTTCACCGCCCGGGTATGCCTCTCTTCTCTCTCTCGGGCTATGACATGGAATGAAGGAGTTTTACCCGGCGGTCGATTTTAGTCATTTCTTCCTCTTGTAGCTCCCTAGGACCATCAGTGGCAACGAATGGAGCAGGGTGGTTGAAGATCTATCTGCTCGTTGTCACCATCAATCTCCATGCGTGAAGCTAGTTGTGTTTGAATCCGTGGACAGTGGGAGGAAGTTTCTGGCATGTGTAGAGAAGGTTAGACCCTCTTTCGTTGTACAAATCATTTGTTAGTTGTGATTCAGACACTGTCATGATCCCAACCAATTCATACCACACCTTGAACCAAACGCATCCTAAGACAGTGTCACAGTTGATACCTAGTATCTTAAATTGTTGCCATCTCATCAGCGGTGCCATTAGAAAATTATTTGGCACTGCTTCAGCAGTTTGCGCAGCCAACTTTGGTCCACACATCCGAGCAGCCAAGCAGTAAAATACTAAATCTTTATGGCACGAAGGAACTGGGCATCGGAGCAACTACGTGCTCCGGAGTCCGGGTCCCTGATTTTTTCCGCTGCATCGGCTCGCCAGTGCAGGGCACCGGTGCGAGATGTAGCAGCATTTGTCTTTACCCCAGTTTTGGCATACATAGTGGACGGCCTTAGTGCTATTGGTTCTAGCTATGTTACTAAATTTGTGCATGTACACACCTATTAGTATCAATTTGCTATCATCCAAACACTGTCGCTATGCTGTTGCAGTTATATTTACCTTCCTCATGAAATGTTCAGTTTGTTATTTATTGTACATGAGTAAGAACTTGTAGCGTTGTTGTAGTTAATTATAGCTTCTGATGTTCCAGAATTTGGCTGTTGTCTCAGTAGCAATTAATTCATTTGCACATTGATCTTTTTGAGAAGATATGTCATAATTAACATGTTTCTTCAGTTTTTCAAAATAAGCATTGGTGATTTCCTATGTTGCTATAAACCCATTTCCCCTACAATTGTAACTGATCTAGTTTTAACTATTATAGGATGAACGGAAGTGTTCTTACTTGGACTGGGTTGATGAAGAGTGGCCACAGTCTTTGAAGATGTGCCTAGCGAAGCTCTGGAGCATGTATGAGGAAGAGAACAGATGTAGGCTTAGAGAAACTGTTGTGAATGCTGAAGAATATTTGAAGATGCGAGATAAAAAGTGGAAGGTGGAGAATGAGCTCAGATTTTTTAAATCAGACTTTGCTAAGATGGTGTTGGCGAAGGAGGAGGCACTTTCCCAGTTGGCCCGTGCAAAACAGGTTCTTATTGAACAGAAAGCAGAGGTGGATAAGACGAGCCTGGATGATCTCGATTAGGGAAATGAATATATTGTTCTAATATTGTTCTTATGAAGTTGAACTAGCTATATGTTGTACTATGCTATTTTCATTTAGCTATAGTACTGTGATGTTATAATATATTTATGTGCCTGATATGAAATTGGCAAACAGCTGTTCGATATGAAATGTGAATCAACGTGCCCTATCTTGGCCGGAAATGAATTTTCGTCGAATTGTGAAGTTACACTTAGAGGAAATTCTTCATCTTCAGTTTATTTATTGGAAGCAGCGTTGCACCATCCGTTTTATTAAGATTGGTGAAGAGAACTCCAAGTTTTTCCAGGCTATGGCCATGGAAAGGTACCGCAAAAACACCATCTCCTCTATTAAAAATGCTGCAGGAGATGTGGTGTCTAATCATCAACAACTTGCTGGAATGTTTTGGTCTGAGTTCAAAAATCGTATGGGCCATGCTCAAGGAATTCAAATGGGTTTTGACTTAGAGAATCTCCTAGCTAAAGTTTATGGGATTGAGGAACTGTCTAAGCCTTTCACTGATGCTGAAGTGGATGAGGTTATCAAGCACCACCCGCTGGATCGTGCTCCTGGGCCGGATGGTTTTACTGGTCTTTTTTGAAAGAAATGCTGGCATATCCTTACAGCTGGTTTTTTGGATTTGGTCAAGGAGTTCTATGATGGTAAATGTAATCTAGAATGTCTCAATACATCCTTCATTACACTCATACCCAAGAAGCTTAGCCCAAAGTTTGTTGGTGATTTTCGGCCCATCTCACTCACTAACACTTGTTTAAAATTCCTTACCAAGTTGCTGGCTAATGGTTTGCAGAAGGTTATTCTTAATTGCATCCACCAAAATCAGTATGGCTTTCTCAAGTGTCGTTCTATCCAAGATTGTCTGGCCTAGTCCTTTGAATATATTCATCAATGTAAAGCTTCAAAGAGACCTATAGTTTTGCTAAAACTTGACTTCACAAAGGCCTTTGATACACTTGATCATTCAGCCATTCTCGGAATTTTGAAATGCAAGGGTTTTGATGATCGTTGGATGGGGTGGGTCGACACTTTACTTTCTTCTGGGTCCTCTTCAGTCTTGTTGAATGGAGTTCCGGGCCAACATTTCAAGTGTCGATCTGGAGTTCGTGAAGGTGACCCTTTCTCACCGCTGTTATTTGTCATTGTTGTTGACTTACTTCAGTCAGTAGTGAACGACATGTGTCGGCGCAACATCCTCACCTTACCAATCCCCACCAAATCCAAGGATTACCCAATTGTGCAGTACGCCGATGACACTCTTATTGTTCTGCCAGCTGTCGACTCTCAACTCATTTCTCTGAAAGAGATGCTTGAAGTTTTTGTAGTCTCAACAGGTTTGAAAGTCAACATCAGTAAGTCTTCGATGATCCCTTTAAATATGTCTGATGAGGAAGGTTCTAGAATTGCCAGCTTGCTTGGATGCACAGTGGGTTCTCTTCCTTTCACATACCTTGGCTTGCCAATGGGAACTTCAAGACCTACCATATCCGAATGGATGCCTTTGGTCGATCGTATTGAGAGAAGATTGTCAGCTTCTTCTTGCCTCCTGAATCAGGGCAGTAGACTTCAGTTACTACAATCTGTTCTCACATCAATGCCAATATACTTCCTCTGCACTTTGTCGATCCCGCAAGATATTCTTAAGCAGATCGAGAGAATTGAACGTTAGTGCCTTTGGAGAGGTAATTCAGACAGCCTCGACGATCTTTGGCCGCTTGGGAGTTGGTTAGCAGACCAAAGAAATATGGTGGTTTGGGAGTGCTTGACCTGAGTGTGCAAAATGATGCCCTCCTGATCAAGCATCTTTTCAAATTCTTTAACAAGATGGACATCCCGTGGGTAAACTTAATTTGGGACTCTTATTACCAGTCTTCGGCTCCTCAAGCTACCCAAATGTGTGGTTCCTTCTGGTGGCGTGACGTGCTTAAACTATATGATAAATTTTGCAAGCTGGCAATGCCACAGGTGCACGCAGGAGATACTATGGTTTTCTAGTTGGATAAATGGGAAGTGGGAGGCAGTCTTGTTACTCTTAAAGATTGATTCCCAAGACTCCACTCCTTTGTGATTGATGATTTGGTCACTGTCAAGGATATCTTCGATCTGCCTAATTTGGTGGACAGTTTCCACCTTCCTCTGTCTCTAGAGGCTTTTCAGGAGCTTGATCAGCTTCAGTCTCTGCTCCTTCCTATAGAGCTTGACTCGAGCAGTAAGGATATTTGGAGATGGCCATCTAAGTCAGGGCAATGCCAGTCCAAGATATACTATGACTACACATTCCCTGGTATTGTGGTTGATCCTATTTTCAAATGGATATGGAAATGCTCTTGCACTCTCAAGTTAAGAGTTTTTGGATGGCTCCTCCTAATGGATCGTCTTAACACACGGGATATGATGCAGCGCAGGCACTGGACCATCCAGGATGATTCCTGTGTGCTATGTCAAACTCAAAGTCATGAAGATAGAATTCATCTCTTCTTCACATGCAATTTCAGCCACAGGGTTTGGAACTATCTTGGGATTTCTTGGCAGGTTCAGCCACATCAGTGAACCTACTCCATGGCTTATTCTGCTAGATCTGAGTTTGGTTTGCCTTTCTTCACTCAAGTAGTTTTTACTGCCAGCTGGAACATTTCGACATAAAGAAATGGTAAAATCTTCAGGAATGAGTCACCAAGCTTCAGAGCCTGGAGAAGAAATTTTGTTCATGATATGACCTTGTTAACTCATAGGATCAAATGTAATATAGAGATAAACTTCTAGATTGGTTAGCTTCTCACCCCTAGATAGATAGCTGTACTTTTGTTTTTACCTTGTACTTTGGAACTTTTATGTTGAGTTTTAATAAAGAACTGTGAGGCTGTTGCCTTGCAGTATATAGTCAAAAAAATACTGGAATTATTAATTGTAAACTAATAAACCTGCTAAATGTGTCATGGAACTTTGCAAACGGTTCTAGCAGTAAAAGCGCTTGTGATGGATAGCCCAATGCCACACAGTTTTCTTCATCAAATCGTGTGTGATGTAGTTGATAAAAGCAAACAGTTAACCAAGGCAGAGCGTGTGTGATAGTTACACCTTTCACACATGAGCCTACACATAAAACTGTGTGGGATGTAGATATGAACGGAAACGTTTTCCCTGGATTGACTGTGTGTGATATACATACGAAAGGAAACGTTTTCCCTGGGTTGACTGTGTGGGATGTACATAAGAACGGAAAAGTATTCCTTGGATTGACTGTGTGTGATATACATACCTACGGAAATGTTTTTCTGGGATTCACCGATATACCTACGGAAATGTTTTTCTGGGATTCACCGTGTGGGATGTACATACCTACGGAAATGTTTTACTGGGATTCACCGTGTGGGATGTACATACCTACGGAAATGATTGGGTTTCGATGCCTCGCCCGATCACACACGGCCCCAGCCTGTGTCCCACGAGTACCTATCCCCGACGATTTCTGGGTCATGTGAGAAGGACCCCCCTATCGCCCACACCCACTTGGTGACGGTTCCAAATGTCGTCGCGGAAAGGGGTTAAAAACCGTTTGTATAGCACCGACGCGCACCAGTGCTAGTTTTAAAAATAGGTTATTGTGGCCACTAGCAAACCGCGGAAAAAGAACTCCACTGACTACAAGCAAACAAATACACAAGACAACAAGGAAATAAATAATCAAGCAACTTACGCTAGGCTATCATGACTATTACACATATTACATCCATTGGGCATCAAAGTTCGCCACCAGTGCAAATATAGGGAACAAAGCAGCATATCACATATACTGGTTGTCAAAGTTGGCGACCAGAGCAAATAAATGCCGCAGCAAAACAAGTCCGGAACTGAAACCACTTCAGAAGAGCTCAAGAAACAATATCCTGGGTACCCATAATGATGGCAAGATGCTTAGCAAGCTTATTAAATTTCTCTGGTTTGGCGCTTAAATCGTCCAGCGCTTGTTGTTGCACAAGAAAGTATACATCTGAATTCTGCAGGGACTTCCTCAGTCCTTCGGCTTCTTGCCCCAGCACAGCTGACTGATGCCTTTCGGCTTGTAGCTGAGACTGAAGAAGCCGAAGTGATTTAGGCAGCGAGTTCAAAGAGCTTGTGCCAGCAGTACTGGCCAGTAACTTGAACACTACATCAACAAAGGACTGTGGGGTTTTCTCACTGTCTACAAGATTGTTTTTATCACCTTTCTTGGAGACCAACAGGGTTGTCTCACTATCTTGAACCTTATCTGCATTACTTTCTCTAGCATTGCATAGTGGGGTGCCCTTCTCCAATATTCTGTCCGCATACTACAAGAGAAACAAGCAGACGCATCACATGTTTAGCATGTAGTATACGAAACTCATTTTGGTAAACCGGTTCAGTAGTAAGGTGGATAGGATAACAACATGAAACAAACATATATCTATGTACTATGGTCACTGTATTGTCCATATCATTCTAGTTTATGTTGCCAAATCAAGATAGAGACACAGTTCAACTCATATATTTTTAAGACGCAGCAGCATAGACAGAATATAAGTGTGAGAAACTACAAAACATTGGGAACACTTGCAATGTGCATCACATGAGAACATAATTGTTTATACAACTGAAACTGAAATCAACATAGAGCAAGAAGTTAGAATAGCCATCCAGTTAAAGAAATAGGTTTAAAACTTACCTGTTGCGCCATTAGAGTTTCAATTGGATCATTCAAATTCGAAAGTAGTTGGTATGAGTAAATACAGTGATGCAACAGTAAAGGAGTATGGACCATAGCTACGGAATTTGACCTGAGAACAGTTGCTCTTCTGCTTTAAACATGGATTTTGGGTTCGCTGTGGTGGTCTTCGTGCTTTGGGCACCGTAGTTGCTTTACAAACTGCTCATGTGGGGGGTACTCTGTGGTGGACATGGTGCTTTGTCAACTAGAAGTGGGTTACTATCCGCTGGGGTTGGGGTTAGATGGGTTGTAGCTGGTTCTCTGGCCAACGGTGTAAGTGTGCAATCTAGAAGAGTCTCGATTATGTGTGGTGGGGCTAGTTTGTGGGCCAGTACAATCATGGTTCTATCTGCATCGACGGGTAGCACTGTCTTTTGTGAAGAACGGGTTTTTGCTACCTTAGATACTGCCATCACCCCCTCCAATTCAAATGGCTGATAAACAAGAAAATAAATTGAACGTACAGACATTGTATGATAGACAGATGTGGTAATTCACATACATGTTGTCTAACCAAACAGGACATCATGACACAATTTCACATATATGCTGCCTAACTAAACGGGATAGCATGACACAGTTTCAGATATATGATGGATAACTTAACAGGATATAATGGCATAATTCAACATATGATGAGTATCTAAATAGGATGGCATGACAAAACTATATGATGTCTTTCTAAAATAGGTTGGGATGAAATAATTCACATACATGTTGTCTAAGTATACAGGATGACATGATATAATTAACATAATTGATTCATATACTAAGCAGCTGGCACTCGCATGTATGATCTCTAAACTAAGCAGATGGAAGTCAATATTGTGCATATGATGTCTAAACTAAGCAATGCAAGACACCATATGCATGATATGAGAAATATAAACATTGCAACTTAGAGCATGCACCTCAGGTGGGATATAGGACTGGTCATCTGTCTCTGAATCCTCCTCTGAGGAGATCCCTGTAACCATCGAGATATATGCTTCAACAGGTACCATTGCCTGCTCTGAAGACCTTGTTTTCACTCCTGATTTTTTCATAACCGGCTCAAATGGTTGATACACATGAAGAGTAGTTCAATATACACAGATTGTCGACAAATGGAATACATAATGAAAAAAAATATGGCATGAGATAATTCACATATATGATGCCTGGCTACATGGCGGTGCATAATTCACATATATGATAACTGGCTGAAAAACATGGCATTGCATAATTCACATATCTGATATAGAAAGCAAACAGGAGGCATTCACACAAAGCATGTCTAATCTAAGCAGATGGCATGGCAATGCAAGACACCATATGCATGATATGAGCAATATAACCCTGCCAAGTTAGAGCATGCACCTCGGGGGGGATACGACTGGTCATCTATCTCTGAATCCTCCTCTGAGGAGCTATCGGTAACCAGCAAGAAATCTGCATCGATAGGTAGCAGTAACTGCTCAGAAGACCTTGTTTTCACTCCAGATTTTCCCATGACCGACTCAAATGGCTGATGCACAGGAAGAGTAGATGAATGTATAAACATTGTTGACAAATGGAATACATTATGAAAAAAATATGGCATGATACAATTCACATATACGATGACTGGCTAACAGGATGGCATTGCATGATTCATGTATATGATGCCTGGCTACAGAAGATGGCATTGCATAATTCCCATATACTCCCTCCGTTCCTAAATATTTATCTTTTTAGAGATTTCAAATGGACTACCACATATGAATGTATATAGACATATTTTAGAGTGTAGATTCACCCATTTTGCTCTGTATGTAGTCACTTGTTGAAATCTCTAAAAGGAAAAATATTTAGGAACGGTGGGAGTATGATATAGAAACCAAACATGTGGCATTCACACAAAGCAAATCTAAACTAAGCTGATGACATATAAGATGTATAATGTAAGCAATGCGAGGCGCCATATGCATGATATGACCAACATCAGCATGCCAGGTTAGAGAAAATGACCAACATCAGCATGCCAGGTTAGAGCAAACACCTCAGGTGGTAAATAGGGGTGGTCGGCTCCCTCTGAGTCCCCATCTGAACAGTTATTTTCCTTTGGAATTCAATTTGGAATGGTGGGAGGGGGCCCACCTCACCCACCATGGAGTGGCGTCTACATGACATTATATTCCCACGCAACGGTCTTCTCTTTTTCTCTACATGTTCAGTACGATTGTGTACAATAACTGACATGCATAATAAAAAAATAGTTAGCCCAAGGGGTGCATGCAGAAATCAAGACTAATGGTAGCAAACGAGTGGATAGATCCAAAACTAATGATAGCAGGTAGATTATAGCTTCAGTTTAAAAAGATTGACAATGGATCATCTATTGTTTGTTTCCCACCCAAAATGAACTACATAGAAGACCCCAGATGAACCAGATAGTAGACAGATACTATTCGTTGCTGCCTCGATATGTGCCCCATGGGCATTTTAAAACTCAAGTTTGAATGATAAAGTAGCTGGTAATAATAACCGATGTATAACGTAAGCAAACACGAAACAGTGCGACCTCTCTTCCGGAACTGTGTAGTCCTCAGGTTCATTTGCTCAGTCGATGATGGTAATGCAGTTGGCGTGGCTGCCGGCAACGGTGAAGAAGATCTGAGGCGGTGAAACAAAGTTTGCAGGGGGAATCTCTGCTACAGTGAACGCTCATGTCGATGGTGCACCTCATGTGGGCTGGATGACGACACGGCAGGAGCAGGACATAACACACAGAGTTTTCTTTGATGCCTATCTGAAAATGAAGTAAATCTGTAAGGGCTCCTTAGAATTGGAGGATTCTATAAACGCAAGGACAGGAAAAACACAGGAATATGATAGGAATGCACGTGCAAAACAGAGCATTTGGAAACACAGGATTTCTGTCAACCTGGGTGTTTGGTTCACATGAATTGGAAGAACATAGGAATGGAGAAACATGGTCAAATTAAAGTCAAACCACGTGAAAATGAAAAACTAAGAATCTTATTATGCCAGTAATGCAAGTAGTCTTGTTATTCATGCATATTAATTTGAAAAGGACGTCCAAGTGGATATTAAAATTCCTATGTTTTTTCTTTGAAAGAGACACCAAAGGAAAAAAAATCCTCCAGTATTGCTTTGCTCCACTCCTTCTAACAAAATGCACAAATAGTAGTACCATAGTAGTTCCATAGCAAAGGATCCCTGAGGGATCGACATGAATGCAGAGTACCAAAGTGATGCGACGAGTGTACAACCTCTTTGGCATAGCCTTGTCGACATCAGCATCATTGGTTGGACGTGGAGGATGGTGATGCTGGTGTGACTGTCGGAGGCGGGGAAGAAGATCTGAGGCCTCTGGAAACGGCACCGAGTGTACTGCTCTGCTGTGATGGACGGTTCCGTCGTTGGAGAAGCTCCGGTGAGGTGTACGGCGGCGAGGCTGAAGCAGGACAAGATAGACAACGTTAATCTAAAGTGGGACTCTAATATCATCTGCAATAGATGATGTAAAATACATCACCAAAAAGTGCTAGATGTAAAATGCATCAGCCGCACCACGGCCGCTCCGACAGATGTTGTAAATACTGTTCACTCTGAACTTAACTGAAGAAACCGAACTTAACTGAAGGAACTGAACTTTACAGTCGAAACTGAATTTTACTGTCGAAACTGATTGAACTAGTAGCAGAGCATTGCAATAGATGTTTAGGGCGTTCAAGCGCTAGTAGAAGAGCAGCAGTGATCTAAATCAGCAGACGCTCGAGCAGGGAACGCACCAGTAGAGAGCAAGTCGTGCAGCAGCACCGCGAGTGAGTGCTAAAGCAGCAACTCTTGTAGCTGCCGGAGGTCGTGCAGCAGCAGCAGCAATGCGAGCGAGAGCAAGAGCAGAGTAGCAGCACGAATGAGAGCAACAGCGCGCCCGACAGCAATAGCAGAACAGAGCAGCAGCACGAACGAAAGCAAGAGCAGTGCAACAGTGCGACCGACAGCAAGAACAGAGCCGCAGCGCGAGAGAGAGCCAGAGCAGCAGAAGCAGGACGAGCGAGAGCTAGAGCAGCTGCAGCTAGTGCCGGTGTGGAAGTCACCACCGAGGAAGCAACGACATGGGGGAGAGAGGCCGTGGATGAAGTGGCCAGCGGTGGCGCCGTCGATGGAGACCCGCCATGGCTGCTCGGTATCGAGCACCGGTAGCCCCGTGAGATCGAATAAAAGATAAAATGCAGCGGTGAGTGCAGAATCTCCTTGCTGGTGCCGAGTTGGCCTCGGCTTCATTGGAGGAATTGGTGAGGGTGATGTGGTAGCAAGAGCAGTGCAACAGTGCGACCGACAGCAAGAACAGAGCCGCAGCGCGAGAGAGAGCCAGAGCAGCAGAAGCAGCACGAGCGAGAGCTAGAGCAGCTGCAGCTAGTGCCGGTGTGGAAGTCACCACCGAGGAAGCAACGACATGGGGGAGAGAGGCCGTGGATGAAGTGGCCGGCGGTGGCGCCGTCGATGGGGACCCGCCATGGCTGCTCGGTATCGAGCACCGGTAGCCCCGTGAGATCGAATAAAAGATAAAATGCAGCGGTGAGTGCAGAATCTCCTTGCTGGTGCCGAGTTGGCCTCGGCTTCATTGGAGGAATTGGTGAGGGTGATGTGGTTTCGGTGGGGCAGGTCAAGACAGTGCTGTGGGGATGGAGGTGGCGCGATAGACGAGGTGAACGCCGGGGCAGCTCCTTGGACATGCAGGATGGGGCGGCTGATCCAGCGGGATGACAAGATCGACAACGGATCCTCATCCGGTGCGGTGGATGAGGTACGGCGAGCTGTTGCGGTGGACAACATCGTCGGGGGAGAGTCTCCGGCTGGGCGGCGGTCGGGAGGCTGACGGAGGAGCGTGGGGTTTCGCGGGTTTTGGCGACCTCGGTGTATGAATGGGGGACGAAGGGGAAGGTAGGGGAGCCATGGCTTAGGGAGGCGCTTGTCTGAAATGTAGGGTAAGTTACCAGCGTACCCCCACCGGTTTTGACCTCGCGACGTCGAGCCGGCATTTTCGGTTGAGGGGTAGAAGGGGGATTTCGCATGTCTGGGCTGCGGGACCGATTTCGGATGAGGAGGGAGTTTTCGCGCACGTCAAAATTTCGGGATAACAAGGCGCGGCGCGGGTTGATGAGGCGGGGGTTTCAAAGCAGATGAGACAAAATATACTCGAGCTTGAAAATTTCGGGATAACATGGCGCGGATTCCATGTTCGGCAGAACAAACTTAACGTGTACAAAAAAACAATTCATACAAGACACAAGAGAGTCATGTCCCCTTTTACTATATTGGTATAAATTCCATTGAGAAAACTACAAGAAAAATGTAAAAAAAATCGGGAGAACAAGATTACCCTGTACAGTACCAAACCGATTCGCACTTCCCTCAACAACAACAAAAAACAAATCAATTCCACCAAAAGAAAGAGTCATGTCCGTTTTTATATGATTACAAATGCCAGGATCTCGAATTTCAATTTTTGAATCCACGTTATGTTGAATTCGAATATATCGTTAGGTGACCTTGTGCGGTTTATAATGGATGTAGTCCTACATTTTGATCTTCCATCATATATGAACATTTTACTCCACCCTATGAACATATATATTGTTGTCTACCATATGGACTAAATTTGAATCAATTTTCCTTATTTGAATATGATTGTTGTCAAGTTATACCATCATTTAAATATTATCTTGATGATAAAAAACATGCATATAGCAGTAATCATATTTCACTATGAACTACATTTACCATACTATCTCCAATTCAAATATTTGTATCCATTTTATGTTGAATTCAAATCAGAGTACATTGGTCTAGGTAGCGAGATGTTCGGGATAATCTAAACCCTATTTTCATATGTATACTTTTTGGCTGAATTGGGACAAGTTTTGGTATAAGCTTCTTGCAAAACCGGATATTCTCTCATCAAGTCTCGTGGTTCCAAGAGGGAACGTGTCACCTTTGTGTGCGAAATGCTATACGCTGCCTCCCCCCTGATTTTCTTTACAGAGGCAACATAGAACTATATGAGTGCCCTATTAAATTTTCGAATTATTTCGGGTTCGTTTGGCCTTTTTATACATTAATTGAGTTTCTTGGCATTTAATGTGCATAATTCAAATTTGAACTGCAAGCACATGCTATGGTGCACCAAAGTTGGTTGAAAATCACATGTGTGTCCTTGGGTGAATTTCTAGGTCCCATGCAAGAAATAGGAATGAAATTCAAACATCTGGGCGTCATGACTCGACCGAGAACATCGAGAAACTTGGTTTTTAAATTCCTGTAAATTCAAAACTCGCCTGGAAATCAAGAAACTTGGCATGGTGTCATGTCATGGCACTAACATGTTGTGGTAAAAAATTGGGCCAAATTGGAACACGTTTTGGTATAAGCTTCTTGCAAACCGGAGTTTCTCTCAAGAAGGCTCGTGGTTCTGAGAGGGAACATGTCACCTTTGAGTGCGAAATGATATACGCTGCCCCCTTGAGTTTCTTTAGAGAGGCAACATAGAACTACATGAGTGCCCTGTTAAATTTTGGAATTGTTCCGGGTTCGTTTGGCCTTTTTTATACATTAATTGAGTTTCTGGTCATTTAATGTGCATAATTCAAATTTGAACTACAAGCACATGCTCCCGTGCACCAAAGTTGGTTGAAAAATCACATGTGTGTCCTCGGGTGAATTTCTAGGTCCCATGCAAGAAATGGGAATGAAATTCAAACATCTGGGCATCGTGGCTCGGCCGAGAACATTGAGAAACTTGGTTTTAAAATTCTTGTAAATCCAAAACACGCCTGAAAATCATGAAACTTGGCATGGTGTCATGTCATGGTACTACCATGTTGTGGTAAAAAAATTGGCCGAATAGGAACAAGTTTTGGTATAAGCTTCTTGCAAGCCGGAGCTTCTCTCAAGAAGGCTCGTGGTTCTTAGAGGGAACGTGTCACCTTTGTGTGCATGATTCAAATTTGAAATACAAGCACATGCTCTAGTGCACCAAAGTTGGTTGAAAATTCACATGTGTGTCCTCGGGTAAATTTCTAGGTCCCATACAAGAAATGGGAATGAAATTCAAACATCTGGGCGTCGTGGCTCGGCCGGAAACATTGAGAAACTTGGTTTTTTAATTCTTGTAAATCCAAAACACGCATGAAAATCATGAAACTTGGCTTGGTGTCATGACATGGCATCAACATGCTGTGGTAATTTTGTTCTCCGATTTGCGAAGGCGCACACATTAACAATCAACAAAGTCATTTTGGAACAAGTGGTGTCACATTACAATCGGGAACACAAGTATTATTGAAACCGTGGGCGTTCTACTTACCATTTACGTGCCACCACGCGTCCCCTTTTTCTATTAGCTAGGAGGTGTCGTGCAGGGTAGCTATTTGAGTACGGGAGGCATGCGATCAGACCCCTGCGCATGCTTATCGGGAGGAGAGCCCTTTGACCTCCATCTGCCACCCACCTCTCTCCCAAGGTCTCCATTAATGGCGACCGAACCTCTGTTTAATGGCATGGCTATGTCTCACTCGACTGAGATTTAAGAGAGAAAAAAGAAAATCTGAAAAGAAAATTTTGCACGGATCTTGATGTAGGATCCTACGGACCTATATAGCATCTACTGTGACTTATAGCAAGACTGATGAATATATAAGGACCACAACAGTGGATAATAATTGTCTTACATAATTAGGAAGATAATTAAAAAAGCCACATGCGGCTACGCCCGAAATACACAAGGGCAAAAGAAGAAGGAAGACAATGATCTGGCTCGCTAATCTCTACTTTCTTGATGCGTTGCTGCAGGCCACGGGAACTAGTCTCCGCGGCGAGCGGCGATGAGCTCTGTCGTGTCCTCCAGACAGAGCTTGAGAGCATCCACAGATACCTCCACCAGCCTTTGGCGCTCGATGTGGAGCATGTCATTCTCGTCCATCAGTTTCTTGACGATGACGCCGATCCTCTTCAACAAGGCACTGGTCTCCTCTTGCTGCTCTGCACTTCGGACGATCTTCGCCCTCAGCAGGTTGCGCTCGGCCCGGATCCTCTCATTGCCCTCTCGTAGTTGCTGGATGACGCCGGTAGCCTGTTTAAATGAGGCTTTCATGTCGTCCTGCAACCTCGCCCAGCCGGAGATCTGATCCATCTGGCTATGGACGATCACATGCATGCGCCTGTAAGGGTCGTCGTCTGCCCGCGAGACATTTTCCCAGGCCGCCGCGGCACGGCGGGACATCTCTGCTGCATTCACAGTGTGGCGGGACCTCTTTGCTGCTTCCGCAGCGCAGCCGGACCAGTCTGCTGCATCGACGGCGTGGCAGGACCTCCGTGCTGCTTCAGCGGCGCGGCGGGACCTTTGTGCTGCTACTTCCACGCGGCAGGACATGTCGGCCGCTTTCGCGGCGAGGCGGGACATCTCTCATGCTTCCGCTTCCATGCTCGCCTCTCCCTGTTGGTAATCTCTTGACCCAGAACTCACGCAGGCCATGGTAGACGCAAGGGAAGGATGCTGAATGACTTGTTTGTATTTGTGGATGAGGAGTTGAGGAGGAATGTGCAGTCATCTTGGCATAGTAGTATTTATAACCGAGTACTAATACGCTCCTAAGTGGGAAACCGTTTAGGTTGTGATCGGTGTGAACATGTTTGCAATTAAATATAGCGTGGTAGTAGTAATTTGGAATGTGACGAGATGCAAGCTCAAAATTTATTGATGGTTCTAGTTTCGAAGTGCGGCACTATTCCCGGATGGCGTAACGTGGGCACGTGTTCTCGGCCGTGGTGTAGCATATGCCATGGTACTTCTTTTTCTACTGCTGTCTATGTGCAATAACTGGCACCGTCGGATACATATCTTACGGTTATTGGGGCATTCGACAGGAATAGCCTTGTGGCGAGCTGTAGACTAGTCTTTTTTAGACGCATTACACCTATCTCTCGTGACTTCTCGCACGCACCATCTCTAGCTCCCTAGGTCGATGCCACCCACATACACTTGTATTCTGAGTTTAGTACGTTATACAGGAAGAGAAGAGCTGCACGCACGCACTCGTCCTCTCTCACACACGCATTTGTAGATATGAATTGTAGTGTTCTCAATGATCTGATTGGCTCTATCATAGGTCTCACGTTGCTCCATTGTCTTGAGATTGAGAAGTTTAAAATGCGGAGGCTAAGCTGGAGGCGCGAGGTTTTGGTTAATCTGCAGGCCGCACACGGCACAAACATGACACGAGCTTCGTCTGCCTGGTGCACAGTCGGGTGAGTTGTCCAAGTATAGACACAACCAGGCCCTCCTTGGTATCTGCGCCTCGACTTATGCGCAGAGAAATTAGGATCGGAGGGAGTACTACTGGTAGTAGTACTACTTTGATGTGTCGTGTCAACTCGCACAAGTATGCAACACTTCCTGAACAAACAAGCATATAAGTTGTTATACTTCTTACCCAAAGGATCTTTATATCTAACAGACACAAAATATCCGTTTGACTGTTGGAAATTACTTTAACTGCTGATCTGATGTCGAAGTAATTGCTGCATCGCCACCAAAACCCACCATCTCTTAAGCTAAAGTAGATCGAGCCAACCCCTATCTCTACTCTTATAAAAATCAGAGTAGGTGATGATGGTGTGCCTGCCATCCTACAATATAGACCGTCCGATCTATATCTAACGGATAGGAAGGAAACTATGACAATTTACCCGCACTCCTCTCCACATTTGCAGATAAGGCCTTCCCTCCTTCATCCTTTTCTCCCACAAGATAAACTACTCATACAAATGCATCTTTGATGTTCCGTGCAACGCATGGGCATCTTGCTAGTATTAGCATATTACTAAGATAAACAGAAGGCACTGTAGAATCATTTAGGAGGTGAGCTTGTCAATCTGAATGTTGAGGGACACCGTCCTCGACAACCCAGCCCCGGCCAGCAGCTTGGGCGGAACTGTGAAGAAGGTCAGCTCCTGCATGGCGACGTCGCCGCGATCCTTGCTGCTTGTCACCTCCATTTCCACCTTGACTGCGTCGGTTCTGCCTTTGGGCTCCCCCAGCGGGTCATTCACCCACAGCTTGGCCACGCAGTGCGGCAGTGGGGACACCCTCGCTCTGATGCAGACGACCGACACGGCGATAGGCACGCCGATGTCGAGCACGCCACCAACCAAGAAAAACGCGCGGATGTCCTCCTCCGCGAACAGCAAGAGCCGTGGCTCCGATAGTGGCACTTGCAGCTGGAGCACCTTCCCGTACTGGATCCTGTGCATGGGCATGGGATGCACGGTGCTGATGTGGTGGGAGAGCGCTGGTGGCGGGCCTTTGTAGCCGTAGACGGGCACGGGGCATTTGCAAGGCGCGAGCGGACACACGCTCTGGTGATCGGCGAGCTTGTGGTAAGTGACGTAGAGCCCACAACCTTTGTGCGGGCACTCCACCCTCACCGAGGAGAGGACGGCGTCCACCACCGTGTTCGGCACGTCAAAGCCACCGCCGCGCTCGCACTTCTGGCACTGCCGCTGGTTCCCGGGGCGCTCAAAGCGGCAGTCCGCGCAGGCCAGGTGCCCTCTCTTGCACTGCACAAATCAATCGAACAACACATCAATCAAGAAACCTGCAACTTGCTCGATCAGCCGAACGGACGAGGAGTATTCGAACCACATACACTGGAGGTTTCAAGGGGCGGAGGCACAAGGGGCAGTGGAGCAAGGTGAGGTCCATCGAGACCATAGAGAGCTCCATCATTGGGTCCCGTTTCGTCGGCATGATCTCGCCCTCCTCGTGCACAACCATCTCTCGCTTTATAGCTGAGGCATTGCAAAGCTTTACCGTCACATATTCATACTACTTCAAGGTGCATTAAATCAACACATGCAAGTATCAAAAGGAAAGTCACGGCATGCATGCATGCATGCATGCTCTATAATTAATGCATCGGTAAACGCAAATTATTGAAATATATCGAGTGCAGTGCTTTGATGTGTCGCGTCAACTCGTACAACAATGAGAAGTTTGATTACAACGCCCTCTCCCTCGCGGACTGAGCTCTGGTGCCTTAACTGCACCTCCCTTTGGATGTATGACAGGTGGGCGACCCACTTGTTGGGCCCACCTGTCATACATGCAAAGGTAGGAGCAGTAAGTCAATGAAGCTGCGTCCCTCCCTCGCCCATGAGCATGGTGGCTGGCAGGACTAGGAGAAGCTTTCACTACACGCTCTCCCTCCCGCACGGGGTGGACATGCAGCAGTTCATTCGGTGTAAGATGGCCAGAAGCATACTGTAGTACTACACTGCAGTAGTACTCCATCATTGTTCGACTTCCCGAAGAGGTGAAGAGCCAAGCGCAGCCCGGACGCTCATGTGGCAGTCTCATGTGTACAGTAGTCTAGGATAGCGTGTACCGTGCCTCTAAGCTTAAAATCGTTGGGGTCGGCTCCATACTATGAGGCCGTCTCTAAGCATTTTTTATTAAAATAATCTTCTGGCCCTACCTGTCATCCTGGTGATTGTAGTTTGCACGCTCATCTGGTCAAGACAGGAATATATATTTTAATTTGTGGTGGGGTAAATGTTAGAGGTTGCAGCAAATATATTGTACACGTTGGGTCTTTTAGCCAAGTTTAGAGGCAAGCATGTGGGGCCAGTACTATGATGTGTCGCGTCAACTCGTACAACAAGGAGAAGCTTGATTTTACTACTACACGCCTTCTGCCTCGCCCATGCGTGTGATGGCTCGCAGACGAGGACATGCTTTTGCTTATACTCCCTTCAGTCCTTTTTACTCTGCATATAAGAATTGTCTAAAGTCAAACTTCATAAAGTTTGACCTTATTTATATGAAAAAATATCAACATCTACTATGCTAAAGTTATACAATATGAAAATTTAAGTCATGACACATCTATTGATACTAATTTCATATTGTGAATGTTGGTATTTTTTCTATAAAGTTGGGCAAACTTTACGAGGCTTGACTTTAGACAAATCTTATATGCGAACTAAAAAGGACCGGAGGGAGTACTACTACAACAAGCTATCCCACCCGCACACGGTGGACGGACATGCAGCAGTGGATTCGGTACTGTAGAAGTAGTAGTAACATCATTGTTCCTCTTCTTGAAGAGGCGAAGAGCCAAGCACAACCCGAACGTGGCAGTTGTGAATGCTCGCGTGGCAGTCTTTGTGTAGGGATGGGGCGTGGTGCGGAGCCTTGGAGCACACATATAGCCAGGCTCTTGCATGAGACAAAATTGCTATGTAAGCAGGCTATAAGCCCACTATTGTAGTACACTTGCTAGTATAGCCCTATAAACCGGAAATGAGTAGTATTTGCCTTTCTAGAGATTTCAACAAGTGACTACACTGCACCCTAAATGAGTACATATGGAGCAAAATGAGTGAATCTACACTGTAAATAAATACGTAGTTCTCTCGTTTTCCTCTCCGCCTTGGTCACGGTGCACAATATTGAGTATACTACTACTGACTAGTCTCTTTTTGGCACGCATTTACGTTGATACGAATTGAATGCCAATGACGCAGAGGGTAGCAGTTCCCGAAACAATGAACTGTCAATGATGCCTCCGCACTTAATTAGCATGCAGAGGTAGGAGTAATTGGAGAAGCAGAATGGAGCCAGCACGATGTGAATGCAACGCGGTTAGGACTCTCATATAAAGGCGCCCCACCACTCCAATCCATCTACTTCTAGTCTCTGCGCAACACTGCCCACTCAAGTGACCAGAAGCCACAAGCACCCATGGAGTCAACGGATGCGTGTGGCAGTCGGCTATGCCAGGTCGTCCAAGACGCCGACCTGCGGCCCCACGCCATGCAGCGTTTCCAGACGGTGCTGGCGATGGCCAGCGTCATAGCCCTCGTCAACACCGGCTTCGCCTCTCGCATGCGCTAGATGATGGTCGACGATCTCAAGGCCTAGCTCGACAAACCCAAAGAACAAGAGACACGAGGGTTTATACTAGTTCGGGCCACCGTTGTGGTGTAATACCCTACTCCAGTGTGGTGTGGTGGATTTCCTTGGAGGCTGACAATGAACAAGTACAAGGGATGAACAGCCTCCTGAGGAGAGGTGTTCTTGAGCTCGGTGAGCTGGTGAGTTGTCCTTGGTGGAATGAGTCCGATCCAAGATGAGATATCTCCCCACGGTGGTGGCTAGTCCTATTTATAGAGGCCCAGGTCCTCTTCCCAAATGTTAGGCAGGAAGGGATCCCACAACGGCCAATTTTGAAGGAAGACAACTAGTACAAGCTATCCTGACAAAAGGTGGTCTTCGCCTGCCAAAGGCTCTCGTGGTGACACCGCCGTGGGCTCCGCGGTGACCTCCGTCCTGCTGGTCTTGGTCTCGTTGCACCGATATGGAAACCTTTTCCTGACACCTCGGGACTCCTCGCCTGCGCTTGCCCCTTTAGCACCAAAGAGGTAACTGGTACTCTGCGCCCGCTGGCGCCCGCCTGGCCTTGATCGTCACGGCTTACGTCACGTGCACCTCGCGAGGTGCCCCCTGCATAGATATCTCTGCTCCTCGGAAGCCAGCCTAGTGAGGCTGCCCCCGAGGAGGTCTTGTGTCATCCGCCTCGCAAGGCTTGGCCCCTCGTGAGGGTCTTGAGTGGTTGCTAATGAAGATGGGCCGTACCAGGCCGTTGGTGGAGCCGCGCCCTGGGCCGCAGGCAGGCAAGTCTGGGGACCCCCGTTCCTAGGACGCTGACAGTAGCCCCCGGGCCCAAGGCGCGCTTGCACTTGGCTTTGAGGCGAAGCCAAAGCGCAAGTGGGGAGCGTTGCAGGCCCCAATAACCTGTGGCCTTGATTGACGCGTGGCGACTGACGGGACGTGGGCGTCTCCACTTCCCCATGCTACCTCGGCAACTGCCCTTGACTGACAAAAGGCTGGCGTGTGCCGCGGAGCCTTCATTGCCTCCCTTCGTCTTGCTCCAGATTCCCTTTCTTGCTCCTCGCTTCCAAAGACTCCCCGCCCGAGCCTGTAATCGATGGCGTCTGGCAAGGCAAAGGCCGCTCTCCCGCCCGCCTGGTACGAGCCGGCTCTGAGAGCGCCTACCGTTTCGGAGAAGAACCTTGCCGCCACGCTCCTGATGACGGCGAGGGAAGCAACGAGAAAGGAAAGACCGCGCTCCAGGCTGGCTCCGCCGAGCCGGAGGCCTCAGGCAGCACCTTCTATCCCTTCTTCATGAATAGTGTCATCGCAGGGCTGGTTCCCCCTTCTCTGATTTCTTCTACGCCGTCCTCAGCCACTACAAGCTGCATTCCCTTCATCTTCATCCCAACTCCGTCCTCCTCCTGTCGATCTTCACCTTCTATTGTGAGGTATTCGTGGGGGTGATGCCGTCTGTGGTGCTGCTTCGCCACTTCTTCTACCTCCGGAACAAGGACGACCACTACTCGGGGTGTGCCAACTTTGTTGTGGCCAACGGGACCAATGCGATCTCGAAGGCCGGGAAGAAGGCCGAGGGCTTCAGGAGCAAGTGGGTCCTCATGGATGCCAAGTGCTCCCACCCTCGGTTGGTGCTGCTGACAGAGATGCCCACGCCTCACAACGGGTGGTTCTGCGCGAAGCTCACCGACCCCCGGGCGGAGCAGGTGCTGGAGAAGATGACCGCCGATTTGAAGCCTGACGACCCAAAGGCGGCGAAGCTGATGGGGGCGATTATCATTAAGGAATTCCTGGCGCAGCGCGTAGCTCCACTCCAGGCACACTCGCGCCCCTTGTGGAAGCACGGGGATGAGGAGGACGACCTCCTCTGTGCCCGGGGGCCTTGTCGGACGAGGAGCTGGGCACGGCTCTCCGCCTTTTGGTCGGGGATGATCAGGGGTATCCACCTAACACCCACGTTCCCCTGTACTTCCGCCCGTATGGGGCGAAGGTAGCCGCCGCCATGCCCATCTTCGACTGGCGCGGGCTCGTGCCGCCAGCGCCCTCCGAGGCCCTGATGGTGACGGCTCCGGTGATGGTGTCCTCCGATAACTCCGACGAGGAGGAGGAGCTGGACTCGGAGGCGACCCGGGAGGGGGCAGGGAGACTTCCCCTCCGCGCAAGGCCGATCTCCTCCGTGCCCTTCCTGATGATGACGAGGCCGGCGACCATCCGGTGAGGGAGTCCCAGGCCCCCGCTGGGGTCACCACGAGGTCCAGGGGCACCCCCCCGAAGAAGCCGTCGACCGGGCTTCCAACGAAGAGAAGGTCGGCGCTGGTCTCCTGAGGCAGCGCCACTGTTCTGACGTCGACCGGTGTTGCCTCCAGGCCGGCTGTCGCGGCCTCATATGCTCCTGGAACTCGCGCGTCGGCGCCTCTGGCTGCGAGGCCCCCGGTGAGGGAGTCCTGGACTAAGGGGTCCTCGGGCATCTAGCCTATTATCTATTGGGCCGGACTGATGGGCTGTGAAGACATGAAGGCCGAAGACTGTACCCGTGTCCGGATTGGACTCTCCTTGGCGTGGAAGGCAAGCTTGGCGACCGACTATGAAGATTATTTCTTATGTAACCGACTCTATGTAAACCCTAGATCCCCCCCGGTGTCTATATAAACCCGAGGGGTTAGTCCGGAAAGGACACATTCATTACCATAGTCATACAGGCTAGACTTCTAGGGTTTAGCCATCACGATCTCGTGGTAGATCAACTCTTGTAACACTCATATTCATCAAGATCAATCAAGCAGGAAGTAGGGTATTACCTCCATAGAGAGGGCCCGAACGTGGGTAAACATCGTGTTCCCCGTCTCCTGTTACCATCGATCCTAGACGCACAGTTCGGGACCCCCTACCCGAGATCCGCCGGTTTTGACACCGACATTGGTGCTTTCATTGAGAGTTCCACTGTGCCGTGGACGAAAGGTTCAATGGCCCCTTCGATCGTCTATAGTGACACTGTCCAGGGAGAAACTTTCCTCCCCGGACAGATCTCGTATTCCGCGGCTTCGTACTACGGGCCAACTCGCTTGGCCGTCTGGAGCAGATCGACAGCTACGCCCCTGGCCACTAGGTCAGATTTGGAAGCTTGAACTATGTCGCGGATATCAGTGGAGACTTGATCATCAATGGATTTGAGACCGCAGCGATCGCTCCCCCTCGCCCCGATGAGCATGACTTAAATCTGTCATCGGATCACATCCAGGAGATGGTTCCTGTTGCCGCAACGGCCTTAGAACCAAAGCAGATCGTGCCATCCGAGGCCACAAAGTCCGCGGCGTTGGAGCCGCACACGGACTAGACATCCCGCAATATTCGCGTCAGTGGAACTCCGGGCTCGCCTCCGGCTATAAGTTCCGGACCGGGTACGCCTGCAGACACCGAGCTGGATCGGTTATCGATTTTCGAATTTAGCGCCGCAGAAATCTTCCAGCATTCACCTTTGGGTGACGTGCTAAACTCTTTAAAGAATTTGTCCTTGGAGAAGGACTCACAGCCGAATTATGTTCGGTTCGAGCTAGAGGCGGATGACGAAGAATTTTGCTTCCCACCCGCCACCCACTTCATAGCCACTGTCGATGACTTAACCGACGTACTTGACTATGGCTCCGAAGACATCGACGGTATGGACGACGATGCCGACAAGGAGCAAGGCCAAGACCCGCCATTCACTGGACGTTGGACGGCCACCTCTTCGTATGACGTGTACATGGTTGAAACACCTAAAGGATCTGGCGACGACAAAGAAGAGCCAGATGCAAATAAACCTTCTGAGACACAGTCCAAGCGCCGGTGGCCCAAACGCCGTTCTAAGCCTCGTCACTCAAAAGATGGCAACACTGGCACCGGACAAAATAGTACTCCGGGCGACGCCGAAAACAATGAAGACCCTGTCGGGGCTGCATCCGAACAGGAGGAACATGACAACGGGCAAGATAACCCTGATAAACATACCACGCACAATGACCCGGATGATGATAGTTATCGTCCACCCTCCGAGGATGATGAGAGCCTTGGCAATGAGGACTTCATCATGCCTGAGGCACCCCTCGAGCAGGAGCGCTTTAAGCGCCAGCTCATAGCCACTGCAAGAAGCCTAAAGAAAAAGCAGCAGCAGCTCCAAGCAGATCAAGACCTACTCATCGATAGATGGACCGATGTCCTGGCAGCCGAAGAATACGGTCTCAAGCGCCCAGCCAAGTGTTACCCAAAACACAGACTGCTACCTCAGTTCGATGAGGAGGCACCAGATCCCATACCTCCCTCATGCAATGCGGACTGACCACCATGTGGTCGGGATAGTGCGGCGGACCGACCACCCCGCGGTCGGGATAAAACGGCAACTCAGGCCGAACAACAACCCGCCCCACCGCCTCGCAAAAACAGGGACAGAACAGCTCGGGACCATACATACGACCTTCGGCAGGAATTGGACAGTAGAGCAGGACACACCAGATCAATCTACGGATCGCGAGGACGCTTCCCTACTCGGGATGACAGCTACCTATTCGGACGTGACAAACTTAATCACACCCGGGCCGATAACCGCAGACGGACTTCATCGGAGGTGAGCCGTGACGCGGCCCGCTATAGAGGCGCCGCACACCCTCTCTGCTTCACAGATGAGGTGCTGGATCACGAATTCCCCGAGGGGTTCAAGCCCGTCAATATTGAATCATACGACAGAACAACCGATCCCGCACTGTGGATCGAAGATTTTATTCTCCACATCCATATGGCCCGAGGAGATGACCTCCACGCTATCAAATACCTCCCGTTAAAGATCAAAGGACCAGCTCGACACTGGCTAAATAGTCTGCCTGAGAATTCAATCGGCAGCTGGGAGGACTTGGAAGAAGCCTTCCTTGACAACTTCCAAGCTACTTATGTCCGGCCGCCAGGCGCCGATGACTTAAGTCATATAGTTCAACAACCTGGAGAATCAGCCAGAAAATTCTGGACTAGGTTCCTAACCAAAAAGAACCAGATCGTTGACTCTCCGGATGCCGAAGCCCTAGCGGCCTTCAAACATAGCATCCGCGATGAATGGCTTGCCCGCCACCTCGGCCAAGAAGAGCCGAAGTCTATGGCAGCCCTCACGGCACTCATGACCCGCTTTTGCGCGGGTGAGGATAGTTGGCTGGCTCGTAGCACAAACACAGCCAATGAGGCAGGCCCCTCTGAGGCCAAAAACAGCACCGGCAAGCTCCGGCGCAATAAACACAAATGCCAAAGTAACGACGATAACACCGATGACACGGCAGTTCACGCCGAATTCAGCGGCTCCAAGTTCGGCTAGCGGAAGAAGCCCTACAAAGGGAACAATGAGGGACCATCCAGCTTGGACCACATACTCGATCGTCCGTGCCAGATACATGGCACCCCGGACAAACAAGCCAATCATACCAACAGAGATTGTTGGGTTTTCAAACAGGCTGGCAAGTTAAATGCCGAAAACAAAGAAAAGGGATCACAAAGTGAGGACGAGGACGAAGAGCCCCAGCAGCCGAACACTAGGGGGCAGAAGAAATTTCCCCCTCAAGTCAAAACGGTGAACATGATATACGCTACGCACATCCCCAAAAGGGAGCGCAAGCGAGCACTTAGGGACGTCTACGCGGTAGAGCCAGCCGCCCCAAAATTCAATCTGTGGTCATCGTTCCCGATCACCTTCGATCGTCGAGATCACCCAACTAGTATCCGCCATGGCGGTTAAGCCGCACTAGTCCTCGACCCAATTATTGACGGGTTTCACCTAACACGAGTCCTGATGGACGATGGTAGCAGCCTCAACCTGCTTTATCAGGACACAGTGCGGAAGATGGGCATTAACCCCTCACGAATCAAACCAACAAAGACTACCTTGAAAGGAGTCATACCAGGCGTAGAGGCCCGCTGCACGGGCTCAATCATGCTGGAGGTGGTCTTCGGTTCTCCGGACAACTTCCGAAGTGAGGAGTTAATCTTCGATATCGTCCCCTTTCGCAGCGGCTATCATGCACTGCTTGGACGAACCGCATTTGTGCGGTGCCACACTATGCTTATCTTAAGCTCAAGATGCCCAGTCCACGCGGCGTCATAACAGTCAATGGAAATACAGAACGCTCCCTCCGTACAGAGGAGCACACCGCCGCCCTAGTAGTAGAAGTACAGAGTGGCCTTTTCAAGCAGAACCGCAACCCGGCTGCCGAGCCCCTGGACACCGTTAAAAAGGTCTGCACTATGCTGCAACAGGACAACTCGGCTCGTCAAGAGCTCGACTAGCAATTCGGCCTCCGTCCCAGCCCTGATCAAGTAGTGGCATTAGTACCACGCGCGCATAATTACGCACTCAAAATCCCATGGGCATCGACGGAGGCACAACTTGTGGTCCACAGTACGGCTCGACCGACCCCGGACTCACACATACTTTCACCCTTTTTCTTTTTATTTGTTTCAGGTTCCTTGTTCCGCGGGCCTGATCACCAGTCCTTTCAAAGGATTGACATACAAAGATGGCAAGCAGCATAGGTGTGTAGGGTAACCTCTATACGTTCTTCTTGACGGTATTTCTACTTATTTCTCAGGACCCGCATGCTACGCCCTCTTGATTCCGGCATGTTAAATAGTTCGGATGCTTATCACACTATTTATACAAGATACGCCTTGACGTATCCATACAGTTATAATGAAAATGGTTTGCGGCCCAGTTTCTGTGGTTTTTGCTTCGTACTTCATTTTATTTTGATTTGCTTATCGACCGCATCCGTACACTTTGGTACGTCTCATATTCTCCAGGGGCTCCCCATCGCCCCATAATACGTCAGCAAAGTCCGAACACTTCTTCTAGATAAGTTCGGCACCCCGAATTTAGCATTATATGCATTGGCTCCGAATCATGTCTTTGGTCAATAGTTGGGTCACCCGGCTCCTGTGCTTGCTACCCTACGTTCCGCTACATCGGCTAGGGTAGTAAAGGGAGAACTACTGCGATTGTGCCTTGGTCTAGACCGGATGAGCACCTCAGTAGAGAAAGCCAAAAACTGACTGTCATGATGCGGCGAGAGCCGGTCAGCTGTTCGGAGGTCACAAATCGTTGGAGATTTTTTCCGCATTCCGCGAAGGATCGGTACTTCCTGATCAGACGCTGACAGGACTCTGGTTCGTATACCAGGGGCTGCACACATGTTTTATTATAAAACTCCTATGGCTAAGTGAGGGCGTTTAAGACGCATAGTCTGATTGCATGGTTCGTTGCGCTAAACAACTCCTTCAAGGACCATATAATTGGATAAAGATTGTTTGGATTCCATCCCGAACACCTCCGTACTACCTACGTGAGGGCAGAAGCCGACGACTGGCCAACCCTCAAATTTCATACAACACGGCCGCACAGGAGGAAACAATTAAAACATCACAAGCATTATATTACAAACCGGCTTTGTTTTTATACAAGGCATGGACAAAACATGAGTGCATTCATTCGAAAACAATGTCCTGCCCGCATTGCGCTGCTGCAAGTCGAGACCCTTCTAGAACATCCGCAAAATATCGCTCGGGTGTGCGGTGCTCCTTGCCCTCTGGCGGCCCCTTGGCCACCTCGACGGCGTCCATCTTTGCCCACCACATCTTGCAACGGGCAAAGGTCATGCGGGCACCTTTGATGCAGACTGATCGCTTGACGATGTCTAGCCGAGGACAAGCCTCCATCACCCGCTTCACGAGGCCAAAATAACTGCTGGGTATCGCCTCAGCCGGCCATAGCCGGATTATTAAATCCTTCATGGCTAGTTTGGCCACCCTGTGCAGCTCGACCAGCTGTTTCAGCTGATCGGTAAAGAGCACTGGATGTTCTGGCACAGCGTACTACGTCCAGAACAGCTTCTCCGTGGAGCTCCCTTCTTTGGCTCGGAAGAACTCCGCCGCATCGGACACGCTTCATGGTAGATCCGCAAAAGCCCCTGGGTAACTCCTCTCTGCATACTTGCTTTGCATGTTAAATGCCTTACCCGCCACGATCTTCTTGGCCTTCTGGACCTCCTTGAGGTCGTCCTGGGCCTCCTTCCGTGCGGCCTCAGTGCTCTGACGAGCCTTGGCGAGCTCGGTCTCTCGGACCGACGTATCACGCTCCAGATCCTCGCACTTCTTCACCGCGTCCTGGAGCTCCTTCTGGACCTCGCCGACCCAGGCTTTGAGCTTTTTACGGGCGGCTTGCTGCTGGACAGCCTTCCCCTCGGCTTCGGCCAGGGCATTTTTCAGGGCCTCGACCTTGGTCGCCACTCCTACACATATTAAGACAATCTGGTCAATACACACCACTTATTCTTTCCGAATACACAGCAAGTCGTTACATACCTTGCTTCTCCTGGAGCTGAGTCTTCACCTAACCGAGCTCGTTCTCGGCTCGCTCCAACCTCTGCTTTAGTTCAGAGACTTCGGCAGTATGCGAGGTCGCAGCCAACAGCGACGCCTGCTTATTCATACATATCAAGTTAGTCTCCTACAACAAAGGATTGATCCTCTGTCCGGTGCCTCTTTCCGAACACCAGACAGTGTCTTAGGGGCTACTGTCTATATCGGGATTTTCTCCTTTTGTGTCGCTTACCTCAAAACCTGTCAGTAGGTTGCTGCAGGCTTCATTCAGTCCACTCTTGGCGGACTGAACTTTCTCGATCATCGTACCCATAAGGATACGGTGCTTGTCCACTATGGAGGCGCCTCGTAGTGCCTCCATCAGGTTATCCGGTGCCCCTGGTTGGACGGGGGCCATCAGTGGAATCGGCACACCATCCTGCTTTGAAGAAGGGTGCTTGCCAGATTCCGGAGCCGTACGGGTCTCTGGAATCGTATTCGGCTGAGGGCCGTACTGAATACGTCCCTCCTCGCTAATCACCGTGGGGATCTGCTCCCCCATGCATCCGGCAGCGGAGGTCTCACCTTGTGGCGCCTCCTGGACAGCGTCCTGAGCCCCTCCCCGGCTCGGAGCGGCCCTCTGGGACAACACTTCGGTGCCATCTTTGACCCCGGGGGAATAAGCGGGCGGCGGCGACATGCTAGCCATTTCCGCCGGATCCAACGAACCCCCCGATGAGGATCGCGAGATGCTGTCACGGGCCGGACTGCAATAGCACAATTAACCATGTTAAAACAATAAAAAGGTGAGGCCGAGTACACTTGCATGCGTGAGCCATAGTACTTATGATGCGGTCCGCGGCTTAGTGCGGAGGCGTCGCTCCGGACTGCTGTCGACGTCCCACGCGATGTCGACCGTAGGGGCGCCCTTCCCCTTCTTGGGCGTTCCTGCCTCCAGATTCATGGAGGCCCCCCCTCTTCTTCTCCTTAGGAGGAGGTTTCTTCTCCTCCTCCTCCTCCTCCTCCTCTTCCTCATCGTCGTCCTCACGGATGGAGGAATGGGCTTCCTCATCTTCGGACATCATGTCCGAAGTGCCCTTGCGACGAGGGCCACTTTTGGCCCCCTTGGCCTTCTTCTTGGCCTTCTTCTCCGGCGCCTTATATGGCGCCGGCACCAGCTTCTTGGCCAGACGCGGGATGATTGGTTCTTCAGGCAGCGGGGCCGGACACTGGATCCGCTTCGCCCTCTCCATCCAGTCCTGAATAAGCAATGATAAAACTCAGACGTCATCCTCGAAACAATCAAGTTGGGGATACATCAAAAATAACATACCTCGCTGGCGGGGTGTTTGCAATCATGACCACGATCTGAATCTGTGGCCGGCGGTTCCTCATTGCCCTTAAAGAGCAACCTCCAGGCACCTTCATGAGTAGTTTCGAAGAGCCTCTCCAGGGTTTGGTGCTTCTTCGGATTAAACTCCGACAGAGGGCGACTTCTGCGCTGGCATGGGAGGATCCGGCGAACTAGCATCACCTGGATTACATCGACAAGCTTGACGCTCTTGGCTATCATACTTTGAACGCGCGTCTGCAGCGCTATCAGCTCATCGGACGAACACCAGTTCGGACTCTTCTTGACCCAGGAGGTGAGTCGCATGGGAGCATCGGAGCGGAATTCGGCAGTTGCGGCCCAAGTGGCGCCGCGGGGTTCTGTGATGTAGAACCACTGTTTCTGTCACTCCTTTACTGTCTCCACAAAAGTGCCCTTCGGCCAGGAGATGTTTGATAGCTTACTCACCATGGCTCCCCCGCACTCCGCGTGCTGGCCATCACCACCTTCGGCTTCACATTGAAGACTTTGAGCCATAGCCCGAAGTGGGGTTGGATGCGGAGGAAGGCCTCACACACGACGATAAACGCCGAGATGTTGAGGAAGGAGTTCGGGGATAGATCGTGGAAACCAATCCCGTAATAATACATTGGCCCGCGAACAAAAGGGTGCAGTGGGAACCCTAGTCCGCGGAAGAAATGAGGGAAGAATACCACCCTCTCGTTGGGCTCCGGCGTGGGGACGACTTGTCCCTCGGCCGGCAAGCGGTGGGCGATTCCCTTTGCCAAGTATCCGGCCGTCCAGAGCTCAGTAATGTCCTCCTCCTTGACGGAGGAGACCATCCACTTGCCCTGACCTCCGGATCCTGACATGGTTGGGTGCTAGCTTGAGTGGAAAGGAGATGAGAACTTGGGCGCTGGAGCTCGAGATTGGAACGACGGAGATAGAGAGAAGGCGTGGGAGAAGAGGGGCGAGTCCTTATCCCCATATAAAGGCAGTAAATGTTGAACGCCTCCCCACTCGCCTTAGGATTCGCCTATTCCCAAGGGCTGTATAAACGGCATGGTTGGGTTACCCATACCCGCATTGATGAGAATCCCGCAATAAGGGGACACGATCTCTGCCTCGACAAGACGTGCCAATAGCAACCGCGTCTCGAAACGTGGAGTGGCAGACGAAAAACGGTTCGAAATTATGACCGGACAGACGTGATGTTACGTTGTAAAAAGCTGTCAGCGGATGGAACTCGTGTAAAAATATATATTCTCTCTGCGGTTGTGTATGGTGTGTGACAGGTCCGGATACTATCATCGCATCCGAAGACTATCTTGGAGTTCAGAAAAAGGGAACCCGCCTTGCAATGCCGAAGACAATCTGCTCGCCGGACTCCTCGTCATTGAAGCCAGGTTGAGGGGCTACTGAGGGAGTCCTGGACTAAGGGGTCCTCGGGCGTCTGGCCTATTATCTATTGGGCCGGACTGATGGGCTGTGAAGACATGAAGGCCGAAGACTGTACCCGTGTCCGGATTGGACTCTCCTTGGCGTGTAAGGCAAGCTTGGCGACCGACTATGAAGATTCTTTCTTATGTATCCGACTCTATGTAAACCCTAGATCCCCCCGGTGTCTATATAAACCGGAGGGGTTAGTCCGGAAAGAACACATTCATTACCACAGTCATACAGGCTAGACTTGTAGGGTTCAGCCATCATGATCTCGTGGTAGATCAACTCTTGTAACATTCATATTCATCAAGATCAATCAAGCAGGAAGTGGGGTATTACCTCCATAGAGAGGGCCCGAACCTGGGTAAACATCGTGTCCCCCGTCTCCTGTTACCATCGATCCTAGACGCACAGTTCGGGACCCCCTACCCCAGATCCGCCGGTTTTGACACCTACACCCGGGCTCCGTGCTTCTGAAGAGGCCACGAGACTACGCCGTCGTGGACCAGTAAGCACCTTGTCCCGGTTTTGTTCTTGCTCCTGCTTCTGTCACTGCTTCCTGACATTCTGTTCTTGCCCCGTCAGGCCAACGCTATCGATGAAGAAGAAGAAGGAGGGAGCGGCCGCACCCTCGGGGACCCAGCAGCCTGGCATGGCCGCACCTCCTCCAGCGCAGAAAAGTGGCAACAGCCCTCGAGCCTCTCCGGCCCGGTCATCCTCGCGAGGCCCGGAGGACCGTCCCCAGGAGAAGGCATCCTCCGCAGGCAAGCCGACTCTAGAGGCACCCGTTCTCAGCTCGTCGGCCGAGGTCTCACTGGCTCTGGAGCTCCCGGCTTCTTCTTCTGCTGCCATCAACTCGCGGGTCTTGGCGACGACGCTGCCTCCTCCTTCCGCCGCACCGCTAGCTCGTGACCCTTCTGCTTCGCCCGACACTCTGGAGAAGGCTCTTTCTGCACTGACGCGGCTCCGGGATGATCTTCAAGGCGCTGACCATCGCCTAGTGGCGGGGCGCCTGGAGCTGATCTCAGGTTGGCTACACTCCGACGCGTCTGTCAGGGCGGCGTTGAGCCAGGCCATGGCAGCTTCCGAGGAGGACAAGCGGGCCGCCGACCAAGCCGCGGCCGCCCGTGAGGTGGCGCTGAAGGATGCCGAGGCCGTCAAGGAGCGCTTCAGGGCGGCGGAGATCGAGTTGGAGAAGCTGCGCAAGGAATAGGCTGTCGTAGCTCGCCAGCTTGAGGTGCGGGAGGAGAAGGTGAAGGCTCAAGAAGAAGCGGTGACCGGCCATGATGCTGAACTGGAGCAGCTGGCGCAGGCGCAGGCCGCGGAACGCGGCCGCCTGGAGAAGCTGGAGAAGGAGGTGGAGGCCGAGAGGGTCCAGCTAGAAATCAAGGAAAAGGTTCTTGCCAAAGATCGTGAGGCCTTCAAGTCTCTTGAGGAGAGATCCCGCGAGGCGCTGCGGGAACTCTACGAGAAGGGCCTGGAGAAGCCTTTGGTGACAGACGACGATGGCCCTGCCCAGCTACTTCCTCAGCTCGTCACGGCGCTTGAGGACGTCGTCAACGGAATCGGCCCCATGGTGGAGGGGGAAGCGCGCGCGCTCTCTTCATCGGCCTTGATGCGCGTCCTCAGCCATCTTCACCTTCGCGATCCCAATGCCGACCTTGATGTCCTGCTCGAGCCTGTGGATGAGGAGCGCTGCGCAGCTGCTGCCGAGGCCGTGAAGGGCCAAGTGGAGGCCTTGTTGAGGAAGTTCCTTGCCATCACCCTGCACCTCCAGCAGCTGGTGCCGCCAATCTCGCGACCAAGGCCAATGACACGACTGACGGCGATGCTGCCGACGGGAAGGCGCTCCCTGACGACTATGCCCAAGGCTGAAGAAAAGGCTTGCCGGTGAACAATGGCGCTCCTTCCCGTTTTACTTTCCTGCAACATTCGGCGTGCCTGGTGGAGGCGTTAAAACTTCTTTTTGGTGCTTAACGAACAATATGTTTTGTAACATTTTATTGACATTCCGTGACTTCCTTCCCGTTTGCTTGATGTTCTACGTCGGCAGGGCCCGACCCCGCGCATACCTCAGCCGTCGTTGGACCGTCCGGATCACCAGGACGGGACCAAGGGGTGAGGGGCTACGTGGCCAGTTAGGCTCCTGAGTCGCGATGCTCAGGAGTCCCCCTTGACGCGCAAATGGCCTGCGGGAAGGAGATGCGAAGGTAGGCCTTAGTCAGGGCCCGACCCCGCGCATACCTCAGCCGTCGTTGGATCGTCCGGATCACCAGGACGGGACCAAGGGGTGAGGGGCTACGTGGCCAGTTAGGCTCCTGAGACGCGATGCTCAGGAGTCCCCCTTGACGCGCAAACAGACCTTCATACCTGTCCTCGCCGAGGTCCCGCTCGGGAGGGGCGCGCGACGACCAGGTCCGAGGGACCTGGCAGGGCGGCGTACGCTAGGCGTGACCTAAGCGTAGCCCCCGTGCCCAGCCCCCTTGCGCGACTGTCCCGAGGGGAAAGCGTTGCGGTGAGGCTGGACACTGAGCCGGGTGGCTCCCTGAGGTTGATGCGGCCATGGGGCCGCCCTCAGTTGTTTATCACCAGCGGGGAGCATAGCGCTTCCGCACTTGCACGGGCATAGCTGCTCCTCGACCGTGTCGACTGCCAGCACGGACGATGGTGCTTCCACTGGTGCGTGGGCGAGGGCTCCCTCTGAGTGGAGCCCCCGGGGCATGTGCAGCCCCGCCCTGACACGTGGCTTGCATGGCAGGGCTAGACGAGGTGTGTCTGGGCACTCGTGAGCCAGCGCGGGACTCACGAGGCCCTACCTCAAGGCGGGTTGCGCCTGGTCTTGATTCTTGATAACTGTTGTAGTTCTGCGAGATGGTTAGGCAACTTGCGCCGGATGAATTTCCTGAGGTGATTACATGAGGAGGCCAGGCACCAACGACCCCAGGAGGTGACGTGAATGGGGTCGGCCCGCCAGACAGAGCTCAGTTGTTGGGTTTATCGACGCTGCAGGACAGACCCGAGGACAGGCGCCGTGCCTAGCCTTCTCATGCAAATAATCCTAAAGAAAGACAACCGGCGTGTGGCTTCCGCGGTTGTGAGGGTGGTTGTGGGTGGGCTTGCAAGGGCGCACGATGCGCATGGTATCAAAGTACTAGATAGGCAGGCGACAATCGTAAGGCTACTCATGTGAGGGAGCAAGCTAGTTCGAATAGATGCAAGAACGATACATGCCACTGGGACGGACCCGAGCGGCCTGGGGATGATGCAGCCCGAGGGGCGCCCCCAACAGAGTAAGCTAAAAATGCAAAAGGATACACGTCGCGGGGACAGGCCCGTGTGACTTGGGGATAATGCTGCCCGAGGGGTGCCCCCAGCTGAATGAACTGAAAAGAGTCACCTGATACCGTAGCTGGAGTGGGGTTGGAGTAGCTAAAGATGCCCGCTGGAGAAGCTGCTCCTCATGAGCCGCCAGGGTCCTGAGCCTCAAGAGGCTCTGTAGGCCTTGGTGGCTCCTGAAGAACTGTTGACATCTCCGCCAGGACGGCGTGATGCCTGGCCTCCTGAGCCGCCAGAACGCTCAGCAGGTGGCGCTAGAAGGTGACATCCGCGTTCAGCAAGCCAAATGGCATGCGAACATAGCTGTGAGGTGGACCCTCGCATCGTCCAACGCGTGAAGGCCAGAAATGTCCCTGAGACGCGGCCCTGTTGAGCCCTGGAATGTCGACGTAGACACGGAGCCCGCCGTCCTCGCCGGGATTGGGGGCTGTGCCGGGTGGCGGGCGGCGGTCACCGCGTATGGTCCTTGCCTCTGGAAGCTCGTGGGTCGCCTTGGTGATGAACTCCTGAGCACTAGGCGCTCCACCCCATGTGCCTTCTTGAGGGAAACGTGCGGCGAAGCACGCCTCCACGCGGTGCCCGAGTGCCTCCCTCGTGATGTTGGCTAGGTCCGAGGCCCTCCAGAAGAGAGGCCCCGAGCCTAGCCTGAGGAGGGTGCTAGGCGCGCCTTCCTATGCGAGGGAGGGAGGCACCCCTTCCGCGGGCGCAGGTCCTGAGGTGGTGCCACCGGAAATGCTGCTCTCCTGAGGCCCTTGGTGGAGTAGCTGCTTCTTCTTCTTGGGGATGGCCTCAGGAGGGTACATGGTGCCTTCGTTGTCGGGGTCTTCGGCCGCTGAAGCTTGGTAAGCGCGCTCGAGGGAGCACACTGCATCCTTCTCTTCACAGGCGACCGTGATGACGCCACCGGTCCCTGGCATCTTGAGGACATTGTAGCCATGATGGGTTACTGCCATAAACTTGGCCAAGGCTGGATACCTGACGATGGCGTTGTACGGCAGGCGGATGTGGGCGACATCGAAGTCGATGATCTCGGTAGGGTAGTTGTCACGCTGGTCGAATGTGACAGGGAGGCGGACCTGCCCTATAGGGGTGGTGGAGCCATCGGTCACTCCTGAGAAGGGCTTGGTAGGCTGTAGCTGATCGTATGGCACTTGGAGGCTGTCGAACGTCTCGGCGGATAGGACGTTGAGCCCTGCGCCACCGTCGATGAGGGTCTTGGTGACTTGAACGTTGCTGATGACGGGTGAGGAGACACTATGATAACCCACAAGTATAGGGGATCGCAACAGTTTTCGAGGGTAGAGTATTCAACCCAAATTTATTGATTCGACACAAGGGGAGCCAAAGAATATTCTCAAGTATTAGCAGTTGAGTTGTCAATTCAACCACACCTGGATAACTTAATATCTGTAGCAAAGTATTTAGTAGCAAAGTAATATAATAGCAACGGTAACAGTGGCAAAGGTAACAGTAGCAGTATTGTAGTGATTGTAACAGTAGCAACGGTAAAGTAAATAAGCGAAGAACAATATGTGAAAAGCTCGTAGGCATTGGATCGGTGATGGAGAATTATGCCGGATGCGATTATTCATGTAACAGTTATAAAGTAGGGTGACACAGAACTTGCTCCAATTCATCAATGTAATGTAGGCATGTATTCCGAATATAGTCATACGTGCTTATGGAAAAGAACTTGCATGAAATCTTTTGTCCTACACTCCCGTGGCAGCGGGGTCCTAATGGAAACTAAGGGATATTAAGGCCTCCTTTTAATAGAGTACCGGACCAAAGCATTAACACATAGTGAATACATGAACTCCTCAAACTATGGTCATCACCGGGAGTGGTCCCGATTATTGTCACTTCAGGGTTGCGGGATCATAACACATAGTAGGTGACTATAGACTTGCAAGATAGGATCAAGAACTCACATATATTCATGAAAAAATAATAGTTTCAGATATGAAATCATGGCACTCGGGCCCTAGTGACAAGCATTAAGCATAGCAAAGTCATAGCAACATCAATCTCAGAACATAGTGGATACTAGGGATCAAACCCTAACAAAACTAACTCGATTACATGATAAATCTCATCCAACCCATCACCGTCCAGCAAGCATACGATGAAATTACTCACGCACGACGGTGAGCATCATGAAATTGGTGATGGAGGATGGTTGATGATGACGACGGTGACGGATTCCCCTCTCCGGACCCCCATACAGACTCCAGATCACCCCTCCCGAGAGAGATTAGGACTTGGCGGCGGCTCCGTATCGTAAAACGCGATGAATCCTTCTCTCTGATTTTTTTTCTCCCCGAACACGAATATATAGAGTTGGAGTTGAGGTCGGTGGAGCTCCATGGGGCCCACGAGGTAGGGGGCGCGCCCAGGGGGCAGGCGCGCCTCCCACCCTCATCGACAGGGTGTGGACCCCTGGCCTTGATTCTTTTGCCAGTATTTTTTATTATTTCCAAAAATAATCTCCGTGAAGTTTCAGGTCATTCCGAGAACTTTTGTTTCTGCACAAAAATAACACCATAGCAATTCTGCTGAAAACAGCGTCAGTCCGGGTTATTTCCTTTCAAATCATGCAAGTTAGAGTCCAAAACAAGGGCAAAAGTGTTTGGAAAAGTAGATACGACGGAGACGTATCACACTACTACAGGATGCTGCTAACGCGACACTACGATCAGAGACCCTTCGATGAAACTGTGTGCGACGCCAGAATCGCAAACAGTGGTGTAAAAAAATTCAAAAAAGGTGCAAAACGTTTGTGATGGCGGAGCCATCAAACACAGTTCATATTTTGGTTGCGTGTGCGATGCAGGGCATACGGTTCAGTTCAATTAAATGTTTGCGATGAGGAGGAACAAAAGAAACAGGTAGCCAGATGGAGGTGTGCGTGATATACAGCATACGGTTCACTCGGATGAACTGTTTGTGATTAGGCAACGCAAAAGAAACGGTCAGCCAGATGAAGGTGTGTCCGATTAACAGCATGCGGTTCATAAACCAGGACGGGGTATAGGAGGTAATTAAATCGCAAATGTTTTTTTGTATTAGCCGTACGTGTACGTGTCCTTCCGTCCTCCTCTCGCATGTCTTGTCACCCCGCTGCCGAAGACGGCTTACAGCGCAAGCTTGCGCAGCGCGCAGGGGGGTTCTTTTGGCCAAATGGTGGCACCAATTAATCGTCGGTGCACCCGTTCCCGCGCAAGCTTCCCTCCTGACTCGGTGAAATCCCCCAAAATCCCAATGCTTACCGGCCTTCTATAAAAACCCTCACGGTCGGCGAGTCTTGCGTCGCATTTTCCCCTCCCTCCCTGTAGCTTATCTTGTCTGCTTCTCCCACAATCGGCAATGGCACCGGTCCATCATCATCGCTCAGCCACTCCGCCGTCATCAGAGGACAGCTCCAGCTGGGAGGCTACATCACGGCGGCGGCGCAGTCCCCGGCGTAGTGTAGTGCGCGTGGCGTCCCTGTTGGGTGTGCACGGAACACCCACCACACGCTCCGCCGGTGCTGCCTGTCGGCAGCTGTTGCCGGCCGCCGTTGCCACCACACCACCGTCGAAAGCCAGGGCCATCTCCCGCTCCGCCGCCGCGGCCCGAAGGCGGGAGGTGGCCGTCGTGGCCTCCACCCCACTGCCGGCCACCATGGCCATCACCCGCTCTGCCACCGCGGTCCGAAGGCGGGAGGTGGTGGTCGTGGCCGCCGCCCCATCATCAGCCACCACCCCATCATCGGCCACCGTGGCCGCCAGCCCACCGTCGACCGCCGGGATCATCACCCGCTCCGCCACCGCCGTCCGAAGGAGGGAGGCGGACGTGGAGGCCCGCACGTGCGTCAGCAACCTTGCACGCTACATCGAGTTCCTACGAGAGGAGGAGGAGCGCCTCGTCAAGCACGCAAAGAGCCTTACCGCAGCCGTGGCTGCAGCACACGCCGACGCGGAGGCGAGGAATCAGGAGATCTACGAGCAATCCGGCCGCTTCGAGAGGGATCGTCTGGATCGGCAGTGGGTGTTCGAGCTGGCAAGCGTCGCTGAACGTGCAAAAGCGGCAGGCACTGTATTGCCTTTCTCCGGCTTGTCGGTAGGCTCCTCCTCCTCTGCCTCTCACTGAGCGCGCTCGGCAAAGGAGAGGCTACCGGAAGTAGCACAAAGCCCCTCTGTGGTAGTAGTAGTATTTATGGGCTATTTTGTTCAGTTCATCTGACTATAGATGTGTGGTCGAACTGTACAACGTACTTAAAATTAGCTAGTATATATAGTTGAACTAGCTATTTCAGTACGTGGTTGGCAACAATTGGGGAAAAGTTTGGTCGTTTCAGCTGTCGCGTTGAACTGTTTGTATAAATTAAGAACAATTGCTTAATCTATGAATGAAATGTATGCTTAATTACTGACTTTTAGTTGCAAAAATTAGATAGTGCTAGTGATTTCTAGGTGCATATTTTGACAAATCGTAGTGTTACAAGGATTGACAAATGGCAACGTTACTAGATCAACAAATGTAAATCTTTCCAGTTTGATAAATGGCAACATACCCAATATGACAGATGCAAATCTTACCAAATTGTTTGTACGTGGTTGCACACGGGCCATCCAAAACAACCGTTTGCGTTGAAGGGATGCATAAATCCTGCGCTACTCTCACTTTGCATACGGGTGTTCTATCTAAAACGTTTGCGATCAAGAGCTGCACAAATCCTGCTCGGCACATTTTCCCTTGGCTTCCTGGGGAAGCTGTCAGTTTGCATACGGGTGTTCTAACTAAAACGTTTGCGATGAGTGTTTTATATTTAAAAACTGAATTAAACTGCGGCTTGGGCGCCATTAATGGAGAGGATGCGAGCAAGTCAGGCGGCCATGGAAGTCAAAGGGCTCGCTTCCCGGTGAGCCTGCGCGGCGTACAGCTCGCACGCTTCTCGTTGAGCCTCCGCATTGGAGTACAGCTCGCACACCTTTCGTTTAGTCAAGCACTCAAGCACATGTCCGCACGCCACCTCCTAGCCATTAAAAGAGTGACGCGTGGCGTCACGTGAATGGTTAACAGAACACACACAATTTAAATTATACAAAACGTTTGAGATGTTACAGTGGCAGCTATTTTTTCAAAATGCTTTTGTTGGCTGTTATTCGAGTGCGCCTTCTCTCAAAATGGAAATGAAAAATACCACACAACATGTCGGGTGCCATTCCATGATAGCATGCAAAGTTTCATGAATTTCAGACGAGTTGTGGATTTACTAGAATTTAAAAACAAAGTATCTCAACGTTTTGCCGGCAATCAACAGTGCCCTAGTGTTTGAAATTCATTCCCATTTCTTGCATCGGACCTAAGCATGCAACCAAGGACACATATTTGATTTTTTAATCAGTTTATATGCAATGGAGAATGTGCATGTAGTTCAAATTTGAATTATGCACATAAAATGCTTGGAAAACCCAGTTAATGTATAAAAATGTCCAAACGAACCGCGAAAAATTCCAAAATTGAACACAACAATCCTGTTGTTCTATGTTGACACTCGAATTTTTTGAAAGCAATAAGAGGCAACGAATATCGTTTCGTCCCCAAAGGTGGCACGTTCCCTACCGAAACCATCACGCTTGTTGTGAGAAGCTCTGGTTTGTGAGAAGCTTATACCCAAACCTGCCCCAAATTGGACAAAAATTTTACCACGGCATGTTGATGCCGCTCCATGATAGCATGCCAAGTTTCATGAATTTCAGACGAGTTTTGGATTTACTAGAATTTAAAAACCAGGTATCGCAATGTTTGCAGACGAGTGACGGTGGCAAGGTGTTTGAAATTCATTCCCATTTCTTGCATGGGGCCTAAGCATGCAACCAAGGACACATATTTGATTTTTCAACCAGTTTATATGCACTGGAGAATGTGCATGTAGTTCACATTTGAATTATGCGCATAAAATGCCTAGGAAACCAAGTTAATGTATAAAAATGTCCAAACGAACCGCGAAAAATTCCAAAATTGAACACAACACTCCTGTTGTTCTATGTTGACACTCAAATTTTTTGAAAGCAATAAGAGGCAACGGATATCGTTTCGTCCCCAAAGGTGGCACGTTCCCTACCGAAACCATCACGCTTGTTGTGAGAAGCTTTGGTTTGTGAGAAGCTTATACCCAAACCTGCCCCAAATGGGACAAAAATTTTACCACGGCATGTTGATGCCGCTCCATGATAGCATGCCAAGTTTCATGAATTTCAGACGAGTTTTGGATTTACTAGAATTCAAAAACCAGGTATCGCAATGTTTGCAGACGAGTGACGGTGGCAAGGTGTTTGAAATTCATTCCCATTTCTTGCATGGGGCCTAAGCATGCAACCAAGGACACATATTTGATTTTTCAACCAGTTTATATGCACTGGAGAATGTGCACGTAGTTCAAATTTGAATTATGCGCATAAAATGCCTAGGAAACCCAGTTAATGTATAAAAATGTCCAAACGAAACGCGAAAAATTCCAAAATTGAACACAACACTCCTGTTGTTCTATGTTGACACTCGAAATTTTTTGAAAGCCATCAAAGGCAACGGATATCGTTTCGTCCCCAAAGGTGGCACATTCCCTACCGAAACCATCACGCTTATTGTGAGAAGCTCTGGTTTGTGAGAAGCTTATACCCAAACCTGCCCCAAATGGGACAAAAAATTTACCACGACATATTGATGCCGCTCCATGATAGCATGCCAAGTTTCATGAATTTCAGACGAGTTTTGGATTTACTAGAATTTAAAAACTAGGTATCTTAATGTTTGCGGCCGAGTGATGGTGGCAAGGTGTTTGAAATTAATTCCCATATCTTGCATGGGACCTAAGCATGCAACCAAGGACACATATTTGATTTTTCAACCAGTTTATATGCACTGGAGAATGTGCATGTAGTTCAAATTTGAATTATGCGCATAAAATGCGTGGGAAACCCAGTTAATGTATAAAAATGTCCAAACGAACCCTGAAAAATTCCAAAATTTAACACAACACTCCTGTTGTTCTATGTTGACACTTGAAATTTTTTGAAAGCAATCAGTGGCAACGGATATCATTTCGTCCCCAGAGGTGGCACGTTCCCTACCGAAAGCATCACGCTTGTTGTGAGAACCTCTAGTTTGTGAGAAGCTTATACCCAAACCTGCCGCAAATGGGACAAAAATTTTACCCCGGCATGTTGATGCCGCTCCATGGTAGCATGCCAAGTTTCATGAATTTCAGATGAGTTTTGGATTTACTAGAATTTAAAAGACATGTATCTCAATGTTTGCGGCCGAGTGACGGTGGCATGGTGCTTGAAATTCATTCCCATTTCTTGCATGGGACCTAAGCATGCACCGAAGGACACAGATTTGATTTTTCAACCAATTTATATGCACTGGAGCATGTGCATGTAGTTCAAATTTGAATTATGCACATAAATGCATTGAAAATTCACTTAATGCATAAAAATGTCCAAACGAACCCCGAAAAATCACAAAAAATAAAGCAACACTCTTGTTGTTCTATGTTGACACGAGAATTTTTTTGGAAGCAATAAGAGGCAACAGATATTGTTTCATCCCCAAAGGTGGGGCGTTCCCTACCGAAACAATCATGCTTGTTGTGAGAAGTTCTGGTTTGTGAGAAGCTTATACCCAAACCTGCCCCAAATGGGACAAAATTTTCACCACGGCATGTTGATGCTGCTCCATGATAGCATGCCAAGTTTCATGAATTTCAGACGAGTTTTGGATTTACTAGAATTTAAAAACCAAGTATCTCAATGTTTGCGGCCGAGTGACGGTGGCTGGGTGTTTGACATTCATTCCCATTTCTTGCATGGGACCTAAGCATGCAACCAAGGACACATATTTGATTTTTCAACCAATTTATATGCACTGGAGCATGTGCATGTAGTTCAAATTTGAATTATGCACCTGAAATGCCTACAAAACCAAGTTAATGTGTAAAAATGTCCAAACGAACCCTGAATAATTCCAATTTTTTTGACGACACACCTATAGTTGCATGCTCACTGCAGATAAAAGTTCTAGTAATTCAAACACCATCCTTTGCACCTGTGACCCCATTACGTAATTCAGATCAAGATGAAAAATCATGTAGATCGCACACAGTTTATTATCACCAACCGTGTGAGATGCAGCACAAAATATCTTGGAGAACCGTCAGTGTATAGTATGCCTATGGCTTACGCGAGAAGGTGCGTCGGCTACAGTCCACAGCCGGCGTGTCAAGCACACTAGTTGACTCCCCAAATATCATTTCACTGTTCAATCGTCGCCGGTGAAAGATGGGGACGTGGACCCGCGTCGTGAGGGCAACTTCGGCGGCCCACTCCGGTGAGAGCGCGGTCACAGCCGCCAGGAGGGTGCTAGCAAGCTTCGTGAGGGCGACTGTAATCTGCGTCCGGGCGGCCAAGGCAGCCCAAACGGTCGTTGTTGCTTCTCAGGTGGCGGTGGCAGCATCTGCCTCGGGGATAGCAACTTGCGAGAGCGGCACAGTAGTTGTCCGTTCCGCAGCGGCGGCCTTAGCCCTGATGGAGTCCGCCCACCACCATGTCGAGGCCGTCCACGCCCAGCTCGTGGCGCTCACCGCACAAATCGAAGGAAGCTTCTCCGACAACGGTCGGCAACCCACGGCCGAAGAAGTGGCAATCGCCGAGAGAGTTCGAGCAGCCATCCATTCCTGCGCGGCATACCTTGCCACGATGGAGCCTGCCAAAGCCCAGATCACGGCCGCCCATGCCCTGCTCGTGGCAGCCTATTCCAAAGATATGGCGGACGCGGATGGCAAGATGCTTGCCAAGGATGGTGCGATTGATGCCATGGAGCCCTTTCCCCAGCAGACCATCAAGCGTGAGCTGGACATGGAGGCGGCGGCGGAGATCGACGAGCACCAGCCGTAGTAGTACTCTTTGTTTTGTTTAATTAAGAGCGCCGGTCTTTAATTAGTTAGAGTAATGTTTAGGTCAGCTAGCTCTGTTTAATTGCTGAACTTGCTCGATTAAGAAGTGTGGGTGTGTTGTAGTCTCCTTTGTGTACCCAAATTATGCAATGACGTGGATGACCCCTGTAACCATGGAAATTCGAACCAAAATTTTTCACGTTCAAACTCATCACACACGGGTTAAGCTATCTGAATCGTTTGTGATGTTCACATATCGTACACGGTTCTGAATAAGGGACCGTGTCTGATGACACTTTGCGCGCCAGTTTTTTGGCTGAAGCGATTCCAAATTTTTGGCTTCCGCGGAAATATCTACCTCCCCGCCCCCTTCCCCTTACCAAAAGCCACATTTCCCCCCTTTCCGCCTTCCTTTCCAAGTTGAAACTTTTGCTCCTTGCTTGCAGCGCCGCCTCCTCGCCGGCGACCCTCCTTCATGCTGCTCGGCCTCGCCTATCCAGGCAGGAAATCCACACCCGACCCCCATCCTCCTCCTCCTTCCACATCCCACATGCCCCGACCGCCGGCGCGAGCACGACACCTTCCACCCAAATCAATGACCCCTCCACCAAATAAGCGCCAGCCTAAGCGATGGTGCACATAGTATAGCCAGGATCTCAAGGAGCATTTGGCAGCGGAGAAGCAAATCGCGGCCGCGGTCGTGATGGCTGCCATTCGTGCCGACCCCCAGATCTTGGAGGAGCACGTCGCCATCGAGGCCACCGTTGATGCCTCGCGCGCCGACGCCACGACACGGTTGGCTGCTTTAAATGACAGTTCGTGGCATTTTCTCGAGGCCATCGTTTGCTAGCTACTGCCTTTCCTTAACAAATTCTAGTGAATTGTGCTATCTACTTTTACCATGCAATCTTCTGCTATAGTGTATATGTTCTATACATCATGCAATGTGGTGTTCAATTAACTGCTTGATTCAATTCTGCAAATGTGATGTTCAATTCTTCAGGGTGCAATATTTCCAAGTTGTTAAGCATGCTTGGTTTGGTTAACTATCTGATCTTCTATTACGAGTATGTTATATTGTGCAATGTGGTGCTTAGTTAACGTTTGGTTCATTTGTTGTGGTGTTTAGTTAACTGCTTGGTTCAATTCTGCAATGCGATGTACAATTGTTGTGGCTGCATTCTGTTATTGTATACCATGTGAGAAATAAATCGAATTTGGCTGTACTAAATACATGAGAAACAAATACAATTGCTATATTTCCAAGTTGTTAAGTATGCTTGGTTTGGTTAACTGTCTGATCTTCTATTAGGAGTATGTATATTGTGCAATGTGGTGCTCAGTTAATGTTTGGTTCATTTGTTGTGGTGTTTAGCTAACTGCTTGGTTCAATTCTACACTGCGATATCCAATTGTCGTGGGTAGAATTTTGTATTGTTGTGTATGTGAGGAATAAATTGAATTTGGCTGCACTTAATACATGAGAAACATATACAAGTGCTATATTTCCTAGTTCTTAATCATGCTTGGTTTGGATAAATGGGTTTTCCATGTGGCTTGAATTAATCTGATGCATCTGCAATGTGCTTATTTTTCATCAACATATTTTACTGATAGCATGCGAACCCTTACTTAACCTGATGACTAACTACCTTATATGTGTTGCAGGGAAACAATGGGAAGCACTGAGGTTTACATCGAGGTTAGCACGTGCATGGTCCGTTGTCTAATAGCACATTATTGTGCAATTGCAGGAACCATTCTAATATTTAGGTTTTTAACAATTTGGTCTTGCACATGTAGGTTCTGCTGTCAGAGGTTTTGACCCACTGTTCGACCCTTTTTACATATGGGGAAATGATTTGTCCATGAATATCAGTCAAGTCAAGAAACTCAGAAAGATTGTTAGGATAAAGAAATTAGCGACAAAAAACAACAAGATCTTTGTCTGCACAATGAAGAAGACATCAGTTCACTACAGGATGGTACTAACTATTATACCTTGCCTTTTTTATTCCTTTGCCCCATTTCCAATATAGAGAAGATATTTACGCACATCCTTGTTTTCAGGTCTTTCCAAAGCAGTTCACTGATGATTACCTCTCAAACCACATGTATGCTCAGGAGGCGAGGAAGTTATTCATACAACACCCACGGTTCAATATTGAAGTGTTCTTGAAGAGGGCGAAGGATGGACGGTCAATCATCCACAGGCACTGGCCTAAAGTTACAAAGACCTTCAACATCAATGAAGGCTCAATATTCGCCTTCTGCTTCAGCAGTTTTCCAGATGAGATACATTTGTCTATTTACCGTCTATGATGCTAATTTCGAAAGGTTATAGATGTTGCATGTGAAACTTGGTCCTGGTGTAGTTGTGTAATGGGGTAGCTGAGTGCTGAAGCTATATGATGTTGTACTCTGATGTATTTCAATTATGAAAATAAAATATATTGTGTGCTTAATATGAAATGTCAATTAGATTAATAAATGGATTATGAATAATCAGATAATTAGCCTGCTAATTGGGTTTTTCTATTGCAAACGGTTATTGAGAAAACACCGTGTGCGATGCATTCAATAACGCACATAGTTTCTAGGAGTAAACCGTGTTAGATTAATGAACAGTCACACACGTCATCCTATTGAAAATTGTTTGCGTTAGGCCACCTGGCGCAAATGTTTACCACATAAAAACTGTGTGTGATGGACAGCCTTTGCCACACAGTTTCTTCTACGCACCGTGTGTGATGCATTCAATAACGCAAACGATAAAATTGTTAATATCGTGTGCAATGGCAACGCTATCACAAACGATTTAACGGGAAAAATTGTGTGTGATGTACCTGTGAACGGAAACGTTTTCCTTGGAGCCACTGTGTGGGATGTATATACGAATGGAAACGTTTAGTGGGGACTGGCTGTGTGGGATGTACTTGCGACCAGAAATGATTTCGCTTGTACAAATGTATTTTTTTGAGCACTACTGTACGTATTTCTGTATTTGAGTGCTCGTCGGTCGCACACGACCTCAATTTGTCGAGCGTGTGTGCCAGGAGGGCATATCCCCGACGGTTTCTGGGTCGTGTGGGAAGGACCCCCCTATCGCCCACACTCACTTGGCGACGGTTCCAAAGGTCGTCGCAAAAAGGGGTTAAAACCGTTTGTTTAGGAGCTCGTTGTACTAGTGAGAGCATCAGGAGGGCGCCGGCGGTTGCTGCACACTTGAGCTGATCTGACGAGCTGAAGGTGATGGCGCACTTGGACCACCTAAGTGGGCGCGTGGCCTCAAGCCAGGGAAGGACCGCGTTCACCTCGCGAGCAAACTACTTGAAGATGCCCTGGGAGGCTGGGGCCTGAGCACCACCCAAGATGCAATGGACGACACGAGGCTTTTGGAAGCCCCCAGCCCCCTCGTCCTGATGGTGGTCATCATTCCTCCTTGGTGGTGGTGGCAGTGGAGGGAGGCCTGCGTTGCCCTGAGGACGGCCCTCACGTGGCTGGTCTCTCCAGGCGCCCTCGCGAGGCGGGTCCTGCCAATGGTCCTCACTAGGCCGGTCGCGCCACTCCTGGAGGGGGCGCGGTCGTCCCAGCGTCCTCCACTTCGTCCTCCTCCTCGGCCGGAGCCCCGGTCGCCGCGCTTGGGGCGTCGACCGAAGCGCCCATCGCGGATGGCCCTGAGCTCCTGACAGTCGCTGGTGTTGTGGTTGTGAACGTTCTGGAAGGCGCAGAACGGGCGGTTGGCCTTGGACGACTCGGGGTGGTCGCGGTCGCGCTTCGTCTCTGGCTCCGCTGCGAGCAAAGCAGCCCCCTTGTGCTTCACGTCCTTGATCTTCTCCTTCTTGTCCTCCTGGTCGGCAGCTGGGAGCTCGAGGAGGGAAAGGTGCCCTTCCTCAGCCCTTGCACACTTGGTTGCCATGTTGAACATTTCCAGGGCCGTGCATAGTTCCTCCTGGATGGAGAGCTCCTCCTTCATCTCGACGTCACGGACGCCATCGAAAAACGCGGAGATGATGGCCTCATCCGTCACCTTGGGGATCTTGAGGCGGACGTTGTTGAAGCGCTGGATGTACTTCTGCAGAGTTTCCCCCGGTTGCTGCTTGATGCGCCTCAGGTCGCCTGCGGCCGGCCGGCGGTCGCGAGTGCCCTAGAAGTTGGCGATGAAACGCTCGCGCATTTCGCCCCAAGAGGAGATCGACCCCGCGGGCAGGTTGAGGAGCCATGAGCGCGCGCCATCCATGGGGAACCAGTTCGCCATGACCTTCTCGTCGCCGTTGGCAGCTTCGATACTCAGCTCGTAGAGCTGTAAGAACTCCGCGGGGTCGGGGGTGCCATCGTAGCATGGAGGCAGGTCTGGCTTGAACTTGTTGGGTCAGACGACGCTGCGCAGCTCGGGAGTGAAGGCACGGCAGCCTGCTGTAGTCACTGGAGCCCGTCGAGGGGGCGGAGCTTGGTCTTGGTACCCACGCACCACCACCGCAGGCGGCGCACGGTCTTGACGTGGCCGTGTTGGGAGTGCAGGAGCTTCTTGTTGCGGCTGAGGGACCTCTTGGCAGCTTCCTTCTTCACGCGAGGGCGCCCTGCGCGGTGGCTCGCGCCGCGGGGCCGCGCATCTTGGTGCGAGGGCGACGTCTTGACGTGGAGGTGGTGGAGGCGCTCTGTGGCCCACGTCGCCCACAGCGGGAGGCGGATGAGGCAGAAAGAGGGCGGTGTAGGAGAGCCCCTGGCGGCGCTGACGAGCTCGGCGATGCGGTCCAGCCATTCCTCGTAGAGGTCGTCAACTGGGCGGCAGCACAGGAGCTCGTGCGCCGTTAGCAGCGTGGCCTGCGCATCCACAGCCCCGCGGTGAGCGTGAGACAATGAGCCGGCCGGAGTCAGCGACGGGGTGGCGGTGCGCCTGTCCCGCCGCACAAAGGGGTGCAGCGATGAAGCTTGCTGCTCGTTCTCGGCCGGGCCGGTGGCAGCGTTGGCAACAGGCGATGGAGAACGGCGGGGAGGTCCGCCAACTGGCGCCGTCTGAGCAACACGGGCGGCAAGGGCGTCCCAGCGCTCAGCACGAGCCCGGCGAGCATCTGCCATGGATACGGCGGAGCGGGGAGCATGGATCGACGGAGGGAAAGCTTCGGCGCACCCCTACCTGGCGCGCCAAATGGAGGATTACGGGTTTCGGCAGACCCTTGAGGTTTGAACACTAGGGTGCGCACGAAGATCTCTCTCTACCTAGCTCGCTCTTGCAACGATCTCAAGGCCTAGCTCGACGAACCCAAAGAATAAGAGACACGAGGGTTTATACTAGTTCGGGCCACCGTTGTGGTGTAATACCCTACTCCAGTGTGGTGTGGTGGATTGCCTTGGAGGCTGAGGATGAACAAGTACAAGGGATGAATAGCCTCCTGAGGAGAGGTGTTCTTGAGCTTGGTGAGCTGGTGAGTTGGCCTTGGTGGAATGAGTCTGATCCAAGATGAGATATCTCCGCACGGTGGTGGCTAGACCTATTTATAGAGGCCCAGGTCCTCTTCCCAAATGTTAGGCGGGAAGGGATCCCACAATGGCCAATTTTGAAGGGAGACAACTAGTACAAGCTATCCTGACAAAAGGTGGTCTTCGCCTGCCAATGGCTCTGGTGGTGACGCCACCATGGGCTCCGCGGTGACATCTGTCCTGCTTGTCTTGGTCTCGTTGCACCGAAATGGAAACCTTTGCCTGACGCCTCAGGACTCCTCGCCTGCGCTTGCCCCTTTAGCACCAAAGAGGCACTTGGTACTCTGCGCCTGCTGGCGCCCGCCTGGCCTTGATCGTCATGGCTTACATCATGTGCACCTCGCGAGGTGCCCCTTGCATAGATATCTCCGCTCCTCGGGAGCCAGCCTAGTGAGGCTGCCCCCGAGGAGGTCTTGTGTCGTCCGCCTCGCGAGTTTTGGCCCCTCGCGAGGGTCTTGAGTGGTTGCTGATGAAGACGGGCCGTACCAGGCCCTTGGTGGAGCCGCGCCCTGGGCCGCAGGCAGGCAAGTCTGGGGACCCCCGTTCCCAGGACGCCGACACCTGCCACCCTCATTGGCCTCCAAGGTGACGAACTCTTTGAAGCACTGGTGGCCCTGCAGCTCCCGGAGGTCGCGACGAAGAATGTGCACCTCGAGGCCGCGCTCGCCGCGCAGCGCCTCGCCATGCAAGAAACCATCGATCTGCACATCCACATCTGCGAGGAAATCGTCTACATAGGCCACTACAAGGCCAGCGAAGACAGAAAGACATTGGCCTTCTTCCAGCGGAAGGAATCTTTGGACGCCATTGTTCAGGAGCACGTCGACCTAGCCACGAAAGCCGCTGCTACTTAGCCATCGTTCGGTGCGCCGGTGCCCTGAGTCGAGGAGGTGGACATCGTCGATGGATGCATCTTTCTTCTTGCCTCCTGTAACCAGCACTGCATCACCTTGTGGCCTTAATGTTTTATTGGTGTATGGCATTTCTATTCTAGTCGTAAATGACATGTGTGATCCCTTGCTCTTATTTGGCGTTAATTATTTGTAGTATCACTGTCTTCGACCTGGTGTACTACTACCTAGGTCCTGGTTTATTAGTCCCTTTTGTAATTCATGCTAAATTTTGACCAAAGATTTAACTGAGAATGTTAGTGCATGTCAAAAAAATTATATCATTTGATTTGTATTTGAACATAGTTTTCAATGATATAATTTTGGTGACATGCATGAACCTTTTGTTAGTCAAATTTATGGTCAAAATTTGGCACAGATTATGACGGGGAGCAATAAACCAGGACGGAGGTAGACTGGTCGTCACCATCGTGTTTTGTGTCTAATTTTGACTTCAGCGACCCAACCTACATGGAGGGAGTGCTGTATATTTTGGCGCAACAACCAAACTTATAAAGTATATTCAAAACTGAGCGTTACTACAAGTCACGAGTTCAAAACGAGAAAGTGGAACAAGTACAACATGCCTATGCCGTTCGCGTCGCACCCCCACACGGTCGCGGTGCACAATGTAATAGTAACTAGTCTCTTCTTGACCCGCATTTACATTGATACGACTTGAATGCCAAGGAGGGAGAGGGTAGCGGTTCCTGAGACATTGAACGGTTAATGATGCATCCTTAGTTAGCATGCAGAGGGAATTAATTGGAGAAGCAGAATAGAGCCAGCACGATGTGAATGGAACAGAGTTTGGACTCTCATATAAAGGCGTCCCACCACTCCAATCCGAGACCAAGTGACCAGAAGCCACAAGCACCTATGGAGGCGATGGACGCGAGCGGCAGTCAGTTGTGACAAATCATCCAAGACGCCGGCCTGCGGCCCCGCACTGCGCAGCGGTTCCGGACGGTGCTGGCGACCGCCGGCGTCGTAGCCCTCGCCGATGCCGGCTTCGCCTCTCGCATGGACGACATGATGGTACACTCCATCCGCAAGTTCACTCCCGTCAAGAAGCACGCGGACAACCTTGCCGTACTGCTCCAGCCCGCGCGCCCAGGCTCCTCATTGCCTACCACCCTCATCGGCCTCCATGATGAAGAACTCTTTCAAGCCCTGGTGGCCCTGCAGGTGCCAGAGGTCGCGACGAAGAATGTGCACCTCGAGGCCGCGCTCGCCGTGCAGCGCCTCACCATGCAAGAAACCGTCAACCTGCACATCCACGTCTACAAGGAAATCGACTACATAGGCCACTACAAGGCCAGCGAGGACAGAAAGACGTTGGCCTTCTTCTAGCGGCTGGAATCTTTGGACGCCATTGTTCAGAAGCACGTCGACCTGGCCACGAAAGCCGCTGCTACTTAGCCACCGTTCGGTGGGCCGACGCCCTGAGTCGAGGAGGTGGACGTCGTCGATGGATGCATCTTTCTTCTTGCCTCCTGTAACCAGCACTGCATCGCCTCGTGGCCTTAATGTTTTATTAGTATTGTACATATGGTATTTTTATTCCAGTCGTAACATTTTCACTGTGAGGTGGGGCCGCAGTTGAGCAAACCGACCATCGGCAAATCCCCACCTCGCCCACCGCGCGTCGGCTGAGTTTAGAATTAGAAGAGAGAAACGAGGGACAAGAGCTAGCTGTAGCACGAACGCTGTTGTCGGATGGGACTCGTGTCGATAGAATAGGAGTACTGAGCACTCGTACCTCTTTTTTTAGGGAAAAAGTAGTCGTATGTCTAGTACCACTAGTTGGGTGCGTGCGACCTATACCTGTCATCACTTTAGGTCTCCTTTTCGAACCGTAGCTACGCTTCACAATACATATTTTTCATGCATTTATCCTCCTATATATACTCCTAGGCTATTTCCACATGCTCCCTTTCGCCGACATGTGGGACATAGAGCATCTGGGTCGTAGTGCATGCACGACTCAGAGCATATGCCAGGGTACTTTACATTTCAGACCTCATGAATTACATGCAAACCCCCCGCAGAAGAATAAATAAATAAATGAATTACTACATGAAACCAGATTATTTTTGTAGAAACCAGAGCACGTTCATTAAATTTTGGACATAACACATTTATAAAAAACGACCGGACCTAAACCAGTCTAAGGGCCTCTTTGATTCGCAGGATACTGAAAACACAAGAATGGGGAAAGTATGATGGCGATGAACCGAGACGAGGAGAACTCTAACTCAGTTAGAGGTTAGAGTTAGATTCTAACCCTAAACTAACTCTAACCAATGAGGTGTATGGATGGCAGGGTTAGATTGACAATAAATGCTCTTTCTCAATCATTTGACTACTTTGGACCCTATTTCCTGCCGGATTTGGTGTGGCCGGCTCTTGTCTGGCCTCCTCCCGCTCACAATTGACATAAACAAACCATCTTTACAAATCAAGCATGCAAAACAGGGTAAATTGTACTTTGTCCATACAAATGAGATATCCCACTTGAACATACAAGTCGTCAATCAAGCTTCACAACAAAATACACACCTTGAAACAAAGCATGAGCTAACTCATCAGGGAAGTCATTCATGATAGGGAGGGAGCCCGAAGCCCCTCATGCACCCAGGGAGGACCTCGTCATTGTCGCTCTGGAGGAAGGCTCTATAGAGCCCAAGCCCCGGGAACCCCTCCGACGCCGGCGCTTGCGAGTTGAGGTCGACACCGGCATGGGTAGCAGGGCCGCTTGCCGACGACTGCGAACCGAATCTTGGTGCCTCTAGAAATAATGCAAGCCTGAAACTGAAATACCTAGAAAGGTGAAATGAATCTTTGGGCCTCTAGAAATAATGCAAGCCTGAAACTGAAATACCTAGAAAGGTGAACTGAATCTTTGGGCCTCTAGAAAGATTTATTACCTCCTCAAGCAGCATCAAACAATTCCATGCGTGCACCACAAATCTATACCAAGTTTAATCAGGATCTACTTTTCCAAATTAGAATTAGAGATAGAGCGAGCAAGATCAATGATATGGCTATGAGACAGAGAAGGGACGAACAAACTCACCCCTCTCGCGACCTCCCTGGTAGATGCATCGCCGCCTCGCACGACAAAGGAAGAAAAATGACCGGTGAAGGGGGAGCGGAGTGAGCTTTGGAGGCCGGAGGGAGAGGGCGGCCGGAGGAGAGAGAGGGCGAGCGGCGGAGCAGCGCTTGGGCGGGCGGCCCGATGGGGAACAGAGAGGAGTCGTGCGAGGGGGCGGAGGGAGCGATCTGGTGCGGGCATGGGAGATTTTTTTTAGTTCTCTTTTAGTGGGCCCGAGGAGAACTAACCCAATTAGAACCTCTCCATCGGGCTAGTTTTGTTAGCTGGGTTAGAGCAAACTAGCTCAAACTAACCCCTCCTATTTGGATACTTTGAGGCTATTTCAACCCAAACTAGCTCTAATTCAGGGATCCAAACAAAGAGTAGTACTGTACATGCTATAGTCTGGACCATAGCACATTGTTTTTTAGGCCATATCACCACATTGTTTTCTACTGCTGGTTCACTGGGCTGCCGTGGTTCACACTCCTCCGACGTGAGTAGTAGTACTAGTATATACACTATGTGTACCGCATGATTCTTTGCCCCTTATTACTACGTACTTCGCCGACATGTGGGAGAGCCAGCGTCCGGGACGACATGTCATGCACCAGATTAGAGTGCGAAACGGAAGGGGGGCATCACCCCGGTCGTAGCGCTAGTAATTCATGACTATAGTGAGTAGTCATATCACAAGTATTTCCAGCAGTAACACGCTGTCAAATCACACAGCCCGACCTTTCCAGCAGTAAGTAGGTTGAATCCGCTACTCCCTCACCCTCCTCGCCTCTCTGTCAACCGCCTATGTGAAAACTGCCCCGCGTACTTCCCGGGAAAAGCCCCGCCCTCAACTTTTAACTACGCGAAAATAGTTCGAGCTTGTTCGTTCTATATAAATACTAGTACTGTATGTTTATTCACCCGTGGGGTTGTTCAATGAATGGAGGGCCGGGGAGCACAAGTGAACAATACTACTAGTAAGTAGGAGTCGTACAGTTAGTCACCCTAAATAGAGAGTTTCCTTTCTTTAATGCCACATACACAAATTGAAACGCTTGTTGTGGAGAGAAAAAGATAATCACTCCACTATATATGTACGCAAGGGCCTGAGCGCTTTCTTTACTAGGGTTGCTCTCTTCATTCTCTCATCCTCTCTAGATCTAAACAAGATAGTGGCAACAGCATTTTCTCTCTGCTCACCGCTGGTCACAGATCTGGCCGGATCCCTTCGGCCGGTGTGTGTAGAGTACTAAGGTGCATTGTTCACGCGGTCATTGCCGGCGAGGGAGGAAACCCACAGCTGCCGGCGGGGCCCGATCCTCTACCCGTGCCACTCTCTCTGACACAGCGTCGGCTCGGGAGGTCCTCCGACCCTACTTCCTCCCTGCCGTATTGTGCGCAGATCCGACCTACCGCCGTCGACATCCCGATGACCCTCGGGTATAACTTCTTCGAAAGCGGCCTTTATCTACTGCCCCAGCTCCCCACGTGTTTGCATGTGCATCTTTTTCTACTTCCGTCAGCTCTTCCAAATCCACCTAAATTTTTAGTATTATTAGAGGTAAAGCTACTTCTTGCATTCGAATCTAGGACTTGGTTCAAACAACGAAGAAAGGGGGGAAAGTCGTAGCATGAATCTAGGACTTGATTCAAATAGGAAATAACAGGGGGAAAGTAGTAGAGACCGGATACCTAACCGGTCTCTTGGTTGAAAAGGGAAATAATGGGAAAACGCAGTACAAACTGGATAAGGAACAGATCTATTATTGGTTGAAAAAGATAGAAAGTGGCGGCTGGTGGACAAGTCAACAGAGTATGTCCAGGATTAGATTTGCTGCCCTCACATAGTAAAAGGTCTCCGGGATTAGATTTGCTGCCCTCACATAGTAAAAGGTCTCCAGGATTAGATTTGCTGCCCTCACATAGTAAAAGGTCTCTAGGATTAGATTTGCTGCCCTCGCATAGTAAAAGGTCTCCAGGATTAGATTTTCTGCCCTCACAGAGCATGAACAAACTCGGCATCACCACTTTATGCCTCCTTGTAGGTACATTGTGCTGATGCGTCCACTGTCGCATGTCCTTATACCAACTTTTTGCTGTTGTTAATGTAAGGGCACATGTAAAATGAAGCGATCACACGGTTACCTTAAGGACATGTCTAACCAGTGTTATTGTTAATCTAATGCCTCCAGTGATATGATGCAATTAAACTGTGTTACAAATGGTACTCTTGTTGTTTTCCCCAGTATGATAAGTAAGTTCCTTCTTTACGCTGCTCAGTGACCTGGTGTCCCCACGGTCCCATGCCCTTAAACCAACTCTTTAGTTGCTGTTGATTTACTGTATCTGGTAAACAAGCAATGCCACCATTAAAGTAATCCCATATTTGACGAATATCATTGTTGATCATAATGCTTCCGGTAACATGAAGCATTGCCGACATTTTAAAATTTCTACTGTCCTTGCGTGATTGCCATGAACATAATTAAGATGCTTCTTTTCATTTCGTGTATGTTTCGTATATTCTTATTGACCAGCAACTGTTTACTTTCTATCTTTTGGTGCAGATAGGGATGTCCATTTGACCTTGTTGCTATTGTGACCTTCTGGTGAACTGCACAAAATACTTTTTTTTGGAATGAGTGTCTTGTGCAGTTCAACTAAAATGTCATGTGGGCAACATCTCTCAATTTTGGTGGAACTGAACAAAATGGTGATTGGAGTTTCCAAAATCTCCATCAAATTCTGCTGGTAATCTCGTGCAAAATTTTATTAGCCTTTGCAAGATGAGCCGTCACTATCACCACAATGGCAGTTTATTTTAGTGGAACTGCACAAAAGGATAAGCAAATTATAGTTGCACCTTACATGAGCAGGAGAGCCAACCTTAATGTTGCTCAATTTTTGTGCAACTACTAAAGAAGAACCTGCCAGCTCACGAGAGCAAGTACTCCTTGCTAGCTGAATGATGTAATCTTTGCTTCATTTCAGGTGAACTGCAGAAAAAGGCGCATGAATTGAATCATGGATCTCCAGGCTGGCCTCATCCGAGTGGAGTTGCAGGTTAACCACATCGAGTCGTGGCGGCATAGTGCCCCTCACACCGGTCAGTACTGTCCTTTATCAACATGATTATGCTTTGTCATATTGTGCTAATGTTCTATTTTGTAAATAAAGCTATTCTATCGCAATCTTTTCTTATTTTGGAAATAAAGTTTGCTTCAACTAGTGCCACTATTATAGTAATCATGCTCTTTCTTATCTATGCAAACAGTAATACTCAATTATAGATGTTGTGATGGTCAAGAGCATTCGCCAAGTTCTTGGGTTGTATGACATGACTAGCCAAGATGGATTTAATCCCGATATTCAGTTTATCAAAAGGCTCTAATGGGTTGGTTCTGAATCTTACAAGCTGGGAATCAATGAGATGTGTAGGCATCTTTGTTGTACTTATTATTTGAATCTTATTTGCTCGTTCTGAATCTTGCAAGCTGGGAATCAATGAGATGTGTAGGCATCTTTGATGTACTTATTATTTGAATCTTATTTGTTGGTTCTGAATCTTGCAAGCTGGGAAACACGGCATGATGATGTAGAGGTCAGCAACCATAACAAACTGTTCAAATTTGGTAGTATTATCTGTGTGAAAGTGCGACAAATGTGCTGATCGTGTGCGTCCTGAGAATAATAATTCTAATTGTTGTGCATGTTGATCCTGTGGCACTGATAGAATGAGCCAATGCATTGCTTTTTTTAAGAATAAATTTCTATTAAAGCTAATTAAATTTAAGTAAAGTGACCGCTAACACTTGTTATTACAGTACCAATACAGACCCGCTCGTGAACCGACGTGTGGCCAGAATAGGTTTCTTAATGGAGGCGTTTGAATGCGCCGAGGGTGCATGTTCTACCGGGCGTGCAGCGGGTGCGGGAGGGGTAGTAACTGTTGTCGCCTGTACACACTTAGTTTACTGTTGAATCCAGTTCCCCAAGAGCTAAAAAATGAACTACTGCTGCCGCCTATCCACTCGTTCACTTGAAGAGACTCCAATGGCAATCTGAGGGGTGAGCCTGCTGGATATGGACGTCAGCAAGGAGTTCACCTTTGAGTTTGCCGTTAAGTCCCATGGCTGCACCAAGTTGAATGTGATGTACACCAACGATCCGGGCTCGGTGAAGCTCTGCCTCGCCGAGCTCAAGCAGTACCTGCAGCAAGAGAAAGCACAAGGTCGCAGGACTAGACCTTGTGCCCATCCATTCGTCTCCTGACAAGGACCAGCGAATCACGGTCACCCAGGTATGCGTGCGGGACGAGGTTCTCGTCTACCACTGTTGTAGGGCCATCAGAGGTTCTGGAGCATGCGCCCGTTTCATCGGCAGCGCCGACTGCACCTTTGCTACGGTGGGGAGAAGGAAGAACGCGACGATTCGGCCATCTGGTGCAACAAGCTCTTCGACATCCAGAAGCAATACAAGATCATCGGCAACGGGCAGGAGAAGGACTCCGTGGTTGACCTCGCCGAGACCATCATCGACCCCTGCTACGCCAACATGAAAGAAGACAACGATACCAAGGACCTGAACACGTGGGAGGTACCTCTGAATCTAGCCTAAATAAACCTACACGGCCAAGGATGCATACGCATGCTACGACATGTACAGGCGGATCTTCGACATGAGGGCGTGTCTGCTTCCCGTAACCGACGAGTACACGGACAGCCGCAACGTCATGATCAAGCATGCCAGGAAGGTCTAGATGTTGTACTTTATCTGTTTAAGTTCCTTTATCATCTTAGTGTTTCATGCATTAGCCTATGTGTCGTAATTATCTATTTTGTCCGAAATATTTCTTCTAAGAACCCATTCACCTGTTTGCTTTTTTAGTGGCTATTTGCTTATGTATGTAACTAATTCACTCGGCTGCCATGCTTTGAATCTCCTTCCTCCCAACATATTCCCCTTCTCAAGTGGACCCAGCAGGTCTTGTACACAGACATATGGGACCAACCACCTATCCATTTGTATTTCTTTATTTTGTTCAATCTTTCGTCCTCTTCCTATACAGCGGCTGGCCATCATAGCCTATGGCGTTGGCCAGGTCATCCCTCTACTCCCACACATTGTCCAACGGCGGCAGCTCCATCGGCCCACCCTGCACCCGAACAAGTCAACCCTCATACTCCCCTCCGCCTGCGTCTTCCCACGCTCCGGCTTGTTCGGTCCGAGGTCTCGACGTCGTCCTCCGCCTTGGTGTTCTCGCCGTGGCGCCACCGTCTGTCGTTCCCAACATGGTCAGAAAAACAAGAGGAATCGGGAGACAACTGTTCGTCAAGAGGCTGACAGTCCTGGGCCCACCAGGTCCATGGCTTAGGTTTTGTTGCTTAACATAGGCAGCCCATGACATGTTTCAACGTTTTTTGGATCCAGCAGGTATCAAGCTGCCTCTGGGCCTCCCAACCTAGCTGGTCTATAACATCAGCAGCCCAAGTTATGTTTGTTTTTTCAACACGACGTGCAGGTTAGGTCTATTTTTCTATAAGAATGCAAAACTGAACCTATGTGTTCCCTTCTATAATAGTATATATATATATATATCTTATTTTATTACATATATATATAATAGAAACAACATAAGGTTCCGTTAAACCTGTTGTTCGTCCAACCATATTATAGACCTTCCCACTTCCTTTATTTTTCGTTTTCATTAATCCTATATCTGAATTTTCTCCCACTATCTTTTTCGATGTAAACTGAGTTTTCTCCCAGTACTTTTCCCTAGAACCAACTCAACTGTCCCACGTCTAGCCTAAAAAATAATAATACCCCACATCCTATTAACTCATCAAATTAAAATGATATTTTATTTCATAAATTGAAAGTTCTTACAAAATAATAATAATAATTGTTTATATATAACTTGGCAAGTTAACTCGTAGTGATTGCGTACATAAGCTTGCAAAGATTTTACTGACCAATACAGTAATAGACGTGCAATCATGTGTTTATGTTTTTATAAAATTTCTCCATCCATCCAAACATGATATTTCCACCCAGCCCAGCGAGTCTGCGGATTTCGAGAAAAATGCAAATGGGCTTTAAATTCTACCATAATATATAAACGGTCTGCATAGATGCTACATCATTGTTTCACCCAGCCCACCAAATGGACTAAAAAAACCAAATGGACTGGCTGACATGTGGGCCAGTAGGTCGAAGCCTAAGTACTTTCGCAAAAAATAAAAATAAGGTCGAAGCCTAAGCAAGGCGTTGGATTTACATCCAACAGCCGGCATTCTTCTTCAATCTCTCGTCTTCTTCCCCCAGCGCTGTCGGGACCGCCTACTCCAGCCTCTGGCGTCCAGCGGCGCTGTTTTGCGCGCCTCGCAGCGAAACACTACCCCGCCGACAGCCAGGCCATCCCTCCACTCCGCACCTCCTGTTATTCTCTGCTGAGTGTAGGCCCACCCCGCACCCGAACCAGTCAAGTTTCCCACTCCTCTCCATCTGCGACTCCACTGTCGCGTCTTCCCCATCTCCGGGTCATTCCAGTCTGGGCCTCGCCATCGTCCACCGCCTCGCTGCGCTCGGCGCAGCGTTGTCAACAAACAAGAGTCATCGGAAGAGGACTGTACGTGGCGAGCCTGACGGCTGGGACCCACGAGGTCCATGGTCGCACACAAGGAAAGTTCCTCCTTATTAAGCTGAAAAAATGTTTCCTCCCCCTGACAGCTGGGACCCACTGGTTGTATCTTCGCACGGAAGGAAGTGCCTCCTTGTTATGCAAAAAACTATTCCTCTCGATGACAACTGGGACCCGGTAGAGTTGGTGGCTGACTTGTGGGCCTACTAAGCGGACGTGTACGCAGGGCTTTGTCAACTTAATCAACAAATGATTGTAGCAGCTGGACCATTGAATGTTAATCCAACAGCCGTGCTCCTTCTTCAACCTATGTTCTTGCTCCTGTCTCCCGTGGGCGGTAGTGCTGCCGCGTACCCGAACCAGTCAAGTTTCCCACTCATCTCCATCTGGGACTCCACTGCCGCGCGTTCCCCATATCCGGGTCGTTCCAGTCTGGGGCCTCGCCGTTGTCCACCGGCCTTGGTGTGGTCGGCACGGTGTGGTCAACGTGGTCAACAAATGAGTCATCGGAAGATGACTGTACGTGAGAGGCTAACAGTGGGGACCCACCACGCCCATGGATGCATGCATGCAACTGCATCCTTTTTACCCTGAAAAATAATGTTTTCTCCCCCTGACTGCTGGGACCCACCAGCTACATCTTCGCACGCAAGGAAGTGCCTGACAGTCGGGACCCACCTGGTCGAAGCATACGTAGCATTGTCATTCTGGTAGCGAACGTGTACGTACATACGATCGGTCTGTCTGCAGGCTGCAGCGATGAACCGTGGCCGTGTAAGTAAGGGCACGTGTTGTAGTATAGGCGCATACGTGTCGTAGTATAGGCGCGCACGTAGCATGTCATGCAGTCCCGCTAATATCGTGTACACATACGTACAGCCATGGTGCAAGAAAGTAAATACGGCCACGTACGTACATACGGGCGGGGTCTGGAACGCCTACTCGCGCATACGTACGGCCAGGGCTCGTGTACATCGCTGGGTCGAAACGGAGAAACTGTGTCGTCGTGTTCATCGGGAGCCAACCGGCTTGGACGGAAGAGCCCATCGAAATGAGGCCTGGCGTACCGCAGAACGGAGGAAACGGCCTTGTGTTCGACCGGCCCCGGTCAAAACGGGATCCTGTTCATCGGGAGGGGTCTAGCGTACCGCAAAACGGAGGAAACAGACTTCTCTTGGACCTCCTATGGTCGAAACGGGTCCTGTTGATCGAGAGGGGTGTGGCGTACCGCAAAACAGAGGAAACGGACTAGTGTTGGAGCGCTACGGTCAAAACAGGGGTCCTGTTCATCGGGAGGGGTGTGTGTCGGATTCGGGGTTCCGCAGACCCATGAGGCCCTCTTTGATTTGTAGGATTTTCAAAATGCGGGAATAGGGAAAATACAGGATTTGAGTGGCATGTCCACTTGAATCCTATAGGATTAGCATAGAGTGTTTGATGCTACAGGAAACATAAAGGAATTGAAAAAAGTGGTTGGAGTGGATGCTAGATTTCCAATGAAATGTAGTACACTTGATTCCATAGGAAAAAATCCTAGGATTCAATCCTAAGAATCAAACGACAAACGTAGGAAAAAATCCTCAGGATTCTAACCCTCCAAAAATCCCACGGAATTCCTTTTAATCAAAGGAGCACTGAGAGGTTCGAACTCTGGGGTGCGCATGAAGGACTCTTTCTGCCTAGCCTGCCTACCCAACGATTCCACTGCCTAGCTCGACGACCCGAAGAACACGAGACACAGGGGTTTATACTGGTTCGGCCCCGTGTGGTGTAATACCCTACTCCAGTGTGGTGGTGGATTGCTGATACGTCTCCAACGTATCTATAATTTTTTATTGTTCCATGCTATTATATTATCTGTTTTGGATGTTTAATGGGCTTTAATATACCTTTTTATATTATTTTTGGGACTAACCTATTAACCGACGGCCCAGTGAAAATTGCTGTTTTTTTGCCTATTTCAGTGTTTCGCGGAAAAGGAATATCAAACGGAATCCAAATGGAATGAAACCTTCACGAGGATCGTTTTTGGAACAAACGCAATCTAGGAGACTTGGAGTGGACGTCAAGGAAGCAACGAGGTGGCCACAAGGTAGGAGGGCGCGCCCAGGGGGTAGGCGCACCCCCACCCTTGTGGGCCCCTTGTGGGTCCACCGACCTACTTGCTTCGCCTATATATACTCTTATACCCTGAAAACATCCAGGAGCACCACGAAACACTTTTTCCACCGCCGCAACCTTTTGTACCTGTGAGATCCCATCTTGGGGCCTTTTCCGGTGCTCCGCCGGAGGAGGAATCAATCATAGAGGGCTTCTACATCAACACCATAGCCTCTCCGATGATGTGTGAGTAGTTTACCACAGATCTTCGGGTCCATAGTTATTAGCTAGATGGCTTCTTCTCTCTCTTTGGATCTCAATACCAAGTTCTCCTCGATTCTCTTCGAGATCTATTCGATGTAATACTTTTTGCGGTGTGTTTGTCGAGATTCGATGAATTGTGGCTTTATGATCAAGATTATCTATGAACAATATTTGATTCTTCTCCGAATTCTCTTATGCATGATTTGATATCTTTGCAAGTCTCTTCGAATTATCAGTTTGGTTTGGTCTACTAGATTGATCTTTCTTGCAATGGGAGAAGTGTTTAGCTTTGGGTTCAATCTTGCGGTGTCCTTTCCCAGTGACAGCAGGGGCAGCAAGGCATGTATTGTATTGTTGCCATAGAGGATAAAAAGATGGGGTTTATATCGTATTGCTTGAGTTTATCCCTCTACATCATGTCATCTTGCCTAATGTGTTACTCTGTTCTTATGAACTTAATACTCTAGATGCATGCTGGATAGCGGTCGATGTGTGGAGTAATAGTAGTAGATGCAGAATCGTTTCGGTCTACTTGTCACGGACGTGATGCCTATATACATGATCATGCCTAGATATTCTCATAGCTATGCGCTTTTCTATCAATTGCTCGACAGTAATTTGTTCGCCCATCGTAGAATTTGCTATCTTGAGAAAAGCCACTAGTGAAACCTATGGCCCCCGGGTCTATTTTCCATCATATAAGTTTCCAATCTACAATTCTAGTTTACTATTTATTTTGCAATCTTTACTTTTCAATCTATACAACAAAAATACCAAAAATATTTATCTTATTATCTCTATCAGATCTCACTTTTGCAAGTGGCCGTGAAGGGATTGACAACCCCTTTATCCGTTGGTTGCAAGGTTCTTATTTGTTTGTGCAGGTACTAGGCAATTTGCGTGTAACCTCCTACTGGATTGATACCTTGGCTCTCAAAAACTGAGGGAAATACTTACGCTACTTTGCTGCATCACCCTTTCCTCTTCAAGGGAAAACCAGCGCATGCTCAAGAGGTAGCAAGAAGGATTTCTGGCGCCGTTGCCGGGGAGGCTTACACCAAGTCAAGTCAAGATTTGATCTCCCGACAACTAGCCATTTCTGGCGCCGTTGCGGGGGAGATCTACGCACAAGTCAAGAAATACTAAGTACCCATCACAAACTCTTATCCCTCGCATTACATTATTTGCCATTTGCCTCTCGTTTTCCTCTCCCCCACTTCACCCTTGCCATTTTATTCGCCCTCTTCCGTTCGCTTATTTTTGCTTGCTTCTTGTTTGCTTGTGTGTTGGATTGATTGCTTGTCACGATGGCTCAAGATAATACTAAATTGTGTGACTTTTCCAATTCCAACAACAATGATTTTATTAGCACTCTAATTGCTCCTATTACCGATGCTGAATTTTGTGAAATTAATGCTGCTTTGTTGAATCTTGTCATGAAAGATCAATTTTCTGGCCTTCCTAGTGATGATGCCGTTACCCATCTAAACAACTTTGTTGATTTGTGTGATATGCAAAAGAAGAAGATGTGGATAATGATATTGTTAAATTGAAGCTATTTCCGTTTTCGCTTAGAGATCGTGCTAAAACTTGGTTCTCTTCTTTGCCTAAAAATAGTATTGATTCATGGAATAAGTCCAAACATGCTTTTATCTCTAAGTATTTTCCTCCTGCTAAGATCATCTGTCTTAGAAACGATATTTTGAATTTTAAGCAACTTGATCATGAGCATGTTGCACAAGCTTGGGAGAGGATGAAATTAATGATACGTAATTGCCCTACACATGGTTTGAATTTATGGATGATTATACAAAAAAATTATGCAGGATTGAATTTTGCTTCTAGAAATCTTTTAGATTCGGCCGCGGGAGGCACTTTTATGAAATCACTTTAGGAGAAGCTACTAAACTCCTATATAATATTATGGTTAATTATTCTCAATGGCACACCGAAAGATCTACTAGTAAAAAAGTTCATGCAATTGAAGAGATTAATGTTTTTAGTGGAAAGATGGATGAACTTATGAAATTGTTTGCTAATAAGAGTGTTTCTTATGATCCTAATGACATGCCTTTGTCCACTTTGATTTATAATAATAATGAATCTATGGATGTGAATTTTGAGGGTAGGAACAATTTTGGTAACAACGCGTATAGAGGAAATTTTAATTCTAGGCCGTTCCCTAGTAATTCCTCTAATAATTATGGTAATTCCTACAACAACTCTTATGGAAATTTTAATAAGATGCCCTCTGATTTTGAGACTAGTGTTAAAGAATTTATGAATTCGCAAAAGAATTTCAATGCTTTGCTAGAAGAAAAATTGCTTAAGGTTGATGAGTTGGCTAGGAACATGGATAGAATTTCCCTTGATGTTGATTCTTTGAAACTTAGATCTATTCCTCCTAAGCATGATATCAATGAGTCTCTCAAAGCCATGAGAATTTCCATTGATGAGTGTAAAGAAAGAACCGCTAGGATGCGTGCTAAAAAGATTGCTTTATGAAAGCGTGTTCTTCTAGTTTTCATGGTAATAATGATGAAGATCTAAAAGTGATTGATGTGTCTCCTATTAAATCTTTGTTTTCCAATATGAATATTGATAAAGATGGGACTGGAGATGAGTCAACTTTAGTTAAAAGGCGTCCCAATGATTCAGAGTTTTTAGATCTTGATGCAAAAATTGGTAAAATTGGGATTGAAGAGGTCAAAACTTTACATAGCAATGAACCCACTATTTTGGATTTCAAGGAACTTAATTATGACAATTGTTCTTTGATAGATTGTATTTCCTTGTTGCAATCCGTGTTAAATTCTCCTCATGCTTATAGTCAAAATAAAGATTTTACCAAACATATCGTTGATGCTTTAATGCAATCCTATGAAGAAAAACTTGAATTAGAAGTTTCTATCCCTAGAAAAATTTATGATGAGTGGGAACCTACTATTAAAATTAAGATTAAAGATCATGAATGCTATGCTTTGTGTGATTTGGGTGCTAGTGTTTCCACTATTCCCAAAACTTTGTGTGAAGTGTTAGGTTTCCATGAATTTGATGATTGTTCCTTAAATTTGCACCTTGCGGATTCCACCATTAAGAAACCTATGGGAAGGATTAATGATGTTCTTATTGTTGCAAATAGGAATTATGTGCCCATAGATTTCATTGTTCTTGATATAGCACTACAAAAAAATACACTTCCGTGATGATACATGTTTGTCACAGTAGGTCGCGTTTTCTGTCATGCATGTACATCCATGACAAATTTATGAAAGAATCAAGATAGTCATACCTGTGCTGTCGTAGAAGTGTTCCATGACATTGCCAAAATTATCATCACGGAAGTGTCCACTTCCATGACGATAAATCGCGCGTCACAGAAGTGCTTTCGTCAAGGGTGACCGACACGTGGCATCCACCGTAACGGAACGCCGTTAAGCTATCGGGTCGGGTTTTGGATCCGATAACCCGTTAACAGCCCCGACCAATGGGGATTTTCCACGTGTAAAATCATCATTGGCTGGAGGAAACACGTGTCGGCACATCGTTGGGACAGATGTCATCCACTCATTGGACGGAAGGCGCCTATGATACGTCGACACGTGGCACGGCCCAACGGAGGCCCATTCCTGTGAAAAGGCCGGCCCGTTTGACTTGGTCAAAAGGTGGCGGGCTGGCCCATGGAAAGCCTGTTAACGGACTATTCGCATATAGCCCATTTACAGCCCGCTAACCCAAGGCCCGTTACGCCCTATCCGAATTAGGCCCAGTAGCATCATCTGGGCCATCCAATATGATTCTAGCCCGTTTTCACTTCTGGCCCATGTATGGCCCATGACGTCTTTCGGCCCATATGAGGCCCTATGTAACTCTTGGCCTATTAACGGCCCGTGGTGAAACTCGCCCGTAATGAACAGTGTATCACTTGACACCCATAAACGGCCCGTGGTGAAACTGGCCCGTAATGAATAGTGTATCACTTTATACCCATTAACGGCCCGTTATTCCGTTGGGCCGTTTCCAGCCCATGTTATCTTTCGGCCTTCTCAGAGCCCATTTATTCTTGGGCTCATTTCCAGCATTCGTTTACTTACGGCCTGTTACTGTCATTTTCTGCTTGTGGGCCAAATTCAGCCCGTGGTTACAGTCGGCCCGTTTGTGGTCCATTAATACGTTGGGCCGTTTTCATAGCGTCATCAAATACGGCCTATTAACGATGGCCCATTATGGTCGGCCCATGAACGGACGATTCCAACTCTAGCCCGTTTACGGCCATAATGCGGCCTGTTATTGGCCCATGTTTAGCCAATCGATCATACTGCCCGTATAAGGCCCATTGATGATACGGCCCGTAGAAGGCCCATTGTTTCTATGGCCCGTAGAAGGCCCATTGTTTCTACGGCCCATAGAAGGCCTACTGTTTCTACGGCCCGTAGAAGGCCCACTGTTTCTACGGCCCGTAGGAGGCCCAGTGTCACTACAGTAAATATTAGCCCATGGTTATTGTGGCCTAGTTTTAAAAAATAGGTTATTGCAGCAACTAGCAAACTGCGGAAAAAGAACTGCACTGACTACAAGCAAACAAATAAACAAGACAACAAGGAAATAAATAAGCAAGCAACTTATGCTAAGCTATCACGGCTATTACACATATTACATCCACTGGGCATCAAAGTTCGCCACCAGTGCAAATATAGGGAACAAAGCAGCATATAAACGCCGCAGCAAAACAAGTCCAGAACTGAAACCACTTCAGAAGAGTTCAAGAAACAATATCCTGGGTACCCATAATGCTGGCAAGATGCTTAGCAAGCTTATTAACTTTCTCTTGTTTGGCGCTTAAATCCTCCAGCGCTTGCCGTTGCACAAGAAAGTACGCATCTGAATTATGTCGGGACTTCCTCAGTCCTTCGGCTTATTGCCGCAGCACAGCTGACTGATGCCTTTCAGCTTGTAGCTGAGACTGAAGAAGCCGAAGTGATTCAGGCAGCGAGTTCGAAGAGCTTGTGCCAGCGGTACTGGCTAGTAACTCGAACACTACATCAACGTAAGACTGTGGGGTTTTCTCACTGTCTACAAGATCGTTTTTATCACCTTTCTTGGAGACCAACAGGGTTGTCTCACTATCTTGAACCTTATCTGCATTACTTTCTCTACCATTGCATAGTGGGGTGCTCTTCTCCAATATTCTGTTTGCATACTACAAGAGAAACAAGCAGACACATCACAGGTTTAGCTTGTAGTATACGAAACTCATTTTGGTAAACCGGTTCAGTAGTAAGGTGGACAGGATAACAGCATGAAACAAACATATATCTATGTACTATGGTCACTGTATTGTCCATATCATTATAGTTTATGTTCCCTAATCAAGATAGAGACACAGTTCAACTCATATATTTTTAAGACACAGCAGCATAGACAGAATATAAGTGTGAGAAACTACACAGCATTGGCAGCACTTGTAATGTGCATCACATGAGAACATAACTTTTTATACAACTTAAACTGAAATCAACATAGAGCAAGAAGTTAGAACAGCAATCCAGTTAAAGAAATAGGTTTAAAACATACCTGTTGCGCCATTGGAGTTTCAATTGGATCCTTCAAATTCGAAAGTAGTTGGTATGAGTAAATACAGTGATGCAACAGCAAAGGAGTATGGACCATAGCTACGGAATCTGACCTGAGAACAGTTGCTCTTCTGCTTTAAACGTAGAGTTTGGGTTAGCTGTGGTGGTCTTCGTGCTTTGGGCACTGCAGTAGCTTTACAAACTGCTCGTGTGGGGGTACTCTGTGGTGGACATGGTGCTTTGTCAACTATAAATGGGTTACTATCCACTGGGGTTGTGGTTAGATGGGTTGTAGCTAGTTCTCTGCCCAACGGTGTAAGTGTGCAATCTGGAAGAGTCTCGATTATGTGTGGTGGGGTTAGTTTGTGGGCCAGTACAACCATGGTCCTATCTGCATCGACGGGTAGCACTGTCTTTTGTGAAGAACAGGTTTTTGCTCTCTTAGATACTGCCATCACCCCCTCCAATTCAAATGGCTGATAAACAACAAAAGAAATTGAACGTACAGACATTGTATGATAGACAGATGTGGTAATTCACATATATGTTGTCTAACCAAACAGGACAGCATGACACAATTTCACATATATGATGCCTAACTAAACAGGATAGCATGACATAGTTTCAGATATATGATGGATAACTTAACAGGATATAATGGCATAATTCAACATATGATGAGTACCTAAACAGGATGACATGACAAAATTATATGATGTCTTTCTAAAATAGGTTGGGATGAAATAATTCACATACATGTTGTCTAAGTATACAGGATGGCATGATATAATTGACATAATTGATTCATATACTAAGCAGCTGGCACTCGCATGTATGATCTCTAAACTAAGCAGATAGAATCCAATATTGTGCATATGATGTCTAAACTAAGCAATGCAAGGCACCATATGCATCATATGAGAAATATAAACATTGCAACTTAGAGCATACACCTCAGGTGGGATATAGGACTGGTCATCTATCTCTGAATCCTCCTCTGAGGAGCTCCCTGTAACCATCGAGATATATGCTTCAACAGGTACCATTGCCTGCTGTGAAGACCTTTTTTTCACTCCAGATTTTTCCATAACTGGCTCAAATGGCTGATACACATGAAGAGTAGTTCAATATACACAGATTGTCGACAAATGGAATACGTAATGAAAAAAATGGCATGAGATAATTCACATATATGATGCCTGGCTCCATGGCGATGCATAATTCACATATATGATAACTGGCTGAAAAACATGGCATTGCATAATTCACATATCTGACATAGAAAGCAAACAGGAGGCATTCACACAAAGCATGTCTAATCTAAGCAGATGGCATGGCAATGCAAGACACCATATGCATGATATGAGCAATATAACCCAGCCAAGTTAGAGCATGCACCTCGGGGGGGGGGGGGTATGACTGGTTATCTCTCTCTCTAAATCCTCCTCTGAGGAGTTATCTGTAACCAGCAAGAAATCTGCATCGACAGGTAGCACTGACTGCTCAGAAGACCTTGTTTTCACTCCAGATTTTCCCATGACCGACTCAAATGGCTGATGCACAGGAAGAGTAGATGAATGTATAAACATTGTTGACAAATGGAATACATTATGGAAAAAAATATGGCACAATACAATTCACATATACGATGACTGGCTAAACAGGATGGCATTGCATGATTCGCGTATATGATGCCTGGCTAAAGAAGATGGCATTGCATAATTCCCATATACTCCCTCCGTTCCTAAATATTTGTCTTTTTAGAGATTTCAAATGGACTACCACATACGGACGTATATAGACATATTTTAGAGTGTAGATTCACTCATTTTGTTCCGTATGTAGTCACTTGTTGAAATCTCAAAAAAGATAAATATTTAGGAATGGTGGGAGTATGATATAGAAACCAAACAGGTGGCATTCACACAAAGCAAATCTAAACTAAGCTGATGACATATAAGATGTATAATGTAAGCAATGCAAGGCGCCATATGCATGATATGACCAACATCAGCATGACAGGTTAGAGCAAACACCTCAGGTGGTAAATAGGCGTGGTCGGCTCCTTCTGAATCTCCATCTGAACAGTTATCATCCTCTGGAATACAATCTGGAAATGCAGGAGGGGGGCCACTTCGCCCACCATGGAGCGGCGTCTGCATGACATTATATTCGCACGCAACAGTCTTCTCTTTTTCTCTACATGTTCAGTACGATTGTGTACAATATCTAACATGCATAATAAAAAAATAGTTAGATTTTGTAAGGCCTAAGGGGTGCTTGCAAAAATCAAGACTGATGGTAGCAAACGAGTGGATGGATCCAAAACTAATGATAGCAGGTAGATTATAGCTTCAGTTTAAAAAGATAGACAATGGATCATCTATTGTTTGTTGCCCACCCAACATGAACCACATAGAAGACCCCAGATGGACCAGATAGTAGACAGATACAATTCTTTGTTGGCTCGATATGAGACCCATGGGCAATTCAAAACTCAAGATTGAACGATAAAGTAGCAGGTAATAATAACCGATGTATAACGTAAGCAAACACGAAAGACTGTGACCTCTCTTCCGGAACTGTGTAGTCCTCAGGTTCATCTGCTCAGTCGATGATGGTAATGCAGTTGGCGTGGCTGCCGGCAACGGGGAAGATGATCTGAAGCGGCGCAAGGAAGTCTGCAGGGGGGACCTCTACTGCAGTGAACGCTTCTGTCGATGGTGCACCTCAGGTGGGGTGGATGACGGCACGGCAGGAGCAGGACATAACACGCAGAGTTTTCTTTGACGCCTATCTGAAAATGAAGTAAATCTGTAAGGGCTCCTTAGAATTGGAGGATTCTATAAACGCAGGGACAGGAAAAACACAGGAATATGATAGGAATGCACGTGCAAAACAGAGCATTTGGAAACATAGGATTTCAGTCAACCTGGGTGTTTGGCTCACATGAATTGGAAGAACAGAGGAATGGAGAAACAAACTGATGCGACGAGTGTACAACCTCTTTGACATAGCCTTGTGGACCTCAGCATCATTGGGTTGGACGTGGAGGATGGTGATGATGCTGGTGTGACTGTCGGAGGCGGGGAAGAAGATCCGAGGCCTCTGGAAACGGCGCCGAGGGTACTGCTCCGCTGTGATGGACGGTTCCGTCATTGGAGCAGCTCCGCTAAGGTGTACAGCGACGAGGCTGAAGCATGACAAGACAGACAACGTTAATCTGAAGTGGGACCCTAATATCATCTGCAATAGATGATGTAAAATACATCACCAAAAAGTGCTAGATGTAAAACGCATCAACCGCGCCACGGCCGCTCCGACAGATGTTGTAAGTACTGTTCACTCTGAACTTAACTGAAGAAAATGAACTTCACAGTCGAAACTGAATTTTACTGTCGAAACTGATTGAACTAGTAACAGAGCATTGCAATAGATGTTTAGGGCGTTCGAGCACTAGTAGCAGAGAAGCAGTGATCTAAACCAGCAGACGCTCGAGCAGGGAACGCACTAGCAGAGAGCAAGTCGTGCAGTAGCACCGCAAGCGAGTGCTAAAGCAGCAACTCCTGTAGCTGCCGAAGGTCGTGCAGCAGCAGCAGCGCAAGCGAGAGCAAGAGCAGAGCAGCAGCACGAACGAAAGCAGGAGCAGTGCAGCAGCGCGACCGACAGCAAGAATAGAGCCGCAGCGCGAGCGAGAGCCGAAGCAGCTGCAACTAGTGCCGTTGTGGAAATCGCTGCCGAGGAAGCAACGACATGGGGGAGAGACGCCGTGGATGATGTGGCCGGCGACGGCGCCGTCGATGGAGACACGCCATGTCTGCTCGGTATCGAGCACTGGCAGCCCCGTGAGATCGAATAAAAGATAAAATGCAGCGGTGAGTGCAAAACCTCCTTGGTTGCGCCGAGTTGACCTCGGCTTCATCGGAGGAATTGGTGAGGGTGTTGCGGTTCCGGTGGGGCAGGTCAAGACGGCGCTGTGGGGATTGAGGTGGCGCGATAGACGAGGCAAACATCGGGGAAACTCCTTGGAGGTGGAGGACGGGGCGGCTGATCCGGCGAGACGACGAGATCGACAACGGATCCTCATCCGGTGCGGTGGATGAGGGACGGCGAGCTGTTGCGGTGGACGACGTAGTCGGGGAAGAGTCTCCGGCTGGGCGGCGGTCGGGAGGCCGACGGAGGAGCGTGGGGTTTCGCGGGTTTTGGCGGCCTCGGTGTACAAATGGGGGGGCGAAGGGGGAGGGGGAGCCAAGCTTAGGGACGCGCTTGTCCGAAATGTAGGGTAAGTTACCAGCGTACCCCCACCGGTTTTGACACCGCGACGTGGAGCTTCATTTCCGGCTAAGGGGTAGTAGGGGGATTTCGCGTGTCTGGGCTGCGGGAGCGATTTCGGATGAGGAGGGAGTTCTCGCGCACGTCCAAATTTCGGGATAACAAGGCGCGGCGCGGGTTGAAGAAGCGGGAGTTTCAAAGCAGGTGAGACAAAAGATACTCGAGCTTGAAAATTTCGGGATAACAAGGTGCGGATTCCTTGTTCGGCAGAACAAACTTAACGTGTAAAAAAACAATTCATACAAGACACAAGAGAGTCATGTCCCCTTTTACTATATTGCTATAGATGCCATTGAAAAAACTACAAGAAAAATGTAAAAAATCGGGAGAACAAGATTACCCTGCAAAGTACCAAATCGATTCGCACTTCCCTCAACAACAACAAAAACAAATCAATTCCCACCAAAGAAAGAGTAATGTCCCTTTTTATATGATTACAGATGCCATGATCTCGAATTTCAATTTTTGAATCCACGTTATGTTGAATTCGAATATATCGTTAGGTGACCTTGCGGTTTATAATTGATGTAGTCATACATTTTGATCTTCCATCATATATGAACATTTTACTCCACCATGTGAACATATATATTGTCGTCTACCATATGGACTAAATTTGAATCAATTTTCCTTATTTGAATACGATTGTTGTCAAGTTATACAATAATTTAAATATTATCTTGATAACAAAAACATACATATAGCAGTAGTCATATTTCACTATGAACTACATGTACCATACGCTCTCCAATTCAAATATTTGTATCCATTTTATGTTGAATTCAAATCATAGTACATTATTGGTCTAGGTAGCGAGATGTTTGGGATAATCAAAACCCTGTTTTCATACGTATAATTTTGGGCTGAATTGGGACAAGTTTTGGTATAAGCCTCTTGCAAAATCGGAGATTCTCTCAACAAGCCTCGTGGTTCCGAGAGGGAACGTGTCACCTTTGTGTGCGAAATGATATATGCCGCCTCCCCCTGATTTTATTTACAGAGGCAACATAGAACTATATGAGTGCCCTGTTAAATTTTGGAATTATTTCGGGTTCATTTGGCCTTTTTTATACAAATTGAGTTTCTGGACTTTTAATGTGCATAATATAAATATGAATTGCATGCACATGCTCCGGTGCACCAAAGTGGGTTGAAAAATCACATGTGTGTCCTTGGTTGAATTTCTAGGTCCCATGGAAGAAATGAGAATGAAATTCAAACATCTGGGCGTCATGACTCGGCCGAGAACATCGAGAAACTTTGATTTTAAATTCATCTAAATCCAAAACTCGCCTGGAAATCATGAAACTTGGCATGGTGTCATGTCATGGCACTAACATGTTGTGGTAAAAAATTGGGCCGATTTGGAAGCTCGTGGTTCTAAGAGGGTACGTGCCACCTTTGAGTGTAAAACGATATACGCTGCCCCCCTTGAGTTTCTTAACAAAGGCAACATAGAACTACATTAGTGCCTTGTTAAATTTTGGAATTATTCCGGGTTCGTTTGTTGCTTTTTATACATTAATTGAGTTTCTGGTCATTTAATGTGCATAAGTCAAATTTGAACTACAAGCACATGCTCTCGTGCACCAAAGTTGGTTGAAAAATCACATGTGTGTCCTCGGGTGAATTCCTAGGTCCCATGCAAGAAATGAGAATAAAATTAAAACATCTGGGCATCGTGGCTTGGCCGAGAACATTGAGAAACTTGGTTTTAAAATTCTTGTAAATCCAAAACACGTCTAAAAATCATGAAACTTGGCATGGATGTCATGTCATGGTACTACCATGTTGTGGTAAAAAAATTGGCCGAATAGGAACAGATTTTGGTATAAGCTTCTTGCAAACCGAAGCTTCTCTCAAGAAGGCTCGTGGTTCTGAGAGGGAACGTGCCACCTTTGAGTGCGAAACGATATACATCGTCCCCCTTGAGTTTATTTACAAAGGCAACATAGAACTACATGAGTGCCCTGTTAAATTTTGGAATTATTCCGGCTTCGTTTGGCCTTATTTACACATTAATTGAGTTTTTGGTCATTTAATGTGCATAATTCAAACTTGAACTACAAGCACATGCTCCCGTGCACCAAAGTTGGTTGAAAAATCACATTTGTGTCCTCGGGTGAATTTCTACTCCCTCCTTCCATCTATATAGGTCCTAATGCGTTTTTCGAGGCTAACTTTGACCAAACGTTAGAGCAATAATATATGACATGCAACTTACACAAAGCATATCTTCAAATTTGTATGTCAAAGGAGCTTCCAATAATATAATTTTCATAGTATACATCTCATGTGCTATTAATCTTGTCAATAGTCAAAGGCTGTCTTGAAAAACACATTAGGCCCTATATAGATGGAAGGAGGGAGTAGGTCCCATGCAAAAAATGAGAATAAAATTCAAACATCTAGGCATCGTGGCTCGGTCGAGAACATTGAGAAACTTGGTTTTAAAATCATGATACTTGGCATGGTGTCATGTCATGGTAGTACCATGCCGTGGTAAAAAAATTGGCCGAATAGGAACAAATTTTGGTATAAGCTTCTTGCAAATCGGAGCTTCTCTCAAGAAGGCTCGTGGTTCTGGGAGGGAACGTGTCACCTTTGTGTGCATAATTCAAATTTGAAATACAAGCACATGTTCCAGTGCACCAAAGTTGGTTGAAAAATCACATGTGTGTCCTCGGGTAAATTTCTAGGTTCCATGCAAGAAATGGGAATGGAATTCAAAATTCTAGGCGTCGTGGCTGGGTTGGAAACATTGAGAAACTTAGTTTTTTAATTTCTGTAAATCCAAAACACGCATGAAAATAATGAAACTTGGCTTGGTGCCATGCAATGGCACCAACATGCCGTGGTAAATTTGCAGTCCGATTTGCGAAGGCGCACACATTAACAATCAACAAAGTCATTTTGGAACAAGTGTTGTCACGTTACAATGGGAAACACAAGTATTATTGAAACCGTGGGCGTTCTACTTACTAGTACCATTTACGTGCCGCCACGCGTCCCCATTTTTTATTAGCTAGGAGGCGCCGTGCAGGGTAGCTATTTGAGTACGAGAGGCGTGTGATCAGAGGCGTGCGATCAGACCCCTGCGCGTGCTTATTGGGAGGAGAGCCCTTTGACCTCCATCTGTCGTCCACCTCTCTCCCAAGGTCTCCATTAATGGCGCCCGAGCCTCTATTTAATGGCGTGGCTATGTCTCACTCGACTGAGATTTAATAGAGAAAAAAGAAAATCTGAAAGCACGGATCTTGATGTAAGATCCGACGGACCTATATAGCATCTACTGCGACTTATAGCAAGACTGATGAATATATAAGGACAATTAAAAAAAATTGATCAAAGAAGGGCTTGCCCCTTTCGATTTTCATTACTGAAAACCACCACAATTCACAAGAAGTTCAACACAACTCCAGCCTAACACGAAGGACTAAAAGCTACCAGATTGAAATCGCAACATCCCAAGAGGCCAACAAAGGCCAAACATCCGCGCTAGAACCCAACATTTCACAACCGACGACACAATCCACATCCTAAACCGATTATTACATCAAAAGAAATCAGGAAACTGAAGGAAGCCCAGCAGCAACTAGAAGAACAGCAACGCCAGTGTCGCCACAGCAAGAGTTTTCTTCATTCCAGCCTCGCAACATTGATCTTCCACAGAAAGATAAGGACGATTAATTGTCTTACATAATTAGAAAGATAATTAAAAAAGCCACATGCGGCTACGCCCAAAATACACAAGGGCAAAATAAGAAGGAAGACAAGGATCTGGCTTGCTGATCTCTACTTTCTTGATGCGTTGCTGCAGGCCGCGGGAACTAGTCTCCGCGGCGAGCGGCGATGAGCTCTTTCGTGTCCTCAAGACGCTGCTTGAGAACATCCACGGATTCCTCCACCAGCCTTCGGCGCTCGTTGCGGAGCATGTCATTCTCGTCCATAAGTTTCTTGACGATGGCGCCGGTCCTCTTCAACAAGGCACTGGTCTCCTCCTGCTGGTCTACACTTCGGACGATCTTCTTCCTCAGCAAGTCGCACTCGGCCCGGAGCCTCTCATTGCCCTCCCTTAGTTGCCGGATGACGTCGGTAGCCTGTTCAAACAAGGCTTTCATGTCGTCCTGCAACCTCGCCCAGCCGGAGATCTGATCCATCTAGCTATGGACGATCGCATGCATGCGCCTGTAACAGTCGTCGCCTGCCCGCGAGAAATTTTCCCAGGCCGCCGCGGCGCGGCGGGACATCTCTGCTGCTTCTGCGGTGCGGCCGGACCAGTCTGTTGCATCGATGGCGCGGCGGGACCTTCGTGCTGCTTCAGCGGCACGGCGGGACCTCTGTGTTGCTACTTCCGCGCGGCGGGACATGTCGGCTGCTCTCGCAGTGAGGCGGGACATCTCTCGTGCTTCCGCTTCCATGCTCGCCTCTCCCTGGTGGCAATCTCTCGACCCAGAACTCACGCTGGCCATGGTAGACGCAAGGGAATGATGCTGAATGACTTGTTTGTTTTTGTGGATGAGGAGTTGAGGAGGAATGTGCAGTCATCTTGGCATACTAGTATTTATAACCGAGTACTAATACGCTCCTAAGTGGGAAACCGTTTAGGTTGTGATCGGTGTGAATAGGTTTGCGATTCAATATAGCGTGGTACTAATACGCTCCTAAGTGGGAAACCGTTTAGGTTGTGATCGGTGTGAACATGTTTGCAATTCAATATAGCGTGGAGTAATTTGGAATGTGACGAGACGCAAGCTCAAAATTTATTGACGGTTCTAGTTTCAAAGTGCGGCACTATTCCCGGATGGAGTACTTCTTTTTCTACTCCCTCCTTTCCGGTTTTATAGGGCTTATCTCAAAATTTTAGTTTTTCGATTTTATAAGGCTCAATTTGGTTGTTCCCCAACACATGTTCAGATTCCAAGGTGCATTAAATCATTGCATGCAAGTATTAAGAGAAAATTGACCAATGCATGTACTTTATGCATGCATGCATTGCAATTAATGCATTGATAAACATAATTTTTTGAGAAAAACAAGAGCATTAATTAGGTGCTTTTGCAAACTACAAAAAATATTCCACCACTCACCATCTTGGTTGGTGAGATTTTTGAATTAAGCCCTATAAACCGGAAAGGAGGGAGTATTGCTGTGTACGTGCAATAACTGGCACCGTTGTATACATATCTTATGGTTAATGGGGCGTTCGACAGGTATAGCCGCATGGCGAGCTCTCCCACACGCGTCTGTTTTTTCTCGAAAAGGAGGATGATGACCCCCGGCCTCTGCATCTGGGAGTCACACACGCATGTGTAGCTACGAATAGTAGTGTTCTCAACCATCCGATTGGCTCTATCATGGATTTACCTATATACTAAAACATGTCTAGATACATCTATATTTTGACAAATGGAAGGCATGTATTGTGGAACGGAGGGAGTGCTTGTCATCAAAATGGATAAAAAGGGACGTATCTAGAACTAAAATACGTCTACATACATCTCCTTTTATCCATTTTGATGACAAGTAGTACTTCTTACCCAAAGGAACTTTATATCCAACAGACACAAAATATCCGTTCAACTGTTGGAAATTACTGATCTGATGTCGAAGTAATTGCTGCATCGCCACCAAAACCCACCATTTCTTAAGCTAAAGTAGACCAAGGTAATCCCTATATTAGCATATTACTAAGATAAACAGAAGGCACTCTAGAAATATTTAGGACGTGAGCTTGTCAATCTGAATGTGGAGGGACACAAGCTTAGCCCCGGCCAGCAGCTTGGGCGGAACTGTCAAGAAGGTCAGCTCCTGCACGTCGACGTTACCGGGATCCTTGCTGCTTGTCACCTCCATTTCCACCTTGACGGCGTCGGTCGTGCCTTTGGGCTCCCCCGGCGGGCCGTTCGCCCACAGCTTGGCCACGTAGTGCGGCAGTGGGGACGCCCCCGCTCTGATGCAGACGACCGACACGGCGATAGGCGCGCCGATGTCGAGCACGCCGCCGACCAAGAAAAACGCACGGCGGTCCTCCTCCGCGAACAGCAAGAGCCGTGGCTCCGATAGTGGCACTTGCAGCTGGAGCACCTTGCCGTACTGGATCATGTGCATGGGCATGGGATGCGCGGTGCTGATGTGGTGGTAGAGCGCCGGCGGCGGGCCTTCGTAGCCGCAGACGGGCACGGGGCATTTGCAGGGCGCGAGCGGACACATGCTCTGGTGATCGGCAAGCTTGTGGTAAGTGACGTAGAGCCCACAGCCTTCGTGCGGGCACTCCACCCTCACCGACGAAAGGACGGAGTCCACCGCCGTGTTCTGCACGTCGAAGCCACCGCCGCGCTCGCACTTCTAGCACTGCCGCTGGTTCCCGAGGCGCTCGACGCGGCAGTCCGCGCAGGCCAGGTGCCTCCTTTGCGCTGCAGAAATCAATCGAACAGCACATCAATCAAGAAACCTGCACCTTGCTCAATCAGCCGAACGGACGAGGTGTATTCGAACCTCATACACTGGAGGCGTCAAGGGGCGGAGGCACAAGGGGCAGTGGAGCATGGTGAGGTCCATCGAGACCTTAGAGAGCTCCATCGTCGGGTCCTGTTCGGTCTGCATGATCTCGCCCTCCTCGTGCACAACCATCTCTCGACTTGGGCCGGGGTATTACAAAGCTTTACCGTCACATATTTTATACTACTTCAAGGTGCATTAAATCAACACATGCAAGTATCAAAAGGAGAGTCACGGCATGCATGCATGCGTTGTAATTAATGCATCGGTAGCAAATTATTGAAATATATCGAGTGCAGTGCTTTGATGTGTCGCGTCAACTCGTACATCAACGAGAAGTTTGATTATCCTCTCCCTCGCGGACTTAACTGCACCTGCCTTTGGCTGTATGACAGGTTGGCCACACACCTGTCGGGCCCACCTGTCATACACGCAAAGGCAGGAGCGTCCCTCCCTCGCCCATGAGTGTGGTGGCTGGCAAGACTAGGAGAAGCTTTCGCTACACGCTCTCCCTCCCGCACGCGGTGGACATGCAGCAGTTCAATCGGTGTCAGATGGCCAGAAGCGTACTGTAGTACTCCTCCAGTGCAGTAGTACTCCATCATTGTTCGACTTCCCGAAGAGGCGAAGAGCCAAGCGCAGCCCGGACGCTCGTGTGGCAGTTTCATGTGTAGAGTAGTCTAGGATAGCGTGTACCGTGCCTGTAAGCTTAAAATTGTTGGGGTCGGCTCCATGCTATGTGGCCGTCTTGAAGTTTTTAAAAAAAATTAAAATAGTCTTCTTGCCCTACCTGACACCATGGTGATTGTAGTTTGCACGCTCATCTGGTCAAGACAGGAATATATATTTTAATTTGTTTTTTTCGAAAAGGGGGGACTCCCCGGCCTCTGCATCAGAACGATGCATACAGCCACATATATTTTAATTTGTGGTGGGTAAATGTTAGAGGTTGTAGCAAATATATTGTACACTGCGGGTCTTTCAGCCAAGTTTAGAGGCAAGTGTGTGGGGCCAGTGCTATGATGTGTCGCGTCAACTCGTACAACGAGGAGAAGCTTGATTTTACTACATGTCTTCTCCCTCACCCATGCGCGCGGTTGCTCGCAAACGAGGACAGGCTTTTGCTTAGTATTACTTCTACAACAAGCTATCCGTCCCGCTCGCGGTGGACGGACATGCAGCAGTGGATTTGACACTGTAGAAGCAGTAGTAGTAACATCATTGTTCGTCTTCTCGAAGAGGCAAAGAGCCAAGCGCAAACCGAACATTGCAGTTGCGAACATTGGAGCACGCATATAGCCAGGCTCTTGCATGAGACAAAATTGTTATGTGAGCCCACTATTGTACTAGTACGTACAACTACTTGCTAGTATAGCCCTGTAAACCAGAAAGGAGTATTTGCCCTTCTAGAGATTTCAACAAGTGACTAGACTACACCAAGACGGAGTACATATGGAGCAAAATGAGTGAATCTGCCCCGTAAATAAATACGTACTAGTTCTATCATTTTCCTCTCCGAGGTGCACAATATTGAGTATACTGACTAGTCTCCTTTTGACACGCATTTACGTTTTTTTTACACAGTACAGACGCAAGTGCTCATATACACGCGCATACACTCACCCCTATGAACGCACACACGCACGGCACTATCATCTTGAAATTTACGAAGTCACCATAGGCACCTCGTCGTCGCCGGGTCCATAGGTGCTTGAATGCCAAGGAGGGAGAGGGTAGCGGTTCCCGAGACGTTGAACGGTCAATGATGCATCCTCAATTACATGCAGAGGGAATTAATTGGAGAAGCAGAATAGAGCCAGCACGATGTGAATGCAACACAGTTTGGACTCTCATATAATAAAGGCGCCCCACCACTCCAATCCATCTACTCCCAAGTCTCTGCGCAACACTGCTCACTCCAATTCAAGACCAAGTGACCAGAAGCCACAAGCACCTATGGAGGCGATGGACGCGAGCGGCAGTCGGCTGTGCCAAATCATCCAAGGCGCCGGCCTGCGGCCCCGCACCGCGCAGCGTTTCCAGACGGTGCTGGCGACCGCAAGCATCGTAGCCCTCACCGACGCCGGCTTCGCCTCTCGCATGGATGACATGATGGTCAACTCTATCCGCAAGTTCACCGCCGTCAAGAAGCGCGCGGACGACCTTGCCGTACTGCTCCAGCCCGCGCGCCCAGGCTCCTCATTGCCTGCCACCCTCATCGGCCTCCATGGTGACGAACTCTTTCAAGCCCTGGTGGCCCTGCAGGTGCCGGAGGTCGCGATGAAGAATGTGCACCTCGAGGCCGCGCTCGCCGCGCAGCCCCTCGCCATGCAAGAAACCGTCGACCTGCACATCCACGTCTACGAGGAAATCGTCTACATAGGCCACTACAAGGCAAGCGAGGACAGAAAGACGTTGGGCTTCTTCCAGCGGCTGGAATCTTTGGACGCCATTGTTCAGAAGCACGTCGACCTGGCCACGAAAGCGCTGCTACTTAGGTGCCGTTCGGTGGGCCGGCACCCTAAGTCGAGGAGGCGGACGTCGTCGATGGATGCATCTCTTCTTGCCTCCTGTAACCAGCACTGCATCGCCTCGTGGCCTTAATGTTTTATTAGTATAGTACTCCCTCCGTTCCCAAATATAAGTCTTTCTAAAGATTCCATCAAGTGACTACTACATACGGAGCAAAATGAGTGAATCTACACTCTAAACTATGTCTACATACATCTGTATGTTGTATTCCATTTGAAATAGTATCTAAAAAGGCTTATATTTATGAACGCAGGGAGTATATGGCATTTTTATTCCAGTCGTAACGTTTTCACTGTGAGGTGGGGCCGCAGTTGAGCAAACCCACCCCGCCCACCGGGCGTCGGCCGAGTTTAGAATTAGAAGAGAAAAACGAGGGAGGAGAGCTAGCTGTAGCACGGACGCTGTTGTCAGATGGGACTCGTGTTTATAGAATAGGAGTACTGAGCACTCTTGCCTCTTTTTTTAGGGAAAAATTAGTCGTATGTCTAGTACCACTAGTTGGGTGCGTGCGACCTATAGCTGTCATCACTTTAGGTCTCCTTTTCGAACCGCGGCTACGCTTCACAGTACATATTATTTCACACATTTATCCTCCTATATGTACTCCTAGGCTATTTCCACGTGCTCCCATTCGCCGACATGTGGGACATAGAGCATCTGGGTCGTAGTGCATGCACGAATCGGAGCATATGTCGGGGTACTTTACATTTCAGACCTCACGAATTACATGCAAACCCCCCGCAGAAGAATAAATAAATGAATGAATTACTACATGAAACCTGATTATTTTTGTGGAAACCGGAGCACGTTCATTAAATTTTGGACATAACACGTTTATAAAAAATGACCGGACTGAAACCAGTCTAAGGGCCTCTTTGATTTTTCCCGCAAAAAAGGGCCTCTTTGATTCGTAGGATACTGAAAACACAGGAATGGGGAAAGTATGATGGCGATGAACCGAGACGAGGAGAACTCTAACTCAGTTAGAGGTTAGAGTTAGATTCTAACCCTGAACTAACTCTAAACCGAAGAGGTGTATGGATGGCAGGGTTAGATTGACAATAAATGCTCTATCTCAATCATTTGACTACTTTGGACCCTATTTCCTGCCGAATTTGGAGGGTGCTTGGATACGTTTTAGTTCCATGACTAAAAGTAGTGGGACTAAAACTTGCTAGCCTCACCCATGCTTGGATCCAAATACTAAAGAGACTAAAATCAAGTTAATGAGCATTTATTATCCTCCAAAGCCTCCAATCCAGAACTCGCCTGTGTTAAAGGAGAGGAGTTAAATGAGGAGAGAGAGGACTAATCCACATTTTAGTAGGGGTACCCCTGACTAAAATTTTTTAGTCTCAAGACTAGTTTTAGCCCCTCTTTAGTCAGGGGTGCTTGGAACTTTAGCCTCTTAAAGAGACTATTTTTAGTCAGACTAAAATAAGTCCCTTGGATCCAAGCACCCTCTTGGTGTGGCCGGCTCTTCTGTGGCCTCCTCCCGCTCACAATTGACATAAACGAACCATCTATACAAATCAAGCATGCAAAACATGATAATTTTTACTTTGTCCATACAAATGAGATATCCCAATTAAACATACAAGTCGTCAATCAAGCTTCACAAAATAAAAAAACACTTCATGAAACAAAGAATGAGATAACTCATCACGGAAGTCATTCACGATAGGGAGGGAGCCCGGAGCCCCTCACGCACCGAGGGAGGAGCTCGCCATCGTCGCTCTGGAGGAAGGCTCTGTAGAGCCCAAGCCCCGGGAACCCCTCCGACGATGGCCCTTGCGAGTTGAGGTTGACACCGGCATGGGTAGCAGGGCCGCTTGCCGCCGACTGGGAACTTAATCTTTGGGCCTCTAGAAATAATGCAAGCCTATAACTAAAATACCTAGAAAGGTGAACTGAATCTTTGGGCCTCTAGAAATAATGCAAGCCTGAAACTGAAATACATAGAAAGGTGAACTGAATCTTTGGGCCTCTAGAAATAATGCAAGCCTGAAAGTGAAATACCTAGAAAGGTGAACTGAATCTTTGGGCCTCTAGAAATAATGCAAGCCTAAAACTGAAATACCTAGAAAGGTGAACTGAATCTTTGGGCCTCAAGAAATAATGTAAGCCTGAAATTGAAATACCTAGAAAGGTGAACTGAATCTTTGGGCCTCTAGAAATAATGCAAGCCTGAAATTGAAATACCTAGAAAGGTGACCTGAATCTTTGGGCCTCTAGAAAGATTTATTACCTCCTCAAGCAGCATCAAACAATTCCATGCGTGCGCCACAAATCTATACCAAGTTTGATCAGGATCTACTTTTCCAAATCAGAATTAGCGCTAGAGCAAGCAAGATCAATGATATGGCCGTGAGACAGAGAAGGAACGAACAAACTCACCCCTCTCGTGACCTCCCTGGTAGATGCGCCGCCGCCGCGCACGACAGAGGGAGAAAAACGACTGGTGAAGGGGGAGCGGGCCGACCTTCGAAGACCGGAGGGAGAGGGCGGCCGGAGTAGGGCGGCAGAGGCCGGAAGGAGAGGGCGGCCGGAGGAGAGAGAGGGCGAGCGGCCCTATGGGGAACAGAGAGGAGTCGTGCGAGAGGGGGGAGCGATCTGGTGCGGGCAGGGGAGATTTTTTTAGTTCTCTTTTAGTGGGCCCGAGGATAACTAACCCAATTAGAACCTCTCCACCGGGCTAGTATTTTTAGCTGGGTAGAGCAAACTAGCTCAAACTAACCCCTCTTGTTTTGATAATTTGAGGCTATTTCAACCCAAACTAGCTCTAACTCAGGGATCCAAACAAAGAGGAGTGTTACTGTACATGCTACAGTGTGGGCCGTAGCACATTGTTTTTTATGGCCATATCACCACATTGTTTTCTACTGCTGGTTCACTGGGCTACCGTGGTTCGCACTGCTGGTTCACTCGGCTGCCGTGGTTCGCACTCCTCCGACCTGAGTAGTACTCTAGTATAGTACTAGTATATAACGCATCATTCTTTGCTCCTTCTTACTACTCCGACATGTGGGAGAGCCAGCATCCGGGTCGACGTGTCATGCACCAGATTAGAGCGCGGAACGGAAGGGGGGCATCACCCCGGTCGGAGCGCTAGTAATTCATGACTATAGTGAGTGGTCATATCACAAGTCTTTCCAGCAGTAACGCGCCGTCAAATCACAGAGCCCCACTCGCTCACCCTCCTCGCCTCTCTGTCAAACCGCCTACCCGAAAACTGCCGCGCGTACTGCCCGGGAAAAGCCCCGCTCTCAACTTTTAACTACGCAAAAATAGTTCGAGCTTGTTCGTTCTTGTTGTGGAGAGAAAAAAGTTAATCACTCCACTATATATGGACGCAGGGGCCTGAGCGCTTGCTTTACTAGGGTTGCTCTCTTCATTCTCTCATCCTCTCCAGATATAAACAAGACAGCGGTAGCGACATTTTCTCTCTGCTCACCGCTGGTCACAGATCCGGCCGGATCCCTTCGGCCGTTGTGTGTAGAGGACTAAAAGGTGCATCATTCACGCGGTCATCGCCGCCGAGGGAGGAAACCCATAGCTGCCGGAGGGGCCCGATCCTCTGCCCGTGCCGTTCTCTCCAACACAGCGCCAGCTCGGGAGGTCCTCCGACCCTTCTTCCTCCCTGCCGTATTGTCCGTAGATCCGACCTGCCGCCGCCGACATCCTGGCGACCCTGAGGTATAAGTTCTTCGAAAGCGTCCTTGCTCTACTGCCCCAGCTCCCCACGTGTCTGCATGTGCATCTTTTTTTACTCCCATCAGCTCTTCCAAAGCCACCTAAATTTTTAGTATTATTAGAGGTAAAGCTACTTCATGCATTCGAATCTAGGGCTTTGTTCAAACAACGAAGAAAGGGGGAAAGTTGTAGCATGAATCTAGGACTTGATTCAAAGAGGAAATAATATGATGAAAGTAGTAGAGACCGGATACCCAACCGGTCTCTTGGTTGAAAAGGGAAATAATGGGAAAACGCGGTACAAACTGGATAAGGAACAGATCTATTATTGGTTGAAAAAAGGATAGAAAGTGGCGGCTGGTGGACAAGTCAACAAAGTATGTCCAGGATTAGATTTGCTGCCATCACATAGTAAAAGGTCTCCAGGATTAGTTGCTGCCCTCACATAGTAAAAGGTCTCAGGATTAGATTTGCTGCCCTCACATAGTAAAAGGTCTCAGGATTAGATTTGCTGCCCTCACATAGTAAAAGGTCTCCAGGATTAGATTTGCTGCCCTCACATAGTAAAAGGTCTCCAGGATTAGATTTGCTGCCCTCACATAGTAAAAGGTCTCTAGGATTAGATTTGCTGCCCTCACATAGTACAAGGTCTCCAGGATTAGGTTTGTTGCCCTCACATAGCATGAACAAACTCGGCATCACCACTTTATGCCTCCTTGTAGGTACATTGTGCTGATGCGTCCACTGTCGCATGTCCTTATACCAACCTTTTGCTGTTGTTAATGTAAGGGCGCATGTAAAATGAAGCGATCACACTGTTACCTTACGGACATGTCTAACCAGTGTTATTGTTAATCTAATGCCTCCAGTGATAAGATGCAATTAAACTGTGTTACAAATGGCACTCCTGCTGTTTTCCCCAGTATGATAAGTAAGTTGCTCCTTTACGCTGCTGAGTGTCTTGGTGTCCCCATGGTCCCATGCCCTTAAACCAACTCTTTAGCTGCTGTTGATTTACTGTGTCTGGTAAACAAGCAATGCCACCATTAAAGTAATCCCATATTTGAGGAATCTCATTGTTGATCGTAATGCTTCTGGTAACATGAAGCATTGCTGACGTTTTAAAATTTCTACTGTCCTTGCGTGATTGCCCTGAACATAATTAAGATGCTTCTTTTCATTTTGTATATGTTTCGTATATTCTTATTGACCAGCAACTTCTTACTTTCTATCTTTTTGTGCAGATAGGGATATCCATTTCACCTTGTTGTTATTGTGACCTTTTGGTGAACTGCGCAAAACACTTTTTTGGAATGAGTGTCTTGTGCAGTTCAACTAAAATGTTTCATGGGCAACATCACTCAATTTTGGTGGAACTACACAAAATGGTGATTGGAATTTCCAAAATCTCCGTCAAATTCTGCTGGTAATCTCGTGCAACATTTTATTAGCCTTTGCAAGATGAGCCGTAGCTGAATGATGCAATATTTGCTTCATTTCAGGCAAACTACAGAAAAAGTGGCATGAATTGAATCATCGGGTGGAGCTGCAGGTTGACTTCCACTAGTGCCACTATTATAGTAATCATGCTCTTTATTATCTGTGCTGTGCAAACAGGAATACTCAACTACAGATGTTGTGACGGTCAAGAGCATTCGCCCAAGTTCTTCGATTGTATGACATGGCTAGCCAAGATGGATTTAATCCCGATATTCACTTTATCAAAAGGCTCTAATGGGTTGGTTCTGAATCTTGCAAGCTGGGAATCAGTGAGATGTGTAGGCATCTTTGTTGTACTTATTATTTGAATCTTATTTGTTGGTTCTGAATCTTGCAAGTTGGGAATCAATGAGATGTGTAAGCATCTTTGTTGTACTTATTATTTGTATCTTATTTGTTGGTTCTGAATCTTGCAAGCTGGGAATCAATGAGATGTGTAGGCATCTTTGTTGTACTTATTATTTGGATCTTATTTGTTGGTTCTGAATCTTGCAAGCTGGGAAACACGGCATGATGATGCAGAGGACAACAACCATAACAAACAGTTCAAACTTGGTACTATTATCTTTGTGAAAGTGCGACAAATGTGCTGATCGTGAGCGTCCTGAGAATAATAATTCTAATTGTTGTGCATGTTGATCCTGTGGCACTGTGAACGAGCGAATGCATTGCTTGTTTTAAGTATAGATTTCTATTAAAGCTAATTAAATTTAAGTAAAGTGACCACTAACTCCTGTTATTACAGTACCAATACAGACCCGCTCGTGAACCGACGTGTGGCCGAGGGTGCATCTTCTGCCGGGCGTGCAGCGGACGAGGAAAGGGTAGTAACTGTTGTCGCCTGTACACACTCAGCTTACTGTTGAATCCAGTTCCCCAAGAGCTGAAAAACGAACTGCTGCCACTGCCTACACACTCGTTCATTCGAAGAGACTCCAATGGCGATCCGAGGGGTGAGCCTACTGGATATGGACTTCAGCAAGGAGTTCCCCTTTGAGTTCGCCGTTCAGTCCTATGGCTGCACCAAGTTGAATGTGATGTACACCAACGATACGGACTCGGTGAAGCTCTGCCTCGCCTCAGTCCTATGGCTGCACCAGGTTCTGGAGCATTCTCCCGTTTCATCGGCAGTGCCGACTGCACCTTCGCTACGGTGGAGAGAAGGAAGAACGCGACGATTCGGCCATCTGGTGCAACAAGCTTGTCGACATCCAGAAGCAATACAAGATCATCAGCAACGGGCAGGAGAAGGACTCCGTGGTTGACCTCGCTGAGACCATCATCGACCCCTGATACGCCAACATGAAAGAAGACGACCTGAACACGTGGGAGGTACCTCTGAATCTAGCCTACATAACCTACGCGGCCAAGGACGCATACGCATGCTACGATATGTACAGGCAGATCTTGGACATGAGGGCGTGTCTGCTTCCCGTAACCGACGAGTACACGGACAGCCGCAGCGTCATGATCAAGCGTGCCAGGAAGGTCTAGATGTTGTACTTTATCTGTTTATAAGCACCTTTATCATCTGAGTGTTTCATGCATTAGCCTATGTGTCGTAATTATCTATTTTGTCCGAAATATTTCTTTTAAGAACCCATTAACCTGATTGCTTTTTTTAGTGGCTATTTGCTTATGTATGTAAACTAGTTCACTTGTCCGTAAAAAAAACTAGTTCACTCAGCTACCGTGCTTTGAATCTCCTTCCTCCCAACATATTCCCCTCCTCAGGTGGACCCAGCAGGTCTCTGAATTTTCTCCCACTTTCTTTTTCGATGTAAACTGAGTTTTCTCCGAGTACTTTCCCCTAGTACCAACTCAACTATCCCACGTCTAGCCTAAATAATAATAATACCCCACGTACTATTAACTCATCAAATTAAAATTATATTTTATTTCATAAGTTGAAAGTTCTTACAAAATAATAATAATAATTGTTTATATATAACTTGGCAAGTTAACTCCTAGTGATTGCGTACATAAGCTTGCAAAGATTTTACTGACGTGCAATCATGTGTTTATGTTTTTATAACATTTCTCCATCTAGCCCAACATGATATTTTCACCCAGCCCAGCAAGTCCGCGGATTTCGAGAAAAATGCAAATGGGATTTAAACGGGCTGCATAGATGCTACATCATTGTTTCACCCAGCCAATCAAATGGACTAAAGAAACAAATGGACTGGTGACATGTGGGCCAGTAGGTCGAAGCCTAAGAAGGCGTTGGATTTACATCCAACGGCCGGCATTCTTCTTCAATCTCTCGTCTTCTTCCCCCAGCACTGCCGGAACCGCCTGCTCCAGCCATCGGCGTCCAGCGGCGTTGTTTTGCGCTCCTCAGCGAAACGCTACCCAGCCGACGGCCAGGCCATGCCTCCACTCCGCACCTCCTGTTATTCTCTGTCGAGTGTAGGCCCACCCCACACCCGAACCAGTCAATTTTCCCACTCCTCTTCGTCTACGACTCCACTGCCGCGTCTTCCCCATCTCCGGGTCATTCCAGTCTGGGGCCTCACCGTCGTCCACCGCCTCGGTGCGCTCGGCGCGGCGTGGTCAACATACGAGAGTCATCGGAAGAGGACTGTACGTGGAGAGCCTGACGGCTGGGACCCACGAGGTCCATGGTCGCACGAAAGGAAAGTTCCTCCTTATTACGCACTGTACGTGCACTGTACGTGGGAAGGGCTTCCGTATTTCGCGAAAAAACGTTCCCCCGCTCACAGGTCGGACCCACCAGCTATATCTTCGCACGCAAGGAAGTGCCTCCTTATTACGCACCAAAAAATGAATACCCCCTGCTAGCTGGGACCCACCATAGTGGGTGGCTGACTTGTGGGCCTACTAAGTTGACGAGGACGGAGGGCTTTGTCAACTTAGTCAATATGAACGATTCTAGCTCCAGTGATCGTACGATGTCCATCCAACGGCCATAGTGCTTCTTCAACCTCTGGTCTTCTTGCTCCAGCCGCCCAAAGCAGCGCCGGTCGTGCCGCGTGCTCCTACCTCTCGTGGCCGGCTGTGATGCCGCGGAGGCCTCACCGCCCCCTACTACTCCCACCGCTGGCCCAGGGTATCCCTCTACTCACCCACACCCCCTATTATTCTGCGGTGACGGCAGCCTCACGCCGCAGTCGAACCAGTGAACCCTCGTACTCCTCTCCGCGTGGGCATCCACTGCCGCGTCTTCCCCGGCTCCGCGTCGTCCCCTTCCTAGGCCTCGCCGTCGTCCACCGCCTTGGTGCTCTCGGCGCGGCGTGGTCAATGTGGTCAACGACCGACTTCCACCGGAAGAGTACTGTACGTGCAGAGGCTGACAGCTGGGTCCACGGCCACAGCCCAGTTTTTTTGTGATTTGCCAAGTAAGTCGCTTTGTCAGGCCTGTTGGGCTGCAAATCTTTCAAGACGAGGAGAGCTTCATTCGGCTGGCCGAGGAAATGGCCTATCAGTAATGAGAAATGGGCTGTACATTTTTAAAACACATCAAACCGGCAATTAGTTTCAAATATCTTTTTTTCATTTCGAGATTTTAAATTACATTAATTTTTATGCGTGGAGAATTTGTTGGATTTTATATTGATATACATTTATTTTTAAAATCAGTTTGAATGTGAGTCGAAATTTTGGGATTAAAAACAGTTCGGACCGCACCGAAATATGCAAAATTTCGTATAATTTTTTAACCGTGGCCACAATATGGGCTGTAATGCTAACAAAAAGAATATGGGCTCCAAAAAAACCTTAAGAATTAGCAAATGGGCTGTAAATTATTAGAAATAATGGCAGATGGGTTGTATGCTGTTTTCCACAGATTTGAGGCTTTCCTAAAAAAAGGTTGACGCACAAGCAGTGACTGTTGGATGTCCATCGAACGGCCGTCGTGCTTCTTCAATCTCTGCTCTTCCTGCTCCAGCCGCTCAAACAAGCGCCGGCGGGACTGCCTGCTCCCTCCTCCCCGCGGCCGGCTGTGCTGCCGCGCAGGCCTCACCGCCCCACCGTACTCCCATTGCTGGCCTAGCCATCCCTCTACTCACCCACACCTGCTGTTATTCTCCGGCGACGGCAGACGAATCAGTAAACCCTCGTACAGTCGTACTCCCCTCCGCGTGGGAAACAACTGCCGAGTCTTCCCTGCCTCCGTGTCGTTCCCTTCCTAGGCCTCGCCGTCGTCCACCGCCCTGGTGCTCTCGGCGCGGCCTGGTCAACGTGGTCAACGACCGACATGCATCTGAAGTGGACTGTATGTGGAGAGGCCGGCAGCTGGGTCCATGGCCGCACACAAGGAAATGCCTCCTTATTACGCGCAAAATAATGATTCCTCCACCTGACATCAGGGACCCACCGAAAGGGCCTCTGTATTTCGTGAAAAAAACGTTACCGCCGCTGCCAGCTCGGACCCACCAGCTATATCTTCGCACGCAAGGAAGTGCCTCCTTATTACGCACACAAAAATGAATACTCCCCCTGTTAGCTGGGACCCAGTATAGTGGCAGGCTGACTTGTGGGCCTACTAAGTTGACGGGGATGGAGGGCTTTGTCAACTTAGTCAATATGCACGATTCTAGCTCAAGTGACCGTACGATGTCCATCCAACGGCCGTAGTGCTTCTTCAACCTCTGGTCTTCTTGTTCCAGCTGCCCAAACCAGCGCCGGTCGTGCCTCGTGCTCCTGCCTCCCGTGGCCGGCTGCGATGCGGTGGAGGCCTCACCGCCCCCTACTACTCCCACCACTGGCCAGGCCATCCCTCTACTCACCCACAACCCCTGTTATTCTACGGCGACGACAGCCTCACACCGCAGCGAACCAGTGAACCCTCGTACTCCTCTATGCGTGGGCATCCACTGCCGCGTCTTCCCCGGATCCGCGTCGTTCCCTTCCTAGGCCTCGCCGTCGTCCACCGCCCTGGTGCTCTCGGCGCGGCGTGGTCAACGTGGTCAAGGAACGGCTTCCATCGGACGTGGACTGTACGTGGATAGGCTGACAGCTGGGTCCACGGCCGCAGCAAGGAAGTGCCTCCTTATTACGTGCAAAATTATTATTCCTCCACCTGACAGCTAGGACCCACTGGACGGGCCACCGTATTTCGCGAAAAAAACGCTTGCCCCTGACTGCTGGGACCCACCAGCTACATCTTCGCACGCAAGGAAGTGCGTCCGGGCAAAAAAAACGATTCGCCCCCCTGACTGTTGGGACCCACCAGCTACATTTTCGCAGGCAAGGAAGTGCCTGACAGTCGGGACCCACCTGGTTGAAGGGTACGTAGCGTTGTCATTCTGGTCGCGAACGTGTACGTACATATATACTGGTGGATGTAGAGGCGCGCACGTGTCGTAGTAGAGGCGCGTACGTGTCGTAGTAGAGGCGTGCACGTAGCATGTACACGTACGTACAGCAGTCAGGGTGCAAGAAAGAAAATACGGCCACGTATGTGTACATACGGGCGGGGTCTCGAACGCCTACTCACGCATACGTACGGCCAGGGCTCGTGTACATGGCTGGGTCGGAACGGAGAAACAGCGTCATCATCGTGTGCATGGGGAGGCAACGGAATGCGTCGTGTTCATAGGGAAGCAACGGAATGAGTCGTGTTCATCGGGAGGCATCAGAACGCGTGGGAGCCAACCGGCTGGGTCGGAACGGAATGCGTCGTCGTGTTCATCGGGAGGGCTTGGACGGAACAGCCGATGGAAACGAGGCCTGGCGTACCGTAGAACGGAGGAAACGGCCTTGTGTTCGACCGGCCACGTTTGAAACGGGATCCTGTTCATCGGGAGGGGTCTGGCGTATCGCAAAATGGAGGAAACGGACCTCCTACGGTCGAAACGGGGGTCCTGTTGATCGGGAGGGGTGTGGCGTACCGCAAAACAGAGGAAACGGACTTGTGTTGGAGCGCTACGGTCGAAACGGGGGTCCTGTTCATCGGGAGGGGTGTGGCGTACCGCAAAACGGGACTCCACGGGACACTGTTCATCTCCACCGTCGACCCCCTCCAGCCTCCACGGGCTACTGTTCATCCACCGTCGACCTCCTCCAGCCTCCACCTGCGACTGTTAATCCACGGGCTCCTGTTCATCCAGCCTCCACCACGCGCTACTCCACCGGCTACTGTTCAACCAGCCCTCTCCACGGGCTCCTGTTCAACCACCCCTCCACGGGCTACTGTTCATCCAGCCCTCCACCGTCTACTGGTCATTCTGCCCTCCACGGGGTGGTCCTGTTCATCCTGCCCTCCACGGGGTCCTGTTCATCCAGCCCCAACCGGTTCGATCAATCGGGGTCTTGTTCATCCAGAGGCAACACCACGGGGTCCTGTTCATCCACCCCCACCGGGAACTGTTCATCCAAACCCCCCCAGCAACGCTCACTGTTCATCCAGAGGCAGCATCGATCGGCTTCAGTTAGCAGCAGTAGCGAAGGAATCACTCGATCGGGTTCAGTTAACAGCCATCGATCAATCGCTCGGGTTCAGTAACGCGTAGCCTGCAGTGCAATCGCTCGGGTTCAGTTAGAGCCCAACGCCTCGCTCGGGTTCAGTTAGAGCCAACACCTCGCACACATGCGCATACGTGTACAAGAGAAACGCGCATCGCTCGGCCCCCGACCTCCCACCGTAACCGGGAACTCCCCGAAATTTTCCTCGCCCTCGCTTCTACCACGGTTTTTTCCGTCATGGACGGCCCAAAGAATGTCATGCAGCTGCATCTCCGGCCCGCCCAGGACGAAAAGCCCATTTTCTGTCATGATTTTTTGTCATAGAAGTAGGAGCCCACCACATCTATGATGATACCGGGTTTTGTCACAATTATCGTCATAGAAGTGTCATATGTATGACAGAAAAAATTTCGTTCGGCCCAAAATTTCACGGATGTCTCTTTTTTTGTAGTGTAGATTGCAATCCTACATGTCCTATTATTCTTGGTAGACCTTTCCTTAGAAATATTGGTGCAATTATTGATATGAAAGAGGGAAATATTAGATTCCGGTTTCCATTAAGGAAAGGCATGGAACACTTTCCTAGGAAGAAAATTAAATTGCCTTATGAATCTATTATGAGAGCCACCTATGGATTGCATACCAAATATGACAATACCTAGATCTTTTCTTGTTTTTATGCCTAGCTAGGGCGTTAAACGATAGCGCTTGTTCGGAGGCAACCCAATTTTATTTTTGTTTCTTGCTTTTTGTTTCTGTTTAGTAATAAATATTACATCTAGCCTCTGTTTAGATGTGGTTTTATGTTTCAATTAGTGTTTGTGCCAAGTAAAACCTATAGGATCTTCTTGGGTGATAATTATTTGATCTTGCTGAAAAAGTCAGAAACTTTCTGCTCACGAAAACAATTGTTGAAAATCACCAGAATGTGATAAAATACTGATTCCAATTGCAGTAGATCAATAAAAAAATATTTAGGTCGTCCTATTTTGGAAGAATTTTTGAGTTACAGAAGTTTGCGTTTGATACAGATTACTACAGCCTGTTCTGTTTTTGACAGATTCTGTTTTTCGTGTGTTGTTTGCTTATTTTGATGAATCTAGGGCTAGTATCGGGGGGTATGAACCATAGAGAAGTTGTAATACAGTAGGTTTAACACCAATATAAATAAAGAATGAGTTCATTACAGTACCTTAATGTGGTGGTTTGTTTTCTTACACTAACGGAGCTCATGAGATTTTCTGTTGAGTTTTGCGTTGTGAAGTTTTCAAGTTTTTGGGTAAAGATTTGATGGATTTTGGAATAAGGAGTGGCAAGAGCCTAAGCTTGGGGATGCCCAAGACACCCCAAGGTAAAATTCAAGGACAACCAAAAGCCTAAGCTTGGGGATGCTCCGGAAGGCATCCCCTCTTTCGTCTTCGTCTATCGGTAACTTTACTCGATGCTATATTTTTATTCACCACATGATATGTGTTTTGCTTGGAGCGTCTTGTATGATTTGAGTCTTTGCTTTTTAGTTTACCACATCATCCTTGCTGTACACACCTTTTGGAGAGACACACATGAATCGGAATTTATTAGAATACTCTATGTGCTTCACTTATATCTTTTGAGCTAGATAATTTTGCTCTAGTGCCTTGCTTATATCTTTTTAGAGCACAAAGCTGGTTTTATTTTGTAGAAATTATTGATATCTCATGCTTCACTTATATCATTTTGATAGTCATTTAGAACAGCATGGTAATTTGATTTGGTTATAAAATTAGTCCTAATATGATAGGCATCCAAGATGGGTATAATAAAAACTTTCATATAGAGTGCACTAAATACTATGATAAATTTGATACTTGATAATTGTTTTGAGATATAAAGGTGGTAATGTTAGAGTCATTCTAGTTGGGTAATTGTGAAATTGAGAAATACTTGTGTTAAGGTTGGCAAGTCCCGTAGCATGCACGTATGGTAAACGTTGTGTGAAAAATTTGAAGCATGGGTGTTCTTTGATTGCTTTCCTTATGAGTGGCGGTCGGGGACGAGCAATGGTCTTTTCCTACCAATCTATCCCCCTAGGGGCATATGTAGTAGTACTTTGCTTCGAGAGCTAATAAATTTTTGCAATAAGTATATGAGTTCTTTATGACTAATGTGAGTCCATGGATTATACGCACTCTTACCTTTTCGCAATTTGCTAGCCTCTACGGTACCGTGCATTGCCCTTTCTCACCTTGAGAGTTGGTGCAAACTTCGTCGGTGCATCCAAACCCCGTGATATGATACGCTCTATCACACATAAACCTCCTTATATCTTCCTCAAAACAGCCACCATACCTACCTATTATGGCATTTCCATAGCCATTCCAAGATATATTGCCATGCAACTTTCCACCGTACTATTTATTATGACACGTTCCATCATTGTCTGCTTTGCATGATCATGTAGTTGACATCGTATTTGTGGCAAAGCCACCTTTATAATTCTTTCATACATGTCACTCTTGATTCATTTCATATCCCGGTACATCGCCGGAGGCATTCACATAGAGTCATATTTTATTCTAAGTATCGAGTTGTAATTCTTGAGTTGTAAGTAAAAAGAAGTGTGATGATTTTCATTATTAGAGCATTGTCCCATGTGAGGAAAGGATGATGGAGACTATGATTCCCCCACAAGTCGGGATGAGACTCCGAACAAAAAAAAATAAAAAAAAGAGGCCAAAGAAGCCCAAATAAAAAAGGGGAAAATGAGAGAAAAAGAGAGAAGGGACAATGTTACTATCCTTTTTCCACACTTGTGCTTCAAAGTAGCACCATGATATTTATGATAGAGAGTTTCTTATTTTTTCACTATCATATACTAGTGGGAATTTTTCATTAAAGAACTTGGCTTGTATATTCCAATGATGGGCTTCCTCAAAATGCCCTAGGTCTTCGTGAGCAAGCGAGTTGGATGCACACCCACTTAGTTTCCTTTTGATGAGCTTTCATACACTTATAGATCTAGTTCATCCGTTGCATGGCAATCCCTACTCCTCGCATTGACATCAATTGATGGGCATCTCCATAGCCCGTTGATTAGCCGCATCAATGTGAGACTTTCTTCTTTTTTGCCTTCTCACATAACCCCTATCATCATACTCTACTCCACCCATAGTGCTATATCCATGGATTGCGCTCATGTATTGCGTGAGGGTTGTAAAGGCTGAAGCGCGTTAAAAAGTATGAACCAATTGCTCGGCTTGTCATCGGGGTTGTGCATGATGGGAGCATTTTGTGTGACGAAAATGAAGCATGGCCAAACTATATGATTTTGTAGGGATAAGCTTTCTTTGGCTATGTTATTTTGATAAGACATAATTGCTTGGTTAGTATGCTTGAAGTATTACTATTTTTATGTCAATATTAAACTTTTATCTTGAATCTTTTGGATCTGAACATTCCACAATAAAGAGAATTACATTGAAAATTATGTTGGGTAGCATTCCACATCAAAAAATTTGTTTTTATCATTTACCTACTCGAGGACGAGCAGGAATTAAGCTTGGGGATGCTTGATACGTCTCCAACATATCTATAATTTTTTATTGTTCCATGCTATTATATTATCTATTTTGGATGTTTAATGGGCTTTAATATACCTTTTTATATTATTTTTGGGACTAACCTATTAATCGAAGGCCCAGTGCAAATTGCTGTTTTTTTGGTCTATTTCAGTGTTTCACGGAAAAGGAATATCAAACGGAATCCAAACAGAATGAAACCTTTGCGAGAATCGTTTTTGGAACAAACGCAATCCAGGAGACTTGGAGTGGACGTCAAGGAAGCAACAAGGCGGCCACGAGGTAGGAGGGCGCGCCCAGGGGGGTAGGCGCGCCTCCACCCTCGTGGGCCCCTCGTGGGTCCACCGACCTACTTTCTTCGCCTATATATACTCTTATACCCTGAAAACATCCAGGAGCACCACGAAACACTTTTTCCACCACCGCAAACTTCTGTACCCGTGAGATCCCATCTTGGGGCCTTTTCTGGCGCTCCGCCGGAGGAGGAATCGATCACGGAGGGCTTCTACATCAACACCATAGCCTCTCCGATGATGTGTGAGTGGTTTACCACAGACCTTCGGGTCCATAGTTATTAGCTAGATGGCTTCTTCTCTCTCTTTGGATCTCAATACCAAGTTCTCCTTGATTCTCTTGGAGATCTATTCGATGTAATACTTTTTGCGGTGTGTTTGTCGAGATCCGATGAATTGTGGGTTTATGATCAAGATTATCTATGAACAATATTTGATTCTTCTCTGAATTCTCTTATGCATGATTTGATATCTTTGCAAGTCTCTTCGAATTATCAGTTTGGTTTGGCCTACTAGATTGATCTTTCTTGCAATGGGAGTAGTGCTTAGCTTTGGGTTCAATCTTGCGGTGTCCTTTCCCAGTGACAGTACGGGCAGCAAGGCATGTATTGTATTGTTGCCATCGAGGATAAAAAGATGGGGTTTATATCATATTGCTTGAGTTTATCCCTCTACATCATGTCATCTTGCCTAATGCGTTACTCTGTTCTTATGAACTTAATACTCTAGATGCATGCTGGATAGCGGTCGATGTGTGGAGTAATAGTAGTAGCTGCAGAATCGTTTCGGTCTACTTGTCACGGACGTGATGCCTGTATACATGAGCATGCCTAGATATTCTCATAACTATGCGCTTTTCTATCAATTGCTCGACAGTAATTTGTTCACCCATCGTAGAATTTGCTATCTCGAGAGAAGCCACTAGTGAAACCTATGGCCCCCGGGTCTATTTTCCATCATATAAGTTTCCAATCGACAATTCTAGTTTACTATTTATTTTGCAATATTTACTTTTCAATCTATACAACAAAAATACCAAAAATATTTATCTTATTATCTCTATCAGATCTCACTTTTGCAAGTGGCCGTGAAGGGATTGACAACCCCTTTATCGCGTTGGTTGCAAGGTTCTTATTTGTTTGTGCAGGTACTAGGCGATTTGCGTGTAACCGCTTACTGGATTGATACCTTGGTTCTCAAAAACTAAGGGAAATACTTACGCTACTTTGTTGCATCACCCTTTCCTCTTCAAGGGAAAACCAACGCATGCTCAAGAGGTAGCAATTGCCTCGTGGGATGAGGATGAACTAGTACAGTGGACGAACAGCCTCAGGAGGAGAGGTGTTCTTGAGCTCGATGAGCTGGTGGGTGTGAGGATGGAATGGATCCAACCCCTGCTCCGGCGCCAGATGAGATGCCTCCTACAGTGGTGGCTAGTCCTATTTATAGAGGCCCTGGTCCTCTTCCCAAATGTAGGCGGGAAGGGATCCCACAACAGCCAATTTTGAAGGGAGACAACTAGTACAAGTTATCCTGACAAAAGTAGTCTTCGCCTGCCAAAGGCTTTGGTGGTGACGCTGCTGTGGGCTCTGCGATGACCTACGTCCTGGCGTTCTTGGTCTTGTTGCACCGATATGGAAACCTTTGCCTGATGCCTCGGGACTCCTCGCCTGCGCTTGCCTCCTTGACACCAAAGAGGAAACTGGTACACTGCGCCCGCTGGCGCCCGCCTGGCCTTGGTCGTCATGGCTCACATCACGTGAACCTCGCGAGGTGCCCCCTGCATAGATATCTACACTCTTCGGGAGCCAGCCTAGCGAAGCCGCCCCCGGGGAGGTCTTGGTGTCATCCGCCTCGCGAGGCTTGGCCCCTCACGAGGGTCTTGAGTAGTTGCTGCCGAAGCTGGGCCGTACCGGGCCGTTGGTGGAGCCACATTGTGGGCCGCAGGCAGGCAAGTCTGGGATAAATAACCCAGTCACAACGTGTGCAAAAGCCATGAAACATATTATTCAAGTAAATAGAACAACTGAAAGATCGTGGATGTCGCCTAGAGGGGGTGAATAGGCGCTTTAAAATAATTATGGTTTAGGCTTGAACAAATGCAGAATAAAACTAGTGTTTAATTTGTCAAGCACAAAACCTAGAACAACTACGCTCACCTATGTGCACCAACAACTTATGATAAGCAATATAAACAACTAATTGATAGCCAGACATATAACATGAAACACTATGGCTGTCACAAAGTAAAGTGCATAAGTAACGGGCTCAGGTAAGAGATTACCGAGGCACGCAGAGACGACGATGTATCCCGAAGTTCACACCCTTGTGGATGCTAATCTCCTTTGGAGCGGTGTGGAGGCACAATGCTCCCCAAGAAGCCATTAGGACCACCGTAATCTCCTCACGCCCTCGCACAATGCAAGATGTCGTGATTCCATTAAGGGATCCTTGAGGGCGGTCACCGAACCCGTACAAATGGCAACCCTTCGAGGTGGTCATTGGTACCCGAACGCTTTGGTAACCCTTGGGGGTGGTCACCAGAACCCGTACAAATTGCTCGGGGCAATCTCCACAACCTAATTGGAGATCCCGATGCTTGCCCGGAGGTTTACACCACAATGATTGAGCTCCGAAGCACCACCAATAGTCTAGGGCACCCAAGCACCCAAGAGGAACAAGCTCTAGGGTACCAAGCACCCAAGAGTAATAAGCTTCTCAACTTTCACCTCCATGTATCACCGTAGAGAACTCAAATCGATGCACCAAATGCAATGGCAAGGGCACACAGAGTGCCCAAGTCCCTCACTCTCAAATCCCACCAACGCAACAAAAGCTATGGAGGAATATGAGAGGAAGAACAAGAAGGCGAACACAAAGAACTCCAAGATCTAGATCCAAGGGGTTCCCCTCACATAGAGGAGAAAGTGATTGGTGGAAATGTGGATCTAGATCTCCTCTCTCTTTTCCCTCAAGAACTAGCAAGAATCATTGGAGAGATTGGGAGTTAGCAAGCTCGAAGAAAGTCAACAATGGGGGAAGAACACGAGCTCAAGAGGTTAGGTTCAATGGGGAAGAAGACCCCCTTTTATAGGCACCCCCAAATCCAACTGTTATGTGCACAGGTCGTACACAAGCAGTACTACCGCTCCTAGGAGCAGTACTACCGCTAAAGGCCAAGTAGTATAGAGAAACGGCGGTACTAGGTGGCGACAGGACGGTAGTACCGCACAGAGCGGTACTACCGCGCCCTACTACCGCCCTAGTACCGCTAGAGCAGAAAAGACTATAGCAGCCCAAGAATAACCGCTAGTGGAAACAGTAGTAGACAAATGGTAGTACCGCGCGGGAGGTAGTACCGCCCCCTACTACCGTGCTACTACCGCCCATTTACAGAGGCGCGAAATCAAGCGGAAGAGAGTGTGGTAGCTCATAGCGGAAGTACCATACGAGCGATACTACCATGGAGCGGAGCGGTACTACCGCTTGGAAGCTGAAAACTACCCAAGAGAAACAGATGGATGCAGGAAAACCAGAACTGCCATAACTTCTACAAATGAGCTCTGAATTGAGCAAACTCAAGCTTGTTGGATAGATAATGACGGGTAATATCCAAGAAGCGATAGGTTATTGTAAGAAGAGGCAATAGAAAAATGCCAAAGGTATAGAGATGTGAAACCTCTATGAATGAAGAACCGGCAAAAAACCCCCAACAACAAAAACATCATAGAAGATGCATGTGAACTCCGTTTTCAGTGAACTTGAGATTGTCGTGAAGATGACCATAAGATCCAAATCTCACAAGGAGAAACACCAAACAAGAACCAAGAAAGATGATGCAGGGATGCAATGGTTTGATCTCTCTACGAACGACACGATCAAGCTACCAACTGAGAGCCCCCTTGATAGTACGGCAATCGATCCTATAACCTGGTCTCCCAACTACCACCATGAGACCAGTAAAATAGAAAACCTATCAAGGGCAAACCTTTGCCTTGCACAAAGTCCACTTGAGCTAGATGATGACGATCTTGACTTCCTTAAGTTGGACCACCTTACTTGATTGTGTCGGCTTGATGAAGACTAGGAGATTGCTCCCCCATACTCCACTATGGGTGGGCCACTCTTCGGCACATCTTCACAGGTCCATTGTCACCACAATGGATGGAAAGCTTCAAGCATGATCTCTTCGTGATGCTCCACTTGAACTTGCACACCACAATCTCAATGATGATCACCACTTGATGTCATCCTCCATGGGTTGTATGAGATCTTCCTCTTGACGCAAGCCCATGGAAACATACCTAACCCCACATAGAACTCTCATTTAGACCATGGGTTAGTACACAAAGCATAATGGACAATGCTTACCGTACCATGGGATCACTTGATCCTTTTCGGTACATCTTCTACACTTTATGTGTTGATCAACTTGATTCACATTTTAACTTAGTCTTGCTCAACCTTGTATCATGTCTTCTACATGACCAATCTTTGGATAGTTCCTTGAATAGCACTTTGGTCATCACATAAACTCCTTGAAACCAACACATGGACTTCAAGAAATGCCTATGGACAAATCCTTCAAATATAACTCAAGGCAACCATTAGTCCATAGAGATTGTCATCAATTACCAAAACCAAAAATGGGGGCACCGCATGTTCTTTCAACAACCATTGTCCTTAATACTGAATTCGTAACCTTGTCTCATCAAACATGAGGCAGAAATAATGTTTCAACTCAAAGCAGGAGCATATACATTACAAATCCTGCAGGTAAATTAAGTTGCATAGTGTCGACGGCCAATGCAGCAACTCTTGCTTTATTCCTGACGCGTATGTCAACTTCTCGTCTTGTGACATTCCTAGTTTAGCTTAGCCCCTGCATCGAGTTGCATATGTGAACACCGATCTGGTATCATATACCCAAGAGCTACTAGAAACATCAACAAGATAAATGTCTGTAACATATACAACAAGTGTACTTGAAGAAGAAGTCACACTTCCAGTCTTCTTGCCCTTCTCAGCAAGCCACTTGTTGCAGTTCCTTTTCCAGTGTCCAAGTTCCTTGCAATGAAAGCAAACGGTCCCCGAGGCCAGCCCTAACTTAGGCACGCCGATGACAGTTGGAGTTGCCCCCTTCTCCTTGCCATTTGCCTTAGCCTTTTTCTTGGACCAACTATTCTTGAACTTAGCCGAGTTCTGCACCATCAACACTTGATGATGCGTACCTTTCTTGATATCCTGCTCCGCCACCTTGAGCATCCCATGCAATTCAGTGAGCTTCTTTTCCATCCCATGCATATGGTAGTTTGAGATGAACGTCCCACAACTATCCATAAGAGAACCCAAAATTATCCGTGGAAAACTCGTCCCCAAGTGGAGAGCCCAACCTATCGAAAGCTTGCATGTACCTGATCATCTTGATCACATGTGGGCTCAGTGGATCACCTTCTTTCAGCTTACAATCCATCAAGGATCGCCAGGCGTTGAACCTTTCGGTCCTAGCCTACATGTGAAACATGCTTTTGAGGTTCTCGATCATATTGAAAGCCTCAATATTTTTCAAATTCCTTTTGCAGACCAGGCTCCATAAAGCCAACATGAGACAACTGATCTCGTTTGATTAATCAACGAGTTTCTGGTAGGCATTCCTGGTTGTGGCATTAGCATTATCGGCAGGTTCCTCTGGAAGCGGATTCTCTAGAACTTGTTCCTTTTTCTCATGCCTAAGAACAATTATCAGGTTTCTATACCAGGTGGTAAAGTTTGTTCCATTCAATTTATCTTTTTTCCGGGATTGATTTCAACGCAAAAGGAGTAAATTGATCAGGTGGTGCCACTGATCTACAACAGAAATATGCAAGACACTAAGACTTGTATTCATGAAGAGTAATTCATATTAATTTTTTTAATAAGATCATTAATCCCGCTAAAATCAACATCCCACTGTTGATACTTAGTGATTCAAGATCCAAGATCAACATGTCAACTAGTGAGCTTTTGCATCACTGCTAGAAGATGAGATCACTCGATAAGCAACTCTTGCTAATCATATCTCCATATGACTCTTGTTGTTGGGGACATCTCATGCCGCGCCAACTCCTATGCCTCGTGGCCCAAAACTGTTTCGATAGGCATGACAAGTCAACCAATGTGTCGAATGTAAGTGTCCGACACAAACCCATTACTTCAAGGAGATCTAGTGGCGCCCAAATTTAATAGGCCCGCCACTAAGTATACTTGATATGTGAATGTGCCGAAATTGGGGAGGCATTTATACTTGACATTCTTTGAGGGATCACCCTACTTAAAACATCTACCATGCAAAAGAAGGGTGCATAAAAGGGATAAACTTTCACAGGCAGTTTATACAAGTGTGATATGGTATAGTCCCTTTTCACAGCGCATGGTGATCTCCACCTCCACGTGCGTGGTATGCCCGTGGTGATCTCCATCTCCATGCATGGTTGTCCTCGTGGTGATTTCCATCTCCACGCCACACATGTCAACCGCCAAGTCTTACATAAGTTAGTACACTATTACAAACTAATAGCTATGAAAGTAAATTAAATTACATGGCTCATGTTGACATGCAGGTCATTAAAACAATAATGAGACAACCATATGGCTCCAGCCGGTTGTCGTAGTCATGATGCGCAGGTCATGATATAATTACATACATGCAACATACACGGGCTATACCAAATCACAAGCATTCCCTGCAAAAACAAGTTATTCGCCGCCCTAAGAGATTAACGCAATGGGGTCGAGGGGGCTTTGCCCCCCAAGGAGTCAAGGGGCAGTGCCCATGCGGGGGTCGAGGGGGCTGGCCGCTCGCAGTATCTCCGGGCGTCCGGACATTCGTCAAAAAAATAGAGATCCAATCAATGCATTTTTACACTGGAATTTTCACTGGTAAATCATATTTACCAAATTTTGACCATCTTTCCTATTCGACCAATCACATTCGTCTTCGCGTGCTGTGACCAGCTTTATGTTCCATTGTCTACCCCGATGGCGCAAACCGACTGGTAGGGGTAATTTGTGTCACGACCTCCTCAACACGATCACGGAAAATAGATCACAATTCCAAACGCTTGACACCATGTACAGTCAATCATATTGACAACCGATCTCATCGGCCAGTACATAAACCAATCTACATATCATCATATGCAAATTCTACCAAAAATCTAACACCACGCATCATAGGCTCTAATGCCATTGTAGGAACATGTGGTACGCTACACTAGCACCAAATAAAAAATTTCTACCGCACACACAATATCATGCTGCTGGAAATAGATCACGGGATCAGGTTTACCACTAGACATGCAGTCACCATAGCGGAAGAAGAGTTGGCGATGCATGTAGTCGATCTCTTGGGGCGTCTCCTCCTCGCGTCGGCGATCTCCCGCGGACAGTGAAGACCCGCGAACGGTGATCTCCCGCAAACGGTACCTCGCGGATCCCTCAAACGGTTCGTCCGAGCACCGCTAGTGCGATGCCTCCAAGGTATCCACACGTGCGGGGTGCAGCATTGGGCGGCGGACTGCTAGGTCCAGTCGCATGGCATGGGCATTGGGAGTTGCGGCGGCGGCTGTCCAGGGTGGAAAAAGATCAAGCCTAAGTGGTGCGCCCACTCCCCTTTACATAGACCTCAAAGGTGGGCTCAACACTTGAGCCCACTAGGAGTCTACTTCCGAGGCTACCTAGCTCAAGTACTTCATCAAAAACCTATTTTTAGTTAAGTTCTAATTCATGTCAAGAAATTTATATTAATTCCAGTCAACAATGTGTCATGCACACAGAGTTTTGGAAATATTATTATGCTCCCACTTACTTTCTAAACACAAGCATCTTCACTATCCTTTGATGAAATCAAACTCTTTGACTATTTCATCAAAATGAAGATTCCAACTCCATTATGCTTGCTTTTGCCCATTACTGCATCTCTGAATTTGCAGACTCACTAGCATCCTCTGGATCGACATAATATCTTGGACTATATCATATACATGTCCTTGGTTGTATTTTCATCTCATGGTAATCCTTTTGGCGTCCATATATCTCCTAATTGAAACATGTATTAATTGCTATTATAACTCGAACTGACTTTAAACATCGCTACGGTGAGACAATCCCTTCGTAGTTAACTCCTTAAAAAATTTATAAGCAAAAAAGTCAAGTTTTATAGATAAAACATTTTTATCTGCATTAGTTTATGGTTCCGTTAATATTCGTTAGACTCTAAATCTTCAGGAGGGTTACCAAGATCTAATCTTGAATCATTTAAATGGATACTATCATCAATTATTTTGGCATTTAGCAAATCTCGGAGTCAGGCCCATCTACACACTTCCTTGTGTACCATAGGAATACTATTGTCTAACAGCAATATCGTGTTTGCAGACCTTTAGATGTTTGCATGAGTTTTGCCTACGTGGTTCAGCTGCAAGTTTGACCGAAGCCTATACATCTTATGTAGAGGCTTCCGTATCAGTCGCAATAGGAAACTCCAGAACTATTTCAAAGTTTCAACTGATGACAAAGATAATGTTATCTCATCTAGCAGCACTATCCTCCCACTCACTCTTTTGCAAGAAAAAAATTCTTCAAAATATACTGCTCTATTTGGCAAAAACTTTGCCTCGGTATAGTGTGGGAGGAATACCCAAAAGTTTGGGATAACCTACAAAATAACACATTCTGATTAGGAATAGGTTTGTAGAAACTTTACAAATGTCTCATATTCCAAACGTTAAGAAAAAACAAAACATGGTTTGACGTACCATACCATGGCGTTGTCGGTTTCTAAGAACCTACATATGAGTTGTGAGCAACACCCTTTGAGATTTCGGCCACGGGCTGAACACGTCCAGCAATCCTAAGTCACTGATGAATGTGGTGGATGAATTATATATGAACACAAAGAACTACCCAGGTTCGGGCCACCTTCTTGGTGTAATACCCTACACCTGCTTTGTTTTGTATTGCAATGATATGGAGCTACAATGTGTTTGTTTCAAGATGAGAAGATCGGCATGTGTTGCTTCTGAGGCCAAAAAGATCGACCCTATGTGGCTTGGGTCTCCCCTATTTATAGCTCGAGGGAGGCCTTGTCAGAGGCCGTGATTAGTTGAATATACATTAGAGTAGACTTACGTAGACTGTACTACGGGGGTGCGGTCGCCCACATCATGCTTGTACGAGTGATGATGACATCCTTCCAGGGCAGCGCGTTGCCCCCTGGACATTTGCCCTCCTCCTCCGGTATTCGTCGGGTGGCGGCGAAGTACTGCCACTGTTGCGTCGTGGGCAGCAGGCGAATCTTATCATGACCACCATGGATTCGGTATACACGGATCCCTCAGGAGTATAGGCGGGAGGCCAGAGAGGTACACCCTTAGCCTGCCACCTAGCGTCAGCAACCATCCTTTGGGCATGGGTCGCCGCTCATCTGTCTTGGGGACAAGGTTTTCTCATCCCGGGCGTATCGACCCGCCTCTTCCCAAGAAGGCCCCAAGAAGTAATAGTCGGAGCAACAGTTGGTACCATCTTCTCGGGATTCTTCGTACTATTGCAGGGCTAACTCTACCGAATCTTGCGGAGCTCTTCCAATGCTCCCCTCCCTGCACATGAAAACATACGGCCTGCTTGACCGATCAAAATCAAAAAAATAAAAGCACACTAGCTACTGTTTACCTAAACTGCATGGTACTATTTTTTTTCACGCGGTATGGTACTTTATATTGTTAACTTTCCATTGCCTTGGAAGCTAGCCAATAGCCCCCTACTAATATTTCTATAAAATGTCATGATGATATGCCGGCTCAATCTCTCGGAGATGCTCATAAGAGTATGGTGTGTGTGTGTGTGTTTATAGGAGTGAGTGTATGCTCGTATATATGGGCGCTTGTATCTGTACTGCTTAAAAAAAACACTTTCCATTGCCTTGAAAGCTAGCCAACTCCCCACAAAAAAAAAAGAAAAAAAAAAAGCTAGCCAACAGCCCCCTACTAATATTTCTGTAAAATGTGATGATGGTATCGTTGCATGATAAGAAATTCACTAGAACGCTTGACCGATCGAAGTCCACAGACAAAAGAACAGTAGCTACTACTGGTCACCTAATTGTTCGTGTTTAATTTACCCGATCCTGGCTATAGTCTCGGCATAGACCAACTCATGGGATATGATTTATCAAGCGACCATGCATGTTCCGGTCTTGCCGGTTTAAATTTATGATGTGTTCAATGCTCAATTAATTCGAAGTGATGCATCATGACCTGGCCTTAATATCTTTTGTGATACTACTGTATACTATCACTGATCGATGTGGATCAACAGCTCCCTCTTCTCTCAGGATTTTCAGATCTGACACGGGTGGTAGTAGCAAGCTAAGCTGACAAGAGTGGCAGTGGCATGCATATGGACAGCGTCATCACTCATCACTGATCGCCAAGTCAAAAGTGGAAAATCTCTATGCAAGCTAAGAATATTCTTGTAAACATATAATATGTGGGGCAGACATGAGTTTGTGATGGAGTATTGCACACTCTTTGATCGACCGATGGGCATTGCAAGACTAAAGTGTCAGGCTCACATGCCAAATGGCCCTATTTAACTCATAATGAATTAAAATTTACTTCACCAGATTTACTTTGATTTTTGCATGGACTTCTTGCTGCCTCTTATTGTAAGAGCGAGCATTTTTTTTCCTCCCTCCAGAATACTTTCACGGTAATGCTCAGTAGCAACAGGTGTAAATTAGTACTCCCTCTGTAAAGAAATTCTTTAGTAATCTAAATGCTCTTATATTTCTTTACGGAGGGAGTACTACAAAATACCATGGTACTTAATTTTCTCGTCAAGAATGAGTATGAATATCATCAACTGTGGCTAGCCAACACTTTTCTATGTCCAAACCAGAGGAAATTAGCAAGAGAGAAGACTCTGGTTCTCCAACAAAGGTATCACATGCATGTCTAATCTTGTGAAGCATCAAATGATGGCAAGTACAAAAGCTCAACGGTCAGCATCTGCTGCATCCATATGATGAGCTTCCTTTTCCAACAGTAAACAACTGTTAAGGCTGCATCGGAGGCCTGATCTCCTCCACCTCGCAGCGGCAGAGAAGCAAGGGACACAAGACACACAAGGAGGAAGTGTGTACTAGTAGTTGGGGCCTTTGTTGATGTTGCTTTATTCCTTGCTTGTAGCCACGGCACTGTGCTAGCTCTACGGCCTTTTCCCTTTCGCCCTGAAAGCAACTGAGCTAGGCTAGAGTCAATTACCAAAAGGAAAAATAAAATGCACCCTTTTGTTGTTGCCTAGTCACTGTTAACAGTTTTGAGTTGGGCACCCGCTTCTTCTTCTTTTCTCTCCAAAGCCTCACGTCTTGGGCCAATTGACATGTATGTATGCATATGTAGGAACATTTGTGCATCATTAGATATTGGGATCCATAAGTTTCTAAACCACCTTGCATTGATGGCGTTTGGTCAAGCTTAGCTACTAGTACAACAGTTCATGTCTAGCTAGGTGACCAGTGCTGGTAGTACATTGCCCTTGCGCGGCGCTAGACGAGCGTTGTGTGCTCTGATGGCTTGTGCAGAACCGCGTTGGATTGCAAAAGTGAATAAAAGTGTAAAGTGTACAATCAAACATATACTGGAGTTTTGCGGGTCTACCTTGAAGATGCCCTAACCTCTTTTCCTCCTCTAATACAAAAGGCACACAATTCTCTTGCATGGTCTTGAAAAACCCAGTGCCGGTAGTACTAATTAACAAGTATCTCGATTGTACTGTTATTAAGTGAAAACCCATGATCTAACCTTGTGGTTACGTTCAGTTACGATGGCGCTCCTGGGTCGTTCTTTTCCTAGGGGCGTCATTGTTGGAGCACATATCCTGAGGTTGTCGTCTTTGATGGTTGTTGTTGTTCTTATTTTTTGGAGTTGTTCCATTGGTCACCTTTTCCTCTTATTTTGTAATAATTTGGGTGTCCGCATCCTCGATATCTTGAATAGCTCTTGAGGTCGTAATGGTGCAGGGTAGAGTGTAATTGATTTTATTTTTTTGCGAGTGTAGTTGATATTTTGTCGGTATCAATATTTCCTTCGTCGAAAAAATGAACAAGCATGTCAATTGTAGCCACAACTCACAAGCCGGGAGTAGCCAGCACGTACTATGTGATATTCTTGTTTGTTCACGATCATGCTTCAATCAGTGTAATAGCTTTGCCCAACAAAATTATATTTGCACATATGACAGATATCATAGATACTTTAATTTCCCCTTGTCCTGTGCATCAATGCAGTGCCATGATCAGGTCCGCGATCACAACTTTGCGACAAACACTAGCGATTCAAAGATTTGCTTTAGATCCCGGGAGGTCTTGCTTTGCACTCATGAGCAGTGTGCTTTGTGGGACTCTAGTGTGCATGCAACATCTCAGGGTGCGCAGATCTTGCTGTCTCTAGCTAGCTTCCGTGTAATCTGATCTCGTGGGGGAAAAAGGATGGGGCAGCATGTTGATCAGACTCTACAAGCAAGACAAATATTAATGGAACAGGCGGACCAATCGGTACTCCGATCCTTGGTACCACTAATAACTTGCTAGTTCGTGTTGATTGAGCCCATGCTTTGGACAAAGTAAGCAGTGATGCCCTATGACTGTTCATTGTGGGAGTAATTTCAACAGTAACATAGGGTTCAACTCAGCAAATTTGCTTATGTAAAAATAATTTAATGAGAAGAGAAATAATTTGAGTAACAGAGATAGGTACTCACACTATAGGTATCATCACACATATCAAAACAAAATGAATATACAACCTATTGGATGAAGTGTTGCATGACACCACCCATATGTTACTCCCAATTATAAAGATAATAATTACGTGTTACTAGTCTAAGTTACGCTCCACTATGTGTAGTCTAATTAACATGACCCGATTGGGAACTGCTTAATTTTTTTTAGCCGAGACCCTAGAACAATTGCTCTACGGTACTTTCATTAATAATAAATTATTTACAGGTACAAAAGCAAGGTGCTGCTCAGTCCAGTTCCTTATACTCTCTGGCTTTTGAAGATTTGCCTTAATTTGCGCTGCCAAAAGCCCCTCTTTGACATAATATTGCCATCACACATGATGAGAACTGCTTAATTAGTACTGCCTCTCTACTCAAATACTTGTAGTTGGGAAACTTGTACTAATTTCCCAGCAACAAGTACTGTGGTACAGAGGGAGTACTAGAATACGTAGTTTTCCCTCCTTTCTTCGGAGAATGAATAGGCGTACCTTAATGAAGTGGCGGGAGGAGAGGGGGCGGTAAACATGGAACGGTTAGGAATGCAGGGATTTGGTATCGTACGATCAGCAACATGCCCGTCCGTATTCATACTCGAACGCTGCTTCTTGATGGCAAAGCAGCGACTGATACCTTACGACGTACGGCATGTGTCACTCTCCCCTAGTTACCCTCGTGGTTGAAGGAAAGTCAGCAAAGGACAAGCTCCTGTCCCGTAATTCCCACAGGATCGTTTACCGCCGCGGCTGTTCATTTTGACAGCTCAGTACAAACCAACCAGCATGCAGTCCACAGAGCTTACGTAAAAAGTGCGGAACAGAGAGAGAGGGAGGGGGCAGGTCGACCGCAACGGGTCACCGGAATATTTGTCACCTGGCATGATGGCGGTAATAATACATGGATCCCGTTGGTTAGCGGGTGCTGTGCGCAAGTAAACGTTTTCAGCGCTTCCTGCCAGGCACATCGATCAGCTCAGGTTACGGCTTCTCCTGATCAGTCGGTCAGATTCCGTTTTTTCACCGGGGAGGAAGGGTTATCTTGGGGCCTTTACACCCCGTTTCCTGCAAAACTCATGTGAATCCCGGTAATTAATCAGGCCAGAGCATCTACTTCTTCTGCAGCAGGGTTCGGAAACCAGAATCTCCGAGCTGGGACGGTCGCATTGCTGGCGTCATCCCGGGGCGTCCCTCGAGACTCTGACCGCTCACTCGGTGTTGGCTCGGCGGGCGTTGCTGGCCAAATTAATGGCACACGAGGGTGACAACTGCATCCAGCGGGGCGCATCAATCTTTTGATCTTTTCCCCTCTCCCCTTTTGTTTCCCCCCCCTTCTCTTTTCATGAATAGTCGGGGCTCACGCGACACGTCGCCCTCCGCTTCACCTGGACTGTAGTAGTATACGCGTACGTACGAGCGTCTCTACGCCTACGCGCGCGACAGTACATACGAGTACGTAGGCAGATGCCCCTCCCTACCATGCACCCACGTGCGTATGCCTCACCTACAAACGGCCGGATCCGTGTCCAGCGTACGCTGTACATACGTGTATGAGTGTATCGGCCGGAGCGCAGCGCAGCGCAGTGCAGTCCAGCTCGGCGAGCGGTCCATCGGTGCCGCGGTCATGCCATTGTCCGCTTGCCGACGTGGCTGCAACCAGCGGGTGAGTCACCCTCCACCATGGCCGGCTGAGAGACCCCCCGGAGGGCCATCCACCTACTTCACCGCCCGCCGTCCGATCGGCGAGGCAGGGTTGTAATTGCACGAGCCGATCTTCTCTTTAGTGTTTGGTCCCGTAGTTTTTTATTTACGCAAGCGTATTGTTTCGATGGTGACCAAATTCTAGTGTTCTAAATGCTCTTATATTAGTTTACAGAGGGAGTACTAAATTTCTTGCTATACAATTCACAAAAGAAAAACTGGGTCTTTGTTAGGATGGCGCTAATTTCATGGCATGACAACGACTCTTTGCCTACTCTAAATCATTTTTCTTACCAACAATGCTTGCTAAATTGTGGGCAACCAAAAATACATTTTTTGGTAGGGCAAACTTGGCAAAAAGAAAAAAACACATGTCCACTCATAACCTTCGTGGGCATATCCCGGCCGTCCACGTGGCACCCTGGGTGACACCGTGGTAGGGAATGGTAGATGAACTAGCACTGGAGCTTTGATTTGAGCTGACAGAAACAGAAACAGGGAGATGAGATGCAATTAAGGCGGCCGTTGTGGCTTGCCTAGCCATGAAGATGACACCCTTGCTTTGTTTGGAGGAACAGTGTTCAACTCCAGTGAAAGGGCAGAGCATGCATGCATGGTCAGCCAAGCTAGCCAGGGGCTCTGTCCGGCACATGCTTGGTAAGTGGGAGCATTAGCTTTCTCACTGGAAATGATGGCCACGCTTAAAATAACCTCCCTCATCTCTCTCTACCACAAGGAAAAGAAGCAGCAGCAGAAGAAGAATCTCATTCCCTCATCTTGATCAGCAGCAGCTTTCCAAAGCAGATGGCAAAAGGGAGAAAAAAGCAGGGGAAGCCAGAGGAAGAAGAAGAAGATGAAGATGATGAGATGCTGCACTGGAGCCACATGAGGAGTGCCACCTTTTGTCTGCACTGCCTCTGCTTGCTTGCTTGATCATGGAGGAGACCAACACTAGCCAAACAATCTCATATCCACAAATTGACATTTTAACCCCTTTTTTTTCTGCTGTTGAACAGTAAAAGAGCTTCTTCTCCCAACTTCACTTGGCAAACTAACTAATAAAGTTCAACATGGTGTTTACGACAGGATCTGAATGCTGATAAAGAAACATGAAATCGCTGGCAGTAGCAAAGCACCTCTTGTTGAGCAACATCGCTTGATGATAAACAAGTGAGGGGTGGAATAGATCAAGTTTCCAAAGTCAGCTTCAGTGGCCTCTTAACTTCGAGCTTCTCGGCATTCTATTCCTTCTTCTCATCTCAGTCTCCATGGCATCACACTCAAATGTATATATATTTTTTCTGGGGAAACTCAATGCAGTACAAAGAGTATTCCAAGCATAACGATCCACACATTACAAAGAGTACATCGCCTAAAATCTATCAAGGTCAAACCACTAGGATCCACACATTACTATGTGGTAATAGTAATAATTAACTCTCTCAGGTAACATGTAGTGGTAGTAGCAAACTTTTTTTTGCATATGTATATCACTACGTACTCCCTTGTGCTTATTAAACCAACAAAGTAAAAAAAAAAGGCAAACTAAAAAAAACACTAGTAGTAAAAGAAGGAAAAGAAAAAAAAGGCAAAGAAGAGATTACACTAGCAATTAAGTACTCCTAGTATATTTGATCATCTAGTCTTCGCAAGCATCTACTACTCCCAAAGGAGTGGCTCCTCGAGCCGGAGGTCTGCATTGACCTCCTCGACGTCGGGGAGCGGAGCCCACATGGTGGAGAACCCGAACCCGTCCTCGATGTCCAGGAGCAGGTCCGGCAGGTCGAACAGCTGCAGCTCCTCCTCCTCCGCCTGCTCAGCGGCGGCGCCGCAGCTCGTAGCCGTGGCGGCAGACTCCGGCGGCGCGGTAGCGTCCGCGCCGGCGTCGTTCTTGACGGTCTCCTCTTGGATGAGGCCCTCCTCCTCCTCCGACTGATCCGTGGACATGGGCGGCGGCGAAGACGTGAACGCGGCGGCCAATGCGGCGGCGGCCTGCACGTCCTTGGGTGCCGGCGAGGCGGCGCGCGGGAGGACGTCGGCGAGCTCCGGGAAGTTGAGGTGCGCGGACCGGGCGCCCTTGATGGCGAGCGCGGCGACGTCGTGCGCGCGCGCGGCCATCTCGGCGGTGGGGAAGGTGCCGAGCCAGATGCGCGACTTCTTGCGCGGCTCGCGGATCTCCGACACCCACTTGCCCCACGCCCGCATCCGCACACCGCGGTACACCGGGTGCTTCCCGTCGCTGCTCCGCTTGCTCTTCTTCTTCGTCGTCGTCGCCTTCCCCTCCTCCGTCTCCTCACGCCCTCCCTCTCCCTCGTCCAGCTGCCGCTTGCGCGGCGCCTCCTTCACGGCATTGGCTGCGCTCGCCGGCGAGGAGGGGCACGACGAAGAGTCCGTGACGGTGGACGAGCACGACATGGACGTGGAGCTGGTCGTATACGACGACGTCGATGACGACGAGGACGACGAGGTTTCTTGGAGCTCCCGAGCGGGCGCCATGGCCGCGTGCAGTGGGCGCACGAAGAGGGATGGAGAGTATGGTTTCGCTGCAAGCGTGAGCTCTTGCCGCTCCGCCTTGGACTTGCGGTGGTGTGTGTCTGTTCGTATCTGCAGTGGGGGGTTTATATGAGAGAGAGAGAGGTGGGAAAAAAGGTTACTGGTGAAAAAGCTAATTAAGAAACCATGGGAGGGCGATATATATGCTTGGTGCCCCCCTCGTGTTGTCCCCACTGTTTTGTTTCCAAGGGCACATGTTCATCATTGGGTTTTCGGTGCCTTGTGGTACTACATGATATACATCATCGTTTCATAAAATTGGCACCACAGATTCAACGGTACAAATTTGAGTGGTGGTGGGCTTTGGAGCTAGGACAAGGGAGAATATCAGGTGATGCCACCATTCACATGCATGCTCCCATGCTCCTAATTTTGAAAACCCACTTTTCTTTTTACAAAGAAAACCCACATTTAAATGGTTCACAAAGGTCTGATTTTGTTTATGAATGTACATAAGAAAAGTATCTGCAGTCCCTAAAATTTTCAAATGCAAATTGAAAAAACACACATAAAAAAATACATACGTTAGTAGTGTCGTTTTTACACTATTCACGTTTTTGTTTCTTTTGTTTCTCTATGTGTATTTGATTTTTTTTAAATAGTTGTAGACACATGTTTTGTGAATATCCACACATTTTTAAAACATTCAAATGTGTGTTTATGAAATTGGGAGCATGAGAGCATGCGAAGGATGTTATCAGTGGCGGAGGCAGGGGGTGCCGGCAGGGGCCCCGGCCCAGGCCAACATGCAGAATTTTCCACACATAAGTGATTACCTGCTGCTAATTCTGTGCATTATCATGATTTTGCTGGCTTTGGCCCTCCCAACAAGATTTAACATCAGTTGGCCCCCCTAATTAAGTTTTCCTGGCTCTGCCACTAGGTGTTATCATTTAATACTTTTTGGTATACAAGCGGTGCTTATATGTATGATGTCATGTCTTATTTGTGGACACGTATGGGATAAGACCAGGTCTAGATCCGAGTCATCTTAAGTTAGGTGTACTATGGAGATTTTTGGTTAAATTGAGATTATCTATTAAAGTTTAATTGAAACTTTGCGAAATGTCTAGTTAGATTTCCAAACTTTTCGGTAAACACTAGATATTCAACAGTACAAGTTCGAGTGGTTGTGGACTTGTGGACTAGGGCAATAGACGTGTGCTCATATGTATGATGTCCTCTTTTATTTGTCAATTCATGTTGGACGAGGCCAATTCTAGATCTGAGTTGGTGTTAAGTTCGGTGTACTATGGAAATTTTCCAAAAAAAATTCAAAACTGAGAATATCTGTTCACAAATTAGTCGAAACTTTCTTAATTATTAGTTAGATTTCCAAACTTTTCATTAAACACATGATCATCACCGTCTTATATCATCCCACATATAACCTGGAAGTAATAATTGCATCAAACCTTCTACCCAAGTTGCACATTAGTACCACAATATAAGGGCAAATAATGTGCAATTATTGCTGGCTAAGGTTTGCGAAAGTTCCCGGCGACCAAGAATTAATAGCACCATTTTAATTAAAAAAATTCATGAACCTTCTTCGATCGTTATACAAAAAGTTTTTTTTAACACGATGTGTTGTTCTTCACGTACGTCACAGTAGGGTTCATTCTTGAAGAAATCAAGACATACATGGTTCTTATTTTAGTGAATTCTCTAAGATATTCACATGAGTGTGATGTCGAAAATAGCAAAAGAGATATCTCCTTGCAAATTCGGTCTTGTAAAAGAAACAATATCACTCCTTTACAAAAAAAGAAACAATATCACATACTCCCTCCGTTCCATAATATAAGTCTTTGTAGAGGTTCCAACAAGTGACTACATACGGAGCAAAATGAATGAATCTACACTCTAAAATATGTCTACATGCATCCGTATGTTGTAGTGCATTTGAAATGTCTAAAAAGACTTGTATTTAGAAACGGAGGGAGTAGATCGGTTGATGTGCATGTTGGGTAAATCCGTGTAAAACTCGCACGCCATTTTGATGTGCACGCCACAGGGAAGGCACACATCAGCATCAAGTTCGTACCAGTGCCCCAATGTGATGTGATGTGATGGCCTCATGCAACCAAAAAAATTTGCAGTACACCAGTAGCACCTCTGTTCTAAATAATCCATATTCGTTTCGGTAATTCGTGATTGAGCCCAGGCTCATCTTCACCCGATGAACAGTATCTAAAAACAATAGTGAAGAAAACAAAAAAGAACTAAATTGTTTTGACATTGAAGATATGACACTTTTTCTGCAAAAAAAAGAAGAAGATACGACACTTGAGGAACTCTAAAAAAATCAACTTTGTACAATGTTCTTTTTCAAAGTTTCTTTGAGACCAGTTTTTTTTTCCGAGACTCCTCGAATCTCATTTTACCATGAATTTTTGCATGCACGTAGCGCATTGGAGCATCTTGGACGCCAACAAAATTCAGTTGTTTCTTGAATGTTTTTGCTATTTTGTTTGAATTTACTGTTCACGCCTAGGTGCAGGTGCACCTGGCCACCGAATCGTCTCACTCTATCCATTTGCCCTTCTTTGTCCAGAAGAAATCCAATCTTGTTGAATGACTTCAAAACCATTTTTTTTAAGCTGACAGTTTGGGCCCATTTCCCGGAAGAAGCTGGTAGGGACATGTACAACGGTCTGTTCCTTTCACCACCACCCGTGGTGGTGGCTGGTGCCTTGCTGGTGACACAACTAGCCCATCCATCCATCCCCAAAGGCCAAAGCTAGCACACTGCACACCGCCCTCCTCCCACACCTGTTTGCATGTTTTTACAACTCACCCACGCAGGCTATGCTGGAGGGAGGAGTCGCACGTTGATGTTGCTGTCCAGTGTGCCCACTGGGCTTGGCTTTAGCTGCCAAAGGAGAGTGGAGACAACGAACTCGCTTGTACCACCTGCCGCAAGCCAAGCTGTGATGTGAAAATGGCTGCCTGCCCATGCATGCAGTGCAGAACCGGAAAAGCAAGAGGCAGGCGCATGGTGAAGCATATTGTACACCATGCTAGTGTGTGGATCAGTGGATGGATGGCAATATGGCATTGGGATCGGAGCACATGGAGGAGAGCCAGCGAGGCGATGGTCTCCTGGTCGGGCCCGGGGCTGGCTTTCGGAACGCCCCTGCACGAGCACGCTCTTTCTTCTCTTCTCTGCAAGCAAAATAGGCTTGCTTTGCCTGCTCGGTTTCCTTGGATTTTTGTGGCGGCGAGTGAGGCGAGCCCCTATAATTGGGCCGGGGTTTCCTTGGATTCCCATATAACTAATCGGTCGGGATTGCGTTCGCAGTTGGCTTCCTGCAAATTGCAGCGCATGTTGGTGCCTGCGTTTACCATGATGCTGCTTGCTTATTTTGATCCTGTCAGGCTACTGACTCCTTCTAGATCGACCGGGTCCGGGTGGCATGGCATGGCGCCGTACCATGTGCAGTGATCGTGTCGTGCGTGCCCCCTGGTTCTGAGGTCGGCAAATTTGACAAATTTGACCTATGAACGAAATCAAATCATAGAATGAACTGTCCGTGAAACTATTTCACGCGCCTGACCTTTTTGTGTGACGCCCGACACGAAGGCGCCACACTACACTGTGCAACGCCTCATAGATAGGCGCTACACGGCCAGCGTCGCACCCGTGTGATCCGAAAATTACTAAATCAGTGTGCAGCGCCTGAGAGCTAGGCGCCACACTATACAGTGTAGCGCCTAGCTTCTAGGCGTTGCACTAGTGCAGCGCCTGAGAGCTAGGCGCCACAGGTCAGCCGCGTGAAATAGTTTCACGGGCAGTTCATTCTGTGATTTGATTTCGTCCACGTGTCAAAATTGTTAAATTTGCCTATGAGGTCCTAGGCGTTCACCCACGGGCCACGGCCACGGTTGCTTCTGCACTTCCCATCATTCCTTGGGACCCCTTTTTAATAAGCTTCTTCCAAAAGCTTGTTTGATCTTCAGGTCAGGGATTTTACTTACCCGGCTGCGGTCCCCGGCAAAAAAGATATTCTATATGTGTATCGCCACTGTGCGTGCTTGACCCATGGACTGTGCGTAACATGGCGTGGAACGCGTGGCCTCCGGTGGGTGTGTGCAGGTGCAGCCCGGCTGGCCGAGCGACAGGCCCCTGTGCGGGATCCATCGGTCGCCGGAGAGGAGATCGTCCGTAGGCCCGGGCGCCGGTGCGTCGTGGTGGGTGGCGGTGCCGCACCCGCGTGCCCCCTCCCCAGGTGGAGGGTGAGCCACGAACGCGCCGCGGTGCGGAGCACGGAGTCGCAGCGCGCACAGGGGGCGGCATGTGCCGGTTGACCATGTGCCCGGCAGCCCCGCGCGCGTCCTCGCCTCGGCGCCGCTCGCTCCCCCATCCCCATGTGCGCGGCGCACGCCACGCGCACCGGCGAGGCGAACGAGCCACAGTGGCGTGTACGCTGGCATGGCATGGCCCGGCGGCACTGGCGGGCGTCTCCCCCGACGGCGACTGATTGGGCTTCGGCCCAATAGGCTCGCGCCATGCGTGGGGGTGTGGCCGTCCGAGTCCGCGCTTCTCGGCCGGAGGAGCTGGCACGACGTTACGTTGATTGATCGACTGACCTGACGCTCCTCTGCTCAGTTCAGTTCACTTCGTTCGTCCTCCTGTGTGGTGCTCAGTGTGGCAAGCGGTGCCATAACGAGCAAGCACCACCACGACCTTGTCACAACAGGAGCCAACAGATCGATCTACATGATCAATTACACTAGTGTTCTGTAACATACAGTATGGTTTAATTTGCTTCTTCTTCCTCTCCTTTTCCCCCGCTCTCGGTCTCTCGTTTGGAGTACAGCGCACTAAAGAAACACATGCATGGAGCACACAACTGATGGCCTCCACTGCATTTGGAAAGGGTAAAAAAAACTGAGAATGACAAGAGCATTTTGAGCTGACAGTAACTTTATACTAACTTAAGTATAAAGTTGAGTCATCTATTTTTTAACGGAGAGAGTAGACAGGATCAGCTTGTACAAGAGCATGGAGCTCAGGAACCCTTCTCACGCATCAACCTATTCCTTTGTAATATCCACACGAGGTTAAACAGTACGTTCAAGTCTAAACACAGGAAACCTGCCAAATTAACATGTCATGTCAGGCTGCAGGCGGGACTGATCGTGGGCGTCCTACGTGTCAACGCGTGCAAGTATGATACAATTTCCCAATGACTGCACTTCCTCAGTTCTTGCGTATGAAGAATTCGAAGTCACTCCCATGAATGAACAGCCACATCAAACAGTATGCCTACCATTTCTGAATCCTTAACCTTCTTGGATCCTCACACAGTCAAGCACGCCAACTGTCCTTTCCTCACCTATTCATCCAAAGGAAGAAGAACCTCAGCACATTTCGTACATGACCTCAAGCAGCATATAGCACATAGGAGTGCCGCAACAGATAAATCCATAAATCGCATAACAAACACACAATGTCAAAAGTGATATTTACCTCTCTTCGATTCACTCATTTATATACATGATTTCCCAAGCTACATGTAACACACAGGATTGCCACGACAGGTAAAAAGCCCCATACATATCACATACAAGGCATGGTAAATGAACAGAGATTTCGGTGCAGAACTTGTTTTCTTCTGAATATTCTAGAACTTGGTTTCAGTGCAGCCAAAAAGCATAGCAGAACTTGTGTACACATGGGTGCATGTGCATGTAATCTGACTAAACACATTAATCTAGAAGCAAATTGAGCCTTAACAGTAGAGCAAACCATCACAAGGAGGAACGAGTTTCAGGCCACAACAGTGCAATGCAACCTACATTTATTCTCATAATAATTACACTCATGACTAACATGAAATGGCCAAGCTGCAAACATGTAAGGCAAGATAATACTACGACTTACATCGATGAAGCTGAGCTTAGTTTTGGGCTTCGAACTCCTGCTTGCTCATGAATATTGCAACTGGCTCCCCAGGGGAAGGCGGGTTGTTGTTCAGCACAGAAACATGCCGTCCAGCTCTGGCACGAGCAGCTCCATCAGATGCTGACAGCACCTCTGCATGCTCAAGGCCCAGCTGCCTTCTGATCAGCTCCAGGTTCTCCTCAAGCACGTTCATTTCACCAAACGGAAGCTTCAAATTCAAAGCTCGGGGACCAATAGTCCTTGCTTCATCTTTCTTGAACCTGATGAAAGGCATGCAGAGCTTCTGGACTTGTGTGAAGCTTGCTTCATGTTCAACGAAGCAATTCTTCAGTGCCTCACTAATGTCCTCGTCAGGGGCAAACAAACGTGTTTGGCTATCATAATTCGGTTGAAGCACCCTCAAGCATTGCTCTTTCCATCCGTCATAGTGCTCGTTGACATATATGAGACCGACAGTGAGCTTGTTCTCTGCGGCCCGAGGTGGTGCCGCGCCCTTCTTGGGTTTCTTGGAGCCTGATCCTTGCTTCTGGTGCAGCTTCCTCATCAAAACAATTGAATCCTGTAAATACTTGTTTGCTATTCTTAGAGTAGGATCGGGAGTGTCTGCGATAGGCCATCCAGCCTTTACTGCAAAACCTTCCTTCCTTAGGATATTCTGCCACACATGTTCAGCATAGTGTGGACAAATTGGGGTGATGAGCCTCGTCTGAACTTCCATGAACCGCACCAATAAATCACGATTCATGCCTGCCGCTCCACAAGAGAGCCTGTACTCATCTCTAGCCAATTGTAGGTCATAGAACCCAGACTTCAAGGCATCTCTGAACATAAAGGAATTGTAGCTCTTCTCGGTTTCATTCACAGCAATGTTGATCTCATTGGCAAACACATGGTCAGCATAAGTAGAGGGAGGACCAGATCTCAGAGAAGATTGAGAAGCTATAACCTCTTCCATCCATGCAATTTCTTTTGTAAGCCTCATGATGGCAGATTTTGCAGTTTCAGTGACAAAATTTGCATCATCCATACCATCACCCGCATCAGCAAGGGCAAACCTGGTGGCATCTGAAGAGTACTCTTTAATGGCCTGCCCAAGAGTTTGGAAATTCCCTGTGGACTTGGACATTTTCTCAGAGTTAAGCATAAGATGTCCATTGCAGCGGAAGCCACGAGGCCAATGATGCTCTGGAAGGAGTGCTGTATGAGTGTAAATGCTGAATGTCAGATGGTTCTGGATAAGCTCCTTACCAGATACCCGAATATCCAAGGGATACCAGTACTCATATTCTTGCTTCATTTTGCTCAACAGAGCAGGAGGGATGTCGCTTTTGGGTGCCAGACCATCACAGAAAACATAATCCCATACCTCATCCGTCATTTGCTCTGGCCTAATAGAAGATCTTTCTTTTCCATACATGTCACCATTTTGTAGAAGATGCGCAATCGTGTAATACGCCATGTATAGGGTTGAATCAGAAAGAGATTCTACAAGGAACTGTTCATCAAATGGAATGCGAGTACCTAGGCCAAAAGAACGTGAACAAGCCCACTTGTTCAGCCAGCCCAATGTATGCTCGAACCCATTACGAGTTTCAGCTGAGAATGTATTCATGTTCTTCAAACATTTGACCGCCTTCTGCTTCCATTCAACCTCACCATAAGTTATGTACCATTGATCTGTGAGAGCAACGACACACTCATCACCAGATCTTGACATAACTTTTTTCTCAGGCTCACTATACAAAACAGCCAAGCCTTCTTCCAAAAGCTTGTTCTTAATCAGTGGCTTTGCTTCTTCAACCTTTCTGCCATTGTACTCCCCTACAACCATCACTCCTTCTGTAAACCCTTTAAGATATGTCATCCTTTTCGCTTCAGCAAGTTTTTCCTTGTCATATTGGCTCGTAATCTTAAGATCAACACACACCTTCTCAGCTGACTTGTCTCCAAATCCAGGAATGTCGATTATTGGTATAATATCAAATGGAAGAACCCACTCGTCTTTGACTCCAAATTTTGCTCTCAATGCCGGCTTTGTGACTAAAGCTTGCAGTGCCATGAAATCGTCTGGCGAATCGCTTGGAACACTAGTCACAATGCCAGTACCTTTATCTGTTAAGATAGTGAGCATGGGAAGCGCATATATGATTTCATTGAAGGAAAGAGGAGACTTCAATGGCAAACCAATCAAATCGTTGCCAGAAAGCTCAGCTAAGCAGGTTGGCTTTTCGGGGACCCTGGATAGATTCTGATATGCAAGATTAAGAGCAGACCTTGCTGTCAGAATGAAGACATCGGCATCATTGACCTCAAAAGCCCCGTAATTTCCATTAGGCAGCACCCAACAGTTTGTTTGGCCATACATAGTCTCTGGTCTCAATGTAGCTGCTGCCAAATAAACATTTTTTCCTTCCAAGACCTTCAACTTTGGGGGAAAAGGTGGAATCACCTCCATTTTAATCAGCACATATTCTTGTGGCTGTGCATTTTCACCTGTTGCCCTGTCATGGTCGGCGCAAGGTTGGCCATCCAATGGGGAGTAGACTGTGTACCTCAGGTCCTTGACAACTTTCCCCATTTTCTTGAGCTTTCTCATCTGCCATTGAACAAAAGCATCATAGAAAGGATTCATGTCGGTGGTTATGAATGAACGCCTCCAATCACAACCTAAGCCAAAGTCCTTAAGGTCTTTCACCGCCAACGGAGGGAAGTAGGTCAACCAGTGATAAGGATCTTGAAATTTGGCAATTTGTTCATCTAACAGGCCAAAGCTCTTCATGATCTCCCATTGGAACTTCTGCATGCCTGTCTTTGCAGCAGCCTTAGATTTCTTGCTCTTAAATTTATCTGGGGTAACGGCAGAAGCCTGCTCAACTTCTCTATCATCTGCCACTTCAGCACTTGAATTATTATTCTCTGGTTGAGGAAACACTGGAGGGTTTCCATACTGTTGTATCTCCCTGGCCAGCTTATCAGCTGAGGCCTTGATTGGCATCCCAGTACAGTGGAAAGCAAATGGCAATAGAACATTTGAGCCACGGAGTCTGTGGTATGCAGCACCAAACTCAAGCTTGGACAATGAGAACGCATGTCCCAAATGAAGCAATCCATTCATGTAAGGATACGGAAAGTTGCCGAAGAATTTTTCACCAGGGCCTGGAGATTTATTGCCCGGCTCAGCATGAAAAACTTTGCTATCCTCCCAACACTTTTGAGCATCTGACTGGATCTTGAGCAAAAGGTCTCTGCGTGCATAACGCTTGCCTTCTTCAGGATTTGATGACATTTTCCTGATTGTTCAACAAAAAACAGGTATCAGAGGCAAGCTTCTTGATTTCATGTACATTATTCCGGAATAAATTGTACATATTCAATGTAAAAAATAGCAGCATGGTGCAATCTGCTTTTAATTTCTCAGTTTTCCAACATAAGAAACATAGTAATGCTTAATGAAGTCAATGAGATGAAGCCATTCTGTAACAGAGGTACCGGAACCATACGAAAACTCACCAACAGGGGACACTCAAACAATTTTTGACATCTAAATCTAAAATTGAGACAAACTCTGCTGGCTAAAACTTGCATATATACCTAAAGTCCTAAAATTACGAGCAAGCACTATGTAAAAGCAGAATAAAGTCAATGTTTTCATGACTCTATATAAGTAGATGGCACGCAAACTATATATCCACACAGTACAGCAAGTCAGCAACTTGACAAGAACAATAACAACTGGAGCAAAAAAAATCATGACGTGACACCAATCAAAGTGAAAAATCCCCAAACATCATTTTCTCGCGAACCAGCTCTTATATTGGTGGGCCGGCAGGCCGCATAACAGAGAGCCTGAACAAGAACACGCAATGTATATAAACTGCCAATTAAAATATTAAAAGCACACAGTCACGTGCAAACTCGTAAACACAAGTATTCATAAGTTCCACATCCTTGACCCTTATGAAATATATGCTGTTCGAATTTCCCCGTCCAAACTCACAGATTTTCAGAAAAATAACAACAGTTCTGAACTACGCAAGCAACAAGAAGTAGATAATCCAAAGACAAATTACTGCATACCCAGTGACAAACTGGCAACTGACAAGAGCTAAGAATCATTCTCAAATCCCAAGCTCATGGCTCGAAGAAAAGCAATCACACTAGAAAAGACAGGAATCCATCAATGTGTTTGCCAAAATAAAATCAGCCGGTAAGGACAGTCACAGTTCTCCCATATGAACTAAAGAAGCATGCCACAATCATGTTATATTCTAGGTCTACAGAAAATATCACAGAACAATTTGTAAAATCAACCATGGTAGAGCTATTTCGCCTCCATCGTGCTCAAAATAAAGGGGCTGAACTGAAACCCTACCACGCGAAAGCGAGAACAACAGCATGCCATCATCAGTTCATCACAAAATCAGGCACGAAACACATCGGAAACTAGGCCGGAACACCACGCGCGAGTATAATAGACGGATCCGGCATAACTGTGACAGGACGTAGCAGAAGCCAAGCATAAACAGAGGCTACTGAAAACAAGCGTGCAGACGAGGGACTTCGTGTCTGAGATCGGGAGAGGAAGAGTCAGGAGGGCGAGAGGGCTCGCACCTACACGCGAGCAACCGCCGCGCAGAACCACCGCCCACCGGCGAGAGGAGCGCTCGAGTCGCCGGAGTGGAGAGCTGGTGGTGGTGGAGGCGGTCTCCTTTTTTCGAGGGAAAGCTCAAGGCGGCTTGACCAAGACACGACTACTGTTTTTTCAGGGAAACTGAGACACGATGAGCGTCACGGGGCCGAGTACAATACAATCGGCTGTGGGCCTGCGGCCCAATATAGTCTTTAACTTGGGCTGATCCTGGTTGGGCTGATGTGCTGGTCACTGAAGCGTGGGCCAACCGCTCTGTTATGTGACCTTTCTCCGTGTCCGCGCCTCGTCCTCTCCGTCCCACCACCAGCGAGGAGGAAGCGGCGGCCGCCTGTTCGACAGAATGGCGCAATGGGACGCGCTCGTGGACGCTGCGCTCGGCGAGCTGGCGTCCAGGAGCCTCCTGCGTGCTACGCGGCCCATCTCCCTGGCGCTGCCGCCCGCGCCGCCGGAGACCTTCCCAGGCCCCGGGCCGTGGGACCGCGCCGCCGTCGAGATCCGCCTCGACCGCGCCACCCTCCACCAGTGGCTCGCCGAAGGTCTGCAGCAGGCAGCTTAATACCGCTCACTTGCTCGCAATAACACCCTAGACAAATCTGCTTAATTCTTTCTGCGTGTTGCTTGCTGCCTTGCTGTGTGACTGTGTCCCTGTTAGCTGTTAGGATATGGTTTGCAAAAAGAAAGAACAACGCTCCAGAGTTTATTTGTGTTTATTTATTTATAGTTTCTGGTTATATTGCACTTTCAAGATTTACTGGTAGTGCTCACTACATGGCTTGTTCATGGGCACGTTTGGTTTAGGTGGCGAGGCCAGTGGCCAGGAAGAGGAGCTGGGTGAGAAGCTCATTCTTTTCTCCGGGAATGACTACATGGGACTCAGCTCACATCCGGCAGTCCGTGAGGCCGCAGCAAAGGTGTGCAAGTTCTGCAATCGTGGCGATTGTCAGGACTGTAGAGTACTCTGAATCGACGAGTCTCTGCTTGAGCTAACGATTGGGTGCGTTTGCTAGGCAGCTCAAGAGTACGGCATGGGCCCTAGAGGCTCCGCATTGATATGTGGGTATACTACTTATCACAAATTGGTGGAGGAATCATTGGCAGAGTTGAAGAAAAAAGAGGTCTAGCGTCACAGTTTTTTTAGTTCAAGTAGTCATTATTTCACAAGTTTTGCATCCTCATTTTATAGTTTTTTTTTACAGGATTGCCTTCTCTGCCCCACCGGATTTTCTGCCAATATGGCTGTGATGACTGCTCTGGGAAGTATCAGCTCTCTTTTGGCAGTTGGCAGGAAACCCGCAAAGGATGAGAGAATTGCTATTTTTTCAGATGCTCTGAATCATGCTTCGATCATTGATGGGATTCGCCTTATTGAGCGACAGCAAGAAGCTGTAGTATTTGTCTACAAGCACTGTGACATGTCCCATCTTGATTTCCTCCTGTATGTTTTTCATTTCTCAGTCATAATATCATTATTGCATAATATGCCATATGTAACCATGAACTGAGATAGCTGCAAATACAATATCATTATCTGTGCAGGTCCAGTTGCTCAATAGAAAAGAAAGTTGTTGTCACAGATAGGCAAGTTTTTTGTCAAATTTAATTTCCTCACTCAAGAAGTATATTTATGTTTCTGTGAAGTAGTAGAGGCATGCTTGTGCATGCATAATGTCGCACCAAATTCAGATGCTCTTTTATTGATACACTGCAGCTTGTTTAGCATGGATGGTGATTTTGCTCCATTACCTGAACTTGTGGAACTACGCAGGAAGTATGGATTTTTATTGGTCATCGATGATGTTAGTAATTTTTTATCCCCTCTGATACATTTTTGCAGAGTTTCTTAGTGATCGATTTTGTTGTGATTTTCCTTGAACAGGCCCATGGAACACTTGTTTGTGGTGATAATGGTGGTGGTGTACCCGAGCTGCTGGAATGTGAGAGTGGAATTGACATAAGTGTTGGGACCTTAAGCAAGGCTGCTGGCTGCCAGGGTGGGTTTGTAGCATGCAGGTAAGCAGACACTTAGATCAGGTTGTAGTACGAGTGCACACACTTCTGTACATTGCGGTACTGATTTTAGTTTAAAAAAAAGATCATATAAAGTGATTTTCAAGGTTCTGGATCATGTCATCTAAGTTAGCTTTGGCAAATTTGCACCACAGTGCCGCATGCTTATAATTCAATGAACAGGAGATAACTTGTTTTGCACATCTGCAACACTATATAGTTTATGGTACTGGACACTGGACTTCGGAATATCAGCACTCCACACTGCATGGCTTCCCTACACTTTGGACTTACTATGATATCTTGATAGTGTACTTCTAATAACTAAAGTTTTGGAATGTGTTGAGCAGCACCCGGTGGAAGAGTTTAATTCAGTCGCGAGGTCGTTCGTTCATTTTTTCAACTGCTTTGCCAGTGCCAGTAGTTGCTTCTGTTCAAGGTAATATTCACAACATACCTACTATGTCATAGAACCCTCTAAAATGAATATCGCAAGCTAGCGGTCTGTCATTGTTGTGTTCCATTTAATGAGCTGAGGTCCAATATTTATTTCTATCATTATTTTCTCTCGCCTTCTTTTCATTAGGAAATGCTTAAAATGATGTCTAGTGCTTTCACATTGGTCAGTAAGAATGATAACCGGATACAAACACTTCAGCTAGTTTAAGAAACTATAGTTATCAGGGACTTGCATTTTTCTGAACGAGAAACTATTACATTGCTTCAAATATCTGTGCTGTTTTCTGATTCCAGCGGCGCTCCATGTCTCAAGGAAGGAACGATGGCGGAGATCATTGGTCTGGAGGCATGTGCAGTATTTTGCATCCTTGACTAAACTCAATATAACCAGTCCCATAATTTCCATAGTAGTAGGAAGTGAAGAAGCAGCACTTAGGGCTGGCAGGTTATCTCTTCCTTCCAATTTTATTTAGTGCCAGTCTGGGTCATCTTATGTTCCTAATTATTCCATCTTTGGACTGCAGGCATATGCTAAGATCTGGATTTCATGTTACACCAATTCGACCACCCACCGTCCCGCCCAACTCATGCAGGTCCCTCCTCTCTCCTGTTTTTTTCAATTTGCAATCCACTGTCCGGTCATGAACTTCACCAATCTAAAACCTGCAACCACGAGTAACTGGACTAGGACTGTACGACCAAGAGTGTATAGCACATTATTATAATTAACAAATTTTTTTTTTGCGTGCACATCTTTGTATAGATGAATTCCTGCTCGATTTTAGTAAATATAATCACCTACCTTGATCAAGATTAACTGACCATGAATCTCTTGGCAGGCTGCGAATAACTCTGAGTGCTTCTCATTCGCCTGATGACATCAAAAGGCTGGTCGATGCGCTCAATCCCTGGCTATCTGACAAACATGCCAAGCAGAGTTTTGTCGAAGGGCATGCTGAGCAGAGCTATGTCGTGGCATCAAAACTTTAAGCAGCGTGAATTGAAGCTTGTAGGCGGTGACACTAGATGTGCTGGATTACATTGGAGAAAATGCCCATGGGGAATAGCTCGGTAGATGTTGACATGATCATTCATATCACACACGACAAAAATGTTTCCACAATTGTATGTATGATCTTCTAAGGCATACTACCCTGAAAGATACTATTGATGTAGACATGGATTTGGGTAGTTTCCATATTGGGAGCTTGAGACTGTTCTGTAACTGGAAACATCCTTGGTGCCGCCATGTAAGTAGAGGCTACCGAACTGTCTGGTAAACAACAGCCTGTTTGGAATGCAGGAATTTTGAGGGGATTTCACATGAAACTGTCCGATTCGCATAACTAGTGGCCTGTTCGGAACACAGGAATATTGTGGGAAATTCCACTTCATAGGATAGGAATATTATAGGAATAGGAAACCATAGGACGTGAGGTGAGATGTATCTCAATTCTTATAGGGAAAGGGGAAGAGATGTCCCTTGATTTCTAGGGTAGGGATTTTTCCATTGGCCTTTGAAATGTGAAGGATTAATTTCTATCCTACACAGGAATAGGAATCCATTCCAACAAAGCAAAGGGCTCCAAAGGAATTTTGCCTACAAAATTTCTATCCTTTTTCTCCTCTAAACCAAAGGAGGTCTGGACTTATTTGATTCGCATGATTGTAAAAACACCGGAATAGGAAAAACACACGATTAGGCCTCCTTTGGTCTCTAGGAATTTTGTGGGAGTTCTATAGGATAGAATCTTCAAGGTAAAATTCCTTCGGAGCCCTTTGGTTTGTATGAATGGATTTCTATTCCTATGTAGGATAGGAACCAATCATTCACATTTCAAAGGAATAAAAAATATTACCCTAGACTCAATGAAAAATTCCTATCCTATGCATCGAATGTCATCTCTTTCTCCATATAATTGACATACATGTCATCGAATTTCTTATGATTTTTCCTATTCCTACGATATTCATATCCTATGAACCAAAGGAGGCCTTAGAGTGTCATGCCCGATTGAATCCTACATGATTTGACTTTGGAGTTTGTTTGATTGCATCACAAGAAAAACAAAGAAATTTTCCAGCAGATTGGAGTGGATGCTAAGATTTACTATGGAAATCCCTATAGATTCAATCATACGAATCAAACGACCAACCTAGAACTAACTCCTAATTTTTTCAATCCTCCCAAAATCCTACTATAAAAATCCTTTGAACCAAAGAGGCAATGAAGTGTTGAATTCTGGCAGGAACAGGAAATAATCCCCGCTATCTCAAACCAGGGCCTGATCGAGATCAGCTGATCAAACAAAAGAAGCATTGAGGGGCTTGGCATTATGGAGGCCCTGGTGGACCTAAGGCTGGCCATAGTGGGGGTAACATAAGTAGCAACATGCTCTTGGGACTCACAAACATGCTTATGGGGCAGTCAATTAAAGAAGAGAGAGATGATTATAGTAACATAGGTAGATACCGTAAGATAACAAATGTTATGCTACTATGTGTCATGCATGGCAATAAATGAGACCACCTATGATACTCCCTCCGTCACGGTTTAGAAGGCGCGCTTGAAAATTATCTTGGACCTAGGTGGTTATCTATTGGTTGTGAGATGGGCTAAAAAATAGCATTCACACTACGCATGCATATAAAAATAGTATATCGGAGTACTAATTAGCTACTAGAAATAAATGCAATGCGCCCTAAACCTTGTCTATTGTGAAAACGCACGCAAATTTAACTGTGCCTTCTAAACTGTGACGGAGGGAGTACTAATCTATGTTACTATGCACTATGAATGTAGTATCATACACTAGTATCATATACATGATACTAGTATATGATACTCCCCACTATGACCAGCCTAACAAGTATAATACCCCAGAGTAACATATATAAATACTTTCATGTATCAAACGGAAGTAAACCCACATTTATTCCATATATCCGATATAATTAAGACAAGCACAAAGCACAAACTGGACACACATATGTATATCGATCGATGGTTGTCTCATCTCTCGAGCATAGTCTCTGGACCAATCGATGGAGTAGTAGGTAGCATATGAACCGGGTAACTGACTGTGCCATGGCATATCTTCAAGCTCCAGCTCCATGCACGCAGCTTAATTGTAGGCCAGGTAGCTGCATGCATGGATGGATGGATGGATCGAGCATTCAGGCTTGGAAGGTGTGCCTGGAGCAGGGCACGTAGACCCTGGCCCAGAGGTGCCTGCCCTTGATGATGAACTTGGCCGTCGGCTCGCCCCCGAGCAGCACCGGGATCATGTCCGCGCTCTGCAGCACCACCCTCCCGTACACCGGCATCTGCCCCGGCGCCGCCCTCTCCACCATCACGTCCTCCACGCACGGGCGCCCGTGCAGCCTGCATCCATGCATGCATGCATGCATGCATGCATATATATGATGACGGTCATCGTGCAAGTACGTGCGTTGTATATATTGACCAGAGATAGATATGCTGATGATATATAAGTAGTGGCGGCGCGATGAGCTTACGAGTTGAAGAACTCCCTGATGTCGTCCTTGTCGATGGGGTAGCCGCGGGAGAAGGTGATGAAGAGCGAGCGGAACTCCTCTGGAAGGCGGTCGACGATCATCATCTGATGCTGCTGGTGCTGGTGCTGGGGCTGGGGCTGGAGGTGGTGCGGCGGCGCCACCCGGATCGGGGCCCACGGCGGCGCCATCGCGTTCAGCTGGGAGAACCTCGGCGTCACTATTGCGTTCATGTCGGCGAACCTCGGCGTCGTTGGCGTCTGTGGGGGTGGGGAGGCGGCGCTGGCGAGCACGGGAGTGCCGATGGCGCGCGTCGCGGAGGCGGTGCTGCTCCTGCTGGGAAAGAAGACGGCGTTGTCGGAGGCGCAGGCGTCGTCGAGGACGACGCGGCAGACGGTCTTGTACAGTAACTTGACGCGGGGCATGATGTTGTCGCGGTGCTCGTCGAAGTAGGTGACGTCGTCGATGGGCTTGTTGAGGAGCGCGTTGGTGCAGGGGAGGAGCGTGCTGGCGCCGGCGAGCACGCGGCCGGCGAGGCGGGCGAGGCACGCCAGCGCCTCGTCGACGAAGCGCAGCACGACGGGGCCCGGGAGCGCGGCCGCGCGGCGCATGAACTTGTCGTTCCCATCGGCCTCGAACCAGAGCCAGAGCGCGATCACCCACCTCATGTGCTCCTTCTCCTGCCCGAGGTCGCGCACCAGCCGGTGGAAGAAGCTGCGCTCCTGTGAGTAGAATATCGCCATCTCACGCATTCCAGCCATGGCCGCCTAGCCACCACTACCTCACTCGATCCCTCACTCTCACACAAACTCTCCCTCCCTCCCTCTCTCTCTCTCTCTCTCTCTCTCTCTCTCTCTCTCTCTCTCTCTCTCTCTCTCTCTCTCTCTCTCTCTCTCTCTCTCTCCTCTCTCTCTCTCTCTCTCTCTCTCTCTCTCTCTCTCTCTCTCTCTCTCTCTCTCTCTCTCTCTCTCTCTCTCGCTCTCGCTCGCTGGCGGATGGCAATGGCACGGCGAGGCGGGGTTGATAAAGGCCCAGCTCCGTGCTCTGGCACGCCGCGCGTGCGCGTGCGTCCACAGAGGTTTGTTGCGCGCCCCGGCTACGAGACAAGGCCAGGGCGCGCAAGGGAGAGCACGGCTCGGCGTACACACGGCACCCTTCACATGGAAAGCTCGGCATCGGTCGCCTCACCCGCCGGTTGCCGGTGCGCGCGCGGTGATCAGGGGCGAACTGAAGCCCCCCTCCGCTAATCTCGCGGTGAAGACCAGTAACTCCATTGGGTTTACACATCCAGTAGCCTCGAGTTCGTCGCGGCTCTCCGGAAAAGGCTTGCGGGTAAGCTGCAGAGGACGTGGAAAGGAGGCCGGTCGCACGCGAGGCGAGCAGCCGAGCGCACGCCGTCCATGGGAGGGGCTCCTCGATCTCGGCCGCATATGAACGCATGCATCCAGCTCAGCGGTGAGATGAACCACCGTTGGTCTCTTCTGATGCTGGTTCAATGTGAGCCTTGTTGTTTACTGCGCCTGGTTTCACGCAAAGGTAAAACTGCCAAAAATGGGATAAGCTTCGGTTACCAACACGACAATGCAAAAGCTCGATGCAGCTGGAAAAGGTTAGCCCTAAGAAGTTAGAAATTACATCATCTCCCCCAGGTCTTTCTCCTCACGCCACGGCTTTGGTGGAGCGGATCTGGTGTGGTGACTCTCTACAGCTGCAACAAGGTAAGCTCACCTGGGGGCTCGGGCTAACTGGACATCTTCCCTAAAAGAAAAAACCGTTCTTCGGTCTAGAGTCCCTAAGGAGGATATAGAAAACTTCTGAATTATACCGCGATTTAATCCGGTCATCTATCTAGATAGAAAATTCCTAACGATGAAACTTGTTATAGGCTAGGTTGTCGACATATTGATGTCTACCATCCTCTTGACATGATTAGATCTGAGCAAATTTATTTTCTCTGGCATGGAGGAGGGAAGGGAGGAGAGATGAATTTACCCATCTGTCAGCGAACCTCCGTTGGTATTGTCGGATGACAATGGACGCGGAGGAGAAAATTGTCGGCACCGAAAGAAAGGGATATAGAAAGAGAGGAACTTTTGTATGGGTAAACCGAAGGGAAAGAAGTATAGTGTCACCCCCACCCCCTCCCCCTCTCGGCCGCCGATGAATCATCGGAGTCGGTAGGGAGAGTTTCATATATAGAAGAATAAACCGCGTCTTATGCGCATTACCCGCAAGTATTTTCCAGAACTGCAACAAACATAAAGCTAGACATGTAAACATAGTAAGTTACTGATCATCACGGCTAAATTAGAGAAGGCTCCACTTCACTCCCCACCGTCAACCCGCGAGTGTGGCAACCATGGTGAGTTTTCCATGTGTGGCTAAGAGTAGAGGAGGTCTGCTAGGCAAGAGTAGAGGAGATGGAGATGGAGCGAGAAACTTGCTTTATATAGCCTCGACGACGGAGAATTCGAGGCGAAAGGGACCAAAACTTGTTACCTACGATTGCGAGATTCACGCCGATCGACCAGTTGGCAACCATAACACGACTTGTTTACGCAACATTTCAACGGGGGAGAAGCCCCCACCCCACCCACACGCACACGCAAAAACCTCGGTTCAATAGCTTTACCGAGATACAAGGCTGGCTTACGCAACAATTGAAGGGGGGGGGAGCCACCTCCCCAACCCATATCACCCACCCACACGCACACGCAAAACCTCGCTCAATAGCTTTACTGAAACATGAATGGGTAACAAGTTTAAACCCAAGATAAATTCGGCTTTTCTTTATCCCAATCTTATTTAAGTCAAGTTCGAGCTTACCAAATCCAAAGCCAAGTAAGTTGTTTTCAGGGGGAAACTAGGTGAAAGGATCGATATTGTTGACTAGAGGGAGGGGGGTGAATAGGCAACTACCAATTTTTAGCTTTTCTTAACAGATTAGGTTAAGCAACAAATAGGTTGTCTAGATGTGCAACTAGGAGAGCAACCTATATGATGCTAGCAACAACACAAGCAAGCAAAGGATACCAGACAAGTAAAGCTTGCACAAAGTAAAGGTAAGAAGTAACCACAAGTGGAGCCGGTGAAGAGGAGGATGTGTTACCGAAGTTCCTTCTGAAGGAAATATGCCCTAGAGGCAATACTAAAGTTGTTATTTTATATTTTCTTATTCATGATAAAGGTTTATTATTCATGCTAGAATTGCATTGATCGGAAACTTAAATACATGTGTGAATACATAAACAAATACCGTGTCCCTAGTGAGCCTCTACTAGACTAGCTCGTTGATCAAAGATGGTTAAGGTTTCCTGACCATAGACATGAGTTGTCATTTGATAACAGGGTCACATCATTAGGAGAATGATGTGATGGACAAGACCCATCTGTTAGCTTAGCATATGATCGTTCAGTTTATTGCCACTGCTTTCTTGAATGTCAAATACATGTTCCTTCGACTATGAGATCATGCAAATCCTGGATACCGGAGGAATACCTTGTGTGCTATCAAACGTCACAACGTAACTGGGTGATCATAAAAATGCTCTACAGGTATCTCCGAAGGTGTTTGTTGAGTTGGCATGGATAGACATTGGGATTTGTCACTCCGAGTATCGGAGAGGTATCTCTGGGCCCTCTCGGTAATACACATCATAATAAGCTTATAAGCAAAATGACTAAGGAGTTAGTTACGAGATGATGTATTACGGAACGAGTAAAGAGACTTGCCGATAATGAGATTGAACTAGGTATGAAGATACCGACGATCGAATCTCGGGCAAGTAACATACTAACAAACAATGTGAATTACGTATGTTGTTATTACGGTTCGACCGATAAAGATCTTCGTAGAATATGTAGGAACCAATATGGGCATCCAGGTTCCGCTATTGGTTATTGACTGGAGAGGTGTCTCGGTCATGTCTACATAGTTCTCGAACCCGTAGGGTCCGCACGCTTAATGTTCGTTGATGATATAGTGTTATATGAGTTATATGATTTGGTGACTGAATGTTGTTCGGAGTCCCCGATGAGATCACGGACATGAAAAGGAGCTCTGGAATGGTCCGGAGGTAAATATTGATATATAGGACGATGATATTTGGACACCGGAAGAGTTTCGGGAGGTACCGGGTAGTCATCAGATCACCGGAAGGGGTTCCGGGAAGCCCCGGGAGGTGGATGGGCCTATTGGGCCAGTAGAGGGGAGCACACCAGCCAGCAAGGGGCTGGCGCACCCTCCTATGGCAGCCGACCTATGGGTGAAAGGAAGGAGGGGGATTCGGCCTCCCCCTTCCTTCCCTCTCCCCCCTTTCCTTTTCCCCCGGCACAAATATGGAAGGGGCGCGGCTAGGGGCAGGAGCCCAAGTGGGATTCGGCCCCACTTGGGGCACCTCCTGGCTGCCTCCCCTCTCCCCCACCTATATATATGTGGGAGGGGGGCGCCACACATAACGACGACAATCTCTTAGCCGTGTGCGGCGCCCCCCTCCACAGTTTCGCCCCTCGGTCATATTTTCGTAGTGCTTAGGCGAAGCCCTGCGGAGATAGCATCACCATCACCGTCACCATGCCGTCGTGCTGTCGGAACTCATCCACTACTTCGCCCATCTTCCTTGATCAAGAAGGCGAGGACGTCACCGAGCTGAACATGTGCTGAACGCGGATGTGTCGTGCGTTCGGTACTCGATCAGTTGGATCGCGAAGAAGTTCGACTACATCAACCGCGTTACTAAACGCTTCCGCTTACGGTCTACGAGGGTACGTAGACACACTCTCCCCTCTCATTTCTATGCATCTCCATGGATAGATCTTGCGTGTGCGTAGATCTTTTTTGTTTTCCATGCAACGTTACCCAACAGTGGCATCCGAGCTAGGTCTATGCGTAGATGATATGCACGAGTAGAACACAAAGAGTTGTGGGCGGTGATAGTCATACTGCTAACCACCAACATCTTATTTTGATTCAGCGGTATTGTAAGATGAAGCGGCCCGGACCAACCTTACATGTCCACGCACATGAGAGCGGTTCCACCGACTGACATGCAACTTGTTTTGCATAAAGGTGGTTGGCGGTTGTTTGTTTCTCCTACTTTAGTTGAATCAAATTTGATTATGGCCTGTCCTTGAAGAAGGTTAAAACAGAAAACTTGATAATCACCGTTGTGGTTTTTGCGTAGGTAAGAACGGTTCTTGCTAGAAGCCCGTAGCAGCCACGTAAAACTTGCAACAACAAAGTAGAGGACGTCTAACTTGTTTTTGCAGGGCATGTTGTGATGTGATATGGTCAAGACGTGATGTGATGTACGTTGTTGTATGAGATGATCAGGAGCCTTAGGGTTGTCTCTTAATTACTGTATGAAATGCAAGCGCCATGTAATTGCTTTACTTTATCGCTATGCGTTAGCAATATTTGTAGTAGCAATAGATGGCGAGACGACCCCGACTCAACGATGGAGATCAAGGTGTCGAGCCAGTGATGATGGCGATCATGACGATGCTTTGGAGATGGAGATCAAAAGCACAAGATGATGATGGCCATATCATGTCACATATTTTGATTGCATGTGATGTTTATCCATATGCATCTTATTTTTCTTAGAACGACGGTAGCATTATAAGATGATCCCTTCACTAAATTTAAAATAAAAGTGTTCTCCCCGAGTATGCACCGTTGCTCAAGTTCGTCGTTTCGAAGCACCTCGTGGTGATTGGGTGTGATAGACTCTACGTTCACATACAACGGGTGTAAGACAATTTTGCACATGCAGAATACTTGGGTTAAATTTGACGAGCCTAGCATGTACAGACATGGCCTCGGGGCACTGGATACCGTAAGGTCGAACGTGAGTCATATAGTAGATATGATCAACATAGAGATGTTCACTATTGAAGACTACCCCATCTAACTTGATGATCGGACATGGGTTAGTTGATTTGGATCATGTATCACTTAGATAACTTGAGGGATGTTTATTTAAGTGGGAGTTCATTAGTAATTTGATTAATTGAACTTAATTTATCATGAACTTAGTCTTAATAGATTTTGCATATCTATGTTGTAGATCAATGGCCCGTGCTACCGTTCCCCTGAATTTTAATGTGTTCCTAGAGAAAGCTAAGTTGAAAGATGATGGTAGCAACTACATGGACTGGATCCGTAACTTGAGGATTATCCTCATTGCTGCTCAGAAGCATTATGTCCTTGATGCACCGCTAGGTGACAGACCTGCTGCAGGAGCTACTGTAGATGTTATGAACGTCTGGCAGGCTCGATCTGATGACTACTCTATAGTTCAGTATGCCATGCTTTATGGCTTAGAACCGGGACTTCAAAGACGTTTTGAACGTCATGGAGCATATGAGATGTTCCAAGAGTTGAAGTTAATATTTCAAGAAAATGCCCGGGTTGAGAGATATGAAGTCTCCAACAAGTTCTATAGCAGCAAGATGGAGGAGAACAGTTCTATCAGTGAACACATACTCAAAATGTCTGGGTATCATAACCACTTGACTCAGCTGGGAGTTGATCTTCCACTTGATAGTGTTATTGACAGAGTTCTTCAATCACTGCCACCAAGCTACAAATGCTTCGTGATGAACTATAATATGCAAGGGATGGAGAAAACAAGCTCTTCGCAATGCTTAAGGCCGCAGAGGTAGAAATCAAGAAGGAGCATCAAGTGTTGATGGTTATCAAGACCACTAGTTTCAAGAAAAAGGGCAAAGGAAAGAAAGGGAACTTCAAGAAGAATGGCAATCAAGTTGCCGCTCCCATGAAGAAGCCTAAAGCTGGACCTAAGCCTAAAACTGAGTGCTTCTACTGTAAGGGAAATGGTCACTGGAAGCGGAACTGCCCCAAGTATTTGGCGGATAAGAAGGATGGCAAAGTGAACAAAGGTATATTTGATATACATGTAATTGATGTGTTCCTTACTAATGCTCGTAGTAGCACCTGGGTATTTGATATTGGTTTGGTTGCTCATATTTGCAACTCGAAACAGGAGTTGTAGAATAAACGAAGATTGGCTAAGGACGAGGTGGCGATGCGCGTTGGGAATGGTTCCAAGGTCGATGTGATCGCCGTCGGCACGCTACCTCTACATCTACCTTTGGGATTAGTTTTATACCTCAATAATTGTTATTTGGTGCCAGCGTTGAGCATGAACATTATATCTAGATCTTGTTTATTGCGAGACGATTATTCATTTAAGTCAGAGAATAATGGTTATTCTATTTTTATGAATAATATCTTTTATGGTCATGCACCCTTGAAGAATGGTCTGTTCTTGTTGAATCTCGATTGTAGTGATACACATATTCATAATATTGATGCCAAAAGATGCAAGGTTGATAATGATAGAGCAACATATTTGTGGCACTGTCGTTTAGGTCATATTGGTGTAAAGCGCATGAAGAAACTCCATACGAATGGACTTTTGGAATCACTTGATTATGAATCATTTGATACTTGCGAACCATGCCTCATGGGCAAGATGACTAAAACTCCATTATCCAGAACAATGGAGCGAGCTAATGACTTATTGGAATTAATACGTACCAATGTATGCGGTCCGATGAGTATTGAAGCACGCGGTGGGTATCGTTATTTTCTGACCTTCACATATGATTTAAGTAGATATGGGTATATCTACTTGATGAAACACAAGTCTGGAACATTTGAAAAGTTCAAAGAATTTCATAGTGAAGTGGAGAATCATCGTAACAAGAAAATAAAGTTTCTACAATCTGATCACGGAGGCGAATATTTGAGTTACGAGTTTGGCCTTCATTTAAAACAATGTGGAATTGTTTCACAACTCAGGCCACCTGGAACACCACAGCGTAATGGTGAGTCCGAACATCATAACCGTACTTTATTAGATATGGTGCGTTCTATGATGTCTCTTACCGATTTACCACTATTGTTTTGGGGTTATGCATTAGAGATAGCCGCATTCACGTTAAATACGGCACTGTGTAAATCCGTTGAGACGACACCGTATGAACTGTGATTTGGCAAGAAACCTAAGCTATCATTTCTTAAAGTTTGGGGATGCGACGCTTATGTCAAAAGGCTTCAGCCTGATAAGCTCGAACACAAATCGGAGAACTGCGTCTTCATAGGATACCCTAAGGAAACTATTGGGTACACCTTCTACCACAGATCCGAAGGCAAGATCTTTGTTGCCAAGAATGGATCCTTTCTAGAGAAGGAGTTTCTCTCGAAAGAAGTGAGTGGGAGGAAAGTAGAACTTGATGATGTAATTGTACCTTCTCTCGAATTGGAAAGTAGCACATCACAGAAAACCGTTCCGTGATGCCTACACCAACTAGAGAGGAAGCAAATGATAATGATCATGAAACTTTAGATCAAGTTACTACTAAATTTCATAGGTCGACCAGAGCACGATTCGCACCAGAGTGGTACGGTAATCCTGTCCTGGTAGTCATGTTATTAGACCAAGGCGAACCTACGAACTATGAAGAAGCTATGATGAGCCCAGATTCCGACATATGGCTTGAGGCCATGAAATCTGAGATAGGATCCATGTATGAGAACAAAGTGTGGACTTTGGTGGATTTGCCCGATGATCGGCAAGCCATAGAGAATAAATGGGTCTTCAAGAAGAAGACTGACGCTGATGGTAATGCTACTGTCTACAAAGCTCGACTTATCGCAAAAGGTTTTCGACAAGTTCAAGGGGTTGACTACGATGAGACTTTCTCACCCGTAGCGATGCTTAAGTTTGTCCGAATCATGTTATCAATTGCCGCATTTTATGATTATGAAATCTGGCAAATGGACGTCCAAACTGCATTCATTAATGGATTTCTTAAAGAAGAGTTGTATATGCTGCAACCAAAAGGTTTTGTCAATCCTAAAGATGCTAACAAAGTGCGCAAGCTCCAGCGATCCATCTATGGACTGGTGCAAGCATCTCGGAGTTGGAATATACACTTTGATGAGGTGATCAAAGCATATGGTTTTATACAGACTTACGACGAAGCCTGTATTTACAAGAAAGTGAGTGGGAGCTCTGTAGCTTTTCTGATATTATATGTGGATGACATATTGTTGATTGGAAATGTTATAGAATTTCTGGATAGCATAAAAGGATACTTGAATAAGAATTTTTCAATGAAAGACCTCGGTGAAGCTGCTTATATATTGGGCATCAAGATCTATAGGGATAGATCGAGAAGCTTAATAGGACTTTCACAAAGCGCATACCTTGACAAGGTTTTGAAGAAGTTCAAAATGGATCAGTCAAAGAAAGGGTTCTTGCCTGTGATACAAGGTGTGAAATTGAGTCAGACTCAAAGCCCGACCACTGCAGAAGATAGAGAGAGAATGAAAATCATCCCTATGCCTCAGCCATAGGTTCTATCATGTATACTATGCTGTGTACCAGACCTGATGTGTGCCTTGCCATAAGTTTGGCAGGGAGGTACCAAAGTAATCCAGGAGTGGATCACTGGACAACGGTCAAGAACATCCTAAAGTACCTAAAAAGGACCAAGGATATGTTTCTCATTTATGGAGGTGACGAAGAGCTCATCGTAAAGAGTTACGTCGATGCTAGCTCCGACACTGATCCGGATGACTCTAAGTCACAAACCGGATACATATTTATATTGAATGGTGGAGCTGTCAGTTGGTGCAGTTCCAAGAAGAGCGTCGTGGCAGGATCTATGTGTGAAGCGGAGTACATAGCTGCTTCGGAAGCAACACATGAAGGAGTCTGGATGAAGGAGTTCATATCCGATCTGGGTGTAGTACCCAGTGCATCGGGTCCAATGACAATCTTTTGTGACAACATTGGAGCAATAGCCTTAACAAAGGAATCCATGTTTCACAAGAGAACCAAACACATCAAGAGACTCTTCAACTCCATTCGTGAAAAGGTCAAGGATGGAGACATAGAAATTTGTAAAGTACATACGGATATGAATGTGGAAGACCCGTTGACTAGGCCTCTTCCGTGAGAAAAACATGATCAACACCAAGACTCCATGGGTGTTAGATTCATTACAATGTAATCTAGATTATTGACTCTAGTGCAAGTGGGAGACTGAAGGAAATATTCCCTAGAGGCAATAATAAAGTTGTTATTTAATATTTCCTTATTCATGATAAAGGTTTATTATTCATGCAGACTAAGGCATAGCCTAGTGGTGGGAAGGGGTTGATGCCTTCCCACCCACCCAGGTTCAAGGCATGGTACTTGCAATTTGGGATTGTTGCATCAATTAAACTGTAGGGGGTTCCCTTACAATCTTTTTGTCAAAAAAAGGTTTACTATTCATGCTAGAATTGTATTGATCGGAAACTTAAATACATGTGTGAATACATAAACAAATACCGTGTCCCTAGTGAGCCTCTACTAGACTAGCTCGTTGATCAAAGATGGTTAAGATTTCCTGACCATAGACATGAGTTGTCATTTGATAACGGGATCACATCATTAGGACAATGATGTGATGGACAAGACCCATCCGTTAGCTTAGCATATGATCGTTCAGTTTATTGCTACTGCTTTCTTGAATGTCAAATACATATTCCTTCGACCATGAGATCATGCAACTCCCGGATACAGGAGGAATACCTTGTGTGCTATCAAACGTCAAAACGTAACTGGGTGATCATAAAATGCTCTACAGGTATCTCTGAAGGTGTTTGTTGAGTTGGCATGGATCGAGATTGGGATTTGTCACTCCGAGTATTGGAGAGGTATCTCTGGGTCCTCTCGGTAATACACATCATAATAAGCTTGCAAGCAAAATGACTAAGGAGTTAGTTATGAGATGATGTATTACGGAACGAGTAAAGAGACTTGTCGGTAATGAGATTGAACTAGGTATGGAGATACCAACGATCGAATCTCGGGCAAGTAACATACCGATAGACAATGGGAATTACGTATGTTGTCATTACGGTTCGACCGATAAAGCTCTTCGTAGGATATGTAGGAACCAATATGGGCATCCAAGTTCCGCTATTGGTTATTGACCGGAGAGGTGTCTCGGTCATGTCTATATAGTTCTCGAACCCGTAGGGTCCACACGCTTAACGTTCGTTCACGATATAGTGTTATATGAGTTATATGATTTGGTGACCGAATGTTATTCGGAGTCCCATACGAGATCACAGACATGACGAGGAGCTCTGGAATTGTCCGGAGGTAAAGATTGATATATAGGACGATGATATTTGGACACCGGAAGAGTTTCGGGAGGTACCAGGTAGTCATCGGATCACCAGAAGGGGTTTCGGGAAGCCCCGAGAGGTGGATGGGCCTATTGGGCCACTAGAGGGGAGCACACCAGCCCACAAGGGGCTGGCGCACCCCCTATGGCATCCGGCCTATGGGAGAAAGGAAGGAGGGGGATTCGGCCTCCCCCTTCCTTCCCTCTCCCCCTTTCCTTTCCCTCCGGCACAAATATGGAAGGGGGCGCAGCTAGGGGCAGGAGCCCAAGTGGGATTCGGCCCCACTTGGGGCGCCTCCTGGCTGCCTCCCCTCTCCCCCTCACCTATAACGACGACAATCTCTTAGCCGTGTGCGGCGCCCCCTCCACAGTTTCGTACCTCGGTCATATTTTCGTAGTGCTTTGGCGAAGCCCTGCGAAGATAGCATCACCATCACCGTCACCACGCCGTCGTGCTACCGGAACTTATCCACTACTTTGCCCGTCTTTCTGGATCAAGAAGGCGAGGACGTCACCGAGCTGAACGTGTGCTGAACGCGGAGGTGTCGTACGTTCGGTACTCGATCGGTTGGATCACGAAGAAGTTCGACTACATCAACCGCGTTACTAAACACTTCCGCTTATGGTCTATGAGGGTACGTAGACACACTCTCCCTTATCGTTGCTATGCATCTCCATGGATAGATATTGCGTGTGCGTAGAATTTGTTTTGTTTTCCATGCAACATTACTGTCGTGGATTTGTGATGGCAGATGTCCTTGTGAAAGGACTTAAGCGTGGAGCCATCACACGTAGGTTAGCTTGAAGGGGTTGAACGGGATGAGAGACACGAGTTTACCTAGGTTCAGCCCCTCTCAACGAGGTAAAAGCCTACGTCCTGCTTTGTGTTGTATTGATTGGGTATCGATTACAAGGGAGTAGAATTGCTTGACCTAGCTATCGATTGGGTGTTTCTTGAGTTAACCCGCCGCAGGGTCTCGCCTTTATATACACAGGTCGATGCCCTGGGCTTACAAGAGTCCCAGTCAGATCACACAACGTGACCGACCTGGGTTCACCATCATCGTCGGGCGGCTTATAAGCGTCGGGTCTTCGCACCATCATCTGGGCTTGGGCCTCCGGCGGCTCACTACGTAAGTCGCCTTCTGGGTTCTTCATCTGGCCTCTTGGGCCTTCTTCAGATGTTATCGTTAAGTCGCCAACAGATAAACCCGGCCCCTCCTGGGTGGGTCACACCGCGGGGTTATATCCCCAACATTAGGCCCCAGATTGATTTGAACCTGTTCATGCCAATCTACACTGCGTCCTGTTGGCGAGTCTTCTTTGATTCTTCCCAATATTTAATCTTTAACAGATCATTGTAACCCGCCATGACGTCACGTAAAATAAATTCAGAAAAAACCTATGATGTCACAACTGATCTTTTCACATTAATTATCCATCCGAGAATCGAGGTGCCTCCACTGTTGAGATAATCATGACGCATCCTCAATTTTCGCGCTCTCCATTTCACTGTTTCACTTTTCCCTTATAAATAGGGATGGGGGTCCCCCTTTTTCACTTTTACCCCCGTCTCCCTCTCTTCCTTGTCTTCCTTGCGCTGTCACCGTGACGGGAGCTCCGCCGCCGCCGTTCCTCTCCAACAACTTCAATAGGGCCGCTGCATCAACCTGACTGGACCAGAGACCCGTGGCGCAATCCTGCTACACGTTAGCATCGCCGGGTATTCATCTTTCTTCACTTCAGATCGGCATTTGGTCACCCTAGTTCATCGGTGTTCGTCATGTTCGTCCGAGTTCATTGTAATTCATCCATCTGTCACTCAGTTCAATCCAAAAACAAGACCAAAGCTGTGCGGTAGCGGTTTTAGCGTTTGTCTCCAATCTCAGATATATCCTTTCTCCCTGAGAATGAATCCCCGGCTTACTAGCTCTTCCACAACCATGCTCTAGGTTTAAATTTTGCTCCTTTTTCTGAACTGTCGTAGATCCGTAATTGTAACTGTATTCTGCAAAACTTATTTGTCCAACACTTAGTAGAAATTCCCCAATCTCGAATCTGTAGGTATTTGAACCGCCATTCTATGTTTTGGGCGGCTTAAATAATGACTTTATAACCCGCTAGCACCTGGCCGGCTTAACCTTGAATCTGTAATCCGCCAGCACATGGCCGGCTTAAACATGAATTTGTAACCATTAGGCAGCCTATCACCGTATCATTAACCCGCCATACTTCTATTCTCAGGCTGTAGCTTTTGACTCGCCAACAATGACTAAGACTCCCACTTCTTGTCATTGGGTTGCTTCTAGAGTCACCGAGCTCTCTCTGAATGAATATGTTAACATGGTAGTCTTTCCAGCAAAAGATGCCATCCACTGGCGAGTTCCAGGTGCTGAGACTACTCCTGAACCTAAGGAAGGTGAAGTTGTTGTCTTTTCATATCACCTCCTCAATGGCTTTTCACCCCCCGGGTCAAAATTCTTTCGGGATGTTCTTCAACAAGAACCTGAGGTTGAACTATTCAGAGAGTATTTCTATCTGAACCGCCAAACTGAGATGACAGATGGGCCTAGTCTCGAGCTCAGTGGGATTTCTATTCAGAGGCGAAGAGATGTTGTTTTCCCTGCAGCTGTATTACCTAGTCACCCCAAAGATTGGAACAATACTTGGTTCTATTGTCAAGACACCTCTTCTGCTGGTGAGAACCCCCTCCCGGGTTTCTGCTCTTGCCGGCTTAGCCCTACTCACAAGCTTCCAGATCGCATTACTGCTGCAGAACGGGCCAAATATTCATCCACCTTTTCAAAAATAAGGGCCCTGGTAGCCAATGGCCTATCTAGAGTTGATTTGGTCCGCTGTTGGGTCTCTTGGAGAATTTTTCCATTAATCCGGCGCAATGGCTTAATGTGCGAATATATAGACGCTAACACAGAGCCCAGCCCTATAACCAGACATCTTTGACTGATGAGGAGACCACAGACGTGGTTAAAAAATTGCTTGGAGAACCTTTGGAGAATTGTCGCAAAGTAGGAGTGAACCCTTTCTGCACGCTTAATCCGGCCCCACTTGTAAGTATTTTGAATGAACCTTGAACTTATTCACATGTTTCTTTTTATTCCCCATTGCTTTACTTATTGCTCATGTATCCAAAGGCCGACTCTTCTTTCTGGAATAAGAAGCTGCAAACCACCGCCCCGGTCAAGAAGCTTAAGAACCAAACCCGTGGTCCGGGCCGCCGTAAAAAACAAACAACAAAAGATCTTCTGAAGTTGGATGACTCGGAGGTAGAACTTGACTCCCTTGGTCTTTTCTTTATACAACTTATTGACGCTGATTCCTCTCAGGAAGAGGCATAGACCAGTCATGTCGACGCAGTAGAGGTAATTATAATTTCCTCCGACTCAGAATCCTTGCTAAGACAGAAAACTCGGCGGTCACCCGGAAAGTAAGATTTTCACATCCTCTCACTCACTTGGATCCCACTTTTCTTTTGAAGAAACAACAACATGAATTAAGACGTAAGACCCGGAGCAAGGGTACTGAAGATCTCGTCTCCGGCTTACCCAATACACCTGCGCCTCAAAATGAGGTGCCTCATAGCCTGACTCTTTATCCATTAGCCGGTTTTATACGTCAACCTCTTAAACCTTCCGACTCAAATTATCAGGATACGCCTCCGTCGTCCGGCGACTCTATAGGAACTCAAATGCCTGTCTTCAAGGTTGCCCATGCGTTAGTATTTGTATTTGTTCACACATGACTTGTAGCAATATATCCATGAACTCTTGTACTCTTGTTGCAACGGTGTAGCAAAAGCAGGCAAAAAGAAAAAGGTGGGCGGTTCTTCTAAGGGCCCCCAAGCTGCTGAGCTGGAGAAGCAAGTGCCAGAGGCCCCTGACGCCTCAAAATCCTAATGATCTTGCCAATGACCCGTCACCGCAAATTGATGCCACAGTTCTCGAGCCCATGCATACTGATATCAACCCGGCTACACACCAAGACCCACCAAGTCCCAAGTCGCCAACTCCTCCGAGGCCAACTGAAGAAAACCCTCTCGAGAAGACCACTGAAGATATCATTATCACTGGCACACGTTATACAGAGCCAGGAAATCCTACTGTCTTGGCTAAACATAGTGCCAAAGAAGAGCCGCCGGCCACAGACAAAGGCAAGCTAAACTTGGACCTGTAGAACTACGCAGATTTTAGCGCAAGCGAGCTGCACTCAGGCTATTTAAGTCGGCTGCACACAAGTCGCGTCATGGAAGCTGGCCTGGTTAACCTGATGAAGCAGAAATGCGAGGTACAAATTAAACATCTTTCCACTAGTTTCATATATGCATAACCATGCAGCCCCCAAGGGCCGGCTCATCCTCACAAGGATGAGCTGGGTCTCCAAATCTTTAACTTTGAACAAAACCACATATAACCCTCCAAGGCCGGCTTATCCTAACAAGGATGAGCTGGGTCTTGAAATCATTAACTTTGAACAAAACCACATGTAGCCCTCGAGGGACGGCTTATCCTAACAAGGATGAGCCGGGTCTTGAAATCATTAACTTTGAACAAAACCGCATGTAGCCCTCCAGGGCCGGCTTATCCTAACAAGGATGAGCCGGGTCTTGAAATTATTAACTTTGAACAAAACCACATGTAGCCCTCCAGGGCCAGCTTATCCTAACAAGGATTAGCCAGGTCTTGAAATCATTAACTTTGAACAAAACCACCTGTAGCCCTCCATGGTCGGCTTATCCTAACAAGGATGAGCCGGGTCTTCAAATTATTAACTTTGAAAATAACCTACATTAGCCCCCAAGTGCCAGGCGTATTGCTTGCAATGTGGCTGGGACTTGAACAATTATTTCATCATAAATCACCACCATGTTAATTTGTATCCATGCTTTCAAATGCTTATCCCAGGAAGCTTTAGGCCATCAAGAAGCCAAACTGGGTGAGTTAAAGAAAAATATCAAACACCAAGAGGATGAGACGTGAAAAGCCGAGTCAAAGTTCACTGGTGCGCGTCGGTCCTAAACAAACGGTTTTTAACCCCTTTCCGCGACGGCCTTTGGAACCGTCTCCAAGTGAGTGTGGGCGATAGGGGGGGTCCTTCCCACACGACCCAGAAACCGTCGGGGATAGGGAGCCTTGATGCATATAGCTGTCCCTATATAACCGTTTTCCATATCTCGAATATCCCAAATGCTTCATCCTTGCTACTCGTTTGTGCTCGCATTGCCATCACAGTCGGAGTTTTGTGGTTCTGCCTAAAACCAGGCAGATTCCAGGCACGGGAGTTTTCCAGGCAGATTCTAGGCACGGGAGTTTTACGATGCGTGGCACATCACAAACAGTTCATGATTATAAACCGTGTACGATGGGTAGACAATCACACACATTTATTTTTCCCGCACCGTATGTGATAGTGTCTGACATCACACACGCTTTGCAAACCGCAACTGTGTGCATGCTTGCACACATTTCCTCTCTGTGAACCATCTCGGATTATGGTGTATATCGCAAATGTTTGTGTTTTACCAAGCATGCGTGCCGTAATGACCCGCACAACGTAATTTCGCCCTAATTTAGTTGCTGCTATTTAAAATTGTACCTAATTTAAACTTGAAAGTAGGCTATAGCTTTATTCATATCCATCAGGTTCAAACAACCAATGCATTATTCGATTCACAGGTACATATGTTTAAGAATTACATAAGCACCAAATAAAGAATGATGTACCAGGGTTCTATACTTGTACTATTACATATGGTAAAGAAAGAGGCGACAGACATTCCAGTTGCTGAACAAGGTGAAGCAGAATGGCCCTATTGTGCTCTCCTAGATGCAGAAGGCATGCAGGACTCTAGTCCAACCCCTTGTGATGGCCGACCACCAATCATGTAGTTTGAGAGGTAATCTTGAGTAAACTGCTTCAGGATCCATTGCAAAAGAAAAAAGATTCAGATATTGTCATCTAACACAACTCATTACGGGCAGTAAAAAGAAGGCTACAGGGTTCTTACTTACCATCCTGCAGTTCACTGTTGTCTTGCATAAAGTGTAAACAAATAGTTTGATTGACATCTTTTGACCCATTTTAATAACAATCTTTATCAGTTTCCTCACTTGATGCTGGTTCATGAATATCTCATTGCCCCATACACAGAAAGGGTCAAAGTATGGATCTTTGGCAATGATATATGTACCTAAAAGCACCAAGTTAATATTAGAAGCTAAACAACAATTGAAAAATGATGTAGTACAACACTCCATCCATCCCATTATATAAGATTTTATTACATGTATATCTAGACATCATCAGAACATTAAGGTAACACTCTTCCTGGTTGCTATGTAGCCTGGGATTGCATATTTAGTCATTCAGTACAATGCATGTTGCTAAACAACAGTTGAAAAATGAAAAGGCATGTTAACTGCAATATCCTTAACAGCAACCAAATATCGTAATTCATAGTGGTACTGTTGAAACTGTTATTGATGAAATTGAACTGCATGGCAAATAGTTGCACATATAGAGCATCACATTGTGAAGAACTGAAATAAACAAGTCATAAGGACATCTCTAGGCGACCATTAAGAAGTTAAAGGACTAAAACCCTTAGTGGATATATATATATATATATATATATATATATATATATATATATATATATATATATATATACTCCAGCAATTTTTGGCCTTTTCTAGTCGATCCCCTAAACTTAAGGTTGTAAACTTCAATTGGATCAAGTTCAAAGTAGGTTCAACCGAAAGTAGCATGCATTCAACCATAAACATAGATAGTTTTGCATAACCGAACATAAAACATAAATTTAAACTAAGATAAACTACTTTCGGTCGAAGTAGAGGTCGAGCCAATCCTTCCTCGTCATGTACGGTGTGCCGCGAGCCGGGTCTGGGCCAGTACCAACGTCGGGGTCGTTGGGGAAGGCACTCCTCACTCGTCGACGTCGATCTCCTCGTCCTTGGGGCCCACCTCGACGCCCTCCACGCCGCTGTTGCCGCCGCCTTCGACCTCGTCATCAGAGGAGAGTGCGATAACCTCGCCGCCCTCCGCGCCACCGTCCTCGGCACCTTCGACCTTGTCATCGGAGGAGAGCGCGAGCGCGATAACCTCGCCGCCCTCCGCGCCGGCAGAGATCGCGCGCTCCGCCTCCATGAGCTCCGGGTGCTGCCGGCGGAGCTCTTGCTTGTAGGCCTCGTCGGCGGCCTCGGCCTCGAGGCGCTCCCATGCCTCGCGGTCCTCCCGCACCATAGCCGAGCTCACCACCCCTGGCTCTGGCGGAACGAGGTGGACTGGACGTGTGCCAAAGGGGAAATTGAGCCTAGCCGCCGCGCCATGGTGGCGGACCTGCCAGCGGTCGTACTCCATGGCCGCGAGCTCGGGTGTGGGTCTCTCGATCTGTAATTTCGGCGACCCACGTCCCCCACCGCCGCTGCCGGACCCTGAGGTAGGACTTCGTCGGCTGTCGGGTCCGAGGGAGGACGGGGAAGTCCTCGAACCGGCGTAGGGGCACGGCGGCGAGCGGATCGATGGACCAGCGATGGCGGATCGGGCCCGCGGAGGACGACGGGGACACCTCGGCGGCCACCTCGCCGGCGTCGGGCGATAAACCTCTTTTTGGCCATTGGCTCCTCGAGCTCCCCGGCACACGGGCAGAGGTTGAGGATGGAGGCGCCGGCGATGGCGGTGACCTAGCAATGGTTTCGAGGGTTGTGTGTGTCTGTGTGAGCGGAGGTTTTGGGGTGTGTGTGGAGGGGGGGCAAGGTTGTGTTTGAGGAAATACTGCGGCAACTCAAAATTTTACTAGGCGGGAGTAACAAGGCGGGGCTACTGAAAATTTGGATCAAGGGCGAGCAGATATTTTTGAGATTGCGAGGGATGCAGAGGCGGGAGTAAAATGCCGGGGCTACTGAAAATTTGAATGAAGGGACTAAAGCAGAGCGGGAGTAACAAACATCGCACACGGTCCGCACATACTAATCGTGTGCTATCAAACATTAAAACCTTCTAGGCGGTAGATATTTTCGAGATTGCGAGGGATGCAGAGGCGGGAGTTTTTGGGGAGTGAGCTAGTGTGCTTGACATGCCGGCTATGGACTGTAGCCGAGGCACCTTCTCGCGTAAGCCATAGGCGTACTATACACCGACGATGCTCCAAGATATTTTGTACTACATCTCACACGGTTGGTGATAATAAACTGTGTGGGTCTACTTGATTTGAATTACAAAACGGGATCACATCAGCAATGGACGCTATTTGAATTGCTAGACCTTTTATCTGCAGTGAACATGCAACTATATGTGTGTCGTAAAAGAATTGGAATTATTCAGGGTTCGTTTGGACATTTATACAATAAACTGGTTTTCTAACCATTTCACATGCACAATTCAAAATTAAACTACATGCACATGCTCCGGTGCATACAAATTGGTTGAAAAATCAAATCTGTGTCCTTCAGTGCATGCTTAGGTCCCATGCAAGAAATGGGAAAGAATTTTTCGGGGTTCGTTTGGCCTTTTTTATACATTAACTGGGTTTTCTAGGCATTTTATGTGCATAATTCAAATTTGAACTACAAGCACATTCTCCAATGCACCAAAGTTGGTTGAAAAATCACATGTGTGTCCTTGGGTGAATTTCTAGGTCCCATGCAAGAGATGGGAATGAATTTCGAACACCTGGGCGTTATTGATTCCCGGCAAAACATTGAGATACCTGGTTTTTAAATTCTAGTAAATCCAAAACTCGTCTGAAATTCATGAAAGTTGGCATGCTATCATGGAGCGGCATCAACATGCCGTGGTGAAAATTTTGTCCCATTTGGGGCAGGTTTGGGTATAAGCTTCTCACAAACCAGAGCTTCTCGCAACAAGCATGATGGTTTCGATAGGGAACGTACCACCTTTGGGGACGTGACGATATCCGTTGCCTCTTATTGCTTTCAAAAATTTTCTAGTGTCAACATAGAACAACAGGAGTGTTGTGTTTAATCTTGGAATTTTTCTGGGTTTGTTTGGCCTTTTTTATACATTAACTGGGTTTTGTAGGCATTTTATGTGCATAATTTAAATTTGAACTACAAGCACATGCTCCAATGGACTAAAGTTGGTTGAAAAATCACATGTGTGTACTTGGGTGAATTTCTAGGTCCCATGCAAGAGATTAGAATGAAATTCAAACACCAGGGCACTGTTGATTGCCGGCAAAATGTTGAGATGCCTGGTTTTTAAATTCTAGTAAATCCAAAACTCGTCTGAAATTCATGAAACTTGGCATGCTATCATGGAGCGACATCAACATGCTGTGGTAAAAAATTTGTCCCATTTGGGGCAAGTTCGGGTATAAGCTTCTCACAACAAGCATGATGGTTTCGATAGGGAACATCCCACCTTTGGGGACGAAACGATATCCATTGCCTCTTATTGCTTTCAAATTTTTTCTCGTGTCAACTTAGAACAACAGGAGTGTTGTGTCAATTTTTGGGATTTTTCGTGGTTTGTTTGGACATTTTTATGCATTAACTGAGTTTTCAATGCATTTATGTGCATAATTCAAAATTGAACTACATGCACATGCTCCAGTGCATATAAATTGGTTGAAAATCAAATCTGTGTCCTTCGGTCCATGCTTAGGTCCCATGCAAGAAATGGGAATGAATTTCAAACACAAGGGCACCGTTGATTGCCGGCAAAACATTGAGATGCTTGGTTTTTAAATTCTAGTAAATCCAAAACTCGACTGAAATTCATGAAACTTGGCATGCTATCATGGAGCAGCATAAACATGCCTTGGTAAAAAATTGTCCCATTTGGGGCAGGTTTGGGTATATGCTTCTCACAAACCAGAGCTTCTCACAACAAGCCTGATGGTTTCGGTAGGGAATGTACGTTCCACCTTTGGAGACGAAACGATATCCATTGCCTCTTATTGCTTTCAAAAAAATTCGTGTCGACATAGAACAACAGGAGTGTTGTGTCAATTTTTGGGAGTTTTCGGGGTTCGTTTGGACATTTTTATGCATCAACTGAGTTTTCTAGGCATTTTATGTGCATAATTCAACTTTGAACTACATGCACATGCTCCAGTGCATATAAATTGGTTGAAAAATCACATGTGTGTCCTTGGGTGCATGCTTAGGTCTCATGCAAGAGACGGGAATGAATTTCAAACACCAGGGCACTTTTGATTGCCGGCAAAACGTTGAGATACCTGGTTTTTAAATTCTGGTAAATCCAAAACTCGTCTAAAATTCATGAAACTTGGCATGCTATCATGGATCGGCACCAACATAACATGGTGAATTTTTTTCCCATTTGGGACAGGTTCGGGTATTAGCTTCTCACAAACCAGAGCTTCTCATAACAAGCATGACGGTTTCGATTGGGAACGTACCACCTTTGGGGACGGGACGATATCCGTTGCCTCTTATTGCTTGCAAAAAATTTCTAGTCTCAACATAGAACAACTGGAGTGTTGTGATTAATCTTGGAATTTTTCGGTGTTCGTTTGGCCTTTTTTATACATTAACTGGGTTTTGTAGGCATTTTATGTGCATATTTCAAATTTGAACTACAAGCACATGCTCCAATGGAGCAAAGTTGGTTGAAAAATCACATGTGTGTCCTAGGGTAAATTTCTAGGTCCCATACAAGAGATCGGAATGAAATTCGAACACCAGGGCACTGTTGATTGCCGGTAAAACATTGAGATGCCTGGTTTTTAAATTATAGTAAATCCAAAACTCGTCTGAAATTCATGAAACTTGGCATGCTATCATGGAGCGGCATCAACATGCCGTGGTAAAAAATTTGTCCCATTTGGGGCAGGTTCGGGTATAAGCTTCTCACAAACCAGAGCTTCTCACAACAAGCAGGATGGTTTCGATAGGGAACGTCCCACCTTTGGGGACAAAACGATATCCATTGCCTCTTATTGCTTTCAAAATTTTTCTAGTGTCAACGTAGAACAACAGGAGTGTTGTGTCAATTTTTGTGATTTTTCGGGGTTCGTTTGGACATTTTTATTCATTAACTGGATTTTCTAGGCATTTTATGTGCATAATTCAAATTTGAACTACAAGCACATGCTCCAATGCACTAAAGTTGGTTGAAAAATCAAATATGTGTCCTTGGGTGAATTTCTAGGTCCCATGCAAGAGATGAGAATGAAATTCAAACACCAGGGCACTGTTGATTGCCGGCAAAACGTTGAGATGCCTGGTTTTTAAATTCTAGTAAATCCAAAACTCGTCTAAAATTCATGAAACTATGCATTCTATCATGGAGCGGCATCAACATGCCGTGGTAAAAAATTTATCCCATTCAGGGCAGGTTCGGGTATACGCTTCTGACAAACCAGAGCTTCTCACAACAAGCATGATGGTTTCCGTATGGAACGTCCCACCTTTGGGTACGAAACGATATCCATTGCCTCTTATTGCTTTCAAAAAGTTTCTCATGTCAAGATAGAACAACAGGAGTGTTGTGTCAATTTTTGGGATTTTCGGGGCTCGTTTGGATATTTTTATGCATTAACTAAGTTTTCAATGTATTTATGTGCATAATTCAAAATTGAACTACATGCACATGCTCCAGTGCATATAAATTGGTTTAAAAATCAAATATGTGTCCTTGGGTGCATGCTTAGGTCCCATGCAAGAAATGGGAATGACTTTCAAATACCAGGGCACCTTGGATTGCCGGCAAAACATTGAGATGCCTGGTTTTTAAATTCTAGTAAATCCAAAACTCGTCTGAAATTCATGAAACTTGGCATGCTATCATGGTATGGCACCCGACATGATGTGGCATTTTTCGTGTCCATTTTGAGAGAAGGCGCACTCGAATAATGACAGCCAACAAAGGCATTTTGAAAAAATAGCTGCCACTTTAATATTTCAAACGTTTGTAGAATTCAAACCGTGTGTGTTCTTTTAACCATTCACGTGACGCCATGTGTATTGGTTTTAATGGCTGTAGGAGGTGCCGTGCGGACAGCTGCTTGACCTTGACTGAACGGGAGGCGTGCAAGCGCAGTCCGGTGTGCAGGCAGACCGAGAGGCGTGCAAGCAGTCCTCCAATGCGCAGGCTCAATGGGAAGCGTGTGAGCTGTACACTGCGTAGGCTCACTGGGAAGCGAGCCCTTTGACTTCCATGGCCGCCCGCCTTCCACTCCATTAATGGCGCCCAAGCCGCTGTTTAATACGGGCGGCCTTACTGTTCACCTCCCATTCCCCTCCCTCCCGCAGACCTCCACCAATGCCATGGCGCAGAACAATCATCTGCCACTAGTCTTCAAGTTTGGTGAAGTCGACTCCGAGCCGGAGGAGATAGAAAATAAGGAGTAATGGGGCCTCATGGACATGGCCCAGAACAAGCTGGCCACGGCGGTTGCTGCCCCCGCTCCCGTCCCAGCTCCCATCCCCGCGCCCGTGCCAGCAACCATCCCCGTAGCATTGACGGGCTGGTCGCCGAGCACTATCGCAGAGCTGGAAGCCGCGGGCGTCAGCAAGGTCTCCGTGGACCCGCACGAGCTTGTGTACATGCCAGCACCAGCGCCCGTGCCCGTGCGCGCCCCTCCACCCACCGTGGCGCCGGCCCCCGTGCGTTTGGCTGCACCCGCCGCGCCTGTGCCTGTGCCGGTGCGCGCGCCCCCTGAGCGGCATGGGACGCTGCCTGATACGTCCATTTTGCATCATGCTTTTATATCGATATTTATTGCATTATGGGCTGTTATTACACATTATGTCGCAATACTCATGCCTTTTCTCTCTTATTTTACAAGGTTTACATGAAGAGGGAGAATGCCGGCAGCTGGGATTCTGGGCTGGAAATGGAGCAAATATTAGAGACCTATTCTGCACAACTCCAAAAGTCCTGAAACTCCATGAAAGTCAGTTTTGGAATATATTAAAAATATGGGGCGAAGAAAGCACCAGAGGGGGGCCACACCCTGTCCACGAGGGTGGAGGGCGCGCTCTACCCCCTGGGCACGCCCCCTGCCTCGTGGGCCACCTGGTAGCCCCACGATGCCCATCTTCTGGTATAAGGTGTCTTTCGCCCTGGAAAAAATCATAAGGAAGCTTTCGGGATGAAGCGCCACTGTCTCGAGGTGGAACCTGGGCAGAACCAATCTAGGGCTCCGGCAGAGCTGTTCTGCCGGGGAAATATCCTTCCGGGAGGGGGAAATCGTCACCATCGTCATCACCATCAATCCTCTCAACGGGAGGGGGTCAATCTTCATCAACATCTTCACCAGCACCATCTCCTCTCAAACCCTAGTTCATCTCTTGTATCCGATCTTTGTCTCAAAACCTCAGATTGGTACCTGTGGGTTGCTAGTAGTGTCGATTACTCCTTGTAGTTGATGCTAGTTGGTTTATTCGGTGGAAGATCATATGTTCAGATCCTTTATGCATATTAATACCCCTTTTATTATGAACATGAATATGATTTGTGAGTAGTCACGTTTGTTCCTGAGGACATGGGAGAAGTCTTGTTATAAGTAGTCATGTGAATTTGGTATTCGTTCAATATTTTGATGAGATGTATGTTGTCTTTCCTCTAGTGGTGTCATGTGAACGTCGACTACATGACACTTCACCATTGTTTGGGCCTAGGGTAAGGCATTGGGAAGTAATAAGTAGATGATAGGTTGCTAGAGTGATAGAAGCTTAAACCCTAGTTTATGCGTTGCTTCGTAAGGGGTTGATTTGGATCCACATGTTTCATGCTATGGTTAGGTTTACCTTAATTCTTCTTTCGTAGTTGCTGATGCTTGCGAGAGGGGTTAATCATATGTGGGATGCTTGTCCAAGGAAGGGCAGTGCCCAAGCACCAGTCCACCCACATACCAAATTATCAAAGTAACGAACACGGATTATATGAGCATGATGAAAACTAGCTTGACGATAATTCCCATGTGTCCTCGGGAGCGCTTTCCTTTATATAAGAGTTTGTCCAGGCTTGTCCTTTGATACAAAAAGTATTGGGCCACCTTGATGCTCCTTGTTTACTTTTTTTACTTGTTACCCGTTACGAATTACCTTATCATAAAACTATCTGTTACTGATAATTTCAGTGCTTGCAGAGAATACCTTACTGAAAACCGCTTGTCATTTCCTTCTGCTCCTTGCTGGGTTCGACATTCTTACTTATCGAAAGGACTATGATAGATCCCCTATACTTGTGGGTCATCAAGACTCTTTTCTGGCACCGTTGTCGGGGAGTGGAGCGCCTTTGGTAGGTGGAATTTGGTAAGGAAAAATTTGTATAGTGTGCTGAAATTTACTGTCACTTGTTACTATGGAAAATAATCCTTTGAGGGGCTTGTTCGGGGTATCTTCACCCCGACCAGTAGAGCAAAGAGTTGCTCCTCAACCTACTGAGCCTACTGAAAATGTTTACTTTGAAATTCCTTCGCATATGATAGAGAAACTGCTAGCTAATCCTTTTACAGGAGATGGACATTACATCCCGATATGCACCTAATCTATGTGGATGAAGTTTGTGGATTATTTAAGCTTGTAGGTATGCCCAAGGATGTTATCAAGAAGAAGGTTGTCGGTATCAAAACCGGCGGATCTCGGGTAGGGGGTCCCGAACTATGCATCTAAGGTCGATGGTAACAGGTGACATGGGACACAATGTTTACCCAGGTTCGGGCCCTCTCTATGGAGGTAATACCCTACTTCCTGCTTGATTGATCTTGATGAATATGAGTATTACAAGAGTTGATCTACCACGAGATCGTAATGGCTAGAACCCTAGAAGTCTAGCCTGTATGACTATGGTCATGAATATCTCTCTCCGGACTAAATCCTCCGGTTTATATAGACACCGGGAGGATCTAGGGTTACACAAGGTCGGTTACAAAGAAGGGAATCTACATATTTAGCCGCCAAGCTTGCCTTCCATGCCAAGGAGAGTCCCATCCGGACACAGGTGTAGTCTTCGGTCTCCGTATCTTCACAGCCCATCAGTCCGGCCCATGGCTAACAGGCCGGACGCCCGAGGACCCCTTAGTCCAGGACTCCCTCAGTAGCCCCTGAACCTGGCTTCAATGACAAGGTATCCGGCGCGTAGATTTGTCTTCGGCATTGCAAGGCGGGTTCCTCCTTCCAAACTGCAAAATAGTCTTCGGACATATCGACGTGTCCGGACCTGTGACACACACACCACACACAACCGCAGAGAGAATATAATTTTACACGAGTCCAATCTGCTAATGATTTTCTGCAACATAACATCACATCTGTCCGGTCATGATTTCGAACCATTTTTCGTCTGCCGCTCCACGTACCAAGACGCGGTTGTCATTGGCACGTCTTATCCAAGCAGAGATCGTGTCCCCTAATTTAAGGAATTCTTTTATCGACATAGTCGTGGGTAACCCAACCGTCCGTAGGGTACAACTCCTTGCGAATAGGCAGATTTTAAGGCCCGGGAGGAGGCGTTCGATATTCTCGGCCTTTATAAAGGGGCACAGACCCGCCTTTCCTCTCCACGCTTGCTTCTTCCTCGACTCATACTACCTCGAGTTCCAGCACCCAGGTTTCACCCTCCGCAAGCCTCCGTCATGTCCGGATCCAGCCGTCAAGGCCGGTGGGTGGCTTCTTCTATCACAGAGGAGGATATCGCGAAGCTTTGGGCGGCAAGATATCTGACCGAAGAAATCCTCCATCGGCTTCCCGCGGAGGGGCAGGTTATCCCTACCCCCAGATCCGGCGAGAGGGTCGTGTTCATTTCCCACTTCCTCCGAGGATTAGGGTTCGCCCTTAATCCCTTCGTCCGAGGGCTCATGTTCTATTATGGACTAGACTTTCACGATCTCGCCCCGAACTCTGTTCTTCTCATCTCGGCGTTTATCGTCATGTGCGAAGCCTTCCTCCGAACTCCTCCACACTTCGGCTTGTTGCTCAAGACCTTCAATGTGAAACCACAGATGATAGAGGGGGAGCAGGCGGAGTGCGGTGGTGCCTCAGTGAGCAGGCTTACCAGCGCTATTTGGCTAAAAGGATCTTTCAAAGAATCTTCCGACTTATGGCAGCAGGAGTGGTTCTACATCACCGAGCCCCATGGTTCCAAGTGGGCAGCTGCGCCTGTGTTTCAATCCAGCCCCCCAATTCAGCTTGCATCATGGATTATAAGGGGTTGGACTGGGGATCAGTTGACGAGGTGCGGACTCTGCAAAGTCGCATCAGAAGCCTCATTGAGAAGGATATCGATCTTGTCAACGTTATTCAAGTCCGCCGGACTCTGCCGTGCCAGCGACGGCCTCTCCGCATGTGGGAGTTTAACCCAGAAGGGCCACGGACTCTTCAGCACTTCTTCGGCATTACGTACGAAGGAATGTGGAAATTATTTTTCGAGAAACGAAAACAATGGCCGGACACCACCGAAGATACCGGCCTAGACTGTAACCATCCGGATACCCCAGTAAGTACTCGTCCGCCGAACACCTCATAATCAGATATCCTGTGGTAAGACATTGAGCAAACCATCTTTTTCCAGGGCTGGATAAAGAAAGTGGAACGGATTAGGTGTCCGGCCCCTCTTCCGGAAGACTCAACGGCCCCCGTGTTAACAAGGATGCTGGCACCGGCACCGTACCAGGCGCCGGTAGGGGAGGGCAAGGTGGAGAGTGAGAAGACCCGGGGTGACCGTTCTGGAGGTAAATCAGATACTGATTCTGGAGAAATCGATATTTCCTCGCCCGAAGACAAAGGCGAGAGAGAAGCAAGTATCCCCTCTCCATTCAGGAAGAAAAGGGCCGCCTCCGAAGGTTGGGAGGGGCGGTCTCCCAAGAGGGGCAAGATGCCACCGTCGAGCGGCTCGGGATTGGAAGGCGACGCTGCTGAATAGACCCGTCGTGAGGACAAACCCTCAACCAAATCGTAAGTGAATCCGGGGTGCTTTGATAGTATCCTGTTCCTTTCCTGTTACCGAAGAGACATGTAACGTGCCTGTGTATTTTTACAGTTCGGCACAGAGTTTTGCTGGGCAATCCTCTTCTTCGGGAGATCTCCTCCCAGAGATGATGGAAAACGAGACGCCTCCCCCGACCTCCTCGCCCAATAAGGCGGACGACTCCGTGGTGTCATCTCGGAGGGTTTTTCTTGATCAACAAGCGGTGCGGGGGATGAAAGAGGCGGTACCCGAAGGTGGACCTCCGATCGTACGAGATTCGGGGGCCAATAATGAAGGCCCTGGACTATCCGGTTTTCAGCCAACGATGATTCTGGAGACGGGTGAACGGGTTCCTTCAGAGGATGGCCGTGCTCCTACAGCGGCTTCCGAAGACCCGGTGGCGCCGGATATGTTGAGGGATATGTTGCGAAAAGCATCTGTCTCGGGGGAACAACGTACCTTGATGGGTGCGGTGGTTGAGAAGATTCTGTCTGCGAAGAGCGGATTGAATGAAGCCTTCATGAGCCTGCTAAGAGGCTTCAAGGTTTGTGATGTAATGTTTTCAACTATTTTTTTTGCAAAGATGCACCTGTGTATAGGTAGTAGCCCCTGAGACTCGGGTTGGCTTCCCATGGGAGGCGAATGGAGGATCAAGAAGAAATACTCAAGGACTAATCTGATTAATTTGAACACAGGCTGCTTCCCCCTGGCTACTTCCCGGACTACGGATATTGCCGAGCTGCAGCGGAAGCTTGATGTGGCAGGGGATGACATTGCATTAGTCAATATGCGTCTTGACGAGTCACAAGGTATGTATTTGGAGTAGTCCTTTCACATGCATTTTTGTAATATAAGCATGACGCTGAAAGTTATATACTGGGATATGCATTGCAGATGGTGCTGCCGCCGTTTTGATTCTTCGGGCGGAGCTGGTCCGGGCCAAGGAACAGGCCCGGTTTAGTAATGCGGCTGCCGAAAAGGCATCGGCTGAGTTAAAGGCCGAACAAGCTGCTCGGTGCCAAGACGAGGAGAAGATATCCACGATGGCGCTCGAACTAAAAAATGCTATTGGCCGCTGTGAATTTCTTGAGAAGGAGAGTGAAGCCAAAACGGCTGAACTTGACAAGGCCTTACGAGAGGCGAGAGAAGTGCGGTCTGAATCCAGAGTAGCCCGTGAGGAGATCCGGCAAGCTGGGGAAATTGCGGCCGGTAAGCCCTTTTTGCTACAGACTAAGTTTGGCGATCCGAACTATGCTCAGCTTAACCAAGTGTGGAGTTCTCCGAACGAGTTTTTAGACTTGCCGAAGAGTTCTTCCGATGCGGCGCAGTTTTACCAGGCGCGAGAGGGGTATGCAACGGAGAAGCTTTTCTGGTCATAATTTGGCGCGTCAAAGCGCCCTCTGTTGCTGAATGAACAGATGTCCCAATGGGCCGAGCTTCATAGAATATCCGGCGCTGCCATGAAGAACGTCATAATCTGGCTGTGGCCGACTGAGCCTGTTCCGAATAGCTACTTCGGCTTGGTGCAGCGGCTTGTTGATGCGGTGCCACGTATCGATGCTGTGAAGCGGTCGGCGTGCATTGAGGGTGCACGGATGGCCTTTGCCCGTGTCAAGACATTCTGGGGGAAGATGAAGGCCATCGATGTTGCGGCGAAGAGTCCACCCAAAGGCAAGGACCGCACGCACCGGAGCATTATTTTGTAGACATCTTAGAGGCTGCCCGCTTGATGGAGGGTCAATGCTCGAAAGACATAGTATTCGAGTGAGGTGTATGGGAATTGTAGAAGACATTTTTATAGTTAATCTATTTTTATGTTTTGCTCAAAAGCTTGTGTTCCTCCTGTGCGGCCGTTTTTATATACTCTGAAAGTTTTCTAGTCGTTGGCTTCAGCCCCCTCGTAGGAAGTACGGGGGTGTTCGGAAAAGCATTTGATCACTCTTGACCCAACGTCTTGGTCCATGAAGGAGGTGACAATGCGACGAACCAGGCAATCAGACTATAGGGCGTTAACACTTTCACGTAGCCATAGGATTTTTATAGGGTGGGGCTACGATATAGCCCCTGGTATGTGTACGACTTATTCCAATATGGTGCGTTACATATATGACCTGAAGAAAAAAGGTCCTTCGTGTGACACGGAGGGAATCCTAACAGATTCCGATAAGTCATCGAGTGGTTGACCAGCTCTCGCAGCATCATGACAGTCGGTTTTCGGCTTTCTCTATTGAGGTGCTTAACCAGATGAACCGGAAGCACAATCGCAGTAGTTCTCCCTTTACTACCCTAGCCGATAGAGCGGAACGTAAGGTAGCAAGCACAGGAGCCGGGCAACCCAACCATTGACCCAAGACATGATTCGGAGCTAATGCATATAAGGCCAAACTCGCGGCGCCGAAGTACGCTTATAAAGCTGTTCGGACTTTGTTCGCAACTCATTTGTTCCCATACCGAGCCCCTGGCAGCTTGTGCCGAAGTATGCCTGTGAAACAACTATAGGGGCCAAATTCATTTGTGAAAAAGAAACGAATGATTAATGCGGATTATGTTTACTGGGACCTGAGTGATATTCCAATGATTACTTTATATATAAAAAGAATACCACCCTGGCTATTTGACATGCCCGGGGTCGAAGGCGGAGGAAAAAGGCATATTACAGGCTCGAAATAAAGAGTGCGGTCTACAAAAAGTTATTTTGGACCTCCTGTCGCACGTCTGCGCCTCTCCTCGGAGAGGGGAATCCTTGACGGAAGTAGCCCCTTAGGTGAGTGTACGGATCCGAACTCCGATAGAATCAGTTTAGATGTTTGTCCTTTGCGTCACCTATTTTTAAGAGATAATAGAGAAAGAGAGAGTAAAGTAAAGGAAAAAATGTTACGGGAGTGCTTGCGGGCTTGTCCGTATTGTGCTTCCGCCGATGCCCATGGTATCTTAAGCGCTTAGTGATGTATGCGCGATACAAATTTCGCGGGTATATGAGTTGGGCGGCGGAAGCCGAACTACTATTTCCGCTCCGGGATTGGTCGATCGGGGGAAATTGCTTCTGACCCCCGGTATTTGGTTGGCGAACTTCTTCGTCGTCCCTATCGCGTGGCAGCCTTCTCCCCTTGTGTTCGGCGTTGAGCTTGCCAGCCTGCTTGAAGACCCAACAGCTTCTGTTGGTATGATTGGTTGGTTTATCGGGGTGGCCGTGAATCTGGCAGGGTCGGTCCAATATCCTGTCTAGGTTGGATGGTTCGTCTTTGTTCGCTTTGATTGACTTTTTCCGTTGACCGGGTTTGGGATTGCTGAATCCGGCGTTGACCGCTGTGTCGCGTGATCTTTCAGTATCATTGCGACTATTGTGTTTGCTTCGTCGTGGCTTGCCATTGCTGTCTCGGATTTCGGAAGTGCCCGAGTCGCTGGCGCTGTTGCTTCTAGGAGCGAGCCAGCTGTCTTCTCCCGTGCAAAAGCGGGTCATTAGAGCGGTAAGGGCTGTCATGGATTTAGGTCCTTCTTGACCGAGGTGGCGTGCAAGCCATTCATCCCGGACGCTGTGTTTGAAGGCCGCAAGGGCTTCCGCGTCCGGACAGTCGATGATTTGGTTCTTTTTAACTAAGAACCTGGTCCAGAGCTTCCTGACTGACTGTCTGGGCTGCTGGACAATGTGACTTAAGTCATCGGCGTCCGGCGGCCGGACATATGTTCCTTGGAAGTTGTCGCGAAAGGCGTCTTCCAGATCTTCCCAGCTGCCAATAGAACTTTCCGGCAGACTGTTTAACCAGTACCGAGCTGGTCCTTTGAGTTTTAGTGGTAGGTATTTGATGGCATGAAGGTCATCTCCGCGGGCCATGTGGATATGGAGGAGGAAGTCCTTGATCCATACCGCGGGATCCGTTGTTCCGTCGTATGATTTGATATTCATGGGTTTGAACCCGTCTGGGAATTCATGCTCCATTACTTCGTCTGTGAAGCAAAGAGGGTGTGCGGCGCCTCTATATTGGGCCACACTACGACGTACCTCCGATGGAGTCCATTTGCTATTTTCGGCCCGGGTGTGGCTAGGTTTGTCACGTCCGAATAGGTAGCCGTCGTCGTGTGTCGAGGCACGTTCTCGCGATCCGTAGATCGATCTTGTGTGTCCTGCTCTAATGTCCGAGTCCTGTCGAAGGTCGTATGTACAACCCCGAGCTGTTTTATTCTTGCCTTTACGGCGAGGTGGAGCGATCTGGTGTTCAGCTTGAGTTGCCGCTTTATCCTGACCAAGTTGTGGTCGGCCTGCCGCATTGTGCGATGATGGTACAGGCTCCAGCGCCTCGTCATTGAACTGGGGTAGCAGTCTATGCTTCGGGTAACTTTGGCTGGGCCACTAAGGCCATATTCTTCAGCGGCCAGGACTTCGGTCCATCTATCATTAAGCACATCTTGGTCCGCTTGAAGCGGCAGCTGCTTCTTTTTCAGGCTCCTTGCAGTGGCTATTAGCCGGCGTTTAAAGCGCTCCTGCTCGAGAGGTTCCTCAGGCACGATGAAATCCTCATTGCCGAGGCTCTCCTCTTCCTCGGAGAGCAGAAGATAATTACTGTCCTTTGAGTCTCCGTGTATGGCCTGTTCATCGGGGCTAACTTGCCCATTTTCCCGTTCCTCCTGTTTGGAGGTTACCTTGACGGGGTCTTCATTGTTTTCGGCATCGTCCGGAATATTATTTTTTCCGGTGCCGGTATTGCCGCCTTTGGAACGACGTGACTTAGAGCGGCATCGAGGAAGCTGGCGCTTGGGCTGTCTCTCAGGAGGTTTATCCTCAACTGGATCCTCTTTGTCATCGTTGTTAGTTTTTTCAGGCGTATCCACCATGTATACGGCGTTGGAAGTAGCGGTCGTCCGTCGTCCAGTGCATGGCGGGTTTTGGCCTTGCTCCTTGTCGGCATCGTCGTCCGTACTGACGATGTCTTCGGAGCCGTAGTCAAGTATGCCGGTTAAGTCCTCGATAGTGGCTATGAAGTGGGTGGCGGGTGGGAAGCAAGATTCTCCATCATCAGCCCCTAGTTCAAACCGAACATAGTTCGGCTGTGAGTGCCCCGCCAAGGACAGACTCTTTAATGAGTTTAGCACATCGCCAAAGGGAGAATGTTGGAACATGTCTGCGGCGCTGAACTCAAAGACCGATGAGCGGTCAGGTTCGGCGTCCGCGGATGCACGTGGCTCGGAATTTATGGCCAGAAATGAGTCCGGAGTTCTGGTGACCAAGGCGTCGTGTGGCTTTAGGTCTATGTTCGGCTCCAACACCATGGAATCTGTGGCCTCCATGGTGGGGTTGAGCTTCCCATCCTCAGACGGCATGAACTACTCCGGATCTAAGGCCAGAGCAGTTACGGGAGCGATCTCCTGAGTGTGGTCCGACGACAGATTTAGATCGTGTACATCAGTGTGACAGGGAGCGGCCACTGCGGTTTCGAATCCGGCGAAGATCAAATCTCCACGGATGTCCGCAACGTAGTTCAAGTTTCCAAATCTGACCTGATGGCCAGGGGCATAGCTATCGATGTGCTCCAGATGGCCAAACGAGTTGGCCCGCAGTGCAAAGCCGCCGAATATGAAGATTTGCCCGGGGAGAAAGGTTTCTCCTTGGACGGCGTCATTGTAGGCGATTGAAGGGGCCATCAAACCTTCTTGGAGATGGCACAGTGGAACTCTCAATGAAAGCACCAATGTCGGTGTCAAAACCGGCGGATCTCGGGTAGGGGGTCCCGAACTGTGCGTCTAAGGTCGATGGTAACAGGAGACAGGGGACACAATGTTTACCCAGGTTTGGGCCCTCTCTATGGAGGTAATACCCTACTTCCTGCTTGATTGATCTTGATGAATATGTGTATTAGAAGAGTTGATCTACCACGAGATCGTAATGGCTAGAACCCTATAAGTCTAGTCTGTATGACTATGGTCATGAATATCTCTCTCCGGACTAAATCCTCTGGTTTATATAGACACTGGGAGGATCTAGGGTTACACAAGGTCGGTTACAAAGAAGGGAATCTACATATTTAGCTGCCAAGCTTGCCTTCCATGCCAAGGATAGTCCCATCCGGACACGGTGTAGTCTTCGGTCTTCGTATCTTCACAGCCCATCAGTCCGGCCCATGGCTAACAGGTCGGACGCCCGAGGACCCCTTAGTCCAGGACTCCCTCAAAGGTCTTCCCTTTATCTTTGAAGGGAAAGGCATTGACATGGTTTAGGCTATGTGATGATATTGGATCATGGAACTACAACCAATTGAAATTGGAATTTCATCAGAAGTTTTATCCTATGCATCTGGTTCATCGTGATCGTAATTATATATATAATTTTTGGCCTCGCGAAGGAGAAAGTATCGCTCAAGCTTGGGGGAGGCTTAAGTAAATGTTATATTCATGCCCCAATCATGAGCTCTCAAGAGAAATTATTATTCAAAAATTTTATGCTCGGCTTTCTCTCAATAATCGCTCCATGCTCGATACTTCTTGTACTGGTTCTTTTATGATGAAGACTATTGAATTCAGATGGGATTTATTGGAAAGAATTAAACGCAACTCTAAAGATTGGGAACTCGACGAAGGTAAGGAGTCAGGTATAACACCTAAGTTTGATTGTGTTAAATCTTTTATGGATACCGATGTTTTTCGTGAATTTAGCACTAAATATGGACTTGACTCTGAGATAGTAGCTTCTTTCTGTGAATCATTTGCTACTCATGTTGATCTCCCTAAGGAGAAGTGGTTTAAATATCATCCTCCCATTGAAGTAAAAGTAGTTGAACCTATTAAAGTTGAAGAAAATACTATCACTTATAATGTTGATCCTATTGTTCCTACCGCTTATATTGAGAAACCACCTTTCCCTGTTAGAATAAAGGATCATGCTAAAGCTTCAACTGTGGTTCGTAAGAGTAATGCTAGAACATCTACACCCTCTGAGAAAATTAAAGTTGAGCCTAGTATTGCTATGGTTAAGGATCTCTTGGTCGATAATATTGATGGGTTTACTTCTGTAATGAAGCTGCTAGAATTGCTAGACCCGATACTAAAAATAAACAAAGACCTGTTGTCGGCATGCCTGTTGTTTCTATTAAAATAGGAGATCATTGTTATCATGGTTTATGTGATATGGGTGCTAGTGCGAGTGCAATACCTCATTCCTTATACAAAGAAATTATGCATGATATTGCACCCGCTGAGATAGAAGATATTGATGTTACAATTAAGCTTGCCAATAGAGATACTATTTCACCAGTTGGGATTGTTAGAGATGTTGAAGTCTTGTGTGGGAAAGTTAAATATCCTACTGATTTTCTTGTTCTTGGTTCCGCACAAGATGACTTTTCCCCATTATATTTGGTAGACCCTTCTTGAATACTGTTAATGCTAGGATAGATTGCGAAAAGGATATTGTTACTGTTGGTTTAGGGGATATGTCTCATGATTTTAATTTTGCTAAATTTCGTAGATAACCCCATGATATAGAATTTCCTAGTAAAGATGAAATTATTGGTCTTGCTTCTATTGCCATGCCTCCTAATGATCCTTTAGAACAATATTTTCTAGACCATGAAAATGATATGTTTATGAATGAAAGAAGGGAAATAGATGAAGTATTCTTTAAACAGGGACCTATTTTGAAACACAACTTTCCTGTTGAAATTCTAGGGGATCCTCCTCCACCCAAGGGTGATCCCGTGTTTGACCTTAAACCATTACTTGATACTCTTAAATATGCTTATCTTGATGAGAAGAAGATATATCCTATTATTATTAGTGCTAACCTTTCAGAACTCTGAAGAAGCACCGCGCTGCTATTGGATATACTCTTGATGACTGATAACCCACAAGTATAGGGGATCGCAACAGTTTTTGAGGGTAGAGTATTCAACCCAAATTTATTGATTCGACACAAGGGGAGCCAAAGAATATTCTCAAGTATTAGCAGTTGAGTTGTCAATTCAACCACACCTGGATAACTTAGTATCTGCAGCAATGTATTTAGTAGCAAAGTAGTATGATAGTAACGGTAACAGTAGCAAAAGTAATATTTTTGGGCTTTGTAGTGATTGTAACAGTAGCAACGGAAAAGTAAATAAGCGAAGAACAATATGTGAAAAGCTCGTAGGCATTGGATCGGTGATGGAGAATTATGCCAGATGTGATTATTCATGCAACAGTTATAACATAGGGTGACACAGAACTAGCTCCAATTCATCAATGTAATGTAGGCATGTATTCCGAATATAGTCATACGTGCTTATGGAAAAGAACTTGCATGACATCTTTTGTCCTACCCTCCGCGGGGTCCTATTGGAAACTAAGGGATATTAAGGCCTCCTTTTAATAGAGTACCGGACCAAAGCATTAACACATAGTGAATACATGAACTCCTCAAACTACGGTCATCACCGGGAGTGGTCCCGATTATTGTCACTTCGGAGTTGCCGGATCATAACACATAGTAGGTGACTATAGACTTGCAAGATAGGATCAAGAACTCACATATATTCATGAAAACATAATAGGTTCAGATATGAAATCATGGCACTCGGGCCCTAGTGACAAGCATTAAGCATAGGAAAGTCATACCAACATCAATCTCAGAACATAGTGGATACTAGGGATCAAACCCTAACAAAACTAACTTGATTACATGATAAATATCATCCAACCCATCACCGTCCAGCAAGCCTACGATGGAATTACACACGCACGGCGGTGAGCATCATGAAATTGGTGATGGAGGATGGTTGATGATGACGATGGCGACGGATTCCCCTCTCCGGAGCCCCGAACGGACTCCAGATCAGCCCTCCCGAGAGAGTTTAGGGCTTGGCAGCGGCTCCATATCGTAAAACGCGATGAATCCTTCTCTTTGATTTTTTTCTCCCCGAACACGAATATATAGAGTTGGAGTTGAGGTCGGTGGAGCTCCAGGGGGCCTACGAGGCAGGGGGCGCACCCTGGGGGGGGGGGGCAGGCGCGCCTCCCACCCTCGTGGACAGGGTGTGGTCCCCCTGGCCTTGATTCTTTTGCCAATATTTTTTATTATTTCCAAAAATAATCTCCGTGAAGTTTCAAGTCATTCCGAGAACTTTTGTTTCTGCACAAAGATAACACCATGGCAATTCTGCTGAAAACATCATCAGTCTGGGTTAGTTCCATTCAAATCATGCAAGTTAGAGTCCAAAACAAGGGCAAAAGTGTTTGGAAAAGTAGATACGACGGAGACGTATCAACTCCCCCAAGCTTAAACCTTTGCTTGTCCTCAAGAAATTCAGTTGATAAACTGAAAGTGATAAAGAAAAACTTTTACAAACTCTGTTTGCTCTTATTGTTGTAAATATGTAAAGCCATCATTCAAGTTTTCAGCAAAGATTATGACTAACCATATTCACAATAACACTTAGGTCTCATGTTTACTCATGTAAATGGCATAATCAACTAGCGCGCAATAATAATAAATCTAGGATGACAACACTTTCTCAAAACAATCATGATATGATATAACAAGATGGTATCTCGCTAGCCCTTTCTAAGACCGCAAAACATAAATGCAGAGCACCTTTAAAGATCAAGGACTGACTAAACATTGTAATTCATGGTAAAAGAGATCCAGTCATAGTCATACCCAATATAAATTAATAGTAATGGATGCAAATGACAGCGGTGCTCTCCAGCTGGTGCTTTTTAATAAGAGGGTGATGACTCAACATAAAAGTAAATATATAGGCCCTTCGCAGAGGGAAGCAGGGATTTGTAGAGGTGCCAGAGCTCGATTTTGAAATAGAGATAAATAATATTTTGAGCGGCATACTTTCATTGTCAACATAACAACCAAGAGATGGCGATATCTTCCATGCTACACACATTATAGGCGGTTCCCAAACAGAATGGTAATGTTTTATACTCCCCCTCCACCAACAAGCATCAATCCATGGCTTGCTCAAAACAACGAGTGCCTCCAACTAACAAGAGTCCCGGGGGAGTTTTGTTTGCAATTATTTTGATTTGATTTGCATAAAGCATGGGACTGGGCATCCTGGTGACCAGCCATTTTCTCGTGAGTGAGGAGCGGAGTCCACTCCTCTTAAGAATAACCCGCCTAGCATGGAAGATACAGACAGCCCTAGTTGATACATGAGCTATTCGAGCATACAAAACAGAATTTCATTTGAAGGTTTGGAGTTTGGCACATACAAATTTACTTGGAACGGCAGGTAGATACCGCATATATAGGAAGGTATGGTGGACTCATATGGAATAACTTTGGGGTTTAAGGGATTGGATGCACAAGCAGTATTCCCGCTTAGTACAAGTGAAGGCTAGCAAAAGACTGGGAAGCGACCAACTAGAGAGCGACAACAATCATGAACATGCATTAAAATTAATAAACATTGAGTGCAAGCATGAGTAGGATATAATCCACCATGAACATAAATATAATGAAGGCTATGTTGACTTTGTTTCAACTACATGCGTGAACATGTGCCAAGTCAAGTCACTCGAATCATTCAAAGGAGGATACCACCCTATCATACCACATCACAACCATTTTAATAGCATGTTGGCACGCAAGGTAAACCATTATAAACTCCTAGCTAATTAAGCATGTCATAAGCAACTATAATCTCTAATTGTCATTGCAGACATGTTTATTCATAATAGGCTGAATCAGGAATGATGAACTAATCATATTTGCAAAAACAGGAGAGGTCGAGTTCTACCAGCTTCTCTCATCTCAATCAGTCCATCATATATCGTCACTATTGCCTTTCACTCGCACGACCGAACGATGTGAATAATAATAATAGTGCACGTGCATTGGACTAAGCTGGAATCTGCGGGCATTCAATAAACAGGAGAAGACAAGGCAATATGGGCTCTTGGTTAAATCAACAATAATGCACATAGGAGCCACTTTAAAAATTTCATTATGGTCTTCTCCTGTCGACCCCCAAAGAAAAGAAAAGAAATAAAACTATTTACACGGGAAAGCTCCCAACAAGCAAAAGAAGAACGGGAAATCTTTTTGGGTTTTCTTTTTAATTATTACTACTACAGGCAAGGAAAGTAAACTAGCTAAAAGCTGCAACTAAGTTTTTTTGGTTTTCTTAAGGTTTTTCAAACACACAAGAAGAAAGCATAAAAAGAAAAATAAACTAGCATGGATATTACAGTGAAAGAGTATGAGCACCGACAACTAGCAATGAGTGTGTGAACATAAATGTAATGTCGGTGAGAAATACGTACTCCCCCAAGCTTAGGCTTTTGGCCTAAGTTGGTCTATTGCCACGGCTGGCCTGGCGGATATCCAAAGTTATAGTTGGGGTCGTACTGAGATGAAGCCTCGGGTTGCCACTGGTTGGCAACCTCCTCCGGATCCCACTGGTAAACAGACTGGCGTGGGGGAACAAATTGTGGTTCCGGATCTGGCTCTATAGCTGATGTGGGGTTCCGGTAGGCGTGAATGGCCTCCAACGGAACAAGGTACTCGCCTGCGGATAAATCAAACAAGGAAGGAGCAGGCAAGGTAATAGTCTCAGGGTGATTTTTTTCAAATAACAGTCTATAGTTAAGCTCCTTTTTCCTGTTCTTAACAATGAAATCATGTGCAGTCATACTCTTGTAATCTAGAAGAACAGTAGGCAACAATTTTTCTTCCTTCTCATAATGCCTAATAGGTATGTTCAAGTATGCAGCGAGGCACGAGGCGAAGATGCCTCCCAAGATGGGGCCCTTAGTACGGTTAAGATTTAACCGCTTTGCAACAATAGCGCCCATACTGAATGAGTCATCACGAAACAAGGCATGGCACAACATAACAATATCAGGGGCACTTAGGTTGCCACAGTTTCCGCGACCAATTAAGCATCTACTAGCAAATAATGCAAAGTAACGTAAAACAAGAAAATGTATGCTAGTGATTCTTGCATCGGAAACTTTCCTAGTTTCCCCTACAGCAATTATATCAATAAACCCCTCCACATCGTCACGATGCGGTTCCTCTACGCTGCCCGGAAAAGGCAACTTGCAAACCTCACAAAATTCACGAAGGGTCATCTCCTTATACTCATCATATAAATAGAAATCCACCGAAGGTGGAGACCTCCTAGAATGGAAATGAAAATTTTGCACAAAGATATTGGTGAGTAAGAGATACTGTTCGCATTGGTCGCGGAGGAAGCCGGTGAGAAGAAATCATCACAAGGCCATTCACACGGCCGAACTTCCGTGATGCGAGGGAGATTATACTTGGGCCTCTCTTCTTCTTCACTTTTCTTATCCTTCAAGCTTCGGCTCGAAGAACCCCTCAAAAATCTCTTTATTATTTTCTGAAAATTTCTGAAATTTTTAGTAACTTCAAATAAAAGTGAACCAAACTCAACAAAATTGATAGCAACTACTCCCACAAGTGCCTAGAGACTATATCAAGCATTAGAACTACTTGGGACCATATAAATTTGACATGCAAGCTCAAGAAAAGGGTCGCCTAGGCAGCAAAGATTTGCAATGAATAAAGCACTAGAACAAAAACTAATTGGACCATTGGAGGAGTCACATACCAAAGAACAATCCCCCAAAGCTGTTTTGTGAGAGGTGCTTTGAGCAAGGAGATCGAAAATGGCAGCAAAATGAGCTAGAACTCGTGCTTGAGCTGGTTGGTGATTTTTTTGGGAGGAAGAAGGAGTGTGTGGTGGCTGGAATAAGTGGAGGGGAGACACCATGGGCCCATGAGGCAGGGGGCGCGCCCTGTAGGGGTGGGTGCGCCCTGGACCCTCGTGGCCAGGTGCTTGCTCCCCCTGCTGTCTTCTGAGTGCCAGATATTCTCAAATATTCCAGAAAAAAATATCATATTTCAATTTCAGGGCATTTGGAGAACTTTTATTTTTGGGGTATTTTTTATTGCACGGATAATTCAGAAAACAGGCAGAAAATACTATTTTTACTTTATTTATTCTAAATAACAGAAAGTAAAAAGAGGGTACAGAAGGTTGTGCTTTCTAACTTCATCCATCTCATGCTCATCAAAAGGAATCCACTAACAAGGTTGATCAAGTCTTGTTAACAAACTCATTCTGAATAACATGGAACCGGAGAAATTTCGAATAACACTATGTTACCTCAACGGGGATATGCATGTCCCAATAATAAGAATATCATATTTCTTCTTGACGGTAGGAAGAGGAAATTCAAAACCTCCAAAAATAATCGATGGAATTTTTCCAACAGAATTGATACTGTGGACTTAGGTTGTTTCCTCGGAAAGTGTACCGTATGCTCATTTCCATTAACATGAAAAGTGACATTGCCTTTGTTGCAATCAATAACAGCCCCTGCAGTATTCAAAAAGGGTCTTCCAAGAATAATAGACATACTATCGTCCTCGGGAATATCAAGAATAACAAAGTCCGTTAAAATAGTAACGTTTGCAACCACAACAGGCACATCCTCACAAATACCGACATGTATAGCAGTTGATTTATCAGCCATTTGCAAAGATATTTCAGTAGGTGTCAACTTATTCAAATCAAGTCTACGATATAAAGAGAGAGGCATAACACTAACACCGGCTCCAAGATCACATAAAGCAGTTCTAACATAATTTCTTGTAATGGAGCATGGTATAGTGGGTACTCCTGGATCTCCTAACTTCTTTGGTATTCCACCCTTAAAAGTATAATTAGCAAGCATGGTGGAAATTTCAGTTTCCGGTATCTTTCTTTTATTTGTAACAATTTCTTTCATATACTTAGCATAAGGATTCATTTTGAGCATATCAGTTAATCGCATACGCAAAAAGATAGGTCTAATCATTTCAGCAAAGCGCTCAAAATCCTCATCATCCTTTTTCTTGGATGGTTTGGGAGGAAAAGGCATGGGTTTCTGAACCCATGGTTCTCTTTCTTTACCGTGCTTCCTAGCAACAAAGTCTCTCTTATCATAATGTTGATTCTTTGATTGTGGGTTATCAAGATCAACATCAGGTTCAATTTCTACATCATTATTATGTCTAGGTTGAGCGTCAACATGAACATCATCATTAACGTTATCACTAGGTTCATGTTCATCACCATATTGTGTTTCAACATCAGAAATAGAAATATCATTGGGATTCTCAGGTGTGTCTACAACAGGTTCACTAGAAGCATGCAAAGTCCTATCATTTTTCTTTTTCTTCTTCTTAGAAGGACTAGGTGCATCTACATTAGTTCTATGAGAATCTTGCTCAATTCTCTTGGGGTGACCTTCAGGATACAAAGGTTCCTGAGTCACTTTACCCCCCCCCCCCTAGTTGCAACTCTAACAGCAAAGTCATTATTCTTACTATTCAATTCATTGAGCAAATCATTCTGAGCTTTAAGTACTTGTTCTACTTGAGTGGTAACCATAGAAGCATGTTTACTAATAAGTTTAAGTTCACCTTTAACTCTAGACATATAATCACTCAAGTGTTCAAGCATATAAGAATTGTGTTTCAATTGTCTACCAAAATAAGCATTGAAATCTTCTTGCTTAACCATGAAATTATCAAACTCATCCAAACATTGGCTAGCAGACTTATAACGAGGAATATCACCTTCATCAAATCTATAGAGAGAATTTACCTTTACTACCTGTGTCGGGTTATCAAGACCGTGTACTTCTTCAATAGGTGATGAATTAAGACCATATATTTCTTCAACAGGAGGTAAATTCTTAACATCTTCAGCTTTTATACCTTTTTCTTTCATAGATTTCTTTGCCTCTTGCATATCTTCAGGACTGAGAAATAGAACACCCCTTTTCTTCGGAGTTGGCTTAGGAGTTGGTTCAGGAAGTGTCCAATTATTTTTATTGGTCAACATATTATTCAATAGAATTTCAGCTTGATCAGCAGTTCTTTCCCTGAAAACACAACCAACACAACTATCCAGGTGGTCTCTAGAAGCATCGGTTAGTCCATTATAAAAGATATCAAGTATTTCATTTTTCTTGAGAGGATGATCAGGCAAAGAATTAAGTAATTGGAGAAGCCTCCCCCAAGCTTGTGGGAGACTCTCTTCTTCAATTTGCACAAAATTATATATATCCCTTAAAGCAGCTTGTTTCTTATGAGTAGGGAAATATTTAGCAGAGAAGTAATAAAACATATCCTGGGGGCTACGCACACAAACAGGATCAAGAGAATTAAACCATATCTTAGCATCACCCTTCAATGAGAACGGAAATATTTTAAGGATATAATAGTAGCGAGTTTTCTCATCATTAGTGAACAGGGTGGCAATACCATTTAATTTAGTAAGATGTGCCACAACAGTTTTAGATTCATAGCCATAAAAAGGATCATATTCAACCAAAGTAATTATATCAGGATCAATAGAGAATTCATAATCCTTATCAGTAACAAAGATAGGTGAAGTAGCATAAGCAGGATCATATTTCACTCTAGCATTCAGAGATTTTTGTTTCAGCTTAGCTAATAATTTCATAAGATCGCTTCTATCATTGCAAGCAAGAAAATCTCCAGCAGTTTCTTCATCCATAACATAACCCTCAGGCACAACAGGCAATTCATATCTAGGGGAAGAATCTTCATCATCACTTTCATCAATATTATCAGTTTCAATAATTTCATTCTCTCTAGCCCTAGCAAGTTGTTCATCAAGAAATTCACCAAGTGGCACAGTAGTATCAAGCATAGAAGTAGTTTCATCATAAGTATCATGCATAACAGAAGTGGCATCATCAATAACATGCGACATATCAGAATTAATAGCAGAAGCAGGTTTAGGTGTCGCAAGCTTACTCAAAATAGAAGGTGAATCAAGTGCAGAGCTAGATGGCAGTTCCTTACCTCCCCTCGTAGTTGAGGGATAAATTTTAGTTTTCTCGTCTTTCAAGTTCTTCATAGTGACCAGCAGATATAAATCCCAAGTGACTCAAAGAATAGAGCTATGCTCCCCGGCAACGGCGCCAGAAAATAGTCTTGATAACCCACAAGTATAGGGGATCGCAACAGTTTTCGTGGCTAGAGTATTCAACCCAAATTTATTGATTCGACACAAGGGGAGCCAAAGAATATTCTCAAGTATTAGCAGTTGAGTTGTCAATTCAACCACACCTGGATAACTTAGTATCTGCAGCAAAGTATTTAGTAGCAAAGTAGTATGATAGTAACGGTAACAGTAGCAAAAGTAATATTTTTGGGTTTTGTAGTGATTGTAACAGTAGCAACGGAAAAGTAAATAAGCGAAGAACAATATGTGAAAAGCTTGTAGGCATTGGATCGGTGATGGAGAATTATGCCGGATGCGATTATTCATGCAACAGTTATAACATAGGGTGACACAGAACTAGCTCCAATTCATCAATGTAATGTAGGCATGTATTCCGAATATATTCATACGTGCTTATGGAAAAGAACTTGCATGACATCTTTTGTCCTACCCTCCCGTGGCAGCGGGGTCCTATTGGAAACTAAGGGATATTAAGGCCTCCTTTTAATAGAGTACCGGACCAAAGCATTAACACATAGTGAATACATGAACTCCTCAAACTACGATCATCACCGGGAGTGGTCCCGATTATTGTCACTTTGGGGTTGCCGGATCATAACACATAGTAGGTGACTATAGACTTGCAAGATAGGATCAAGAACTCACATATATTCATGAAAACATAATAGGTTCAGATATGAAATCATGGCACTCGGGCCCTAGTGACAAGCATTAAGCATAGCAAAGTCATAGCAACATCAATCTCAGAACATAGTGGATACTAGGGATCAAACCCTAATAAAACTAACTCGATTACATGATAAATCTCATCCAACCCATCACCGTCTAGCAAGCCTATGATGGAATTACTCACGCACGGCGGTGAGCATCATGAAATTGGTGATGGAGGATGGTTGATGATGATGATGGCGATGGATTCCCCTCTCCGGAGCCCCGAACGGACTCCAGATCAGCCCTCCCGAGAGAGTTTAGGGCTTGGCGGCGGCTCCGTATCATAAAAGGCGATGAATCCTTCACTCTGATTTTTTCTCCCCGAACACGAATATATAGAGTTGGAGTTGAGGTCGGTGGAGCTCCAGGGGGCCCACAAGGCAGGGGGTGCGCCCTGGGGGGGGGGGGGCAGGCGCGCCTCCCACCCTCATGGACAGGGTGTGGGCCCCTGGCCTTGATTCTTTCGCCAATATTTTTATTATTTCCAAAAATAATCTCCGTGAAGTTTCAGGTCATTCCGAGAACTTTTGTTTCTGCACAAAGATAACACCATGGCAATCCTACTGAAAACAGCGTCAGTCCAGGTTAGTTCCATGCAAATCATGCAAGTGAGAGTCCAAAACAAGGGCAAAAGTGTTTGGAAAAGTAGATACGACGGAGACGTATCAATGACCTTAAGGGCATTAGTCCCACTCTATGTCAGCACAAAATAAAATTGGAGAAATACGCTAAACCGGTTGTTGATCACCAACGATGGTTAAATCCTAAGATGAAAGAAGTGGTAAGAAATGAAATACTAAAGCTTCTGGAGGCAGGTATAATTTATCATGTTGCTGATAGTCAGTGGGTAAGTCCTGTCCATTGTGTCCCTAAGAAGGGAGGTATTAACGTTGTTCCTAATGATAAAGATGAATTGATCCCACAAAGAATTGTCAGAGGTTATAGAATGGTAATTGATTTCCACAAATTAAATAAAGCTACTAGAAAGGATCATTACCCTTTACCTTTTATTGATCAAATGCTAGAAAGATTATCTAAACATACACATTTTTGCTTTCTAGATGGTTATTCTGGTTTCTCTCAAATACCTGTGTCAAAAGAGGATCAGGATAAGACCACTTCTACTTGCCCTTTCGGTACCTTTGCTTATAGACGTATGCCTTTTGGTTTATGGAATGCACCTGCTACCTTTCAAAGATGTATGACTGCTATATTCTTTGACTTTTGTGAAAAGTTTGTTGAGGTTTTCATGGATGATTTCTTCATGTATGGAACTTCTTTTGATGATTTCTTAAGCAACCTTGATCGAGTTTTGCAAAGATGTGAAGAAACTAATCTTGTCTTGAATTCAGAGAAGTGCCACTTTATGGTTAATGAAGGTATTGTCTTGGGGCATAAGATTTCTGAAAGAGGTATTGAAGTTGATAAAGCTAAAGTTGATGCTATTGAAAAGATGCCGTGTCCCAAGGACATTAAAGGTATAAGAAGTTTCCTTGGTCATGCTGGTTTCTATAGGAGGTTCATGAAAGACTTCTCAAAAATCTCTAGGCCTCTGACTAATCTCTTACAAAAATATGTTCCTTTTGTATTTTATGATGATTGTGTAGAAGCATTTGAAATACTTAAGAAAGCCTTGATTTCTACACCTATTGTTCAACCACCTGATTGGAATTTACCCTTTGAAATTATGTGTGATGCTAGTGATTATGCAGTAGGTGTTGTTCTAGGGCAAAGAGTTGATAAAAATTAAATGTTATCCAATATGCTAGTAAAACTCTAGACAGTGCCCAGAGAAATTATGCTACTACTGAAAAAGAACTTTTAGCAGTTGTATTTGCTTGTGATAAGTTCAGACCTTATATTGTTGATTCCAAAGTAACTATTCACACTGATCATGCTGCTATTAAATATCTTATGGAAAATAAAGATGATAAACCTAGACTTATTAGATGGGTTCTCTTGCTACAATAATTTCATTTGCATATTATTGATAGAAAGGGAGCTGAGAACCCCGTTGCAGACAACTTGTCTAGGTTAGAGAATGTTCTTGATGACCCACTACCTATTGATGATAGCTTCCCTGATGAACAATTAGCTATCATAAATGCTTCTCGTGCTGCTCCATGGTATGCTGATTATGCTAATTACATTGTTGCTAAATTTATACCACCTAGTTTCACGTACCAGCAAAAGAAAAAGTTTTTCTATGATTTAAGACATTACTTCTGGGATGACCCACACCTTTGTAAAGGAGTAGATGGTGTTATTAGACGTTGTGTAACTGAGCATGAACAAGAACAGATCCTACGCAAGTGTCACTCCGAGGCTTATGGAGGACACCATGTTGGAGATAGAACTGCGCATAAGGTATTGCAATCCGGTTTTATTGGCCTACTCCTTTTAAAGATGCCCGTAAGTTTGTCTTGTCTTGTGATGAATGTCAAAGAATTGGTAATATTAGTAGACGTCAAGAAATGCCTATGAACTATTCACTTGTTATTGAACCATTTGATGTTTGGGGTTTTGATTATATGGGACCGTTTCCTTCCTCTAATGGGTATACACATATTTTAGTTGCTGTTGATTACGTTACTAAGTGGGTAGAAGCTATTCCAACTAGTAGTGCTGATCATAACACTTCTATTAAGATGCTTAAAGAAGTTATTTTTCTGAGGTTTGGAGTCCCTAGATACTTAATGACTGATGGTGGTTCACATTTTATTCATGGTGCTTTTCATAAAATGCTTGCTAAGTATGATGTTAATCATAGAATTGCATCTCCATACCACCCACAATCTAGTGTCAAGTAGAACTAAGTAATAGAGAAATTAAATTAATTTTGCAAAAGACTGTTAATTGATCTAGAAAGAATTGGTCCAAGAAACTTGATGATGCATTATGGGCCTATAGAACTGCATATAAAAATCCTATGGGTATGTCTCCATATAAAATGGTTTATGGAAAAGCTTATCACTTACCTCTCGAACTAGAACATAAGGCATATTGGGCCATTAAAGAGCTCAATTATGATTTCAGACTTGCCGGTGAGAAGAGACTATTTGACATTAGCTCACTTGATGAGTGGAGAACCCATGCCTATGAGAATGCCAAACTGTTTAAAGAAAAAGTTAGAAGATGGAATGACAAAAGGATACAAAAGCGTGAGTTTAATGTAGGTGATTATGTTTTGTTATACAACTCTCGTTTAAGATTTTTTGCAGGAAAACTTCTCTCTAAATGGGAAGGTCCTTACGTTATCGAGGAGGTCTATCGTTCCAGTGCCATAAAAATCAACAACTTCGAAGGCACAAATCCAAAGGTGGTGAACGGTCAAAGAATCAAACATTAATCTCAGGTAATCCCATAAATGTTGAAACTAATGTTATTGAAACCGTAACCCCGGAGGAGTACATAAGGGACACTTTCCAGAATGTTTCAGACTCCGAAAAGGAGTATGTGGTACGGTAAGTAAACCGACTCCAAAATAGTTCTAATAGCAATTTTTCTCCGTTTTGGAATATTTAACAAAATAGGAAAATAATAAGTAGTCCGGGAAGGACACGAGGCGTCCACGAGGGTGGAGGGCGCGCCCCCTGCCTCGTGGACACCTCATGTGCCCTCCGGACTTCCTTTTCTTGCACGACACTTCTTTTGGTCGGTAAAAATTCATTATATAATCTCCCGAAGGTTTTGACCACCGTACCACGACACAATTCTCTGTTTTTGTTTTGAGTTGTTTCTGCTGCAGATTAGAGTAAGATGTCTTTTCAAGAGTCAGTCAGGGAGAGTCGGGTATCTCATCCGACACCGGGTCGAGGAGCAAACAACGATGCCTATCACTTTAGGCCATCACTGAGGAGGAGATGGAGGCCGACTTGAAAAGGATAGATGCCATGGAGGAAGATCAAGAAGTTACCTCTCGTCTCCAAGCTAGATTCACGATGGAGGAACTTCAGAGCTCAGCAATTCCAAACTCGGTTATCCCTCCCAATGCTAGATTTCTTTCTTATGAAAATATGAAGAAGAGGGTTACTTGTTCTCCCACAACTATGCAACATCCATGGGTGAAAGGAGCTTTAACCGTCACGAGTAAGCTCCTTAAGGAAATAATGGATCTTAAGCAGCAAGTCATAAGCTCGAGGAAGAGAATCATATCCTAAGAGGCATCATCACCAAGAATATCACATCACCCCCTCCGAAGAAGGAGAACTGAGTATCGGGTATGGTCACTCCCCTTGGCAACTGCCAAGCTTGGGAGAGGTGCCCCGGTATCGTATCACCATCACACTCCTATCTTTACCGTTTTTCTTAGCTCGATCCTTTTGGTAATATCTTGATCTAGTAGAATAAAGTTTTAGTGTGATCTAGTTTTGAGTTTTGCTTTATGATCCTTCTATGTAATCGAGCCCGTGAGCTATATATAATAAAGATTAGTTTTGATTCGAGGGCTTTGCTATCTTGCTATGATCTTGAGGAAATAAAAGAAAGAATGAAAAGATATAAAAAGATCATATTGATCTTATGGAGAGTAATGACTTCACATATAAAGAGTATGATGAATAAAAGTTGTTGAGAGTTGACAAACATAGTTTTGGTCATCGTTGCAATTAATAGGAAGTAATAAAAAAGAGGTTTTCACATATAAATATACTATCTTGGACATCTTTTATGATTCTGAGCACTCATTAAAATATGACATGCTAAAAAGTTGATGTTGGACTAGGAAGACAACGTAATGTGTTATGTTTTCTTATATCCGAAATAAATTATATTGTCATGGATCATCCAACATGTTGAGCTTGCCTTTCCCCTTATGCTAGCCAAATTCTTTGCACCAAGTACAGATACCACTTGTGCTTCCAAATATCCTTATACCCAGTTTTGCCATGAGAGTCCACCATATCTACCTATGGATTGAGTAAGATCCTTCAAGTAAGTTGTCATTGTTGCAAGCAATAAAAATTGCTCTCTAAATATGTATGATCTATTAGTGTGGAGAAAATAAGCTTTATACGAGCTTGTGATATGGAAGATATAAAAGCGACAGACTGCATAATAAAGGTCCCTATCACAAGTGGCAATATAAAGTGACATTCTTTTGCATTAAGATTTTGTGCATCCAACCATAAAAGCACATGACAACCTCTGCTTTCCTCTACGAAGGGCCTATCTTTTATTTTTATCTTATACCTTATACAAGAGTCATGGTGATTTTCACCTTTCCTTTTTACACTTTATCCTTTGGCAAGCACTATGTGTTGGAAAGACCCTAATATATATATATATCCAATTGGATGTGGGTTTTCATAAAGCATTATTGTTGACATTACCCTTGAGGTAAAAGGTTGGGAGGCAAAACTATAAGCCCCTATCTTTCTCTGTGTCCGATTAAAACTTCATACCCATAAGTATTGCGTGAGTGTTAGCAATCGTGAAAGACTAAATGATAGCTGAGTATGTGGACTTGGTGAAAAGCTCTTATATTGACTCTTTCCGATGTTATGATAAATTGCAATTGCTTCAATGACTGAGATTATAGTTTGTTAGTTTTTAATGAAGTTTCTGATTCATACTTTACATTGTGAATAGATTGTTACTTTAGCATAAGAAATCATATGACAATATATATATATATATATATGTTGCTATTCTAAGAATGATCATGATGCCTTCATGTCCGTATTTTATTTTAGCAACACCTCTATCTCTAAACATGTGGACATATTTTTCGATATCGGGTTCCGCTTGAGGACAAGCGAGGTCTAAGCTTGGGGGAGTTGATACGTCCATTTTGCATCATGCTTTTATATCGATATTTATTGCATTATGGGCTGTTATTACACATTATGTCACAATACTTATGCCTTTTCTCTCTTATTTTACAAGGTTTACATGAAGAGGGAGAATGCCGGCAGCTGGGATTCTGGGCTGGAAAAGGAGCAAATATTAGAGACCTATTCTGCACAACTCCAAAAGTCCTGAAACTCCACGAAAGTCAGTTTTGGAATATATTAAAAATATGGGGCCAAGAAAGCACCAGAGGGGGGCCACACCCTGTCCACGAGGGTGGAGGGTGCGCCCTACCCCGCTAGGCGCGCCCCGCTGCCTCGTGGGCCACCTGGCAGCCCCCCGATGCCCATCTTCTGGTATAAGGTGTCTTTCGCCCTGGAAAAAATCATAAGGAAGCTTTCGGGACGAAGCGCCGCCGTCTTGACGCGAAACCTGGGCAGAACCAATCTAGGGCTCCGGCGGAACTGTTCTGCCGGGGAAGCATCCTTCCGGGAGGGGGAAATCGTCACCATCGTCATCACCATCAATCCTCTCAGCGGGAGGGGGTCAATCTTCATCAACATCTTCACCAACACCATCCCCTCTCAAACCCTAGTTCATCTCTTGTATCCGATCTTTGTCTCAAAACCTCAGATTGGTACCTGTGGGTTGCTAGTAGTGTTGATTACTCCTTGTAGTTGATGGTAGTTGGTTTATTCGGTGGAAGATCATATGTTCAGATCCTTTATGCATATTAATACCCCTCTTATTATGAACATGAATATGATTTGTGAGTAGTTACGTTTGTTCCTGAGGACATGGGAGAAGTCTTATTATAAGTAGTCATGTGAATTTGGTATTCGTTCGATATTTTGATGAGATGTATGTTGTCTTTCCTCTAGTGGTGCTATGTGAACATCGACTACATGGCACTTCACCATTGTTTGGGCCTAGGGGAAGGCATTGGGAAGTAATAAGTAGATGATGGGTTGCTAGAGTGACATAAGCTTAAACCCTAGTTTATGCGTTGCTTCGTAACGGGCTGATTTGGATCCACATGTTTCATGCTATGGTTAGGTTTACCTTAATTCTTCTTTCGTAGTTGTGGATGCTTGCGAGAGGGGTTAATCATAAGTGGGATGCTTGTCCAAGGAAGGGCAGTACCCAAGCACCGGTCCACCCACATACCAAATTATCAAAGTAACGAACGCGAATCATATGAGCATGATGAAAAATAGCTTGACGATAATTCCCATGTGTCCTAGGGAGCGCTTTCCTTTATATAAGAGTTTGTCCAGGCTTGTCCTTTGCTACAAAAAGGATTGGGCCACCTTTCTGCACCTTGTTTACTTTTGTTACTTGTTACCCGTTACGAATTACCTTATCATAAAACTGTCTGTTACCGATAATTTCAGTGCTCCAGAGAATACCTTACTGAAAACCGCTTGTCATTTCCTTTTGCTCCTCGTTGGGTTCGACACTCTTACTTATCGAAAGGACTACGATAGAACCCCTATACTTGTGGGTCATCACTGCTGTCGACCGCTACCTCTCAGCGGCGCTAGTTGCCGTCCTCCCGCGCCCCGCCCATCGATCGCGCAACGACATGATGTTTGATTTACAAGTGAAGAACATTTTGTGCTGCCTTGAAGACTTCAACAACGGCGTCCCGGAGGACGACAACGACAATGACGGCGCGGCACGCCGCCTCGTCCGCCGCCGGAAATAGTTTTTTGGGGTTTAATACTGTATCTCGAATTCTCGATCATATGAATAAAAATTCGGAGTGTGACTGAATGAAAGATATGGTTTGAATGAACTTGCGTTTTTCTCTCTTAATGTACAGACTTATCAAACGATTTTCATTTGAAAAAACCGTCAATGGTTTTTAAATATAAAACACTCATCGCAAACGTTTTAGTTAGAACACCCGGAAGCAAACCGACAGCTTCCCCAGGAAGCCAAGGGAAAATGTGCCGAGCAGGATTTCTGCATCCCTTCATTGCAAACGGTTGTTTTGCATGACTCGTGTGCAACCACGTACAAACAATTGGGTAAGATTTGCATATCTGTCATTTTGGGTATGTTGCCATTTGTCAAACTGGAAAGGTTGACATTTTGGGTACATTGCCATTTGTCAACCTTGTAACACTGCGATTTGTCAAAATATGGAGCAAAAAATCACTAGCACTATCTATTTTTTGCAACTAAAATCACTAGCACTGTTCATATGGACACCACTAGCAGGCGTGAGTTGATGGACGCATATGCAAATGTACCATTGATTACATACAACAAGTCATCAGCCCACAACGACAACGAGGATACACGTTGGATTATAGATCATTTCCAACAAAACATTCTAGTAAAGTTTTTCTCACACAACAAATAACAAAGCGATGAAATGAACTTCAGCTCAACCACTCGTCGGCGTTGGAAACGCTTGCTTTGAACCAGAAGTGATTCTCTGGGAAGGGCCAGCTACTGTCAATCTCGAGACCAATGCATGACTGATCATCCAGGCTGAAGCGGCCTATGTCAGGACCCATATTGGGATGGTAGGGAAGCACATCAATGTCCGAGGTATATATATAGTTGCTTCTCATAAATGGTAGTAACGTTGTGTCAACAGCAGCTGGATCGCCTTCCACCATCATTGTATAGTTTTGTCCAATGAAGAGCGAGTTTCCTCCAAGACTTTCAATACTGAACCATGGAGAAGGTGTTGGCGCTAGTACACTAGTATCCACCCCGAATACCCTGCAACGGATGTTGGAATAGGTCCGGAGAGTGCGACCATGCGAGACAACACCTGCTTCCTTAGTAACATCAGCAGTGCCCTGTATACAGACAACAAGAGGTGATCCATCGGAATAAGTTGCCAGGCGCCACTAAGTATATGGGTCCTGCTCGTCCTCATGCTCATGATCATCAGCATCGTCATCTCCCCCTTGGTTATAAATTTTTTCAAGTATAGGTGGTGGAATGTTCACAGGACCTTGGGAACACAAGAAGGTTAATTAATTAGTAAAGGGAAACTAGCTAACCCGCATGCATGTGGATGAAACAATTATAATTACGGTGGAAGACAAATGTACCGAAAGCATGATGATTCCATGCAAAAACAGTGCCACGAGTGGTGGCAGCAAACACAAGACCCTCGTATTGAATTGCATCACAATACTCATCCGTGTACAGAAATTGATTTTTGAGCAATATCCATCGAGGCGTGGAAGTAAGGAAGGCAACAAGCTTGTCGAAGATAGCAACAACTTCATAGTTCGTGTAATCCCAAGAGCGGTTGGGAACTCGACAAATTGCTATCTTCCGTAGACGACAGTCACCATGATCGTATTTGAACTCACGTAGAATACAGGTGTACTCAACCTCTGGGCAGTTGTCTGAGATTTTTGGAAGTGGAACCCGGTGACGAGTGTACACATTCACAAGTTCCCACTCGCAGTTGTACCCAATATGAACAACCCAATCTCCATTTGCGCCTGCCCAAGCCTTGCCCTCAAGCGATGGCATCTTAACATCATACGTATCATTATCAAGCGGCATCAACTTGCACAAGGCGAGGCTTCCCTCGTCCCCGCGCCAGTCACCAGGGTCACGGCGAAGAAGATAGGGGAGATCAAACCGCTCCTGGACCCTTGGGTTCCTTGTAATGATGTTATTAGTTGAGTCAAGAATGGTCTTGAACGAACCTGCCATGCTAGCCGAGGTGATGACGTCGCACCGATCAATGAGTTCCTCCACCACGTCATCTTTCAGATCGGGGCAAGAATAACGGGGTCGTTTCTGGCCTGTTCCCTCCATGGAGAAGACGATTGAACAATGGCAGAAGGAAGGGTGAAGGCAAATGGAGGGAGGAAGAGCGTGCGACAGCAGTTCCAAATCGAGAGGGAAAGGCGAAGAGGCGGTGGACGGTTGCCACGGTACACGAAGAGGCGCCTGGGGAGCGAACGGTTGCCACAAAGGTCACACAATGACGACAAGGGCCGAGTGAACCGCATGCGTACATCGCGCACACCTTGATCTAGTTGACTGTTTCTTTTGTGTTGCCTAATCACAAACAGTTCATCCGAGTGAACCGTATGATGTATATCGCACACACCTTCATCTGGCTGCCCGTTTCTTTTGTGTTGCCTAATCACAAACAGTTCATCCGAGTGAACCGTATGCTATGTATCGCACACGCCTTCATCTGGCTGCCCCTTTCTTTTGTTCCTCCTCATCGCAAACAGTTAATTGAACTGAACCGTATGCCCTTCATCGCTCACACAACTAAAACCTGAACCGTGTTTGATGCATCCGCCATCGCAAACGTTTTATACATTTTCGACGGTTTTCATACAGCACCGTTTGCGATTATTGCATTGCACATAGTTTCTCGAAGGGTCTCTGATCGTAGTGTCGCGTTAGCAGCATCCTGCAGTAGTCACTACAGGAATCAGCTATTTTGCCGTCTGCCACGGCGGACGGCAAAGGCATGAACGGCGGACGGCAAAGGCCTTTGCCGTCAGCCGCGGACGGCAAAAGGCTCCGGCAAAGTAGGCTACGGTAAACAGCTACTTTGCCGTCTGCTTCCTGGCGGCTGACGGCAAAGGCCCTTTGCCGTCTGCCGCGGACGGCAAAGAGAGCGGACGGCAATAATTGCGCTGTCAGTCCATTAAGTGGCTAACGGCAGGCCTTTGCCGTCCGCGGCAGACGGCAAACTTTCTAGTGTCTTTGCCGTCCGCCTTATGATGTCATCTACACGTCACTACATGGCAGGCCTTTGCCATCCGCCGCTGACGGCAAAAGTGTTGGGGTGCCGTGTCGGGGTCACTTCAGTGTCGGGGTGCCGTGTCGGGGTCGGGGTCGGGGTCTCGGGGTCGGGGTGTCGGGTCGGGGTGCCGGGTCGGGGTCGGGGTGCCGTGTCGGTGTCGGGGTCGGGGTGTCGGGTCAGGCTCGGGGTCGGGGTGTCGGGGTCGGGGTCGGGGTGTCGGGGTCGGGGTCTAGGGGTCGGGGTGTCGTGTCGGGGTGCCGGGTCGGGGTCGGGTTGCCATGTCGGGTCGGGTTTTTTTTCCTCTTTTTTCCTTTTCTTCTTCTTCTTCTTCTTCTTCTTCTTCTTCTTCTTCCTTTTCTTCCTTTTCTTCCTTTTTTTCCTTCTTCTTCTTCTTCTTCTTCTTCTTCTTCTTCTTCTTCTTCTTCTTCTTCTTCTTCTTCTTCCTCCTCCTCCTCCTTTCCTTTTTCCTCTTCTTCTTCTCCTCCTCTCCTCTTTTTTCTTCTTCTTCTTCTTCTTCCTCTTCTTCTTTTTTCTTCTCCTCCTCCTCTTCTCCTTCTTCCTTTCCTTTTTCCTCTTCTTCTAAAACTAAATCTAAACCTAAAACTAAACTAAAACTAAACCTAAAACTAAACCTAAAACTAAAACTAAATCTAAATCTAAACTAAACATAAACCTAAAACTAAAAAAACAGAAAAAAGGAAAAAAAAGAGGAGGTAGAGCTCACCTGGGGCAGGGCCGGTGGAGGAGGGGGGCGGGGCGGCCTGGGGCGGCGGCGCCGGGCCCGGGGCGGTGGGGCGCGGGGGGGGGCCAGGGCGCGGCGGCGCCCAGACGGTAGGGCGGCGGGGGCGACGGGGCGGGGGGCCGGTGGGGGAGCTGGCCGGTGGAGGAGGGGGGCGGGGCGGCCTGGGGCGGCGGCGCCGGGCCTGGGGCGGTGGGGCGCGGGGGGGCCGGGGGGCGGCGGCGCCCAGACGGTAGGGCGGCGGGGCCGACGGGGCAGGGGGCCGGTGGGGGAGGTGGCCGGTGGAGGAGGGGGCGGGGCGGCCTGGGGCGGCGGCGCCGGGCGGCAGTGGCGATGGGGCGGGGGGCCGGTGGGGCGGCGGGGTGGTGGGGCGACCGGGCGGCGGCGAGTGGTGGGGGCGGCGGCGCGCGTGTGAAGAGCAGGGAGAGAAACAGGGCGGGGTGGGGCGCGGCCGTTAGAGATATGTTAAATCTTTGCCGTCCGCCCCCTTTGCCGTCCGCTTTGTTGCTCTTTGCCGTCCGCTTTTTTGCTCTTTGCCGTCCGCTAGCAGACGACAAAGAGGGGGGCCGTTAAGTATTTTTTAAGCAGCTCGTCAGTGGGGCCCCTCCCTCTTTGCCGTCAGCTAGCCGACGGCAAAGAATCTTTGTCGTCTGCTAGCGGACGGCAAAGAGCTGGCTGATGGCAAAGAAAGTCTTTGCCATCAGCCAGTTCTTTGCCGTCAGCTTTTGGGTAGCTGATGGCAAAGAGCTTCTTTGCCGTCAGCTAGCAGACGGCAAAGAGCTGGCAGATGGCAAAGTAGCTGATTCCAGTAGTGAGTGGTTCAAATTTTCTTTGAAAGAAAATGAAGAACTTAAGGCCAAATTTGCCACCGAGAGAGCCGCCTGGGAGACTGAAAAGGCCGCCTTACTGAAATACACGGAAGACGCCGAAGCTAAGCTTAAACCGGTCGCTGATGAACTTGCTAGCTTAAAGCAACACATCTCTCACATGTCAGCCTCCATCTTTGGTAAGCTTATTATACAATTCAATATTTTTGAAGATTTCTTTAATCTGCCGGGCAATTCATAACTCAACTGACCACCCACCTAGTGACTCTTGTACATAAAATCAAACAGGCCCCATAAGTGCCAGTCTTGGTCAGAACATGCTACAGAAGCTGAAGGCGGTTTACTCATTGACTGAGCAGCTATATGCTAGGACACTGCGCAGCCTTGTTGCTTTGTCAGGTGGGAAAAAAATATCCTCCTCATATCAAGACTATACTGGATCAGCTCTCAACTGCGCCGGCTCAGGTTGAAGAATTGAAATTGTCAGCCGCCTGAGCCGGAGCCATTGTTGCTCTAGGCCAGACCAAAGCATGGCAGTCAGAACTTGACCCGGAGGAAATAGCCACCGTATGCCCAGAATTCAAGGATGAAAAGTACATCTTTGAAGAACAAGACTTCAACAAATGCGTCAGAGAGATGTGGCCCGTAGCATGCAAGCTGATAGAAGACCTGAACTTGAACCAATATACACCGTCTTATGATGAGAACAACAATAAGGTCAAGCCGCACACGCATGAAGTGATGGATCTTGTTCCTCCCAGGCGTAAGCACGTCTTCTCCCCGACCTTGACCCTTCCATTATTCTTAATGATGAAGCCACATTCGAAGCTTTAACCGGCATCGACTGGACATCGGCTGACCTTCAGATGGTCGACGAAGAAGAGCCGGTGTAGGATGACCCGGAGACTTCAAGGCATCATGAAGAAAACTAATCATGAAGATCCAGGCGGCTCTCAGGCCGGGTTATGGGAGTGTAGCTCAAAAACACTTGATTCGAAAACCTTTTGGGCTCAGTTTGAAGCCTTGTAATAGGGTAGTTTAAAAACATTAATCCGCCTTGACATGCCTTCGTGCATGTTTATATCAACTTTCTAGCCAGCAGTTAAACTTTGTGGCATGCTTGATCTGACCATGTATACGAGCCTTTGTAATGACTTACGCTCTTCACCTGAGGTCTTATATATTTTGCAGAAGACCAGGTATCAAATGTCCTGGCGACTTAAAGTCAAGAGCCAGGGCAGGTGACAACCCAAAACCTTGTGGCCTTAGGTGGCTACTGAACAAATTATAACCACGGTTGTTCAAACCGAACATATTGGCAAGTTAAAGCCAAAAGCCAGAGTGGGTTACAACCCCAAGATATATAGTTTCATAAACACGGCTGTTGAAGCCAAAACATTCTGGCGACTTAAAGTCCAAAGCCAGGGCGGGTTACAACCAAAAATACTCAAAGATGAGCAACATAACTCAGGGCGTCACGACCCGAGTATTCAAAATTTGCACAAAAGCAAAGAATTGGAAAGCAAAAAACATCAAAACATAAAACATGCTAACTTCAAACAATGACAAGCCAAATTTCAGAATTCAAACAAAAAAGTTGGCTCACATGCCTCATGTGTGCTTTCAAGGCCGCATAGCCGTTGAGTTTATCCTAGCTCGCTGTAAGTCGGCTCTCACATGACGCAAGCCGTCGTTTAACCTTAACAAGTTCAGGGTCTTAAAAAAGATTGAATGTTAAGAGTTTGGCGGGTCACCTGGTGGAGTAGCAAGTTGCAGACAAGTGGGTGTAACTCACAATGTGGCAACTCAGGCCGATCAAGAGGGTATGAAAGCTAAACCCGGCGGGTTAGAAGCCCCCTAGTGACCTTATGACCAATTAATAAAGACTCAGACACACAGAAATGAAACGACAGAGGCCCTGAATTTTTTCAGGGATGCCGGCTTATTATATTGATCATAAAAAGATATATACATCGACAAAAGTATGTACAATGGTATGAGCCAGCGGCTTAGGTATAATAGGGCCGAAGATGAGGAATGTTCCATGGCCGCCGGGTCTCCTCTTCCGACTTGCAGGAATCTTTGTGCTCTCGCACATCAATGAGGTAATAAGACCCATTGTTGAGATTCTTACTGACCACAAAAGGCCCTTCCCAAGGGGGGGGGGAAGCTTATGCATCCATATCAAGTCCTGAATCAAACGGAGCACTAAGTCGCCTTCTTGAAAGGTTCAGCTTCGAACTCTACGGCTATGATAGTGTGGCACCCCGGCTCAGAGGAACCGGAACACCCCGTATTCCAGCCCAGAGATCAAGTCTTCTGGAATACGACACTTCTTGGCGTAGAACAAAGCAGCTCTTTATTACAAATAGTCGCGGATACAAGGGTTCCGATATAACCGGGGATTACATCGGCACAGCGACACTGCGCCTGCCAAGGTTGCTCTATGCTAGCAGCAGAACAACACATAGCAGCAGAATAATCTAGCAGCGGAATAACAACGATAATGAAGGACTCCACTCTGCAGGGACTCTGGCTGGAACGCTTATCCTAGCTCTCCAACAAGGGATCCACGGCAAACAAGTAAGCAGACAAAGCATGACCTGAAAACTGGCATGACACGCCAAGTCAGTACATTGAATGTACTTGCAAGCTCACAACAACCAAACAAATCCAGACAAGCAATAACACGACATTTACAGGTTAAACAAGCATGATCATGATACCACTAGAACAACATAGCATGCACAAGGTGAACATGATACAACTAGAACAAGATCAGCATGGCATGAACATATTACTCGAGACATGAACAATGATGACACTAGCGTGCGACATGCTACAAATATCACTTACTCTGTTCGGGGTTACCGTGTAACCACCAAATATATGCCACTCTTACTTACCCTCGTGGTCATGGGATCAATTCAATCATTATCAAGAATACCATCGGGATCTTCACAAGATCACCTCATCAATATCAAGAATACCATTGTGATCCTCACAAGGTCACCTCATCAATATCAAGAATACCATCGTGATCCTCCCGTGACCACATAAAGATCAACCAACTTCTTTCCTCATCAAACCGGGGTTGTTATTAGTTAGGTTATTATTACTGTTGACTCATAGTGTGACCTACTACGAACTGGGCCCTTATCCGCGGGCACGACTATCGATAGATTATAAACACTCTACAGAGGTTAGCACACTGTACCCACACCACGGAACCAAGGCCTCGTGCTCCCATTCAGGTGGACCAACGGCGTTCCGACAAAACCGATCTATCGCCATGACACTCTCCTGGCCACTCCGACCACCTCCCCTTTGGGATAAGTCATGGGTGGTCCCGATGCCACTCCGGACATCCAACAACCATCGTTGTGGCAAAACAATCGTCCCAAACGGGGACATGGTACCAAAACAACTACGGGCACACAAGACTTATGTCCGCCTACCTGATCAGGGTAGCGCACGCCCATAACCTTCCCTAGTTGGAGGCACTAGCGAGAGGCACGACAATAGACCTAGTTAGGACCCCCCCATAAAGGCAAGTGTGGCTGCACTGGCCAGTTCGATTTTAATGGCACTATGACTCAGCCAACAGATGTTCAAGTTCGATTAATGTCCGGTTTAACTTGAATGTAATGAGCTGAGTCATAATAACATGATGAAATAACAATGCATATGAGCATGATATCAACATGAGCATGGATGAACCACATCACTATTTAACATATCAGCAACAACAAATCATTTACCCTACTGGATGCACCTGAGCATGGCATAGTAATGAACAACACTACATAAGAACATAGCATGAATACTAGCATCAGGAAATAATAGCATAATAAAACATGATAATAACATCAGCAGGTAATCTTTTAGCTAACAGGTGCAAAGAACATAAAGATAAGCATGGATTCACAAGCATATATAAAGCATTCACAAAATATTAAGCGGCACACAATATTTAAATATTCAAGTTGAAAACCATGGCTACTGCATGGCCATCATGCAAGTGGCTGTCATGGCTTGCCTGGGAATGGAGAGGTCACCGGGAAGAAGTGCGGAAGGATCGCGAAAAGATTTGCCGGAAACAGTTCTCTCCCGGAGGGGGCTGTTGACGGGCAAGGAAGAAATGGTCATTTTCACTGTGTGGAAACTTTATTAAAATGATACCAACATAACGGGCTCGACGAGACGAAGAAGTGGGCTTTGAAATCACCTCGTTTGGAGTTACGGGTGAAAAGATATAGCCAGATGAAGTTTAGGGACCAATCTGTAAAAATAAACTCTACAAACAGGCCCCTGACTGGAAAAATAGAAAGCACATTTCTTGGATTACGTCTTCAGATAGGTAAAACATAGTTCTGGCTAAAGCAGGGGTAGACTACGCTTACTCAAAGGGAAAACGTACTTTCAGAAGTACGATTCCACTTAAGCGCCTGTGCCTGGGGCTAGTCAACGGCCAGAGGCCGACAGGTGGGGTCGGGGGCGACGGGGGGCCCACCTGGCCTGGCCTTCTTCATCCTTCGTTGACGCCGCGCTTGGACAAAAGATCGGGCCGGCCACGACGGCGACCAACGGCGCTTCCGGCCACCCCTCGAGTCGTGCAGCCTGCCGGCGTGCTCGGGAGGCCGAGGCACACCCGATGAAGCGCATCACGGCCGCCGGTGGGCTCGGGGGTGTCCGGAGGCTTGGCCACGGCGGACGGCTGTTCCGGCCGGAGATGGGCATGGGGCTGCGAGCATGAAGACGAGGAGCTGAAGAGGAGGGGAGCTTCGCCGGAGTGCGGGGGAGCTAGTGGTGGAGAGAACGGGAGAGGGGAGGGCCTGGTTCACAGGAATTTAGCCGGTGGCCGTTGATGGCCATGGCGGCGATGGGCGGTGAGGAGGGGCTCTCGAGCTCCGGGAAGAGGCTCGGGAGGACCAGAGGAGGGCCGGGAGTCCAGTGGTGAGCTCGGAGGGCTCGGGAGAGGTCTATAAATAGTCGTGGTGATGCGGTGCTCGGGCGATCGATCCCTTGCTGTTAACTGAACCCGAGTGATTCCTTCGCTACTGCTGCTAACTGAAGCCGATCGATGCTGGCTCTGGATGAACAGTGAGCATTGTTGGGGGGTTTGGATGAATAGTTCCCGATGGGGGGTTGGATGAACAGGACCCCGTGGTAGTAGAGGCCGTAGCCGCTGGATGAACAGGACCCCGATCGATCGAGCCGGTGGATGAACAGGACGACCCCGTGGAGGGCTGGTTGAACATCAGCCAATGGAGGGCTGGATGAACAGTAGCTCGTGGAGGGGTGGTTGAATAGGACCCCGTGGAGAGGGCTAGTTGAAAAGTAGCCGGTGGAGGAGCGCGCGGTGGAGCCTGGATGAACAGGAGCCCGTGGATGAACAGTCACACGTGGAGGCTAGAGGAGGTCGACAGTGGATGAACAGGAGCCCGTGGAGGCTATCGACGGTGGATGAATAGTAGCCCGTGGAGGCAGTCGATGGTGGAGATGAACAGTGTCCCGTGGAGTCCTGTTTTGCGGTACGCCACACCCCTCCCGATGAACAGGACCCCCGTTTCGACCGTAGCGCTCCAACACAAGTCCATTTCCTCCGTTTTGTGGTACGCCACACCCCTCCCGATCAACAGGACCCCGTTTCGACCGTAGGAGGTCCGTTTCCTCTGGTTTGCGGTACGCCAGACCCCTCCCGATGAACAGGATCCCGTTTCGACCATCGCCGGTCGAACACAAGGCCGTTTCCTCTGTTCTGCGGTACGCCAGGCCGCGTTTCCATCGGCTGTTCCGTCCAAGCCGGTTGGCTCCCGATGAATAGCACGCGTTCTGTTGCCTCCCGATGAACACAATGCATTCCGTTGCCTCCCCATGAACACAACGACGACGCAGTTTCTCCGTTCCGACCCAGCCATGTACACGAGCCCTGGCCGTACGTATGCGCGAGTAGGCGTTCGAGACCCCGCCCGTATGTACGTACGTGGCCATATTTTCTTTCTTGCACCCTGGCCATTGTACGTACATGTACATGCTACGTGTGCGCCTCTACTACGACACGTGCGCGCCTCTACTACCACACGTGCCCTTCCTTACACGGCCACGGTTCATCGCTGCAGCCTGCAGACAGACCAATCGTATGTACGTACACGTTCGCGACCAGAATGACAACGCTACGTACGCTTCGGCCAGCTGGGTCCCGACTGTCAGGCACTTCGTTGTGTGCAAAGATGTAGCTGGTGGGTCCCAGCAGTCAGGGGGCGAATCATTTTTCTTTTTGCCCGTAATATGGAGCACTTCCTTGCGTGCAAAGATGTAGCTGGTGGGTCCCAGCAGTCAGGGGGAAACATTTTTTTGCGAAATACGGTGGCCCGTCCGGTGGGTCCCTGCTGTCAGGTGGAGGAATCATTATTTTCCGCGTAATAAGGAGGCACTTCCTTGCTGCGGCCGTGGACCCAGCTGTCAGCCTCTCCACGTATAGTACTCTTCCGATGGAAGTCGTTCCTTGACCATGTTGACCACGCCGCGCTGAGAGCACCATGGCGGTGGACGACGGCGAGGCCTAGGAAGGGGATGATGCGGAGCCGGGGAAGACGCGGTGGTGGTTGCCCATGAAGAGAGGAGTACGAGGGTTCACTGGTTCAACTGCGGTGTGAGGTTGCCGTCGCCGCAGAATAACAGGGGGTGTGGGTGAGTAGAGGGATGACCAGGCCAGCGGTGGGAGTAGTAGGGGGCGGTGAGGCCTCCGCGGCATCACAGCCGGCCACGGGAGGCAAGAGCACGCGGCACGACCGGCGCTGGTTTGGGCGGCTGGAGCAAGAAGACCAGAGGTTGAAGAAGCACTAGGGCCGTTGGATGGAGATTGTATGGTCACTGGAGCTAGAATCGTTCATATTGACTAAGTTGACAAAGCCCTCCATCCCCATCAACTTAGTAGGCCCACAAGTCAGCCTCCCACTATGCGGGGTCCCAGCTAGAAGGGGGAGTATTCATTTTTTGTGCGTAATAAGGAGGCACTTCCTTGCGTGCGAAGATATAGCTGGTGGGTCCGACCTGTCAGCGGGGGGACGTTTTTTTCACGAAATACAGAGGCCCTTCTGGTGGGTTCCAGATGTCAGGTGGAGGAATCCTTATTTTGCGCACAATAAGGAGGCATTTCCTTGTGTGCGGCCATGGACCCAGCTGTCAGCCTCTCCACGTACAGTTCACGTCCGATGGATGTTGTTCGTTGACCACGTTGACCACGCCACGCCGAGAGCACCAGGACGGTGGACGACAGCGAGGCCTAGGAAGGGGACGACGCGGAGCCGGGGAAGACGTGGCAGTGGATGCCCACGCGGAGAGGAGTATGAGGGTTCACTGGTTCGGCTGCGGTGTGAGGCTGCCGTCGCCGCAGAATAACAGGGGGTGTGGGTGAGTAGAGGGATGGCCTGGCCAGCGGTGGGAGTAGTAGGGGGGGTGAGGCCTCTGCGGCAGCACAACCGGCCACGGGAGGCAGGAGCAGGCGGCACGACCGGTGCTGCTTTGGGCGGCTGGAGCAAGAAGACCAGAGGTTGAAGAAGCACGACGGCCGTTGGATGGACATCGTACGGTCACTTCAACTAGAATCATTTATAATGACTAAGTTGACAAAGCCCTTGGTACGCATCAAAGTAGGCCCACAGGCCAGCCTCCAAAATGGTGCGCCCCAGATGTCAGGGGGAGGAATCATTTTTTGGGCGGCTGAAGCTAGAATATCCGAGATTGAAGAAGAAGCACGACATCCGTTGGATGGACATCCAACGGCCACTGTTCCTAGAACCGTGTGTTGACTATAAGTTGACAAAGCCTTGCATACGCGTGAACTTACTTTTTTTAGGGGACGCGTCAACTTAGTAGGCCCACAAGTGTGTGGTAGAGAACTTATAGCCCATTTGCGAGTTGTAAGAATGTACAACCCATTTTTGAATTCTAATGGAATTTACTATAGCCCATTTACAGTTTGTTAAAAGTACAGCCCATTTTCTAGCAAGGACAACGATTAATAATTTCAACCAACCGTTCAAAACAGAATTCAAAAAAAAATCCCACATTTTGATGGGATCCGAAATATTTTTATCCCGAAATTTCTAGTCTGATTAAATATAATTTCAATATAAATTTGTATTACGTAAAAATCCAACGAAACATTGGGCGCGCAACAATTAATGAAATTAAAATTTTCGAAATCCAAAAATAATATTTTATAAACTAATTACGTGTTTGGTGCATTCTTTTAGAGTTACTGCCGAGTTTTTATAATTACACCCCATTTAATATTTATTAAAGCCCATTTTCCTGTTAATCCTAATGCATCCCTCCATGGATATCTGGCCTGGGCTAGACGGGCCACAGCCCGCCCAGTTAATACCCTGCTCCCCTCTGAACAACAACGAAAACATCGCTCAAGAAAAACTCTGAAGTGCTCACACCTCAAAAACACAAATACTGCTCGAGCTGCTTGGTCCCAGTTGTCGGCCGCTCCTTGTGCAATTCTCTCGTTTATTGACTACATAGGTTGACAAATGGTGTGGGACCGTGAAGTCAGGAAACCAGGAGGAAGCAAAAAAATATAGTTGTACATAATAAGGAGGCACTTGTGTACGTACGGCTATGGCCCTAGTGGGTCCCTACTGTCATCCAGTCAAAATAAAGTCATCTCCTGAATTCTCATGTTCGTTGACCATGTTGACAATGCTCGGCGCCACGGCGAGCGCAACAACTCGAAGGACGACGGAGAGGGCCTCGCGGGCCCTACGGATGGTCTGATACAGTGTCCGCTGCTCATTCAGGAAGCCCGGATCATCGGACACCTATGAGCACATTCGAGAGACTCAGACGGCATGAAACGGTAAGGCAGCGCTTGGAAGCTCTAGTTTATTTCACACCTGTATTAAGATACAAATGTAATTTACTCGTCATCGGAAACAACGCGTAAAATACAGGCGTAATGAAACCGAGGGCCCGAGGTCTGTAAGTAAAACCGGCGGGTTACGTGTGTAATTTGAGAGACTAGTGTATATTTTACTAGTCGAAATCGACCAACCAAGCGCTTCACCCGAGACCATCTGCTTTTATTTACAAGCGTCAGTTTTACAAGCGGTTTTGGTTGGAAAACGACGATCCAATCACGGCCTAAGATGATGAGTTGGTTGAAAGATCATATGGTTTCAGCTCTAACCTACCCGAGTTGTCGTATAGGCTATGAATGAAACATAAGACAATGAACTTCTTAAGCACAGAAACAACAGAAGAGGATGATCTTCTTAACATGCAAATCACGGGCATTAGATCGACATGCAAAACAATATGAAGCATTATTCTCAGGAGGCATGGTGAACAACTCGTGATGCCACATGCCACAGCATTCCAAGCTCAACTTTGCAATCAAACTCACAAGGCCTGGCATTACATAGAAAACATTCAGAACAAACTCTTAAAATACCTTACACAAGTCAACATTCATGTGACTATGCATCTCAGCAGAGTAAATATTTACTTCTGAACTGAAGACAGGAATAGGAAAAAACGATCGACGTTGCTCACAGCAAAGGGCGTCCCACTCAAAAATATCAAATGCATGTCTTCTGGCTAACATCAATGAGCAAAAATTGACAAGGTTTTCCAATTCCAATATATTAAACTAATGTCTTCTTGCTAACATCAATGATTAAACTTTGACAAGCTTTTCCCATTCAAAATATGTAATGCCTATGATTGTGGAACGGGCAGGGTTTGTCATCAGTTTGTCATCTGATAGTCCGGTGGCTCAAGGTGACGACGAATGATTAGAGAACCATTTGATGTATTGTGCATGATGAAGTATTATGGAGGACACAAACCATCTGAACATTTTGTGCAGTTCCACTAAAATCAAGCTGAGCATCCCTGTGGATTTCGTATTTATATGCTGCCAGAAAACAAAGACACATCAGCACACACATGAATATTGGCCCCAGTGTCAACCCACCAATCGGTGGACTAACAAACTGAAAGTACGGTAAACAGATTACCATACCCAGATGCCCCATCATTGTTGCTTAGAGTGATATTGACAAACTTGGAGTCCTGTCCTGGCTTCTTGGTACTTGTTTGCCCAGTGTTCCTCCGAACCACAAGTAAAGCAACCATCTCTCTTTTTGTCTTTCTTCTTACCGTTGTTAATGGTCGACGCTGGCAGCTCCATTCAAACATATAGTCCGGTGGCTCAAGGTGACGACGAATGATTAGAGAACCATTCGATGTATTGTGCAAGATGGAGTATTATGGAGGACACAAACCATGTGAACATTTTGTGCAGTTCCACTAAAATCAAGCTGAGCATCCCCGTGGATTTCATATTTATATGCTTCAAGAAAACAAAGACACATCAGCACACACATGAATATTGGCCCCAGTGTCAATCCACCAATCGGTGGACTAACAAACTGAAAGTACGGTAAACAGATTACCATACCCACATGCCCCATCATTGTTGCTTAGAATGACATTGACAGATTTGGACTCCTGTCCTGGCTTCTTGTACTTGTTTGGGCACTTTTTGCTCAGTGCACTCCACGTGTTGTAGAGTTTCCTATGCTCTCTGCTGACTAGTCATGTCTCCAGCGTCTACTAATACTCTGTAAAGCTTCTCGATCATTCCTTGTGTAATGTAGCGCAAATAGTGACTGCTTCTTTCTGCAAAGTGGTAAGACCAACTGGACCCACTAATGCAGTAGTTTGCCTTAGACACATTGGCTCCTTTTGTGCAGTTCAATTAAAATCAAAGTCGGAATAAAACCGAGCTTTAATTTTGATATCCCTGTAAGCAACAATAGGTATAAGGGAAACAATTACTGAGAAATAACGGTTGATGACTTGTACTCCCAGAAGAAAAACATCTACTGATCTACCTTATCTTAATGGGAAACAAAGCAGGAGAGTAGCAATTCTCAATCAGTGTGATTCATTCATATTAACTGAGACATTATCTTAAGAATGCCTTGTTTCAACATGTATAAAGAACAACAAAGCAGAAAATTACCAATCCTAAAACAATGCGACTGGTTCATTTTAACAGAGACATCATCTTAATAATGGGAAAACTTTGTTTTTGCCACTCTAGTTTTTGCCAACTTTGCTTATGCCACTCTAGAATTTGACATTTCACTTTTGCCACTCTTAGCTTTTGACAATATATCACTTTTGCCATTCCGTGGCAAAAGCAAAAAATTTAGAGTGGTAATTGTGATACATGTCAAAAGCTAAGAGTGGCAATTGTGATACATGTCAAAAGCTAAGAGTGGCAAAAGTGAAATGAAAAATTATCGTTTTTGCCACAGAATGGCATTTGTGATGTATTGTCAAAAGCTAAGAGTGGCAAAAGTGAGATGTCAAATTTTAGAATGGCATAAGCCAAGTTGGCAAAAACTAGAGTGGCAAAAACAAAGTTTTCCCCTTAACAATACCTTGGTTAAACATGTAGAAAGAACTACAAAGCAGGATAGTACCATTTGTAAAACACTGTAACTCATATATAATAATAGAGACATTATCTGAACAATACATTTCTTAAACATGTACTCCGGCCGATCCCTAACAGAAATGGTACTCCCGCCGATCCCTAACAAGTGTTGCGGTTTTGAACTAAGATTCAGTAGTTAATTCTGAAGAAAGTCGGTACTGACCTTTCAAGACCAAGATTTGAAACAACTCGTGAGGAAGACCTAAAAGAGATCTCAACACATATATGGAAATCCGGTCTCCTTTTGTGCGGTTCCACCAAAATTAAGCGAAGCAAAATGTCGCAATAGCAACAAGTTGAATAGATATCCCTGTTTTAATACAGGAAAAAATGGAATCAATTACTGGCCAATAAAGGAGGATGAAACATGCGGCCACAAAAATGGTAATCCCGCCAATCCCTAACAAGTGTTGCAGTTTTGAACTAAGATTCAGTAGTCAATTCTGCGAGTGGCATTGCTTAATTTTACCAACGGCATTAGATTAACAAAAAGCATAAACAGTTCCAGGGGAGAGTGGGCGCAACAACAACATGTGCTTCCATCTACTTAAAGGGGGTGATGTAGAGTTTGTTGTAACAAAGCAACAAGCATCATGTCTGGGTTGGTCCCATTTTTGTTCGCTACTTAATGGGAAAAGACAGCAATACAATAGCTTCAATTCATCATTTATTTAAAATAGTACCAATACAAGTAGCACAGCATCTCAAAGCACACTGCACAATCATGTGGGTGAAGGCCTGTACTGACCTTTCATGAGACGACCAAGATAAAATCACTGTTCAAAAAATATTCCGATTCAGAGATTTATCATCCGATTTATCGCTACTCTTGGGGTGACCGATAAGATTATGCCTTATCTTCACCATTTATCGTTTGGGCCGATTAATCACTATGACAAGTGATTTATCGGGAATCTGTCGATAAATCGGGCCTATTCATAGCATTATGTTTGCAAAAACTATGCTTATTTGTGTTTTGTGGACCTTGTTACGCTATATGTACTGTTGTCCTATTTTGTTTCTCATTATACGAGGATTCAAAGGCTAGGAATCAAGGTAACACTTATCTCCAATATTGTTTTGGTGTTGAATATAGCATATTTTAGTGTTGGGAACCTGAGATTTGCAAAAAATGGCCGATTAATAGTCGATTGATAAAATCGATTAATCGGCCGATTTCCGATTAATCTCTAATCCCCAGCTGACAGAGACGATAACGATAAGCGATATCCTCAACATTGGATAAAATACAAATCTACCAACATGAATAGGAAATGCAATCTCGTTTTGTGCAGCACTGAAATCAAGCAAAGTTGCCGGTGTGACATTTAAGTTTGCTATAGCAACATGTTGAATAGATATCCCTATTTTAACAGAGGCAAAAAAGGAAACAATTATTGGCCAATAAAGGAGGATGAAACATGCGGCCACAAAAAGAAGCATCTAGCTTATCTTGATGGAAAACAAAGTATAGGACAGTAGCATTTCTAAAACGGTTGCATTGATTCATATTAACAGAGAAATTCTCTTAAAACAGTTCAGTAGTTAATTCTGAGAGTGGCATTGCTTAATTTTACCAGCGGCATTAGATTAAGAAAAAGCATAAACAGTTCCAGGGGAGAGTGGGCGCAACAACACCATGTGCTTCCATCTACTTATAAAGGGGGTGATGCAGAGTTTGTTGTAACAAAGCAACAAGCATCATGTCTGGGTTGGTACCATTTTTGTTCACTACTTAATGGGAAAGAGAGCAATACAATAGCTTCAATTCAACATTTATTTAAAACAGTACCAATACAAGTAGCACAACATCTCAAAACACACTGCAGGATCATGTGGATGAGGGCAAGTACCAACCTGTCATGACGCACACAAGATCACCTACGAATCTGCCAACACGAATAGGAAATCCAATCTCGTTTTGTGCTGTTGCACTAAAATCAAGCAAAGTTGCTGGTGTGACGTTTAAGTTTGCTATAGAACAAGTTGAATAGATATCCCTGTTTTAACAGAAGCAAAAAAGGAAACAATTACTGGCCAATAAAGGAGGATGAAACAAACGACGACCAAAAGAAGCATCTAACTTATCTTGATGGAAAACAAAGTAGGACAGTAGCATTTCTAAAACGGTTGCACTGATTCATATTAACAGAGACATTCTCTTAAAACAACATTCGTTAAGAATGTAATTTACTTTTAACAGTGGCATTGCTTCAATTTTCTAGCAGCATTCTTAGATTAACAACAGCAAAATAGTTGTATGGGACATGGGACATGGGACATGCCAGCACCATGTGCATCCACACATATAAATGGGTGATGCAGAGTATGTATCCAAGCAGCATATCTGCGTTGGTCCCATATTTGTTCTCTTTGAACCTTTTTCCTATGTGAGGGCAGCAAAGCTAGTCCTGCACAAACTACCCGCCACCCCAGTTTCTTTCCCTTTTCAACGAAGAGAACGGTTCCTTACATGTGTGTACTGGGTTACCCCCTTTTTCCCTTTTCGACCAACAAAGCGGCTGGATAGCCAGTCTATACTACTTTCCCTCCCTCCTTTCCTCATTGAACCACGTCCTAGATTCATGCTCCACCCCACTGCACCCTTCTTTCTTCTTTGAACCAAGACCTAGATTCGACTACAGAATCGAAAAAGATCCGCATGCAGCTAGAGCAATGTCGGTTTCAAAGAAACTTATACCTTAGGGTTGTCAGGATGTGGCACGGCGTGCGGCGGGAGGCCAGATCTGCCCACACTATGTACGGCAGTGAGGAAGAAGGGGTCGGTGGCCCTCCCGCTCAGGCGCTGGGTGAAAGAGAACAGCGCAGCCGGCAGTGGATTGCCTCCCTCGCCGAAGGCGATAAAGTGAACGCTGCACCTCCTCCCCTTCCCGGTGCGATGGGATCCGGACGCCTCCTTCACCAGCTGTGAGGGGGGGAGAGAGACAGAGGCCACAATGCAGTCTTGTTTAGATCTGGTGAAGAGGGTGAGAGACTGTGAATATAGCAAACCCTAGCAAAGGAACGTTGAGCCTCTAGTGTGTGTGCGTGTATATATATATATATAGTGCAGCGAGAGTGTGGAGAGTGCAAACCCTAGTGAACAAGCGCTGAGGCTCTAGCTTATATAGTGTACTACATATATACTGTATTACGGACTGAGCTCCGGTGCCTTAACTGCACCTGCCTTTGGCCGTATGACAGGTGGACCAGCCACATTTTGGGCCAACCTGTCATACACCCAAAGGCAGGTGCACTAAGTCAATGAAGCTGCGTCCATATAGTACTCGTGTATACTACTAATATATAGCCGAGTGGTTTTCTTATTCTCTTATTCTCTCCATAACAATCGTTTTAAATTGTGTAAGTACGAAACGAAACTCTTTATTTAACGTACCAGTGAAGAAAACTACTACTTCCGATGAACTAACGATCCACGTGTCCTGGTCGCACTTCCTGTCCTTCACGTGCGGTACACTACCCTCCCTTAAGTGAACAACCACACATGCGCCAAATTATCGGAAACGTGTGAGAGTGTGTACAAATAAAGAATTTTAATTTCAATTATCGGGAAGGTTTGAGAGTATGTACAGTTTGCCCTCTCTCAATAACTATGGTTTTTTGTGTTCGGCCTAAACTTGGTCAAACTTTACAAAGTTTGACTTCAGTCAAATCTAATATGTAGAGTAAATAAAAATGGAGGGCTACTATGTCCATCCAGGTTTTTAGTCCACACCATTTTTTAATCAAAGTTAATAGCTGGACAAATAAAATTACAGGGAAGCTGAAGATAAAGTTGTGAGAATGCTTAGAAATCAATACAAAACTTATGCTCTTAGTACCAACGTCGATCCTTCTTCGAGGAAACATTTGGTTCATAGCCAATTGTGTGATAAAATTGCACCAACGTGAAAGACGACTGCGTCTCCAACGCAACCAAGGTGAGCTGATGAAGGATATCATCTTTGTGGGTAACAAGCAAAGAGCACTGATGGAAGACAGCTTGTTTTTCGTCGAAAATCGATCAGCTTCACCAGCCGATGCAACCATGAGGTGCAACCATGAGCATCGATAGGTCATCATGGTGATGCATCATCCATTTGGCATAAAGTTTGGGTGAGGCACCTATGAAGTTTGACAAATCCTCACTGTGGTCTGTTTCTTCTCAGTAATCAAGCTCGAGGAAGGAAAAACCACATGGCAGAGGACAGTGAGGAACAACAACAATGGCCATCCAATTTTGTGCAGTTCCACTAAAATTGAGGAAGACATGCCCGGGTATGGAGATACGCATCACTGTTTGAAAAAATATAAAAAAGGGATATAGTGTTGTTACTTTGTTTTGGCAGTGGTACAAGATTAACAACGACATCTCAATTGTCAATAAGAATGAATGAAAAGTAAACCAACAAATAGAAGCATCAAGATTATCTTGATGGGAACTAAACCAGGATACCCAAGAAAAAAAGCATTTCTTCATTTAACCAGTTGTTGGGGATATGACTATTGGGTATAACTCGCCCAGGAGGGGCCAGGTTATCCCAATGGCAGTTCATAGGACGAGGCCCATGCAGATGGCGGTTCATAAGGGAGACTTAAAGCCCATAAAGTGTAAACCGCCATATATATAACTTGTATTGTAAGGCAAGTGTAATTAGTTACTAGGCCGGACACGTTTATGAGCCGGCCGGGACTCTGTAAGCCGTAGGGCGTCAACCTATGTATATAAAGGGACGACCCGGCGGCGGTTTAGGGCAAGAGAGAACAGATCGAAAGCTAGGTCAAGCGTATTCGCTCCCTGGTAATCGAAGCATAAGCAATACCACCTCAAACTGGATTAGGCCCTCACCTTCACCGCAAGGGGCCGAACCAGTATAAACTCCTGTGTCCTTTGTCCCGTTTAAACCCTTTAAGCTAATCACGTTGCGATGGCTCCACGACTAAGTCCTTACACCAGGACATCTGCCGTGACTATTCCACGACAGGTGGCGCCCACCGTGGGGCTATCGCACGGCGGTTTTGAGTTCTTGAAGGGCAATTTCGAAGGGATCAAGGGATACGCTGTGGCCCAGATGACCAAGAGTCATTGCGGCAAGCTCTACATCGACGATGCAGGCTGGGGCCCCGAGGCCGGCTCAATCGAGTACGGATACCGGGTCCCCTTTGGTGGAATCCACGTCTTCATCGACAAGATCGGCGAACCGGGCCCTGAGCCGGACATCTGCACCGACATCATCGAGACAGCTTAGCGTGCACGACCCGCCCGGGTTCAACCCGCCGTGAAGCGCGCCTTCATTGGATTCATCCATGGGGCAGAATTTTGAGGAAGGATCTGTGTCTAGCGGTGAGACGGCCATCTATTCTGATGGTGAATCGTGCACAGGCGAGACTAATTCAATGTATCAGCTGCAAGACGGCCGGCTTGGGGGCTGTTCCGATGGCGACAGTATTCCGGACCCCGACGAGCCGCCGAACCGGGTCGCGATTTTCATGGCCGGTACACAACCAGGGCAGAATTCTACGACTGCAGCGGTGATGATTTCCGGGTCAGCAGCAGCGACGACGGCCGGGGCAGGAGGCCCTGTGCGCCCGCCGGCTCAAGTCTTGTCCGACTTATTGGACACTTTGACAACATTGTTGACAGCAGAGGTTAACCCGGCAAATCTAGCTCAGCACAACGCGAAAGTTACAAAACTGCGAGATGAGATAACTCAGGCCAAGGAAGATCTGGCGGCTGAGGATGCGAGGATGACTACGGAACGAGCCGCTTTGGACGCTCAGGCGCAGCAAATCCAGGCTGATTCCTTCCGGCTCTCGTTGGATCATAACGCTTCAAACAAAGTCTTGAGGAGAAGGCACCGAAGTCGCCTGCCTCCGGTTTACGAGGCGAGGAACCTCTTCAACACACCTGGTGCAGGGACCAGTGACCCGCTAGGGGTAAACCGGGCAGTAGCCACGCCTGGGACTGGAGCGCCAACTCAACCACGCACGACGGACCCGCCTCGTCAGAATAATATCCCACCACAACATGTGCCAATGCCACCGGGTCATTATTCCAACCCTTTAGATAACATGATCGCCGCGGCGTCGCGATTGGCGGCTCTCCCAGTTGAAGGCGAGTCTCCAGCTGCGGTTGAAACGCAGAGGGCTAGAGAGCTTCTTCAAACAGCATTGGTGCAGCAGGAGGCTTATTCTTACAGTCATGAGAGGATCCATTCAACCCCTCGCCCAAGCCAGAGTTATAGCAGGCACATGGACTCCTCGGCGGTGTCAAGCAATGAGCAGCGCTGTAACCCGCCCCGTGGACATGACCCGGTGCGTGGTGGTAATACTCAGGCCCTGATGGATCAGGATAGAGCACGTCGGGAGGCTGAGCTGGCAGCTCAGTACACGGCTCATCAACTGTCTCTGGTTTATCCAACGACTTCGGTGGAGGCAAGTGTGACCTCTAGGACCACGGGCGTACCATGTTTAGTACCGGCTCTACGTAACGAACGCTTGCCCAAGGATTTCAAAGGACCTCGTAAGGTGCCTAACTACACAGCTGACTTACCCCCTGAGGCGTGGATTGAGAGTTACGAGATGGCCATGGATCTGCTGGAGATCAGCGATGCCGCGTGTGCTAAGTACTTCACCATAATGCTGGATAGGACGGCCCGTACTTGGTTAAAAGGGCTGCGTGCCAACTCCATCGGGTCGTGCGCCGAGTTAAAGTCCCGGTCTATCCAGAATTTTAAGGATACATGCAAGCAGCCTATGTTGATTGTGGATTTGGACGCCTGCCCCCAAGAAGAGGGCGAGTCAACGACCCATTGGGTGCGCCGGGTCAAAGCCATCTTGCACTCATCGGATAACATCAATGCCGGCTCAGCAGTCCTAGTGTTAGAGAAGAATTGCCATTTTTTGCCTCTTAAACAAAAGCTAGGGCGGCTCAAGCGCCACTGCAATGATATGGGGGAACTGATGGTGGCTCTAATTAAATATGCCGACTTTGATAGTACCAAGGACCCCGAGTCTAATGATGAAAAGCCGGGAAAGGGAAAGAAGAGTGGCAACACTAAGGGCCAGCATCATAACCCGACGAGTCAGGGGGGCAACGGTAAACGCAAGGCTGATAATAATTTAGATTTTGTGGCCAATACCAACACGCAGAACAATGGTCAGCGTCGTAAAGGAAAGCCACCTCCTCGGGCAGGAGGGTAGTATAAATCTGGAGCAGATGTTGAATCAGCCTTGCCCAAAGCATGGTACGCGGGAAAGGTCGTCCACTCACCTTTGGAAGGACTGCCACATTATGAAGGAGTTCAAAATTCCGATTTATTCCAAAACAATCATGGGTCAGGCGGCAGCTTAGGTTCCGGTTCTCATGCCCCGGGCTGTGGTGGTGGCGGTTCTAATTCCGGTTTCCAGGGTCACCCAAGCAATCAAGGCAATCAGAGTGGTTATCATCAACAACCCGGCCAGGGAAATTAGCAACAGCAATCTGGGTATCAGAGTAACCCGAAACAGTTGAATAGTGGGCAGTACCACGTCTTCACCACAAGTTTATGCAAGCGGGATCAGAAGCTCCATAAAAGGGCGGTGAACACCGTTGAGCCAGCAGTTCCCCGTTACTTACGATGGTCTAAGCAGCCCATCGTGTGGAGTCGTGAGGATCACCCGCCCCGGGTTGATAATCTGGGTCACTTGGCTTTGGTGGTGGCGCCTCAGGTTGGAGGATATAAATTCACTAAGGTACTCATGGACGGAGGTAGCAGTATCAATATCCTTTATTATGAAACTTTCTGTTGCATGGGGTTGACTTATAAAAATCTCAAACCATCGAACACTGTCTTTCACGGTGTGGTGCCTAGTAAGTCGGCATACCCGGTTGGTAAAATAGCCCTGGAGGTTGCTTTTGGAGATGATTATGATTCCATATCTGAGATGTTGACCTTTGAAGTAGTCAAGATTTAGAGTCCATATCACGCTCTGTTTGGACGGCTAGCTTATGCCAAGTTCATGGCACGACCCTGTTATGTTTATCTGCAGCTCAAAATGCCTAGTCACAAGGGGACTATCATAGTACATGGAAGCCGGAAGATATCTTTGGAGTGTGAAGAAGGAGATGCGGCTTATGCTACGTCTGTCTGCGCAACAAAGGAATTGAAGTTTTACAAAGATAATGTTGACCCGGTGGATATGACATCTTTGAAGAAGCCAACTACGGAGCATGATCCGGTCTTGAAGTTTAAGTCGGCGGATGACACCAAGCTAGTTGATTTTGTCCCTGGCGATTCATCCAAGCAGTTCAGCATCAGTGCTAATCTAAATCCGAAATAGGATGGTGCGCTCATCGAGTTCATCCGTGAGAATCGGGACATCTTTGCATGGAAACCTTCTGACATGCTGGGTGTACCGAGGGAACTTGCTGAGCACACTCTTAATATTGATCCGAAGTTTAAGCCGGTCAAGTAGTTTCTTCGTCGTTTTAATGAAGAGAGCGTAAAGCCATTGGTGAAGAAGTGGCTCGGCTCTTGGCGGCTGGGTTCATCATTGAAGTTTTTCATCCTAAGTGGTTGGCTAACCCGGTGCTGGTGCTTAAGAAGAACGGCACTTGGCGTATGTGTGTGAATTACACGGACTTAAACAAGGCTTGTCCGGCTGATCCTTTTGCTCTCCCTCGTATTGATCAAATTATTGATGCTACAGCGGGTTGTGAGCGTTTGAGTTTTTTCGATGCTTATTCTGGTTATCATCAGATCAAGATGGCAGTTAAGGACCAGGAGAAGACAGCTTTTATCACTCCTTTTGGAGCCTTCTACTATGTGTCTATGCCTTTTGGGCTCAAGAGTGCCCAGGCGACTTACCAGCAATGTGTACAGAATTGTCTTCATGATCAGATTGGGCGCAATGTTCATGCTTATGTGGATGATATTGTGGTGAAATCCAGAAAGGAGGAAACCTTGATAGATGATTTGAAGGAGACTTTTGACAATCTCCGGGTCTACAAGATGATGCTTAACCCAACCAAGTGCATTTTTGGTGTGCCAGCAGGCAAGCTCTTGGGTTTTTTGGTTTCTAACAGAGGCATTGAAGCCAACCCGGAGAATATCAAGGCCATTACTTCCTTGGCCAAGCCGGTGTGTGTCAATGATGTTCGACGTCTGGTGGGTCGTATTGCGGCTCGAAGCCGGTTCATAAGCCGGTTGGGTGAGAAGGCTATCCCTCTGTATCAGATGATGAAAAAGACAGACGATTTCGTCTGGAGTGATGCTGCTAATCAAGCGTTTGAGGCACTTAAGAAGCAACTGACTGAGCCGCCGGTCCTTGCAGATCCTATTGAGAAGGAACCCTTACTATTATATGTGGCTGCAAGCAACAGGGCTGTCAGTGTGGCAGTGGTGGTTGAAAGGAAGGAATCAGGGAAAGAATATCCGGTTCAACGGCCGGTTTACTACATCAGTGAGGTCCTTATTGAGTCCAAACAGAGGTATCCACATTGGCAGAAGCTTGTGTATGGGGTTTTTATGGCTAGCCAGTAGCTTAAGTAGTATTTTCTGGGTCATCCTATCACTGTGGTTAGCTCTGCCCCTTAGGGGATATCATTCAAAACAGAGAAGCTACAGGTCGGGTAGCCAAGTGGGCCATTGAGCTTGGACCTCATGGTTTAAAGTATGTGCCCCGTACAACCATCAAGTCTCAAGCACTTGTGGATTTTATCAATGATTGGACAAAATTGCAGATGCCCGAGGAGAAGCCGGATAGCACATATTGGACTATTCACTTTGATGGGTCCAGGCAGTTGGAGGGATCGGGGGCTGGAGTTGTATTAACTTCCCCACGAGATGATAAATTTTCTTATGTTCTCCGACTGATGTTCCCTTGTACTAACAATGCAGCTGAGTATGAGACCTTGCTCCATGGTCTCCGGATGGCTAAGGAGATGAGCTTAAGCCGGGTGAGGTGTTTTGGCGACTCAGATCTGGTGGCTCAGCAAGTTTCTGGCACTTGGGATTCCAAGGATCCACTCATGGCGGCTTATCGTTGAGAGGTTGATGCTATTGCGGGTCATTTTAAGGGTTATCAAGTTGAACATGTTGATCACAGGAAAAATGAGGCGGCTGATGCTTTAAGCCGGTTAGGGTCTCAGCATAAGCCGGTGCCACCTAACACTTTCCTGGATATTTTGCATAACCCTTCTGTCAAATTGCCTACAGAGGAAGATCTGGCTATTCCTGACCCGGAAGCAATTGGTGGCGACTCTTCATGCGATTCCTGATTGGACAGTTCCATATTTGGCTTATATGACCCGGGGCGAGTTACCTGAGGATGAAACTTTGGCCAGGCAGATAACCCGGCGGTCTAAGTCAATGACTATCGTTCATGGAGAGTTGCATCATTGCAGTGTCACAGGGGCATTTCAACGTTGTGTTTCTCTAGAGGAAGGCTGTGAGATTCGATGAGAGATTCATGAAGGAGATTGTGGCCATCATGCCGGCTCTAAGTCTCTTGTTGCTAAGGCTTTTCATCATGGATTTTATTGGCTAACAGCTCACGCTGATGCTGAGGATGTAGTCAGTAAATGTGATGGTTGTCAGAAATTTTCACGACGAGCTCATGTGCCGGCTCAAGAATTGAGGATGATTCCAATTACTTGGCCGTTTGCAGTCTGGGGGCTTGATATGGTTGGGCCTTTCAAAAGGTCCAAGGATAAAAAGACACACCTCCTGGTGGCGGTTGACAAATTTACAAAGTGGGTGGAGGCAGAGCCGGTCAGTAGGTGTGATGCGGCAACGACGGTTCAATTTATCAAAAAGGTGATTTTCCGTTTTGGTTTTCCCCACAGCATTATAACTGATAATGGCACTAATCTATCCAAGGGTGCTATGAAAGAGTTTTGTCAACGTGGGCATATTCGACTTGACGTATCGTCAGTAGCTCACCCCCAATCCAATGGTCAAGCTGAAAGAGCCAATCAAGAAATTTTGAGAGGTATCAAGCCCTGGCTTATGGTTCCTTTGCAGAGGACGTCGGGTTGTTGGGTGGAGGAATTACCTTCAGTGCTATGGAGTATCAATACTACCCCCAACAGATCTACGGGTTACATGCCTTTCTTCATGGTTTACGGAGCAGAGGCGGTTCTCCCCGGTGACATCCGTCGCGACCCGCCCCGCGTAGCGGCTTATGTTGAAGTTGATAATGAGAAAGCACGTCAGGATGCACTTGACCTGTTAGATGAGGAGCGTGACCTTGCGGCGACTCGCTCAACGATTTACCAACAAGATCTGCGCCGTTATCATCGCCGCCGGGTTAAGAGCAGAACCTTTCAAGAAGGTGACTTGGTGCTCCGGCTTATCCAGGATCAAACTGATATGCACAAGCTATCCCCACCTTGGGAAGGACCCTTTGTGGTCAGCAAGAATTTGAACAATGGGTCATACTACCTTATTGATATTCGAGACCACAAGGACTCACGTAAGTCGGAGGAGGAGACCCGCCGACCGTGGAATATTGCTCATCTTCGGCCTTACTATACTTGAGCCACCGGCTCTTACAATGTACATATTTTTGACAATGTATATATTATGATGATTATAATAAAGCCGACATCCCTGATAAAGCAGGGCCTCTGTCATTTCATTTTCCAAGAATAATGAGTCATTTTCATTACAAAAAGGTCACTTGGGGGCTTCCTGCTCATTGAGCATAGCTGTGAATATCCCTCTTGATCTGGCGCAACGCCGCTCTTACAAATCACTTGGGGGATTCCTGTTCAAACATAGGTGTATTCACCAAAGAGAACATGGCGTTACTACCCTCTTGATCCGGCTATCAAGCCAATTTGATAATTTCATAGGAGCACAACTCTGATTACCTTGGTAATTCGGCTATCAAGCCAATATGATAATTTTATAAGAGCACAGCTCTGATTACCTTGGTAATTCGGCTATCAAGCCAATATGATAATTTCATAAGAGCACAACTCTGATTACCTTGGTAATTCGGCTATCAAGCCAATATGATAATTTCATAAGAGCACAGCTCTGATTACCTTGGTAAACCGGCTATCAAGCAAGTATTATAACTTCATATGAGTATAACTCTGACCTACTTGGAGGCTTAATGGCCGGGTTAAAAAGACTAAAGAGAGTCTGTTGCACAGTACAGCTCAAACATAGGTATATGATGAACCGGCAGCATATGATGATATTAAATCCTTGGAAGTATTGTCTTCTAAGTTTTAGGTTATCACCCTTACTGCATTGGTATGGTAAGCCGGCAGTTTAATCACATATCACAGGTATGATATTTTTGATTATATTTAATTATGATTAAACTGACCCTGGTTATGCACTGTTTTAGTCATCAGTGGTTTTATATGGGGTATTATGACCCTTCCTGCGGTCAACCACCAGGGCACTTGTGATCTACTTGTGTGCAGGGTAATGATTAATCTCATCTGCATAAGTCGCCGTCATCATAAGCATAAAATGGTAGCTTTTCAAATGGCGGATCAAACAGTGTTGCGCAAAACAAAAATGTGCACGATGGCACGACAGATCAAAGTTTCACTAGCCTATTACATGACTCAGTGAGCCAATAAAGATCAAGTATTTTCAAAGGATCAAATATATAAACGGCCCGGCGGTTCACTCTTCTTGGCCTTGATGACTTGAGGCTTCTGGATCATCCTTCTCCGGTTCTCCGTTTAGAAATTTGGTGATGACCAATCAATGCCACACAAGGCTTGAAATTCAGCTTCATCATCTATAAGTTCGGACGGTTCAACTTCAGGGGCGAAAGTGTGCTTACGGATTGGGGGGATTAGATCCATCACTTTATAAGCCGGCGTGGGCATCTTCTGATTGTCCATGCTGTAAGCCGGCTGGTATTTTGAAAGATCCATTTCATTTGCAATCAGGCTGGCCAGGGGACGTATCTCCTTTACGTAGGCAGCAAAGTCTTTCTTCTCAAAGGGAGTGCCATCTTCCTTTAAGCTTGGATTCCTAGTAGCTATCTCGGCTGGGTCTAGCTCTGTTAGCCATGCCTTGGCCCGGCTTAAAGCTGTCACGGCACCGGCTCTTGCAGATGACCGTTACATCTCATCAATCCTAGCAGGCAGAACAGAGAGTTTTTTCAAGACGTCAATCAAGGGAGTAGGTACTTGATTAGTCGGAGAAATTGTCGCCAGTGCGCACTGAGCTCCAGTATATAGCTGTTCAACAAGTGTATAAACAGCTTTGAGCTTCACAAGCATATCTTGGTTAAGATTGTTGCTCCTGGGACCTGAGTAATAGTTATGGATTGGTTAGAGGCGGTTTATACCATCAAGGAAGAGATTCAATTTCGATGTCAGCAAGGCGACTCACCAAAGATAGCAGAAACCATCTGGGATACACGGTGCTTTAAACCGGTAAGCTCAGTGGTTACCTCTTAAAGAGCCGCCTCCGCTTTTTCAGCCCGCTGCATTAAAGCAGTCTTTTCTTCAGCCCAGGCGTTTCTTTGGCATCAAAGCTGGACTTCAGTTTTTTCGTTTCAGCCACTCTAAATTGGAATTTTGAATTGGCTTTCCGGGTCTTAGATTCTTGATTCTCCAGCCGGGTATTTGCATCAGCCAATTGTGATAGAAGTTCAGCAGTGGTGTCCTGTACAAGCACAGAGTTACAAACACATTCATATCCGGGTTATAGGAATATAAGTCCCAAGCCTTTAGCAAGCAACAACACTTGGCACTTGGGGGCTAATGCCTGCCGAAAATTTCTTCATACAGCGGCTCATGTGAAGAAGTCCCAAGCACTTTGCAAGCAAGAGTACTTGGCACTTGGGGGCTAATGCATATTGCTTGCTTCTCCTTACTACTTTATGATGACCCGGTTGTGCCGTAAACAATCACAGTCGGTTCATGGGTGCTACACAGGTAAGCTCTCCTTTATAAACAATGGTGAACAGGACCGGCTCATTCATGTTGATTAAACCGGCCCTTGGGGACTATGGATGCAATGTTAATTGTTTAAAAACCGGTTTAACTCTAATGGTGAAAGCCAGCCTCGGAAGGATTCTACTAAAGATGCTCATGGTTATTCTAAGTCTACAACATATTCAATCTTATCATATCCAGTAGACTTGGGGGCTGGCAGGATGTACATGACTTATTTAAGCAGGGATTCATACCTCATATTTTTGATGCATCTGCTTCACCATATCAATTTCAAGATCGCGGCTGGTGTGTACTTGGTTGAGGTAACCAGATAGTACTTCACTACTACTCAATTGAGAATAGTGGGCGACATCAAATCTCACTTTTCGCTTTTCAATGAACTCCTGTTTAGCGGAATGCTTAGCCAAGACAGTTGGATTTCCCGGTTCTCTAAAGCCGGTGCCAGTGATCATAACATGTTCACTATGTTCTTATGATGGTTTAAGTGGGCTGGATGATTCAGTGTTTAAAGGATTGATATTTGTGTGGTCAGGAATTTCCGGCGGAGCATCATGGGCAGGTTCTTCTGGTTGTTTTTCAGAAGTGTCTGATGCTGGGACTTGCTGCTCCGGTTCAACGACTTTAGGATCTTCAGCCGGCTTGGTCACTTTTGCCTTCTTACTAGACTTTGCTTGTCCACTGCACGGGTTATGACAAGTCAGTACAAATATAAGAGCATAAGGAGGTAGAGAATAAAAAGTAATGTTGTTACCCAGGGGCAGTTTTGAAAGCCGGCAACTGGGTCTGCGATGAGTCGCCGGAGGAAGAGCGAGAAGCCTCCTGGTAGTTTGAATCGGAAGAATTAAGTGGCTAAAGAATGAGACCTGCCAGTGGGTAAAAAGAGTTTAAGTTCGGAAGGACCTCGTTTCAGCGTTTCCGCGGAACTGGAGTATTCGGTAAGCCGGAGGATAATTCTTCACCTCCGCTGGTCCGAGTATGTCGCCGGTTCTCGTGTTGCTGTTTCTTCAAAAGAAAGTGAGGGTCCAGATGAGCTAAGGGGTGTGAAAAGCTTACTTTCCGGGTTACTCGTCGAATTTTCTGTCTTGGCAAAGGTGCTGAGCCGGAGGAAATAATAGTTACCTCTTCTTCAACTGCTTGGCTGGCCCCCGTATCATCCTGATAATAATTAGTGTCAATAAGGTAATTGAAAAAGGAGCCAAGGGAGTCAAGGGCTACCTCCGACTCAGAGCTGTCATTCAGTTCAAACATCTCGGAAGCACTTGATTTCTTCTTAGTTTTCTTGACGGTTTTCTTGGCGGCTTTCTTGGCAGCCCTGGCCTTTTTGGCAGCTTCATGGTCATATGTCTTTTTCCAAAAATCCGATTCAGCCTATGAAAGTCATCAAAGTTGAGTTAATAGAACATTTGAATGATGAAGTAAAAGCAAGGGATTTAGAGACTCACATCCGATGGTGGGTTAAGCTTGCAGAAAGGGTTCAGACCCACTTTGCTGCAGTCTTCCGGATCTTCATTCATAAGGGTCTTGGTCATTTCATTAATGGCCTCATCAGTTAAACGCACGGAACTGTGGTGCAGTGGATCTTTTATACCGCCCGTGTAAGTACACATTAAGCCGGGTCGGCGGCTCAAGGGTATGATTCGCCAACAAACCCAGCACCGAACCAAGTCAATGCCAGTTAACCCATTTCCCAGCAGAGCCTTGACCTTTGCAATGGTGGGAGCGAGCTTCGCATGTTCAGCAGTGGTAAGCTTTTCAGGAAGACGATGCTTTGGGTCAAGACGCTGGACACGATAACCCGGCAGTGGATTCTCGTCAGCCAGAGAAGTATCTTTGTAGTAAAACCATGTTTGGTTCCAATCTTTGGGGTGACTCGGTAAGAAAGCATAGGGGAAGATAGCATCTCTTCTTCGTTGAATTGAGATTTCGCCATGTTCCAAGCTGGGTCCGTTCATAAACTCGTTTTGGCGGTTCAAATAAAAATATTCCCTAAAGAGTTCAACACTGGGCTCCTCTTGAAGGTATACTTCGCAGAAAACTTGAAAGTTGCAGATGTATGACACGGAATTGGGTCCGATGTCTTGAGGATGAAGTTGAAAGAAGTGCAGAACATCTCGAAAAAATTTAGAACTGGGTGGTGAGAAGCCCCAATTCATGTGATCAGTAAAAACAATGACTTCATCATCCTTTGGCTGAGGTTTTTGTTCGTTTGGATTGGGGGCGCGCCAATGCATGACATTTTTTGCTGGCAGATAGCCGATTTTGACAAAGTCTTTGAGCATATTCTCAGTGACAATGGAGGGAACCCAGTTACATGAGGTGACTGTCTTTGGCGGCATTATGAAGAAAGAAGCCTAAAAGAAAGGAAAATTTTACCGGTTTAAGTTGATTCATTAAGCTGGAAGTAAAACGATGCACTATATATTCAGGGTGGCGGCTTAAATGGGGCCTAATGACATATGGCTAGTAATAACCGGTGATGTAAGCCGCATGACCAGATTGGTAGTTATCAAGAGTGAAATCTGCTAAGTGTTGAATAAACAGGTTTTACAGACTGGGGCAGGTGATTTCGATCTAGCGCTGTGTGGAAAAAGAAAATAAATTAAAGCCTAAATATTGCGGCAGTGGAGGAACTAGCACATTGGCAAGATTATTGCGTCTAAAGGGTATGTTCAGTGATTAAGACAAAGGATAGAAACAGGTTCTGCGTATTTTAAGGGCTAGTTTTGGATCAAAGTAAGGATTAAGCAGAAGTGTGATGAAGAACGATGATGAACTCATAAGAACTACAGAAACCCTAATGGAGATCTATGGTGGAGAAGATAAGGTGCTTACTGGATCCGATGAGCAATGGAGAGGCGCCGCAGTTTTCTCTGGTCCCGTTCAGGTTGACGCAGCGGCCGAGGTCGAGGAAGACGATGAGCTTCACGGTGGCGGCAGTACTCAGATGTGCAGCTGCGTCGCGGAGAGAGGTGGAAGACGAGAAGAAAAAGAGGGGAAAATGGAAAGAGGACTGTCTGGCCCTTTTTATAAGGAAAAGGGTAACAGGTGGGCACGAAAAACGAGGAGGCCAAAGAATAATTATCCAACTAATTGGACGCCTCAATTTTCAGGAGGTTATTAAAAGATAAGGAACTGTTAAAGATATGTTGGGTATTGTGCAAAATTAATGAGAGATGACGTCATGGCGGTTTTCCGTAATTCCAGGAAATGACGTCATGGCGGGTTACAATGTCTGGCAAAGAACAAACAAGGAGGGATTTTTCTAAGTGTTGGATATTGACATGAACAAGTTCAAATCAACCTGGGGCCTAATGTTGGGGATATGACTATTGGGTATAACCCGCCCAGGAGGGGTCGGGTTATCCCAATGGCGGTTCATAGGACGAGGCCCATGAAGATGGCGGTTCATAAGGGAGACTTAAAGCCCATAAAGTGTAAACCGCCATATATATAACTTGTATTGTAAGGCAAGTGTAATTAGTTACCAGGCCGGACACGTTTATGAGCCGACCGGGACTCTGTAAGCCGCAGGGCGTCAACCTATGTATATAAAGGAACCACCCGGCGGCGGTTTAGGGTAAGAGAGAACAGATCGAAAGCTAGGTCAAGCGTATTCGCTCCCTGGTAATCGAAGCATAAGCAATACCACCTCAAACTGGATTAGGCCTTTACCTTCACCGCAGGGGGCCGAACCAGTATAAACTCCTATGTCCTTTGTCCCGTTTAACCCCTTTAAGCTAATCACGTTGCGATGGCTCCATGACTAAGTCCTTACACCAGGACATCTGCCGTGACTATTCCACGACACCAGTGATAGTATTAGATTAGCAGCAGCAATAGGAGCATTTGGACAATGACCGCACAACCACCATGTACTTTTTGTCGAAACAACATGTATACCTCCACCAAGGCATAAATTAGGACAACTTTTCGAGTGGAATTTCCTCTATAATCGTAGGTGATGTTGGACCAGCTAGCCGACGAACCCTACCTACTATACATGGGGAGCTACGGAGTAGTCGCATAAAAGAAAACCCGCATGCAGCGACCTGGGGAGCTGGACCAGTACAAGAAGTTATACCTCAGGTGGGCGAGATGTCGCTTAGGCGGGCGGGCGGGATTTGCCCACATGACGGCAGCGAACAAGGGCGCGGAGGACCTTCCTCCGCGCCAGCGCCGGCTCCGAGAGGATGGTGCGCATTAGCTTCCTCCATCACCGATGGCGACAACGTCAACGCTGCACCTCCTCACCTCCCGCAGCGGACGGGATTCAGCCGGATCTGTGACCACCGGTGAGGAGAGAGATAGAGTGGACACTGTCATCTTGTTTTGATATGGAGAGGGTGAGAGAGCGGGATGCGAGAAACCCTATCAAACAAGAGGCTATATATACAATGGAGTAAAAAAAATCTCTCCATAGCAGTGGTTTTAAATAGAATACGCGCGTTCTCGGAAAAAAGAAACGAAAAGTGGCGGACAATTTTTTAACATACCAAGAAAGAAAACTCGATTAAAAAAACACGCCCCCGCTTCCAGGTCGTGAGAGTCATCGCGCGCACACACATAGACATAGACATGCATATCCGTGTTTACGTAAAATTCCATCTCCATCTCCAATCATATTTGTCCAACTGGCACATTATTTACATTGTTAATTATATACGTAGCAATATTAACGTACAACATCTCTTGTTTGCGGGCGTCCAGACTGCTGCCACGCCCGCTCCTGACCAACCCGAACCCTCTTCATCACCCGCGCGTGCTTCCCGCCCGAAATGGTCAGTGCTGCATTCATGCCCGGCCAGAGCGGATGCGGCCTCTCACTGGTGCCGGCCGAGAGAGCATCGCCCACGCCGCTTCCCGGTGCACGCGACTGCTCTGCGTTCAAAGGTCGCAATAGCCGGCCACAACATGCATGTAAAAAGTTCTTGGGAGTCCGTGATACAGCTAGCTGTCCTCCCCCAACTCGTCAATCTCTTCCAGTAGTGCTAGTACTCCATGGCGCGATCCATCGACAAGCAGGCGGGTAAGTTATCGTATACTCGGTTTGCGGTGAGTGGCATGCCGAGCGACCGTGTGGGGTGGAGGAGGGTGAGACACGAACGCGACAGACGTGATTTAAACGTTGGTTTTGCTCGATGGCACGATCCAACGAAACGAAATGTTGGTTTCTCTCCATTTCCATTTTTTCTCCGGAAAAACGGAAACTTTCCACTCCATTTTCATTCCTACTCCAAGGTTGCCCCGTTACAACATTCCATCAAATACAAAGGAAAACTAACACGCATGCTGATGCATCTCAATGATTCACAGATCATAGCCAATATTTACTTCACAACTAAAGACAAAAGTTGTGAGAGCGTGTACAAAAGAAAAACTACTGATGGGTTCACTACGACTTAAACCCTAAACCCTAAACAGGATTTAATTTCCTGGCTAGGTAGAACCTGTCAAAGGAAAGACGGCTGGCACCCTCGGATCATACGATGCTTTTGTGCAGTTCCACTAAAATCGAGCTGAGCATCCCTGATGGCAAAGATATTGAAGAAGTGTGATTAGAATAATAGTATTAGCACTAGTTCATGAGACATAAACTCATCACAAATAGAAGCCAGTAGAAGTAGAGAAAGATCGACATGGAGATGGAGCTACGTGGGGAGCTGCCGCAGTGGAGCAAGCCGGCTCCAAAAGGAAGATGTACAACCTGGGACGTCGGGCTGTAGCTAGAAGGGCGGTTGGGACGCGGCATCAGCCCATACCGCGGGGACCCCCAATTGGGATGCACCGACTGTGGGTTTTCTCCCTCGCCGATGTCGACCGCGTCTACGCAGAACATTGTTCCCTTCCCCCAGCGGCGGGATCAGGCCGGATATGTGACCAGCGGTGTAGCCACCGTCGTTCTATGCTTGTGAAGAGAGCAACCCAAGCAAGCAGGCTTGTAGCTTAGGCTCCTGCTAGTGTATATATAGTGGTTTTCTTTTTCTCTCCATATCAACCATTTTATATTGCATACGTGTCATTGAAGAGTGAAATGATGGTTGCTTCTTCCGACTAACTTACTGTGTGATTTGACTGCTCCTTAGTGGCCCCTACACGTACTCCCCCTACGTGTATGACCATTCCTGAGTCTCACTTGTACTTATCTATATTTTCTTGCATGACACGTAGACATGATGCGCATAGAGGAATTTTGTTATTGCACGTTGTTACGTAGTATTGTACTACTAGTACCTACTTCCTCCTTCCGGTTCACTACTGGTACTCCCTCCGTCCTGGCTTATTGGTCCCCTTTGTACTCAATTCATGGGCTCGTTTTCCTCAAGAAATTGTCTTTACCAACGTATTAATATCGGGAATGCATGCGTGAACAATGAATGATTAAACCTTGCATGCAACATTTTGACAAAGCATTGACTTATGAACATGTGAATGTGAGGGACTACAACGTCGTGTATGCATGCAATAGTCACACATACACATGGACGCAAAAACAGGCGCGGCGCCCTAATGCATGCATGTCCAAGCACACGACGGAACACACACGGTCACGCTCAAGTGCTCAACCTACACATGCATGCACACATATACTCAGCCAGGGTGAGCTAGTGACCGTATGAACACTGGAAAATATATATATTGAGCGCAATGAGCGTATTATGAAGTCCACTGGCCGTATTTTTACAAATATACAGTGACAGACAGTGTATTTATCTCGTTTGAAATTAAGCCATATTAACCGAAAAGGAGGCAGTATGGCCTAGCATTACTTTGTTGTGTCCCGTCAACTTGCTAAACGAGGAGAAGCTTGCAGGACGGGAGAAGCTTACGTGCGGTGGCTCGCAGGACAAGGAGAAACTTTTGACTAATGCAAGCTCTCCCTCTCTCAGGCGGTGGACGCGCAACAGTTAATTCGGTGGCAGATTGCCAGAAGCATACACTATACTAGTACTATTATTGTTCGACTTCCCGAAGAGGGGAACAGCCAAGCGCAAAGTTTTTTTGTTGAAGGAAGCCAAGCACAAAGTTTACTAGTACTAGTACTACTACTATAGAGGTATGTACTATACTGGTAGGAACCGGATGGAGGAGCATCTGCACTCTTATTATATTTTAAAATGTGATAAAGCAATCTTAACACATTTGGTTCTCTTCGAGGGTTCTCGCATGTGATAATGGAAGTTGATTGCATGGAACACTCGCCACAATTCTCGCTTAATTCTAGCTCATATCCTGTTACAAATAGGAGCACTCGGTAATATTTCCTCTTTTTTTGTTATTCAGCATGTAAACAGGTCAGCAAACCTTGCGGCGCATCTTTGTGCGAACCATGCTTGCTGCACTTTGAATGTGGCCGAGAGCTGGCTTAATGAAACACCTCGCTTCCTTCTTCTTTTTTTGCTGGTCGTCCTAAGAATGCTTATATATGAATAAAGCTCTCTCATTTACCCGCAAAATAGATTAAGCCATATTAACCGGAAATGAGGGAGTATGGACTAGCACTACTTTTTGGTGTGTCCCGTCAACTCGCAGAACGAGGAGAAGCTTGCAGGACAAGGTGAAGCTCGCTTACGCCTTTTGACTAATGCAACCTATCCTCGCCCAGGTGGTGGACATGCATCAGTTCATTCGGTGTCAGATTGCCAGAGGCATACACTGTAGTACCCAACATGTGGAGTACCATCATTGTTCGACTTCGCGAAGAGGCGAAGAGCCAAGCGCAAGGTTTAGTAGTACGAGTAGTACTACTACTAGAACCGCATGTTGGAGTGTCTGTACTCTTATTTTATTTTAATCTTTGATAAAGTACACATTTATTCAGGAGAAGGGCGGAAATCGGCAGCCCAATAGTATAGTATTAAAAAACATCGAACATGTAATGATGATATCGATCAACCATGCTCGAATATATCTTGGCCTCCGTGCGAGCCCGTCTGTGTGTTCTCGCTCCTCGTTTCTCTCAAGGAACGGCAGGTTGGCCATTTTGCCGTCAATTGAGATCGGTTTGCTCACACTCCAGTCCCACATGTCAGTGATATGCCAAGAGGAGCTGCGTTGACCGACTGGCCATACGCGTACTTGGTTTTGCACCTTCATACTACTCCTCCCTCCATCACAGTTTATAGGGCGCACTTCATTCTGATGCATTTCTCTCAATGCATTTCCACCACTAGAGAGACTTTAGACGCGTTTAGTTTAATGTTCAATTAATTAGGGAGTGGAGTAAGTGCATGCATGTGTGTACCCGGGGTGGAAGCACTGCATGCATGTGTGTACGCATTATTTCCTCTAGTAATAGACGCCGTGCTATAACTACCAATGCTATTTTTCAGGCCGATCGCTAGTCGCCTTGGTCCCAGAGATTTTTTTTGAAGCGCGCTCTATAAACAGTGACGGATGGAGTAGTATGAGCGGATTCAAAGAAGAGCGTAGTGATGGTTCCTTCTTCCGAGGAACTTACAGTGGGAAATGTGGGGCTTATGATTTGACTGCTCATTACTCACTATTAATGCGGCGCAACGACCGGGCTGAGTCTCCCATGCGGTTGTGCACTACTTCCTCGGTTCTTAAATATACTCCAGAGTATTTGTCTTTCTAGAGATTTCAACGAGTGACTACATACAAAGAAAAATGAGTGAATCTACACTCTAAAATATGCCCATTTGAAATTTGTAAAAATACAAATATTTAGGAACGGAGGAGTATAATTTTGTGCACGGCACATGGACCCGGATGCTGAAGAGGCTTCTGGCAATGCTATCAAGCTTCCAGCATTTGTTTACATAATTGATGTACTATACAAATAATTTTCCAGCGACATGAAATTGTACAATGCTCTGAGCTTTCAGCTTTTGTTTCGTGTGTCTTGCCATCAATGCTCTTTCGGAAATAAAAAAACTAACTTCCTTGCTAATGCATCTCAATGATTAACAGATCAGAGCGAATATTTACATCACAGCTGAAGAAAAAGTTGTGAGAAGGTGTTGAATTAAAATTGATCCATGCTTTCATTGGCAGCAACATTCCCCCAGCTCTGTCTAAATCAACAAGGCATGTTGGGGAAAAAAGTAGCTGTCTGGAGCATGCAACATTCCGATCATTTTGTGCATTTCCACTAAAATAGAGCTGAGCGTCCCTGTTCCAAAGAAATTATGTGTGATTACGATAATAGAGGACTGCTGATGAAACAATAAACACACAAATAGAAGCCGGTCACCTTTGTGGTCTCTCTTAAGACTAACTAGTTGGAGAAGATTAAGCAAATAGTTGGAAAAGATTAGGCTCGGAGTTGGATGAGGAGGATAGAGCAAAACCAATCTCTCTTTGTGTAGTCGCACTGAAATGTAGAGACGTTGCCCGTGTGACATTTTAGTACAACTGCACAAAACACTCTTAAGAAAAAAGTGATTTGTGCAGTTCACCAAAAGGTCGCAATAGCAACAAGGTGAAATGGATAGCCCTGTTTGCAAAAAAGAGGTAGAAAGGAAGCAATTACTGGCCAATAAAAGTTGATGACACATACAACGACAAAAAATAAGCATATTCCTTGTCCTAAGGGAAGATAACAACACGGTTGTGTTTGTCTAAAACGGTGTGAGGACGAGATTGCAATATGGAAAGTACACCGGACGAGCTATGTTTTGGGCAAAGAACTATGGAAGATCCACATGCAAGATTTTCCACATGCAGCGACGTGGGAAGACGGGCAGTGGAGCAAGGCCAGAGGGGATACTTGGGGGTCGTCGGGATGTAACTAGGTGAGCGGCGGCGGGCGGGGTCTGCCCGTACTGCGACAGCGAGCAGGTGGCATAGGCCCTACCGCGCCGGAGCTTGTTCGGAGAGAACGGCGAGTACTGCAGATCGGGACGTGTTGCCTCGGCGCCGTCGAACGGAGAAACAATGCACATCCTCCCTTTCCGCCAGTGGACGGGATGCGGCCGGATCAGTGACCAATGGTGGGAGAGAGAGAGGCCACGGCCGCCTTGTGTGAGATACTCTAAAGAGAGACAAACCCAGGTAGGCAGGCTCCATTGTATATAGTGGACCGGACTACCTTTTTCTCCATAAAAATCGTTTTATATTCTATGTACGTGCCATTGAGCGATATAACTTTATTTAAAAATAACGCGCCAACGCATCAAGTCGAACTTTGTTTCGTGCACGCGTGGTACACGACCTCCGTAGATAAACAACCGCTACACGCGTTCAAATTAGCACGTGGGCTGCCATTTTCGTATAGAAATGAGCTCCACCATGTACCCGCGTGGGTGTGGCTGGGCACGAAGCGTGAGTACGTGCACCTATTCTCTTCGTGTACGTACACCACCTACGTGGGGTTGTGTGAGAGTGATACAAACGTAGAGAGATATAGTGTGTGGGTTCGTGAGTGTTTGGGGGGGTCAATCAAAAAATGTAACATCTGCAATGTGTGCGAAATAGAGTCCTGGATATATCATATATATAGAGGGTGTGATCCACGAGAAGAGAGTGGAGGTATCATCGGCTTGAGGTATCCATAGAATCGAAGAGAGGGATGATGTGTGTGTGTGTGCGCGCGCGATCGATAAAGAGTGTCATCGAATTTGTGTGTCCCCACGTCAAAGATATAGAGTGGCTGGCCTACTGGAACGTGAGAGGGGACAGGTGCAGTTTGTCTCTGTGGCATGGATACCTACCTACAGCGCTCGACTATCGGTGTGTGGTGGGGGAGGCCTAATTAATTATAGAGGTACAATGGCTGGTATATGTGTGGAGGAGGAGAGAGGCCTACCTTATGTATTAAGGGAGATCGATCGGCATCCATGCATATGTGTAGGAGAGGAATAAGGGTTGGAGATAGACAGAGATAGAGTGTTGGAGGGGGTGGTAGTGGAGTTGCTTCTAACAAATGGTGGGAGACAGTGGCGGACCTAGGAATGGGCCAGGCCCCAGGCGAACTGGGCCAAGGCCCAGGCAGCTTAGTTGACTGTAGCGTTTTATTGTAGCTACAGTGTTAAAATATACAAAGGAGATGGGACTTACGCCCCAGGCCACCGCCCCTTCTGCCTGGGGCCTGAATCCGCCCATGGTGGGAGAGGCTTGCTAGACAAACGGAGGGCACGCCTGCAATATCAATAAGAAAGGGGATGGCTGCCTGTCTGTGCGCGTGCGTGCGAGAGACAGGTCATGAGGCATGCACGAATGATGAGGGGGGCGATATGGCTGTGGTAGGTAGACGTAACTACATAGGAAGATTAATCGTCCTTTGTCTGAGAAAGGAGAGACATAACTTGTGAGGTACGTCGATCGATGGGTGGGGGGAAGATAGTTAAAGTCGACCTAGGTATATGTAGGGAGATTGGTCGGTATACATGCATGTATGTGTTAGAAGCAAATAAGGCCCGGGGAGAAGGATAGAGAGAGAGAGGGATGCATCTAGGAGGTGGTGCGAGAGTCATACTATATCGAGGGGGAAGGAGTGTGCGAGTACAAGATCGATGAAAAGAGTGGTGGAAGTGAGGCATGGACTATGAGAAGAGAAGAGGGGAAGCCTGTGTTTGTGGTAGGCACACCTGGCTAGAGAGGCATATCGATCGATGTGTGCTGTAAAGAAGGAGCTGGGGGGCCTACACACACCGTGGGTGAACAACCTAAAGTGAAAAGATGAATTTGCGCGATGGAGCTAGAGAATGCTGAGGGGGGGTGAGAGGGATGCGGGCGTGTGCATGCACGAGAGAAACTTAGCGCTAGCTACAAAGATAAGAGGATTGTGTGGGTGTAAAAGACGAATGGAGATCATAATTCATTATAAAAAGTGAATTCAGATATTTGAAGAATTCGTCATAGTGTTTTAAACCGACGCATGCGTGAATATATATAACGGTGATACACATGGTGTGGTTATGAACATGTTATACTACATATAATATATTTTATCTCTACTCTTATAAAAAACAGAGTTGTTGATGATGGTGTGCCTGCCAACTTGCAATATAGGATGTCCGATTTATATCTGACGGATAGGAAGGAAACTATGGCAATTTTGAAAAAAGATACCCACACCCCTCTCCATATTTGCAAATAAGGCCTCCCCTTGATCATGTTGATGTTCCGTGGAATGCATGGGCATATTGCTAGTACTACATATAATATATAGAACATTGATTATAATTTGGGCTAATGTGTGGGTTTTGCAGCTCAGGGCTAAATACTTGTCATAATGTAGGGGGCGGGGCACTATACTTTGTGTGATAAACACGATGTACGTATGGAATGGTTTAGATTATGAATATATAGTTAGTACATCAAATGTACTATTATTTGGAATCAACATCAAGTGTATTCAAAAAATTAAATTTGAGTTCATATAGTACGCATAGTTCATATCTATCTCTATAGTAATCATGTGGTGTGTTGTTAAGGTAATACATGAATGATGGTTGAAGTTGGCAACAACCATGATTGTAGATTCTTATTGAAGTAGAGAAATGAATTCAAATTTAGTTCGAATTTCAGCGGTAGTATAGACATTTGGAATGCACTAAAATGTTGGTACGAGTAGGTTACATGCATTATACAGCGAACGAAAAAATTTAATTGGACATAACATGTTGGTATGGGTAGCTTTGAATAGCATTTGTATAGTAAAACAGGACAAGACTCTCTCTTTGTGTGGTGTGAATAGTTTTATTTTTTCCGTTTTTTTCGTTGAGGGAAGTGCGAATTGATTTGGTACGTATATTACACGTTAGGCTTGTCCCTAAAATTCAAACCGCGCCTTGTTAAATCCCGAAAATTCAGATATCGTGCTCCCAAAACTGGCGCCTTCACAACCCGCGCCTTGCTATCCCGAAATTATAACACGCGCGAAAACTCCCTCCAGCTGCCAAATCCCGACACGCGAAATCCCCCTTCTAACCCTGAGCTGAAAGGGCCGCTAGTTCAAATCGGAGGGGGTACTTTTGTAACACACCCTACATTTTGGACAAGCGCGTCCCTAAGTCATGGTTCCCCCTCCCATCTCCTCCTTTTCGCCATTCGAAATCTGGCCGCCATAACCTCTCCGCTCCAGCCGTGAAACCCCACCCTCCTCCGTGTGCCACCTCACAGCTGCCCAGCCGGAGCCTCTTCCCCGACGATGTCGTCCACCGCAACAGGTCGACGTCCCTCATCCACCTCCCCAGATGAGGATCCGTCGTCCATCTCGTTGTCCCGCCGGTTCAGCCGCCCCATCCTCCACCTCCAAGGAGCTGCTCCGACGATCGCCTCGTCTATCGCGGCTGCTCCATCCCCACAGCTCCGCCTTAACCTGCTCCACCAAAACCGCAGCATCCTCACCGACTCCTCGGACAAAGCCGAGGCCTACTCGACGCCACCAAAGAGGTTGTACACTCATCACATCGCACCTTCTCCTTAACTCGACCTCCCGGCGCCGACGGTGCTCCATCCCGCACCCCCATGGAGCAGCTACCTCGAAGTCAGCGCTGTGGGCGACATCTCCATGGCGGCTCTCCCCCAGTGCGAGGCCCCTTCGGCGGCGGTGTCCATACCAGCCGGATCTACTGCTGCTGCTCTGGCTCTCGCTCGCTCGCTCGCGCTACTGCTGCTGCTCTGGCTCTCGCTCGCTCGCTCGCGCTACTGCTGCTGCTCTGGCTCTCGCTCGCTCGCTCGCGCTGCTGCTGCTCTCCCCCTCGCTCGTGCTGTTGCTCTGCTCCGATTTAGCTACACTTCAGTTGACTGAATCGACTTTTGGGTCAGTCGATTTTCAGGGGGTGGGGGGCTCGCCGGAGTTAAGGAAGAACCACCCGCAGCGGGGATGGGCTCGCCGAAGAGGTACCCCACTATCTATCTTAGGGCTCAGGGTGGGGGCGGTGGTCGCCGGCGGTGGGGGGCGTGGTGGTGGGGCGGTGGCATGGGGATCGCCGGAGAAAAAGGTCGGCGGGGGGGGGGGGGGGCTAGAGGCCTGGCCGGGGCGACGGCGGACCGGCGGTGGGGAGTTCTTTCGGGCGGCGAGGCGGCGCGAGGGCCGGTGGTGGCTGGCGGCGCGAGGGCCGGTGGTGGCTGGCGGCTCAGGGGGCTGCAGGTTGAAGATGAACTGCAGGCCCTCCCTAAACTACATGCCAAGTGCCTCTCTGCTACCATTGTGTTCAGTTTCGACAGTAACATTCAGATTCCACAATGAATTTCAGTTTTGACAGTTAAGTTCAGAGTCAACAGTTTTTACCTCATCTGTTGTAGTTAGGTGGGTTTTGGTGATGTAAATTTTACATCTCTCACTTTTTGGTAATGTATTTTACATCATGTATTGGAGATGCTATAAGAATCCCACTGGAGATTAACGATGTCTGTCTTGTGCTGCTTCAGCCTTGATGTCTTACGGCTCACCGGAGCTTCTCCAACGACAGAACGATCCATCACAACAGAGCAGTGCCCTGGATGCCGTCTACAGATTCCTCGGATATTCCTCCACACCTCCGACAGCCACCTCTGCCTCAACTTCTTCAGCGACCAACCCAGTGACGTTGAGGTCGACACGGCTACGGCAAAGAGGTTGTACACTTGTTGCATCACTTATTACTCTACATTCATGTCGATCCATTAGGGCTATTTTGGTTCAACAGAAAAACATAGCAATAGGAAATTTTCCTATGGCACTCTACTATTAAATTATTCATGCATTTAGTTGAAAGGAATGGAGCAAAACATCCACCTGGACCTACATTTCAAAATCCTATGCATGAAAACAAGACCAAGTGCGCAGAATAACATTCTAACTGTACATGCTTTCATATGGTTTCACTTTATTTTGGCCATGTTTCTTTGCATTGCTCTGCTCTTCCAATTCCTGTGAACCAAACACCCAAGTTGATAGAAACCCTGTGTTTACAAATGCTTTGTTTACCATGTGCATTCCTATCCTATTCCGGTGTTTTTCCTATCCCGGCGTTTTTAGAATCATGCAAGCCAAATGAGCCCTTACAGAATTACTTCAGTTATAGGTAGGTGTCGAAGGAAACTTTGTGTGGTTTGTCCTGCTCCTGCCGCGACGTCGTCCACCTCACCTGAGCTGCTCCAGCGACAGAAGCATCCACCAAACCAGACATCACGACTCCTGACCGTCTTTCGCCACCTCAGATCTCCTTCCCTGCCGCCGGCACCCACCGCAACGACATCACCATCATCGACTCAGCAGATGAACCTGAGGAGTACACGTGTCCACAAGAGAGGTCGCACTCTTTTTTTATGCTTATGTTATGCATTTCTTAAAATTACCTGCTACTTTATCGTCCTGTTCACCTCTTAGACTCCAAGTCAGGTCCAAATTAATGTTCAAACTTGAGTTCTAAATTAGTTGTGGGGCACATATCGAGGCAGCAATGAATAGTATCTCTGTCTAATATCTGGTTCACCTAGGGTATGCCTATGTTGTTCATCTTGGGTGGGAAACAAATAGTAAAGCAATCATCATCTGTCTTTTTATTAAATTAAAGCAATCATCAGCCTGTTATCATTATTTTTGGATCCATCCACTGGTTGTTACAATCACTCTAGAGTTCTGCATGCTCTCCTTACATAATCTCACCATATTTTTTTCGTATGCATGTCAGATATTGTACACAGTCATGCTGAACATGTAGAGAAAAAGAGAAGAGTTTTGCGCGGCAATACAATGTCATGCAGACATCGCTCCATGGTGGGTTCAATGGCAAAACCTCCCCCCGTCTCTAGATTGCAATCTAGAGGAAGATATCTGTTCTGAGGAGGATTCAAACACAGCTGACCACTCCTATTTACCCCCAAGGTGTTTGCTCTACCTTGGCATGATGATGTTAGTCATATCATGCATATGTTGCCTTGCAGTGCCTACTTTTGACATCATATATGTCATCTGCTTAGTTTAGACATGTCATGTAATGCCACCTGTTTAGTTTCTATATCATACTCCCTCCATTCCTTTATCTAAGGTGTATTATTTTCAGCATGGTGATCAAGGCACATAATTATACACTAGTTAGGACAAAATTACCCTTCTCTAATCTGTAGATTAGCGGCAAGTAAATCATTTAGGCTAGGAAAGAAAGAGATACACACAATCGGGAGAGAGATAGTTTCCTTTTCTTTCTCTACAAGGAGAGATACATGCAATCAAGGGAGAGATACTTTCCTTTTTCTGTAGGGCCAAGATCGGAATTACGAGGAACTAGAAAAAATGCACCTTACATTGTGGAATTTTATCAAAATATAAATACACCTTATATAAAGGAACGGAGGGAGTATATGGGAATTAAGCAGTCTCATGTCTTTTAGCCAGCCATAATATATGCGAAATGTGGAATGCCATCCTGTTTAACCAGGCATCATATATTTGAATGATATCTTGCCCATCCTTTTCTTCATTACATTTCCATTTGTCGACAATGTTTGTACATTAAACTACTCTTCCCATGAATCAGCCATTTGGGTGGGATATGGAAAAATCTGGAGTGAAAACAAGGCCTTTCAGAGCAGACAGTGCTACCTGTCGAAGCAGATCTCTTGTTGGGTCCCGATAGCTCCTCAGAGATGGATTCAGAGACAGTTGACCAGTCCTATTCCCCCACCGAGGTGTATGCTCTAACTTGGCATGGTTATACTGCTCATATCATGCATATGGTGTCTTGCATTGCATAGTTTAGACATCATATACACAATATTCAACACCATGTTCTTAGTTCAGACATCATATCGAATGCCCTCTGTTTAGCATATAAATCACATATGTGAATAAATCATGCGATCCTGATTACTTAGATAACATGTATGTGAATTATGTCATGCGATCCTGTTTAGTTATTCATCATATCTTTGAATTATGTTATGCTATGCTATCCAGTTTAGATAGACATCATATATGTGAAATTATGTCATGCTATCCGTTTTAGTTAAACAATATACATGTCAACTATTTCATGCCCTGTTTTTTCCACACTATCTATTGCATCTGTCTCTCATACAATGCCTGTATATTCAACTATGTTTCCTGTTTAACAGCCATTTGAATTGGAGCGGGTGATGCCAATATCTAGCGGAGTAAAAACACGGTCTTCAAATAAAACAGTGCTACCTCTTGGTGGAGATAGCACCCCGGTTGTACATGCACGAGAACCATCCCTACCACACATAACCCAGACTCTCGCAGATTGTACCCCTACTGTGATGGTCAGAGAACCAGCTTTACCCAATCTAACCCCAACCCCAGCAGATAGTAACCCAGTTCCTGTTGACACAGCACCATCTCCACCACAGAGCTCCCAAACAAGAGCAGTTAGTAAGGCAGCTCCAGTTCCAAAAGGGCCAGTACTACCACGGCGAACCCCAACTCCACCAGTTAGTACGCCTATTCCTGTGGAGGAAGCACAACCAGCCAGTCGTAGTTTAGCATCTATCACATTTGATGTTGTTAAATCCTATGTGCGTATCTTCCCATCTTGGAAATATTATACTGAAGATGAAGGAAAATGCCAGTTGCAGGTGTTTGTCCAGGAGTTATGTGTAAGTAATGTTATTCATGGCAATTACTTTGCTTTGTCCCATACATTCTACCTCCATGATGGTTATAATACAGCAAATTTTCCCATTTTTTTCTATAGAGAAGGACCAATTTGGAAACTCAGGATGAGGTAACCTGTGCTAATACCTCTGCTATCTTCAACAATGCTTGGTGGCAGTATCAGAATTACCTGAAGAAAACGTACTTCACTGGCAAAGAAACTCATCAAATTCCCTTACGTTCTCCTGAGACACATTTACTGGACGATGACTGGGAACGCCTTGTTCTGTACTGGTCCCGAACCAAGAATGTGGTAAGGTCTATGAGCTCTTTTTTTTAAGCAATGTATTCTTGTGTCTTACTATACTCTGTTCATGTAGAGCAAGTGCTTAAACCTAAAGAACAACTGTTCTAATTTAAGATTCCATTGCTATCGTGCATACTGCTTTGCTCTTGGTATCACTGTATTTACTCATACAAACTTATTTTTAAATTGAAGGATCCAATCGAAACTCCAATGGCACAGCAGGTATGTTCACGCATGTTTCTTTAACAGGTTTGCTCTTATCAATAGCTCTGTTGATTTCAATTTCAATTGTGTATACAGTTGACTTCTCATATCATGCACATTACTAGTATCACAACAGAGCCAATAGTGTTGTTGTACATGTAGACCCGTCGTACCCATCTGAAATCTTGTTGTGCCGTGTAGTTTCCCACGCTTTGTATTCTTTCACTGCTGCTTTGTCTTGAACTGATATGATTTGAACCGTGTATCTATTTTGATTTGGCAAGACAATGCAGTGACCATAGGACATAGATATATGTTTGTTTGATGCTTTTATTATGTACTAGTACTTGGCAATAGAAGACTTGGTAGTTTAATCCTGTCCACCTTACTAATGAACTGGTTCACCGAAATGAGTTTCATATACTAGTACATGCTAAACCTGTTATGTGTCTGCTTGTTTCTTCTTTTAGAATGCTGACAGAATATTGGGGAAGAGTGCCTTATTAAGCAATGGTAAAGGAAGTAATGCAGATAAGGTTCAGGATAGTGAGATATCCTTGTTGGTCTCCAACAAAGCTGATAAAACAGCTAAGGAAGATTATCTTGAAGATAGTGAGACAACCCCAAAGTCCTGTCTTGGTTTAGTGTTCGAGTTACTGGCCACTACCTCTTGCACAAGCTATTCAAACTCACTGTCTGAATCAGTTCGGTTTCTTGAGTCTCAACTACAAGCTGAAAGACATCGATCAGTTGTGCTACAACAAGAAGCGGAAGGACTGCGGAAGTCCCTGGAGCATTCAGATGCATACTTTCTGGTGCAACAGCAAGCGTTGGAGGATTTTAGCGCCAAATAGGACAAAGCTAATAAGCTTGCTAAGCTTATTGCAAGCATGGTGGATACCCAGGATAACGTTTCTTGAGCTCTTCTGAAGTTGTTTCAGTTATGCTCTTGTTTTGCTGTCGCGTTTATTTGCACTGGTGGACAATTTTGACGGCCAGTGTATGTAATATGTTGCTTTGTTCCCTATATTTGCACCGGTGGTGAACTTTGATGCCCAGTGGATGTAATATGTGTAATAGTTGTAATAGGCTGGCGTTAGTTGCTTGCTTATTTATTTCCTTATTGTCTTGTTTAGTTGTTTGCTTGTAGTCACTGCAGTTCTTTTTCCGCGTTTTCTAGTGGCCACAATAACCTATTTTTGGTAACTAGGCCACAATAATCATGGCAACATACGGACTGTTGTAACCATGGACCTCCTGCGGGCCGTAGGGTCCGTGGGCCTTCTACGGGCCGTAGGATCCATGGGCCTTCTACGGGCCGTAGGATCCATGGGCCTTCTACGGGCCCTAGGATGCATGGGCCTTCTACGGGCCGTAGAATCCATGGACTTTCTACGGGCCTTACGATCCATGGGCCTTCTGCGGGCCGTAGGGTCCATTGGTCTTCTACGGGCCGTAGGATCCATGGGCCTTCTACAGGGCGTATAATCATTTCGCCAAACATGGGCCATACTATTCGTGGACCATAACAGGCCGTTAATAGGCCGTATTTGATAACGCTATGAAAACAGCCCAACGGGTTAATGGGCCACAAACGGGCCGAATGTAACCACGGGCTGAATTTGGCCCACAAATGGAATAGGCCAGTGACGGACCGTAACTTAGCGAATTCTAGAAATGAGCCCAAGAATAAATGGGCCCTTAGAAGGCCGAAAGTTAACACGTTGGAGTAAGCCGAGGATGTGGTGGATTGCCTCGTAGGCCGAGGATGAACAATACAAGGGATGAACAGCCTCCTGAGGAGAGGTGTTCTTGAGCTCGGCGAGCTTGTGTGTGTGAGGATGGTATGAATGATTCCTTCCCCTCCTATGGTGGGGGCTAGTCTTATTTATAGGGGCCCTGGTCCTCTTCCCAAATATTAGGCGGGAAGGGATCCCACAACGGCCAATTTGAAGGGGGACAACTGGTACAAGTTATCCTGACAAAAGGTGGTCTTTGCCTGCCAAAGGCTCTGGTGGTGATGCCATCGTGGGTTCCGCGGTGACCTCCGTCCTAACGTCCTGCTGGTCTTGGTCTCGTTGCTCCGATATGGAAACCTTTGCCTGATGCCTCGGGACTCCTCGCCTGCGCTTGCCCCTTTAGCACCAAAGAGGCAACTGGTACTCTAAGCCCGCTGGCGCCCGCCTGGCCTTGATCGTCATGGCTCACGTCACACGCACCTCGCGAGGTGCCCCTTGCATAGATATCTCCGCTCCTCGGGAGCCAGCCTAGTGGGGCTGCCCCTGAGGAGGTCTTGGCGTCGTCCGCCTCGCGAGGCTTGGCCCCTCGTGAGGGTCTTGAGCGGTTGTTGCTGAAGATGGGCCGTACCAGGCCGTTGGTGGAGCCACGCCCTGGGTCGCGGGTAGGCAACTCTGGATACCCCCGTTCCCAGGATGCCGATAGTAGCCCCCGGGCCCAAGGCGCGCTCGTACTTGGCTTCAAGGCGAAGCCAAGGGTCAAGTGCGGAGCACCGCGGGCCCCAATAGCCTGCAACCCCGACTGACGCGTGGTGATTGGCAGGACATGGGCGTCTTCGCTTCCCCATGTTGCCTTGGCAACTGCCCGACTTGGTGAGTCCCTGTTGCATGCAGAAAAACCATCATTACCTGCGATCTTGGAGGCCGGCGGTGGGCCTCCCCTGGCTATAAATGAGGATAGGGGGGAGCCCCCGTTGCTCTTCTCTTCCTCCATTCCGCCAGCTTCTTCTTCCTTACTCCACCATCTTGCTGAGACGCCGACGGCGCCGACAAAGAGACTCTCAGCCGCAGAGAAGGGGAAGGCCCGCCAAGAGGGGTCCGGCTCGCCACCGCCTAAGAGGGGGCGCGGTCGCCCCCGCAAGCATGTCGCAACCCCAGCTGTGGCCCCTCGTGGGCGCGGACGGACCTCTCCGGGGTCCGGCGCCGCCCCAGGCAGCCGCGGCGGCGTCTCCTCGCGCGGCGGGGGCCGCCCGAGACATGGTGTAGGATCAAAAGTATGTCTAGAGGGGGGGTGATTAGACTACTTGACCAAATAAAAATCTAGCCTTTTCCCAATTTTAGTTCTTGGCAGATTTTAGCAACTTAGCACAAGTCAAGCAATCAACCTACACATGCAATTCTAAGAGTATAGCAGCGGAATGTAAAACAATTGCATATGAAGGTAAAGGGAGGAGTTTAAGGGAGCAAACGCAATGTTGACACGGAGATTTCTTATCCGTGGTTCCGATAGGTGGTGCTATCATACATCCACGTTGATGGAGACTTCAACCCACGAAGGGTAACAGTTGCGCGAGTCCACGGAGGGCTCCACCCACGAAGGGTCCATGAAGAAGCAACCTTGTCTATCCCACCATGGCCGTCACCCACGAAGGACTTGCCTCACTAGGGTAGATCTTCACGAAGTAGGCGATCTCCTTGCCCTTGCAAACTCCTTGGTTCAACTCCACAATCTTGACGGAGGCTCCCAAGTGACACCTAGCCAATCTAGGAGACACCACTCTCCAAGAAGTAACAAATGGTGTGTTGATGATGAACTCCTTGCTCTTGTGCTTCAAATGATAGTCTCCCCAACACTCAACTCTCTCTCACAGGATTTGGATTTGGTGGAAAGAAGATTTGAGTGGAAAGCAACTTGGGGAAGGCTAGAGATCAAGATTTATGTGGTTGGAATGGGATATCTTGACCTCAACACAAGTGTAGGTGGTTCTCTCTCAGAAAATATGTGTTGGAAGTGTAGGCATGTTCTGATGGCTCTCACCATGAATGAAGAGTGGGTGGAGGGGTATATATAGCCTCCACACAAAATCCAACCGTTACACACAAATCACCAAACTCGGTGGGACCGATTCAGAGAACTCGGTCAGACCGACTTGGTTCATAATGTGACCGTTAGGTGTTTCGGTGGGACCGACACGTTAACTCGGTGAGACGGATTTCGTTAGGGTTAGGGCATAACGTAATCTCGGTGAGACCGATTACACAAACTCGGTGAGACCGATTTTGGTAATAGACAAACAGAGAGTTGGTCAGGCAAACTCGGTGGGACCGATTCGCTCATCTCGGTTGGACCAAAACGTTACGAAAAGGAAACAGAGTGTTTGCATTGCAATCTCGGTGGGACCGATCGCTCATCTCGGTTTGACCGAAATGTTACGAAGGGAAACAGAGAGATTACAATCCCATCTCGGTAAGACCGAGATCCCTATCGGTGAGACCGAAAAGACTAGGGTTTCTGGCAGTGGCTATGTCAACTGAACTTGGTGGCTCCGGATATGAAATTTCGGTGGGGCCGAGTTGGACTTTTTGATTTGGGACATATGTGGATGTGAGAAAGTAGTGGAGGGTTTTGGAGCATATCACTAAGCATTTTGAGCAAGAACCTCATTAAGCAACACCTCACCCCTTCTTAATAGTATTGGCTTTTCCTATAGACTCAATGTGATCTTGGATCACTAAAATAGAAAATGTAGAGTCTTATGCTTTGAGCTTGAGCCAATCTTCTGTCCTTAGCATTTTGAAGGGTCCACTTTCTAATCCATGCCATGCCAATCATTGAGCTTTCCTGAAATATTTATCTTGAAATAGTATTAGCTCAATGAGCTATATGTTGTTAGGGATTACCAAAACCACCCAGGGATAGTTGCACTTTCACATGGCAGTCCTACCCATGAGGGGAGGCACGCCTTGGTCGCCCGGCCTCCCCGGCCGCGCTTCCACTCAGCGGAGGTGCTGCCGGAGTTCGTCGTGTGGTCGGAGAACCCGGCCGGCACCTGGCTTCAGCTTCCTCGCTCCTTCGTCGCGAACTGCCGGCCGCGGGTCCTGGCCGCCTCTGGCTGCAGGCCGACGGCTGCTGTAGTAAGGCTGCATGGGTCGCGGTGGAGGTCTCCGTCGCGGGCAAAGTAGCCTTTGTAACACCCTGGATTTTGCCCTTTTCTTTTTCCTTTGATTTTCTTAGATTTCTTGATTTGAATTGCTTTTCTGTGGCTATGCGGTTCCAAAACTTGGGAAGATCATGTCTTACTTGGTTTTATAGTGGCTTGTTATCCTCATCATCATTCCTAGATCATGTCATTTCCATCCTTGATCTAACCCAATATTCTTTTTTTGGGAATATTCCTTTTTCTATTAAAGGAATAACCCTTTAAACCCTAGGTTGTGAAGCAACCTATATTTCTATGACTCCCAAAATTTTCAAATAATTCTAATAAATTTTTTGGGTCAAATCTTCCACAAATATGTCAAAATCCTTCCTTGGCATCATCAAAGATAATTCACAAATATTACTTTTCTGATTCTGCCCTAAGTTGTGGTTTGAGAAGGAAGTGTCATCTATCTTTTCTTGATTGACCCTAAACCTTTTGGACATCTTTTTCCTGTCCATATAATTGCACCATGCCAAAATTCAACTTAATTTGCTTAGTAAATATTCCTGAGCAATTTTTCAAAGTTCCTGTCTGAGGGAAGTGATTGTGAAGGAAGTACTAGCTAGGCATATCCTAATGAGTTGAAATTTTGCAAGGTCCTTCACATGATTAAATCATGACTCTCCACCAAATATGAGATAATTTAACTCATGTTCGTGAGCCCAGCTCCAAATCTTAGTTTCTGGTCAGATTTTCAATTTGTGAAGCAACCATATTTTATATTGCTTCAATTAAGCTGAAAATTTACCAGAACATTCTCATATCCATATCAACTCTCTCCACCAAGTTTTGGCCCAATCCATTATTCCATTTGCCCTGTGCAATTTTTCCAAACTTCTGATCAGAATGAAGCATTGTGAAGCAAGTCCCATTTTGGTATTTCCAAATGGCATGAAACTTTTACGGCAGCTTCATATGATCAAATAACCCATCCATGCCAATTTTCAGCTCAATCCAAGCTAGTGTGTGAGTGCTACTTTAAAGTTTGCTATCCTGGTCAGTATGGCATGTTGCACTATAAATACTAGCTAAACCCCTTGGTATGAGCTGAAACCTTGCCATCTTACTCACCTTAGTGAGTGATAAACCCAGTCAAATCTTAGTCTAATCCTCCCGACCAATCCTGTGCAAATGGCATCAAACACTTTGCTACCAAAATGTTTTGGCTCCTCCTGCAAATCACTTCTTTGCCCCTGGACTGACTTGTTGCTTCATTTGAACTCAAGGCACTAAGGTCATTCTACTAAACATGGTCGGTCCGGGCAGAACGCGCCACTTGAGCCAGCTCACGCGGTGACCTCGGGTCACACATGCCAAATCTCGCCCTCTGGCACGACCTCGGCGCTGTTCTCGTCCTCTCCCTCCTCGTCTCGACCTCCATTCATGTCCTGGAGCTTCCCCGTGATCGACTCAGTCACCCCGTGCTCGGGCCCCCTCCTGTTTCGCCGTCGTTTACTCCCCGTCGAGCTTGCCCGTGACCTGCCTCCTCTGTCCCCTCCATTGGCGTTGAGCTGGAGCTCTCTAGAGCGTCCCCGAGGCCTCCCCGGGCCTATAAATAGGTGCCCGAGGTTCTTACGCATATCCCAAGCCTCTCCCCTTCCTCTTTAGTACACCGGAGCACCGGCATCTCGCTGGAGTTCGCCGTTCGTTCTCGGTGTTCGCCGGAGTCCGAGCTATCCCGGTTGCCTCGAGCCTCCTCTCCTCCTCCCAACACCTCCACTGCCTCCCCCACATCTCCCCGAGCCGCCCCAACCCTATTGCCCTCGCCGGAGCTGCCCGTTTCGCCGGAGAGCATCGCCGCCCGTAGCTCCCTGTCCACCTCCGTCGCCGCGGTCTCCCATCCTCTCCACCCCTCCCCGGTGCACCCTTGACCACTGAACGGGTGCGGCAGGCCTCCCCGCACCCTCCGGCGTGCTCGCCGTGGCCGGAGGCCACCTGAGCTGGCCGGGCCCCTGGCCGCGCCCCTCCTCTGTCCCGTGCGGGACATGAGCGAGGAGGAAGACGACGCCACGCCTGGCCCCTCCCCCTGCCCGCGGACCCCACCGGTAAGTGGCACAAGCCCGGGCCCAGGTGTTTTTAAGCGGAGACGTTTTCTTGATATACGTTTTCGCTAAAGGATACACTTTCACATGTCTGAAAGCGTACTCTGGTCCTACTGCGACCCAGAATACGTTTCCTCTATACCGGAAACGTATTTCGCTTTATGCGCTTTCTGTTTCAGCCGCCAGGGACTTGCTGGTGATGAAAATATTCACAGATAGGTCCCTGAGCTTCCACCTCTCATAACTCCGCAACCGTAACTCCGATTGAGGTGAAACCAATGCTCACTTCTTCGTCTCGTCGAGATCTTTCTGTTGGTAACATTTTCACAAGGTGTTCACACTGTGGTTATGCCCCGTCCGGCGTTTCGTTCCGCGGCTTCACCGCGATTCTTCCCGGAGTCTCCGTCACCCCAAGCAAGCCACACTAGCCACTTGCATGATAGTCATGCAGTAGCCTTGGTTTTCAACTTGAATATTTAATAAAAGTTTGTCGTTATCTGCCTACTTGTTTGCTACTACTATCGTTGTTTCGGTTATGCTCGTGGATTCTTGTTCACTTTCATGCTATGTTCCGATGCATTTTGTTATCTTGTACTACTTGCTAGTATCATGTTCGTAAGTCATGTTTGGTAGTAGTAATAACATGCTGGTAGCACTGATGTTCTTGGGATGCATGCTTAGTTTGTTATTCCGTACCGTTGCTATGTTTGTTCCGTTGCATCTAGATGGTTGCATGCTCACTTTGTAGTATTCTTGTTATGTTGTTGCATGATGTTTACTTATGATGCCAGTAGTCATGTTATGCCTATGTAGAGTTATGCTTGTGTTTTTCATGCTCGTCAGTATGCCATGCTCATTCAGATATATGATTCATTGTGGTTATGCTCGATGATTTTGTTGCACCCCCATGTTGATATCATGACCATGCATTGTAGTTGCATCATGTTTTCGTATTATGGCTCAGCTTATTGCATTCAAGTTTAACCGGATAATAATGAACTTAAAAAACTGTTGGCTGAGTCATGGTGCCACTGAATCGAGCTGACCAGTGCAACCACATTTGCTTTTATGGGAAGGCCCTAATGCGGTCTATTATCATGCATCTCGCCGGTGCCTCCAATGAGGGAAGGTTATGCACAGGCGCTACCTTGGCCGGGTAGGACGGCATAAGCCTTGTGTGCCCATTGTTGAGTATGGATCCATTGTCCCCGTTTGGGACTGTTTATGTTTTTCCACGACGGTGGCCGTTGATGCCTTTGGTAGGCACGGGCCACCCATGACTTAGACCAAAGGGGAGTTGGTCGGAGTGGCCGGGAGAGTGTCATGGCAGTAGATCGGTTTTGTCGGAACACCGTTGGTCCACCCGAATGGGAGTGCGAGGCCATGGGTTTCGTGGTGTGGGTAAAGTGAGCTACCTCTGAAGAGTGTGTGTGTTAAATCTATCGATAGCCGCGCCCGCGGATAAGGGCCCAGTTCGTAGTCGGTCACACTATGAGCCAACTATAATAATAACTTTCTTAAATAATAACCCCGGTTCATGGATGAGAAAGAGATTGGTTGTGATCATGGAGGTATCGTGGATACCGATGTTGGTAAGTTGATGCATGTGTTGGTTACGAGTTAACCCGAGCAACGCAAGTTGGTGCATGATAATGTTAACCTGTTGCATGCTAGTATCATCATGTTCATAAGTTCATGCCATGCTCATACTGTGCTAGCTGTGTCATGTTCATCTTGTTCATGCTAGGATTGATCTGATAGTATCATGTTAATCCTTGTTAACCTGTAATCACCATGTTGTTGTTTGTCTTGATTGCTTTTGGTTATTGTGAGCTTGCAAGTACATTCAATGTACTGACCTGGCATGTCATGCTAGTTTGCAGGTCATGCCTGGATTGCTTGCTTGTTTGGTGTAGTTCTTGTGTTCGCGAGCTAGGATAAATGTTCCAGCCAGAGTCCCTACGGATTGGAATCCATCATCGTCGTTCATTGTTCCGCTGCCAGTAGAGGTTCCGCTGCCTCGAGTTGTTATGCTGCTTGCATAGAGCAACTGTGGTTGGCGTAGTGTAGTCGTGCCGGTGTTATTCATTGTAATAGCGGAGACCTTGTATTCATATTCGTGCTGTAATAGAGAGCTGGTTTGTTCTATGCTAAGCAGTGCCGTATTCCAGAAGACTTCATCTCGATTTCTGGGCTGGAATACGGGGTGTCCCGGTTTCTCTGAGCCGGGGTGCCACAGCCTTGGCCCGCGGCTGGCAGACGTTTGCCCGCGCGCGCGGTCTGAGCAGGCGGTGCACCCTCCACTTCAAGTACGACGGTGGCGCGACCCTCTTCGTGAGGGTATTCGGGGAAGACGGTCGCCGTGCCGGTTGCTGCCCTGAAGACAATGACGGTGACGAAGTGCTTGGCCTTGGCGACGGCCGTGACGAGGATGAGGGTGAACTTGCCCTCGGTGGCGGCCGCGGTTCGTCTAGCTACGGCAGCTCCTCCTCCGGCGAAAGCTCCAGCAGCGGCGGCTACGACCAGCAGTCGGGCTCGCTTCGAGGACGGTGGCGGGTCGTCCCGTCGTCGCGCCCCAGTGAAGCGCGAGGAGGGCTCCATCTGAGTCGGGGGGGGGGGGGGCGATCCTCGTGAGCAACCGCGTCGTAGGAGCCGCTTTTGCTTGTCCTTTCCTTTCCTCCTACATCGCCAGAAATGAGTATGGGGCCCTGCGAGGGCGTGTAATGAACCATGGTGCTTATGCTGCTTTTGTGGTGTGTTTATTGTTTCCGGGTTGTGTTGTGAGATCTATGCCTTATACGGATGTAGAGGGGTAACTTAGCTTGATGTATCCAGGTAGCTTTGACCGCGTGAGGGCGCGCGCCTCTGGGCACCTGGTGGGGCTTCCCGCTGCCGACTCGGGCAACATCGCGAAGCTGCAAAAAATCGTTAAGAAATCCTTATCCCTTCTTGCGCGAGGCCTCAGGCATGGGCTGGTCATGGCCAAATGCACCACGTTGCGGTACCCGTGGGGCACGGACTAAAAAGGGGATGCGCCGATCACAAGCTCAAACGAGGGCGCCCCGCGGAGATCAGGGGAGTGCGCACGCACGAATACCTGTCCAGCCCCTCTCGCGAGGCGCGCGAGGGAGGGAGTCGGACAACTGTCGCCCTCCCTGGCGCAAAACAAAGAATTGAGGGGAGAATCAGAGAGAAGAGGGGGTTCAGCCAAGCCATCGAGAAACGCCAGAACTTCAAATTTCATTAAAAGAAAAGGGGCAAGCCAACTACAGAAAGCAAATGAACAGCCGCATCCGGCACCTAGTCTAGTCTTCTCACCAGTGCGGAGCTAAGTACTGCTACTAGGACGTGGGAGGGAGCCCCGAGGCCCGAGGGCGGCACTCCGGAGACTCCGGGGCGTGTACAACCCCACTCATTATTACGTGAGAGTGTCACGAGCGGAGACCTTCACATGCACTGGGCCTTGCTTCATGGGTAGAACTTCCGGAGGTGCTGGATGTTCCAGGCGTTCTGGATGGGGATCCCGTCCCGCGTCTCTAGGCGCGCGGCGCCAGGCCTGGAGACGCGGGCAATCCTAAACGGGTCCTCCCACATGGGTGAGAGCTTATGCAGCCCTTCCCTGGAGAGCACCCGCCTCAGGACAAGATCACCCACCTCGAGCGTCCTGGAGCGGACGCTGCGGCAGTGATACCGTCGCAGCACCTGCTGGTATCTTGCCGCCCGAAGCGAGGCTTGACGGTGGCGCTCCTCCCCCAGCATGAGGTCCATCCCCCGCATGGCGTCCTGACGTGCCTCGTCAAACACCAGGACCCACGCGGAGCGATGCTTGACCTCGTGAGGGAGGATTGCTTTAGCTCCGTAGACGAGGAAGAATGGGGTCTCGCGTGTTGGCTTGGTGGCGGTGGTGCGGATGGACCACCGCACGGACTGGAGCTCGTCGTGCCAGCCCTTACCGCAGGCTTCGAGCTTCTTCTTAAAGGTCCTGGTCTTGAGGCCCCTTAAGACCTCTGCGTTGGCGCGCTCGGCTTGGCCATTGCTCCTGGGGTGTGCCACTGAGGTGTAGCATATCTGCATTCCAAGGTTAGCATAATATGTCTTGAAGAGATTGCTAGTGAACTGGGAGCCGTTGTCGGTGATGATGCGATTAGGGACCCCAAACCGGCTCACGAGGCCCTTGATGAACTTAACTGCCAACCCAGCTGGGATGGTGCGGAGGGCTTCCACTTCTTCCCACTTGGTGAACTTATCGATGGTGACGTAGAGGTAGCGATAGCCCCCAGGCGCTCGTGGGAACAGACCCAGGATATCCAGCCCCCAGACCGCGAATGGCCACGAGAGCGGGATAGTCTGGAGGCCCTGGGCCGGCTGGTGGATTTGCTTGGCATGGAACAGCCAGGCCTCGTAGGACCTTACCAGCTCGGTCGCGTCGTTGAGTGCCGTGGGCCAGTAGAACCCGCTGCGGAATGCCTTGCCAACCAGGGTACCTGATGACGAGTGATGCCCGCAGTCTCCGCCGTGTATGTCAGCTAGCAGCTCGTTCCCCTGCTCCGTGGAGATGCATCGCAAGGAAACATCATTTGGTCGTTTTCTGTACAGCTCACCGTCCTGGATGCAGTATGCCGTAACCTGCCGGGCCACGCGCTCCGCGTCCTCCTCTTTTTCCGGCAGCGTCCCTTGCACCAGGTATGCCTTGAACTCCTTGGTCCAGCACCCCTCCTGAGGCTCGAGCGCCAGGAGCAGGCGTGCTCCTGAGGTCGGGCCCCAAGCGGGGGCTCCCGAGGCTGGTGGTTGGGGGAGTTCCTCTCGAGGTGGTGTAGTCTCCACGGCCGCGGGGGTGGCCGAAGGCTTGAAAAGTCGCTCTTCGAAGACACCAGGCTCTTGGGGCAGATGCCTTGATGCCCTCTTGGCGATGTCGTCGGCTTCCTTGTTCACCCCGCGTGGCACGTGATGTAGCTCCAAGCCCAAGAATTGCTTCTCCATCTTGCGCACCTCTGCGAGGTATGCCTCCATGTGCTCGTCCCTCGGTTTGTACACCTTGTTTGAGAAGTTGACGAGGAGCTGTGAGTCGCCCTTGATGGTGAGACGCTTCACCCCCAAGGCCGTGGCGGCCTTGAGGCCGGCGATCAGCCCCTCGTATTCCACGATGTTGTTGGAGACCTTCTCGCCCTGCTGGAAGCAGAGCTGCACGGCGTAGTAGAGCTTGTCTTGAGTGGGGGAGATGAGCACGGCGCCGGCCCCCGCACCTTGGCGTGTGAAAGCACCATCGAAGTACATGACCCAGGCATCTGGCGCTTCACTTCCTGGCGAGAGAGATCGGCTCTCACCCGCTTCGGGCTCCGGAGCGTCGGTCCATTCCGCGACGAAGTCGGCGAGCGCGGCTCCCTTGATGACCCTGGTCGTGCTGAGCTCCAACTGAAACACTTGCAGTTCAATGTTCCACTCAGCGACTCTCCCCGCGGCATTGGGGCTCCGGAGCACCCTCTCCAGGGGGTAGGCTGAGAAGACCTTGATTGGGTGGCCTTGGAAACAATGGCGCAGCTTGCGTGAGGCCACCAAGAACGCGAGCAAGAGCTTCTGCGGCATGGGATATCGTGCTCTCACATCCCGTAACACCGTGCTGACGAAGTACACCGGGTGCTCGACCAGGGTAGGAGTTGAAGGAAATATGCCCTAGAGGAAATAATAAAGTATTATATATTTCCTTATATCATGATAAATGTTTATTATTCATGCTAGAATTGTATTAACCGGAAACATAATACATGTGTGAATACATAGACAAACAGAGTGTCACTAGTATGCCTCTACTTGACTAGCTCGTTAATCAAAGATGGTTATGTTTCCTAGCCATAGACATGAGTTGTCATTTGATTAACGGGATCACCTCATTAGGAGAATGACGTGATTGACATGACCCATTACGTTAGCTTAGCACCCGATCGTTTAGTATGTTGCTATTGCTTTCTTCATGACTTATACATGTTCCTATGACTATGAGATTATGCAACTCCCGTTTACCGGAGGAACACTTTATGTGCTACCAAACGTCACAACGTAAATGGGTGATTATAAAGGTTCTCTACAGGTGTCTCCAAAGGTACTTGTTGGGTTGGCGTATTTCGAGATTAGGATTTGTCACTCCGATTGTCGGAGAGGTATCTCTGGGCCCACTCGGTAATGCACATCACTATAAGCCTTGCAAGCATTGTGACTAATGAGTTAGTTGCGGGATGATGTATTACGGAACGAGTAAAGAGACTTGCCGGTAACAAGATTGAACTAGGTATCGAGATACCGACGATCGAATCTCGGGCAAGTAACATACCAATGACAAAGGGAACAACGTATGTTGTTATGCGGTCTGACCGATAAAGATCTTCGTAGAATATGTGGGAGCCAATATGGGCATCCAGGTCCCGCTATTGGTTATTGACCGGAGAGGTGTCTCGGTCATGTCTACATAGTTCTCGAACCCAAAGGGTCCGCACGCTTAAAGTTACGATGACAGTTATATTATGAGTTTATATGTTTTGATGTACCGAAGGTTGTTCGGAGTCCCGGATGTGATCACGGACATGACGAGGAGTCTCGAAATGGTCGAGACATAAAGATTGATATATTGGACGACTATATTCGGACACCGGAAGTGTTTCGGAGAAGTTTCGGATTAAATCGGAGTGCCGGAGGGTTACCGGAACCCCCCGGGGAAGTATTGGGCCTTAGTGGGCCTTGAGGGGAGAGAGAGGGCAGCAGCTAGGAGGTGGCGCGCCCCCTCCCAGGAGGAGTCCTAGTAGGACTAGGAGAGGGGGGCGCAGCCCCCTTTCCCTCTCCCTCTCCCTCTCTTTCCTTCCCCCCTTCTTTTCCTAGTAGGACTAGGAAAGGGGAGTCCTACTCCTACTGGGAGGAGGACTCCCCCTCTCTCCTTGGCGCGCCTAGGGCAGCCGGCCTCCCCCTTGCTCCTTTATTTACGGGGGCAGGGGGGCACCTCTATACACACTTGATATATGATATTTTAGCCGTGTGCGGTGCCCCCCTCCACCATATTACACCTCGATAATATCGTTGCGGAGCTTAGGCGAAGCCCTGCGTCGGTGGAACATCATCATCGTCACCACACCGTCGTGCTAACGAAACTCTCCCTCAACACTTGGCTGGATCGGAGTTCGAGGGACGTCATCGAGCTGAACGTGTGTAGAACTTGGAGGTGCCGTACATTCGGTACTTGATCGGTCGGATCGTGAAGACGTATGACTACATCAACCGCGTTGTGATAACGCTTCCGCTGTCGGTCTACGAGGGTACGTGGACAACACTCTCCCCTCTCGTTGCTATGCATCACCATGATCTTGCGTGTGCGTAGGAATTTTTTTTGAAATTACTACGTTCCCCAACAGTGGCATCCGAGCCTGGTTTTATGCGTTGATGCTATGCACGAGTAGAACACAAGTGAGTTGTGGGCGGTATTGGTTCAGCGGTATTGTGAGATGAAGCGGCCCGGACCGACATTACGCGTACGCTTACGCGAGACTGGTTTCACCGTTCGGAGCACTCGTTGCTTAAAGGTGACTGGCGGGTGTCTGTCTCTCTCACTTTAGTTGAACCGAGTGTGGCTACGCCCGATCCTTGCGAAGGTTAAAACAGCACCAACATGACAAACTATCGTTGTGGTTTTGATGCGTAGGTAAGAACGGTTCTTGCTAAGCCCGTAGCAGCCACGTAAAACTTGCAACAACAAAGTAGAGGACGTCTAACTTGTTTTTGCAGGGCATGTTGTGATGTGATATGGTCAAGACATGATGTGATATAATTTGTTGTATGAGATGATCATGTTTTGTAACCGAGTTATCGGCAACTGGCAGGAGCCATATGGTTGTCGCTTTATTGTATGAGATGCAATCACCATGTAATAGTTTTACTTTATCACTAAGCAGTAGCGATAGTCGTAAAAGCAATTAGTTGGCGAGACGACAACGATACTACGATGGAGATCAAGGTGTCGCGCCGGTGACGATGGTGATCATGACGGTGCTTCGGAGATGGAGATCACAAGCACGGTGCTTCGGAGATGGAGATCACAAGCACAAGATGATGATGGCCATATCATATCACTTATATTGATTGCATGTGATGTTAATCCTTTATGCATCTTATCTTGCTTTGATTGACGGTAGCATTATAAGATGATCTCTCACTAAAATTTCAAGATAAGTGTTCTCCCTGAGTATGCACCGTTGCGAAAGTTCTTCGTGCTGAGACACCACATGATGATCGGGTGTGATAGGCTCTACGTTCAAATACAACGGGTGCAAAACAGTTGCACACGCGGAATACTCAGGTTAAACTTGACGAGCCTAGCATATGCACATATGGCCTCGGAACACAGAGACCGAAAGGTCGAGCGTGAATCATACAGTAGATATGATCAACATAGTGATGTTCACCATTGAAACTACTCCATCTCACGTGATCAGACATGGTTTAGTTGATTTGGATCACGCAATCACTTAGATGATTAGAGGGATATCTATCTAAGTGGGAGTTCTTAAGTAATATGATTAATTGAACTTAAATTTATCATGAACTTAGTACCTGATAGTATCTTGCTTGTCTATGTTAATTGTAGATAAATGGCCCGTGCTGTTGTTCCGTTGAATTTTAATGCGTTCCTTGAGAAAGCTAAGTTGAATGATGATGGTAGCAATTACACGGACTGGGTCCGTAACTTGAGGATTATCCTCATTGCTGCACAGAAGAATTACGTCCTGGAAGCACCGCTAGGTGCCAGGCCTCCTGCAAGAGCTACGCCAGAAGTTATGAACGTCTGGCAGAGCAAAGCTGATGACTACTCAATAGTTCAGTGTGCCATACTTTACGGCTTAGAACCGGGTCTTCAACGACGTTTTGAACGTCATGGAGCATATGAGATGTTCCAGGAGTTGAAGTTAATATTTCAAGCAAATGCCCGGATTGAGAGATATGAAGTCTCCAATAAGTTCTATAGCTGCAAGATGGAAGAGAATAGTTCTGTCAGTGAGCATATACTCAGAATGTCTGGGTATGATAATCACTTGATTCAACTGGGAGTTCAACTTCTGGATGATTGCGTCATTGACAGAATTCTTCAATCACTACCACCAAGCTACAAGAGCTTCGTGATGAACTATAACATGCAAGGGATGGATAAGACAATTCCCGAGCTCTTCGCAATGCTAAAGGCAGCGGAGGTAGAAATCAAAAAGGAGCATCAAGTGTTGATGGTCAGTAAAACCACTAGTTTCAAGAAAAAGGGCAAAGGGAAGAAGAAAGGGAACATCAAGAGGAACGGCAAGCAAGTTGCTGTTCAGGAGAAGAAATCCAGGTGTGGACCTAAGCCTGAAACTGAGTGCTTCTACTGTAAGCAGACTGGTCACTGGAAGCGGAACTGCCCCAAGTATTTGGCGGATAAGAAGGATGGCAAGGTTAACAAAGGTATATGTGATATACATGTTATTGATGTGTACCTTACTAATACTCGTAGTAGCACCTGGGTATTTGATACTGGTTCTGTTGCTAATATTTGCAACTCGAAACAGGGGCTACGGATTAAGCGAAGATTGGCTAAGGATGAGGTGACGATGCGCGTGGGAAATGGTTCCAAAGTCGATGTGATCGCCGTCGGCACGCTACCTCTACATCCACCTTCGGGATTAGTTTTAGACCTAAATAATTGTTATTTGGTACCAGCGTTGAGCATGAACATTATATCTGGATCTTGTTTAATGCGAGACGGTTATTCATTTAAATCAGAGAATAATGGTTGTTCTATTTATATGAATAATATCTTTTATGGTCATGCACCCTTGAAGAGTGGTCTATTTTTAATGAATCTCGATAGTAGTGATACACATATTCATAATGTCGAAGCCAAAAGATGCAGAGTTGATAATGACAGTGCAACTTTTTTGTGGCACTGCCGTTTGGGTCATATCGGTGTAAAGCGCATGAAGAAACTCCATACTGATGGAATTTTGGAATCACTTGATTTTGAATCACTTGGTACTTGCGAGCCGTGCCTTATGGGCAAGATGACCAAAACACCGTTCTCCGGAACTACGGAGAGAGCAACAAATTTGTTGGAAATTATACATACAGATGTATGTGGTCCGATGAATATTGAGGCTCGTGGCGGATATCGTTATTTTCTCACCTTCACAGATGATTTGAGCAGATATGGGTATATCTACTTAATGAAGCATAAGTCTGAAACATTTGAAAAGTTCAAAGAATTTCAGAGTGAAGTTGAAAATCATCGTAACAAGAAAATAAAATTCCTACGATCTGATCGTGGAGGAGAATATTTGAGTTACGAGTTTGGCCTACATTTGAAACAATGAGGAATAGTTTCGCAACTCACGCCACCCGGAACACCACAGCGTAATGGTGTGTCCGAACGTCGTAATCGTACTTTATTAGATATGGTGCGATCTATGATGTCTCTTACTGATTTACCGCTATCGTTTTGGGGTTATGCTTTAGAGACGGCTGCATTCACTCTAAATAGGACACCATCGAAATCCGTTGAGACGACGCCTTTTGAACTATGGTTTGGCAAGAAACCAAAGTTGTCGTATCTTAAAGTTTGGGGTTGCGATGCTTATGTGAAGAAACTTCAACCTGATAAGCTCGAACCTAAATCGGAGAAATGTGTCTTCATAGGATACCCAAAGGAGACAGCTGGGTACACCTTCTATCACAGATCCGATGGCAAGATATTCGTTGCTAAGAATGGATCCTTTCTAGAGAAGGAGTTTCTCTCGAAAGATGTGAGTGGGAGGAAAGTAGAACTTGATGAGGTAACTGTACCTGCTCCCTTATTGGAAAGTAGATCATCGCAGAAATCAGTCTCTGCGACACCTACACCAATTAGTGAGGAAGTTAATGATAATGATCATGAAACTTCAGATCAAGTTATTACTGAACTTCGTAGGTCAACTAGATCAAGATCCGCACCAGAGTGGTACGACAATCCTGTTCTGGAGGTCATGTTACTAGACCATGATGAACCTACGAACTATGAAGAAGCGATGGTGAGCCCAGATTCCGCAAAATGGCTTGAAGCCATGAAATCCGAGATGGGATCCATGTATGAGAACAAAGTATGGACTTTGGTTGACTTGCCCGATGATCGGCAAGCCATTGAAAATAAATGGATCTTCAAGAAGAAGACTGACGCTGATGGTAATGTTACTATCTATAAAGCTCGACTTGTTGCGAAAGGTTTTCGACAAGTTCAAGGGATTGACTACGATGAGACCTTCTCACCCGTAGCGATGCTTAAGTCTGTCCGAATCATGTTAGCAATTGCCGCATTTTATGATTATGAAATTTGGCAAATGGATGTCAAAACTGCATTCCTGAATGGATTTCTGGAAGAAGAGTTGTATATGATGCAACCGGAAGGTTTTGTCGATCCAAAGGGAGCTAACAAAGTGTGCAAGCTCCAGCGATCCATTTATGGACTGGTGCAAGCCTCTTGGAGTTGGAATAAATGCTTTGATAGTGTGATCAAAGCATTTGGTTTTATACAGACTTTTGGAGAAGCCTGTATTTACAAGAAAGTGAGTGGGAGCTCGATAGCATTTCTGATATTATATGTGGATGACATATTACTGATTGGAAATGATATAGAATTTCTGGATAGCATAAAGGGATACTTGAATAAGAGTTTTTCAATGAAAGACCTCGGTGAAGCTGCATATATATTAGGCATTAAGATCTATAGAGATAGATCAAGACACTTAATTGGACTTTCACAAAGCACATACCTTGACAAAGTTTTGAAGAAGTTCAAAATGGATCAAGCAAAGAAAGGGTTCTTGCCTGTACTACAAGGTGTGAGATTGAGTAAGACTCAATGCCCGACCACTGCAGAAGATAGAGAGAAGATGAAAGATGTTCCCTATGCTTCAGCCATAGGCTCTATCATGTATGCAATGCTGTGTACCAAACCTGATGTGTCCCTTGCTATAAGTTTAGCAGGGAGGTACCAAAGTAATCCAGGAGTGGATCACTGGACAGCGGTCAAGAAGATCCTGAAATACCTGAAAAGGACTAAGGATATGTTTCTCGTTTATGGAGGTGACAAAGAGCTCATCGTAAGGGGTTACGTTGATGCAAGCTTTGACACTGATCCGGACGATTCGAAATCGCAAACCGGATACGTATTTACATTGAACGGTGGAGCTGTCAGTTGGTGCAGTTCTAAGCAAAGTGTCGTGGCGGGATCTACGTGTGAAGCGGAATACATAGCTGCTTCGGAAGCAGCAAATGAAGGAGTCTGGATGAAGGAGTTCATATCCGATCTAGGTGTCATACCTAGTACATCGGGACCAATGAAAATCTTTTGTGACAATACTGGTGCAATTGCCTTAGCAAAGGAATCCAGATTTCACAAGAGAACCAAGCACATCAGAAGACGCTTCAATTCCATCCGGGATTTAGTCCAGGTGGGAGACATAGAAGTTTGCAAGATACATACGGATCTGAATGTTGCAGACCCGTTGACTAAGCCTCTTCCACGAGCAAAACATGATCAGCACCAAGACTCCATGGGTGTAAGAATCATTACTATGTAATCTAGATTATTGACTCTAGTGCAAGTGGGAGACTAAAGGAAATATGCCCTAGAGGCAATAATAAAGTATTATATATTTCCTTATATCATGATAAATGTTTATTATTCATGCTAGAATTGTATTAACCAGAAACATAATACATGTGTGAATACATAGACAAACAGAGTGTCACTAGTATGCCTCTACTTGACTAGCTCGTTAATCAAAGATGATTATGTTTCCTAGCCATAGACATGAGTTGTCATTTGATTAACGGGATCACCTCATTAGGAGAATGACGTGATTGACATGACCCATTATGTTAGCTTAGCACCCGATCGTTTAGTATGTTGCTATTGCTTTCTTCATGACTTATACATGTTCCTATGACTATGAGATTATGCAACTCCCGTTTACCAGAGGAACACTTTGTGTGCTACCAAACGTCACAACGTAAATGGGTGATTATAAAGGTGCTCTACAGGTGTCTCCAAAGGTACTTGTTGGGTTGGCGTATTTCGAGATTATGATTTGTCACTCCGATTGTCGGAGAGGTATCTCTGGGCCCACTCGGTAATGCACATCACTATAAGCCTTGCAAGCATTGTGACTAATGAGTTAGTTGCGGGATGATGTATTACGGAACGAGTAAAGAGACTTGCCGGTAACGAGATTGAACTAGGTATCGAGATACCGACGATCGAATCTCGGGCAAGTAACATACCGATGACAAAGGGAACAACGTATGTTGTTATGCGGTCTGACCGATAAAGATCTTCGTAGAATATGTGGGAGCCAATATGGGCATCTAGGTCCCGCTATTGGTTATTGACCGGAGAGGTGTCTTGGTCATGTCTACATAGTTCTCGAACCCAAAGGGTCCGCACGCTTAAAGTTACGATGATAGTTATATTATGAGTTTATATGTTTTGATGTACCGAAGGTTGTTCGGAGTCCCGGATGTGATCACGGACATGACGAGGAGTCTCGAAATGGTCGAGACATAAAGATTGATATATTGGACGACTATATTCGGACACCGGAAGTGTTCCGGAGAAGTTTCGGATTAAATCGGAGTGCCGGAGGGTTACCGGAACCCCCGGGGAAGTATTGGGCCTTAGTGGGCCTTGAGGGGAGAGAGACGGCAGCAGCCAGGAGGTGGCGCTCCCCCTCCCAGCAGGAGTCCTAGTTGGACTAGGAGAGGGGGGCGCAGCCCCCTTTCCCTCTCCCTCTCTTTCCTTCCCCCCTTCTTTTCCTAGTAGGACTAGGAAAGGGGAGTCCTACTCCTACTAGGAGGAGGACTCCCCCTCTCTCCTTGGCGCGCCTAGGGCAGCCGGCCTCCCCCTTGCTCCTGTATATATGGGGGCAGGGGGGCACCTCTATACACACTTGATATACGATATTTTAGCCGTGTGCGGTGCCCCCCTCCACCATATTACACCTCGATAATACCGTTGCGGAGCTTAGGCGAAGCCCTACGTCGGTGGAACATCATCATCGTCACCACGCCGTCGTGCTGACGAAACTGTCCCTCAACACTCGGCTGGATCGGAGTTCGAGGGACGTCATCGAGCTGAACGTGTGTAGAACTTGGAGGTGCCGTACGTTCGGTACTTGATCGGTCGGATCGTGAAGACGTACGACTACATCAACCGCGTTGTGATAACGCTTCCGCTGTCGGTCTACGAGGGTACGTGGACAACACTCTCCCCTCTCATTGCTATGCATCACCATGATCTTGCATGTGCGTAGGATTTTTTTTTGAAATTACTACGTTCCCCAACAGGAGTGTCGATGGAGCCCGAAGCCTCCAGGGTTTGGGACGCCTCCTGAGGTGGGGGACCTCTGGACCCTGGTCGCCCATCGGGGCCTCCACAGGCCCAGAAGTGCCGTCTTGCAGGGCCTGACCATCAGCTGGCGTCGTTGCGGCTTTGGTGGCGCTGTCTTCGTGCCGCATCGTCCCCGCCGAAGGTGCAACATTGCACGGCGGGCTCTTGGCCTGGCATTCCTCCCGGACAGCCACCAGCGCCGCGCTTGCGGAGTGAGGTGTGGCGGCCAGATAGAGCACCAGAGGCTCGAGGGGACGAGGCGCTACCATCACCGGTGGGCTGGTCAGGTATCTCTTGAGGTCTTGAAACGCCCGGTCGGCCTCCGGGGTCCACTCGAGGGCCCTTCTTCTTCATCAGCTTGAAGAATGGCAAGGCGCGCTCCCCCCGCTTGGAGATGAAGCGCCCCAACATGGTCACGCAGCCTGCGAGCTTCTGCATTTCTTTGAGAGTTTGTGGCGGGCTCATGTTGTCTATCGCCTTGACCTTCTCCAGGTTGGCCTTGACCCCCTAGTGCGACACGAGGAAGCCGAGAAGTTTGCCAGAGGGGACCCCAAATACGCACTTCTCTGGGTTGAGCCGCAGGTCCACCTGGCGCAGGCTGGTGAAGGTCTCCTCTAGGTCCTGAATGAGGGTCCTTGCCTCCCAAGATTTTACCACGATGTCGTCGACGTAGGCTTTGGCGTTCCTCCCTAGCTGCTGGCCTAGGGCGTTGTGCATCAGGCGCTGGAAGGTCGCCCCAGCGTTGCGCAGCCCGAACGGCATGCAGGTGTAGAAGTATACTCCGCACGGGGTCAAGAAGGCGGTCTTCTCCACGTCCTCCACTGCCATCTTGATCTGGTGGTAGCCCGAGAATGCGTCTAGGAAACACAGCAGGTCGCACTTGGCGGTGGAGTCGATGATCTGGTCGATGCGCGGAAGCGGGAACGGGTCTTGGGGGCAAGCCTTGTTGAGGTTGGTGAAGTCGACACACATGAGTTCCTTCCCGCCTTTCTTCGGCACAACGACGGGGTTCGCCAGCCATTTTGGGTATCAGACCTCGCGAATGACACCCGCCGTTTCTAGCTTGCGAGTTTCCTGGACGATGAAGGACTGCTTCTCCGTGGACTGCCGCCACGCTTTTTGCTTCACAGGGCGCACATCGGGGCACACCCTTAAGTGATGTTCGATTCCCCCCTAGGGACCCCCACCAGCTATTTGGGCTCCCAGGCGAATACCTCCTTGTTCGTGCGCAGGAACGTCACCAACACCTCCTCTTGGTCCGGGTTGAGGTTGGCGCCTATGGTGAAGGTGGCTCCCGAGGATCCATCCTCCTCGACTGGCACTTGCTTCATTTCAGCTCGGTCCTGAGTGAACAACTGCTTCTTTTTCGCTGGCGCGCCCTCCTTAGCCTCCGGGGCGGCTTCGTCGGCCGGGCGCGCTGCCGTTGCGGCCCTGAAGGCGAGCTTGAGGGCCGTCAGAGCCTCCTTGGTGTCTCCAGCCATGGTGAGGACGCCACTGCTGCCCGGCATCTTCATGAGGTTGTAGGCCGGATGGGTCGCTGCCATGAACTGAGCTAAGGCAGGGTACCCGAGGATGCCGTGGTACGGGAGGCCGATGCGGGCGATGTCAAAGTCTATCAGCTCGGTGCGGTATTTGTCCCGGGTAGCGAAGGTGATCGGAAGGCGTATTTGCCCCAGGGGGCTGGTGGATCCGCTACCGACTCCGGAGAAAGGCTTGGTGGGGCGGAGCCGGCCGTGCGGCACGTGAAGCAAGCCGAAAGCTTCCACGGAGAGCATGTTGAGGCCCGCGCCATCGTTGATGAGTGTCTTGGTCATGGCGACGTTGTAGATGGTGGGCGTGCAGAGCGTTGGGAGCGCGCCTGAGCTGGCAGTGGTAGCGGGGTGATCCCCTGAGTCGAAGGTGAGGTCGGCTTCTGGCGCCGCCCATCCAGAGGGGCTCCCTGCTGCACAGAGGCGGCGCGGATCTGGCGGAAGAACTGCTTGACATGGCGGTCCGAGGGCGGTGCTTGCGAGTCGCCGAGGAGGGCCGCGACGGCGACAGGCGCCGGCACTGCGAAGCGTGCGGCAAAAAGGCTGCGCAGCTCCTCCCAAGAAGCCACAGAGGATCCCGGCAGGTTGAACAGCCAGGCGCACGGCGCGCCAGCGAGGGCCATGGGGAACTAGTTGGCCATGACCTTATTGTCGCCTCCAGCCTCCATAACGACCTCCTCGTACGCCAGCAAGAAGGTCGACGGATCCGCCGCGCCGTCATAGCGAGGTGGCATCTCCGGCTCGAACTTGGTCGGCCACTGCACCCGCCGCAAGGCGGGGGTGAGGGCCCTGAGCCCCCTGGCGCCGTCGCGGGCGTCCGTCGGTTCAGTCGGAGGAGCCGCGCCGGCCATGGGGACCGAACGGCGAGGTGGAGCCGGCGGAGGAACGAAGCTTCGCCCCCCCCTACCTAGCGTGCCAAATGTCGGATTCTGGGTTCCGGCAAACCCTTGAGGTTCGAACACTAGGGTGCGCACGCAGATCTTTCTCCCTAGCTCACACTCGCAATGATCTCAAGGCCTAGCTCGCCGAACCCAAAGAACAAGGGACACAAGGGTTAATACTGGTTCGGGCCACCGTTGTGGTGTAATACCCTACTCCAGTGTGGTGTGGTGGATTGCCTCTTAGGCTGAGGATGAACAATACAAGGGATGAACAGCCTCCTGAGGAGAGGTGTTCTTGAGCTCGGCGAGCTTGTGTGTGTGGGGATGGTCTGAATGACCCCTTCCCCTCCTAGGCACTACAAGAAATATGTCAACTTGTGACCTTGACTATTGGTCACTGAAAGGTCATTGTTTTTCATTTGCGACCTTTTTGTGACCAAAAACAGAAGGTCAAAAGCTGGCAGTCGTAAACTGAAATTAACGACCTTCTCTGGGAGAAGGTCGTAGACGTTTACGACCAAAACAGAAGGTCGTTGAACCCATGACCTTTTCTTTTGGTCACTGGCTATCTGCCCAGGCCACGTCGGATCCGACGTGGCAAAATTGCGACCAATTGAAAAGGTCGTTACTTAGAATCAGCCCGGTCCATTTCGGTGCTTTAGATGGGCAGAGCCCATTAATTCAACCTTTTTAATATATATTTTTTCTGTTAATTTTCGCTAGCTACCTAGCCCAATAATTCGACCTTTTTAAGTTCTTTGCCTATCCGTTTTGACAGATTTTTGTGTCTTGTATTTTTCTGGGCCATTTCTTTGCTGGGCCTCTCAAGTTTTCCCCTCAGAAATAATTGTTCAATATATCTTGGGATGGGCCGAAATAATTGATCCAATCCAACTTTTTTTATTATGCCATTGACATGACAACACATCACACTACAAGCTATCTTGGGCCTAGCCCAGTTTCGATACATTTTCAAAGCAACATGGAATGTTATAGGAGCCCAAAATATCTTTACATGCATTCATTCTAGCAGTACATATCTTTAAGTCCAAGGAACGAATAAGTGCCACACAAAACTATTCTACAGCAAAGAAAATAAAATAGATGACAAGACATCACAGAAGTTCCTAGTGTCCTCCTCCAACATTTGAAAACCTTCACCTGGCAGTAGATCAATCATGAGTGAGAAACAATACAACAACAAAAAAGAATGTTCAGACGATGCAAAAAATAAGAGCCATTACACATGGTATTCACGTACAGATTGTAAGTCATGGATACATTACACATACTTTTTGTATTGTCGACTATCTTCATGCAATTGCTACTTGGTAAGGCATTACAATGCTCCAGGAGGTGTAACACACTATAGTCAACAGTCTACAGTATGCACAGCTAGGAATTGTGAGTCACATTGCATATCCACACCAGAAACTAAGTCAAACATGCATGTTACTAATCAGGATCAGCATCAATATTCAGTAGTACTCAACCAATGACAGTAGAAAAATGTACTACCTCATCACCCTTTTCGTGCAGGTGCTTGATGAAGTTCTGGAACTGGTTCTTGTACCCAGAGATGTAGCTGCAAACATGCATGGAAGATGCACACAAAATTAGTTTAAATTGTGAGAGCATACATGGAAAGTCAGCTTAATCACCATGATCTTAAAAAGGTTTATCATCTTCCTGTGAAACATGAGGGGATGAGGTAACGAGCATGAGCTAAAGAGAGCAGACTTTTCGTAGGAACAAAAATGACAAAAACAAGAAAAGTACCATTCAGGCTTAAGAATGGTTTTACACACAAGATTTGTTGTTGATTAGCTTAATAGCTGGGGCAGAAGCAGAAGCATTTGAGGAGGAAAGCTACGTACATGTGCACTTGTGGGGCCACATATTCTGGGTCGTCCACCACACTAGCCACCATCACGTACCCGTCGCCATCAACAATGTTGCTCCTACAGCAGCAAAAGGTAACCATTTATAAATTAAACGGACAGTCCAGCTATAAAGTGGATGGCACAAACAAGTTGGCTGCTCACATATAACTTTTTGCAACAACAAATGATTTTCATCGTGACCCAACATGTAAACATCAGTCACTCGCCACGGCATCAGCTTCGGGCACCTTCTTCTTGAAGATTTCTTCTTTGCCCCTGAAGAAGCATCCGCCAGCAGGCTTGGCGTGCCTACAATCTGCATCATCATGCATGCACAAGTGTGTCAGTTTCAATATAGTAGGCTAGCTTTATAAGGAAGAAAGGAACACTCCATCCATCCATCTGATGCAAATATTTGCACTAAAACTATGATGAACCTGCACCCAGAATTATATCTCTAGGAGAGAGGGCCCCGCTTGTACAACAACAATACCAACTAACAAGAGCTAATTAATAATCCTACTATATACTAGCATAAAAACCGAACAAGTACTTCCACTTCAATCAAGTGTGGACAAGTAGCTGTTTAAGCAGGGACAGTTTCACAACCCAATATTGATGTTGCTAAGAAGCCAGATATAAAAATACGGAGCTGAAAGTGGCAACATATACATATACCTTCAGTACAATCTCCTCAAAGCACTACTCCACATTCACTTTGGTCTTCACGATGCATTCCAGATAGACATAAAGTCAATGCCTTCCTTCTTGGTGACCACCCCCTCACTCTCCTGCCAAACCCAACATCTAAATTCAGCTCTTAAACACAGACATGAATAAATCGACACGAGAAACCTACTATGCAACATGCCTCAACACAATACAGACAATAAAGTAGTACTTGTGTCAAGCTGGTCTACTTAATCATGTATAACTGAAAATACAAGCATGTAAGCTGATGTGTAGTTCACATATACCAGGAAATTATATATGTATACTTGTTCAGTGCATACATATGTACTGTAAGGCTTCCTTGAAGTGACATTAATGAGGACCAAACATATACAGGCCCTTGGAAATAGAAGTTACATTCAGTTCACCATTGCATTAAAACCTACATGATGTAGTGAAAAATAACAAGAAAAGGTTTTCTAGTTATTAACAAGGCAAAAATTGATAAGTAGGAAGCTAGTCACATCAGGTAAAAAGTTAAGTAGCACAGTTTTCAATTTTAAGAAGCATAAATGCAAGCCAGTCCCAGATACTGTTCTTGGATGTTATCAAGACTCAAGAACTGGGATGGCATAGCTAAATATAGTGCAGTAATGACTTCAGAACAAATATTCCCCAAAGACTAGATGCATGCTAAGGAGGAAAACAATAACTTGTTTGATTGTTTTCCATTCTGAACCATAAATACACTTGTTCAGTGCAAACATATGTACTGTAAGGCTTCCTTGGAGTGACATTAATCAGGACCATACATATACAGGCCGCTAGAAATAGAAGTTATTCAGTTCACCAATACATTAAAATCTACTATATACTGGAGTGAACAAGAAAACAAGAAAAGGTTTTCTAGTTAACAGGAAAAAAACTAATATGTAGGAAGTTAGTCACATGATGGACCCGCAATATTTGAAGTCCCAATGTACACGCAATGTAATAGCAAGTAGTACCATAATTCTCATCAGTCATACATTGAATTCTTTAAAGGCTGCAAATTCATTGAATTCATTAAAGGCTGCAGATAAAAATAGGTAGATTTATTTATTCTCTTTGATTTATGCTAGCGGTGATGTAGCAGGAAGGAAGGCAGGGAGCAATCACATATGCATGTATGTATGAAGCAGAACATGAAAAGAGCAACATCTAATTACCTTGATTGCCTTGTAGATGACACACAAGATGAAGAGCACTTGGACAGAAGCGATGGACACCGCAAACTGGCAGATCACAGAATAAAAACGAGCATAGGCTGCAGAACGCTATCATATTGGAAGAACACCCTTCAGAACATATTGCACAAGCTGTCCGCAACCAAAACAATTGTCACGGGATTGTAACTTACTAGTAAATCAACAACAAATAACTAATGATGATACATCTACTCTGCTCTTCAAGTGGCCATTGGAGATGACGTTGTCAAACCAATCCATCTATCAGTGAGCAAGTTCGGCCTGTACTAGTATATTACCAAAAAAGCATGGGACAAAATCTTGTTTGTTTGCCGGCAGCAAGGGGCAGGTTGCAGAATAAGAGGCTATATTCAGTTAACAAGCATTGAATTCAGTATCTTCAGTGTGTGCACTGCACCACCAACTGCAGCTGGCTGCAGAACATCTCAGTTCGTCAAGCAGGCATGGACGAAATCAATCCAAGCCACCATCTACCTATTTGAAAGTCAGGTAACATTGGAGTGCTATCTAACACCATCAATTCCAAGCCGGCTAATACTACTAGCAAAATCAGGCCTGAACTCTTAACAAGTTAGAGACCACTCCAAAATCAGGCGAACTCTTATACCTCATAGAACGCTGACAGAACAACACAAGCATCAGATATGCTAACAGAAGAAATCACAGGTAAAACCACTCTAAAACCTTTCAGACCACCAGATCTGGCTATCGGAGCGGGTGAAAACCGCAGATCGAGGGTATACCATGTACTCGGTGGTGATGAAGGGGTCGTTGACGGCGACGAGCTTGACATCGTCGCTCTGGAGGGCGACCCTGGCGACGAGCCTCCCGATCCTTCCGAAACCTGAGCAAAAGCAGCCACTCGAGTCAAAACAGAGGCACACCAGCACCGATCGGTGAATCGAGAGTCGCGCGTTAAAGTGGCAGAGAAACGCACTGTCACGACCGGTTTTTCAATAAAATATTTATTGAGAGACCAATCCCTTTTACGGACCAGTAGAGAAGAATTCCTTCTCACTGGTAGACAATATCTTGGTCACAGAAGAAAAATACCAGGAGTACTAAATATAATACAAGGTTGAGCGGGGACTGCTCAACAAATTATTACATGCACGCCGAAAAGACATAACGGCGGATAGGGTGGCATAACTACTAACTCATGATAACAACGGTGGTGAAAAAAAACATCACAGCGGAGCGGGTGACATGACTCCTGCAAACTACAGCTCTTCGAGCGTCGGGGTGAAGCTCGAGGAGGTCTATAGCGGGTGGCGGAAGCGTATATAATACAAGTGACCAATATCCAGGATCGCACAGGACTGACTGGGATTCCTCTAGGCGTCGGACTCACTATCAAACTCTTCATCCAAGAGATCGCCTTCGTCAACATCTGGCCAAATCAACAAGCCAGGTGAGTACTATGAAAGTACTCGCAAGACAGTTCGGACATTAATGTAAACATGAAGCATAAGAACAGAATAACAAGTGCGTTCAGACATAGAGACAATAATGCATGGGGAAATAACAGAGAAGTCGGGCGGTAGTCCTCCCGAAATCCCAAAATAAATACTGGGTGCCAAACGAGGGTCTGAATGACTCCTCGAGAGGAAACTGCAAGAATAATAATGCCACAGTCGGGCGTCAGGGCGACACCACATAAAGGGCTTATAACAGAAAATGAAAGACAGTGCGTGCCACAGTCGGACGTCTGAGCGACATCACATAAAGGGCTTATATTGAAAGTAAGAGACAAACATGCCACAGTCGGACGTCTGAGCGACGTCACATAAAGGGCTTATATTGAAAGTAAGAGACAAACATGCCACAGTCGGACGTCTGAGCGACGTCACATAAAGGGCTTATATTCCTAACTTAGCAGCTCATGAATTTTAAATCATATCATGCGAATAATCAGACATGAGACGAACAACAGGGTTAGTCCATCCACAGGAATAACGTTCAGCCAAGATTTCTACCCTAACTCACTTACCGGAAAGAAGAATATACCACGAGGTTACGACATAGACATGGATACGCTGATCACGATACTTGACCTTGGATACGATGACTCGGAAGGATTTGGCTCTGCAGAGTCGTACTTTAACCACAGCCAACGGATTTCAGTAGTCACGGGGACTAGTTCCGTTTACGGTGCTTTGGAAGAAACACATCTAACCAGTACACACCCATTCAACAATCCGAAGCCAGGAATCACCCTCGGCAACGTTCAAGAAAAACCTTGAGACGGGGAGGCTACAACCTCGCGTAGCATGGGATCAAATTTCTATACGCGCGCTCTAAGGGGTGCCCCCTCTCGGTCCCAACCGGAAACACCCATGCCCCCTGACCGGATGACTGGCTTTAATCCAGGGCCATGGAACCATCATCCCGGCCTCTCTGTTTGGTGTGTACACGGAAAGAGGTTACCAACTTACTAAACCGCATTCTGGCAGAAAACAAGTGGTAGCACGGAAGGGGGAAGAACGATAACGTGACTCCGTCCACGTTAACGTCAGAAATTGTCGGATGACGCAAGGCTGGCATGTTACAACAGTACCACCTTGCTGCCCTTCATGTCACCACATGACTAGGCCATCTCTCATCGGAGATCACAGGTAACTTTGGAACACACGGGTAGTTGCCTCACAAGCAACGAGATACTCACTGATACTCATATGCCACGCACAACCTTTCACGCAAACATGCAAAACACCTATCATATCAAAGGTTCAAACTTGCTTGCGTGGTTCGGAGAAGTCGGAGTCTAACTCGGCGAAGTTCGCAGCTCCGTCACCTTCTCCGGAACCTACGGTATAGCGAAAAGGCATACTAACGTGAAAACCAACGCGTGCATAAAATTTGTTCCAAATTTTTTCCAAATAAATCCCATAAAAAACTAGACAAAATTATAAGATTGTCAGAAAAAGAATCACTCAAAAATCACTTTTTATCAAAAAGTTATAAGGGTTTCTGTCCAGGGGCTTATCTATAATGAAACAGAGAAGTTCCAGGGACTTAACTGAGAAAACAGAAAACGGTTTGAATAGAAACGCGCCAGCCCACAGAGAAAACGTACTCTGCCCGAAGGCGCCAACAGAAAACGCTTCGGGGGTGAAATAAGAGAGGCTGACGTGGGGGGTCCACATGTCAGATTTGAAAAACCTCGCCGGCGCCCGAAGGCTGCGGAGGTCGCCGGCGTCGAACCACGGTGAGTCAGGGAGATCGGAGTGTACCAAGAGTATCAGCGTGTCCTTCCACGTCGGTGGGTGGTGGACTTGGGCGTCGGGGAGCACCGCGTCGATGGCGACACTTTCTCCGGCGGACGGCGGCTCGGGCGATGGTGGGGAACTCCGGTGGTGTGCTGCAAACTTCGAATTGAAGTGCGGGTCAGAAGGAGGGATGTACTAGAGAGCTACTGGCAAGAGATGGGAGGCAGAGGTGCACGCACGGGAGCGAATCGAGCTGGATCCCGTGGCGGGTCGCGGCGGCCGGAGTCGAGGAAGGAGACTCCCTCGGGGCTCTTCCAGTGGCTAGGCAGGGTCTTGGTGGAGTGCAGAGGTGGTGTGGGTACTAGCTGGAGCTCGGGGCCTCTATTTATAGGCGGCTCGAGGGGGTGGCCGTGAACGGGGTTGCTCTGGCGAGCAATTACGGCGAGGCAGTGGCTTGGCAGGGAGTTTAGGTGGCCAGGCAGCATCAGTGAGGTGTACTGGTGCCGTTCCCCCGCTAATCCCGGTCGGTCTTGGCGTAATGGCGCCGGTCCATGATGGGGTGGCCGCACGGGCATGACGGCGGCAGAGAGCGCGCTCCGCGCCCAGCGGTTCACGATGAGGGTGGCAGCGCGCACTGGGGAGTGGAAGACCACGTGGCGATCTCCGGTGGCTTGGGCGGCGCTGGGTGGCGCCGTCTGCGCTGCGCCTCTCTCTGGCGGCCGCAAAGCCGCCGCTGGCGTCGGTCACGGGGCGGCGCACCTCCTCCAGCTCGTCGCCGACGCCCGCAAGCATCCAGGCGCTCGTGCGGTGCAGAGGACAAGGGGGAGGGGACAGGAAACACGGCGACGCCGGGCACTGGCGAGATCGACAACAGACACTGAAGAAAACGACAATGATTCAGACACTGTTAACTGAATTTGACTGAACCTTATAGAAACAGTGTCCAGTAGGTGTTCGACGAAATGATTTGGTATGAAGAAAATTTTTCCTGGGGCTGGGACTTGGTGAGGTGACCTCACAATGCACCCAGGGGCTGCCTGATTTATCTCAGAATTTTTGGAGAGGGATTTGAATGAATTTCATCAAATTTGGCAAAACTGGTCCAAACTTGCAGCAAGTATAGTTTGAAAAATTTGAACTGAAGACCAGTGGATCTTGGTTGAGGGTTCAAAGGACTAGGAAGGGAAATTGGTTTGGGGGCAAAAATCAAAACAGAAATGGTAGCTCCTTTGTAAATCTCCAAGGGCTAGAATAGAAGGCATAATTTTTTTTGATAAGATTTAAATGGAAAATAGATATATGGGGAGGTTCAACTTGCTGGGTTTGATGCAAATCATGATCCAAAGATGAGGAAAGGTTTATGAGAGTGGATTTGCACTAAGGTCATGGCAAGAGAGATTTGTTGAAAGGGGCAAAGAATCATTCCAAAAGCCATAGGGCATTTTCAAAGGAATTTTCAAAAGGCATTTTTCCCAAGTGAAAAGCATTTTGGTTTGAGTCCAAATAAAAAGAAAGAACCTCCAAGACCAACATCAAGTCTTGGGTGAATCCAAACAAAACCCTCGCCAAAAAAATATTTTGAAAGGGAGGGTTCTTTTGAAGACAAATTTAAAACACCTCCCTCAAGTCAAATAAATTTTTTGAAAAGGCCAAATAAAATTTTGGGTGTCACACTCACCATTGATTCCGATCTTAATCTTGCCTGCGAAACAGCAAAACAGATCCCAGACCACGCAGAAAGAGCAAAAGAGCAAACTCGATCAGCAAAAAACAATCATCACTCAGATCAGGAGACGAAGCAGCAGTAATTCGACGAGCAATTTACCCATTGCGAGGGAGTGGAAGGGAGGGGAAGAGAAGGTGGGGGCCGGTGGCGAGGTGAGGGAGACGGGGGCGGTTGGTGGCGGCGGTGCTGTGAATGGCACGGAGGGGGGGTGGAAGGCGGGAGCGACGATTCTGGCCGGAGGCGAGGGATGAGTGGAGGGGAGGGGAGGGTGCAGACCGGTGGCGAGGGGAGAGGTGGGCGGCGGAAGGAAGGGGAGGACGGGGCAGCGGCGGAGGGATTTGGATCGGGGAGAGGAGTGGGGGCGGGGAGGGATCTGGATCGGCTAGGGTTCACGCGCGTGTGAGAGAGAGAGAGGCTGCACTGGGTTGGATCGACGGATGGATTGATGTATGTATGGATGGATGGACGGATGTTTGCCACGTCATCGATCCATGCCACAACGGATTCCACCAATCAGAATTCAGCCTATGTTTCTCTTATAGTTTTTATCCTCTTATTTAGGGCAAACATTCAACATATTAACCACTTATAGTTTGTTAAAAAGAAATAATATTGTGCACATATGTGTATCTTGTGACGACAAACAATGTTGATCTCGGGAGTTTTCATTTTCATTCCACAAAATACCCGTTTTCCATTTTTCGAGTGCCCAAAAGGAGGTTTTTTTGTGAAGAACCTACCAAATAATTGTTGCAAAATTGGACCAAATCATTTTTCTAAAATACTAGGCCATATTTAATGCACAATTGACCAAATGGTTGGGTGTAAAAAGTTTTGATCCACCTCTTGTGAAAAAGACAAATTTTCGCCGATTCAGTTGGCCGCGGGTCAAATTTGAACTGTACCTGCCTTATGGTTTGCTCTTTATTTTTCCAAAAATCATTTCTAGGTACATAAGTATCTATTTAATCAGAGAAACACCAAAAAAAATTCCAAGATTCAACCAGTAGCTAGGAACGGTCATTCCCGCCGTTTTGACCGCATTTTGAAACGGGCATAAAAAATTCAAAAAAAATCAAATAATTGGGAAACCTTCGCATTGTGTCATTATATGTGGCCAAGTTCCCAGGAAAAATAATAAACTTGTAATACGACAATTATTTTTAAAAAGTGTTCTCAGAAACGAGCTATCACGTGTGGAGATCAATGGCTTTCAAGTCAAATGATCAATCTTATGGCCACATTCATGGCATAGTTTGTTCAAATGATCTCATATTGTGCACAAGGGTGCATATTGGATTGGCAAACAATATTGCCTAAGGAAGTTTTCATTTTCTTTGAATTAAAAGACCATTTTCCATTTTTCGAGTGCCCAAAAGGAGGTTTTTTTGTGAAGGACCTCCCAAATAATTGTTGCAAAATTGGACCAAATCAATTTTCTAAAATACTAGGACATATTTAATGCACAATTGACAAAATGGTTGGGTGTAAAAAGTTTTGATCCACCTCTCGTGAAAAAGACAAATTTCCGCCGATTCAGTTGGAAGCGGGTCAAATTTGAACTGTAGCTGCCTTGTAGTTTGCTCTTTATTTTTTCCAAAAATCATTTCTAGGTACATAAGTATCTATTTAATTAGAGAAACATCAAAAAAAATTCCAAGATTCAACCACTAGCTAGGAACGGTCATTCCCCCCGTTTTGACCGCATTTTGAAACGGGCATAAAAATTTAAAAAAATCAAATAATTGGGAAACCTTCGCATTGTGTCATTATATGTGGCCAAGTTCCCAGGAAAAATAACAAACTTGTAATACGGCAATTATTTTAAAAAAGTGTTCTCAGAAACGAGCTATCACATGTGGAGATCAATGGCTTTCAAGCCAAATGATCAATCTTATGGCCACATTCATGGCATAGTTTGTTCAAATGATCTCATATTGTGCACAAGGGTGCATATTGGAATGGTAAATAATGTTGCCTAAGGAAGTTTTCTTTTTCTTTGGACGAAAAAACCATTTTCCATTTTTCGAGTGCCCAAAAGGAGGTTTTTTTGTGAAGGACCTCCCAAATAATTGTTGCAAAATTGGACCAAATCAATTTTCTAAAATACTAGGACATATTTAATGCACAATTGACAAAATGGTTGGGTGTAAATTTTTTTGATCCACCTCTCGTGAAAAAGACAAATTTCCGCCGATTCAACTGGAAGCGGGTCAAATTTGAACTGCAGCTGCCTCATAGTTTGCTATTTATTTTTTCCAAAAATAATTTCTAGTTACATAAGTACCGATTTAATCATAAATACATGGTTTGGTGGCAATACGTCGAGGTTTGGGCGGTGGCCGAGGGCCCCAACTCTAGAGCGCGTAAACTCGCATGCCCGCCGCGTGGTCACCGCGTGACCGTGGCGTTGCCATTTGTTCTGGGATGCCTAGGCATGTCTAGTGGGTTGGGCACTTACCAGGTAGGTGCTAGGAAGAAAATTACAACATAAGATTCTCACGAGGAGACCGATCGATGATCAAACATGAATTAGTAGCCAAGTGTTTGATTAGCGGTACGGGAAATGTACATGGCTAATGGGCGTGAGTTTTGGCTGAGGATGATCAGTTACTAAGAAGTCCGTCTTCACAAATTTTCAGCTCAAAAGGAGGAGCCTAGGTGGTACTTGCTTTGCAAAGTACCACACTGGACATAAATACGAATGTTGAAGCTGGGCTCAAAATAATGAATGGATTGAGCTGGCATTTGGTGGAGGATGGTTATTTGGGCATAGGAAAGCACCGTAGAAAATGGATACTATTTGGACATGCCAAAGTGGTACTTCCTTCACAAAGTGTTGTTCTAAACAAAATAGGAAAATGAATATTGTTGAATTATTTTTGAACTAGGCAAGGAAGGTTTTTTTACATATTTGACGAAGATATGACCCAAAGAATTTATGAGATTTTTTTGGGAATTTTGGGAATGACAGAAATATAGGTTGCTTCACAACCTGGGGCAAAAACTTGCCACATGGACATGACACATAGGCAAAACTGATGAGGTGGCGCCTAGTCATAGCAACCCACCACAATTTACAAGGTTATGACCATCTATATTGGTCGTGATCAGCTAGAAATAAGGCAGCAGACCAGTGCTATCTGCTTTATGACCATTTCGTGTAAGGAAATTACGACCTTTCTAACCAAAATGGTCGTTATAGTTTAGGGTTTGGAGCCCCCCGAACAGCTTTTGACCAATTGGTCTGAAATGGTCATAGATATATGACCAATTCTTCTAGGGTCACTGACAGAAGGTCACTAGTTGACATATTTCTTGTAGTGATGCTGGGGCTAGTCCTATTTATAGAGGCCCTGGTCCTCTTCCCAAATATTAGGCGGGAAGGGATCCCACAACGGCCAATTTGAAGGGGGACAACTAGTACAAGTTATCCTAACAAAAGGTGGTCGTCGCCTGCCAAAGGCTCTGGTGGTGACGCCGTCATGGGCTCCACGGTGACCTCCGTCCTGACGTCCTGCTGGTCTTGGTCTCGTTGCACCGATATGGAAACCTTGGCCTGATGCCTCGGGACTCCTCACCTGCGCTTGCCCCTTTAGCACCAAAGAGGCAACTGGTACTCTACGCCTGCTGGCGCCCGCCTGGCCTTGATCATCATGGCTCACATCACGCGCACCTTGCGAGGTGCCCCTTGCATATATATCTCCGCTCCTCGGGAGCCACCCTAGTGGGGCTGCCCCTGCAGAGGTCTTGGCATCGTCCGCCTCGCGAGGCTTGGCCCCTCGCGAGGGTCTTGAGCGGTTGTTGATGAAGATGGGCCGTACCAGGCCGTTGGTGGAGCCATGCCCTGGGCCGCAGGCAGGCAAGTCTGGGTACCCCCATTCCCAGGACGCCGACAGACCCGCCTCTTGCTCATCCCGCAACGGGGGCTACACATGCTGGCATGGTGCTTGTACTCGGGTCCGTCCCTGCAACACTGACAAATCTGAGAGATTGAGCTCTGGCTCGCGGCCTGCCCCGCGCACGTGACCTCACCAAATCCTCAGTGCCTTGCCTTCGTTCTCTTGCGGAAAGATCAATAGTAGGACATCCAGCGCAGTTTTGCATCATACTCTCCTCTACGGACTAACCTGTAGGAAGCTCCGAAGCTTAACTACAGGCGGGTCTGACGGCCGTCCCCTTCTCACGCAAATCGCTTGCACGTTAAAGGGGGTGTCGGTGTCAAAACCGGCGGATCTCAGGTAGGGGGTCCCGAACTGTGCGTCTAAGGTCGATGGTAACAGGAGACGGGGGCCACAATGTTTACCCAGGTTCGGGCCCTCTCTATGGAGGTAATACCCTACTTCCTGCTTGATTGATCTTGATGAATATGAGTATTACAAGAGTTGATCTACCACGAGATCGTAATGGCTAAAAAACCCTAGAAGTCTAGCCTGTATGACTGTATATGTTTCCGGACTAAGCCCTTCGGTTTATATAGACACCGGAGGGGACTAGGGTTGTACAAAGTCGGTTACAGAGAAAGGAATCTTCATATGCGGTCGCCAAGCTTGCCTTCCACACCAAGGAGAGTCCTATCCGGACACGGGAGAAAGTCCTCGGTCTTGTATCTTCACAGCCCATTAGTCCGGCCCATGTCCAACAGGCCGGACGCCCGAGGACCCCTTAGTCCAAGACTCCCTCAGGGGGGCTCCTGAGCAACGCGCCTTAGGAGTTCCTACTGGCTCTCCAGCCCTCACCCCTGGCCTTGACCACGGCATCGCGACCTGGCATACCAGCGGCGGCTAAGCCTCGCTCGAGGGCTGGGACCCGAGGACGTAGAGCATCTAGATGAGCGAGGAAAAGGGATGGCCGGCGTGAGCCGTACCCAGAAGTGTCGCCACCAAGGCACGATCGGGCACCACGCAAGGGAAACGTTCGAGGGCCGGGACACGAGGACGTAGAGCATCTAGATGAGCGAGGAAAAGGGATGGCCGGCGTGAGCCATACCCGGAAGTGTCGCCACCAAGGCACGATTGGGCACCACGGAAGGGAACCGCCGCAGGCTCAATAAGATAAGTCAATAAGATAATTTCACCCAAATACCGGGGGAACCGCCCGAGAACCCCTTAGTCCAGGACTCCCTCAGTAGCCCCTGAACCAGGCTTCAATGACGAGGTGTACGGCGTGCAGATTGTCTTCGGCATTGCAAGGCGGGTTCCCCTTTCCGAATACTCCAAGATAGTCTTCGGACGAACGTGTCCAGATCTGCAACACAAGTATCACAACCGTAGAGAATATAATATTTCACGAGTCCAATCCGCAGAGAACTTTTTGTAACGTGACATTACGCTTGCGCGGTCATTATTTTGAACCGTCTCTGTCCTGCCGTTCCACGTTTCGAGGCGAGGTTTTTATTGGCACGTCTTGTCGAGGCAGAGATCGTGTTCCCTTATCGCGAGATTCTCAGGCCGACCCACCCGAATCTCTTGGTGGCCGAGCGTGGGTAACCCAACCGTTCCATTGGAAAAATCCCTTAGGAATAGGTAGGTTTTCAGGCTTAGGAGGAGGCGCTCGATACCCGTTGCCTTTATAAAGGAGCCAAGGGCCATCTTTATATACGCCAAACTTCTCCTCAGCCCCCAACCTCGAGTTCTAGCACCCAAGGTTAGACTCCATTACTTTAAGCTTCCCAGTCATGTCGGACCCCGCCCGCAGGGCCGATGGGTGGCTTCCTCTGTTACAGAGGAGGACATTGCAAAGCTTCGGGCAGCCAGATACCTGACCGCGGAGATCCCCCACAGGCTTCCTACTCAAGGATAGGTTATTCCGACTCCCAGATTCGGCGAGAGGGTCGTATTCATCTCTCACTTCCTCCGTGGGTTAGGGTTTGCTCTCAACCCCTTCGTCCGGGGGCTCATGTTTTATTACGGACTAGATTTTCATGATCTAGCCCCAGATTCTTTCCTTCACGTTTCGGCGTTCATCATTACGTGTGAGGCCTTTCTCTGAATTCCCCCACACTTCGGCTTATGGCTCAAGACCTTTAGTGTTAGGCCGAAGGTGGTCGACGGGAAACAGGCGGAGTGCGGCGGCGCCATAGTGAGCAAGCTTACCAATGCTCTTTGGCCAAAAGGTTCTTTCACCGAAACTTCCAACCATTGGCAGCAGGAGTGGTTTTACATCACAGAACCCCGTGGTACCAAGTGGGCATGCAGCTATACCTGCGTTCCGTTCGGGCCCTCCGCTACAGCTTACATCATGGATTAATAAGGGGCTGGACTGGGGATCAGTTGATGAAGTACAGACTCTGCAAAGCCGCATCCGAACCCTCCTTGAGAAGGACATCGATCTTATCAACGTGATTCAAGTAATGCTAGTCCGCCGAACGCTGCCATGCCAGCGTAGGCCTCTCCGCATGTGGGAGTTTAATCCAGAAGGACCATGAACCCTCCACCACTTCTTCATCACTATGCACAAAGGGATGTGGAAGTTGTTTTTCGGAAAACGAAAACAGTGGCCGGACACCACTGAGGACATCGGCCTCGACTTCAATCATCCGGATACCTCAGTAAGCGCTCAACTCCCGAACACTTTGTAGTTATGTATGCCGCAATGCAATACTGAGTAAAACTTATCGTTTTCCAGGGCTGGATAAATAAAGCGGAGCGAATCAGGTGTTTGGCCCCCCTCCCCGAAGACTCGGCGGATCCCGTATTAACAAGGATGCTGGCCCCGACACCATATCAGACGCCTATGAAGGAGGACAAGGTGGAAAGCAGGAAGGCCAAGGGCGGCCCCCATCCCGAAGATATATCGAACATTGTGTCCGGGGGAATCAAAATTCCATCGTACGAAGACAAGGGAGAAGTCAACATCTCTTCTCCCCATGGTAAGAAAAGGGCCGCCTCCGAAGATTGGGAGGAAAAGGCTCCTAAGCGAGGCAAGAGGCCCCTGTCGGGCGGCTCGGGCTTGGAGGACGACGTCATCGCGCAGTCCCATAGTGGGGCCAAGCCTTTAGCCGAATCGTGAGTGAACAAGGGTATTTTAAACATATCCCGTTCCCTTCCTGTGATCGAGGTAACATCTAGAATATATGTTTTTTGCAGCTCAACACACAATCTTCAACAATCCTCTTCCTCGGGGGACCTTCTCCCAGAGATGATGGAGAGCGAGACGCCTCCACCGGTCTCCTCGCCCAATAGGGCAGACGACTTTGAGGTGTCATCGCGGAGGGTCTCTCCTGATCAACAAATCGTGCGAGGGGTGGTGAAGACACAACCCGAAGGTAATACTTCGGTAGCCCATAGCCCGGGGGCCAATGATAAAGGCCCCGGACTGTCCGGCTTACAGCCGGAGACGACTCTAGGGACGAATAAACGAATCCCTTCAAAGGGAGGCCATACTCCTACCGCAGCTTCTGGAGGTCCAGAAGCGCCGGATATATTGACAAACATGCTGCGACTGGCGTCCGTCTCAGGGGAGCATCGTACCTAGATGGGTACGGTGGTTGAAAAGATTCTGTCCGTGAAAAGCAGACTAAATGAGGCCTGCACGAGCCTGCTAAGAGGCTTCGAGGTTTGTGCTGTAGAATTTCTGATTGTGTTTTATTCACAAACTGCACCTATGTATAGGTAGTACCCCCTGAGACTCGGATTGGCTTCCCGAGGGAGGCGATCAGAGGATCAAAAAGATATGTCCAGGAAATAATACGATAAATTGAAACGCAGGCTGTCACTTCCCTAGCGTCCGCCCGGACTACAGAAGTTGCCGATCTGGAGCGGAAGGTTGATGTGGCGGAAGATGACCTTACGCTTATCAACAGGCGTCTTGACGAGTCGCAAGGTATTTGTTTGGGGCAGTCCTTACAAGCACATGCTTCGTAATATAAGCATAATGCGAAATATTGTATACTGAAATATACATGACTGCAGATGGTGCCGCCGTGGTCGGGATCCTTCGGGCTGAGCTGGCCCGTGCCAAAGAGTAGGCCCGTGTTAATAATGCGGCTGCCGAGAAGGCCTCTGCCGAGTTAAAGGTCGGGCAGGCTGCTCAGCGCCAATGCGAGGAGAGAATATCCACGATGACGCTTGAGCTAAAGGATGCCGCTAGCCACTGTGAAATCCTCGAGAAGGATAATAAAGCCAAAACGGCTGGTCTTGATAAGGCCTTACGAGAGGCAAAAGAGGCGCGGTCCGAATCTAGAGCGGCCTGGGAGGAGATCCGGCAGGCTGGGGAGATCGCGACTGGTAAGCCCTTTTTATTGCAAACTAAGTTCGGTGATCCAAATTATGCTCCACTTAATCAGGTGTGGAGTTCTCCAGACGCGTTATTGAACCTGCCGAAGAGTGCTTCCGAGGCGGCGCAGTTTTACCAAGCGCAAGAAGGGTATGCAATAGAGAAAACTTTTCTAGTCGCAATTCGATGCGTCAAAACACCCACTGTTGCTGAACGAACAGATGACCCAATGGGCCGAGCTCCATAGACTATCCGGCTCTGCCATGAAGGACGTCATGACCGGGCTATGGCCGAACGAGCCAATTCCGGATAGTTATTTTGGTTTGGTGCGGCGACTTGCTGATGCGGTGCCGCGTATCGACGTCGTTAAGCGGTCGGCGTGCATTGAAGGTGCACAGATGGCTTTTGCCCGTGTCAAGACATACTGGGCGAAGATGAAGGTCACATATGTTGCCGAGAAGGGTCCACGCAAGGGCAAGGACCATCACGTACCAGAGCATTATTTCGAGGATATTTTGGACGGTGCCCGCTTGATAGTGGGTCAATGCTCGAAAAATATGATATTCGAGTGAAATGTATGGAAATTTTGTAAAAGACAATATTTGCAATAAGGATATTTTTTGTAGTTTTGTCTAAAACTTTTGTTCCTCCTGTGCGGCCGTTTTTATATTATTCTGAAAGTTTTCCAGTCGTCGGCTTCAGCCCCTTGGTATAAAGTACGGGGGTGTTCGGAAAAGCATTTGAGCACTCTTAACCCAACGTCTTGGTCCATTAAGGAGGTGTCAAATCGGCGAACTAGGCAATCAGACTATAGGGCGTTAACACTTTCACTTAGCCATAGGAGTTTTATGGGGGGGACTACGATATAGCCCCTAGTATGTATACGACTTATTCCGATATGGTGCGTTACATGTATGACCTGAAGAAAAAGGTCCTTCGTATAACACGGAGGGAATCGCGAAAGATTCTGATAAGTCATCGAGTGGTTGACCAGCTCTCGCCGCATCATGACAGTCAGTTTTCGGCTTTCTCTACTGAGGTTCTTGACCAGATGAACCGGAAGCACAATCGTAGTAGTTCTCCCTTTACTACCCTAGCCGATAGAGCGGAACATAAGGTAGCAAGCACAGGAGCCGGGCAACCCAACTATTGACCCAAGACATGATTCGGAGCTGATGCATATAAGGCCAAACTCGCGACGCCGAAGTATGCTATAAAGCTGTTCGGACTTGTCGGCAACTCATTTGTTCCCATACCGAGCCCCTGGCAAGTTACGCCGAGGTATATGTGTGAAACAACCACAGGAGCCAAATTCAGTTTTTTTTGAAAAAAAAACGAATGTTGGGTGCGGATTATGTTTACTGGGACCTGAGTGATGTGCCAATATCTATATTATAGATAACAAAGCCGCAACCCCAGCTATTTGACATGCCCAGGGTCGAAGGCGGAGGAAAAAGGCACATTACAGGCTCGAAATAAAGAGTGCGGTCTACAAAAAGTTATTTTGGACCTCCTGTCGCACGTCTGCGCCGCCTGTCCTCGGTGAGGGGATTCCTTGATGGAAATAGCCCTTAGGTGAGTGTATGAATCCGAACTCCTATGGAGTCCATTGAGATGATTAGCCTCTGCGTCACCTGTGGTAAAGGATAATGAAAAATAAAGGGTAATTAAAAAAAAGAAAAAAAGGTTATGGGAGTGCTTGCAGGCTCATCCGTATTGTGCTTCCGCCGATGCCCAGGGTATCTTGAGTGCATAGTTATGTATGTGCGATACAGGTTTCACAGGTATATGAAGTGGGCGGCGGAAGCCGAACTGCTACGTCCGCTCCGGGATTGGTCGGTCCTGTTGAATGGAGACCGGTGGCTTAATGGCCAGCAATGTGTGCGATTTAATAAGACAGCGTTCTACTTCGGCTAAGATCACCGTAGTATGATCTTCAGTCCGGGGGGAGTGCTTCTCCTGCTCCCTTGTAGCGTTGCGTGTCACGTATAACATGTTCACTGTTTTTACTTCGGGGGGAAATTGCTTCTGACCCCCGGTATTTGGTTGGTGAGTCTCTTCGTCGTCGCTATCATCGGGAGGCCTCCTCCCCTTGTGTTCGTCGTTGAGCTTGCCGGCCTGCTTGAAGACCCAACAACTTCTGTTGGTATGATTAGCCGGCTTATCGGGGCGGCCATGAATCTGGCAGGGCCGGTCCAATATCTTGTCTAAATTGGATGGCCCGTCTCTGTTTGCCTTGAATGGCTTTTTCCGTTGACCGGGTTTGGGACCGCTGAATCCGGCGTTGACCGATGTGTCGTGCGCTATGTCGTTATCCTTGCGATGTTCGTGCTTGATGCGCCATGGCTTGCCGTTGCCGTCTCGGACTTCGGAAGTGCCCGGATCGCTGGTGTTGTTGCTTCTATGAGTGAGCCAGTTGTCTTCTCCCGCGCAAAAGCGGGTCATCAGAGCTTTAAGGGCTGACATGGATTTTGGTTTTTCTTGACCGAGGTGGGGGGCAAGCCACTCGTCTCGGACACTATGTTTGAAGGCTGCTAGGGCTTCCGCGTCCGGACAGTCGATGATTTGGTTCTTTTTAACTAAGAACCTAGTCCAGAGCTTCCTGGCTGACTCTCCGGGCAGCTGGATAATGTGACTTAAGTCATCGGCATCTGGTGGCCGGACATACGTACCTTGGAAGTTCTCGCGGAAGGCGTTTTCCAAGTCCTCCCAGCTGCCAATAGAGTTTTACAGCAGACTGTTTAACCAGTACCGAGCTGGTCCTTTGAGTCTTAATGGCAGGTATTTGATGGCGTGAAGGTCATCTCCGCGGGCCATGTGGATACGGAGGAGGAAATCCTCGATCCATACCGCGGGATCAGCTGTTCCGTCGTATGATTCAATATTCATGGGTTTAAACCCATCTGGGAATTCGTGCTCCATTACCTCGTATGTGAAGCAAAGAGGATGTGCGGCGCCTCTATATTGGGCCACACTGCGACGTAGCTCCGATGGAGTCCGTCTGCGGTTTTCGGCCCGGGCATGACTAGGCTTGTCGCGACCGAGTAGATAGTCATCGACGTGCGTCGGGGCACGTCCTTGTGATCCGTAGATCGATCTAGTATGTCTTGTTCTGCTGTCCAGGCGCTGCCGGAGGTCATATATATAACCCTGAGCTATTTTATCTTTGCCTTTACGGTGAAGTGGGGCGGATTGGTGTTCGGCTTGAATTGCCATTCTGTCGTGACCGCGTTGTGGTCGATTAGCCGCATTGTGTGATGATGGTATGGACACCAGCACCTCATCACTAAACTGAGGTAGCAATTTGCGCTTCGGATAGTTATTAGCTGGGCCACTAAGGCCGTATTCCTCGGCGGCTAGGACTTCGGTCCATCTATCATTGAGCAGATCTTGGTCAGCTTGAAGCTGCTGTTGCTTCTTTTTCAGGCTCCTTGCAGTGGCTATTAGCCGGTGATTAAAGCGCTCATGTTCGAGGGGTTCCTCAGGCACGATGAAATCCTCGTTGCCGAGGCTCTCTTCATCCTCGGAGAGCGGAAGATAGTTACTGTCCTCCGAGTCTTCGTGTATGGCCTGTTCCTCAGGGCAAACGTGCCCGTCTTCCCGGTCGTCCTGTTCGGCCGTTTGTTCATCGGGATATTCTCTGTCTTCGGCACCGTCCGGAGTGTGATCGTCTCCTGTGCCGGTGTTGCTGTCCTTGCTGTGGCGGGATTTAGAGCGGCGCCGCTGACGCCGGCGCTTTGGTTGTGTCTTGGGAGGCTCGTCCTCGACTGGCTTTTCCTTCTCCTCGCCGCTATTCTCTTTGGGTGTATCCACCATGTATACGTCGTACGACGGAGTGGCCGTCCAGCATCCGGTAAATGGCGGGTTTTGGCCATGCTCCTCATCTGCATCGTCGTCCATACCGTCGATGTCTTCGGAGCCGTAATCGAGCGTGTCGGTTAAATCCTCGACAGTGGCTATGTAGTGGGTGGCGGGTGGGAGGCGAAATTCCCCGCCGTCAGCCTCCAGTTCGAACCAGATATAGTTCGGCTGTGAGTTCCCCGCTAAGGACAAATTTCTTAATGAGTTTAACACATCGCTTAAAGGCGAGTGCCGGAAGATGTCTACAATGCTGAATTCGAAGATCGATAACTGATCAAGCTCAGCGTCCGCGGACGCACATGTTCGTAACTTATAGCCGGAGACGAGTCCGGAGTTCCGGTGACACAGATATCACATGAGGTTAAGTCTGTGTGCGGCTCCAGCGCCGCGGAATCTGTGGCCTCCGTGGTGGGGTTGAGCTTCCCGTCCTCGGATGGCGCGGTCTGCTCTGGATCTAAGGCTGGAGCGGTTAAGGTGCAATTTCCTGAGTATGGTTTGATGACAGATTTAAGTCATGTTCATCGTAGGGATAGGGAGCGGCTGCCGTGGTCTCGAATCCGTCGAAGATCAAGTCTCCGCGGATGTCCGCGACATAGTTCAAGCTCCCAAATCTAACCTGATGGCCAGGGGCGTAGCTGTCGATCTGCTCCAGATGGCCAAGCGAGTTGTCCCGCAGTGCGAAGCCGCCGAACACGAAGATCTGTCCGGGGAGGAAGGTTTCCCCTTGGACATCATCGTTGTGGACGATTGAAGGAGCCATCGAACCTTTTGGGGACGGCACAGTGGAACTCTCAATGAAAGCACCAATGTCGGTGTCAAAACCGGCGGATCTCGGGTAGGGGGTCCCGAACTGTGCGTCTAAGGTCGATGGTAACAGGAGACGGGGGACACAATGTTTACCCAGGTTTGGGCCCTCTCTATGGAGGTAATACCCTACTTCCTGCTTGATTGATCTTGCTGAATATGAGTATTACAAGAGTTGATCTACCACGAGATCGTAATGGCTAAAAAACCCTAGAAGTCTAGCCTGTATGACTGTATATGTTTTCGGCCTAAGCCCTCCGGTTTATATAGACACTTGAGGGGACTAGGGTTGTACAAAGTCGGTTACAGAGAAAGGAGTCTTCATATGCGGTCGCCAAGCTTGCCTTCCATGCCAAGGGGAGTCCTATCCGGACATGGGAGAAAGTCTTCGGTCTTGTATCTTCACAGCCCATTAGTCCGGCCCATGTCCAACAGGCCGGACGCCTGAGGACCCCTTAGTCCAAGACTCCCTCAGGGGGGCTCCTGAGCATCGCGCCTCAGGAGCTCCTACTGGCTCTCCAGCCCGCACCCCCTGGCCTTGACCATGGCATCGCGACCTGGCATACCAGCGGTGGCTAAGCCTCGCTCGAGGGTCGGGACCCGAGGACGTAGAGCATCTAGATGAGCGAGGAAAAGGGATGGCCGGCGTGAGCCATACCCAGAAGTGTCACCACCAAGGCACGATCGGGCACCACGCAAGGGAACCGCTCGAGGGCCGGGACCCGAGGACGTAGAGCATCTAGATGAGTGAGGAAAGGGGATGGCCGGCGTGAGCCATACCCAGAAGTGTCGCCACCAAGGCATGATTGGGCACCATGCAAGGGAACCGCCGCAGGCTCAATAAGATAAGTCACCCACACATATGAGCGTGAACCTCACAACTCAGTCCCTCGATCCTCGCAACCTCGCTTGGGCAATGTCGCTTTCCTTTTCGGCCTCTAGGCAACTGCTTGCACGCCAAAGGGGACCTCTTGAGCATCGCGCCTCAGGAGCTCTCACCCGGCCTTGGGCCGCTCACCTCTTGGCCTTGACCACGGCATCGCGACCTGGCATACCAGCGACGGCTGAAGCATGCCTGGGGACTGGGTCCTGTCAGCATAGAGCACTAAGCTACCGTGAGAGCGAAAAGGGGGAACCTTGCCAGAGCGGGATACGCGATTTCAACGCCATTTTAAAGAGGATCGCGTTGAAAACAAAATCGTTGCATTTTTTACATGCCCCCACGGGGTTTGTCTCAATTCCTCACAGGGAAACAAAAGAAGGAAGCTTCAAGGACCCCGGCTGCTGGGCATCACCGACGACGAGCGGACGTCGCTGCAGCGCTCCGGGCACGGCGAGAGCTCGGTGGCACGTAGCTGTCGTCGCTTGACTCCGGAGAATCACTAGGCTCAGGAGAGTCGCTGGACTCCCAGGAGTCGTCGCTGCTGCTGGAGGAGCCGTCAGCGCGTCCGGAGGCGGGCTCGGTGCCCACAGCCGTGTCACGTAGGCTGCTTCCTCCGGGGCAGCACTCGAGGCGACGGCCTTCCTCATTGAAAAGCTTGAAGAACAGCATGGAGGCACCATCGTACTCGAAGTGGATGGCGAGGGCCCCCTCCGCGCGGTAAGCGCGGGCGACCTCGCCCCATCCTCAGGTCATGAAGATTTTGCTCGGGGAGACGACCTCGACCTCCGCCCCCGTGGCTAGACTGCAGCACCCGGCGTGCTGCAGCCACAGCTCAAGCGGCCCCCTTGGCGGCATCTCCTCGGCGAAAAACTGCGGGAGCCAGATCCACGTGTGCGGTGGCATTTCCGCCCACACTACAAACTCGCGTGAGGTGCCCTCGGCGTGGGTTTGCGGGCCGGCTAGCCGCGCAGTCTCAGCTTGGCCACCACGGCTGCGGCCCGTGAGGCGCTGGGCGCTGCCGCCGTCTTCAAAGCCTTGCGCGCGAGCATACAAAGGAAGTGGGAATCCAGGCGGCGGCCGCTCGTACCAGGGCCGCGTCACCTCCCGCCTTTCGTCAGCGTCACGAGGGTGGCCAAATCTTTTCTTCGGCGGAAGTGGCTCGGGCCCCTCCCGAGGGGCTTTTCCCTTCTCCACCATAGAGAATCTCCTGATCGGTGCCATGAGAAATATAGCCGTGGCGACACGGTGCTCGGCCGCGGCCGCGGTGATGAGGGAAATATGCCCTAGAGGCAATAATAAAGTTGGTATTTATATTTCCTTATATCATGATAAATGTTTATTATTCATGCTAGAATTGTATTAACCAGAAACTTAGTACATGTGTCAATACATAGACAAAATAGAGTGTCCCTAGTATGCCTCTACTAGACTAGCTCGTTAATCAAAGATGGTTAAGTTTCCTGAACATAGACATGTGTTGTCATTTGATGAACGGGATCACATCATTAGAGAATGATGTGATGGACAAGACCCATCTGTTAGGTTAGCACAAATGATCGTTTAGTTTTATTGCTAATGCTTTCATCATGACTTATACATGTTCCTCTGACTATGAGATTATGCAACTCCCGAATACCGGAGGAACACCTTGTGTGCTATCAAACGTCACAACGTAACTGGGTGATTATAAATATGCTCTACAGGTGTCTCTGATGGTGTTTGTTGAGTTGGCATAGATCGAGATTAGGATTTGTCACTCCGTGTATCAGAGAGGTATCGCTAGGCCCTCTCGGTAATGATCATCACTATAAGCCTTGCAAGCAATGTGACTAATGAGTTAGTTACGGGATGATGCATTACGGAGCGAGTAAAGAGACTTGCCAGTAACGAGGTTGAACTAGGTATGATGATACTGACGACCGAATCTCGGGCAAGTAACATACCGATACAAAGGGAATGACGTATGTTGTTATGCGGTTTGACCGATAAAGATCTTCATAGAATATGTAGGAGCCAACATGAGCATCCAGGTTCCGCTATTGGTTATTGATCAAAGATGTGTCTCGGTCATGTCTACATAGTTCTCGAACCCGTAGGGTCCGCACGCTTAATGTTCGATGACGATTTGTATTATGAGTTATGTGATTTGATGACCGAAGCTTGTTCGGAGTCCCAGATGAGATCACGGACATGACGAGGAGTCTCAAATTGGTCGAGAGGTAAAGATTCATATATTGTAAGGTTGCATTTGGACATCGGAATGGTTCCGAGTGGTTCGGGCATTTCTTCGGAGTACCGGGAGGTTACCGGAACCCCCCGGGAGAAGTTTTTATGGGCCTTATGGGCCATAAGAGGGAAGCACACCAGCCCATAAGGGGTTGGTGCGCCCCCCTTGGGCCGGAGGCCGATTAGAACTACGAGAAGGGGGCCGGCCCCCCTTTCCTTCTCCTTCTCCCTTCCCCTTTCCTACTCCGTGTGGGAGGTGGAATCCTACTAGGACTAGGGAGTCCAAGTAGGACTCCACACCTTGGCGCGCCCGCCTAGGGCCGGCTGCCTCTCCCTCTCCCTCCTTTATATACGGAGGCAGGGGGCACCCCAAAGACACACAAGTTGATCTTTTAGCCGTGTGCGGTGCCCCCCTCCACAGTTACACACCTCGGTCATATTATCGTAGTGCTTAGGCTAAGCCCTGCGCCGGTAACTTCATCATCACCGTCACCATGCCGTCGTGCTGATGAAACTCACCCTCGCTTTCAACTGGATCAAGAGTTCGAGGGACGTCACTAAGCTGAACGTGTGCTGATCGCGGAGGTGCCATGCATTTGGTACTTGGATCGGTTGGATCGCGAAGACGTTCGAATACATCAATCGCGTTACTAAACGCTTCCGCTTTTGGTCTACGAGGGTACGTTGACACACTCTCCCTGCTCGCTGCTATGCTTCTCCTAGATAGATCTTGCGTGATCGTAGGTAAATTTTTGAAATACTATGTTCCCCAACAGTGGCATCAGAGCCAGGTCTATGCGTAGATGTTATATGCACGAGTAGAACACAAAGAGTTGTGGGCGATAATAGTCATATTGCTTACCAGCAACGTCTTACTTTGATTCGGTGGTATTGTTGGATGAAGCGGCCCGGACCGACATTACATGACCGTGTTCATGAGACTGGTTCTACCGACGTGCTTTGCACACAGGTGGCTAGTGGGTGTCTGTTTCTCCAACTTTAGTTGAATCGAGTTTGACTACGCCCAATCCTTGTTGAAGGTTAAAACATCACACTTGACGAAAAATCATTGTGGTTTTGATGCGTAGGTAAGAACGGTTCTTGCTAGAAGCCCATAGCAGCCACGTAAAACTTGCAACAACAAAGTAGAGGACGTCTAACTTGTTTTTGCAGGGCTTGCTGTGATGTGATATGGTCAAGACGTGATGATACATAAATTGTTCTATGATATAATCATGTTTTGTAACAGTTATCGGCAACTGGCAGGAGCCATATGGTTGTCGCTTTATTGTATGAAATGCAATCGCCATGTAATTGCTTTACTTTATCACTAAGCGGTAGCGGTAGTCATAGAAGCAATAGTTGGCGAGATGACAACGATGCTTCGATGGAGATCAAGGTGTCAAGCCGGTGACGATGGTGATCATGACGGTGCTTTGGAGATGGAGATCAAAGGCACAAGATGATGATGGCCATATCATATCACTTATTTGATTGCATGTGATGTTTATCTTTTTATGCATCTTATTTTGCTTAGTACGGCGGAATACTCGGGTTAAACTTGACGAGCCTAGCATATGCAGATATGGCCTCGGAACACTGAGACCGAAAGGTCGAGCGTGAATCATATAGTAGATATGATCAACATAGTGATGTTCACCATTGAAAGCTACTCCATCTCACATGATGATCGGACATGGTTTAGTTGATATGGATCACGTGATCATTTAGATGACTAGAAGGATGTCTATCTAAGTGGGAGTTCTTAAGTAATATGATTAATTGAACTTAAATTTATCATGAACTTAGTCCTGATAGTATTTGCATATCTATGTTGTAGATCAATTGCTCGCGTATAGCTTCCCCGTTTTATTTATTGTATGTTCCTAGAGAAAACTAAGTTGAAAGATGTTATGTCCTTGATGCACCGCTAGGTGAAGGACCTATTGCAGGAGCATATGCAGACGTTATGAACGTTTGACAAGCTCAGTATGATGACTACTTGATAGTTTAGTGCACCATGCTTTACGGCTTAGAACCGGGACTTCAAAAACATTTTGAACGCCACGGAGCATATGAGATGTTCCAAGAGATGAAATTGATATTTCAGTCTCATGCCCATGTCGAGAGGTATGAGACCTCTGACAAGTACTTTGCCTACAAGATGGAGGAGAATAGCTCAACGAGTGAGCATGTGCTCAGAATGTTTGAGTACTACAATCACTTGAATCAAGTGGGAGTTAATCTTCTTGATAAGATAGTGATTGACAGAGTTCTCTAGTCACTATCACCAAGTTACTAGAACTTCGTGATGAACTATAATATGCAAAGGATAACGGAAATGATTCCCAAGCTCTCCGCGATGCTGAAATCGGCGAAGGTAGAAATCAAGAAAAAGAATCAAGTGTTGATGGTTAACAAGACCACTAGTTTCAAGATAAAGGGCAAGGGAAAGAAAGGGAAACTTCAAAAGGAATGACAAGAAAGTTGCCACTCCCATGAAGAAGCCCAAAGCTAGACTCAAGCCTGAAACTAAGTGCTTCTACTGCAAAGGAAATGGTCACTGGAAGTGGAACTGCCCTAGATACTTGGCGGATAAGAAGGATGGCAAAGCGAACAAAGGTTTATTGGATATACATGTTATTGATGTGTACTTTACTAGTGTTTATAGCAACCCCTCGGTATTTGATACTGGTTCAGTTGCTAGAGTAGTAACTCGAAACGGGAGTTACAAAATAAACAGAGACTAGTTAAGGGCGAGGTGATGATGCGTGTTGGAAGTGATTCCAAGGTTACTAAGATCACCATCGCACACTCCCTTTACCTTCGGGATTAGTGTTGAACCTGAAATAAATGTTATTTGGTGTTTGCGTTGAGCATGAATATGATTGGATCATGTTTATTGCAAAATGGTTATTCATTTAAGTCAAAGAATAATTGTTGTTCTGTTTACATGAATAAAACCTTATATGGTTATACACTCAATATAAATGGTTTATTGAATCTCGATCGTAGTGATACACATAATCATAATATTGAAGCCAAAAGATTCAAAGTTAATAGTGATAGTGCGACTTATTGGTGGCACTGCCGTTTAGGTCATATTGGTGTAAAGCGCATGAAGAAACTCCATGCTGATGGGCTTTTGGAGTCACTTGATTATGAATCACTTGATGCTTGCGAACCATGCCTCATGGGCAAGATGACTAAGACTCCATTCTCCGAAACAATGGAGCGAGCAATTGACTTATTGGAAATAATACATACTGATGTATGCGGTCCGATGAGTGTTGAGGCTCACGGCGGGTATCATTATTTTCTGACCTTCACAGATGATTTGAGCAGATATGGGTATATCTACTTGATGAAACATAAGTCTGAAACATTTGAAAAGTTCAAAGAATTTTAGAGTGAAGTGGAAAATCATCGTAACAAGAAAATAAAGTTTCTACGATCTGATCACGGAGACGAATATTTGAGTTACGAGTTTGGTCTTAATTGGAAACAATGTGGAATAGTTTTGCAACTCACACCATCTGGAACACCACAACGTAATGTGTGTCCGAACGTCATAACCGTACTTTATTAGATATGGTGCGATCTATGACACTACAAAAAAGACACTTCCGTGATGATACTGTTTGTCACAGTAGGTCACGTTTTCTATCATGAATGTACATCCATGACAATTTTATGATAGAATCAAGATAGTCATACCTGTGCTGTCATAGAAGTGTTCCATGACATTACCAAAATTATCATCACGGAAGTGTCAACTTCCATGACGATAAATCGCGCGTCATAGAAGTGCTTTCGTCAAGGGTGACCGACACGTGGCATCCACCGTAACGGGTCACCGTTAATCTATCGGGTCCGGTTTTGGATCCGATAACCCATTAACAACCTGGACCAATGGGAAATTTCCACGTGTAAAATTCTGATTGGCCGGAGGAAACATGTGTCAGCTCGTCAGTGGGTCAGATAGGCGCCTATGATATGTCGACACGTGTGACGACCCACCACTGGCCCATTTAGCTTACAAAGGCCGGCCCGTTTTACTTAGTAAAAAGTTAGCGGGCTGGCCCATGAAAAGCTTGTTAACGATCTCTTCGCAAATAGCCCATTTTGCGGCCCGGTAACTCACGACCCGTTAGGGCCTACCCGAAATCGGCCCAACAACGTCATGTGGGCCGTCGAATATAACACCAGCCCGTTTCACTTTCGGCCCATGTATGGCCCACGACGTCTTTCGGCCCATGTGAGGCCTTCGTATCTTTAGGCCCTTTAGAGGCCCACGGTGACTCTAGGCCATAATGAACAGTAAATTTCCTTGTACCCGTTAACGGCCCATGATTCACATGGGCCGTTTCCAGCCATGTTAGCTTTTGGCCTACTGACGGCCCATACGTTTTTGGGCTCCTTTTCGGCCCTCGATTACTTCCGGCCCGTTACTGGCCTGTTCCCCTAATGGGCCAAATTCGGCCCGTGGCAAGAGTCGGCCCGTTTCTGGCCTGTTAACCCGTTGCGCCGTTTCCAGCCCGTCCTATATTCTAGCCCATTAACGACCCGTTATGCCTGTGACAGAGTTAAGCCTTTGCTGTCCTCTGGCTTGTTAACGGCCCGTTACCGTGCTGGGCCGATACCAATTACGCCCGTTTATGGCCCAAGTTGACCCATTTATCCGATGGCCCGAGGCCCACCGATTCTACGGCCCTATTAGAGGCCCATTTATCAACGGCCCGTAGGAGGCCCATGGAACCTACGGCCCGTAGCAGGGTCAAGGTTACCACGGTCCATATATGGCCCATGGTTGTTGTGCCCGCTAGCAAACCAGGGAAAAAGAAGACTAGGAAATAAATAAGCCCGAAACTAACGCTAGGCTATTAAGGCGATTGCACAGATTACATTCCATTGGGCATCAAAGATCGCCACCAATGCTAATATGGCTAACACCCTACACTATACAAAAATGGCTTGCTGTTTTCTTTAGCCGGTGGCTGCACGTTAAGAACAAATTTTGTATCGCAACAAAACAAATTACAACTATAAAACAAAAGGAAGGTTGGCATAAAAGTTAACAGTCTGGCAGATAAATGCACCACTAGAAGTTCAAAAGCTCAGTTGATTTGACCTGACTGCTACGTTTTCATGTTGTATTGTCCGATGGAGCACCATAACCTTCGCCTTCTTTTCTCCTAGGCTCCTGAACAACATAGCAAATGTCTGATAGTCTGGTTTCAAAACCATGCATATCTTGACGACATCGAACAATGTCTGTCCTTGTTTCATAAATGGTCTCTGTTAGGGAATGGACTTGTGTCTGGAGCGCAGATATAAGATTGTTTTGAGCTTGCATATCTTGATCATGAGGCAGTTTGGACGAGATTGCCTTAACAACCAACCCAGTATTACGCAGGAATGTGCTTTTGGCACTGTTAGTGGACAGGTACTGACCCACTGCATCAAGAGCTGATATTGCGGTTATAGTTGCCTCGCCACCTTCAGAAGGTGGCGGTTCCACCATTTTTTCCATAGCTTGCTGAAAAGTTGAGTTTTTACATTAGTGGTACCAGAACTGAAGATATTAAGGAGGCAGCAAAACCAAAGAAAATAGCTTTGGTGTATATACAGAACTTATTCTGGTGAACCCATGCAAAATATTAGTTGTATTTTACTGCAAAGTACATAATAAAACCAGGTTCCAAACATATGACCATGTACCATGGCTAATGTATTGTCTATTTCTTCACATTGTATTAACAGCTAAGGATAAAGAGACAAAGTTTATAATATGGTAAGCATAGTATGACATCATTCATATCACAAAACAACTGAGAACAGACAAACATGCAATTGTAACGTTGTGTGGGCAAGTCCAGCACGGAACTAGATTACAGGTCAAGATCAAAGGAACATCGCTCCTCTCTTTTAAACCTTGTAAGGTGCAATGATACTCTAAGACAATTGTGTATAAAATTGAAAAGAGTAATAGATATTGGCTGCAAACCATGCAGTTCAAGGCACGAGTCAGAGTAAGTAGTAGTTAAAAGGCATGAGGATTAAGGACTTACAACAGCGGCTTTGACTGGTGTAGTCATGCCCTTCGTCTTGCTGGTTTGACAATCCTTGAAGATTTCCACAGCATTTGGTTCAGGTACTTTTTAGTCCTTGCGGGCTTTCTTCTGCATTTGGAACAAGTCAATATACTGATAATATGGTAGAGCGAAAAGAGTGAAACAACAGCTAATTACAAGAGCCTCGCAGTGTGCAATATAGCTACGAGATCCTGTCGTCTGTTGGAATTTCACTTTCATACGGTTGGCCTTGTTCTTTGAACAGTTCACCTACAAGATGATAGATTTGTGTGGCACATGCATAAATAGGACTTCAACATGTGATCTGATCACATATATATAATGTACCTGATACTTTGGATCTGACCAGTGTTTAACGAGGCCTCTCCAGTCTTCATGCGATATATTTTCCACTGGAGATGTTTGGGCAAGTTCACTGTTAGCCTTGCCTTCAAAGTGAGTTTTCCTCAAGTTATACCGATACAGTCGCAGAGCAGACTTGAAAACATGGGTGCAAGCTTGTCTGGTTGCATCATCTTGGCTATCCAACTTGAACCTCATCTGTTGAAAATTATGGGAGTCTCATTATCAGCAACCTAGAAAGTATGAGACAGAGCAAGTCGATATTACTAGTTTCCATACATAACCATACTTACAGATAAATGGTCGAGGAAGGTGTTGAACTGGGTTTCGTCTTTGTCATTCCTGTACTGAATCCATGTTGGAAGGATACGTACATGACACCTAATGGCAACCGCTGCCTCTGATACTAACTTGGCTGACTCTGTAGCATCACCTGGCCTTTTTAAACCTGCCTCAAAACGGATCTCCATTCTTCCTCTTCTAGATTTAGTTAACCTATCGAGCATTATCCTGATGTTTGTTTCCTCTTGCGCCTAGGTGCTAGTCCAACAACGAACATAGGAAGTGTTAGTGTACATCAAACTGTGAGACTACATATAAAGAAGCATGCAACTGTAACTCGACTCCAGCAACTACCTTCTTCCTGTTGAAGCTCACAAAGTTCATCTAATCTTGCCAACTCATCTTGTGTCAAGAGTGCTTCGGAAGTAGTGTCAGGTGGCAAGGGAGCTTGGGAACGTGCTACTAGCTGAGTTGACCAACGAGTAAATCGTGCAGTTGGTGGTACAGTGGAAGGTGTTGCAACAACTAGGGTTGTCTCTGCTTGTTTGGTGGCAGCTATTTGTTTCCGTTTGGCTTGTTCTACAGCTCATGTAGCACGGGATACCCTGTTTGTACAACCTTCTATTGCACCATCAGTACCAGCAAAATCTGCAGGATTCTTCCACTTCCCGTTCCCTGTCAATCTGTGTTGCTTCCTCTTTCTCTGTGCCATGTTAAGTCAAGCCGACAAGAAAAACGAACAAAAATTTAGTTCTTCAGAACAAATTGATGCGTGATACAGACGAACTGAACTTTGATGTTAGACAACCACATGATAGGAGGATGTAATATGTACGAAAAATAGGACGACATGAGATAACCAGAACTATGATGTGTAAACCAAGCAGAAGACATTTCACTAAATTAGAAGCAATGCAATGGAAGGTAGACACCATATGAAAGATGCTACAAATATCTCTCTGCCAAGTTAACAGTGTCTCATCATAAATGGCGTTTAAACAAATGTGGAGTACTACAAGAAATAAATCATATGCAAGATGCAAACAACATCACATTACCAAGTTAAAGGTCTCTCGTCATTAGTGCCATAGCATATTCACAGCATTGCATATTCACAGCTTATGATGTGTAAACTAAGGAGAAGGCATTTCAATAAATTAGAAGCAATGAGAGCTAGACACCATATGAAAGATGCAACGAATATCACTCTACCAAGTTAAAACTGTCTCGTCTAAGTGCCATTTCAACATATTAGAAGTAGTACAAGCTAGAAAAGGATGCGAGATGTAACCTATATCACACTCCCAAGTCAAACATGTCTTATGATAAGTGATTGTTGCAGGTTTCACAACAGTAGTACTTTGATGTAAGAACATGGTGTGATAGACAGATATTGTATGTTCCAGAAACAGGAACACGTGTCTTATTCACAAGTATAATGTGTAAAGTAAGCAGTTGGAATTCAACAAAATTAGAAGCAATACAAGCTAGACATCATACATAACATGCAACCACATATAACAGTGCCAAGTTAGAGGGAGCACCTGTGATGGTGCACTAGGGGAGACGTGCTCATCATCAACACAACTACGTTGAGTGTCTATGCATGTGTTGTCTTGGAAATCATCTTAGGGGGGTGGAGGATTAGAATCTGTAGAGGCCCTCAGTTTGGAAGGAGCACCTTTATCCGCTGCCTTGCTAACTTCCTTCTGCTTTATTGATTTTGAATTGTCAAGTAAAACCGACAAGAAAAAGCAATAAAATTCACTCTTCAGAACTCACTCGTGCATGATACTGACAATCACTACTTTCATGTAAGGCAAACACATGATACCAAGATGGAATATGTACGGAAAACAGGACGACATGGCATATTCACAACTGTTTGTGGAAACTAAGCAGAAACCATTTCAACAAATAAGAAGCAATCCAAGCTAGGCACCACATGAAAGATGCAACCAAGATGACTTTGCCAAGTTAAAAGCGTCCCATCATAAATGGCATTTCAACAAATTAGAAGCAGCGCATGCTATAAATCATAGGGACACTTACATTTCCCCCCCTAATCTTGCCCCAGCCTCATCTTTACCCCTAAAAGAAACAAGTGCTCAACTTTGCCCCTCTTCCGTCTGGTGCCGTTTCAGAAATACCCCTCCGTACCCTTACCGTCCAGTCAAAGTGGTTTGACCGTGCAGGAGACACATTTCGGACAATTTACCCCTGGTACTTACATGTGGGGCCCTTCGGACAGAGTCACTCACTCACAGATATCCTCTCCTCTCATCTCTTCTCTTCTCTCTGGCGACTTGAACCCTAACCCTAGCCCGCCCGCGATTTGGTTTGCCGTCTACTGCCGTGGAGGGATAGCGTGGGGATTGAGATGCGCGGCGGCTGGATCTGACCCGCCGCTCCTCTTCACCGAGGGATTTCGTGGATGGCTGCCGTTCGTGGAAGCGGCGCCGGCAGCGGCAGAGCTGAGAGCTCTCAGACCACAGCGGTTGTTCCAACGGGGTAAGTGTCTCCATTAGGTTACTCGCACAATTGCTATGCTCACTGTCTTTGCCTTCCTCTAATTTTTCTCAACATTTACCGTAGGATGGATCCAGCTAGAGCTTTCTATCTCAACTATAGGATGGAAACCGCCGTGTTAGGCAGTTCTGGTACAAAAGGATCTGGCACAGGGTTTAATTTTCATCTTGTAGTTGATTGCACATCAACATTTGTGAAGTTTAGATCTGCAATCTCATATAAATATCCATGGGGCCTCTATGATGCTGTAGAAATTAGGTATTGGGACATGGGAAATACTAATTGGGTGCCAGTGCAGTCTGATGATGAATTGGGAATTATGTTTGCAACCAATGCTGAAACTAAGACATTAGATTTAGAAATTAATGTGATACAAAGGCTTAGAGGAGAGACTGAGAGGAGAGGAACTAGATCTCAAGCTCACAGTTCTCAAGCTAGGTGTAGTCAAACAAGAGGAAGAGGGAGTTCAGGTGGCAGAGGTAGTTCAGGTGCAAGAGGGAATTCAGGTGGCAGAGGTACTTCAGGTGCAAGAAGGAATTCAGGTGGCAGAGGTAGTTCAGGTGGAAGAAGAAATTCAGAAACTAGTGTTGTGCATGAACCAGGTCCTAGCAGTAGCAAGCAACCAGATGCTGATCCAATCATAGAAGAGGAACAACCTGATGATGTACCAACAGATGATGAGGATGAATTAATGCATCCTGAATTTGTAATAGGGAAGAAGCCAAAGGGGAAGGAAGCAGCTCAACAAGACGATTACATTTCCCCTCCAGAGTTTGCTGAGACAGATTCAGATGAGAGAGAGGAGGACAATGACATGGGTTATTCTGAGAGTTCAGATGAGGCGAGGCCAGATGTGCATTTTAACAGAGATGATCCTTCTCTTGTAGAAGGAACTATATTCTCTGATGTTGTAGAGTGCAGAAATGCATTAGCCACTTATGCAATCAAGACTCAAAGTGAATTCAAAATTGACAAGAGTGAGCCTGGTAGGCTAACAGTACACTGTGCATATAGAAGGTGTAAGTGGAGGATGCATGCATCCTTCCTGAAAAATACCAAACTATTTCAGGTACACTAACAGTTAACTGTGCATGTTCTTTATGATTGTGATGTTGTTTATGATTCTGATCCTTGTTACAATGTTTAACTACAGGTCAAAGTAAACAGAAATCCTCACACATGCCCAAGTGTGACAAGAAGACAAAGGTTGAGATCAGCAAAGTGCAGATGGATTGCAGATGCAGTTAAGAACTGGGTGAGAGAAAACTCCAATATAAGGGTCACACAACTGCAAATTGACTTGAAGAATAAGTATGGATTGCAGCTGCCATACATGAGAGTATTTTATGGTAAGCAGATGGCCATTGACAACATCTATGGTAAGTGGACTGACAGTTTTCAATTATTGTACACATTCAAGGCTGAGCTAGAGAAAGCATCACCTGGTAGTGTAGTTCACATTGATAGGCACACTGTTCAGTTTGAAAAGAATGGTCAGAGCAGGTCCAAAGAGTGCTTTAGGAGAGTGTTTGTGTCATTTAAGGCATGTTGGAAGGGTTTTTAGAAGGTTGCAGGCCATATCTCGCAGTAGATGCCACTGCACTCAATGGTAGGTTCAAAGGACAACTAGTCAGTGCATGTGCTGTAGATGCAAACAACTGGATATTTCCAGTTGCATATGGTGTGCTAGAGGTAGAGAACTTGGAGAGTTGGACATGGTTCTTTGAGCACTTGAAAAACCTGATAGGCCACCCAGATGGTCTAGTCATACACACTGATGCCTGTAAAGGATTAGAGGCAGCTGTAGATGATGTTTTCCCTGGAGTAGAGCACAGAGAATGCATGAGGCACTTAGCTGCAAACTTCACCAAGAAGTTTAAAGGGAAATTTTTTGATGAGAACTTGTGGCCCTGTTCCCTAACATTTAGCTTAAAGAAACACAATTACCATCTCAGGCAGTTGTATAGCAAGCCAGATGTAAAGGATTATCTGGATGAACATCACAGCAAGATATGGGCCAGGGCACTGTTCAATGAGAAGTGCAAGTTAGATTATGTGAACAATAACCTTGCAGAATCTTTCAATTCCAAAATCAGAAAATGGAAAGGACTACACATTGTAGACCTTCTAGACAAAATCAGGCAAGTCTTAATGGAGAAATTTGATCTAAGGCAAAGCATTTCTGCTGGCACTTATGGAGGGCATATCATAGTCCCCAAAGTGATGAAACAGTTAATGGCAAAATCAAAGACCTTAGATATGAGCATTGTTAAGAGAAGTACTCATGAGGCAGAGGTGACTGCAATTGATAAAGAGAAGAGGGAGTGGAGGTATCCTGTTGATCTGTAAGCACAAACTTGTAGCTGCAGAAAATGGCAAATCACTGGACAACCTTGCATTCATGCATTATACTTCATTACTTCACTCAGAGGTCCAGCAAGTGAGATTGATCAGTATGTGCATGAATTTTACTCTGTGCATAGATTCAATCTTACTTATGCAGAGAATTTTCCTGCAATGGAGGGGAAGCAGCAGTGGGACATTGTTGATACTGGGTTTAAACTGTGTGCACCAGTGCAAAATAGACCACCTGGAAGACCAAGGAAAACAAGGATAAGGGCACAGGCAGAAGGAAAAGGTCTTGGAGGAAGGCAAAAGAAATGCAGTAGATGTGGCAGACTTGGTCACAGAGGCACCCATTGCAAAGAGTCAATTGATCCTGCATTTGGAGAAGATGAGCATTGGGGTGCAGAAAATGCTCCAGAAAATGCTCTTGCAACTGCTCCAAGCTCTCCACCAACTGCTACAAGCTCTCTACCAACTACTCCAAGCTCTCCACCAGCTCCAAGCTCTCCACCAACTGCTCCAACCTCTGCACCAGCTCCAAGCTCTCCAACAACACTTGTCAGGTATGTTTTCTACTAGATGTTCATGCATTCTTTGTGTAACTTCATTATTTCATACTCATCTTGATTGTTTACATGCTTCTCAGTCCAAAGAAATGTACTAAAAGAGCTGCTGAGAGAGGAACTAGATGGGGGTCACCACAGAAGAAGGCGAAAGGCGGCAACTCTGCTGTCAGCACAAGGAGCAAAGCTACAAATCCTGCTGCCAACACTAGGAGCAAGAGGGCCAAACTAGTTTGATCAGCTTAATGTTGGTTCTGTTCAACTAGAGTGATGAACTACTATGTTAGATGTAATGTGTTAACTGATGTGTGTTGCTTTGCATGTTGTCAAACTGTTGTGAACTCCTGTGTAATGTGCTCATATTTGCCCTGTGATACAGTTCTGTGCTCATATTTGTCACTGTGCTACACTTCTGTGCTCCTATTTGTCCATGTGCTACACTTGTGTGCTCATATTTGCCCCTGTGCTATATTTGTGTGCTCATATTTGCCCCTGGATTGATATATATATATATATATATATATTTGTGCTCATATTTACCACATGGAAACATCACTAGCCAAAAGTACCTCAATGTGCATTCATACAGGATTTAAACCACATTAACAACATAACCATTATATAAAGGGACATTTCATAAAGGCTCCAGAACATAACATAAAGGCTCCAGAACATAACATAAAGGCTCCAGAACATCTACTACAATTTCATAGTTCACACCATTATATAAAGTCTCAATTACATAAAGGCTCCAGAACATAACAACATAACCTAGATCAGCAAACACTTAAATAGCCTAATTTGACCACACAGAAATAAGACTAGCCACAATGCTTATGCCAAGAACAATGACAAAGCACATTGTTTCCATCAGCTCATTCTTTTTCTTCAACTTTTGCTTCAACTTCTTGTTTTTAGTGGTAAGATCCACAACCCTCCTCTCCAGATTGCTTGCTTTAATCCAACTGTGTTCAAGGGCGGCATGTAAATCCTCAAAAGCAAGCCCAACATAGTCAATAGGAGGGGGTCAATCCATACAACCCAATCACATTCATCAGGAAGCTGCAAAAGCATAGTTCAAAAATAATGTCAAACTGAAACCTTAGCATCAATTCGACAAAAAAATATATCAAATTGAGGGAAATATAGCACTTACATCAACTGGACAACCCAAAAAACGTCTACCAGTGCTTGCTCCTCCCCAAGCTACACGGCAAGCCGGAACTAGCCCATGCCCTGGGCATCTACGCTTCGAGCGCTCCTCAAGGCCACAGAAGATGGGATTGGGAATGAAATGCTCTGAACTAAACTGCACAATGCCGCAACCATCCACCTACAAACAAAATCGGATGCACATGGCTAAAAAATCCCAAATCCGCACAAACCCTAGATCTGAAATCCTCAAATATGCAGACTTTACTAACCTCGTCCTCCGCGGCTGAAGTCGCCAAGCACTGAGCCGTCGAGGACATGGATGCCATCTTCCTTTGCTAGCTCTCCAGCACCGAGCTGTCGAAATCGCCTGAGCGGCCGCCTCCTCCTACACTTTGTTCTTAGCGTCGGGAGGAAGAAGAAAACCGAGAGAGATAACTGTTCGGTCGGCCCCCCACATGTAAGTAGGGGCAAACTTGTCCCAAAATTGTCCCAAAAATGGTCAAACCACTTTGACTGGACGGAAACGACGCGGGAGGGTATTTCTGAAACGGCACCAGACGGAAGAGGGGCAAAGTTGAGCACATGCTTTTTTAGGGGTAAAGCTGAGACTGGGGCAAGATTAGGGGGAAAATGGAATTGACCCTAAATCATATGAAAGATGCAACTAAGATCATACTGCATATACTAAAGGTGTCTAGTCATATTGATTGATGCGGGATACAAAAAAATAATAGTTTTATGTAAGGACATGCTTAATAGACAGATGTACTATGTACTAAAATCAGGAAGGCATGTCACATTAACAGGTATAATGTATAAACTAAGCAGAATAGCACATGCAATTTAACCAGGTTGGAAGAATTACAATCTAGACACCATATGCGACATGCAACCACATATCACACTGCGAAGTTAGAGCAAGCACCTATGATGCTAGTGTAGGGGAAATGCGGTAATCAACTACAGAGCTACGTTCACTATCTTCATCTAGCCTTGCTGTTTCTTGAGAATCATGTCGGGAGGCTGACGCTACATTCTTTAAATGAGGATCTTTACTCACAGTAGTCCACTGGCCTGACTGCCTCATCATAAGTGATTGATGAGGGATACACAAGAACATTAGTTTGATGTAAGAACATGGTTAATAGATAGATGTACTAGTATGTACCAAAAACAGGAAGGCATGTCATATTCAAAGGTATAATGTGTAAGCTAAGCAGATGCAATTTAACCAAATTGGAAGCAATACAAGCTAGACATCCGGCTGGAGTGGTGAGCATGATCATCTCGGACCTGAGAGCCTGGTGGGAGGCGGGCTGCTTCGCCACCATCGTGGCTTTTTAGTTGGCTTCCAGGTGATGCCTATCTGTGCTGGGCTTGTCACTGGCTCGGCCAGTGCCCTGACTAGCTATTTGTCTTCTAGTGCTCACGTGATGGTGGTTCATGTAAAAAATATCTTTCCTTATCTTAATAAAGACTGACTTCGGCCTTTCGAATACAAGCTAGACACCATATGCAACATGCAACCACATATGGCACCGTGAAGTTAAAGCAAGCGCATGGGATGGTGGTTCATTGTGAGCGAGGTCATCAACTCCAGAGCTACGTTTACCGTCTCCATCTGCTGACGTGTTTGGCCTATCCGCGTACGACACTGGAGCGACTTCTCTCTTTTCTTTTCTACTTCTCTCATAGCAGCAGAGTCTGAAATACCCTTGCATGAAAACACAATAGTGAGAGTATGGGTGAAGTGTGTGCAGAACTAGTGCACTGTAAAAGTAGCAGATAGCAGGTGGCTAAAAAATAAATGACAGGAGACATATGATAGCTCTACAACATTGCATGGCAAACAAAATTAGATTCTACTCCGTATGATTTTGTAATATATGAGCACAAGAAATGTAGGTACTCCTCCAGCACACCACCACATGTGGTCCTATCAAGATAACAGTCGATTTTTTATGAACCGTCCGTTCTATAAGGAACGGGCAGATGGCCTTCATCTACCTCCCGCCAGTCACTGTTGACGATCTTTCTCGAACCGCCAGCGACCACCGGTCGAGACCCCTGCCTCCGCTGCCCCGCCCTCCCCTCGACCTCACACCACCGCCGTGCTTGGCAGCGCCCCCAGGCCATCCCTTTAATCCCGGCCGACCTCCAGATCGGGCGCTAGTAGTTCTAGGCCCCACACGCCCCTAAGATAAACACCAAGGCGCTGCTTCCCCAGCGTAATAGGCGGACTAGCGCCTATTACGCCGGGGAATGGTTCCGTTAATTGGGAATCAATTGACCAGGAATTGAATTCTAGGGGGCGATGGACCTCTAGCTAAGGTGAAATAGTATATGAGGAGAAACCTTGTGCATCGCGAGTTACTAGGAACATCTAGTATCAAGAAGAAGCGGTCAACTAGTGTCTTTTGTGGGATGAATACCGTGCAAGCATAGACGTAAGATTTGCATGAATAAGGGAAGAGGAGTAACATTTCCGGTTGCTAGTGTGGTTGCCTCCATATGTCGCGTCGATCTTCTTCTTTTTGCAGGGGAACCGATGTCTTGTATGTTTTTGCAGGGGATCTTCCTCAACAAGATAAGTATGATCCTACTTCTTTCCAAGGGACACAAGTTCAAGATGATCTTCCACCACAAGACCACAAGCAAAAGGGCAAGGACAAGCTTCAAGAGGAGATTGATGCATTTGAAGAAGCTCCTAAGGCCTTGGTCAAGTGGGTTCCCAAGACTACATCAAGTTCTACTACATCAAGTACGACTACAACTCCAAGGATTCCCATCAAGATGATGTGGATCCCGAATAAGAAGAACTAGAGAGTTCTTGAGGGTGACTCCACCGACATACTTCACTCATATCATTTTGGTGAGGACAAGTGCAAACAACTTCCACATCTTGCACTAGTTCAAGGAGTCACAAACCCTCTTGTTGGTAAGACAAGGGACAAGGTAACCTAATGCTTTCATGGACATCATCTATGTGTACATCAATCTATGTCTATGGATATCCTTGTTTGTTTCTTGTGGGACTAACCTGTGTGGGTATTGAAAGTGCAACTCACTCCAATGGATTGCTCCAAATGATCTACATCAACATTGAGCATCCACATCTTCAACATCTACATGAAGTCATCATCGACAAAACCCAAGGTTAGTTCATCCCTCTTAGGGGGGATATCACATCTAGGGTGTGCTTTACTCTAATCAATTGAGCTAAAGCAACTCTAATGGTGTGAACACAACAATGCTTTATGTAAAAGTGGCAACCCCACTTGTGCTTAAACGATGAGTATGACCTATGATCAAATGTTCTCATTTGACTCCTAAGTCAATATACTCATATATAGATGACCTAGTCATCGCTAATTGTTTGGTAGATGCTAGAGTGTTTGTGCATGCTTTGTCACATATTTCATTTGCCATTTTATTGTGTGAGCATGTTGATTGCATATTTCACTCATTCGAGGACATCCATTTGTTGCTTTGATTGTTTGCCTTTTCCTCTTTCACCAAATGGATGGACAAGAATGCCTAAGAACTTCCTCTAGCTATCTATGCTTTTCTCGTCTCAAACTCTATTCATGCTACATCACAAAGTTTGATCAAGTCAGATTCGAACCACTATGTGTGAGGAGCACCCGGAGTCCTCGATTCGTCATAGACTTAAACTTCCAAAACCTCTCTCTGCATTTCGGTATGACCGATCCATCCACTTCGGTCACACCGAGTTCACTGAGTTGATCTAGGTTTTCAATCTCGGTGCAACCGATTTGAACTTTTCGGTCACACCAAGTTGCAGTAACCGCTTGCGATTCTGCATCTCAGTGCCGCCGAGTTGTTCCACTCGGTCATACCGACAGGGTCAGGTATATAAACGCACGGGTGAGATTTTGGAAATTTCTTCAAAACCCTCCATCCCGCACATATCCTGCTCTGCCGCCTCAGGTCTCCGGATCGTCTTCTCGTCGCCAGCGACCTCCCGCCACTGGTTTCCATCACTGTCAATGGGATTTTGCCACGCCATTGTTGCCGTAGCAAACTCCCGCCAAACTAGGGTATGAGTTTGATCTTTTGTGCTAATTCCTTACTCCAATTCTTAGCACAATGCAATGCCATGTTCTTTACCATGTATGAAATCAGTCTATCCAGAGAAAACTTTCTTTAGGTTAGGTTTGATTCGAAAATTTAGGGTTAGGTTTCCGCCGAATTCATCTCGAACCGACCGAGTTGTGGAAATCGGTCTCACCTATTTGGCTTAGGCCATAGCACTTGCACTTTTCGGTCTGACCGAAAGCTGCAAATCGGTGCGACCGAATTCAACTCTCTGTGAAACTCTAGCAATCTCGGAGCCACTGACCTGTGACTCGGTCTGACCGAGTTTACAATTTTAGACTCCAAAAGTTGCTTCGGTGTCACCGAGTTTAACAAATCAGTAGCTCCGAAATGCTTTCTGTGGAGAACTAAAACTAAGTTTTTGACTCATCTGTTTTGCAAAAACTCTGCACTTTGTGATGCTCATCCACTCTATCTCATCTACATCTATTCACAGGGTCTACTGTCAGTTTGCTTGCCAGAATGTCTGACCAGAGTGATAGCTAGAACAAATCAGAAGAGCAAGTGCAAATGAGTGAGGGCACTAGTCCCTCACGCAGCTATGATGAGGGAAGCAGGAGCACTCCCAGTAATTTGCCCAAGGCAGCCACCGGATCAAGGAAGAAGAGAACCTCAGACTCTGAGGATGAGGACTACGTGGCTGTTGAGGAAGAAGTGAGCTCCAAGAAGAAAGTCATGAAGAAGGAATATGGTACTGCAGCTACAACAAAGCCTGGTTTGAACAAGAAGGCGCCAGCTAAGAGAGTTCCAATGTCTAAGGCTAGATCCTCCACTCAGGAAACCATGGAGTTCACACTTGAACCTAAGGAGGCTGGTGAGGGTAAGAAGAGGAAAGAGAGGGTCAAGAAGACCATTGCCAGAGTCATTGGGAGATCCTTCATGTTTAGAGATCCAGAAGAAGAAGATGTAGAGGAAGAGGATGATGCACCTGCACCCAAGTCCCAAAAGCTTAGGGGGATGCTATTAAGTCTGGGGCTACTCCTTCAAAGCCCAAGACTGCCCCCAAAGCTGCTACTCAAGCTCAAAAGACTTCTAAGCCCAAGAGAAGCACCAGGAACATTCCAGCTGAGGAGAAGAACAAGGCCCCAGTGCATGAGATGGATGAAGAAGAAGATGTTGAAGCCCAAGTGCTAAGGAAACTAAAGCCAAAGATTCCAGATCACAATGACACCCATCCAGTGGCAGAGGATATGAGCATCAGGAAGGATGCAGGTCTAAGACTTTGGAGACAGTCTGATCCATATGCTGTGAGAAGGAAGACTGATGTGGACTACAGGTTCCACACCAAAGAACAACAAGATTTCTATGAAACCATACTGTTGGACAAGAAACCTATAGTCTGTGATATTAAGTGGGTTGATTGGGAATTCATTGATGAGAATGAAGATTATTTTCCAGGAGTGCATGAAAGCTTCAAAGCTTGTGGAGTTGACAAGTTTGTGGGACAAAAGCTTACCAAATGGAATGATGAGCTCATTATGTAGTTCTATTCTACAGCTCATTTCTATCCAGATGGTAGAATTGTTTGGATGTCTGAAGGTACAAGGTACCAGTCAACTGTTGATGAATGGGCCAAGCTGATAAAAGCCCCTGAAGAGCATGAGGATGATTTGGATGTCTATGCCAAGAAGAAGAAAGACCACAACTCTATGGCAAGCAAGGAGATCCCAGATAAAGCATTGGATACACACAAATTTGGATCTGTACATTACTTGTTGTCTGGTCTAGCTACAATCAACACTATAATTAGGCATACATTGTTGCCCAAATCTGGAGATCACAAGATGATCAAGGCCATTCAATCAACTTGCTACAGATATTTGATGTGCCTCAGAAATTCAAGGTCATGAGTCTGATTGTTGAAACAATCAAGAGGACAGCTGCTGATCAGAAGAGATCTTGTGGGTATGCTCCACACATTCAGGTGCTCATCAACTCCAAGATGGGCACAGGCACTTATTTGTTGGACAAGGAGCACTTACCTTTGAGACCAGAATTTGAAGATAACACAGTTGTGATGAATGAGGATGATCATACATCTGTGCAAGCACAAGAGAAGAGAGCAAAGGCAAACGCTGAGAAGGTTGCAAAGATGCCAAGTGTTGAGGAGGCATCTCAAGTTTTTCTAAAGACAAAACAAGATCAGCTAGCTTATCTGATTCAAGCAAATTTGAGGATTGAGAAGGGCTTGGCCACCCTGACTCAGAATCAGGAGAGCTTGGAGAGGATCATTGAGACTAAGTTCTATGATCTTGATCTGAAAGTAACAAAGATACAGACAGTTGTTGAGCAGCTCCAGGAGGAAGCAGAGGAGAAGAAAGGGAAGGCTACTACAGAAGCTTTTCAGAGAGTGCCCAGAGGTCAGAGATCTGCTGCAGTGCCAGTGCCTGACACTAGAGCAACTACTTCAGCACCAGCAGCAATAGCTTCAGTGCCACCTCCAGTTGCCACTCCACCAGCTCCAACAACATCTACTGATGCCTTCGTCCTTGGAGTCCTCTCTACACCACCTCCCGAAAATCAAGCCTAGAGAGACACATAGCACTATGCATTTTCAAACTTTTTGGTAACTTGTTGCCAAAGGGGGAGAAATGTATAGATCATAGGCTTCAAGAGAGAGTGTTGCTTCTTTGTCTTTCTTGCTATTTGCTTGACACTTTTGTGTGTGCTCGTTTGATACTTTATGTCTGTGTGTGAGATACTTGTATGATCATGTGTTTGATCATATCCTACTTTATGTTTGCTTGGATGATATTATCTTTTATATCCCTATATGATCATTCACTTTGCTTGGTGATGAGTGCATGTTTTAATTCCTATCATTTTGAGCGCTCCACCAAGATGTATGTGACATGGAAGAGCAACCCATGATCCTAATCAATTGTGCATTTGCATTCAAAAGCAAATTTTAAATAATGCACAAATTTAGAGGGAGCTCTTGCTTATCACATACTGCTCAAAGCGACGATGTATTTAAATCTTATTATCATTTGTCGAAGCTTTGATCTATAGGTTGTCATCAATTACTAAAAAGGGGGAGATTGAAAGTGCAACTATCCCTGGGTGGTTTTGGTAATTACTAACAACATATAGCTCATTGAACTAATGCTATTTCAAGATGATCATTTCAGACAGTTCAGTGATTGGCAGGGAATGGATTAGGAATGTGGACCCCTCAAAATGCTAAGGACACATATTGGCTCAAGCTCAAGGCTCTACATTTTTATTTTAGTGATCCAAGATCACATTGAGTCCATAGGAAAAGCCAATACTATTAAAAGGGGATGAGGTGTTGCTTAATGGCTTGCTTGCTCAAAATGCTTAGTGATATGCTCCAAAAGCCCACAACCACTTTCTCATATCCACATATGTCCCAAACCAAAAGTCAAACTTGGCCCTACCGATTCGATCTATCCGGCGCCACCGAGTTCACTTGACATAGCCACTGCCAGAAACCCTAGTCACTTCTGTCTCACCGATAGGGATCTCGGTCTCACCTAGATGGGATTGCAAACTCTCAGTTTCCCTTTGTAACGTTTCGGTCCAACCGAGATGAGTGATTGGTCCCACCGAGTTCGCAATGCAAACTCTCTGTTTCCCAATCGTAACGTTTCGGTCTCACCGAAATGAGCGAATCGGTCCCACCGAGTTTGCCTAACCAACTCTCTGTTTGCCTATTAAAGAAATCGGTCCTACCGAGTTTATGTGATCGGTCTCACCGAGATTACATTATGCCCTAACTCTAATGAAATCGGTCCCACCGAGTTCACATGTCGGTCCCACCAAAAAGCCTAATGTTCACATTTTGAACTGAATCGGTCTAACCGAGTTTCATGATTCGGTTCCACCGAGTTTGGTGAATTGTGTGTAACGGTTAGATTTTGTGTGGAGGCTATATATACCCCTCCACCCTTCCTTCATTAGTAAGGAGAGCCATCAGAACGTGCCTACACTTCCAGCATACATTTTCTAAGAGAGAACCACCTACTCATGTGTTGAGACCAAGATACTCCATTCCAACCACAAGAATCTTGATCTCTAGCCTTCCCCAAGTTGCTTTCCACTCAAATCATCTTTCCACCAAATCCAAATCTGTGAGAGAGAGTTGAGTGTTCGGGAGACTATCATTTGAAGCACAAGAGCAAGGAGTTCATCATCAACACACCATCAATTACCTTTTGGAGAGTGGTGTCTCCTAGATTGGTTAGGTGTCAATTGGGAGCCTCCGTCAAGATTGTGGAGTTGAACCAATGAGTTTGTACAGGCAAGGAGATCGCCTACTTCGTGAAGATCTACCCTAGTGAGGCAAGTTCTTCGTGGGCGATGGCCATGGTGGGATAGACAAGGTGGACCCTTCGTGAGTGGAGCCCTCCGTGGTCTCGCGCACCCGTTACCCTTCGTGGGTTGAAGTCTCCATCAATGTGGATGTACGATAGCACCACCTATCGGAACCACGGAAAAAATCTCTGTGTCTACATTGCGTTTGCTCCCTCCTAACTCCTTCCTTTACCTTCATATGCAAATGTTTTAAATTCCGCTGCTATACTCTTAGACTTGCATGTGTAGGTTGATTGCTTGACTTGAGCTAAGTTGCTAAAATCTGCCAAGACTTAAAATTGGGAAAAGGCTAGATTCTTATTTGGTCAAGTAGTCTAATCACCCCCCTCTAGACATACTTTCGATCCTACACCCTCTCTTCACATTTATTTCGCATACAACATTCCTTTTGAATAAAGTGTGGCCAATTTTTTTTAGAATTTCTAAACATATACAACATTACAAAGTTATATGGAGGAGTATGAACGTTTATTTGCATTGCATGGTGCCCACAATGATATTTATTCCGCACTGTGAATTTTTATATTTTTATACTATATATAAAGTAAGTCATAATAAAGAGAAACGAAGAGCATCTCTCTCTCCATCGCATCGCCCCTTTCACGTACGCACACAAACTATCTCCAGGTCCTCTAAAAGTAAGCCCCCACTACATTCACGCATGTTTCATCTTTCTCTCGTGATATATATAGTGACGATCATTGTATTTGAAGAGAAAGCACGATACGTACATTGGACTTCAGAATCCACTCATTACAGTCACCATTTACGTTTGTGGTTATTATACAGTCATGGGCTCACCGTACAGCTCTGTATTTGCTCAAGACACGACTAGTTGACCAGTTAAATGCTCCACGTGGCACCTCTAGTGTTGCATCACATTATCTCACTACCATTGGGCCCACCTGTCGGCTTGTATCTACTCTACATCTACACTCTTATAACTACACTCTTATAAAAAACAGAGTTGGTGATAATGGTGTGCCAGCCAGCCTGCAGTATAGGTCGTCCGATTTATATCTGACAGATAGGAAGGAAACTATGGCAATTTTGCAAAAAGGTACCCACACACCTCTCCACATTTGCAAATAAGGCCTTCCCTCGTTCATCCTTTTCTCTCACAAGATAAACTAGTCATACAACATCTTGATGTTACGTGCAACGCACGGGCATCTTGCTAGTAAGAATGAAAACAAACGACAAAAAAAATATTGGACGGTGGTTCGAAGTCATGACTGCGGGCACAACGGACAAGGTGGCCTTGTATTGGTATGCGGAGCCGTCTGTTTTAACACACAGGAGCTGGTGTGGTGATTATACACACACGCACGCATGCACACAAACAGCATGCACTGGTATGCGTCGATCCTAAACAAACGGTTTTTAACCTCTTTCCGCGACGGCGTTTGGAACCGTCGCCAAGTGAGTGTGTGCGATAGGGTGTCCTTCCCACACGACCAAGAAATCGTCGGGGATAGGCCCTCGTGGGACCCAGGCTGGGGACGTGTGCGATCGGGCGAGGCATCAAAACCCAATCATTTCCGTAGGTATGTACATTCCACACGGTAATCCAAGAAAATCATTTCCGTAGGTATGTACATCCCACACGGTGAATCCCAAAAAAACATTTCCGTTCGTATGTATATCATACACAGTCAATCCAAGGAATACGTTTCCGTTCTTATGTACATCCCACACAGTCAATCTAGGGAAAACGTTTCCGTTCGGATGTACATCCCACACGGTTTTATGTATACGCTCGTGTGTGAAAGGTGTAACTATCACACACGCTCTGCCTTGGTTAACTGTTTGCTTTCATTAACTACATCACACACGATTTGATGTACAAAACTGTGTGGCATTGGGCTATCCATCACAAGCGCTTTTACTGCCAGAACCGTTTGCAAAGTTCCATGACCGTCTGTTCTCTTTTTATTTTTGCCTATAATTTATTATTCTAATTGGAAATTTTGAAATACGAAACGTGCAATTCAAATTCTCGGCACAATGGTTCAACAATGAATCCGTAAATAAAATTGCCAGTACAATATGTTCAGTAATTACAGGATTAGGCATCAATTAACTATGATGAACCACAGTATTTAAAGGCGGTAAAGGTGAAGAGACAAGTGTGAATCATTTTGATTGCCGACGGTGTTGAAGAAGCGGAATGCCCATAATGTGCCTTCCTGCATGCCATAGGCACGAACCACTTTTGTCCAACCCCTTGTGACGATCGCCCGCCCATCCTTCACCGCCTTCAGGAAGACTTCTAGAGCATTATCATGGTAGCATGAATTATATACTTTAACCTTAGTTGCCTCCACTCCGGTCATGTAGTTTGCAAGGTAATCATCAGTAAATAGCTTCGGAAACCACTAAAAAGAGAAAAATATCAGATACTGAGGTCTAATAGAGTAACTTGTTGTGGGCAGGGGGAAAAGGTAACACATTACTTACCATCCTAAAGTTAACTTTTGTCTTCGACAACGTGTAAATAAAGAGCTTAATTCCAATCACCCGTTTCTTTCGCCTAACAATCTTTCTTAGTTTCCTCACTTGACGCTTGTTCATGAATATCTCATTGCCCCATACGCAAAAGGGATCGAAGCGTGGATCAGTACCACTCATATATGTACCTACAAGCAACCAGTAAATGTTAGAAGCTAAACTGAGATTGCACAAATGATGTAAAATACAACTACCTATGTTCCTAAGTACAAGTTTTTTTTGAGATTTCAATATGAACTACATACGAATGTATATAGAATTATAGATACAGTTTAGATTAGAATCTAGATTCACTCATTTTGCTCCTTATGTAGTCTATATTGGAATCTCTAAAAATACTTATATTTAGGAATAGATGGTGTATAAGACATGGGATGCAGCTAACCTCGACGGCAAACAACAACATCGCCCATTGTAGCCCTGTGTAAGTACATGGAAAGCCAATGTTAACTACAACAGGGTTAACATCCACCAAAAATAGCAAATGGTAATAAAACGGCATCATCTGTAGTGATATCTTCATTTCGAAAGAGTAGCACAGTAGCAAAGGGATGGATTAAAAAATGGATACAACTGTTAATTGCAACGGGCTTAACAACATCCTAATTCATGTTTTGTAAGTTTGTAGCCATTGAAATACAACTCTTTAAAAATGGATACAACTGTTAATTGCAACAGGCTTAATGGCCATTGAAACCGATACTGATAAAAATGCAATTGGTGGAGTTAAACATCACAGGGCAGGTGCTGCCAGAGCAGATAATGGCCAAGTTGTCTATAAAAAGGTAGGGAAAATAGATCAAACATGTTAGGCATGTTTACTACAACATGCTTAATACATCGACAGTACAAAACATAGCCATTAATTGCAACTGGTATTGGTAAGATTGAACTGGTGGTTACATACTTGGTAAGTCCTCAGAGGTAGTTGCTGGGGCACTTCATCTTGGCCAGAGCCCGCCCAAAGTCAGCGGCGGCGGAGGCGAGCTGTTCCTCCGGGTCAAAGCATGGATCAGTGCCACTGACATGTGTACCTACAGGCAACCAGTAAATGGTAGAAGTTAAACTGCAATTGCACAAATGATGTGAAATACTATAAGACATGGAATGCAGCTAACCTTGACGACAAACAACAACATCGGTCGTTATGACCCTGCGTAAGTACATGGACAAGCATGTTAAGTAAAACAGGGTTAGCATCCACAAAAAATAGCAAATGGGGCAACATCTCTAGTATATCTTCATTGCGGAGAGTAGCATGGTAGCAAATGGACATATTAAAAAATGGATACAACTGTTAATTGCAAGAGGCTTAACAACATCCTAAGTCATGTTTTGTAAGTTTGTAGCCATTGAAATACAACTATTTAAAAATGGATTCAACTGTTAATTGCAACAGGCTTAATAGACATTGATACCGGTACTGATAAAAATGCAATTGGCATAGTTAAACATCACAAGGTAGGTGCTGCCAGAGCAGAGAATGGCCCAGATGTCTATAAAAAGGTAGGGAAAGTAGCAAAAACGTGTTAGGCATGTTTACTAGAACATGCTTAGTACATCGACCGTACAGAACATAGCCATTAATTACAACTGGTATTGGTAAGATTGAACTGGTGAGTACATACTTGGTAAGTCCTGAGAGGTAGTTGCTGGGGCACTTCATCTTGGCCAGAGCTCGCCCAAAGTCAGCGACGGCGGAGGCGAGCTGTTCCTCCGGGTCGAAGCGTGGATCAGTGCCACTGACATGTGTACCTACAGGCAACCAGTAAATGATAGAAGTTAAACTGCAATTGCACAAATTATGTGAAATACTATAAGAAATGGGATGCAGCTCACCTCGACGGCAAACAAAAGCATTGGCCGTTATGACCCTGCGTAAGTACATGGACAGGCATGTTAAGTACAACAGGGTTAGCATCCACTAAAAATAGCAAATGGGCAACATCTCTAGTGATATCCTGAGTCATGTATTGTAAGTTTGTTACTGGTATTGGTGAAATTGAGCTAGACACGGTAGTATTTGAACATCACACAGTGTGCACTACTGAAATAAACAAGGCACGAACATGCTTACTAAATCAACCGTACAAATCATAGCCGTTGCAAGTGGTATTGGTAAGATTTAGCTGGTCAGATCTTACCTGTTAAGTCCTGGGGGGTAGTTGCTAGGGGACTTCATCTGGGCCAGAGCCTGCACCATGTCGGCGGCGGCGGCGGAGGCGAGGTGTTCCTCCGGGTCAACACGCATAGCGGCCATCGCGCCATGGACCGCCATCAGCTCCTGGCGGGGGGGGGGGGATTTGGAGGCATGAGGATGTTTTGCAGGCGCCATTTAAGTAATCAGGCTGGGGACGTGATAGAGATCGATGGGTTACCTGACTGGATCTGAGCAGAACATAGATGTGGTTGAAGCTGTGGTTGCGGCGGCGGTGATTTGAGATGCCGGTAGGGGGAGGCGCGAGGGGGGGGGATACTGAGGGGAAGGGGATGTGGTTGGAGGAATAAATTATGAAATCGCGCGCCTAATGGAAATTTTGGTGCGAAACTTGAAACTTGGGCGGGGGAACAAACAACACAGACGAAGCGCGTAAAATACTAGTGTGCGAGAAAAAAGGAAGTTGGCAGATCCCGTCTCCAAAAAAATGTACACTTGTATTTGATTTTTTTTGGTCAATGGTACGCCTGGTTTATTAGGAAATATCGCACGGGTAACTGACTTATGGGTCATTAACGCAAAAAACGTAGACAGGTACGGCATAGAAACCGTGTGTTTTGTGATCTTCTAATGATTAACGCAAAAAAACGCACACGGGCACACATGCTAATCAACGCTCAAAGCCCTCAAAGGATGCTCTCACCGACATTCTACGTTAATACTACAAACTTAAAGTACTACTGGTAATTTTCTCTAATACTACAAACTTAAACTACTTCTCACATGCTGCCATCAGGGCATGCTGGCCAGACGCTGGCGTTCTCCTTCCCGGCCTTGTAGGCGGCAGCCCACCGTGCTTCGATCTCCGCCAAGCTCTCCTCACCACAGCGTGCGGCCTCTTTTTCTTGCGGCGGCGGGACTCTCTTTTCTTGACTGATTTTTGCCTTTTCCGCTCCTTCTGTGCGGCTTTGGCCGCCTCTAGATCCACCACCCATTCGGCCATGGAAGCCTCAAAGTCCGTCCATGTAACTGTCTGGCCGCCGGCAGCGATGAACTCGGTGCGGCGAGATGCCATCGCTTTCTTACCATGTGTGCGGTCGCGAGCGGCGAGGAACGCGGCGCGGCGGGATGCCATCGCTTCCTTACCAGTTACTGTGCGCCACAGTGCCATGGACGCCGCTTGGAGAGAGCTCTAGGACGGAGGGGCCGAGCAGCCGTACAGTGCGGTGGTATTCAAGAGCTCAACGACAACAGAAATTTGGCTCCCCTTACAATTTTGCTCATTCATTATCGCACACGGTTCATCTCCGTCGCTTCCGGAAACAGTGTGCGCTGAGCCTATTGTGTGTTGCGTTATGATTGGCCGGAACCCCAGTGCACCGTTGGATGCGCCGTGATCGAACGGCAATCCACGTCCCTCACATCACACCCGTGCACCTGTAGCTGGATTGGATTTATATGTACTAAATGCCTAGAAAATGCACATAATCCCTACAATATGGTAAATGAGCCCGGAAAAATGCCAAATTTGAACACGGTGATTTGCAGGTTGTATGTTCATCGTAGAAAAAAAACTCGTGGACAAAGGACAAAGGAAATTTAGACCCCCCTTCAATCTTGGTGATTTCCCCCTTGAAACCATGAAACTTCCTCGGTGATGGTTCGATTTATGAAAGGCGCGCATCACGACATAAGGAAAACATTCTCCAATTTTTACCAGGGCATGGTGAGGCCATACCATGGCACCATGCCAGGCGTCATGTTTTCCAACCATGTGTTTCATTTTTTGTATAGTTGTTAACCGAGTAAATGACGCGTTTATGGTTGACTATTGCCACACATTTCCTTGAAATATCTGCCCATTCCTTGTAAAAGGCATGAGAATGTACTAAATAACACGAGCATGGTTTTCCAGACTATTCTTGTGCACCTTTTCATGCAGCGATTGTTCGAATTTGAATTATGTCCATTAATGCCTAGAAAATGCACATAATCCCCTAAATATGGTAAATGAGCCCGGAAAAATGTCAAATTTGAACACGTTGCATTTGAGGCGGTATGTTGATCGTTGGAAAAAACTAAATGACAATCTAGGACGGAAATTTGGAATACCCTTCAATCTTGGGGATTTTCCCTCTCGAAAGCATGGAACATCCTCGGTGATGGTTCGATTTATGAAGGGCGTGCATGACGACATAAGCCAAACCTTCTCAAATTTTTATCAGGGCATGGTGAGGTCATACCATGGCACCATGCCAGGCGTCATATTTTTAAGCATTTATTTCATTTTTTCTATAGTTGAAAACCAACAAACAAACATTTGTGGTTTACTATTGCCACACATTTCAACGAAATATCTATCCATTATTGCTTGTAAAAGGCATGAGAATTTACTAAATGGCATGAGCATGGTTTTCCAGGCCGTTCTTGTGGACCCTTTCATGCACCGATTGTTTGAACTTGAATTATGTGCATTAATGCCTAGGAAATGCACATAATCCCCTAAATATGGCAAATGAACCCGGAAAAGTGCCAAATTTGGACACGGTGATTTGCAGGTTGTATGTTCATCATAGAAAAAAACTCGTGGACAAAGGATAAAGGAAATTTGGATCCCCCTTCAATCCTGGTGATTTCCCCCTCGAAACCATGAAACAACCTCGGTGATGGTTCATTTTATGAAAGGCGCGCATCACGACATAAGGAAAACATTCTCCAATTTTTACTAGGGCATGGGGAGGCCATACCATGGCACCACGCTAGGCGTCATGTTTTCCAACCATGTGTTTAATTTTTTGTATAGCTGTTAACAGAGTAAACGACGCATTTATGGTTGACTATTGCAACACATTTCCTTGAAATATCTGCCTATTCCTTGTAAAAGGCATGAGAATGTACTAAATAACACGAGCATGGTTTTTCAGACCGTTCTTGTGCACCTTTTCATGCACCGATTGTTCGGATTTGAATTATGTCCATTAATGCCTAGAAAATGCGCATAATCCCCTAAATATGGTAAATGAGCCCGGGAAAATGTCAAATTTGAACACATTGCATTTGAGGCGATATGTTGATCATTGGAAAAAAACTGAATGACAAACTACGACAGAAATTTGGATTCCCCTTCAATCATGGGGATTTTCCCTCTCGAAAGCATGGAACTTCCTCGTTGATGGTTCGATTTATGAAGGGCGTGCATGACGACATAAGCCAAACCTTCTCAAATTTTTACCAGGGCATGGTGAGGTCATACCATGGCACCATGCCAGGCGTCATGTTTTTAAGCATTTATTTCATTTTTTTCTATAGTTGAAAATCCAACAAAGAAACATTTGTGGTTGACTATTGCCACACATTTCAATGAAATATCTATCCATTATTCCTTGTAAAAGGCATGAGAATTTACTAAATGGCACGAGCATGGTTTTCTAGGCTATTCTTGTGTACCCTTTCATGCACCGATTGTTTGAACTTGAATTATGTGCATTAATGCCTAGGAAATGCACATAATCCCCTAAATATGGAAAATGAAACCGGAAAAGTGCCAAATTTGAACACGGTGATTTGCAGGTTGTATGTTCATCATAGAAGAAAACTCGTGGACAAAGGAAATTTGGACCCCCCCTTCAATCTTGGTGATTTCCCCCTCGAAACCATGAAACTTCCTCGGTGATGGTTCGTTTTATGAAAGGCGTGCTTGACGACATTTTTACTTGGGCACGGTGAGGTCATACCATGGCACCACACCAGGCGTCATGTTTCCAAGCATGTATTACATTTTTGTATAGTTGTTAACCCAGTAAACGACGCGTTTACGGTTGACTATTGCCACACATTTCCTTGAAATATCTGCCCATTCCTTGTAAAAGGCATGAGAATGTACTAAATAGCACGAGCATGGTTTTCCAGACCGTTCTTGTCCACCCTTTCATGCACCGATTGTTTGAATTTGAATTACGTGCATTAATGCCTACAAAATGCACATAATCCTCTAAATATTGTAAATGAACCCGGAAAAGTGTCAAATTTAAACACGATGATTAGCAGGGTTTATGTTCATCATAAAAAAAACTCATGGATGAAGGACAAAGGAAATTTGGATTCCCATTCAATCTCGGTGATTTACTATCGCACACGATTCATCTCCGTCGCCTCTGCGAACCGTGTGTGTTCACTCACACATGCAAAAGGAAAAGAAAAACCCTCGCCCACTTCGTCCCCACTCACTCGCCGCGGACTCCTCCACAACTCTGCACCCTAAGCTCGATGGCTCTTGGCGGCGGGCGTAGTTCGCGCTCCAAACGGCACCAGATTTCGCCTCCACCGCTTTCCACCGCCTATCTGCACCGACATTCTAGACTCTGGTCGACTGGGGTTTTCTGCGGGATTGGGCCGAGGATTTTTCTCATGGAGAAGGTAATCAACTTAATTAGCAAAATAATCACTCATCTCTTATCGCAGTCCGTCCGTCGCCGTTAATCAACCGGCGGAAATCGCCGTGGAATCATTTTTGTTCTAGCTGATTCGTGGGTGTTCATTCATGTGTCCACAGTGCGAGCACAAATTGGGCAACTGTGGTCGTGGCCTGTCGGAAACGAAATTCTATCTCACCATTCCGGATGATTTCAGGGAGCGCTCGGTATGTTCAATCTCAACCTACCATGGTCGGCATGGCCTAAATTTGTGAACATATACCGTCTGTTGCTACATTATCTATATATTTGCATCAAATCTTTGTTACATTATCTATTTTTAATTCTATATTTTTGTACTTTGCTTTCATCTATATATTGATCGGTTCTATCAGTTACTCCCATTTTGCATCTTGCTCTGTTATTTTAATATATCTAACTTAAGATCTTAATTTTCATTTCAAGCAGTACATCCCTTGCTTTGAAAGAATAGGAGTGGAAGGAAATCTTGGGCTTTACTTTGTTGATGACTCCCAGGATGTCATATTGACAATGCAGCATGGATTTACAATGACGGTTAGCGTAAAAATTGATAAAGATGGTCACTCCTATTTTAATGCGGACCTTTGGAGAAAAATGTCTAAGTGTTATAAACTGAAAGCTGGCAATAAAATTCTAGTGCGTGCACCACAGTCAGGTCTAATTAACATGGATGTTTACTTCCCCAACGTCATCAGCCGATCAAAGTCTGATTGAGGTTAGTGTCCTTTCAACTTTCTCCTTGCGGTCATATTACTATTTAAGCAACCAATTGATCACTATTTAAGCAACCAATTGTGATATCATATTCTGACGCTGTTCCTAGGCAGTAACAAATTCTATTTACCAATTTGTGCGCACTATATATTCTTCTGCCATGTTCTGAATAAATAATACCTTTCCACCTTTTAAGCAGGATATGTTGGATGCATAGTGAACGATCTGTATGTTACTAAGCGTACCAAATTTCACTGGAAGGACTTGAAGCATGTCATAAACTTTGTTGATAATCTGACAGAGATAGCAAAGCGTATGAATAGGCAGTAGTGATTTCCATCTCGCAGAAACCTATAGAAATCTAGCAGATAGGCTTTGCGTGGCAGGGATAGGCAGTAGTGATTTCCATCTCGCTGATTTTGGTTTCAGGCGGTTACTGTGACTTTCCCCGCTTCGTTCAAATTTTGCAGAGTGCACGTTTACCGTGCCAACTCAATTCGAATCCCGTTTGTATTCTAATTTTTTCAGGCGGGATCCATTTTCAATTGGAATTACATTCTGTATACATCATTTTTTCATATGTACTTTCAAAAGCACAACACCATTTATACATAAATATGGTTTACAAATGGCATGATCTCAGATTCATAAGGTTGTATCCATCAATTTGGATTTTCAAATATTTGAAACCACTTTATGTTGAAATCCAATGTATGCATTCCTCGCTAACTGTCTCCAATTAATGTGTGTTTCATGCTTTTTTTTTACTTCTCAAACATGTATAATGTGTTTCACACACGCAACATATAGTGTAATCCCGTTTAGACATTAATTGCATATAAACCATGCATTGTTTGTAATTGAAGAATGTATGGATCACCAATATTGATAAACTATATAACATTACACGTGTGCCCAAATTCAAATGAATATGCATGTTTGATACACCAATTTGCGTTATGATATTATCGATGTCGTGATCTCCAGTTTAAATATTTGAATCCCCTTTAATCCAGATATTCGTCTCATATAGCTATCACTCATGCTTATATAGGACTATCTCTCTGGACCTATACGCGTTCATCGTCTCTCAGGTATCTCTCGTGCTACCTGTATGTCGACAATGATCTTTTATCTTCGTAACACACTAACAGTACTCTCTCCCTCGACCTTCATCACTCTATCTCTCTCTAAGTATATCTCGCTCCCTGCTATGTGTCTCTAACTATGATTCTCCATGTGGAATCTCTTTCTCTCACACAAACACAAAACTTTGTCTCCCGGGGTCTCATTTCTCTCTACTATTCCCATGTGTGCCACTCGCACACCCCTCATACAGAGATGTCTTTCGCTCCTTAGATATGAGAACCTACGACTCTTCCTCTTCAATGTCTCTTTCTCACACACAAACACAAACTCTTTCTCCCAGGGTCTCATATTTCTCCATTGTTCTCTTGTATGTCGCTCACACACACCCTCTCTCCCTAGAGATATCTTGCGTTCCCTCGTATGTCTCTCTAGCTATCACTCTCGTTGTGAAATATCTTTCTCTCTCGCAGACACAAAACTCCGTCTCTCTGGATCTCATTTCTCTCTGATATCTGTTTGTATGTGACTCACATGCACCCTCTCTCTATCTCTCTCACACCCACACACATAACCCAGCCTTCTGATCCACTCGACTCCTATCTCTAACGCACACTAGCTAGCATCTTTATCTTTCTATTTATCTGTTTCTCCATCAACCTTCTTTCTCGCCCTCACTCTTGATTCCTATCACGCACACTACATATGTTTCTCTCTACATGCAGTGAAGTGCCCTCTCACACACATATATAACTTCACCCTTTGAACCACCCGACGGTCATCTCCAACACCCAAACTAGCGGATGTCCCTCTAGCTACCATCTCCATCTCTGTATCTATCTGTAGTTTCTCCGTCAACATTTCTTTCTTGCACGGAGTCTTGCTTCCTATCACCCACACTATATATGTCTCTCCATACATATGCATTTATAGGTTGGTCTCTTTTGCACAATCGTTGCGCCTCACTCCCTCTGCTCGCCATAGATGCATGCTCCAGCCCACGCCACTATCTCTTAAAGACAAAAACACATGCTCAATTCTCGGGCCTTCTTCCCTGCATTCTCACATGCATGCATATTGTCATACCGATCCGTCTCTCCCATGTCGTTGATCTTATGACTTATGTCTTCTTTCTTTTATCTCGATCATGCGCGCACGCACACACACACACACATCCCACGTATACATGTATACCTCTCACACATGCACGTTCAAGGTCTCTATGTCTCCATACGTAGTTAATTACCCTCAATCCTAACGCCACATCGAATCGTTCTCCTCTTTTGTGCACATAACTTCCGCCTGGATGGGTAAAACACACACTCACACTTAACAATCTCCTTCTAGCTACCCCCCCCCCCGCCTCTCACTCTTCCCCTATATCCCCGAAACCAATAAGACCATCCCTTTGTTTAATTCCCGCCTACATGCACCATCGATATATAGTAGTCTTCCTCGGTGTCTCTCGAACAAACACGTTCTCTCGATGTCGACTCCTCTCACGCGCACACACCTTCTCTTCCCTCTCTACGGGCATTTTCTCTCTCGCACCCCATCGTTGGTGGCCTCTGCCATACACATCACCTCTCTATGATGAAGCCATGCACACTTAAATTACATCCGCCACAGAGGACCCCGCGACACAGACACACACGCACGCACACACACACACACACACACGCACGCACCCCCCCACACACACACTAAGACTCCATCTCTCTCTCTCTCTCACACACACACAAACACACACACACACGCACGCACGCACGCACACCCCCCACACACACACTAAGACTCCATCTCTCTCTCTCACACACACACACAAACTAAGACTCCATCTCTCTCTCTCCTCTCTCTCTCTCACACACACACACCCCACATACACACTAAGACTCCATCTCACACACACATGCTCTAGGCGGAGCATTTGTTCCTACCACCCTTCATCCAACCTTGCCCGTATGATAAACAATCACCTTTATTTACTTGCATAACATGGACAAATTCCACTTTACTTTAGTAGTCATCAAACTTATCATCTGTACCCTTATAAAAAAACGAGTTGGCGGTGATGGTGTGCCTGCCATCTTGTAATACAGATCGTATGATCTATATCTGAGGATAGAAAGCAAACTATGATAATTTTACAAAAGATACCCGCACCTCTCTCCACATCATTATCTCCCGCAACCTCATTGCTCAGCAATTAAAAAAGGAATAAGTCTCTGGAACAATCTAGCATGCATGGTGGCCGCTGCCGCCTGCCGGCGCCGTCCATCCCCATGCCTCCGCCCATTCCGACCACCAGTCACCACCACGCTCCACTCCTCCTCCCCTTATCTCTCATCTCTTCATTTTTTCGATGACATTCTCGAGATACCAGTTTTCCGATAAAATTCTCGAGATATCATTAGTTTTTACACATGGGATTACTCCTGCATGGGTCAATCACAACAGGTGTTCTGTAAAAAAAATCATATTGATGTTCCGTGCAATGCACGAGAATCTTGCTTGTAATTATATAACGCAAATCACGAGCAGGAAGTGACATTTTTTTGACACAACCACGTTAACATGGCCACGTAAATCACTAGCTAAAGTAAATACCATTATACTTATATCCCGATGCAAAAGGTTGAGTACATGTCCGAAGAGTAGAGTCGCACACACGCACTCTGTCTCTCAGAATCTCTCTCTCACACACACACTAGTTACGTGACGCCCACTTAAGCAGACACGTATGTTACAATTTGTGCACCCACGGGTACACGTGATGCTGCACATTTATTTAAGCTGGAAGGCAAACCCAAACAGTAGTTGCATTCATTCCCCTCCCGCCACCTCTTCTCTGGTCGCCGTGGCCCGGTAGCCATGGGCCGGCCGAAGGTAACAACATACGCCATACTCCCGCCGGAGCGGCGCTTTAATATGGAAATTTTAGTGGTCAGGCATGCATCTTTCTGTGCTAGCACTCCTGTATAAGGGTTGACCGGTCGCTTCCCGCGGACGTGCGCGGGTGGTGGAAGAGGAAGGAGAAGGGAAGCGGGCTGTGGAGTAACGTTTTTTACGACAATTTCTTAGGAAACTGAGTGCAATAATTGAGTAGTTTTGCAAACTACCAGTACTACACCTGAAACGGTTCAAAACCTATACTCCCTTGCTAGCGCGCGCTTCCCACGTGAAACGGTCAGCGTCTCCCTGGAGCGTCAGTGCCGCATTAATGCCCGGCCAGAGCGGAGGCGACCTCTCACTGCCGCCCGCTTTGAAGTGACTGCTCCACGTCGAGACTGGCCATAGGCCCTGTTTGGATCCATGGGTTAGAGTTAGTTTGAGCTAGTTGGGGCTCAAATAGCCCTAAAGTATCCAAGCATGAGGGTTTAAATTGGAGCAATTTGCACCGAACCCACCAAAAAAAACTATCCCACCCAAGAGGTGCTAAATGGAGATAGTTCTCATTGGGACCACTGAAAAATCACTTTTCTCTCTCCATGAAGTGCATTTATTGTCAATCTAACCCTGTCACCCAAACACCTCTTTGGCTACAGTTAGTTCAGGGTTAGTCATGAGTTAGTCTAACCTCTAGCTAAGTTAGAGTATCAAACAGGAGCAGTATAGGACATGCAAGTTGCTCAAAGCATACAGGCAAATTCGTACGTGAAAGGATTTTTTCTTTTTGAAAACGGAACGTGAGAGGAATTTTTTTAGAATGCTCTTGGCATGTCGCTAACATGTGATAGTTAACCGACCTCAATAGACGGCAGAAACGCCAGCCCGCCGCACTTTGATAGAGACGAGGAGGGAGAAGCGATACAGGCTGCTGGATTACTAGAGATAGGTGTCGCACGGAAGCCAAGAAATATGGTGATTGCGTGGGTTAGCCATGTACTAGTATGATGTAACTACACTAGGCTGCCGTGTTTCGTACTCTTCCAGTCCACTGTGGAGATGATTGGTTAATTTTATATCGCTGAATAATATTAAATATTATGAGTGCAGACGCTCCACCACGAGGTTCCTTGCTCCTTCTCGGTCGTCCGGAATCTATGTTCTTCCACTATTTTTTTACGTGAGCTTTGTTCATCCTTTTGCCAACATGCGAAACATCTAGCATCAAGGTGCACATGTTATGCAAGGATCGTTCCATCTATATGAAGAACACATGGGACTGGAACTACGAGACGGACATGTACCCAGGAGTGGACCTACGAACCTGAGTAATGTAGCGCAGTAAGTGAAGTAGAAAGGCACAGATGGTATGAACATGCGTGGCATATAGGGTGTGTTTGGTTGCGTTCTCGTCTCAGCATAGTTGTTCCCTCTTCATGCATGCTCAACTCAACACCCCTCTTCATGCATGCTCTCTTCATGCATGCTTCTAGTGTATTTGTGCTAAACTAGTGTGGACTCATGCACCCTTCATACACTCTACCAAACACCCAAAAGTAGGTCGAGAAGGGAACTCTTGGGCGGCATTTGTCTCTTACTACATACTACCACTAAATGTTGTACGTGCAATGCACGGTGATGTTATGGAGTACGTGCCTAAGTACTCTACTACTACTATATTAGTTGGAGGCACATATTAACTTTTATATTTGTTTACGTGTATGCCCCGAGACCTTCCAACTAGACGTGTCTTTCTCTCCAGGTCGCACTTTGTATCGTTCATACCACTAAGTACTACTACGTGTGGTCTCCGACCCAGAAGTGGAAGAAGTGGAGACGCTCTACCATGTTGTTTTTTTATGCTGGGCTCTACCACGCTGTTCATGTCCCACTCCTTCGCTGACGTGTGGGACATCCAGCACGTGCCGTGTTTGGCACCCTTCATCGTAAGAGTTGAAATGCTAGCATTCATCAGAAATAAAAAATAATTATAAATCGGCAGTGATACTATTTTTTTGCGAACCAATCAGCAGTGATACTATACCACGCGGTTTCCTTGCTCCTCGATATCGGAAAGAATACTTCCGTTCGCCAACATGTGGGACGTCGACCATCCTGGTCCACTTGCCATGCATGCAGAACTCCAAGGGAGAGTCACCCAGGTCGTCGCGCCGCAGTAACAATGACTAATGCGCCGTCAAATCACAGGCCCACTTCCCACTTTGAAGTTGCTCGGACGAAGGAACCATCATGACTTTGTTGAATTCCGCTTCTTGAAGAAAACTACTGTACCAGCAGTACTGCTAGCTATGGTAGTTACTCCAACAGAGGCCTCCTTTCGTTCATAGGATAGGAATATGAAAATCATAGGAAGTGAGATGACATGCATCTCAATTCCTATAGAGAAAGAGATGCTATTTGATGCTTAGGATAGGAATTTTTCCATTTAGTCTAGGCTAATGTACTGGTAATTTGCTCTAAAAACTACAATAGTAACTAGTAGTATTGGTGCATGCTCGTACTCAGACACAGACACACACACTAACTACTAGTACTACTACTTCTCACATGCTGGCCAGACGCCGTCATTCTCCTTCCCGGCTTTGTCGGCGACACCCCACCGTGCTTGGATCTCCGCCGACCTCTCCGTAGCAGCGCGTGCGTCCTTTTCTTTCTTGCGGCAGCGGGCCCCTCTTTTCTTGAGTGCTTTCTGACTTTTCCGCTCCCTCTGTGCGGCTTTGGCCGCCTCTTGCTCTACCGCCCATTCGGCCTTGGCATCTTCAAATTCCTCCCACATAGTTGTGAGGTCGCGAGCGGTGATGAACTCAGCACGGCGGGATGCCATCGCTTCCCTACCATTTTGTGTGCGGTCGTGGGCGGCGAGGAACTCGGCGCGGCGGGATGCCATCGCTGCCTTACCGGTTAGTGTGCGGCGCGGTGGCATGAACGACGCTTGGTGAGAGCTCTGGGGTGGAGTGGCCGGACAACCGTATAGTGCATTGGTTTGTCAAGAGCTCATGGACAGAAGACGAAGCAAATTTGGATTCCCCTTCAATCCTGGTCATTTATTACCGAGTAAAATGCATTGGCGGTCATCGAACTTGTCTTGATAGCTCACTTTGATCATTGTATACGAGATATGGTGATTATACGGTCACTGGCTCAGCGTATAGCTCCGTATTTGTCTGGTTGACCAGTCAAACCGTCCGCATGCGCCTCATCAGCTCGTGTTCTTTATCTATCTACGCGGGCCTACCTGTCAATGGAGAAAGAAATACTGTAAAAACCAAAATTATGCGTATGTGGGGAATCAAACCACGGACTCGTCGCTGCAACGCACCCTCGTCAGCCAAATGAAAATGAAATACTTCACGTCAGACACTCACGCTCACGCTGTCAAAGCATGCTAATGCATGCACGTCGCCCTCTAAATCAAAGTCCTGCTCATGGCGCAACGCAAACGGCGAGCCCATCACCTGCGCGCCCCGGCGGTGCCTCACATTACTGTTTAGACGTTTGTTGGAGGCCTACGCGAACGCCGAGCATGTATTCACCTGGCTCAACACCAACAGTCATACTCGGACCGCCTTGCTCATGCATATCGTCCATCACAACAACAATCTATAAAACAGCCTAAGCTAGAGAGGGTACTATGGTAGTATGGTACGGAGTATGTACTATCGTGAGCGACCGATCTTAGTGCCACTGCACACCGAAACCCCTTCCATCGCTAGCGCGCGCTTCCCGCCTGAAACGGTCACCGTCTCTCGAGAATGTCAATGCCGCATTCACCGGACTTAACTGTAGGTGCAATTGGTGTGTCACTGACATGCGTGCCAGATGCCCGTTGGGCCCACATGTCAGTAACCCAAACGCATCTGCAGTTAAGTCATTGAAGCAGCGTCCGCATTCACGCCCGACGAACCTACTCCGGCGCCAGTTGTCCATCCGTCTGCCACGGCTCATTGCATTTCGCCCGCTATATTAACTTGAGCCCCAGCTCCCAGCCATAGCCAAAGACCCACACTTATTCTCCTCCAGTCCCTTCCTTCTGTCGGCACCACTTCAACCATGGCCTCCTGGCGCTCCGAAGCTCTCTTGGATGTATTGTCGCAGGAGCAGACGAGGGACATCGGCGGCTCCGCTCCGGGCGCGCTCCAAAGCTCTCTTCGACGTACTGTCGCAGGAGCAAACGAAGGAGATCGCCGGCACCCCCCGGCCGCCCTCCGCCGCCACGACCACGAAGCCGGCGCGCGTGCGCGGGCGCAGCCGGTAGCGAGGAAGAGTAGTACACGGTAGGTCGCCGCCGCTCTGGAGGAGGAGGTTATCGAGGCGGATGAGGAGGAGGCAAAGGCAATGGCCGGCTTTCTCGGGTTCATGGCCGGACATGGTGGTCGGGCGCCGGCAATCGTTTAGATTAGGTTTACAGTAGGTTTTAGTACGGTTTGTGCGAAATATGTAATGAATTTCATCCAGTTTGTAGGAAAAGTTTTCGAAATGTAATGAATTTCATCCGATTAATTTGAAATTTGCTTTGTTTGCACGAATTTCATCCGGTTAGTTCATATAGTTGTCGAAAGGTATGCGGGCAGCATCGGATGGCATCCATCAGTGTCCTTGGATAGATGCCGGTGTAAATTTGTGGGCCAGCGCTGGAGATGCCCTAACTATCATGCTATAATCGCTAACAATCCTCCATTATTTGGCAGGGAACAGTTATCCCTCGATCAAAATCAGATCCGCGGTGTTTCGCACTCCTCCCGCATAAGAGTGTAAACTCTTGCTTACATAAAAATGGAGCAAGTGGACGGCACTGTAGCACGTCATATCACTCGAACTAGCCCGCCTAACGAGCGGGAAAGCACTGCCCTCGTCATTTTGTTCTGGATTTCTATCGATCGATCATGCGAAAAGTTACGCTTCGCAAGTTCTAAAGGAAAAGGTGGCACACTTACGACTCGTACGCGTCGCAACCCCGACAGTCCAGCTCGCACGCCGCTCACCAGAGGGGACACACGTTGTCTTGCAATTTCACTGACATGTGAGACCGTAATTGAATAAACCGTCTATAGCCGAAATCTAATCGCTCGGCGGGCGTCGGCTGAGACAAGAGAAACGGGGAAGGGAGAAGAGATCGCCCGCCCGCCGCGCATGGACTCCAAGAAATATATGGTGATAATGTGAGGTGGGCCATGCTGGAATCCGGACCGCTTCCGGAGCCCGCTCTCACCGCCCTGGCCCCTCAAGACGCCAGCTGCCCGCCGCATGCATGCATAGCAAGTAGTACTCCTTATGTGGAGGAGAGAGAGGCATTGACAAAGTCAAGGAGTGGGCTCTGCAAGAGCCCGTCTCTACACGTGCTCCTAGGTATAAAAAAATAATTCTAAAAAAAGGCATAAAACACAATTGTGTCTTAAAAAAAGAAAGGTAAAAAACATTTGAGAGGAAATAGATAGAGAGAAAGTGAGAAAAAGTTGTAACCTGGGCATTACATGAGGAAGGAGGGAGTGGTGCACATGCCAAGTTCACTGGGCTGCCGTGTTTCACACTCCTCCGTCGTAACAGTGGAGACAATAGCTTTCATCAAAAAAAAACAATGAATACTCGTTGCTCGTCCTCTATATCGGAAAGAATACTTTCATTCACCGACATGTGGGACGTCGACCATCTTGGTCCACCTGCCATGCACAAAATTATCCTGGTCTACCCCGGTCGTATCGCAGGCCCAACCTTTCCCGCTGTAAGTTGTTCGGACGAAGGAACCATCATGACTTCGTTGAATTCCGCTTGTTCAAGAAAACTTACTGTACCCGCAATACTGCTACCACACGCGAAGACTGGACGGCACTGTACCACGTCATATCACTGAAACCCACTAGGCCAAACTAGCCCGCCTAGGTCATCTATTTTGGAACGGAGGGAGTACGTCTCTACACTGCTATGATTTTGTGTTGCACGTTCTCCGTACTTTGCTACGATTTTCCTACCCTATGAACCAAATGAGGCCTGAATGTATGTCGACTATTGTCTGATCGATCGCTAAGCCTACAATTTTAGGAGCTAGGGCTATTGGTCGATCGACGAGGGATAAGTAAAAGCGTACCACGAGCTCATCAGCCCCAACGTTTCTCTTCGGTGAGTGTTTTGCAAGTACTATAGCTCGCACAGTAGCTAGCCTACTAACACCAAGAATCATCAAACAAGCCCTGCTAAGATGATAAACAGTTCAAACTTACATCCAAGCATGCCATATATTACATCAAAAGCTGGTGTGGATACATCTGTTTCCATAACTCGGAGAGGGTTCGCATGATTCATCGCATGATTCACTATCAAACAAAAGTAGCAAGATCCGCCCACACAAGACAGTGCACTAGCCCTAAGATGGTTTGATAACATGCATCGTTCTGGTAATTAAACACAAGGCAATGCAAACTACCCTGAAGGATTAGCGCGACCAACTATTTCTTGTCATCGATCTCTCAGGCAATGACCACAGCACGGACAGCGGCATGGGAATCGATTTCTGGGGCGATGTCCACAGGACTGACCGTGACATCGGAATTGATCTCTGGGGCGATGTCCACAGGATGGACAGCGGCATCGGAATCGATCTCCGGGGCGATGCCAACAGGACGGGCCACGACATCGGAATCATCAAGGACGTCCACCGGCACCTACACAACCCTAACATATTAGCAAGCACATTGCAAATAATCAAAAACCACAACTATGGTAATAAGCCATTATTTTTTACCTTGTGCAGCTCACCGGGGGATCTCATCCCTCCGGCGGCCATCTCCTCGTCCTCGATGGGGGCCATCACCTTGCCAGGGGAATACTGCTTCTCAACGGCGACTATCTCCTCAAACTCGGTCTTGAGCCTCACATAGGTGGCAACCAGAGTTCCTGGGGTAGGCACGGTGGGGCCCTTGCTGTTCTTCCAACTTTCTTTGAGGAGTTCGTCCGCCAACGTCCTCAACTCTTTGGCCAGTGCTTGTTTCTTGGAGTTCTTCGTCTCCATGGGTTGGCCCGCCAACATGGTCAACTCGTTGGTCGGTGCTCGCTTCCTGGAGATCGCTGTCTCCAGTGGGTTGTCCGCCGGCAACTCTTTGCCTAGTGCTCCAGGATCCATCAATGAACTGACAAACAAAAAGCAATCGAAAGGAAACCACAATCGCAATGAAAACGGGAAAAGAATAGGATGTGAGAATCGGTCGGTGCTTCGCAAAAAGAAGATTCTTGGAATGAAAATATAGCAGCATAACTGATTCGCCCACCTTTCCTTCGTCGGTACAGAAGAAAAATGGCAGAAGTGAGTAGCATGGAGTGAGGTTTTCTTCAAGAAAGGGAAGAAAGGGCTTGAACGAGCGTTCCAGTGAAATGATGGTTGCTTCGTCCAGTCCAACTTGGAGGCCACCTTACCACTGCTGGTAAAGGTGTGGGTTTTGTGATATGACGGGTCATGACGGCCACACCGGGGTGACAGGTGAGTCTCGACTGTAGCAGCTCGCTGTGATTTCGTGGATGGCACGTGGGCCCGGATGCTTTGAAATGTCCCGCATGTAGATAGAGCGGCTAGTCATATAGGAGTGCTCAATATTGTGCACCGCGACCAAGGCGGAGAGGAAAACGAGAGAACTACGTAATTAATGCATGAGTTTAATTAGGGTAGTTTTGTAAAGTACGAGATACATTCCTCCAATCGCCAAATGCCTTGGTTCATGAGATTTGAGATTTGAGCCCTATAAACCGAAAGGGAGGGAGTACTGCACACGGTGTAGTCTAGTCACTTGTTGAAATCTCTAGAAAGGCAAATACTCCATTCCGGTTTACAGGGCTATACTACTCCCTCTGTCTAGGAATGTAAGTCATCTTACGAAAACCAAATAGTCCCAAAACACTTAGGCGCGGTGCATTAACTTCTACCTTGTTTCTTGTTTCTTGACATGTCAACCAATAAGAGATGAGAGGTGTGCATGCTTTTAATGACTTGCAATGGCTAGTTCATTGCATGCAATGCTATTAATTAGCAAATAAATATTGGTGACCCCAGGAGGAAATGGTGCTAAGCGCGTGGACCTATGCAGAATGAGTATGAACCAATGGATAATGGAGTTTAATTGTTAAACAATAGCAATGTTGTCTCATGCAAGAGCCTGGCTAGTACTCCAAGGAACCGCACCACGTGAGCGTTCGCAACTGCCACGTTCGGGTTGCGCTTGGCTCTTCGCCTCTTCGAGAAGACGAACAATGATGTTACTCCTACTTCTACAGTATCGAATCCACTGCTGCATGTCCGTCCACCTCGTGCGGGAGGGATAGCGTGTAGCGAAAGCTTCTACTTACTGCTCCTGCCTTTGCATCTATGACAGGTGGGCCGAACAGGTGGTTGGCCCTCCTGTCATGCAGCCAAAGGCAGGTGCAGTTAAGGCACCGGAGCTCAGTCCGCGAGGGAGAGGGCGTTGTAGTAATCAAATTTCTCGGTCTTGTACGAGTTGACGCGACACATCAAAGCACTGCACTCGATATAAGTCTTTTTACACATTTAAAATGGGCTACTTTGTATGTAGGAGTAGACATATTCTGCTTCGTATGTAGTCACTTGTTGCAATCTCTAAAAAGACTTATATTTGGAAACGGAGGGAGTACAACGCATGCATGCATGCCGTGACTTTCCTTTTGATACTTGCATGTGTTGATTTGATGCACCTTGCCAAATTTTGACTATAAATTTAACTAACCAAATTTTCATGCATGTCACAAAAAATTACGGGGCTGTTTGGATTGTGACTATGTTTGTCTTATGTTGCCACATTATTTTTCCCACACTTGCCACACTTGCCTAACCTGAGTTGCTCAAATTGTTAGACACACTTTGGCTTGCCTAAGGGAATCTTGCCACAATTTTTGTGTCTATGACATGTGGGGTTCACTGCTAATAAAAAATTCTTGTCTTAGGTGTGGCTTATAAAAAAGACTTATATTTAGGAACGGAGGGAGTAGAAAAAATAAATAATAATGCATGTTGGGGCAACCCACGTTTTCGCTAATTTTAGCCGTGGGCTTGTTCACAATTTTTACGAGGGGTTGGTTGTTCATTTAATGGAGGGACTTGTAGTACCAGACTTGAACGATACAAAGTGCGACCTGGCACACCGTAACACCACTTGGAACAAGCGGGTAGCTATCTCAAAAAACAATCAACAACTAAAAAAAACCGCGACCTGGCATGTAGTAGTACACAATTTTAAACGATTGTTTTGATGGAGTGAAAAAGGAAAACTACCCCACTACGTATATATAGGCCGGAGCCTCCACGCTTGCTTGCTAGGGTTGCTCTATTCACACACTCTCATCCTCTCCAGATCTAAACAAGATAGGGGTAGTAACACTGTCTTTCTCCCTTCAAAAAACACTGGCTTTCTATCCTCACCGCTGGTTACAGACCCGGACGTATGCCCCTCCACCGGTGAAGGGGAGGAGGGGCAGCGTTTAGGCCATCGTCGACAGCGAGCGAGGAGACCCACTGCCGGCCGCACCGTTATCTCTGGCCGAGCGCCGGCGCGGGAGGTCCTCCGATCCCTTCGTCGTTGCCTGTGGGCGGATCCGGCCTCCCGCCGCCCACCTATCCACATCCCGACGACCTTCAGGTATATCTTCATTCGAAACCGCCTTAGCTCTACTTCCCCATCTCACTACGTCGCTGCATGTGCAACATTTTCTACCTCTCAGCCCCTCTCGATCGGATGGTCCAACGTCACATTTTTTTCTTCTATTGTTAGAGGTAAAGCTACTTCATGGAGTCGAATCTTGTACTCCCTCCGTCCGAAAATACTTGTCATTGAAATGGATGTATCTAGATGTATTTTAGTTCTAGACACATCCATTTTGATGACAAGTAATTTCGGACGGAGGGAGTACTTGGTTCAAACAAGAAATAAAGTGGGGGTGGGGGAATTTAGTATGTACACATCGGACTTGGTACAAACAGGAAGGAAAGGGAGTGAAAGTAGTACAGACTGGTCATCCAACCGGTCTCTTGGTCAAAAAGGGAAATATAGGGGTAACGCTGTACACAGTGGTATGACCAAGACTAGATTTGCTATCCACACATAGGAGTAGGTGGCTAGAGTGAACAAAAATGGGACCAACCCAGATATGTTTCTTGGATGTTTGTTTCTCAGGGCAACAAACTATGAATCACCACTTTATGCCCCTGTTTACGTACATGGTGCTGGACTGCTGGACTGCTGGTGCACCCTCCATTCAGAAGTGACTTTTGTGCTGTTTAACTGGAATGTCAGAATGGAACAGTTGGTTCATTTTGGTGGAACTGCACAAAGGGAGATCTGTGTTCCAATCCTCATCATCCGTATTGGCGCCATAACCTTCCTTTAGGTAAGAATGATATTCAATGCATGTGTTCATCTCTATTTTCCGACTGCCATGAGAAAATAATGTTGTTTTTTACTAGTACACTTGTACTCCCTCACTGACAAAACCAATTCTGAATTAGAAGGCCAATCATGTACTTGGTTTCACCAACTGGTGAGGAGAAAGAGAAACAGAGCATGAAGAGGAAGAAGAAGATGAATAAACAGTGCCAAGGCGATCTTGCTGAAGCCAGAGGCCTCAGTCGAGGCCATTCAAGGGCTCCGGCAACGACTACCTTACATGTGAGACAATCCTCCAGGGAGCCCTTCCACTTCTGCTGTCTCACTTAATTAATTAGGAGTACTTAAGTACCACTAATTTATTACTGCCTAATTTTCCTGTTGGAGTTAAAAAATCTTTAGTAGGACCCTATGCTGAATCATGTACGTGTGTATGTTTGTCTATGGAGGTGAATCATGTGGTGGAGCAGGGAGGGAATATTATTAGTGTCATGAAATAATAGTGCTATTGTTTTGCATGTCAATTTATTGCCATTGGTTCAATGAGGCAATGTTTTGCGTATTGTCCATCATGAATTTGATGCTACTGTTTGAGTAATATGCTAATGTCTTCCTATCCTTTCTCACTAAGCTAATGAAGGTTTCACCTTGTTCCTACTTGTGCAAACAGGGATCATGTTGTGCCAATCATACATTTTAGTGGAACTACATAAGACAATACAATGAACTGTATCCCAGCCAGTGCTTTAACTCTGCTGGAAGTTCTTGATAATCTTTCGATATAATCTCAGCACTGGTAAACAAGAGTGATTTCAACCATACATTTGAAGTGCACAAAAATATATACTATTGTGTGATTCCAGTGAGTGCTTTATCATCTCTTATGGGACTACATGAATAAGCTTTTTTCTCAGGTTGGTACGGGCCTAAGGCCTTCATCCATATTAGTTTGCTGTCATCTCTATTTGTATCGTGCTACTGTCATGAGAAACTCCTTTATCTTTGCACGTTAAAGTTTTGCAACCTATGATAAATGGCAATGCTTTGAGTGTTGAGTTGAGCTAATTGGCACTGATTAAATAAACTAATACCTCTCTTTAAGCAAGACTACTATGTTGCTAACTTTACCCATTAAGATAATGAGGGTGCTTCTATTTGTTAGTGTATGTTTCATCAACTAGTCCCACTATTACAGTAATCCCACTCTCTCAATATATGTGCCAACAGGGATGCTCGATTTTGGTGGAACTGCACAAAAACTTTGGGTGCTTCATTGCCTCGACAGCTTCCGTCCTTTCCTGTCAGTCGCTAATCTCCGCTTGCTTTCTTCCTTTGCTGTCAGTCGCTTGGCTTATCTCGGCTTCCAGTCAAAGGAAATAGTAATTGATATGCTACCTCACACAGGTTGGTACTGGTCTTTATCCTGATTATTGTGCCTGTCATATGTATTGGTAATTTGGTATTGTGCTACTGTTTGCCGATTTCATAAAGGAGTAATTTGGAGCCTGAACTCGCAGGCAAATCATTACATCGGGTGATTTTAGTAGAACTGCACAAAATGATCAGATGGACAGGTACTTATGCTGCTGCTATGTACTCCAAAGTTCACTCAGACAAGCATCGATGTTGACAAGAAGTGCCTATATTTATTCGAGTATCAACCAGCGTCAACCAATTGTCAAACTCCAAGTATTAGGAGAGTGAACGCCAAAAATATTGCTTGGTGCATAGCCCAGAAAAACTCAGTCCAGTCTTTGGTCCCAACTTGTGCCTTTTGGTTATCGGCACATATGGTAGCAAACTATATGGCATGGAGTCTAAAGATTCCAGACAAGTTGGTTGACGCGTATATTCATCTGGCACTTAATCAGTCTGCACGCCAAGGATGCTCCATTTCAGTTGAACTGCACAAAAAATTTGGGTGGTACATTTTCTCAACCGCCTCCTTTCTCGTCTGCAATGTAGAATTTTGGCGAGATACAGGACCAAGATGAGCCAGTAAACTAGTTGGATGAAAGTAGTGGCCAAGTTGCTCAAACCTCCCTCGGCATGAGGCAACTATTTGAGGATAAACCTACAAGCAAAGTTCAGATTGTCTGTGTTGCCTCTTATGTACTCGAAAGTTTACTCGTACAAGAACTGATTTTAGCAAGAAGTACCTCCGATTGAACACCATTTACCAGTCTGTACCCTAGGTAATTAAAGTTCGTCCATGGATCATATTGGTTGTGATCTCAATCATTTGGATGCATAAACATACTGAACATGTGTATATCTGAATCTTTTTGTGAATTATGTATGAATATTGCCGTGTGATCTATCAATCATTTGGATGCATAGATATGATGAGCTTGTGTATATATGAATCTTTTGAGTTGTTGATAGTGAATGTTGGCTATGAATATGAACGTGTCCTGTGAACCTGAGTTTGATATTAATGTTTACCTTTTCTGTTGTATTTGTGTGTGAACTTGTTAGTATGCCTACTGTGGGGTATAAAACGCAGGTCTCTTATAAAAGTAATGTTGTGTCCAATTTATGTTTTCCCTTCTAACCACATTATATATATTTATATTATTACTATTATCGTCTATTTTATAGAGACTTATATATACATTATAAAAACATCCCACGTGTTATTAACTTATAAAAGTAAATGTTTAATGGAAGTTGGCAAGGAAAATCCTGGTTGTTTTTGACTCACAGGCAAGGAAAATTCTGGTGATTGCGTACAAAAGCTTGAGAAGATTTTAAGGACCAATTTAATAATAACGCGCTCATTTTTATTTTGAGCAACAACTCGCTAATTTCTTAATTATATATAAAAAATGTGCCTCTCCGGTTTATTCTTTGTATTAATTGCTCCTTCTAACATAACATTATATATATAACGAGCCCACCTATTATGTGTATTTCAAGGAAGTGCAAATGGGCTGGGTTTTCTTAGAAAATATAAATGGGCCTGATTGATGCGAAATTATTTGTTCACCCAGCCCAGCAAATGGACTGTACATTCTAGAAAACATGGGTTAAATATATGCCACATTTTTGCAGGCTGACATGTGGGCCAATAGGTCGAAGCCTACGCAGGGCGTTGTCAACTTGGTCAACAAATGATTGTGTGATCCACAGCCATTGGATTTATATCCAATGGCCGGCCTGCACCTTAAATCTCTCGTCTTCTTCCTCCAGCATCGCCGGGACCACCTGGTCCGGCCTCCGGCGTCTAGCGGCTCTGCTTAGCACGCATCGCTGCGAAGCACTACCCCACCGCCGGCCAGGCTATCCCTCCACCCTCGACGCCTCCTGTTATTCTCCACAGACTACAACCCCACGCTGCAACAGAACCAGGTATAACCCTTCTCCTCCTCTCAATCTACGACTCCACTGCCGCGTTTTCCCATCTCCGAGTCGTTCTCGTCCGGGGCCTCGCCGTCGTCCATCGCCTCGCTGCGTTCGGTGCGGCGTGGTCAACAAACGAGAGTCATCGGAAGAGGACTGTACGTGGAGAGCCTGACGGCTGGGACCCACGAGGTCCATGGTCGCACGCAAGGAAAGTTCCTCCTTATTAAGCTGAAAAAAATGTTTCCTCCACCTGACAGCTGGGACCTACCGGCTGTATCTTCGCACGGAAGGAAGTGCCTCCATGTTTTGCGAAAAAAATTATTCATCCCGTTGACAGCTGGGACCCGTCAGATTTGGTAACTGACTTGTGGGCCTACTAAGCGGACGTGTACGCACGGCTTTGTCAACTTAATCAACAAATGATTCTAGCAGCTGGACCGTTGGATGTTAATCCAACAGCCGTGCTCCTTCTTCAACCTCTGTTCTTGCTCCTGTCTCCCGTGGGCGGCACCGCGGCTGTGCTGCCGCGCACCCGAACCAGTGAAGTTTCCCACTCCTCTCCATCTGCGACTCCACTGCCCCGTCTTCCCCATCTCCGGGTCATTCCAGTCTGGGTGCGCTCGGCACGGTGTGGTCAACAACCGAGAGTCATCGGAAGATGACTGTACGTGAGAGGCTAACAGTGGGGACGCACCACGCCCATGGACGCATGCATGCAACGGAACGCGGCAAGGTCAACGTGGTCAAGGAACGACTTCCATTGGAAGTATACTGTACGTGGCGAGTCTCAGCTGGGTCCACGGCCGCAGCAAGTAAGTGCCTCCTTATTACGCGGAAAATAATGATTCCTCCAACTAACCGCAGGGACCCACTGGACGGGCCACCGTATTTTGCGAAAAAACGTTTGCCCCCTGACTGCTGGGACCCACCTGACGGGCCACTGTATTTCGCGAAAAAAACGTTCCCCCCGTTGTCAGCTCGGACCCACTGGAAGTGCCTCCTTATTACGCACAAAAAAATGAATACTCCCCCGGCTAGCTGGGACCCAACTTGGTGGGAGGCTGACTTGTGGGCCTACTAAGTTGACGGGGACGAAGGGCTTTGTCAACTTAGTCAATATGAACGATTCTAGCTCCAGTGACCGTACGATGTCCATCCAACAGCCGTAGTGCTTCTCCAACCTCTGGTCTTCTTGCTCCAGCCGCCCAAAGCAGCGCCGGTCGTGCCGCATGCTCCTGCCTCCCGTGGCCGGCTGTGCTGCCGCGGAGGCCTCACCGCCCCCTACTATTTCCACCACTGGCCAGGCCCTGCGGCGACGGTAGCCTCACACCGCAGCCGAACCAGTGAACCCTCGTACTCCTCTCCACGCGGGCTTCCACTGCCACGTCTTCCCTGGCTCCGCGTCGTCCCCTTCCTAGGCCTCGCCGTCGTCCACCGCCATGGTGCTCTCCGCGCGGCGTGGTCAACGTGGTCAAGGAACGACTTCCATCGGAAGAGTACTGTACGTGGAGAGGCTGACAGCTGGGTCCACGGCCACAGCCTAGTTTTTTTTGTGATTTGCCAAGTATGTCGCTTTGTCAGGCCTGTTGGGCTGCAAATCTTTCAAGACGAGGAGAGCTTTCATTCGGCTGGCCGAGAAAATGGACCATCAGTAATGAGAAATGGGATGTACATTTTTAAAACACATCAAACCGACAATTAGTTTCAAATATTTTTTTTCATTTCGAGATTTTAAATTACATTAATTTTTATGCGTGGAGAATTTGTTGGATTTTATATTGATATACATTTATTTTTAAAATCAGTTTGAATGTGAGTCAAAATTTTGGGATTAAAAACAGTTCGGACCGCACCGAAATATGCAAAATTTGGTATAATTTTTTAACCGTGGCCACAATATGGGCTGTAATGCTAACAAAAAGATATGGGCTCCAAAAAAACCTTAATAATTAGCAAATGGGCTGTAAATTATTAGAAATAATGGCAGATGGGCTGTATGCTGTTTTCCACAGATTTGAGGCTTTCCTAAAAAAAGGTTGACGCACAAGCAGTGACTGTTGGATGGCCATCCAACGGCCGTCGTGCTTCTTCAATCTCTGCTCTTCCTGCTCCAGACGCTCAAACAAGCGCCGGCGGGACTGCCTGCTCCCTCCTCTCCGCGGCCGTCTCTGCTGCCGCGCAGGCCTCACCGCCCCACCGTACTTCCATCGCTGGCCTAGCCATCCCTCTACTCACCCACACTTGCTGTTATTCTCCGGCAACGGCAGACGAACCAGTAAACCCTCGTACAATCGTACTCCCCTCCGTGTGGGAAACAACCGCCAAGTCTTCCCTGCCTCCGTGTCGTTCCCTTCCTAGGCCTCGCCGTCGTCCACCGCCCTGGTGCTCTCGGCGCGGCCTGGTCAACGTGGTCAACGACCGACATGCATCTGAAGTGGACTGTACGTGGAGAGGCCGACAGCTGGTTCCACGGCCGCTCGCAAGGAAATGCCTCCTTATTACGCACAAAATAATGATTCCTCCACGTGACATCAGGGACCCACCGAAAGGGCCTCTGTCTTTCACGAAAAAAACGTTACCGCCGCTGACAGCTCGGACCCACCAGCTATATATTCGCACGCAAGGAAGTGCCTCCTTATTACGCACAAAAAAATGAATACTCCCCCTGCTAGCTGGGACCCACCATGGTGGGAGGCTGACTTGTGGGCCTACTAAGTTGACTGGGACGGGGGCTTTTGTCAGCTTTAGTCAATATGAACGATTCTAGCTCCAGTGACCGTACGATGTCCATCCAACGGCCGTAGTGCTTCTTCAACCTCTGGTCTTCTTGCTCCAGCCGCCCAAAGCAGCGCCGGTCTTGCCGCATGCTCCTGCCTCCCATGGCCGGCTGTGCTGCCGCGGAGGCCTCACCGCCCCCTACTATTCCCACCGCTGGCCAGGCCCTGCGGCGACGGCAGCCTCAATCCGCAGCCGAACCAGTGAACCCTCGTACACCTCTCCACGCGGGCTTCCACTGCCGCGTCTTCCCCGGCTCCACGTCGTCCCCTTCCTAGGCCTCGCCGTGGTGCTCTCCGCGCGGCGTGGTCAACGTGGTCAAGGAACGACTTCCATCGGAAGAGTACTGTATGTGGAGAGGCTGACAGCTAGGTCCACGGCCACAGCCCAGTTTATTTGTGATTTGCCAAGTAAGTCGCTTTGTCAGGCCTGTTGGGCTGCAAATCTTTCAAGACGAGGAGAGCTTTCATTCGGCCGGCCGAGAAAATGGCCCATCAGTAATGAGAAATGGGCTGTACATTTTTAAAACACATCAAACCGGCAATTAGTTTCAAATATATTTTTTTCATTTCGAATTTTAAATTACATTAATTTTTATGCATGGAGAATTTGTTGGATTTTATATTGATATACATTTATTTTTAAAATCAGTTTGAATGTGAGTCGAAATTTCGGGATTAAAAACAGTTCGGACCACACCGAAATATGCAAAATTTCGTATAATTTTTTAACCATGGCCACAATATGGGCTGTAATGCTAACAAAAACAATATGGGCTCCAAAAAACTTAATAATTAGCAAATGGGCTGTAAATTACTAGAAATAATGGCAGATGGGCTGTATGCTGTTTTCCACAGATTTGAGGCTTTCCTAAAAAAAGGTTGACGCACAAGCAGTGACTGTTGGATGGCCATCCAACGGCCGTCATGCTTCTTCAATCTCTGCTCTTCCTGCTCTAGCCGCTCAAACAAGCACCGGCGGGACTGCCTGCTCCCTCCTCCCCGCGGCCGGCTCTGCTACCGCGCAGGCCTCACTGCCCGACCGTACTCCCATCGCTGGCCTAGCCATCCCTCTACTCACCCACACCTGCTGTTATTCTCCGGCGATGGCAGACGAACCAGTAAACCCTCGTACAGTCGTACTCCCCTCCGTGTGGGAAACAACTGCCGAGTCTTCCCTGCCTCCGTGTCGTTCCCTTCCTAGGCCTCGCCGTCATCCACCGCCCTGGTGCTCTCAGCGCGGCCTGGTCAACGTGGTCAACGACCGACATGCATCTGAAGTGGACTGTACGTGGAGAGGCCGACAGCTGGGTCCACGGCCGCACGCAAGGAAATGCCTCCTTATTACGCGCAAAATAATGATTCCTCCACCTGACATTAGGGACCCACCGAAAGGGCCTCTGTATTTCATGAAAAAAACGTTACCGCCGCTGACAGCTCGGACCCACCAGCTATATCTTCGCACGCAAGGAAGTGCCTCCTTATTACGCACAAAAAAATGAATACTCCCCCTGCTAGCTGGGACCCACCATGGTGGGAGGCTGACTTGTGGGCCTACTAAGTTGACTGGGACGGTGGCCTTTGTCAACTTTTATCAATATGAACGATTCTAGCTCCAGTGACCGTACGATGTCCATCCAACGGCCGTAGTGCTTCTTCAACCTTTGGTCTTCTTGCTCCAGCCGCCCAAAGCAGCGCCGGTCGTGCCGCATGCTCCTGCCTCCCGTGGCCGGCTGTGCTGCCGCGGAGGTCTCACCGCCCCCTACTATTCCCACCGTTGGCCAGGCCCTGCAGCGACGGCAGCCTCACACCGCAGCGGAACCAGTGAACCCTCGTACTCCTCTCCGCGCGGGCTTCCACTGTCACGTCTTCCCCGGCTCCCCGTCGTCCCCTTCCTAGGCCTCGCCATCGTCCACCGCCCTGGTGCTGTCGGCGCGGCGTGGTCAACGTGGTCAAGGAACGACTTCCATCGGATGTGGACTGTACGTGGAGAGGCTGACAGCTGGGTCCACGACCGCAGCAAGGAAGTGCCTCCTTATTACGCGGAAAATAATGATTCCTCCACCTGACAGCTGGGACCCACCAGACGGGCCACTGTATTTTGCGAGAAAAACGTTTCCCCCTGACTGCTGGGACCCACCAGCTACATCTTCGCACGGAAGGAAGTGCGTCCGGGCAAAAAAAATGATTCGCCCCACTAACTGCTGGGAACCACCAGCTACATCTTCGCAGGCAAGGAAGTGCCTGACAGTCGGGACCCACCTGGTCGAAGCGTACGTAGCATTGTCATTCTGGTCGCGAACGTGTACGTACATACTGGCCGATGTAGAGGCGCGCACGTGTCGTAGTAGAGGCGCGCACGTAGCATGTACACATACATACAGCGGCCAGTGTGCAAGAAAGAAAATACGGCCACGTACGTACATACGGGCAGGGTCTCGAACGCCTACTCGCGCATACGTACGGCCAGGGCTCGTGTACATGGCTGGGTCGGAATGGAGAAACAGCGTCATCGTGGTGTTCATGGGGAGCCAACCGGCTGGGTCGGAACGGAATGCGTGGTCGTGTTCATCGGGAGGGCTTGGACGGAACAGCCGATGGAAACGAGACCTGGCGTACCGCAGAATGGAGGAAACGGCCTTGTGTTCGACCGGCCACGTTTGAAATGGGATCCTGTTCATCGGGAGGGGTCTGGCGTACCGCAAAACGGAGGAAACGGACCTCCTACGGTCGAAACGGGGGTCCTGTTGATCAGGAGGGGTGTGCCGTACCGCAAAACGGAGGAAACGGACTTGTGTTGGAGCGCTACGGTCGAAACGGGGTCCTGTTCATCGGGAGGGGTGTGGTGCACCGCAAAACGGGACTCCACGGGACATTGTTCATCTCCACCGTCGACCCCCTCCTGCCTCCACGGGCTACTGTTCATCCACCGTCGACCTCCTCCTGCCTCTACCTGCGACTGTTCATCCACGGGCTCCTGTTCATCCAGCCTCCACCACGCGCTACTCCACCGGCTACTGTTCAACCAGCCCTCTCCAGGGGCTCCTGTTCAACCACCCCTCCATGGGCTACTGTTCATCCAGCCCTCCACCGTCTACTGTTCATTCTGCCCTCCACGGGGTGGTCCTGTTCATCCTGCCCTCCACGGGGTCCTGTTCATCCAGCCCCAACCGGCTCGATCGATCGGGGTCCTGTTCATCCAGAGGCAACACCACGGGGTCCTGTTCATCCACCCCCACCGGGAACTGTTCATCCAAACCCCCCAGCAACGCTCACTGTTCATCCAGAGGTAGCATCGATCGGCTTCAGTTAGCAGCAGTAGCAAAGGAATCGCTTGATCGGGTTCAGTTAACAGCCATCGATCGATCGCTCGGGTTCAGTAATGCGTAGCCTGCAGTGCAATCACTCGGGTTCAGTTAGAGCCCAATGCCTCGCTCGGGTTCAGTTAGAGCCAACGCCTCGCACACACGCGCGTACGTGTACGAGAGAAATGCGCATCGCTCGGCCCCCGACCTCCCACCGTAATCGGGAACTCCCCGAAATTTTCCTCGCCCTCGCTTCTACCATGGTTTTTTCCGTCATGGACGGCCCAAAGAATGTCATGCAGCTGCGTCTCCGGCCTGCCCAGGACGAAAAGCCCATTTTCTGTCATGATTTTTTGTCATAGAAGTAGGAGCCCACCACATCTATGATGATACCGGATTTTGTCACAATTATTGTCATAGAAGTGTCATATGTATGACAGAAAAAAAATTCGTTCGGCCCAAAATGTCACGGATGTGTTTTTTTTTGTAGTGACATTACTTGTTTCAAGTGCGGGAAGAATGGACATTATGCCACGGAGTGTTCTGAAGCAAAGAATGGGAATGGGAATGGAAGCTCTGGGAAGAAGCCCAGCCCTCTCAACAGGGGACATGTGAACCACGTTAGCATGGAGGAGGTTGAAGCGCAACCCGATGCAGTAATAGGTAAGTTTATGGTTAAGTCATTTACTGCAATCGTTCTTTTTGATACTGGTGCATCGCATTCATACATATCAAGGGGATTTGTGGATAAGTTTAAACTGCCAACCCAAGCCCTTAGGTCACCCATGTTAGTAACCTCACCAGGAGCAGAGTACATGGCTAGCCTATGGTGTGAACGGTTACCATTAAGGATTGGTAACTACCTGTTTCCCTCAGACCTAATAGTATTGGAGTCACATGGACTAGATGTGATATTAGGCATGGATTGGTTATCGAAGTATGGAGGGAACATTGACTGCGCCAGTAAGTCGATTTTGCTTACCACCCCAGAAGGAAGAAGGATCAAGTATGTATCCCGGCATGTGCCGAATAGGACTCAAGTGAATTCCTTATCATGAGTTGTACAGGAGGAAGTACCAGTGGTGAAGGATTTCCCGGATGTATTTCCAGAAGAGTTGCCAGGCATGCCACCGGATAGAGACATTGAGTTTTTGATCGAGCTTCTGCCAGGCACAGGGCCAATATCTAAGAGACCGTATAGGATGCCCGCTAAGGATTTAGAGGAAATTAAGAAGCACATTAAGGAGTTACTGGATAAAGGCTATATTCGCCCAAGCTCGTCACCTTGGGGATCCCCAGTGCTTCTAGTGGAGAAGAAGGTTGGATCATTGAGGATGGTTGTTGATTATCGAGGATTGAATGAGGTCACGATCAAGAACAAGTACCCACTGCCAATGATTAATGATTTGTTTGACCAGCTGCAAGGAGCTAAGGTGTTTTCCAAGATAGATCTGCGATCAGGGTACCACCAGCCGAAGATTCGAGAGCAGGATATACCTAAGACAGCCTTTTCCACAAGGTACGGGCTATATGAGTATACCGTTATGTCATTTGGACTGACTAACGCACCTGCCTATTTTATGAACATGATGAACAAGGTGTTTATGGAGTTTTTGGATAAGTTCGTCGTGGTGTTCATTGATGATATTCTAATTTACTCGAAGAATGAAGAAGAGCATAAGGAGCATTTGCGTCTGGTACTTGGGAAGCTCAGAGAACACCAGTTATATGCTAAGTTCAGAAAGTGTGAGTTTTGGTTGAAGGAAGTTGGATTCCTCGGACATGTGATATCCGGAGAAGGAATAGCAGTAGACCCTACCAAGGTTGTCACTGTGACAAATTGGGAAGCGCCCACGTCAGTTGGAGAGATCCGGAGTTTTCTTGGACTCGCAGGATACTACCGGAGGTTCATTGAGAATTTCTCGAAGATTGCAAAGCCCATGACGGAGTTGTTGAAGAAGGACACCAAGTTCAAATGGACTGAGGAATGTGAGGCCAGTTTTCAGGAGTTGAAGAAACGCTTGGTTACAACTCCAGTGTTGATTCTTCCAGATCAATGCAAGGATTACCAGGTGTATTGCGACGCTTCTAGTCGAGGACTTGGAGCAGTGCTTATGCAGGAGGGAAGAGTTGTTTCATATGCCTCACGACAGCTTAAACCCCATGAGTTGAATTATGCTACCCATGATTGGGTGTCGGGTGGTAGGTGCGACATATGCCAACGGGTGGCTTATCATTGTGGGAGCCAGTAAAACATCGCCGGTGCCTGGAAACGGGATGAGGCGAAGACATGCACGCCGGCGGATCTTACCCAGGTTCGGGGCTCTCCGTGGAGATAACACCCCTAGTCCTGCTCTGCGGGGTCTACGCATGATCACTAGATCAATACAAGTTGCTATAAGCGCTCCTAGAGCTGTTTGGATAGAGGAAGAGGAAGGGCGAGGCTAGCTCTCCTTTTCTCTCTAGGTGGTGTGTGGAATTCTATTAGATCCATGTCACGACCGGTTTTTCAATAAAATAATTATTGAGAAACCAATCCCTATTATGGACCAGCGAGGAAGAATTCCTTCTCACTGATAGACAATACATTGGTCACAGAAGAAAAATACCAGGAGCACTAAATATAATACAAAGTTGAGCAGAGACTGCCCAACAATTTATTACATGCACGCCGATAAAACAATACGGCGGATAGGGTGGCAAACTTCTAACTCACGATAATAACGGTGGTGGAAATATCATCGCGAAGCGAGTGACATGATTCCAGAATACTACAACTCTTCGAGCGTCGGAGTGAGGCTCGAGAAGACTTATTGCGGGTGGCGGAAGCGTAAACGATACAAGTGACCAATATCCGGGATCGCGCAGGACTGACTGGGACTCCTCTAGGCGTCGGACGCGCTATCAAACTCTTCATCCAAGAGATCGCCTTCGTCAACATCTGGCCAAATCAACAAGCCAGGTGAGTACTATGAAAGTACTCGCAAGACAGTTCGGACATAAGGTATAACCAATGCAAACATGAAGCACATGAATAAGTTAACCAGTGCAATCAGACATAGAGATAATAAATACTGGGTGCCAAGCGAGGGTCTGAATGACGCCTCGAGCGGAAACTGCGGAATAACAATGCCGCAGCCAAACGAGTGTCTGAAAGACTCCTCGAGCGGAAAATGCGGAATAATAATACTGGTGCCAAACGAGTGTCTGAAAGACTCCTCGAGCGGAAAATGCGGAATAATAATACTGGTGCCAAACGAGTGTCTGAAAGACTCCTCGAGCGGAAAATGCGGAATAACAATGCCGCAGTCAGGTGTCGGGGCGACACCACATAAAGGGCTTATAACAGAAAATAAAGACAGTACATGCCACAGTCGGACGTCTGAGCGACATCGCATAAAGGGCTTATATTTAAAGTGAGAAACAAGTACACGCCACAGTCGGACGTCTGCGCGACATCTCATAAAGGGCTTAAATTGTAACACAACAATATAATAGTTCGGGAATATAACTTATCACAAGCACGAGACAAATATAATGTTAGCCCATCCACAGGAATAACAATGAAATTGAATTTACCACTTGAGCTTGTTCACCGGGGGCAAGTTTTTCACACGGATAGATTTGGATGTAAAGTCTACATTACTGATCATGGATACGATGATTTGGAAAGAATTGACTCTGCAGAGTTTGTACTTATCCACAGCCAACGGATTTCAGTAGTCACGGGGACTAGTTCCGTCTACGGTGTTCTGGAAGGAACACGTCTAACCAGTACACACCCAATTTAACCATCCGAAGCCAGGGATCACCCTCGGCAACATTTAGGAAAAACCCTGAGTCGGGGAGGCTACAACCTCGCGTAGCATGGGATCAAATTTCTATACGCGCGCTATAAGGGGGTGCCCCCCCTCTCGGTCCCAACCGGAAACACCCATGCCCCCTGACCGAATGACTGGCTTTAATCTTGGGCCAAGGTACCATCATCCCGGCCTCTCTGTTTGGTGTGTACACGGAAAGAGGTTACCAACTTACTAAACCGTATCCTGGCAATGAGACATGTGGTAGCACGGAAAGGGGAAGGGACGATAACACGACTCCAACCATGTTAACGTCGGAAAAGTCGGATGACACAAGGCTGGCATGCTACAACAGTACCACCTTGCTGCCCCTCATGTCACCACATGACTAGGCCACCTCTCATCAGAGGTCATCGCAACTTTGGAACATGCGGGAAAAGATCGATAACGTGGCTCCAACCACGTTAACGTCGAAGAAAGTCGGATGACGCAAGGCTGGCATGCTACAACAGTACCACCTTGCTGCCCTTCATGCCACCACATGATTAGGCCACCTCTCATCAGAGGTCATCGCAACTTCGGAACAACTGGGTCGTTGCCTTACGAGCAACGAGATATTTATCGACACTCACATGCCACGCACAAACTTTCACATGAACATGCAAAACATCTGCCATATCAAATGTTCAAACATGCTTGCCTGGTTCGGAGAAGTCGGAGTCTAGCTCGGCGAAGTTCGCGGCTCCGTCCCCTCTCCCGGAACCTACGGCAATCACGAAACGGGGTACTAACGTGAAAACCAACACATGCACAGAAACTTTGCCAATTTTTTTTCAAATAAATCCCATAAAAAACTAGACAAAATTTGGAGATTGACAGAAAAAGAATCACTCAAAAATACCTTTTCATTAAAAAGTTATAAAGGTTTCTGTCCAGGGACCTTTCTGTAATGAAACAGAAAAGTTCCAGGGTTTTAACTAAGAAAACAGAAAACGCTTCGGCTGGGAATGCGCAAGCGCAAGGAGAAAACGTATTTTGCCCGAAGGCGCCAACAGAAAACGGTTCGGGGAAATAAAACAGAGGCTGACACGCGGGGTCCGCATGTCAGGTTTGAAAGCTCGCCGGCGCCCGAAGACGGTGGTGGACGCCGGCGTCGAACCACGGCGAGTTAGGAGAAACGGAGGGTACCAAGAGCTTCAGTGTCTTCTTCCGCGTTGGTGGGTGGTGGACTCGTCCAACGGGGAGCACCACGTCGACGGCGACACTATCTCCGGCGGACGGCGGTTCGGGTGAGGTTGGGGAACTCCGGTGGAGGGCTGCAAAGCACGAATTGAGGCGCGGGTCAGAACGGGTGATGCAAGGAGAAGCTACTGGCAAGAGAATGGGGGCTGCGGAGCACACACGGAGGCGAATCGGGCGGGATCCCGTGGCGGATCGCGGTGGCCGGAGTCGAGGAAAGAGACCTCCTCGGGGCTCTTCCAGTGCCTGGGCGTGCTCTAGGGGAAGTGTAGGGCTGGTGGGTGCTCGAGTTGAAGCTCGGGGCCCCTATTTATAGGCAGCTCGACGGGGTGGCCGTGAACGGAGAATCTCCAGCGAGCGATTACGGCGGAGCAGTGGGTTGGCAGGGGGTTTGAGCGGTCGAGCAGCATCAGTGGTTGTTACGGGACTCGTTTTGCAGCTAAACGGAGCTGGCCCTGGCGTAATGGCGTCTGTCCACGGTGAGGTGACCGCACGGGCTCAACGGCGGCAGAGAGCGCGCTCCGTGCCCTGGGGTTCACGACGAGAGCGGCAGCGCATTCGGGGGAGTGGACGGCCACGCGGCGGGCTCCGGTGGTTTGGGCGGCGCTGGGTGGAGTTGGCGGCGCCGTGTCTCCCGCTGGCGCCCGCAAAGCCGCCGCCGGCGTCGGTCACGGGGCAGCGCACCTTCTGCTGCTCGTCGCCGACGCCCGCAAGATGCCAGGCACTCGTGCGGTGCAGGAACGAGAGGGCGAGGACGAGGAGCAAGGCGACGCGAGGGTACTGGCGAGATCGACGCCCGCCTCTGAAGAAAACGACAGTGAGCACTGCAGTGTTCTCTGAATTTACTGAAACTTGACATGACCAAGCAATGCAGGTGTTCGACAGTAGGTTTGGTAAAGAGATAAAAATTTTCTGGAGCTGAAACTTGGTGAGATGATCACTCAAGGCACCCAGGGGCTGCATGAATTTACTTGGAATTTTTGGAGAAAGTTTTGAATGAATTTCACCAAATTTGGCAAATCTGGTCCAAACTTGCAGCTGATGTAGTTTGAAAATTTTGAACTGGAGACCAGTGGATCTTCATGGTTCTAGGTTGAGGGTTCAAAGGACTAGGAGGGGAAAGAAGTTTGGTGGTAAAAGTCCAAACAGAAAATGGAGTTCCTTTGTAAATCTCCAAGAGGTAGAATAGAAGGCAGAAAAATATTTGAATGAAATTTGAATGGAAATAAACACATGGGGAGGTCCAACTTGCTGGATTTGATGTAAATCATGATCCAGAGGTGAGGGAAGGGTTAGGAGAGAGGATTTGCACTTATGTCATGGCAAGGAGGAATAGTTGAAAGTGGCAAAGGACTTTCCAAAAGCCATAGTGCATATTCAAGAAAAGGTTTTCAAAAGTTATTTTCCCAAATGAAAACCATTTTGTTTTGAGTCCAATGAAAAGCAAGAACCTCCAAGACCAAAGGAAGATCTTGGGTGAATCCAAATAAAATTTTTGTCATAAAGAAAAGTATTTGAGAGTGAGAGTTCTCTTGAAGAAAATTTTTTAAATCACTCCCCCCAAGTCAAAATAAAAATCTTTTTTTTTTGAAAAATCCAAATAAAAACTTGGGTGTCACAAAACCTACCCCCTTAGGAAAAATCTCGTCCTCGAGATTTCTGCTGATCCTCAAATAGATATGGATACTCTGCTCGGAGGGAATCTTCCCTTTCCCATGTGGCTTCATCCTCAGTGTGGTTGCTCCACTGGACCCTGAAAAACTTTGTCGTTTTCTGACGGGTCCTCCGTTCAGACTCTTCTAAAATCTTTACTGGCCTTTCTCTGTATGTGAGATCTGGTTGCATATCAATGTCCTCATGAGGTACATGTTTCTCCGGGTTACTCACACATTTCCTCAACTGCGAGACGTGGAATACATCATGGACGTCTGATAGCTCCTTGGGTAGGTCTAGTTGGTAGGCTACCGTGCCTCTTCGTGCCTTTACACAAAATGGTCCAATAAACCTTGGGGCTAGTTTCCCCTTTATTTTGAACCGTTGCAGACCCCTCATAGGAGATACTCGGAGGTATACGGAATCACCAGGTTCAAAGCTGACCTCACGATGCTTCTGATCATAGTAGCTCTTTTGTCGGCTCTGTGCTGTCTTGAGTCTGTCCCTGATTTGTTTAACTTTTTCCTCGGCCTCCTTAAGCATATCTAGGCCGAAGATACGGCTGTCACCTGTTTCTGACCAATTCAATGGGGTACGACACCTCCGTCCGTACAATGCTTCAAAGGGTGCCATTTTCAAGCTGGCTTGGTAACTGTTGTTGTACGCAAATTCGGCATACGGCAAACTCTTTTCCCAACTGGATCCATAGGTGAGCACACAGGCTCTTAGCATATCCTCTAGGATTTGGTTTACACGCTCTGTTTGTCCATCTGTCTGAGGGTGGTATGCTGTACTGAAAGCTAGTTGCGTGCCCAGAGCTTGTTGTAGGTGATCCCAAAATTTGGAGACGAATTGGGTGCCTCGGTCGCTCGATAGTCTATGCATAGTCTCAGGGTGGTATGCTGGGTCGCCTTCTGGGAGTCGGCCCTCGGCCGGAGGAAGGCGGCCCTATGCTTTGTATGCTTGAAGGCTTGAATGGCCTGGTAATTTTTTTGAAGAGCCAGGGGGAGTCGGTTAGGCTACCCGTGGCTATTTACTCCGACAGTAGTCCCCGAAGCTGGTTGGGCTTCGAGGCTGAGAGGAGGTCGAGAAGCTCGGTCAACTTCTTATCTTGACGAGCCCGCGGCTGGGAGCCGGCTTCGGTTGGGCGCGCCGTCTTGGCGAAATTTTTAAAGTCGGAGGGCGGGAGTCTGTCGGCGCGTGTGCCGGGCTGTGGGCGGGCCGCTCGCCGCCTGCGAACCACGTGGCGTCCCTTGGCTGAAAAGAGCCTGCCAACCCACGCGCATGACAAGACGTCGCCGCAGGTCGAGGGCCCGCCAGTCCTACGCCTACGCCCAGGCGCTGATTCTTTGCGGCCCACAACAGTCCGCACGTCTTCCGGCGGCGGTTTCCGCACGCTGTTTAGGGCGTAATAATCGCGGGTCGTGGGGGAGTGGGTGCAGTTAATCCCACGTTCCTCCCCACGCCTCGCCTCCTCGGCTTCGCCACACGAGGCTATAAGTAGGGGGAGGAGAGGAAGCGGCAGACGCTCGCACGCTCCTCTCCTTTCCGCCATCTTCTTCCTCCTGCTTTCCCTCACAGCAGCGACTCACCGCCGCGCCGTCCCACCAATCTTCACTCCGCCCCGCAGCTTTGCCGCCGCGAGGCCGTGCTTTCTCCGCCGCTGCACTCTTTCTTGCCAGCCTCTTGCCACCATGCAGTACGGCGGGGACTGGGACGGCTCCAACGTCCATATGGACCACATCGAGTTCCTCCGCAAGACGCGGCGGTTGCCCGGCGCGGACCAGGTGCGGGTCCGTCTCGCGCCTGCGAAGGAGATCACGCCGGAGCCGGAGGAAGGCGAGCAGGTAGTCTTCCGCTCGCATTTCCTGCGCGGCATCGGCTTGCCGGCGAGCGCTTTCTTCCGCTCCTTCCTCGACTTCTATCAACTCCAGCCGCACCACCTCACCCCGAACACGGTGGTGCTACTGTCCGCCTTCGTCATCTTGTGCGAAGGCTTCCTTGGCGTTCTCCCCACCCTCGAGCTCTGGGGGGAGTTCTTCCAATCTAAGCTGGGCACCCGCATGCAGGGCGTGCCAGCCCAGAGCGGCGCCTTCATCACGATGCGGAGGCCGGCGGCCGACAACCCCTTCCCTGTCATCATGTTAATCCAGTCGGTGAAGCGCTGGCAGAAGTCATATTTCTACGTGAAGAACATCGCCCACAAGGCGACTACGTTAACTTGCCGGCTTACGTAGCCGGCCTGCCGGCTGGGAGGCGGCCCTAGTGGTCCTATCGGGCCGTGACGCTGATGCCGGCTGGAGCCGCGGCCGTCGCCCGACTGCGGGTGATGATCCAGTCGGAGGGCCTGACTGGGTCCGACTTGCTGGCCGCCTTCGTCGCGCGCCGGGTGCTTCCGCTTCAGAGCCGCCCTCACCTGATCCGTCATATGAGCGGCCAGCTCGATCCGAGTCAGATGTGCACCAAGGACATGCCGCACGACAAGGTGGCCCACATGGTGAATTACCATGCGAACTGCAAGCTCTCCGCAAAGTGGCGGTTTGGCAAGGAGCCATATTCCCGTGCACATCCTCCGCCCACGGTATGTTCTCTTTTTCCTTTTCTTTTCTTAGTTTTGTCACTGAATTCCTTCTGGCCGTCTCTGACCAGTCGGCACGCCTTGGCAGAGCCCTCTCCTTCGACCTATAGCCGGGTCTGAGGCGGAGCGCCGATTCCTCCCCGATCGGGCGGAGCATGACCTGGAGGACCATGACTTGGGGGCGGCCACCATGGACGACAACACCGAGGCGGGTGGCGGCGAAGCAGGTGGCTCCGGGCTGGGAGCCTGTTTCGACGACTGGCCGGATGACGACGAGGCGGAAATCGTCCCACGCCGCCAGCCGGCGTCCGGCCACGGCGCGGGTTCCTCCGCCGCGCCTCCTGCTCGGGGCGGCGGGCAGAAGCGCCTTGCCGCGTCGGGCTTGTTCGGCAGCCGGCCGAAGTAGCCCAAGGGTGGGGCGGCGGTGACCAGGCGGGACGAGGCGGCCGCGAAGGCGGCCCGCTTCCGCAAGGTGGTAAAGCAGCCGCATATGGTGTCGGCGTAAGTGCATATTCCTTTGTACATTCTTTCTTCTTTTCTTGGTGATTTCTGAACCCTTGCCCTTTCTCAAAAAATCAGGGCTCCGCTTTCGCTCGAGCGGGTTGCTGCCGCCTCCGTCGTTGGATCGCCGGGAGGATCCGGGAGCACCCGTCGCGTGGACCCCCTTGCCGAGCTTCAGGCGGCGACAGAGCGAAACGCGCGGGAGGCGCGGGAGGAGCGGGAGGCGGAGGAGTTGAGGGCGGCTGCCGCCAAGGCGGCACAGGAGGAGGAGGCGGCGAAGGCGCGCGCCGACGCAGCGGCCAAGGCCCAAGCGGAGGCTGCGGCTGTGGCAACAGCGGAGGGGGCCTTGCTCGTCACCCCTCTGCGTGTCGCGGCGCCCGAGGTCCCGGAGCCCCCGCCCGAGGAAGCCGGCGGCGACCAGCTTTGGAGAGGGAAGACGACGTCATCGTCCCGGAGAGGTAGGCGGCACCGACCCCGCTGACTGGGGCGGCTCAAGGCGGCCGGCCTAACGTGCCGCCTGCGCAATCGGCTGGGGGCGAGCCGGCCGGGAGGACGGACCTGGTGGTCCGGTCGCCATCGCGCCAGCGCACGGGGAAGGCCGCATAGGACCCGCAGAAAGCCGCGGGCCCCAGTTCGTCGGCCCGGGACGTGGAGGCGGCCAGCGCCAGCTCGGGGTGGACGCCGGGTGGAGGGACGGCTGTGGTGAACGTGGCAGCGCAGGATGTCCGGAACCGGCTTTAGTCCCAGGCTGCGGCGCTGAGGAAATACAATGACGAGTTCCTCGTGATGCGGGCGGCCATTCGGGTTAGTCTTCCTATTTTTGCTTTTTTTTATCTTGGTTTCTTCCGTGGGGGCGCGTCAGCGCACCCACTGGGTGTAGTCCCCGAGTTCCGAGTCGGCTGCTGAGCAGTCGGCTTGGAACTTCTTAGCGGGCTTTGCTTTGCTATCTTGTTCTCATTCGCTCCTCTGCCTGACTTTGCAGGACTACCACAACCTCCGGGCGGGTGCCTTCAACTCCCAGGCTTGGGAGCTGACCCAGAAGAATGCTGACCTATCTGAGAGCCGGGGTAAGTGCTTCGTCTTTTATCTTACGTGGGGGCGCGTCAGTGCACCCACTGGGTGTAGTCCCCGAGATTTGGGCCGACTGCTGAGCAGTCGGGTCGGATCTTCCTTGACGACTTCTTCCTTATTGCTTCTTTCTTTTCTGCCATCCCTGTAGCGGCCAACGCCAGTCTGAGGGAGCAGCTGGGCGGGGCTCATGCCGCCCTTCGTGTTAAGGAGGCCGAGTTTGATGCCTTGGCACAGGAGCGTGACCGCCTGGCCAAGAGGTTGGCCGACCAGGAGAAGAGCCACAAGGCGGCCCTGAAGGTGGTGCAGGACAGCGAGGCCGCCCTCCAAGCCGAGTATGAGACACAGGCGGCCAGCTGGCCGAAGCGAAGCAGATGCTGATCAATGGCTATGGCCAGATCGAAGACTTGGTTGACGGTAGGCCGCCTTCTTCTTCGTCCTTGCTTGCCGCTTGCCGTTTGGCTCATTTTCTGACTTGGTGTTTTTCTCTTCTTTCTCTTTCTTTCTTGCGCAGAGTACTTCCCTGGCTACTCTACCGCCGCCAACCTGGTCGTCGAGGCCCACCGCGAGGCACGAAGGCAGGCTGGCGCCGAGATCGCGCCGAACGCGCCGGTCGCTGGAGGAGCAGCTCTTGGCGATTCAGGCTTGCCTCCAGCCGGCTCATCGCATGCTCCGCCGGCTTCAGCGTGTTGGGGCGCAGGTGTTGGTCGCTCTCTGGCCTGGTGAGGTGATTCCCCGCACCCCCAGTCGGACTGCCGACTGGCTGGAGGTGGCGGTCGGCCGCTTCGAGGCCTGGAAGGCTTCTGCGGCTCGGTCCGGCGCCAGGCGGGCGCTGGAGTTCGCCAAGGCCTGGTATCCCGAGCTGAGTCTGGACCAGCTGGACACCTGGCGGCAGGAGGCCAACACGGAGCTGGAGCCGGCGCGGCCGGCTATCATCCAGCGGGCTTCGGCGATTGCCGACTACACCGACACCAGCGCCTTCGCTCCTGAGGTGGACGACAACGGCGTTGCCCAGCCGGAGGAGTGGTTCGGGCTGAACCTGGCAGACGACGAGGACTTGGCGGAGGAGATCGACTCCAGCGACGAGGGCGAGGAGGAGGAGGAGGAGGGTGAAGACGCTGCGCCAGATGGTGGAGCGGCCGGTTAGCCTCAGCTTGACCATGCCTCCAGCAACAAGGCACGCGCGGGTGCACCGCCTGCAGCCGGCGATGATCAAGCCGAGACCCGCCAGCCGGCCACTCCTCCAGCCGGCGCCGCCGTCTCCACCGACCAGCCCGGCTCCCCTGCTGCGCCCTTAGTCTAGTCTGCTGCCTCTACTTTCCTGTTTCACCATTCTTGGAACAGTATTTTGTTAAGTTTGCACAATTCCACCCACTAGGGGTGTATTCGAACTTTGACTGCCGGCCTGTTGGGGGCCTTATGTGTAAATATAATTATGCATGCGTTTGGCCTTCCCTTGTTCTTTGCTTTTCATCCTTCAGCTGTTTCCTTTGCCGCCCTCCCTTGGTTGCCGCCTTCCCAGTCGGACAGCTGCTCTGCAATCTGTGGCTGGGGAAGTGCTTGGGAGGGCAAGTACTCTAGCTTTGTTGGATTATAGCGAAGTGATTGGGAGGCCGGCCAGCCGGCTGTTTTGACAGCCGGTAGGCATGGTTGGAGGCCGTCTTTGCGTTATATAAGTTCGTTGGTCCTTAGCCGTTTTTCGTGTGGGCATCCTTTCTACCTTTGGCTCTTGCCAGTCGGACAGTCGGTTCTTCAAGCTGCGACTTTCGACAAGAGAGGGCTCGGGTGCCGGCACACTACTTGTCTGACTTCAGGTAGAATTTTTAATATAACTTAAGGCGGCCAGTCCCCGGGCCGACTAGTCGAACCCGGTGCCAGACAAAAAATCAAATGTAATAATACATTCATGAGTATGGCACTCGTCATTCATAGATAAAGGAGGGCAGTTCCCGAGTGTGCCTCGAGGGGCCCGTTTGTCTCATATTTAAGAAAACGGTAGCATGATACATACTGCTTTCAACTGTAAAATCTTCTCAGGAGGTTTGCGTTCCATGGTCGCTCCGACTCCTTGCCGGAATCATCCCTCTTGCGTGTTCTTGGTTTTTGTGCGTCGATCAAGTAGTAGGAGTCGTTGCCTAGTGCCTTGCTGATGACGAAAGGGCCTAGAGCTTGTGCTGGCCGGCTGTTCGCTGGATCAGCCGAAGCACGAGGTAGCCCTCTTGGAAGGATCTTGGCTTGACCTTCCAGTTGTGGTAACGGCGCAAACCCTGCTGGTAGATGGCGGACCGGCTGAGTGCTAACAGCCGGCCTTCTTCCAGCAGGTCGACGCCATCCTCTCGCGCTTCCTTGGCCTCCGCCTCCGTGTACATGGTGACCCGAGGCGAGTCGAACTCGATGTCAGTCGGGATGACAGCCTCGGCACCATATACAAGGAAGAACGGAGTGAAACCGGTTGACTTGTTTGGGGTAGTACGCAGACTCCAGAGGACAGCCAGCAGCTCGTCGAGCCAGCAGCCAGCCGAGCGCTCCAGTGGTACGACCAGGCGGGGCTTGATGCCGGAGAGGATGAGGCCGTTTGCTCGCTCGACCTGGCCGTTTGACTGTGGGTGGGCAACGGACGCTAAGTCCAGTCGGATGCCTTGTGTCGCGCAGAAACGTGCCAGTGCTCCTTTGGCAAAGTTTGTGCCATTGTCGGTGATGATGCTGTGCGGCACGCCATACCGAGTAGTGATGTCGGCAATAAATGTCACGGCAGTCGGCCCGTTCAGCTTCTTGATCGGCTTCGCTTCGATCCACTTGGTAAATTTGTCCACGGCGACAAGCAGATGTGTCAAGCCGCCGCGGGCTGTCTTGAATGGGCCCACCATGTCCAGCCCCCAGACGGCAAAGGGCCAGGTGAGGGGGATGGTCTTGAGTGCGGAAGCCGGCAGGTGTTGTTTGGAACTGAAGACTTGGCATCCTTTGCAGCATTTGACTATCTCTTTGGCATCTTCCAAAGCAGTCGGCCAGAAGAAACCGTGGCGGAAGGCTTTGGCCACAAGTGATCTTGAGGCTGCATGGTGGCCGCATTCGCCTTGGTGGATATCCTTGAGGATTGCTACACCCCTTTCTGGCTCGACGCAGCGCCAGAAGACCCCAGTGACGCTGCGCTTGACAAGTTCTCTGTTTATTATTGCATATGCTCCGGCTCGGCGTTGCACTAGTCTTGCCGAGATCTCATCAGTCGATAGCTCTCTGTTGACTAGGAAGTTGAGGATGGGCTGGGCCCATGATGGAGCTGTGACTTCTTCTACTGTTAGTACGGCCACTGTGACTTGGGTGGGTGGGTTGGGTGGTGGAGGGTTGGAGTCGGCCACCGCTTCTTGTGTCGCTGCAATCCCCGGGCCGACAGCTGCAGTCTCCGGGTCGGGTTCTGAAGTCCCCGAGCCGGGTGTGACTATGGCAGTACCTGGGCCGCTTGTCGAAGTCCCCGAGCCGCCTGCTGGGTTCCTCCAGTTGGATCCGGCTGCATCGGGGGTGGGTGGTAAGAAGATAGAGTCCGATTCTGGAGATGGCTTGATGGATGGTTTGAGGAGGCGCTGGAGAGAGACACCGGTTGGTATAGCCTGTCGGGTGGAGCCGATCCGTGCCAGGGCATCTGCTTGGTCGTTGTCGGCCCATGGCACGTGAAGGAACTCGCACCCTTCGAAGTACCCACTGATCTGCTGGACGAGGAATCGATAGCTCGCCATGTTTGCATCCTTGGCGTCCCAGTCGCCAGATGACTTCTGGACCACCAAGTCTAAGTTGCCATAACACAGGATCCGGCGTATGCCGAGCTCTTTGGCTAGCCGGAGCCCGTGTATGAGTGCCTCGTATTCAGCCACGTTGTTGGAGGCGGCAAAGTGGATTTGCAGCGTGTATCTGAGCTTGTTGCCTTTGGGAGAGGTGAGGACGATGCCGGCTCCCAAGCCAGTGCGCATCTAGGACCCATCGAAGTGCATCCGCCAATGAGTAGAGTCGGGAGCCGGCGGTAGGTACTGGGTCTCGGCCCAGTCGACGAGGAAGTCGGCCAATGCTTGGGACTTGATGGCGGTGCGGGGCTGATAGAAGATTGTGTAAGGTGCAAGCGCAATGGCCCATTTAGCCACCCGGCCGGATGCATCCCGGCTGCCTATGATCTCGGCAAGCGGGGCGGTGCATACGACCGTTATGGGATGCTCTTGAAAGTAGGGCTTCAGCTTCTTTGCGGCGAAGTACACTCCATAGCACATCATCTGGTAGTGTGGGTAGTTTTGCTTTGAGCTGGATAGTACTTCGCTTAGATACTATACTGGCCTCTGGACTAGCTGGGCTCGGCCTTCTTCTGGGCGCTGGACCACGACGACTGTACTGACCACTCGGCTAGTTGCGGCAATGTAGAGGAGCATGGGCTCCTTCTCAGTCGGCGCCGCCAGGACAGGTGGAGTGGTCAGCATCTTCTTCAACTCATGGAAGGCTTGGTCTGCTTGGTCATTCCACTCGAAATGAGTGGATTTCTTCATGAGTCGGTACAGGGGAGAGCCTTCTCTCCCAGCTGGCTGATAAAGCGGTTTAGGGAGGTCAGGCACCCGGTGAACTTCTGTACGTCTCGCAACTTGGTGGGAATCTCCATTCTCTCAATGGCCTTGATCTTCACAGGGTTGCACTCAATGCCGCGTTCGGAGACCAGAAAGCCTAGAAGCTAGCCGGCTGGTACTCCGAACACGCATTTCTCGGGGTAGAGCTTGATCTGGAATCGGCACAAGTTGGCAAATGTTTCTTTGAGGTCTTCCAGCAGGGTGCCGCGCTTTTCTGTCTTCACCACAATATCGTCTACGTAGACGTGGGCATTTCTGCCGAGTTGCTTGAGGAGGCATTTCTGCATGCAACGCTGAAAAGTGGCACCGGCATTCCTCAAGCCGAATGTCATAGTCAGGTAACAGAAAGCTCCGAATGGTGTGATGAAGGCGGTCTTCAGGCGGTCTGCTGGGTCCAACTTAATCTGGTGGTATCCTGAGTAGGCATCCAAGAAACTCAACAGCTCGCATCCGGCTGTGGAGTCTATTACTTGATCAATCCGTGGCAGAGCAAACGGATCTTTGGGGCAGGCCTTGTTGAGGCTGGTGTAGTCTATACACATATGCCATTTGTTGTTCTTCTTCAACACCAAGACTAGGTTGGCAAGCCACTCTGGGAAAAACACTTCCATAATAAAGCCGGCGACAAGGAGCCTGGCTATCTCTTCTCCTACGATTCTTCTCTTCTCTTCGGACAGTCGGCGGAGAGGCTGCTTGACCGGCTTTGCGTCCGCTCGGACGTGTAACTTGTGCTCGGCGAAATCCTTCGGAACACCCGGCATGTCCTTTGGGGACCATGCAAAGATGTCTCGATTCTCACGGAGGAAGTCGACGAGCTCGCCTTCCTATTTACTGTCCAGGTTTGCACCAATGACTGCAAACCTCTCTGGGTTCTCCGGGTCCAGAGGTATCTTCTTCGTCTCCTTGGCCGGCTGGAAGGAGCCCTGCGCATCATATTCCTTGGGGTTAGGGGACAAGGCCGGCTGCTTGCCGGCCATGGCCACAACTCGATCCAGCATCTTCTTCTCTTCTGCCACTACGAGGGACTCGGCCAGTCGGCTGCTGGCTGCAGCGCACTCGATGGACTTTTTTTAGTCGCCTGCTATAGTGATGATCCCCTTCGAGCTCGGCATCTTCATCTTCAGGTAGGCATAGTGGGGCACAGCCATGAACTTGGCCAGAGCAGGTCGGCCAAGCAAGGTGTGGTAAGGGCTTTCCAGATCCACTACCTCGAACCAGATTGCTTCTCGGCGAAAGTGATCCTTGTCTCCGAAGAGAACATCCATCTTGATCTTGCCGATCGGGGAACAAGACAGGCCGGGTACGATGCCATGGAAAACGGTCCGGCTTGGCATGAGCTGCTTCGCCTTGAGGTTCAACTTCTCCATGGTGTCGCGGTACAGTATGTTGATACTGCTTCTGCCATCAATCAGGACGCGGGAGAATCGGGCAGCCCGCCTCTCTGTTGCGAGGGTGACATCCAACACCAACGCGTAGGAGCCAGGGGACGGCATCACCTCTGGGTGATCGGCCCGGCTCCAGTTGATAGGCCTTTCGGACCAATGCATGAACTCGGGGTTGCTGGAGGCGACCGCGTTGACCTCTTGGTGCTGTCGGCGCCAGCTGCGTTTGTCTTCAACCTGGCTCGGGAAGACGACGTAGGCGGCGTGCTCATCAAGGAACTCATCCTGAATGGCTCCGACTACTGGTCGAGCAGCCGGCTGCTGGGGGGCTGGAGGCGGCGGGCCGAGAGGCGGAGGCGGCACCAGCCCCTCGCCCTTGGAGATCCGGGTGAGCTAGTGGCACTTTCGGGTCGTGTGGTTGGACGGCTTCGCGCCGCTGTGGAACTTGCAGGGGACATCGAGAGTCTGCTCGTAGGAGAAGGCCGGCTGCCAAGCCGGCCTGCCGCACTTCTTCTTGGGAGCGGGCCGCTCTTTGGGCTGCTCGTCTTCGACTGTGGCCACCTGCCGACTGGTGGAAGGCGGCATAGGGGCCTTGCGCTTGTGGTCGTTCTGGTAGGGGCGCCGATTGGAGTCGCCTGCCGGCGTCTTAGGAGCCGGAGCGAGCACCTTCCCAGAGGCGTCCACTCGGAGCTCGGTCTTCATCGAGGAGTCGGCTGTGGCGTACTTGTCTGCAATGACCAGCAGCTCGTCGAGGGTAGTCGGCTCATCACAGACGAGTCGGTGCTTGAGGAGGGTGCCCTCTCGGCACCCGGCGGTGAAGTATTCGATGGCCTGCACCTCGTGCACCCCCTCGCAGGAGTTGCGGAGCTCGGCCCATCGCGTGAGGTAGTCGCGGGTCGATTCGCTGGGCCCTTGGATGCATAAGGAGAGCTGGCAGGGCTTGGGAGGCCGCTTGTATGTGTTGGTGAAGTTGCGGACGAAGACTTCCGTGAAGTCCAGCCAGCTGTTGACGCTGTAGGGCTTGAGGCTGTTGAGCCAGGTGCGTGCCATGCCTTGCAGCATGAGAGGGACGTACTTCACTGCTACGCGCCTATTGCCGTTCGTTATACTGACGGTGGTAGAGTACTCGATGAGCCAATCTTCCGGCTTCACAGAGCCGTTGTACTTGGGCGTGTCTCTGGGGAGCGAGAACCCTTTGGGGAAGGGCTCGTCGCGGATGCGGGGGCCAAAGCATGGCGGGCCGACATCATCTTCTTCTTCCAGCGCCAGGGATCGAGCTACGCGGTCGATCCGGTGGCGGGCGTCGTTCTCGCTGACTGCTTCGCGGTGGCCTAGTCGGCCACCGAGAGTCGGATGCGTGACAGGTGGCGGGGTGGGACATCTCTCTCCACAAGGCGGGGGAGGAGGCGGATTGCCTTGGCGCTCCACTGCTCGAGGGCGGCCTTCCGCGTCATGCTCGATGGTGATTCGAGTCCGGCTATGGCTAGCAGCCGGCTCCTTGTCTTTCCTTGCGCGGGCGCCGCTCGCAGTCGGCGACCGGGATGTCGTGGCGTGCTCTCGGCGTGGGGGAGGACTCTCAGCGCGGGCGCCGGCTTCATGCCATTCTGCGGCCGCATCGATCAGCTGCTGGATACGTCTTGTCATGTAGGGGAGCTCACCAGCCCCCAGCCCGTTCAGCTCTTCTGCGGCCGCCTGAGCGGCTCGCAGATTCTCGAGCGGTGTGGCGTAGACCGGGCGGTCTGCCCCCAGCATGCTGGCGATGGCCGCACCGCGCTTCTTGACGAGGCTGGCTCGGCTCGGCCCGCCGTGAGGCGGCGTACCAAAAGCGGCGCGGTCGACTTCGCGCTGGTGGGCCTCGGTGAGGTGTCTCATGGAGGCTATCTTCTGGCCCTCCGCGATGAGGGCGAGGCGGCGTGCCTCCAGGGTCTCGGCGTCGGCATCGGCCAGGATGGGGACGGACAAGTCATGCATCGCTGCTTGTAGGGCGTCGTGGGCGTTCTCGCCCGAGTCGGCGACGTGGCTGATGACCAGCACCTCAGTGACAGCGCTTCTGCCGCTATCAGCTCGAGGGAGAGGGTCGTCAAAGACTACCACGTCCGAGGGGTAGGCGTCGAACGATGTCGTGTCGGAGTCGACGAGCGTCGGGTCGGTGGAGCCGACCGACTCCAAGTCTACAGCAAGTTCGCTGGAGACGTGAAGCTGGTCGAGGAGGCTGACGAGGCACTCTCGGGGTAGTCCGTGGCCGCGTCGGACGCGGGCTCGTCGGAGATGCGAGTCTCGCCAAGAAGATCGGCGAGGCAGCTTGCCGCACAGGCGTCGTCGACGCCTTGCAGCGCGTCGGGGCAAGCGTCGTCGGGCGTAGCAGGCTGGCTGCGCTCGCGGGGGAGAAAAAGGGTTCCTGTCCAGAACAGGTCTCCGGACGACGGTGCACCTGGCCCCACGGTGGGCGCCAAATGTCGGGTGGTAGGTGCGACATATGCCAACGGGTGGCTTATCATTGTGGGAGCCAGTAAAACATCGCTGGTGCCTGGAAACGGGATGAGGCGAAGACATGCACGCCGGCGGATCTTACCCAGGTTCGGGGCTCTCCGTGGAGATAACACCCCTAGTCCTGCTCTGCGGGGTCTCCGCATGATCACCAGATCAATACAAGTTGCTACAAGCGCTCCTAGAGCTGTTTGGATAGAGGAAGAGGAAGGGCGAGGCTAGCTCTCCTTTTCTCTCTAGGTGGTGTGTGGAATTCTATTAGATCCACCCTTTGCATGGGTGCCCCGGGGGGTTTATATAGGCCTACCCCCGAGGGGTACAATGGTAATCCGGCTGGGCGCGGGTCCCAGCCGTCAGTGTCTATGCTCGCCGGCTTCTCCGCCGGTCATTGGGGCCCGCCGACTGGTGGGTCCCGCCGGCTGCCGGCCTCTTGGCCGGCAGGCCGGCCCCACTGCTTGGGGGCTTTGTCGGCGGCTGGTTACTGTTGCCTCGCCTCTGATGACGAGGGCTTTGTCGAGGTAAGCGTGGCTACAGTGTCACCGCCTTGCGAGCTCTCACTGTAGCCTTACCTCGTCTTGTCTCGTTAATGGGGCGCATGCTTCGAGGGAGGGAGGTAGCCGGCTATTGGGAGCCGGCCACATCCCTGGCCGACTAGAGGAGGCCAGGCCGCCTTCAGATGTCTCTCTGGCAAAGGGGCCCGCCGCCCACGGACCGTACTGGCACCTGTCGTGGGTGACATCGAGGCGAACATGGCTACAGTGCCGCGCCGAACGGGGGATGGCTGGCCCGTACGGCGCCCTGTGGCCATGCCTGTTCCGGGATTCGGGGGTAGTGGGCTGTACTGTGGCCACACCCCATCCTATCGCCGCTATGTGGGTACAGTCTTGGTGGGTGCAGTCTTGGCCGGCTTCTGGGAGCCGGCTTTCTTCGTGGCCGGCTTCTGGGAGTCGGTCCTCTTGGGGCCGACTTCCTGGAGTCGGCTATCTCGTATCTTTCTTGGAGGAGGTTTCTGAGGCTGGGTCGCCTTCTGGGAGTCGGCCCTCGGCCGGAGGAAGGAGGCCCTATGCTTTGTATGCTTTAAGGCTTGAATGGCCTGGTAATTTTTTTTGAAGAGCCAGGGGGAGTCGGTTAGGCTACTCGTGGCTATTTACTCCGACATTGGGAGTTAGCAGCCGTAGTACATGCGTTGAAGACGTGGAGACATTTTCTTATCGGAAACCATTGTGTGGTGTACACAGATCACAAGAGCTTGAAGTATATCTTCACGCAGAAGGAGTTGAATCTCAGGCAGAGGAGATGGTTGGAGCTCATTAAGGATTATGATATGAAGTTGCATTATCATCCCGGAAAGGCTAACGTAGTAGCCGATGCATTGAGCCGCAAAAGCCATGTCAATACACTCATGACCGGAGAGTTACCCAAGGAGTTAGCGGAGGATCTTCGTGAGCTATGTTTGGAAATAGTTCCGAGAGGTTATGTAGCAGCATTGGAGATTCAATCTACTTTGATGGATAAGATCAGGGAAGCTCAGAAGATGGACAAGGAGATTGCCGGGATAAAGGAAAGAATGAGCAAAGGAAAGGCTAAGGGATTTCGTGAGGATGAGCACGATACCTTATGGTTTGAGGACCGCGTATATGTGCCTAATGATCTGGAGATCAGGAACTTGATTCTGCAAGAGGCCCATGATTCACCGTATTCGATTCACCCAGGAAATACAAGATGTATCTGGATTTGGTGGACCGGAATGAAGAAGTGCAGAGTATGTAGCAGTTTGTGATGTATGTCAGAGAGTGAAGGCAGAACAACAGAAGCCAGCGGGATTGTTACAGCCGTTGCCGATACCCGAATGGAAGTGGGATAAACTAGGCATGGACTTTATCACGGGATTGCCCAGGACTCGTTCAGGCTATGACTCGATATGGGTTGTAGTCGATCGTTTGACGAAGGTAGCTCATTTCATCCCAGTTAAGACCACTTACACCAGTGCTAAGTTGGCAAAGATATATATGACCAGGATCGTATGTCTACATGGAGTTCCAAGGACCATTGTATCAGATAGAGGAACCAAATTTACCTCAAAGTTTTGGAATCAGTTGCATGAGACTTTGGGAACCAGGCTAGAGTTCAGTACAGCCTTTCACCCGCAGACAGATGGACAAACTGAGAGAGTCAATCAAATTCTGGAGGACATGTTGAGAGCTTGTGCGCTAGACTATGGATCTAGTTGGGACGACAATTTGCCATATGCAGAGTTCTCCTACAACAATAGCTATCAAGCCAGTTTGAAGATGGCACCTTTCGAAGCATTGTACGGCAGGAGGTGCAGGACACCATTGTTGTGGGATGAAGTTGGAGATCGCCAGTTGTTTGGACTAGATTTTATTAAAGAGTTTGAAGAGAAGGTTAAGTTGATACGCGATAGACTCAAGGTAGCCCAGTCCAGGCAGAAGAGCTATGCGGATTCTAAACGCAAGGAGACAGTTTACGAAGTCGGAGACAGAGTGTATCTTCGTGTATCACCACTCCGAGGAGTGAAGCGCTTTGTAGTTAAGGGAAAGTTAGCCCCGAGATTTGTGGGACCATACAAGGTTTTGTAACGTATGGGAGAAGTTGCTTACAAGTTGGAATTTCCCGAAGGATTATCAGGTGTTCACGATGTGTTCCACGTTTCTCAGTTGAAGAAGTGCCACACAGAGATGGCTGATATACCTCTGAGAGATACAGTGCCACTAGAAGCGATTCAGTTGGATAGCGATTTGACCTACGAGGAGAAACCAGTCAAGATTCTTGAGTTTGCCAGCCGAGTCACACGCAGTAAGGTTATCAAGTTCTGCAAAGTTCACTGGAGCCACCATACCGAGGATGAAGCCACCTCGGAACACACTACTAGAAAAAGGCTTACTAGTGGCGCACCAGTTTTGCCTACTAATGGCGCACTGCTGGTGCGCCAGTAGCATCACGCCACTAGTAATTTTTACTAATGGCGCACCGCTGGTGCGCCATTAGTATCTGGTACTCTAATGGCGCACCGGGCAGTGCGCCATTAGTATAGGCCACGGTGCGCCATTAGTATGCCTCCCAGGGGGCCATATATACCCATGTGCTTTGCCATACTAATGGCGCACTGCAGTGTGATGCGCCATTAGTATCCTTCGGCATACTAATGGCGCACTGCTGGGTGATGCGCCATTAGTACCCTCTGGCATACTAATGGCGCACTGCTCTGGGATGCGCCATTAGTGTCCTTTGGCATACTAATGGCGCACGTTGGCGTGATGCGCCATTAGTATGTATATTAGGGATTATTATTTTTTTCTTTTCTGATTTTTGCACAGATTACAAAATATATTATTGGACAGAAAATAAGCAGCAGGACACAGCAACAGCAGATTCATCGAATACAATAGAAGATTAGTCTCCGAATACAATTCATCATATTAGTCTCCGAATTCAAAAGACCGAACGAAGATAGAACATTACAAGTCTCGAGACCACGAGTGGCGAGTTTGTCTTCACATTACAAGTCGATATCGATCATCTAAACTACCATCACATAGAAGAGAGACGCGGTCATCACGATGAGCATCATCGCGATGAAACTGGTCTTCATCCGGTTCCTCCAACGCTCCCTCCTCTCTCCCGCTAGATAGCGCGCGTATCTAGATTCCGCCTCCGCCCTAGTGGTGTACCCTTTGTAACTGTTACCGCTGAAACGGTGAACCTGTCTCCGACACTCCTCCCAGTCTTCATAGACTCCGGGAACCTTATCCTTGTACACGACATACGACGGCATCTCTATGCACTAGCCAAACAACAGACAATACATAAGCAATATATAAGTATGCAACAAAAGGATCGGAAGAGAAAAGCAAGACATTAATAGCACGATTCATGGTCCTACTAACAAATAGCATCGATTACATCTAAGTTGAACGACTGTCCAAACCAAAGAGACATACAAGTTCACTACAGTTTAATTACAACATGAGCTAATGAATGTTTCAGAACTACACATAGCATCACAACTTTCGACTTGACTCATGGGATCGGAGCATGGATGAAGCCGCCGTCTGTCGTGATGGTCATGAAGTCGCGGGCGTTGTCAGCCTGCATTTGTAGCGTTGTGTCTATCTCGCTGTTGGACGGTTGAAATTTGAGGTAGAACTGCCCCGAGGTACGAAGGACATCTTGATGGATGATTTCTGCAAACTCCGACTGGATGCGAAAGAATTCTTGTCGGATGTCCGCGTCCTGGATTGCCCCCAAGCTTGTGGCTCAATCTTTGAGATTATTTGGTAGCAGAAGGTGATTATGGTCCCGCACGATCGCCCGCATGTGATGGAGGGCGTAGTAGGCATCCTTCTGACCGCCAGGCGGCTGCTTGACGTAGGGGAACGTCGTATTGTGGGTGAACACGTGCCTGCCGTACCTACGAACTGGCCTCTTAAAGGTGCCTCCAGATGCGGCGTAGCCGGGGAGAGCATCATCAAGAACTTTCTTGATATTTGTGTAGTCTATCTTGGAGTCACGGTCTGGGTCGAGATACGTGGCCATGGAATATTTCGGGCTTAAGAGGATGAGTGCGCAATGTGTGTCACTGCACAGAACATGGAATGTTAGAAAAAAATGAACGATCAAAATCTAAGAAATCATATGTTACGGGGCGGTTAGGAGATGACTTACTCGGGAAAGTAAGGCACGAGGAAGTTATCCTTATCTGGGTTTGCCAGAATGACGCCTTCGAGGTGTGAACTCGCGACTTGCCGGTCCCCAGTGCTGCCCAAGATCTTGGCACGCATGTAGAAGGGGTCGACTATCACAATGTCCAGGGTCTTGTCTCTAATGATCCGCATCTCCATACTCAGCGAAAACAGCCGAACGAAGGTGTAGTGCAGCGGATGAAGGTTAAGCATAGAAAAGATGTCATCAAATCGCAGGACGATCGTACCCCCGACGGCGCTATCCACAAAGCCCTTGCCCTCTGGCACCTTGGCCACGAAAACCGGGTATGCCACATCATTCTCTCTGAGACGCCGCTTCTCCAAAGAAAGAACACTGTCATGCAGACTCCGCATAGCACCGGTTGCAGCATTGAGCATATTTGTCAGTAGCATCGGCCTACCCGCCACATGCACCCTCCTTGAGATATCCTTAGGTGAAGGTGGTCCGTCATGAGCACGGATCGTACTCGGTGCCGGTTGGCTCGCACTGGCGCCCTTGTTAGTCTTTCGTCCATCCCTTCTTCTTGATCTGCTGTAATGGGATCGAGTTCTGCTCACAGACCGCCTTCTTGAGCGTGTTGGGGCTGATAATATTTGGCACCTCAGCTATCTGAGGCTCGGTGAAGGCGGCAGCTGGAGGCGTCTCCTGAGAACTGAACGCCAGACGACGCCTGTTGCAATTGGGTTTCTCCGCCGTACCAGCTAGATCGCGGTCGTCTTTTTGAGGGTTGGGTTCTTGAGAAGGAGGCCCGCAGAACTCTTCACTGTACCCATGTTCGGCAAAGTACTTATCGACGTTGGTAAATGTACCGTCGTCGTTGTCGTCGTCGTCCGCATCCTGTGCCATATGCATGTTCGGATCCTGTGCCATAGGGATGTCCGGCAGGTCCGGTAGCGTTGTGGCGTTCTTGCCATGGCTTGGCGCTGGCACGACTGGCGGTCTTGTCTGTGGGGTGGTGTCCCCCGCCCCCAAACGAATCTGGCTCTTCGGCCAAAGCAGGGGCCAGCTTACACAGGCGCTGAGGGTCATCACATCATCTTCGTCGGCCCCAGCGGGTCGAATCGGAGGTAACAACTCGTCGCAGCCTGGCAGTACCCGAACCAGTTCAACCCTATAGAAGGTGGGTGGCATCGGATTACCGTGGAACACGCGGTTGCCCGGTTGAACGATTCTGCCCTTGGCGACATCGACCAACTCGCCGCCCACGAAGTGCAGGAGAGTGCAAGGAACATCGGTGGTGCCCTGCGAAAACATGTAGGGCGTCAGGGATGCCCAGTCAAAGGCAAGGAGATGAAGTCATCGGCCGAGAGGCTTAGTTACCGTGATGCCGTCGAGCTCGGCTAATGTCAAGGCACCGCCAACGGCGGGCGTGCGCGTGCAACTGACGGAGGGGCCACTTGCTGTCGAGGTGCCGGCCGGCGTACACCCAGGTGCATTAAGCTCCAATGCCCGTGCCGGCGCCGGAGACACGAATACCGCCTCCGCCGGAGACACCAATGGCGCCGCCTGCGCGTTGTGCGAGTTGCTGGCCATGAAGCTGGGAACTGGGGGAGGCCCCTGTTGGCCGCCCGCAATCCACGTCGTCAGCCCCTGAATCAAGGTAGGCACAATGGCGGTGAGCGTCGTTCCCAGTTGTTGTTGCACTTGCTCTTGGACAATCTCCGGAATCCGCGCCACTTGTGCCTTGAGTTCTTGAACCTCGCGGGACTGGCTTTCCGAGCTGGTCTTTTTCTCCTTTCGCCCACCAGCGGTATAGTATGACGACCATTTTGTGGACAAGCCTTTGCCGGCCACACGACCAGCTGACGACGGCTTACTGAGCTTATCCTTGTTTTTCATTACGTTCAACTCCCTATTTAAAGGGGTGTCAAAAGGGGAGCTCTGAGATGACCCCGTGCTACTGCTTTCAGCCTCCTGCAGAAGGAATGTGAACCATTTAGAAATTTGGCTTCATTAACTAGAATGCAACCATATATGTAGCTAATTACGCGGGGGTGTATTCCTTACCAGAACTTTCTCAAGCGCCTTGGTCTTCGGATCCGTGGTAAGCTCCTTTGTTACCGGGTCCTCCTTGTACCGGGCCCTGACAAAGTTCCTGGTCTGCTTGTCAGGGAATTTCTCGAAGCGGGCTGGTAGGCCTTGCTCGGCACGCTCCGCGTCCTCCTTGTCCCATATAGGCTCCGCCACTCTATAACCGCCGGGACCGAGTTGGTGGACCCCTAAGTTCAACTGCCGCATTTCTTTCCCCCACTGACTTGATTCGGAGGTTGCGCTGCTCTCGCACTTGATCTTGAACTCCTTGTAGTCATCTTCGCTCATCAAAGGATATTTCGCCTTGATCTTCTCATAACTATCACCTTTTTCAATCATTGCCTTCACCGTGCTTCTCCATGTAGACAGGGCCGTGCTCATCCTCGTGAGGGCGGCACTGTTCACTTTATTCCCTGAGAGGCGTGTGTTTGCAAACTCATTGGGGAACTTGTATCGTTCGTGCAGCTTCGTGAAGAGGAGGCAGCGCAAATTCCCTCGGTCCTTATGCCTTAGGTTCTCAGTGTTGATCGAGACGGTGCTCCGGAGAATGCACCCGAGCTGAACCGAGTACCCCTTGACTACATGTTTGGGCGCCGTTGGATGCCCGTCGGAGTTCACTTCAGTAAATTCCTCCTTGACGGTGCCAAGCACGTTCGGGCGCCGGTCCTTCCGTTGCCTCTTCGGTTGGCTACCATCTGTGCGTGCGCCGCCATCATCAGTGGTGGCATCCTCGGCGGCACCATCAGTGGTGTCATCCCTGACGCCACTAGGGGTTGTGTAGTCAGGATCGGTGTCTTCCGCGGTGTCCTCATAGCGGTGAGGTTCTTCCTCCATCTCCTGGGACAGCTCCCAGAATTGCTTGCCGCCCGAACCGCCGGCCTCATCGTTGTGGGCCATGTTTCGCTCTAAATAGGAAAAAAGTTTGGTCAAAAAGTTGGTTATTGTCAAGGAACAAGATCATGGTCTCATCATTTAGGGTTTGTCGACACCGAGGCATCCTAAAAGCTAAGCTTTTATCATTTAGGGTTTGTCGACGCCGAGGCACCCTAAAAGCCTAAGCGTACATCATTTAGGTTCTCATCGACACCGAGGCACCGTATAGAAGCCAAGGTTTCATCATTTAGGGTTTGTCGACGCCGAGGCACCCTAAATGCTAAGTTAAGTTTTCATCATTTAGGGTTTATCGATGCCGAGGCACCCTAGGTTGGGGCTAATCACTTGGCACTAATCACTTGGCTCTATTGCCACCTATGTTGGGTTTATCATCTAGGGTTTATCGATGCTAAGGAGAATTCTAAGTTGGGCGTAATCACTTGGCTCTATTGCCACCTATGGTTTAATGCAGCAAGAATGGCGGGGCAGTCGATCCTACTTAACTAAGTACTAAGATACCCCGGCCCATGCATTAGTCGCAAGTACCCCATATGTCCTATTTTTAGCAAAGTCATGCTAAATCTCATAGGGAAAATTTCAGCATGACCTTTGCTGAAAATAGGACATATGGAGTACCCGAATTTGCCGGAACGGAAGTTAATCGACATTCCAGCAAACTCAAGGGCCTCTCGGGGTACCTGCAAATTCATCACGACACAATGGTCGGAGAAAAAACATGATGGGCAGGCCAAATACTCATGTCACAAGTAATTCAGAGGCATCACAATAAAGCAACACCCTGCACTAGCCTAAAAACAAGTGAAGTTTCACCCATATAAGAACAACTTTATAAAATAAGAGAAGTTGCTAAATTTTTTGTATCGTTCATACACACTGGAGTACAATGCTTTATAATGTTCCATCATCATTACAGAAATCCAAGAAACACATGGTCTTGAGGATATTCTTTATGACTGATTGTTTCAGTTTTACATGCAGATTTTGACCAAAAAACACATGGTCTTTTTAACAGTTTTCAGTTTGGACAGAATACTGAAAACTACAGTTTGGACAGAATTCCTAACACTTTGGATATAATATAGTGTTATAGGATATAATATAAATGAAAATTAATTTTAAGACAGAAAAATAATAATTTCGGTGACCCCTGCCAATACAACTAAAGAATATGACAAGAAAATAACTAGAGTATAAGTTGGCAGTAATTTTGCTAAAAAAATTGCATACAAACTAAAGAATATGACAAGAAAATAACAATATACACTTTTTGCTAAATTTGGAGTTACTTCCTATAACAGTGATGATGACAGAGTAGTGTAAAGTATATTCTCCTAGCAGTATGTTCCATCTTGTAAAAGAAAAGGAAAGAAAAATTGTTTTCTAGGCATAAAAAAGAGACCTTTTACAGTACAACAAGTTATTTTGGACCGTTTATTTTTTTGATCTAGTGACCCAGATTTGCTAATACTACACCAACAATTGTTTTCTAGGCTAATACTACATCAAGCAAGCAGAGTGTTGAATGATGGTGACAGAGCTCTAGAGTTCACATGACACTTCCATTAGTTCATAGCAGTAGCACAGAGGAAGGAGGAAGGAGGAGAGGTACCTGGTCGCCGGAGGGGTCGGGGTCGGGGTCGGGGCCGCGGTCGAAGGAGAGCAGGGCCCGGTGGCGGAGGACGGCAGGGGCAGGCGGGATGGGCGCGTCGGGGCCGCGCTCGCCGGCTGCTGCAGGGGCTGGAGGAGGCCCTCGCTCATCGAAGGGAGGAGGAGAGGAGAGGAGCGGGCGGCGCGCGCTCGGCCGATCCCGTTCGGGGGGCGCGGGGGCGGCGGGGGTGGAGTCCCGCGGGGGTCGGGGCGGCGGCGTTGAGGCAGCGCAAGAGCACAGCGGCGGACGGCGTGCAGGCGCGGCGGACGGAAGGGGCGGAGCAAGGGGGCGGCGGCGTACGGTTGGGGTCGAGTGGGGGATCTGGCGAGGGAGGGAGGGAGGCCACAGTGCGAGGGGAACAAGTATGTCAATTCTAATGGCGCACCTCCCCCTGGTGCGCCATAAGTACGTCAACTCTAATGGCGCACCTCCCCCTGGTGTGCCATTAGAATTTGGTTTTACTTACTAGCCCGACTGGTCAGGTTATATCCCACCTAACCCTATCTCCATCAGAACACGCCCACTAGCCCGACTGGTCAGCACGCAGCACACACACTAGGAGGTCCTGGGTTCGATTCCCAGGCTCCCCAATTTTTATTTTTATGCATTTAAAATGCTGTTTGATATTTATTTGTGTTTAAATATGTTCAAACTTGTTTAAATCATAACAGTAATATTTTTTTATAAAAAAATTAATGATTTTTTAAAAAATATCATCAAATTTGTTATTTGAAAATATAATCAAATTTTCTTTTTTTTGCAAATTTAGTTGCATTCATTTGTGACGGTGGAGCTGGCCGGGGAGGGTGCGGGGGAGAGGGTGCGGGGGGTCGTCGGCGACGGCCAGTGGAGCGGGGGAGGGTGCGGTGGGTCGTCGGCGACGGTGGAGTGGGGGAGGGTGCGGGCCGGGGGTCGGCGGCGGCGGCCGGTGGAGCGGGGGAGGGTGCGGGGGTCGGCTACAATCGAGAAATACAATCAAGTGTCCATGAAATTTAAAAACATTCATGAGTTCAAAAGGTGCCCATGAAATACAATCGAGAAATGAAGGCTACAATTTAAATACAATCGATCTTAGCTAGCTATCTGTTCACAACCTTCTTGCCCTTATTTTTCGTAAATGGAGTTCTTCTCTTGAACGGACGTCTTTTAGGTAGGCTGGTCCTGCTTCTTCTTGTGGTGTATGCTAATACTTCATCGTCGTCGTCATGTTCCATCTTCGGGTCGCCGTACTTGTCGAAGTCTTGCTCATTGGCGACTCCATCCATTCCGATGATCTTCCTTTTGCCTCTCCTCACGACAACACGACTGGGCTTTGATGGGTCGGTAATGAAGAAGCATTGGTCCACTTGGGAAGCCAGTACCCATGGCTCATTTTTCGCGGTGACGTTCGCGCCTGCGGTCTTGGATTTGGCTTCGGGTATAACCATGGTGGTGAAATACCGGTCTTCTTTTATGACGCTCTTGGCCCATCTGACACGGAACATCGGGACCTTCTCTCTAGCGTAGCTCAGCTCCCAGATCTCCTCGATCCTTCCGTAGTATCTATCCTTGTCGTTACCGGTGTAGGATTCCATCGTTACCCCGGAGTTCTGATAACCATCGCTCTTCATGTCCTTGTTCTCGGTGTAGAATGTGTAGCCGTTGATATCATACGCCTCATACGTCATCAGGTTGTGCTCGACGCCCTGTGACAAGGCGAATATGAGTTGTTCTTCCGCGGAAGAATCCTCATGTAAAGGGTACGACAGAAGCTTCTGCTTGAACCAACGCGTGAAACATGAGTTGTGCTCTTTGATTATATCTCCGTCTGTCCTCTGTTGGCCTCGGTCATTGTACGTCTTCTCAATAAACGTTTTGTGCTCTACCACCCAAGGATCGACCACGTCTATGTGTTGTAGCGCGACTAGGTTTGCTCTTTCAAAGTCGGCGAGTCGACCATCGAAGTCGACATGCATTTCGCGGCGACCCTCACGGTGACCCCATCCAGCGAGCCTACCGAGGTGCCTGTTGACGGGCAGACCAACGGGGTTCTCGATGCCTAGATAATTCGTGCAGTAGGAGATGCACTCTTCGGTCAGAAAGCCCCTGGCTATGCTTCCCTCTAGACGTGACATGTTGCGAACGTATCCTTTGATGACACCATTCATCCTTTCGAACGGCATCATGCTGTGCAGGAATGTCGGCCCGAGTTGGATGATATCCTCCACGATATGGACTAGCAGATGCACCATAACGTCGAAGAATGCGGGAGGGAAGTACATCTCAAGCTCGCATAGTATAACCACGATCTCTTCCTGTAGCCTTCTGAGTTGCCTCACGCCAACCGACTTCCGAGAGATGACGTCGAAAAAGTTGCATAGGCCAAATAGCGTTTCACGGACGTGCGCGTCCATGATCCCACAGATTGCAACTGGAAGTATCTGCGTCATCAGCACGTGACAGTCGTGAGACTTCATCCCGCTGAACTTCTGCTTCACTGAGTCTAGGTATCTGCTTATCTTCCCCGTGTAACCGTAAGGAAGTTTTACTCCTACGAGGCAGGTGAAAAACTAATCGATCTCCTCCTGACTTAGAGTGAAGCACGCGGGAGGGAAGTCATTTCAGGTCTTCTTGGCCTTTTTGCCTTTGTGACGACTTTCCGTGTCCTGCTTCGCCTCATCATCATCATCATTAGCGTGAAGCTCCTCCCTGATGCCCATTGATTTCAAGTCTGCCCTTGCTTTCGGCCCATCTTTGGTCCTCTCTGGCATGTTGAGCAGGGTACCAAGCAGACTCTCGCACACGTTCTTCGTGATATGCATGACATCAAGGCTGTGAGGCACACGGTGGATCTTCTAGTACGGCAAGTCCCAGAAAACAGACCTCGTTTTCCATACCTTCAGCAGTGGCTCTGGCGCCTTTCGCTTCTTTCCCGGCTCTGGCGCCTTTTGCTTCTTTCCCGGCAGTGGGCAATCTTTCCAATTTTTCAACAGCTCGTCTATTTCCTCGCCGCTCCTCGTACGCGGGCGTCTTCGGGGTTCGGTTTGACCATCGAACAGATCCTTGCGTTTCCTCCACGGGTCATCGTCGTGAAGCCACCTTCGATGTCCCATGAACACGGTTTTCGAAGACCCGGGATCTCTATCTAGCTGGTGATACGTTGTGTCATCCATGCACCTGACACATCCAGAAAATCCGTGGACCACCTGCCCCGCGAGATATCCGAAACCGAGATAGTCGTGCACCGTCGTGAGCAGTGCGGCTCTCATAGGGAAATATTCTTTCTCTGCGGCGTCCCACGTATTGGCTGGCGTTTTCCACAGTGTGTCTAGCTACTCTTCCAGCAGCCCCAGATACAGATTGATGTCATTCCCTGGTTGTTTCGGCCCTTCAATTAGCATACTCATGTGAATGTACTTCCTCTTCATGCACAACCAGGGGGGAAGGTTGTACATCCACACAAACACAGGCCAGGTGCTATGTGTGCTTCTCTGGCTGCCAAACGGATTGACTCCATCGATGCTTGCGCCCAGCACGATGTTCCTTGGATCGTTCCCAAATTCTGGGTGTTCGAAGTTCAACGCTTGCCACTGGCTCCCATCCTTAGGGTGACTCAGCATCTTGTCTTTTTTATTTATCTCCGGATCATTTGCGTCATCTTCTCGCTTCTTCTCCTCCCTATCCGCATGCCAACGCAGGAGCTTTGCTACCTTAGGGTCCGCAAAATACCGCTGCAGACGAGGAGTGATCGGAAAGTACCACACCACTTTTCGAGGAGCTTTCTTCCTCTTCTTGTATCGAGTGACGCCGCACACCGGACATATGGTAGACTCCGTGTGCTCGTTCCGATAAATGATGCAATTGTTCATGCACACATGGTATTTCACGTGCGGTAAATCCAGAGGACACACGATTTTCTTCGCCTCCTCGAAACTGGTCGGGCACTTGTTCCCCTTGGGAAGACGTTCGTGCCAGAATGACATGTTCTCGTCGAAGCATGCGTCGGTCATTTTGTGCTTTACCTTCATCTCCAGAGCCATGAGCGTTACTTTCAGGCGGGTATCCTCGGGCCTGCATCCTTCATACAATGGAGTAACCGCGTCTATCTCCAGTTGATCCAGCTTGGCTTTCTCTCGGGCGGCAGCTCTTGCGTTATCCGTCTGCTTGAGAAGCAGCTCTTGAATATGAGGGTCCTGCACCCAGCCCATCGATGGTCCATCGTCGTCTGCTCCGCCGGCATCTTCATCTTCATGATCATGCCCTTCGTCTGCTCCCGCATCTTCCTCATCATCATGTCTGGCATCTTCTACATGATGACTGTGTACAGCATCACCGTCGTGATCATGTCCTGGAGATTCTTCGTCTTCTCGCCCGCCCGAGCCGCGGTGGTTGTCTTGCTGCCCATCCTCATTTCTTGCCCGACCCCCATGGACGACTTCATAGTCATCTTCATCACCTTGCCACCGATAGCCATCCATGAAAGCACGCAAGAGCAGGTGGTCCCGCACCTGCCCGGAATCTGGGTCCGCAATAAGGCTCTTCAGCTTGCATCTTCGACACGGACATCTTATCTCCGTCTCGTTCTTTTCAAGCATCTCGGCCTTTGCGGATCTCAAAAACCTATTCACGATGCCTTCGGTCATCGTGCGGACCATGGTCACCTGCGGGGTAGAGCAAAATGATATTTTAGAACCAAGAAAAATTTGGCATGACTTTCCCTAAAAATAGGACCAAAAAGAATGCATAGTGCCAAAATTCTCGCCGAAACGGAAATGAATCAACATTCCGGCAAAATATTGGCAACTATCGCATTTCAAATACCGGTACCTGCAAAAACAAACATATATGCAACACCACAAACATATGCAACACCACAAACATACATAGATCTAGCTAGGACATAAAAAGTGCATGTGCACGTTGTTGGAGGGAGAACAACATAAAGATAGCTTCCCCCTTACTTACCTATCAAAAAAGGGGCTTTAACCACGTAATTTGGATGAATTTATGGTGCAAATGAGGTGAGGAGGAGGAGGCAGCCGAGACAAGCTTGGAGGAGGGAGGAGAGAATGAAGTGGGGAAAGTGAGTGGGTAGGTGTGGCTGTCCAAAATATCTAGCTCGTCCCAGGTTACTAATGGCGCACCACCACATAATGCGCCATTAGTAACCCTGGTTACTAATGGCGCACCTGCTGGTGGTGCGCCATTAGTAGTTTTGCAAAAAAACACTAATGGCGCACGGGGGAGCAGTGCGCCATTACTAGCTTAAACTAGTAATGGCGCACTGCCCCAGGTGCGCCATTAGTAGTTTTGCAAAAAAGTAAAAAATAAAAAAAATATTTTAGTGGCGCACTATGTTGCTGGTGCGCCATTACTAGTTACAACTAGTAATGACGCACTATGTCCTGGTGTGCCATTAGTATGTCTGGAAAAATAAAAAAAATTGTTACTAATGGCGCACCGCGTGTCTGGTGCGCCATTAGTGTTTTCACACTAATGGCGCACCAGCACACGGTGCGCCACTGCTACATAGCAATGGCGCACCACATGTCTGGTGCGCCATTAGTGGCCATTCCATCTATAGCCCTTTTCCTAGTAGTGACAAGAGGAAGACCTACGGAAGGATCACCCTCACCTATTTTCTAGCCAACCCGAATCTCGAGGGCGAGATTCATCTTAAGGGGGGTAGGTTTGTAACATCCCAAGTTTTCAACTTGGAATGTTATGCATTAGATCATCTTTGCATATCATATTTTATTGCATTTTGGCTTGATCCTAGAAATTCTACGCAACTCAAGGACCCACGGAGAGAGTTGGGGATTTCGTTATTTTCATATTTGAGTTTTCTCAAATTTTTGAAAAGAGGATCGTTTGATTTTAATTATTTTATCTTCTAATATTTCTTTTATGAAAAATAAAAGAGAGGGCATAAAATTACTTCCCCAAAGTAAAGAAGTATTGGAGATTTAATATTAAAATCAAATAAGATTGTATTCGGAGTTTTTATCGCTATTTTATTTGAATTAGGAAAAATATGCGTTTTTCAAAATTGCATTAAAGGCCCAAATAAATGTTCACCTTGTCCGATAGATTTTAAGAGGACGGGGAAATTTATTTCAGGATTTTCAGAGTCCGTTTAGTATTTCTTTTCTTCCTTTTTCTGCGCGGAATTATTTAAAAAAAAAAGAGACAACCGACCTAACCGGGCCATGTCCGCCTGGGACACTGACCTGGCCGGGCCTTTAAAGCCCGAGGAGCCGAGCCGCCCCAGCCCAAGTCGCCCAAACCCTAGCCCCTCTCCCGCCGCCGCCGCCTCGTCGCCGCCGTCGCCCCGTCTTGCCGGCGCCAGTGCCGCCGCCTCGCCAACCAGCCGGAGCAGCGCCGCCGCCATACCGCCGTCCCGCCACCGCCTCGCCGACCCGCCGGAGGTAGCCGCTGCCGCCGGTTTTCGCGAGAAAACTGTTTGGTTTTCTTTCGAAACCCTAGATCTCGTTTTTTTATTAGATTGGTTTTGTTTTCGTCGGTTTATTTTTTTAGCGAATGCCCGTTCGTACATTCATTTTAACGAACGGTTTTCACCCGTTAACCGCAGACAGCGAACGTTCGTTCGTTAGCCTGTTCGTCAGTTTTTCTTTTTCCAGGGTTTTTCCGCGATTATTTTCGATCGCGATTTCTGCCCTAATCTTCGTTCTAGTATAACTTTTCGATCGTTTATCGGAATCAGGCGATTCAAGCGCCTAGATCTTCGTCTCGAAGCCCTCTTTCTTTTTAACCAACTTGAACAAGATTTTGCTACTGTAAAATTTGACCTAAGTCCAGATTAGTAAACGGATCATGTTTATTTCGCAATTTGAGTTTCGTTGCTTCGTTTGATTTCATTCTTTTTGCAAACCGGAGTTCTTAAGTTGAACTTTCTGGTTAGATCTTCTTATTGGAGTTTTAGCCGTGCATCTTTGCTTGATTGCTTATGTGTGTTATTGTTTGTTTGTGATAGAGTACCCAGAGTGCGAAGCGTGCTACTACGAGTCTCTTGGTTTTGCGGATCATCAGCAAAGCAAGTAGCACTTTGATCATACCTCTTTACTACCCAGTTTTATTGCATTAGATCAATCCTCAAACAATTGCATGGTTAGGATCTGATTAACTTGTGGGTTTTGGGAAGTAGATGAGGTAGTACCTACTCACCTGTTTATTATCCAACCTTTGGGAGTTAGTTCTACGTTGCTTATATTGCTATGCTATGCTCGTAGACGTGGATTGGGTTTGAGTGTATTCATGAAAGATGTGAGTTTGTTAATTAATGGTTCAACTTAAGGTGGCAACTTAAATTTACATCTGGGTGGATTGCTTGTGGGCACCTAGAGAATCCAGTGTTGTCCTAGGATATCCCGGAGGACCCGTGTGATCATCCTACGGCCCGCCACCCAGGCTCAAAGGGATCATAATATTATTCATGCTAGAAACTTCTGTGTGCAGCCACAAGCTATTATGGGCTCTAGCATAGTTGAGTAAGTTGCGTGAAGCTCTTGAAGAGGTAGACTAGCAGATGTAGTCGGTTGTAGGTGGTACTGTCTACATAGAGTAAAGAGTTAGTGCTTCAGAAAGACTGTGTCTCGAATCTCCGACCATGGATGTATTCGAATCTTGTGGGGAAAAGTGCACAAACCTCTGCAGAGTGTATAAACTAATCATGGTTAGCCGTGTCCCCGGTTGTGGACATCTTGAGTATCTAGTTCTTGGATTATCATGTCGATCTCATCACTCTTAATATAATTTGATTAGGTTTAATGATGATGCTTAATTGGGATTGAGTTGGAGGAACCTTCTAAATGTTTAACAACTACCATGATAGTTAAATAAATATATTCCTTGGTTGTAGGAAAAAATTGGCTTTTCGCAAAACATATTAACCATACAGCCTCCACCAGCCATATATGCATGTAGTGATAGCATTTACTCTGTTTATTACTCTCTTGTGTTACATTGCCAGCATATTCCATGTGCTGACCCGTTTCGGGTTGCAACGATCATGTTGCAGACTTTTCAGACGACGAGTAAGGAGCCATAGGTCGTTGTCTTTCACTCAGTGATGCCGTTGGAGTTGATGGACTCACTTTATCTTCCAAGCCTTCCGCTGTTATCGTTTTTAGATGGCCTTAAGCCATATTTATTGTAATAAGTTCTCTTTTGAGACATTCGATGTAATAAGTGTGTGATTGCTACTCTGTTATAAATCCTCAAGTACTGTGCGTGTCAGCATTACCGATCCAGGGATGACATTGATGCACAGAGATCAGACTGTTTGAGGTCTGGTCACTACACTTTACCAGAAGAGGAGTGTTGGATGATTCGAGTTCATGTTCCAGGAAGGACATTCACACCAGTTACTGAGCCCATAGAGTTTTCTTTTGATGTACCAACATGGAGTCTAGGAAAGAGCAGGGCAGCCCACATCGCCATGGGACGCATCGGTGAAGTCTACAACAAGGATCTTAAGGACACAATCTACCAGATATGTGGGCGCCGAGATGAGCAATGGGAGATGATGAACACCAGGAGGGACAAGTCCATTGCAGCCTTCATCTAGGAGTTAAACTAGCACATTCGCCGCCAGGAGAACCAAATGTGTGCCAGCATGCTAGATCTGAAGAAGGTGATGACCAGGAACATTGAGCTTGAAGAGGAACTCAAGTCTACATGCGACGGATACGAGGAGGAAATCGCAATACTAGTAGAAAAGAATGACGACCTGACAAGGAAGCTAGGAGTATTCATGGGAGACCCCGCGCCAGGAGGAGATGACGACCATCCCGAGGATTACATCATCATTGAGGACACCGACTCTGACCCCAACAGTAGTGATGATGATTACGAAGATGAAGCTGGAGCGGATATCATGGAGTCTTCCACCGGTCAAAATTTCTAGATGAACACCATATTATCAGTAGAATTACCCCCATGTAAATAGTAGTAGTCTGAGTATCTTTATAAATGGTAGCTAGATCGATTGTATGCCCTTGTTTGAATTGAGTGGTGTGATATGAATGTGTTTGTCTCATGTGCATATGGGTAGTGCTTTCTCTTTAGACCTCATTCTATTCTAATCTCTTCCCTCTAAACCCATCAGATGCCTCCGAGACGTGACCCCGGATTTGTCTTCCCACCAGAGCTCACTCAGTTGATCCAACAGCAGAATGCCTTGATGCAGCTACTAGTCCAGAACCAAGGCAACAACAACAACAACAACAATAATAACAACCCACCGCCACCACCTCCCGTGGACAACTTAGCCCGTTTTTTGAGGTTGAATCCGCCGGTGTTTTCCAGTAGCACCGAGCCGATTGATGCTGATGACTGGCTCTACAGGATTGGAAGGTAGTTGACCACCGCAGGTTGCACAGATGCGGAGAAGGTGCGCTTTGCTGCACACCAACTGGATGGACCCGCAGCCTCATGGTGGGAGAATTACACAGCCACTTTTCCCATAGCTATGTCACATGGGATCAGTTTCAGCAAGCATTCCGCACATCCCATGTCTCTATAGGAGCAATGAATATGAAGAAGCGTGAGTTTAGCAACTTACACCAGGGAAATCGTACTGTGGGGCAGTACGTGGATGAGTTTAGCAAGTTAGCCCATTATGCCCCAGATGATGTGGCCACAGATGCCGCGAAGCAGGAGAAGATTATGGAAGGGCTGAATGATGAGATGGGTATGCAGTTGATGGTGACAACATTCACTAACTACCAGGAGTTGGTATACCGGGCCCTTATGATTGAAAGCAAACAACAGCAGATAGAGAGCCGCAAACGGAAGTATGGACAGGGGAAGTACAATTCTGGAGCTCAGCAGAAGCCTCGCTTTACCCCTAACTCCGGAGGTTACACCCATAACCATGGAGGCCACACTCACAATGGAGGAAGTTCACATAACCACAATGGCCCCAGGAATGGAAATGGGAATGGAGGAAGCAGCAGCCAGAACTGTTCCAACCCAGCAACACCCGCCAAGAAGGATCTAAGTCACATTACTTGTTTCAAAGTGCGGGAAGACTAGACACTATGCCATTGAGTGTTCTGAAGCAAAGAATGGAAATGGCAATGGAAGTTCAGGAAAGTAGCCAAATCGCTTCACCAGAGGTCAGGTGAGCCACATCAACGTGGAGGAGGTTGAGGAGCAGCCTGACGCAGTGATCGGTAAGTTTTTGGTTAAGTCATTTACCGCTCTTGTTCTTTTTGATACTGGTGCATCGCATTCATACATATCAAGGGGATTTGTGGACAAGTTTAAATTGCCAACCCTAGCCCTTAGGTCACCCATGTTAGTAAGCTCGCCAGGAGCGGAGTATATGGCCAGCCGATGGTGTTATCGGTTACCCTTAACCATTGGTAGCCATGTTTTCCCCTCCGACCTAGTAATTTTGGAGTCACAAGGATTGGATATAAAACTACGCATGGATTGGTTATCGAAGTATGGACGAAACATTGACTGTGCTAGCAAGTCATTTCTCCTCACCACCCCAGAGGGATAAAGGATCAAGTACGTATCCAGGCATGCGCCAAGAAGGACCCAAGTGAATTCCCTCTCAGGAGTTGTTCAGGAGGAAGTGCCTGTAGTGAAGGATTACCCAGATGTATTTCCAGAGGAACTACCAGGCATGCCACCGGATTGAGACATTGAATTTTTGATAGAGCTGTTGCCAGGCACCGGACCAGTATCAAAGAGACCATACCGGATGCCCGCAAATGATCTGGAGGAAATTAAGAGGCAGATTAAGGAGTTATTGGAGAAAAGGTTACATTCGACGAAGTTCATCACCGTGGGGAGCCCCAGTGCTCTTAGTTGAGAAGAAGGATGGATCTTTCAGAATGGTTGTTGATTATCGTGCATTAAATGAAGTGATGATCAAGAACAAGTACCCACTACTGATGATGAATGATTTGTTTGACCAGCTGCAAGGAACTAAAGTATTCTCCAAGATCGATCTGCGATCAAGATACCACCAGCTGAAGATCCGAGAACAGGATATACGTAAGACAGCTTTTACCACAAGGTATAGGCAATATGAGTACACGGTCATGTCATTTGGATTGACTAATGCCCCCGCCTATTTCATTGGTATGATGAGTAAGGTGTTCATGGAGTTCTTGGATAAGTTTGTAGTGGTGTTCATTGATGATATTTTGGTATACCCGACGAATGAAGAGGAGCACAAGGAGCATTCGCGTTTAGTTCTCGAGAAGCTCAGGGAACATCAGTTATACACCAAGTTCAGCAAATGTGAGTTTTGGTTGAAGGAAGTTGGATTCCTTGGACATGTTATATCAGGAGAAGGTATAGCAGTAGACCCTACCAAGGTCTAGTCAGTGAGTGAGTTGTTGGCACCCACCTCAGTTGGAGAAATCCGCAGTTTTCTTGGACTCACGGGATATTATCGGAGATTCGTTGAAAATTTCTCCAACATTGCGAAACCTACGACGGAGTTGTTGAAGAAAGACACTAAGTTCAAATGGACAGATGAATGTGAGGCAAGTTTCAAGAGTTGAAGAAACGTTTGGTTACAGCCCCAGTACTGATTCTGCCGAATATACGCAAGGATTTCCAAGTATATTGCGACGCTTCTCGCTAGGATTTGGAGGTGTGCTTATGCAGGACGGAAGAGTTGTTTCATATGCCTCACGACAGCTTCGACTGCATGAGTTGAATTATGCCACGCATGATTTGGAGTTAGCAGCTGTAGTTCGTGCACTCAAGACCTGGAGACATTTTCTTATTGGAAACCATTGTGATGTGTACACAGATCACAAGAGTTTGAAGTACATTTTCACGCAGAAAGAGCTGAATCTCAGGAAGATAAGATGGTTGGAGCTCATAAAGGATTATGATATGAAACTGCACTATCATCCAGGAAAGCCCAATGTAGTAGCAGACGCCTTGAGCCGGAAGAGTTATGTCAACACCCTCGTAAGCGGAGGATTACCAAAGGAGTTAGCCGATGATCTCAGGGATCTTTGTTTGGAAATAGTCCCTAGAGGTTTTGTTGCGGCAATGGAGGTTCAGTTAACATTATTGGGAAAGATTCGAGAAGCTCAGAAGGATGACAAGGAGATTGCTGAGATAAAGGAGAAGATGAGCAAAGGGAAAGCCATGGGTTTTCTTGAGGATGAGCATGAGACCTTATGGTTCGAGGATCGTATTTATGTGCCCAATAATGCGGAGATCAAGAAGTTAATACTACAGGAAGCTCATGACTCGCCATAATCGATTCACCCAGGAAACACCAAAATGTATTTGGATTTGAAGGAGCGTTTCTGGTGGACAGCTATGAAGAAGGATATTGCCGAGTATGTAGCGGTATGTGATGTATGTCAGAGAGTGAAGGCAGAACATCAGAAGCCAACAGGATTACTGCAACCTATGCCGATACCCGAATGGAAGTGGGACAAACTTGGCATGGATTTTATCACCGGAATACCCAGGACCCGATCGGGATATGATTCAATCTGGGTAGTAGTTGATCATTTGACAAAGGTAGCTCACTTTATCCCAGTGAAAACCACCTATACGAGTGCAAAGTTGGCCAAGATATATATGACCAGGATCGTATGTCTGCATGGAGTTCCGAGGACCACCGTATCAGATAGAGGAACACAGTTTACCTCGAAGTTTTTGAACCAGCTGCACCAGACTTTGGGTACTAGGCTGGAGTTCAGTACAAATTTTCATCCGCAGACAGATGGACAGACCGAAAGAGTCAATCAGAGTTTGGAGGACATGTTGAGAGCCTGTACATTAGATTATGGATCCAGTTGGGATGATAATTTGCCGTACGTGGAGTTCTCATACAACAACAGTTATCAAGCCAGTTTGAAGATGGCACCTTTTGAGGCTTGTTATGGGAGAAGGTGTTGGACACCGTTAATGTGGGATGAATTTGGAGACCGTCAGTTGTTGACCAAATTTGATCAAAGAGTCAGAAGAGAAGGTTAAGTTGATTCGAGATAGACTGAAGGTAGCTCAGTCCAGGAAGAAGAGTTATGCAGACTCAAAACGCAAGCAGGTAGTCTATGAAATCGGAGACAGAGCATATCTTCGCGTGTCACCTCTGCGAGGAGTTAAACACTTTGGAGTTAAGGGAAAGTTAGCCCCGAGATTTGTAGGACCGTATCGAGTTTTGGAACGTATGGGAGAGGTTGCCTACAAGTTGGAGTTACCCGAAGAACTATCAGGAGTGCATGATGTGTTTCACGTTTCCCAGTTGAAGAAGTGCCATGCAGAGATGGACGATATTCCTCTGAGAGATACAGTGCCTCTGGAAGCAATTCAGTTGGATAGTGATTTGACCTACGAGGTGAAACCCGTCAAGATTCTCGAGTTTGCCAGCCGAGTTACACGCAGCAAGGTTATCAAGTTTTGCAAAGTTCAGTGGATCCACCATTCCGAGGATGAAGCCACCTAGGAGCGAGAAGAAGACCTACGGAAAGACCACGCACACCTATTTTCTAGCCAACCGAATCTCGAGGGTGAGATTCATCTTAAAGGGGGTAGGTTTGTAACATCCCAATTTTCAATTTGGATGTTATACATAGGTCATCATATGCATATCATACTTTATTTGCAGTTCGTTTGCGATCCTAGAAAATCCTAAGCAACTCAAGGACCCACTGAGAGAGTTGGGGATTTCACTATTTTCATATTTGATTTTTTTGTTCAAATTTGAAAAGAGGATCACTTTGGTTTTAATACTTTTCTCTCCAAATATTTCAAATATCAAAATAAATGAGACGAGATAAAATGACTTCTCCAAAATAAAATAAATATTGGAGGAAAAATGTTAAAATCAAATAAATATTATATTTATTTGGATTTTATTCGAGAATTATTTGAATTAGAAAAATATGCATTTTTCAAAATTGCATTTTTAGGCCAGAAAAATGTTCACTTTGTTCTAAATATTTTATTTAGACGGCGAAAATTGTTATTGGCATATTTAGAATTTTTTTATATTTATTTAGAATTTGTTTTCTTCTTCGGCAGAATTTATTAAAAAAAAGTCTCCGGACCGACTGGGCCGAAGCCCAGCCGGCCCATCGCGCCGCCACCGTGTTGTAGGGTGGAACCCTAGATGGAGATCTTTCACGAAATAGAGGGGAAATCCCCAAGAACACGAAGAACACAAGAGAGGGGAAACACTCAAATTGACTAGATCCAATCACACATATGCTAGATCCAAGAACATACAAGAGTTCACAATGATTCAAAGACAACAAAGGAAAGATACGAGGTACTAGTTCATGCCAATCCTATGAGGAGAGAGGTCTTGATGATCCTATGATGGGGATCCTTCTCCAAGAGGAGGCCTTGATATCCACAACTGGATCTTCTCCCTTAGGAGGTCATGATCTCCATGAGGAGGAAGATGAGAAAAGCTCTCTCTTTGTCTATCAAATACTTTGCTATCCTCTAAATGAGCTAGGTGGGGGGTACTTATAGTCTAGGGGCAAAATAAGAGGGGGAGAGGGTTACAAGGGCAAAAGCCCCAACTTGCACGCAGGCACTCGCGGAGTGGTCCGGGCACCCGGTGCGAAGGGGTCCAGGCACCCGGACAGGTCAGGGGCCGGCTATAGGTGGCCCGGGCACCCGGGGGTTCCAAGCCCGGGCACCTGGGGTGGCGCTAGGAGGCGGAAGGCGGGAGGTCGTGCACCCGAGGGCCCAAGGCCCGGGCACCCAGACTAGGCAGGCGGCCGGCTGGGCGGGGCCGGGCACCCGGGGTGTGGTGGCCCGGGCACGCGGAGGCGATGGCAGCAGCTCCAGTGGGAGGGGCTGGGCACCCGGGGCCAGTTGGTCGGGACCCGGGGCGGCAGGAGCAGCGCCCAGGCGGGGCCGGACACCCGAGCCCTTTGTGGCCGGTCGCCCGGGGTGGCCAGTGGCCAGGCCAGCCAGCGGCTGGGGGTGGCCGGGCACCCGGGGAGGTCTGAGACCTCTCTTGCTTCGCGCCTCGCGCGTCCTTCTTCCTTCTCCTCCTCCATAGTTGCTTGTGTCTCCGTCCTTGCCTCTTCACGATATTCTCCTTGGTAACTACGAGTGCATAGAGTTTCCATTTGAGGTAGAATCCGACTCTCATGTGAATCCGAATGAAACTCGAAGAGGAAGGAGTTCACCTCGGTTTCGACGGCGCGTGCGCGAGCTCTCGTCGTATGTCCTTTCCGTGCTTGCGGTGGTGGTGTGACGTCCATGGGGATTGTCGAGGGATGCTCCGCATCATCTCCCCCCTTGGGAGAGATCCGTCCACAGATCATTGATCTTCATCACCATGGGAAAGAGAGGGTGATGTCGTGTAGAAGTGGACAACCACCAAGGACTCATCATCTTCAAGCTCAAAATTGGCACTCTCCGATGTCGCACCGTCTTGTGATTCCTTCAAAAGGAGCAAGAATAACAAACACTTGGGAAAACAAATGAGGTTAGCGAAAGTGCAAAACCTATCATTCGTGTGGTAAGATACCCAACAAGTGTATGCATCATGCTCATCATAAGGAAAGACAAGTGAGCATTTCATAGTATGGAGGCATAGGATGCGAGAACAACCAAATACAATAGGTTCAAGTAAACAAGCATGCTTCACAAGTAATATGTCCAAGTCTCCAGGATCAATAAGCATAGCAAGTTGGCACGCAGTACAAGGTGATATGAGAGATGCAACTAATGGAGACAAGAGACAATGATCATGACAAATCAAGTGAGAGGCATCAACAAATATGTCATCAACCCAAGAAAGCGAGTAAGAATGGAACATGGTAGATGCGACAAAGCAAGCAATCATAGTGATCAAGCCAAGCAAGCTAGTAGTGCGAAGATGCAACATACTAGGAGGAATCATGTCAAGCATGTCATGTGTGCAAATATTGGGCATGAATAATGCACATGACATATCACAAGCATGAAAGCAAGATATGAGCAAAATATCATCAATGTATTGGTGAGAGGCCATATGTAAATAGCAATTGGACATCATTACTCTCCCAACACAAGAATCAACAATAGCATGTGGCACATGGTAAACATGGCAATAGCAACAAGTATCTCCACCAAGCATGCAAATACACATAGGAGTAGCATAATGGTGAATCATGGGTAAATGCAAACAAGGTTCACAATTGCATGGAAAAGACATAGAAATAGGCATAACATGCAAAGTGAACATGATAAAATGGGCATAAGGTGACAAATGGTAAATAGCCCATAGCCGTGTGAGAGCCAAGTAAAAGAGATGCGCGTAGTCGTTGTGCGAAGAAAACGGTGGTAAGGATAGTCCACGGAATCCCCAATCGTCGTTGCTCTCAAGAGCTCGTTCCGTCAACTCATGGGATTGAGAGGATGACGAGTATACGTGAGTACCTACACAAAACAAAGGCAAAGGGAAAATTGTGTGTGCATGGTATATGTACACATCATCCATTATGATGCATACGTGCTTGTGTTGGTTAGCACCAAATATCCAATGCTCAAATAAATGAGATGCGTGATATAGAAACACGTCATCCATCATGATAGGTTTGTTATTATGTATAGCATAATGGAGACTCAAATTGTGTAATGCATCACTAGTAATATCTAGAGCATTGTGAATCATGGAATGCTTATGGTACACGCAATTATGGGAATCATGCAAAGTATGGAAGGCATCAAAATCTCCTAATATGTATGAGGAAACTATGGGGGTCTCCTCATGAGCATTAATGGAAACATCACATGAAGAATATTGACAACATCCAAAACAATGCATATCCGAAGCTAGGTGGTCATGGCATGGCATATGAGATAAATGACGCAAAGGGAGCATATCAATATCATCACAAGAGAAACAAATGCCAATAACCATGGGCTTGTCATCAATGCCATATGTGCAAATTGGGTTAATTTTAATGGCATATGCATAGTCACTATGATGAGATTGTAAATGTGACATATTGTTGATCCCATGCATAGCATATGACAAGTCAAGCGGATTGTCAAACATGATGTGACCGAGAGAATTATCACCAGAAATCCTATGTAACATGGCATCACGACTAATAGACTCCACATGGCAATCATCAAACTCATCTAAATGGGTAAATCATCGCATGGGGAAGTCGAACTAGCATGAAGGATGACAACAGGTGGATCAACATCATGCAAGCAATCAATGTCAAGAATGTCCACTAGTGGGACTAGAGCATCACCTTCGCCTATATTACCTTGTTCATTCCACTCAAGTGGTGTAGGTGAGGTGGCAAATACCAAATGGTGGTCATCATCTTCATCTTGATGGAACCATGTGGGGGGTGCATCATATTCCACCATGGCCATCGTCTTGTCCAAAGGAAGGATGAAGTCGTCGCGAATTGGCGCGTCATCATATATGGGACCTAGCACCAAATGAGAAGACACAATAGAGGTAGAGGTCAAGTCGTTAGAAATCATAGTGGCCCCACATGCCCAATCAACTATCACACTCTCTCTATGTGGTGGTTCACTCACTCCCTCAAAATAGGTGCACTCAATCTCACGTATGGTGGAGTCACTCATCTCACTCAAGTGGTGGGGGTTGTGGCTCTCCTCACATGTGAATTGTGGCAGCTCATCATATATGGGGCTAGTGGTGAAGTCACTCTCACTCTCAATATGGTGGCAAAAGTCACTCAAGTCATCATACATTGCCGTGGTCGAAGGGAAAATCCCATGCTCAACTATCTCGTTGTTGTCGCCGTGGATGAAGGCCGAAGATGGCAGATCATCACTCTCGTCGTGGATGAAGGCCGAAGATGGCACATCACCACTCTTTCCTCCAAAGATGGAAGCATCATCCTTGCTCGTCACCGTGTCGCTCGCCTCCAAAGCTTGGTCCTTGAGGGTCTCCGTAGTCGTACTCGTCGCCGCACCATCTTGAAAAAGAGGCGAAGTAGGCTCGGCATCATCACTGCCACAAAGAGGGAAGACGGTGGAGTCGAACTTGGGAGCATCGCCTTGGAGCTCGTCGGGCTTGGACATCATGGTGGTGCTTGTCTCATGCTCGCCGTCTTTGAGGTTGGTCTTCGAGAAGTGTGCTTGGGGTGGAGAAATCTTGGCCTTCATAAGTTCTTGTTCCGCCTTGAGAGCACCAATGTAGTTGTTGTCGAGGGACTTGTAGTTCTCGAGGAAGATAATCTTGGAGATGTCGTTGTTCAATCCCATCATGAAGTAGAACTTCATCCAAATGGGGTCGTCCACACAGGCTCGTCGCAAGGCTTTCTTCATGTCGAGGAAGTACTTGTCTAGGGACCCTTGGATGGTGTTCTCCAATTGGCGTTGAAGATGTTCCGTGTAGGTGGAAGGCAAAAACACTCGCCGCATAGCATTCTTCGTCTTGGGCCAACTCATGTCGAAGGTCTTCGAAGGTGTATGAAGCCACCATGTCGACGCGTAGTCGTGCAAGTTACTTGTGGCGCACTTCACTTGGTCTTCGGATGGGACTTGGCGTAGCTTGAGGTAGTCGTCCATCGTGCGCTCCCACTCGAGATACTCCTCGGGGTCTTGAGTCCCATAGAAAGGAAGCTCGTGGTCGGTGTCGAGGTCATAGTAGCTCGTGGAAGTCACGGACTTGAGCTTGGGGAGCTTCTCTTGAGCATAGTCTTGAGGTGCTTGTAGGCGAAGATGCCGAATGTCCAAAGGCGAAGATGCCTTGAAGTCGCTTGGCGAAGATGCCAAGGTAGATAGTGAAGTCATTGAGCGGTTGTTGGTGTTGAGCTCTTGACCTTCACGTTCTTGTTGGTGATGGTGCCGATGCCAATGTGACCTTGCCGGAGATGGTAGCTTGGAAGGGTATGCACTAGAGCGTCTTCTCAAAGATGAGGAAGATCTCTTATAGGACTTGATGAGGACCTTGAGCTCCTTCCTTGGTTCATCCATCTTGGCGTCCAAATTGTACTTCATGGCATCGAACTCGTCATTGTCGTGGAAGACCGGAGATGAAATGCCTTGCCTATCCATCACAAGACTCGAGCAAATGTGAGTGGAAGAAAGGAAAGAACTAGACCAATGTACCTTATCCAATGTTGAAGATGGATCAATGATCACTCAATAATGTATCAAGGAAATAGCACAATTGGTACCGAATCTTGTCAATTCTTGCACCTACACAAGTAAGGCTTATGGTGGAGCTCGGTGAGGATAGTGGCACAAAAATTTGATGCAAAATGTTAGCAAGAGTCAATAATGTTGGAAAAGATTCACAAATTCGCAAGTGAAACAAGTAGACCAATAGCAATATGTGGCACACGGAACACACACACGGATAGATAAATGGGGTCGTGCAACCAAGGAATGGGCACAAAATGTGAAATCCACGGAAAACGCTTGTGTTGCACAACTCAAGAGAGACGCTAGCACGATTGCTCAATAGGCGAATACGACACTTGTGCACAACCTATAAGATGCAAAATGTATGAGCATTCTATCCCAAGTATGTTATATATGTATGATGTTCCCAGTGTTCTTCTCAAGATGATCCAAGATGATCGGATATGAAAATCTTACGTTGAATGTGGTATGATGCTATGTCTATTGCTTACAAGCTCTTTGCTCTCTTTTTCGTTTGCTTAAAAGCTTATTCCTTTTTTTGGCCACTTATGCGAAATGCACAAACCAAGATAACTATTGTGTATATGCGGGAATAATCTTATGACACAAGGGATGATATGATGATACCAAGATGATACCGATATGATATGGTATGTATGCAATGGAAGGTACGAATCACTAATGTGCACAAGTAACGTTGCCGGCAATACTCAAATGGCTAGTCTCGATAGGCAAGTGACGCAAAATGGGCTAAGGGGTTAACAATGTAAAGGCAAGAATGTACAATGATGGAATACCATGATACCAAGATGATATAGAGGTTACCGTTCTTGCTTACGGTTAGGGTGTCAAAATGGTGAAGTGGTCGATGTCGAATCCTTGTCGAAGGTGAGCGGCAGTGTTGTCGATGTCGAACTGTTCCTAGTTAGCCGAAACACCCTAGGAAACGGGAAAAACCGCAAACTCAAAATCTCAAGGGAAAAAGTCAAATGGTGGTAGCGAAATGCATAGGTGGTTCCGGAGTTAGTAATGCGGAAATGGTGGTGGTGGATGATGAATAAGCAACCATCCCTAAGTAGCCGAAACACCTTAGGAGACTCAACTCACCACTCAAGCAACCACAAATGCTATATGGAACTAAAATGAGTTACGTGGCGGAAAGCGATGGTGGTTTTGCGAAAAATATGGTGGATGGCCTATGCAAAGTTGCCAAAATGGCAAACTTTTGATGGAGTCAAATGGTGTTGGAACCTATCTAGATGGATGGTGGATGTCAATAGCTACACAACAAGCTAAAGAACGTAAAAACGGACTCCGGGAGCGAAAGTTATGGCCTAAACGGTGATGGTGTTGGGCTGATTCGGGGGGGGGGGGTGCGGGTGCCCGGGGTTTGGGGGTGCGGGCACCCGGGGTGGTCAGTGAGGTTGGGCTGAAGAAGAGGCCCGGGGGTCCAGGTGCCCGGGGGCAAGAGGTGCGGGCACCCGGGGTGGTCCGGGGCAAACAGCCCGGGGTGCGGGCACCCGGGGTGGTCAACGGAGATGCGCGGGGGGTCCGGGTGCCCGGGGGTGACGGATTTGGGCGGAAATTCATGGGAAAGTGGAAGAAATTGATGGATTTCGTGGATGGAAAGGTGGGGATGGATGGGGGAATGCTAGATCCACTTGAAACCAAGCAAATCCATGGATCAAATCCAACAAAACCTCATCAAACCAACAAATCACAAAAAAATTGGGGCTATTTTTGGTGGGGAATTTTGGAAATTGGGGAAGAACACAACAAATTAGGCTATAGAACAAGAAGGGGGGCTCCAATTTCGTGAGAAACCATGGCTCATGATACCAAGATGTTGTAGGGTGGAACCCTAGATGGAGATCTTTCACGAATTGTAGGGGAAATCCCCAAGAACACGAAGAACACAAGAGAGGGAAACACTCAAATTGACTAGATCCAATCACACATATGCTAGATTCAAGAACATACAAGAGTTCACAATGATTCAAAGACAACAAAGGAAAGATACAAGGTACTAGTTCATCCCAATCCTATGAGGAGAGAGGTCTTGATGATCCTATGATGGGGATCCTTCTCCAAGAGGAGGCCTTGATATCCACAACTGGATCTTCTCCCTTAGGAGGTCATGATCTCCATGAGGAGGAAGATGAGAAAAGCTCTCTCTTTGTCTATCAAATACTTTGCTATCCTCTAAATGAGCTAGGTGGGGGCACTTATAGTCTAGGGGTGAAATAAGAGGGGGAGAGGGTTACAAGGGCAAAAGCCCCAAATTGCACGCAGGCACTCACGGAGTGGTCCCGGCACCCGGTGCAAAGGGGTCCGGGCACCCGGACAGGTCAGGGGCCGGCTATAGGTGGCCCGGGCACCCGGGGGTTCCAAGCCCGGGCACCCGGGGTGGCGCCAGGAGGCTGGAGGCAGGAGGCCGGGCACCCGGACTAGGCAGGCGGCCGGCTGGGCGGGGCCGGGCACCCGGGGTGGGGTGGCCCGGGCACCCGGAGGCGATGGCAGCAGCTCCAGCGGGAGGGCCCGGGCACCCGGGGCCAGTTGGTCGGGCACCCGGGGCGGCAGGGGCATCGCCCAGGCAGGGCCGGGCACCCGGGCCCTTGGTGGCCGGGCACCCTGGTGGCCAGAGGCCAGGCTAGCCGGCGGCTGGGGGTGGCCGGGCGCCCGGGGAGGTCCGAGACCTCTCTTGCTTCGCGCCTCGCACGTCCTTCTTCCTTCTCCTCCTCCATAGTTTCTTGTGTCTCCGTCCTTGCCTCTTCACGATCTTCTCCTCGGTAACTACAAGTGCATAGAGTTTCCATTTGAGGTAGAATCCGACTCTCGTGTGAATCTGAATGAAACTCGAAGAGGAAGGAGTTCACCTCCGTTTTGATGGCGCGTGCGCTAGCTCTCGTCGTAGGTCATTTCCGTGCTTGCGGTGGTGGTGTGACGTCCATGGGGATGGTCGAGGGATGCTCCGCATCACACCGCCTCCTCCTGCTCGGAGTCCGGCGCAGACACGCCGCCGCAGTCCCGAAGGACTCCGCGACGACGCCACCGCCTCGGGACGCCCCCCTTTCAAAGGGCCAGCCCCGACCCCCTCTGCCCCTCATCCCGCCCCGCCGCCGCAACCACCGCCGCCAGCGCCGCCGCTGTCGGCGTTCTGGGAACGGGGGTCCCCATACTTGCCTGCCTGCAGCCCACGGCGTGGCTCCGCCAGCGGCCCTGTATGGCCCATCTTATCCAGCAAACACCCAAGACCCTCGCGAGGCGGACGATGCAAGACCTCCTCGGGGGCAGCCTCACCGGGCTGGCTCACGAGGGGCGGAGAGATCAAGGCAAGGGGAACCTCGCGAGGTTCCTATGACGTAATCCATGACGACCAAGGCTAGGCGGGCGCCAGGACACGTAGTGTCCTCGTTTCCTCTTTGATGCTAAAGGGCAAGCGCAGGCGAGGAGTCCTGAGGCATCAGGCAAAGGTTTCCATACCGGTGCAACAAGACCAAGACCAGAAGGACGGCAAGACGGAGGTCACCGTGGAGCCCAAGACGGATTCACCGCCAGAGCCATTGGCAGGCGAAGACCACCTTTAGTCAGGATAGCTTGTACTAGCTATTCCCCTTCAAACTGGCCATTGTGGCATCCCTTCCCGCTCAATATTTGGGAAGAGGACCAGGGCCTCTATAAATAGGACTAGCCGCCCCCATAGAAGGGATCGGAAGCTCATCTTGGATTAAACCATCCTCACCCACACAAGCTCACCGAGCACAAGAACACCTTTCCTCAGGAGGATGTTCTTCCCTTGTACTATTCATCCTCAACCCAAGAGGCAATCCACCACACCACACTGGAGTAGGGTATTACACCACAACGGTGGCCCGAACCAGTATAAATCTTGTGTCCCTTTGTTCTTTGGGTTCGTCGAGCTAGGCCATGAGATCTTGATGCGAGCGAGCTAGAGGGGGGAGAGATCTTCACGCGCACCCAAGTGTTCGAATCTCAAGGGTTTTATCGGAACCCGAAATCTGACAGCCGCCGCCGCCTGCCCGCGTCGCGCTGCCACTGCCGCCCGCGCCGCTCGCCGCCGCAGCTCCGCCGCGCCATGCCGCCGCCCGCTGACCCCGCCCCGCAGCCCGCCGGAGCCCAGCCGCCGGATCTCGTTGCCGTCGCCGCCGCCGCCGGTTTTTTCGAAGAACCGATAAAAACCGCCGTCGCCGTCGTTTTTCGGTTAGATCGGTTTATTTTTTTTGTTAGGGTTTTCTCGGTTTTCGTCGGATTAGATCTGTTTAGCAAACATTCACCCGTTAGTTCGTTTTAAACATTGAATTCATCCGTTTGTCTCTGTCAGCGAACGTTCGCGCCATAGTCTTTTTCTTTTTATTTTATTTTCGGCCAGGGACCTATCTGCGATTATTTTTATCGCAGATTAGCCCCTGATCTTCAAACCCTCGCAACTTTTTAACCGTTCGTCCAAATCCAGTGAAACCAACGCCAAAATCTTCGTCTCGAACCCCTCTTTCCAGTTAACCAACTTGAACATGGTTTTACAAATTAAAATTTGGTTTCAAGCAGATTTGTTTTCGAACTTTTTGATCATAGTTTGAGTTTCGCAGCTCCGATTTGGTTGATTCTTTTTGCAAATCGAAGCACTTCAGTTGAACTTTCAGTTTGGACTTTCTCATCTGAGTTTTACCCTTGCATCTATTCTTGAGTGCTTATGTATGCTATCGTTTGTTTGCGTTAGAATTTCTGGAGTGCGAAGCGTACTACTACGAGTCTCTAGGGTTTGCGGATCGTCAGCAAGGCAAGTAACACTTTGATCATATCCCTTTGTTACCCAGTTTTTATGCATTAGTCTCAACCCTCAAACATTGCTTGAGTAGGATCTGATTAATATGTGGGTTTGGGAAGTAGATGATAAGGTAGAACCTATTTCCTTTTATATCAAACCATGGGAGTTACTTCTACGTTATGCTGTTACTTCTATGCTATGATCGTAGACGTGGTTTGGTTGAGTGATCCATGACAAATGTGATAGATGTTAATGGTTAACTTAAGGTGACTACTTTAATACACATCTGGGTGGATTGTTTGCGGGCACCTGGAGAATCGAGTGTTGTCCTAGGATATCCCGGAGTACCCGTGTGATCATCCTACGGTTCGCCACCCAGGCTCGAAGGGATCATAAGATTATTCATGCTAGAAACTTCCGTGTGCAGCCACAAGCCATTATGGGCTCTGGCATAGTTGAGTATGTTGTGTGACCTCTTTCAGTGGTAGGCTAGCAGATGTAGGGGATGTAGGTGGTACTGTCTACCCAGTGTAAAGAGTTAATGCTTCTGAAAGACTGTGTCTCGGTCATCTGTTTCTCAAACATCATGTAGTGCGAGAAATACAATGGAGGAGATCGAGTCTTGTGGGGAAAAGTGCGCAAACCTCTGCAGAGTGTACAAACTAATCATGGTTAGCCGTGTCCCCGGTTATGGACATCTTGAGTATCTGGTTCTTGAATTATTGATTTGATCTCATCACTCTAAATTAATTGGTTGGGTTCTAAATACTGTTTAATTGGGATTGAGTTGGAGGAACCTTCTCAATGTTTCAACTACCATGATAGTTAAACAAAAATATATTCCTCTGTTGTAGGGAAAAATTGGCTTTTCGCAAAAACATAATAACCATAGAGCCTCCACCAGCCATATACGCATGTAGTGTTAGCATTTATGTTGTTCATTGATCTACAGTGTTATTTTGCCAGCACATTCCATGTGCTGACCCGTTTTCGGGCTGTAACGTATTATGTTGCAGACTTTTCAAACAAAGAGTAAGGTGCGCTAGGTCATTGTCGTGCACTCATCTATGCCGTTGGAGATGATGGACTCACTATATCTTTGAAGCCTTCCGTTGTTATCTTATTTAGATGGCCTTAAGCCATATTATTGTAATAAGTTCTCTCTTGAGACTATCGATGTATTAAGTGTGTGATTGCACTTTGTTATAAATCCTTCAAGTACTGTGTGTGTGAGCATTACCGATCCAGGGATGACACTAATGCACAGAGATTTGACCGTTTGAGGTCGGATCGCTACAGGTTCGCCGAGGGGACGGACGGCGATCCTCTCGCTCCCACAGCACGCTCTCGTAGATTGCCGTCCCCGAGCCGCGCCGCCACCGCAGGTGACGTTCTTGTGGAGGCGCATGGCGGTCAGCGCCGCCACCGCTAGCGACGTTCGTCTGGAGACGCACGGCGGTCAGTTTCTCCCACGGTACGCGCATTCTAGACTGAGGCCCCGTGCATGTCGGTGTAGCGCTGAACGTTAGCTGATAGACGCTGTTAATCTCACTGTTTGCCGAAGTAGTTTATAGTCAATATGCTCTGCTTAAGAAGCTTCCTTGCCCTATTCTGCACTCAATCTGCTTAGCTAAGATGGCATGCCAAGCCTGATTAGTTGCTAAAATATCCTGCCATATATTTATTGTGACGTAGATTGCCATGGTCTAGTAGCCAATCTGTTAGGTGAAATAGCTCTACACCGTTTTATACTCGATCTTTGTTGCTGTGATGGCCTTCGATAGTTCGATGGTTGTGTGCTCGGCCTCATTGACTACTGAAATAGCCTTCCATAATTTAGCACTCTAATCTGTTTGCTGAATTAGCTTTAAGTATATTTCGTTACTTAGATCTGCTCATCCAAATATCTTGCCATAGCTTTAGACATCGACCTAGGTATTTTTTCCTGGACTTCACAAAAAAGCATATATGTTTTTCCTGTAATATCTAGTAGAAGAACTAATTTGTATGTCTAACAGATGGACAAGACTTGGATAACTTCTGCTCGAAGATTCTCCGCTGCATATGTCGAGGGGGTTGAAAACTTCATGAACTTTATCAGAGCTGAGTACGGTGGTCCGAAATTAGATGTGCTCTGCTCATGTAGCGGTTTTATGAATTCAGTTACAAGACCCCAGTCAACTATGCAAAATCATCTACACTTGTATGGGATGTCGGTCACATATACTAGGCGGGTTCATCATGGTGAAGCTGTGAACGTCAATGTTACTGACTACGTGGAAGTAGCAGATCACCATCTTGATCTACCTGATGCTCAGTTGGAAGAGGAGGAGGAGGTGGTGGTGGTGGATCCAGTGAGTTTGACCAACATTGAAACAATGCTACGAAATGCTCGTGCATTTCGTGAACTTTCACCTGCAGAAGAAAAATGGTGGGCCCGCATGTTGGAACAATGCAACGTGGCTGTCACACCAGGAAATAAGCTGTCAATATTCTCAGCTATGGTCACCTTTCTTCACGTGAAGACATCTGAGCGGATGACCAACAAATCATTCGATGCGATGTTGGCTTCCGCAAAGCTTTCCCAGATGCGTCTGAGCTGCCACACACCTACAGTAAAATGAAGAATTTCCTTCGTGCAGTTGGAGTTGGATATGATATGATCCATGTTTGTAAGAATAATTGTGTTCTGTTCCGGAAGGATTATGCCAACTTAAGTGAATGACCGAAATGCAAATCATCAAGATGTAAAGATGGCGATGCTGTGAAGAGGATTCCTCATAATGTTCTGAGACATTTTCCAATTACACCAAGATTGCAGAGGATGTACTATGGCATTCTAGGAACCAGGAGTACAGAGATCAGAATGTAATGAGCCATCCATCACATGGTAGTGAGTGGAAAAGCTTCAATCAGAAACACAAAAAGTTTGTTGCTGACCCGAGAAACATTAGACTTGGCTTAGCTTCAGATGGATTTAACCCATTTGGCCACCAGAGCGCCACATATAGCATGTGGCCAGTGCTTGTTATCCCTTACAACATGCCTCCAAATGTCTGCAGCAAAGAATCAAACTACATGATGGCCTTGCTCATCCCAGGTCCAAAAAGTTCTGGAAAGGATTTGGATTTATTCATGGAGCCTCTTGTGGAGGAACTTCAACAGCTATGGAGGGGTGTTCTCACTTGAGACCTATATAGCAGCCCACCAGCTGATTTCTTTCTGCGTGTCGTTATAATTTGGTGCATCCATGATTATCCGGCTTTGGGCATGATGTCAGGGCAAACGCCACATGGTTACAATGCATGTGTTCGCTGTGACAGGAATCCGCTGTCATACGCAATACTTAGCAAGATCTGTTACATTGGACACCGCCGTTTCCTTGCCAAGGACAAGCCGCGTCCTACAAAATACCAAAGACATGTGTTCAATGCAAATCATGAAAACTGCGATGCGCCAAAGAGGCCCACCCCGATGAGGTGCAAGTGGAATTAGAGAAGGTCAGGCATATTACACCAGGAAACCATCCTGGTAATGGTAGCGGGAAAAGGAAGCGTGGCAGGGCAGAAGAGAGATTATTGTTTACCCACAGGTCCACTTTGTGGAACTTGGAGTATTGGAAAGATTTGGATCTGCGGCATAATCTTGATGTGATGCACATCGAGAAAAATATATGTGACAGCATTATCGGCACACTTCTTAATATTGAAGGCAAGACGAAAGATACCTTAAAATCTAGGATTGATTTGACACACTGGGTATCAGAAAGGATTTGCAGGTGGAAGATGAAGATAAACCACGGGATATGGCACCAGCTGCGGACGTCTTGGACAAGGTAAAAAGAAAAGAATTCTGCGAGGTCCTGTCACGTGTGAGATTCCTAAATGGATTTGCTTCGAACCCTGAAAGGAGAGTCAGTGCAGATGGAAAAAAGGTACAAGGGTCTAAAACTCATGACTGCCACGTCCTACTTCAAAGGGTTTTACCTGTTATCCTTAGAGGATTGGGCCGCCCTGACTTATAAAGAGCAGTTGCAGAGTTGGGACAATTCTTCAGGGAACTCTGCAGTAGAAATATCAGGGTAGATGCTTTGGAGCGTCTTAGAGACAAGATACCGACTATCCTATGCGACCTTGAGAAGATATATCCTCCAGCCTTCTTTGATGTGATGGTGCATTTGGCTGTTCATCTACCTGATGAGGCACTACTTAGAGGTCCAGTACAGTACGGCTAGATGCATCATATTGAAAGGCGGCTAGGCACTTTCAAGGGCTATGTTAGGAACAGAGCTAGACCCGAGGGTTCCATTGCAGAGGCCTACATTGCTATGGAAGCGTTGACATTCTGCTCAAAATACATTGAAACAGCTGATCAGCTTAGCAAATGTCGGGACCGGATTTTCGGGATATTAATTTCCCAGAAAAACGGCCTTTGTGCTCACCAGCCCCAGGATTACTGTTAGCTGATGAGGCACCAACTTGATACAAGAATTCCAAGCAAAGTACAAAATATGTAGTACAAGACCATTGTGGCCTAGGAGTACAACACTTGGTTTCTAGTGGTTGATGGCGGAAGCGGTTTGTGGTACATCTGCATCTATGGGACTCCATTTCCCACAAGAACAGCTGACCAGGATAACTCCTATCTTCGCGAGGCTGCTATCACCTTTACACGGGTTCCGGGGCTGTCATCGCAATGCTATCTCCATGCGCGAAATCTGGCCAAGACAATAGCCAGGGACAAGCCAGTGAGTACGTTTGAATGTACTCGCAAACATTAAGAACACGGGTATAATATATCAAAACATGCTCCGAAATATTTTATGAAGACAACGTCTGTCACGAAATAAACGAAAACCGTGATGCACGCATGCAGGTAAAATATGAACATGCAATACGGGAGTAGAAATAGAATGCACTGATCGAGTGTCTGAAATGACTCCTCGAAAAGGGTGCATATAAATTAACACTGCCGCAGTCGGGCGTCTGAGCGACACCACATAAAGGGCTTATAAAGAAATAAGTAAATAACAAGCATGCCACAGTCGGGCGTCTGAGCGACACCACATAAAGGGCTTATAAAGGATAAATAAATAACAAACATGCCGCAGTCGGGCGTCTGAGCGACGCCACATAAAGGGCTTATAAAGGATAAATAAATAATAAACATGCCGCAGTCGGGCGTCTGAGCGACGCCACATAAAGGGCTTATAAAGGATAAATAAATAACAAACATGCCGCAGTCGGGCGTCTGAGCGACGCCACATAAAGGGCTTATAAAGGATAAATAAATAATAAACATGCCGCAGTCGGGCGTCTGAGCGACGCCACATAAAGGGCTTATATAAGAATAATCACAGTGAATATCCAGGAGGTAGAACCGTCCCGGGGATACTCAATAATTCAAATAAAGTAAATTGTTAGTCCACAATAATAATGATCATAATCCATATGTGCCACAGTCATAAACAATATCTAGTTCAGCCGTTTCTCCATCCGAAGACCGTCACTGGGCTCTAATCTAGCCGTTCTCCATCCGAGTACCGTTACTGTATTCTAATTTAGCCGTTCTCCATCCGAATACCGTTACTATGATCTAGTCAAGCCGTGTCTCCATCCGAAAACCGATACTATGATCCATCTCAGACTGTAATCCTTACCCATGGACATGGCTATCCGAAGGGATATATCCTCTGCAGAGGGTGTACTCTTTACCCACGAGTAACGGATTTATCTAGTCCATCGGGACTAATTCTGCCTACGGCCTTTTAATTGAAAACACGCCTGACCTGCACACACCAGCTTAACTTACCGATGTCTGGAATCACCCACGACACATGTCAAGCAAAACTCTAAGTGGGGAGGCTACAACCTCGACGTAGCATGGGATTAAATTTATATCGCGCGCTCTAAGGGGTGCCCCCCTCTCGGTCCCAACCAGAAACACCCTTGCCCCCGGACCAGGTGGCATGCCTACCGGATGCATCCGGTATCTTCCACCATGGCCTCTCTATACGGTGTGTGCCTTGGTAAGGGGTTGACAACTTACTGAACCGTACCCTGTCTGCGACAGGGATAAGTGGTAGTACAAAACAAGTAGGGGAAGTTACTGAACAAGACTCGACTTACGACCGACTCAGGTGGTCCAAGTATTCTCCGAATGATTAGCATATCCAAAAATGTTTCCATTCAACAGATAGAATCACTGCTCATCAAACCTCATCATGCCATACCGGACACACTCATCTCGACGAGGAACTAGGGACAAGCTCGTGTCTACCCAAGACCACGACTCTCCCGTCTTCCTGCCGGTATGCATGAAAAGCTCGCGAGGATGATCACTATCACCAGCATATCCATTACTAACAGTAAAGCATCTCCAATATGCACTCATGTATGTGACTTTACCGTTTCATAAAAACAACGTATGCTCCAAGTCAAAGTGGTGTTGTAACTGTATCAAAACACCACACAGAAATATTATGCCAGAGTTCAGAATGCTTGCCTTCAAGCGTATGCAAGGGGTGCACTTTTTGAAAGTTTTCTCTTCTCTCCATTTTCCTATTTTGAAAAATATACAAATAACAAATATCTCAAAACCAGTACAAAAAGTTGTCCCAATTATTTTTGAAATAAATCTTAAAATAAACTAGATGAAATTTGAGAGAGGTAGGAAAAAGAATCAACTCATTTGGAGTTTTATTTTAAAAGATATAGCCAGTCAAAGTTTTGTTCTAAATAAAACCAGAAAAAGGAAAACGCTTCGATACAGAATACGCTTTCGGGGTAGGGGATACGCACTTGCGGAAATACGCTTCCACTTAAGCCAGCGCGGGTGGCGCGGGGGTCACTGACAGTGGGTCCAGAGGGCCCACTGGTCAGGTTTGACCATTCTCCCCTCTCCCTCCTCTTCCTCTGCCCGAACGGGGCGGGGCTCCGGCGATCGCCGTCGACGAACGGCGGCTCCTCGAGGGCACCTGAGGGCAGGGATGGACCCGCCAGACCGGGGCGGTCCTCTCGGTGGTCGCTGGGTCGACGGTGGTGGGAGGAGTCGCCGGCGGCGAGCTCCGCGGCGGAGAGGGCTACGGGAGTGAAGTGGGTTTTGGGCTTCGGTGGTTTCCGATCGAGGCTGAGGCGCTGGGCAGCTCCGCAAGAACAAGGGGGAGCGATTGGTGGCGCTGGATGGGCGGGGGAGCGTCTGGTTGCGACGAATGGCACCGGACGGCAGCGGCGGCCGAACTGGCCGGAGGTGGGGGAGATGACCTCTTTCGGTCAATCCACGGCTAGGGGAGCTCTAGGGGGAAGGCATGAGGTCGCTTGAGCGCTCGGAGGGGCTTGGGACCTCCTTTTATAGGCGTTCGAGGCTAATCCCGCGGCGGCTGTGGATAAGAACGCCGGCGACCGGCGCTCTGTAGCCGCAGGGCGAAGTGGCGACGACGAGCGCGTGCCGACGGGCTCCAGGACAAGCTCGAGCTGTTCACAGGGGCAGCGGGCGCGCGCGGGTGGCTTGGGCGGCGCCGACCACGGCAGGGACTCGCTGCCGACGCCGGCGTGCCGCCAAAAGCTCTGCCAGCGGCGCTGTAGGGCGCCAGGGGTGGCGTGGAGAGTGGGCGAGTGTAGTGCGCGGCTCTGTAGGCGAGCCAGGGCCATGTGCGGGACGCGGCGGGGGCGGCAGTGCGACGCGGCGGCTCGGTGCGCGCGCGTGCAAAACATGCGCTCTGGGCGCGCCCAGAGCACGCACGGGACATGCTCGACGAAATGCCAGGGCAGTCTAGAGCGCGAGGGGGAGGCTGGCAACTAACAGGGCAAGGATAGGGATAGATACGAGCTTAGTGGACATGGTTGCTGGGCCAGAGGATCAAGATCATAATGCAAACTAGGAATCATGCCAAAAACTGTCCATGAACACAAGGTGTTCGACAAAATGCTAAGGGCATCTAGGCAACTCTTGGAGTGGCCAAAAACTCCAGATCAGGATCTCCCTGGATGTAGGTGATGATGGCAAGATCATTTGGGCAAAACCAGAAACTTGCTAGTGCAAGTTTTGCAAAACTACAGTTTTGGGAAGAAAGAAAGAGGTCTCATTGTATGCACTTAAGATCCTCCAATTGGTCCACTCTCCTGGACTTAAGGGTTTTGTAGGGAGGGCTACCAGCAGGAAAAAGCTCAGGGTCACTAGAGCAAAATAAAATAAGGTTGCAGTACAAAACACCAAACTGGACCAGAATGAAAAAGAGGTTGATTCACTCAAAAGTTTCAAAGAACATCACTGGGTTTTAACATAAAGTTGAAATATATGCATCTACTGACATCTCCAAACACTTGGAAATTTTTTTAAGGAAATATTTAAATAGGTTGTAGTGCAAAAATGCCTACTGGACCAGATTTGAAAAGTTGATGTAGAGCTCAAAATCTCCAATAACTAAAGGATATCTTTGCATAAAAGTGATGTGGAAACATCACATGACATCCCCAAATTTTGGTGAAATTTTTGAATGCATTAATCCAATGGTTGCAGTGCAACAGAGACTCCAAGTTCTTGAAAAATCATTTTAAAAGAGTAAAGCTCAGGGAAAGGCAAATCTTGCAATTAAATCCACTGATAATGAAATGTTTATAGAGAGAGTGTACAAGTCCAATAATCTTTTTGGAAATTTTCCACTTGAGGTAAAAACCCATAATATCAAAAGGGTAAATCCAGACAAAATGGAAAAGTTCAATTTCCTGGCAAAATTTTGATTAGTCAAAACAAGGTCAAAAAAATTTGGGGTGTCACAACACTACCCCCCTTAAGGAAAAATCTTGTCCTCGAGATTTGTTAAAAGCCTTTTTGAACAAACATTGCTTTTATCAAAAGAAATCATTTTACTGTTAAAAAAATGGCTACAGTGAGAGAGCAATAAGTGGTGTAAAACCACAGTGTGGTACACTGGCGTAGCATGGAAAAATACAAGGGTGGGGGAAAAACGAGATATTTCTACGTGGATGCAGTAATTCAGAATAAATTCTAAATTACTAAAACACGCTGGTTGTACCCGAGAGCACAGTGCTCTCTCTGGCTGACAGGTGGACCCGGGGTCCATTGTCAGCCTCTTCTTCTACCTCTGGTTCTCTCTTCTCTCTCGCGTGCTCTCCCGCGCTTCCTCCATCGGCGACGCCTAGCGCGTAGGGCATCTAGGCCGTACTGCGGTAGTGCGCGGCGTGCTAGCTGCCGGTGCAGCGTGCACTCACCTCGCGGGCCAGTGCACTGTCGGCACTGCTCGCGGACTCGCCTCCGAACACCAGCGATCGAGCGACGAGTGGCGCTGGTGGACCTCGCCCACCGTACACCGATCTCGAGCTATAAAATGGTCGCGGTGCTCCTCTCTTCTTCCTCACACCTGGCCTCGCTTCTACTACTCCTTCCTTCTCCTCCATTGCTGTTAGCAAGAGCTCGAGACGAGGCTCTAATGGAGGAGGCGATGCCGGATTGGTATGTGGTCCTGGTGTGTGGAGGTTTAGCGACGCTGCTGGGGCTCTCCGTGCTCCTGTGCGCGATGATCCTGGATGATCGTCGTGATGCTGCCGCTCGAGTGCTAGCTCTTCGCGGTGGCGGCGATCACAAGGATTAGGTGCGGCATCGAGTGCTAACTGCTGTCGGTGTGCTGGGGCAACTCGCGCCCGAATGAATACTCACAAATCTCTCTTACTGAGACTGTGGTGTCCTCGGGTGTGATCAGTTAGGTGCAAAAATGTGTACGAGGATTTGTAATTAGCGCACGAGGTCGAGCGGTTGAAGTTGTGAGTCTGCTGTTACGGTGCTGCGCGAATAAAAACCTAGGTTGTGAAGATATATACGCTGCAGCAACTCGGGGAAAGAAAATCTCACTGCAAAATTTATCGCGAGAAAAATAAATTAATTAAATCAAAATTTACAGTAGACTGCTCACATAAATGAAACCAAAATTTGGATCCATCGCACAAATTTTGGATACTACAAACAAGTTACAACACATGAATAAGTACTGGGATAATAAACTCAGCGATGACGTTTACAAAGAAAACGGCAAAAGGACAAGGTCCTGAGAAAACGTCTCTGGTACTGGGGCGCACTCTTCTTCTATCGGGGGAAGCGGGTTGACCAGTCGATGAATGCGCCTCTCCTGGTCAGGCCTCAGTGGTCTGCTAATAGCGATCCGAGGATTTAAATCAGCGAGGCTCTGGAGATAACCCATTACCCGCTGGGTCAAATGCTCGATAACGTACTGGGCAAGGTTGGCCAGTACTGGATCTCTCTCAATTCGCCCACCGGGAAAAGATGCAACTTCTCCGGGTGCTGCACGACTCGGAAAATAATAATATCCTCGTTCGCTGGCATAGGGTACCGCGAATCGAAGACAAGCGAGCGCCTCGTACGCAGCAGCTTCTATGGCCATATGCGGAGTCGGCATGGATTTTCCCACGAAGGAAACTTCCGTTGGGTCTTGGTTTGGGTATGCGGGAGGGATGTGCACCACTGCCCAATATTTCGAGGTGGATGGGGTGATCCTCGATTTGAGCAACTCGTACTGGGGTGGATGGGTAGCACTCATGGTGCTGCAGGTAAAGTCCCACAATAATTTAATAAAACTACCCGGGGTTGCGTCTGGGGTTCTCAGATAAATACTGGGGGGTCGACATGGCAAAGAAATGGCTGTGAGTGTTGTGCACACGGTGAGGGGTACTTGGCAAGGTCACGAGGTGGCCTTTATATAGCATTGGGGCTGGGTTATCCACCGTGGTGAAGGGTAACTGGTTGTCGATCCTGTTCTTGGGTCAAAGCCACATATATACATATCACCTAAATGTGACGCATTACTGTGGGTGTCGTCGGGGTTGGTCTTGGTAGCTGTGCCCGAAAAATATGCAACTGTACGCCAACGTACATATGCATAGCTACTACTCCAAAAATAGGGGCGCACAAGCAGACAACATTTAATAATGAGGATACACGATCACACCATTACAAAGCGTAGGAAAACTAAGGCTTGATACAACTCGAGCGACTTAGTCTACTTCGTTAATGTCTAAGTGGGCTGGCCTGGTGGACGCCGGGGTTTCTCCACGGGTTTCACCGTCGGGATTTGCTGGTTGAGGTTGAGGGGCTGCAGGGTCGGGGAAGTGGTGATGACCATCGCGGGGGTTGCTGGCCACAATCCCGTTGGAACGGGTTCCCAAAATGCGACGAAGCGCTTCTGGGGACACCAAAGCACTCTGGTTGATGGCTGGGGCAGACCTCAAGGGCTCGATCGGGTGTCCGAACAGCACGACTGGGTTGTCGGCGTCGGGCTCCATTTCTCCTCTCGCCGGGGCTCGGCGAACTAGTTCTCCACGAGCGGCGATCAGATCAAGGGTGACTTGACCGAACAGTTGCTCTAGTGCGCTTACATAGCGCACCAGATGCAATAGTGCAGGATCTGTCTCGTGATCTCCGTTGGCAACCTGGGGTGGCCTACCATACCCGTCGCGACTGGGGTAGTAGTAGAACGAGCGATAGTTAACTCTGGGCAACAAGTGCCGGAGTTGAACTATAGCTTCTCGAGCTGCCAGTTGGATGGCTTGTGGTTCAAAGGAAGTTGTCCTCCCAGTGAACCTGTAGGGGTGTTCTGGCGACAGACCCCTACCATAGATGTGCACAGTGGCCCAGTACTGACGGCTCTCACCATACATGGGTCCTTGGTACACAACATATTCGGGAGGCTCTTCTAAAGCATAGGCACGGTGGGTGAGGTTTGCGAGCACGGTCACAAAACCTCCAAGGTTGGTTGCTGTGGTCTCATTGTGAACAATGGGGCCAGGCATCGTGGCTAGGTTTGGGAAAAGAGGCTGTGCTGTGCTGTGTTGAGGCTAGCGTGCCCTTTTTATAGGAAAAGGGGACGGAGTCTTCCTTCGCACGCTCGCGAATGAGACGTGTTAGGTGTCGGTCACTGGCGCGAGATCGACGGGCTATGCTGATAGGTTGGGCACCGTCTGCCGAAAGGCGTCGGGTCACTGTGGGGCTATCTTACGCGAGAAGCTTGGCCGGGATTAGGTTAAGGTCTGGTGGTTTGGTTAACCTAGGTTTATTGGCCTGGCTAAGATAGGATTAGCCAATGGTCAGCCTGGCTCTGATACCAAGTCTGTCAGGACCGGATTTTCGGGATATTAATTTCCCAGAAAAACGGTCTTTGTGCTCACCAGCCCCAGGATTACTGTTAGCTGATGAGGCACCAACTTGATACAAGAATTCCAAGCAAAGTACAAAATATGTAGTACAAGACCATTGTGGCCTAGGGGTACAACACTTGGTTTCTAGTGCTTGATGGCGGAAGCGGTTTGTGGTACATCTGCGTCTATGGGACTCCATTTCCCACAAGAACAGCTGACCAGGATAACTCCTATCTTCGCGAGGCTGCTATCACCTTTACACGGGTTCCGGGGCTGTCATCGCAATGCTATCTCCATGCGCGAAATCTGGCCAAGACAATAGCCAGGGACAAGCCAGTGAGTACGTTTGAATGTACTCGCAAACATTAAGAACACGGGTATAATATATCAAAACATGCTCCGAAATATTTTATGAAGACAACGTCTGTCACGAAATAAACGAAAACCGTGATGCACGCATGCAGGTAAAATATGAACATGCAATACGGGAGTAGAAATAGAATGCACTGATCGAGTGTCTGAAATGACTCCTCGAAAAGGGTGCATATAAATTAACACTGCCGCAGTCGGGCGTCTGAGCGACACCACATAAAGGGCTTATAAAGAAATAAGTAAATAACAAGCATGCCACAGTCGGGCGTCTGAGCGACACCACATAAAGGGCTTACAAAGGATAAATAAATAACAAACATGCCGCAGTCGGGCGTCTGAGCGACGCCACATAAAGGGCTTATAAAGGATAAATAAATAACAAACATGCCGCAGTCGGGCGTCTGAGCGACGCCACATAAAGGGCTTATAAAGGATAAATAAATAACAAACATGCCGCAGTCGGGCGTCTGAGCGACGCCACATAAAGGGCTTATAAAGGATAAATAAATAACAAACATGCCGCAGTCGGGCGTCTGAGCGACGCCACATAAAGGGCTTATATAAGAATAATCACAGTGAATATCCAGGAGGTAGAACCGTCCCGGGGATACTCAATAATTCAAATAAAGTAAATGGTTAGTCCACAATAATAATGATCATAATCCATATGTGCCACAGTCATAAACAATATCTAGTTTAGCCGTTTCTCCATCCGAAGACTGTCACTGGGCTCTAATCTAGCCGTTCTCCATCCGAGTACCATTACTGTGTTCTAATTTAGCCGTTCTCCATCCGAATACCGTTACTATGATCTAGTCAAGCCGTGTCTCCATCCGCGTGCAAAACGTGCGCTCTGGGCGCGCCCCTGGTATTCGGATGGAGACACGGCTTGACTAGATCATAGTAACGGTATTCGGATGGAGAACGGCTAAATTAGAACACAGTAACGGTACTCGGATGGAGAACGGCTAGATTAGAGCCCAGTGACGGTCTTCGGATGGAGAAACGGCTGAACTAGATATTGTTTATGACTGTGGCACATATGGATTATGATCATTATTATTGTGGACTAACCATTTACTTTATTTGAATTATTGAGTATCCCCGGGACGGTTCTACCTCCTGGATATTCACTGTGATTATTCTTATATAAGCCCTTTATGTGGCGTCGCTCAGACGCCCGACTGCGGCATGTTTGTTATTTATTTATTCTTTATAAGCCCTTTATGTGGCGTCGCTCAGACGCCCGACTGCGGCATGTTTGTTATTTATTTATCCTTTATAAGCCCTTTATGTGGCGTCGCTCAGACGCCCGACTGCGGCATGTTTGTTATTTATTTATCCTTTATAAGCCCTTTATGTGGCGTCGCTCAGACGCCCGACTGCGGCATGTTTGTTATTTATTTATCCTTTATAAGCCCTTTATGTGGTGTCGCTCAGACGCCCGACTGTGGCATGCTTGTTTTTTACTTATTTCTTTATAAGCCCTTTATGTGGTGTCGCTCAGACGCCCGACTGCGGCAGTGTTAATTTATATGCACCCTTTTCGAGGAGTCATTTCAGACACTCGATCAGTGCATTCTATTTCTACTCCCGTATTGCATGTTCATATTTTACCTGCATGCGTGCATCACGATTTTCGTTTATTTCGTGACAGACGTTGTCTTCATAAAATATTTTGGAGCATGTTTTGATATATTATACCCGTGTTCTTAATGTTTGCGAGTACATTCAAACGTACTCACTGGCTTGTCCCTGGCTATTGTCTTGGCCAGATTTCGCGCATGGAGATAGCATTGCGATGACAGCCCCGGGACCTGTGTAAAGGTGATAGCAGCCTCGCGAAGATAGGAGTTATCCTGGTCAGCTGTTCTTGTGGGAAATGGAGTCCCATAGACGCAGATGTACCACAAACCGCTTCCGCCATCAACCACTAGAAACCAAGTGTTGTACTCCTAGGCCACAATGGTCTTGTACTACATATTTTGTACTTTGCTTGGAATTCTTGTATCAAGTTGGTGCCTCATCAGCTAACAGTAATCGTGGGGCTGGTGAGCACAAAGGCCATTTTTCTGGGAAATTAATATCCCGAAAAGCCGGTCCTGACAGCAAAGAGGTCGGTGAAGACAATCCCAGGCTCAATGTTTTCGATTATTCTGTTCGAGTTACAGGGAAGAGTCGACAAGAGGACAAACCTAAAGATTTGGACAAAATGGTTTGGTATGTGTTGAATAACTGTCCTGAGATACTACCTGATATCAAGTAAGTGCTAAGTACTGCAGCTTATACATCATAATCTACTAAACTTGCAGCACATTCTTATATATTTAGATGTTTGACGCGATCACTATGTTGTGCAGCATCTACAAAAGGAGCTACTGCCGTAAAATCCAAGAAACATTGACAAGCTGGTTATGGAAAGATTTGCGAAATGGTTCAAGAGCCATGTAAGGTTTTGAATTGCACTGTCAGTTTTTTTAATATATTGAGTACATAAGATGATCATCTTTTCTATTTTCTAACCATAGGTTAAGAAGATGCGGGGGGATGGGAAGGTAGTTGATGATGCCCTTTACACACTAGCAATGGGTCCTGATACTCGGGTAAGCCATTATGAATCTTGCGGTGTTGGAGATGTGCGCTACAACACCCTTGCATGCGACGAAGGCAGGAAGACACAAAACAGTGCCATCATGAGCACGGATACGTACGACAGAGAGACAACTGAAATGTATGCTGACATAACAGACATTATTCAGTTGCAGTATATCTCCACTTTCAAGGATCATCGGTGTGTGGTTCTGTTGTGCTGTCGTTGGTATAACCTATTTTCCAGGATCACTAAACCCAGAGCTGATGATTATTTCAAATCCATCAATGTCAAGGCGGCGTACCAGACCAATGAGCCTTTTATTTTGGCAAATCAAGCAACACCGATATTTTTCTTGGAAGACACATTTGCACGTAGCGATGATTGGAGAGTATTGCAAAGGTTTGAGCAGAGGAATTCAATTAATGAAGTTGCACAACAAGATGATGCTTACACTGCTCCTGATGTACAAGATTCCACAGATGTTCCTAACATCTTTGAGAACCATCACGTCAATGACGCCGGCGAAAAGATTGCGTGTCGTGCTGTGGACATACAAGAGTTGATCAAGAAGAAGCCAACGTTCGAGGACATTGAGGATGAAGAAGATGATGACACTCTGGGGAATTACGATCCAGACTGATAAACATGGTGAAGATGTTGATGCTGCTGTTGCGGATGATGATTAGATTGCTTTTGTCGTATTTGCCTGTCAGAAGATGTTTTTTATCTACTATGTGAAATTGTGTTTGCTATGATAACTGAAACCTGATGACCGTGTTGTTTAGTATTTTGCTGTGAGAACATCACTTGTTATGTATGTTCATTTGTGTTTGGTGATTGTATGACGACTAAAACATGATGACATTGTTGTTTAGTTGTACACATATTTGGCTGTGAAACTTGAATTTGATGACATAGTTTGTTGTTGGACTGCAATTTGCTCGACGTCTTCGAATGGGAACAAAGCTGACCCGACAGGGCCTCTGCTAATTTATTTATTTATTACCAAAAGGGCCTATGCTATTTATTTATTTATGAGCAAAAGGGGATACCCCCGGTTTTTGTTAATATAAATCATTAGATGTTCACAACACTACGCCTAGCCTGCTACACATGTTTCATTCATTACTAGTTTCAGCAAAGTGCTCATGTCATAGCCACTGAATACATCACGAGTGCTACATACACTGCAAATAAAGAGACAATCATCCTACAGAGCACATCGATTTTCCCCATTATCTTCACAAGCTATTTCATCACCTCATTGTTGTCAAGGTCGTTCAGCAGCTGTTGCTTGGCCATGATCAGAGGAACTGCATCTTTAACCTTCAGCTCTCCATCTTCCTCTTTTGTCGTTTCTTCAGTTACTTGTCCAACACCCCAACCTGCTCGTATTGGGATTCCTCGGCTAACCAAATAATCATCGTAGTTGCTTTTCCCCACATCAGCAACTTCCCAAAAGTACAAATCACACGAATCTTCCCTTTTCTGCATGAATCAAATTGGAAGATCATCAACCAAACTATTAAAAAAATCAGCAACTGAAAGCAGCAGAACAACACTTAAACATATTATTACCCCATGATTCGGGCATTTGTAGAAGACTCGGCCCGGGTTGAGGATTGTGGTTGAGACGCGATGGATGACTCTGCGTGATTTGCAGCAGTGGCACCACACCAACGGCAGCGGGTTGCGATGAGCAACCGGCTGCGGTGCGTGTGCCGGCGGGGGTGTGATGAGACCCAGGGGCGATGGTACGTGTGGCGACTTGGCGCATATCTGGTTGTTGCCTGCTGAAGAGAAGGTGGACGAGCAGCCAGCGGACATGGTTGCTGCGGCCAGAGCTTCTGATGCTAGGCAGAGTAAGTAGAGAAGAGGAGAAGCGAACGTTGGATATGTCAGTTTCATTACTTGCAGAGTAGCATAGCACCATATATAGTCATAGTCTAGGTTTGGATTCGAACTAGCTACAGGAGCACGTCTCTTTTTTTTCTAAAACTCAGCAACGTCTCTTTACTGGTACACTAGCTTGTTCTGTACACCTTCTCAAGTCTTTGATTTTCTTTCTTTTTTGTGAGGAAGAAAGGAGGACAAAATTGAGAGTTGCTGGGACTCGAACCCAAGACCTCTCGGTTGAAAACCAAGGGTGCTAGTCACTTATGTGGCGAACGTTACCTGGGAGGAGGACGGCAGACGAACGCATTTTCCTTGCAGTTTTAGTTGCGACGCAAGATCGAACGGTCGCAGTTTCGGGAATGTTATTAGGCGAACGAGCCCAGTGTCTCTTTTCTTCCTATATATAAAAAAGTATGCTACTTGGTGTTAGCTTAGTCAACAAACGATTGTGCCAACCTTGACCGTTGGATTGACATTCAACGTCTGTCATGTTTCTTCAGTCTCTTCTTCCTCCAGCCGCCAAAGCCAAACCAGCGCCGGCGGGACCGCCTGCTCCCGCCTCCCAGGGCTAGCTGTGCTGCCGCGCATGCATCGTGGCCACATCGCACCCTAAAACTCTGCGCATCTTCCCCAGCTCCTGTTCGTTCCCGTCCGAGGCCTCACCATCGTCCTCCGCCTTGGTTCGCTCGCCGCGGCGCTGCCCTCTAGTGTTGTTAACATGGTCAACAACCAAGAGGAATAAGGAGATGAATGTACATGGTGAGGATGACAGTAGGGACCCAACAGCACGCGCAGTAATTTTGTTTTTTCGGGACGGAGAAGGGTATCAACTGGGTTGTTCGGGAGCTGTGGCCCGTCTAGCACATGACCAGCCCAGTTTGTTTTTTTCCTTTCTGAAAATGGCTAGCCCATTTATTTTGTTTTTTGCAGAATAACCAACATAGGCCTACTTGTTTTTCTACGCCCTACTGGGCCGGAAATCTTTCAAGATGAGGAGGGATGCATTTTGCCCAGAAAATGGGCTATAAGTAATAATAAATGGGCTATAAGTAATATTAAATGTGCTGTAAAATGAAAAAATATAGCAAACAGGCAATTAGTTCCAAAATACTTTTTTCTTTCGAATTTTGATATTTTAAATTTCATTGTTTTTGTGCGGGTAAAATTTCATTGGATTTAAATTAAGGTATGTTTAGTTTTTAAATTAATTTGAATCAGGCTAGAAATTTTGGGCTGTATGCTGTTTGGGACAGATTCGGAGGCTGACTTGTGGGTCTACTAGGTTGACGTGTGTCGGTGTCAAAACCGGCGGATCTCGGGTAGGGGGTCCCGAACTGTGCGTCTAAGGCGGATGGTAACAGGAGGCGTGGGACACGATGTTTACCCAGGTTCGGGCCCTCTCGATGGAGGTAATACCCTACTTCCTGCTTGATTGATCTTGATGATATGAGTATTACAAGAGTTGATCTACAACGAGATCGTAGAGGCTAAACCCTAGAAGCTAGCCTATGGTATGATTGTTGTTGTCCTACGGACTAAAACCCTCCGGTTTATATAGACACCGGAGGGGGCTAGGGTTACACAGAGTCGGTTACAAGGGAGGAGATCTACATATCCATATTGCCAAGCTTGCCTTCCACGCCAAGGAGAGTCCCATCCAGACACGGGACGAAGTCTTGAGTCTTGTATCTTCATAGTCCAACAGTCCGGCAGAAGTATATAGTCCGGCTGTCCGAGGACCCCCTAATCCAGGACTCCCTCAGTAGCCCCTGAACCAGGCTTCAATGACGATGAGTCCGGTGCGCAGATTTTCTTCGGCATTGCAAGGCGGTTTCCTCCTCCAAATACTCCATAGAAGATTTTGAACACAAGGATAGTGTCCAGCTCTGCAAAACAAATTCCACATACCACCGTAGAGAGAATAATATTTCCACAAATCTAATCTGCTGACGCATTTTGCAGCATGACATCACACCACGGCCCGGTCATTATTCGAACCGTTTTTCACAACCATCCACGGCACATATCGCGAGGCGGTTTCCTTGGCACGTCTTGTCGAAGCAGAGATCGTGTCCCCTTATCACGGGATTCTCATCAATACGGGTGTGGGTAACCCAACCGCGCCATCAATTATGGCGCTTAGGGAATATGCGAGTTTACCAGGTAGGTGGGGAGGCGCATAGCTTCTTCCGCCCTTATAAAGGGACAAGGATTCACACTTTTCACCCACGCCTTCTTCCTCCTTGCTCATCCATTCTTGCGCACTCGAGCTCCAGCGCCCAAGTTTGCGTTTTTCTCCTCAAACCACTCCAAGCATGTCCGGAGTGGGAGGCAAGTGGATGGTCTCCTCCGTTACGGAGGAGAACATCACAAAGCTGCGGGGGGCGGATATCTGGCCGCGGATATCGCGCACCGACTGCCAGATGCGGGGCAGACCATCCCTACTCAAAAACCACATGAGAGGGTGGTTTTCCTTACCCACTTTGTCCGCGGACTAGGATTTCCCCTTCACCCGTTTGTCCGCGGGCTCATGTTCTACTACGGGCTGGACTTTCACGATCTGCCCCCTAATTTCATCCTCAACATCTCGGCGTTTATCGTCGTGTGCGAGGCCTTCCTCCACATCAAGCCCCACTTCGGCCTGTGGCTGAAGACCTTCAATGTTAAACCGAATGTGGTGGTTGGCCAGCAAGTGGAGTGCGGAGGCGCCATGGTGGGCAAAATGCCCAACGTCACCTGGCTCGAAGGCTCCTATGTGGAGACCATAAAGGGGTGGCAATCGGGGTGGTTCTACATCACCGATCCGCGCGACACCAACTGGGTGGCGGCCCCCGAATTTCAATCCGGTATCCACATGCGGATCACCTCCTGGAAAGAGAAGGGCCTGTCCTGGGGTTCCCCGGTAGAGCTGACCGGACTCCAGACATGCATCAAAAACATGATGAGCAAGAAAATCAAGCTCGTCAACGTGGTCCAACTCATGCTCTTCCGCCGGATCCTCCCGTGTCAAAGATGGGCATTCAATTTGTGGGAGTTTGACCCGGCCGAGCACCAGACGCTGCGAGAGCTCTTCGACATGATGGACATGGACGTCTGGAAGGTGCTGTTCAAGGGTGCCGAGGTACCTCCTCCCCTTACCGAGGACCGTGGACTTAGCGCAAAGCGTCCAGCCAATCCGGTAAGTCTTTTACATCTCATAAGATGCTCTTTTCCCCAGTATAACCACGCGCGGGATCTAAGCCTCCACGCCATTTAAAAGGACTGGGTAGCGACAGCGGAGCAGATCGATTGTCCGGCTCCCCTGCCCGAAGATCCAGCATATGCTCTCCTAACGGAGATGCTGGTTCCAGAACCTTATGAGGAGCCAGAGAAGAAGGCCAAGAAGAAGGCCACGGGGACCAGGAAGGGTTTCCGGCGCAAGGTTATATCGGACTCATCGTCCGAAAGCACCGAGGCGCACTCCTCCCACGAAAACAAGGAGGAAGAAGAGGAAAGTTCTCCCCCCCCCCCAGCCGGGGGAGACAAGAAAAGGAAGGCCGCCCCGGTTGGGGCGGCCGAAGGGTCCAAGAAGGAAAGGACCCTCCTTCCGGACAACTCCACAACCGCCACCTACAGCGACGACGACTGGCTGCCCAGGCATAAGCCCCTGGCGAAGTCGTAAGTATCCAGATACCATAGTAATTCTGGTATGTTTCGTTTTGTTGCTTCTTATCGTGCCGAACATGATCACACAGCCCCTCCAAAGCTCATATCGGCGTATCCTCTTCGGAGGAGTCTTTGGGCGAGTCGGAGATGAACAACAATTCGCTCCCGACCGCCTCCTCGCCCCGCCCTACGGACGACGCCGAGGTGTTGTCTCAAAGGGAACAGAACCGATGGGGGACAGTTTCGGAGGCGCCCCAAGGCGACATTCCAGGTGCTGGGCGTAAGAGGGGAAGACTCCCCTGGGCTCCAACGCCGGGGGCAGCAAGTCTAGCCCCAAGCCGAATACGGCGCCGGAACCTCCAGTGGTTCCGGATTCTGTCCGGCAGCCCCTCGCTAAGGGGGGCAAGCCGTCTATGCCGACGGCCTCTATTCATCCAGAGGCATCGGACAACTTGCTGGAAGTGCTTCGTGGCGCTTCCATTGACGAAGAGCACCGCACCATTATGAGTGCGGTGGTCAAGAAGGTTCAGTCCGCCAAGAGCGGACTGACTGAAGCCTGTGTCAGCCTCCTAACAAGCTTTGAGGTAAGTAACCCGATTATAAGAGAATGTTACCACATAGACAGTAGCCCCTGATGCTCTGTTTGGCGTTCGCGAAGAAAGGCCCAATAGAGGATCAAATAATAACCACAGGAGTCTAATCGAAATATGTCTATGTGCATATGCAGGCTTCACTGCTAGCCGCTGCCGCACGCACTGCGGAGGTCGCCGCACTGAAGCGGGACCTTGAGCGGTCCAAGGAAGAGCTTGGCCTTGCCAAGAGGCAGCTCGAAGAGAACAAAGGTAAGTGATACCCCGTCTTTATATTATAAAAAAATGGTTTTAGAATAATAGGATTGTCATGAATTTTGCTAGGGGCCACGACCGAAGTGGCGTCCCTGCAGAAGGCGCTATCTGAGGCCGAAGACAAAGCGGCCAAGGAGCGCATCGAGCGAGAAAAGCAAGAAGCCCGAGTAGGCGAGGTGCAGCAAGAGCTCCAGACTCTCGCCAAAAAACACGAGTCCTTGGAGCTTAACTCTAAGACACAAGGGTCCGAGCTTGCGAAGGCCCTTGAAAGCACACAACATGCCAAGGCCGAAGCCCAAAAGGCCCTCCAGGAGATTGAGGCGGTTAAGAAGATAGCGGCGGGTAAGGCATTCATTATGCAAAGCAAGCATGTGAAAGAAACTTTCTTTTTACTTACCCGAGTTCGGAGCTCTCCAGGAGCGTTCGCAGATCTACCCCGCAGTGTGTCAGATGCCGTGGAGTTCTACCGGGCCGAGGAGGGGAGCTCGACGGAGAAGTTGTTCTGGTCTCAGTATACTGGGACCGAACACCCCATGCCCTTGAGCGACCAGCTGAAGCAACTGGTCGAGCTCCACAAGGCGGCCGAACAGGCCATGAAGGGTCTTATAGTCCGGATGTGGCCTGGCGATCCCCTGCCTGATAGCTACTTCGGTCTGGTGAGGCGGCTTGTGAATGCCTGCCCACGGCTTGAAGTCATAAAGCGGCCCGTCTACATCGAGGGTGCGCGCAGGGCTTTTGCCCAGGCGAAGGTGCACTGGGCGAAGCTGGACGCCGAAAAGCTGGTGAAGCAAGGGCCGCCAGAAGGCAAGGAGCATCGCCACCCCCAAAATGAATTATAACAGTGTCCTGAAGGGTTCTCGCCTTGTGGCGGAGGAATGTGCTAAGGATGTAATATTCGAATGAATGTACTCATGTGATCCTGTAATATGAAACGAGTTCATGTGCGCTATGCAACGCTTGTTAATTTAAAATAATACCTTCTGTGCGGCCGTTTATGAAATCTGAGAGTTGGCCAGTCGTCGGCTTCTGCCCCCATGTAACTAGTACTGGGGTGTTCGGGATAAACCTGAGCACTCTTTATCCCAATTTTGGGTCCTTCGAAGGAGGTGTTCAGCACAGCGAACCAGGCAATCGGACTATAAAGCTTTATCACTCTCACTTAGCCATAGAAGTCTACAATTTTAAATTTTGGCGAAGCCCCTAGTATTCAGAAGGCCGAATTTGGGGCGCTATATATGCCTAAGTTGGGCAAGGCCGACTCCTCGCCCGAAGCGGAAAAAGTCTTTAAGGACATGAGACCTCTCGAACAACGACCAGCTCTCGCCTTATCATGACAGTCGGTTTTCGGCTTTCTCTACTGAGGTGCTCGTCCGGAAGAACCGGGACACAATCGCAGTAGTTCTCCCAGCGCTACCTTAGCCGATATTGCGGAACGTAAGGTACCAAAACATGGGAGCCGGGCAAACCCAACTATTGACCCAAGACATGATTCGGAGCTGATGCATATAATGCTATAAGTTCGGGGTGCCGCACTATCGAAAGTGTTCGGACTTCTCACGCCGTATTATGGGGTATACTGAAGCCCCTGGCGCACTGGTCGTACCAGAATGTACAGGTGCAATTTGTCGTAAATAAGCAGACAAGGAAAAAAGGGTAATGCAATAATAGACTAACTCTATGCATTGTTATTAAATAATACGTCGAAGCGTACGGGTACAAGTAGTGCAATAAGCAGAAAATAGGTCTATTTGACATGTCCTATCCAAGGGCAAGTTGTGTATGGGTATTTAAAACGAGTACTTCGATCGTTATCAGAGACCACCTGGGGATTCCCTTGTACGTCTTAGCTTCTTGCCTCCTTGGTTTTTCCTTCCCGTAATGTGTCCAGCAATCAGAATGTCGAAAAGGGGCTTCCAGAGAGTAAGGTCCTGAAAGAGAGAAAATGATAAAGATATACAGCCCCTGGGGCGGTTGAGCCGCATTGTGGGACGTGCCCAGGTCGTGCCCCCGCCTATGCCCATGGTATTTTTAGTGCGTAATTATGTACGCGCGGCACAGATTTCGTCGCTTGACTGGGACTAGGACGGGGGCCGAATTGCTAGGCGAGCTTTGAACGTGCCAGGCGATCCTGTTGCAGGTTACTCCAGACTCGCTTGAAGGTGTCCGGGGGCTTTATCGCCGAATTGACGGTTTGCCTTAAAAGGCTGCTTTGTGCTTCTGCTGCGAGGGCCGCAGTGTGCTCCTCCGTGCGGAGCGAGCATTCTATGTTTCCATTGACTGTTATAACCCCACGAGGTCCTGGCATTTTCAGCTTGAGGTATGCATAATGCGGTACCACATTGAATCTGGCAAATGTGGTTCGCCCAAGCAGTGCGTGATAGCCACTGCGAAACGGGACGATATCGAAGATTAACTCCTCGCTTCGGAAGTTGTCCGGAGATCCGAAGACCACTTCCACTGTGATTGAGCCCGTGCAATAGGCCTCTACACCTGGGATAACACCTTTAAAGGTGGTTTTAGTGGGTTTGATCCTCGAGGGGTCTATAGCCATTTTTGCGCACTGTATCCTGATAGAGCAGGTTCAGGCTGCTGCCGCCGTCCATAAGGACTCGAGTGAGGTGAAATCTATCGATGATGGGGTCAAGGACCAATGCGGCAGATCCGCCATGACGGATACTAGTGGGTGGTCCCTGCGATCGAAGGTGATCAGACAAGAGGACCATGGGTTGAACTTTGGGGCGACTGGCTCCATAGCATAGACGTCCCTTAGTGCACGCTTCCGTTCCCTCTTGGGAATGTGGGTTGCGTATATCATGTTCACCGTTTTCACTTGTGGAGGGAACCTCTTTTGTCCTCCTGTGTTCGGCGGCCGAGGCTCCTCCTCGTCGTCGCTATGCAGCCCCTTGTCCTTGTTTTCGGCGTTCAACTTGCCGGCCTGCTTGAACACCTAGCATTCTCTGTTGGTGTGATTGGCTGGCTTATCGGGGGTGCCGTGAATTTGACACGAGCGATCGAGTATTCGGTCCAAACTGGACGGGCCCGGATTACTTCTTTTGAACGGCTTTTTCCGCTGACCAGATTTAGAGCAACTGAATCCGGCATTGACTGCCGTGTCTTCAGCGTTGTCGCCGTTGTTGGGGCGCTTGTGTCTGTTACGACGTGGTCTGCCGTTAGTATCTTTGGTATCTGAAGTGCCAGGATTTCTTGATGTGTTCTTGCTGCGAGCCAGCCAGCTATCCTCGCCCGCGCAAAAGCGGGTCATGAGTGTCGTGAGGGCTGCCATGGACTTCGGCTTCTCCTGGCCGAGGTGCCGGGCGAACCACTCTTCACGGATGTTATGCTTAAATGCCGCTAAGGCCTCTGCATCCGGACAGTCGACAATTTGGTTTTTCTTAGTTAGGAACCTGGTCCAGAATTTCCTGGCCGATTCCCCTGGTTGCTGAATTATATGGCTCAAGTTATCAGCATCCAGTGGTCGCACATAAGTGCCCTAGAAGTTGTCAAGGAATGCATCTTCCAGATCCTCCCAACTGCCAATGGAGTCTACTGGCAAGCTATTCAACTAATGCCGAGCTGGTCCTTTGAGTTTTAGTGGGAGGTACTTGATGGCATGTAGATCATCACCGCGAGCCATGTGGATGTGGAGGTGGAAATCCTCGATCCATACTGCGGGATCTGTTATACCGTCATATGATTCAATGTTTACGGGTTTAAAACCCTCTGGGAATTCGTGATCCATTACTTCATCAGTGAAGCATAGGGGGTGTGCGGTGTCTCTATGCCGGGCTATATCTCGACGCAGTTCATACGAGTCTTGTCTGCTGTATTCGGCCCGGCCCGATTTGCTTTTAATGTATCCGGTGTGACGGTCATCGTCACGGGTTGGGGCGCGCCCCCGTGATCCGTAGATCGATCTTGCATGTTTTGCTTTGTTTTCCAATGCGTCTCGCAGGTCCCGCGTGTTGCTTCGGGCCTTGGTATTTTTGTTTGAGTGGCGGCGGGGTGCAGGCTGGACTTCGGGCTGATATGCCTCTCTGTCTCGGCCACGAGGTGGCCGATCAGCTGCATCATACGCTGGAGATGTAGGTTTCAATGCTTCCTCCTCGAGTTGGGGTAGCAACCTATGCTTAGGGTAACTCTTGGTTGGGCACTCGAGTTCGTATTCCTCGGCCGCCAGGACTTCAGTCCATCTATCCGCTAGCAGATCTTGATCAGCTCGAAGCTGTTGTTGCTTTTTCTTCAGGCTGTTTGCTGTGGCTATAAGCCGGCGCTTGAAGCGCTCCTGCTCGACGGGATCCTCAGGCACGATAAATTCTTCGTCGCCAAGGCTCACCTCGTCTTCGGAGAGAGGCATGTAATTGTCATCCTCTGATTCTCCGTCTGCTGCCTGTTCCGGAGGGCTAGCTTGTTCATCCTCCCGCTCGAGGTCTGGCTGGAGGGGATTATCGTTGTCTTCGGCACTATCCGGAGCGTTATTGTCTCTTGTGCCGGTATCGCTGCTTTTGCTATGGCGGGACTTAGAGCGGCGCCGCTGACATCGGTGCTTGGATTGCTTCTTGGAGGGATTATCCTCCATTGTCTTATCGCCATCCCCTTCTTTGGGTGTGTCCACCATGTATATGTCATACGATGAGGTGGCAGTCCAGCGCCCTATGGGCGGTGGTTCTTGTTTGTCTCCTGCATCGTCGTCCATACCGTCGATGTCTTCGGAGACGAAGTCGAGCATGTCGGTTAAATCGTCGACAGTGGCTACTAAGTGGGTGGTGGGTGGGGAGCAAATTTCTTCGTCGTCCGCATCCCATTCTAGCCGGACATAGTCTGGCCAAGGGTCTCCCGTCAGGGAGAGTGACCTCAACGAGTTTAGCACGTTGCCAAAGGGCGAGTGCTGAAAGATATCCACGGAGGTAAACTCCATGATCGGTGCCCAATCGGATTCGATAGGCACGGACGCAAGCGGCTTGGATCCCATGGCCGGGGACGAACCCAACAGTTCGGCAACACATGTCTCGTGGGAGGTGAAGTCGGTATTCGGCTCTATCGCCGTTGAGTGCGTGGCCTCCGTGGCGGGGTCTATCCACCCGTCCTCAGATGGCGCAATTTGTTCTGGATTGAGGGCCGGAGTAGTTGCAGGTGTGATCTCCCAAACACTGTCCGACGGCAAAGCTAAGTCATGCTCGTCGTGATTGTGCGGCGCACCTGACATGGGCTCGAATTCGTCGAAGATCAAGTCTCCGCGGATGTCGGCAGTATAGTTCAAGTTTCCAAACCTGACCTGATGGCCAGGGGCGTAGCTCTCGACCTGCTCCAGATGGATAAGAGAGTTGGCTCGCAGTACGAAGCCACCGAATACGAAGATCTGTCCGGGGAGGAAAACCTCACCCTGGATCGCATCGTTGCCGATGATCGAAGGAGCCATCTAGCCTTACGGTGACGGCACAGTGGATCTCTCAATGAAAGCACCAATGTCGGTGTCAAAACCGGCGGATCTCGGGTAGGGGGTCCCGAACTGTGCGTCTAAGGCGGATGGTAACAGGAGGCAGGGGACATGATGTTTACCCAGGTTCGGGCCCTCTCGATGGAGGTAATACCCTACTTCCTGCTTGATTGATCTTGATGATATGAGTATTACAAGAGTTGATCTACCACAAGATCGTAGAGGCTAAACCCTAGAAGCTAGCCTATGGTATGATTGTTGTTGTCCTATGGACTAAAACCCTCCGGTTTATATAGACACCGGAGGGGGCTAGGGTTACACAGAGTCGGTTACAAGGGAGGAGATATACATATCCGTATTGCCAAGCTCGCCTTCCACGCCAAGGAGAGTCCCATCCGGACACAGGACGAATCTTGAGTCTTGTATCTTCATAGTCCAACAGTCTGGCAGAAGTATATAGTCCGGCTGTCCGAGGACCCCCTAATCCAGGACTCCCTCAACGTGTACTAAAGGCTTTGTCAACTTAGTCCACAAACGATTCTAGCAGCAGTGACCATTGGATGTTAATCCAACGGCCGTGCTGCTTCTTCAATATGTGATCTTCTTGCTCCTGCCGCCCAAACCAGCGCCGGTGGTGCTGCCGCACCGCCCCACCCTACTACATTGCTGGCCAGGCCATTCCTCTACTCACCCACATCTCCTATTATTTTTCGGCGACAGCAGCCGGACCAGTAAACCCTTGTACTCCCCACCGCGTGGGCAACCACTACCGAGTCTTCCCCGGCTCCGTGTCGTTCCCTTCCTAGTCCTCGCCGTCGTCCACCGCCCTGGTGCTCTCGGCGTGCCGTGGTCAACATGGTCAACGAACGACATCCATCAGACGTGGACTGTACGTGGAGAGGCTGACAGCTGGGTCCACGGCCGCACACAAGGAAATGCCTCCTTATTACACGCAAAATAATGATTCCTCCACCTGACATCTGGGACCCACCGGAAGGGCCTCTGTATTTCATAAAAAACGTTCCCCCCGCTGAAAGGTCGGACCCACCAGCTATATCTTCGCACACATGGAAGTGCCTCCTTATTACGCACAAAAAAATGAATACTCCCCTGCTAGCTGGGACCCAACATAGTAGGAGGCTGACATGTGGGCCTACTAAGTTGACGGGGACGGAGAGCTTTGTCAACTTAGTCAATATGAACGATTCGAGCTCCAGTGACCATACGATGTCCATCCAACGGCTGTAGTGCTTCTTCAACCTCTGGTCTTCTTGCTCCAGCCGCCCAAAGTAGCGCCGGTCGTGCCGCCTGCTCCTGCCTCCCGTGGCCGGCTGTGCTGCCGCAGAGGCCTCACCGCCCCCTACTACTCCCACCACTGGGCAGGCCCTGCGGTGACGGCAGCCTCACACCATAGCCGAACCAGTGAACCCTCGTACTCCTCTCCGTGTGGGCATCCACTGCCGCGTCTTCCCCGGCTCCGCATCGTCCCCTTCCTAGGCCTCGCCATCATCCATCGGAAGAGTACTGTACGTGGAGAGGTTGACAGCTGGGTCCACGGCTGCAACAAGGAAGTGCCTCCTTATTACGCGCAAAATAATGATTCCTCCACCTGACAGCAGGGACCCACCGGATGGGCCACCGTATTTTGAGAAAAAAACGTTTCCCCCTGACTGCTGTGACCCACAAGCTACATCTTCGCACGCAAGGAAGTGCCTGACAGTCGGGACCCACCTGGTCGAAGCGTACGTAGCGTTGTCATTCTGGTCGCGAACGTGTACGTACATACTGGTCGATGTAGAGGCGCGCACGTAGCATGTACACGTACGTACAGCGGCCAGGGTGCAATAAAGTAAATACGGCCACGTACGTACATACAGGTGGGGTCTCGTACGCCTACTCGCGCATACATACGACCACGGCTCGTGTACATGGCTGGGTCGGAACGGAGAAACTGCGTCGTCGTGTTCATGGGGAGGCAATGGAATGCGTCATGTTCATCAGGAGGCAACGAAACGCGTGCTTTTCATCAGGAGCCAACCGGCTTGGACGAAACAGCCGATGGAAACGAGGCTTCGCATACTGCGGAATGGAGGAAACGGCCTTGTGTTCCACCGGCCACGGTCGAAACGGGATCCTGTTCATCGGGAGGGGTCTGGCGTACCGCAAAACGGAGGAAACGGACCTCCTACAGTTGAAACGGGGTCCTGTTGATTGGGAGGGGTGTGGCATACCGCAAAACGGAGGAAACGGACTTGTGTTGGAGCGCTACGGTCGAAACGGGGGTCCTGTTCATCGGGAGGGGTGTGGCGTACCGCAAAACGGGACTCCACGGGATACTGTTCATCTCCACCGTCGACTGCCTCCACGGGCTACTATTCATCCACCATCGACCTCCTCCAGCCTCCACCTGTGATTGTTCATCCACGGGCTCCTGTTCATCCAGCCTCCACCACGCGCTCCTCCACCAACTACTGTTCAACCAGCCCTCTCCACGGGGTCCTTTTCAACCAGCCCTCCACGGGCTACTGTTCATCCAGCCCTCCACCGGCTACTGTTCAACCAGCCCTCCATGGGGTCCTATTCAACCAGTCCTCATCAAGTTACTATCTACAATGCTTGACTTATCAAAAAGGGTTTTTGACAAGTTCAAGATGTTGACTACGATTAGATTTTCTCAGTCGTATCGATGCTTAAAGTCTGTCTGAATCATGTTAGCAATTGCCACATTTTATGAAATCTAACAAATGGATATCAAAATTGCATTCCTTAATGGATTTATTAAAGAAGAGTTGTATATGATACAACCAGAAGGTTTTGTCAATCCTAAAGGTGCTAAAAAATGTGCAAGCTCCAGCGATCCATCTATGGACTGGTGCAAGCATCTCGGAGTTGGAATATACGCTTTGATAAGTTGATCAAAACATATAGTTTTCTACAGACTTGCGGTGAAGCCTGTATTTACAAGAAAGTGAGTGGGAACACTACAGCCTTTCTGATAAGTATATGTGAATGACATATTGTTGATCAAAAATGATGTAGAATTTTCTGGAAAGCATAAAGGAGTGTTTGAAAGGAGTTTTTTCAAAGAAAGACCTCGGTGAAGCTGCTTACATATTGGGCATCAAGATCTATAGAGATAGATCAAGACGCTTGATAAGATTTTTCAATGAGTACATACCTGGACAAGATTTTTGAAGTAGTTCAAAATGGAACAGTCAAAGAAAGAGTTCTTGCCTGTATTGCAAGGTGTAAACTTGAGTAAGACTCCAAAACACGACCACCGCAGAAAATAGAAAAAGAATGAAACTCATTCCCTATGCCTCAGCCATAGGTTCTATAAAGTATGCTATGTTGTGTACCAAACCTATTTTGTACCTTGCCATGAGTTTGGCAAGGGGGTACGATATTGATCCAGGAGTGGATCACTTGACAGCGGTCAAAATTATCCTTAGAAGACTAAGGAGATATTTCTCGGTTATGGAGGTGATAAAGACTTCGTCGTAAAGAGTTATGCCAATGCAAACTTTTACACCGATCCGGATGACTCTGAGTCTCAATCTGGATACATATTGAAAGTGGGAGCAATTAGCTAGACTAGCCCCATGCAGAGCATTGTAGACATAGAAAATTTGCAAAATACATACGGCTCTGAATGTGATAGACCCATTGACTAAGCGTCTCTCACAAGCAAAACATGATCACACCTTAGTACTATTTGGGTGTTAATCACATAGTGATGTGAACTAGATTATTGACTCTAGTAAAACCCTTTGGGTATTAGTCACATGGCGATGTGAACTAATCACATGGTGATGTGAACTATTGGTGTTAAATCACATGGCGATGTGAACTAGATTATTGACTCTAGTGCAAGTGGGAGACTGAAGGAAATATGCCCTAGAGGCAATAATAAAGTTGTTATTTATATTTCCTTATATCATGATAATTGTTTACTATTCATGCTAGAATTGTATTAACCGGAAACTTAGTACATGTGTGAATACATAGACAAAACAGAGTGTCCCTAGTATGCCTCTACTAGACTAGCTCGTTAATCAAAGATGGTTAAGTTTCCTGACCATAGACATGTGTTGTCATTTGATGAACGGGATCACATCATTAGAGAATGATGTGATGGACAAGACCCACCCATTAGCTTAGCACAAATGATCGTTTAGTTGTATTGCTAATGCTTTCATCATGACTTATACATGTTCCTCTGACTATGAGATTATGCAACTCCCGAATACTGGAGGAACACCTTGTGTGCTATCAAACGTCACAACGTAACTGGGTGATTATAAAGATGCTCTACAGGTGTCTCCGATGGTGTTTGTTGAGTTGGCATAGATCGAGATTAGAATTTTTCACTCCATGTATCAGAGAGGTATCTCTGGGCCCTCTCGGTAATGACCATCACTATAAGCCTTGTAAGCAATGTGACTAATGAGTTAGTTATGGGATGATGCATTACGGAACGAGTAAAGATACTTGCCGGTAATGAGATTGAACTAGGTATGATGATACCGATGATCGAATCTCGGGCAAGTAACATACTGATGACAAAGGGAATGATGTATGTTGTTATGCGGTTTGACCGATAAAGATCTTCGTAGAATATGTAGGAGCCAATATGAGCATCCAGGTTCCGCTATTGGTTATTGACCGGAGATGTGTCTCGATCATGTCTACATAGTTCTCGAACCCGTAGGGTCCGCACGCTTAACGTTCGATGACGATTTGTATTATGAGTTATGTGACTTGATGACCGAAGCTTGTTCGGAGTCCTGTATGAGATCACGGACATGACGAGGAGTCTCGAAATGGTCGAGAGGTAAAGATTCATATATTGGAAGGTTGCATTTGGACATCAGAATGGTTCCGAGTGGTTCGGGCATTTTTTCGGAGTATCAAGAGGTTACCGGAACCCCCCGGGAGAAGTTATGGGACTTATGGGTCATAAGAGGGAAGCACACCAGCCCACAAGGGGCTGGTGCGCCCCCCTTGGGCAGGAGGCCGATTAGGACTAGGAGAAGGGGGCCTCCCCCCCTTTCCTTCTCCTTCTCCCTTCCCCCTTTCATACTCCGTGTGGGAGGTGGAATCCTACTAGGACTAGGGAGTCCTAGTAGGACTCCACACCTTGGCGCGCCCCCTAGGGCCGGCTGCCTCTCCCTCTCCCTCCTTTATATAGGGAGGCAGGGGCACCCCAAAGACACACAAGTTGATCTTTTAGCCGTGTGCGGTGCCCCCCTCCACAGTTACACACCTCGGTCATGTCGTTGTAGTGCTTAGGCGAAGCCCTGCGCCGGTAACTTCATCATCACCATCACCACACCGTCGTGCTGATGGAACTCTCCCTTGGCCTCAACTGGATCAAGAGTTCGAGGGACGTCACCGAGCTGAACGTGTGCTGGTCGCGGAGGTGCCATGCGTTCGGTACTTGGATCGGTTGGATCGCGAAGACGTTCGACTACATCAAGCGCGTTACTAAACGCTTCCGCTTTTGGTTTACGAGGGTACGTGGACACACTCTCCCCGCTCATTGCTATGATTCTCCTAGATAGATCTTGCGTGATCGTAGGTAAATTTTTGAAATACTACATTCCCCAACAGGTGACGCGTGTGCCGTCGCGCTGGCGCGAGCATAGGCACGGGGAGGGAGGGGAGGCTTGTCCAGGAGCTTCACGGAGACGAGGGAGGCCTCAGGCGAGCTCGGGAAGACTCGGGAGAGCTCCGAGCACTGGACAAGGAGGAGTAGGGGAGGTTAGTGGCACAGGCGAGCTTGAAAATGACGCAACCAGGGCGAGTCCGGATTGGGCAGCTGCGCAGGGTGACGCATGATGGCGGCTTGAAGCTACGTCGGTATTTCCCCAAAGAGGAAGGAATGATGCAGCACAGCGGCGGTAGGTATTTCCCTCAGTGCCGAAACCAAGGTTATCGAACCAGTAGGAGAACCAAGCAACACAACGTAAACAACACCTGCACACAAATAACAAATACTCACAACCCGACGTGTAAAAGGGGTTGTCAATCCCTTTCGGGTAGCGGCGCCCCAAGATAGGCAAACGGACGTGGATAAAATTGTAGTAGATTGATAGATCGAACGCCAAACAAAATAAATAAGAATAAATTACAACAAGGTACTTTTGTATTTTGGTTTAATAGATCTGAAAATAAAAGCAAAGGAAAAGTAGATCGCAAAGGCAAATAATATGAGAAAGAGACCCAGGGGCCGTAGGTTTCACTAGTGGCTTCTCCTGTGAAAAATAGCAAACGGTGGGTCAACAAATTATTGTTGGGCAATTGATAGAACTTCAAATAATCATGACGATATCCAGGCAATGATCATTATATAGGCATCACATCCAAGATTAGTAGACCGACTCCTGCCTGCATCTACTACTATTACTCCACACATCGACCGCTATCCAGCATGCATCTAGTGTATTAAGTTCATGAAGAAATGGAGTAATGCAATAAGAATGATGACATGATGTAGACAAGATCTATCTATGTAGAGATAGACCCCATCGTTTTATCCTTAGTAGCAACGATGCATACGTGTCGGTTCCCCTTCTGTCACTGGGATCAAGCACCATAAGATCGAACCCACTACAAAGCCCCTGTTCCCATTGCAAGATAAATAGATCAAGTTGGCCAAACAAAACCCAAATATCGGAGAAGAAATACGAGGCTATAAGTAATCATGCATATAAGAGATCAAATAAACTCAAATAACTTTCATGTATATAAAAAGATAGATCTGATCATAAACTCAACGTTCATCGGATCCCAACAAACACACCGCAAAAAGAGTTACATCAAATGGATCTCCAAGAGATCGTTGTATTGAGAATCCAGCGAGAGAGAGAGAGAGAGGAAGCCATCTAGCTACTAACTGCGGACCCGAAGGTCTACAAAGAACTACTCACGCATCATCGGAGAGGCACTAGTGGAAGTAGTGAACCCCTCCGTGATGGTGTCTAGATTGGATCTGGTGGTTCTAGACTCTTCGGCGGCTGGAATTGATTTTCGTCAACTCCCCTAGGGTTTCTGGAATATTGGGGTATTTATTGAGCAAAGAGGCGGTCCGGGGGCACCCGAGATGGGCACAAGCCACCAGGGCGCGCCTGGGCCTCCTGGCGCGCCCTGGTGGGTTGTGCTCCCCTCGGAGCACCCCCCAGGCGCAGCCTTGGCCTGTTAGGTGTCTTCTGGTCCCAAAAAAATTCTCCGTGAAGTTTCGTTGCATTTGGACTCCGTTTGGTATTGATTTCCTGTGATGTAAAAAACATGCAGAAAATAGCAACTGGCACTTGGCATATGTCAATAGGTTAGTGCCAAAAAATGACTATAAAATGATTATAAAACATCCAAGATTGATAATATAACAACATGGAACAATCAAAAATTATAGATACATTCGATACGTATCAGCATCCCCAAGCTTAACTCCTACTCGTCCTCGAGTAGGTAAGTGATAAAAACAGAATTTCTGATGTGGAATGCTACCTAACATCTCATATCATATTGTTTTCTTTATAGCATGGACATTTGGACTTTTAAGTGATTCAAAGCAACAATCTAGTTTTGACATGATAATTTAAATACTCAAGCATATCAACAAGCAACCATGTCTTTCAAAATATCAACGCTAAAATAAGTTATCCCCAGCCCATCATGGTCAATCATTGATCCATTCATGAAACACACTCGCATATTAACTACACCCAATACTCAAGTACGATCGTATTGCCTCCTAGTTGGTGCTTTCATAAGAGAAGATGGAGACTCAAATTCAAAATAATAATTGCATGCAGTAAAAGAAAGACCCTTCGCAGAGGGAAGTAGGGATTTGTAGAGGTGCCAGAGCTCAAAGCGAAGAACTTAGAGATAAAAATATTTTGGGAGGTGTGTCTTTCCCACCAACGAAAACGACTTAGAGTTCCCAACACTTTCCATGCTAGATATATCATAGGCGGTTCCCAAACAGAAAATAAAGTTTATTCCTTTTTCCACCATACTTTCACTTTCCATGGCTAGCCGTATCCACGGTTGCCTTCCATACCAAAACTTTCGAAGGAATTTATTATTTGACAACATAAAGTAAATTCATTTTTCATTTCGGGACTGGGCATCCCTAATACCTTTGCCTTACTCTTGTGCAAGGACAAGTGAATTAACACTCATCGTGAGAATAACACATCTAGCATGGAAAATATAAGCCACCCCTCACCGCTCCGCGAGTAGTACGAACACACAAAAGAGAAGTTTATTTTGAAAATTAGAGATGGCACATACAAATTTGCTTAGAACGGCAAAAGAATACCGCATATAGGTAGATATAGTGGACTCATGTGGCAAAACTGGTTTAATGGTTTTTGGATGCACAAGTAGTGATCATACTTAGTGCAAAATGAAAGCTACCAAAAGATTGAGAAGCGACCAACCAAGAAACAGATAATCTCATAAGCGAGCATTAAGCATAATTAATACCGAATAATGCATCACAAGTAGGATATAATTTCATTGCATAATTATTGACTTTCGTGCTTGCATAGGGAATCACAAACCTTAACACCAATATTCTTACTAAAGCATAATTACTCATCAACCTGACGCACATATCACATCATCATATCTCAAAACTATTACTAAGAATCAAGTTTATTTTGTCCAATGATCTTCATGAAAGTTTTTGTTATATCCTTCTTGGATATCTATCACTTTGGAACTAATTTTTATATGTTGCTTTTGATAAGGTCAGACAAATATAAGTGAAGATCATGAGCATAATATTTCTTTCTCTCAAATTAATTTAAGTGAAGCAAAAGATTTCTTGAAAATTTTACTAACTATCAAATAAATCTAAGTGAAGCAAGAGAGCATTTCTTCAAAAATACTAAATCACACCGTGCTAAAAAAGATATAAGTGAAGCACTAGAGCAAGTCCATAGCTCATCAAAATTTAAGTGAAGCATAGAGAGCAATTCCAACAAGTCATGACATAATTTTGGCTCTCTCAAATAGGAGTGTCCAGCAAGGAACCAAGACTTAAAACACAAAATAAAACAAGCAAAGACTCATATCATACAAGACGCTCCAAGGAAAACACATAGTATGTGACGAATAAAAATATAGCTTCGAGTAAAATACCGATGGTCGTTAGAAGAAAGAGGGGATGCCACTCGGGGCATCCCCAAGCTTAGTTGCTTGCTCTCTTTTGGATAATAACTCGGGATGCCGGGGCATCCCTGAGCTTAGGCTCTTCTTACTCCTTATTCCTTCATCCATCGTAAGATAACCCAAAACTTGAAAACTTCAATCACACAAAACTCAACAAAACCTTCGTGAGATCCATTAGTATGAGAAAGACAATCACTACTATCAGTACTGTAGCAAACCAATTCATATTTTGTTCTTGCATTATATCTACTGTATTCCAACTTTTCTATGGCAAAAACTCATCAAAGAAAACCATAGAGCCATCAAAACAAGCACACAATGCAAAGAAAACAGAATCTGTCAAAAACAGAACAGTCTGTAGCAATCTGGATATTTCGAATACTTCTGAAACTCCAAAAAATTCTGAAAAATTAGGACGACCTGAGAAATTTGTATATTAATCTTATTCAAAAGGAATCAGGGAAAAAGCACATTTCTTTGATTTACGAAAATTATTTTCGTGAGTGCATAAGTTTCTATTTTTCAGCAAGATCAAACAACTATTACCCAAGAAGATCCTAAAGGCTTTGCTTGGCACAAACACTAATTAAAACACAAAAAACACAATAACAACAGTATCATAATTGTGCAAACACTCAAGAACAGAAAGCAAAAAAGCAAAAATAAATTTTATTCATTGGGTTGCCTCCCAACAAGCGCTATCGTTTTACGCCCCTAGCTAGGCATTGAGATTTGAATGATGCTCACTTGAAAGATAATAAATGCAACACAAACAAAGTCATCATAAAACATGTGAAAAACATATTTATGTCTAACATATTTCCTATGCATAGGCATTTTATAAGAAAACAAGTTATCAAGGCACGCAAAAACTAGCATATGCAAGGAAGAAGAAAGAGACAATAGTAATCTCAACATGACGAGTGGTAACTTAGTAACATGAAAATTTCTACTACCATATTTTCCCCTCTCATAATAACTATATGTATGATCATAATCAAATTCAACAATATATCTATCACATAACATATTCTCTACATGATCCACATGCATGCAAAGTTGACACTCTTCCAAAATAGTGGGATCATCATCAAATAAAGTCATGACCTCTCCAAGCCCACTTTTATCAAAAATTTCATAAGATTGATCATGCTCCAAAGTAGTGGGATCATTATTACCTAGAGTTGACACTCTTCCAAACCCACTTTCAATATTATCGCAAACATATTCATCATGGGGCTTAAATAAATTCTCAAGATCATAAGAAGAATCACCCCAATCATGATCATTGCAATAAGTTGTAGACATATCAAAATTAGCATCCCCAAGCTTGGGGTTTTGCATATCATTAACACAATTGACATTAACAGAATTTATAATAACATCATTGCAATCATGCTTTTCATTCAAGGAGATATCATGAATCACTTTATAAACTTCTTTGTTTAACACTTCATCACAATTTTCAGATTCATAAATCTCAAGCAAAACTTCATAAAGATAATCTAGCGCACTCAAATCACTAGCAATTGGTTCATCATAATTTGGTCTTTTGAAAAGATTAGCAAGTGGATGAGGATCCATATCAATATATTTTTAGCAAGACAAGATGCAAGCAAATAAAAGGCACATGGCAACACAAGCAAACATGAGATCTGATGAGAAAAAGGCAAACGAAAAAGAAGGCGAATAAAACGGCAAATTGTTGTGAAGTGGGGGAGAGGAAAACGAGAGGCAAATGGAAAATAATGTAAATTGCAAGCAGATGAGATTTGTGATGAGGGACCTGGTAGATGTTGAAGATCCTCCCCGGCAACGGCGCCAGAAATTCCTTTTGATTGCCTTAACTACGTCGGTATTTCCCCAAAGAGGAAGGGATGATGCAGCACAGCGACGGTAGGTATTTCCCTCAGTGATGAGACCAAGGTTATCGAACCAGTAGGAGAACCAAGAAACACAACGTTAACAGCTCCTGCACACGAATAACAAAGACTCGCAACCCGACGTGTAAAAGGGGTTGCCAATTCCTTTCGGGTAGCGGCGCCCAAGATAGGCAAACGAGCGTGAGAGAGTTGTATATATTGATGGATCGAACGCCAAATAAAATAAATTGCGGCAAGGTATTTTTGTATTTTTGGTTTAATAGATCTGAAAATAAAAGTAAAGGAAAATAGATCGCAAAGGCAAATAATATGGGAAAGAGACCCGGGGGCTGTAGGTTTCACTAGTGGCTTCTCTCGAGAAAATTAGCAAACGGTGGGTGAAGAAATTACTATTGGGAAGTTGATAGAACTTCAAATAATCATGACGATATCCAGGCAATGATCATTATATAGGCATCACGTCCAAGATTTGTAGACCGACTCCTGCCTGCATCTACTACTATTACTGCACACATCGACCGCTATCCAGCATGCATCTAGTGTATTAAGTTCATGAAGAAATGGAGTAATGCAATAAAAACGATGACATGGTGTAGACAAGATCTCTCTATGTCGAGATAGACCCCATCGTTTTATCCTTAGTAGCAACGATACATACGTGTCGGTTCCCCTTCTGCCACTGGGATCAAGCACCGTAAGATTGAACCCACTACAAGGCACCTCTTCCCATTGCAAGATAAATAGATAAAGTTGGCCAAACAAAACCCAAATATCGGAGAATAAATATGAGGCTATAAGAAATCATACATATAAGAGATCAAAGAAACTCAAATAACTTTCATGGATATAAAAAGGTAGATCTGATCATAAACTCAAAGTTCATCGGATCCCAACAAACACACCGCAAAAAGAGTTACATCATATGGATCTCCAAGAGACCATTGTATTGAGAATCCAGCGAGAGTGAGGAAGACATCTAGCTACTAACTACGGACCCAAAGGTCTACAAAGAACTACTCACGCATCATCGGAGAGGCACCAATGGAAGTGGTGAACCCCTCCGTGATGGTGTCTAGATTGGATCTGGTGGTTCTGGACTCTGCGGTGGCTGGAATTGATTTTCGTCGACTCCCCTAGGGTTTCTGGAATATTGGGGTATTTATGGAGCAAAGAGGCCGTCTGGGGGCACCCGAGGTGGGCACAACCCACCAGGGCGCGCCTGGGCCTCCTGGCGCGCCCTGGTGGGTTGTGCTTCCCTCGGAGCACCCCCCCAGGCGCAGCCTTGGCCCGTTAGGTGTCTTCTGGTCCAAAACAATTCTCCGTGAAGTTTCGTTGCATTTGGACTCCATTTGGTATTGATTTCCTGCGACTTAAAAAACATGCAGAAAACAACAAGAGGCACTTGGCACTATGTCAATAGGTTAGTACAGAAAAATGATATAAAATGACTATAAAATGATTATAAAACATCCAAGATTGATAATATAACAACATGGAACAATAAAATATTATAGATATGTTGGAGATGTATCAGCGCGCGCCCTTCCGACGGCTTCTCCGCCGAGATCTGGTTCCGCGGGATGCGCCTCGGCCTCGGCACTTTCGACACCGCCCATGAGGCCGCCCACGCGTACGACGCAGCGGCGTGGTGCCTCCGGTGGACTCATAGAACATTGAACTTCCTCAACGTGCCGACACAGGAGCGGGCGCAGGAGCTCGCGCCTCCACTGTGGCTTATCACCGATGAGGATCGTCGCGACAACCGGAGGCGGGAGCACCATCTTGGCATCGCCGAGATGGACAAGGAAGCCATGGCGCTATGGCGCCAACGCTTCCCGCGGGACATCATCAACGAGCGCGAGTTCTACGCGCAAAGGAGGGTGGAGAGGGAGAAGAGGAGGGCGGAGCGAGCCGCCTATCGCGAGGACAAGAGTACGTGGAAAGCGGCCGCTCAATTCAACATGAAGCTAGGAGCAGCGTCGCCCTGAGACTCCAACCACGATCGGTATCTTGACGCCTACATTGAGACGTTGGAGGAGGACATCACCGAGGAGGAGTCGGACGATGAGGAGTAGTTAAACTATCTTTGTTTTTATCTATCTATGCTATATCTATGTTGAGAACTATCTGTGTCTCTACTCTCTACTCTCTATCTCTACTTCTCTATCTCAGCACACCGGGCCCGCAAAACTAGCTATTCCCGCACTGTAAATGTTTTTTTAACGCACCGCGCATTGCGCTTCTGTTGGAGATGCTCTAACATGGCAGATGAGTGCTTTAATGTTGCCCACAAGATGCGTGAGTATTACTATATTTTTCTTGCCATGTTGAGATTTTAAAACCACGAGTGCGAACATGCAGAGGAGCAATGAAGAACAAACACGGGATATTGGGGACATCTTCAAGGAGCGTGGCAAGTTAAAGAGGAGCTGTACCGAACCTGTAAAACGAGCTTTGGTAAGTAACACCCTTTCAATTCGTTTCGTTTAGCCTCATGTTCTTCGATGTGTATATGTTGTAGTTTCTGTTTCTCTTAGCCTCGTGTTCTTCGATGTGTAATAAGAAGAGTCTTAATCGTCCTAATGCTTTTGTTTTTAGCTTGATGTAGGAAGTGGGTGTTCTCACCTTGGAGTCTGTTTTTATATTTTTCCTTTTGAATTCACTTCTCCGAGTCTTGTTTATCTGGCTTCTACTAAATGGATCTGGATTGCTCTGAGTATTGATCTAAAAAAGAAGTAACTTCATGTCAGGATGTAGTTCCTGCGAGGAGGGAAGTATGGTCAACCTCGAGATCATGTTTCCAATATGAGGCTGGATTACACACAAGGTGCCCATTCCCTAATGATGCTGGATTAGACACAAGGAGCAAATTCCCAGATGATGCTGGATTTCACACAAGCCAGGTGGAGTCATCATTTGTTTGTGTCCTCGTGGCTCTAGTAAAGGTTGAAAGAAAGCGTGCAGCAGCCCTTGAGAATGTAGCTGAGTTCCTGAAGAAGAGAAAAGAGCAATCAGATGCTCTCTTCACCCAAGCCAAAGAAGAGATGGAAGAAACCAGAAAGAAGCTAGCAGAGGCAGAGCAGGCTAGGCGTCTGCTGCTATCTAAAACTATTGTCAATACAAATTTTCCTTCATAATAGCTAGGTTCAAATGTTTATCTAGTCAGCATGCCTGTTGTGATGTCCGTGCATCTACTGATGTGGCACAAAATAATTTTTTTCGGGTCATGTAATAACAGCAATTACTTTCCAAACAATAACAGACGAAGCATTGGACATGGTATAGTTCACGCGCAAGCCCAACATTCCAAGTTCAACTTCCACATCAAACTCATGTTCATAGATATCTGCGCATTCATAGATAATGTCCACAACCATGATTCACTTCAAAGCCAAAAAAATGTGACGAGAGTTATAAATAAAGAAAAATCTCTAGTTCCTACTACCAGTGCGAGCACGACAAGTCAAGACCATGTGTAATTAATTATATTTTGGTCATTTTTTGACTAATCGCGAATAACTTCTGGAAGCAGGTATAATTTCTAATGCCGGTCGCGGCTGGGGTCCACGATGTTTTGAGCCAAACCGAGCAACACACTGGGTGTCTATGCCGGCAAAACGGTGGTCGTAACATTAGTGGGTTCAGAGCGATGGCGGCTCCCGTGGTCTACTAGTCCTCAGTGTCGGTGGTGGCCGCAAACGTGTTGGCCACCTCTGTTGGTGTCAAAACCGGCTGATCTCGGGTAGGGGGTCCCAAACTGTGCGTCTAAGGTCGATGGTAACAGGAGACAGGGGACACGATGTTTACCCAGGTTCGGGCCCTCTCTATGGAGGTAATACCCTACTTCCTGCTTGATTGATCTTGATGAATATGAGTATTACAAGAGTTGATCTACCATGAAATCGTAATGGCTAAACACTATAAGCCTAGCATGTATAACTATAGTAATGAATATCTCCCTCCGGACTAAGTCCTCTAGTTTATATAGGCACCGGGAGGATCTAGGGTAACATAGGGTCGGTTACAAGGAAGGGAATCTACATATTTGGTCGCCAAGCTTGCGTTCCACGCCAAGGAGAGTCCCATCCGGACAAGGGTGCAGTCTTCGGTCTTCGTATCTTCACAGCCCATCAGTCCGGCCCATGGCTAACAGGCCGGACGCCCGAGGACCCCTTAGTCCAGGACTCCCTCAACCTCCGCCAGCATGTCGCGGTTCCGCCAACGTTTGCGTCGGATGGCGCGGCCAACCACGGTGCATTGGACGCCATGGTCCCCCATGTGCCAGCGTGCAGCAACTAGCCACTCCTCTGTGAGCAGGCTTGGAGCATCAAGTTGATACACCAGGGGCCAGCTTGGAGCGGCGGCTTGCTCCTCCGCTTGCCCGCCTGCAGCCTCACCCATGGTACTGACGGCCTGGGGCGGGGATGGAGGTGGGGCAGTGAGTTGCCTGGCTTGTCGGGGCACCCAGCCGGCTTTTATGCCGGAGAACTCGTCTTCCTGCTCACCGGATGCTATGGAGTGTGTGGAGAAAATGGTGCAAGGAGGATATGGGGAGCAGCGGTGTGGTGCGGTTCTTGCCAGGCGTATGGCCTCGTTTAAATAGCGAGCGGACGAGAGGAGCCAGCCGACGTTGTGTTCCAAAATTCCGGCCGGCTCGCGGAAGGACGTGTTGCCGGCACACGTGCAGATTCAATGGAGGCGGGCAGGGCAGTCTGAAGCCGGTTGCATGCGGCGACGAGGCGTGTTCAGCCTAGCCTGCAGCGAGTGGGGCCCCCTTGGCTGGCGCGCTGGTTCAATGCCTGCGCTATGAGAGGTCGCATCCGTGTCAGAGCAATCACTCCCTCCTGTCCTTTTTTGTTTGGTATAAACAAATCTCGTTTTCCATTCACATTTTACAAGTAAAATTCGTGAACAAACTTTGACCCAAAATACGATGGGGGCTAGTAAACCAGGACAGAGGTAGTAGTTATGAATTCCATTTTCGCTCCATACCAATCGTTCTAAAAACTACTTAGTACTTATAACGCGCCATTGAATATTGGAACTCTTACCCCGCTAAAAAATGATATTTTAAACGTGGCTACTCAATCAGTGGTGACTGGCAAGCCACCGCCTCCAAGTCGTTCACCTATGGTCCTGACCATCAACTCCTATGGATCAAATTATCATGCGAGCTGACTATTCCTACAAAGGTGCGCTCCACCACGTACCCGGTACCCGCGCATGCAGCAATCGTGCACCTAGGGTTTTAGGGTTTATTTGTTTACGGTGCCTTTACGTAACTCTCATGTGTGTGAGACAGCGAGAGACCGACTGTGTGCGTGCGCCTCTTCTCTTCGTATATGTACTCCACCGTTTGTCTGGTGTCCAAAAAATTATACAGTAGTAATAACTAGCAATGTGCCAATGAGTTGCCACATGATCAAAGTAGATTAATACATATTCACCGATATGATAGAAAAAAGAGTCTAGTTTTGAAATACGTATATCACAAAAAATATGTTATGTTTCATTCAAAATATATTCCTTTGGCGGTTTTGATGAGATAAGGGAGGAATGTGATTGGTTTCAAGATTCGAGAAGTGGTATATCTCTAATTTCTACTCTTACTAGCAAGATGCCCGTGCAATGCATTTATTTACAGAACACCTGTTGTGATTGACCCATGCCGGAGTAATCCCATGTGTAAAAACTAATGATATCTCGAGAATTTTATCGGAAAAATGGTATCTCGAGAATTTCATCGAAAAAAGGATATCTCGAGAAAGATGAGAGATAAGGTGAGGAGGAGTGGGGCGTGGTGGTGACTGGTGGTCGGACTGGGCAGAGGCATGGGGATGGACGGCGCCGACAGCAGCCACCATGCCAGATTGTTCCAGAGACTTCCTTTTTTAATTGCTCAGCAATGAGGTTGTCGGAGATAAGGATGAACGAGGCAAGGCCTTATCTATAAATTTGGAGACAGGTGCGGGTATCTTTTGTAAAATTGTCATAGTTTGCTTTCTATCCGTCAGATATAGATCGAACAGCCTATATTACAAGATGACAGACACACCATCGTCACCAACTCGGTTTTTTATAAGAGTAGAGATAAAAAAACAAAGGTGGTGATGATGGTGTGCCTGCCATCCTGCAATATAGCCCATCCGATTTATATCTGACGGATAGGAAGGAAACTATGGCAATTTTGCAAAAAGATACCCACACCCCTCTCCACATTTGCAAATAAGGCCTTCCCTCATTCATCCTTTTCTCCCACAATATAAACTACTCATACAAATGCATCTTGATGTTCCGCGCAACGCATGGGCATCTTGCTAGTTGTTGCAAAAAGCTCATGAATGTGTGTGCTGTGTGTGAGAGAGAGGGAGACAGGAGGAGCATGGAGTGCGTGTGTGACAAAGACACAAAGAGTGTGTGTGCGAGAGGTATCAACTTAAAATGAGGCGATAGTGTGTGTGTGCACGATCGAGAGGGCGTGTCTCAAGAAGGGACGAAAAATCTACACAGATACAAGGAGCGCGATAGAGACATGTGCTCGATAGTGGAAGCACGAGTGTGCGGGTGTATAAACCTATCTGGAGGCTAGTCGATCAATGTTTGTGAGAGAAATACGAGTCGGGGATGCGAAAGCGAGAGTTTTGTGTGTGTGAGAGAGAGACGGTAGTTGGGAAGGGGAGTGGAAGCAGGAGTTGTGTGTGTGTGTGTGTGTGAGAGAGAGAGGCGGGAGTTTGTCTGATCGGTAAACAAATGAATAATGTCGGTTTTATAACTGGGATGGAGTCGGAACGGAGATCGCAACAAATGTTGCGTCTGCGGGAGAGAGTAATTTTAGTGGTATGAGTCATATCTAGAGAGAATAGGGTGTGTGAGAGAACCCTATAGAGAGAAAGACAAAGTGAAAGACGAGTGAGAGTGTGTGTGTGGCGGTGAAAAAGAAAGCTTAGGTACCTAGTGTTACCAGAGAACGGTAGACGTGAGAGATAATGAAAACCGTGTAATGTATAATGATAGGGAGAGTGTGACACTTCTCAAGGGAGACATCGAGAGACCTTGTTTGCGAAAATAGGAGAAACATGAAGTGAGCGTGCGGGTGAGCTGGAGAAAAGAGAGTGATAGCTACATGAAGGAGCATGCGAGAGAGATGGGCGTGAAAGGAGATTCAAATATTTAGTTGCGTGTATAGAAAATGTCAACATAAAAGGGATTCAAATATTTGAATTCGAGATGATGATACATGTAATTCATACTCAAACCAAAATTGATCTATCAAACATGCATACTCATATGAATTCACGCACATTTTAGTAGAACATAATTTGGTTTAAATTTTTTGAATTCAACCTTATGATTTTGAGATTATTGTATTTGTAAATCATATTATATATATAAAGGAGCAGAATTCTTTGTTGTGCTTTTGAAAGTATATATAAAAAATGATGTATATAGAATTTTATTCCAATCGAAAATGGATCCTCCCCAAACATAAATAGAATACAAACTGGATTCGAATTGAGTTGGCACGGTAAACATGCACTCTTGCTCTGCAAAAATTTGAACGAAGCAGGGAAAGTCGCAGTAACCGCCCAAAACCAAAATCAGCAAGATGGAAATTACTGCCTATCCCTGACACGCAAAGCCTATTGGCTCGATTTCTATAGGTTTCAATAGGGGTAGGTTTGTAATTTCAGTCAAACGTGACATGACTGCCTCTCACCCGGATTCATACACGGTGGGCGCCAAAACATATTGTCTCCTTGGCCGAAATCGACTCCCTCCCCGATTGATACACGGTGGCCGCCAAAACAAACTTTCGTCGGCCGAAATCTCCGTCGGCAAATATTCAGTGTATGCGAGATTACCGTCCTATCCCCAAACGACTAATATTGTTGTGATGTAGGAAATTTTAAATGGGGTCTAAGTTTGTAAATTTCCTCGCATGTGAGACAAGCGCGCCCTGAAGACATGGTTCCCCCCTTCCTCTCTCCCTCCATTTCCCCATTCGTACTCCGTGGGCGCCAAAACACCCTCTCCACCCCAGCCTCCTCCATCCGCCACCCCATCCACCGCCGTCCTCCTCCACCATTCTGGAGCTGATACCCCGATGCCGTCATCCATTACAAGAGATCGGCCTCTCTCATCCACGACTTCGGACCGGGATCCTTGCATCCCGTCCTCTCGCTTCATCCGTGCCGTCGTCCACCTTGCCGGTGCTGCTCCTACGACCATCTCGTCCATCGCGTCGGGATATTTCCCTCGCCGCCACCATCTTCCCTCCTAGATCTACTTCCACACCGCCGACAGCCATCGCTACCGCAGCACCGTCAAATTCTCAGCAGATGCATACACGACGCCGCACCAGAGGCGCTACTCTTTCGTATCTGCTCAACTTATTTATCACAGCAAGAAAATAGATCACCACTGCTTTACTCTGATTTCTTGTCCATCACTTACTTGTTAGAGCATCTCCAGCCGCGCCCCCAACAGGCCCCCCAGACGACTTTTTCGGTGCCGGTGTCGAAAAACCGCCCTAGTCGCGCCCCCAGGACGCCGAAATCCGCCGGCTCGGCCCGTTTTTGGGCCCGGCGATCGCAGGCCGAACCCGGCGCACTGGGGACAGTCGGGGGCTCTGGCGCAAGGGAAAAGCACGCCTGGCCCACACCATCAGGCGAAAAGTCAAGTCTTTCTTCCAGATTCGCCTCCCACCCCCCGCGCGCTCGGCCGCCAACCGGCTGATCCCGGCGCCGCCCACCACCCGCCTCCGCTAGGTAGTCCATCCCCGCCGGAAAAAGAGCAGAGGTTTCCCTGAGTGAGGGAGTCCTGGATTAGGGGGTCCCCGAGCATCCGGGCTATGTGACATGGGTCGGACTAATGGGCTGTGAAGATACGAGATTAAAGGCCTTCCCCGTGTCTGGATGGGACTCTCCTTTACGTGGATGGCAAGCCTGGCGTTCGGATATGAAACTTCCTTTCTCTGTAATCCTACTCTGTACGACCCTAGCCCCCTGTGACGTCTATATAAACTGGAGGGTTTAGTCTATAGAGATCATCAAAATTCATACAGGCTAGACATCTAGGGTTTAGTCATTACGATCTCGAGGTAGATCAACTCTTGTAACCCCTAGACTCATCATAGTCAATCAAACAGGAAGTAGGGTATTACCTCCATAAAGAGGGCCCGGACCTGGGTAAACATCATGTCCCCCACCTCCTGTTACCTTCGATCCACAGACGCACAGTTCGGGACCCCCTACCCGAGATCGGCCGGTTTTGACACCGACATTGGTGCTTTCATTGAGAGTTCCTCTGTGTTGTCGATAGAAGGATCGATGGCTCGCCTCGTCATCAATGACAAAATCACCTCTTGAAGGGCCCTAGTTCCTGGGAAGATCCTCTAGATCGGCAGTTTCACCATAGGCGCCCGCCCGGCCATTAAGCCCAAGGCGGTCTCCCGGATTGCCAAAAATCATCTCCGCATCAACCCCGAAAGCGTTGATAATATGGATCCGACAGATATCTCGTCTTTAAACGAATTGCTAGATCGCATCGCCGCCCTGGGGGTCACAACAGATTACGATCTGATTGGGCTTAAACCCGACCAGAGGGAAATCAGGTCCCCACCTGCCACCCACCTGGTGACTGTCATGGAAGAGCAAGTTGAGGATATCGCTCCTCCTATGCTAAAAACAAACTATGTTCGGATCTCCGAGCCATACGAGTCGGACACCCATCTTCGAGAAGGGACCATCTGTCCTCCGAACATAGAATCAGGCGCTGAGCCTAAAAACCCCCAGGACACGCCGGATCCTGGGCCAATGACCTCAGAATTTTTTCAAAATCAAGATTCCACAGTGGGTCAGGGTTCGGATTTAAGCCCACCCGCCCACCACAATCAATACTCTCCAAGAAATTCCTGTCCCCCGGACATATGCGATAATGTATATACGACAGCAACCTCAAGAAACAGTCGATCACTTTTGGGCTACATTCCTACTTGTTAAAAACAAGATTAAAGATCGCTGCGACGACGATGCGGTATCAGTCTTTTGCCGCAACTGTATGGATGAGGGGATCCTCAATGCCCTCAACAGACACTTCATACTACACTTTACAGATTTGGCACACATAGTACAGAAGTATTGCGCAATGGAAAACGCTTGGAAAGCCCGGACATCTCGGTGGGAGCCACCGGCCTTTAAGCCACCCACCGGTCGGGCAAAAAGGATGCACCCTTACGGGGCACCTGATCATCACTTCATGGACAGGAAAACTAAACCCTTCACAGGACAAAGAACTATCCTTGATGAATGGCTCGACAAGCCTTGTCAGATACACGCGATGCCGAATTCGGAACCAACACATAGCCTTCGGGCATGTTGGATACTCCGGCAGGTGGCTAATAGCAGTGAGGCCATCCTCACCAACACTACCCCGCGCGAGGTACTCCTCCGAGGATAACGATCTCAATGTGTTTACGGTCTTCGAGACCTTTTCTCCAAATAATCGGCATAAAAGGGCACTCCGCGACCTCGCCGAAATTAACCAAGTAACCGCACCGAACCTCGGAATGACATGGCGATAACTTTCAACGCCACTGACGAACCACGGGCCAGATCAGTCCGAGCACCAGCCACCTTAGTTCTAAACCCAATTGTGGATGGCTTTCGGCTTACTAAAGTGCTCATGGACGGAGGCAGCGGATTAAACCTCATTTATGAGGACAGGCTCGACAAAATGCAAATAGACAAGAGCCGCATCGAGCAAAGCAGTACAACCTTTCGAGGTATTATCCCCAGCCGAGAAGTGCGGCGTTCGGGAAAAATAAAACTTGATGTGGTATTCGGCACGCCTGAGAACTACAGGTCCGAAGAATTAATCTTCCAGGTGGCACCTTTCAACAACGGATATCATGCCCTGTTAGGGCGTGATGCATTCACACGCTTTCAAGCCATACCTCATTACGGGTACATGAAGCTCAAAATGTGCGGGCCCAACGGAGTTATCACTATCGCAAGTGATCCAGACATAGCACTCCGCGCCGAAAACAAAACCGCATCCCTGGCCCTCGAGGCACTGTCCGAAGCCCTTGCGGCCGAGGAGCTCACCGCTCTGCGTTCGACAGTGGATAGAGAAGACGTAATTCTTCATAAAAGGCCTAAATCCACTTCTTTCAAGCCAGCAGACGAAATAGTCAAATTCCAAGTCCACCCAATGGATCCCAATAAAACAGCAGCCATTGGGGCACAGCTGGATCCGGCTGTCGATGCCGCTCTAAGAGCATTCCTGCGCAAGAATTGGGACATTTTCGCCTAGCACCCTTCGGATATGCCAGGAATCCCACGCAGACTGGCCGAACACAGCCTCCATATAATAAAGGGGTTCAAGCCAGTTAAGCAAGCGCTACGGCGATTTTCCAAACCCAAGCGGAAAGCTATGGGGGAGGAGCTAGCCAAACTACTTGAAGCTGGGTTTATTCGAGAAATAAAACACCCAGATTGGCTAGCAAACCTGGTCATGGTGCCAAAGAAGGACAAATCCTGGCGCCTTTGTGTCGATTTTAAGGACCTTAATAAAGCTTGCCCTAAGGACCCCTTCCCACTGCCCCGCATTGACCAAATCATTGAAGCAACTGCAGGACATGATTCACTCTGTTTCCTCGACGCATACTCCGGATACCATCAAATTAAGATGAAGGAATCCGATCAGGCAACAACGGCATTTATCACTCCGTATGGGCCTTTCTGCTTTAACACTATGCCTTTCGTACTCAAGAACGCCGGTGCCACCTACCAACGCATGATTCAAACATGCCTGGAAAAACAAATTGGCAAGACAGTGGAGGCATATGTAGATGATGTAGTCATCAAAACCAAACATGTTGAATCATTGGTGGACGACTTACGTCTCACATTCGACAGCCTCCGAACATATGACATACGGCTTAATCCAGAAAAATGTGTTTTCGGCGTTCCAGCCGGAAAGTTGCTCGGGTTCATCATTTCCAATAGAGGAATCGAAGCAAACCCAGCCAAAATCCGAGCCTTGTCACAGTTGGCGATACCAACGGACCTAAAACAGGTCCAAAAACTAGCTGGGTGCGTGGCAGCCTTGAGCTGCTTTATCTCCAGATTGGGAGAAAAGGCGCTGCCGCTATATTGCCTGCTTCGGCGTACCGACCACTCTGAGTGGACGGACGCGGCAACAGCCGGGCTGGCGGAAATAAAAACTCTACTAGCAAGCAACCCAATCCTTGCCGCACCTAACATCGGCGAACCTATGCTACTGTATATATCTGCAACTCACCAGGTGGTGAGCACGGTACTCATCATCGAATGAGAGGAAGAGGGACATAAATTCCCACTCCAAAAACCCGTATAGTACGTATCGGCGGTTCTCACACCATGCAAATCCCGATACCCGTACTATCAAAAGATAGCATATGCGGTTTTCATGGCATCTCGGAAGCTGCGACACTACTTTCAAGAGTGCTCGATCACGGTGGCCTCCGAGGTACCACTCAATGATATCATAAACAATCGAGATGCCACCGGTAGCATTGCAAAATGGGCCATCGAGCACCTACCATTTGAAATTACGTACAAACCATGCTGAGCAATTAAATCTCAGGTGTTGGCCGACTTCGTCGCCGAATGGACAGAAGCCGAACTCCCTAAAGAGTACGGCACATACTCCAACTGGGTGATGTACTTCGACGGCTCTAAAATGTTAGCCGGATTAGGGGCCGGTGTCATCCTAACATCCCCTACAGGGGACACAGTCTGTTATGTATTGCAGATCATGTATACGGACTCCAATAACGCAGCGGAATATGAGGCCCTACTGCATGGTCTCCTGATGGCTATTTCTATGGGCATACAACGCCTCGAGGTGCGAGGGGATTCAAATCTCACAATATCCCAAATTAACAGAGAATTCGACGCAAAAGATCCAAAGATGGCAGCTTACCGCAATGTCGTGCTCAAAATATCAGCTCGGTTTGAGGGGCTTGAGTTCCATCACGTGGCCCGAGACAGTAACCAAGCAGCGGACATCCTTGCTCGTATGGGCGCTAAACGCGACCCCGTTCCGCCTAACACCTTTGTGGAGCGGCTCTTCAAGCCATCCATAGTATGGCAGGACGAGAGCGGAACCACCAGTCCGGTGCCGATCACGCCCCCAGATGCCAAACACGATTCAGATATCATCGGGGGCTCGGGCACAGAACCAACGCCTTCCGCCCATGTAATCATAGCAGTAATCGCACCATGGACCGAACCCTTCCTGGCCTACCTTAATTGGCGGGAGCTCCCTGAGGACCAGAATGAGGCTCGTTGCATCGTTCGACGCTCGAAAGCCTACAAGGTTCATGAAGGAGAGCTCTACAAGAAAAGTACTACCGAAGTCCTTCAAAGATGTATCTCCGAGGAAGAGCGGCGCTAGCTCTTGGCCGAAATCCATGCTGGTCTTGGCGGCCATCACGCCGCAGCTCGGGCCCTTGTAAGTAAGGCCTTCCGTACTGGTTTCTTCCGGCCTACGGCCCGAGCAGATGCACAAGACCTCGTCCAACGTTGTGTAGGATGCCAGCTTTTCGCCAATCAAAGCCATATGCCGCCTACCGCCCTACGAACAATCCCCATTACTTGGCCTTTTGCGGTCTGGGGGCTGGACATGGTCGGACCCCTTAAAGGGGGAAGCCATAAGAAAAAAATACCTGCTGGTCATGATAGATAAATTCACTAAGTGGATAGAGGCCAAACCAGTTAAAACGGCTGAAGCCGGACTAGTGATTGATTTCATATCCGGTGTCGTACACCCTTATGGTGTCCCACACAGCATCATCACCGACAACGGCTCTAACTTTACAGCTGACAAGGTAAAAACTTGGTGTGCTAATTAATCTGGGCATCAAGCTCGATTACCCCTCTGTATATCACCCTCAAACAAATGGTCAAGTCGAGCAAGCCAATGGCCTGATAATGAGCGGCATTAAACCTAGACTAGTGCGATCCCTAAAGGAGTCGGATAAACACTGGCTTGAGGAGCTCGACTCCGTACTCTGGGGGCTGCGGACCACACCCAATCGCACGACCGGATACACATCGTTCTTCATGGTGTACGGCACAGAGGCCGTCTTGTCCTGCGATATTATTCATGACTCACCTCGAGTGTGCATGTACGAAGAGAGAGAGGCCGAGCTCGATCAGCAAGATGACTTAGATGGCCTGGAGGGGGGGCGCGATGTCACAAAAGCTCGTTCCACATTCTGCCAACAACAAGCTCGAAGATACCAAAGCAGAGAAGTGCGGGCCAAGACTTATAATGTCGGTGAACTCGTTCTACGCCTACTAGAGAAGAGAAAGGACAATCTCAGGCACAAATGGGAGGGTCCCTTCATTATAGATGAAGTTCTCACTGGAGGATCCTATCGCCTTCGTAATGCATCAGACAATCGCTTAGAGCCGAACCCATGGAACGCTGCCAGACTCCGAAGATTCTACGCCTAAGTCCAGACACATTGTTCGTTACCTTTTTCTCTTTTTTCTCTTTCTTCTTTTTGTTTGTTTTACAATTTCTAGCGTGTGTTCGGGTAAGCCGCACACTTGCGGGGAATACATCTTTCAATGTACACACCCCACTATAACTGGGGGCTTCCTTGAAATAGAAGCTATTTATTATCTCGAGCATAAGGCTCACCATATATATATATGTATTGCTTACTCATATACGTCTTGTCTTCGCCATTATATGCACCTCTATGACTTAAGTTTTTGCCAAGTTGGGTTGCCTAGCTCCTGTGCTTATGCCCTACGTTCCTGATTGTTCGGCTAGGGCATAAAGGGAGCACCTCTACGATTGTTACAACCGGGTCATTCGGACATGTACCTCAGACCGGTGAAGCCGAAAGCTAGCATTCTTAAGGGAATAACTGGTCGGCGGACAAATGACGAACTGCCTCTTAGCATTATAAACTAACAAGAATACAAAAGCTCCTGTGATTCTTTCGTAGTCATGCATACATGCATGCCGACCTAGGTAGAGGAACCCTTAACGGAACAATTCTTCCTGGAAGATGTTTCTTACATTAAAAAGTAATATAACATAACTCCCCGAATACAGCTTGTCTGTTTAAGCATTATGACTGGATCGTCTGGTTTCCAGACGTACTTGGTGTTTTCCACCGGTATAGTATTCGGAAACACTCCACCCTTGGGATTCGGAGGCTGAAGCGGAAGGTATGCTATGACAATCTCTTACAATTCGGCCGGAGGTAAGTTCGCTGATAGAGTGTATTATCACATAAAATCGCATGCCTACTCCTTATCTATGCCATCTATCAGGCTGTCTAGTTTACAGTCCTGCTGTGAAAATTTGGCGGCTATCCTTACTTGGTCATACACCAAGCCAACCGGAATTTCTTGTCCGTCTGGTCCCTGAGGTCCGACCCGGGCCATATAATTAAGTCCGGCATACCGTGTTTTCACCATGGCCCAGGCCTCTCGTGCACCCTCTCGACATGCCGATGCCTTCCACAGCTCAAAGCAAAGAGGAGCTCCTTTGAATAGCTCCGCGAGCTCCCCCATTAGTCCTGGAGGAGACTCGGATGACCATAACGCCTTAGCCATACTCCTCATCGCCTTCTGAGCTTGCTCGTGCACCTTGGATAACTCTGGCAACAGGTCGCCTTGAAATCCGGACACTTATCCTTTAGGCCGCCCCGTCAATAAGCCTACAGGAACAATCTCGTAAAACAACAATTTCCATCAAGGGGCCATATGAAAGACAGGTTAAAAGGGCATACTAAATATGCCGCCTTTTAGCTTTCTGTTTTCCTTCAAGGCGTCCGACAGTTGGGCTCTTACGTCCTTCAGTTCCTCGGCTTGCTAGATGTTGTTATCCTGTAGTTTGTTTTTCTCATTGATGGTCCGTGTCAACACACGTTGACCAGCGGCTTCTTGCCCTTCGGCATGTTCTTTGGCCGCCTCAGCAGCCTTTAGCCTCTCCTCCAACTGATTTACCGACCCTGCCGCTGTTAAACAATGCATATTTAAAGATCATTGTTGCCGCAGAATCGTACTTTCCGGCAACGGTTGTACTTACCATTCGATGCCTTCTGGGATTTCTTCAAATCTTCCAGTTCGGCGGTGGCAACAACTATCTTGGTCTGACATTCTTCAAGCTCCTGAGACAGCATGTTGTTCTTCTCCGTGAGTACCTGATTATACAACGATCCTTAAATCAGTTGCGCCAACTACTTCAAGTCTCGGGGGCTACTAGCTCATGATTATTGAATCTACACAAAGCCTTTACCCGCATATCCTTTGAAAGCTGGTGTGTAGCTCCGGCGTCCAACCCGAGCAGCCCGGATATATGCATCCGCAGAGCCGAGGGCGTTGAACGCCTCTTCGGTGAAACTTGGATCGCGCATGGCCTCTTTCCGCCGCCGATGGACCATCACGCTCTCCACTCCGGAATTGGTGACGTATACATTATACGAATCCTCGTGGAGGCGACAATCCGGCGTGGCGCCCGTACCAACCTTAGTCCTAGTGGCAGGGTCCGGGGCCGGATTGGCCGATGCATTGCCGGCGAGATCTCCGGATACAGTCTGGTGTACGCTCTTCCTGAAATATAGCACAGCGGAGCACGTCACAATCCAGCATATCTGCCGACTGCAGGTTGAAAATTAAACATCTTCGGTGAATGAGGAGGCTCGGTAGTATCACCACCCGCCTTTCTTTTCAAAGACTCGCCCTGCGCGAGCGTCACCTTCTTGGAGGACACCTTCGATACAGTTTGGCGGGACGAGCGCCGCCCCTTCAGAGCATGAGATAGTGCGGTGGGTGAGGCGCAACGGGAAAGCTCTTGTTGAAAAGATGTCTCCTGGGCACTTACGTGGGAGGAGGGGAGAAGGCCGGGATAATCGGCTGTGATGGCTACTTCTGTGCCGTCGTAGCTCACCTGATAAAAGACCCCCTCCTTAAGCTCTATAAATATATCCGGATCCTCTTCAAATCCGGGATCGAGGTCTCGAATATGGTCCTCTGGCTGCGGAGCGGGACTATGGATCCCCGCGCGACCTTCCTCCATTCCTATTAAAAATAGTCGGATTAAGTTCAACCAAGAATGACTCGGGAAGAGGATTGAATAAGGCTACTGATCGAAAGCTCACCCAGCTAGCAGGGTTGTACATGGAAAGACCTTCTCGGCATTGAAGGCGAGTAAAATCTTCTTTCTCCCCTTTGTAAAGATCAGCCAACATCGCAGCCAAGGCGGCAAAGTTGTCCGGACCCTTGCGCCCGCAGCGTGATGCGTCTTCTTCCCCGTTGTAATGCCACATGGGGAGTCCTCTGGATTGGAGTGGCTGAACACCTCGCGTTATTGAAATTGTCATTACCTAAATTATAGATAGTCCGGATTGGGTGAGTATTTTTATCTTGCTCATTAGCTTCTTAATCTCCGCACTGTCTTCCTCCTCAAGGCTTCGGGATGCCAGCTGGTGTGCTTATTTAACGGAGCGTTGGAAAATTCGGGAAGGCCCCGTCGGATTGGGTCTGGAAGAACAACGTCTTCAATATAAAACCATTCTGAGGGCCACTCTTCGGATGCCTTCTTCGGAGTGCCGGACAGGTATCTTTTCCCGGCTATGCGCCATACTTCGGCACCGCCCACCTCGAATATGGATCCCTTTTGGGAGCGGGAGACGAGGCAGAAAAGTTTCCTCCATAACTCAAAATGGGCCTCGTAGCCTAGGAACAGCTCGCAAAGAGCGACGAAGCCCACGATGTGCAGAATGGAGCCCGACGTGAGATTGTGCAGTTGGAGGCCATAATACTCCAGGAGACCTCGGAGGAAAGGGTGGATTGGAAATCCAACGCCTCTTAATAGGAAGGAAACGAAGCACACTCGTTCCCCTTTAGTAGGGTTGGGGAAGTTTTCCGCGAGCGCTTTGCCATTGATGGAAGTTAATCCTGCCCGAACGGGGACTAGACCCATGGGAGGGAGATACCCCTGCGTCTGAAGCTTGGTCAGCTGGGCGTGGGATACCGAGCAGCTCCCCCAATCGCCTTTTTGAGGGCCGTGGGGGCGTGAGGAAGAACTGGGAGCACCAGTCATGTTTGCACGGTTTCCTGTAGCAAGCTCTAAGGATTTTCGCCTGGTGTGGAATGGCATCTGAGATCCAATCTCCTTAAATAGACGCCTTCCCTACAAAGTCAGGGTGTTATCTGTAAAAACACTTGGACCCTTCGTATTCGTCTGACACGTGGAAGCCGAGGCGACGGTGGCACATAAGCTGAAGGGTATGATATTTAATGTAAAGCCGAAGTTGTCCAAAGTATCATGGAGGGGCCACCTTACAAAGCCGAAGATATGAAGCTGGATACTGCATCGTCATTGAAAAGCCGAATACAGTTCTTTTGTTCAAATTGCTTTGGAGTATTCGGAGGAGGAGGTACCCGCCTTGCAATGCCGAAGACAATCTGCGCGCCGGACACGTCGTCATTGAAGCCTGGTTCGGGGCTACTGAGGGAGTCCGGGATTAGGGGGTCCCCGAGCATCCGGGCTATGTGACATGGACCGGACTAATGGGCCGTGAAGATACGAGATTGAAGGCCTTCCCCCGTGTCCGGATGGGACTCTCCTTTGCGTGGATGGCAAGCCTGGCGTTCGGATATGAAACTTCCTTTCTCTGTAAACTGACTCTGTACGACCCTAACCCCTCCGGTGTCAATATAAACCGGAGGTTTTAGTCTGTAGGGATCATCAGAATTCATACAGGCTAGACATCTAGGTTTAGTCATTACGATCTCGAGGTCGATCAACTCTTGTAACCCATATACTCATCATAGTCAATCAAGCAGGAAGTAGGGTATTACCTCCATTAAGAGGGCCCAAACCTGGGTAAACATTGTGTCCCCCGCCTCCTTTTACCTTCGATCAACAAACGCACAGTTCGGGACCCCCTACCCGAGATCGGTCGGTTTAGATACCGACACCGAGGCAGCCTCTCCACCACCGGCTGGGCAATTTTTCCGGCGTTTCCAGCCACGGAGGGGAAGTGTAGCGGCGGGTATGCGCCCACCATGCCCGCAAGGTGTTCGGCGATTTGCCTGCCTCGGCAATGGACTCGGATGATGCTACCTCTTGAGCATGCGCTGGTTTTCCCTTGAAGTGGAAAGGGTGATGCATCAAAGTAGCATAAGTATTTCCCTCAGTTTTTGAGAACCAAGGTATCAATCTAGTAGGAGACTACGCAAGTCCCTCGTACCTGCACAAACAATCAAAAACATTCCAACCAACGCGATAAAGGGGTTGTCAATCCCTTCACGACCACTTGCAAAAGTGAGATCTGATAAAGATAATAAGATAAATATTTTTAGTATTTTTGTTGTATAGATTGAAAAGTAAAGATTGCAAAATAAACGCCGACAGAAATAGCTAGTTGACGGGAGATTAATATGATGGAAAATAGACCCGGGGGCCATAGATTTTACTAGTGGCTTCTCTCAAGATAGCATATTCTACGGTGGGTGAACAAATTACTGTCGAGCAATTGATAGAAAAGCGCATAGTTATGAGAATATCTAAGCATGATCATGTATATAGGCATCACATCCGTGACAAGTAGACAGAAATGATTCTGCATCTACTACTATTACTCCACACATCGACCGCTATCCAGCATGCATCTAGAGTATAAAGTTCATAAGAACAGAGTAACGCATTAGGCAAGATGACATGATGTAGAGGGATAAACTCAAGCAATATGATATAAACCCCATCTTTTTATCCTCGATGGCAACAATACAATACGTGCCTTGCTGCCCCTGCTGTCACTGGGAAAGGACACCGCAAGATTGAACCCAATGCTAAGCACTTCTCCCATTGCAAGAAAGATCAATCTAGTTGGCCAAACCAAACTGATAATTCGAAGAGACTTGCAAAGATATTATATCATGCATATAAGAATTCAGAGAAGAATCAAATATTGTTCATAGATAATCTTGATCATAAACCCACAATTCATCGGATCTCGACAAACGCACCGCAAAAAGAATTACAGCAAATAGATCTCCAAGAAGATCGAGGAGATCTTTGTATTGAGATCCAAAGAGAGAGAAGAAGCCATCTAGCTAATAACTATGGACCCGAAGGTCTGTGGTAAACTACTCACACATCATCGGGGAGGCTATGGTGTTGATGTAAAAGCCCTCCGTGATCGATTCCCCCTCCGGCGGAGCGCTAGAAAAGGCCCCAAGATGGGATCTCACGGGTACAGAAGGTTGCGGCGGTGGAAATAAGGTTTCGTGGTGCTCCTGGATGTTTTCAGGGTATATGAGTATATAGGCGAAAGAAGTAGGTCGGTGGAGCCACGACGGGCCCATGAGGGTGGGGGGTGCGCCTCCCTACCTCATGGCCGCCTCGTTGCTTCCTTGACGTCCACTCCAAGTCTCCTGGATTGCGTTTGTTCCAAAAACGATCCTCGTGAAGGTTTCATTCCGTTTGGATTCCGTTTGATATTCCTTTTCTGCGAAACACTAAAATAGGCAAAAAACAGCAATTTGCACTGGGCCTTCGGTTAATAGGTTAGTCCCAAAAATAATATAAAAGTGCATAAAGCCCATTAAACATCCAAAAAGGATAATATAATAGCATGGAACAATAGATACATTGGAGACATATCAGACGACGAGGAAGCGCTTGCCGCGCTGCTGGACGAGGAAGCCGAGGCCGACGTCCAGGAATACGAACATCTCATGGTCCTCGCCGCCCTCGCCGGCCTGCTGGCGAGCAATGAAAAGCCGGGGCGAGGTGGCTCGGCACCGGGGGGATGAAAGCAAAGAACCGGCATCGTCTCGAAGGCTATTGCATGATCTACTCCTACTACTTCGCCGACGCTCCACTGCACAGCGACAAAACATTTCGGCGCCATTATCGGATGAGCCGAAAGCTTTTCCTCAGGATTGTGAATTCCATCCGGGAGTTCGACAACTACTTCAAGTGCAAGAAGGATTGCACCGGCAAACTTGGATTCACCTCAATCCAGAAGTGCATGACAGCGATGAGGATGCTTGCATACGGAGCTCCCAGTGATTCACTCGACGACTATGGGCGCATGGCTGAGTCCACCACCATTGAGTGTTTCTACAAGTTCTCTCAGGCAGTGGTGGAAGTGTTTGGACCGCAATACTTGCGAACACCCAATGCGGAAGACACTGCTCGGATCCTAGCACAGAATGCAGCAAGAGGATTTACTGGGATGCTTGAAAGCATCGACTGCATGCATTGGAAATGGATGAACTGCCCATTTGCTTGGCAGGGGATGTACAAAGGCCCAAAGGCGGTTGCAGTGTGGTGCTTGAGCCGGTGGCCACACAGGACCTCTGGAATTGGCACTCCTTCTTTGGTATGCCAGGAACTCACAATGACATCAACGTGCTGCAGTCAAGGTTGTCAGAATCGTGATTTTGAATAGGATCGGAGCTCCGATGGTAGGATCGCAAATCATAGAATCTTCAGTATCAGGATCGTAGAAACGTAGATTCTGTGAACTAAAATCGTAGAATCAGAGGGGATAGTTTGGATCATAAAGTCATAGAATCGTATAACAGAATCGCGATTCTGACAACCCTGGCTGCAGTGCTCCCCTGTCTTTGCCAAGCTTGTTGAAGGTCATTCTCCTCCGGTGAACTTCGAGGTCAATGGGTGGCACTACAACAAGGGGTACTACCTAGTTGATGGCATCTATCCGAGATGGTCTACATTTGTGAAGACTATCTCAAACGTTGTGCCAAGAGGCAAGAAGTCCCACTTTGCCAAGGTGCAGGAGGCTTGCAGGAAGGATGTCGAGCGGGCATTTGGTGTGCTCCAATCTCGATTTGCTGTTGTCCGATACCCTGCTCAGACCTGGTCAAAAGATCAAATGTGGGAGATCATGACTTGCTATGTCATCTTGCACAACATGATCATCGAGAGCGAGCAGGAAGAGCCAGTGTTTGACACTAAACCATACTACAGGCAGGGTCCTCTAGCCGAAGTTGATCACCAGCTACCAGCAACCTGGACTGTCTCCCGATTCCTCTTGTTTTGCTGAGCATGTTGGGAACGACAGACGGCGGCACCGCGGCGGGAGCACCAAGGTGGAGGACGACGTCGAGGCCTCAGACCGAAAGAACCGGAGCGGGGGAACACGCAGGCGGAGGGGAGTACGAGGGTTGACTTGTTCGGGTGCAGGGTGGGCCGGTGGAGCTGCCGGACAATGTGTGGGAGTAGAGGGATGGCCTGGCCAGCGCCATAGGCTATGATGGCCAGCCGCTGTATAGGAAGAGGGTGAAAGATTGAACAAAATAAAGAAATACAAATGGATAGGTGGTTGGTCCCATATGTCTGTGTACGAGACCTGCTGGGTCCACCTGAGAAGGGGAATATGTTGGGAGGAAGGAGATTCAAAGCACGGCAGCCGAGTGAACTAGTTTTTTTTTTGAAACGGACGAGTGAACTAGTTACATAGATAAGCAAATAACCACTAAAAAGCAAACATGTTAATGGGTTCTTAGAAGAAATATTTTGGACAAAACAGATAATTACGACACATAGGCTAATGCATGAAACACTCAGATGATAAAGGTGCTTATAAACAGATAAAGTACAACATCTAGACCTTCCTGGCATGCTTGATCATGATGTTGCGGCTGTCCGTGTACTCGTCGGTTACGGGAAGCAGACATGCCCTCATGTCCAAGATCCGCCTGTACATGTCGTAGCATGCGTATGCGTCCTTGGCCGTGTAGGTTATGTAGGCTAGATTCAGAGGTAACTCCCACATGTTCAGGTCCTTGGTATCATTGTCTTCTTTCATGTTGGCGTAGCAGGGGTCAATGATGATCTCGGCGAGGTCAACCACGGAGTCCTTCTCCTGCCCGTTGTCGATGATCTTGTATTGCTTCTGGATGTCGACAAGCTTGTTGCACCAAATGGCCGAATCATCACATTCTTCCTTCTCTCCACCTTAGTGAAGGTGCAGTCGGCGCTGCCGATGAAACGGGCGAATGCACCAGAACCTCGGATGGCCCTACAGCAGTGGTAGACGAGAACCTCGTCCCAGACGCATACCTGGGCGACCGTCATCCGCTGGTCCCTGTCAGGAAACGAATGGATGGGCACAAGGTCTAGTCCTGCGACCTTGTGCTTTCTCGTCCTATAGGTACTGCTTGAACTCGGCGAGGCAGAGCTTCACCGAGTCTGGATCGTTGGTGTACATCACATTCAACTTGGTGTAGCCATGGGACTTCACGGCGAACTCAAAGGGGAACTCCTTGCTGAAGTCCATATCCAGCAGGCTCACCCCTCGGATCGCCATTGGAGTCTCTTGAAGTGAACAAGTGGATAGGCGGCGGCAGCAGTTCGTTTTTCAGCTCTTGGGGAACTAGATTCAACAGTAAACTGAGTGTGTACTGGCGACAACAGTTACTACCTCTCCCTCGCCCGCTGCACGCCCGGCAGAACATGCACCCTTGGCGCATTCAAATGCCTCCATTAAGAAACCTATTCTGGCCACACATCGGTTCACGAGCGGGTCCGTATTGGTACTGTAATAACAAGTGTTAGTGGCCACTTTACTTAAATTTAATTAGCTTTAATAAAAATTTATTCTTAAAACAAGTAATGCATTGGCTCGTTCTATGAGTGCCACAGGATCAACATGCACAACAATTAGAATTATTATTCTCAGGACGCACACGATCAGCACATTTGTCGCACTTTCACACAAATAATACTACCAAGTTTGAACTGTTTGTTATGGTTGCTGTCCTCTGCATCATCATGCTGTGTTTCCCAGCTTGCAAGATTCAGAACCAACAAATAAGATTCAAATAGTAAGTACATCAAAGATGCATACACATCTCATTGATTCCCAGCTTGCAAGATTCAGAACCAACAAATAAGATTCAAACAATAAGTACAACAAAGATGCCTACACATCTCATTGATTCCCAGCTTGCAAGATTCAGAACCAACCCATTAGAGCCTTTTGATAAACTGAATATCGGGATTAAATCCATCTTGGCTAGCCGTGTCATACAACCCAAGAACTTGGCGAATGCTCTTGACCATCACAACATCGGTAATTGAGTATTCATGTTTGCACAGATAAGAAAGAGCATGATTACTATAATAGTGGCACTACTTGAAGCAAACTTATTTCCAAAAGGAGAAAAGATTGCGATAGAATAGCTTTATTTAAAAAATAGAACATTAGCACAGTATGACAAAGCACAATCATGTTGATAAAGGACAATACTGGCCGGTGTGAGGGGCCCTATGCGGCCACGACTCGATGTGGTGAACCTGCAAATCCACTCGAATGAGGCCAGCCTAGAGTTCCATGATTCAATTCATGCGCCTTTTTCTGCAGTTCACCTGAAATGAAGCAAAGATTGCATCATTCAGCTAGCAAGAAGTACTTGCTCTCGTGAGCTGGCATGTTCTTCTTTAGTAGTTGCACTAAAATTCAGCAACATTAAGGTTGGTTGTCCTGCTCATGTAAGGTGCAACTATAATTTGCTTATCCTGTTGTGCAGTTCCACTAAAATAAAGTGCCATTGTGGTGACAGTGACGGCTCATCTTGCAAAAGCTAATAAAATGTTGCACGAGATTACTAGCAGAATTTGATGGAGATTTTGGAAACTCCAATCACCATTTTGTGTAGTTCCACCAACATTGAGAGATGTTGCCCACGTGACATTTTAGTTGAACTACACAAGACACTCATTCCAAAAAAAAGTGTTTTGTGCAGTTCACCAAAAGTTCACACTCTGCCACGCCGCCGAAGTAGCACGAAGGTCCCGCTGTGCCGTCGATGCAGCAGACTGGTCCGGCCGCGGCGCGGAAGCAGCAGAGATGTCCCGCCGCGCCGTGAATGCAGCAAAGATGTCCCGCCGCGCCGCGGCGGCCTAGGAAAATCTCTCTCGGGCAGGCGACGACTCTTACAAGCGCATGCATGCGATCGTCCATAGCCAGATGGACCAGATCTTTGGCTAGGCGAGGTTGCATGATGACATGAAAGCCTTGTTTGAACAGGCTACCGGCGTCATCCGGCAACTAAGGGAGGGCAATGAGAGGCTCCGGGCCGAGCGTGACCTGCTGAGGGCGAAGATCGTCCGAAGTGTAGAGCAGTAGGAGGAGACCAGTGCCTTGTTGAAGAGGACCAGCGTCATCATCCAGAAACTTATGGACGAGCGCCAAAGGCTGGTGGAGGAATGCGTGGATGCTCTCAAGCAGCGTCTTGAGGAAATGACAGAGCTCATCGCCACTCGCTGCGGAGACTAGTTCCCGCGGCCTGCAGCAACGCATCAAGAAAGTAGAGATCAGCGAGCCAGATCGTTGTCTTCCTTCTTCTTTTGCCCTTGTGTATTTCGGGCGTAGCCGCATGTGGCTATTTTTATTATCTTCCAAATTATGTAAGACAATTATTATCCACTGTCGTTATCCTTATATATTCATCAGTCTTGCTATAAGTAGCAATAGATGCTATATAGGTCCGTCGAATCTTACATCAAGATCCGTGCAATATTTTCTTTTCAGATTTTCTTTTTTCTCTCTTAAATCTCAGTCAAGTGAGACATAGCCACGCCATTAAACAGAGGCTCGGGCGCCATTACTGGAGACCTTGGGAGAGAGGTGGACGGCAGATGGAGGTCAAAGGGCTCTCTGTCGGTGTCAAAACCGGCAGATCTCGGGTAGGGGGTCCCAAACTGTGCGTCTAAGGTTGATGGTAACAGGAGACGGGGGACACAATGTTTACCCAGGTTAGGGCCCTCTCTATGGAGGTAATACCCTACTTCTTGCTTGATTGATCTTGATGAATATGAGTATTACAAGACTTGATCTACCTCAAGATCCTAATGGCTAAAACCCTAAAAGTCTAGCCTGTATGACTATGATTATGATTGCCTCTATGGACTAAGCCCTCTAGTTTATATAGAAACCGGAGGGGACTAGGGTTATACAAAGTCGGTTATAGAGAAAGGAATCTTCATATCCGGGCACCAAGCTTGCCTTCCACACCAAGGAGAGTCCCATATGGACACGGGTAAGAGTCTTCGGTCTTGTATCTTCATAGCCCATCAGTCCGGCCCATGTCCAACAGGCCGGACGCCCGAGGACCCCTTAATCCAGGACTCCCTCAGTAGCCCCCAAACTAGGCTTTCAATGACGATGTGTCTGGCGCGCAAATTGGCTTCGGCATTGCAAGGTGGGTTCCACCTCTGATGACTGCAAAGAGTTGTATTTGGATTTCCATTTAATGTCGTTCCCATCGGCTTATGTGCATCCATAGCTTCAGCTTCCACGTGTCGAGTGAATATGAGGGGTCAGGGTATTTTTTGCATATTACACCCCGTCCTTGTAAGAAAAGCGTCTTTTTAAAGGGATTGGATCTCAGATCTATTCCACATCACGCGGAAAATCCTCAGAGCTTGCTAGGAGAGACCACTCCAGCGCGGAGGTCTGTCAATTGATGGGCAAGATAAAGACGCTCGCCCAGTCTGGATAATCAATAGTCGAGGTAATGGCAACTTCCATAGCACGGGGGGTTCAGCCACTCCAATACACAGGGCTTCATGTGGCACTATAATGGGGAAGATGATGCCTCCCGCTGCGGTCGGAAGGGTCCGGACACCCCCGCTGCTTTGGCCAAAATATTGGCCGACCTATTCAAAGGGGAGATAGAGGATTTCACTCGTATCAAGCGCCGAGATGGATTTTCCATGTACAATACCCCAAGCTGGGTGAGTTCCAATCCTACTACCCTACTCAATCTACTCCCTGAGTCAATTTTAATGAACATTAATCCGTCCATTTGTAACAGGAATGGCGAAAGATCACCAAGGGGCTCCACAGCCCCGCCCCACAGCCAGAGGACCACAACCTGGACCTGCACCCCGGATTCGAAGAGGATCCGGACATATTCGTGGAGCTCGAGAATGGGGTTTTCTACCAGGCGAGCTATGACGGCACGGAAGTGGCCATCACCGCCGACTATCCCGGTCTTCTCCCTGCCTCACACGTAAGTAATCAGGAGATATTTCCTCCGAAAGAGCTTCCTCATTCGGCCTCACCCACCGCACTGTCTCGTGCTCCAAAGGGGAGGCGTTCGGCGCGCCATACTACACCAGGGGCAACTCCAAAGAGGGCGGCGCCCATGCCGGGCAAGCCTTCGAAGAGGAAGGCAAATGAAGACACGACCGAGCCTTCATCAAAGAGGTACGGCTTTGCAAATATGCTCTTGGGCAGTCACATCCAATTGTGACATTGTTCTCTTGTGCCATATCAGGAAAAGCGTTCGCCGGACTATGTCCGAGAGTCCTGCCAATCACACTCCCAACAGCCAGGTTCCAGACCCTGCCATAAAGACGGGGGCTGATACGGGAGTGACGCCGGATTGTCCTTTGCCAGAGGATTCGGATGATGTATCCGTCACAAACTCGAAAGTGGAGAGCGCCATTAATCATCGGCGCCGAAAGCCGCTCTACATGACCCCAGCTTTACAAAAGAGGTATTCAATGCCTTCAGCTCGGCTGATGCATACATCCGAGCTGCTCGAGACGGGCTTGCTAGAGCCACAGACCAGTATTCAAAAGATATACGGGTAAGTTTACATTGTGCAAATATAATAATTATATACCAGTAGCCCCCGAGACTTGAAACAGTTGATACAACTGATTAAAGGATCATTGTATAACCAGGTGCTTACGGAGAAGAACAACCTGTTGTCTCAAGAACTGGAAAAGTGTCGAACCGAGCTAAATGCCGCTACCGTTGAACTGGAAAAATCCAAGAAGGCATCGCCTGGTAATATTCCCCTCCATCGAGAAAATATAATTATATACCAGGAATGCTAATATTGTTGCATATCTCATGGAATGAGCGTCAGATAATCTGGAGGAGGCACTGGAAGTCACGCAGGCGGGTGAACAAGAAGCCAAAAGGCAACGGGCCGCGGGCGAACGTATACTAACACGGGTTAGGGAGGAGAAAAACAAACTCCAGGATACCAATACCCAGGTGGGCGAAGAACTAAAAGATGCGTGGGCCCAGCTGGCTGACTCCGTGAAGGAAAATAAGAGGCTGCGAGGCGGCATATTTAGTATGTGTTCAAACTTTCCTTCGTGTAATTCAGCGAGGAAAGGAACTGACAGAGTTATGTCTGTAGGTATGCTGACTGGCCGTCCCAAGGAGGAGGTGTCCGGATCTTCGGGCGATCTGCTACAAGAGCTGTCGCAAATGCACGAGCGAGCTCGGCAGGCGATGCGAAGTGTTGCCAAGGCCTTATGGCCATCCGCCTCCCCTCCAGGAAGTATGGAGGAGCTCGTACAGCTATTCAAGGGAGCGCGGCGGCGTTTCCGATTATGGAAGATATCGGCCTGCCGGGAAGGTGCGCGAGAGGCCTGGGCCATGGTGAAAACACGATATGCCAAGCTTGATCCATATCATATGGTCTAGGTCGGACCTCGAGGGTCAGATGGGAAAGAAATTCCCGTTAATTTGGTATATGACCAAGTAGAAGTAGCCGCCATATATTCCCAACAGGATTGTAAGTTAGATAGCCTGCTAGACGGTATAGAGGAGGAATTTTTTTATTCCAAGTGACTGTGTACTTTCCTTGACATATTTGTCCCTAGCCGGATTGTAAAACGATTGTCATGGCAGACCTTTTCGCTTCGACCTCTAAACCTGAAGGTGCGGAGTGTTTCCGAATACCTCAATGGCAAAATAGACCGGGGTATGCATGGAAACCAGGCGTAGGGGTCATACTTGCTTGAACAGACAAGTTGTATCTGGCTAGCTATGTTATATTACATTGTGATTGTAAGAAACATCTTCCAAAGAGAATAGTTCTGTTAAGGGTTCCTTTCCTTGGGTGTAAAAACATCTTTGGTCCGCCGACCGAATATTCCCTTAAGAATGCTAGCTTTCGGCTTCACCCAGTCTGAGGTACACATCCGGATGACCCGGCAGTAACAATCGCAGAGGTGCTCCCTTTATGCCCTAGTCGAACTAACAGGAACGTAGGGCATAAGCACAGGAGCCAGGCAACCCAGCTTGGCCAAAACTTAAGTCATATCGATGCATATAATGGCGAAGAAAAGGTACATATGAGGAAAGAACGCATATGTGATGAGCTTGATGCTCGGAAAATAACAATAATAAGCTTCTGTGCCAGAAGCCCCCAGGTATAATGGACGTACATATTTGAGGATGTGTACGTCATAGGTGCGCGGCTTTAGCCGCACGAAAGCTTTAAGGCTAAAAAAAGAAAAGGCGAAAAGAGAGGAAAAATAATGAAATAATAGGGAAAAGGAGGCGAACGAAGAGTTCGGCGCTAGGCATAGAATCTTCGGAGTCTGGCCGCGTCCAGGGGTTCGGCTCTAGGCGATTGTCTGATGCGTCACGAAGGCGATACGCTCCTCCAGTGAGAACTTCGTCAATGATGAAGGGACCCTCCTACTTGGGCTTGAGTTTGTCCTTTTTCTTCTCCAGCAAGCGTAGAACGAGTTCGCCAACATTATAAGTCTTGGTCTGTACTTCTCTGCTTTGGTATCTGCGGGCCTGCTGTTGATAAAATGCGGAATGGGCTTTTGTGACGTTGCGCTCCTCCTCCAGGGAATCTAAGCTGTCCTGCCGATCGAGCTCGACCTCTCTCTCTTCGAACATGCGCACTCGAGGTGAGTCATGAATAATGTTGCAGGGTAACACAGCCTCTGCGCCGTACACCATGAAGAAAGGTGTATATCCAGTAGTGCGATTGGGCATGGTCCACAGCCCCCAGAGTACGGAGTCGAGCTCCTCCACCCAGTGCTTGTCTGATTCTTTCAAAGACCGCACCAGTCTGGGCTTAATGCCGCTCATAATCAGACCATTGGCTCGTTCGACTTGACCGTTTGTTTGCGGGTGATAGACAGAGGCGTAATCAAGCTTGATGCCCAGATTAGCACACCAGGTTTTCACCTCATCGGCTGTGAAATTGGAGCCGTTATTGGTGATGATGCTGTGTGGAACACCATAACGGTGCACAACACAAGATATGAAGTCTATCACTGGTCCAGCTTCGGCCGTTTTAACCGGCTTGGCCTCTATCCACTTAGTGAATTTATCCACCATGACCGGCAGATATTTTTTCTTATGGCTTCCTCCTTTAAGGGGTCCGACCATATCAAGCCCCCAGACCTTGAAAGGCCAAGTGATGGGGATTGTTTGTAGAGCGGTGGGTGGCGTATGGCTTTGGTTGGCGAAAAGCTGGCATCCGACGCAGCGCTGGACAAGGTCCTGTGCATCTGCTCGGGTCGTCGGCCAATAGAAACCTGTACGGAAGGCCTTTCTTACAAGGGCCTGAGCCGCGGCATGGTGACCACCGAGACCGGCATGAATTTCAGCCAATAGCTTCCGCCCCTCTTCCTCGGAGGTACATCTTTGGAGTAGTCCGGTAGCGCTTTTCTTGTAGAGTTCTCCGTCATGAACCTTGTAGGCTTTCGAGCGTCGGACAATGTGGCGAGCCTCATTCTGATCCTCGGGGAGTTCTCGCCTATTAAGGTAGGCCAAGAAGGGTTTGGTCCATGGGGCAATGACTGCCATGATAAGATGGTCCGATGGTGTTATTTCGGTGGCTGAGCTCCCGATGATATCGGTGTGTTCGGAATCTGGGGTCATAGTCGGATCCGGACTGGTGTTGCCGCTCTCCCCTTGCCACACCATGGATGGCTTGAAGAGTCTTTCCAAGAAGATGTTAGGTGGGACGGGGTCGCGCTTGGCGCCGATGCGAGCAAGGACGTCCGCCGCTTGATTACTTTCTCGAGCCACATGATGGAACTCGAGCCCCTCGAATCGAGCTGACATTTTGAGAACGGTGTTACGGTAAGCCGCCATCTTCGGATCTTTGGCATCGAAATCTCCATTTATTTGAGATATTGCGAGGTTTGAATCCCCGCGCACTTCCAGGCGTTGTATGCCCATGGAGACAGCCATCCGAAGACCATGCAACAAGGCCTCGTATTCGGCTGCATTGTTGGAGTCTGTGTATAATATTTGGAGTACGTATTGAACTATATCTCCAGTGGGGGACGTTAGGACAACGCCTGCTCCTAAGCCCGCCAGCATTTTGGAGCCGTTGAAGTGCATGACCCAGTTGGAATATTTGACGTACTCATTAGGGAGTTCGGCCTCTGTCCATTCGGCGATGAAGTCGGCCAACACTTGGGATTTAATGGCCCGGCGCGGTTTGTATGTTATGTCAAATGGGAGGAGCTCAATGGCCCCCTTGGCAATCCGGCCCATGGCATCGCGGTTGTTTATTATGTCATTAAGTGGTACTTCGGAGGCCACCGTGATTGAGCACTCTTGAAAGTAGTGTCGTAGCTTCCGGGATGCCATGAAGACCACGTATGCTATTTGTTGGTAATGAGGGTACCGGGATTTGCATGGTGTGAGGATAGTGGATATGTAATATACCGGCTTCTGAAGCGGGAATTTGTGTCCGTCCTCCTCTCGTTCAACGACAAGCACCGCACTCACGACCTGGTGTGTTGCCGATATGTATAATAACATGGGTTCACCGGCGTTTGGTGCGGCCAGGATTGGGTTGCTCTCTAAAAGAGACTTTATTTCTTCCAGTCTGGCCGTTGCCACATCCGTCCATTCGAAGTGGTCAGTGCGTCGGAGAAGCCGATACAGTGGCAATGCTTTTTCTCCTAATCTGGAGATAAAGCGGCTTAAAGCTGCCATGCATCCGGCTAGTTTTTGGACCTGTTTAAGGTCAGTTGGTATAACCAATTGTGACAGAGCCCGGATTTTGGCTGGATTGGCCTCAATTCCTCTATTGGAAACGATGAAGCCCAGCAGTTTTTTAGCGGGAACGCCGAAAACACACTTTTCCGGATTGAGCTTAATGTCATATGTACGGAGGTTGTCGAATGTGAGACGTAAGTCGTCTATTAGTGACTCGAGGTGCCTGCTTTTGATGACTACGTCATCCACATACGCTTCAACTATCTTGCCGATTTGTTTCTCCAGACATGTTTGAATCATGCATTGGTAGGTGGCGCCAGCGTTTTTGAGCCCGAAAGGGATAGTGTTGAAGCAGAAAGGCCCATATGGGGTTGTCGGCGTTCTGGGAACGGGGGTCCCCAGACTTGCCTGCCTGCGGCCGACGGCGTGGCTCCACCAGCGGTCCTGTACGGCCCATCTTCACCAGCAAGCACTCAAGACCCTCGCGAGGGGCCAAGCCTCGCGAGGCGAACGACGCAAGACCTCCTCGGAGGCGGCCTCACCAGGCTGGCCCGCGAGGGGCGGAGAGATCAAGGCAAGGGGCACCTCACGAGGTTTCCGTGACGTAAGCCGTGACGACCAAGGCCAGGCAGGCGCCAGCGCGCGCAGTGTCCTCGTTTCCTCTTTGGTGCTAAAGAGGCAAGCGCAGGCGAGGAGTCTTGAGGCATCAAGCAAAGGTTTCCATATCGGTGCAACGAGACCGAGACTAGCAGGACGGCATGACGAAGGTCACCGTGGAACCCAAGACGGCGTCACCACCAGAGCCTTTGGCAGGCGAAGACTACCTTTAGTCAGGATAACTTGTACTAGTTGTCTCCCTTCAAATTTGGCCGTTGTTGGATCCCTTCCCGCTCAATATTTGGGGAGAGGACCAGGGCCTCTATAAATAGGGCTAGCCACCCCCATAGAGAGGGATCATTCAGATCATCCTCAACCACACAAGTTCACCAAGCACAAGAACACCTCTCCTCAGGAGGCTGTTCTTCCCTTGTAACTGTTCATCCTCAGCCCAAGAGGCAATCCACCACACCTCACTGGAGTAGGGTATTACACCACATTGGTGGCCCAAACCAGTATAAACTCTTGTGTCTCTCGTTCTTTGGGTTTGTCGAGCTAGGCCTTGCGATTATTACGAGAGCGATCTAGGGAGAGAGAGATCTTCGTGCGCACCCCGGTGTTCGAACCTCAAGGGTTTTGCCGGAACCCGAAATCTGACATTTGGCGCGCCAGGCAGGGGTGCACCGAAGCTTTCCTTCCACCGATCCGCGTCCCGCCACTTCGTCGCGTCTATGGCAGACGCTCGCCGAGATCGCGCTGAGCGCCGGGCCGCCCTCGCCGCCCGCGTCGCTCAGACCGCTCCTATCGGCGGGGCTCCCATCGTTCTCCGTCGCCCGCCGCCACCGGCCCGGTGGGGAATGAGCAACAAGTGTCATTGTTGCAGCCCTCGATGCGGCGGGACGGCCGCACCGCCACTGACCCAGCCGGCTCGTCGTCCCATGCTCGTCGTGCTCCCACCGACGCGCAGGCCGTGCTCCTCATGGTGTGCGAGCTCTTGCGGTACCGCCCCGTCGACGACATTTATGAGGACTGGCTGGACCGCATCGCCGAGCTTGTGAGTGCCACAGGGGGCTCCCCCGCGCCCTCCCTTTCGCTGCCTCGCCCACCGCCAGCCACGGCGACGTGGCTCATGGAGCGCCTCCACCACTTCCGCACCAAGACGACACCCTGGCGCCAAGGCGCGCGGCCCCCCGGCGTGACCCACCGCGTCAGGCACCCACGCGAGAAGAAGGAAGCTGCCAAGAAGTTACACGGCCGCAAGAGAATGCTCCCGCGCTCCCAGCGCCACCACGACAGGACCGCATGCCGCCTGCTGTGGCGGTGCGCGGGCACCAAGGGCAGGCCTTACCTCTGCAAAGGGCCCCGGTGGCCACAGCAGGCTGCCGCACCTTCACTCCGGAGCTGTGTAGCGTCGTCTGGCCAGGCAAGTTCAAGCCAGAACTGCCTCCTCGCTACGACGGCACCCCTGACTCTGCGGAGTTCCTGCAGCTCTACGAGCTGAGCATCGAGGCGGCCAACGGCGACGAAAAAGTCATGGCGAACTGGTTCCCCATGGCTCTTAAGGATGGCGCTCGCTCGTGGCTCCTGAACCTGCCCCGGGGCTCGATCTCCTCCTGGGACGAGATGCGCGGCCGTTTCATCGCCAACTTCCAGGGCACTCACGACCACCCTCCAGCCGTGGGCGACCTACGCCGCGTCAGGCAGCAGCCAGGGGAGACCCTGCAAAAGTACATCCAGCGCTTCAACAACATTCGCCTCAAGATCCCCAAGGTGACGGACGAGGCCATCATTGCAGCATTTTCTGATGGCGTCCGCGATGTCAAGATGACGGAGGAGCTCGCCATCCACAAGGAGCTATGCACAGCTTTGGAGCTGTTCAACCTGGCGACCAAGTGCGCAAGAGCTGAGGAGGGGCGCCACTCCCTCCTCGAGCTCCCAGCTACCGACCCAGAGGAGAAGAAAGCCAAGGCCAAGGACGTGAAGTGCAAGGGAGTGCCGTGCTCGCGGCGGAGCCAGATACGAAGCGCGGCCGGAACCATCCCGAGTCGTCCAAGAGCAGTCGACCGTTCTGCGCCTTCCACAACGTACACAGCCACAACACCAAAGACTGTCAAGAGCTTAGGGCCATGCGAGATGGCCGCCTCGGTCGACGCCCCGAGCGCAACGACCGGGGCTACGGCCGAGGAGGAGGACGAGGCGTAGGACGTTGGGACGATCGCGGCCCCCGCCAGAAGTGGCGTGACCGGCCTCGCGAGGACCGCTGGCAGGACAAGCCTCGTGAGGGCGCCTGGAGCGACCAACCATGTGAGGACCGCCCTCAGGGCAACGCTGGTCTTCCCCCGCTGCCGCCGCCGCCAAGAAGGAACGACGACCACCATCAGGACGAGGGGCTGGGGGCTTCCAGGAACCGCATGCCATCGCCTGCATCTTGGGCGGAGCTCAGGCCCAACCCTCTCAGCGTATCTTCAAGCAGTTTGCTCGTGAGGTGAACGCAGCCCTTCCCAGGCTTGAGGCCACGCACCCGCTCAGGTGGTCCAAGTGCGCCATCACCTTCAGCTCGGCGGACCAGCCCAAGTGCGCGGCCATCGTTGGCGCCCTCCCGATGCTCTGCTCACCCGTCATCAGCAACATACAAGTCACCAAGACCCTCATTGACGGCGGTGCAGGTCTTAACGTCCTGTCCGTCGAGACATTCGACAGCCTCCAAGTGCCATACGATTAGCTTCAGCCCACCAAGCCCTTCCCACCGAGCTCATCGACTTCGACGTCGCCCACATCCGTCTGCCATACAATGCCATCCTCGGGTACCCAGCACTAGCAAAGTTCATGGCAGTGACCCACCACGGCTACAACGTCCTCAAGATGCCAGGGAGCGTCGGGATCATCACAGTCCCCTGTGAAGAAAAAGAAGTGGTGTGCTCCCTCGAGCGCGCCTTCTAGGCCGCAGCAATCGAAGACCCAGACAACGAGAGTGCGCAGTACCCTCCTAAGGTCATCCCCAAGAAGAAGAAGAAGCAGGTACTCCGTACAGGGCCTCAGGGGAGCGGCGCCTCTAGCGGTGCCACATCAGGATCAGCGCCCGCGCCTGGGGCGCCTCCCTCCCTCGCATAGGAAGGCGCGCCCGGCGCCATCCTCGGGCGAGGCTCGGGGGCTCTCTTCTGGAGGGCCTCGGACCTGGCCAACATCATGAGGGAGGCGCTCGGGCACCAAGTGGAGGCGTGCTTTGCGGCACGTTTCCCTCAGGAGGGGTGTGGATCGAGGAGTTCAAGGCATACCTGACGCAAGGCACGTTGCCGTAGAAGGAAGAGGACACGGAGCGTGTGGCCCGGCAGGCTACGGCGTACTGCATTCAGGACGGTGAGCTATACAGGAAGCGACCAAATGATGTTTCTCTATGATGCATCTCTAGGGAACAGGGGAATGAGTTGATGGCTGACATACATGGCAGAGACTGCGGGCACCACTCGTCATCGCGCACCCAACTCGGCAAGGCTTTCCGCAGCGGGTCTACTGGCCCACGGCACTCAACGATGCGGTCGAGCTGGTGAAATCATGCGAGGCCTGCCAATTCCATGCCAAGCAGATCCACCAGCCAGCTCAGGGCCTCCAGACTATCCCGCTTTCATGGCCGTTTGCGGTCTGGGGGCTGGATATCCTGGGCCCATTCCCTCGAGCGCCTGGAGGATACCGCTACCTCTACGTCGCCATCGACAAATTCACCAAATGGGCAGAAGTGGAAGCTGTCCGCACTATCCTAGCCGGGTCAGCAGTTAAGTTCATCAAGGGCCTCGTAAGCCGCTTTGGGGTCCCTAACCGCATCATCACCAACAACGGCTCATAGTTCACTAGCAATCTCTTCAAAACGTATTGTGCTAACCTTGGAACGAAGATCTGCTACACTTCCGTGGCGCACCCCAGGAGCAATGGCCAAGCCGAATGCGCCAACGCGGAAGTCCTGAGGGGCCTCAAGACCAGGACCTTCAAGAAGAAGCTCGAGGCCTGTGGCAGGGGCTGGCACGATGAGCTCCAGTCCGTGTTGTGGTCCATCCGCACCACCGCCACCAAGCCGACAGGAGAGACCCCGTTCTTCCTCGTCTACGGAGCCGAAACGGTTCTCCCACACGAGGTCAGGCATCGCTCCGTGCGGGTCCTGGCGTTTGATGAAATGCAGCAGGACGCCATGCGGGGGATGGACCTCGTGATGGGGGAGGAACGTTGCCGTGAAGCCTCGCTCCGAGCCGCAAGGTACCAGCAGGCGCTGCTGCGGTACCACTGCCACAGAGTCTGCTCCAGGACGCTCGAGGTGGGTGATCTCGTCCTGAGGTGGGTGCTCTCTAGGGAAGGGTTGCACAAGCTCTCGCCCATGTGGGAGGGCCCGTTTCAGGTTGCCCACGTCTCCAGGCCTGGCGCCGCGCGCCTGGAGACGCAGGACGGGATCCCCATCCAGAACGCCTGGAACATCCAGCACCTCCGGAAGTTCTACCCATGAAGCAAGACCCAGTGCCTGTGAAGGTCTCCGCTCGTGACACTCTCACGTAATAATGAGTGGGCCTGTACACGCCCCAGAGTCTCAGGAGTTCCGCTCTCGGGCCTCGGGGGCTCCCTCCCACGTCCTAGTGGCAGCACTTAGCTCCGCGCTGGTGAGAAGACAAGAAGACTAGACTAGGTGCCGGACGCGGCTTTTCATTTGCTTTCCGCAGTTGGCTTGCCCCTCTTTAATGAAAAGTTGCTCTCTGGTGTTCCTTGCCAGCTTGGTTCCATCGCCTTTTGCCTCCTATTTTCTGCCCTCGGTTCCTTGTTTTGGCCCGTACTCTCCGTCGCATGCCTTGCGAGGGGGCTGGACAGGTGCCCTCGTGAGCATTTTTTCCTGTTCTTCGCGAGGCACCCTCGCTCGAGCTCGCAAACTGGCGCACCCCTCTCAATCCATGCCCCTCGGGTACCGTGATGTGAAGCGTCGGGTCATTGCCGGTTGTGCCCGTGACCAGGGCTTGGCAGGGCTCGGGAAAATAAGAGTTTCCTAACGAATTTTTGCAGTTCCCAGACGCCTCACAAGTTAAGGAGGCCTCGCCAGGAACTGGGAAACGTGCGCCTCACGAGGCGGAGACTGCTTCAAGCGCATCGAGCTAAGTTATTTCTACGCGCTTACTTAAAACATTGATGCTGCAACACGACACAGGAACAATAAACATAGCATAGCAACTCGGAAATTGTGGTTCATTGCACGCCCCTACGGGGCCCCATACTTGTCTCTCTCTCAATGCAGGAAGAAAAGGAAGAACGAATCAAAAGTGGCGTGTGCCCCTGCAGCAGTTCATGAGGATGGACCCATGGCGCTCTCCCGAGCTCAGCCGGACCCCTCCTCGCGCTTCACTGGGGCACAGCAACGAGACGACCCGCTGCCACCTTTGAAGCGGGCGCGGCGACGCAGCGGCTGGTCGTAGCCGCCGCTGCTGGAGCTTTCGCTGGAAGAAGAGTCGTCGTAGCTGGATGAGCCATGGCCGGCGCCAAGGACAAGCCCGCCTTCACCCTCGTCGCGGCCGTCGCCAAGGCCGAGCACCTCACCACCATCGTTGTCCTCAGCACCCGACGCGGCGACCATCTTCCCCGAACACCCTCACGTAGAGGGTCGCATTACCGTCATACTTGAAGTGGAGGGTGCGCCGCCGGCCCAGGCCGCATGCGCGGGTGAACGTCTGCCAGCCGCGGGCCAGGGCTGCGTTGCCCGTGAAAGAGACCGCGACCGCGACCCATGAAGCCTTGCTGCAGCAGCCGTCCGCCTGTAGCCAGAGACCGCCTGGACCTGTGGGTGGCAGCTTGCCGGCGAAGAAGCGTGGGAGCTGAAGCCAGGTGCCGACCGGGTTCTCCGACCACACGACAAACTCCAGCAGCACCTCCGCCGAGTGGAAGCACGGTCAGGGAGGCCGCGCAACCATGGCGCGCCACCCTTCATCGATGGGGCTGCCACGACCTGGGCGACACCCACCATGCGAAGAAGCACCGCCGCGGCCGCGAGGGGCCGCGGCGGGAGTCGCGGCGTGCTTGCGTGGGCGGCTGCACCCTCTCTTGGGCGGTGGCAAACCGGGCCCCTCCTGGCGGGCCTTCCCCTTCTCTGCGGCCGAGAACCTCTTCGCAGGCACCATGGGAATCACTTCTAGCAATGGAGCAAGGGAGAAGGAGCGAGCGGAGCAGGAAGAGATGAGCCACGGGGGCTCCGCCCCCTCCTCATTTATAGCGGGAGAAGACCAACCGGCGATCCCCACGATCACAGGTAATAATGATTTTTCTCTGCATGCAGCAAGGACTCGTCAAGTCGGGCAGTTGCTGAGGCGGCGTGGGGAAGCGGAGACGCCCACGTCCAATCAATCGCCATGCATCGACCAAGGCCGCAGGCTGTGGGGGCCCGCGGCGCTCCCCACTTGCCCCTTGGCTTCGCCTCGAAGCCAAGTCCGAGCGCGCCTTGGGCCCGGGGGCTACTGTCGGCGTTCTGGGAACAGGGGTCCCCAGACTTGCCTGCCTGCGGCCCACGGCGTGGCTCCACCAGCGGCCCTGTACGGCCCATCTTCACCAACAAGAACTCAAGACCCTCGCGAGGGGCCAAGCCTCGCGAGGTGGACGACACAAGACCTCCTCGGGGGCGGCCTCACCAGGCTGGCTCGCGAGGGGCAGATCGATCAAGGCAAGGGGCACCTCGCGAGGTTCCCGTGACGTAAGTCGTGACGACCAAGGCCAGGCGGGCGCCAGCACGCACAGTGTCCTCGTTTCCTCTTTGGTTCTAAAGAGGCAAGCGCAGGCGAGGAGTCCCGAGGCATCAGGCAAAGGTTTCCATATAGGTGCAACGAGACCGAGACCAGCAAGACGGCAGGATGGAGGTCACCGTGGAGCCCAAGACGGCGTCACCACCAGAGCCTTTGGCAGGCGAAGACCACCTTTAGTCAGGATAACTTGTACTAGTTGTCTCCCTTCGAATTTGGCCGTTGTTGGATCCCTTGCCGCTCAATATTTGGGGAGAGGACCAGGGCCTCTATAAATAGGACTAGCCACCACCATAGAGAGGGATCATTCAGATCATCCTCAACCACACAAGTTCACCAAGCACAAGAACACCTCTCCTCAAGAGGCTGTTCTTCCCTTGTAACTGTTCATCCTCAGCCCAAGAGGCAATCCACCACACCACACTGGAGTAGGGTATTACACCACGTCGGTGGCCTAAACCAGTATAAACTCTTGTGTCTCTTGTTCTTTGGGTTCGTCGAGCTAGGCCTTGCGATTGTTGCGAGAGCAATATAGGGAGGGAGAGATCTTCATGCGCACCCCAGTGTTCGAACCTCAAGGGTTTTGCCGAAACCCGAAATCCTGCAGGGGTAATGAATGCCGTTGCGGCTTGATCGGACTCCTTCATCTTGATTTGATGGTATCCGGAGTATGCGTCGAGGAAACACAGTGAGTCGTGTCCTGCGGTTGCATCAATAATATGATCGATGCGAGGGAGGGGGAAGGGATCCTTAGGGCAGGCCTTATTGAGGTCTTTGAAATCGACGCATAGGCGCTAGGATTTATCCTTCTTTGGTACCATCACCAGGTTTGCTAGCCAGTCCGGGTGTTTTATTTCTCTGATGAATCCGGCCTCGAGTAACTTGGCTAGCTCCTCTCCCATAGCTTGTCGTTTGGGTTCGGAAAAACGCCGAAGTGTTTGCTTGACCGGCTTATATCCCTTCAATATGTTGAGGCTGTGTTCGGCCAGCCTGCGTGGGATTCCTGGCATATCAGAAGAGTGCCAGGCGAATATGTCCCAGTTCTCGCGCAGGAACGCTCGTAGCGCGGCGTCGACCGTTCGGTCGAGTTGTGCCCCGTTGGATGCTGTCTTCTTGGGGTCCGTCGGGTGGACTTGAAATTTGACTATTTCATCTGCTGGTTTAAAGGAGGTGGATTTGGGTCGCTTGTCCAGGATTACGTCATCCCTATCCACGGTGGAGCGCAGCATGGTTAGCTCTTCGGCCGCGAGGGCTTCAGACAATGCCTCGAGGGCCAGGGATGTGGTTTTGTTTTCGGCGCGGAGTGCTATGTCCGGATCACTGGCAAGAGTGATGATACCGTTGGGCCCGGGCATCTTGAGCTTCATGTACCCGCAATGAGGTATGGCCTGGAAACGTGTAAACGCATCTCGCCCCAGTAGGGCGTGATACCCGCTGTTGAAAGGGGCCACTTGGAAGGTTATTTCTTCAGACCGATAATTCTCTGGCATGCCGAATACTACGTCGAGCGTGATTTTTCCCGCGCATCGCGCCTCCCGACTGGGAATGATTACTCAGAAGGTCGTGCTACTTTGCTCGATGCGGCTCCTGTCTATCTCCATTTTATTGAGCGTATCCTCGTAGATGAGGTTTAATCCGCTATAGCCGTCCATGAGCACTTTGGTGAGCCGAAAACCATCCAAAATTAGATTGAGGACCAAGGCGGCTAGTGCCCGAACTGTCCGGAATTTTGGTTCGTCACCGGCATTGAAAGTTATGGCCGTATCGTTCCAGGGGTTTATTGCTGCGACTTGGCAAACTTCGGCGAGGTTGCGGAAAGCCCTTTTACGCCGATTGTTTGAAGCGAAAGTCTCGAAGACTGTCAATACGTTGGGGTCATCATCCTCCGGGGGGTCTTGCTCTAGGGTGTGTTTGGTGATGATATCCTCGCCGCTCTTGGCCACCTGCCGGAGTATCCAGCATGCTCTAAGGTTGTGGGTTGGTATGGTATCCGGTGTTGTGTGTATTTTGCATGGCTTATCGAGCCATCCCTCCAAAACGGTTCCGCGCCCCGTAGTGGGCTTAGATTTCTTTACTGTTGGGTCGGGCACCCCGCGAGGGTGCATCCTTTTTGTCCGGACGGGGGTTTTAGTGGAAACCGATGGTCCCCAGCGGGCTGCCTGGGTTTTACAGGCGCATTCCATTGCGCAGTACTTCTATACTATGGCTGCCAAGTCAGCGAAGTGTGATACGCAAGGACGGCTGATGGCATTGAGGATTCCTTCGTCCATGCAATTGTTGCTGAATACTGAGATCGCGTCTTCATCGCGGCAGTTTTTAATCTTGTTTTTGACAAGGAGGAATCTGGCCCAAAAGTGATGGACTGTTTCCTGAGACTGCTGTCGTATATGCATGAGATCGTTTATATCTGGGCGGGTGGGTGGCTTTAAATCCGAACCCTGACCCACTTTGGGATCCGGAGTTTGAAAAACTTCCGAGCTTAATAGCTCGGGCTCCAGGATATCAACTGATTTTTCAGGCCCGTCGTCCGATTCTAGGTTTAGAGGGCAGGGTGTGTCCTTCCGAAGGCAGGTATCCGACTCTTCGAGCTCGGAGATCCGAACATAGTTCGTCCTCAGAATAGAGGAAGAGTTGTCGTCCTGCTCCTCTACTACCGCTATCTGGTGGGTGATCGGTGGAGAATTAATTTCTCTCTGGTTGGGTTTAAGCCTAATCCGATCGTAGTGTGAAGCGACCCCCAAGGCGGTGATGCGATCTAGGGGCTCGTTCAAAGACGACAACTCCGCCGGATCCATCTGCTTGGAGTATTCGGAGTCAACACGGAGGGGATTTACGATGACTCAGTAGTCATCGTCGGCTTAATGGCCGAACGAGCGGTCATGGTAAAACCGCCCAGCCGGAGGGTTTGGCCTGGGGCCAGTGCTCCTCCGGAGGTGACACTGTCCTTGATAACAAGGCGAGCCATCAATCCTGTCATTGACGTCACAGCGAAACTCTCAATGAAAGCACCAATGTCGGTGTCAAAACTGGCAGATCTCGGGTAGGGGGCCCCGAACTGTGCGTCTAAGGTTGATGGTAACAGGAGACGGGGGACACAATGTTTACCCAGGTTCGGGCCCTCTCTATGGAGGTAATACCCTATTTCCTGCTTGATTGATCTTGATGAATATGAGTATTACAAGAGTTGATCTACCTCGAGATCGAATGGCTAAAACCCTAAAAGTCTAGCCTGCATGACTATGATTATGATCGCCTCTATGGACTAAGCCCTCCGGTTTATATAGACACCGGAGGGGACTAGGGTTATACAATGTCGGTTACAGAGAAAGGAATCTTCATATCCGGGCACCAAGCTTGCCTTCCACACCAAGGAGAGTCCCATCTGGACACGGGTGAGAGTCTTCGGTCTTGTATCTTCACAGCCCATCAGTCCGGCCCATGTCCAACAGGCCGGATGCCCGAGGACCCCTTAATCCAGGACTCCCTGACTATCCTCCTGATAGGCACGCACAGGGGCCTGATCGCACGCCTCCCATACTCAAATAGCTACCCTGCACTGGGCCTCCTAGCTAATAAAAAAAGGGGATGCATGGCGGCACATAAATGGTAAATAGAACGCCCATGGTTTCAATAATACTTATGTTTCCGATTGTAACGTGACAACACTTGTTTCAAAATGACTTTGTTGATTGTTAATGTGTGTGCCTTCGCAAATCAGACAGCAAAATTACCACAACATATTGGTGCCATGTCATGACACCAACCCAAGTTTCATGATTTCCATGCGTGTTTTGGATTTACAGGAATTAAAAAACGAAGTTTCTCAATGTTTCCAGCCAAGCCACAACACTAGATGTTTGAATTTCATTCCCATTTCTTGCCAGGTACTTAGAAATTTACCCGAGGACACACATGTGATTTTTCAACCAACTTTGGTGCACTGGAGCATGTGCTTGTATTTCAAATTTGAATTATCCACACAAAGGTGACACGTTCCCTCTCAGAACCACGAGCCTTCTTGAGAGAAGCTCCGGTTTGCAAGAAGCTTATACCAAAACTTGTTCCTATTCTGCCAATTTTTTTACCACAGCATGGTAGTACCATGACATGACACCATGCCAATTTTCATGATATTCAGGCGTGTTTTGGATTTATAAGAATTTTAAAACCAAGTTTCTCAATGTTCTCGGCAAAGCCATGATGCCCAGATGTTTGAATTTCATTCCCATTTCTTGCATGGGACCTAGAAATTTACCCGAGGACACACATGTGATTTTTCAACCAACTTCGGTGCACGGGAGCATGTGCTTGTAGTTCAAATTTGAATTATGCACATGACCGGAAACTCAATTAATGTATAAAAAAGGCCAAACGACCCGGAATAATTCCAAAATTCAACGGGGCACTCATGTAGTTCTATGTAGCCTCTGTAAAGAAAATCAAGGGGGGCAGCGTATATCGTTTCGGACTCAAAGGTGACACGTTCCCTCTCAGAACCACGAGCCTTCTTGAGAGAAGCTCCGATTTGCAAGAAGCTTATACCAAAACTTGTTCCTATTCGGCCAATTTTTTTACCACAGCATGGTAGTACCATGACATGACACCATGCCAAGTTTCATGATTTTCAGGCGTGTTTTGGATTTACAAGAATTTTAAAACCAAGTTTCTCAATGTTCTCGGCTGAGCCACGATGCCCAGATGTTTGAATTTCATTCCCATTTCTTGCATGGGACCTAGAAATTCACCCGAGGACACACATGTGATTTTTCAACCAACTTTGGTGCACAGGAGCATGTGCTTGTAGTTCAAATTTGAATTATGCACATTAAATGACCAGAAACTCAATTAATGTATAAAAATGCCAAACGAACTCGGAATAATTCCAAAATTTAATAGGGCACTCATGTAGTTCTATGTTGCCTCTGTAAAGAAACTCAAGGGGGACAGTGTATATCGTTTCACACTCAAAGGTGACACGTTCCCTCTCAGAACCACGAGCCTTCTTGAGAGAAGTTCCGGTTTGCAAGAAGCTTATACCAAAACTTGTTCCAAATTGGCCCATTTTTTTACCACAACATGTTCGTGCCATGACATGACACCATGCCAAGTTTCATGATTTCCAGGCGAGTTTTGGATTTACATGAATTTAAAAACCAAGTTTCTCGATGTTCTCGGCCGAGTCTTGAATTTCATTCCAATTTCTTGCATGGGACCTAGAAATTCACCCAAGGACACACATGTGATTTTTCAACCAACTTTGGTGCACCGGAGCATGTGCTTGCAGTTCAAATTTGGATTATGCACATTAAATGTCTAGAAACTCAATTAATGTATAAAAATGCCAAACGAACCCGGAATAATTCCAAATTTTAACAGGGCACTCATATAGTTCTATGTTGCCTCTGTAAAGAAACTCAGGGGGAGGCAGCGTATATTTTTTCGCACACAAAGGTGACACGTTCCCTCTCGGAACCATGAGGCTTGTTGAGAGAATCTCCGGTTTAGCAAGAAGCTTATACCAAAACTTGTCCCAATTCAGCCAAAAATTATACATATGAAAACAGGGTTTAGGTTATCCCGAACATCTCGCCACCTAGACCAATGTACTCTGATTTGAATTCAACATAAAATGGATACAAGTATTTGAATTGGAGATCGTATGGTACATGTAGTTCCTAGTGAAATATGATTACTGCTATACGCATGTTTTCTGTTATCAAGATAATATTTAAATGACTGTATAACTTGACAACAATCGTACTCAAATAAGGAAAAATGATTCAAATTTAGTCCATATGGTAGACGACAATATATATTTTCATAGAGTGGAGTAAAATGTTCATATATGATGGAAGATCAAAATGTAGGACTACATCCATTATAAACCGCAAGGTCACCTAACAATATATTCGAATTCAACATAACATGGATTAAAAAATTGAAATTCGAGATCCTGGCATTTTTAATCATATAAAAAGGGCCATGACTCTTTCTTTTGCTGGGAATTGATTTGTTTTTTGTTGTTGTTGATGGAAGTGCGAATCGATTTGGTACTGTACAGGGTAATCTTGTTCTCCCGATTTTTTTACATTTTTCTTGTACTTTTTTCAGTGACATTTATAGCAATATAGTAAAAGGGGACATGACTCTCTTGTGTCTTGTATGAATTGTTTTTTGTACATGTTAAGTTTGTTCTGCCGAACAAGGAATCCGCGCCTTGTTATCCTGAAATTTTCAAGCTCGAGTATCTATTGTCTCATCTGCTTTGAAATTCCCGCCTCTTCAACTCACGCCGCGCCTTGTTATCCCGAAATTTTGACGCGCACGAAAACTCCCTCCTCATCCGAAATCGGTCCCGCAGCCCAGACATGTCAAATCCCCCTTCTACCCCTCAGCCGAAAATGCCGGCTCGACGTCGCGGTGTCAAATCCGGTGGGGTGTTGGAAATATGCCCTAGAGGCAATAATAAAATGGTTATTATTATATTTCCTTGTTCATGGTAATTGTCTATTGTTCATGCTATAATTGTATTAACTGGAAACCGTAATACATGTGTGAATACATAGACCACAACATGTCCCTAGTAAGCCTCTAGTTGACTAGCTCGTTGATCAATAGATGGTTATGGTTTCCTGACCATGGACATTGGATGTCATTGATAACGGGATCACATCATTAGGAGAATGATGTGATGGACAAGACCCAATCCTAAGCATAGCACAAGATCGTGTAGTTTGTTTGCTAAGAGCTTTTCTAATGTCAAGTATCGTTTCCTTAGACCATGAGATTGTGCAACTCCCGGATACCGTAGGAATGCTTTGGGTGTACCAAACGTCACAACGTAACTGGGTGGCTATAAAGGTGCACTACAGGTATCTCCGAAAGTGTCTGTTGGGTTGGCACGAATCGAGATTGGGATTTGTCACTCCGTATGACGGAGAGGTATCTCTGGGCCCACTCGGTAATGCATCATCATAATGAGCTCAGTGTGACCAAGTGGTTGGTCACGGGATCATGCATTACGGTACGAGTAAAGTGACTTGCCGGTAACGAGATTGAACAAGGCATTGGGATACCAACGATCGAATCTCGGGCAAGTAACGTACCGATTGATAAAGGGAATTGTATACGGGATTGATTGAATCCTCGACATCGTGGTTCATCCGATGAGATCATCGTGGAACATGTGGGAGCCAACATGGGTATCTAGATCCCGCTGTTGGTTATTGACCGGAGAGTCGTCTCGGTCATGTCTGCATGTCTCCCGAACCCGTAGGGTCTACACACTTAAGGTTCGGTGACGCTAGGGTTGTAGAGATATTAGTATGCGGAAATCCGAAAGTCGTTCGGAGTCCCGGATGAGATCTCGGACGTCACGAGGAGTTCCGGAATGGTCCGGAGGTAAAGATTTATATATGGGAAGTCCTATTTTGGCCACCGGAAAATGTTCGGGATTTTTTGGTATTGTACCGGGAAGGTTCTAGAAGGTTCCGAAGTGGGGCCCACCTGCATGGGGGGACCCACATGAACGTGGGTAGTGGGGGCAAGGCCCCACACCCCTGGTCAAGGCGCACCAAGATCCCACCTTAGAAGGAATAAGATCATATCCCGAAGGGATAAGATCAAGATCCCTAAAAAAGGGGGATAACAATCGGTGGGGAAGGGAAATGATGGGATTTCTTTCCCCCACCTTTGCCAACGCCCCAATGGACTTGGAGGGCAAGAAACCAGCCCCCTCCACCCCTATATATAGTGGGGAGGCGCATGGGAGCAGCACCCCAAGCCCCTGGCGCCTCCCTCTCCCTCCCGTGACACCTCTCCCTCTCGCTGAGCTTGGCGAAGCCCTGCCGAGATCCCCGCTGCTTCCACCACCACGCCGTCGTGCTGCTGGATCTCCATCAACCTCTCCCTCCCCTTGCTGGAGCAAGAAGGAGGAGACATCTTCCCAACCGTACGTGTGTTGAACGCGGAGGTGCCGTCCGTTCGGCGCTCGGTCATCGGTGATTTGGATCACGACGAGTACGACTCCATCAACCCCGTTCACTTGAACGCTTCCGCTCGCGATCTACAAGGGTATGTAGATGCACTCCTCCCCTCTTGTTGCTAGCATCTCCTAGATTGATCTTGGTGACACGTAGGAAAATTTTGAATTTCTGCTACGTTCCCTAACAGTGGTATCAGAGCCAGGTCTATGCGTAGATTCTATGCACGAGTAGAACACAAATTAGTTGTGGGCGATGATTTGTTCAATTTGCTTACCATTACTAGTCTTATCTTGATTCGGCGGCATTGTGGGATGAAGCGGCCCGGACCGACCTTACACGTACTCTTACGTGAGACAGGTTCCACCGACTGACATGCACTTGATGCATAAGGTGGCTAGCTGGTGTCTGTCTCTCCCACTTTAGTCGGATCGGATTCGATGAAGAGGGTCCTTATGAAGGGTAAATAGCAATTGGCATATCACCGTTGTGGCTTTTGCGTAGGTAAGAAACGTTCTTGCTAGAAACCCATAGCAGCCACGTAAAACATGCAACAACAATTAAAGGACGTCTAACTTGTTTTTGCAGGGTATGCTATGTGATGTGATATGGCCAAAAGGATGTGATGAATTATATATGTGATGTATGAGATTGATCATGTTCTTGTAATAGGAATCACGACTTGCATGTCGATGAGTATGACAACCGGCAGGAGCCATAGGAGTTGTCTTAATTTATTGTATGACCTGCGTGTCAATGAAAAACGCCATGTAATTACTTTACTTTATTGCTAACCGTTAGCCATAGTAGTAGAAGTAATAGTTGGTGAGACAACTTCATGAAGACACGATGATGGAGATCATGATGATGGAGATCATGGTGTCATGCCGGTGACGAAGGTGATCATGCCGCGCCTCGAAGATGGAGATCAAAAGGCGCACGATGATATTGGCCATATCATGTCACTTTATGATTTGCATGTGATGTCTGTCATGTTTACATCTTATTTGCTTAGAACGATGGTAGCATAAATAAGATGACCCCTCACTAAAATTTCAAGAAATGTGTTCCCCCTAACTGTGCACCGTTGCGAAGGTTCGTTGTTTCGAAGCACCACGTGATGATCGGGTGTGATAGATTCTAACGTTCGCATACAACGGGTGTTGACGAGCCTAGCATGTACAGACATGGCCTCGGAACACATGCGAAACACTTCGGTTGACTTGACGAGCCTAGCATGTACAGACATGGCCTCGGAACACAAGAGATCGAAAGGTCGAACATGAGTCGTATAGTAGATGCGATCAACATGGAGATGTTCACAGTTGATGACTAGTCCGTCTCACGTGATGATCGGACATGGCCTAGTCGATTCGGATCATGTATCACTTAGATGACTAGAGGGATGTCTATCTAAGTGGGAGTTCTTTAAATAATTTGATTAATTGAACTCATTGTCATGAACATAGTCTAAATTGTCTTTGCAAATTAAGTTGCAGATCAATAGCTCATGCTTAAGCTCCCTGTTTTAATACGTTCCTAGAGAAATACTAAGTTGAAAGTTATTGTGAGAAATTGTGCGGACTAGGGCCATAGTCTGAGGATTGTCCTCACTGCTACACAGAAGGCTTCTGTCCTTGATGCACCGCTCGGTGTGCCAACCCCTCTAGCGTCGTCTGTGGATGTTGTGAACATCTGGCAGACACGTTCTGATGACTACTTGATAGTTTAGTGCGCCATCCTTTACGGCTTAGAGTCGGGGCTCCAAAAGCTTTTTGAACGCCATGGAACATATGAGATATTCCAAGAGCTGAAATTGGTATTTCAGGCTCATGCCCATGTTGAGAGGTTTGAGACCTCTGACAAGATCTTTGCCTACAAGATGGAGGAGAATAGCTCAGCCAGTGAGCATGTGCTCAGAATGTCTAGGTACTTCAATCGCTTGAATCAAGTGGGAGTTAATCTTCCAGATAAGAGATTGATTGGCAAAGTTCTCCAGTCGCTATCACCAAGCTACTAGAACTTCGTGATGAACTATAACATGCAGGGGATGGAGATGATCCCGGAGCAGTTCGCGGTAGGCCGCGGAAGTAGAAATGAAGAAGGAGCATCAAGTGTTGATGGTTAACAAGACCACTAGTTTCAAAGAAGGGAAAGGGCAAGTAGGGAAACTTCATGAATGGCAAGCCAGTTGCCGCTCCAATGAAGAAACCCAAGAACCCAAACCCGAGACGAAGTGCTTCTATTAGGGGAACTGTCACTGGTAGCGGAACTGCCTCAAATACTTGGTAGATAAGAAGGCTGGCAACTTCAACAAAAGTATATTTGATATATGTGTTATTGATGTGTACCTTACTAGTACTCCTAGTAGCACATGGGTATTAGATACCAGTTCAGTTGCTAAGATTGGTAACTCGAAACAAAAGCTACGGAATAAACGGAGACTAGCTAGGGGCGAGGTGACGATGCGTGTTGGAAGTGTTTCCAAGGTTGATGTGATCACCATCGCACGCTCCCTCTACCTTCGAGATTAGTGTTGAACCTAGATAAATGTTGTTTGCATTGGTGTTTGCGTTGAGCATGAACATGATTAGATCATGTTTATTGCAATGCGGTTATCCATTTAAGTCAGAGAATAATGGTTATTCTGTTTACATGAATAACACCTTCTATGGTCATGCACCCCATGTGAATGGTTTGTTGAATCTCGATCGTGGTGATACACATGTTCATAACATTGATGCCAAAAGATGTAGAGTTGATAATGATAGTACCACTTTTGTGGCACTGCCGCTTAAGGTCATATTGGTGTAAAGCGCATGAAGAACCTCCATGCCGATGGAGTTTTGGAGTCACTTGATTTTGAATCACTTGACACATGCGAGCCATGCCTCATTGGCAAGATGACTAAAACCCCGTTTTCTGGAACAATGGAACGGGCAAGTGACTTGTTGGAAATCATACATGCTGATGTGTGCGATCCGATGAGTGTTGACGCGTGCGGTGGATATCGTTATTTTCTCACCTTCACCAATGAATTGAGTAGATATGGGTATATTTACTTAATGAAGCATAAGTCTGAAACGTTTGAAAAGTTCAAGCAATTTCAGAGTGAAGTTGAGAATCATCATAACAAGAAGATCAAGTTCCTGCGATCTGATCAAGGGAAAAGTATCTGAGTTGTGAGTTTGGCAATCACTAAAGACAAGGTGGAATCGTTTCACAGTTGACGCCACCTGGAACACCATAGCGAATGGTGTGTCCGACCGTCGTAGTCGCACCCTATTGGTTATGGTGCGATCTATGATATCTCTTACCGATCTACCGCTATAGTTTTGGGGTTATGCATTAGACACAACTACATTCACTTTGAATAGGGCACCATCTAAGTCCGTGGAGACGACACCGTATGAACTATGGTTTGGCAAGAAACCTAAGTTGTTGTTTCTTAAGGTTTGGGGCTACGATGCTTATGTCGATAGGCTTCGGCCAGAAAGGCTCGAACCCAAAGCGGAAAATTGTGTCTTCATAGAATACCCAAACAAGACGATTGGGTATACCTTCTATCTCAGATCTGAGGGCAAATTGTTTGTCGCTATGAACATGTCCTTTGTCGAGAAAGAGTTTCTCTCGAAAGAATTGAGTGGGAGGAAGATAGAACTTGATGAGGTTGTTGAACCCTCACTTCAATCAGAGAGTAGCGCAGCACAGAAAGATGTTTTTGTGGCACTTGCCTCAGTTGAAGAGAAAGCTAATGATGATGATCATGGAGCTTCAGATCAAGTTACTATCAAACCTCGTAGGTCGACAAGGGTGTATACAACTTCTGAGTGGTCACCCTGTCTTAAAGGTCATGTTGTTGGACAATGATGAACCTATGAGCTATGGAGAAGCGATGGTGGGCCCAGATTCCAACAAATGGCTAGGAGCCATGAAATCCGAGATAGGATCCATGTATGAGAACAAAGTATGGACTTTGGTGGACTTGCCCAATGATCGGCAAGCCATTAAGAATAAATGGATCTTTAAGAAGAAGACAGACGCTAATGGTAATGTCACCATTCATGAAGCTCGACTTGTCTCAAAGAAGTTTCTGACAAGTTCAAGGAGTTGACTGTGATGAGACTCTCTCAATCATAGCGATGCTAAAGTCTGTTAGAATTATGTTAGCAGTTGTTGAATTTTCATTTACGAAATCTGGCAGATGCATGTCAAAACAAAAGTTTCCTTGACGGTTTCCATGAGGAAAGGCTGTATGTGATACAACCAGGCTGTATGTGATACAACCAGAAAGTTTTTGTCGATCCTAAGGATGCTAAAAGGTATGCAAGCTCCAGCTATCCCTCTATGGACTGGAGCAAGCATCTCAGAGTTGGAACATACGCTTTGATGACGTGATCAAAGTTTTTGGGTTTATACAAAGTTTGCAAGAAACTTGTATTTACAAGAAAGTGAGTGGGAGCACTACAACATTTCTGATAAGTATATGTGGATGACATATTGTTGATCGGAAATGATGTAGAATTTCTGGAAAACAAAAAGGGTTGTTTGAATGGAGTTTTTCAAAGGAAGACCTTGGTAAAACTGCTTACATATTGGGTATCAAGATCTATAGAGATAGATCAAGACGCCTGATAAGACTTTCACAGAACACATACCTTGACATGATCTTGAAGGAGTTCAAGATGGATCAGTCAAAGAAGGAGTTCTTGCCTGAGTTGTAAGGTGTGAAGTTAAGACTTAAAGCTCGACCACGGCAGAAGAAAGAGAAAGGACGAAGGTCGTCCCCTATGCCTTAGCCATAGGCTCTATACGATATGCCATGCTGTGTACCGTGATGTGCCTTGCCACGTGTCTGGCAAGGGGGTATAAGAATGATCCAGGAGTGGATCATTGGACAACGGTCAAAATTGTCCTTGGGAATAAGGAAATGTTTTCTCGATTGTGGAGGTGATGAAGAATTTGGCGTAAAGGGTTACGTCGATGCAAGCTTTAACACCAAGCCGGATGACTCTGAGTAGCAAACCGGATACGTATAATGGAGCAACCATTTGGAATAGCTCCAAGTGGAGCATAGTAGCAACATCTACAATATGAAATAGAGATTTGCGAAGTACACACGGATCTGAATATTGCAGACCCATTGACTAAAACCCCTCTCACAAGCAGAACATGATCAAACCCTAGAACTCATTGAGTCTTAATCACATGATGATGTGAACTAGATTATTCACTCTAGTAAACTCTTTGGGTGTAGTCACATGGCGATGTGGACTATGAGTGTTAATCACATGGCGATGTGAACTAGATTATTGACTCTAGTGCAAGTGGGAGACTGTTGGAAATATGCCCTAGAGGCAATAATAAAATGGTTATTATTATATTTCCTTGTTCATGATAATTGTCTATTGTTCATGCTATAATTGTATTAACTGGAAACCGTAATACATGTGTGAATACATAGACCACAACATGTCCCTAGTAAGCCTCTAGTTGACTAGCTCGTTGATCAATAGATGGTTATGGTTTCCTGATCATGGACATTGGATGTCATTGATAACGGGATCACATCATTAGGAGAATGATGTGATGGACAAGACCCAATCCTAAGCACAGCATAAGATCGTGTAGTTCGTTTGCTAAGAGCTTTTCTACTGTCAAGTATCGTTTCCTTAGACCATGAGATTGTGCAACTCCCGGATACCGTAGGAATGCTTTGGGTGTACCAAACGTCACAACGTAACTGGGTGGCTATAAAGGTGCACTACAGGTATCTCCGAAAGTGTCTGTTGGGTTGGCACGAATCGAGATTGGGATTTGTCACTCCGTATGACGGAGAGGTATCTCTGGGCCCACTCGGTAATGCATCATCATAATGAGCTCAATGTGACCAAGTGGTTGGTCACGGGATCATGCATTACGGTACGAGTAAAGTGACTTGCCGGTAACGAGATTGAACAAGGCATTGGGATACCGACGATCGAATCTCGGGCAAGTAACGTACCGATTGACAAAGGGAATTGTATACGGGATTGATTGAATCCTCGACATCGTGGTTCATCCGATGAGATCATCGTGGAACATGTGGGAGCCAACATGGGTATCCAGATCCCGCTGTTGGTTATTGACCGGAGAGTCGTCTCGGTCATGTCTGCATGTCTCCCGAACCCGTAGGGTCTACACACTTAAGGTTCGGTGACGCTAGGGTTGTAGAGATATTAGTATGCGGAAATCCGAAAGTCGTTCGGAGTCCCGGATGAGATCTCGGACGTCACGCGGAGTTCCGGAATGGTCCGGAGGTAAAGATTTATATATGGGAAGTCCTATTTTGGCCACCGGAAAATGTTCGGGATTTTTTGGTATTGTACCGGGAAGGTTCTAGAAGGTTCCGAAGTGGGGCCCACCTGCATGGGGGGACCCACATGAACGTGGGTAGTGGGGGCAAGGCCCCACACCCCTGGTCAAGGCGCACCAAGATCCCACCTTAGAAGGAATAAGATCATATCCCGAAGGGATAAGATCAAGATCCCTAAAAAAGGGGGATAACAATCAGTGGGGAAGGGAAATGATGGGATTTCTTTCCCCCACCTTTGCCAACGCCCCAATGGACTTGGAGGGCAAGAAACCAGCCCCCTCCACCCCTATATATAGTGGGGAGGCACATGGGAGCAGCACCCCAAGCCCCTGGCGCCTCCCTCTCCCTCCCGTGACACCTCTCCCTCTCGCTGAGCTTGGCGAAGCCCTGCCGAGATCCCCACTGCTTCCACCACCACGCCGTCGTGCTGCTGGATCTCCATCAACCTCTCCCTCCCCTTGCTGGATCAAGAAGGAGGAGACGTCTTCCCAACCGTACGTGTGTTGAACGCGGAGGTGTCGTCCGTTCGGCGCTCGGTCATTAGTGATTTGGATCACGACGAGTACGACTCCATCATCCCCGTTCACTTGAACGCTTCCGCTCGCGATCTACAAGGGTATGTAGATGCACTCCTCCCCTCTTGTTGCTAGCATCTCCTAGATTGATCTTGGTGACACGTAGGAAAATTTTGAATTTCTGCTACGTTCCCTAACATGGGGGTACGCTAGTAACTTACCCTACATTTCGGACAAGTGCGTCCCTAAGCCATGGCTCCCCCTACCTTCCCCTTCGCCCCCCCCCATTCGTACACCGAGGCCGCCAAAACCCATGAAACCCCACGCTCCTTCGTCAGCCTCCCGACCGCCCCCCAGCCGGACACTCTTCCCCGACGACGTCGTCCACCGCAATAGCTCGCCGTCCCTCATCCACCGCACCGGATGAAGATCCGTCGTCGATCCCGTCATCCCGCCGGATCAACCGCCCCGTCCTCCACCTCCAAGGAGTTGCCCCGACGTTTGCCTCATCTATCGCGCCACCTCCATCCCCACAGCGTCGTCTTGACCTGCCCCACTGGAACCGCATCACCCTCACCAATTCCTCCGATGAAGCCGAGGCCAACTCGGCGCCACCAAGGAGGTTCTGCACTCACCGCTGCATTTTATCTTTTATTCGATCTCATGGGGCTGCCGGTGCTCGATACCGAGCAGCCATGGCGGGTCTCCATCGACGGCGCCGTCACTGGTCACTTCATCCACGACGTCTCTCCCCCATGTCGTTGCTTCCTCGGCGGCGACTTCCACACCGGCACTAGCTGTAGCTGCTTCGGCTCTCGCTCGCGCTGCTGCTGCTGCTCCGGCTCTCGCTCGCGTTGCGGCTCTGTTCTTGCTGTCGGTCGCGCGGCTGCACTGCTCTTGCTTTCGTTCGTGTTGCTGCTCTGCTCTGCTATTGCTGGCGGTCGCGCTGCTGCTCCGCTCTTGCTCTCGTTCGTGCTGCTGCTCTGCTCTTGCTCTCGCTCGTGCTGCTGCTGTTGTTGCACAACCTCCGGCAGCTACAAGAGTTGCTGCTTTAGCACTCGCTCACGGTGCTGCTGCACGACTTGCTCTCTGCTAGTGCGTTCCCTGCTCGAGTGTCTGCTGATTTAGATCATTGCTTCTTTGCTACTAGTTCTCGAACGCCCTAAACATCTATTGCAATGCTCTTCTACTAGTTCAATCAGTTTCGACAGTAAAATTCAGTTTCGACTGTAAAGTTCAGTTTTCTTCAGTTAAGTTCAGAGTAAATAGTATTTACAGCATCTGTCGGAGCGGCCGTGGGGCGGCTGATGCGTCTTACATCTAGCACTTTTTGGTGATGTATTTTACATCATCAATTGCAGATGATATTAGAGTCCCACTTCGGATTAACATTGTCTGTCTTGTCCTGCGTCAGCCTCGCCACCGTACACCTCACCGGAGCTGCTTTAACAACGGAACCGTCCATCACAGCGGAGCAGTACCCTCGGTGCCGTTTCCAGAGGCCTCAGATCTTCTTCCACGCCTCCGACAGTCACACCAGCATCACCATCCTCCACGTCCAACCCAAAGATGTTGAGGTCGACAAGGCTATGCCAAAGAGGTTGTACACTCGTTGCATCACTTTGTTACTCTGGATTCATGTCGATCCCTCAGGGGTCCTTTGCTATGGAACTACTATGGTACTACTATTCATGCATTTGGTTAGGAGTGGAGCAAAGCAAAACTGGAGGATTTTTGTCTCTTTCAAAGAAAAAACGTAGGAATTTTAATATCCACTTGGATGTCCTTTTCAAATTAATATGCATTAAGAACATGACTAATTGCATTACTGGCATAATAAGATTCTTATTTTTTTTCATTTTCACGTGGTTTGACTTTAATTTGACCATGTTTCTCCATTCCTGTGTTCTTCCAATTCATGTGAACCAAACACCCAGGTTGACAGAAATCCTATGTTTCCAAATGCTCTGTTTTGCATGTGCATTCCTATCCTATTCCTGTGTTTTTCCTGTCCATGCGTTTATAGAATCCTCCAATTCTAAGGAGCCCTTACAGATTTACTTCATTTTCAGATAAGCGTCAAAGAAAACTCTGTGTGTTATGTCCTGCTCCTGCCGTGCCGTCATCCACCCCACCTGAGGTGCACCATCGACAGAAGCGTTCACTGCAGCAGAGATTCCCCCTATGGACTTTCTTTCGCCGCCTCAAATCATCTTCCCCGTTGCCGGCAGCCACGCCAACTGCATTACCATCATCGACTGAGCAGATGAACATGAGGACTACACAGTTCCAGAAGAGAGGTCGCAGTCTTCCGTGTTTGCTTACGTTATACATCGGTTATTATTACCTGCTACTTTATCGTTCAAACTTGAGTTTTAAAATGCCCGTGGGTCTCATATTGAGGCAGCAACGAATAGTATATGTCTACTATCTGGTTCATCTGGGGTCTTCTATGTGGTTCATGTTGGGTGGGCAACAAACAGTAGATGATCCATTGTCTATCTTTTTAAACTGAAGCTATAATCTACCTGCTATCATTAGTTTTGGATCTATCCACTCGTTTTCTACCATCGGTCTTGATTTCTGCATGCACCCCTTAGGCCTTTCAAAATCTAACTAATTTTTATTATGCATGTCAGTTATTGTACACAATCATACTGAACATGTAGAGAAAAATAGAAGACCGTTGCGTGGGAATATAATGTCATGCAGACGTCGCTCCATGGTGGGTGAAGTGGGCCCCCCTCCCGCCATTCCAAATTGTATTCCAGAGGAAGATAACTGTTCAGATGGGGATTCAGAGGGAGCCGACCACTCCTATTTACCACCTGAGGTGTTTGCTCTAACCTGGCATGCAGATGTTGGTCATATCATGCATATGGCGCCTCGCATTGCTTACATTATACATCTTATATGTCATCAGCTTAGTTTAGATTTGCTTTGTGTGAATGCCACCTGTTTGGTTTCTATATCATACTCCCACTATTCCTAAATATTTGTCTTTTTAGAGATTTCAACAAGTGACTACATACGGAGCAAAATGAATGAATCTACACTCTAAAATACGTCTATATACATCCGTATGTGGTAGTCCATTTGAAATCTCTAAAAATAGAAATATTTAGGAACGGAGGGAGTATATGGGAATTATGCAATGCCATCTTCTTTAGCCAGGCATCATATACGTGAATCATGCAATGCCATCCTGTTTAGCCAGTCATCGTATATGTGAATTGTATCGTGCCATATTTTTTTCATAATGTATTCCATTTGTCAACAATGTTTATACATTCATGTACTCTTCCTGTGCATCAGCCATTTGAGTCGGTCATGGGAAAATCTGGACTGAAAACAAGGTCTTCTGAGCAGTCAGTGCTACCTGTCAATGCAGATTTCTTGCTAGTTACAGATAGCTCCTCAGAGGAGGATTCAGAGACAGATAATCAGTCGTATTCCCCCCTGAGGTGCATGCTCTAACTTGGCAGGGTTATATTGCTCATATCATGCATATGGTGTCTTGCATTGCCATGCCATCTACTTAGATTAGACATGCTTTGTGTGAATGCCTCCTGTTTGCTTTCTATATTAGATATGTGAATTATGCAATGCCATGTTTTTCAGCCAGTTATCATATATGTGAATTATGCACCGCCATGTAGCCATGCGTCATATATGTGAATTATCTCATGCCATCTTTTTTTCATTACGCATTCCATTTGTCAACACTCTGTGTATATTGAACTACTCTTCATGTGTATCAGCCATTTGAGCCGGTTATGGAAAAATCAGGAGTGAAAACAAGGTCTTCAGAGTAGGCAATGGTACCTGTTGAAGCATATATCTCGATGGTTACAGGGAGCTCCTCAGAGGAGGATTCAGAGACAGATGACCAGTCATATATCCCACCTGGGGTGTATGCTCTAAGTTGCAAGGTTTATATTTCTCATATCATGCATATGGTGTCTTGCATTGCTTAGTTCAGACATCATATGCACAATATTGAATTGCATCTGCTTAGTTTATAGATCATACATGCGAGTGCCAGCTGCTTAGTATATGAATCAATAATGTCAATTATATCATGACATCCTATATACTTAGACAAAATGTATGTGAATTATTTCATCCCAACCTATTTTAGAAAGACATCATATAGTTTTCTCATGTCATCCTGTTTAGATACTCATCATATGTTGAATTATGCCATTATATCCTGTTAACTCATCCATCATATATCTGAAATTGTGTCATGCTATCTGTTTAGTCAGGCATCATATACGTGAAATTGTGTCATGATGTCCTGTTTGGTTAGACAACATATATGTGAATTACCACATCTGTCTATCATACAATGTCTGTACGTTCAATTTCTTTTCTTATTTATCAGCCATTTGAAAATTGGAGGAGATGATGGCAGTATCTAAGGGAGCAAAAATCCATTCTTCACAAAAGACAATGCTACCCGTCGATGCAGATAGAACCATGGTTGTACTGGCCCACAAACTAGCCCCACCACACATAATCGAGACTCTTCCAGATTGCACACTTACACCGTTGGGTAGAGAACCAGCTACAACCCATCTAACCCCAACCCCAGCGGATAGTAACCCACTTCTAGTTGACAAAGCACCATGTCCACCACAGAGTACCCCCACACGAGCAGTTTGTAAAGCAACTACAGTGCCCAAAGCACGAAGACCACCACAGTGAACCCAAACTCCACATTTAAAGAAGAAGAGCAATTGTTCTCATGTCAGATTCCGTAGCTATTGTCCATACTCCTTTGTTGTTGCATCGCTGTATTTACTCATACCAACTACTTTCGAATTTGAAGGATCCAATTGAAACTCCAATGGTGCAACAGGTATGTTTTAAACCTATTTCTTTAACTGGATTGTTGTTCTAACTTCTTGCTCTATGTTGATTTCAGTTTCAGTTGTATAAACAGTTATGTTCTCATGTGATGCACATTACAAGTGTTGCCAATGCTGTGTAGTTTCTCACACTTATATTCTGTCTATGATGTTGTGTCTTAAAAATATATGAGTTGAACTGTGTCTCTATCTTGATTTGGCAACATAAACTAGAATGATATGGACAATACAGTGACCATAGTACATAGATATATGTTTGTTTCATGCTGTTATCCTGTCCACCTTACTACTGAACCGGTTTACCAAAATGAGTTTCGTATACTACATGCTAAACCTGTGATGTGTCTGCTTGTTTCTCTTGTAGTATGCGAACAGAAATATTCGAGAAGAGCACCCCCACTATGCAATGGTAGAGAAAGTAATGCAGATAAGGTTCAAGATAGAGAGACAACCATGTTGGTCTCCAAGAAAGGTGATAAAAATGATCTTGTAGACAGTGAGAAAACCCCACAGTCCTGTGTTGATGTAGTGTTCGAGTTACTGGCCAGCACCGCTGGCACAAGCTCTTTGAACTCGCTGCCTGAATCACTTCGGCTTGTTCAGTCTCAGCTACAAGCTGAAAGGCATCAGTCAGCTGTGCTGCGGCAAGAAGCCGAAGGAATGAGGAAGTCCCTGCAGAATTCAGATGCATACTTTCTTGTGCAACAGCAAGTGCTGGAGGATTTAAGCACCAAACAAGAGAAAGTTAATAAGCTTGCTAAGCATCTTGCTAGCATTATGGGTACTCAGGATATTGTTTCTTGAGCTCTTCTGAAGTGGTTTCAGTTCTGGACTTGTTTTTCTATGGCGTTTATTTGCACTGGTCGCCAACTTTGGCAACCATGTATATGATATGCTGCTTTGTTCCCTATATTTGCACTGGTGGCGAACTTTGATGCCCAGTGGATGTAATATGTGTAATAGCCGTGATAGCCTAGCGTAAGTTGCTTGATATTTATTTCCTTGTTGTCTTGTTTATTTGTTTGCTTGTAGTCAGTGCACTTCTTTTTCTACGGTTTGCTAGTGGCCGCAATAACCTATTTTTTAAAACTAGGCCACAATAACCATGGGCTACATATTTACTGTAGTTACCATGGGCCTCCTACGGGCCGTAGAAACAATGGGCCTTCTAAGGGCTGTTGTAACAATGGGCCTTCTACGGGTCGTAGCATCAATGGGCCTTCTATCGGCCGTATGATCGATCGGCCAAACATGGGCCAACAACGGACCGTATATGGGCCTTAAACAGGCTAGAGTTGGAATCGTCCGTTCATGGGCCGACCATAACGGGCTGTCGTTAATCGGCCGTATTTGATGACGCTATGAAAACGGCCTAACGGATTAACGGGCCACAAACGGGCCGACTGTAACCACGGGCTGAATTTGGCCCACAATCAGAAAAGGCCAGTAACATGCCGTAAGTAACCGAATGCTGGAAATGAGCCCAAGAATAAATGGGCCCTGAGAAGGGCGAAAGATAACATGGAATTGAAAGGGCCCAATGGAATAATGGGCCGTTAATGGGTATAAAGTGATATACTGTTCATTACGGGCCAGTTTCACCACGGGCCGTTAATGGGCCAATAGTTACAAAGTGCCTTATATGGGCCGAAAGACGTCATGGGCCAGACATGGGCCGGAAGTTATAATGGGCTAGAATCATATTGGACGGCCCAGATGACGCTACTGGGCCTAATTCTGATAGGTCGTAACGGGCCCTTGGTTAGCGGGTTGTAAATGGGCTATGTGCGAACACGCCATTAACATGCTTTCCGTGGGCCGGCCCGCTTTCTTTTGACCAAGTCAAATGGGCCGGCCTTTTCACAGGAATGAGCCTATTTTGGGCCGTGCCACGTGTTGACGTATCATTGGCGCATTCTGTCCAATGAGTGGATGACATCTGTCCCAACAGTGAGCCGACACGTGTTTCCTCCAGCCAATGATAATTTTACACGTGGAAAATCCCCATTGGTCCGGGCTGTTAATGGGTTATCGGATTCAAACCGGAACCCGATAGCTCAACGGCGACCCGTTACGGTGGATGCCACGTGTCGGTCACCCTTGACAAAAGCACTTCTATGACGCGCGATTTATCATCATGGAAGTGGACACTTCCATGATGATAATTTTGGTAATGTCATGGAACACTTCTACAACAGTACGGGTATGACTATCTTGATTCTGTCATAAAATCGTCATGGATGTACATGCATGACCGAAAACGTGACCTACTATGACAAACATGTATCATCACGGAAGTGTATTTTTTTGTAGTGAAGAGAGACACCTTGGTTGGGGAAGAGGTGGCAATGGCCACGGTTGCCGTTGCCATTGCCATTCCTTCACCACTTGTATTTTCATTATCATCATCAGAGTTGTACTTCTTGAGCCACCAACCCGTTTTGAGGTATCTTCTTGTTGAAGTTGTTCTTGTTTGGGAAGGACTTGGCCTTGTATTTGAGAATGAGCTTGCCACCATTTTCCTCCCTCTTCTCATACACCTCACTTGAAGACAAGGTGCGGAAGTCCGGCCTCTGCCGGATCACGGAGGACATGGCCTTGTTGAATGGCATGATGGCCTTGAGAAACTTGTGCGTGATCCAATTATCATCCATATCCCTGCTCCCATGATCTTGAAGAGCGACCGAATGAGTTGTTGTTCGCACACGAACACGTCACCGTGTACCCTCGACGCCGGGGGTGATGCACCGCAGCTCACGTCGAAGGAGACCCACCGGAAGCGCGGTACGCAAGACAATTCGACGGGCGCTTTTGTAGACCCGAAACCCCACGCGCTCGGGAGGGACCCCATCAGGGCGCGCGGCGGCTATGGGCTGCCCTAGGTCGACCTGATCGCCCCTAGGGCCTCGAGGTTCGCCGCCCTGCAACAAGAAGAACAGACGAAGAACGAGGAAGAAGAAGAACTAGGGTTAAGGAGAAAGATAAAAAAGATAAAAAGTGATAGACGATTTGATCGATTGTGTGTTGTTCAATCGGCCGTCACCCCTTAGATATATAAGATGCGGCTGGACTTTCCGTGCAAGGAAAAAGGCTTGGATTCACGTCCAAAACCCTAGTCAAATTCGGATTGGTTTTGTTCGAACTTTCCAAAACTGTTCGGTTTAAACTGGCTGCACCTTGCGGGTCTTTTTTGTGGTGGTAAACGATCTCGGATGGAAACGAGCCCAAAAGTAATCTTGACCGTTTCGACGAGACGAACAACTTTTATGTTGAACGTGTTTTGATCAGAGGTCATCTTGAGGGAGTTTTCGGCTGTTTTCCGAAGTCTGCGGCAGAAAAATCCAAAACCCGGACAAACATCCCCGAAGTGTCCAGCCATCCTCGGAGAAATCCAAAACCCGGATGATCATTCCCGGAGTGTTCGGCCATCCTAATGCAGCCACGCATTTTCAGTCGTAACTTTTGCATACGAACACCGATTGAGACGTTTCTTATATCAAAATCGATCGTTTCGACGAGACGAAGACAATCCGTGTAGATCACTTTTCCATACAAGGCACTCTTGGGGGTGTAATCAGCCGAATAGTGTTCTGAATACAAAATATCGGTATTTCGAACACAACTTCGGCCTTTGAGATGAGACCGGACCGCAATGGCCCAAACTTTAAAGATTTTCATATCAACAATACGGAACTCTTTCATGTAGATCACTTCTCCATTTGAGGCCATCTTAAATAAGTTCTTGACCGTGCCAAAATCTGGTGTCAACACATGCCCCCCTGTTTTTCGGCAAAACTTGTGTGCCGAAAAATAACTTGCACGAAGTTTGTTCTAAGCATGATGTCAACACTCCATCGGCCATTTGTACGTGGTTAGGACGATAGGTATATATCGGCCATTTAGATTAGCAACAAAGTGAAGCTAATTGAACATATGATGATTTGGTAATACCCTTTCATGATGTAAGAAATTACATTGCATCCATGGATTAAAATAAGCCCACTGAGGGTAACCAATCATACCTGATAAATAATTCCATGGCATATGCATCAACGACATAGTTGAATAATATGGATAATGTGTGGACCGAAGATGTTGAAACCTTCGGCTTGGTCCTTCATAGTTTTCACTCTTTTCCTTCTTCATCTTTGCCGCACTTCGTGTAATGAATGCTTTCACATAATTCTTATTTTGAGTACTTACTTTAGGAACCCATGCCATGTTCCTTTCTTCAAGTTCTTGTGCAATAAGTTTTTGCAATTTCTTCTTTTGCCAATATGATAAGCCGAGTGAGCGCCCCGGCTGTGATTTTGTTTGAACTAATGACAATTCTTGTTTTACCTTGTGCACTTTCAACTTCTTTTCTTCAGATTTGGCACTTTGATTCTCGACAATTGATTGCTTCATCTCATTGCCTTTAGTAGCCAATGTTAACACTTTAATTGGCTCTTTATCCTTTAAGATCAAATCTGAATTGGCACTCTTGCGACCATCTTTTTTAACTCGATATACTTGTTTGATCACCTCCTCCTTCTTTCTTGAGTTCCGGACCGATTCTTTCTTATTAAAACGGTCTTGAACATATGACAGCTCACTGAACATTGATCTTCTTGGAGCTGCATAACAATGGTGAGATGGTCTAAAATATGATGGAGAATGTGCCATTGTATCATACCTGTCCCATGATGAATATCGATCTACATGAGCATAGGGAGGCATCCACGACATTGGCATTGGCGGCTCAAAATAAGGATACAAACACGTTGCATTAAAATTCTCTTCTTGCCAATACCGATCCTTGGATTTGCGACTAGGGGTGATCTTGATGCTTTTGCATCACTTGACCAATAAGCACCATTCTCTTCACTTTTATTTTGATATTTATCTAATAACTGTGCAAAAGTGACCTTGAATTTCTTGTGCTTGTGCTTATTGCGGCCTTTATCTCCTTTTGTTTTGCTTGCATCGATCTTTGGATTGCTTTGTTGCCCCTCAGTCCTTGGCGTTTTCATTATATCTTCGATAGGACTCATGCCTTCAAGAATATTTTCATTGTGCTCCTGAACAACTTCTTTACTTGAAAGCTTGATCCCATCACCTGTAGTTTTTGCCTTCTCATCTTTAAAGCAATGATCCTGAAGTATCTGATTCAAAAACTTTTTTCCATTAGGACCAATCGGAATAGACTGGTCATCCCTTGGTGTTTCAACAAATTTTAATCGTCGTTTATCAATGCCTGATTTAACTATTTGACAAAACATGTTGCAATCCTTAAAATTATGCTTGGACGAATCATCCAACTTGCAATACATTCGTCCTTGGATTGATGGCTTCACATGGTGATCAAGAACTCTAATGTAATTATTTTTCAGCAACAAATCAAATATTTGATCACACATGCTTGAATTGAAGGTATACTTCTTGTTTTCTAGCCGATCTTGGTGTGCAAACGGCTTTGGAGTTTAGCAAATGAATGGTTCATATTTGGAATATCGCCATTTGGCTATGCATTGTGTTTTGCACCCTATCTCCGATGTATTTGCATAAGATATTATATTAGCATCAGATTTCTCAAAAGAATTGACCTTGGCTTTAAATTTCTGAAATGAAAATAGTTAGAATACACATGTCTCAATTGAGACCAAGTGCAAGCCAAGTATGAAACAAGCAAAGCTACACAATTAGATATGAAATTTTGATAAAGCAATGGGGAAAATTTTGGCTGCAATAATAGGTCACTATTGGTCTTTATAAATGGCACAATAGGTTGACCGATATGCTCTATAACAGTTTTATTGCTAACAAGTAAATTTCCCTTCTTCATTGGTCTTTCAAAATTACTTATGAGAATTTTTCTTATAGAAGCATCAACAATAAAGTTGCGACCAAATCGGAAGATAGGTAAATCACTTGCTAGACATACCTATTCAAACACGTTGGGAGAGCATGATGGTTGTGTTACTTGAAGAATATATTGTTCCTCTTTTGAATAGCTCCCCAACACCTTGTCGTCCTATTTTTCTAGAAAAGATTCGGCATACGTAATATTTGATTCGGTCTTTTCAATAGCCGAATTAACTTTGTTATCCGAATCACCACCTTTTTGACAATTCTATCCACACCCAATGCTTTCTCTTTTTGGCATAATCTAGCTTGGATTGCAGTAGAATTAATAGGCCTTCCCTCTTTTATTAATTCATGTAGAACAACATTGCATTCATCCCAAAAAGACGTAAGGTTTTTCTTAATGACCCAATCTGGATAGAATTGCCCCCGACACTTTTAGACTCTTTCGGTAACGAGATGTCACCAAAATTCTGTAATTGTGTTGGGGGACATGATATGCCATGGTAGTAGGTGAAGGCATTTGTGCTCGTATAGAAGTTTCACTTATTCGGCCATGACCATGAAGGTGCGGAGCCGAATTATGGACATCAACAGTTGCGTATGGTGCCAAAAAATTAGTAGCATGAGGTGTAGCATATGATGTTTGAGGGTAATTGGCCGAATAATTAGTAGTAGCATGGCCAATTCCCCTATCCACCGGCACGTTTGGATTAACATACTGCAAGTTATTTGCCGATGAATAAAAAGTTGAAACACTTTGTTGCGTACTATTGGAAGTTCCTACATGGGGTGTCTCAACATGATTAACCGAACTCATCATGTTATTCATCGGCATATAAATTTGTGGGGTTGCCGATGCATGGGAGTTGGGATACATATGTTGCATGTTGCTAAAATTATATGAAGTAGAATCATGGAGATTTTGTTGCATTGGCCCTTGCACATAATTAGATGCATGATTGATAAAGCTAGGGTTAGCCGATACATTATTCTCATTAGATGATCTAGCAACAACATATGCATTTTTTGCATCTACATATGTGAATTGGGTATTCATATTACCTTTGTAGATTGCAAACCCTAGATGACGATCTCTTCGTAGCAAGAACGGGCCAGAGACCGTTCAAAGCTTCGTCCCCAGCGGAGTCGCCAAAAAGTGTGTTCGCACACGAACACGTCACCGTGTACCCTCGACGCCGGGGGTGATGCATCGCAGCTCACGTCGAAGGAGACCCGCCGGAAGCACGGTACGCAAGACAATCCGGCGGGCGCTTTTGTAGACCCGAAACCCCACGCGCCCAGGAGGGACCCCGTCAGGGCGCGCGGCGATTATGGGCTGCCCTAGGTCGACCTGATCGCCCCTAGGGCCTCGAGGTTCGCCGCCCTGCAACAAGAAGAACAGACGAAGAACGAGGAAGAAGAAGAACTAGGGTTAAGGAGAAAGATAAAAAGATAAAAAGTGATAGATGATTTGATCGATTGTGTGTTGTTCAATCGGCCGTCACCCCTTAGATATATAAGAGGCGGCTGGACTTCCCGTGCAAGGAAAAAGGCTTGGATTCACGTCCAAAACCCTAGTCAAATTCGGATTGGTTTTGTCCGAACTTTCCAAAACTGTTCGGTTTAAACTGGCTGCACCTTGCGGGTCTTTGTGGTGGTAAACGATCTCGTATGGAAACGATCCCAAAAGCAATCTTGACCGTTTCGACGAGACGAACAACTTTCATGTTGAATGTTTATTAATCAGAGGTCATCTTGAGGGAGTTTTTGGCTATTTTCTGAAGTCTGCGGCAGAAAAATCCAAAACCCGGACAAACATCCCCGGAGTGTCCGGCCATCCTCGGAGAAATCCAAAACCGAGATGTTCATTCCCCGAGTGTCCGGCCATCCTGATGCAGCCACACATTTTCGGCCGTAACTTTTGAATACGAACTCTGATTGAGACGTTTCTTATACCAAAATCGATCGTTTCGACGAGACGAAGACAATCCGTGTAGATCACTTTTCCAGACGAGGCATTCTTGGGGGTGTAATCAGCGAATAGTGTTCTGAATACAAAATCTCGGTATTTCGAACACAACTTCGGCCTTTGAGATGAGATCGGACCGCGATGGCCCAAACTTTAAAGATGTTCATATCAACAATACGGAACTCTTTCATGTAGATCACTTCTCCATTTGAGGCCATCTTAAATAAGTTCTTGGTCGTCCCAAAATCTGGTGTCAACAGTTGTCAATCTTCGGTATAGATCACGAGGATCCTCATCTTCATTCATCACAAACTCATCGGCCTCATAAAGAACCACCTCAAAGTTGGACCATTGAATACTTGAGCTTCCCTTGTACAAAGATATAATATGTTCCCAACAATCATTTGCGCGAGAGAAGGGACACAAGTGAGCAAGATCTTCAGGAGGCATCTCGGATTGGAGGATGAATAATGCGGAGTGATTGTATTGATTGTCCGCCTCTTCTCTTGGAGTGAGATTGTTTGGATCATGTGGGTAGTAACCTTGCTTGATGATTCTCCAAAGATTAGTTGAGTTGTGATTCAAATTAGACTTGATATGAAAAACCCAATTAGCGAAATCACCTTCACAACTTACGAGGAGGACCAAGGTGGTTTATATGAGAGGTAGGGACCGGTCCTCCATAGACCGGGGGAGGAGGAACCGAGGCAAAGGTTCCCGTCCCATTCTTGTCATGACGGGAGGAGGTTTGAGCACCTTTAGTCGTATCCATATCAGAATTGGCCTTAGACTCCGATGCGGTGGGATTAATCACTTGCATTGGACCGGTAGAAGTTTTCAACCCCTCAAGGAGTTCTTTGAGCATGGACTTGACCTCGGCCGTCATAGACGCCTTAAGTGAAGCTATAGCTTCATTTAAGTTGTCTCGGGTGACCGAATTCAACTTCACAACCTGGGGTACTTCAACACTCGTATCCCCGTCGTCAACCATACTCTTTGGGTGGTAAAACCCTTAATAAAGAGACGAGGCTCTGATACCAATTGAAAGGATAGATATGGTTGACTAGAGGGGGTGAATAGGCAACTATCAATTTTTAGCTTTTCTTAACAGATTAGGTTAAGCAACAAATAGGTTGTCTAGTTGTGCAACTAGGTGAGCAACCTATATGATGCTAGCAACAACAACAACACAAAGCAAGCGAAGGATACCACACAAGTAAATCTTGCACAAAGTAAAGGTAAGAAGTAACCATAAGTGGAGCCGGTGAAGACGAGGATGTGTGACAAAAGTTCCTTCCCTTTGAGGGGAAGTACGTCTCCGTTGGAGCGGTGTGGAGACACAATGCTCCCCAAGAAGCCACTAGGGCCACCGTATTCTCCTCATGCCCTCACACAATGCGAGATGCCATGATTCCACTAGTGGTGCCCTTGAAGGCGGCAATCGTACCTTTACAAATAAGGTTGGGGCTATCTCCAAAATCGAATTGGAGGCTCCCAACACCACCTTGAAGCTTCACCACAATGGAATGTGGCTCCGAGGTGACCTCAACCATCTAGGGTGCTCAAACACTCAAGAGTAACAAGATCCGCAAGGGATTAGTGGGTGAATCAAATTTCTCTTAGTGGAAGTGTAGATCTAGGCCTTCTCAACCAATCCCTAAAGAATCAACAAGTTTCATTGGCTAGGGAGAGAGATCGGGCGAAAATGAGCTTGTGAGCAACAATGGAGCTTGGGGAGAAAGAGGTAAGTCAACTTGGAGAAGATGAGTCCTTTTTATAGTGGGGCATAGAATCCAACAGTTATGCCCCTTCAACATGTGCACAAGCGGTAGTACCGCTCGGGTGAGAGGTACTTCCGCTGGCACGGAAGTTCCAGCAGCTGCGTTCAACTGAGCATGTCAGGGAGGCGGTAGTGCCGTCGGAGCGGTACTACCGCTCCCACCAGTGGTACTTTTGCTTAGTGTTGAGTGATACGTCCATTTCGCATCATGTTTTCCTACTGTTATTTATAGTGTTTTCATGCATTATAACACTTTATGGAGTAATTCTAATGCCTATTCTCTCATAATATGCAAGGTTTACAAAAAGAGGTAGAATGTCGGCAGCTGGAATTCTCGACCTGAAAAAGCTATGTCAAAGATACCTATTCTGCACATCTCCAAATGAGCTGAAATTTCACAGAGAACTATTTCTAAATATATTAAAAACACTGGAATAAAGAACCACTGGAGGGGGTCACCCAGGCGCCCACAAGGCACGAGGGTGCGCCACCCCCTCTAGACGCGCCCTGGTGGGTAGTGGGGGCCCAGGCCCATCTCCGGCGTCCATCTTCTCGTACATAAGGTCTTTTGGCCTATAAAAAATCAGGAGAGGACTTTTTGAGACGGAGCACCGCCGTCTCGAGGTGAAACTTGGGCAGGAGCACTTTTGCCCTCTGGCGGAGCAATTCTGCCGGGGGAACTTCCCTCAGGGAGGGGGAAATAGAGGCCATCGTCATCACCAACAACACTTTCATGTTTGGGAGGCCAATCTTCATCAACATCTTCAAAAGCACCATGTCATCTCAAACCCTAGTTCATCTCTTGTGTTCAATCCTTGTATCAAAACCTCAGATTGGTACCTATGGATGACTAGTAGTGTTGATTACATCTTGTAGTTGATGCTAGCCGGTATATTTGGTGGAAGATTATATGTTCAGATCCATTATGATATTTATTACTCCTCTGATCTTGAGTATGACATGTTGTGTGCATATTTACTTTTGTTCTTGAGGACACGGGAGAAGTCATGTTGCAAGTAATCATGTGAATTTGAAATTCGTTTGATATTTTGATGCATGTATGTTGTGATTCCCTTAGTGGTGTTATGTGAACGTCGACGATATGACACTTCACCATCTTTGGGCCTAAGGGAATGCATTGTGGAGTAGTTATTAGATGATGGGTTTGCTAGAGTGATAGAAGCTTAAACCCAAGTTTATGCACTATTTCATAAGGGGCTGATTTGGATCCATATGTTTAATGTTATGGTTAGATTTTATCTTAATTCTTGTTTTGTAGTTGTGGATGCTTGCGAGGGGGTTAATAATAAGTGGCAGGCTTGTCCAAGTAAGAACAGCACCCAAGCACCGACCCACCCACATACCATATTATCAAAGTAGTGAACGCGAATCAAACCAACATGATGAAAGTGACTAGATGAAATTCCCGTGTGTCCTCGAGAACGTTTTGCTTATTATAAGAGACCGTTCGGCCTGTCCTTTGCCAAAAAAGGATTGGGCTACCTTGCTACACTTTTGTTACTGTTACTATTACTTGCTTGTTACAAATTATCTTGCTATCAAACTACCTATCACCGACAATTTCAGTGCTTGCAGAAAATACCTTGCTGAAAACCGCTTATCATTTCCTTTTGCTTCTCGTTGAGTTCGACACTGCCGGATCACGGGTTTCGGCAAAACCCTCAAGGTTCGAACACTGGGGTGCGCGTGAAGATCTCCCCCTACCGATCCACGTCCTAGCTTCGCTAAGATCTCAAGGACTAACCCGACGAACTCGCAACACAAAGGACACAACATTTATACTGGTTCGGGCCACCGTTGTGGTGTAATACCCTACTCCAGTGTGGTGGTGGTGGATTGCCTCTTGGGCTGAGGATGAACAGTACAAGGGGAAGAACAGCCACCTGAGGCGAGGTGTTCTTGTGCTTGGTGGGTGTGAGGATGAACTGAATGAGTTCGAGACGAGTTGCCTCCTAATGGATCCTCCCCTATGGTAGTGGCTAGTCCTATTTATATAGGCCCTGATCCTCTCCCCAAATATTGAGCGGGAAGGGAGCCAACAACGGCCGATTTGAAAGGGGACAGCTAGTACAGCTTATCCTGACAAAAGCAGTCTTCGCCTGCCAAAGGCTCTGGTGGTGACGCCGCCTTGTGCTCCATGGTGACCTCCGTCTTGCCGTCCTGCTGGTCTTGGTCTCGTTGCACCGATATGGAAACCTTTGCTTGACGCCTCGGTACTCCGCGCCTGCGCTTGCCTCCTTAGCAACAAAGAGGAAACAAGGACACTACGCACGCTGGCGCCCGCCTGGTCTCGATCGTCATGGCTCACGTCATTGGAACCTCGCGAGGTTTGCCTTGCCTTGAACTCTCCGCCCCTCGCAAGCCAACCTGGTGAGGCCGCTCCCGAGGAGGTCTTGTGTCGTCCGCCTCGCGAGGCTTGGCCCCTCGCGAGGGTCTCGAGTGCTTGTTGGTGAAGATGGGTCTTACGGGCCCGTTCGCAGAGCCACGCCGTGGGCCGCAGGGAGGCAAGTCTGGGGACCTCCGTTCCCAGAACGCCGAGAGTAGCCCTCGGGCCCAAGGTGCGCTCAGACTTGGCTTCGAGGTGAAGCCAAAGGGCAAGTGCGGAGCGCCGCGGGCCCCAATAGCTTGCGGCCTTGGTTGACGCGTGGCGGTTGATTGGACGTGGGTGTCTCCGCTTCCCCACGCTGCCTCGGCAACTGCCCGACTTGACAAGTCCCTGCGAGGAATCAAGAAGTGCCCCGTGGGGGTGTGTAAAGGTTTTGTAATGTCTCTTGTCAACATCGTCCTTATTATGAACTGGCGCGAGCGCGAGTCCTGCTTCAGCTCGGTCTCCCTTTTTGACCTCGCGACGACTTGGTGCTCTGCGCTGACAGGTCCCGGTCCCCAGGCAGGCTCCAGCCGTCGCTGGTATGCCAGGTCACTTGCCGTGGTCAAGGCCAGGAGGTGAGCGGCCCGAGGTCCAGCAAGAGTTCCTAAGGCGCGATGCTCAGGAGGTCCCCTTTAGCGCTCAAGCAGCCATCGAGAGGTAAGAAAGGGGGGGTAACGTTGCTGCAGCAGGGCTGCAGTTAGTATGGTTCTTAGTCCTTAGCGGTTTAGCCAACCCGGGCTCGGGACTTATCTTGACGGTCCGGAGTCGATTCCTCGTGATGCACCAGACTCGTGCATAGGCGTCCGAAGCATAGCTAGCCAGGCCCATGCGAGCCTCCCCCTTCCCCACGCTCTCCTTCGTGCTCTACGTCCGCAGGTCCCGACCCCCGAGCGAGCTCAGCCGCCACTGGTATGCCAGGTTGCGTGCCGTGGTCAAGGCCAGGGGGTGAGGGCTGGTGAGCCAGTAAGAGCTCCTGAGTCACGATGCTTAGGAGCCCCCCTTTTAACACGCAAGCGGATTGCATGGGAGAGTAGGAAGCTCGTGGTCCCGCCTGCAGTCATCTTCAGGAGATTCCTGCAAGCCAGTACAAGGAGAGACACAGTTCGCCATTATGGTTGCCGGTCTGCCGCTGGTTGCTCCGCGAGGAGATGAAGGCACTGAGGGCCTGGTGAGGTGACGTGCGCGGGGCATGCCGCGAGCCAGAGCTCGAATGCTCAGGTTTGTCGACGTTGCAGGGACGGACCCGAGCACAAGCGTCGTGCCAGCGTGAGTAGCCCCCGTGGCGGGTGAGAATCAAGCAGGTGATAGTCATAGGTAGATTAAGCATGGAAAGCAAACTGGCTTAAGTAAATGCAGGGAAGATACATGCCACTAGGTCAGGCCCGAGCGGCTTGGGGATGGTGCAGCCCGAGGGGCGCCCCCAGCAAGGTAAGCTAAAGACATAAAAAGGGATACATGCCACAGGGACAGACCCATGTGGCCTAGGAATGATGCAGCCCGGGGGGCGCTCCCAGCTAAATAAACTTGGAAAATGTCACCTGGTTCTGTTGATGAAGGGATGTTGGGGTAGATGAAGGTACGCGGTGAAGGGGTCGCTCCTCATGAGCCACCGGGGCCCTGAGCCTCGGGAGGCTCTGGGGGTCCAGGCGGTTCCTTGAGGACCGTCTCCATCTCCGTCAGGACGGTGTGGTGTCGGGCATCCTGAGTTGCCAGGGCGCGCCGCAGGTTGCGCTGATAGGCACGCTCAGCAGGCCAAAGGGCATGCGAACGTAGCTGTGTGGTGGGCCCTTGCAGCGTCCCACGCGCGAAGGCCAGAAGGGCTCCTAAGACGCGGCTCTGTTGAGCCCTGGGACGTCGATGCAGACGCGCAGCCCGGCATCCTCGCCTGGATGGGAGGCTGCGCCAGGTGAACGGTGATCGCCGCGCATGGCCCTCGCATCTTGCAGCTCCTGGGTGGTCCTGGTAATGAACTCCTGAGCGCTGGGCGCTCCTCGTCTTGTGTCCTCCTGAGGGTGACGTGCCACAAAGCACGCCTCCAGATGGTGCCCGAGCGCCTCCCTCGTGATGTTGGCAAGGTCTGAGGTCCTCCAGAAGAGAGCCCCCGAGCCCTGCTCGAGAAGGGCGCCGGGCACGCTTTCCTATGCGATGGAGGGAGGCGCCCCAGGTGCGGGCGCCGACCCAGTCATGGCGCCGCTTGAGGCGCCACTTGCCTGAGGCCCTACACGGAGGAGCTGCTTCTTCTTCTTAGGGGCGGCCTCAGGAGGGCGTTCGCCCTTGCTGTCGGGGTCGTCGATTGCTGCAGCTTGGAAGGAACGATCGAGGGAGCACACCGCATCTCTTTCTTCGCATGGGACCGTGATGATTCCGCCACTTCCTGGCATCTTGAGGACATTGTAGCCGTGATGGGTCACCGCCATGAACTTGGCCAGGGCCGGGTACCCGAGGATCGCATTGTATGGCAGACGGATGTGGGCGACGTCGAAGTCGAGGAGCTCGGTGCGGTAGTTGTCGCGCTGTCCGAAGGTGAGGGGGAGGCGGACCTGCCCGATCGGGGTAGTGGAGCCGTCGGTCACTCCTGAGAAAGGCTTGGTGGGCTGATGATGATCATACGGCACTTGGAGGTTGTCGAATGTGTCGACGGACGGGACGTTGAGCCCTGCGCCGCCATCGATGAGAGTCTTGGTAACTTGCACGTTGTTGATGACTGGGGAACAAAGCATCGGGAGGGCGCCAGCGGTAGCCGCGCACTTGAGTTGATCTGCCGAGCTGAACGTGATGGCGCACTTGGACCATCTGAGCGGGCGCGTGGCCTCGAGCTTGGGGAGGACTGCATTCACTTCACGAGCAAACTGTTTGAAGATACGCTGTGAGGCTGGGGCTTGAGCTCCGCCCAAGATGCAGGCGACAGCACGCGGCTCCTGGAAGCCCCCATCCCCCTCGTCTTGATGGTGGTCATCATTCCTTCTTGGTGGTGGCGGTAGTGGAGGAAGACCGGCGTTGCCCTGAGGACGATCCTCACGAGGCTGGTCCCTCCAGGCGCCCTCGCGAGGCTGATCCTGCCAGCGGTCCTCTCGAGGCCGGTCACGCCACTCCTAGCGGGCCACGATCATCCCAGAGTCCGCCACCACGTCCTCCTCCTCGGCCGTAGCCCCGGTCGTTACACTCGGGGCGTCGACCGAAGTGTCCTTCCCGAATGGCTCTGAGCTCTTGACAGTCGCTGGTGTTGTGGCTATGCAGGTTATGGAAGGCGCAGAACGGTCGGCCGCTCTTGTATGACTCGGGCTGGTCTCTGCCATGCTTGGTGTACGGTTCCGCCGCGAGCACGGCTGCTCCCTTGCGCTTCACGTCCTTGGCCTTGGCTTTCTTCTCCTCCGGGTCCGCAGCCGGGAGCTCGAGGAGGGAGAGGCGCCCCTCCTCAGCTCTTGCGCACTTGGTCGCCATGTTAAACAGCTCCAGAGACGTGCACAGCTCCTCATGGATGGCGAGCTCCTCCTTCATCTTGACGTTGCGGACGCCATCAGAGAACGCGGAGATGATGTCCTCGTCCGTCACCTTGGGGATCTTGAGGCGAACGTTGTTGAAGCACTGGATGTACTTCTAGAGGGTCTCTCCTGGTTGTTGCTTGACACGGCGTAGGTCACCCGCGGCCGGTGGGCAGTCGCGAGTGCCCTGGAAGATGGCAATGAAGCGGTCGCGCATCTCGTTCCAGGAGGAGATCGAGCCTGGAGGCAGGTTCAGGAGCCAGGAGTGGGCACCATTCTTGAGAGCCATGGGGAACCAGTTCGCCATGACTTTCTCATCGCCGTTGGCCGCCTCGATGCTCAGCTTGTAGAGCTTCAAGAACTTCGCGGGGTCGGGGGTGCCGTCATAGCGAGGAGGCAAATCCGGCTTGAACTTGCCCGGCCAGGCGACGCTACGCAGCTCAGGGGTGAAGGCGCGGCAGCCTGCCGTGGTCACCGGGACTCTACGCTGGTGGAGAACTTGTGCTTGATGGGGTCCGCGCACCGCCTCCCAAGGCGGCACACGGTCTTGCCGTGGTGGCACAGGGAGCGCGGGGGCATTTTCTCGTGGCCGAGGGACTTCTTGGCAGCTTCTTTCTTCTTGCGCAGGCACCGGACGCGGCAGGTCGCGCCGCAGTGTGATACGTCTCCAACGTATCTATAATTTTTGATTGTCCATGCTATTATATTATCTGTTTTTGATGTTTATGGGCTTTATTAAACACTTTTATATTATATTTGGGACTAACCTATTAACCCAAAGCCCAGTGCCAGTTTCTGTTTTTTTTCCTTGTTTCAATGTTTCGCAGAAAAGGAATATCAAACGGATTCCAAACGGAATGAAACCTTCGGGAGCGTGATTTTTGGAACGAACGTGATCCAGGAGACTTGGAGTTGAAGTCAAGGAAGCTTCGAGGTGGCCACGAGGCAGGGAGGCGCGCCTGCCCCCCTGGGCGCGCCCCCCACCCTCGTGGGCCCCTCGTGGCTCCCCTGACCGACTTCTTTCGCCTATATATATCCATATACCCTAAAAACATCGGGGAACAGAATAGATCGGGAGTTCTGCCGCCGCAAGCCTCTATAGCCACCAAAAACCAATCAGGACCCTGATCCGGCACCCTGCAGGACGGGGGATCCCTCACCGGTGGCCATCTTCATCGTCCCGGTGCTCTCTATGACGAGGAGGGAGTAGTTCACCCTCGGGGCTGAGGGTATGTACCATTAGCTATGTGTTTGATCTCTCTCTCTCTCTCGTGTTCTTGAGGTGATATGATCTTGATGTATCGTGAGCTTTGCTACTATATTTGGATCTTATGATGTTTCTCCCCCTCTACTCTCTTGTAATGGATTGAGTTTTCCCTTTGAAGTTATCTTATCGGATTGAGTCTTTAAGGATTTGAGAACACTTGATGTATGTCTTGCCGTGCTTATCTGTGGTGACAATGGGATATTCATGTGATCTACTTGATGTATGTTTTGGTGATCAACTTGCGGGTTCAATGAACTTATGCATAGGGGTTGGCACACGTTTTCGTCTTGACTCTCCGGTAGAAACTTTGGGGCACTCTTTAAAAAACTTTGTGTTGGTTGAATAGATGAATCTGAGATTGTGTGATGCATACCGTATAATCATACCCACGGATACTTGAGGTGACATTGGAGTATCTAGGTGACATTAGGGTTTTGGTTTATTTGTGTCTTAAGGTGTTATTCTAGTACGAACTCTATGATAGATCGAACGGAAAGAATAGCTTCGTGTTATTTTACTACGGACTCTTGAATAGATCGATCCGAAAGGATAACTTTGAGGTGGTTTCGTACCCTGCCATAATCTCTTCGTTTGTTCTCCGCTATTAGTGACTTTGGGGTGACTCTTTGTTGCATGTTGAGGGATAGTTATATGATCCAATTATGTTATTATTGTTGAGAGAACTTGCACTAGTGAAAGTATGAACCCTAGGCCTTGTTTCAACGCATTGCAATACCGTTTGTGCTCACTTTTACCACTTGCTACCTTGCTGTTTTTATATTTTCAGATTACAAAAAACTATATCTACCATCCATATTGCACTTGTATCACCATCCCTTCGCCGAACTAGTGCACCTATACAATTTGCCATTGTATTGGGTGTGTTGGGGACACAAGAGACTCTTTGTTATTTGGTTGCAGGGTTGTTTGAGAGAGACCATCTTCATCCTACGCCTCCCACGGATTGATAATCCTTAGGTCATCCACTTGAGGGAAATTTGCTACTGTCCTACAAACCTCTGCACTTGGAGGCCCAACAACGTCTACAAGAAGAAGGTTGCGTAGTAGACATCATGGTGCCGCGCGCCTGGGCGCCAAGACTCCGTCTTGGGGCAGAGGTGGTGGAGGCGCTCCATGGGCCATGCCGCCTGCGGCTGGCGGAGGGCGAGGCAGCGAGAGGGACGGCGCAAGGGAGCCCTCTGCGGCGCTGACAAGCTCGGCGATGCGGTCGATCTAGTCCTCATAGAGGTCGTCGACGGGGCGGTAGCGCAGGAGCTCACGCGCCATGCAAAGAGCGGCCTGCGCGTCCACGGGGGCGCGACGAGCGTGGGATGACGAACCGGCCGGAGTCAGTGATGGAGTGGTGTTGCGACCATCCCGCCGCACCAAGGGGTGCAGCGAGGATGCTTGCTGCTCGTTCCCCGCCGGGCCGGTGGCGGCGTTGGCGGCAGGCGATGGAGAACGACGGGGTGGCCCGCCGACGGGAGCCGTCTGAGCAACGCGGGCGGCGAGGGCAGCCCGGCGCTCAGCGCGTGCTCGGCGAGTGTCCGCCATGAAGACGATGAAGGAACGGGGCGCGGAGCAACGGAAGGGAAGCTTCAGCGCACCCCTACCTGGCGCGCCAAATGTCGGATCATGGGTTCTGGCAAAACCCTCAAGGTTCGAACACTGGAGTGCGCGCGAAGATCTCCCCCTACCGATCCACGTCCTAGCTTCGCTAAGATCTCAAGGACTAACCCGACGAACTCGCAACACAAAGGACACAAGATTTATACCGGTTCGGGCCACTGTTGTGGTGTAATACCCTACTCCAGTGTGGTGGTGGTGGATTGCCTCTTGGGCTGAAGATGAACAGTACAAGGGGAAGAATAGCCTCCTGAGGCGAGGTGTTCTTGTGCTTGGTGGGTGTGAGGATGAACTGAATGAGTTCGAGACGAGTTGCCTCCTAATGGGTCCTCCCCTATGGTAGTGGCTAGTCCTATTTATATAGGCCCTAGTCCTCTCCCCAAATATTGAGCGGGAAGGTAGCCAACAACGGCCGATTTGAAAGGGGACAGCTAGTATAGCTTATCCTGACAAAAGCAGTCTTCACCTGCCAAAGGCTCTGGTGGTGACACCGCCTTGGGCTCCATGGTGACCTCCGTCTTGCCGTCCTGCCGGTCTTGGTCTCGTTGCACCGATATGGAAACCTTTGCTTGACTCCTCGGTACTCCGTGCCTGCGCTTGCCTCCTTAGCACCAAAGAGGAAACAAGGACACTGCGCGCGCTGGCGCCCGCCTGGCACCCGCCTAGTCTCGATCGTCGTGGCTCACGTCATTGGAACCTCGCGAGGTTTGCCTTGCCTTGAACTCTCCGCCCCTCGCGAGCCAACCTGGTGAGGCCGCTCCCAAGGAGGTCTTGTGTCGTCCGCCTCGCGAGGCTTGGCCCCTCACAAGGGTCTCGAGTGCTTGTTGGTGAAGATGGGCCGTACGGGCCCGTTTGCAGAGCCACGCCGTGGGCCGCGGGCAGGCAAGTCTGGGGACCCCGTTCCCAGAACACCGACAGACACTCTTACTTATAGAAAGGACTACAATTGATCCCCTATACTTGTGGGCCATCACTCTTTTCTAGTGCCATCGCCGGGGAGTGAACCACTCTTGGTAAGTGGAAATTGGTAAGGAAAAATTTATATAACATGCTGAAATTTACTGTTACTTGTCACTATGGAAAACAATCCTTTGAGGGGTTTGTTCGAGGTATCTTCACCTCGACCGGAAGCACAAAGAGTTGCTCCTCAACCTGCTGCACCTACTGAAAATATTGGTTATGAAATTCCTTCAGGTATGATAGAGAAACTGCTAGCTAATCCTTATGTAGGACATGGAACGAAACATCCTGACTTACACCTTATATATGTGGATGAAATTTGTGGATTGTTTAAGCTTGCAGGCTTGCCCGGAGATGAAGTTAAGAAGAAGGTTTTCCCTTTATCTCTGGGGGGAGCATTGACATGGTATAGGCTATGTGATGATATTGGAGCTTGGGATTGGAATCAATTGAAATTGGAATTTCACCCAAAAAAATATCATATGCATCTAGTTCATTGTGATCGGAATTATATATATAATTTTTGGCCTCGTTAAGGAGAAAGTATCGCTCTAGCTTGGGGAGGCTTAAATCAATATTATATTCATGCCCAAATCATGAGCTTTCAAGAGAAATTATTATTCAGAATTTTTATGCTCAGCTTTCTCGTAATGACCAATCTATGCTTGATACTTCTTGTGCTGGTTCTTTTATGAAGAAGACTATTGAATTCAGGTGGGATATTTCAGAAAGAATTAAACACAACTGTGAAGGTTGGGAACTCGACGAAGTTAAAGAGTCAGGTATAAAGCTTGAGTTGATTGTGTTAAATCTTTTATGGATACTGATACTTTTCGTAAGTTTAGCACTAAGTATGGACTTGACTCTGAGATAGTAGCCTCTTTTTTGTGAATCATTTGCTACTCATGTTGAGCTCCCTAAGGAGAAGTGGTATAGATATCATCCCCAATTAAAGAAGAGAGTAAAGAGACAACTACAGTTAAAGATGAAACTATCATTTACAATGTTGACCCAGTTGTGCCTACTTCTTATATTGAAAAACCACCTTTCCTTGTTAGGATAAAGGAACATGCTAAGGTTTCAGTTGTGGTTCGCAAAAGTAATATTAGAACACCTAGACCCTCTGAACAAATTAAAGTAGAACCTAGTGTTGCTATGGTTAAAGATCTCTTAGTTGATGATATTGATGGGCATGTTATTTATTTTTGTGATGAAGGTGCTAGAATTGCTAAACCAGATACTAAAGATAAAAATAGACCAGTTGTTGGCATGCCTGTTGTCTCGGTTAAAATAGGAGATCACTGTTATCATGGCCTGTGTGATATGGTTGCTAGTGTCAGTGTTATTCCTTTTACTCTTTACCAAGAAATTATGAATGGTATAACACGTACTGAAATAGAAGATATTGATGTTACTATTAAGCTTGCTAATAAAGATACTATGACACCACTTGGGATTGTTAGAGATGTTGAAGTCTTGTGTGGGAAAACAAAATACCCTACTATTTTTCTATTTCTTGGTTCCCCACAAAATGACTTTTGTCCCATTATCTTTGGCAGACCTTTCTTGAGCACTGTTAATGCTAAGATAGATTACGAGAAAGAAACCATCAGTGTTAGTTTTGCTGATGTGTCTCATGAGTTTAATTTATCCAAGTTCTGTAGGAAACCTCATGATAAAGAATTTACTAGTAAGGATGAAATAATTGGTCTTGCTTCTATTGTCATACCACCTACTGATCCACTAGAACAATATTTGCTTGACCATGAAAATGATATGCACTTGCATGAAAGAAATGAAATAGACAAAATATTCTTTGAGCAACAACCTATCCTTAAACACAATTTGCCTGCTGAAACTCTAGGAGGTCCTCCTCCACCTAAAGGTGATCCTGTGTTTGAATTAAAACAATTGCCTGACACTTTCAAATATGCTTATCTTGATGAAAATAAGATATATCATGTTATTATTAGTGCTAACCTTACAGGGCATGAAGAACAAAGATTATTGAAAATTCTGAGGAAGCACCGTGCTGCTATTAGATATACTCTTGATGATCTTAAGGGCATTAGTCCCACTCTCAGTCAGCACAAGATTAATGTGGAACCCGATGCTAAAACAGTTGTTGATCATCAACGACGATTAAATCCCAAGATGAAAGAAGTGGTAAGAGCTAAAATATTAAAACTTCTGGAAGCATGTATAATTTATCCCATAGTTGATAGTAGATTGGTAAGCCATGTTCATTGTATTCCCAAGAAAGGAGGTATTACTGTTGTTCCTAACGATAAAAATGAACTCATTCCACAAAGAATAGTGACTGGCTATAGAATGGTAATTGATTTTAGAAAATTAAATAAAGCCTTTCATTGATCAAATGTTAGAAATACTGTCTAAGCACACACACTTTTGTTTTCTTGATGGATATTCTAGTTTCTCTCAAATACCTGTATCACAACCCGATTAAGAGAAAACCACCTTACTTGTCCTTTCGGAACTTATGCTTATAGTCGTGCGCCTTTTGGTTTATGTAATGCACCTACTACCTTTCAAAGATATATGACTGCTATATTCTAAGATTTTTGTGAAAAGATTGTTGAGGTTTTCATGGATGATTTTTCTGTTTACTGAACTTCTTTTGATGATTGCTTAAGCAACCTTGACCGATTTTTGCAGAGATGTGAGATAACTAATCTTGTCTTGAATTTGGAGAAGTGCCACTTTATGGTGAATGAAGGTATTGTCTTAGGTCAGAAAATTTCTGAGCGAGGAATTGAGGTGGATAAAGCTAAAGTTGATGTAATTGAGAAAATGACATGTCCTAAAGATATTAAAGGTATTCGTAGTTTCCTGGGTCATGCTGGTTTCTATAGGAGGTTTATTAAAGACTTCTCTAAAATTTCTAGGCCTCATACTACTCTTTTACAAAAGGATGTTCCATTTGTTTTTGATGATGATTGCGTAGAAGCCGTTGAAACGCTTAAGAAAGCCTTAACTTCTGCACCTATTGTTCAACCACCTGATTGGAACTTGCCTTTTCAAATTATGTGTGATGCTAGTGATTATGTTGTTGGTGCTGTTCTAGGACAAAGAGTTGATAAGAAAAATTAAATGTTATTCATTATGCTAGTAAAACTCTAGACAGAGCACAAAGAAATTATACAACTACTGAAAAAGAATTTTGTCACAGCCCTAGAATTTGTTTGTAATTAGTTGCATCAGCACCCATGCATCATGTCTAATTAATTTTGAAATGTGAAATGGGGATGATAAACCCTAGCACCAGAATAACTCAAATAGGTTCATCCTCAAAATATTTTCAATGAACCCAAAATGGCTTTGGAAAAGTTCATCATTTTTTAATTGGTCCTGAACCTCTTCCAAAAAATGGTGCACATTTTTCTAGGTCACTCTGGATTTTTGAATTAATCCATAAAGTATTTGCATTTGGGCATTTAATTCCTATAAATATTTTAATTGCCCAAATAATTCTGAAAATGGTTGAGGGCTGTTGAAAAATATTTCAACAGTGCCCACAATTTATTTCAGGATTTTTAGAAAAGGTTTAGTATTTCTACTAAATCTAAACAAAGAAAGAAAAATAGAAAACGGAAAGAACTAAAAGAGAGAGAGACTCACCAGACTTACCTCGCAGCTCACTGGCCGGCCCAGCACTATGCTAGCCCACTGCGAGTCGTCCTCCTCCTTGCGCCAGAAGGACACGGGCGTGTGCCCGCGGCGCGCACGCATGAGCCCCGCCACCTCCTGCCTGGCTGCCTGCGTCCCCGACACCCTGGATGCCTCCGCGCATGCCACGCAACCTCCCCGACCGCCTCGCACTCCCCCTGTGCTCCTCCCTCCTCCCCTGCTCTCTCCACTGAGCGCAGCCGTCGCCGCCGCTCGCCGTAGCCACAGCCACCGTCCACCTATCGCCTCGACGATGCATCCACGAGCTCCACCTCGACTCCCTCGACCTCCTCGACGAACCGCACGCCGCCGGACGCGCCGCAATGTCCTCATCATCATTGCCTTCAAGCTCGGACGCCGGAGATCACGTCCGCCGGCCCGACGACTGCAGACCTTCCCCGAGCTCGCTGAAACCCTCGTCCGACTGGTCGTGAGCTCCTCTACCGACCCCCCTGCCCCCATGCTCAATAGCTCAGCGTAGCCCTCGTTTCCATCAAGGTCGAGACCTCGCCGGCGTCGGACATGTCGTCGTCGTTGTTTTGGCTTGCCTCTGTCCAAACCGAGCGCGTCACCGCACTCAGGGCACTCCCAGGAAGCCGTGGACCTCACCAGCTCGTCCTAAGATGCGCCGTAGCGCCTAACCCGCTGACGCCGAATGCCGGCCACCTCCACGAGCTCGAATCCGGCGAGCTCGCTCCACCCTAGCTCCTCCCGCTTGCACCATTCAATGCGGACGAGTCTCCTTGTTTCGTAGATGGCCTTGGCCTTCGATTTGGTCGCCGTGGGACGAAACCCGAATGCCTCCGCCGTCTCTGGCCTCGCCGGCGACGAGCCGCGGGTCAACTCCGGCGAGTTTGACCCCGGTTGGATGGGTTTCACTCCCCTCGGAGTCACTGACTTCTAGGCCCAGCCTCTGGTTTAATTAAGCTGATTTGATAATTAGCACTAAAAGTCTCTGTTAGTTAGTTAAGACACTGACAGTCGGGTCCCACCGTCAGGTTTGACCTGGACCGGGTCGGTTGACCTGCTGACCTCAGCCTTAGATAATGCTGATGCAGTAAAGCTTTTCTGTGATTTTAAATAAATTAGAAATGATTTATTAATTCCAGAAAATGTTTAAAACTTCTAAAATTCATAGAAATTCAACCGTAACTCAGATTGAAATAATTTATATATGAAAAATTATCAAAAAAATCCAATATATCCAATGGTACTGTTTTCATGCATGTTAAAGCAAGTTAAACCTGCTGATCAGGTCAAATCAATTAAATGGCATGTGAATAATAACATATGGAGTTTGAATTTGAACCTTGAGTTCAAACCAACTTCATTTAACTTGTTGCTAGTTGCATTATCTCAATCAACAACATATTGCCATGTCATGATCATGCATCACATTGTTGCATTGCATTGATTGTGTTGTTTCTCTGTTGCCGGTGGTTGTTCCCCCTCAGTAGATGTATGTTCCGACGATGAGTTCGATGACACCGATGAAGGGCTATACTATCTTCAGAAGTGCCAGGCAAGCAAACCCCCATTGAGCATTCCGATACAATCCCACTCTCTCACTCTTGCTCTCTTTTACTGCATTAGGACAACAACGATTCAATTGTTACATGCTGCGGTAGTTGAACCCCTTTCCTCTGCATGACCCGTCTTTGCCACAGTAAATAGTTGAAACCCACTAGCATGAGTAGGAGTTGTTTGAGCCCTGATGTGCCTACTCATTTATGCTTGCTTGTTATGCCTGCTATTGCTTAGAGTTGTGTCAGGTCTGATTCATCGGGGATGAATTGGAATGTGGACATCATGTCCTACTGTTGAGAGCTAAGTGTGTGAACACGATTTGGTAAAGGTAGCGGTGAGAGGCCATGTAGGATTACATGGTGGGTTGTCTCATTGAAACCGTCCTCAGGAATTGACTTCTGTGTCTGTGATCCAAGACAGTTACTACCACACATTGGAATGCTTAAGTGCCCCTCTCGACTTATTAATCGCCTTGATCTCTGTCCAGGAGTTGCAACTAGTTTATGGAGTTTTGTAGGTTGTGTTAGTAGTCTACCAAGTGGCACCTGGTACAGGTGGGCTTGGGACAGACTAGGCACCGTGGCCGGGTATACCAAGCGTCGCCCGTTTGGTGGGCTTGGGAACCATCTACACATCATTTGGGGCCGTGATGGAAACCTCGGCCGGACTCCCTTGCGGATGGAACCCGAATAGGCGATAAACCTGGACTAGAGTCTTGCGTGGTTAGTCAGGTCGTGGCCGACACCCTCGCCAGGCTTCCGCTTGAAGGTTGCCCAGATACATGACGAGTACATGGCGGTAAGTGGCGAGAGCGTGTGTGAAGAAGTAGACCCCTGCAGGGTTAACATGATCTATTCGAATAGCCGTGTCCGCGGTAAAGGACTACTGGGTTGCTTATACAGTTCATAGACAAGTGAAAGTGGATACTCTAAAATGCGCAAGATAAGCGTGAGTGCTATGGATGGCCTTCTCGTAGGGCGACAGGAACGGGTCCATAGTGGTGTATTGTTATGGTGAATATGTGGAATCGTGTGCACCACCTCAAAAGAGTTACCAGCAGTCGTAGTACAGGATAGCCACTGAGTCAAAGCTGGCTTGCTGCAGTTAAACTCCACCGCCCCTTTGTTGATATTGATGCATATGTAGCTAGTTCTGATGTAAGTCTTGTTGGGTACATTTGTACTCATGTTTGCTTAATCTATGTTTTTGCAGGGAGACTTCAATCTCACTAGTAGTTCTGCGTGGACTTCGACGTTTAGCTCGTTACCTCAGCTACGATCTTGTGCCCTTGGGAGGGTCTTGTAGATAGTCAGGCTTCTCAGCCTTTTTCATTTGTAGTTGTCTGTACTCAGACATGTTATGCTTCTGTTGCCTGTATGCTCTGTATGTTGGGTCATGTGACCCATGATTGTAATTCTTACTATGTATGACTCTTCGGAGCCCTCTGAATAAATACTTTGAGTCGTAGAGTTTTGTTGTGATGCCATGGTGTATTTGCACATATCGAGCATATTGTGTGTATGATTTTGAAATGCTTGGTATGTGTGGGATCCGACAATCTAGTTGTTTATTCTTGGTAGCCTCTCTTATGGGGGAATGTCTCCTAGTGCTTCCACTGAGCCATGGTAGCTTGCTACTGCTCTGGAACACATGGGATGATCGGCATGTGTCCTTCTTTGCTCATGTGTCTGTCCCTTCGGGGAAATGTCATGCATTGTTCCTTTAAGTCCTTGTAGCTTGCTACGACTTGGGTTCATACGTTGATGACCGACACGTGCATTGCTAGGTCATGTATGTCTGTCCCTGTAAGTTAGTGCCACCTTGGGTTTACGACTAGTCATGTCGGCCTGGGTTCTCTGTCATATGGATGCTAGCGACACTATCATATACGTGAGCCAAAAGGTGCAAATGGTCCCGGGCCAGGTAAGGTGGCACCCGTGGGGATACCGTGCGTGATGCCGCAAAGTGATATCATGTGTTACATGCTAGATCGGTGTGACTTAGGATCGGGGTCCTGACAAATTTTTAGCAGTTGTGTTTGCTTGTGATAAATTCAGATCTTCTATAGTTGATTCCAAAGTAATTGTTCACGTCGTCATGCTGCTATTAAATACCTTATGGAAAAGAAAGATGCTAAACCTAGACTCATTAGGTGGGTTCTCTTGCTACAAGAATTTGACTTACACATCACTGATAGAAAAGGAGCTGAGAATCACATGGTTGATAACTTGTCTAGGTTAGAAAATATTCTTGATGACCCACTACCTATTGATGATAGCTTTCCTGATGAACAACTACGTGTCATAAATGCTTCTCATAATACTCCTTGGTATGTTGACTATGCTAATTATATTGTTGCTAAATTTATACCACCTAGTTTCACATACCAACAAAAGAGAAAATTCTTCTATGATTTATGACATTACTTTTGGGATGACCCACATCTATATAAAGAAGTAGATGGTATTATTAGACATTGTATACCTGAGCATGAACAGGAGCAAATCCTACGGAAATGTCACTCTGAAGCTTACAGAGGGCATCATGCGGGAGATAGAACTGCACACAAGGTATTACAATCTGGTTTTTATTGGCCTACTCTCTTCAAGGATGCCCGTAAGTTTGTTTTATCTTGTGACGAATGTCAAAGAATTGGTAATATTTGTAAACGTCGGGAAATGCCTATGAATTATTCACTTGTTATTGAACCATTTGATGTTTGGGGTTTTGATTATATGATACCTTTTCCTTCCTCTAATGGGTATACACACATTTTGGTTGATGTTGATTATGTCACTAAGTGGGTAGAAGCTATTCCAACTAGCAGTGTTGATCATAACACCTCCATTAAAATGCTTAAAGAAGTTATTTTCCCTAGGTTTGGAGTCACTAGATATTTAATGACTGATGGTGGTTCACATTTTATTCGTGGTGCTTTCCGTAAACTACTTGCTAAATATGATGTCAACCATAGAATAGCATCACCTTATCACCCTCAATCCAGTGGACAAATTGAACTTAGCAATAGAGAAATAAAGTTAATATTACAAAAAACTGTCAATAGGTCTCGAAAGAATTGGTCTATGAAATTAGATGATGCACTTTGGGCCTACAGAACAGCTTATAAAAATCCTATGGGTATGTCTCCATATAAAATGGTTTATGGGAAAGCTTGTCATTTGCCTCTTGAATTAGAACATAAAGCATATTGGACAATTAAAGAACTCAACTATGACCTCAAACTTGCCGGTGAAAAGAGGTTATTTGATATTAGCTCTCTAGATGAATGGAGAACCCAAGCCTATGAAAATGCCAAACTATTCAAAGAAAAGGTTAAGAGATGGCATGACAAAAGAATCCAAATGCGGGAATTTAAAGTTGATGAATATGTACTATTGTACAATTCTTGTTTTATATTTTTTTGCAGGAAAACTTCTCTCCAAATGGGAAGGGACACATATCATCGAAGAAGTTTATCGTTCTGGAGCCATTAAGATCAATAATGCCGAAGGCACTAGTCTGAAGGTGGTCAATGGACAAAGAATACAACACTATATTTCAGGTACACCTATTAATGTTGAAACTAATATTATTCAAACCATGACAACGGAGCAACAAATAAGAGAGACCTTCCAGAACACTCTAGAACCCTGAAAAGGAAGAGGTACATGATATGCTAAGTAAATGGACTTCGAAAATTCTGCAAAAATATTTTCTGTCGGTTTTGGAATATTAGAAAAAATAAAAAAATTAAGAAACACCCGGGAAGGCAACCCAGGTGCCCACGAGGCACCAAGGCGCGCCTGCCCCACCTGGCACGCCCTATTGGGTAGTGGGCCCCTCGGGTACCTTCCCAATTCCATTTTCCTGTGGTATGCTTGTTTCCCAAGATAAAAGATTCTTTATATACTCCCCCAGACGTATTGACCACCGCACCGCAGAAATATCATCTGTTCTTGTTTCGTGTTGTTTTCCTGTCAGATCTAGATCGCCATGGCTCCACCAAGCTCCTCCAAGGACAAGTTCTTCAAGAAGGTCATCAACACGTACCTACCAGAGGTGTTGAAGCACCCTCAAGCCATTGAGATGTGTGAGGGGGCGCTCCACATCCAGGATGCTCAAGGGCCCAACAGGACGGGAAGCGTGGAGGCCAGGCTCGAGGCGGTGGAACAGGACATCTTCAAGTTCCAAGGGATGGTGGAGCGTGGACTCAGTGCCAATCACTCCATGATCACAGAATTCACCCGTGATCACATGGTGGATGGCCGGTCTATGAAGGACATCGTCTTCACCTTCAATAAGCAAATCAATTTTCTGCACGGGATCACCTCATAGTGGCCGTATAATCACCTCATCACGTATAATCACCTCATCACGTATAAGCTGCAGCCTCGGCGCTTGTTTTCTAGGGTTTGCACTCTTCACACTCTCTCCAGTATATATATACACGTTGGAGCCTCAGCGCTTGTAGTTGCTCTCTTCACACTCTCTCACCCTCTCTAGATCTAAACAAGACTTCTTTGGCCTCTCTCTCCCCTCACTGTTGGTCTGCTTGTAGTTGCTCTCTTCACACTCTCTCACCCTCTCCAGATCTAAACAAGACTTCGCTGGCCTCTCTCTCTCCCCTCACTGCTGGTCAAAGAACCGTCCGCCGGGAAGGGAAGGAGGCTTAACGCTGTCGCCGTCGGCGAGGAAGGGAATCCACTACCGGCGCAGCTGTTCACCTTCACCCAACGGCGGCGCGGGAGGGCCTCTGACCCCTTCTTCTTCGCTGCCGTACATAGTGTGGGTCGAACGGTCTCCGGTCGCCCACCGAACCACACCCCAAGAACCTTAAGGTATAATTTACTTATTCCACATGCATTGCTCTAGCTGCATGTGGGCTTTTTCCGCTTCTGCACTCGAATCTAGGTGTTGGATCAAACAGGAAAGTAGTGGGGAAAGTTGTATACCATGAATCTACGACGTGATTCAAAGAGGAAAGGAATGGGGGAAAGTAGTGGGAAAAGTTGTATAGCACGAATCTAGGACGTGGTTCAAAAAGGAAAGGAAGGGGGAAAGTTGTGGGGAAAGTTGTATCGCATGAATCTAAGACATGGTTCAAAGAGGACATGAATGGGGGAAAGTAGTTGGGAAAGTTGTATAGCATAAATCTAGGACGTGGTTCACAGAGGAAAGGAAGTGGGGAAAGTACTAGTATAGACTGGCTATCCAGCACCTACGTTGGTCGAAAAGGGAAAACAATGACAAACACAGTATGCACATCTGTAACAAACTGATCTTTTGTTTTGGGGGACAAGGCTGTAGAGTTTGAGCAGGACTAGATTTGCTGCGCTCACATAGGGAAAGGTGTCTAAAGATAACAAAACTGGGACCAACACAAATATGCTCCTTGGTTGTTTGTTCTTTGCTACAACAGACTGTGCATCACCCCAGTACATCGGTAGATGCACATGGTGCTGGTGCGTCCACTGTCCCGTGCAACTCTTTAGCTGTTGTTAATCTAAGGCCCAGTTTGGTTAAAAACTCCCTAGTCCCTACCTGCTTGGTTCCAGGGACGAAACATGGACTAGAGGTTATTAAATGACATGCTAAAAGACCATGTTACCCCTAGTAGTGAACTAATAGAGACAAGGTGCGATGCGTGCAGGGGCAACTGTTGGAAAAAGTCCCAAAAAGACTCCCTCGGGGTCTTCTTTCTTTAGTCCCAAATGCCCACTTTTAGTCCCTAAAAGTCCCTCCTATTTGGTTTAGATGGGACTGACACGGAGTTTTTTTAGTCCCTCCACCAAAATGTCCCTGTAAACAAACACCCTCTAATAATGCCGCTGGAAAATTGATGCAATGCCACAGTTAAAAGCAAATTACATGTTTAACGAATTTTATTGTTAATATAATCTCTCTGTTAATATTAATCAATGCCAGCGTTTGAGAAATGCTACTGTCTTGCTTTCTTTCCCATTTAGATAAGGTAGATCTTCTTTTTGTTGGCTTCTGTGTCATCCACCGTTATTGACCACTAGTTGTTTCCTTTGCACCTCTGTGTAAACAGGGTTATCTACTTCACCTCGTTGCCATTGTGACCTTTTGTTGCACTGCACAAAACACTTTTGTTTTAAGAGTGTTTTGTGCAGTTCAACCAAAATGTCACACCGACAACGTTGCTTGATTGCTTGATCTTAGTGGAACTGCACATGAGGAGATCTTACTTCCTATCCGTGTTGGCAAATTTGGTTCAGAACTTCTTCTTGTGAGTTGTTTGAATTCCACGTCATGAGAGGTCAGTACTAGCCTTCTTTCACATGATTCTGCAGTGTGCTTTCATATGTTGTGCTACTTGTACGGTAATGTTGCTTGATTTTAGTGAACTGCACAAATGGAGACAAGACTTCCAATCTGTATGTGCACCGTAATATCCCATTGAGGTAAGATAAGGGTATTTCACAACTGTTGGCCTGTATTTTGCCACTTTCATCAGAAAATTAATGTCATTGTTTAGTGCTATACTTGTGCAACCTAATTGACATGCCAAATCTTACATTGAAGGCCAAGCTTGTCTGTTATTGAACCAAGTGATGAAGGGGAAGAACAAGCGGAAGAAAAACAAAAATCAACTCCTGGTGCTGTAATGAAGCACTGGAACTGTGATGACACAAGTAATGATATAGTTTTGCATCTTAATTTATTGCTATGGCTAGAACGAGCAATTGTTTTGCCACTGATTTGATGCAACTCTTAATGTAATACGTAATTATCTCTACTTGTGCAAACAGGGATCTTCTTTGAAGATACCATATATTTTAGTGGAACTGCACAAGAAGATGTTGGAAACATTAATCTAATCGAGGAGTATATACTAAGCATGGCCACCACAGTAGATAGCAACAGATGGTTCCGGAGAAGTGCTTCATCTGTATGCTCTACACAATAATCCTCCTGACAAAGGTTGGTACTCGCCCACTGATTTCATCCATATGATTGAGCTTTGTCATCTCTATTGGTGTTGTCCTACTGTTTAGATGCTGTCATCAAAAAGTGGTATTGTCCTTGAGAAGTGCTTCATCTGTGTTGTTTTAAATATTTCCTTTACTTTTTTTTCGAGCAAACAGGGATGCTAGCATTTAGTTATCCTCTTGTCTTTGCACAACAGGATCATCCTCCTCTGAAGAAGAATATGGAGTACATGAAGTGACTAGTTCCGATTATGCCAGGATGAAGAAGCCATGTCTATCTTCTCATCAGAAGGAGCAGTTGAAGGATGGTTACATTACCCCCCACAAGACCAAACTAACTTCAGCTCAGAAGGACCGACAAATCTCCATTTTCTTGTTGTGATGCGCGAGTACAATGTTGTTCTAGGATTCTTTCCGGTGAGTTCCATTTTTGTAAAAGTGTGCTCTACATGGACCATGTAGGTGCCTGTTTAAACTGTCAATTCATATAACAGTTTGCTTTATACTAATCACTTTCTTTGTATTTGTGCAAACAGGGGTGCTCAGCTTGATTTCAATGGGAACTGCACAAAATGTTCATGAATACATCGAATCATTCATTTCCACCACAAGAAAGGAGGTGCCGATAAGTTCAAGGCGTTGCAACATATAAGGGCGAAATCATACAAGCTACGCGCGAATTTGGTTGATTTTGGTGGAACTGCACAAAAAGAACAGCTGGTTTATTTAGCACGAGGTGCCATGTCAATGTCCGAACTGATGGCAAACCCTTCCCATTCCACAATCGTAGGCATTTGATATTTTGGAATGGGAAAACCTTGTCAAATTTTGCTCATTGATTTTAGCAAGAAGACATGCGTTTGATATTTTCGAATGGGACGCCCTTTGCTGTCAGCAGCGTCGATCCATTTTTTCTTTATTCTTTAGTTGTGAAGTAAATATTGGCTCTGACATGTGAATCGTTGAGATGCATAATCATCGATTGTTTTGAATGTTCTCTATGACATGTGAATCGCTGTGATTGCAATGTACAGGAACGCTAAAAAGCTGCTCAAACTCGTTGTACTCCTTCTGTTCCTTTTTACTTCGCACATTGTCCGGTAGCATACAACTGAAGTGCTCAAGTTCTCTAGCAAATGACTATCTCATGAGCTTGCTCAACCACGGAGCGCTCTTCAATCAGCCTGTAATCATAGAATTGCTCCATGATGTACAGCTCAGTGCCAGCAACCGGAGGGTAGCAGCGGTGGCCTTACTTGGACCCGAGCGGCGGCGACCTACCGTGTTCTACTCTTCTTCATTTTCTATGTGGCGCGGCCTCGTTGGCAGCAGGGCGGGGCCTCGGCGGAGACGGCGATGTCCTCTGCCTCGTTGCCGGCGAGCGGCGCCTCGGCGGAGCGGGGGAAAATCCTCCCCCTCGTTGCCGGCAGGGTGGGGCCTCGGCGGAGCCGGCGGTGTCCTCTGCCTCGTTGTTGGCGTCGCGGGGCCTCGGCGGAGCAGGGCCTCGTCGGAGCCGGCATTGTCCTCTGCCTCGTCCTCGGTCTCGCCAAACAGCGCCTCGGCCGCTTCATTGCCCTCTTTGTAAGCGGCCGCAGCCTCCGCCACCCGCATGCAGTACCGCCAGCGCTCGAGGCGGCCCTCGCGGTCGGAGAGGTACGAGTCGAGCAGCGCCTCCTGCTCCGCCCGCTCCGCGGCGATCTGCTCCTCCGCCTGCAGGTGCTCCTGGAGGAGATGGTGGTTGTAGGCGGCATCGGCCTGCGCCTCCCGGAACTGCTCCTCATGCTTCTGCCTCACCGTGTCCATATATTGGGCATGGGCCTCGCCGATGGTCATGGTGCAATGCACCGGCGAGGATGGCGCGGAGGAGGGGGTTGGCGCCGGATCGTCGACTACCATGTTCTCCATTGGGACGTCGTCGTCCTCCGTCTGCCTGTCGGCCAGCCAGTCGGCAGCAATGGTTGCCATCTCCTTGTGGTCCGTCGTCCGCCCGTCCCGAAGAGCGCGGGAGCGTGAGGAAGCCATGATGGGCAGTAGTGGTGTGGACAGGAGAATAGGAACGGATGCGGATGACTGCGGCTATGGCCGGCGCAGCAGTTTATATAGCAATGGTGGGCGGTGGAGGGACGGACGTGTGGCGCCGGAGTAGCCGCCTCGGCAACCGCGTATCATTAATGTGGGCGGCAGAAGGATGGACGGACGACACTTGTGTTGTTTGAAGGCGGAGCAATCACATGCACCGGGAAGCGGGGCAGGCGGCGCTGACAGTTTCGGGTGGAAAGCGCGCGCGGGCGAGGGAGGTGGTCTAGGTGGGCCAGGGCAGTCAGACTCGTGCTTGGCAGCAGGTCGGTCCAGCAACTGGACATGCTGGCTCGCCAGCTACCTCGCCGAGCTGAGCGGCGACAATCAGACGATGGACGTAGCTTCCGACCAGGAGCCGGCGCCACTGTCCAAGCCGGTTCATGCCGTGTTCACCATAGAGCAGGTGCGGACGCACTTCGACGCCCTAATGGCAGAAGAGCTACCAGCGCAGGAGGACCTGTGCTGCAACCTCCGTCTCCTCAACGAGCACCGGTGAACAAGCGAACGACAATGCCGTCGCGGACATGTGGCCCTATGATCTTGGCTTCCCGAATGAGCAGCGGGCACTGTACCAGACCATCCGTAGGGCCCGCGAGGCCCTCTCCGTCGTCCTTCGAGTTGTTGCGCTCGCCATGGCGCCGCCGTCTCGCGTTGTCAACATGGTCAATGGACATGAGGATGAGGAGATGACTTTACTTGGAGAGGATGACAGCAAGTGCCTCCTTATTAGTATATAAAACTATAATTTTTTTGCTTCCTCCTGGTTTCCTGACATCACGGTCCCACACCATTGTGAACCTATGTAGTCAATAAACGAGAGAATTGCACAAGAAGCGGCCGACAGCTGGGAACAAGCAGCTCGAGCAGTATTTGTGTTTTTGAGGTGTGAGCACTTCAGAGTTTTTCTTGAGCAATGTTTAGCCCAGATATTAATTTTTCCCCTCTGAACAACAACGAAAACATCGCTGCAGCTATTAACTGGGCGGGCTGTGGCCTGTCTAGCCCAGGCCAGATATCCAATCCAGATATTAATTTTTTTCAAGCTGAAAATGGCTAGCCCAGCTATACTTTTTTAGGAATACCCAGGCAAGGTCAAGTTGTTATTCTCCGCCCCGCTGGGCTGCAAATCTTTCCTAGGAGGGATGCATTAGGCTTAACAAGAAAATGGGCTTTAAGAAATAATAAATGGGATGTAATTATAAAAATTGGGCAGTAACTATAAAAAATGCACCAAACACGTAAAACTTTATAAAATATTATTTTTGGATATTGAAATTTTTAATTTCATTAATTGTTGCGTGCGCAATGTTTCGTTGGATTTTTACGTAATATAAATTTATATTGAAATTATATTTAATAAAATATTTCGGATCCCGTCAAAATGTGGGAAATTTTATTGAATTCTGTTTTGAACGGTTGGTTGAAATGGGCTGTACTTTTAACAAACTGTAAATGGGTTGTAGTAAATTTCATTAGAATTCAAAAATGGGTTGTACATTCTTACAAATCGCAAATGGGCTATAAGTTCTCTCCCACACACTTGTGGGCCTACTAAGTTGACGCGTCCCCTAAAAAAAGAAGTTGACGCGTATGCAAGGCTTTGTCAACTTATTATAGTCAACACACGGTTCTAGCAGCAGTGGCCGTTGGATGTCCATCCAACGGATGCCGTGCTTTTTCTTCAATCTCGGATATTCTAGCTTCACCCGCCCAAAAAATGATTCCTCCCCCTGACATCTGGGGCGCACCGTTTCGGAAGCTGACCTGTGGGCCTACTAAGTTGACACGTACCAAGGGCTTTGTCAACTTAGTCAATATGAACGATTCTAGCTGCAGTGACCATACGATGTCCATCCAACGGCCGTAGTGCTTCTTCAACCTCTGGTCTTCTTGCTCCAGCCGCCCAGAGGAGCGTCGGTCATGTCGCGTGCTCCTACCTCCCGTGGCCGGCTGTGATGCCACGGAGGCCTCGCCGCCCCCTACTACTCCCACCGCTGGCCAGGCCATCCCTCTACTCACCCACACCCCTTGTTATTCCGCAGCGACAACAGCCTCACACCGCAGCCGAACCAGTGAACCCTCGTACTCCTCTCCGCACGGGCTTCCACTACCGCGTCTTCCCCGGCTCCGCGTCGTCCCCTTCCTAGGCCTCACCGTCGTCAACCGCCCTGGTGCTCTCGGCACGGTGTGGTCAGCGTGGTCAAGGAACGGCTTCCATCGGACGTGACTGATGTGGAGAGGCTGGCAGCTGGGTCCACAACGGCAGCAAGGAAGTGCCTCCTTATTACGCGGAAAATAATGATTCCTCCACCCGACAGCAGGGACCCACCGGACGGGCCACCGTATTTCACGAAAAAAATGTTTGCCCCCTGACTGTTGGGACCCACCGGACGGGCCACCGTATTGCGCGAAAAAACATTCCCCCCGCTGTCAGCTCGGACCCACCGGAAGTGCCTCCTTATTACGCACAAAAAATGAATACTCCCCCTGCTGGTTGGGACCCACCTTGGTGGGAGGCTGACTTGTGGGCCTACTAAGTTGACGGGGACGGAGTGCTTTGTCAACTTAGTCAATATGAACGATTCTAGCTCCAGTGACCGTACGATGTCCATCCAACGGCCGTAATGCTTCTTCAACCTCTGGTCTTGTTGCTCCAGCCGCCCAAAGCAGCGCCGGTCGTGCCGCATGCTCCTGCCTCCCGTGGGCGGCTGTGTTGCCGCAGAGGCCTCACCGCCCCCTACTATTCCCACCGCTGGCCAGGCCATCCCTCTACCCACCCACACCCCCTGTTATTCTGCGGCGACGACAGCCTCAAACTACAGCGAACCAGTGAACCCTCGTACTCCTCTACGCGTGGGCATCCACTGCCGCGTCTTCCCCGGCTCTGCGTCGTCCCCTTCCTAGGCCTTGCCGTCGTCCACCGCCCTGGTGCTCTCGGCGCGGCGTGGTCAACGTGGTCAAGGAACGGCTTCCATCGGACGTGGACTGTACGTGGAGAGGCTGACAGCTGGGTCCACGGCCGCAGCAAGGAAGTGCCGCCTTATTACGTGCAAAATAATTATTCCTCCACCTAACAGCGGGGACCCACCGGACGGGCCACCGTATTTCGTGAAAAAAACGTTTCCCCTGACTGCTGGGACCCACCAGCTACATCTTCGCACGCAAGGAAGTGCGTCCGGGCAAAAAAAACGATTCGCCCCCCTGACTGCTGGGACCCACCAGCTACATCTTCGCAGGCAAGGAAGTGCCTGACAGTCGGGACCCACCTGGTCGAAGCGTATGTAGCGTTGTCATTCTGGTCGCGAACGTGTACATACATACTGGTCGATGTAGAGGCGCGCACGTGTCGTAGTAGAGGCGCGCACGTAGCATGTACATGTACGTACAGCGGCCAGTGTGCAAGAAAGAAAATACGGCCACGTACGTACATACGGGCAGGGTCTCGAACGCCTACTCGCGCATACGTACGGCCAGGGCTTGTGTACATGGCTGGGTCGGAACAGAGAAACAGCGTCGTCGTCGTGTTCATGGGGAGGCAACGGAATGCGTCGTGTTCATCGGGAGGCAACGGAACGCGTGGGAGCCAACCGGCTTGGACGGAACAGCCGATGGAAACGGGGCCTGGCGTACCGCAGAACGAAGGAAACGGCCTTGTGTTCGACCGGCCACATTCAAAACGGGATCCTGTTCATCGGGAGGGGTCTAGCGTACCGCAAAACGGAGGAAACGGACCTCCTACGGTCGAAACGGGGGTCCTGTTGATCGGGAGGGGTGTGGCGTACCGCAAAACGGAGGAAACGGACTTGTGTTGGAGTGCTACGGTCGAAACGGGGGTCCTGTTCATCGGGAGGGGTGTGGCGTACCGCAAAACGGGACTCCACAGGATACTGTTCATCTCCACCGTCGACCCCCTCCAGCCTCCACGGGCTACTGTTCATCCACCATCGACCTCCTCCAGCCTCCACCTGCGACTGTTCATCCACGGGCTCCTGTTCATCCAGCCTCCACCGCGTGCTACTCCACCGGCAACTGTTCAACCAGCCCACTCCACGGGCTCCAGTTCAACCACCCCTCCACGGGCTACTGTTCATCCTGCCCTCCACCATCTACTGTTCATCCTGCCCTCCATGGGGTGGTCCTGTTCATCCTGCCCTCCACGGGGTCCTGTTCATCCAGCCCCAACCGGCTCGAACGATCGGGGTCCTGTCCATCCACCCCCACCGGGAATTGTTCATCCAAACCCCCCCAGCAACGCTCACTGTTCATCCAGAGGCAACGCCACGGGGTCCTGTTCATCCACCCCCACCGGGAACTGTTCATCCAACCCCCCCCAGCAACGCTCACTGTTCATCCAGAGGCAGCATCGATCGGCTTCAGTTAGCAGCAGTAGCGAAGGAATCGCTCGATCGGGTTTAGTTAACAGCCATCGATCGATCGCTCGGGTTCAGTAACGCGTAGCCTGCAGTGCAATCGCTCGGGTTCAGTTAGAGCCCAACGCCTCGCACCCACGCACGTGCGTGTATGAGAGAAACGCGCATCGCTCGGCCCCGACCACCCACCGTAACCGGGAACACCCCGATATTTTCCTCGCCCTCGCTTCTACCATGGTTTTTTCTGTCATGGACGGCCCAAAGAATGTCATGCAGCTGCGTCTCCGGCCCGCCCAGGACGAAAAGCCCATTTTCTGTCATGATTTTTTGTCATAGAAGTAGGACCCCACCACATCTATGATGATACCGGGTTTTGTCACAATTATCGTCATAGAAGTGTCATAAGTATGACAGAAAAGATTTTCGTTTGGCCCAAAATGTCACGGATGTGTCTTTTTTTTGTAGTGCATAGAAGTTATATTGTCCTAGATCCTCTAACATGTGGTGCTTGTCCAATATCTTTGCTAGCCAAAAGTTCGCACTATGTAGAGATACTACTTGTGCATCCAAAAACCTTAAACCTAAATTCATGTTTTGAGAGTCCACCATACCTACATATGGATTGAGTAAGATCCTTCAAGTAAGTTTTCATCAGTGAAAAAAGGGCAATAAAAATTGCCCCTAAATGTGTTTGATCTTTTAGTGTAAGGGAAAATAAGCGTTGTACGAACTTGTGATGGCAAAGTAATAAAGAGCGACGGACTGCATAATAATGGTTGCCATCATAAGGGGCAATATAACATGACGTTCTTTTGCATTAAGAGATTGTGCATACAAAACCGAAAGCGCACGACAACCTCTACTTCCCTCTGCGAAGGGTCTATCTTTTACTTTTATGTATTTACTTTTTATGCAAGAGTCAAGGTGTCATCCTTTATTCCTTTTTATTTTCTCTTTTGCAAGCACCATGTGGTGGGGAAAGATCTAGGCACATATATCCAGTTTAATGTGAGTAATCATGAGTTATTATTGTTGACATCACCCTTGAGGTGAATAAGTTGGGAGGCTAAACTATAAGCCGCTATCTTTCTGTGTGTCCCGCTGAAACCTTTTGCTCATATATATGTTGTGAGTGTTAGCAATCATAGAAGACTAAATGATGGTTGAGTATGTGGACTTGCCAAAAGGCTCCAACACGAGACCCTTCCTGAAAATATGATGAATTGTAATTGCAAACTTGACTGAGAACATAGTTTGTTTGCTTTCAAGAAAGTTTATGCTTTATACTTCGATGTTGTGATGAATCGTTACTTGCTCATGAGATGTTATATGATAAAGTTATATGATGAAGTTTGTTGTTGTTATGATAATGATCATGATGCTACTATGTCCGTATTTTGTTTTTATCGACACCTCTCTCTCTCTCTCTCTCTAAAGTCTAAACATTTGGGCATGATTTTTTATGTCGGCTTTCGCTTGAGGACAAGCGAGGTCTAAGCTTGGGGGAGTTGATACGTCCATTTTGCATCATGTTTTCCTACTATTATTTATAGTGTTTTCATGCATTATAATAGTTTATGGAGTAATTCTAATGCCTTTTCTCTCATAATATGCAAGGTTTACACAAAGAGGGAGAATGCCGGCAGCTGAAATTCTGGACCTGAAAAAGCTATGTCAGAGATACCTATTTTGCACATCTCCAAATGAGCTTAAATTTCACGGAGAATTATTTCTGGATATATTAAAAATATTGGAATAAAGAACCACCGGAGAGGGTCACCTAGGCACCCACAAGGCACCAGGGCGTGCCACCCCCTCCAGGCGCCCTGGTGGGTAGTGCGGGCCCAGGCCCACCTCCGGTGCCCATCTTCTAGTACATAAGGTCTTTTGACCTAGAAAAAAATCAGGAGAGGACTTTCGGGATGGAGCGCCGCCGTCTCGAAGAGGAACTTGGGTAGGAGCACTTTTGCCCTTCGGCGAAGCGATTCTGCCGAGGGAACTTCCCTCCGGGAGGGGGAAATCGAGGCCATCATCATCACCAACAACCCTCTCATCTTTTCGAGGCCAATCTTCATCAACAGCACCATCTCATCTCAAACCCTAGTTCATCTCTTGTGTTCAACCTTCTTATCAAAACCTCAGATTGGTACCTGTGGGTGACTAGTAGTGTTGATTACATCTTGTAGTTGATGCTAGCCGGTTTATTTGCTGGAAGATTATATGTTCAGATCCATTATGATATTTATTACTCCTCTGATCTTGAGCATGAACATGTTGTGTGAGTAGTTACTTTTGTTCTTGAGGACACGGAAGAAGTCATGTTGCAAGTAATCATGTGAATTTGAAATTTGTTCGATATTTTGATGTATGTATGTTGTGATTCCCATAGTGGTGTTATGTGAACATCGACTACTTGACACTTCACCATCTTTAGGCCTAAGGGAATGCATTGTGGAGTAGTTATTAGATGATGGGTTGCTAGAGTGACAGAAGCTTAAACCCTAGTTTATGCGCTATTTCATAAGGGGCTGATTTGGATCCATATGTTTAATGTTATGGTTAGATTTTATCTTAATTCTTCTTTCATAGTTGCGGATGCTTGCGAGGGGGTTAATCATAAGTGGGAGGCTTGTTCAAGTAAGAACAACACCCAAGCACCGGTCCACCCACATACCATATTATCAAAGTAGCAAACGTGAATCAAACTAACATGATGAAAGTGACTAGATGAAATTCTCGTGTGTCCTCGAGAATGTTTTGCTTATTATAAGAGACCGTTCCGGCCTGTCCTTTGCCACAAAAGGATTGGGCTACCTTGCTGCACTTTTGTTACCGTTACTATTACTTGCTTGTTACAAATTATCTTGCTATCAAACTACCTGTTACCGACAATTTAAGTGCTTGCAGAAAATACCTTGCTGAAAACCGCTTATCATTTCCTTCTGCTCCTCGTTGGGTTTGACACTCTTACTTATCGAAAGGACTACGATTGATCCCCTGTACTTGTGGATCAACATTGAGTAGCCACATTTACCCTCTATAGAAGAGGATGGCAGTGCGGTAGTGCTGCCCAGAGCGGTACTACCGCTGGCTACTGCCGCTCTACTTCCGCTCGAAGGACAGAGCAGTCCAGAAGGCAAAGAATAAGAGGTACTCCTCGCGGTAGAGGAATAGCGATAGTTCCACCGGGGCGGTACTACCACTCTGCGTGGGCGGGTACTTCCGCTTAGCTGTTAGGAGCTCAGTGAATCCGAGGTAGTGGGGTGGTAGTCAGGGTTGTAGTACCGCTGGAGCGGTACTACCCGATGAACTACCGCCCTACTACCGCCCATTTACAGAACCCCAAAAACAAGCAGGATTCGTAGTAGCTGAAGGAAATATGCCCTAGAGGCAATAATAAAATTATTATTTATTTCCTTATATCATGATAAATGTTTATTATTCATGCTAGAATTGTATTAACCGAAAACATGATACATGGGTGAATACATAGACAAACAGAGTGTCACTAGTATGCCTCTATTTGACTAGCTCGTTGATCAAAGATGGTTATGTTTCCTAGCCATAGACATGAGTTGTCATTTGATTAACGGGATCGCATCATTAGGAGAATGATGTGATTGACTTGACCCATTCCGTTAGCTTAGCACTCCATCGTTTAGTATGTTGCTATTGCTTTCTTCATGACTTATACATGTTCCTATGACTATGAGATTATGCAACTCCCGTTTACCGGAGGAACACTTTGTGTGCTACCAAACGTCACAACGTAACTGGGTGATTATAAAGGTGCTCTACAGGTGTCTCCGAAGGTACTTGTTGGGTTGGCGTATTTCGAGATTAGGATTTGTCACTCCGATTGTCGGAGACGTATCTCTGGGCCTACTCGGTAATGCACATCACTATAAGCCTTGCAAGCATTGCAACTAATGAGCTAGTTGTGGGATGATGTATTACGGAACGAGTAAAGAGACTTGCCGGTAACGAGATTGAACTAGGTATTGAGATACCGACGATCGAATCTCGGGCAAGTAACATACCGATGACAAAGGGAACAACGTATGTTGTTATGCGGTTTGACCGATAAAGATCTTCGTAGAATATGTAGGAACCAATATGAGCATCCAGGTTCCGCTATTGGTTATTGACCGAAGAGGTGTCTCGGTCATGTCTACATAGTTCTCGAACCAGTAGGGTCCGCACGCTTAACGTTACGATGACAGTTTTATTATGAGTTTTGATGTACTGAAGGAGTTCGGAGTCCCGGATGAGATCGGGGACATGACGAGGAGTCTCGAAATGGTCGAGACGTAAAGATCGATATATTGGACGACTATATTCGGACATCGGAAAGGTTCCGAGTGATTCGGGTATTTTTCGGAGTACCGGAGAGTTACGGGAATTCGTATTGGGCCTTAATGGGCCATACGGGAAAGGAGAGAAAGGCCCCAAAGGGTGGCCGCACCCCTCCCCATGGACTAGTCCGAATTGGACTAGGGAGGGGGGCGCCCCCTTCCTTTTTTCTCCTTCTCCCTTCCCTTTTCCTACTCCAACAAGGAAAGGAGGAGTCCTACTCCCGGTGGGAATAGGACTCCCCCCTTGGCGCGCCCTCCTCCTAGGCCGGCCGCCTCCCCCCTTGCTCCTTTATATACGGAGGCAGGGGCACCCCATAGACACTACAATTGATCATTGATCTCTTAGCCGTGTGCGGTGCCCCCTCCACCATATTACACCTCGATAATATCGTAGCGGTGATTAGGCGAAGCCCTGCGTCGGTAGAACATTATCATTGTCACCACCCCGTCGTGCTGACGAAACTCTCCCTCAACACTCGGCTGGATCGGAGTTCGAGGGACGTCATCGAGCTGAACGTGTGCTGAACTCGGAGGTGCCGTGCGTTCGGTACTTGATCGGTCGGATCGTGAAGACGTACGACTACATCAACCGCGTTGTGTTAACGCTTCCACTTTCGGTCTACGAGGGTACGTGGACAACACTCTCCCTTCTCGTTGCTATGCATCACCATGATCTTGCGTGTGCGTAGGAAATTTTTTGAAATTACTACGTGCCCCAACAGTGGTATCAGAGCCTGGTTTTATGCGTTGATGTTATATGCACGAGTAGAACACAAGTGAGTTGTGGGCGATATAAGTCATACTGCTTACCAGCATGTCATACTTTGGTTCGGCGGTATTGTGAGATGAAGCGGCCCGGACCGACATTACGCGTACGCTTACGCGAGACTGGTTTCACCGTTGCGAGCACTCGATGCTTAAAGGTGACTGGCGGGTGTCTGTCTCTCTCACTTTAGTTGAACCGAGTGTGGCTACGCCCGGTCCTTGCGAAGGTTAAAACAGCACCAACTTGACAAACTATCGTTGTGGTTTTGATGCGTAGGTAAGAACGGTTCTTGCTAAGCCCATAGCAGCCACATAAAACTTGCAACAACAAAGTAGAGGACGTCTAACTTGTTTTTGCAGGGCATGTTGTGATGTGATATGGTCAAGACATGATGCTATATTTTATTGTATGAGATGATCATGTTTTGTAACCAAGTTATCGGCAACTGGCAGGAGCCATATGGTTGTCGCTTTATTGTATGCAATGCAATCGCCATGTATTTGTTCTACTTTATCACTAAGCGGTAGCGATAGTCGTAAAAGCAATAAGTTGGCGAGACGACAACGATACTACGATGGAGATCAAGGTGTCGCGCCGGTGACGATGGTGATCATGACGGTGCTTCGGAGATGGAGATCACAAGCACAAGATGATGATGGCCATATCATATTACTTATATTGATTGCATGTGATGTTAATCTTTTATGCATCTTATCTTGCTTTGATTGACGGTAGCATTATAAGATGATCTCTCACTAAAATTTCAAGATAAAAGTGTTCTCCCTGAGTATGCACCGTTGCGAAAGTTCTTCGTGCTGAGACACCACGTGATGATCGGGTGTGATAGGCTCTACGTTCAAATACAACGGGTGCAAAACAGTTGCACCCGTGGAATACTCAGGTTAAACTTGACGAGCCTAGCATATGCAGATATGGCCTCGGAACACGGAGACCGAAAGGTCGAGCGTGAATCATATAGTAGATATGATCAACATAGTGATGTTCACCATTGAAACTACTCCATCTCACGTGATGATCGGACATGGTTTAGTTGATTTGGATCACGTAATCACTTAGATGATTAGAGGGATGTCTATCTAAGTGGGAGTTCTTTAGTAATATGATTAATTGAACTTAAAATTATCATGAACTTAGTCCTGATAGTATTTTGCAAATTATGTTGTAGATCAATAGCTCGCGTTGTTGCTTCCCTATGTTTATTTTTGATATGTTCCTAGAGAAAAATTATGTTGAAAGATGTTAGTAGCAAAGATGCGGATTGGATCCGTGATCTGAGGATTATCCTCATTGCTGCACAGAAGAATTATGTCCTTGATGCACCGCTAGGTGACAGACCTATTGCAGGAGCAGATGCAGACGTTATGAACGTTTGGCTAGCTCAATATGATGACTACTTGATAGTTTAGTGCATCATGCTTAACGGCTTAGAATCGGGACTTCAAAGACGTTTTGAACGTCATGGACCATATGAGATGTTCCAGGAGTTGAAGTTAATATTTCAAGCAAATACCCGAGTTGAGAGATATAAAGTCTCCAACAAGTTCTATAGCTAAAAGATGGAGGAGAATAGCTCAAGCAGTGAGCATGTGCTCAGATTGTCTGGGTACTACAATCGCTTGAATCAAGTGGGAGTTAATCTTCCAGATAAAATAGTGATTGACAGAATTCTCTAGTCACCATCACCAAGTTAGTAGAACTTCGTGATGAACTATAGTATGCAAGGGATGACGAAAGTAATTCCCGAGCTCTTCGTGATGCTGAAATCGACGAAGGTAGAAATCAAGAAAAACATCAAGTGTTGATGGTTGACGAGACCACTAGTTTCAAGAAAAGGGCAAATGGAAGAAGGGGAACTTCAAGAAGAACGGCAAGCAAGTAGCTGCTCAAATGAAGAAGCCTAAGTCTGGTCCTAAGCCTGAGACTAAGTGCTTCTACTGCAAAGGGACTGGTCACTGGAAGCGGAACTACCCCAAGTATTTGGTGGATAAGAAGGATGGCAAAGTGAACAAAGGTATATTGGATATACATGTTATTGATGTGTACTTTACTAGTGTTTATAGCAACCCCTCGGCATTTGATACTGGTTCAGTTGCTAAGAGTAGTAACTCGAAACGGGAGTTGCAGAATAAACAGAGACTAGTAAAAGGCGAGGTGATGATGTGTGTTGGAAGTAGTTCCAAGATTGATATGATCATCATCGCACACTCCCTATACTTTCGGGATTAGTGTTGAAACTAAATAAGTGTTATTTGGTGTTTGCGTTGAGCATGAATATGATTTGATCATGTTTGTTGCAATACGGTTATTCATTTAAATTAGAGAATAATTGTTGCTCTGTTTACATGAATAAAACCTTCTATGGTCATACACCCAATAAAATGGTTTGTTGGATCTCGATCGTAGTGATACACATATTCATAATAATGAAGCCAAAAGATGCAAAGTTAATAATGATAGTGCAACTTATTTGTGGCACTGCCGTTTAGGTCATATTGGTGTAAAGCGCATGAAGAAACTCCATACTGATGGGATTTTGGAATCACTTGATTATGAATAACTTGATGCTTGCGAACCGTGCCTCATGGGCAAGATGACTAAAACGCCATTCTCCGGAACTATGGAGAGAGCAACAGATTTGTTGGAAATCATACATACAGATGTATGTGGTCCGATGAATATTGAGCCTCGTAGCAGGTATCATTAATTTCTGACCTTCACAGATGATTTGAGCAGATATGGGTATATCTACTTAATGAAACAGAAGTCTGAAACATTTGAAAAGTTCATATAATTTCAGAGTGAAGTGGAAAATCATCGTAACAAGAAAATAAAGTTTCTACGATCTGATCATGGAGAAGAGTATTTGAGTTACGAGTTTGGCTTTCAGTAAAAACAATGTGAAATAGTTTCACTACTCACGCCACCTGGAACACCACAGTGTAATGGTGTGTCCGAACATCGTAACCGTACTTTATTAGGTATGGTGCAATATATGATGTCTCTTACCGATCTACCACTATCGTTTTGGGGTTATGCATTAGAGACAGCTACATTCACGTTAAATAGGGTACCATCTAAATCCGTTGAGACGACATCTTATGAACTGTGGTTTGGCTAGAAACCAAAGTTGTCGTTTCTTAAAGTTTGGGGTTGCGATGCTTATGTGAAAAAGTTTCATCCTGATAAGCTCAAACCCAAATCGGAGAAATGTGTCTTCATAGGATACCCAAAGGAGACAGTTGGGTACACCTTCTATCACAGATCCGAAGGCAAGACATTCGTTGCTAAGAATGGATCCTTTCTAGAGAAGGAGTTTCTCTCGAAAGAAGTGAGTGGGAGGAAAGTAGAACTTGATGAGGTGATTGTACCTGCTCCCTTATTGGAAAGTAGTTCATCACAGAAATCTGTTCCTGTGACTCCTACACCAATTAGTGAGGAAGTTAATGATGATGATCATGTAACTTCAGATCAAGTTACTACCAAACCTCGTAGGTAAACCAGAGTGAGATCCACACCAGAGTGGTACGGTAATCCTATTTTGGAGGTCATGTTATTTGACCATGACGAACCTACGAACTATGAGGAAGCGATGATGAGCCCAGATTCCGCGAAATGGCTTGAGGCCATGAAATCTGAGATGAGATCCATATATGAGAACAAAGTATGGACTTTGGTTGACTTGCCCGATGATCGGGAAGCCATAGAAAATAAATGGATCTTCATGAGGAAGACGGACGCTGATAGTAGTGTTACTATCTACAAAGCTAGACTTGTCGAAAAAAGGTTTTTTTTGACAAAGTTCAAGGTGTTGACTACGATGAGATTTTCTCACTCGCAGCGATGCTTAAGTCTGTCCGAATCATGTTAGCAATTGCCGCATTTTATGAAATCTGGAAAATGGATAAACAAAATTGCATTCCTTAATGAATTTATTAAAGAGAGTTGTATATGATGCAACAGGAGGTTTTGTCAATCCTAAAAGTGCTAACAAAATATGCAAGCTCCAGCGATCCATCTATGGACTGGTGCAAGCATCTCTGAGTTGGAATATACGCTTTGATAAGTTGATCAAAGGATATAGTTTTATACAGACTTGCGGTGAAGCCTGTATTTTCAAGAAAGTGAATGGGAGCACTACAGCATTTCTGATAAGTATATGTGAATGACATATTGTTGATCGGAAATAATGTAGCATTATTCTGCAAAGCATAAAGGAGTGTTTGAAAGGAGTTTTTAAAGAAAGACCTCGGTGAAGCTGCTTACATATTGAGCATCAAGATCTATAGAGATAGATCAAGACGCTTGATAAGTTTTTCAATGAGTATATACCTTGACAAGATTTTGAAGTAGTTCAAAATGGAACAGTCAAAGAAAGCATTCTTGCCTGTGTTACAAGGTGTGAAATTGAGTAAGACTCAAAGCCCGACCACGGCAGAAGATAGAAAGAGAATGAAAGTCATTCCCTATGCCTTGGCCATAGGTTCTATAAAGTATGCCATGCTGTGTACCAGATCTATTGTATACCCTACACTGATTTTGGCAAGGGAGTACAATAGTGATCTAGGAGTAGATCACTGGACAGCGGTCAAAATTATCCTTAGTGGAATAAGGATATGTTTCTCGATTATGGAAGTGACAAAAGGTTCGTCGTAAAGGGTTACGTCGATGCAAGTTTTGACACTAATCTAGATGACTCTAAGTCTCGGTCTAGATACATATTGAAAGTGGGAGCAATTAGCTAGAGTAGCTCCGTGCAGAGCATTGTAGACATAGAAATTTGCAAAATACTTACCGATCTGAATGTGACAGACCCGTTGACTAAAATTATCTCACAATCAAAACATGATCACACCTTAGTACTCTTTGGGTGTTAATCACATAGCGATGTGAACTAGATTACTGACTCTAGTAAACCCTTTGGGTGTTGGTCACATGACGATGTGAACTATGGGTGTTAATCACATGGTGATGTGAACTATTGATGTTAAATCACATGGCGATGTGAACTAGATTATTGACTCTAGTGCAAGTGGAAGACTGAAGGAAATATGCCCTAGAGGCAATAATAAAATTATTATTTATTTCCTTATATCATGATAAATGTTTATTATTCATGCTAGAATTGTATTAACCGGAAACATGATACATGTGTGAATACATAGACAAACAGAGTGTCACTAGTATGCCTCTACTTGACTAGCTCGTTGATCAAAGATGGTTATGTTTCCTAGCCATAGACATGAGTTGTCATTTGATTAACGGGATCACATCATTAGGAGAATGATGTGATTGACTTGACCCATTCCGTTAGCTTAGCACTCCATCGTTTAGTATGTTGCTATTGCTTTCTTCATGACTTATACATGTTCCTATGACTATGAGATTATGCAACTCCCGTTTACCGGAGGAACACTTTGTGTGCTACCAAACGTCACAACGTAACTGGGTGATTATAAAGGTGCTCTACAGGTGTCTCCGAAGGTACTTGTTGGGTTGGCGTATTTCGAGATTAGGATTTGTCACTCCGATTGTCGGAGAGGTATCTCTGGGCCCACTCGGTAATGCACATCACTATAAGCCTTGCAAGCATTGCAACTAATGAGCTAGTTGCGGGATGATGTATTACGGAACGAGTAAAGAGACTTGCCGGTAACGAGATTGAACTAGGTATTGAGATACCGACGATCGAATCTCGGGCAAGTAACATACCGATGACAAAGAGAACAACGTATGTTGTTATGCGGTTTGACCGATAAAGATCTTCGTAGAATATGTGGGAACCAATATGAGCATCCAGGTTCCGCTATTGGTTATTGACCGGAGAGGTGTCTCGGTCATGTCTACATAGTTCTCGAACCCGTAGGGTCCGCACGCTTAACGTTACGATGACAGTTTTATTATGAGTTTATGAGTTTTGATGTACCGAAGGAGTTCGGAGTCCCGGATGAGATCGGGGACATGACGAGGAGTCTCGAAATGGTCGAGACATAAAGATCGATATATTGGACGACTATATTCGGACATCGGAAAGGTTCCGAGTGATTCGGGTATTTTTCGAAGTACCGGAGAGTTACGGGAATTCGTATTGGGCCTTAATGGGCCATACGGGAAACGAGAGAAAGGCCCCAAAGGGTGGCCGCACCCCTCCCCATGGACTAGTCCGAATTGGACTAGGGAGGGGGGGCGCCCCCTTCCTTCTTTCTCCTTCTCCCTTCCCTTTTCCTACTCCAACAAGGAAAGGAGGAGTCCTACTCCCGGTGGGAGTAGGACTCCCCCCTTGGCGCGCCCTCCTCCTAGGCCGGCCGCCTCCCCCCTTGCTCCTTTATATACGGAGGCAGGGGGCACCCCATAGACACTACAATTGATCATTGATCTCTTAGCCGTGTGCGGTGCCCCTCTCCACCATATTACACCTTGATAATATCGTAGCGGTGCTTAGGCGAAGCCCTGCGTCGGTAGAACATCATCATTGTCACCACGCCATCGTGCTGACGAAACTCTCCCTCAACACTCGGCTGGATCGGAGTTCGAGGGACGTAATCGAGCTGAACGTGTGCTGAACTCGGAGGTGCCGTGCGTTCGGTACTTGATCGCTCGGATCGTGAAGACGTACGACTACATCAACCGCGTTGTGTTAACGCTTCCGCTTTCGGTCTACGAGGGTACGTGGACAACACTCTCCCCTCTCGTTGCTATGCATCACCATGATCTTGCGTGTGCGTAGGAATTTTTTTGAAATTACTACGTTCCCCAACAGTAGCACGAAATAGCGACAGTACCACTGGAGCAGTACTACCGTGGTGCTGAGAGGTACTACCGCCTATGTGCCTCTGGAAGGCCCAAGCACAAGGGAGGACAAGCTCCGAAGCAGGGAACGAAAGGGGGTGCAAAGAAACTGTGTACGTGTTGATTCCACCCAAACCTTTTCGAAGCGGACCCCCTCTTAATAGTACAATGATCCTATGACTCAAATCCACCGAAAATGAAACGCAAGAAAAACACCATCTTCGCAATAACTATGAGGGGCACGAGTCGTCTTGTGCCATATAATAGATTATTTGAAATGCTCAATGCACACGGTTATTCCGCAAAAGCATTGTCATCAATCACCAAAACCACTAAGGGGGAAATATGCCCTAACACTAGGTGGTGTAAATAGGTGACCAGACTGTCACCGCTTAACTAGAAAATGATACATCTTCAATCATTTTGTGCTCCTATAATTAACAAAAAAAATGTTATGTTCAAGCATCCCAGTAAAGGAAATATCAGATGCCTCATTGGTTCACCGTGATCCACTTCCTGCAAGGCTTGCTTCCTAGTACTTTTTTTTATTATTCTCTTCCCCAAACAAACACATATTTCTCTCCATGGATACTCCCCATTCCTAACACCCCCCCCCCGTCCCACTTTCAACCATTAATTCAATCTTACTCCCTCCCTTCCTCTCTCCTCACCACCTCTTTCCTTTTTCTACCTGATGCGGAGCATCCTACAGTCATCCCCATGGACCCACCTTCATCTCCCCAAGTGCCAAGTGGACCGATGACACAAGCACGTGCAAGAGCTCTCGAGACCAAGGTGACATCTCTCTTTAACGAGCATCTATGTGACCCACGTGAGACATGGCTACTACCTCAATCCGGAATGCCATGTGTGCTTAGGTATCAAGAAGACCCTCTCGGAGATGCTCGAGTTCACGGACAAGTCCCCAAGCGCACGGGCAAAGAGGCTCAATAAGAAAGGCAGTTGAAAGCCTACAGGACCCGGACATCCGGCCCCTGCCCCGAACATCCGGCCCCTGGTGACTCCACCGACAGCAGTAGGACAACAACTACCAGGCTATAGGACACGGACATCCGGCCCGACATACAGCACCCGAAGTCTGGCCTCCCCAACCCAAACATCTGGCCCACGCCCCGGACATCCGGCTCGTCCTGAAGGCCCGGACATCTGCCCCCACCCCGGACATCCGGCCCCTTTCTGTGCACAGTAAACGGGTCGAAGGCCCATCTACCCCTCCAACTCGTCTCAACTTGTACTAGCACTATATATAGACTACCCCCTCCTCCATCTAGGGTTCATAAATGGACTAAATAGGCTAAATAAGAAGAAAAATACCGTTATCACGGAGGTGTAGGAATGGTCGGGGCTGCGCCAGTGCCAGACGGAGGTGAAGGACCGGTCAGGGTTCCGGCATTGGCAGAAGGAGTGGTCGATGCTTGTCGGGAGCCATGCTGCACCAAAGATCATTTCCAATAATGTCTCGTTAGTAAGTTCGCAAACTGAAATGTGAATAGTAGTAAGCAACGACCATTCAAATCAAACTCACCGTGGTCGCCGGAGCAATCTGGGGCATCGGCGGAGGGGCCTGACCGTTTTTCTCGCACATGGTCTGCACATTTGGTTCTCACGAGTCAGTCATATTAGATAGTAATGCGAACATTACGTGCATGATTGGGCTAATATGCATGAGAAACGTACCACGATGAGCTCGTATAGGGCCCAGTTAGCGTTGTCGTTCCGGTTCCTCTCCTCCTCCAACAGCTTAGCCGTCCTCTCCTCCATCTCCCTCTCCCTCTCCGCCGCCTCCCTTTGTGCCTCCCTTTTTGCCTCCTCCACAAGCTCCTTCGTCTTCAATCTCTCTCTCTAAACAATAGCCTGCAACACACCACTCCTCGTTAGCATTGTAATCATCGACGGACGCACACACAATGTAATGGAGGAAAGGTGAGAGAGTCAGTATAACTAACCGCCATGGCGATCTCCGCGGGCCGTGCACGAGGCGTTATCTCAGGATCAGAGCTACTCAGGCGCTTCTTGATCTGCAGGAGAGTCTTAGGACAACGTACCAGTCCATCACCAATGGCTAGAGAGCCATGGGACCTCCCGCCACCAGATATCATCACCAGCTCTGTATCAAAAGGATCCTGGCTCGGGTTAAAGTCCTCCCCTTTCCTCGCCTTCCCCTCGTGTCTGTACTTCACAAGCTTGTGGTGGGAGGTCTTGTTGGTGAAGTTCTCTGGATCATCTAGGTCAGACTCCGTGAATGGCTTGGCCTTCTTGTACGGGGCCATATGGGCCATGCCATAGAGGTCGAACAGACCTGGCACAGGCTTCTTGTGGTGGTGCGCCTGAGAGAGAGGAACAAAATATTAGTTAAGGGCTCAAGCTAGCATGAAGAATGATATTGCTATGTAAATAGGTCATTTTGGAGCTAAGAAAGGTTATTATGTCATTTTCGAGGAAAATAACCTAAGTTTAGGTCATTTTCGAGGTAACCAAGATTATTATGCCATTTTTGACCAAAGTATGCTAATTATGTCATTATTGAGCTATCCAAGGTTATTATGTCATTTTAGAGCTAACTATAGCATATTAAGTCATTTTATAGAGCTATCTAAGGTTATTATGTCATTTTAGAGCTAAATATGTCATAAATGAACTATCCAAGGTAGTTATGCCATTTTTTAACTAACTAAGCATATTAATTAAGTCATTTTGGAAGGGATAAATGCTAGCATGAAGAATGAATTGCATGAATCATGTAGCAAACCACATACCCAGTTATCCCCGTACTCAAACAGGTTGGAGCTCCCTTGATGGTGTGGCACACCTTCCATTTGGTCGCACTTATCCTTGGCCCTTTGGTGTTCGACTTTCCATTGGGGAGAGCACCACGCATCCACCAACGCCTCCCAATAGTCCATCTTATCCACACACCATCTCGGGGGCACCTAAGTGAGTCAAGAGAAATTTCAGCGCTACGCCTACGAATCAAATCAAGAAAACTAAGTTCAAGGCCTTAAGAATAGGTAATTACCTGCATGTACTTCTCCTTACTCAGAAACTTGCCGCGACACTTCTGCTTGCCCCTCCTAATACCCTCCGAGGCGTAGTAGTCTCGAACGGCCTGCACCCGAGCCTCGTGCCTTAAGTTCTGAAGTAGGCGCTTGCACTCGTTTTCGACAACCATACACGTGGCCTCCTGCTCTCCCTCTGAAACCCTGTAGAAGGTCTGCAATCAAACAAGACAACACTGATTAGTACAATCACTAGGTAGTGTTGATTTTTAATTCCGTAAAGGAGAAATTTCCCAAAACCGACGGAACACAATGTCGGCCACCGTCTCGCACAAGACACCGTCGACCCTCTCCTCCGGCGGGGCCGGGGCAACCGAGTACAGCTCCCAGGTTAGTGCTAGCTGTGGAACCTGACCCTCACCGGGCAACGAGACCCACCCAGGGAAGTGCTGCCGGCAAAGCACACCAAGGACCTGGTTGGGCCTACGGGCACCACGGGGGCGTACCCAGCCCCTGCAGTATGACAAGGCCAACGCATTAGATATTAATTTGAAGGAACATGAAGGCAAAAGGTTAAAAAATAGTAAATGCACTTACTTCAACCCTTTAGGCGCAATCAACCACCTCTGGTCGGGGGTCGTCGGCACGGGCGGGAGCTTTGTACAGCCACGCTTGTAGACCTTCTTGCCCTTCTCAACCAGCTCGTCGTCGCTGTAGCTATCATCTGAAAAGGTGTCCTCGCTACCATCCTCCGGGCCACTAGCCTCCGGAGTCTCGTGGCCTGAAGGCCCCATGACCGGAGTCTTCTGGGACGAAGACCCCGTGACCGAAGTCTTCTGAGACAAAGACTCGGGACCGGACTCACGTGGGGCGAAGGATCGGCGACCCGAGTCCGGTGGGGGAAGGATCAGCGATCGGAGGCTCATGGACCGGAGTCCGAGATGGGTCCACGTCAAAGGTAGCACTCCTGTGGTCGGGTGAATCAGCTGAGGGTGGCGGCGAGGAAGGCGTAACAGCCTTCCTACCTCTCCCACTGCCACGTCCACCTCTAGCAGGCTTCTTCATCCTCCCCCGACCTCTCCCAGCCGAAGAAGAAGCGCCCGCCGCAGTTGTCTGCATACTGTCTAGCAGCGCTCTCCGGAGGGGCTGGGCTGCAATAATGGAACCACCCCTCCCAGTAGCGCTCGCAGAAGGATCGGGGCGCTTTGGACCCTTGCCCACCATCCTGTCAACACCTGCAATGACAAAAAGTAAACGAAATTAGTACAACATAAAATTTTTGGATACCTGACATGAACATAATAATATGTATATAATTTAAGTGTATCATAATCATGACCATAATAAAAATACACCCGATCAACACAAATATATATGGGGTCGGGGTGTGGTGTCAGGGTGTCGGGGTGTCGGGGCCGGGGTGTCAGGGTCGGGGTTAGGGTGTGGTGTCAGGGTGTCAGGGGTCGGGGTCGGGGTGTCATGCCGAGGTGTCGGCGTGTCGATCGGGGGTCGGGTCGGGGTCTCTTTTTTCCTTTTCTTCTTCTCTTCTTCTTCTTCTTCTTCTCCTCCTCCTCCTCTCCTCTTTCTTCTTCTTCTTCTTCTTCTCCTCCTCTCCTCTTTCTTCTTCTTCTTCTTTCTTCTTCTCCTCCTCCTCCTCCTCCTCCTCTTCTTCTTCTTCTTCTTCTTCTTCTTCTTCTTCTCCTTTTTCCTCTTCTTCTTCTTTTCTTCTTTCTTCTTCTCCCTCCTCTTGTTCCTCCCTCCTCCTTCTACTTCTTCTTCTAAACTAAAACTAAAACTAATCTAAAATAAACTAAACTAAAATAAACTAAAACTAAAACTAATCTAAAATAAACTAAACTAAAATAAACTAAAATTAAAACTAATCTAAACTAAAACTAAACTAAAACTAAAACTAAAACTAAACTATAACTAAAACAGAAACTAAACTAAAAGAAAAAAAACTAATTAAACAAAAAAGGGGGAGAAGCTCACCTGGTGGAGGGGGAGGCCGGATGGTTGCGGCAGCCGCTGGAGGAGGCGGCGACCCGGTGGAGGGGGAGGCCGGACGGCCGCGGCAGGACGGGGCGGGGACGGCGACGGGGCAGGGACGGCCACAGCGCGGCTGCCCGACGTGGAAGAGGCGGCGGGGCCGCGGTGGAGGTCGGGAAGGGGTGCGGGGCGGCCGGCTACGCCGGACGGGGTCGGTGGCGGCGGCGCGGGCCGGTGTGGGTGGGGGATGGCGACGGAGGGGAGGGGGTGGGGCGACGTGGAAGGGGCGGCGGGGGTGCGGTGGAGGTCGGGGGGCGCAGGGGAGGGGTGCGGGGCGGCCGGCTACGGCAGACGGGGTCGGCGGCGACGGCGCGGGTGTGGGTGGGGAGGAATGAGAGAGTGGAGAGAAGAGAGGGGGGCGGGACGGCCGTTAACGTACCCGCCTCTTTGCCGCCAGCCAACGGTGGGCAAAGATTCTTTGTCGTCTGCTTGCGGACGGCAAAGAGGTGGGGCCGGTGGGCTTGAGTTGGTTAAAAAATAACTGGACCCACCCACCTCTTTGTCGTCTGCTAGCGGACGGCAAAGATTCTTTGCCGTCAGCCAGCGGATGGCAAAGAACTGGCTGATGGCAAAGACTTCGTTTGCCATCAGCCACATCTTTGCCGTCCGTTTTCTTGTGGCTGACTCTTTGCCGTCAGCAAGCGGACGACAAAGAGTGGGCAGACAGCAAATAAGCTAATTCCAGTAGTGAGACCTCCAAGTGAGAAGATCCCCCAAGTGGATTCAAGACCCCTTCATGGGAAGATCCTTCTAGGATTCAAGACCTCTCTCCTCCAAGGATTGGGATGAACTAGCTACCCTTTGTACTCTCTTGTGTTGACTTTGGATCTTGCACCTCTTATGTGTATGTGGATTTAGCACATGTGTGATTTGGATCTTGTTGATTGAGTGTTTTCCCTCTCGTGTTCTTCGCGGGATTTCCCCTCCAATCGTGAAAGATCGGCCAAATAGGGTTCCACCCTACATCACTACCCTTCCACCACGTCCTTCTTAGCCCTTACGCCTTGAACGACCTCAAGCTCTGAAGAGGAAGACACCATCATCTCATAAGCTATATTTGTAAGGGTCTCATTACTGCATCTGCTTTCTCCTGATGCATTCATGTATGTGAACACTAACAACCTCGTGAGCTCTAGCAAGCCACCACGGATGATTAGCACAAGGAGCCCATCATCAACGTCGACGAGGAGGGGTTGTGACATCAGGATTAGTGCTTGCACTGACGAGGGCTTATGCTCCCTCGCCTTCCGTAGATGTGGAGACTAATGCACCAACAAGCATGTTCAAAATCTTAAAATAAGAAAGGTAGTGGAATATCATTTTAAGGCATTTATCGGACTTTGTTGCAGTAGTTTGTTCACTGGAATATCATTTTGTGATGTGCAAGACAAGGCAACACACATTGTAACACTTCGATTTTAGCACAACATTGAATTTTCCAGGTTTGTTGCATGTTGCATGGTGGTTTCTATCTTTGATGTTGCGCTCAGTTGTTGTATAACATTTATTCACAAAGCTTATTTAAATTAATAGCAGTACGCATGTCTTACATGTTGCACACGAGCCATTGTTTGTTCACTTTGTTGTGGTATTACTTTGGGGATTTTGCATCCTTGTTGTGGCGAGGGAGGTGATATGGGAGCAATTGGTGATATGGGACAGGGGAAGATCTTATATTAGGTTCAAGCAGACGGCGAGAGTACATCTAACCTAAGAAGTGCAAATTAGCCATTTGGGAGTGAGATGGGATCGACAATGTGGAATTAGCGTATGTGTAGGAGATAAGTGAATCAACGAACGGATGTTGTTTGAACAGACAGTTAGGCGGCCATCCGATCCTACCAACCTGACGCGTGGCCACCTATATAAGCATTCACATTTAATAAAGATGTAGCTTATGTATTAATATGATAGTTTTAAATAGTGCACTATCTCGGATTGTGAAGTTGTGTAGGACGGGCTACATGGAGCCCATTATTATTTTTTTAAACGAAAATGATGTTTTGAAGTCTCAAAAAATATAAAAATCATGTGAAAACATATACATATTTGCGTCGGATCTATAAAGTTTCATTAAAAATATTATGATTTACACACAAAAAAATCCCTGCCCAACAAATTGTCCCATTTAAAGTATGTATTTGTCTTTTTTGTCTACGCCACATATGAAAGTACATCGTTATGAAACTTTTCTCAAACGTGTTATATATGTATTTCTGTATGTACAATTTTTTTCCCAGTTTTTTTTTTTTTTGCCCTGTGGAAACCCGTATTTTTAAAACGGCCTCCATGTAGCCCTCACACTAAGCGCATCGTGTACAACTTAGCGTCTAGACATGCCATACTGTAGAATAACTGTACGGCAGAATGTTCCTACAGAGTTGAAAATCTTAGCCAAAAGAGAATCGAGATTAATTCATTTTCAAGAAAAGAAAAAAGAAGTGTTGCAATTTGATCAACAGTCAAAATATAAGTGTATAATTATGTGTGAGATGCAGCATCAAGGGGTAGAAGTTTCTATTGATAGAAATAACTCACTAGCAAATGATGATTTCTAGCTAAGCCAAGCTTCTGGGACTACTACAGCTTGTTTATCACTGTAAAGTTGTGCATTACAGTACAGTTAGATATACACAAATAGTTAGATTTTTACACTCATTTCCTTATTAAAAAAACTTGCTAAACAAGGACATGCATGGATGATGAATCTGTAACAAGAAGAGAGCCCATGAAATCTGTTTGATTCCAACAGTCGTCTACACAAGCTATCTCTGTCCTCGCCTGTCATGACAAAATTGGAGGATGAAACGCAACATAATTTAGGCATAGCTCGCAAACAATGAGCCGTGTCTATCTACGCAACTGAAACAAAGGAAAAGAGAGAGAGTGTGTGGTTTGAATTTTAATATACCGCAGTAGATGCTCAACATTGTAGAGTCGTAGAACCTGAGCATGAAACTGGTTTCTCAGTCTCTAGTGTGCAATGATTCAGCTCTCTGTAGTGCAACAGCCCCCACTGAATTAACTCGTTAAGTAGCACCGGTTAGTTTTGTCACTTTGTGGCAGCTTGCACAAATAATGTAGTTCTCCTACAATTTGCACACATTGTTCTTCCTCATTGTTTCTATACTTCCTGCTATGGTTGATCCAGCAGTCCCCACAAATCCGAGTGATGCACAGCTGCAAACAGATTCTTCGATGTATAATAAAATTTCCGGTAGTTGAACTGGATCACAATCCTTGTTCGTGTTGTCTCTGATCTTTGGAAGGAATCCAGACCTTATGCCATGTTCAGCAGCCATAAGCTTCTCGGCAGTCTGCAGAACATCATTTTCCTTCAGGGTGTACAGTTGATATTTCCCATCTTTTGCAATATCTGCGAGATAGGTTTTTGTCCAGTTTGCTCTGGGAAGATCAGTCATGAGGAAAATGTGAACCGAACCACTGTTCTTGTTTGTCTTCATTTCCACCTCAAGAGATTTCAGCTTCTCCTTAAGGGCAGAAAAGGTAGATTTCCAGTGATTCTTAAATTGGCCATCTAACAATCTTAGTTGTGCGCAAAGAAAAGGCTCCTTAATCTTGCTCTTAGCAAGCTCCGTCCCTGCAGCCATAATCTCTGGGGCAAAAGGAAGGAACTCGATTTTCTCAAGTAGATTCTGTAATCTATGATCCTTTGGTGATTCATGGATATCAAAATAAGACTCTGATCCCTTGTATGGTGCTGAAAAAAGTGTCCCGAAGGCCAACAAGGTAGCATCCTCAGCTTTATTACCAGGCCCTAAACTCTTGTATATATCTTTACGCCTCCTAACATATGATATCTTCTTCTTCCTTTTTAACTCTTCATCTGGTTGAAACGAATCCAGTGCTCCATCATTACTCTCCTGATATGTCCAGACTGTTGTTCTACAATCATCCTGAACAGGATACACACAACCACTACTTTCACTGCCTTCTAAACCACACAACAAAGATCGGCATCTATCGTAGTCACTTGGCAATGATCCACCGCCAGAAACAGCACAGCACAACCCAGAAAAGCAAGTTTTCCGCATATCTACACCGCACCATAATGAAACAAACACCCTGAAATCAATTGTCTTAACCAAAGGCTTCAGTGGGGACAGATCAACTATGTCACCCATCGAAACATACCTGAAACGTAAAAAGTGAACATGGAAACCTATTATGAACACTGCAAACTTGAAAAATTATATCACTATTGTGCTAATCAGTAAAGTGAGTACTCTGCCAGTGTACGTGTGTAACAACCACATTACATCTCTATATTCACATTCCTCTTGGCAGCAATCTCACCGCACTGGAGTCTCCATCAATTACGAAAAAGAATCAGTGTGATTCCAAATCATGAAAATTGCCTAGCATTCTCACATTTTGGTGCTTGCATTGTTAACATTGTAATGAAGCTCTAATATCTCGCAACATGATTGATTTTACTAAAGAACATCGTGATCTTCCAAACAATCAGTAAACCGAGCAGACGCAACGCAGAGAAGGTGTGGTGTGAGCCTTACCTCTGCTCCCGGAGGAGCTGCATGGCGTGGTCCCAGACGGCGGCTCGGAGGTCGGAGGGTTCGGCGACCCTGAACTTGGGGCAGCTCCCGAGGGCGACGGCGTGGTGGTCGAGCACGGGGGGCACGACGAGGGTGCGGTTGAGCAGCGCGGCCGCCACCGCAGCGTTCCGCAGCTCGCCCACCTGGTTGCTGAACCCGCTGTGCGGCGCGTACCACAGGAACCTCTCTCCCTCCAGCTCCGCCGAGCGCCCACACCTCAGGGTGCCGCCGCCACTGCCGGGGGCGGAGGCGGAGAAGGGGAGGAGGGAGCGGAGCAGGGAGGAGTAGGCGGAGGAGAGCAGGAGGGATGCCGGGAGGAGGAGGAAAAAGATGGCCACGAGTAGCGGCACGTGCGACCGTGCGCTCCGCCTGCGCCACCGACCGCGGTTCGCCGGCAGGTCCATCTCGCCGGCGGCCACCGGCAGATTGGATCTTACGGTTGCATCCGATACCAAGTGAGTAACCGAGCTACCTCCTGGCCCATCTAATTAGTTGGGCTCAAGTGGGCCTGCTCATATCATTTCCACCCGCAATTAAAAACAAAATCCCAGAATCCAATCCACAGGGCCACCGACGAGTGGGACCCCAGAGGTAGTCAAAGGTGTCAGTCAACCTCGCCGGCGACGTGCGGCCGTTTTTCCGCCGGAGTGGGCGCAACGTCAGCAATCCATCCGCCGATAAATTTCTATATCCTCTTTCTCTCCCTCCCTCTGTCCCGCGACACGACACTCTGCCCTTGGACTAGGAGTGGGAGAGCAAGGGCAGGGAGTGATGGCGATAGGGGCGTTCGTGGACGCGCCGGCCGCCGGCTCCGGCGGGTACAGCGGCCGGGTGACGCCGTTCGTGGTGCTGACCTGCATCGTCGCCGGCAGCGGCGGCATCCTCTTCGGCTACGACCTCGGCATCTCCGGTATGCCTATCTTCTTCCTTTCTTTCTAGAGTAGATTGTTAACCTTCTTGGGCTCAACGGAAAGGAATATGAGAACTCAAAGTTAGACGTTGGACTTGGAAGGAATTAAAATCGCATTCATGGCTTACTTGTGGAGATGGAGATTTTCTCTTCCATTATTGGGACACAAAAGCTGATGAGTGTTCAGGGTGCTTTCCTCTGTTCCATTTTTCTTCAGGTCAAAATGATCTAGGGCTAGGCCTTTTAGAGGGATTATAGAAGACTAAGAAAAGGAAAAAAAAAGCATGCGTTTAATCCATCATTGGGCAATGGATTCGGTCGACATTACGCGATGAACTTAGTTCTGCGTATGCATTCTTCCAAATTCCCTGAAACTGAATGCATGCGGTTCTGAATTTTTGTAGGTGGTGTCACCTCCATGGACTCATTTCTGAAGACGTTCTTCCCGGAGGTGTACCGCCACAAGCAGGACAGCAACGTCAGCAACTACTGCCAATTCGACAGCGAGCTCCTCACCGTCTTCACCTCCTCCCTCTACATCGCCGGCCTCATTGCGACGCTGTTTGCGTCGTTTGTCACGAGGAGGTTTGGCCGCCGCGCATCGATGCTGATCGGGGGAACCGTCTTCATCGCCGGCTCGGCGTTCGGGGGAGCAGCCGTGAACGTGCCCATGCTGCTCCTCAACCGGATCCTGCTGGGAATAGGCCTGGGGTTCACTAACCAGGTAACTCTCTCTCCAGTAATTCAAGCCAATGATCTTTAAGTCAGCGTGTACATGTGGTTCAGGAGATTAAGAAAATCTGTAGCACAGCGAAGTTTCGTCAGACATGTATAAATTTCTTTTGGATAATATAGAGAGATCATCCTTCCGAACCCTGCATCAGTTCACAAATCTTGTGTGGATGTGTGGAGCTGGAGAAACAGTGACACAAGTTCTGTGTACAGACATAAGATTCCTGTAGATGTAATTTGTCCCAACCTCCAAGTTGATGACAATGGATAGCTACATGTTTACAATGACAATTTACATGTCTGTCTCCCAAATCCCAAAGAATCATTGCATTGACTACCCGGTAAGTTGTGTTATCTTGTAGCAAGTGCATGTGATGTTTGTGGATAATATTTTTCTTTCTCTAAAAATACATTGTGAAGTACACTAAATACCTTACTGTGGTTACTGTTACTTATTTTTCTTCCAGTCGATCCCATTGTACCTGTCAGAAATGGCGCCACCGCAGTACCGCGGTGCGATCAACAATGGATTCGAGCTCAGCATCAGCATCGGCATTCTCATTGCAAACATCCTCAACTACTGTGTGGTGAAACTCGCAGCAGGGTGGGGCTGGAGGATATCCCTGTCCATGGCCGCAGTCCCTGCTACATTCCTGACCATCGGTGCAATCTTCCTCCCCGAGACGCCAAGCTTCATAATCCAGCGGGACGGCGACACCGACAAGGCGAGAGCCCTGCTCCAGAAGTTGCGTGGAACCACCTCGGTGCAGAATGAGCTGGATGACTTGGTCTCTGCCAGCAACCTCTCGAGGGCAGCCAGATATCCATTCAGGAAGATATTCAAGAGGAAGTACAGGCCACAGCTTGCCATGGTGCTCTTGATCCCTTTCTTCAACCAGCTCACCGGGATCAATGTGATGAACTTCTATGCCCCGGTGATGTTCCGGACAATCGGCCTCAAGGAGAGTGCCTCCCTCCTGTCGTCGGTGGTCACGCGTCTCTGCGCGACATTTGCTAACATCATAGCGATGTTGGTGGTCGACAGGTTCGGGCGCAGGAAGCTCTTCCTCGTAGGAGGGATCCAGATGATCTTGTCGCAGCTCGCTGTCGGCGCCATCCTAGCTGCAGAGTTCAAGGACAATGGGTTGATGGATAAGGACTATGCTTTCCTTGTGTTGATCACCATGTGCGTGTTTGTGGCGGGCTTTGCATGGTCATGGGGACCTCTCACGTTCCTCGTCCCTACTGAGATCTGCCCACTGGAGATCAGATCAGCAGGGCAGAGCATTGTGGTCGCCGTGGTCTTCTTGATGACGTTTGTGATCGGCCAGACATTTCTGGCCGTCCTCTGCCGCATCAAGTCGGGGACGTTCTTCCTCTTTGCCGCGTGGATATGCGTGATGACGCTAGTGGTCTATCTGTTCCTGCCAGAAACAAAGAAGCTTCCGATGGAGCAGATGGAGCAGGTCTGGAGGAGGCATTGGTTCTGGAAGAAGATTGTTGGGGAGGAAGGTGATAAGGAAGAGGAAGAAAAGGAGAGGCAAGAAAAGAAAATCGACTCGCCAAGCTCCTAGCGACTTCTGAACTTGAATGTATTTCCATCAGACTGCAAGGACAAACATGGTACAGGATTTTAATTAGCAGATAAGTTTGTAAGTATGATTGCATCTAATTGTGTCACCTGACAGACCTGTGGTTGCTGTTGCCAGTTCCTACATATGGCCATTTCAAACGGTGAGATTACTGATATGAAGTAACTGGAATTTCAGAGAAAAAAGATAGTACAAGTGAACCGTCTCTCAGAGTCAGAGGAGCTGGATTGTCTGATTATGCATCATGACTTTTGCTAAAGATGTAAAAGTGACAGGTCCTTGGATGGCCAAACGGTGCACTCGTGCACAACCCAATAGCTTGGAAATATGTCGATATATCTGAAAGGGACTGGCCACTAGCCACTACTGTCTGTCACCAACCACACTTGCAACACTTGGTGCATAATGGAGGTGAGTGCAAATGCAGAATCAGGATTGAAAGGTACAGTCCCAGGGAATATCCCAGATATAGCATCTGTCCCGAAGGAGAATCCAATAATCCGTTTGTTCTTGCCACAAATACATTAAACCATATAGACACATGCCAACCAAATAAGAATAAAATCATGCAGCAGTCATTGGTAAAATATTTAGCATGGCTTCTTTCAACTATAAGATCTTGAATGAGTGACTGGATAGCCAGCTCCAAATTTCCAGTATCCGGACAAAATCTGGAGACAGTGCTTCATCATTCAGTAATGACCATTGTATAGAACAGAATGAGCAGAGCTCACTTCAAAGGTCCAATAACTGACTGATATTTCTTTTTCTTATATAAGAGTTTGCAGTACAACCCTGGAGATCAGCACTAACATTAATGATTCTGTCAACATGCACTGGGCATATCATGTGCCATACAAACAACAGATGCATCCATACATAACATAACTTACAACACAGGGTACATTGGACAGACTACAGACCACAGTTAATCTTAAAAAGAAAAGAAAAGGAAAAGAGGCAAAGCTTATTTTTGCCAGGGCTCATCTAAGTGCAGTTTGTGTGCTGAGGGGGCTCAGGCCTGAGCCCTCGTTGGGAGATTTGCCTGGAAAGCCGATTGTCTATTTTGACCTCCTACCATTTTTAAGGAAAGAGAGGTAGATACCGTATCTTGCTTGGGATCCCCTATGCTTAGCTTCGACATGCCCACCAGTTCATCAACATTGATTGGACTCTTTGAATGAACCGGAACAGGCTTAACAATCTCATGTGTTCCTTGTCCAAGATCATCTCCATCATTCTGATTTTGCCAGAAAGGAACTGAGAATTGCAAGAATGGTGAGAAATATGCTGGAACTAGCACCGGATAGCTCGACTGCAAATTCTCAGGCATGATAGCAGAAGCGGAAGAACTCTCTGCAATGACAGAAGTATCTGACTCCATAGATTCTACCTCCTCCTCCTCCATGGGTGGAGGTAATGGTGGGTGATTTAATATCTGGGCCTCAGGTTCTTGATTACCAGGTAGGGGTGGCAGGTCTGACTGTAAAATACACAAGATACCGTTCAGTTCTGAGTTATATACATAGTGCAAACTAATATCTTCCTAATGAAATGCGAGATGAGAAGTGCATGACTGTCCATGCAACACTACACAATTTGTTCAAAAAGATAGATTTCTAGCATGAGGAACTAAGGTAGTGATATTGTAACTACCACCACAGAAACGAGTAATCCCCTTGCGGTACTACTAATCAGGTCAAGTTATGCCACACAGGTGTAATAATCATTCATAAGATGTAGCAACCTACCTCATCAGGCACCAAATCAAAGAGGCTAGACCTTCTCTTCCTTCTGCTCATATTGGCTTGGCGTATAAAATATTTCTGAGCATGGCTTGCTACTTGAGTAGGTGTTCTTGAGACCACAAAATTACGAGAGATTCCTCGCCAATCACCCTTTCCAAGCTTTTGCAGTCCAAGCAAAAATCTCCGATGTTCTTCTTCAGTCCAAGGAACCCCTGCCAAAAAGCCATCTTAATCAGGAGCATGGCACATAAAACGTTGCACACAGCCATGCAGTAAGGGCTTATCATCTCAAGCTATACAGAAACTGATAAAACAGACGACTTACAAACAGAAGCACAAGAAAAAACAGTACACTATTATTGTGTATTTGTGTTAAATGGAACATTTTAAGGAGTGTATTATCACCACATTAAAATTACACAAAAAAACACCTCTGGGGGAACATGAAACTAGAAGCAGCTAGTGAACATAACTGGTAAATTCATCACCGCATCAGTAGAGTACTGACAAACGTAAAATGTCCTTAAATGAAACAATGAAGCCAGACAAAAAAAGAGGGTGCAACAAATGTCAAGTTTTTCCTATCCCTGGACAAGCTATATAGAACGTCAAGAAGACAACACTACAAAATTACAATCCAATTTTCTAGCTCGGATAGATAACAACAAACAGGCAAAGGGCAACTAAATCTACATTCTGTCGTTACCCTCTATTGGTTATAATCCCAAATTGGAGAGCGCCATAAATAAAAATATGTTTTGCTTTGAAGAATTTCCAGCTGTAGCTTGACTTGAAAATTAAAACCCCAACCTTGATAACCAAGATTAAATACACAAAGACACTAATCACTGGTCATCACCAACTCAGGGATTGTGAGAAGAAACTAGCAGTAATAAAAATCAATGAAGACGGTCAAGCTTTGGCATGTGTACATCAAATATTCACTGGTATTAACTAATTAATCTTAATTAACATCTTTCCTTGCAGAATGTAGCTGTGCAGGTAATTAAAAATGCTTTATATAAATATCGATTGCATCATAATGCAGTACCACATTTATGCCAAAGGTGAGACTTTACGTTACGTGTTAGTTCGTCAGCTCAGCGTCTTACGTGGCTCTATACACGCTTCTGGAAGCACAGAGCAAAGCCAAATTTATGATGAATCATCCAATGAAAAGAAAGCGCTAGGCGTTAATTGTGCGGTTTGCCACGGCCTAGCGTTTATCTCACCTAGGTGCACTTAAGCGCACACGTAGCATGATTAAGCACTATGCGTTATATTGTCGCCTAGCGCCTTCGCGCGCTTTTTTCCACTGGAATCACTTATGATCGCCGCTCTTGACAATCCATAGTCCCTGCTAAACGAATCCATACCTGAGCTTCTGAAAACATCTGTCATAAGTCATGATCCAATCAAACGACATCCACAGTGTATACATCATCCTTGCACCGATTTAATGCAGGGGGTTGATTATTAGCTCAAGAATCAAGTTATCCAAGTCTACAGTGCTGGAAAATACCATTGCAGCTTCTCCCAACTGGATTTTTGAAAGCTAACAGTACCATCTCAATCAAAAATTGGACAGGGCAGCACACGCAAAAAGAATTATACACGGGCATGAAAAAACAATTGGAGCTGAGAGGATCTAATCTACTAAGTGAGGTTTTGCGTCGGCTGAGGAACTGAGCCACAAAGTAGACGTCTTTAGAGGAGGGAGGGAGAGAGAGATTAGCAGGCCACCTTTCTTGCGCTCGCGGTTGGCGGATGATGATCCCTGCACGAAGTCGTCGGAGGCGTAGCCCTCTGCGGCGGCGTCGTGGCCGACGTCAGCGGGGGATGCGCCGCCGCCGCCGCTGGTGGATCCCCCGAGCAGGGAGAGGTTCCCCATGCTGGCGCTCTTGCGGATGGATCCATCGGTGAGGCGCACCCCGAAGATCTTGACCCCGCGGTTGGGGCACGTCCGCGAGTTGTGGCCGTTGTGGCTGCAGTGCGAGCACCGCCTGGTCATCCCCGGAGCCGCCAGCGCACCCGCCGGTGTAGGAACCAGGCAACCGCGCACGCCGGAAGGGGAGGGGAGAGGAGAGGTGGGCTGGGAGGAGAAGCGAAGTGTGGTGGTGATGAGAGCAGAGGAGACGGGAGGAGAGAGGAGAGGAGAGGAGGGGATTGACTGTGGAGTGGTGATTGGTTTCGGTGGTCGGGGCTGGGGAAGGGAAGGGAGGGAGCTCCGCGCGTGTGGCCGTCCACGTGGCGGATATTCCCGCAAGGATATTACGTGGGTGGGTGGGCAAGAGCGGCGAGCGAGAGGCTTGTGGGTCACACCTTTTTCTTTCTTTGGACACGGTTTCTTGCGGTCGCCTCCTTTCGTTTTCGCCGTTGGATCGTCGGATCTCCCATTCCTGTTCGTCGAAAACGCGAGCAGCTAGCTAATTAATGCTTCTCGTCAAGGTTTACAACCAGGCATCTCCAACGTCCTCGGTATGACGCAGCTGTCCGGACTCCGTAAGCCATTCAACGATGACCCATCGATCCGTGAAGCAGTTTGAACCATAATTTTTTTCGCAAAGTCGAAACAAATTGGGGACTTTATCGGAGTCCGGACACGAACGGCGTAGGACTTCAGCACCCCCGACTCATCAGAAACTGAGTGGCGGAGCCCGCGATTTTGTAGCTGCCTGCACTATTTTCGCGGTAAAATCCCTCACTCACTTCTTTCATCTCGCCACTCTCCACCAAATTCTCGCCCTTTTCCCCCACTCTCTTCTTCCCTCCCGCCGCTGACCCATGGATCCGGAGGAGAACCTGACGGGGACGGAGATGGTGGAGGATCCAAGCATCACGCTCGCCCGGAAGATCAACTCGGTGACACAGCAAAATCGCCGCGTCAAAGCCAAGGCCGCAAAGGAGGAAAAACTCAAGAAGCAGAAGGTCGGTGGAGAGTGTGCTGGTCACAGACGAGGCGGTGGGCATGCAGGCCACGGGCAAGGTGGAGGTCGGGGCGGCCCGGGCCGCGGGACCTCACCAATCATGCAGATGCCGCCATGGCTGAAACATTACAAGGCCATGTACTTCTACGCCGCCAAGCAGCTGGGGAGGCAGTCCCCGGCATCCCGCGCCGTGCCATTCATAGTCGAGGTCAGCGCGACATGCTGCTTTTCTCGGAGTGTTCATCTCCGCCGATTATCCGGACGTGGACAACAAGCGTGGAGCATATGGGTGCCCGCACGCTGTTCGCTAGTATGCCTAAAGCGGGATAGCTGGCATACGACAGCACAGACAGGGGGATGTACGAGATCATGCACGAGGGAGGCGGAAGGAGGTGCCTATGAGAATGGGCTGGTGGATGACTCCGAACCGACCCAGTCTGGCACCTAGAAACAACCGAGCACGCAACATTACACCCAGTTCGGCACCTAAACCCAGCCGGGCACGCATCAGGACTACAACCAGCTAAGTGCGGACACACAGCAGCAGGATTGGGCCACCGGACAACGGCATGAGGAGGAGGAGGGCGAGGACAATGATCTGGATGATTTCTGTGGCGATTCAAAGAAGATCGACATAGGAGAAAGCTTCAACATGCGGAAGAACGAGTTGTTGTGCGATGCATGGTTGGCTACTAGCCTCGATTCAATCCATGACACGGAGCAAAAGGACATAACATTTTGGGCCAACATTCATACTTGGTTCCATGAACACAAACATTCCGCGGCCTACTGTGACGCTATCATCCACAACTGTGAATCGAACTCCCTCAACCATCTATGGCACACCATCCAACAGGCCGTGTCGAAGTATTGTGGCCACTTGAGGCAACTCATCGCACGGTGGCCTAGTGGTGCGCAAATCATCGAGCAAGTAGGTTGTTAATATGTACAACACTTGCCAGATATGCATTGTTGTGTAGATTATTTGTAGCTGGATATGCATAGTTTTGTAGCCGGATATGTATGCATTAGTGTGTAGATCATTCATGTCCGGATATGCATAGTTTTATAGATCATTCGTAGCTGGACATGCATAGTTTTGTAGATCATTCTGTAGTCTTCTTGTGCGTATTGTTGGTTGAAGTTGAAAGGACAACCCAAGTGGAACATATACATTGCCAAGACCGTCGCCCAAGGCACCGAGGAAGAAACCGGTGACCCTACCGACCGAACAAATGAACCGTCCAAGAAGGTTAGAAGAGGGTCCCGGAAAATAAATGGGAGGAGGAGAAGGCGAAGTGAGAAGCGGCGACCAAGATGACAGAGAGGTTCAAAGACATCTTGACAAAGAAGGTCGAGGCATATGTCAAGTGCTCCGACATCAAGAAGGAAAAAAAGACGGAGAGGCTAGACTCGTTGATGTAGGTAACCGAGAAGAAGTTCAAGCTCGAACAGAAGAGGGTCATGATCAAAGAGAAGAAGGCCAAGCTCGAGGAGAAAAAGGTGGAGATCGCAGCCGCTTCAGAGGATGCGAAGATGATCAACTTGAAGGTGGCGGAATTGGATGACGTTGCAAGAGCGTGCATGCCGTCCGTTTCAAGATTTTGCAGCGGTAGAAGGATGATCTGGAGAGGGCGAAGTATGAGGAGATCGAGGCGGCGGGGAAGGAGGCGATTGCCTAAGCGGAGGCAAAGGCAGAGGCGGCCTACACAGCGGTGATGGCAGATTGAACATCGGAGGCTCGGATGCACGGATTGCCAAACTGATGTTCTTTTGTGACCGGGCATGTAAAAACTAAGCATACTTGCCTCTTTTTGGTTGTGATCAACTGAGGATGTGATCTGGCACTGGTGTGACCTGGCGCGCGCTGGGAATAGACGTATTTGCATTCAAACTGCACCCTTTACAGACAAATAGTGGCTAGCTTTGGATGGCCGGCTCCCGCATCCGTGTCTGCAGATTGGTCCTCCTTGCTCGCGGACGGATGCGGTGTCCGGTTTGCGGGTCAGCGTTGGAGATGTCCTAATCCTTGTCTAAAAGCATGCCACCAATGATTGTACTTTTTATGGCATGTTGCCACCAATAATTGTACTTTTTATGGCATGTTATTCATAATTTGTTAGTCATACTTTTGATATAACTGAACCGAAACTTTGGATGGGGCTAATAAACCCGGACAGAGGAGTACATGTAACGCCCATGATGCGGCTATATCTCCCACATGTCGAGGCACGACTTAGAGGCATAACCGCATAGTGTTTTTGTCGCAAGAAGGGTCATCTTCACACAATCCCATGTAATGAACAAGAATGGGATAAAGAGTTGGCTTACAATCGCCACTTCACACAATACATAAAAATAACTCAATACATCATCCAAAATACAATCAAATAGACCGACTACGGTCAAAATCCAGATGAAAATAAGACAACCCCAAATGCTAGATCCCCGATCGTCCCAACTGGGCTCCACTACTGATCATCAGGAAAAGACACATAATAACGACCACGTTCCTCGTCGAACTCCCACTTGAGATCGACGCCATCATCTGCACTGGCATCGTCGGCACCTGCAACTGTTTTGGAAGTATCTGTGAGTCACGGGACTCAGCAATCTCACACCCGCGAGATCAAGACTATTTAAGCTTATAGGACAAGGAGGTGCAAAGAGGTGGAGCTGCAGCGGCAAAAGCATGTATGGTGGCTAACTTACGCAAATGAGAGCGAGAAGAGAAGCAATGGAACGGACGTCATCTAGCAATGACCAAGAAGAGGTCCTGAACACCTACTTACGTCATTCATAACACAGACCGTGTTCACTTCCCGGACTCCGCCGAGAAGAGACCATCACGGCTACACACGCAGTGGATGTATTTTAATTGGGTCAAGTGACAAGTTATCTACAACCGGACATTAACAAATTCCCATCTGCCTCATAACCGCGGGCACGGCTTTCGAAAGATAATACCCTGCAGGGGTGTCCCAACTTAGCCCATCATAAGCTCTCACGGTCAACGAAGGATAAACCTTCTCCCGGAAAGACCCGATCAGTCTCGGAATCCCGGTTTACAAGACATCTCGACAATGGTAAAACAAGACCAGCAAAGCCGCCCGAATGTGCCGACAAATCCCGATAGGAGCTGCACATATCTCGTTCTCAGGGCACACCGGATTGTCCAAGCTTCCGATAGGCCAGCCCAGAGTTGCCCCTGGTGGCCACCGGCGACCGACAGTTTGGACCAATACTCAGAGGAGCACTGGCCCGGGGGTTTAAAATAAAGATGACCCTCGGGCTCTAGAAAACCCGGGGGAAAAAGGTATAGGTCGCAAATGGTAAAACCAAGGTTGGGCCTTGCTGGAGGAGTTTTATTCAAGGCGAACTATCAAGGGGGTCCCATAAATCACCCGACCGCGTAAGGAACGCAAACTCAAGGAACATAATCCCGGTATAACAGTAACTAGGGCGGCAAGAGTGGAACAAAACACCAGGCATAATGCCGAGCCTTCCACCCTTTACCAAATATATAGATGCATTAATTAAATAAGAGATATTGTAATATCCCAACATATCCATGTTCCAACATGGAACAAACTTCGACTTCACCTGCAACTAGCAACGCTATAAGAGGGGCTGAGCAAAAGCGGTAACATAGCCAAACAACGGTTTGCTAGGAAAGGATGGTTAGAGGCTGACATGGCTAAAATAGGAGACATGATATAGCAAGTGATAGGTAGCGGAGCATGGCAATAGAGCGAACAACTAGCATAGCAAAGATAGAAGTGATTTCGAGGGGTGGTCATCTTGCCTGCAAGATTCTCAGAGTTGTCGAAAGCTTGATCCTCGTAAGCGTACTCGACAGGTTCCTCGTTCACGAACTCGTCTCCCGGCTCTACCCAAGACAAGAGCACAAACAAACGGAACCACAATCAACAACGAGAAATGCGCAAGCAACATGATGCAAAACATGTATGATATGCAAGATATGATATGCGTTGCATATGCGTGCTCCGGAAGGAAAATGATGAACATGGCAGTAGCTTGTCAAACCAAGCATGCCACTGGAAAGATGAGATGATTTCGGTCGAAATCGATATAAAGATCACCGGAATCGGATGCACGGTTTGCAAATGGCGAGCAAAACAAGAATGACACTAATCTGCGATAAACAGCAAGATAGCACATAAATGCAACAAGCAACAATGCTACAGCACCCCAACATAGCAACAAAGCACAAGGAAGTAATCTACAGGAGATGCTTGACAAAAGATGAACACTGAGCTACGGCTAGTTCACAACATATCAAGCTCAAACAAGCATGGCAAAAGTGCAAAAGATTACAGGTTCACAGACTTAGTGAAAAACTGGACATGGCAGAAATTAGCATCAGGTAGCAATGTTCAGAGCACGAAATCAAGATGCTACAGGAACTTAACATAGCAAAGCAAGGCATGGTAGTGTTCTACTAAATGCACATGACAAAAGTCCCTTACTGACCATAAGCCAAAAAGGACCATAAGATATGATGGCAAGCATGTAAACATAGCAAGTTTCGTTATCAGGTTTCAGACTTAGCAGAAAACAGAGCATGGCAGAAATATAAATATGTAGGCCTCTTTGTGAGCTTGATGCACTCACTACAGAGCAATGCATGACAAACCAAGCATACCTACAGCAAGATGGCATGTTTATCAAGATATCCATGGCAAGAACAATTGCATAGCATGTATGGATCAACTACAATAAGCTTGGCAAAAATGCATATCATGTTAAGAATCTGCCAGAAATATTTTATAGCAAAAGTAGAGCAAGATTGAGTCATGCTATGACACTCTAAAATTGCAAACAATTGCAGGAATGGATCAATTACAACTATAGCTACAAAACATCCTTACTGAATATCTCCAAAATATGCATGGATCTCTCTGTAGCATCAAGTTTACATGGCAACAAAATTACAGCAGACAAAGACTTGAGAAATCACCAAGTCCCTGAAATCAGAAATATTACGGGACCTACTTTGCATGCTTGTGCTAGTCACCACAGAGATCACAAAAATACATGGACTATACCACTGGAAAGATGGCATGACATACTTCAAGACACATGTAGAGCTCATGCTCAAAAGATGCACAGAATAAATGATACAAAAATGACAAATCTCCAAGTTCTGATAAGAACCAGAGATTAACAGCAACTAGCCCTCTTCAAACGAAGATTTGGGCATCAAGATGACCTTTAATGAACATGGTGCAATTGAACAAAATGAAGAGCATCACGAGACGAACAATTTGACATATTATACGCGCGAATCGGAGCTACATGCACAAAGTTATTGCATCAGGAACAGAGCAAGATGCTGAAGATTTATTATGACTTAGAAGAAAAACGGGCTCGGGGAAAAGTCAACTCGCCCGAGCGAGATCCAGATCGGGGAGCTCCGGTGGGTGGCTCACCGGCGAGAGGAGAGGAGAGGCCGGCGGGGCCTCTGGCGGAGGGAGGAGGCGGTCGCTGGCGGGGCGGCGGGGGCCGGCGATGGCGCGGCGGCGGGGCCGGGATCCGGCGGGCGGCGCGGGGCCGGTGACGGCGGCGGCGGCCGGCGGGGCTCGTGGCGGCGGCGGCCGGTGGCGAAGGCGGCGGCGGCGGGCCGGCCGGCGGCGGTGGCGCGGTGCGGACGCGGGCTCGGGCGGAGGCGCAGCTCGGGCCGCAGGGGCCGGGAACGGGCCTGCGGGCCGGCGGCGGCGGCGGTTGGACGTTGTCCGGCGCGGACGGACGCGTCCGGCGGCGCGGTGGGAAAATCTCTAGGGTTCGTCTGCGAATCCGTTTTTCGGGATGCCCACATATAAATAGGTAGAGGGAGCTAGGAAGCTCCAAATGAGGTGCGGTTTTCGCCCACACGATCGTGATCGAACGACCTAGAGCATGGAAGAGAGTTTGGTGGGTTTGGGGCTGGTTTTAGAGGGGGGTTTTGCTGGACAATCAAATGGACTTTGCGGAGGCCCGGTTAACCGTTGGAGTACCAAACGACCTCCGAATGGAACGAAACTTGACCGGTAGTCTCCGGGTGGTATATTAAGACCACTTGACAAGCCTCGGTCCATTCCGAGAAAGTTTGACACACGCACACGAAAAAAAACTAGAGGGGTGCACCGGGGGAGATAGGAGCGCCGGATTGGAAAACGGACAACGGGGAAAATGCTCGGATGCATGAGACGAACACGTATGCAAATGTAATGCGCATGATGACATGATATGAAAATGCATGACATGACAAAATACAAAACGAAAGACAAAACCCGACAACGGAGGGAAAAACATATCACATAGCCGGAAATGGCAAGAGTCGGAGTTACAAATATGGCAAGTTACATGCGGGGTGTTACAGTACATGCTCACTAGTATTGTCTTTGTTTCCATCTCGTTCTCTCTCGCTTGGCGTGTTCTTTTCCTCATATCAAACATAGTACCATTTGTCATACCATTTGTTTCATTGAGAAAGATAGGAAGCAGGACATCACAACCTTAAACTCTTACTTGAGTTTGTATTTCAACATCTTGCTTTTTGTTTAGTCCTTGTGTGCCAATCGTCCTTTGCCAGTTTTCCCGCACATAAAGGTAAATCTCAACCTATAAGCATGAGACAAAAGAGGCAACAAGAATGGAGACCACAACAGCCTCACAGGTGGGGAGAAATAGAGACAGTCTCGCCGGTGTGACACCATAAGTAAGAGAAAAATAAAAAGTACAATGCTAGAGCATGAGCCCTGGCCATTTTTGTATCTTACGTGGCATGTAGCAAGTCGCATCATTCTGATACCATGGTCAAACCCCGTTAAAGGGACCCAAGCAAAAAGATGGGTTAAATTTGAACAATTTTAGTAGGTTAAACTCCCAAATTAGGTGAACTCTCGCAAGAGTTTGAGGTTGAGAAGTGGGCATTTATTTTACAAAAACGGATTATTTCCCATCTCAATTATGATTATGATTTTACAAGGAGAAAGTCAAAATATCTAATATGTTCAGTGTGTTATCCTTGATTTTTCTGGGTGGTCAGGGCCATGCCTTCGCGACACAGAACATTGAGAATTTTGGAGTTGGAGACATGCGATAGTAGGCTTTGGATGAGCTAAAGGAAGATGGTGTTGGATCGAAGAGAAGTCGTGTTGCGGTTTTAGAGATCGCCCGAGGGCTCTTCCTTGGGCCCATCGTCCCTACCAGCCGTAGGTGCCGAGTGTAGGAGGATCCAAATTTTCTGAGGTGTTTGTGGATTGATCACTTCAGGCACGTCCAGTGGAGTGCATTCCGTCGCCAAGTTCCTTCCTCCTCGATGCCCGGCCTGGATAGCCGAGGTGAGTTGGCTAGTCCCTCGGCTAGGAGGTCGTCGCCTTAGGTGTCAAATTCAGTCTCTTCTTATACGATGACAACGTCAATGGAAAACCCATCTTCGTTGAGGTCGTTACCAGGCGAGGCCGCCTGCTCAGGATTATGGACATGGGTTCCATGAAATGAAGTTGGAGTTGTCACAAGAGATACATTTGGGCCCCATGGTGGGCACAAAGTATCGACGAATAATTCTCCACCTAACTTACGATCTGGAAGTAGTTGTGGAAGATTGTAGAAAGAAGATGGTGCTCAAAAGGATTTCGTCAACAATGATGATTTGTTTTTTCCTATTTTTATCAAATATAATCATAGGGTGAACAATAAGTTAATAACAAAGAATTGCAAACAAAAATATTAAACCTAGAGCTATGTTCCCATTAACAAAGTCATGAAAGAGCTTGATTATCCCCAAGTGCAAGGGAGAATTGTAGCACTTTCCAATATGAATACAGAATTATTGATTGTGGAACCCCCTAGGAGCTAAGGTAGGCTTTCTATTCTCTCAACTTTTGTATGTAGCTTACACAACCTTTTATGATCTTTTAATGTTTACCTTACTAGATATCATGTCGAAAGGAGTTTGTTCCCTTGAAGAGGCAAGTCAATCAAAGTCAGGTCTTGTTATTAATTTGTTTTCCAAAAGTAAAAGAGTGAGAGTGTGACTCTATGTGTGTGTGTGTGGGGGGGGGGGGGTTATAATATCCAAGGGAAACAAGTGTTCCAAGAAATTGGATGTTTTTTTATTATGTTATTGTCTTTCTTATAGTGGGATTCTAAAGACAACAAAAACATAAAGGTACTATCACGATGTAGTAGACAAGGCGTTAATTAAGATGGACCTTGTGTTTCCCTACATAAGTGAAACTTGTACTTACTTCTAGGGGTGAAGCCTAGCTTCAGTATTACATATTTTAATAGCATTGGCCACTCATCACTAACCGGCCCTTGACTACGCATCACTAATGAGCCTTAACATTGACCGAACTCTTCAGATGCGTCAATGATATCGATTTTTGGGCTCGACTTGATGGTTATATTCTAAAATTGACTCGACAGTGATAGTGTGTCCCCATTATCAAAATGCACCGAAGGTAATCACTAATCGCACACTATCTTTGACCCATCTGTATAACCCATTTAAATCTAACCCTTTGGCTTTCCCACCAGCCAGTATTGTTTTGTACACATCCTATTACAATATGTCATCTCCATTCCATACCCTCATTGTCATCGTCAAGTACATCCCCCCACCGGCCTCCAATGATCTATGGTGGCCTCTTCGACAGCCCCACCACCTTCCATCGTGGCCACACCCTCCCGAGGCAACATTAGGGAGGTCTTAAATTAGATTTTTTTTACCATTTGTCCCCCCAAGCATTGATGATTTGTATTTCGCCCCCCCCACCCAGTGATTTTTGTCAACCTCCGCCACAGGCATGGCGGCGTCCGAACTCTCCTAGGCTTGCTTGGCGGCGGTCGTTGGCAGTCACTGGGTGTGTCCCTAAGGTCCACCGGGACTGGTTGGGGATGCAGGCGTGGACACTTCCTACCTGGAGGTGTTGAACTGGACCCCGTGGCTAATCCCGGACTAGGAGTGGAAGGAGATGCCTTACGCTCTTTCTACTATGGTGGATGCGTTGTGATGTGGATGAATAGTGGTGTCTCGGAACATGAATGTTGGGGCGGTGGCCCCGAATGGCGTTCCGCATGGTTTGCTCTCTGCCGAGATCCATGGCTGCGATGGTGGCTATGCCTCTTGGTCATTTGGGTGGCGAGCGGTGTAGCGACATGTGGCTTGGGCTCTCTCTCTCATTGGCAATGACGATGCCCATATCCAGATCTGGAGGCTTATGCTCGTCGTGATTGTCCTAGGTGCTTCATGGTGACACGGTTGAGTTGTCAAGCAAAACACTACTGCGGGAATACCCGGCAATGGCGTGTGCAAAAGGCCTAGTAGTGGCGGGCCAGACTCTGAGGGCCGCCCGCCACTGACCTCCTGCCACTACTATTATGGCATCAGTGGCGGGCCGCCGCCCGCCACTGACAATGCTGTAGTGGCGGGCAGAAGTTATGGCCCGCCACAACTATAATCTCTGCCCACCAATGTTGTGTGTATTAGCAGTGGCAGGCACCTTTGCTGCCAACCACTGGTACTGATGTCGGCATATAGATAAATTGCTGCCGTGGCAGCATTTTAATGGCGCTGAAGTCGTATTTGCACTCAATCATCCCATTGCATTCAAACAATCATATTACAATGGTCTTACAATGATTAAGACTATTAATGAAGCAAACATACAGTATAAGAAGTGTAGGGAAACAAATAAACATGTAAAATTCTCAACTCATAAAATGAACAACGAATCAAGATGTTTTGAAGCATTGTATCGCTCGCAATCGATTACCGCAATATGTCTTCGACTCGGTGAACTCGTTCTTCATCTCGCTCTAGCTGGAAGTGAAACTTCCCATCCTCATTTACAACCTCTTTTGTTGATGATTCTAGCCACACCTTTTGGAGGCGGCCATGCTCTGTTAATAGTTCCCCTATGTCCATGTCCCTCTCCATCTCTTCGGACCACGTGATGATCTGGCTATGATTATGCAAATATATGCTTTTCTGCAACAAGTCGTCCATGGTAGCTGATAGATCATGGATGTCGCCTAGAGGGGGGTGAATAGGCGCTTTAAAATAATTATGGTTTAGGCTTGAACAAATGCGGAATAAAACTAGCGTTTAATTTGTCAAGCACAAAACCTAAATCAACTAGGCTCACCTATGTGCACCAACTGTATGATTGCACGATGTATTGCTCTTCGTGCATAGGCACGTATATATGATGTACAAAGGTGGGCCACGGACCTCAACTATACAAGGAACTAGGAGACGGGCCCAACAGACAATATGCACATAACACATATACTCAACACCCCCCCCCCCCCCGCAGTCGAAGCGGCACCGCGGCTGACGCAAAGACTGGATCGGAACTCCTCAAATGATGCCGTAGGCAAGCCCGTGGTCATGATATCGGCAAATTGTTGGGAAGTAGGGACGTGTAAAACACGAATATGGGCAAGGGCCACCTGTTCCCAAACAAAATGAATATCCAACTCAATATGCTTGGTCCGTCGATGATGCACCGGGTTAGCGGAGAGGTAGACCGCCGAGACGTTGTCGCAGTAGACCACCGTGGCACGGTCAACAGGGCAAGAGAGCTCCTGAAGCAGCTGGCGAAGCCACGAACACTCAGCGACGGCGTTGGCCACCGCACGATACTCAGCCTCAGCACTGGAACGGGAGACCGTAGGCTGTCGCTTGGACAACCACGAGATAAGTGAGGGTCCAAGGTAGACACAATATCCCGAAGTGGAGCGACGAATGTCAGGACAGCCCGCCCAGTCTGCATCGGAGTAGGTGGTGAGGGCGGTGTCGGTGGAGGCGTGAAGCGTGACGCCAAGATCCATAGTGCCACAGATATAGCGGAGAATCCGCTTGACGCTAGCCCAGTGAACGTCTTGAGGAGCATGCATATGAAGACACACCTGTTGCACGACATACTGGGATCTCCGGTCGAGTCAGAGTGAGGTACTGGAGAGCACCAACGATAGACCGATAGAAAGCAGCATCCGAAGCAGGAGAACCATCCGTGGCAGAAAGCTTGGCCTTCGTATCAACAGGAGTAGCGGCGGGCTTGCAGTTAAGCATGCCGGCGCGCTCTTGGAGCTCATGAGCGTACTTCCGCTGATGAAGGAAGAAGCCATCTGGACAGCGCACCACCTCGACACCGAGGAAGTAGTGCAAAGGACCCAAGTCCTTGATGGCGAACTCAGCGCGAAGATGAGCTATGAGCTGACTAAGGAGACCAGCCGTACATGGCGTCAGGATGATGTCGTCGACATAGAGCAGCAAGTAGGCCGTGTCAGAGCCCTGATGATAGACGAAGAGCGAGGCGTCCGAGCGACCCAAGCTGGTGAAGAAACGCCATGATGCGCTGGTACCAAGCGCGCGAAGCCTGCTTGAGTCCGTACAAGGACCGCGAAAGCAGGCACACGTGGTCAGGAAGCGCCGGGTCAACACGGTGCGCTGCTGGTAGAAGACCTGCTCCTCGAGGTGACGATGGAGGAAGGCGTTGGAGATGTCCATCTGGTGCACCGGCCAAGCACGGGAGACCGCAAGGTGGAGAACCGTGCATATCGTGCCGGGCTTGACGACCAGAGCGAAGGTGTCGGTGAAGTCGATGCCAGCACACTGTCGGAAGCCACGAATGACCCATCGCGCTTTATAGCGATCAAGGGTACCATCAGGACGGAGCTTGTGTTTAAAGACCCACTTCCCGGTAATCATGTTGGCATGCCGGGGACGGGGAACAAGCTGTCACGTCCGGTTGCGCAACAGGGCATCAAACTCCTCTTGCATCGCAGCCATCCAGAGCAGGTCATGAAGAGCGGCTCGAACGGAGGACAGCAACGGCGACGGCTCAGAGGTGGACGCTGCATGGACGTAGTCATCTGAGGCGTAGCGCGAGCTCGGGGGGAAAACGCCCGTTCGGGCGCGGGTGACCGGACCGGCCATAGACACCGGGGGGGCCGCGGGCACCAGGGGCGCCGGGTGTGCCGGGGGCGCCGAGAGGGCCGCGGGGGCCGCGGGTGCCAACGTCGGGGGCGCCAGTACCGCGGCCGTAGGAGCCGCCGCATGCGGGGGGGCGCCTCAAAGCCAGGGGCGGGCCAAGAGAGGCGCGCGAGTGCCCTGGGAAAGGCGTCGAGGAGCCCGCGTCACCGGTGGCGGGAGGAACAGCCGGGGGTACCTACTGAAACGGAAACACATGCTCATCAAAGTAAACGTGCCGGGAAGTGAACACACGGTGGGAGACGGGATCGTAGCACCGATATCCCTTGGAGTTAGAGGGGTAGCCGATGAAGATGCAAGCGACAGAACGAGGTGCGAGTTTGTGAGGAGCGGAGTCGGCAGTGCTAGGATAGCAAAGGCACCCGAAAATACGCAAGCCATCATAAGATGGGGGCGTACCGAAGAGAAGATGGTGAGGTACATAGTTCCATCATGGGCGGCAAGGGCGAAGGTTAAGGAGAAGTGAAGCAGTAGCGAGTGCGTCCGGCGAGAAACGAGGTGGCACATTAGCATGGAACAAGAGCGTTCGAACGCAGTCGTTCAGAGTGCGAAGGACGCGCTCGGCTCAACCGTTCTGATGTGAAGTATACGGGCACGTGAGACGAAAAACTGTGCCATGGTGCGACAGAAAAGTGCGGAAAGCAAGGTTGTCAAACTCTTTTCCATTGTCAGTCTGAAGAGCAAGGATGGGACGCCCAAACTGCATGCTGACATAGGAGTAAAAAGCCGTCAAAGTGGAGAGTGCATCCGACTTTCATCGTAAAGGAAACGTCCACACATAGTGAGCATAATCATCAAGGATAACCAGATAATATAAATAGACCGAATTACTAGGAACCGGAGGGGTCCACACATCGCTATGAATCAACTGAAAAGGAAAAGAAGCTATGGTGGTGGAGTTATTAAACGGGAGGCGAACATGTTTGCCGACACGGCAGGCATGACAGGTGTGATCCTCTATCTTATTACAACTGAAACTGAAACTCCTAAGAATATGAAGAAGTGTGACGGGGTTGGGATGACCCAAACAAGCGTGCGAGAGATCGACGCCGGCGGAGAGAGCAACCGGTGCAGTGGTGGAGGTGGACGGCGGATGCACCGGATAGAGCTCGTCAAGGCTGCCACATCGGTGAAGTACCATCCTGGTTCCAGCGTCCTTGACACAAAAACCAAGCTCGTCAAATTCAACACTAACAGGATTTTCACGAGTTAAACAACGAATGGAAACAAGGTTCTTAATAAGATGAGGTGACACAAGTATTTTAGACAAAGTAATAGGCATGGAATTAGAAGGAAAAGAAGTGTGCCCGACATGTGTGATAGGGAGGGTGGAACCGTCGCCGACAATGATGCGGCGGTCGGTGGGGAAGGAGGCAAGATTACCAGGATGAGCAAACATGTGAGCCGTAGCCCCGGTGTCCATGTACCAATCACTGCCTCCAGTGTAGTTGTTCGGCGTAGGCGCGGTGTGCAGCGCGGCGAGGAGCGTCAGATCCCAAGGTGCCGACAGCAGGGCCGGCGAGGGCAGCGGTGGAGCCACAGGGAGACTGTAGGCGCCGCTCAGCTGCGGTAGTGGGTATCCTCCGTACGGCTGCGGAGCCACGTAGTACGCCTGATGCGCCGGCGGGCGCGACACGGGAAGGGTCGGTGCAGGAGCCCATGGAACCGGCATGGTGTAGGCATGAACGACACTGGTCCACGGGTTGTAGCCGGAGGCCCACGGAGGGGGCACCTGGAACTGCTGCTGTTGCTGCTGATGGGGCTGGCCGGCGCCCTGCGGCTGCTGCTGCTGCTGACCGCCGCGGCGGCCCCCACTGCGCCAGCCCCCGCGGCGCCATTCGGCGAGAGGGGCGGGACGGGTAGGCGGCCCATAGGGCAGCGGGAGCAGCCCCGGCTGCTGGGTGGTCGGGTACGGCGGTGGCGCCGGGTGGTGCTGCGGCGGGGGCGCGGCCGGGGCGGCTGGAGTTTCTGCGGAGACGCCGCGGGTGGTGCCGGCGGCGAGAGCGGTGTGGATGGCCCGCGCCTTCACCTGCTTCATCTGCCGCTCCTCCAAGCGGAGGTACGCAATGAACTTGGCGAAAGACGGGTAGGGGATGAGGCTGAGGTTCGCCGCAGCATTGTCGAAGTCCTCGTTGAGCCCGGCGATGAGCGTGCTAAGGAGGAGGTCATCATCGATCTTCGTGCCAATATCGCGGAGCTCGTCAGCTAGAGTCTTCAAGCGGCAACAATAGTCGTCGACGGAGGTGTTGTCCTGGTGACATCCGAAAAACTCTTGCTGAAAAAAACGCAACGCTGGAGCTGGTTGTCGGTGAAGAGCCCGTTCAGCTTGGTCCACACGGCGCAGGCATCGTCACCGTGCGCCACGACCGTCTGGAAGAGGTCCGGCGAGATGGTGAGGAAGAACCAGTGGATGATCGTGGTGTCGATGGTGGACTAGTCATGGAACTCGGGGACGAGGCTGGAGTCGACGGTGCCGTCCACGTGGTCGATGCGGTGATACTCCCGGAACATGAGGGAAAAATACGTCTTCCACGTGTAGTAGGAGGAGTCCTCCTGCGAGAGATGAACCGGCACCCTCTCGAAGATGTTGAGGTTGCGGATGTCGTTGACATCGGGAGGGTTGGTGTCGGCGAACGGGTTGGAGTTGGTTGACGCGGAGGAGGTGATGGACGACATGGCGAGAGTAGGACGGCTCGGCGGCTCGGGTGTGACGGCTTCGGGCGAGGCAGGTAGTGGCAAGGTGTGGCAGCGGCGGGCGATGCGGCTTGCGGGATGGCGGCGGCTAGCGAGCGGATCAGGCAACACGTGCGGCTTGTGGGGTGCTTGCGGGAGCGGGCCAAGCGGGCTGGTGGCGGCTAGCGAGCGGGCGATGCGGTGTTGCGGGTTGGCGGCGGCTAGCGAGCAGATCGGGTGACGCGGCGTGCGGCTTGCGGGGCAGCTGCGAAGCGACTTCACGGCTGGGCAGCAGCGGGTGGGTGGAGCGACACGATGCTGGCGCGGGGCTGGCGGGTGGAGCGACACGATGCGGACGGACAGCGGCTTGGAGAAGCGCGTGTGTGACGGGCGGCGGCCGGCGCGGGGGTGCGCGGGCGGCGGCGGCAGCGGAAGACTAGGGGTAAAACCTAAAAAATGATACCATGTATGATTGCGCAATGTATTGCTCTTCGTGCATAGGCACGTATATATGATGTACAAAGGTGGGCCACGGACCTCAGCTATACAAGGAACTAGGAGACGGGCCCAACAGACAATATGCTCATAACACATATACTCAACACCAACAACTTATGCTAATCAAGATAAACAACTAAGTAATAACAAGATATATAACATGTCATACTATGGCTATCACAAAGTAAAGTACATAAGTAGAGGGCTTGGGTAAGAGATAACCAAGGCACGCGGAGACAACGATGTATCCCCAAGTTCATACCCTTGTGGATGCTAATCTCCGTTTGGAGCGGTGTGGAGGCACAATGCTCCCCAAGAAGCCACTAGGGCCACCGTAATCTCCTCACGCCCTCGCACAATGCAAGATGCCATGATTCCACTAAGGGACCCTTGAGGGCGGTCACCGAACCCATACAAATGGCAACCCTTCGGGGCGGTCACCGGTACCCGTACACTTTGGCAACCCTTGGGGGCGGTCACCGGAACCCGTACAAATTTCTCAGGGCAATCTCCACAACCTAATTGGAGACCCCGACGCAAGCCTGAAGCTTTACACCACAATGATTGAGCTCCGAGACACCACCAACCGTCTAGGCGCCCAAGCACCCAAGAGGAACAAGCTCTAGGATACCAAGCACCCAAGAGTAATAAGCTTCTCAACTTCACTTCCACATATCACCGTGGAGAACTCAAACCGATGCAACTAATTCAATGGCAAGGGCACGCGGAGTGCTCAAGTCCCTCACTCTCAAATCTCACCAAAGCAACGAAAGCTATGGAAGAAAATGAGTGGAAGAACAAGAAGGAGAAGAACTCCAAGATCTAGATCCAAGGGGTTCCCCTCACATAGAGGAGAAAGTGAATGGTGTAAATGTGGATCTAGATCTCCTCTCTCTTTTGCCCCCGAAACTAGGAAGAATCCATGGAGGGATTGAGAGACAGCAAGCTCGAAGAAGGTCAACAATGGGGGGCAAATACGAGCTAGGAGGATAGGGACCATTGGGGAAGAAGACCCCCTTAAATAGTCTCCCCCGAATCCAACCGTTATGCCCACAAGTCGTGCTCATACGGTACTACCACTCGGGGGAGCGATACTACAGCTTAGCATGGTCAAAACAGCCCAACGAGACAGAAAAAGTTCTGCCAAAGAGGTACTACCTCTTATAGGAGGTACTACCGCTTATAAGAGGTACTCCCGCTCTCAACTACCGCAAAATTCATGACGAGATCCAGAAGCATAAATGTTGAGCGGAAGTAGCACCGGAAGTAGCTGGCTAAGCGGTACTACCGCTCTACTGCTTCTCTACTACCGCTTAAAGATGAAAAACTGCCCAAGCAGAACAGAAGGATGCTCCAAAACTGGAACAACTATAACTACTGCAAACGGACTCCAAAATCAGCAAACTCAAACTTGTTGGATAGATGACGACAAGTACTATCCAACAACGGCTGGATATAGTAACAAGTGGCAGTAGAAAATGCCAATGATATAGAGATGTGAAACCTCTATGAATGAAGCACCAACAAAACTCCAACATTGGAAACATCATAGAAGATGCATATATGAACTCCGTTTTTGATGAACTCGAGCTTGTCATGAAAACGACCATAAGCTCTAAAAATCACAAAGAGAAACACCAAACAAGAACCAACAAAGATGATGCAAGGATGCAATGGTTTGAACTCTCTACGAACGATACGATCAAGCTACTAACTTGAGAGCCCCCTTGATAGTATGGCAATCGATCCTATAACCCGGTCTCCCAACTACCACAATGATACCGGTAAAATAGAATACCTATCAAGGGCAAACTTTTGCCTTGCACATAGTCCACTTGAGTTAGATGATGATGATCTTGACTTCCTCAAGTTGGACCACCTTTCTTGATTGCGTTGGCTCGATGAAGACTAGTTGATTGCTCCCCCATATTCCACTATGAGTGAGCCACTCTTCGGCACATCTTCACAAGTCCATTGCCACCACAATGGACGGCAAGCTTCAAGCACTTGGTCTCTTCATGATACACCACTTGACCTTGCACACCGCAATCTTGATGACGATCACCAGTTGGTGTCATCCTCCATGGGTTGTATGAGATCTTCCTCTTGATGCAAACCCATGGAAACATACCTAACCCCACACAGAACTCTCACGTAGACCATGGGTTAGTACAGAAAGCATAATGGACAATGCTTACCATACCATGAGACCACTTGATCCCACTTGGTACATCTTTTATGCTTTGTGTGTTGATCAACTTGAATCACTCTTTGTACTTAGCCTTGATCAACCTTGAATCTTTCCAACTCTCTTCATTAGGATGATGTCTTGAAGGTAAACATGAATGTTCACACAATCTTCTTCTTCAAGGCATGCTTGCAAATAAGCTCAACTCTCACATGACCAATCTTTGGATAATTCCTTGAAAAGCACCTTGGCCAACACATAAACTCCTTGAAACCAACAAATGGAGTTCAAGAAAAGACTATGGAAAAATCCCTACGAATATAACTCAAGGCAACCATTAGTCCATAGAGAATGTCATCAATTACCAAAACCACACATGGGGGCACCACATGTTCTTTCAATAGCCATGGCACAGTATCTAGACCTATGAGAGGTTTCCACATTTTGTTCTTGATAGCAACAAGTGCTAGTGAAGAAATTGAACTATGAATGTTCTGTTATAGTCTCTCTGACGTTCTTACACTTGGCAAGAGCATCATTTAGAACCTTCTTCAATCTGGTCCATTGCTTTTGAGGGTGCCTCTTCGAATCGAAGAAGTAAGCCAAGCCCTGCGTCGGCAATAGTGCGATTACGATCCAATGTCGGTTGCTGCGCAAAAAATGAAGAAATTAGCATTGATGAGATCAAACCACAAGGCCATTTATATGTTTCAAAATAAGTTAGTGAATGTTAATGACTTACTTGTCACAGTATGGTACTAGAAAGGTGTCCGCATGTGGATGATTGACAATAAAGAATGGGAACATGTAGTCCGAGATGACCTCCTGGCCTTCTGTGGTTTCCAGGTTGTGGCGGTGCATAAAAAGGATCAGGTAAGGACACTTTACCATGCGAGGGTAGGGGATCTGTAGCTCGATGAAGTACCCAGAGCCTCATTAACTCTGGGGAGACTGCGCTGACAGAGAACATATTTGCATGGATGACCTCATTAAAGGCTAGATCAATTCTGTCTGCTGGAGACTCCTGGACAAAACTATAACCTTCTATCACCTTGGCCATGTATCCATGTTGACCTTTTTTTTATTTATCTACCACATGGGCGTGTAGAATTTGAAGATCAATCCAGAGGGTCTCCAACACAAAGTCCGATAGAAGTGGTTCCCCAGGCTTATACATGTCCATTTTCCGCCCTTCGGGAATGACAACATGCATAGGTGGTTTGTCTGCGGATGGCCCGCAACTGTCACGTGCATTCTTCTCCCCTGAATGCGGATTATCTGGCACTACATCTCCGGTGCCAGCATATCCTTGGGGAACTCCTCTATATCATTCATTGGCCACTTAAGCAGGTGGCTCTGGGTCACTTGCCATAACATAGTGACGCCGTCTTCAGGGGGTGAGGCAACGACCAAGATTCGAAGCCCATCACTATCTCCTGCACCTGCACCCTCGTCATGACAAGTGGTAGGACGATCCCATGCGTCATTCTGCTACCATCGGTAAATGGGATGGTTTGACCCTTGGCAACCCTTGTCTTCACCCCATCCACGTTGGCTTGCAGCCAGCATGAAATAAAGTGGGATGTACGTGGCTGATGGGTGATGATAGGTGTAGGTTGCTAGGTAGGACTTGGTACGTCGTGCGGAAACATTTCTGCTAACCTTTTTCTCGACTGCTGCATTTACTACTACATCTAACTTAGTTTTGCTTATGTACTTCCTTCTGTATTTTTTTAGTTCTTTGGTTTCGGGGTAGGCATCATCCCACAACATCTTAGCCCCTCCCAACGCACGCCCAGTCTTGGGTTTCCTGTTAACCCCAAAACCCACGTTCACTGCCCGGGTAAGAGGGTCATCATACCTATAGCCATGGGGAGATTCATGAGGACCCGATCCAAATTCCTGCTCTATTTTTTCTACAAAAAATACCTGTGTTTTGGTAAACAATTAGTATGGTACATAATATATAAGTTGTGGGGACTAAATTATTAGTGGTGATTGACGTTACCAAGTTCTCCTCCATTGAGCAAAGTTCCTGCGTCGGGAGGACCAACTCCTTATTATCTGGGTCTTGCACTGCACGAGCCTTGAGAAAACAAAAGTCCCGAGCACAATCTTGATGTTCCCAGAATGAAGGTTGTTTACCCGCGGCTATAAACTTCGTGGCCTCCTTCTCCCACTTGGGTTCTGCACCTTTGTAACCACCAGGGCCCAGACGGTTGTTACCTGGTAGATTTTTCCATAAATTACAGAAATGATCGCTTATCTCCTTGCTTGACTCACTACCAGAGGATTCACAAAACTTTGTCCATTCTTCATGATCCATAGTTGGATTGAGCCTCTTAACGGTATCGAAGTGGCTTGTGGGCCTTTGGTTCGGGACGCCCTTGTTCCTACTGGGCCTGGTGGGCCTCCCCCTCTCATCCCTCTCTCTCTTCCCCCAACCTGTTTTGGACCATGGGCCTCGGGTGGCCCAGGCCCATTCGTCCGTATCGACTCTGGCCTGCTCTCCTGGCCCCAGCTTGGCTTGCTCAGGGTATATATGGATCCGCAAGGGTTCCACCCCCCTTTTCTAGGGTTTCCTGCCTCCTCTTCCAATCTGCGTCGTTTCCGTTTCCCCATTCGCTCATTCTTCAGATCTAAACCTCTCCCTCCCCTCTCCCTCTCGTCTGCGGCTGAGCTAGCTATGGATTGCTCGTGTGGCTCCTCCAGCGAGGCCGTCTCCGGCCAGAAGTGTCAGCGGGAGGGCTCGGGTGATGAGGCCACGGATCTGGAGTACGAGGCGACCCTGCGGTCCAAGCTCCAGGCGGAGCAGGCGGCGCGTGATTGCCCGGGAGCGCAAGGCTTGGGAGGCTGGGCCGGAGTGGCTTTTGCGTGATGAGTGTTCTCGCGTGGCGGTGGCCGGGGCGGAGGTGGCTGGCTCGTCTGCTCCTGAATCTGGCAGCTGATACGTCTCCAACGTATCTATAATTTTTTATTGTTCCATGCTGTTACATTATCATTCTTGGATGTTCTATAATCATTTTATATTCATTTTACATCATTTTTCGGTACTAACCTATTGACATAGTGCCAAGTGCCAGTTGCTGTTTTCTGCATGTTTTTTACATCGCAGGAAATCAATACCAAACGGAGTCCAAACGCAGTGAAACTTTTTGGAGATTTTTTTCGACCAGAAGACATCCAGTGCGCTGGAGAAGCACTTGGGGGTGCTTCGAGGGGAGCACAACCCACCAGGGCGCGCCTGGGGGCCCAGGCGCGCCCAGGTGGGTTGTGCCCACCTCGGGTGCCCCCGAACCACCTCTTTGCTCTATAAATACCCCAATATTCCAGAAACCCTAGGGGAGTCAACGAAAATCAATCCAACCGCCGCAGAGTCCAGAACCACCAGATCCAATCTAGACACCATCACAGAGGGGTGCATCATGTCCATTGGTGCCTCTCCGATGATGCGTGAGTAGTTCTTTGTAGACCTACGGGTCCGTAGTTAGTAGCTAGATGGCTTCCTGTCTCTCTTTTGATTATCAATACAATGGTCTCTTGGAGATCCATATGATGTAACTCTTTTTGCAGTGTGTTTGTTGGGATCAAATGAACTTTGAGTTTATGATCAGATCTATCTTTTTATCCATGAAAGTTATTTGAGTCTTCTTTGATCTCTTATATGCATGATTGCTTATAGCCTTGTATTTCTTCTCCAATGTTTGGGTTTTGTTTGGCCAACTTGATCTATTTATCTTGCAATGGGAAGAGGTGCTTTGTGGTGGGTTTGATCTTACGATGCTTGATCCCAATGATAGAAGGGGAACCGACACATATGTATCGTTGCTACTAAGGATCTATTTCTACATAAATAGATCTTGTCTACATCATGTCATCGTTCTTATTGCATTACTATGTTTTCCCATGAACTTAATACACTAGATGCATGCTGGATAGCGGTCGATGTGTGGAGTAATAGTAGTAGATGCAGGCAGGAGTCGGTCTACTAATCTTGGACGTGATGCCTATATCATGATCATTGCCTGGATATCATCATGATTATTTGAATTTATATCAATTGCCCAACAGTAATTTGTTCACCCACCGTTTGCTATTTTCTCGAGAGAAGCCACTAGTGAAACCTACGCCCCGGGTCTCTTTCTCATATTATTTGCCTTTGTGATCTATTTTATTTGCATTTTATTTTCAGATCTATTAAACCAAAAATACAAAAATACCTTGCTGCAATTTATTTTATTTGGCGTCCGATCTATCAATATTTACAACTCTCTCACGTCTATTTGCCTATCTCTAGGCGCCGTTACCCGAAAGGGATTGACAACCCCTTTTACACGTCGGGTTGCGAGTATTTGTTATTTGTGTGCAGGTGATGTTTACGTTGTGTTGCTTGGTTCTCCTACTGGTTCGATAACCTTGGTCTCATCACTAAGGGAAATACCTACCGTTGCTGTGCTGCATCATGCCTTCCTCTTTGAGGAAATAACGACATTGTTCAGGCAAACATCAAAAGGAATTTTTGGCGCCGTTGCCAGGGAGGATCTTCAACATATACCTGGTTCCTAATCAGAAATCTCATCTCCTCACAATTTACATTATTTGCCATTTGCCTCTCGTTTTCCTCTCCCCCACTTCACAAAAATTTGCCATTTTATTCGCCCTCTTTTTCGTTCGCCCTTTTCTCGTCAGATCTATTCTTTGCTTGCAATCATGAGTGATTTCGGTATGGCACCAACGGATGATGGCCTAACTCCTAAGATTGGACGTACGGGCAATCTGGATGCTAAAACTTTTATCTTGGGTCAAGGGAATGTTATGGGAAAAGAACGTATCCAAGAATCTTTCAATTGTGTTGGGAATCTAAGTCTTGATGATGCTCCTATACTTAGAACTACTAGATCTTATGCGGATGCTATTTTAGCACTAGTTCTAAAACTTGAAAGTAAATTTATTCGTACTCATCCTACTTTGCAAAGATTGTTTTTTGAGCTTCCCGTTATAAAGAATCCTAGGGCTAAAAAGTTGGCTACCCTTGTCCTTATGAATGAATTTGATTACATAATACGGTAAGCTAGGGAAATCTTTGATTTTTATGGTATGAATCGTGAAAAACCTGTGATAGATGAAATTCTTTACAATAGTGATCATGCGCTAAGGCATTTGCTTTGGGATAATAAAATCTTTGATGAGAATCTTAAAAAGGAAGTCCCCATTTTAGATATAATCCAACAAGTTTTCAATAATGTTAACCAACACCACTCTTGGATTATTGCTGGAAATCAAAGGGGATATGATGAAAACCAACTTAGAAATGCTAAGGTTTCTATGGATAATATGTTTTATGTTGTCTTTACAAAACCTCATGACAAGAATACCCCTAAGGAAATTAAAAACAAGGATGACAAAACTTAGATCCTTGCTTTATCCCTAGCTAAGGGCGTAAAACGATAGCGCTTGTTGGGAGGCAACCCAATGAATAAAATTTATTTTTACTTTTTGCTTTCTGTTCTTGAGTGTTTGCGCAATTATGCTACTGTTATGATTGTGTTTTTTGTGTTTTAATTAGTGTTTGTGCCAAGCAAAGCCTCTAGGATCTTCTTGGGTGATAGTTGTTTGATCTTGCTGAAAAACAGAAACTTTCATTCCCAGAAAACAATTGTTAAAAATCACAGGAAAGTGATAAAATGCCCATTATTTTTGCAGAAGATTAATTTACAAATTGCTCAGGTCTTCCTAATTTTTCAGAATTTTTGGAGTTACAAAAGTATTCAAAATATCTAGATTCTGTTTACTTTGCGTTGTGTGCTTGTTTTGATGATTCTATGGTTTTCTTTAATGAGTTTTTGCCATAGAAAAGTGGGAATACAGTAGATATAATGCAAAAATAAAATATGAATTGGTTTGCTACAGTACTTATAGTAGTGATTTGTTTTCTTATACTAACGGATCTCACGAAGGTTTTATTGAGTTTTGTGTGATTGAAGTTTTCAAGTTTTGGGTTTTCTTATGATGGATGAAGGAATAAGGAGTAAGAAGGGCCTAAGCGTGGGGATGCCCATGGCATCCCAAGGTATTATCCAAAGAGAAGCAAGAACTAAGCTTGGGGATGCCCCGAGTGGCATCATTTCTTCTAACGACCATCGGTATTTTACTCGAAGCTATATTTTTATTCGTCACATACTATGTGTTTTACTTGGAGCGTCTTGTATGATTTGAGTCTATGCTTGTTTTGCTTTGTGTTCTAAGTCATGAATCCTTGCTGGACACACCTATTTGAGAGAGCCAAAATTATGCCATGACTTGTTAGAATAGCTCTCTTTGCTTCACTTAAATTTTTATGAGCTATGGATTTGCTCTAGTGCTTCACTTATATCTTTTTGAGCACGGTGTGCTTAGTTATTTTTGAAGAAATGCTCTCTTGCTTCACTTAGATTTATTTCAGAGTTAGTAAAATTTTCAAGAAATTCTCTCTTGCTTCACTTAAATTATTTTGAGAGAAAGAAAAATTATGCTCATGATCTTCACTTATATTTGTTTGAGCTTATCAAAAGCAATACATGAAAATTAGTCCCAGAGTGATAGATATCCAAGAAGGATATAATAAAAACTTTCATGAAGATCATTGGACAAAATAAACTTGATTATTTGTAATAGTTTTGAGATATGATGATGTGATATGTGAGTCATGTTGATGAGTAATTATGCTTTAGTAAGAATATTGGTGTTAAGGTTTGTGATTCCCTATGCAAGCACAAAAGTCAATAGTCATGCAATGAAATTACATCCTACTTGTGGTGCATTATTCGGTGTTAATTATGCTTAATGCTCGCTTATGAGATCATTCGTTTCTTGGTTGGTCGCTTCTCAATCTTTTGCTAGCCTTCATTTTGCACTAAGTATGATCACTACTTGTGCATCCAAAATCCTTTAAACCAGTTTTGCCACATGAGTCCACTATACCTACCTATATGCGGTATTCTTTTGCCATTCCAAGCAAATTATTATGTGCCATCTCTAATTTTCAAAATAAATTTCTCTTTTGTGTGCTCGTACCGCTCGCAAGGCAGTGAGGGGTGGCCAATATTTTCCATGATAGATGTGTCATTCTCACGATGAGTATTTATTCACTTGTCATTGCATGAGAGTAAGGCAAAGGTATTAAGGATGCCCAGTCCCGAAATGAAAAGTAAATTTACTTTATGTTGTCAAATAATAAATTCCTTGGAAAGTGTTGGTATGGAGGGCAACCGTGGATTCAGCTAGCCATGGAAAGTGAAAGTATGGTGGAAAAAGGAATACACTTTATTTTCTGTTTGGGAACTGCCTATGATATATCTAGCATGGAAAGTGTTGGGAGCTCTAAGTCATTTCCGTTGGTGGGAAAAGTATTCCTCTCAAAATGTTTTTATCTCTATATTTTTCGCTTTGAGCTCTAGCACCTCTACAAATCCCTACTTCCCTCTGCGAAGGGCCTTTCTTTTACTTCATGCAATTTTTGTTTTGAATTTGAGTCTCCATCTTCTCTTATAAAGCACCAACTAGGAGGCACTATGATCGTACTTGAGTGTTGGGTGTAGTTAATATGCGAGTGTGTTTCATGAATGGGTCAATGGTTGAGCATGATGGGCTAGGGATAACTTATTTTAGCATTGATATTTTGAAATACATGGTTGCTTGTTGATATGCTTGAGTATTTAAATCTCATGTCAAAACTAGACTATTGCTTTGAATCATATAAAAGTCCAAATGTCCATGCTATAAAGAAAAGAATATGACATGACATGTTAGGCAGCATTCCATATCAAAAATTCTGTTTTTATCATTTACCTACTCGAGGACGAGCATGAATTAAGCTTGGGGATGCTGATACGTCTCCAACGTATCTATAATTTTTGATTGTTCCATGCTGTTATATTATCATTCTTGCATGTTTTATAATCATTTTATATCATTTTTTGGTACTAACCTATTGACATAGTGCCAAGTGCCAGTTGTTGTTTTCTGCATGTTTTTTACATCGCAGGAAATCAATACCAAACGGAGTCCAAACGCAGCGAAACTTTTTAGAGATTTTTTTGGACCAGAAGACTTCCGGTGGGCCGGAGAAGCACCTGGGGGGTGCTCCGAGGGGAGCACAACCCACCAGGGCACGGCTGGGGGCCCAGGCGCGCCCAGGTGGGTTGTGCCCACCTCGGGTGCCTCCCGAACCGCCTCTTTGCTCTATAAATACCCCAATATTCCAGAAACCCTAGGGGAGTCGACGAAAATCAATTCCAGCCGCCGCAGAGTCCAGAACCATCAGATCCAATGTAGACACCATCACGGAGGGGTGCATCATGTCCATTGGTGCCTCTCCGATGATGCGTGAGTAGTTCTTTGTAGACCTACAGGTCTGTAGTTAGTAGCTAGATGGCTTCCTCTCTCTCTCTTTTGATTATCAATACAATGGTCTCTTGGAGATCCATATGATGTAACTCTTTTTGCGGTGTGTTTGTTGGGATCGGATGAACTTTGACTTTATGATCAGATCTATCTTTTTATCCGTGAAAGTTATTTGAGTCTTCTTTGATCTCTTATATGCATGATTGCTTATAGCCTCGTAATTCTTCTCTGATATTTGGGTTTTGTTTGGCCAACTTGATCTATTTATCTTGCAATGGGAAGAGGTGCTTTGTAGTGGGTTCGATCTTACGGTGCTTGATCCCAGTGATAGAAGAGGAACCGACACGTATGTATCGTTGCTACTAAGGATAAAATGATGGGGTCTATTTCTACATAAGTAGATCTTGTCTACATCATTACTCTATTTTTCCATGAACTTAATACACTAGATGTATGCTGGATAGCGGTCGATGTGTGGAGTAATAGTAGTAGATGCAGGCAGGAGTCGGTCTACTAATCTTGGACGTGATGCCTATATAATGATCATTGCCTGGATATCGTCATGATTATTTGAAGTTCTATCAATTGCCCAACAGTAATTTGTTCACTCACCGTTTGCTATTTTCTCGAGAGAAGCCACTAGTGAAACCTACGGCCCCCGGGTCTCTTTCTCATATTATTTGCCTTTGCGATCTATTTTATTTGCCTTTTATTTTGAGATCTATTAAACCAAAAATACCTTGCTGCAATTTATTTTATTTGGCGTTTGATCTATCAATATTTACAACTCTCTCACGTCCGTTTGCCTATCTCTAGGCGTCGTTACCCGAAAGGGATTGACAACCCCTTTTACACGTCGGGTTCCGAGTATTTGTTATTTGTGTGCAGGTGCTGTTTACGTTGTGTTGCTTGGTTCTTCTACTGGTTCGATAACCTTGGCCTCATCACTGAGGAAAATACCTACCGTTGTTTTCTGGTATTGAGGACCTCCCCCCCTCCGGGCCTGCCTCCAAGAAGAAGAAGAAGTCTTTAGTCAAGAAGTTCTCCGCTCGCAGTAGGGCCTCGGAGGGCTCGAAGCAGTCAGCGGTCGGGCTCTGTCGCAGGCTGGACGTCGATCTGGGGGTCTGCCTCGGGCCCTTCTTTGGCGGAGGCGCCGCCTGCCCGGGCCCGATCCACGCCTATTTACTCCCTACCTCCACGGCCCGCAAGAGCGGCAGGATCCAGAACATTGGGGAGAGGGTGGCTGACCGTGCGGCTCGGTGGGTTGAGGCCAAGGTCCTTCCTCCTCCAGGCATTTCATCACAGTCTTCCCCCTCCCCTAGTGTCCCCTGTTCGTTTGGTTTTACCGTCGCATTCAAATGATCATTTGATGCATGTTCTCTCGGATGTGGGCATTTCTTTTGATCCTAGCCTCAGCTCCTCGTCTGCTCTCCTTGATATCGTTCGGGCTAATGAAGTGGCCCAGGTTGCCATTTCCAAGGCTAAAGAGATGGCTGCTCAGGGCGGCAACCCACCGGTTGTGGCCGGTGGGACCGCGAGTGACACTGGTAGGGGCCAGGTCACCTCAACTGCTGCCAAACAGGGGAAGGCTAAGCGCGCTAACTCCTGCATTGCCCCGTGCAGGTCGAGCCTTTGAATTAAAAACCTTTCTGTTAGATGAGGACACTGGTCTGGAACATCAGGGGCTTCGACACTAGGGGTTGGAGATACCAGCTGAGAGATATAGTGAGGAGCGATGACATTGATATTGTAGGTCTAGTGGAAACGCCCAAAAGTTCGTTCTCTCCTAATGAGTTATCCGCAGTTGCGGGGATTGACGGATTTGATTGGAACTTCTTGCCTTCCTCCGGCCATTCTGGAGGGATTCTTATTGGTACCAAGGGCGATGTGTTTGATTTTGTGGCTTTTGACCATGGGATTTTCTGGGCAAGCACCGTGTTTCATCGTTTGCTTAATGTTCTCTGGGAGCTTATGGTTGTTTACGGCCTGCTGATCACTCACTCTCCCCTCTGTTCCTTGATGAAATCGCGACCAAAATTGAGAACATTCCCTTGCTGATCGGCGGTGATTTCAACCTCTTATGCTCACCCTCGGCTAAGAACACATCCAATTTTTGCTGGTCTCTTGCGAATGCTTTTAACGGCTTCATTCGAGACTGTGCACTTTGCGAGATCCCTAGGGTGGGAGCCCACTTCACCTGGACGAACCATCAGGCCTCCCCCATTCGCTCAGTCTTGGATCATGTTCTCATTTGTCCTAGATGGGACTCCTTGTTTCCTCATGCGCCGCTCCGTGCCTTGTCCATTGTTGGCTCTGACCACGCCCCCCTCACTCTGGACGACGGGCTTCATTCATTCTCTACTCCCACCTGCTTCCAATTCGATGCCTCTTGGTTGCTAGTTGATGACTTTGGTGATTTAATTGCGACCAAAATTACTTCCTTACTGGCTGCTGATAGATGTACTTCCGGTCCAATGGACAATTGGCACCAATGCTCATATGTCCTATGCAAATTCTTGCGTGGCTGGGCTCGTAACCGGGCTGCGGACCTGCTGTTGGGGATATAACTATTGGGTTTAACCCGCCCAGGAGGGGGCTGGGTTAAGCCCATGGCGGTTTATCAAGACGAAGGCCGTGAAGACACTGAAGACGGTAGCTTACTATGCAGACTCATTGAGGGCATGAAGCCCAAAGTCAACTTAAAAGCCCAACAAGTGTAAACCGCCATATATGTATGACTTGTATTATAAGGCATGTACAATTAGTCACCGAGTCAGACATGTTGTTTATGAGCCGGCCGGGACTCCGTGAGCCGCCAGGCGTTAACCTGTGTATATAAAGGGACGACCCGGCGGCGACTTAGGGAAAGAAACAAGAGATCGAAAGCTAGGTCAAGCGTATTCACTCCCTGGTAATCGAAACACAATCAATATCCACCTCAAACTGGATTAGGCCTTTACCTTCACCGCGAGGGGCCGAACCAGTATAAACTCCCTGTGTCCTTTGTCCCATTTAACCCCTTTAAGCTAACCTCGTCGCGATGGCTCCACGACTAAGTCCTCACACTAGGACATCTGCCGTGACAATTCAACGATAGTTGGCGCCCACCGTGGGGCCAGCACACGGTGGTTTTGAGTTCTTACAGGGCAACTTTGAAGGGATCAAGGGATACACTGTGGGCCGGATGACCAAGAGTCATCGCAGCAAGCTCTACATCGATGATGCAGGCTGGGGCCCCGAGGCCGGCTCAATCGAGTACGCGTACAGGATCCCCTTCGGTGGAATTCACGTCTTCATCGGCAAGATCGGTGAACCGAGCCCTGAGCCGGACATCTGCACCGACATCATTGAGACGGCTCAGCATGCACGACCCGCCCGGATTCAACCCGCCGTGAAGCTCGCCTTTGTTGGATTCATCCATGGGGCGGAATTTGAGGAAGGATCCGTGTCTGGCGGTGAAACGGCCATCTATTCTGATGGTGAGTCGTCGACGGGCGAGACTACTTCGTTGTATCAACTGCAAGACGGCAGGCTTGGGGGTTGTTCCGATGGCGATAGTATTCCGGACCCCTATGAGCCGCCGAACCGGGTTGCGATTTTCATGGCCGGTACACAGCCAGGGCAGAATTCTTCGACTGCGGCAGCAATGATTTTCGGGTCAGCAACGGCAGCGGCGGCCGGGGCAGGAGGCCCTGTGCGCCCACCGGCTCAGGTCTTGTCTGACTTATTGGACACTTTGACAACATTATTAATAGCAGAGGTTAATCCGGCAAATTAAGCTCAGCATAACGCGGAAGTTGCGAAGCTGCGGGATAAGATGTATCAAGCCAAGGAAGATCTGGCGGCTGAGGACGCGAGGATGACTGCGGAGCGAGCTGCTCTGGATGCTCAGGCACAACGGATCTAGGCTGATTCCTTCCGACTCACGCTGGATTAGAACGCTTCAAATGAAGTCATGAGGAGAAGGCATAGGAGTTGTCTGCCTCCGGTTTACGAGGTGAGAAACCTCTTCAACACACCTGGTGTAGGGACCAGTGACCCGCCAGAGGTAAACTGGGTGGTCGCCACACCTAGGATTGGAGCACCGGCTCAGCCACGCACAGCGGATCCGCCTCGTCTGAATAATATCCCACGACAGTATGTGCCGACGCCGCCAGGTCATTATTCTAACCCGTTAGATAATATGATCGCTGCAGCCATGGTTGACGGCTCTCCCAGTTGAAGGCGAGTCTCCAGCTGCGATTGAGACACGGAGGGCTAGAGAACTTCTTCAGACAGCACTAGTACAGCAGGAGGCTTATTCTTACAGTCGTGAGAGGATTCACTCAACCCCTCGCCCAAGCCGGAGTTATAGCAGGCACATGGATTCCCCGGCGGTATCAAGCAGTGAGCAGCGCTGTAACCCGCCCCGTGGACATGACCCGGCGTGTGGTGGTGTTAATACTCAGGCCCTGATGGATCAAGATAGAGCACGTCGGGAGGCTGAGCTGGCGGCTCAGTATGCGGCCCATCAACAATCTCCGGCTCATCCAACGACTTTGGTGGAGGCAGGCGTGACCTCTAGAACCATGGGCGTACCGTGTTTAGTGCCGGCTCTGCGTAATGAGCGTCTGCCCAAGGATTTCAAAGGACCTCGTAAGGTTCCTAACTATACAACCGACTTACCCCCTGAGGCGTGGAATGAGAGTTACGAGATGGCCATGGAGCTGTTGGAGGTCAGCGATGCTGTGTGTGCCAAGTACTTCACCATGATGCTGGATGGGACGGACCATACTTGGTTAAAAGGGCTGCCTGCCAATTCCATTGGGTCGTGGGCCGAGTTAAAAGCCCGGTTTATCCAGAATTTTAAAGATACGTGCAAGCAGCCCATGTCGATTGTGGATTTGGATGCCTGTGCCCAAGAAGAGGGCGAGTCAACAACCCATTGGGTGCGCCGGGTCAAAGCTATCCTGCACTCATCGGATAACATCAATGCCGGCTTAGCAGTCCTAATGTTAGAGAAGAATTGACGCTTTTTACCCCTTAAACAGAAGCTGGGGCGGCTCAAGCGCCACTGCACCACTTTCAGACACTGTCAGGGTTGAGAAGCTGTCTGCGACAGTAGGCCCCAACAGGAGAGTATTCTCATCAACAGATGCAACCTCAAGACCTCCATTAATCTCTGGAGCAAAGGGGATCTCTTCAATGTGCACAGTAGAAGATGCAGGCAGAGCAACCGATGGCTGCTGCATGAAACTGATGCCCGAAGAGTCAGCAGTGACAAGAACAGTAAGTTCAGTACGGGACGAACGCAGGCCATAACCAGAACTCCAGGGACCAAATGAGGCAATCATCGAATGCAGAGCATGAAAAATGAAGGTGTTCAGATTTTGGCGCAGGATTGGGTCATCCGGCAGAACAGCAAGAAGCTCATCTCCTTGAGCAGACAGACCAAAAGAGATCCCTTGGTTATGCAGAGGCACTGAGATGGACAGAGCTGCAAAGGGCAGAGATGGAGCTGTCACCCCGGCCATTGTGTTGCACAACACCCAGATCAGAGGAGGCAGAGCTTGAGCTATCAGTCACAGTGATGGAGTCATTCCAAGCTTGATATGCATTGTCAGTCAGGTTGTTTTCAGGAACTATGCCAGCCTGGAAGGTGAGGCCCTGAGCATTCAGCCATGCTTGGAAGTTGACAAGATGCGGGGGCATGGCTGGAGGCGGAGGAGCAGGCCACGCACCCCAACCAACATTGACATTGTCAAGAGCACCCAGAGCATCATCCTGACCTCCACCATTGTCGGGAGGAGGGGCTCCATTCTGCACAAGCCAGTTATGCACTTGCTGATGATATAATTGCTCTGCAGTTAGGTCAGAGCCAAATAGAGGGTGCGGTTTGCCATCAGGAGGTGGCATCTCTTCATCAGTGGGAGGAACTTCAGGCAGCAGACCATGGCCATCGTTGCTACGGAGAATCGTGATCGGTACGGTCCAGCAGTGCCTGGCACCTCCGAGTTGCCACACCACAACACTCTTCGGGACTAAACTCATGCAGAGCAGTCTGACTTTGAGCAACATGAACCTACGATCTTGCCTTGGATTGTACCACGAGACAAGGGAGCCATAACCACCCAAAGCTTTAGTGATGTAATAATCAGTTTGATAGTCGTAAGGAAATCCAAAAAACTTCAGCCAAACTTCAGGGCCAAACGAGGTGATACGGCGGTTGAGAGCTTCATTGTGGGGAACAAAAGTGACAAGCAGATCTTCATCCTCAAGCTCAAAAGGGGTGGACACCGTAATATCTCTCATGAACGAGTCGGTAAATCCAAAAACTCCAATCCCAAACGGATGATCACTGACCTCGGTAGTGAAGAGCTGCGCTTCATGAAGGAGGGCCATGATCTGGTTGCGGATCAGAGCACGGAGATACAGAGGGACACTGTGGCTCGTCTCCGCGATAGCCAGGAATTCATGGCTGAGAGGGGCAATGGGGCCAACCACCATGCCGCTGCGCACCACACGGTTCGCCGGACCGGGCTCGACGGCAAACCCGGGCGGGAGGAAGGGGGCTGGGTTAAGGGGGTAGTTCGCCATTGCAGTGGAGCTGCTAGGCAGGGCAAGAATGGGGTCTGGCGATGGGACATAACAGAGCTGGGGCTTTTGGGTTTTCGAGGGGGAAGACGAAGCGTGAATGGGGGCGGTGGGGGGGAGGATTGCCTTAGGTACCCATTGCCATTTCGAGGAGAAGCGACATCTCCAGCAGGATGCATCCACGTGTCCGTATGAACCGCAAGTTGCACATCGGACGGTGGTGCGGTGACAATTGACCGGGGCAGCTGCCTTGTTGGGAAGCACAAAATTTGGGCGATTGATACGCTCTGTGCTAATTGAATCAGCTGCAGATACAGATGCAAGCATGGCGCGTTTGGTGCAAGCCAAAGCCTTATGGTCTGGGCCGGAGCAAATAATACAAATGAGACGAGCTTGGCAGTTAATCCTGCGATGCCCCCATTGAAGGCATCTGCTACAGAGAGCCGCCCAATTAGTGGCCAGATTAGTGATATCAATTAATGGGTAATCAGCCTGAGCCAAATCTGCTTTGTGTTTGGCCGAGAGGAAAGGTGGCCAAGAATCATGTGGCGGTGCATATTTGAGCGCCGAATTGAGGAAGCAGAGCGGCAAGGGAGGATATGGCAAATTAATAGGACAACTAAAACTCCCTAAACACAGACATTGACGAGAATAATTATCCTCTGACTCCTCCTGAGCAATAAAGTAATTCATTAAAGAAATGTGGCCATTACGCTTAGCACTGATCATGCTTGGCTGTGTTACTGGCTCCAACGATCCAAATTGAATTTGAATTTTTTGATTCGGAGCAACGGAATGAACGGGAGCAGATGATGAAGCTTCATGCGCACTTTTGTTGGAAAAGTTCCAAGCACCCAATTTAACCAAACCAAATTTGGCAAGCTCATTGACAGAGGAATGATCCAAAGGTTGGCCCATACTTGAGAGGTTCAAAGGAGCTTTAATCGCCACAGGTTGACGATCTAAGATTTCCCCAAGTTGCTTATCCGCGTGCCAGTGAGAATCAACGTGAAGAGCTTTGGTAAAACGACCATTAAACAAGTGGAAATGGCAGACAAAGTATGGCCAAATACGATCCTTGAGCCCATAGATGAAATGTCCCACCTTGTTATTGGCCACAGAAAAGCGGAAAGAACTTGCAGAAATGGGAACCACTCTAAAGCCAGAGCAAATGCCTCTAATGCAACATTGGAGGCAACTCCAACAGAATCCATCGTGAGAGGGAAAGAGGCCGAAGAGAATGAAACAACCAAAAAGAACTCCTTGGCGTCTCGAGAGGGAGAAAAATGAACTGTTGATCCAAACTTTCTTCTCACCTGATCGGCCAAAACAAGGCCAGGAGCAAAATCCCAATGTAATAATCCTTCCATATTGAGAGTAGCTAGAGAAATCCATTGTTGGTGGTGGAGAGCAGGTGGGAGAGGAGAGGTGGGAGAGGGGAGGAGAGCGCCATGCTGAAACTTGCTGTTGACTGATTCTCAATTTCGGCTCAAAGTCCATTGTGCCCAAGGCTTTTCGTCATGGGTTTTATTGGCTGACGGCTCACGCTGATGCTGAGGATCTAGTCAGTAAATGTGATGGTTGTCAGAAATTTTCACGACGAGCTCATGTGCCGGCTCAAGAATTGAGGATGATTCCAATTACTCGGTCGTTTGCAGTCTGGGGGCTTGATATGGTTGGGCCTTTCAAAAGGCCCAAGGATAAAAAGACACATCTCCTGGTGGCGGTTGACAAGTTTACAAAGTGGGTTGAGGCAGAGCCGGTCAGTAAATGTGACGCGGCGATGGCGGTTCAATTTATCAAAAAGGCGATTTCCGTTTTGGCTTTCCCCACAGTATTATAACTGATAATGGCACTAATCTATCCAAGGGTGCTATGAAAGAATTTTGTCAACGTGAGCATATCCGGCTTGATGTGTCATCAGTGGCTCACCCCCAGTCTAATGGTCAAGCCGAGAGAGCCAATCAAGAGATCCTGAGAGGCATCAAGCCCCGGCTTATGGTTCCTTTGCAGAGGACGTCGGGTTGTTGGGTGGAGGAGTTACCTTCTGTGATATGGAGCATCAATACCACCCCCAACAGATCTACGGGTTACACGCCTTTCTTCATGGTTTATGGGGCAGAGGCGGTTCTCCCCAGTGACATCCGTCACGATTCGCCTCGTGTGGCGGCTTATGTTGAAGCTGATAATGAAAGAGCACGTCGGGATGCACTTGACTTATTGGATGAGGAGTGTGACCTTGCGGCGGCTCGTTCAGGGATTTACCAGCAAGATCTGCGCCGGGTCAAAACTAGAACCTTTCAAGAAGGCGACCTGGTGCTCTGGCTTATCCAGGATCAAACTGATATGCACAAGTTATCCCCACCTTGGGAAGGACCCTTTGTGGTCAGCAAAAATCTGAACAACAGATCATACTACCTTATCGACATTCGAGACCACAAGGACTCACGCAAGTCGGAGGAGGAGACCCGCCGGCCATGGAATATTGCTCATCTTCGGCCTTACTACACCTGAGGCCATTGGCTCTGGTGATGTACATATTTTTACAATGTATATATTATAAAGAAGCCGGCATCCCTGATAAATCCGGGCCTCTGTCGTTTCATTTCTAAGAATAATGAGCCTTTATCACTGCAAATGGTCACTTGGGGGCTTCCTGCTCATTGAGCATAGCTGTGAATATCCCTCTTGAACCGGCTTATACGCCACCCTTACAGATGGTCACTTGGGGGCTTCCTGCTCATTGAGCATAGCTGTGGATACCCCTCTTGATCCGGCTAATACGCCACACTTACAAATCACTTGGGGGCTTCCTGCTCATTGAGCATAGCTGTGAATATCCCTCTTGATTCGGCTAAAATGCCACCAACCACTTGGGGGCTTCCTGCTCATTGAGCATAGCTGTGAATATCCGTCTTGGTCCGGCTTATACGCCATGGGTACAAAGCACTTGGGGGCTTCCTGTTCAAACATAGGTGTATTCACCAAAGAGAACATAGCATTACTACCCCCGTGAGCTGGTTTGGAACACCAGGTGTATTCACCAAAACTTTCCGGGTTCTCCTGCTTTGTAGAATCTGCCACTCCGCCCGGGTAATCCCGGAATGGCAAGCCGAACTCCTGACAAGTCAATCTTGCATAGACCCTGACCTTGTCAACATTAAAACGGTGGTCATGTGAGGCCGGATTCACAAAGTGTAAAAGGTTAACTCAGTGGCTTGGCGGCCCATGAAAGCCTCGGAGCTTTAGGCTTGGCGGCCTATGAAAGCCTCGTTTTCTCGATTTGATTCGTTATCTTTTTCTGAGCATTTTTTGGATTCATATATTTACACCACATTAACATGTGGCTGGAAACAATTCCGGCTGTATAGCCTTCATGACTATGACTCATATTTGAGCATATTTGGAGTTTAACCAGGCCTGGTTTTGGTCTTAAAGTCGCTAGTGTAGGATTATGTGCTTGGAGTTCTGGCTCTAAGTTTTGGGATGATACCCCTTACTACCTAAGGCGTTGTAAGCCGGCAGTACATGACACTTAACAGGGAATTATGTGTTCAAATTTTTTGGGTTAAAACCCTTATTGCGCTAGTATGTTAAGCTAGCGGGTATCACAGGTACAATACATAATCTGGTGCACACATGTTGATAAAGTTATAAACATAAGTGGCGAATCTTCAACTTGACAGATCAATAGTATCATGCAAAACAAAAACATGCACGATGGCATGGCAGATCAAGAGTTTAACTAAGCCTATTACAAAGGCATCTGATGCCCCAAAGGAATAATTGTCTTGGCCGTTTCATAGAAAGCAGATGCTAAGCGGACCTACGGCTTACGACTCTTGGCCGTGCTGACTTGAGGTGTGTGGATCGTCCAGTGCCGGTTCATCTTCTTCCTCTTCACCCAATGGCTAGAAGTCAATGGTTGTCCAATCGATCCCAGTTAAAGCTCTGAATACAGCCTCATCACTTATAAGTGTTGATGGATCAACATTAGGGGCGTAAGTGTGCTTACAGATCGGAGGAGTTAGGTCCTCGGCATCATGAGTCGACGCCTTCACCTTCTTATTGTTGGCATCATATACCGGCTGGTAATGTGTAAGATCAGTGTCTGCAGCCAGTTTACTAGCCAGAGGACGCATTTCCCTTGTAATGGCAGCAAAGTCATCTGCGCTGAAGGGTGACCCATCTTCTTTTATGCTCGGGCAGCCATTTGCTAAATCTGCCGGTTCAAGATCAGCTAGCCATGCTTTGGCCCGGGTTAGTGCGGTAAGTGCACCGGCTCTCGCGGCTGACTTTTTAAACTCCTCAATCCGTGCAGGCAACATAGATAATTTCTCCAATGTATCCTTGATAAGGGTTGGAGCCAGCTTGTTGTGAGCAGCGGTGCAGATGACCCGTTGTGCACCAATATACAACTGCTCTATGAGCGTGTAGGCGGCTTTCAATTTCTTTCGCATATCTGACCCGAGATGAGTAACTTGGGATCCTGTATCATCAAGGACGTGTGTAAGCCGGAAGCACAGTGGAGAACATATGTTAAAAAGATTAAGAGGGAGCTATTTTACCGAAAACGGCAGCAGTCATGGCATTAATTTGCTGTTTTAAGCCAGCAAGTTCTGCGGATACCGGTTTAAGGGCCGCCTCAGCATCCTCAGCCCTCTTCAGCAGGGCTGCCTTCTCTGTGTCCCAACTAGCTTGCTCAGCTTTGAAGTTTTCCTTCAGTTTCTCCATCGCTGCTAAGGCACTAGTCAATTCATCCTTGCCCTTGGAGGTCTCTGCTTGTTGAGACTTGATGTTTTCTTGAAGGTCGGCGACTTGGGATTCTTTACTGTTAAGCTCAGTCTACAAGAGGTAAAACAATAAATGAGTTTGTAGTGAATTTATTTGAAGTCCCAAGCACAATACAGGTATTATACTTAGCACTTGGGGGCTAATGTCTAGTGCTTCTTAAAAATACTATGAAGTCCCAAGCACAATACAAGTATTATACTTGGCACTTGGGGCTAATGCATATTGCTCTTGTCAAAGACGAACTCATTTACTGACCCGAACAAACGGTAATGATCCGGTCTATGAAGGTTATACATGGGATTATGGATCTCTTGCAAGACGATTAGTCTCGACTCAACAGATTTGTTAAGCCGACCCTTGGGGGCTACGGATGCAATGTTGATTCTTTCTAAGTTAAAGTCCCGGTTCAACATATTTATTAACCTGGCCCTTGGGGGCTACAGATGCAAAGTTGAAGTGCTGGTATTATAAAGTCCCAGTTCATATTGAAAGTATAAACCAGTCCTTAGGGGCTACTGGAGTTGATCTATGCAATCATTGAAGTTTACAACACATGTTATTCTAATAATGTCCAATAAACTTAGCGGCTAAGGGGAAGAATATTCATGTAACAAGGAGTTGCAGTGTTTACCTCATAGCGTTCCTTCATCAGGTTCACTAAGCTAGCTTCAAAGTCACGGCTGGTGTACAGACGGTTTAGGTAACCAGAGTGGAGGTCTTGAGCACTGAAATGAGTATAGCTCTCCAAATCTGCTTTCCACTTGCCTTTATCTTCAGCACAAATTTCTTCTTTAGCGTTGTGCTTAGATAAGACAGTAGGTTGACTAGGAGCTGTGAATCCAACGCTGGTGACGACAACGTCGTCAGTCTTCTCCTCGGCGGGTTTAATTGGACTTGGCGGCTTAGAGATAGCCGGCTCAACATCCATATGATCCATAGAAGCTTCATGATTGAGATCATTGGCCGGCTTATTCAGCTTGGCTTTCTTGCTGGGTTTGGCTTGGCCCCTGAAAATAAGAAGTGTAAAAGAGGTCAGTATAATGATCAAGCATAATGTGTGAATGGTTAAAATGTATCCTTACCCAGGTATAGTTTTGAAAGCCAGGATTTGTGTCCCTGATGACTCGCCAGAGGAAGAATGAGAAGTCCCTGATAGTTTGAATCAGACGGGTTAAGAGGTTGTCGGAAATGACTTGCCTTGGGACAAATTATATCAGAAAGGTGAAGGCCCTCTGGGCGGCGTTTGCGAGCCGGCGTGTTTGGTAAGCCGGAAGAAGTGATCTGCCCACCACTATGTCGGGTGACCCGGTGAGCTTCATGTTGCTGTTTCTTCAAAATGAAGTGGGGATCCAAGTGAGCTAGAGGGTGAGAAAAGCTTACCTTCCGGCTTGCTTGTCAGGTTTTCTGTGTTGGCAGAGGTTCTGAGCCGGAAGGAAGAATAATTACCTCTGCGTCACCTGCACGGCTGCCTTCTGCGTTGTCCTGATAACAATCATTGTCAATGGGATGTATAAAAAAGGAGCCAAGAGAGTCAAGTTCTACCTCTGACTCATTATCGCTGTCATCATCAATGTTTAAGTCGGTGGTCTTCTTGGTAGATTTCTTGGTGGCTTTGGTTTTGATACGAGCCGTTTTGGCCGGTTTATCCTGCGTTTTCCTCTTCTAAAATGGATCGTCAGTCTGTTAAGATTGAAAAGATCATAAGTAGGCATAAAAATATGGATTAAGCAGAAGATGTGCAATTCTTACAGCTGGCGGCTTGTTGAAAGTGCAGAAAGGACTAAGTTCGGTTTTGCTGCACTCCTTTACAGGTTCATTCAGCAGCTTTTTGGTGGCTTCAGTAATTTCCGCATCAGACAGTTGAATGTCACAATGGCGCTGAGGATCTTTTATGTCACCAGTGTATTCGCACATTAAGCCGGGGCGACGGCTTAATGGCAAGATACTCCAAGACAGCCAGCACCGGAAAAAAATCGACACCGGTTAAGCCATTGGCCATAAAGGCTCTGAGCTTTGAAAAGGCTGGTGCATACTTGGACCGTTCCTTTGCATCAAGCCGTTGGGGGAGTGGATGTTTGTTGCTAAGTCGGTGGTCACGGACTTGGGTCCAATGTCTTGAGGGTGCAGTTGGAAGAAAGGAAGCACATCACAAAAAACTTTGAGCTGGGGGGGCTGAACCCTCGGCCCAAGTGGTCAGCAAAGACAATTACTTCTCCATCTTTTGGTTGAGGAGGAATTTCTTCACCAGGAGCTCTCCAATGGATGATCTCTTTTTTGGCTAAGGCGCCAGTAGCGAAAAAATTGTTCAGTTCTTCTTCGGTAACCCGGGATTTGACCCAATTGCAAGACGTGTATGTCTTAGCCATTTTCTCAAACAATCTGAAAGAAAGATTATGCCGGGTTAAGAGTGCATAGTTAAGCTGGCTTATGGTTTAAAGGCGGACAATAATAAAGCATGCATAGGTGTTGAGCCGGAGATTGGTATTACAAAGTTATAAGGAACCATTGGCGGCTTAAGAGGGGACTAATGATACCTGGCGGGTTATTATTTCTGAGTTAAGCTGCCCATACAGATATTGAAAGTACAGATCTGAGGATGAAAAAATCGCTAAGTGTTGAGAAAAACAGGTTTCACAGATTGATGCTATGATTTCGGATCTACGACACTTCAGTTAATGGAAAAATATTTAGACCTAAATATCATTACCCGAGCAGTTCATGGGTCCAGATCGGTTTTCTTATGCAGAGGAGATGTTCTAAATAGTAAAAAGGGGTGTTGCGACTACCACGACATGGGAGGAGTACCAAGTTCGAACCAAAAATCGCAAGCTGTAGTGGAAAGCAAGGATGAACTATGAAGAACTCGCGGAAACCCTAATGGATCTATGGGAAGAGGAAGAAGAAGAACTAACCAGGGTTGTTGAACAACGGAGGCGCGTGGACGAGATCTGGTCAAATCAGGTTGATGCAGCGGCCGTTGTTGAGGCAAAGGCGAAGGTCGACGGCGGCGGCAGAGCTCGAGTGCTGGGGCGTTGGGAGGTGGAAGACAGAGACGAAGAGGCAGAGGGGGAAAGTGAAAGGGCCCCCTGGCCCTATTTATAAGGCAAAGGGATAAGTGGCATGCGCGGGAATCAAGGAGGCCAAAAAATGGATATGTGACAGTATAGACGCCTCGATTTTCGGAGATTCATTAAAATAAAGGATATATGTTAAGATTTGGGTTTCGTGCAATATTAATGACAGATGACGTCACGGCGGGTTACCATGATCCTAGAAGATGACGTCATGGTGAGTTACCAGGTTTCGCAAGAATAATAAGGAAGGAATTTTTTCTAAGTGTTGAAGATTGATATGAATATGTTCAAATCAACCTGGGGCCTAATGTTGGGGATATAACTATTGGGTTTAACCCACCCAGGAGGGGGCCGGGTTAAGCCCATGGTGGTTTATCAAGACGAAGCCCGTGAAGATACTGAAGACGGTAGCTTACTACGCAGACTCATTGAGGGCCTGAAGCCCAAAGGCGACTTAAAGCCCAACAAGTGTAAACCGCCATATATGTATGACTTGTATTATAAGGCATGTGCAATTAGTCACCAAGCCGAACACGTTGTTTATGAGCCGACCGGGACTCCGTGAGCCGCCAGGCGTTAACCTGTGTATATAAAGGGACGACCCGGCGACTTAGGGCAAGAAACAAGAGATCAAAAGCTAGGTGAAGCGTATTCGCTCCCTGATAATCGAAACACAAGCAATACCCACCTCAAACTGGATTAGGCCTTTACCTTCACCGCGAGGGGCCGAACCAGTATAAACTCCCTGTGTCCTTTGTCCTGTTTAACCCCTTTAAGCTAACCTTGTCGCGATGGCTCCACGACTAAGTCCTCACACTAGGACATCTGCCGTGACAATTCAACGACACCTGCAGAGAAGGTGTGCCTTACGGATCAAATTGGCTCTCTCGATGCGTGAGCTAACGCCCTAGCCTCTCTGACCATGAATGGCACATGCATTATTCTCTAGAAGAGGCCTAGATGTAGTTGCATCGTCAGGCTGAGGTGTATCGGAAACAGAGAGGCACCATTAGCTGGACCCTGAAAGGCGATTCCCCCATTGCCTATTTCTTCGCTATTGCTAATAGTAGGCGGAGACGCTGCCTGATCGACAATCTGCTGATCGATAATGCCAGGGTCTCCGACCAGAATCTTATCATGGCCCATGTCGTGGATTTCTTCTCCTCTCTCATGTCTACCAAACCAGAGAATGGGTTTAGGCTTGCTCAATCCTTCAGGGCCGATCATGAGAAGATCACCTTAGAGGAAAATGATGCTCTACTGATCCCCCTGTCGGATGAAGAAATTTATGACACCATACGATCCGCGAACACTAACTCAGCGTCGGGCCCTGATGGCTTCTCCATCCCTTTCTTTAGACAGTTTTGGCCCCAACTGCGTCACCTCATTTGCACTGTCATCCAGGGATTTTGCTTGGGGACTGTTGATATTTCTCGGCTGAACTATGTTGTTCTTATCCGCATTCCTAAAATCAAGGGAGCTGACAAGATCACGCAATATAGACCGATTGCCCTCATTAATAACTTTGCTAAATTCCCGGCGAAAGGCTTTGCCACTCGACTCTCCCCCATTGCTCACCGGACCCTCATTCCGTCCCAGTCTGCCTTTGTTAAAGGCCGGTTCATTTTGGATGGCATCCTATGCCTTCACGAGATTGTTCATGATATCCGTGCGCAGGGCACCAAGGCAGCTATTCTCAAGCTAGATTTTGAGAAGGCCTACGACTTGGTTAGTTGGAAATTCTTACGTCAGGTGCTGTTGGCCAAGGGCTTTGATGGGGCCGTGGTTGACTCATGCAGTTGGTCACGGGCGGCCACACTGCGGTTTCGGGCATTGGGAGGGTCAGTAAGTTCTTTGCCAATGGTAGGGGCCTGAGGCAAGGAGACTCGGCCTCCCCTTTGCTATTCAACTTTGTTGCAGACGCTATGTCTCACATCCTTTCGTGGGCGGTGGCTGGGCACATCACCCTTGTTAGTTCTCACCTTATTCCTCAGGGCATCACCCACCTTTAATACGCGGATGATACCATCATCATGGTTGAACTCAACGAGGAGTGTATTGCTCACTTAAAGTTCCTCTTGTTTTGCTTTGAAGCTTTGACCGGGCTCAAGATCAACTTTGCCAAAAGTGAAGTTATTATCACAGGGGTGTCGGATGCCGAGGCTCTTAGGGTCTCCCAACTCTTAAACTGCTCTCTTGGCTCTTTCCCTTTCAATTATCTTGGTCTCCCTATTTCCTCCGACAAATTGTTGGCGAGAGATTTTGCCCCGGTTGTCACGAAGGTGGGTAATCGGGTTATGCCTTGGAGGGGCAGGTACAACACTCAAGCGGGCAAGGTTGCCCTTATCAACGCTTGCCTCTCCTCCCTCCCCATGTTCCTGATGGGTTTCTATCTACTCTCTAGAGGGACTCACACGAGTTTTGACAAGCATAGGGGTGCCTTCTATTGGAATTTGGCTGATAACAAGCGCAAGTATGGGAGGGTGAAGTGGAAACTTATTTGTAGACCCAAGAGCCTTGGGGGGCTGGGCATCATTGATACATCGATTATGAACAAGTGCCTTATCATCAAGTGGTGGTGGAAAATAATGAACACCTCGAAGTACCCCTTGTGGCTTAGTATTCTCAAAGCTAAATATTTCCCTGTGTCTAGCCCATGTCTGCTCCTTCGGCGGGTGGTTCTCAATTTTGGAAAGATCTCGTCAAAGTGCGCCCGATGTTTCAATCCTTGGTTAAATTTGTGGTCCGTAATGGCAAATCTATCCGATTTTGGTTGGACTGGTGGTATGGGGAGTCTACTCTTGCGGTGACCTTCTCGGTTCCTTTTTCTTATTGTCCGGACCCAGAGATCTCTATCTTTGAGCTCTCCGAGAATAACCGGGACCTGGTCCTTCGACGCTCTCTGTCTCCTGAAGAGTTGGATGATTGGCAGTGCCTTGTTGCCTGGATCCCTGTGCTCTCGGAGGGGGGGGGGACTCGGTGGTCGGGCCCCACTCTGCCTTTGGCCGCTTCTCTGTTAAGTCTCTATATGCCAAACTAGTCTCAGGCTCTCCTACTACTAATTTTAAGTTGATTTGGTGCTTGTGGATCCCTCTTAAGATAAAAATCTTCCTTTGGCAAGCATTTAGAGGAAGGCTACCTACAACTGATCAGATTCATAAACGGAACGGTCCAGGTTCTGACAGGTGTGCTTTGTGTGGTGCACTCGAAGACACGGATCATATCTTCTTTCAATGTACCCTTGCCAATTTCGTATGGTGTTGCATCAGGTCCTAGCTTCACGTGTCTTGGAGCCCCTCCTCTTTCGCGGATCAGAGGGCCTTGGACAATGACCTTTCGTGGACCTCTAAACGGGTTTTGTGGGTGGGGTTTGCTGCGGTCTATTGGTCGTTGTGGACTACTAGGAACAAGTTTACTATTGAACACTCCTTCCCGGCTAAACCTGTTGGCTGCTTATTTAAAACTTGCATGTTCTTGCAGCAGTGGAGATCATTGACTAAGGAGGTTGACCACGAGGCTTTTGATCTGATGACTTCAAAGATTCAGACTACTGCTTCTTCCTTGTCGCAACACCATCCCGGAGGATAGTGGAACTTGGAGGTCCCTTCTGCTGGGGTGCTTTTCATTTTCTGGCCTGCGTGCCATGTTATGGCTTGGGAGCCATGTACCAGTACTGCTGCTGTTATTGTTCGTCTTTGTGTTTTGGCTACTCGTCTGCTTGTCTTGTGAACACGGCTTGGTGGCTTTATTTATAAAGTTGGGCCGATGCCTTTCATCTAAAAAAAGTCCTTACCAACTAGATTGCAACGGGCACTGCTCTTCCAGTCCCTTAACATCTTTGGCTATTTTGACATGGCATAATCTTCGGCTAACTTCTTGACATCAGGTGGAAATTCATAACTATGGTTTAATGCGAGTAGTAGATTCTACTTGTGTCCAACCAAATCCTTGCTACCGATCGGGACGATTTTTCACAAGATGCAACCTACCATTTGGCTATACCTTTTTGCTGCGTCCTCTGGGGTGATGGGCTCGCCGCTCGGGCCAACTGCGGTGATTATAATTATACCTTCGTGAAGCTTGTTTGGATCCCTTGCCTTTCGGTTACTCTTCTTTGTGGCGGTCATGCTGGATGAAGTCATGTTAGTGTAACTCGTGTCCCCTGCCCCGGTGGCCAGTTCTACCTGTTCGTCGCTGCCCATCTCGACGTCGGGGATGGCCGAATCATCCACTCAGGGGCGCTCATTGAGGGAGTCCCGAATTAAGGGGTCCTTGGGCGTCCGGCCTGTTATCCAATGGGCCGGACTGATGGGCTGTGAAGACATGAAGGCCGAAGACCGTACTTGTGTCCGGATTGGACTCTCCTTGGCGTGGAAGGCAAGCTAGGAGACCAGCTATGAAGATTCCTTCTTATGTAACCGACTCCATGTAACCCTAGATCTCTCCGGTGTCTATATAAACCAGAGAGCATAGTCTGGATAGGACACATTCATTACCATATTCACATAGGCTAGACTTCTAGGGTTTAGCCATTACGATCTCGTGGTAGATCAACTCTTGTAACACTCATATTCATCAAGATCAATCAAGCAGGAAGTAGGGTATTACATCCATAGAGAGGGCCCGAACCTGGGTAAACATCATGGCCCCCGTCTCCTATTACCATCGATCCTAGACGCACAGTTCGGGACCCCCTACCCGAGATCCACCGGTTTTGACACCGACATTGGTGCTTTCATTGAGAGTTCCACTATGCTGTCGGCAAAGGGCTCGATGGCCCCTTCGATCGTCAGTAATGATGTTGTCCAGGGAGAGACCTTCCTCCCTGGACAGACATTCGTATTCGGTGGCTTCGTACTGCGAGCCAACTCGCTTGGCCATCTGGAGCAGATCGACAGCTACGCCCCTGGCCATCAGGTCAGATTCGGAAGCTTGAACTACATCACAGATATCCGTGGAGACTTGATCTTCAAGGGATTTGAGCCCGCGGCGATCGCTCCCCCTCACCCCGATGAAGGTGACTTAAATCTGTCACCGGATCACACCCAGGAGATGGTTCTTGCTGCTGCAACGGCCTTAGAGCCAAAGCAGATCGTGCCATCCGAGGCCGCAGAGTCCGCGGCGTTGGAGCCGCACACGGACTCAACGCCCTGCAATATTCGCTTTAACAGAACTTCGGACTTGTCTCCGGCTATCGATCTTCGAGTTCAGCGCCGCTGATGTTTTCCAGCACTCGCCTTTGGGCGACGTGCTAAAATCTTTAAAGAATTTGTCCTTGGAGAAGGACTCACAGCCGAACTACATCCGGTTCGAGCTAGAGACGGATGACGAAGAATTTTGCTTCCCACCCGCCACCCACTTCATAGCCACCGTCGATGACTTAACTGACGTGCTTGACTATGGCTCCGAGGACATCGACGGTATGGACGATGATGCCGATAAGGAGCAAGGCCAAGACCCGCCGTTCACCGGACGTTGGACGGCTACCTCTTCGTACGACGTGTACATGGTTGATACACCCAAAGGATCTGGCGACGACAAAGAAGAGCTAGATGCGAATAAAACCTTTGAGACGCAGTCCAAGCGCCGACGCCCCAAACACCGTCCTAAGCCTCGTCGCTCAAAGGACGGCAACTCCGGCACCGGAGAAAATAGTACTCCAGGCGACGCTGAAAACAATGAAGACCCTGTCGGAGCTGCATCCGATCAGGAGGAACACGGCAACAGGCAAGACAACCCTGATGAACAGGCCATAGAAGATGACTCGAAGGACGATAGTTACCGTGCACCCTCCGAGGAGGAGACAAGCCTCGGCAACGAAGACTTCATCGTGCCTGAGGATCCTCTGGAGGAGGAACGCTTTAAGCTTCAGCTCATAGCCACTGCAAGGAGCCTGAAAAAGAAACAGCAGCAGCTTCAGGCTGAACAAGATCTGCTCCTCGACAGATGGACTGATGTCCTAACAGCCGAAGAATACGGCCTCAGGCGCCCAGCCAAGAGCTACCCGAAACACAGACTGCTACCTCAATTCGATGAGGAAGCACCGGAGCACGCATCTCCCTCGCGTAATGCGGAACGACCACCACGTGGTCGAGATAGGGTGGCCGACCGGCCACCCCGCGGCCGGGATAAAGCGGCAACTCAGGCCGAACAGCAGCCTGCCCCACCGCCTCGTAAAAATAGAGACGGAAGAGTTCGAGGTCACATGTACGACCTCCGGCAGATCCTGGATGATAGAGCAGGACATACAAGATCGATCTACGGATCGCGAGGGCGTGCCTCGAGGCACGATGACGGCTACCTATTCAGACGTGATAAACCTAACCACGCCCGGGCCGAATACCGCAGACGGACTCCATCAGAGCTACGCCACGACGCGGCCCGATATAGAGGCGTCGCACACCCTCTCTACTTCACAGATGAAGTACTGGATCACGAATTCCCCGAGGGGTTCAAGCCTGACAACATTGAATCATACGACGGCACAACCGATCTTGCAGTATGGATCGAGGATTTTATCCTCCATATCCATATGGCTCGAGGAGATGACCTCCATGCCATCAAATACCTCCCATTAAAGCTCAAAGGACCAGCTCGGCACTGGTTAAATAGCCTACCTGAGAATTCCATCGGCAGCTGGGAGGACTTGGAAGAGGCTTTCCTTGATAACTTCCAAGGAACTTATGTCCGGCGACCAGATGCCGATGACTTAAGCCACATAGTTCAACAACCTGGAGAATCAGCCAGAAAATTCTGGACTAGGTTCCTAACCAAAAAGAACTAGATTGTTGACTGTCCGGATGCCGAGGCCCTAGCAGCCTTCAAACACAGCATCTGTGACGAATGGCTAGCACGCCACCTCGGCCAAGACAACCCGAAGTCTATGGCAGCCCTTACGGCACTCATGACCCGCTTTTGCGCGGGTGAAGATAGTTGGCTGGCTCGTAGTACAAACACAGCCAACGAAACAGGCCCCTCCGAGCCAAAAGCAGCACCGGCAAGCTCCGGCGCAACAGACACAAACGCCGAAGCAATGGCGATAACACCGATGACACTACAGTTCACGCCGGATTCAGTGGCTCCAAATCCGGCTAGCGAAAGAAGCCCTATAAAAGGAGCAGCGGAGGACCATCCATCTTGGACCGCATACTCGATTGTCCTTGCCAGATACACAGCACCCCAGACAAACCGGCCAACCATACTAACAGGGATTGCCGGGTCTTTAAACAAGCTAGCAAGATAAACAGCAGAAACAAGGAAAGGGAATCACAGAGCGAGGACGATGATGAGGAGCCCCGGCAGCCGAACACTGGGGGGCAAAAGAAACTTCCACCTCAAGTAAAAACGGTAAACATGATATACGCTACACACATCCCCAAAAGGGAGCGCAAGCGCGCAATTAGGGACGTCTATGCGTTAGAGCCAGTCGCCCCGAAATTCAATCCGTGGTCGTCATTCCCGATCACCTTCGACCGCCGAGATCATCCAACCAGCATCCGCCATGGCGGTTCAGCCGCACTGGTCCTCGACCCAATCATCGACGGATTTCACCTGACACGAGTCCTAATGGACGGCGGTAGCAGGCTCAACCTGCTCTATCAGGATACAGCACGCAAAATGAGCATCGACCCCTCACGAGTCAAGCCCATGAAGACTACTTTTAGAGGAGTCATACCAGCCATAGAGGCCCGTTGTACGGGCTCAATAACGCTGGAGGTAGTATTCGGTTCCCCGGATAACTTCCGAAGCGAAGAACTAATCTTCGATATCGTCCCATTTCGCAGCGGCTATCACACCCTGCTTGGACGAACCGCATTCGCTAGATTTAATGCGGTGCCACATTACGCTTATCTCAAGCTCAAGATGCCCAGTCCACGTGGCGTCATGACAGTAAACGGGAACACGGAACGCTCCCTCCGTATAGAGGAGCACACCGCCGCCCTAGCAGCAGAAGTACAGAGCGGCCTTCTCAAGCAGCATTACAATCCGGCTGCTGAGCCCCTGGACATCATTAAGAGGGTCCGGACCACACTGCAACAGGACAGCGCGGCTCGTCACGAGCCGAATTAGCAATTTGGCCTCGGTCCCAGCCCCGATGAGGCCATGGCATTAAATACCGCGAGTACATAAACTACGCACTCAAAACCCCATGGGTATTGACGGAGGCATAACTCGTTCGCAATCCACAGTACGGCTTGACCGACCCTGGGATTCGCATGCTTTTACCTTTTCTTTTTTACGGGTTTTCTTCTCTTTTCGAGGTCTGCACGGACAACCCGCCAGCAGAAGACACCAAGGAGGCAGGGAGCTCTGGCTTACAAGGGAATCCCCAGGTGGTCTCTACTAAACTATTGCCATAATTGCTTTTCATACTCGCATGTAGCTCGCCCTTGGTGGCGGCGTGTTAAATAGCCTTACTTGCTTATCGCATTACTTGTACAAAGTACGCCTCGACATACTAGTTACACCACAATGGTGAATACACGGTAGCGTCAGCTTATTACTTCATTTTCCCGTTTCCTCACCTCGGTATTAATTACTCATTGCACACATACACCATGGTACATATCACTACGCCAGGGGCTTCGTTACACCCCACTTCACGGCAATAAAAGTCCGAACACTTTTACAGTATAGTTCGGCACCCCGAACTTATAGCATTATATGCATTGGCTCCGAATCATGTCTTTGGTCAATAGTTGGGTTGCCCGTCTCCTGTGCTTACTACCTTACATTCCGCTACATCGGCTAGGGTAGTAAAGGGAGAACTACTGCGATTGTGTCCCGGTTCTTCCGGATGAGCACCTCAGTAGAGAAAGCCGAAAACTGACTGTCATGATGCGGCGAGAGCCGGTCAGCTGTTCGAGAAGTTCTAAATCGTTGGAGATTTTTCCCGCTTCTTGCGAAGAATCAGTTTTCCCGATTAGGCGTGAATAAACGCCCCTAATTCGGCCTTCCAAACACCAGGGGCTTCGTCAACTTTCTTAATTGTCAAACTCCTATGGCTAAGTGAGGGCGGTAAAGGCCGCATAGTATGATTGCCTTGTTCGTTGCGCTAAACACCTCCTTTAAGGACCAGAATGTGGAGTAAAGAGTGTTTATATTCATCCCGAACACCCCTGTACTATCTACGTGGGGGCAGAAGCCGACGACTGGTCAACCCTCAGATTTAATAAACGGCCGCACAGGAGGTAAAATTTAAATCACAAGCATTGTACTACATAACATCCTTGTTCCATATTATAGGACAAGGTAATATACATGTTCTCATGGGAATATAACATCCTTCGAACATTGCTCCGCTACAAGGCGGGACCCCTCCAGAACACCATCAAAATAGTGCTCGGGTCGACGATGCTCCTTGCCTTCCAGCGGTCCCTCGGTCATCAGCTTCTTGGCATCAAGCTTCGCCCAATGCGTCTTGACGCGGGCAAAGGCCATACGCGCACCTTCAATACAGACCGACCGCTTCACGGCTTCGAGCCGCGGACAGGCACTCACAAGCCGTTGCACAAGTCCGGAGTAGCTGCTAGGTATAGGATCGGCATGCCATAGCCGGACTATCAGGTCCTTCATGGCTAGCTCTGCCAACCTGTGCAGCTCGACCAACTGCTTTAGCTGGTCGCTGAAGGGCACCGGATGTTCGGATCCCAGATGTTGGGACCAGAATAGCTTCTCCGTAGACATCCCTTCTTCGGCTCTATAATGCTCGGCAGCATTTGACACACTGTGCAGCAGATCCGTAAACACCCCTGGAAAATCCGAATTCAGGATAAGTACAAGGAAACGTTTCTTCTAACTACTTGCTACACATGGTGACAGACTTACCCGCCGTAATCTTCTTGGCCGTCTGAATTTCCTGGAGGGCGTTTTGGGCTTCGGCTCGTGCATCCCGCGCGCTCTGGCGGGCCTTGGCCAATTCGGACTCTTGCGCCTTATAATTACGCTCCAAGGACTCAAATCTCTCTATCGCACCCTGGAGCTCTTGCTGCGCCTCGCCAACCCGGGCCTCATGCTTCTCACGTGAGGCGCGTTCCTTGGCCGCCTTGTCCTCGGCCTCGGCTAGCGCCTTTTTAAGGGCTGCCACCTCGGTCATGGCCCCTAATAAAGATTATGATACTTTAGTCCGGACGGACTATTCATTTTTCGAAATGTACCCACAAGTTACTGCATACCTTGGCTGTCCTCCAACTGCTTCTTCACGAGGCAGAGCTCCTCCTCGGCCCGCTCCAGTTTCCGCTTCAGTCTGGAGACCTCCGCAGCATGAGCAGTGGCAGCCTGAAGCGATACCTGCTTATTCACATAGACAACTCATGTTAGACTCCTGCGATATTTTTGATCCTCTGTTCGGCTTTTCTTCCCGAACACCAAACAGAGCATCACGGGCTACTATCTACACTGTGATATTTTTCCTACAATCACATTACTTACCTCAAAGCCCGTTAGAAGGCTAGTGCAGGCTTCGGTCGGTCCGCTTTTGACGAACTGAACCTTTTCTATCACCTTGTCCATAAGGACACGATGTTCATCCACAATAGAGGTGCCTCGTAGCGCCTCCAGCAGATTATCCGGCGCCTCTGGTTGGACAGAGGTCACCGGTGGAACAGACACATTCCCTCTTTGCTGGGAATGCCGTTCGCTGGACCCTGGAGCCGTATAGATCTCCAGAATGGTATCCGGCTGAGGTCCAAAGGGAACTCGGGCCCCGTCACTAGTCCCCATGGGGAATTCTTTCCCCGCATGTCCCGCGGCCGAAAAGTCATCTTGGGGCGTCACCCCGATGATCTCCCCCCGGCCTGGGAAAGTCTTTTTGGACACCACCTCGTCACCACCCTTGGGTGAGACGGAATGAGCAGGCGGCGGAGATATGCTAGCCATCTCCTTCGAGTCCAGCGAATCCTCAGTCGAGGATTGCGGGGAGCCATCGTGTGCCGGACTGCAGTAACAAGGCTTACAGTATGTCAATACTACAAACCAGGAAGGCCATACGTTTGCGGATTCTGGTACTTACGAAGCGGCCCGAGGCTTGGTCCGGCAAGGTCGCTCCGGACTGCTATCAATATCCCACACGGAGTTATCCGCTTGGGAGCCTTTAACCCTCTTAGGCGCTTTCGCCTCAGGATCCGCGGGGGCCGCCCTCTTCTTCCTCCCCACCTTAGGTGGGGAATCATTTTCTTCTTCTTCCTCTTTGTCGTCGTCATCGGACGAGGAGGAAGCCTCGTTCTCAGACGACATGTCCGGAGCGCCTTTTTGGCAAGGGCCCTTCTTGGCCCCTTTGGCCGCTTTCTTGGCTGTCTTCTCTGGCACGTCATACGGTGCCGGAAACAACATCTTCGTCGGAAGTGGGAATTCTTCCTCCTGAGGAAGCGGAGCCGGACAGTCAATCTGCTCCGCCACCTTGATCCAGGCCTGGTAAAGTAGGTGGAGGAGCTCAGTATCCGTCCTCAAAATATGCCGGTGAAGGGTATACCTCGAAAACATTAAAAGACTTACCGGATTGGCCTGGCGCTTTGAGCTAAGCCCGCGATTTTCAGTCGTCGGCGGGGGCGTCTCACCAGCCTTGAAGAGCGCTTTCCAGATGCCTTCGTGCGTTGTGCCAAAGAGCCCTCGCAGCGTCTGGTGCTCGGCGGGGTCGTACTCCCACAAATAGCAAGCCCGGCGTTGGCACGGAAGGATCCGGCGAATGAGCATAACCTGGATCACATTCACAAGCTTGATCTTCTTGGTTATCATGTTCTGGACGCATGTCTGGAGCCCAGTTATCTTGTCCAAGGATCCCCAGGTCAGGCCCTTCTCTTGCCAGGAAGTGAGCCGCATCGGAACTCCGGATCGGAATTCGGGGGCTGCTACCCAATCGGCGTCACGCGGCTCGATGATGTAAAACCACCCCGACTGCCATCCCTTCACCGTCTCCACGAAGGAGCCTTCGGGCCAGGCGACATTGGGCATTTTTTCCACCATGGCGCCTCCGCACTCTGCTTGTTGACCGCTCACCACCTTCGGTTTCACGTTGAAGGTCTTTAGCCATAGGCCGAAGTGAGGCGGGATGCGGAGAAAGGCTTCGCACACAATGATAAATGCTGAGATATTGAGTATAAAGTTGGGGGCCAGATCGTGGAAGTCCAACCCATAGTAAAACATCAATCCGCGGACAAATGGATGAAGGGGGAATCCCAGCCCGCGGACGAAGTGTGTGAGAAACACAACCCTCTCATGGGGCTCGAGGGTAGGGACGATTTGCCCTTTTGCCAGGAGTCGGTGAGCAATCTCCTTGGCTAAATAGCCGGCCTCCCGGAGCTCCGCGATGTCCTTCTTCTTAACGGAGGAGGCCATCCACTTGCCTCCAGCTTCGGATCCGGACATGATTGGAGCGCCTTCTCAAACGAGGAAAAGCTAAAGCTTGGGCGCCAGAGCTCGAGGACGGAAGGACTAAAGATGAAGAAGGGTGTGGGTAAAGGGAGAGTGTCCTTATCCCCTTATAAAGGCCGCGAATATTAAGCGCCTCTCCACTCGTCCTAAAAACTCGCGTGTTCCCAAGGGCTGTATAAACGGCACAGTTGAGCTACCCATGCCCGCATTGATGAGAATCCCGCAATAAGGGGACACGATCTCTGTTTTGACAAGACATGCCAATAGCAATCGCGTCTCGAAACGTGGGATGGCAGAAGAAAAATGGTTCGAAATTATGACCGGATAGACGCGATGTCGTGTTGAAAAGAAGCTGTCAACAGATTAGTTTCGTGCAAATATTATATTCTCTATGCGATTGTGTGTGGTGTGCGTAACAGGTCCGGATACGATCGTTGCATCCGAAGACTATCTTGGAGTTCTGAGAAAGGGAACCTGCCTTGCAATGCCGAAGACAATCTGCACGCTGGACTCCTCGTCATTGAAAGCCAGGTTCAGGGGCTACTGGGGGAGTCTCGGATTAAGGGGTCCTCGAGCGTCCGGCCTGTTATACAATGGGCCGGACTGATGGGCTGTGAAGACATGAAGGCCGAAGACCGTACTTGTGTCCGGATTGGACTCTCCTTGGCATGGAAGGCAAGCTAGGCGACTGATATGTCTCCAACGTATCTATAATTTTTGATTGTTCCATGCTATTATATTATCCATCTTGGATGTTTTATTGGGCCTTATTATTCACTTTTATACTATTTTTGGGACTAACCTATTGACCCAGAGCCCAGTGCCAGTTCCTGTTTTTCCCTTGTTTCAGTGTTTTGAAGAAAAGGAATATCAAACGGAGTCGAAACGGAATGAAATCTTCTGGAGAAGTTATTTTTGGAAGGAAAGCAACCCGGGAGACTTGGATTCCACGTCAAGAAAGCAACAAGGGAGGCACGAGGCAGGGGGCGCGCCCACCCCCCTGGGCGCGCCCTCCACCCTCATGGGCCCCTCGTGGCTCCCCTGACGTACTTCTTTCTCCTATATATACCAATATACCCTAAAAACTTCGGGGAACAGAATAGATCGGGAGTTCCGCCGCCGCAAGCCTCTGTAGCCACCAAAACCCAATCGGGACCCTGTTCCGGCACCCTGCCGGAGGGGGGAACCCTCACCGGTGGCCATCTTCATCATCCCGACGCTCTCCATGACGAGGAGGGAGTAGTTCACCCTCGGGGCTGAGGGTATGTACCAGTAGCTATGTGTTTCATCTCTCTCTCTCGTGTTCTTGATTTGGCACGATCTTGATGTATCGCGAGCTTTGCTATTATAGTTGGATCTTATGATGTTTCTCCCCCTCTACTCTCTTGTAATGGATTGAGTTTTCCCTTTGAAGTTATCTTATCGGATTGAGTCTTTAAGGATTTGAGAACACTTGATGTATGTCTTGCCGTGCGTATCTGTGGTGACAATGGGATATCACGTGATCTACTTGATGTATGTTTTGGTGATCAACTTGCGGGTTCCGCCCATGAACCTACGCATAGGGGTTGGCACACGTTTTCGTCTTGATTCTCCGACAGAAACTTTAGGGCACTCTTTGAGGTTCTATGTGTTGGTTGAATAGATGAATCTGAGATTGTGTGATGCATATCGTATAATCATACCCACGGATACTTGAGGTGACATTGGAGTATCTAGGTGACATTAGGGTTTTGGTTGATTTGTGTCTTAAGGTGTTATTCTAGTACGAACTCTAGGGCTGTTTGTGACACTTATAGGAATAGCCCAACGGATTGATTGGAAAGAATAACTTTGAGGTGGTTTTGTACCCTAGCATAATCTCTTCGTTTGTTCTCCACTATTAGTGACTTTGGAGTGACTCTTTGTTGCATGTTGAGGGATAGTTATATGATCCAATTATGTTATTATTGTTGAGAGAACTTGCACTAGTGAAAGTATCAACCCTAGGCCTTGTTTCCTAGCATTGCAATACCGTTTACGCTCACTTTTATCGCTTGCTACCTTGCTGTTTTTATATTTTCAGATTACAAAAACCTATATCTACCATCCATATTGCACTTGCATCACCATCTCTTCGCCGAACTAGTGCACCTATACAATTTACCATTGTATTGGGTGTGTTGGGGACACAAGAGACTCTTTGTTATTTGGTTGCAGGGTTGCTTGAGAGAGACCATCTTCATCCTACGCCTCCCATGGATTGATAAACCTTAGGTCATCCACTTGAGCGAAATTTCCTACTGTCCTACAAACCTCTGCACTTGGAGGCCCAACAACGTCTACAAGAAGAAGGTTGCGTAGTAGACATCAAGCAGTTTCTGGCGCCGTTGCCAGGGAGGTGAGTGCTTGAAGGTATATCTTTAGATCTTGCAATCGAATCTTTTTGTTTCTTGTTTTATCACTAGTTTAGTCTATAAAAGAAAACTACAAAAAAATTGAATTAAGGGTGCCTCATGTGCTTCATCTTTTCAATATCTTTCGTGAGAATGATGGAAAGGAAAATTGTGCTCAAGTACTAGAAGAAGAATTACATAGAATGCTTGGCATAAAATATGTGAATGATGAGCATGATTGCAATGTTGTTAGTGTGAATTCTTTTAATACCCATGATGCTAATGATATGCAAAGCCACAAGCTTGGGGATGCTATGTTTGATGAAGATGATATTTTTTGTCCCCCAAGCTTTGATGAGCAAATTTACTATGATGAAAGCATGCCTCCTATCTATGATGATTATTGTCATGACACGTATGCTTTAAACAATAATGATAACCATGAAACTTGTCATCTTGATCTTAATTCTCAATCATATGATAGTTATTTTGTTGAGTTTGCTCCCACTACTATTCATGAGAATAAATTTGCTTATGTGGAGAGTAATAAAAATTCTATGCTTGTAGATCATGAAAAGAATGCTTTAGGTGCTGGTTATATTTTTGAATTCATTCATGATGCTACTGAAAAATATTATGAGGGAGGAACATATGCTTGTAGGAATTGCAATAATACCAAGTTTCCTCTCTATGTGCATAAAATTTTGAAGTTATGTTTGTTTTGCCTTCCTATGCTAGTTGATTATTGTTCCCATAAATTGTTTGCTCACAAAATCCCTATGCATAGGAAGTGGGTTATACTTAAATGTGCTAGTCATATTCTTCATGATGCTCTTTTTATGTTTCAATTCTTATCTTTCTTGTGAGCATCATTGAAATCATCATGCCTAGCTAGGGGCGTTAAACGATAGCGCTTGTTGGGAGGCAACCCAATTTTATTTTAGTTTCTTGATTTTTGGTTCTGTTTAGGAATAATAATCCATCTAGCTTCTGGTTAGATGTGTTTTCATGTTTTAATTAATGTTTGTGCCAAGTAGAACCTTTGGGAAGACTTGGGTGAAGTCTTTATGATCATGCTGTAAAAAACAGAAACTTTAGCACTCACGAGATTAGCTAAAACTTTTTATTGGAGAGTGATATTTAGTTGATTCTTTTTGCAGATGATTACTAGACAAATTCCTCATGTCCACCAATTTAGTTTAGAATTTTTGGAGTTCCAGAAGTTTGCGTTAGTTACAGATTACTACATACTGTTCTGTTTTTGACAGATTCTGTTTTTCGTGTGTTGTTTGCTTATTTTGATGAATCTATGGCTAGTAAAATAGTTTATAAACCATAGAGAAGTCGGAATACAGTAGGTTTAACACCAATATAAATAAAGAATGAGTTCATTACAGTACCTTGAAGTGGTGTTTTGTTTTCTTTCGCTAACGGAGCTCACGAGATTTTCTGTTAAGTTTTGTGTTGTGAAGTTTTCAAGTTTTGGGTAAAGATTCGATGGACTACGGTATAAGGAGTGGCTAGAGCCTAAGCTTGGGGATGCCCAATGCACCCCAAGGTAATATTCAAGGACAACCAAGATCCTAAGCTTGGGGATGCCCCGGATGGCATCCCCTATTTCGTCTTCATTCATCGATAACTTTACTTGGAGCTATATTTTTATTCACCACATGATATGTGTTTTGCTTGGAGCGTCATTTTATTTTCTTTTGTTTTGCTTGCTGTTTGAATAAAATACCAAGATCTGAAATTATTAAATATTAGAGGGTCTTCACATAGTTGCATAATTATTCGACTACTCATTGATCTTCACTTATATCTTTCAGAGTAGTTTGTTGTTTGCTCTAGTGCTTCACTTATATCTTTTAGAGCATGGTGGTGGTTTTGTTTTATAGAAAATATTATTATCTCATGCTTCACTTATATTATTTTGAGAGTCTTAATGTGACGCCCCCGATTTGACCGTACACTAATCATACACGCAAATGTGTACGATCAAGATCAGGGACTCACGGGAAGATATCACAACACAACTCTAAAAATAAAATAAGTCATACAAGCATCATAATACAAGCCAGGGGCCTCGAGGGCTCGAATACAAGTGCTCGATCATAGACGACTCTGCGGAAGCAACAATATCTGAGTACAGACATAAGTTAAACAAGATTGCCTTAAGAAGGCTAGCACAAACTGGGATACAGATCGAACGAGGCGCAGGCCTCCTGCCTGGGATCCTCCTAACTACTCCTCGAAGTCGAACTCCACGTAGAATCATCCCCGGGATCTCTAGCTCCTGGACTCCAGCATCTGGTTGTGACAATCAGGTATAGAAAGGGGAAAAGAGGGAGAAAAGCAATCGTGAGTACTCATCCAAAGTACTCGCAAGCAAGGAGCTACACTACATATGCATGGGTATATGTGTAAAGGGTCATATCGGTGGACTGAACTGCAGAATGCCGGAATAAGAGGGGGATAGCTAATCCTGTCGAAGACTAAGCTTCTGGCCACCTCCATCTTGCAGCATGTAGAAGAGAGTAAATGGTAAGTCCACCAAGTAGCATCACATAGCATAAACCTACCCGGCGATCCCCTCCTCGTCGCCCTGTTAGAGAGCGATCACCGGGTTGTATCTGGCACTTGGAAGGGTGTATTTTATTAAGTATCTGGTTCTAGTTGTCATAAGGTCAAGGTACAACTCCGGGTCATCCTTTTACCGAGGGACACGGCTATTCGAATAGATAAACTTCCCTGCAGGGGTGCACCACATAACCCAACACGCTCGATCCCATTTGGCCGGACACACTTTTCTGGGTCATGCCCGGCCTCATAAGATCAACACGTCGCAGCCCCACATAGGCACAACAGAGAGGTCGGCACGCCGGTCTAAATCCTATGGCGCAGGGGTCTGGGCCCATCGCCCATTGCACACCTGCACGTTGCGAACGCGGCCGGAAGCAGACCTAGCCTAGTGCCGTTCTAGTCCAATCCGGCGCACGCCACTCAGTCGCTGACGTCATGAAGGCTTCGGCTGATACCACGACGTCGAGTGCCCATAACTGTTCCCGCGTAGTTGGTTAGTGCGTATAGACCAAATGGCCAGACTCGGATCAAATACCAAGATCTCGTTAAGCGTGTTAAGTATCCGCGAACGCCGACCAGGGCCAGGCCCACCTCTCTCCTAGGTGGTCTCAACCTGCCCTGTCGCTCCGCCACAAAGTAACAGTCGGGGGCCGTCAGGAACCCAGGCCCACCTCTACCGGGATGGATCCACCTGTCCTTTCAGCCCCCTCATCAGAATCACTTGCGGGTACTCATCGAGCCGACCCGACTTTAGTCACCCCATGTGTCATGTATATAAAGTATATAGTATATACCCGTGATCACCTCCCGAAGTGATCACGACCCAGTAGGATAGCATGGCAGACGGACAAGAGTGTAGGGCCACTGATGGAACACTAGCATCCTATACTAAGCAGTAGGATAGCAGGTAAGGGTAACAACTGTAGCAATTATGACAGACTATGCAACAGTATAGGATTAACGGAAAGCAGTAACATGCTACACTACTCTAATGCAAGCAGTAGAGAGTAGAGTAGGCGATATCTGGTGATCAAGGGGGGGCTTGCCTGGTTGCTTTGGCAAGGAAGGGTCGTCAACTCCGTAGTCGAACTGGGGTCACCGGCAGTCTCGGGGTCTACCGGAAAGAAGTAACGAAGGGGGAACACGATAAATAACAAAGCAATCAAAGCATCGCAAAGCGTAACATGGCAATACGCGGTGCTAGGTGTGCCCTAACGCGGTATTAGGTGATACCGACGAAGGGGGGAAACATCCGGGAAAGTATCCCCGGCGTTTCGCGTTTTCGAACAGATGAACCGGAGGGGAAAGTTGTGTGTTCGCTATGCTAGGGATGTGTGGCGGACAAACGGGCTGCGTATCCGGATTCGGCTTGTCGTTCCGAGCAACTTTCATGTACAAAGTTTTTCCATCCGAGCTACGGATTATTTTATATTAATTTTAAAGATTTAAATCATTTTTAGGATTTATTTAATTAATTTAATCAACATTATCCAGAATAGTAAAAGATGACCTCAGCATGACATCATGCTGACGTCAGCAGCCAACTGTGCAGTTGACTGGGTCAACTACGTGTGGGTCTCGCATGTCATACACTGCTTAGTTTAATTAGGGTTTAGCTAATTAATTACTGTTTAATTAAATTAACTAATTAATTAGATTAATTTAAACATGATTAATTAACTTAATTAATTTACTAATTAATTAATTAACTAACTAATAATTTTATTAATTACATTTTCATTTCCTTTTTATTTTCATTTTAGGGGTGTGGGGCCCCTACATCAGTGGCCCAGGGGCATCGGGCCCCACCCGACAGTGGCCCAAGAGGCCGACCGGGGCGGGCGGGTGGTAACGGGCGTGGGCGCCCGTCGGGGCTGACCCTAGCACGGCGGGCAGAGCCCCGGGGCGCCGGATCGGGGCGCCGACCGGCCGGGGCCGCGGTTGGCGGCGACGGCGAGCGAACGGCGGGCGTGCGGGCGAGGCCAGGGAGGACGGCCAAGGGCGCGGTCGGTGGCCACGGCTGGCCGGGAAGGCACGACGGGGCGGAGGAGACGGGGCGACGGTGAGTGCGCTACGGGCACGGCCGAAGCGCGTCGACCGCGCGTGGGGGGTGGTGACCCTGGCGACCCAGGAAGAAAGGGGGCGAAGGGGGACGGTGGCGCTCACTTGCGAGCAGGGAAGGGGGGCGACGAGGCGCGTTGGCATCGGTGAGGGAGAGGCGATGGGGCGACGCCGACTAGGTGGCGGAGCACGGCAGCAACGAGGCGGCACCGGGGATGGGCGCCGACGTCGGAGGCGCAGGGTGGCGCGGGATCGAGCCCCTCCCCGATCTAGAACCAGTCGAGTGGGAGGGGTCTGGGGAGGAGGACGAGTCGTTGGGCGAGAGGGGGGTTCTCTGGCGAGGTGCGCCGCGGGGCGTCGGCGTCGAGGATCAGCGGCGGGATCGAGGGGCGAGCACGATGGGGTCGTGCCCTCGATCCAGATCGTGGGAGGGAGTGGGAACAGGGGGAGTGGGGGATCGGGTGAGTAGCTAGGGTTCGGTCGAGGGGGTATGTTATGGAGGGGAGTAGGTGGGCTGGCCGGTTGGGCCAGGTGGGTCGGCCAGCTGGGCCGTCTGGTCCAGTTGGCCAGGGGGCTTTCTCTCTTTTTTTATCTTTTTCTTATTTTCTTTTCTGTTTTATTTATTTTAGTTAGCAAAACAGTTTTACAAAAATACAACCCCTACTCCTAAATTAGCATAATAACATAGGCCACCTACTCCAAAAAGTTTGGTGATTATATAAACTAGATTAACATTTGTTTAGTATTTAAAAGCATTTAAATAATTGTTTTGCTGCTGTTTTTACTTACTATAGTGCAGTCAAATACTTTACAAAAGTGGGGTTTCTTCACCAATATTTAATATGGACTATTTGGCTCACTCCGAACATTTTAGTTTTAATATTTGTAAACTTTTATTATTTGCTTTTATTTACATTTTGAATTTGTTTTGGTTCTAAACTATCGAGAGTTTATCAACAGTAAATGGGGTGACGTGGCATCGTTAACGTGGGATTACTGTAGCTCAATTATCCGGGTATCACAATTCTCCTCCACTACAAGAAATCTCGTCCCGAGATTTAAGAGGGGAGTAAGGGGGAAAGTTCTGGTTACGATATTCTAACGGATCTTCTCGAAGAAGTTAATCCTTTGGTTGATGTCTTCAATTCTTTATTCCAATGCATCATGATGAAGTCGTCGTCCTTCCTTCGGGAACTCCATCGTACTTACGAAAGGATAAGGGGACATTACGGAAAAACGGGCCGCTACAACGTTTGTTTATCTAGTAGATAACATCAGGGGGGGTGGCGGGAGGTAACCCTCGAATTGAAACTTAAGACATTATTGAGAGCAAGTAAGAAGGTGAAAAATAGAAGTTTCAAGCGCATAGACAATCGTTCGTTGCCTGATACGAAATGTGATAGGGGTTCAGAGCAAATGGGAAAGTATTGCGTCTGGTACCAGAATAGATCGCTAGGCAGGTGGCCCGTGAATCACATACAAAGTCAAGCGCGAGGAATATCTTTGATAACATGGTGTACAGGAGAGTCAGGTTTCGATCCTGTGGAACTGTGGGTTATGGGCCCACCATGTGGATTAAAAGTAGGAGGAACGGTGACATCTTGCCCGATCATGATAGCAAGGCATGTCAGAGGGTAGCCTGCCAGTTATGTCGGCAACAACGTCGGTACCAAGGGCGAGGGACAAAGAGAACCATTTTCCTGCTCGTTGAACGAGGCGGACCAATAGGCAATGTTCTCGTCCATCGGTGGCTAACGGAATGTCATCAACAATAGTAACAGGGTCTTACTGACAGAGTGGTACAACAAGGTGCTTACCTAAGTAGGGAAATGTCACTGCTCAGTTAAGTCAGACTACTGGAAAGGTTAAATAATACAATGGAAAGGATAGTATGATTATCAGATTAAACAAAACAATGGAAAGGAAAATGTGTTTAAACACATATTTCAGGGGTATATCCTTCCCAAGGACAAGCAGAGCATGATAACCATGATAGGATATTATGTAGAAAACCCTCTAGGTAAGGGGAGAGAATTTTCATGACATTACCCATACAACGGTGTTTGGATAATTGAGCAAGAAAACATTTAGCATTGGGCTTCAAATGTTCTTGTCGAAAATCGGAGTACCACAGACATGCTTCGGGATAGCATTGACATGGTCTTCAAGCAAAGGTAAGACTACTGGAAACACAAAGGATCCATCAGGATAAACTTATTAAACAAGGCATTCAATTTCCTAATGGAAAAATGGTTAACCTTGTTAAAAAGGAAACTATAACAATAGGCCCTTCGGCCAGGTGTGCTAGGCATGACATCACCTTACCGGGTCATATAAAGACCAATGTTATAACTCTTGAAAATATGTTCCAACCATCGTCTCTGACCAAGGTTCAGATCCGATGGGCGTCAGGATACCTTAGACTCAGGATGCCTGAGAAGAAAAGGTGCAACACAATTTGACGAAATGGCATGGTAAGATCCTCGGGGAATGAACTATGGGAGTGAGTTCCGAAACAAGAGTTCATCATTAAACTGAGGAGAGGATGAGGAGGTGGCTGATGGACTCGACGACATATCATCAAAATTTCCAAAAAGATGGATTTCCACAATTATGTGGATAAGGAGATAACATTTGTCAGATCAAATGATATAATGATGTGTGCTCGAGGAAAACATACGAAATTAACCATTTGTTGAAAGGTGCACCCGTAATATGGGCTTAGGTAGCATGATCAACGTTAGAATGGTGATTCGATAACCATTAATCTAAGAATGAACGACGACCAATAACTTCAAAGCAATAGGGTTGCTAGAAGGGCAGAATCCAAGTTGCACCGTTGGCTTGTAGGTATCCCGGTTAGAACCAACACGGGGACCAATAAAGAATGGTGATTGTGATAAGTATCACTATACCAAGAATTCTTAAAAGGTGGAGCAATCCTCACAACATTCTTGACATCAAAGATGGTAATACTCCGCGGTAGAACTTAACATAAGTTGGATAGCAGGGAAATCAAGATACAACACAAAATATGAACAAGTTTGTGTTGGGGGGAGGCAAGAATGTTGTCGATGATAACACAATTCATCGAGGGGCAAGGATGGTATTTCTCATCCTGAATTTCGACACACAACTTGGAAGAAGTCAAATTGTTGACAATGATCACGACAAATTTGTTGAGAGGTTTTCAAGAAGATGTAACTGATCGACGATGACATCAAGTCAAAGGAATGATGAAAGCGAAAGGTTATTGGAACCACGGGTAGGACACAAACTCGAAATCAAGTTTGCTGTTCAAGGAGAAGTGATATGACAAGTAAGATCGACGTAAGATTAGCTCACCATCGAAGGTTGTGCTCCGTGATTAAGGACCAGGTAGCACAGTTAAAATCAGCACGATAATGATGTAGCCGAGTAGGCTAGGAATGACGTGATCGAGTTCAAACTCGTAACTAATGAAGGTTACCAAGAGTTGTTGAATCGCAGTGCGGACTCGATTCAGTTGTCGGTGTCCTTGAGGGGTTCTAACAACTCAGAACCCGTTGGAAAAATGGAATCGGCAAGAATATTAGTTGATGAAGAACTCATAAGAAGTTATGTTGCTCGTGATAATCTCGAGATACCAGGGGGTAATACTCGACGACAGATCAAAGTAGAGGTTAGATTGGGTTTTGCTCTGCAAAAGTCAAGTGCTTAAACTTGCACGAGAAATGGTGTTTAAAGGAGAACGTGGTCGGAACCATGATTGCAAAAGGCCAGATCCCAGATATAAGATGAACTTATACCAAGGGAATAACTAATTTTAAAAGAAGCTTCGACGAGGAGATCTACATCGTGTCCATGGGCATGAACACAAAGTTCAAGGTCGAATCCCACTTCTCCAATGCATATCCTTTCATTTACTTCTCGCATTCGATGAAGTTGTAGTGTTGAAATTTTATATGGCAAAATACCAGAAGAGTATGACTCGTGAAAACTTTCGAGTTCACACATATTAAGGAAGGCATAGGTTCAAGCCATTGGGGCTTCTTAGAACATATACCACGAACTTTAGAAGTAAATAACACAAGCTCAAAAGTAGAGCATGGTTGACAAAGCAGAGGATACAATTTACCAGAGGCATTATGTATCCGAGAAGAGACTCACAAAGTTATTGAATATGAAGGACGTCGTCGGATAAAATCCAATAAAGGTTTTGGTGGTCCTCAAGGGATCGGATGTGAGCATCGATACTCAACCAGAAGAAGAAAGAAAGCAAGGCAATCGGGATATCAAAACAACTGACTAATTCAAAGCTCAAATGCAAAGGAATTATGAGTTCCAAATCAAGGGATCAGAAGCAATGTTCTGATTAGGGATGGATAAGTTGAATAGTCTTAGGGGTACAATCGACGGCAATTGGATTGGTTGAGAACCAGCTCATGTTCAAAATGACATCTGAGCCAGATAGATAATTTAAAAGGATCAACCGATGATTGCGTGCATCCGTACTCATGTTGAATCAACAGGGTCAAAATGACGGTGTCAAAGGAGACTAATGAATATTGCCAGATATATGGGAAGCATCCATAATGTAAGTAGACAAGTATTTGCAGAGCAATAAAGCCGCTAAGGATTTTCAGAGGATTGAATAGTTTCAAAGACTTTTGTGAAACACCTGAACAACTGGGGATGAGCGGATACTCGGAAGTGCGAGAAATTATTCTTAGGGGTATTCAGGTGGCAAAAACTGTATAGCAGTAAGCTCAAAGGATTCTTGGAACAACGGAGAGCGGTTCGAGGCATCTTGTCTTAACAAGATCAACTTGGAATAGAATTAAGAACGACGGTTGTAAGTATTTATCCATAGGGATAGATCAGTGGTAGGGAATTGCAAAAGCAACGAGCACAAAGTCTCGAAAGAGTATCGGGGAGTAACTTCGAAATCTTCTGGTGCAGTAGGCGATCATCTGTGATAAGGGGCTCTCCGGGAGACGTAGTTACGAGAAGCTAGAGTCAGATTTAGTAAAATCATTTAACCCGAATAGAAGAGAGATCAGAGTCCCAGAGTAAGGATCGAGGAGTAAAAGATCCTAATACCACCCAATGGCGACGTGGGCCCGTAAGCCACACAGCCATGTTAGTAAAAGTTTTTCAATGACTAGACTCGACTTCGGCCAAGGAGTTGGAAAGGGGGATTCCTACAGGCAGTCGGCTCTGATACCAACTTGTGACGCCCCCGATTTGACCGTACACTAATCATACACGCAAACGTGTACGATCAAGATCAGGGACTCACGGGAAGATATCACAACACAACTCTAAAAATAAAATAAGTCATACAAGCGTCATAATACAAGCCAGGGGCCTCGAGGGCTCGAATACAAGTGCTCGATCATAGACGAGTCAGCGGAAGCAACAATATCTGAGTACAGACATAAGTTAAACAAGATTGCCTTAAGAAGGCTAGCACAAACTGGGATACAGATCGAACGAGGCGCAGGCCTCCTGCCTGGGATCCTCCTAACTACTCCTCGAAGCCGAACTCCACATAGAATCATCCCCGGGATCTCTAGCTCCTGGACTCCAGCATCTGGTTGCAACAATCAGGTATAGAAAGGGGAAAAGAGGGAGAAAAGCAACCGTGAGTACTCATCCAAAGTACTCGCAAGCAAGGAGCTACACTACATATGCATGGGTATATGTGTAAAGGGTCATATCGGTGGACTGAACTGCAGAATGCCAGAATAAGAGGGGGATAGCTAATCCTGTCGAAGACTAAGCTTCTGGCCACCTTCATCTTGCAGCATGTAGAAGAGAGTAGATGGTAAGTCCACCAAGTAGCATCGCATAGCATAAACCTACCCGGCGATCCCCTCCTCGTCGCCCTGTTAGAGAGCGATCACCGGGTTGTATCTGGCACTTGGAAGGGTGTATTTTATTAAGTATCCGGTTCTAGTGTCATAAGGTCAAGGTACAACTCCGGGTCGTCCTTTTACCGAGGGACACGGCTATTCGAATAGATAAACTTCCTTGCAGGGGTGCACCACATAACCCAACACGCTCGATCCCATTTGGCCGGACACACTTTTCTGGGTCATGCCCGGCCTCGTAAGATCAACACGTCGTAGCCCCACCTAGGCACAACAGAGAGGTCAGCACGCCGGTCTAAATCCTATGGCGCAGGGGTCTGGGCCCATCGCCCATTGCACACCTGCACGTTGCGAACGTGGCCGGAAGCAGACCTAGCCTAGTGGCGTTCCAGTCCAATCCGGCACGCGCCACTCAGTCGCTGACGTCACGAAGGCTTCGGCTGATACCACGACGTCGAGTGCCCATAACTGTTCCCGCATAGTTGGTTAGTGCGTATAGACCAAATGGCCAGACTCAGATCAAATACCAAGATCTCGTTAAGCGTGTTAAGTATCCGCGAACGCCGACCAGGGCCAGGCCCACCTCTCTCCTAGGTGGTCTCAACCTGCCCTGCCGCTCCGCCACAAAGTAACAGTCGGGGGCCGTCAGGAACCCAGGCCCACCTCTACCGGGATGGAGCCACCTGTCCTTTCAGCCCCCTCATCAGAATCACTTGTAGGTACTCATCGAGCCGACCCGACTTTAGTCACCCCATGTGTCATGTATATGAAGTATATAGTATATACCCGTGATCACCTCCCGAAGTGATCACGACCCAGTAGGATAGCATGGCAGACGGACAAGAGTGTAGGGCCATTGATGGAACACTAGCATCCTATACTAAGCAGTAGGATAGCAGGTAAGGGTAACAACTGTAGCAACAATGACAGGTTATGCAACAGAATAGGATTAACGGAAAGCAGTAACATGCTACACTACTCTAATGCAAGCAGTAGAGAGTAGAGTAGGCAATATCTGGTGATCAAGGGGGGCTTGCCTGGTTGCTTTGGCAAGGAAGGGTCGTCAACTCCGTAGTCGAACTGGGGTCACCGGCAGTCTCGGGGTCTACCGGAAAGAAGTAACGGAGGGGAACACAATAAATAACAAAGCAATCAAAGCATCACAAAGCGTAACATGGCAATACGCGGTGCTAGGTGTGCCCTAACGCAGTATTAGGTGATACCGACGAAGGGGGGAAACATCCGGGAAAGTATCCCCGGCGTTTCGCGTTTTCGAACAGATGAACCGGAGGGGAAAGTTGTGTGTTCGCTATGCTAGGGATGTGTGGCAGACAAACGGGCTGCGAATCCGGATTCGTCTCGTCGTTCTGAGCAACTTTCATGTACAAAGTTTTTCCATCCGAGCTACGGATTATTTTATATTAATTTTTAAAGATTTAAATCATTTTTAGGATTTATTTAATTAATTTAATCAACATTATCTAGAATAGTAAAAGATGACGTCAGCATGACATCATGCTGACATCAGCAGCCAACTGTGCAGTTGACTGGGTCAACTACGTGTGGGTCTCGCATGTCATACACTACTTAGTTTAATTAGGGTTTAGCTAATTAATTACTGTTTAATTAAATTAACTAATTAATTAGATTAATTTAAACAGGATTAATTAAATTAATTAATTTACTAATTAATTAATTAACTAATTAATAATTTTATTAATTACATTTTCATTTCCTTTTTATTTTCGTTTTAGGGGTGTGGGCCCCCTACATCAGTGGCCCAGGGGCATCGGGCCCCACCCGACAGTGGCCCAGGAGGCCGACCGGGGCGGGCGTGTGGTAACGGGCGTGGGCGCCCGTCGGGGCTGACCCTAGCGCGGCGGGCAGAGCCCCGGGGCGCCGACCGGCCGGGGCCGCGGTTGGCGGCGACGGCGAGCGAACCGCGGGCGTGCGGGCGAGGCCAGGGAGGACGGCCAAGGGCGCGGTCGGTGGCCACGGCTGGCCGGGAAGGCACAACGGGGCGGAGGAGACGGGGCAACGGTGAGTGCTACGGGCACGGCCGAAGCGCGTCGACCGCGCGTGGGGGGTGGTGACCGTGGCGACCCAGGAAGAAAGGGGGCGAAGGGGGACGATGGCGCTCACTTGCGACCAGGGAAGGGGGGCGACGGGGCGCGTTGGCATCGGTGAGGGAGAGGCGATGGGGCGACGCCGACGAGGTGGCGGAGCACGGCAGCAACGAGGCGGCACCGGGGATGGGCGCCGACGTCGGAGGCGCAGGGTGGCGCGGGATCGAGCCCCTCCCCGATCCAGAACCAGTCGAGTGGGAGGGGTCCGGGGAGGAGGACGAGTCGTCGGGCGAGAGGGGGGTTCTTCGGCGAGGTGCGCCGCGGGGCGCCGGCGTCGAGGATCAGCGGCGGGGTCGAGGGGCGAGCACGATGGGGTCGTGCCCTCGATCCAGATCGTGGGAGGGAGTGGGAACAGGGGGAGTGGGGGATCGGGTGAGTAGCTAGGGTTCGGTCGAGGGGGTATGTTATGGAGGGGAGTAGGTGGGCTGGCCGGTTGGGCCAGGTGGGTCGGCCAGCTGGGCTGTCTGGTCCAGTTGGCCAGGGGGCTTTCTCTTCTTTTTTTTAATCTTTTCCTTATTTTCTTTTCTGTTTTATTTATTTTAGTTAGCAAAACAGTTTTACAAAAATACAACCCCTACTCCTAAATTAGCATAATAACATAGGCCACCTACTCCAAAAAGTTTGGTGATTATATAAACTAGATTAACATTTGTTTAGTATTTAAAAGCATTTAAATAATTGTTTTGCTGCTGTTTTTACTTACTATAGTGTAGTCAAATACTTTACAAAAGTGGGGTTTCTTCACCAATATTTAATATGGACTATTTGGCTCACTCCGAACATTTTAGTTTTAATATTTGTAAACTTTTATTATTTGCTTTTATTTACATTTTGAATTTGTTTCGGTTCTAAACTATCGAGAGTTTATCAACAGTAAACGGGGTGACGTGGCATCGTTAACGTGGGATTACAGTAGCTCAATTATCCGGGCGTCACACTTAAACAGCATGGTGATGTGCTTAATCCTAATATGCTAGGTATTCAAGACTAGTAAAAACTTTCTTATGAGTGTGTTGAATACTAAGAGAAGTTTGATGCTTGATGATTGTTTTGAGATATGGAGGTAGTGATATCAAAGTTGTGCTAGTTGAGAAGTTGTGAATTTGAGAAATACTTGTGTTGAAGTTTGCAAGTCCTCTAGCATGCACGTATGGTAAACGTTATGTAACAAATTTGAAACATGAGGTGTTCTTTGATTGTCCTCCTTATGAGTGGCGGTCGGGGACGAGCGATGGTCTTTTCCTACCAATCTATCCCCCTAGGAGCATGCACGTAGTGCTTGGTTTTTGATGACTTGTAGATTTTTGCAATAAGTATGTGAGTTCTTTATGACTAATGTTGAGTCCATGGATTATACGCACTCTCACCTTTCCACCATTGCTAGCCTCTTCGGTACCGCGCATTGCCCTTTCTCACATTGAGAGTTGGTGCAAACTTCGCCGATGCATCCAAACCCCGTGATATGATACGCTCTTTCACACATAAACCTCCTTATATCTTCCTCAAAACAGCCACCATACCTACCTATTATGGCATTTCCATAGCCATTCCGAGATATATTGCCATGCAACTTTCCACCATCCAGTTTATCATGACACGTTCATCATTGTCATATTGCTTCGCATGATCATGTAGTTGACATAGTATTCGTGGCAAAGCCACCGTTCATAATTCTTTCATACATGTCACTCTTGGTTCATTGCATATCCCGGTACACCGCCGGAGGCATTCATATAGAGTCATACTTTGTTCTAGTATCGAGTTGTAATCATTGAGTTGTAAATAAATAGAAGTGTGATGATCATCATTTTCTAGAGCATTGTCCCAAGTGAGGAATAAAAAAAGAGAAGACCCAAAAAAAATGAGAGAAAAAGAGAGAAGGGACAATGTTACTATCCTTTACCACACTTGTGCTTCAAAGTAGCACCATAATCTTCATGATAGAGAGTCTCTTGTTTTGTCACTTTCATATACTAGTGGGAATTTTTCATTATAGAACTTGGCTTGTATATTCCAACAATGGGCCTCCTCAAGTGCCCTAGGTCTTCGTGAGCAAGCAAGTTGGATGCACACTCACTTAGTTTCTTTTGTTGAGCTTTCACATATTTATAGCTCTAGTGCATCTGTTGCATGGCAATCCCTACTCCTTGCATTAACATCAATCGATGGGCATCTCCATAGCTCTTGATTAGCCTCGTTGATGTGAGACCTTCTCCTTTTTTGTCTTCTCCACATAACCCCCATCATCATCTTCGATTCCACCCATAGTGCTATGTCCATGGCTCGCGCTCATGTATTGCGCGAGGGTTTATAAGTTTGAGATTACTAAAGTATGAAACAGTTGCTTGGCTTGTCATCAGGGTTGTGCATGATGAGAGCATTTTTGTGTGACGAAGATGGAGCATGACTAAACTATATGATTTTGTAGGGATGAACTTTCTTTGGCCATGTTATTTTGAGAGGACATAATTGCTTAGTTAGTATGCTTGAAGTATTATTATTTTTATGTCAATATGAACTTTTATCTTGAATCTTTCGGATCTGAATATTCATACCACAATTAAGAAGAATTACATTGAAATTATGCCAAGTAGCATTCCACATCAAAATTTTGTTTTTATCATTTACCTACTCGAGGACGAGCAGGAATTAAGCTTGGGGATGCTGATACGTCTCCAACGTATCTATAATTTTTTATTGTTCCATGCTATTATATTATCCATCTTGGATGTTTTATTGGGCCTTATTATTCACTTTTATACTATTTTTGGGACTAACCTATTGACCCAGAGCCCAGTGCCAGTTCCTGTTTTTTCCCTTGTTTCAGTGTTTCGAAGAAAAGGAATATCAAACGGAGTCGAAACGGAATGAAATCTTCTGGAGAAGTTATTTTTGGAAGGAAAGCAACCCGGGAGACATGGATTCCACGTTAAGAAAGCAACGAGGGAGGCACGAGGCAGGGGCGCGCCCACCCCACTGGGCGCGCCCTCCACCCTCGTGGGCCCCTCGTGGCTCCCCTGACGTACTTCTTTCTCCTATATATACCAATATACCCTAAAAACTTTGGGGAATAGAATAGATCGGGAGTTCCGCCGCCGCAAGCCTCTGTAGCCACCAAAACCCAATCGGGACCCTGTTCCGGCACCCTGCCGGAGGGGGGAACCCTCACCGGTGGCCATCTTCGTCATCCCGACGCTCTCCATGACGAGGAGGGAGTAGTTCACCCTCGGGGCTGAGGGTATGTACCAGTAGCTATGTGTTTGATCTCTCTCTCTCTCGTGTTCTTGATTTGGCACGATCTTGATGTATCGCGAGCTTTGCTATTATAGTTGGATCTTATGATGTTTCTCCCCCTCTACTCTCTTGTAATGGATTGAGTTTTCCCTTTGAAGTTATCTTATCGGATTGAGTCTTTAAGGATTTGAGAACACTTGATGTATGTCTTGCCGTGCGTATCTGTGGTGACAATGGGATATCACGTGATTCACTTGATGTATGTTTTGGTGATCAACTTGCGGGTTCCGCCCATGAACCTATGCATAGGGGTTGGCACACGTTTTCGCCTTGATTCTCCGGTAGAAACTTTAGGGCACTCTTTGAGGTTCTATGTGTTGGTTGAATAGATGAATCTGAGATTGTGTGATGCATATCGTATAATCATACCCACGGATACTTGAGGTGACATTGGAGTATGTAGGTGACATTAGGGTTTTGGTTGATTTGTGTCTTAAGGTGTTATTCTAGTACGAACTCTAGGGCTGTTTGTGACACTTATAGGAATAGCCCAACGGATTGATTGGAAAGAATAAGTTTGAGGTGGTTTCGTACCCTACCATAATCTCTTCGTTTGTTCTCCACTATTAGTGACTTTGGAGTGACTCTTTGTTGCATGTTGAGGGATAGTTATATGATCCAATTATGTTATTACTGTTGAGAGAACTTGCACTAGTGAAAGTATCAACCCTAGGCCTTGTTTCCTAGCATTGCAATACCGTTTACGCTCACTTTTATCGCTTGCTACCTTGCTATTTTTATATTTTCATATTACAAAAACCTATATCTACCATCCATATTGCACTTGTATCACCATCTCTTCGCCGAACTAGTGCACCTATACAATTTACCATTGTATTGGGTGTGTTGGGGACACAAGAGACTCTTTGTTATTTGGTTGTAGGGTTGCTTGAGAGAGACCATCTTCATCCTACGCCTCCCACGGATTGATAAACCTTAGGTCATCCACTTGAGGGAAATTTGCTACTGTCCTACAAACCTCTGCACTTGGAGGCCCAACAACGTCTACAAGAAGAAGGTTGCGTAGTAGACATCAGCGACCAGCTGTGAAGATTCCTTCTTATGTAACCGACTCCATGTAACCCTAGATCTCTCCGGTGTCTATATAAACCGGAGAGCATAGTCCGGATAGGACACATTCATTACCATATTCACATAGGCTAGACTTCTAGGGTTTAGCCATTACGATCTTGTGGTAGATCAACTCTTGTAACACTCATATTCATCAAGATCAATCAAGCAGGAAGTAGGGTATTACCTCCATAGAGAGGGCCCGAACCTGGGTAAACATCGTGTCCCCCGTCTCCTGTTACCATCGATCCTAGACGCACAGTTCGGGACCCCCTACCCGAGATCCGCCGGTTTTAACACCGACACTCATCTCGATGTCAAGGTTGGTGTACTGAGGTTCCTTCTGAGATGATGTTCTGGCGCTGGATCCATTTGTCCAACTGCAATATTGTAATAACAAGTTATGACTGAACATAGAAAGAAAATGGCGACTGGAAAATTTGGCATGACCTTTGCTTAAAGTAGGGCATATTGAGTACCAGAAATTTGACGAAATGGAAACAAATCAACATTTCGTCGAGACATTGGCACTCATATTAAGTCCTACAAATCAAACACAACCATCTGATTCTACATCGAGCGACACCATCTCATCCACGTGTTTGTATAGGTACATCTAAGAACATCTAAGATATAAATCGTTTGTGCGGCATTTCATCAAACACGGTACAATCATCTATAATAGTGGAACATATAGATGTGAAATGTAGTGAAAATTTTATACTTTGACACAGATATGAATCAGAAATTTACGATGTTGCTACCTCTTGAGCTTGCATTGGTTTTTCCCTTGAAGAGGAAAGGGTGATGCAGCAAAGTAGAGTAAGTATTTCCCTCAGCTTTTGAGAACGAAGGCATCAATCCAGTAGGAGACAACGTGCAAGCCACCGAATACCTGCACAAAAAAACACCAACTTGCACCCAACACAACAAAGGGGTTGTCATTCCCTTCACGATTATTCGCAACGTGAGATTTGATAGAGATGGATAAACAGTAAAGTAATATCTTTGGTATTTTTGGTTTATGGCGGAAAGTAAAAGATTGCAAAGAAAGTAAATAAGAAACTGAAATTGTAGATCGGAAACTTATATGATGGAAAATAGACCCGGGGGCCATAGGTTTCACTAGAGGCTTCTCTCAAGATAGAACTTATTATGGTGGGTGAACAAATTACTGCCGAGCAATTGATAGAATGCAAAGTTATGATGATATCTAAGGCAATGATCAAGAATATAGGCATCGTGTCTGTATCAAGTAGACCGAAATGATTCTGCATCTACTACTATTACTCCACACATCGACCGACTCCTGCCTGCATCTAGAGTATTAAGTTCATAAGAACAGAGTAACGCATTAAGTAAGATGACACGATGTAGCGGGATAAACTCAAGCAATATGATCAAAACCCCATATTGTTATCCTCGATGGCAACAATACAATACGTGTCGTTTCCCCTTCTGTCACTAGGATCGAGCACCGCAAGATTGAACCCAAAGCTAAGCACTTCTCCCATTGCAAGAAAACCAATCTAGTTGGCCAAACCAAATCGATAGTTCAAAGAAACTTGCAAAGATATCAAATCATGCATATAAGAATTCAGAGAAGATTCAAATAATATTCATAGATAAGTTGATCATAAATCCACAATTCATTGGATCTCAAAAAACACACCGCAAAAGAGTATTACATCGAATAGATCTCCAAGAACATCGAGGAGAACATGGTATTGAGAATCAAAGAGAGAGAGAAGAATCCATCTAGCTACTAGCTATGGACCCGTAGGTCTGTGGTAAACTACTCATGCTTCATCGGAGAGGTGATGGTGTTGATGTAGAAGCCCTCCGTGATCGAATCCCCCTCCGGCAGGACGTCGGAAAAGGCCCCTAGATGGTATCTCACGGGTATAGAAGGTTGCGGCGGTGGAAAAGTGGTTTCGTGGCTCGCCTAGAAGTTTTTGGGATATTTGAGAATATATAGGAGGAAGATCTAGGTCAGGGGGTCACCGAGGTGCCCACAAGGTCGAGGGGCGCGCCCTCCACCCTTGTGGCTGCCTCGTGGCTCTTCTGACTTGCACTCCAAGTCTCCTGGGTGTCTTCTGGTCCAAAAAAATCATCGCGAAAGTTTTATTCCGTTTGGACTCCTTTTGGTATTCCTTTTCTGCGAAACTCTAAAACAAGGAAAAAACAGGAACTGGCACTGGGCTCTAGGTTAATAGGTTAGTCCCAAAAATCATATAAAATAGCATATTAATGCATATAAAACATCCAAAACAGATAATATAATAGCATGGAACAATAAAAAATTATAGATACGTTGGAGACGTATGAAGCTTCCCCAAGCTTAATTCCTGGTCGTCCTCGAGTAGGTAAATGATAAAAACAGAATTTTTGATGTGGAATGCTATTAACATATTTATCCATGTAGTTCTCTTTATTATGGCATGAATGTTCAGATCCGTATGATTCAAAACAAAAGTTTAATATTGACATAAAAACAATAATACTTCAAGCATACTAACAAAATAACCATGTCTTCTCAAAATAACATGGCCAAAGAAAGCTTATCCCTACAAAATCATATAGTCTGGCTATGCTCCATCTTCATCACACAAAATATTTAAATCATGCACAACCCCGATGACAAGCCAAGAAATTGTTTCATACTTTTGGCGTTCTCAAACTTTTTCAACTTTCACGCAATACATGAGCGTGAGCCATGGATATAGCACTATAGGTGGAATAGACGGTGTTTGTGGAGAAGACAAAAAGAAGGAGATAGTCTCACATCAACTAGGCGTATCAACGGGCTATGGAGATGCCCATCAATAGATATCAATGTGAGTGAGTAGGGATTGCCATGCAACGGATGCACTAGAGCTATAAGTTTATGAAAGCTCAAAAAGAAACTAAGTGGGTGTGCATCCAACTCGCTTGCTCACGAAGACCTAGGGCAATTTGAGGAAGCCCATCATTGGAATATACAAGCCAAGCTTTATAAGGAAAAATTCCCACTAGTATATGAAAGTGATATCATAGGAGACTCTCTATCATGAAGATCATGGTGCTACTTTGAAGCACAAGTGTGGTAAAAGGATAGTAGCATTGCCCCTTCTCTCTTTTCTCACATTTTTGTATTCGGCCTTCTTTCATTTTGTTGCCTCTTTTTTTCATTCGGAGTCTCATCCCGACTTGTGGGGTAATCATAGTCTCCATCATCCTCTCCTCACATGGGACAATGCTCTAATAATGAAGATCATCACACTTTTATTTACTTACAACTCAAAAGATTACAACTCGATACTTAGAACAAAATATGACTCTATGTGAATGCCTCAGCGGTGTACCGGGATGTGCAATGAATCAAGAGCGACATGTATAAAAAATGATGGAAGGTGGCTTTGCCACAAATACGATGTCAACTACATGATCATGCAAAGCAATATGACAATGATGATGCGTGTCATAATAAACAGAACGGTGGAAAGTTGCATGGCAATATATCTCGGAATGGCTATGGAAATTCCATAGTAGGTAGGTACGGTGGCTGTTTTCAGGAAGGTATATGGTGGGTGTATGGTGCCGTGGAAAGTTGCGTGATACTAGAGAGGCTAGAAATGGTGGAAGGGTGAGAGTGCGTATAATCCATGGACTCAACAATAGTCATAAAGAACTCACACACTTATTGCAAAAATCTATTAGTCACCGAAACAAAGTACTATGTGCATGCTCCTAGGGGGATAGATTGGTAGGAAAAGACCATCGCTCGTCCCCGACCGCCACTCATAAGGAAGACAATCAATAAATAAATCATGCTCCGACTTCATCACATAACGGTTCACCATACGTGCATGCTACGGGACTCACAAACTTTAACACAAGTATTTCTCAAATTCACAACTACTTACTAGCATGACTCTAATATCACCATCTTCATATCTCAAAACAATCATAAGGAATCAAACTTCTCATAGTATTCAATGCACTTTATATGAAAGTTTTTATTATATCCCTCTTGGACACTAGTAGAAAAAGGCCCATTTGTCCCGGTTCATAAGGCCCATTTGTCCCGGTTCATAAGGCCCATTTGTCCCGGTTCCTGAACTGGGACTAAAGGGTCGGTACTAAAGCCCAGTACCTTTAGTCCAGGTTCTTATACGAACCGGGACAGATGGAGCTCCACGTGGCCGCTGCGGCTTGCCCAGGCAGGAGGGCCTTTTGTCCCGGTTGGTAGCACCAACCGGGACTAAAAGGCATCCACGCGTCAGCAGTTCAGGGGTTGGGGTTTTTGTTTTTTTTTAAAGGGGGGGTTTGATGGTTTTGGGGGTTTTGTAGGGTTTATTTAGGGGTTTCATATATTGTGTTAGCTAGCTAATAGAGAGAAGTGTCCTCTCTTATGTACGTGCTTGGTTGACGCTACATACTATACGTATAGAGAGGATTCGACATGCTACCTAGTAAGCAAATGAAGGAAACCATTAAGTACAGAAGATCGTCATGAACATATACAGAGAGAAGTGATCGGCCTCTCCTTCTCTGAGAGATTGGTCGAACAACAAGTTTTCATATATCTATCCGACGCTACTGGCTACATATATACAATATAAGATCTCTTACAATATAATCCCCTAATTATATATGAACTCAAGTTCCACATGGTATTCTCTGTCTTTATTGATGACGTGGTCAAGAAAGAATCCCGCCAATTCCTCTTGAATTGCTTGCACGCGATCTTGTGCTAGGAGTTCATCCCACATCTGAAACATCTAATTTGAAGAAGGGGGTCAATACATATATATGAATGAATGAAACTCAACACAAATGATGGTAATAAAATAAAATTGTGAATATTATTGCTTACACACTTCATATTGTTTTTTAGAGTAGCCCCGCTCACAGGTCGTGTGGCGGATGGACTCACAAACGTAGTAACCACAGTAATTATTCCCGGGTTCCTGCCACAACCACTTTACAAGAAATAGAGGTCAATCAAACTGATAAGCAAGAATGCTAAATGGTATTGATGGAACTAGCGCTAGAATCACTAGGAGATGCGTGGAACTAGCTAGTAGTACTTACTTTCGGTTGTTTAAATCGCAGCTCCCCCGGCAGTCCCGGAGCTTGTGCGGTGAACTTTTTCCATACCCTACCAGAAAAATAAAACAATTACTTGATATCAGGAAATGAACAAAGTTGCCGATATGGTGCGACAATGATCGATTTAACTTACCTCGAGCATTTCAGTTATGTCCGCATACTCCTGGGGATCTTTTCGTCTCGAGTCTAAGACGGTTACTAGTCCCTGCTCAAGCTTAATCTCTAGGAGAATATAGTGGAAGCTGCGCACGCATGCATAACTCATCAATTACATTACTATAACCTCGACTAATAAGGGAAACCGAATATGCACAAGACAGTAGCACTCACTTGAAGTTGTAAGGAAAGAGTATTATATCTTTGTTTTGATTTATTACCAACGATCGTAGCAAGTTGGCCTCAGTTTCCTTGGCATGAAATTTAACCATAAATTAATCTATGAGATTTGTGTTAATGAACCCAATATCACCGATTTGTCTTTTCTTGCATTCGGCGATCTTCAATCTGCATAATATAGTGAGGATAATTATATATACATGCAATGAAAGAGCTGAGCTATCTATAGAGACTTAATGACAGAAGTAGTACTTACAGACATTAGCAAGTGGCCGTTAATTTATCGAGGGCCTTTTGATTGAAAAACTGGAAGAACTCCTCAAATGGAACAGACAACAGATCAATTCCAACGACGTCATGCTCATCTTTAACTCTCAACGTCAAAGTATTCTTCCCCCCAGACTCTCTGCAGGTTTTCATGTACCAATCATGGAATCTTCGCATCATCGTTGTTAGAGCAGTTCCATCTTTGACGAGAGGCTTCCCGTACTGGTATCTGAATTCGTCCACCTTCATTATATCAAAATGTGCATCGTCGTCATACATGTAATCTGCAGGATTGGTACCGGGCAAGATCCCCGGATGATTAGCGATGATATCGCTAGACACCTTGAGCGGGGGGCACGATTGGTTCGCTTGTTCGCCGAGCTGGGGAATTTTTTTCCCACTTCTTCGTTCTGCTAACCTTCAATCACTGCAAGTAGTTCCCGACCACTCTGCTTTGATATATGACCTTTTAATAATGCACTCATAGTTGGTTTGCGGTGGAGATGTTGGTGGTTTCTTCAGGGCATCGATACTGCGCTTTGCTTTCACCGGATCTATCTTCTCCTCCGGAGGTGGATTTTTCTTTGCTTTCACCATTTCAAAGAAGTCCCTCACTTCGGCTTTACAGATCTTCGCGTTTTCCTCGTCGGTCCTCTCGTATGGTAACTTCACTAGAGGCTTGAGAGATGGACCGAATCTGTATTGCCTCCTGCCTCTGGCTGTACTGCTAGACGCTAGAGCAGGCCGAGCGGCTGCGGTTGTCTTCTTTCCTTGCTTACGAGGCGGAGAAGGAGGCGGGGTGCTACGACGCGCCGGAGTAGCCGGAGCGGCGGCGGCTCTCTTCCGCCCTTGCTAAGGAGCCGGAGGAGGAGGCGGGCTGCTCGGACGCGCCAGCGCAGGCGGAGAAGGAGGCGGAGTGCCGCCACGCGCCTGAGCAGCCGGAGAAGGAGGCGGAGTGCCCTAATCACTCGCCGGAGGAGGAGGCGGAGGAGGAGGCGGAGTGCCCTGACTCGCCGGAGGAGGAGGCGGAGGCGGAGGCGTCCAGTTAGGAAGGTTGATGAGCTCCTTCCGCCATAGGCGTGGAGTCTTCAGAGCAGAACCCAGCCGAGTCTCCCCTTCACCGGTAGGGTGGTCAAGCTCGAGGTCCTCAAATCCCTCCGTTATTTTGTCCACCGTCACCCTAGCATATCCTTCTGGAATTGGATGGCAGTGAAAAGTTGCACCGGGTTCAGGAGGTTGAACAGAGCCGACAACCGCCTTGACTTTGAAGTTATGTCATTGCGTCATAAGGTGGCAATGTTGAGACTCTGTGATAGCATCCACGGGGTAGCTAGCAGGAGCTGTGAAGACAGGCTCCAGCTGAAGCAGCTTGGTGGAAGCCACGCTGCTTCTCCACTGAGATGGCGGGGTAGCTTCAGCAAGTCGCTTGCTGTGAACTGCTTCTCGTTCCTCTAGCGCTTGTACCCTTGCGTGCAGCTTCTGCAGTTGGGTATGCTCCACTTTCCTCCTCCTCTCCTGGCATTTGTAACCGCCTGCGTCCGAAAACCCAGCCTTCCACGGAACGGAGCCTGGCGTGCCTCGTGTCCGTCCAGGGTGCTCAGGATTCCTGAGGGCCATTGTGAGCTCGTCATTCTCTCTGTCTGGAACAAACGTCCCTTCCTGCGCTGTGGCGATATAGTCTTGAAGCTTCGTGATGGGTATTCGCATTTGCTCGTTCGTCCAAACGCACTTCCCTGATTCAGGGTCCAAGGTTCCCCCAACCCCGAAGAACCAAATCCTTGAACGGTCTGGCCAGTTCAATGTCTCTGGTTCGACCCCTTTATCAAGCAGGTCATTCTCAGCCTTGTCCCACAATGGCCGGGCTTTGAGGTAGCCACCTGACCCCATGCGATGGTGAAGCTCCTTCTTCGCAGCATTTATCTTGTTTGTCGCTGACATCTTCTTACTCTTGTCCGATGTCTTGTGGGCCACAAATGCGTCCCAGTGGTCTCTGATCTTCTCAAACTAGCCGGTGAATTCTGGAGTCTTTTCTTTGTCGACAAACGATGTTTTCAGCTTATTCTTCCACCTCCTGAATAGATCTGCCATCATCTTAAGAGCATGAGACTTGACCAATGGCTCTATAATAGCTCGCTTCTCCGGATCCTCCTCTGGCGGTAGGGTGAAATTTGCCTTCAGCGCGGCCCAAAGATCATCTTTCTGCCTATCGTTGACATAAGACACCGCAGGGTCTTTGTTCTTAGGCTTATACCATTGGTGGATGCTGATCGGGATCATGTCCCTAACAAGAACCCCGCACTGAGCAGAAAATGCTTCCTTGGTCCGGATGGGTTCAAGCGGTTGGCCATCGCGCGCGATTGCTGTGATCGTGAACCTTTCATCCGAGCGCAACTTTTTCTTCGGGCCTCGTCTCTTTACCGAAGTTGTGCTCAATCCGGAGGGCTAGAAAAAAGAAGAAAGACGAGAGTTAATATGTGTACATGCCAAAACAATGAATGCATCAATTAGCTAGTCAGCACAGGCTTAATTAATATATATACCTGGCCGGACTCTGTTCGGTCACCAGAGCCGTCATCACGGTCTCCTTCTTGCACCGGCATTCGGTCACCAGAGCCAGCATAATCATGTCCTTCCTCCTCCATTGTTTGATAACCGTAGCCTGCTTCACCCTCTCCTTCCAGACCATCGGTTTCATTGAGATACGACATGACATCAGCTCCGGCTGCGATTATGTCCCCCAACACCTGTTCTGCTTCCTCGTCTCGGCCGTGCTCCATAGTTTCTGCAAATATTACAACATGGCAATTATTATACAAACATGACAAATGGATATATTAGTGGCAAACGTAGACCTAGCTAGCTAATGACAACAAGGAATGCATATTAGTGGCCTTGACGCGTCTCTAGGGTTTGGGGTGGCCTCGGCAACGCTTCAAGGGTTCGGGGTGGCCTCGATGACAACGCTCTTTTAACTTGGTAAATTTGGGTGGCCTCGACAGCGCTTCTAGGCTTTGGATCAACTTGTGCACATTGCCAGACCCTCGACCCTCGACCGCTCGACGATCCACGACCCTCTACGTACCCTATTTCTCGACCCTCGACCCCCTCATGTCACGTTTGTCTAGTGTCAAAGGATTCAACAAAACCATGTCTTCATCATTAGGCGAAAGTAACAGGTGCATGATGGTACGAAGTTCTGCAAAGTTGTTCTGGAACGGAGTCCCAGATAGGATAATTCGCTTTTTCGTACAAAGTTCAGCTAGAGCCTTCCGAATATCGCTATTTGGAAGGCCTTTGCATAACTTCGTACAAAATGGCGAATTATCCTATCCGGGACTCCGTTCTAGAATAACTTTGCACAACTTCATACCATCATGCCCCGGTTACTTCCGGCTAATGATGAAGCCATGGATTTATTCAATACTTTGGCACTAGCTAGGCAACCTCTTGACCCCTCGGCGATCCTCGACCCTCGACCGCTCGGACGATCCATGACCCTCTACCCTATTTCTCGACCCTCGACCCCCTCATGTCACGTTTGTCTAGTGTCAAATGATTCAACAAAACCATGTCTTCATCATTAGGCGAAAGTAACAGGGGCATGATAGTACAAAGGTCTGCAAAGTTGTTCTGGAACGGAGTCCAGATAGGAACATTCGCTTTTTCGTACAAAGTTCAGCAAGAGCCCCGACGCCGTCGCCACCCCGCGTTGCCCCGACGCCGTCGCCGCCCCGACGCCATCATTCGCTTCTTCTCCTCTATTCCTTTCTTCTTCTCCTCTTTTTTTCTTTTTTTCTCTTCTTATTTATTTCTCCTCTTCTTCCTCTCCTCTTCTTCTCCTTTCTTCTTCTCCTTCTTCCTCTTCTTATTTTCCTTTTTCCACTCCTTCTTTTTCTTCTTCTTCTTCCTTTCTTCCTTCTTCCTCTTTTCTTCCTCTTTTCTTCCTTTTACTTTTTCCTCTACACTAACCTAAAATGCACTAACCTAAAATCGATATCTACTAACTAACAACCTAAATAAAAAAATTAATACATACATAAAAAACATCAGATGAAAAAAAACATCATATGCACAAAAAAACATCATATGAAAAAAACATCATATCAACATCATCACATATATGAAAAAAAACATCGGAAGGCCGCTGGACCGTGCGGCGGCGTGGCGACGGCGTCGGGGCAGCGGTGGTGCGGGGCGGTGATGGCGTCGGGGCGGCGACGACGTCGGGGCAACGCGGGGTGGCGACGGCGTCGGGGCGGCGCGGGGAGGTGACGGCGACGGCGTCGGGACGGTGACGGCACGGGGTGGCGCGCGGCAACGGCGTCGGGGCGGCGCGGGGTGGTGACGGCGCAGGGCGGGCGGCGACGAGGCAGGGGGCGGCGACGGCGTCGACGGGGCGAGCTCGGGCACCCTGGCGGCGTCGTCGGGGTGGGGCAATTGCAGAGATGAAAATGAAAAACGCTAAGTGTTTGCTTATATAGCAAAGCCATTAGTCCCGGTTCGTGGCACCAACCGGGACCAATGCCACCCTTTCGTCCCGGTTGGTGCCACCAACCGGGACGAAAGGTCTGTTTTCAGCAGCCGAAAGGGCGGGAAGCAGAGGCCTTTGGTCCCGGTTGGTGGCACCAACCGGGACTAAAGGGGGGCATTGGTCCCGGTTGGTGCCATGAACCGGGACCAATGCACCCCTTTAGTCCCGGTTGGTGCCGCCAACCGGGACCAAAGGCCTTGTGCTGCCCGCCCGCGTCAAAAGTTTAGTCCCACCTCGCTAGCTGAGAGAGCTCTAGAGTGGTTTATAAGCGCTGCTGCGCCCACCCTCTCGAGCTCCTCTCAATTGCAGGCTTTTGGGCCTAACCTGTCACTGTGTGCCTGTGGGCCTACTGGGCCTCTTGCGGGCCTGAATCCTGGCCCATGATTGGGTTTCTAGTCGTATTCAGGCCGTGGTGGCCCAGTAGGTGGCACTTTTTTTGTTTTCTTTGTTGCTTTTTTTATTTTGTTTTGTTTCTACTTACAACAAAATACTTACTGTTGCAATTTTATTTTGTTTCTACTTATTTATTAAAGTTTATTTTGTTTCTACTTATTTATTTTATTTTGTCTACTTATTTATTTTATTTTGATTCTACTTATTTATTTTATTTTGTTTCTACTTATTTATTTTATTTTATTTTTGCTTATAATGTTTTAAACAGAAAATACTTTGATAATTTTAGTTACATAAATTTTATATAATTTTAGTTTCAATAATACTAGAGGTTCATAAAACTTTTTAGTTGATTCCTTTTGCTATCAGAGTTTCATTAAAGTTTTCTAGTTCATTCTTTTTTCTATTAGAGTTTCATTAAAGTTTATTTTGTTTCTACTTATTTATTTTCTTTTCTTTTTTTCTTTTTATTGATTCTATGAAAATTCTTTTTTGCTTTTAATGTTTTGAACAGAAAATACTTTGATAATTTTAGTTGCATAAATTTTATATAATTTTAGTTTCAATAATACTAGAGGTTTATAAAAGCTTTTTAGTTGATTCCTTTAGTACCGGTTCTAAGGCTGTTACAAAGGCATTTCATTTAGTATCGGTTATAAGGCTCCCCACGAGCACCTTTAGTACCGGTTCGTGGCATGAACCGATAATAGAGTTTTTTAATTGATTCTTTCTGCAGCTGTTTTTTAGTCCCACCTCGCCAAGCGAGAGGCACTCGCAGCGGTTTATACGCCCTGAGTGCAGAGACAATATGAAGGAGAGGCGCAATGCTCACCTGCACGTTGCTTAGCTTCAGGCCTTGACGAAGTGGTGTAGACTGCACGGAGCTATCAGGGTTTTGGACGAAAACTACACATAGCTCCGTGCACGGAGCTATAAGACCCTGAAATTCAAAAGCATTTCAAATGAACTCTGAAAAGGTTGAAAGTTGGCATGGTATCATCATTTCACCCACATAGCATGTGCAAAAAAGTTGAGAGGGTTACGGCAAAAACTAGATGCACTTCGTGTACAAAACGGACAATCTCTTTCGAAGTATCAGGGTTTCATACGAAAACTCATCTGTTACAAAGGGATTTCATTTTTTTGAACTTATTTGAACTCCAGACTTTTTGTGTGTTCAAAATGCACTATTCAAAGCCACATCATCATTTTTCAACCCTTTCTGACTTCATTTGTTATTTTTCATGCATTTACTGATTTTTTTAGCTATAAGACCCTGAAATTCAAAAGCATTTCAAATGAACTCTGAAAAGGTTGAAAGTTGGCATGGTATCATCATTTCACCCACATAGCATGTGCTAAAAAGTTGAGAGGGTTACGGCAAAAACTGGATGCACTTCGTGTACAAAACGGACCATCTCTTTCGAAGTATCAGGGTTTCATACGGAAACTCATCTGCTACAAAAGGCATTTTATTTCTTCACATGTAACTGCAGTGATATTCTAGATCAAAGGCATCATCATAATAGTTGTGGAGAGAAAGTATTCACTTTTTCTTCGCTTGTGTCCTTTGCTTATTGCGCCGTAACCATGGATAATCTTCATCGTTTAACAGGGTGCTTGGGTCAGCCTTGACTTTGAAGGGAGGAATTTCATGAAACTTTTTATAATCTTCAGACATGTCTGTATTGCCCTCCACTCCCACGATGTCTCTTTTTCCTAAAAGAACTATGTGGCGCTTTGGCTCATCGTATGATGTATTCGCTTCCTTATCTTTTCTTTTTCTCGGTTTGGTAGACATGTCCTTCACATAGAAAACCTGTGCCACATCATTGGCTAGGACGAACGGTTCGTCAGTGTACCCAAGATTGTTCAGATCCACTGTTGTCATTCCGTACTGTGGGTCTACCTATACCTCGCCTCCTGACAGATTGACCCATTTGCATTTAAACAAAGGGACCTTAAAATCATGTCCGTAGTCAAGTTCCCATATGTCCACTATGTAACCATAATATGTGTCCTTTCCCCTCTTGGTTGCTGCATCAAAGCGGACACCACTGTTTTGGTTGGTGCTCTTTTGATCTTGGGCGATCGTGTAAAATGTATTCCCATTTATCTTGTATCCTTTGTAAGTCAATACAGTCGAAGATGGTCCCCTGGACAACGAGTACAGCTCATCACAAACAGTGTTTTCACCTCTGAGACGTGTTTCCAACCAACTGCTGAAAGTCCTGATGTGTTCACATGTAATCCAGTCGTCACACTGCTCCGGGTGTTTGGAGCGCAGACTGTTCTTGTGTTCATCGACATACGGGGTCACCAAGGTAGAGTTCTGTAGAACTGTGTAGTGTGCTTGAGACCAAGAATGCCCGTCCCTGCATATTATTGAGTCCCCTCCAAGCGTGCCTTTTCCAGTCAGTCTCCCCTCATACCGCGATTTAGGGAGACCTATCTTCTTAAGGCCAGGAATGAAGTCAACACAAAACCCAATGACATCCTCTGTTTGATGGCCCATGGAGATGCTTCCTTCTGGCCTAGCGCGGTTACGGACATATTTCTTTAGGACTCCCATGAACCTCTCAAAGGGGAACATATTGTGTAGAAATACGGGGCCCAGAATGACAATCTCGTCGACTAGATGAACTAGGACATGCGTCATGATATTGAAGAAGGATGGTGGGAACACCAGCTCGAAACTGACAAGACATTGCGCCACATCACTCCTTAGCCTTGGTATGATTTCTCGATCGATCACCTTCTGAGAGATTGCATTGAGGAATGCACATAGATTCACAATGGCTAATCGGACGTTTTCCGGTAGAAGCCCCCTCAATGCAACCGCAAGCAGTTGCGTCATAATCACGTGGCAGTCATGAGACTTTAGGTTCTGGAACTTTTTCTCTGGCATATTTATTATTCCCTTTATATTCGACGAGAAGCCAGACGGGACCTTCATACTGAGCAGGCATTCAATGAAGATTTCCTTCTCTTCTTTGGTAAGAGTGTAGCTGGCAGGACCTTCATACTGCTTTGGAGGCATGCCGTCTTTTTCGTGCAAATGTTGCAGGTCCTCCCGTGCCTCCGGTGTATCTTTTGTCTTCCCATACACGCCCAAGAAGCCTAGCAGGTTCACGCAAAGGTTCTTCGTCACGTGCATCACGTCGATTGAAGAGCGGACCTCTAGGTCTTTCCAGTAGGGTAGGTCCCAAAATATAGATTTCTTCTTCCACATGGGTGCGCGTCCCTCAGCGTCATTCGGAACAGATAGTCCGCCTGGACCCTTTCCAAAGATTACGTGTAAATCATTGACCATAGCAAGTACGTGATCACCGGTACGCATGGCAGGCTTCTTCCGGTGATCTGCCTCGCCTTTGAAATGCTTGCCTTTCTTTCAACATTGATGGTTGGTCGAAAGAAATCGACGATGGCCCAGGTACACATTCTTCCTGCATTTGTCCAGGTATATACTTTCGGTGTTAGCTAAAGAGTGCGTGCATGCGTGGTATCCCTTGTTTGTCTGTCCTGAAAGGTTACCGAGAGCATGCCAATCGTTGATGGTTACAAACAGCAACGCGTGGTATCCTTTGTTTGTCTGTCCTGAAAGGTTACTTAGAGCATGCCAATCGTTGATGGTTACAAACAAGGAAAATAACTTTTGGACTTGAATTTTTCTCCATGTGTAATATACGCCATCAGAAGCCCCGTGCTACAGTTTGACAACTTTTGGAGTTGGTTTGCTATTTTCGCGGCATGAACTGAATTTTCAGCAAGTAAAAAAGGCAAAACAAAGTTTGGTCGTGCTAACGAGGTTGGAAATGTTTGAAAGTTTCCATGGTGTCTTCATTGAACACCTGCAGGGTGTGATAAAAATTAGAGATCGTTACGATCAAAACCTGATGCAAATCGTGTGCAAATAGGACACTCCCCCGCCAAGTGTAAGGGTTTCGAAACGGCCACCTCACACACAGAACTCAATTTTTAAACATAATTTGGACTTGAATTTTTTTCCATGTGTAATATACGCCATCAGAAGCTCCATGCTACAATTTGACAACTTTTGAAGTTGGTTTGCTATTTTTGCGGCATTAACTAAATAGTCGGCAAGTAAAAAAGGCAAAACAAACTTTGGCCGTGCTAACGAGTATGGAAATGTTTGAAACTTTCCATGGCGTCTTCATTGAACACCTGTAGGGTGTGATAAAAATTAGAGATCGTTACGACCAAAACCTGATGCACATCGTGTGCAAATAGGATACTCCCCCGCCAAGTGTAAGGGTTTCAAAATGGCCACCTCACGCACAGAACTCAATTTTAACATATTTTGGAGAAAAAAATCCATGTGTAATATACGCCATCAGAAACTCCGTGCTACAATTTGACAACTTTTAAAGTTGGTTTGCTATTTTCGCGGCATTAACTGAATTTTCGGCAAGTAAAAAAGACAAAACAAACTTTGGTCGTGCTAACGAGTATGGAAATGTTTGAAACTTTCCATGGCATCTTGATTGAACACCTGTAGGGTGTGATAAAAATTAGAGATCGTTACGACCAAAACCTGATGCGCATCGTGTGCAAATAGGACACTCCCATGCCAAGTGTAAGGGTTTCGAAAAAGGCCACTTCACGCACAGAACTCAATTTTTAAACATATTTTCGGCTTAAATTTTTTTTCCATCTGTAATATACGCCATCAGAAGCTCCGTGCTACAATTTGACAACTTTGAAGTTGGTTTGCTATTTCTGTGGCATTAATTGAATTTTCGGCAAGTAAAAAAGGCAAAACAAACTTTGGCCGTGCTAACGAGCATGGAAATGTTTGAAACTTTTCATGGCGTCTTCATTGAACACCTGTAGAGTGTGATAAAAATTAGAGATCGTTACGACCACAACCTGATGCACATCGTTACGACCAAACAAAATGCGACGAGAGCATAATTCAAGAGAGCAAGTCAAACCATGCGCGCACTAGAGCTCACCGAAATTTGTTTCATTCCAAAAACCGGGGGCACTATCAAATATTACTTCAGGCAGGATGCAAAGGACATCTTATCTCAGTTATCTAAGCCACCAACGTTATCTTATCTGCTCAGAACTACTTAAAAAATCCTTCGTGCTGTCGGGGCCAGCAGGATGACTTTAGAGGAAAGCTAGCAAAACCTAGTCAGCATGCACGTTGGTTTAACTTGGATTCGCGGAGGCAGCACAGGACAACCGAGGGCAGAAATTAAAAATGTCAGAACTGGAGATGGCAGTCAGGATAAGTTGAGCAGAGACGTCGGCCGACTGCAACTTCTCTCCTAATTGCGAGTCCTTTTTTTCTCAAGCCTAGGAGAGTCCTTTTTTGTTTCGTTTGCTAGGGGAAAAAAAGCATACTTCCAGTATTTGAACCATGAAAACAAACATGATTGTAGGATGGGGTTAAAGAGAGCGCCAGAGAGGAGGTTGCTTTTTATTTATTTTTGAACACAGTACAGAGAGAAGTTTGCTTGATTATACCAACAACCGGATGTGAGCGTCTGATTATGCTGATGAAGTTGAACAAATTAAGTATCATCTCCTGCGAGACACTGGCATATCTGCTAATCATGTAACCATGATAGCGATCACCTAAAGAAAAAGCTGACAGTGACATATACTGGACCATATCCACACTTTTTTTTCTGCAAAGGAACCAAACAATATCCACACCTGATATACGCACCCAGCATTAGCATTTTTTTTAAGCAACCCAGCATTAACAGAAAAGGAAAACGATGCATGCACCCGAATGGGCCTTAACGGGATCGATTTAGTCCTGGTCGGGATGTCACATCAGGCTGTAACATGCGGACCTCCTATGTGACGCCCTCTGCGGCAGATTGCCGTCACGATGCACACACGGAGCTTAGGAGGCATTCTCGTTACCCACTCGGGCTGGCGACGGCTAATGACACTAACGCCGCGCGAATTCCAAAAGAATGTACAACCATGGATCCTATTTTTCTCAAAGTTTTTCGACCATTCTCTTGGAAAATGTGAACAAAGCTTTTAAAAATGTGAGCAATGTTTGAACTCACAAAACGAAATTTGAAATACTAAACACTTATCAAAACATGTGAACAAATTTTGAAATTCGAACACAAATTTAAAAACATAAACAATTTTTAAAAACTTTGAAGAAATATTGGAAAATGTGAACATATTTTGAAATTCCGAACATTTTTGAATTTGTGAACAGAAATTACAAACAGGGACATTTTTAAAATTTTGAACATCTTTTTAAAACACAAACATTTTATAAATTCCATAAAAGTTTTTGAAAACACAAACATTTTTTCAATTTGAGAATTTTTATTGAAAAATGGAACACATATCAAAGTTATGAACATATTATGGAAAAGGAAAACAATTCTTAAAATATCGGATTTTTTATTAAAACTCAAACATTTATTTTAAAGAAAACATGAATAACTTTATGAATCATGAACATTTTTTAAAAATGGAAAAAAATTTGAAAACCTGATTTTTTTAAATTATGAAAAAAATGTAATTCTGAATCTTTAAAAAAAATCTGAACAAATTTTGAAAAACATGTACAAAAATTTCAAATTCTGAACATTCTCTGAATTTTGAACAAGTATTAAGTTTGTGAACAAATACATAATTCCAACCATTTTATACTATAAAGCATGAATAAAGTGTGAACAATTTTTTAAAACGGGAACATTTTATGAAAAGTTGTGAAAAAATTGTACCAAAACATGCCGAACAATTTTTTGCGAATAACTCACGAGGGTATTTTCAACAAGTTAACTATGGACGGCCATCTTCCTATCTCCAATCTATATCTTTCATTGGGTAAGTAAGGAGAATAAGCAAGGACACAGGAAAGCTTAAGAAAGTGCTAGTTCCTTTGCTGCGAATGGGTGGAATTGTTATCCCCAAAATGTCGTTCTCTTAAAACCTCTGGCAAGGGGTTGTGGAAGATTTCAAGTCTATCCCATTGGTTAAGCTACTGTTGTTATACATCTCTACTATTATGAGAAACTTTTTTTAAAATGATGAACAGTAATTTGAAAAGCAAACATTTTCCGAATTTATGAGCAAAAATTGAATTCATGAACAATATTTTAAATTTGAACCTTTATTAAATTATCGAACATTTTTCAAAAATGTGAAAAACAATTGAAGCAAGAAAAAATTAGCTTGAAAAATAATATAAAAACAAACAGAAAACAAGGGAAAAAAAGAAGAAATAGAAACAGAAAAATGACAAACGAAAAAGTAAACAGAAATAAAAAGGAAAATCGGTAAAAGAAAATAAGCCGGTACGCAAATTGGGCTGGCCATGAAGCGTGCGAGGATATGGGCCGGCCCAGTTCGAGGTACGTACATACCTCATTTTTATCGATTTTATTTTCTTGTTTTTGATTCGTTTGTGATTTCATTTTTAGTTTTGTTCACAGTTATAAATATTATAAACATATATAATACAAAATTTTACTTCACAATATATTTAAAAAATATTAATCATGCTTTGAAAAATGTTGAATGTGTATACAAAAAATCTTGACCATGTATTGAAAAAATGATGAAATTTCTTGACCATGTATATAAAAATGTTAATCAAGCAAAAAATATTGTAAAAGTATTTGAAAAATGTTGAACAAGTATTTAAAAAGGTTGAACAAGTATTTAAAAATGTTTACTAAGAATTAAAAATGTTGAACAAGTATATAAAAAACATTGAACAAGCATTTCGACAATGTTGAACGTGTATACAAAAAAGGGTTGATCACTTATTATTTAAAAGATGATGAATGTTAATCAAGCATTTGACAAAAATGTTAACCAGTATTTGAAAAATGTTGATCAAACATTTGAACAACATTAGTTGTGTATAGAAAAAATGTTAATAATGTATTAAAAATGAGGAAATTTGTTGATCGTGCATATAGAAAATGTTAATCAAATATTTGAAAAAATGTAGAACATGTATTTGAAAAAATTTAATCAAGCATTTGGAAAATGTTAAATGTGTATAGAGAAAAGATTGACCATGTGTTCAAAAACTGTTAATATTGCGTCTAGAAAATATTAATGAAGCATTTATAAAAATGTTAAATGTGCATAGAAGAAATGTTGGCCATGTGTTAGAAAATGTTAATGTAGTATTTGAAAAATGTTAGTCAAGCATTTTAAAACATTTAAAACGTGTGTATAGGAAAAATGTTGACCATGTATTCACACATGCTAATCTTGTGTTTGGAAAATGTTAATCAAGCATTTGAAAAAAATGTTAAAATATGTGTACATAAAAAATGTTGACCATGTATTACAAAATGTTTTTTATTAGAAAATGTTAACATGTATTAAGAAAATGTTGTTGACGGATAGAAGAAATATAGAATGAAAACCAAAAGAAACAAAAAAACTGAAAAAGAAACAAAAATAAACCAAACAAATAAGAAAATAAGAAATAAAACCGAGGAAATAAATGCAGAAAGAATGAGAAAATAATGAAAATGAAACAAAAAACTGGATAAGAAAAAAAAGAAAGAAAAAAACAAAAAAATTGAAAACCAAGGCGTAACAAAAAGGCGAAGAATGAAACAAGGAAAATATGCAAGTAAAGAAAAAGATAAAAAATAATGGACGAAACAGAAAAATAACAACAAATTGGAGAAAAAATAGCAAACAAAAAACAAAAAGAAATAGGGAGAAGAAAAAAACTTGGAGAAAACTGAATAAAGATGAAGAAAGAAAAGAAAGCCCCCGGTAAAAACAGGAAAAAGAAAATGGATCAATGTGAAAAACCCGGCTCGTTTTCCTTCTTCTAGTAAGTCGCGACCACGTATTGTGCACGAAGAAGATGTTAGCGCAAAGTGCCTCGAAGAAACAAGGAGGTCCCATGATCGATCCCTCCCGAACGGGCCAGCCCGATAGTATAGTTGCTCGCTGCGAGAGTATCGTCTGCCTCGCTTAATGCGAGAAATAGTGCTCGCCGTGACATAAGGGGGCGACTATATCTCGCTCGACGTGAGACAGTAGCACGTCTGGCCTGAAGCAGCCGACAAATGCGTCGGCCCAGCATGGACAACAGGCCTTCAACGGGTTTTTTTCATCCGTTTTTTAACCCCTCAAAAAAAGAGTCAAGAAACCCCTCAAAAAAGTTGTAGACCGATATATTGCAAGAGACGAGGTGCCATCAAACGTTTTCATTCACCAGGGGAATCAGGATCGAGCGAACTAGAGCAACTAACTGAGGGGTACCCCTTGCAGGAGGCCCTCAAGGGTTACTTTTGGTGGGTTGAGAGCGCGCTCACAGCCGCCGCCACGTGTCACGTTCTAGGCGCTCTCTTGGGATTTCAATTTTATTTTACTTTTCTATATAGTTTTCGGGTTTTGATGGGTTTTTCGGCTTTTGTTTTCGCCCGGTTTTCCCTATGTTTTCGGGGAAAAATTACACAAAAAAACATGTTTTTTTCTTTCATGACAGGCATAAATTTGCTTCTCATGGAGGCGCAGGTTTGCTTCTCGCGAGTGGCATAATTGTGCCTCTCGAAAAGGAAAGAAACACTTTTTTTTCTTTCATGAGAGGCACATATTTGCTTCTCGTGGAGGCACATTTGTGCCTCACACTTTTGCTTCCGCGAGAGGCACATTTGTGCCTCACAACTGTGCCTCTCGGAAAGGAAAAAAACGCATTTTTTCCGTGAGAGGCACAAATTTGCTTCTCGTGGAGCCACAAGTTTCCTTCCGCGAGAGGGAAGATTTTCTTCGTGTGCAGACACAGATTTGCTTTCGCCAGAAGCAGAGTTGTGCCTCTCGGAAGGGGAAAAGGGAGGAGGGGAATGATGCTTCCCGCTCAGGTTTTTTAGTTTTTTAGTGAAAAGAAGTTCGCCGAAACCTATTAACATGGGATTTAGTTTAGAAGACCTCAATTGCTCATGATTTGGACGCACGGTCTAAGAGATAAAACGTTTTGAATAAATGAGCATACAAAAAAAGAAAAAACTCCCAGGTTGCGATGAGTGACGCACATGCGGGGAGGTGGAAGTGACCTTTGCAAGAGGTATCCCTTAGAGCATCTCCAATAGATGTTGTATATTTTAGTGCTCCAAACCGGTGATGTAAAAATATACATCACCAAAAAGTGCTTTTTACATCTCCAAAAAGGGCTCAACTCCAACAGATGGTCCAAAAGGAGATGTAAAAGAGCAAATCTAACAGATGGTCCAAAACGAATATGTAAAATTCTGAAAACGGCCAACTACTACTTCATCTCAACATAGTTCAGGGCGGCGGTTACCGGAGTGAGTCGGGGCGGCGGTGGGTGGAGAGAGGTCGGGGCCGCGGCCGAGCGGGGCGAAGGCGGACGGTGTGGGGCGGCGGCGTGCGGTGCAGGCAAGGGCGGGCGGCGGCAGTGTGTGGTGCGGGCGGGGGCGGGCGGAGGCGGACGGGGCCGGGTCGGGGCTGAGGCGGACGGGGCCGGGTCGGGGCTGAGGTGGACGGGGCCGGGGCGGGGTGGAGGCGGCCGCAGCGGATGCGGACGGGGCTGGGGTGGCGGTGCGGCGACGGCCCGATCTGCCCGTACGACGGCGGGCGGTGGCCCAGGCGGGGTGGAATCGGCGGCGGGGGTAGGGGCGGGGTTGGATTTACAACGGGATGATAATCCCCAAGTGTAAGGAATCATCATAGCAATTTTCAAAGGTGGAAGTGACAAGTATGGAGCATCGAACCCACAAGGAGTTAAAGGTAAGATCAATATTCTCTCAAGTCCTATCTGCCACTGATACGACTCTACGTACATCGAACGTTTGCTTCCATCTAGAAACAAGAAATAAAACTACGTTATGGGTATGAAGAGGATAACTTTGCATGATATCGGAGAACTAAAATGTAAAAATAGTGTTGTTATCATAAAGTTAGAATATATTACTATATATTATAAATAGCGAGTGTGGAATAATGATGGGCCAGTGTGCGGAATTATCCTAGGCAATTGTTAACAAGATCGGTAGTCGTCATTGCAATTTCATATGAGGGGGAGGCATAAGCTAACATACTTTCTCTTCTTGGATCATATGCACTTATGATTGGAACTCTAGCAAGCATCCGCAACTACTAAAGGTCATTAAGGTAAAACCCAACCATAGCATTAAAGTATCAAGTCCCTTTTATCCCATACGCAACAACCCCCTTACTCGGATTTAAGCATATGTCACTCTAGCAACCCACTATAAGCGAATCATGAACATATTGCAACACCCAACAGCGGGAATCATTCACGTGTGTGCGGCACGGAAGGCACCATAGGACAGCACCAAAATAAAACATACAACTCAAACCAATCTATATCATCACTCAACCCAAAAGACAAAGGAAATCTACTCAAAACATCATAGGATGGCAACACATTATTGGATCATAATATGTGGCATAAAGCACCATGTTCAAGTAGGGGATTACAGCAGGGTGCGGCAGAGTGGACCGCGTAAAATAGATGAGGAAGGTGATGAAGATGGTGATGTTGATGAAGAAGATCACCGCGGCGATGGTTCCCCCGGCGGCACTCCGGCGCCACCGAGAGAGGGGGGAGAGAGTCTCTCCCTTGTGCTTCCTCCTCGATGGCCTCCCCCTAGATGGGAAGAGGTTCTCCCTCTCGTCCTTGGCCTCCATGGTGATGATGGCCCCATCCAGGATCCTCCTCCATGGCCTCCGATGATGATGGTGTTGGGGAACGCAGTATTTCAAAAAAATTCCTACGATCACGCAAGATCTATCTAGGAGATGCATAGCAACGAGCGGGGAGAGTGTGTCCACGTACCCTCGTATACCGAAAGCGGAAGCGTTTAGTAACGCTGTTGATGTAGTCGAACGTCTTCGTGATCCAACCGATCCAAGTACCGAACGCACGGCACCTCCGCGATCTGCACACGTTCAGCTCGGTGACGTCCCTCGAACTCTTGATCTAGTTGAGGCCGAGGGAGAGTTTCGTCAGCACGACGGCATGGTGACGGTGACGATGAAGTTACCGGCGCAGGGCTTCGCCTAAGCACTACGACGATATGACCGAGGTGTAAAACTGTGGAGGGGGCACCGCACACGGCTAAGAATAACTTGTGTGTTCTTGGGATGCCCCCTGGCCATGTATATAAAGGAGGGGAGGGAAGAGGTGGCCGACCCAAGGGGGGCGCGCTAGGTGTGGGGAATCCTACTAGGACTCACTACTCCAAGTAGTATTCCCCTCCTCTTTCCTATTCGGAGTAGGAGAAAAGGAAAGAGAGGGAGAGGGAGAAGGAAAGGGGGGCCGCGCCCCCACCCCTTGTCCAATTCGGTTTGGGCAGGGGGAGGCGCACGCCACCTCTTGACCCTTCTCCCCCTCTCCACTAAAGCCCAATAAGGCCCATTACTTCTCCCGGCAAATTCCCGTAACTCCCCGATACTCCGAAAAATACCCGAATCACTCGGAACCTTTCCGATGTCCGAATATAGCCTTCCAATATATCGATCTTTATGTCTCGACCATTTCGAGACTCCTCGTCATGTCCGTGATCTCATCCGGGACTCCGAACAATCTTCGGTACATCAAATCACATAACTCATAATATAAATCGTCATCGAACGTTAAGCGTGCGGACCCTACGGGTTCGAGAACTATGTAGACATGACCGAGACACATCTCCGGTCAATAACCAATAGCGGAACCTGTATGCTCATATTGGCTCCTACATATTCTACGAAGATCTTTATCGGTCAAACCGCATAACAACATACGTTGTTCCCTTTGTCATCGGTATGTTACTTGCCCGAGATTCGATCGTCGGTATCACCGTACCTAGTGCAATCTCGTTACCGACAAGTCTCTTTACTCGTTCTGTAATGCATCATCCCGCAACTAACTCATTAGTCACATTGCTTGCAAGGCTTATAGTGATGTGCATTACCAAGAGGGCCCAGAGATACCTCTCCGACAATCAGAGTGACAAATCATAATCTTGACCTATGCCAACTCAACAAACACCATCGGAGACACCTGTAGAGCATCTTTATAATCACCCAGTTACGTTGTGATGTTTGATCGCACACTAAGTGTTCCTCCGGTATTCGGGAGTTGCATAATCTCATAGTCATAGGAACATGTATAAGTCATGAAGAAAGCAATAGCAATAAACTAAACGATCATAGTGCTAAGCTAACGGATGGGTCTTGTCCATCACATCATTCTCTAATGATGTGATCCCGTTCATCAAATGACAACACATGTCTATGGCTAGGAAACTTAACTATCTTTGATTAACGAGCTAGTCTAGTAGAGGCATACAAGGGACACTCTGTTTGTCTATGTATTCACATATGTACTAAGTTTTCGGTTAATACAATTCTAGCATGAATAATAAATATTTATCATTATATAAGGAAATATAAATAAGAACTTTATTATTGCCTCTAGGGCATATTTCCTTCAGATGGCCCCCTCCGGCAGGGTGCCGGAGACGGCCTAGATTGATTTTTCGTGGCTACAGAGGCTTGCGGCAGCGGAACTCACGATCTAGGTTTATTTTGGGGAGTTTTGGTATTTATAGAAATTTTTTGCGGCGGTCTCACGTCAAGGGGGTCCACGAGGCAGCGGCAAGGTAAGAGCACCCTCCCGGGGGTAGGGCGCGCCCCCTACCTTGTCGTCGCCTCGGGACTCTTCTGGTCCAACTCTTGTGCTTCAGGGTTCTCTTTTGGTCCATAAAATATCACCGTAAATTTTTAGCCCATTGATTTCTGCACAAAAAAGACACCACGATAGTTCTGTTGAAAATAGCGTCAGTTTGGGTTAGTTCTAATCAAATCATACCAAAACCATATAAAATTGTTGTAAACATGGCATGAATACTTCATAAATTATAGATACGTCAGAGACGTATCACGTTGCGGCGTGGGGAGCTGTGGCCGAGCAGGGAGCTGCAGCGGGCGGGGGGAAGAAGGGGGGGTGAACTGAAGAGCGGTTGGGCGTTGGCGCGCGGCCGCGCTTTTAACATATCCTGTCTCCGGAGATGTAAATTTGCAACGTGAGGTATTGTATTTTACATCCTCGGGAGGCGGAGATGTTTTTTTTTGCGCATGAACAGTATGTTGGAGAGCTGTTTTTTGCCTAAGAAGATCCAAAAGTTGGTTATTTTTAAATATGGACCATCTATTGGAGGTGCTCATAACTAGTGATTTTAACGTTTTACTCCTCCCTCGATCGTTCATCCAGCAAGAGGGCCGGTGCGACCCCCCCCCTAGCCAATAGGCCAAATTAACTGTTCCTTTTCTTTATACTCTCTCCGTTTCTTTTTAGTCTGCATATAAGATTTGATAAAAGTCAAACTTTGTCAACTTTGACTAAATTTATAGCTACAGTTGCTAGCATGATTCGGACAGACTTAAGCATCGCTACGAGTGAGAAAATCTTATCGTAGTCAACACCTTGAACTTGTCGAAAATTGTTTGTGACAATTCGAGCTTTGTAGATAGTAACACTACTATCAGCGTCTGTCTTCCTCTTGAAGATCCATTTATTCTCATTGGCTCGCCGATCATCGGGCAAGTTAATCAAAGTCCGCACTTTGTTCTTATACATGGATCCTATCTCAGATTTCATGGTCTCAAACCATTTCACGGAATCTGGGCTCATCATCGCTTCCTCATAGTTCGTAGGTTCGTCATGGTCAAGTAACATGACTTCCAGAACAGGATTACCGTACCACTCTGGTGCGGATCTTACTCTGGTTGACCTACCAGGTTCAGTAGTAACTTGGTCTGAAGTTTCATGATCATCATCATTAGCTTCCTCACTAATTGGTGTAGGAATCACTGGAACTAATTTCTGTGATGAACTACTTTTCAATAATGGAGCAGGTACAATTACCTCATCAAGTTCTACTTTCCTCCCACTCACTTCTTTCGAGAGAAACTCCTTCTCTAGAAAGGATCCATTCTTAGCAACAAATGTCTTGCCTTCGGATATGTGATAGAAGGTGTATCCAACAGTCTCCTTTGGGTATCATATGAAGACACATTTATTCGATTTGGGTTCGAACTTATCAGGTTGAAACTTTTTCACATAAGCATCGCAGCCCCAAACTTTAAGAAACGACAACTTGGATTTCTTGCCAAACCACAGTTCATATGGTGTCGTCTCGACGGATTTAGATGGTGCCCTATTTAACGTGAATGCAGCTGTCTCTAATGCATAACCCCAAAATGGTAGTGATAAATCGGTAAGAGACATCATAGATCGCACCATATCTAATAAAGTATGGTTATGACGTTCGGACACACCATTATGCTGTAGTGTTCCAGGTGGCGTGAGTTGTGAAACTATTCCACATTGTTTCAAATGAAGACCAAACTCGTAACTCAAATATTCGTCTCCGCGATCAGATCGTAGAAACTTTATTTTCTTGTTACGATGATTTTCCACTCCACTCTGAAATTCTTTGAACTTTTCAAATGTTTCAGACTTATGTTTCATCAAGTAGATATACCCATATCTGCTCAAATCATCTGTGAAGGTCAGAAAATAACGATACCCGCCGCGAGCCTCAACACTCATCGGATCGCATACATCAGTATGTATTATTTCCAATAAGTCAGTTGCTCGCTCCATTGTTCTGGAGAACGGAGTCTTAGTCATCTTGCCCATGAGGCATGGTTCGCAGGCATCAAGTGATTCATAATCAAGTGATTCCAAAAGCCATCAACATGGAGTTTCTTCATGCGCTTTACACCAATATGACCTAAACGGCAGTGCCACAAATATGTTGCACTATCATTATCAACTTTGCATCTTTTGGCATCAATATTATGAATATATGTATTACTACGATCAAGATTCAATAAACCATTCATCTTGGGTGTATGACCACAAAAGGTTTTATTCATGTAAACAGAATAACAATTATTCTTTGACTTAAATGAATAACTGTATTGCAATAAACATGATCCAATCATTTTATGCTCAACGCAAACACCAGATAACATTTATTTTAGGTTCAACACTAATCCCAAAGGTAAAGGGAGTGTGCGATGGTGATCTTATCAACCTTGAAATCACTTCCAACACACATCGTCACCTTGCCCTCAACTAGTCTTTGTTCATTTTGTAACTCCTGTTTCGAGTTACTAATCATAGCAACTGAACCAATATCAAATACCCAGGGGCTACTATGAACACTAGTAAAGTACACATCAATAACATGTATATCATATATACTTTTGTTCACTTTGCCATCCTTCTCATCCGCCAAGTATCTGGGGTAGTTCCGCTTCCAGTGACCATTTCCTTCGCAGTAAAAGCACTCAGTTTCAGGCTTGGGTCCAGCTTTGGGCTTCTTCATGGGAGTGGCAACTTGCTTGCCATTCTTCTTGAAGTTCCCTTTCTTTCCCTTGCCCTTTTACTTGAAACTAGTGGTCTTGTCAACCATCAACATTTGATGTTTTTCTTGATTTCTACCTTCGTCGATTTCAGCATCACGAAGAGCTCGGAATAGTTTTCGTCATCCCCTGCATATTATAGTTCATCACGAAGTTCTAGTAACTTGGTGATAGTGACTAGAGAACTCTGTCAGTCACTATTTTATCTGGAAGATTAACTCCCACTTGATTCAAGCAATTGTAGTACTCAGACAATCTGAGCACATGCTCACTGGTTGAGCTATTCTCCTCCATCTTGTAGGCAAAGTACTTGTCAGAGGTCTCATACCTCTCGACTCAGGCATGAGTCTGAAATACCAATTTCAGCTCTTGGAACATCTTATATGCTCCGTGGTGTTCAAAACTTTTTTGAAGTCCCGGTTCTAAGCCGTAAAGCATGGCGCACTAAACTGTAAAGTACTTATCATACCGAGCTTGCCAAATGTTCATAACGTCTGCATCTGCTCCTGCAATAGGTCCGTCACCTAGCGGTGCATCAAGGAGATAATTCTTCTGTGCATCAATGAGGATAATCCTCAGATCACGGAGCTAGTCCGCATCTTTGCTACTAACATCTTTCAACTTATTTTTCTCTAGGAACATATCAAAAAATAAACGGGGAACTACATCGCGAGCTATTGATCTACAACATAGATATGCAAATACTATCAAGACTAAGTTCATGATAAATTAAAGTTCAATTAATCATATTACTTAAGAACTCCCACTTAGATAGACATCCCTCTAGTCATCTAAATGATCACGTGATCCAAATCAACTAAACCATGTCCGATCATCACGTGAGATGGAGTAGGTTTCAATGGTGAACATCACTATGTTGATCATATCTACTATATGATTCACGCTCGACCTTTCGGTCTCAGTGTTCCGAGGCCATATCTACATATGCTAGGCTCATCAAGTTTAACCCGAGTATTCTGCATGTGCAAAACTGGCTTGCACCCGTTGTATGTGAACGTAGAGCTTATCACACCCGATCATCACGTGGTGTCTCAGCACGAAGAACTGTCGCAATGGTGCATACTCAGGGAGAACACCTGTACCTTAAAATTTAGTGAGAGATCATCTTATAATGCTACCGCCAAACTAAGCAAAATAAGATGCATAAAGGATAAACATCACATGCAATCAATATAAGTGATATGATATGGCCATCATCATCTTGTGCCTTTGATCTCCATCTTGAAAGCACCATCATGATCACCATCGTCACCAACGCGACACCTTGATCTCCATCGTAGCATCGTTGTCGTCTCGCCAACTATTGCTTCTACGACTATTGCTACTGCATAGTGATAAAGTAAAAAAACAATTATAGGGCGATTGCATTGCATACAATAAAAAGACAACCATATGGCTCCTACCAGTTGTCGATAACTCTGTTACAAAACATGATCATCTCATACAATAAAATCTAGCATCATATCTTGACCATATCACATCACAACATGCCCCGCAAAAACAAGTTAGACGTCCTCTACTTTGTTGTTGCAAGTTTTACGTGGCTGCTACGGGCTGAGCAAGAATCGTTCTTACCTACACATCAAAACCACAACGATTTTTCGTCAAATGTGTTCTTTTAACCTTCAACAAGGACCGGGCGTAGTCACACTCGGTTCAACTAAAGTTGGAGAAACTGACACCCGCCAGCCACCTGTGTGCAAAGCACGTCGGTAGAACCAGTCTCGCGTAAGCGTACGCGTAATGTCGGTCTGGGCCGCTTCATCCAACAATACCACCGAATCAAAGTATGACTATTATCGCCCATAACTCTTTGTGTTCTACTCGTGCATATAACATCTACGCATAGACCTGGCTCGGATACAACTGTTGGGGAACGCGGTATTTCAAAAAAATTCCTACGATCACGCAAGATCTATCTAGGAGATGCATAGCAACGAGCGGGGAGAGTGTGTCCACGTATCCTCATAGATCGAAAGCGGAAGCATTTAGTAACGCGGTTGATGTAGTCGAACGTCTTTGTGATCCAACCGATCCAAGTACCGAACGCACGGCACCTCCGCGATCTGCACACGTTCAGCTCGGTGACGTCCCTCGAACTCTTGATCCAGTTGAGGCCGAGGGAGAGTTTCATCAGCACGACGGCGTGGTGACGGTGACGGTGACGATGAAGTTACCGGCGCAGGGCTTCACCTAAGCACTACCATGATATGACCGAGGTGTAAAATTGTGGAGGGGGCACCGCACATGGCTAAGAATAACTTGTGTGTTCTTGGGATGCCCCCTGGCCACGTATATAAAGGAGGGGAGGGAAGAGGTGGCCGGCCCAAGGGGGGCGCGCCAGGTGTGGAGTCCAAGTAGGATTCCCCTCCTCTTTCCTATTCGGAGTAGGAGAAAAGGAAAGAGAGGGAGAGGGAGAAGGAAAGGGGGGCCGCGGCCCCACCCCTTGTCCAATTCGGTTTGGGTAGGGGGAGGCGCGAGCCACCTCTTGACCCTTCTCTCCCCTCTCCACTAAAGCCCAATAAGGCCCATTACTTCTCCCGGCGAATTCCCGTAACTCCCCGATACTCCGAAAAATACCCGAATCACTCGGAACCTTTCCGATGTCCGAATATAGCCTTCCAATATATCGGTCTTTATGTCTTGACCATTTCAAGACTCCTCGTCATGTCCGTGATCTCATCCGGGACTCCGAACAACCTTCAGTACATCAAATCACATAACTCATAATACAAATCGTCATCAAACGTTAAGCATGCGGACCCTACGGGTTCGAGAACTATGTAGACATGACCGAGACACATCTCCGGTCAATAACCAATAGCGGAACCTGTATGCTCATATTGGCTCCTACATATTCTACGAAGATCTTTATCGGTCAAACCGCATAACAACATACGTTGTTCCCTTTGTCATCGGTATGTTACTTGCCCGAGATTCGATCGTCGGTATCACCGTACCTAGTTCAATCTCGTTACCGGCAAGTCTCTTTACTCGTTCTGTAATGCATCATCCCGCAACTAACTCATTAGTCACATTGTTTTCAAGGCTTATAGTGATGTGCATTACCAAGAGGGCCCAGAGATACCTCTCCGACAATCAGAGTGACAAATCATAATCTTGATCTATGCCAACTCAACAAACACCATCGGAGACACCTGTAGAGCATCTTTATAATCACCCAGTTACGCTGTGACGTTTGATAGCACACTAAGTGTTCCTCCGGTATTCAGGAGTTGCATAATCTCATAGTTATAGGAACATGTATAAGTCATGAAGAAAGCAATAGCAATAAACTAAACGATCATAGTGCTAAGCTAACGGATGGGTCTTGTCCATCACATCATTCTCTAATGATGTGATCCCGTTCATCAAATGACAACACATGTCTATAGCTAGGAAACTTAATCATCTTTGATTAACGAGCTAGTCTAGTAGAGGCATACTAGAGACACTCTGTTTGTCTATGTATTCACACATGTACTAAGTTTCCGGTTAATACAATTCTAGCATGAATAATAAACATTTATCATGATATAAGGAAATATAAATAATAACTATATTATTGCCTCTAGGGCATATTTCCTTCAGATGGCCCCCTCCGGCAGGGTGCCGGAGACGGCCTAGATTGATTTTTTGTGGCTACAGAGGCTTGCGGCAGTGGAACTCACGATCTAGGTTTATTTTGGGGGGTTTTGGTATTTATAGAAATTTTTGCGGCGGTCTCACGTCAAGGGGGTCCACGAGGCAGCGGCAAGGTAAGAGCACCCTCCCGGGGGGTAGGGCGCGTCCCCTACCTTGTCGTCGCCTCGGGACTCTTCTGGTCCAACTCTTGTGCTTCGGGGTTCTCTTTTGGTCCATAAAAAATCACCGTAAATTTTTAGCTCATTCCGAGAACTTTTATTTCTGCACAAAAAACGACATCACGGTTGTTCTGCTGAAAATAGCGTCAATTTGGGTTATTACTAATCAAATCATACCAAAACCATATAAAATTGTTGTAAACATGACATGAATACTTCATAAATTATAGATACGTCGGAGACGTATCACGGGGCGGCGTGGGGAGCTGTGGCGGGGCGGCAGCCGAGCGGGGAGCTGCAGTGGATGGAAGGAAGAAGGGGGGGGGGGGACGAACCTAAGGGTGGTTGGGCGTTGGCGCGCGGCCGCGGTTTTAACATCTCCTGTCTCCGGAGATGTAAATTTGCAACGTGAGGTATTGTATTTTACATCTCCGGGAGGCGTAGATGTAATTTTTTTTTGGTGCATGAACAGTATGTCGGAGAGCTGTTTTTTGCCTAAGAAGATCCAAAATTTGGTTATTTTTAAATATGGACCATCTATTGGAGGTGCTCTTAACTAGTGATTTTAACGTTTTACTCCTCCCTCGATCGTTCGTCCAGCAAGAGGGCCGGTGCGACCCCCCCCCCCCCCCCAGCCAATAGGCCAAATTAACCGTTCCTTTTCTTTATACTCTCTCTCCATTTCTTTTTAGTCTGCATATAAGATTTGATCAAAGTCAAACTTTGTCAACTTTGACTAAATTTATATAAAAAAATATCAAGATTCACAAAATGAAATCAATATTGTTAGATGCATCATGAAATTAATTTTCGTATCATATAGTTTTAGTATTGTAGATGTTGATATTTTTCAACAAAGTTGGTCAAATTTTACAAAGCTTAACTTTAGCCAAATCTTATATGCGGATTAAAAAGAAACGGAGGGAGTACTTACCATGGACCAGAAGCAAAAATAAAAAGCTGTACATTTTTTTCACTGTGCAAATCATAAATAATGTCTTCAAAAAATGAAATAGAATACAAATTTCATGCCAACAAAACGTTGACATACTATTACCATCCTCTTACAAATCAAAATGTCACGCCAACAATAATAAAATGCCATGCTCTCCAATAATAAAACTACCATCCTCCTAAAATAAAACTACCAGCCTATTAATGATAAAAATATCATGTTATTAATTTTGGAATAAACCAGCTGACTGGGCCGTACTACCGCGCGTGGCGCTTGATGTCGGGGGCGACTATGTGTCGCATGCAGCGAGACCGAACAAGGTCTCGCATGATGTGGGTGACAAAGGGCCGGCACGCTCGCCAGAGGTACACGGCCCTTAAGCGCTCTTTATTCATATATATAATGAAAATAATTTAATTCATTTTTTTAATAAATGTTTATCATGTATTTTTGAAATGTTAAACATGTATAAAAATGTTTCTGATGAATACAAAAAAGGTACATGCATGAAAAGAAGTAGACATAAAATAATTTAGAAAATGTTAATCACATATTTGGGAAATGTTGAACGTGTATAAAAAATGCTCCTAATGAATAGGAAAAATGTAAAATATATATGAAAAAAAGTTGACATCAAAACATATGTTTGAAAAAAATGTTAATCATGTACATGAAAAATGTTAAACATGTATAAGAAAAATGTGTCTATACAAAATAAGCACACTATTTGAAGGAAAAAAAGTTGACAGCAAAACATATATCTGAAAAAATGTTAATCATGCACTTAAAAAATGTTAAACACGTATAAGACAAATGTTTCTTATGTATCAAAAAATGCAAAATTTCTATGAGAAAAGTAGACATCAAAACTTCTATTTGAAAATGTTAATAATTTATTTAAAAAAGTAACAAGTATAAAAATTACTCCTACTGTATACCAAAAATTTACAATCTGTATGAAAAACTAGGCCTCAAAACATATATTTTAATAAAAATGTTAATCCTGTATTTTCAGTATTATAAATGTGTATGAAAAAAGTTCCTGCTTTATACAAAATAATAATAATTCAACATACATTAAATAAAAGTAGACAGCAAAAACACATATTTAAAAAATAGTTTTGTATTTGAAAAATTTTAAATGTGTGTATAAAACTTTTTCTGATGTATATGGAAAATTTAAATTATGTGTAAAAAATGTTTATTGCGATAATTGTTTGTACGGTGCATTTTAAAATGATGGCCGTGTGTTCAAAAAGTGTTCTAAACATATTATGCCTTGTGTTGAAAAAAAATCAACGCGTATCAAGAAAATCTTAATGTGTACACTAAAAATGTACATTGTGTACCGAAAGAAAGTGAATATGTATTGCAAAAAAATAACCAACAAAAACAGACAAAGAAACAAAGACAAACGAAGAAAACAGGCCGATATCGCTACTGTCAGTTCCTCGGCCTCGCCGGTTGGGACAACCTAGCAGCCAGCGATATTTGGGCCAAAAAGCTCTTCGGCTTTACCATTTCGAAAGAAAACTAATGCGGAGTTTATCTCTATCCAACATCTTTCCTCAAAGTAGTCAAAGTTATTGTGACATACAATATATGTGTCCTTTAATGCTCGTCCTCCTAATAACATTGCCAATTTAATTGGGATATGATTAAACAGTGTAGAGCCAAGACAGCGGCGCATATTTGAGTCGGAGTGTGTGAATTACGTTGGGCTACTTGGAATTGTCAGAATGATGTTATTTTTCACAGACAAAACATCACAATCTTTTTGCAAGTCATCTTTCAGGCAACTGACTGGATCCGTATGTGGTCGTTACTCGGTCATGCAGAAGTCAGGGAGCATATGGTCTATGGGTCCAACTGTTGGAAGACGGTAGCACGGGATACTTACGAATGGTTTGGATGACGGTCCAATAATAGGATAGGTGTATAGTCATCTTGTCCTATTTTTGCCGGTTGTGGTAATTTTTCCTTCTTTATTCGGTTTTGCTTGTGAACTTGTATCGAACTACGTACTTTGTTGCTACTTTGCTTTATAATATGGATACCTGCATCAATTGATGCAGAGGGGTAATCCTCTTTTTTGGAAAAGGAAAAAAAATTAAAAACACGAAATTGCTAATGGAGCTTGAACTCCAAGAAGCGTTAATTTTAAAAATTCAAAAGTAATTTAAAGAAAATTCTGAATAAACGACACACATACATATGGATGCATACTACTTGTATGCAAAATTTCCTGACAAAATACCTTTTTATGCTAGCTACAAAAAAATGACAAAACCGCGTATTTCTAGCGCATGCACTATTCATTGTAAAAGTACTTTAATTTGTGCAGCTCAGATGAAAACGTAGTTTTTGGTTAACTTTCACACACATCTAGCGTACATCTATAAGTACTTGATAATTATTTTCATATGCTTAATAATTGATTTTTGAAAAACTTCAGGCTCCATAGAGCCTGAGAGCAAAAAAAAATTCCACTATCATAAATCACCAAAAATCTTCCATGGAGCCCGAGAAGGCGAGAACACGGTCCCCAATGGAAACCTTTTTTTTTTCGGGTAAGTCCCCTATGGAAACCTAAATGAAACACACCGATAACCACTTGGCTGGTCCCTGATTTAGTGGGTGACAGTGATTGTTAATAACTGATCTCAATTTCTTGCGGGAGGAGGATTAGTACGCATCCTTGCTAGCCAACCACGTATAGTAGAGTATGTTAGTACTTCTTCAAGGGGACATGATCCCTTGATTGCTGCGTCGAGTCCATGATCCTTCTCGATCATTTCTCTCGGTCACCATCTCTGCGCACCTACAATTGATTCCTTAATTGACTTGTAATCCACTCCATCCCGTTGGCGCACCCAGTTAGTTAATTACTGAGTTGCCACACCCGGGACCTTATACTCTGAGAGCGCGTTGCCTGGGCCAGGGCCACGCTCGTGTCAACCTGTCCAAATTGTGGGCCGACATGCACGTATATAGTATTCAACACAATTCTCGCCAAAAAAACGTATTCAACACAATCGTTTGTATAGCTATAGATCAAGACGACTACTTACATGCAGTACCGGAATGAGAAGATTGGGAAGGCCGGACCTTTTTCGACAAAGTGGGAAGGCTGGACGCCTGGACTACAGGATCAAAATATTCGTTCTCATCTTTCTCTCAAAATCAAAGGGCAAACGTTGGACGTGAAGATATTTCCATTTTTGTGTAGTATAGGAGCTGTGGGCCCTGGCGGTAGTAATAAGACGCTGCTATACCTATATGTGTACACTCGCCGTGTGGGGTCTCAAGATGGCACAAGCACATGCATCGTACTGCTACTAGGATTAATTTTGGAATATCCACGACCCGCTAGCTGGTCATTGGCTCGATGCACACACTGTAAGGCCAACTCCATCGCATGACCTTAAATGGACATTCGTTTTGGCCGGATTTTGTTCCTTTGAGGCGGCAATGGGTTCGCTCATGTCCACGTCTGTTCGATGGATCGTGGGTGCGGTCACGCGTTTTGGTCGGATTTTGTCCCTTTGAGGTGACAATGGGTTCGCCCATGTCCGTGTCTGCCCGATGGGTCGTGGGTGCGCCCAGCGCGCGGCCGCACCCCAAATCTTGCCCGTGTTGGACGTGGTAAAAAAACTTAAATAGAATAACTTAAAAGAGTAAATAAACGCAGTTTAAAAAACTTAAAACTTGAGTTAGGGTCCATGGCCACAAAACGACCCAGTTTCACATCCAACTTGACATAATTAAACATAAAAAAGAAAATAAAAAAGGCCGCCGCCAGCGCGCTCCTGCCCGTGCCCGTCGATGCCGATGCCATCACCGTCGCTGTCTTCAGTGGCCGCTGGCGTCGTCGTCGTCGCTCACGAGGTCGACGTAGGCCGGCGGCGTCCAGAGGTGGGCCGGGGGTGCGTGGTAGACGGGGGCGGGCTGGACGGCGGGAAGTGCCTGCACGATCTCCTCCCGCGGCGACGCCTCCCGCTCCGGTGACCGCGGCAGAGTGACGCACCAGTTCACACCCACGGCGACGGCCATCTCCGGAGCAGTGCACGATCAGCCCCACCCCTGGCCCACCAGGCCCGGGTGGAACGCGGCCACCGGATCCTCCTCCATCGCCTCCTCCGCGACCACCATCTCCAGCTCGGGGATGGCAACCTCGCCGGCGGCGGAGCGGGCCATCATCTCCTCCAGGCCCTCCCATTGCCGCTCATCGTGCGTGTGCATGGAGTCCTTCATGACACGCGCCATGAGACGGGCCTCCTCCTCCGCTGTCATGCGAGGAGGTGGTGGGGGAGATGGAGATGGCGAAGGCGTGGGCTTGAGGCCGCGCACCAGCCTACGCCCGCGCTCCTGGAGAGCAGGCGCTGCGCGCTCCCGACGTGGCCGCCGCGGCGCAGACGCCGTGCCGGCGAAGAAGGAGGCGCGCCGCACGTCGTGCTCGTCCCTGAGCCAGGTGTCCCAGAGGACGGAGTCCGGGGCGTACCTGTCGTCGTAGTACAGGTCGTCGGGAGGAGGCGGCGGTGGCGCTCGATCTCTTCACGGCGCGCACGACCGCTCATTGGGACCGGCGGGATGGGCACACGGTCGGCGGACAGGTGCCAATTGTTGGGGAGGTGGACGTCGCTCCAGGGGAGCGGCGTCCTCGTCTCCCAATAACGGCGGCACACCTCCGCGCGGATGTAGTGCCGGTCGCGCTCGCCGGCGGACGTGGGGGCGATGGAGAACGCGGGCGGCGCGGGGGGCCGGCTTGGTGGTGATGCGGGCCCCTCCTTCTTCACGAAGCCGGCGCAGCGCCCCGACGAGGAGCCGGCCTCGCGGTCGTGCTTCCCCTTGCGGTTCCAGAAGCCCATGGCTTCGAGGTAGCCGGCCGGTGAGCTCGAGGACGGGGGAGGCTAGGGTTTCGCGCTGTCGGGTTTTGAGGAGGCCGCGGGATGGAGTGGGGCAGTGTGGACGACGACCGGTTCACTGGTTCCCCATTTAAGAAGGACGGCAACCTTCAACTGGGCCGATGATAGGTGGGGCCGGCCGCCCGTGCGCATTGATGTTCGCGGGTGTGAGGTAGGTGGCCGCCCCGCCACGCGGCTAGACGCGAACGAGCGGCGCGTCCGTTCGATGTCCGCGGCGACCCAAACCCGGCGCAAATTTGCGCTCGAAATGGGTTGGCCCGGACACAAAACGGACCAGATGGATGCAGACTGTCGCGCGCTGGGCCACCTCGTTTATCGGATAAAACAGACGTGCTTGGACAGAATGGGGTCACGCGGTGGAGTTGGCCTAACTACTCGGCCGAGTCTACGTCGCAGCAGTCCTTGGTTTTGGAAACAGCTGCATGCCTTTGATGAAGAACTAGCCAAGGTATAGCTCCCCCATTCCCATGCAATCGCATATGATTGCACTTGCACATAGACGTAGGTACACCAGCCTGGCTGGTTCATATCCTCACGTCACATGACACGATAGGATGGATCCAGGGCACTAGAGGGTAGCAGCTCAGCATCGCACGGGGGCATGCACATGCACATGCTGCCTCGTCGTATCTGCATGCGTTCGCGCTCACCGCCGTGCCCACACGTGGTGGCTAACGGTCGTGCCCTCGCGACCAAGCTAAGTTAGAGTAGGTATACTTGTCCTATACAAGGCACGGTCAAGCGTTAAGACTTCCTGTGATCAACTTATTGGTGCTGATTATTGGTCTATCATTCAGGCTCCACGGCACGCGTGGCTCCCAAGCTTGCCCTCTGCATGCCGCGACGGGCCACGTGTGCACGACGTGGCGGGAAGCATGCATGTGCATGCAGATGCCGCGCTACGGTTGATCGTTGATCGATCTGCGAGCTTTGTTAGTATTAAATATTCCTGTGATCCATCGCGGTGTTACAGTTGTGGCTCCATGGGTGGTGCTACGTACGTGCTACACAAAATGGCACCTTGCATGAAGGTTCTTGGGGCAGCGTACGTGTCCGATGACGTATCTGGCTAGTTAGACTATTCTACGACACGTACGCGGGCATGGGATAGCCCGGATTGGTGATAGTTTGGGGAGGGATCTATTGTGCCCATGATGTAGCTGCCCCCAGAATGGAGGTGGAATCGATTCACTAAACTTGCGGCTTGCACGCTTTATACCCGGCATGCGTACGTGATCCGCTCTGCAGATACTATACGTGATGCATGGCGCAATCATTAAGCATGGTTCGGGCAATAGTTAATCGAGCGAGTGGCCCAACCGGGTAACCGGTGCACGCGGCATCTGCACGATTCCTGATCATAATCATGCCACTCATGGCCAGGCAAATAATTGGCTGGCTGGCCGGCCGTAGCCCTCGGACCAGGGAAACCTGATCAGCTTGCAAGCGCTGACCACCCGTTGTCTTTTCCTACCCCAAGCAATGCAAAGCTGGTTAAGTTCCACTTGAAAAATCATCTAAAAAAGGTTCCACTTCAGAAATATCTACGGGAGCACGTAGAATAATTGTGCGCCATGGCTTGCCACGAGACTGAGATCCTACGCAGTAGTCATATCTACTGTGGTGGGGGCGATCTTTGAACAATGATTAGCGCCGATTCGATGGAGATATTGTTAAGCACTCAGCTGGGCAGGTCGCGTGGGATTTACCCGGGTGAAATGGAAATGTCAAGCCGGATTCCAAAAGGTCACTCGCGATAAAAGCCCAGCCATGAAAGTGAGAAAGAAGAACGAGCAAAAAAGTGAAAAGGAAGGAAGAGGTGCGGAGGAGAATGTCAATGATTTGGGAAGGTGGGTGCTGCCGGTCGGGGCAGAGACATGCAGGCAGCGACTGACGCAGGCGACCGCGCGCGCATTCCTCGTCGTTGTCCTAGCAGCTCTCGTCCTCCTACGCCGCGCGGCCGAGTCCGACGTGACGTGGGCACGCCGGGGTCCGGACGACCAGCTCCACGTGACCACGCCCCGGTTTCCCGCCCCGTTTCTCGCACCGCTCCACGTGAGCTCTGTCTCGGCGTCCCCGGCCCGGCCCAACCACCTTGGTCCCCGAACCCATCCGGCGCCCGGCCCGGGCCGGCACGTGGGGCGCGCGTGAGCGTTCGCGGTGGTGGCGCCGGGACGAGGAGACCCAATCATGCCACGGCCATGATTGAGGCGATGATGCCAAGCGACGTTTACGAAAGGAGAGCGAGATGGCGTGGGCGTGGGCCTGCACGGGCATGCGTGGTGCGCCGGTGCCGGTGCCGGTCGGGCGTGGGGGGACACCGCCGCACCGGGTGGGACAGCGCGACGAGGAGCGACCGAGAGCCCTGCTGCCGCGTCGGCGCAGCCTCTGCTACTCTACTAGGCCGAGCCACACGGCGCAATCATGCTCCGCTCCGGCCGGAGCCGCGTGCATGTGCCTGCCCTGCCTCACCTCAGCAACTGGGTCGACACGTCCGGGGCCACGTCGCCGTAATCCCGACGTATGCGGCCATGCGGGCATCCGTGTCGTTCTCGCGTGTGAAAAAAAGGGAAGACGGTGGACGACGACTTATTTGACATCGGAAAGAAGGCGGGAACCGAATCTTGTACCGGCGATTTTGTGCTGAGTGCAAGTGTAAACGAACATAGGTCGCCCTGATGCGTACTGTACGTCCCATGCCAGGTGAAACATGCCACACACACCGCGAATCTCAACGTGCGAGCTGCTGGAGAATTTTCCGATCCATACATATCTCCTTTCGTAGCTTGTCGCATATATGTGCGTGTCTTCGGGAGGAAGAATCATGCACTCAGGTCCCTGGAGCTTTTCATTTTGTCTTCAGATATCGAATTTCTATATCTTTTAAACGAAGAATCTAAATTAAGTTCTGTTTTCATATTCATGTTTCTCGTGACCAGCGCTTAGAAATAAGATTCATTTTGAATATATTTTGGTGGCATTAAAAAAAAATCAAGTTTCGAATGTTGAAACTCAGTACGAGCGGCCAATAAAAACCAATTATTTTGTGTCTATGAGCGATAGAAAAATGCTTAAAATTATATCTCTCAAACTTGATGCTTTGCATTTTTAGATGCAAAACTCGTAAGTTTCACCGTTGAAACTTAAAGCTTTTTGAGGGATTTTTTTTACTGTGCACTCATGCGGGATTCAACTACTTCACGAGTCGTGAGGCAAAACGAGCGGGCGGCAGGGCTTGATAGATGAGTCCCCCCGCACTTACGTGCCACTGCGAATTTTCGGAAAAAATGTCGAGAACAAATTAAAAAGGAAGCAGGCGCGGTCTCCTAGATTCAGACTCTGTCAGCAGCGTCAGTAAGAAGACTGACGATCAAGAGGAGGATGAAGAAGCGGGAAGCAGTGAATGTTCAACTCATGGGCCGATGGCAAGGCCCATTCGTTCGAAGCGAGTTCCGCAGTGGCTTGCAAGTCGAGACTGGGCCCGTTAAGGGGTTTAACTGGTGCATATAAGAGAGTGTCGATCCTGCAGCTGTTTTTTCTTGGCGAGGAAGAAGGTGAGGCTTCAGCCGGAACTATATCTAGCTTGTATATGTATTGTTGTGTGGGTGGTTGGGAGGAACAACAATGAAATTCGCTATGAACCTGAGCTCGTGTTGAGATCTCGTGAGTGTAGCTTAAAGTTGGCATCGGTCGTTCGTCCTGGAGATCCCATACCACCACCACCATACTAGGTTTAAGGAGAGAAGACATGTGGAAGCCATGGAAGAGCTAACCGAGGAGGCGCGCTCGATCTACGATTTGCTCAAGGAAGATATGACGGTGACCCTCGACAAAAGCCTCAAGGAGCAGCGGAATGATCTGGTTCTGGCCGTCCGCAAGATGCTCGATGAAACTTCATCTTCGTTGGAGGAGATTACCACCAAGCAAATCGATGCGATTCGGGAGGATCTCAACGGGGAAATCGCTCCCGTACGCTCAGAACTGAAGAAGGTGAAGGAATTTAACCAGGAGCCTAGATCGGGAAGCTTGGGCACGCCACGTCGTCTGTTTACAGCTAGGGCGACGTCATCAACAGAGTTAGGACATGACAAGGAGAACAGGAGGCGCACACAATCTCTGTATGTACCACCCCCAGTCCGAGGTGCGGACAACCCCAGATCAACTCCAGTGAGGCCGCTAGTTAGCAGAGACCTTAATCGGCCAAGTGTATCAACCCCAGTGAGGCCGCTAGTTAGCAGAGGCCTTATTTTGACGGTACTAATCCGCGACTCTGGCAGAACAGATGCAAGGATCAATTCCAGTTGTGGAGTGTGGCGCCGCAGATGTGGGTATCCATGGCCTCTGCTCATCTTGAATGAGCAGGAGCTCGTTGCTTGGAGTCTGCGACAGAAGAGCACCAAACATTAGTTGGGACGAATTCTACAACTTGCAACAGACAAGGTTCGCCAGAAATCAACACGAGCAACTAATCAGAGGACTATTACATATTGCCCAGACCACCACTGTAGAGGATTATGTAGAGAGGTTTGTTGAATTGTATGATCATTTGATTGCATGTGAGATTGTTCCTGACCCACCACACCATGTTACTCGATTCCTAGATGGACTGAAACCGGCTGTGAAGGTTCAAGTGGCAATTCAAAAACCCCGAGATCCGGATACTGGTTATGAATTAGCCTTGTTGTTAGAGGAGATTTGAGAAGGACGCTCCCCAATCAACAATCATCAACCAAAGAGAGCCACTGCTTTGCCCTTGCCATTACCTTTGACAAGACAAAAACCTCCTTAGGAAAGAAGAAACACTGAAGTTCATGGAAGTCAGTCTAAGGACAAATGGACAACTCTGGAAACTATAGGAGGTCTAAGGTGAAGGAAATATGCCCTAAAGGCAATAATAAAGTTATTATTTATTTCCTTATTTCATGATAAATGTTTATTATTCATGCTAGAATTGTATTAACCGGAAACATAATACATGTGTGAATACATAGACAAACATAGTGTCACTAGTATGCCTCTACTTGACTAGCTCGTTGATCAAAGATGGTTGAGTTTCCTAGCCATATACATGAGTTGTCATTTGATTAACGGGATCACATCATTAGAGAATGATGTGATTGACTTGATCCATTCCGTTAGCTTAGCACTTGATCGTTTAGTATGTTGTTATTGCTTTCTTCATGACTTATACATGTTCCTATGACTATGAGATTATGCAACTCCCGAATACCGGAGGAACACTTTGTGTGCTACCAAACGTCACAACGTAACTGGGTGATTATAAAGGTGCTCTACAGGTGTCTCCGATGGTGTTTGTTCAGTTGGCATAGTTCAAGATTAGGATTTGTCACTCCGATTGTCGGAGAGGTATCTCTGGGCCCTCTCGGTAATGCACACCACTATAAGCCTTGCAAACAATATGACTAATGAGTTAGTTGCGGGATGATGCATTACGGAACGAGTAAAGAGACTTGCCGGTAACGAGATTGAGCTAGGTATTGAGATACCGACGATCGAGTCTCGGGCAAGTAACATACCAATGACAAAGGGAACAACGTATGTTGTTATGCGGTTTGACCGATAAAGATCTTCGTAGAATATGTAGGAACCAATATGAGCATCCAGGTTCCGTTATTGGTTATTGTCCGGAGACGTGTCTCGGTCATGTCTACATAGTTCTCGAACCCGTAGGGTCCGCACGCTTAAAGTTCTGTGACGATCGGTATCATGAGTTTATGTGATTTGATGTATCGAAGGTAGTTCGGAGTCCCGAATGAGATCGGGGACATGACGAGGAGTCTCGAATTGGTCGAGACGTAAAGATCGATATATTGGACGACTATGTTCGGACATCGGAAAGGTTCCGAGTGATTCGGGTATTTTTCGGGGTACCGGGGAGTTACGGGAATACGAGGAAGAAGTAATGAGCCTCTTGGGCCAAGTGGTGGAAGAGAGGAGGCAGGGCGCACGGCCGCCCCTAGCCCAAACCGAATTGGACTACGGGGCCGGCCCCCCTTTCCTCCTTTCCCCCCTCTCCTTCCTTCTCCCTCTCCTCCTTCCTTTCCTCCTCCTAGTAGGAGTAGGAAAGGGGAGTCCTACTTCTACTAGGAGGAGGACTCCTCCTCTTGGCGCGCCCTACAGGGGCCGGCCGGCCTCCCCCTTGCTCCTTTATATATGGGGGCAGGGGGCACCCTAGAGCACACAAATTGATCATTGATCTCTCTTAGCCGTGTGCGGTGCCCCCCTCCACCATAACCCACCTCGGTCATATCGTAGCGGTGCTTAGGCGAAGCCCTGCGTCGGTAGTATCATCATCACCGTCATCACGCCGTCGTGCAGACGAAGCTCTTCCCCGAAGCTCTACTGGATCATGAGTTCGCGGGACGTCACCGAGCTGAACGCGTGCTGAACGCGGAGGTGCCGTACGTTCGGTGCTGAGGATCGGTCGATCGTGAAGACGTACGACTACATCAACCATGTTGTTATAACGCTTCCGCTGATGGTCTACGAGGGTACGTGGACAACACTCTCCCCTCTCTTTGCTATGCATCACCATGATCTTGCGTGTGCGTAGGATTTTTTTTGAAATTACTACGTTCCCCAACAGTGGCATCCGAGCCTGGTTTATGCGTAGATGTTATATGCACGAGTAGAACACAAGTGTGTTGTGGGCGATACAAGTCATACTGCTTATCAGCATGTCATACTTTGGTTCGGCGGTATTGTTAGATGAAGCGGCCCGGACCAACATTACACGTACGCTTACGCGAGTCTGGTTCTACCGACGTGCTTTGCACACAAGTGGCTGGCGGGTGTCAGTTTCTCCAACTTTAGTTGAATCGAGTATGGCTACGCCCGGTCCTTGTGAAGGTTAAAACAGCACATACTTGACGAAATATCGTTGTGGTTTTGATGCGTAGCTAAAAACGGTTTTTGCTCAGCCCGTAGCAGCCACGTAAAACTTGCAACAACAAAGTAGAGGACGTCTAACTTGTTTTTGCAGGGCATGTTGTGATGTGATATGGTCAAGACGTGATGAGATATAAATTGTTGTATGAGATGATCATGTTTTGTTAAAGTTATCGGCAACTAGCAAAAGCCTTATGGTTGTCTCTTTATTGCATAAGATGCAAGTGCCGTGTAATTGCTTTACTTTATCGCTATGCGATAGCAATAGTTGCAAAAGCAATAGCTGGTGAGACGACCATGTGACGACACTTTGATATAAGATCAAGATGATGGAGATCATGGTGTCATGCCGGTAACAATGAAGATCATGACAATATTTTGGAGATGGAGATCAAAGGCACAAGATGATGATGGCCATATCATATCACTTATATTGATTGCATGTGATGATTATCTTTTATGCATCTTTGCTTAGATCGACGGTAGCATTATAAGATGATCTCTCACTAAATTTCAAGGTACAAGTGTTCTCCCTGAGTATGCACCGTTGCGACAGTTCTTCGTGCTGAGACACCACGTGATGATCGGGTGTGATAAGCTCTACGTTCACATACAATGGGTGCAAGCCAGTTTTGCACACGCGGAATACTCGGGTTAAACTTGACGAGCCTAGCATATGCAGATATGGCCTCGGAACACTGGAGACCGAAAGGTCGAGCGTGAATAATATAGAAGATATGATCAACATAGTGATGTTCACCATTGAAAACTACTCCATCTCACGTGATGATGGGACATGGTTTAGTTGATTTGGATCACGTGATCACTTAGATGATTAGAGGGATGTCTATCTGAGTGGGAGTTCTTAAGTAATATAATTAAATTAAACTTTAATTTATCATGAACTTAGTCCTGATAGTATTTGCATAACTATGTTGTAGATCAATAGCTCGCGATGTTGCTCCCCGTTTATTTTGATATGTTCCTAGAGAAAAAACTATGTTGAAAGTTGTTAGTAGCAATGAAGCGGACTTGGTCCGTGATCTGAGGATTATCCTCATTGCTGCATAGAAGAATTATGTCCTTGATGCACCGCTAGGTGACGGACCTATTGCAGGAGCATATGCAGACGTTATGAATGTTTGGCAAAGCTCGGTATGATGACTACTTGATAGTTTACGGTCAAGAATCGGGGCTTCAAAGACGTTTTGAACACCACGGAGCATATGAGATGTTCCAAGAGTTGAAATTAGTATTTCAGACTCATGCCCATGTCGAAAGGTATGAGACCTTTGACAAGTACTTTGCCTACAAAATGGAGGAGAATAGCTCAGCTAGTGAGCATGTGCTTAGAATGTCTGAGTACTACAATCACTTGAATCAAGTGGGAGTTAATCTTCCCGATAAGATAGTGATTGACAGAGTTCTCTAGTCACTATCACCAAGTTACTAGAACTTCGTGATGAACTATAATATGCAAGGGATAACGGAAACGATTCCCAAGCTCTTCGTGATGCTGAAATCGATGAAGGTAGAAATCAAGAAAAGCATCAAGTGTTGATGGTTGACAAGACCACTGGTTTCAACAAAAGGGCAAAGGGAAGAAGGGGAACTTCAAAAAGAACGGCAAGCAAGTTGCTGCTCCCGTGAAGAAGCCCAAAGCTAGACCCAAGCCTGAAACTGAGTGCTTCTACTGCAAAGGACATGGTCACTGGAAGTGGAACTGCCCTAGATACTTGGCGGATAAGAAGGATGGCAAAGTAAACAACGGTATATTGGATATACATGTTATTGATGTGTACTTTACTAGTGTTTATAGCAACTCCTCGGCATTTGATACTGGTTCAGTTGCTAAGAGTAGTAACTCAAAGCGGGAGTTGCAAAATGAACAGAACCTAGTTAAGGGCGAGGTGACGATGTGTGTTGGAAGCAGTTCCAAGATTGATATGATCATCATCGCACACACCCTATACTTTCGGGATTAGTGTTGAACCTGAATAAGTGTTATTTGGTGTTTGCGTTGAGCATGAATATGATTTGATCATGTTTATTGCAATATGGTTATTCATTTAAGTTAGAGAATAATTGTTGTTCTGTTTACATGAATAAAACCTTCTATGGTCATACACCCAATGAAAATGGTTTGTTGGATCTCGATCGTAGTGATACACATATTCATAATATTGAAACCAAAAGATGCAAAGTTAATAAAGATAGTGCAACTTATTTGTGGCACTGCCGTTTAGGTCATATTGGTGTAAAGCGCATGAAGAAACTCCATGCTGATAGGATTTTGGAATCACTTGATTATGAATCACTTGATGCTTGCGAACCATGCCTTATGGGCAAGATCACTAAGACTCCGTTCTCCGGAACAATGGAGAGAGCAACTGACTTATTGGAAATAATACATACTGATGTATGCCATCCGATGAGTGTTGAGGCTCGCGGCGGGTATCGTTATTTTCTGACCTTCACAGATGATTTGAGCAGATATGGGTATATCTACTTGATGAAACATAAGTCTGAAACATTTGAAAAGTTCATATAATTTCAGAGTGAAGTGGAAAATCATCGTAACAAGAAAATAAAGTTTCTATGATCTGATTGTGGAGGATAATATTTGAGTTACGAGTTTGGTCTTCATTTGAAACAATGCGGAATAGTTTCGCAACTCACGCCACCTGGAACACCACAACGTAATGGTGTGTCCGAACATCGTAACCGTACTTTATTAGATATGGTGCAATCTATGATGTCTCTTACCGATTTACCACTATCGTTTTAGGGTTATGCATTAGAGACAGCTGCATTCACGTTAAATAGGGCACCATCTAAATCCGTTGAGACGACACCATTTGAACGGTGGTTTGGCAAGAAACCAAAGTTGTCGTTTTTTAAAGTTTGGGGTTGCGATGCTTATGTAAAAAAGTTTCATCCTGATAAGCTCAAACCAAAATCGGAGAAATGTGTCTTCATAGGATACCCAAAGGATACAGTTGGGTACACCTTCTATCACAGATCCGAAGGCAAGACATTTGTTGCTAAGAATGGATCCTTTCTAGAGAAGGAGTTTTCTTCGAAAGAAGTGAGTGGGAGGAAAGTAGAACTTGATGAGGTAATTGTACCTGCTCCCTTAATGGAAAGTAGTTCATCACAGAAATCTGTTCCTGTGACTCCTACACCAATTAGTGAGGAAGCTAATGATGATGATCATGTAACTTCAGATCAAGTTACTAATGAACCTCGTAGGTCAACCAGAGTAAGATCCGCACCAGAGTGGTAGGGTAATCCTGTTCTGGAGGTCATGTTACTAGACCATGACGAACCTACGAACTATGAGGAAGCGATGATGAGCCCAGATTCCGCAAAATGGTTTGAGGCCATGAAATCTAAGATGGGATCCATGTATGAGAACAAAGTGTGGACTTTGGTTGACTTGCCCGATGATCGGCAAGCCATAGAAAATAAATGGATCTTCAAGAGGAAGACGGACGCTGATAGTAGTGTTACTATCTACAAAGCTAGACTTGTCGAAAAAGGTTTTTGACAAAGTTCAAGGTGTTGACTACGATGAGATTTTCTCACTCGTAGCGATGCTTAAGTCTGTCCGAATCATGTTTGCAAATTGCTACATTTTATGTAATCTGGCAAATGGATGTCAAAACTACATTCCTTAATGGATTTCTTAAAGATGAGTTGTATATGATGCAACCAGAAGGTTTTGTCGATCCTAAAGGAGCTAACAAAATGTGCAAGCTTCAGCAATCCATCTATGGACTGGTGCAAGCATCTCGGAGTTGGAATATACGCTTTGATGAGTTGATCAAAGCATATAGTTTTATACAGACTCGCGGTGAAGCCTGTATTTACAAGAAAGTGAGTGGGAGCACTACAACATTTCTGATAAGTATATGTGAATGACATATTGTTGATCGGAAATAATGTAGAATTTTCTGGAAAGCATAAAGGAGTATTTGAAAGGAGTTTTTCAAAGAGAGACCTCGGTGAAGCTGCTTACATATTGAGCATCAAGATCTATAGAGATAGATCAAGACGCTCGATAAGTTTTTTCAATGAGTACATACCTTGACAAAAAATTTGAAGTAGTTCAAAATGGAACAGTCAAAGAAGGAGTTCTTGCCTGTGTCGCAAGGTGTGAAGTTGAGTAAGACTCAAAGCCTGACCACGACAGAAGATAGAGAGAGAATGAAAGTCATTCCCTATGCCTCAGCCATAGATTCTATCAAGTATGCCATGTTGTGTACCAGACCTATTGTATACCCTACACTGAGTTTGGAAAGGGAGTACAATAGCGATCTAGGGGTAGATCACTGGACAGCGGTCAAAATTATCCTTAGTGGAATAAGGATATGTTTCTCAATTATGGAGGTGACAAAAGGTTCGTTGTAAAGGGTTACGTCGATGCAAGTTTTGACACTGATCCAGATGACTCTATGTCTCAATCTAGATACATATTGAAAGTAGGAGCAATTAGCTAGAGTAGCTTCGTGCAGAGCATTGTTGACATAGAAATTTGCAAAATACATACAGATCTGAATTTGGGAGACCCGTTGACTAAACTTCTCTCACAAGCAAAACATGATCACACCTTTGTACTCTTTGGGTGTTAATCACATGGCGATGTGAACTAGATTGCTGACTCTAGTAAATCCTTTGAGTGTTGGTCACATGACGATGTGAACTATTGGTGTTAAATCACATGGTGATGTGAACTAGATTATTGCCTCTAGTGCAAGTGGGAGACTGAAGGAAATATGCCCTAGAGGAAATAATAAAGTTATTATTTATTTCCTTATTTCATGATAAATGTTTATTATTCATGCTAGAATTGTATTAACCGGAAACATAATACATGTGTGAATACATAGACAAACATAGTGTCACTAGTATGCCTATACTTGACTAGCTCGTTGATCAAAGATGGTTGAGTTTCCTGGCCATAGACATGAGTTGTCATTTGATTAACGGGATCACATCATTAGAGAATGATGTGATTGACTTGACCCATTCCGTTAGCTTAGCACTTGATCGTTTAGTATGTTGCTATTGCTTTCTTCATGACTTATACATGTTCCTATGATTATGAGATTATGCAACTCCCGAATACCGGAGGAACACTTTGTGTGCTACCAAACGTCACAACATAACTGGGTGATTATAAAGGTGCTCTACATGTGTCTCCGATGGTGTTTGTTGAGTTGGCATAGATCAAGATTAGGATTTGTTACTCCGATTGTCGGAGAGGTATCTCTGGGCCCTCTCGGTAATGCACATCACTATAAGCATTGCAAGCAATGTGACTAATGATTTAGTTGCGGGATGATGCATTACGGAACGAGTAAAGAGACTTGCCGGTAACGAGATTGAGCTAGGTATTGAGATACCGACGATCGAATCTCGGGCAAGTAACATACCAATGACAAAGGGAACAACGTATGTTATTATGCGGTTTGACCGATAAAGATCTTCGTAGTGTAGGAACCAATATGAGCATCCAGGCTCCAATATTGGTTATTGTCCGGAGACGTGTCTCGGTCATGTCTACATAGTTCTCGAACCCGTAGGGTCCGCACGCTTAAAGTTCTATGACGATCGGTATTATGAGTACCGAAGGTATTTCGGAGTCCCGGATGAGATCAGGGACATGACGAGAAGTCTCGAAATGGTCGAGACGTAAAGATCGATATATTGGACGACTATATTCGGACATCGGAAAGGTTCCGAGTGATTCGGGTATTTTTCGGGGTACCGGGGAGTTACGGGAATACGAGGAAGAAGTAATGGGCCTCTTGGGCCAAGTGGTGGAAGAGAGGAGGCAGGGCACACGGCCCCCCCTAGCCCAAACCGAATTGGACTAGGGGGCTGGCCCCCCTTTCCTCCTTTTCCCCCTCTCCTTCTTTCTCCCTCTCCTCCTTCCTTTCCTCCTCCTAGTAGGAGTAGGAAAGGGGAGTCCTACTCCTACTAGGAGGAGGACTCCTCCTCCTGGCCCGCCCTACAGGGGCCGGCCGACCTCCCCCTTGCTCCTTTATATACGGGGGCAGGGTGGCACCCTAGAACACACAAGTTGATCATTGATCTCTCTTAGCCGTGTGCGGTGCCCCCCTCCATCATAATCCACCTCGGTCATATCGTAGCGGTGCTTAGGCGAAGCCCTGCGTCGGTAGTATCATCATCACCGTCATCACGTCGTCGTGCTGACGAAGCTCTTCCCCAAAGCTCTACTGGATCATGAGTTCGCGGGACGTCACCGAGCTGAACGTGTGCTGAACGCAGAGGTGCCGTACGTTCGGTGCTGAGGATCAGTCGATCATGAAGACGTACGACTACATCAACCACGTTGTTATAACGCTTCCGCTTACGGTCTACGAGGGTACGTGGAAAATACACTCCCCTCTCGTTGCCATGCATCACCATGATTTTGCGTGTGCGTAGGAAATTTTTAAAATTAGTACGTTCCCCAACATAAGGGGTTGTGTTTCCTTTGTGGAGAAAGATGGTCCAAGGACCATCAATGTAAAGCTTCAGTACAACTACATGTAGTTCAAGAAATGATTCAGCATTTGTAGGAGAAGCGTGACTTAACTAAATCAGCTGGCTCAGAGTAGGGACAAACTAATATGCTATGTGCTTCCACAACAAACCTGGCACTGATGGAAGAACAATGCTGCTTTCTGACATTGTGCAAGACACTCGTTTAATTTTCTTGGTAGACTCGGAAAGTACTCATTCTTTTATCAACAACAAGTTCAAGCATATGTTTCAAGATGTACATGCTATAAGACCCATGAAGGTTACTATGTCAGGAGGAGCAAGTCTCATCAGCGATTTAGTAATTCCCAATTGCCAATAGATTTGTGATTCACATCTTATTAGCAATGACTTCAGGTTTTTATATCTGGGTATGTATGATGGAATATTGGGCCTTGACTGGTTAGCTACCCATGGCCAAATGCAAGTGGATTGGAAGCAAAAGTGGGTGGCATTTTTACACAAGGGAGAGATGATAAACACTGCAGGGAGCAGTTCCTGAAGAATTTGCCCTTACTGTTTTAGCAATCAGTATGCAACTTTCTTCTACTAAATCTGAACAACTGCCGGAGGAAATTAAACCAGTGTTAGAAAGGTTTGCATAGGTTTTTGACCCCCCAAAGGGATTACCACCAAGAGACATATGGTCATAGTATTCCCCTCACACCAGGAGCCACTCGAGTGGCCAAGAGGCCATACAGAATTCGTTCTCATCTCAAGGATAAACTGAAAAAACAAATCAAGAAAATGTTGCAGTCTTGAGTCATAAGGATAAGTAGTGGTCCTTTTGCTTCTCCCGGTGGTTGAAAAGAAGATGAAACTTGAAGAATGGTTGTAGGTTACAGGCATTTGAATGCTCTCACCATTAAAGGAAAATATGCACAGCCAATTGTTGATGAATTATTCGATGAACTTGTTGGTGCTTCCTGGTTTTCCAAGTTGGATTTAAGGGCTGGTTACCACCAGATAAGGCTAACTGCAGGAGAGGAGTTCAAACTGCTTTTTCAACACATATTGGACATTGTTAATTTACATTGGTTGCTTAGGGCCTCACATGAGCTCATGGCATTTTTCAGGGAGCAATGAACATGGACTTGTCACTGACTCTATGGAAGTATAATGTAGTGTTCTTTGATAATATTCTTGTTTTCAGCAAAACCTATAGTGCACACATAGAGCACTGGTACAATGTTCTGAAGATACTAGAAGAGAAGCAATGGAGGGTCAAATTAAGTAAATGTAACTGTCGAACAACAAATTCCTACTTAGGGCATGTGATCAATGGCAAGGGAGTATTCACTGACCCAAGCAAAATTACTTTTGTGTCAAGTGGCCAACACCAACAATGTCAAGGAGGTGAGAGGATTTTGGGGGCTTACAGGTTATTACAGGAAATTCATTAAATCATATGGAATTATCATCAAGCCATTGACTAAACTATTAGGAAGGATGTGATATTTTAGTGGAATCCCATAGATCAAGAAGCTTTTCAAATCCTCAAATAAGCCCTGACTACTGCACCACTCCTTGCCCTACCAGACTTCTCTGTTCCTTTTGTGATAGAAACTGATGCATGTGATAGTGGGATTGGGGTTCCATTGACTAAACTGTTAGCAAGTCTCTGGCCCTAGGAACAAGGGATTGTCTGTTTACGAAAAGGAGTACATGGCAATATTGTTGGCAGTTGAGCAGTGGAGGCCATATTTGCAGGTGCAGCAGTTTGTCATTAAGGTCTGTTTGGGACTACTCTGCTCCTTGAAATTCAGCTCCACTCTAGAAACCGGAAGACAAACTGGGTAGCTCCACGACATGTTGCTCCGCAAAAGAAACTAGAATCTGGGGTACAACTCCCTGGTTTTTGTGAAGTTCTCAAGGAGGTGCTCCAAAAATTGTAGAAGCTAGAGTCGGAAGGAAATTACCTGCCACTTCCACCAGTAAGTAGATACTCCTTCGTTTCTCCCCACTCAACCAATCAAATAGATCATTTCCACCAAATTTCCCATTCTGAAGCTGGAGCTAGATGAAATCCAAACATTCTTTTTGGAAAAGTTGCAACTCCTGTGTGAAACTGCTCCAAAGTGGATTTGGTGGAGCGGAACTGATTTCGATGGAGCAGGGCAGTCCCAAACAGGCCCTAATATTCTCTGGTCTTCTTACCCTTCTTCTTGAAGTCGGTATTCTGTTGCACACCATTCTTTCCCTTGGGCTTGTGGAAGTTCCTCTCTACAACATTAGCGACGGAGGTTCCCTCGTCCCCTTTTCCGTGCGAGTCCTTTGGTCTCTAGTTCTGCTTAGCACTCAAATGACCGATGACATCCTTTACTGAGAATTCACATTGGGGCGTTGCGTATCGACGTCTCCAACGTCATCTACTTCATTCAGTCTTCATCGTCAACAACATCGCTCCAAAAACAGCTGCGGGTACTAACGAATAGTACATGTGTCGTGGTTTGTTCATGCTTCTAATTATGGTTGCCGTTACATGTGCAATGCTGCTGCACATGTTTTCCTGCTCATCTGGTATGCTAGACTGTTGCATACTAATTACTGCTCTAGTCATGAATTATTTACTGAAATTAATAACGAATTTGTCTAATATTCCAACAGAAGGAACTGCAACTGTCTCGAGGCGGTGCGCGGGAGTTAAAGTCAGCGAGAAAAGTTGTTCAAGGCGGTGTGTATGCACTAAGAGCAGGTGGGAAGAAAGGTTTTTATCCAACATGGATGGCAACATAATCTTCGAATCGGTCCACCGCCTCCGACAACTTTGACACAGGCATAGTACCGGTCTTTTATGTCTTTACTGTTGCCGTTATATTGTTTATTGTTTTATTCATACAGTTGGAGTGTGGCTGCATGCATATTTGGCCGGGTGTTGCTCAAACGTTGCTAATCACCGTGAGTATCGGCTCGATCTACATTTTAAGTTGATAAAAACATACTTTATAAAAAAAAAGGACCCTGATAAGTGGCACAAACACATGGCAACTTCGAACATTTTTTATGGTAAATTTAGTAATACAAGTATGACAACTTTAGTTGTCAAGCATGGCAACTTCTTTTCGAAGGGCATGTTTCAGTTATTTTTGGATTTGTTTTTTCTGTTCAGATGACAACTTTAGTTGTAAAAAAGTCAGGACGAGAGTGCTTCATACCTGTGACACTTGTCATTTGGAAAAAATGCAGTGTTTTCTAAATCAATGACTTGTTTAGATTCGTGCAAATAAAACGGTTTAAAACGGATTGGGCGTTGATTTTGATTGATCTGTTTTCTGCAAAACTCCGGCACTGACATGCCGACAGGTCTGGGTATCACCATCGGGGAAGGGGGGCAATCCAAAAGAGGTTGCGGGGACCGGGAGCAAGTTCAGCTGGTGATGATTGGGCTTGCCTGCACTGCTGCACCGCACCTCAGGGTGCGGCGGTGACGCCACGCGCGACAAGCAATAGTTGGTGCTCCATTCCTGACCAGCTTTCTCCATTCCATTCATTCCACCCCACAAATTAAACTATTCTTGCTTCTCATCTCAATCACCACTCCATAATTAATCAGCCCTCTGAAGTCTGAACCCTGATCCTCACTCCGCGCACTCTTTAAAAGCCCACCCCCCTCCGCTCTTCCCCCTCACAATCCACGGTCACCAGCTCCAGCAGCCTGCACGTACGTAGCTACTGTTACTCGCAGAGAGCAGGGACGACAGATCCAACAAGGAGATCAATGGAGATGACTGTTAACGGGAGAGACACCGAGCACCACCTCGGCCTCGGCCTCGGGCTCGGGCTCAGTCTCGGCATGTCCGGCACGACGTCTCCCGTGGAGCCGGCGGCGCCCCAGCATGCTGTGACTGCTGCTGCGCCGTCGACGCTGGGGCGGCAGCAGCAGCTGTCCTGGAATGGCGCCGGCCTCTTCTTTCCGGCCTCCTCCGGCGAGCAACGCTCGCATGCAGATGATCGGAGGCTGGCGGCGTTGGCGTGCCACGAGATGCCGTTCCTGCGCGGGATCGACGTCAACCGGGCGCCGGCCACGGGGGGCGCGAGGGGCAGCTGCGCCGCCAGCGAGGACGAGGAGCCCGGCGCGTCGTCGCCCGACAGCACGCTGTCCAGCCTCAGCGGCAAGCGCGGCGCGCCAACGAGGAGCGGCGGCGGGGAGCAGGAGCGCGCCGGCGCGGGCAGCGACGACGAGGACGACAGCGGGGCCGGCGGCGCCGGGTCGCGCAAGAAGCTCCGGCTGTCCAAGGACCAGTCCGCCGTCCTCGAGGACAGCTTCAAGGAGCACAGCACCCTCAACCCCGTAAGTACTCCTATATTCACCGTCTTCCAACGAAATCAACCAAGGTCAACAAACAAACAAAAACAAAGATCCCAATATTTCTTCTTTCATCCATCCGTCTAAATTTGCTCTACGTGCGTTGATGGAGCAGAAGCAGAAGGCGGCGCTGGCGAGGCAGCTGGGGCTGCGGCCGCGGCAGGTGGAGGTGTGGTTCCAGAACCGGAGGGCGAGGACGAAGCTGAAGCAGACGGAGGTGGACTGCGAGTCGCTCAAGCGCTGCTGCGAGACGCTCACGGAGGAGAACCGCCGGCTGCAACGGGAGGTGCAGGAGCTGCGCGCGCTCAAGCTGCTCGCCCCGCCGGCGCCGCACCTCTACATGCGCGCGCCGCCGCCCACCACGCTCACCATGTGCCCCTCCTGCGAGCGCGTCGCGCCCTCCGGCAAGCCGGTCGTCGACGAGAGCCGCGCCGCCATGGTGACCCGGGCCGTGCCGACCGGGCCGTGGGGCCCCGTCCCGGTGCTGCCCGTGTTCCTGGGCAGGCCGGCCCAGAGGTCATGATGAACTAACTAGTGTGTCATGTCATGTGTCATGTGTTAGTGAGTTGAGAGGTTACCATCCAGTCTTGCTACTTGATGGAGTATCTAGGAAGAATAGGCATGGTAACTGTAGGGCAGTAGCTCGCTAAGAGAAGTAACTAGGGATATAATCTTGTCTTCTTTTGTTTATAGTACACATGCATGTCTAGTTTGAACTTAGAAACTTTTGTTGTTCCTTTTGTTTATACCCAACAAATTTGTTGCCTTGTACTCAAGTGATGCAATGGGTTTCAGTAGTACTTCTGCATACAAATCAGCTCACCATGCCTTGTGTTGCATAAGTGTATGAGAGCATAACTGAGCAAGCTAAGGTGTTGTCTTGTTGTACAAGCGAGGCATGTGTTTGATCTCGGGACATCAATGATCAATGGTTGATGATTTGATTAGACGCAAGCTGCTCAACTGTGGAAGGAATTATCGCCCGCTAACGCAGAGAGCCTTCCTCTGGTCAGATATTTTGCTGTATAAGATAGATACAGTAGATGCGTGAGAATGAGACATGCATGATGCATGGAGAGTTGAATCCAAAGAGGAAATGTTCCGTTTTCCTTTGCTATACGATATTAATCTTCGAGGCGTTCGTTCTTAACAACAAGGGAACATACATATTCGTAAGAAGAAAAGAAAACGTACACGTCCCAAAAAAGGGCAGAGAGTAGAGAATCCGGCCCAGCAGAAAAGAAAAGATAAGAGTGGTGCGAGGCCAAGGAAAGTCCACTCGCAAAATGCGCCAGTCACACGTACGCCAAAACACGTGACATGCGTCGCCCATCACACCAATTGTGCAGGACGTGGACCGGCGACCCTGACCCGCCGGTCCTGATCTCCAATTACTTTCACCCCATCTTATTATACTCCACTAAACGCTGGTAAGTACTACGAGTGTATAGAGTATCCATTAACAGGTGAAGTACGTGTACTAACTTAGTAGTGAGCGCGAGGAACGTGGCGACGCATGATTAATCTGCGGCCGGGGCGCGCGGTGCAAGTGGCAGGCGCGATCTTGGTTAGATTCGGGCGTGCGCTAATGTAATCAGGGCGACTAACCCGAGACACCCCATGTGCGCAGGGCCACTAAACTACGCAACCGCACGCCTCCCTGTCTCCTCCGGCCGCCTGCCGCTGCCACCACACGACACAGATAAGCGAGGCGTAATTATTCAATCAAGCGATCGGATGGAGCGAGCCATACCCATCATCATTCGTTCGAGATCATCATCATCATTAAGAGCAGAGCGGCGTCATTGACTAACCACTGCTCATGGCACCAGCCGGGACACCTTGCCCCCCTCTTTTGCTCAACCTGTCTTTTCCTTGCTGATAAGATACTACTAGCTCCTTTTCTTTTCTCTTCTTGAGAGTGAGGTGATGATGAAAAGATTAATAAGTACTGCAGCGGCACGCACTGATGTGTTTGCCTGCAAGAAAGTCTCGGATCAGAAAGCCTGCCTGCTTCTCCATCCATCCCTTGGTCTGAAGTCTGAACGAGTCGCGCCGACTGAACAACTGCACGCACCATCTGATCTGATCTTGACCTGGCTCGATAAGCGGAAGGGATCCACGGCGACGGGCGCCGGTCGCAGCAGCCACATGGGGCATCGTCATGGTCCGGCCGATGCGTTGGACGTTGGACCCGAACCAACCGACCGACCCGCAAAGGTTGAGCGATCGGATTCAGATCACAGCCCTGACTTGCCAATCCGCGGCAGAGATCTTCTCATGATTCTCTCCATCTACTACTGCAGGTTCCGCGGACGTTCGTGCTTGGCATGCATCCACGGAACAAGAATCCCACCCCACCTGCCTGAACCTCAGAAACAAACATGCTACTGCCTACGGAAGAAACGTCCCGGTTTTATGAGACTCCGGAGACACGGGAAGTAGCTAGATTCGCCAGAAACCAACGCAGTTCTTCGCTTGGGAGACATAGTACAGAGTAATGATTGATGTTGGAAACAACCATGCAAACAACATGAGTATACCACAGTTCAGAAACTAGACGAGTACTGCCACATGCAAACACTACAAGCCAGCAGGTCAGGTCAAGAGAGAATACATATTATACATAGCTTAGTACGTAGTTCACAGTGCCAGCTAGGCATCCACTCTGTGCTGAAATGATGAAGATTATACCATGGCTTCAACTGGATTCTCAGGCACTGATCATGTCTCGCCCAGCAGACCGTTTTCGACAGTGGATTGGGTGCCCCTTATTGCAGTTTTCTGTGCAAAAAATATGGAAGAGAACATATGTGATTAGGTCAAATCATGCTCAAACGCAGAGAAGTAGAGGAAATTCAAAACATGCAGAGCAAAATGCCAGGTTTGCAGTACTAGCAAAGTCAGAACAAGTGCCAAGTACTCCCTCCGTTCACTATTATAAGAGGTTCGAACTTTTTCTGAGTCGGATGTATATAGACCCATAGTGTGTTTGTTCACTCATTTTAGTTCGTATGTAATCTATATTGAAATATCCACAACATTTTATAATAATGAACAGTGGAAGTAATTCCAAACAAGGAAGCAAAATGCTTGGCTTCGAGCTTTAACTCGCAAGGATGACGTAAATGTTTTATCCTCTTTGTTCAGGAACGATGACAAGAAAAAGAACTTGGTTAAATGTAACAGCAACGCGAAGGAGGAAGTGGAAGGGCTGAATATTTCCACCAATATTATGCAACTTATCAGCCAAGGTAAAAGCTTGAGCTACTTGTCTCTTCTTCATGTAAATAGTACTCCCTCCATCCGAAAAAACTTGTCCCAAGCTTGTTCCTCAAATGGATGTATCTAGCACTAACTTGGTGCTAGATACAACCATTTGAGGGACAAGTTTTTTGGGACGGAGGGAGTACTTACTTCATGTAAATAGTACTTACTTCACATGGCACCTAAACATAAAAGGAAATGCAGGCTCAATGAAGTTAAAGTATGTAATGCAGAGTATGAGAGTAAGGTTACCAAAGTTGCCAATGCAAATGCTTCATTTTTCTTCATCAGCATCTCAGCCACTGAGCTGTTAATCATGAGGGCGTTTTAGGGCCATTGACAGGAGAACGCTTCCTTACGGTCCTTACGACCGTGCACTCGCTGTCTGAACTTTCCGGGGTACTCAAATCAACAACAGGAGTTCCTTCAACAAAGTTGATAGCAGGAGTCAGGTCCATGTTCTTGTCTTCCTTTGAGGGGGTCACATTATCATCCAACGCCATCACAGATGATCCGCCCAACAGCGTGCTGGAAGGCTGGATCGCCATCATTTCCTCAACGGAACACTCCTTCTCAGTGTTTTTCTGTTGTGTGCTAGGAGTGCTTGGCAGTGACACAGCTGAAGTTGGTATCACCACATCCACATGACCGCTGGATGGATTTACTTTTGCGACGTTTACATGTTCTTCTTCGCCGCACCGGTTCACTATGCCTTGATCTCCCTCTGGAATACCTGAACCATTTCCGGAAACATTGGTCGTTACATCTCCAGGTTCTTCTGTTGCCTGTGAAACAACCAATGTTGATACCATCACATCCTCATGAACATTAGGCGATGTTGGTTTTGCGACATTTCCATGTTCTTCGCTGCATTGGTTCACTCTATCATTGTTTCCATCTGGAATATTGGAATCATCATTTCCTGAACCAGTGGCCGTTACATCTCTAGGTTTATTTTTTCCATCTCCAGGCTCTTTGCTATTGCTGTTATTCCGTGTCACGCTGTTTTGTCGAGAACGACTCCGCGTGGCTCTGTAACCTTCCCAGTCAGGATCATCTTCAGAGTCCGCACTGCTCGAAACACCTTCCTCGCCCTCCCCGGAACTTCCATCTTCATGCTCGTCGACCGACGTGTCTTCCATGTCCTTAGTTGCCAGCTCTGAAGTATCATCTGGGAGTGTGTCGACATCCATCTCGTCACCATCATTCTCCACATTGTTATCTTCTCTCACTGCAAGTTCAGTGCTATTTTTGCCGGCTTCTCCACTGCAGCCTTCAAGCCCAGAGACTTCACGCATGAACTTGGTCAGCGCGTCCGTGATGCTTGCACAAAGATTACCTGCAGCCTTGCATAAGACCTCCTTCTTCTACAGACAAAGGCGCGTCAAAACACACAAAATCATTAGAGGGGAAAATGTCAATTCCAATGAAGATAATTTTCGCACAAAAAAGGTGGTGGTGGTTACCTGTGGACAGTACTCCGGTAGGACATTTGATGACACAAAATTTGCTATCGCGGAGACGTCGCCAAGCAGGACAGACGCACTTGAACTTGACGCGCCCCTGGAAATGATCTTGCGAGTGGCTTCCCTTTTCAACTGCATGCAACATATGAAGCAGATGCAGAGGATGATCATAACAGTTACAAAAAAGCATTGCTATTACAGAGGGAAAACTCCAAGAGAAGAACTTACAAAGCATTTTCCGAAAGAACCATTGTTCTTCATGTCCATCTCGATGACTTTGTCCATCAGCTTCCTGTCCCACGCAGATACTCTCGGCGTGCCGTCAGGTATTTCCATGCCACGGACATCAAGCGAGTCTAGGTACAGAATCTGTATAGCAAAATAAAATATGAAACGTGTTAGACTAACTTCAGTGTGATAAAATAAATCTGTAGCATTCATTCATATTCCTTGTCTCATGAATCAATCATTGTGCAGAATGCTCACCACAAGATAGAAGAGGCATCCCCCTGCACTGTTCTTCTTGCCGAGGGAAGAAACGCACTTCTCGAGCTGCTCCACGACGAATTTGCACCAGTTGAGCTCCTTGATGGACCCGATGTTCACCAGCGCGGGGAAGCACCGGGGGCTGATCTTCAGGCTGCTGGTTGGGCAGAGGAAGGACGAGAGCACGAGCATCACGAAGGTCCGGAGGAAATGCTCGTCCGCCGACTTCATCAGTTTGATGGACTTCTCCAGGCTCGCCATGGACGGCGGCCTGTCGACGCCGTGCTTGTCCAGTACGGACGCGATGCTCTCGTCGTCCAGCCCGTACACGACGTCGCGGCCGGTCTTCGGGATGCCGAGCACCCGGTGCACGCTGTCGACGGTGACGGGGATCCTGCCCCGGCCGGGGATGACCAGCTCGGAGGAGTCGGTGTCGAACCGCCGGAGGAGCCAGGTGGAGAGCCTGGCGGGGACGGTGGGGCACTGGAGCCTCAGCAGGCCCCCGAAGCCGGCGCCCTCTATCATCTCCCGCTGCCCGGCGGTGAGGTGCGGGTACAGCTTCATGATCCTCGCCGGCGACGCGCGGTGCCTGAGACCCTGGGTCGGACCCTGGATTGGGATTTCTCGTTAAAATAATCAGGCAAATGCAAGAAGACGAAATGCGGCTGGGTGAGGTTTTGCGCGCCCGTCACCTTGTCGCCTGGTTCATGGCCGCGGCTGCTCCCCCATTTCCTCTCCTTGCGCTTCCTGCTGAAGCCCCACCTGCCCATCCTCGATGGCTCCGATGGCGATGGCAGCGAGAACCGGCTAATCTGAAAATCTACTCGGGGCTCGTATTGCTCATGCCGATCTGGATTAAAACCCACCAAGAAGGAAAGCCTCTATTCAATCCATACCGGATCAATCACCTTCCATTCCTGAGGAAAACCAATCACCTTCCCTCTCTGGACCAATCAATGCATACTGGATCGAGGCATTTGTGCGATGCAGAAATAGAGAGAGAGTCAATCACCTTCCCTATCTGAAGAAAACCAAATCGACCTGGATCTGGATGCTGGCAACAAAGGCAAAAGAGGATTCTGTCAATGGCTCCTCGAAGCTCATCACTCCTGCCTCAAAAACATGGGGCATTTACTCCTAGGCTGCAGCAATAACAGAGTAGGTGGAGGCCAGCATGCATACCTGAAACCCGAAAGGAAGGTGACGACGAGGACGAGCCCCCCCCCCCCCCCCCCCCCCAACTGACTGGTGATGTGAGGAGAGAGAGAGGTTTCAGTTTCGTGGCCGCGTGGCGACGCACCGTTCACTGCCATTGACAGTGTGCTGCTGTGGCCTAGATTTTCGCGCCATCGCGGTGGGTGCGGTTGTGTTTCGCTAGACCCGATGTTGTGCTGGGCCTCGCCAGCCAGAGGCCGCAGACCACTTCGTAAAAAAAAAAAGACCGCGTACCACCATTTTCATGCGAAATCACTAGTCAAGGAGTACTCGTTGAACATATCACTCCACCTCCCCAGTTTGCGACAAGTGACACATATGCAGCGTGCCACTTGTCGTAACTTGAGAGTTTTTCTTTTTTTTTAATCCGTTTATTCAAAACGTTTTATCTCTCGAACCGTGTTTAAATCTCAAATCGCTTTTATTGTTGGATTCCTCGCATCGAGATCTTCAAAACTAGATCCTATGTTGATAGGTTTTGACGAACTTTTTTTTACGAAAAAACCGGCCAAATAAAACCGTACGAAAAAACTGAACCAGGAGCACGGGCTTTTTCCCTTTTCGAAAGAGGCACGCCCGTGCCTCTCATGAAATCACAACCGTGCCTCTCGCAGAAGCAAAACCGTGACTCTCGTGGAATAAAAAAAAAAGAAAATGCTTTTTTTTCGTTCCCGAGGAGGCACGGCCGTGACTCTCGCGAAAGTACACCCGTGCCTCTCGCGGAAGCAAAACCGTGACTCTCGCGAATGGAAAAAAATAGAAAAAAACGCGTTTTTTCCGTTTCCGAGAGGCACGGCCGTGACTCTCGCGAAAGCACAAGCGTGCCTCTCGCGGAAGCAAAACCGTGACTCTCGCGAAAGGAAAAAAACAAAAAACGCGTTTTTTTTCGTTTCCGAGAGGCACGGCCGTGACTCTCGCGAAAGCACACCCGTGCCTCTCGCGGAAGCAAAACCATGACTCTCGTGAAAGAAAAAAATATAAAACACGTTTGTTGACACACAAACACGTCACATGTACCCTCGACGCCGGGGGTGATGCGCCGCAGCTCACGTCGAAGGAGACCCAACCGACAGCGCGATACGCAGGACAGTCGGTGGGCGCTTTTGCAGACCCGAAACCCCGCGCACCCGGGAGGGACCCCGTCAGGGATTGCGGCGGCTATGAACTGCCCTAGGTTGATTCGCTCGCCCCTAGAGCCTCGAGATTCGCAGCTCTCAAACACGAAGAACAACGAAGAACAAGAGAGAAAAACGATGGAGAAATAAAACGTAGATGAAAAAAGTAGTATATTGATTTGTTCGATTGTGTGTTGTTCAATCGGCCGTCACCTCCAACTATAAGAGGCGGCTGGACTTCCCGTACAAGTAAATGATTCATCTAGGCTTTCCTTACAAGAAAAATAACATCAATTCACGTCCTAGAGTCCTATTTCTATTCCAACTCGGATTCAGTCTGAATCTAGCCCAAACTCTGTCTTCCTTCTTGCGCGGGCCGCCGAGCTTGCATATGATCTCCGATCAAGACGGCCCAAATATCAAACTTGTGCGCCTCGACGATACGAACAACTCTCATGTTGATCACTTTTTCAAATAAGGCCATCTTGAATACTTTTCGAGGTCATCTTTACCTTCCAGTCGGACTCGGTCTTGCAGTAGACTGGGTTATCCGAGTCTCGTAGTGAATTTGCAGGCCATATACTATCTCTGATGATGATGACTCCAAAACCAAAGTTTGCCGTCTTGATGATACGCACAACTTCTGTATTAAACACTTCTTCGTCCGAGGTCATATTGATAAACTTCCGGGCACATGTTCAGTTTCACTCGGATTCGAGCTCATCCACTCGGATATTAAAGACTTTCACTCGGATCGTCCGACTGGACCTTTTCACTCGGAAAACAATCTTTCACTCGGATGACTATATTTCCACTCAGATGACTATATTTCCACTTGGAAGGCAATACCTTACTCGATCGGCAAGTTTTAGTTCCGATGGTAATCTTTTCACTCGGAATATTTTCACCTGGAGGACAATTTCACTCGGATGACTATATTTTTACTCGGATAAGTTCATCCGGTCAGCAAACTTTCACTCGACCGTAAGTTTTCACTCGGATGGTAAACTTTTTCACTCGGATTTTCGACTAAAACACAGCCTGATCTTGTCTTGCCTCCCCAGGTCGCATACTAACTCGGATCGAGACAATTTATATATGAAAATCGATCGGCTTGACGAGACAAAAAACTTTCATGTTGAACACTTTTAGATCTGAGGTTAGCTTCAATGGCTAATTGCTCACGCATTGTACCAGACGCCCATCAACATATGTCTGATGTCGAGCGTAATATTTTGATTCCTAGCTGGTCCGCACCATATTGATTGTAACTTTTGTATACGAACTCGGATTAAGATGATTTATATATGAAAATCGATCGTCTCGACGAGACGATGACAATTCCTTTAGAGTACTCCTTCATCTGAGGTCATATTAAGGGCGTAATCGTCCGAAAAGCATTCAGAACACTAAATTTTGTCACTCGGAGTACAGCTTGGGCCACGGAGATGAGGTCGAATGGCGATAGCCTAAACATCAAAGTTGTCACACTCGACGACATGAAACTTTCTCATGCTGAAAACCCTTTCACTCTGCATCTTGCCAAAATCAGGTATCAACACATGCCCCCCTGTTTTTCGGCAAAGCTTGCATGCCGAAAAATAATATGCACGGTGTTCGTTCTAAGGACGATGTCAACACTCCATCGGCCATTTATTTTTCTCAGGGCGATAATTATGTATCGGCCATGTTTATGCTAAGGGCGATAATCGTATATCGGCCATTGCCTATTTAGGCTTCCTGCCACACACTCGGGTGGTACTTCTTCAAATATTTGCCATTGAGAGCTCGAGGTAATAATGCCCCTTGTATTGATTCCACCAAATATGAGTTTTCGGGAACAACTCTTGTAATCCTAAAAGGACCTTCCCAACTTGGAGACCACTTTTCGAATTTTCTATCTCTTGAACCAATCGGCAGAATCACTTTACAGATGAGATCACCAACTTGAAAATTCTTCAACTTAACTTTCTTATTGTAAGCTCTTGCAACCCTCAACTTGTCTCTCTCTGTGGACTTCAAAGCAGCCAAACGTTTATCGGCAACCTCATCAATATTGTCCATCATCAAGTTATAAAAGTGTACTGCCGATAAATCATTTTGTTTGGCTATTCTCAAAGCATTCAAATTTACTTCCACTGGTAAAACGGCCTCTTGACCATATACTAGCTCATATGGAGTCACCTTCGTAGCACCATGCCTTAAAATTCTATGTGCCCACAAAGCTTCAGACAACAACTCATGCCATTTCCTTGGATTATCTTCAATCTTCTTCTTGATGAGTTTGATTAAAATTTTATTGCTAGACTCAGCTTGTCCATTAGCTTGGGCATAATACGGAGAGGAATTGAGCAACTTTATATTATAAGATTCGGCAAACTCTCTGACTTGGTGTCACATAAAAGATGAACCTTGATCTGTAGTTAACGTTTGAGGAATACCGAATCTATGAATAATGTGCTCGATTATGAATTAAATTACCTCCATATTTGTCATGTTCTTGAGAGGTACTGCTTCAGACCATTTAGTGAAATAATCAGTTGCCACCAATACGAACCGATGCCCTTTTGAGGAAGACGGATGGATTTCTCCAATGAAGTCTAAACTCCAACCTCTGAAAGGCCACGGCTTGATAATAGGATGTAACATAGCAGCAGGAGCCAATTGAATATCACCAAATTTTTGACAAGCTTCACACCCCTTATAATATCTGAAGCAATCATTAATCATAGTCGGCCAATAAAACCCAGCACGTCGCAATAACCATTTCATCTTGGGAGCCAACTGATGAGTGCCACAAATGCCTTCATGTACCTCTCCCATAGCAACTCTTGCCTGGTCCTCGTCCAAGCACTTTAGAAGAACATCATCGACTGTTCGGCGATAAAGACCGTCATCTCTCATTGTATACTTGAAAGCCATACGCCGAACAGACCTGACCACCCTTTCACTCGGATTGCACAAGTAATCAACAATGGGCTTCCTCCAGTCGGTATTGTCACCTGCACTAGATTTTTTGATAAGGGCCGAATCAGTGGGTTCTGGTTCGGCCTCTCCTATATTGGCAAGACATGACATCGGTCTTTGAGAAATATGAAACATGCCACGATCAACATGATAGCCGGATGCTTGCTGTGCCAACTCATTTGCTCTCCAATTGTCATGCCTAGATATACGAGCAATGCTAAAACAATCCAATGTAGAAATTATATCTAGACATTTATCAAGATAAACATTAAGTGATTCATCCAAACACTGAAAGACTTTGGATATTTGCTGCATTACTAGTAACGAATCACCATAAGCCTCAATATGTGTAACACCTATAGCAAGTAACATCTCTAGGCCGAATAATAATGCTTCATATTCGGCTTGATTGTTTGTGCAAAAATATTCTAAGCGGCACGAGGCTTCGAAAACAGCACCATGAGGAGAGATATAAACAATACCAACACCTTGGCCATTGCAACAAACTGAACCATCAAAGTATAATCTCCATGGTACTAATGAAACAAGGTTCATGTCAATATCATGCTTGTCATTAATCCGATGTTCAACAATGAAATTAGCAACAATTTGGCCTTTCATGGATTTTAGAGATTCATAAGCCAAATCATATTCAATCAAAGCATAAGCCCACTTGCCAATTCTACCACTAAGAATTGGCCTATGAAACATGTATTTAATGACATCGGTCTGACAAGCTACTACGCAAGCACTCGACACTAAATAATGTCTCAATTTTGTGCAAGCATAATATAAGCATAGACATAATTATCAATAAATGTATACCTTGTCTCGGCGTCCAATAAGCGCCTGCTCAAATATGTAATAGCATGCTCTTTTCCTTCGGTTTCTTGAGTCAAAACAGCACCAATAACACCTTCCTCTGCTGCAATATAAAGCTTAAAGGACTCCCTATGTTTGGGTGCTTTCATAACCGGAGGAGTGCACAAATGATTCTTGATCATATCAAATGCTTCTTGCTGTTTTGCCCCCCAATTGAAATCAACATCATTCTTTAACCAAAGGATATGAGTAAATGCATCAACTTTCGCTGACAGATTAGCTATGAACCTTTTCATATAATTGACCTTACCAAGGAACTTTTGCATATCTCTCTTGCATGTTGGAGCCTCCACTTTCTGTATGGCCTCTATCTTTTTGGGATCAATCTCTATGCCATCTTCATGAATAATGAAACCCAAAAACTTGCCAGCTGACACGCCGAATGCACACTTTAAAGGATTCATCTTCAGTCCATACTTTTTCATTCTTTCAAAAGCTAAAAGCAAATCGGCCAAGTGAGATTCAAAAGCATCCGATTTGACAACAATATCATCAATATAAACTTCAAATATGACACCGAGTAAATCATGAAAAATCAAATTCATAGCCCTTTGATATGTGGTGCCAGCATATTTTAATCCGAATGTCATCACTGTCCACTCGAATAAACCAAGGAAACCAGGGCATCGAAAAGCTGTCTTGTACATGTCCTCTTCGGCCATAAAAATTCGATTGTATCCGGCATTACCATCTAGAAAGCTAATAACCTTATGTCCAGAAGCATCATTAATAAGCATATCGGCTATTGGCATGGGATACTCATCTTTGGGTGTAGCCCTATTCAAATCTCTGAAGTCAATGCACACCCTCAACTTGCCAGATCCTTTCTTCTCCACTGGGACAATGTTAGAAATCCACTCGGCATACCTGCAAGGTCGAATGAAATTAGCTTTAAGCAAACGACCGATCTCTTCCTTGATCCGGTCATATGTTTTTGGATTAAACTTTCTGCCCGATTGTTTGTAAGGTCTAAAACCGGCCTTTATAGGTAACCGATGCTCCACTAGCTCTCGGCTTAAACCTGGCATCTCATGATATTCCCATGCAAAGCAACAAACATATTCTTTCAATAGCTCGATTAACTTAGCTTTACAATCGGCTCTCAAATTTTTGTTTACAAACGTCGACCGAGTGACTGAACCATCTCCAATATCTGTCTCTTCTGATGGATCGGCCGATGTCATCTAACTCCTCTATAGACTCATACATATCGTCCTCGCTGGACCGATATTTTACAAGACGTTTCTGTAACCACTCGGAACTAGAATCCATTTAACATATCATACCTTGGAGTCGATTGCATTCAGTCAGCGTTAAAGAGACGGGCACGAAACCATTCTTGGTCGTGCTGAGAAAATCAAACTCTGACAAGTCACGCCCCATCAAGCAAGTAGCATTGGGGTGTTTCCAATCAACCGATGCATCGGCCAAAGCAACACAGGCCGAGTTATCCGCATGAATGACTTCCACTTCATCATCAACCCATTGGATCAAAAACTGGTGCATAGTGGATGGCACGCACTGGTTTGCATGAACCCAATCACAACCTAGTATGACGTTGTAGTTACCTTGCACCTCAGCGACAAAGAATGCAGTAGCCAAAGTTTTGCTTCCGACTGTAAGCTCCACATACATCACACCTTTGGCTTCAGTTTTCTCTTTGCCTTCAAATCCATTGAGCACCATATTGGTCTTGATCAATTCTTCATCAGGCAAACCCAATTTCTTGAAGACCGAATAGGGCATAAGATTTACCACAACACCACCATCAACAAGCATCCGAGTGAGCGGCGACCCATTGATATGACCTCTGAGATATAATGGTTTCAGATGCGTTACTGGTTCTTTTGGCTTCTCGAATATTGCGTTTTTAGGGCCAAAATCCAGCCGAGCCACCTCCCTTTCCTCATCTACAGCACGAAACTCAGCAGGTAAGTAATACACCATATTGATATCCATACCTTCATGAACCGGCGTAGACTCATAGTCCAACATATCAGCCTCCTCCTCAAGTGCATCCACCGATTCTGAAATTTGTCCGAGTGAAGAGGAAGCAATAGGTAACATAGACGATGCAATGATTGCATCGTCCTCTTTTGGTAGTGTAGGTGCTGCTGTGATAAGTGTAAAAGCCACCGCATCTTGTATTTGTTTGGGCCTCCACACTTGTTTTGTAGGTACCATAGGCCGAGTGTCATTGAACAACTTATCCCTTTGCTTCTCGGCTTCTTGTTCTGCCATCTCTTGACTCCTTAACCTCTGTAGTTTCCTCTTTTGTGTCTTTGTTAGCCCTGGAGGACACCACTTTGGCTGAGTGTATTTAGGATCTCTCGTTTTTACCTGGCTGGTGCTTACTTCATGGTCATTAGCCGAGTGCATTGGCGCGATAGCAAGTATCGGCTCAGTCGGATTGCTATGCACAATCGGCTGCTATATGGCGAATGTTTCGGTGCCCAAGATAAGTGAGTCGGCATCCATTTTCTCCTTGCCTTTTCCCGGCTCAAGTGCTGCAACACTTGGTGATTTAACACTCCATTCTTTTCGACTTTCCAGATGCATGAAATTTCCACTCGGGCGCACTTTTTTACTCTGATGGAATCCACTCAGATGGATGTCACTCGGATGGAATCCACTCGGATGGAATTCACTCGGATGGAGTTTAGTCGGATGGAATCTACTTGACCACATTTTTTCACTCGGATAGCTTCCACCTGGGTGCATTCTTACACTCGGATAATTTCCATCCGGTCGCATGTTTTGACCAGCCGACCGATAGTTATAGATGTTCAGTCGGCCATTATATGAGTATTCAAGTCGATCCCAAACAGTTTGCCTTTGCTCTTCTAGAAACACTACTAGAAAAACGGCTATAGCTAATATGGACATTAATGGCGCACCATGTATGTGGTGCGCCACTGCTATATAGCAGTGGCGCACCAGATATGGGTGCGCCATTAGTGGCCATATTACTAATGGCGCACCTAGTGTGTGGTGCGCCATTACTGGTTTTGTCCTGGCTCCACACCCCTCCCCAGACTTAGCAGTGGCGCACCAGAGGAAAAGTGCGCCATTACTAGTTTTAACTAGTAATGGCGCACCATTAAGAGATGCGCCATGCTATCTATACGTATGACGCACCCCCTACCGGTGCGCCATTGCTATCACCCCTTATCCCCTCCCTCTAGTCACGTTCTCTCCCCTCCCCTTCCTCCTGACACACCCACCCACCTCCCTCGACTTCGATCTAGATCGGGAAGCCCCGGCCGCCCGCCTCTTCCTCTCCCTCCCGACCACAGCGAGCCACCTTCCACGATGAGCAATCCGAGGAGCTCCGCCTCCCTCTTCTTCTCCCCCACCCCCACTGGCGACGGAGGCGAGGTGAAAATTCCCCACCAACCGGAGCGCTTGCCTGCCGATGGAGGTCTCAGCCAGGCTCCGCCCGCCGTCTCCCGCCTCGACGGCGCTGCCCCGCCGCGACGGAGGGTCCCTGCGGCGGCTGCTCCCATCGGCCCGGCCCGCCTCCCGAGCGGTCTCCGCCAAGGTGCTTCCCAGTGCAGAGCCTCACCACTCTCCAGCCGCCGCGCCCCTCTCTCCCCTCTCCTCGCAATGGCGGCCGCGCCTCCCGAGCCCACCGCGCCCGCCCCCGCCCCCGCGAGCGGCGGCGACGCGTTCCGCCTGGGCTTCGTCGGCGCGGGGAACCTGGCCGAGAGCATCGCGCGCGGCGTCGGGCGTCCTCCCGGCCTCCGCCGTCCGCATTGCGCCCCACCGCCGCCCCGAGCGCGGCGCCGCCTTCGCCTCCCTCGGCGCCAGCATCCCCACATTTGATTCACCCCGCCTTCCCTCACTCCGCTCGAAGCAGCCAAGCATCTCTGTCTGTCTGTCACGTGTTCACGCTTGACAACCACTCCGTATCTCACGTGATGTTTTTTCCTTCTCGTCATAGGTTGTCGACGACAGCGATGTGATCGTCATCTCCGTCAAGCCCCAGATTGGTAAGTGTACAAACTCGTATCATTAGCCCCTCAAGGCAATCAATCACCGATGCCTTTCTTCTCCAGATAGTATTTGCTTAGTCCCTGGAAGCAATCGCTGACGCCTCAGATTTAACGATTTGGGCTTTTGTTTTGCACGCTTATGAGATTGTCCACATATGAAATTGCAGTGAAGTAGGTTCTGGTTGAGCTCAAGCCCTTGTTGTCTGAAGAAAAGCTTCTGGTCTCCATTGCCGCTGGCATCAAAATGAAAGATTTGCAGGTCAGTCAGTGTGCATTCACGGTCTATTCCCTTTAATGATAGAATCTTATGCACATATGCAGTACTATGAAATATCAGAGCTATTCTGGTAAGATTGATAAGTAGGTTGTAGCATTGAAAACATGACAATGCCGGTAGTATTATCAATGGTTCAGTCAGCGTCTCAACAGCATCTGCACCCATGAACACATTTTTTTAATTTGACTGTACATTCAAATGAAGCCTTTGTTAAGTATACACTCCAAAATTCAGTTAACAGTAGCCTAACTGAATTTTCTGTTTCTGAATTTATAAACTCACTTTATATTCAGTTTATAAATTAACGGTAGCTTCAAAATTAAGTATCATTCGCATGGATTAACTGTTATTTTATTTTGTGGAGGATAAAGTTCAGATCATGAATAATGGCATTACAAGTGAACTTGGCACAATTACATATGTCCTGAACCTCATAGAATCTGACACTAGCAAGTTGAAAGAACATGCGGTGCCCCCATGTTTGGTTTTGGTAATTGATGACAATCTCTATGGACTAATGGTTGCCTTGAGTTATATTTGAAGGATTTGTCCATAGGCATTTCTTGAAGTCCATGTACTCGATCGGCAAGTTTTCGTTCCGATGGTAATCTTTTCGCTCGGAATATTTTCACCTGGAGGACAATTTCACTCGGATGACTATATTTTTACTCGGATAAGTTCATCCGGTCAGCAAACTTTCACTCGACCGTAAGTTTTCACTCGGATGGTAAACTTTTTCACTCGGATTTCCGACTGAAAACATAGCCTGATCTTGTCTTGCCTCCCCAGATCGCATACTAACTCGGATCGAGACAATTTATATATGAAAATTGATCGGCTTGACAAGACGAAAAACTTTCATGTTGAACACTTTTAGATCTGAGGTTAGCCTCAACGGCTAATTGCTCACGCATTGTACCAGACGCCGATCAACATATGTGTGATGTCCAGCGTAATATTTTGATTCCTAGCTGGTCCGCACCATATTGATTGTAACTTTTGCATACGAACTCAGATTGAGATGATTTATATATGAAAATCGATCGTCTCGACGAGTCGAAGACAATTCCTTTAGAGTACTCCTTCATCTGAGGTCATATTGAGGGCGTAATCGGCCGAAAAGTACCAGAACACTAAATTTTGTCACTCGGAGTACAGCTTCGGCCACGGAGATGAGGTCGAATGGCGATAGCCTAAACATCAAAGTTGTCCCACTCGACGACATGAAACTTTCTCATGCTGAAAACCCTTTCACTCTGTATCTTGCCAAAATCAGGTGTCAACAGCGTTTTTTTTCGTTTCCGAAAGGCACGGCCGTGACTCTCGCGAAAGCAAAACCATGCCTCTTGCGCAAGGAAAACCGTGACTCTCGCGAAAGGAAAAAAACTCATTTTTTCGTGCAATTTTTTTTTTTTGAATTTTTTTAGAAAAGCTAAGGAAGACCGGTGGAAAACCAAAACGTCGAAAAAAGCCAAAAAAAGACCGTTTAGATGGCCGAAAACGCGTGCGGAAAAATAAAAAAACAAAATCCGAAGGGAGCCCTAAAGCGCGACACGTCACACGTGGTGAATGGCTGAGAGCGCGTCAAGTGGCGCTGATCATTGCGAGGCTTCCGAAAAAGCCTCGTTAACTAGTGGCGCCCCCATGCGAATGCAGCTTTTTTTCCCTTGCGAAGTTTGGTTTTCGTGCCCTGTCTTAATCCCGTTTGAAGCTTCAGTGAAACCAGCACAGCCACGAGGTACGTTTGCCGCCGATCAACGGAATTTCCTATTTGCCGCCACCAGCGCCAATTAATGTGTTCTGTATGAGCCGGCCCATATATAAGTTCGCCCCCATGGACTCCGAAGTTGCAAGAAATTTCTGGCTCAGTTTTTCCTTGCCCATTCCGGTCGGTTTTGGGAAGCTTCCAACATGGTTTTTCAGTCCCATTTTTTTCTAGTGGCCGGTGATATACAGAAGGGAAGCAATGGAAGCTATGATTTGATCATAGAAGAAGTAATGCAAAGAGCTCTGGAATATAATTGCAAATTTGTTTTTGAGGGAAGAACATCAAATAACGAAGCACGGGAGCAACTAGTTAACGAGCGCTCCTTTGGGAGACTAGCAACGATCAGTGTCACTTGACGCGCTCTCAGCCATTTGCCACGTGTCGCGCTCTGGACGCTCCCCCCGGATTTTTTTATTTTTCCGCACGTGTTTTCGGCTTTTTAAACGGGTTTTTACGTTTTGGTTTTCTCCCGGTCTTCCTTAGCTTTTCGATGAAAAAAATTCAAAAAAAAAATTTTGTGCGAAAAAATGCGTTTTTTCCTTTCGCGAGTCACGGCTTTTCTTCCGCGATAGGCACGGTTGTGCTTTAGCGAGAGTCACGGCCGTGCCTTTCGGAAACGAAAAAAACGCGTTTTCCGTTATTATTTTTTTCGCGAGAGTCACGGTTTTGCTTCCGCGAGAGGCACGGTTGTGCTTTCGCGAGAGTCACGACCGTGCCTCTCAGAAACACGTTTTTTGTTTTTTTTTCTTTCGCGAGAGTCAAGGTTTTGCTTCCGCGAGAGGCACGGTTGTTCTTTCGCAAGAGTCACGGCCGTGCCTCTCGGAAAGGAAAAAAATACGTGTTTTCTGATTTTTTTTTCTTTCGCCAGAGTGACGGTTTTGCTTCCGCGAGAGGCACGGTTGTGCTTTCGCGAGAGTCACGGCCGTGCCTCTCGGAAACGAAAAAAAAAACGTGTTTTCTGTTTTTTTCGTTCCACGAGAGTCACGGTTTTGCTTCCACGAGAGGCACAGTTGTGATTTCGCGAGAGGCACAACCATGCCTCTTTCACAAAGGAAAAAAACCCGTGCTCCCGGTTCGGTTTTTTGGTCCGGTTTTTTTCGTGAAAAAAATGTTCGTCAAAACCTATCAACATGTGATCTAGTTTTGAAGATCTCGACACGAGGAATCCAATGGTGAAAACGGTTCGAGATTTGGACGCACGGTTTAAGAGATAAAACGTTTTGAATAAACGGATCTACGAAAGAAGAGAAAACTCCCAGTTGCGACAAGTGGCGCGCTGCATGTGCACCACTTGTCGTGACCTGAGAAGGTGGAGTGTTTTTTGCAACGAGTACTCTTTAATTAGTGATTTCGACGAAGCACACTCTTTAGCAAAATTCTCTCTTAATTTAGGTCAGGGTCGCCATATTTAGCTGGGCCAGCCCCATGACCAATTTTGTATTCCCCCTTTTGTAATATTTGAGTAATAAAGTTTGTCCTTTCCCAAGGAAAAAAATTTGTTTTATCGGTTTTAATCGATTTATTTTATTTTTATGTTTTATTTATTTTTAAAAATACAAACATTTTATAATTTAGTAACTATTTTAAACTCGGTAACATTTTTCAACACCACAATTAATCAAATCTGCCAACATTTTGAAATTCATGAAAAAATAAATTCGTGATCTTGTTCTAAATTCATGAATATTTAAAAAATTCGTGAACCTAAATTTGTGATCATTTTTTAGATTTTTTTTTGGTAAAAATGGGTACTCGGTTTTCCTAAACCATAAGAAGTTACCAGTTGTCGGTTTTTAGCCAACAAATGGTGTTTTTTAGAAGGCTAGTGTAGGAAAAACAAAAGGGGGGGGGGGCAACATGAGCAAGCGGGCTATACAACTAGTCCACGGCACACCGACGCCCTGACGTGAGCGCTATAGGGCAACTCGAGGCATAAAGCGCTGTCGAGGAGGTCTCTCAAAGGAAATATAGGAAAATTACAGAAGTTCAAATCGAAAAAATTTCTGACATAGATTTGCTTATAGCGCCTGGAGGCTCTCATCGGTCGTATGTATGGAGGGCAATACTGGATGGTCGTGACACTTTGACACAAGGTATGATAAAAACTTTTAGGGAATGATGATGATACCAACCCTTGGGAGGACAATTTCCTCCCTCAGGATGGATCATTACAGACAATTGTGTGTCTTCATGTCGATCCACCAAGTGGAGTGACCGAATTGATAAATTGTACATCTGCGAACCTTTGCTCAGTTATTGGGTATGCGGTTGTGGAGCCTAACAACCCGGGTTCAATTTCTATAATTGAGAGGTGATGCATAGGGCTTTATCCCCATTTATTGAGGATTATGCTTATCTTGGTACTCATTAAAAAATCTTTGAGAATCATGCTTTGATACTCATATTAAAATGGTTGTCTGCATCCCTAGTTAGTGCATAGGCCGAGAAGTAAAATTCTCTCTCAATTTTTAGGAAAGCAATTCAAAAGTCTCGCTCCCGTGCGACTCCTGCGATTTCGCATCGAGGTGTCCAAGTCCGGCCACCCAGGGCCTCCCCAACCTACTCCTCTCCCCTCACTGCTGCAGGAGGGCGTCGTCGGGCAAAACCCGGGCGGCGTCGACGGTGGCAGGGTTGTGCACCTGCGCGGCATGGTCAGATCAGGAGGTCTCGTGGGATGCAGGTCAGGCGATCTGTGCGTGGCCGAGGGTTGGAGAAGGCTGCCGTGAACGTGGGAGGGTGAAAATTTGGTTTATTTGGTTACGTTTTTGGTCCAGTGTTCAGTTCATCGGTTTTTATGCCCACCCGTAGGCAGATTTGCATGGCTGTCGAGCTTGCAGCCGACGAGGGGAGTGTTTGGCCGGGATCCAGCGATGTTCTGTTCATCTCGGTCCTCCTACGGACGGGACCATGCAGATCTACTCGTCCACATCCTCCGGCGCTTGAATAATATATTAAGGTGAGGATTCTTTCCCTGGTTGATTCATACAAAAATACATAGTTAGATCTTCTAACTAAATAAAACAACAAAAAGAAACTACTATGATAAAAAGAACAAGAATGAAACTACCGTAACTAAGAGCATATGTAACCGATCCCCTAAAAGACGTTAGAAGAGTAAAATCCAGTTCTTCTCCTTTAAACCACACCTAACCGACCCCCCCTGTCGACGTTACAGGAGGATAATTTTTACTATGGAGGAGCCCTGACTCTCAAATATACTCGGTCACCCACCCGTGGAGTATAAGTTTTTGCCTCCCATCCCGTGCCCGTGCCTTCCCCACCCCGTGTTACGTCGGCGGCGGCGTTGCTTCCGATGACCACCCAACGCCCCCATCGACACCCTGCTGCCCCACTCCGAGACGCTCGCCGATGTTGTCATCGCGAGAATCGAGTTCTATCACTGCCATCGCCACTGCGTCGATCCCCTCCTTGGAAGCACACTCCAGATCTTCTTCCTCCGAGCCTCTCCGTCGATTGTCGGCCCTCTCAAAGCCCTGCCGACCACTAGCAGCTTGGGCATCGACTCAACATCATCGGCCAGCCGTGACACCTCCACCGTCCTTCAAGTGTTCGACGGTTTGCCTAGGTGATTTTTCTGTGCCTTTTCACCATGTTTTTCCTTTTCGCAATTGAACTGAACCGAGTCATTTCTAGTGTTGATGAGAGGTTGAGGGAATCGATCTTCGACGACTCTTCGTCGCTAGAGGAGGAAGAAGACGATAACAACTCCATATCACTTCATAGTTGTGCTTTTATCATGCTCTTTACTTCATTCTAACCCTTTCGCGTCTTTGAATTTGAATAATTTGATTTGTAAACTCTGAATTTTTAATATTCGTGAATTGTGTGAACCTTAATTTCTAAGCTTGGATTTAATATGTGTGCAAATATGTAGTTGAAATATAGTATGTAAACTAAAACTAGAAAGATGGCTGATTTTTTTAAGCGAGTTAAGTTTAGAGCATTAGTTAGGAACCACACATTTCTAGAGAAGCAAATATAGAGAGTTAAAGGGTACTCAACAGTTTACTCCTCTACTATATTATAAGGGGTCAGTTAGATATGCTCTAAGCAAGCCAACTGATATAAATAAAGGTTTAAATTGGTTTGTTGGGAAGATGAGAGCAAGCAGCACAATCGAAATTCAAACCGATAGGAAAGCAGAAGATGCCCTGAGCGTATTAACAAATAGAAAATCCTTGGGAAAAAGAAGAAGAGCATCTCATGCTCATGCTCATGCTCAACGAGATCAAGGGGAAAAGGCAAAACTTTGGATCTGCAGGGAACACGACCGATCGATGAATGGATCACACGTAAGCTAGAGAGAGAAAAGTTTCAACAACCTCGCGTACTTCTACCAAAAGATGAAGAATCTACCCATTTTCTTAACCACGCCGGTCGGCCTCGCATGTCTCATGTTCCTGTCCACTCCACAGCCGCTCCTCTAAATGTAATTTAGCATAAGTAGGATCGATCTTATCACCGTTTACAGACCATCTTGAGTTATCTTATCACATCGCTAATTAATTAACTGGACTTACGCACCTTAGGCAGTGCACGCATGATCATATGGAATGTATTCATAATTATCTTTCCTTGCATTAGTTGTTGACTGATCTTATGCGACCCTCCGTAAAGAAATATAAAAACGTTTAGATCACTATTTTAGTAACCTAAATACTCTTGTATTTTCTTACAGAGGGAGTACATTTTTGTGTGTGTAGTTCTGAACAAAAGTTGCATCGAAAACACGTAGAGTCTGCATGAGCGGCTGAACTTCACTATACTCTTTCTCTCACTCTATAAGCTTGGTTGAAGTTTAACTTTGAAAGTAATGTGCTATAACTTGAGGAGAAGAGAGTGCTATGATTGATATTATAAATTAGAGGAAACAGCGATATAGGAGGACGAGGGCAAAAATACATAAAGAGCGGCTGAACTCAATGAATATGAATGTTGGATTTGGTGCTTTATTGTACGTACTACTTATTAATAGTTTTTTTCATCATATACGTTGTAACTGTTACTGTAGCAAACACTAGATGTTTGTAATGTAGACAATGGATAAGAGCATCTCCAACAACCGCGCTAAACAAGCGCCGTGCCGCAAATTTGCCCATTTTAGCGCGCGCACAATCGGTAGAGTGGCTCCAGCGGGCGCGCAATAACCGCGCGCGCGGCATATAGAGTTGGGCGCGCGGTCCGAATCGCCAACGCGCGCTGTGTATTTGGGGCGCCCGCTTCCGCGCGCGGCACACACGTGCGCTCGCGCCGCACTCTCTCCTCCGCGCCACCTTCGCCCCGCGTGCGCCGTCGCCGGTGAACTGGACCCGATGGACGCACGCGCCGGCAGCCCCTGACCCCATCCTACAGCCGCGACCCTTCCACCGCCGCCGCCGTCGCAAACCCTAGCGCGGGGAGCGTTGGCCTCGCCTCCGCCGGAGCTCCTCTGAGCATCGGCCTCACGCGCGGCTCTTCATGCCGCCGCGGATGACCTCGGCGGCGGGTGGCGCGCGCCGTGATGAAGCCACGCACCCCCCTGAGGGAGTCCTGGACTAAGGGGTCCTCGGGCGATGGGCTGTGAAGATACAAGACCAAAGACTCTCAACCGTGTCCGGATGGGACTCTCCTTGACGTGGAAGGCAAGCTTGGCGTTCGGATATGAAGATTCCTTTCTCTGTAACCGACTTTGTACAACCCTAGTCCCCTCCGGTGTCTATATAAACCGGAGGGCTTAGTCCGTAGAGGCAATCATAATCATACAAGCTAGAATTCTAGGGTTTTAGCCATTACGATCTCGTGGTAGATCAACTCTTGTAATACTCATATTCATCAAGATCAATCAAGTAGGAAGTAGGGTATTACCTCCATAGAGAGGGCCCAAACCTGGTTAAACATCGTGTCCCCCGTCTCCTGTTACCATCGACCTTGGACGCACAGTTCGGGACCCCCTACCCGAGATCCGCCGGTTTTGACACCGACATTGGTGTTTTCATTGAGAGTTCCTCTGTGACGTCAAAGACAGGATTGATGGCTCGCCTTGTTGTCAAGGACAGTATCACCTCCGAAGGAGCCCGGGCCCCAGGTCAAGCCCTCCGGCTGGGCGGCTTTACCATGACCGCCCGTTCGGCCGCTGAACCGACGATGACTTCTCGGGTCATCGAAAATCGCCTCCGTGTTGATTCCGAACACTCTAAACAGATGGATCCGGCGGAGTTGTCGTCCTTAAATGAACTCCTTGATCGCATCGCCGCTCTGGGGGTCGCTACAGACTACGATCGTATTGGGCTTAAACCCGATCAGAGAGAAATCAAATCTCCACCGATCACCCATCAAGTAGCGGTAATCGAGGAGCGAAACAAAAACTATCCCTCTACATTGAGGATGAACTATGTTCGGATTTCCGGGCCTGAAGAACCGGATACCCGTCTGCGGAACGACACGCCCTGCCCTCCGAACCTGGAATCGGACAACGGACCTGAAAAATCAGTTAATATCCCGGAGCCCGAACTATTAAGTTCGGAAGTTTCTCAAACTCCGGATCCCAAATTGGGTCAGGGTTCGGACTTAAATCCACCCACCCACCCAGTTACACGCGATCTCATGTACACACGACAGCAGTCTCAGGAAATGGTCCATCACTTCTGGGCCAAATTCCTCCTTGTCAAAGACAAGATTAAAGATTGCCGCGACGAAGATGCGATATCACTATTCCGCAACAATTGCACGGATGAGAGAATCCTCAATGCCATTAATCGCCGTCGCGTATTACACTTCGCTGACTTGGCAACCATAGTACAGAAGTACTGCGCAATGGAGAGCGCTTGGAAAACTCAGGCAGCTCCCTGGGAACCACCAGTTTCCAATCAACCCCTCGTCCGGGCAAAAAGGAGGCACCCTCGTAGGGCGCCCGATCAAATAGTAAAGAAATCTAAGCCCACTACGGGGCGCGGAACCGTTCTGGAGGGATGGCTCGTTAGGCCATGCAAAATACACACAACACTGGACACCACACCAACCCACAGCCTTCGAGCATGTTGGATACTCCGGCAAGTGGCCAAGAGCGACGAGGATATCCTCACCAAAAATACCCCAGAGAAACACCCCCCCCGGAAGATGACGACCCCAACGTATTGACAATCTTCGAGACTTTCGCTTCAGACAATTGGCGTAAAAAGGCTTTCCGCGACCTCGCCGAAGTCTGCCAAGTCGCAGCAATAAACCCTCGGAACGACACGGCTATAACTTTCAATGCCAGTGGCGAACCAAAATTCCGGACAGTCCGGGCACCAGCCGCCTTGGTCCTCAATCCAATTGTGGACGGTTTTCGGCTCACCAAAGTGCTCATGGACGGCGGCAGCGTATTAAACCTCATCTACGAGGATACGCTCAATAAAATGGAAATAGACAGGAGCCGCATCAAGCAAAGTAGCACGACCTTCCGGGGAATCATTCCCAGTAGGGAGGGGCGATGCGCGGGAAAAATCACGCTCGACGTGGTATTCGTCACGCCGGAGAATTATCGGTCCGAAGAGATAACCTTCCAAGTGGCCCCTTTCAACAGCGGATATCACGCCCTATTGGGGCGAGATGTATTTACACGCTTCCAAGCTATACCTCATTACGGGTACATGAAGCTCAAGATGCCCGGGCCCAATGGTATCATCACTCTTGCCAGTGATTCGAACATAGTACTCCGCGCCGAAAATAAAACCGCATCCCTGGCCCTCGAGGCACTATCTGAAGCCCTCGCGGCCGAAGAGCTAACCACGCTGCGCTCCACTGTGGATAGGGATGACGTAATCCTGGACAAGCGACCCAAATCCACCTTCTTTAAACTAGCAGATGAAATAATCAAATTTCAAGTCCACCCGACAGACCCCAAGAAGACAGCATCCATCGAGGCACAACTCGACCCAACAGTCGACGCCGCGCTACAAGAGTTCCTGCGTGAGAACTGGGACATATTCGCCTGGCACCCTTCTAATATGCCAGGAATCGCACGCGGGTTGGCCGAACACAGCCTCAACATATTGAAGGGATACAAACCGGTCAAGCAAACACTGCGGCGTTTTTCTGAACCCAAACGACAAGCTATGGGAGAGGAGCTAGCCAAGTTACTCAAGGCCGGATTCATCAGAGAAATAAAACACCCGAACTGGCTAGCAAACCTGGTGATGGTACCAAAGAAGGATAAATCCTGGCGCCTATGCGTCGATTTCAAAGACCTCAGCAAGGCCTGCCCTAAGGATCCCTTCCCCTCCCTCGCATCGATCAGATTATTGATGCAACAGCAGGACACGACTCACTGTGTTTCCTCAACGCATACTCCGGATACCACCAAATCAAGATGAAGGAGTCCGATCAAGCCGCAACAGCATTCATTACCCCATACGAGCCGTTCTGCTTCAACACTATGCCCTTCGGACTTAAAAACGTCGGCGCCACCTACCAACGCATGATTCAAACATGCCTGGAGAAACAGATCGGCAAGACAGTTGAAGCATATGTGGACGACGTCGTCATCAAAACTAGGCACGTCGAGTCATTAATAGACGATTTGCGTCTCACATTCGACAACCTCCGTACATACGACATCAGGCTCAATCCGGAAAAGTGTGTTTTCGGCATTTCTGCCAAAAACTGCTGGGCATCATCGTCTCCAATAGAGGAATTGAGGCCAATCCAGCCAAAATCCGGGCTCTGTCACAATTGGCTGTACCAACTGACCTCAAACAGGTCCAAAAACTAGCCGGATGCGTGGCAGCTTTAAGCCGCTTTATCTCCAGATTAGGAGAAAAAGCATTACCACTGTACCGCCTTCTCCGGCGCACTGACCACTTCGAATGGACGGATGCGGCAATGGCCGGGCTGGAAGAAATAAAGGCTCTTTTAGCGAGCAGCCCAATCCTGGCCGCACCGAACGCCGGCAAACCCATGTTATTATACATATCGGCAACACACCAGGTCGTGAGTGCGGTGCTCGTCGTTGAACGAGAGGAGGACGGACACAAATTCCCGCTTCAGAAGCCGGTATATTACGTATCCACTGTGCTCACACCATGCAAATCTCGGTACCCACATTACCAAAAAATAGCATACCTGGTCTTCATGGCATTCCGGAAGCTACGACACTACTTTCAAGAGTGCTCAATCACGGTGGCCTCCGAAGTACCACTTAATGACATAATAAACAACATCGATGCCACGGGCCGGATTGCCAAGTGGGCCATTGAGCTCCTCCCATTCGACATAACATACAAACCACGCCGGGCCATTAAATCCCAAGTGCTGGCCGACTTCGTCGCCGAATGGACAGAGGCCGAACTCCCTAAAGAGTACGACACATATTCCAATTGGGTCATGCACTTCGACGGCTCCAAAATGCTGGCGGGCTTAGGAGCGGGCGTTGCCCTAACGTCCCCCACTGGAGATACAGTTCAATACGTACTCCAAATATTATACACAAACTCCAACAATGCAGCCGAATACGAGGCCTTGTTGCATGGTCTTCGGATGGCTGTCTCCATGGGAATACAACGCCTAGAAGTGCGTGGGGATTCAAACCTCGCAATATCTCAAATAAATGGAGATTTCGATGCCAAAGATCCGAAGATGACGGCTTACCGTAACGCCGTTCTCAAAATGTCGGCTCGGTTCGAGGGGCTCGAGTTTCATCATGTGGCTCGAGAAAGTAATCAAGCGGCGGACGTTCTTGCTCGCATCGGCGCCAAATGCGACCCCGTCCCACCTAACATCTTTTTGGAAAGACTCTTCAAGCCATCCGTGGTGTGGCAAGGGGAGAGCGGCAACACCAGTCCGGATCCGACTATGACCCTAGATTCCGAACACACTGATATCATCGGCGGCTCAGACACCGAAATAACACCGTCGGCCCATCTTATCATGGCAGTCATTACCCCATGGACCGAACCCTTCTTGGCCTACCTTAATAGGCGAGAACTCCCTGAGGATCAGAATGAGGCTCGCCGCATTGTTCGGCGCTCGAAAGCCTACAAGGTTCACGACGGAGAACTCTATAAGAAAAGCGCTACCGGAGTACTTCAAAGATGTATCTCCGAGGAAGAGGGGCGGCAGCTCTTGGCTGAAATTCATGCCGGTCTCGGTGGTCACCATGCCGCAGCTCGGGCCCTTGTAAGCAAGGCCTTCCGTACATGATTCTATTGGCCGATGGCCCGAGCAGATGCACAGGACCTTGTCCAACGTTGCGTCGGATGCCGGCTTTTCGCCAACCAAAGCCATATGCCACCCACTGCTCTACAAACAATCCCCATCACTTGGCCTTTTGCGGTCTGGGGGCTGGATATGGTCGGACCCCTTAAAGGAGGAAGCCATAAGAAAAAATATCTGCTGGTCATGGTGGACAAATTCACTAAGTGGATAGAGGCCAAACCAGTTAAAACAGCCGAAGCCGGGACAGTGATAGACTTTATATCCGGTGTTGTGCACCGTTATGGTGTTCCACACAGCATCATCACCGATAACGGCTCCAATTTCACAGTCAATGAGGTGAAAACCTGGTGTGCTAATCTGGGCATTAAGCTCGATTACGTCTCCGTCTATCACCCGCAAACAAACGGTCAAGTCGAACGAGCCAATGGTCTTATTATGAGCGGCATTAAGCCCAGACTAGTGCGGTCCTTGAAAGAATCAGACAAGCACTGGGTTGAGGAGCTCGACTCCGTACTCTGAGGCTGCGGACCACGCCCAACCGCACTACCGGATATACACCTTTCTTCATGGTGTACGGCGCAGAGGCTGTATTACCCTGCGACATTATTCATGACTCACCTCGAGTGCGCATGTACGAAGAGAGAGAGGCCGAGCTTGATCGGCAGGACAGCTTAGATGCCCTGGAGGAGGAGCGAGATGTTGCAAAAGCCCGTTCCGCATTTTATCAACAACAGGCTCGCAGATATCAAAGCAAAGAAGTGCGGGCCAAGACTTATAATGTTGGCGAACTAGTTCTACGCTTGCCTGAGAAGAAAAAGGACAAACTCAAGCCCAAATGGGCGGGCCCCTTCATTATTGACGAAGTTCTCACGGGAGGAGTGTACCGCCTGCGTGATGCATCAGACAACCGCCTAGAGCCGAACCCGTGGAACGCGGCCAGACTACGAAGATTCTATGCCTAGCGCCGAACTCTTTGTTCGTCTCCTCCCCCCTTTTCTGTTTACATTACTTATTCCTCTCTTTTCGTTTTCCTTTTTATTTTTAGCCTTAAAGCTTTCTCGCGGCTAAACCGCGCACCTATGACGTACATATCCTCAAATATGATCGTTCATTATATCTGGGGGCTTCTCGTACAGAAGCTTATTATTATTATTTTCAAAGCATCAAGCTCACCACATATGTGCCTTTTCCTCATATGTACCTTTTCTTCGCCATTATATGCATCGATATGACTTAAGTTTTGGCCAAGCTGGGTTGCCTGGCTCCTGTGCTTATGCCCTACGTTCCCGTTAGTTCGGCTAGGGCATAAAGGGAGCACCTCTGCGATTGTTACTGCCGGGTCATCCGGATGTGTACCTCAGAATGGGTGAAGCCGAAAGCTAGCATTCTTAAGGGAATATTCGGTCGGCGGACTAAAGATATTTTTTACATTCATTCCACTATGAACCCCCAGATGTTATGTATACTGCGTTTTTTTTCAATCACAGTGCGGATATGCACATTAACGCATGTACACCCAGGGAAAGGAACCCTTAACGAAACTATTCTCTCTGGAAGATGTTTCTTACAATCACAATGTAATATAACATAGGTAGCTAGATACAACTTGTCTGTTCAAGCAACTATGACCCCTACGCCTGGTTTCCACGCATACCCCAGTCTATTTTACCGCTCAGTTATTCGGAAACACTCCGCACCTTCGGGTCCAGAGGTCGAAGCGAAAAGGTCTGCCATGACAATCGTTTTACAATCCGGCTAGGGACGAATATGTCAAGGAAAGTACATAGTCACTTGGACTCAAAAATTTCCTCCTCTACACCGTCTAACAGGCTGTCTAACTTACAATCTTGTTGGGAATATTTGGCGGCTACTTCTACTTGGTCATATACCAAACTAACGGGAATTTATTTTCCATCTGACCATAGAGGTCCGACCCGGGCCATATGATTCGGATCAAGCTTGGTATACCGTGTTTTTACCATGGCCCAGGCCCCTCGCGCACCTTCTCGGCAGGCCGATATCTTCAATAATCGGAAACACCGCCGCGCTCCCTTGAATAGATGTACAAGCTCCTCCATACTTCCTGGAGGGGAGGCGGATGGCCATAAAGCCTTGGCAACACTCCGCATTGCTTGCCGAGCTCGCTCGTGCATTTGCGATAGCTCTTGTAGCAGATCGCCCGAAGATCCGGACATCTCCTCTTCGGGACGGCCAGTCAGCATACCTACAGACATAACTCTGTCAGTTCCTTTCCTCGCCCAATTACACGGAGGTAAGTTTGAAAACATACTAAATATGCCGCCTCGTAGCCTTTTATTTTCCTTCACAGAGTCAGCCAGCTGGGCCCGCACATCTTTCAGTTCTTCGCCCAGCTGGGTGTTGGAATCCTGGAGTTTGTTTTTCTCCTCCCTGGCCCGTGTCATTATACGTTCGCCCACGGCGCGTTGCCTTTTGGCTTCTTGTTCACCCGCTTGCGCGACTTTTAGCGTCTCTTCCAGGTGATCTGACGATCCTGCCATGAGATACGCAACTGTGTTAGCATTGCTGGCATATAATTCTATTTTTTCTCGATGGAGGGAAACATTACCAGGCAATGCCTTCTTAGATTTCTCCAGTTCGGCAGTCGCAACAGCTAACTGGGTCCGACACTTTTCCAGCTCTTGAGACAATAGGTCGCTCTTCTCTGTGAGCACCTGGTTATACAATGATCCTTAAATCAGTTGTATCAACTACTTCAAGTCTCGGGGGCTACTGGTATATAACAAATGTGTACTTACCCGCATATCTTTCAAATACTGGTCTGTGGCTCTGGTAAGCCCGTCTCGAGCAGCTCGGATGTATGCATCAGCCGAGCTGAAGGCGTTAAATGCCTCCTTAAGAGTGGCCCGCCGGCGCCGATGATTCATGACGCTTCCCACTTCAGAGTTTGTGACGGATACATCATCCGACTCCTCTGCCGAAGGACAATCCGGCGTCACTTCCGTATCGGCCCTCGCCTTTGAGGCAGGGTCGGGAACCTGACTTGTGGAGGCGCGGCCGATAATATCCCCGGACATAGTCTGGCGAACGCTTTTCCTGATAAAACGCAGCGGATAATGTCACAGTTGGATGTGACGGCCAGGAAGCATGATCAATAACCATACCTCTTTGATGAAGGCTCCGCCGCATTGCCGTTAGCTTTCCTCTTTGAAGATTTGCTTGCTGCGGGCGCCGCTCTCTTAGGAGATGCCTTTGGCGCACGTTGAGGCGTCGGGCGCCTCCCCTTTGGAGCACGAAATAGTGCGGTGAGTAAGGCGTAACGAGGAAGATCTCTCTAAGGAGGTGTCTCTTGATCACTTACATGCGAGGCAGGAAGGAGACCGGGATAGTCGGCGGTGACGGCCACTTCCGTGCCGTCATAGCTCGCCTGGTAGAACACCCCATCCTGGAGCTCCACAAATATGTCTGGATCCTCTTCGAATCCGGGATCAAGGTCCCGGTTGTGATTCTCCAGCCGTGGGGCGGAGCTATGGATCTCCTTGGCAACCTTCCGCCATTCCTGTTGTAAATAGGATGGACTGATGCTTGTTAAAATTGACTCAGGAAAAGAATTGAGTAAAGTGGTGGAATTAAAACTCACCCAACTAGGAGGATTGTACATAGAAAATCCATCTCGATGCTTAATGCGAGTGAACTCTTTCTCCCCTTTGTACAGCTCAGCCAATATTTTGGCCAAAGCGGCGGGGGTGTCCGGACCCTTCCGACCACAGCGGGAGGCGTCATCTTCCCCATTATAGTGCCACATGGGGAGCCCTCTGTATTGAAGCGGCTAAACTCCCCGCACTATGGAGGTCGCCATTACCCCGACTATTGACAATCCGGACCGGGCGAGTGTCTTTATCTTTCCCATCAAGTACTTCCGCGCTATCTTCCTCCTCGAGGCTCCGAGGGCGCCAGCTGTGGCGTTTCTTCAACGGAGCGCTTGAAAATTCGGGAAGACCCATTTGGACTGGGTCAGAAAGAGCAACGTCCTCGATATAAAACCACTCTGAGGGCCAGTCTTCAGACGCCCTCTTCGGCGTGCCGGACAGGTATCCGGTCCCGGCTATGCACCATACCTCGGCTCTGCCCACTTCAAATATTGATCCCTCTTGGTTACGAGGGACGAGGCAAAATAATTTCCACCATAATTCAAAATGGGCCTCATAGCCCAGGAATAGCTCACAAAGAGCGACGTAACCCGCGATGTGCAGGATGGAGGCGGGAGTGAAATTGTGAAGTTGGAGGCCATAATACTCCAGAAGTCCACGGAGGAACGGATGGATTGGAAATCCGACACCTCTTAGCAGGTAGGGAACGAAGCACACTCGTTCCCCCTGGATGGATTGGGGAAATTCTGAGCCTGAGCCCCGCCGTTGAAGGAAGTCAATCCTGCTCGGACGGGGACTAGATCCGCGGGGGGGGGGGGGGGGGGGGGGAATCCCTGTGTTTGCAGCTTCACTAGCTGACCATGGGATACGAAACATCTCGCCCAATCGCCTTTTTCGGAGCCGTGGGGGCGGAGGAAGAACTGGGAGCGCTAGCCATGTTGGAATGGTTCCTCCTAGCAAGCTCTGAGGATTTTTCCGAGTGGTGTGGAATGGATCTGAGATCCAATCTCTTTAAATAGACACTTTTCTCATATGGCCGGGGTGTTATGTGCAAAAATACCCTGACCTCTCGTATTCGCTCGACACGTGGAAGCTGAAGTCATGGATGCACAGAAGCCGATGGGTACTGTTGGAAATATGCCCTAGAGGCAATAATAAATGGTTATTATTATATTTCTTTGTTCATGATAATTGTCTATTGTTCATGCTATAATTGTATTGTCCGGAAATCGTAATACATGTGTGAATACATAGACCACAACGTGTCCCTAGTAAGCCTCTAGTTGACTAGCTCGTTGATCAACAGATAGTCATGGTTTCCTGATTATGGACATCGGATGTCATTGATAACGGGATCACATCATTAGGAGAATGATGTGATGGACAAGACCCAATCCTAAGCATAGCATAAAAGATCGTGTAGTTTCGTTTGCTAGAGCTTTTCCAATGTCAGGTATCTTTTCCTTAGACCATGAGATCGTGCAACTCCCGGGTACCGTAGGAGTGCTTTGGGTGTGCCAAACGTCACAACGTAACTGGGTGACTATAAAGGTGCACTACGGGTATCTCCGAAAGTGTCTGTTGGGTTGGCACGGATCGAGACTGGGATTTGTCACTCCGTGTGACGGAGAGGTATCTCTGGGCCCACTCGGTAATGCATCATCATAATGAGCTCAATGTGACTAAGGAGTTAGTCACGGGATCATGCATTGTGGTACGAGTAAAGAGACTTGCCGGTAATGAGATTGAACAAGGTATTGGGATACCGACGATCGAATCTCGGGCAAGTAACATACCGATTGACAAAGGGAATTGTATACGGGATTGATTGAATCCTCGACATCGTGGTTCATCCGATGAGATCATCGTGGAACATGTGGGAGCCAACATGGGTATCCAGATCCCGCTGTTGGTTATTGACCGGAGAGGCGTCTCGGTCATGTCTGCATGTCTCCCGAACCCGTAGGGTCTACACACTTAAGGTTCGGTGACGCTTGGGTTGTAGAGATATGTGTATGCGGAAACCCGAAAGTTGTTCGGAGTCCCGAATGAGATCCCGGACGTCACGAGGAGTTCCGGAATGGTCCGGAGGTAAAGAATTATATATAGGAAGTCAAGTTTCGGCCACCGGGAAAGTTTCGGGGGTTACCGGTATTGTATCGGGACCACCGGAAGGGTCCCGGGGGCCCACCGGGTGGGGCCACCTATCCCGGAGGGCCCCATGGGCTGAAGTGGGAAGGTAACCAGCCCCTAGTGGGCTGGGCGCCCCCCATGGGCCTCCCCCCATGCGCCTAGGGTTGCAAACCCTAGGGTGGGGGGGCTTCCCACTTGCCTTGGGGGGCAAGGCACTCCCCTTGGCCGCCGCCCCCACCCTAGATGGGTTTGGCCGGCGCCCCCCCTTCCCAAGGGGGCCTATATAAGGGGGGGGAGGGAGGGCAGCAGCACTACAGCCTTGGGCGCCTCCCTCTCCCCCTGCAACACCTCTCTCTCTCGTATATGCTCGGCGAAGCCCTGCCGGCATCCCGCTACATCCACCACCACGCCGTCGTGCTGCTCGATCTCCATCAACCTCTCCTTCCCCCTTGCTGTATCAAGAAGGAGGAGACGTCACTGCACCGTACGTGTGTTGAACGCGGAGGTGCCGTCCGTTCGGCACTCGGTCATCGGTGATTTGAATCACGGCGAGTACGACTCCGTCATCCACGTTCATTGGAACGCTTCCGCTCGCGATCTACAAGGGTATGTAGATGCACTCCTTTCCCGTCGTTGCTAGTATACTCCATAGATGCATCTTGATGAACGTAGGAAAATTTTAAAATTATGCTACGATTCCCTACAGTGGCATCATGAGCCAGGCCTATGCGTAGTTACTATGAACGAGTAGAACACAAAGAAGTTGTGGGCGTTGATGTTGCCAATTCTTCTTGCCGCTACTAGTCGTTTCTTGTTTCGGCGGCATTGTAGGATGAAGCGGCCCGGACCGACCTTACACGTACGCTTACGTGAGACAGGTTCCACCGACTGACATGCACTAGTTGCATAAGGTGGCTAGCGGGTGTCTGTCTCTCCTACTTTAGTCGGAACGGATTCGATGAAAAGGGTCCTTATGAAGGGTAAATAGAAATTGGCAAATCACGTTGTGGTCATACGTAGGTAAGAAACGTTCTTGCTAGAAACCTACAAACCACGTAAAAACTTGCAACAACAATTAGAGGACGTCTAACTTGTTTTTGCAGCATATGTTATGTGATGTGATATGGCTAGAAGATGTGATGAATGATATATGTGATGTATGAGATTGATCATATTCTTGTAATAGGAATCACGACTTGCATGTCGATGAGTATGACAACCGGCAGGAGCCATAGGAGTTGTCTTTATTATTTTGTATGACCTGCGTGTCATTGAATAACGCCATGTAATTTACTTTACTTTATTGCTAAACGCGTTAGCCATAGAAGTAGAAGTAATCGTTGGCGTGACGACTTCATGGAGACACAATGATGGAGATCATGGTGTCATGCCGGTGACGAAGATGATCATGGTGCCCCGAAGATGGAGATCAAAGGAGCATGATGATATTGGCCATATCATGTCACTATTTGATTGCATGTGATGTTTATCATGTTTTTGCATCTTATTTGCTTAGAACGACGGTAGTAAGTAAGATGATCCCTTATGATAATTTCAAGAAAAGTGTTCCCCCTAACTGTGCACCGTTGCGAAGGTTCGTTGTTTCGAAGCACCACGTGATGATCGGGTGTGATAGATTCTAACGTTCGAATACAACGGGTGTTGACGAGCCTAGCATGTACAGACATGGCCTCGGAACACACGCAACACACTTGGGTTGACTTGACGAGCCTAGCATGTACAGACATGGCCTCGAAATACGGAGGACCGAAAGGTCGAGCATGAGTCGTATAGAAGATACGATCAACATGGAGATGTTCACCGATCTTGACTAGTCCGCCTCACGTGATGATCGGACACGGCCTAGTTAAACTCGGATCATGTTTCACTTAGATGACTAGAGGGATGTCTATCTGAGTGGGAGTTCATTAAATAATTTGATTAGATGAACTTAATTATCATGAACTTAGTCTAAAATCTTTACACTATGTCTTGTAGATCAAATGGCCAACGTTGTCCTCAATTTCAACGCGTTCCTAGAGAAAACCAAGCTGAAAGATGATGGCAGCAACTATACGGACTGGGTCCAGAACCTGAGGATCATCCTCATAGTAGCCAATAAAGATTATGTCTTAGAAGCACCGCTAGGTGAAGCACCAATCCCTGAGAACCAAGACGTCATGAACGCTTGGCAGCAGCGTGCTGATGATTACTCCCTCGTTCAGTGCGGCATGCTTTACAGCTTAGAACCGGGTCTCCAAAAGCGTTTTGAGAAACATGGAGCATATGAGATGTTCGAGGAGCTGAAACTGGTTTTTCAAGCTCATGCCCGAGTCGAGAGATATGATGTCTCCGACAAGTTCTTTAGCTGTAAAATGGAGGAGAATAGTTCTGTTAGTGAGCACATACTCAGAATGTCTGGGTTGCATAACCGCTTGTCTCAGCTGGGAGTTAATCTCCTGGATGACGCGGTCATTGACAGAATCCTCCAGTCGCTTCCACCAAGCTACAAGAGCTTTGTGATGAACTTCAATATGCAGGGGATGGAAAAGACCATTCCTGAGGTATATTCAATGCTGAAATCAGCTGAGGTAGAGATCAGAAAAGAACATCAAGTGTTGATGGTGAATAAAACCACTAAGTTCAAGAAGGGCAAGGGTAAGAAGAACTTCAAGAAGGACGGCAAGGGAGTTGCCGCGCCCGGTAAACCAGTTACTGGGAAGAAGTCAAAGAATGGACCCAAGCCCGAGACTGAGTGCTTTTATTGCAAGGGAAGTGGTCACTGGAAGCGGAACTGCCCCAAATACTTAGCGGACAAGAAGAAGGCCGGCAACACCAAAGGTATATGTGATATACATGTAATTGATGTGTACCTTACCAGTACTCGTAGTAGCTCCTGGGTATTTGATACCGGTGCGGTTGCTCATATTTGTAACTCAAAACAGGAACTACGGAATAAACGGAGACTGCCGAAGGACGAGGTGACGATGCGCGTTGGGAATGGTTCCAAGGTCGATGTGATCGCCGTCGGCACGCTACCTCTGCATCTACCTACGGGATTAGTTTTAAACCTCAATAATTGTTATTTAGTGCCAGCTTTGAGCATGAACAATGTATCTGGATCTCGTTTAATTCGAGATGGCTACTCATTTAAATCCAAGAATAATGGTTGTTCTATTTATTTGAGAGATATGTTTTATGGTCATGCCCCGCTGGTCAATGGTTTATTTTTTGAATCTCGAACGTGATGTTACACATGTTCATAGTGTGAATACCAAAATATGTAAAGTTGATAACGATAGTCCCACATACTTGTGGCACTGCCGCCTTGGTCACATTGGTGTCAAGCGCATGAAGAAGCTCCATGCAGATGGACTTTTGGAGTCTCTTGATTACGAATCATTTGACACGTGCGAACCATGCCTCATGGGTAAGATGACCAAGACTCCGTTCTCCGGAACAATGGAGCGAGCAACCAACTTATTGGAAATCATACATACCGATGTGTGCGGTCCAATGAGTGTTGAGGCTCGCGGAGGATATCGTTATGTTCTCACTCTCACTAATGACTTAAGTAGATATGGGTATGTCTACCTAATGAAACACAAGTCTGAAACCTTTGAAAAGTTCAAGGAATTTCAGAGTGAGGTTGAGAATCAACGTGACAGAAAAATAAAATTCTTACGATCAGATCGTGGTGGAGAATATTGAAGTCACGAATTTGGTACACACTTAAGGAAATGTGGAATAGTTTCACAACTCACGCCGCCTGGAACACCTCAGAGAAATGGTGTGTCCGAACGTCGTAATCGCACTCTATTGGATATGGTGCGATCTATGATGTCTCTTACCGATTTACCGCTCTCATTTTGGGGCTATGCTTTAGAGACTGCCGCATTCACTTTAAATAGGGCACCGTCGAAATCCGTTGAGACGACACCGTATGAATTATGGTTTGGGAAGAAACCTAAGCTGTCGTTTCTAAAAGTTTGGGGATGCGATGCTTATGTCAAGAAACTTCAACCTGAAAAGCTCGAACCCAAGTCGGAAAAATGCGTCTTCATAGGATACCCTAAGGAAACTATTGGGTATACCTTCTACCTCAGATCCGAAGGCAAGATCTTCGTTGCCAAGAACGGGTCCTTTCTGGAGAAGGAGTTTCTCTCGAAAGAATTGAGTGGGAGGAAAGTGGAACTTGATGAGGTGATAGTCACCCCTTCCGAACCGGAAAGTAGCGCAGCGCAGGAAAATGTTCCCGTGGTGCCTACACCGACTGGGGAGGAAGTTAATGATGATGATCATGAAGCTTCAAATCAAGTTACTGAACTTCGTAGGTCCACAAGGACACGTTCCGCACCAGAGTGGTACGGCAACCCTGTCCTGGAAATCATGTTGTTAGACAACGGTGAACCTTCGAACTATGAAGAAGCAATGGCGGGCCCGGATTCCGACAAATGGCTAGAAGCCATGAAATCCGAGATAGGATCCATGTATGAAAATGAAGTATGGACTTTGACTGACTTGCCCGATGATCGGCGAGCCATAGAAAACAAATGGATCTTTAAGAATAAGACGGACGCGGATGGTAATGTGACCATCTATAAGGCTCGACTTGTCGCTAAGGGTTATCGACAAGTTCAAGGGGTTGACTACGATGAGACTTTCTCACCCGTAGCGAAGCTGAAGTCCGCCCGAATCATGTTAGCAATTGCCGCATACTATGATTATGAGATATGGCAGATGGACGTCAAAACGGCATTCCTTAATGGCTTCCTTAAGGAAGAGTTGTATATGATGCAGCCGGAAGGTTTTGTCGATCCTAAGAATGCTGACAAAGTATGCAAGCTCCAGCGCTCAATCTATGGGCTGGTGCAAGCATCTCGGAGTTGGAACATTCGCTTTGATGAGATGATCAAAGCATTTGGGTTTACACAAACTTATGGAGAAGCCTGTGTTTACAAGAAATTGAGTGGGAGCTCTGTAGCATTTCTCATATTATATGTGGATGACATACTATTGATGGGAAATGATATATAATTCTTGGAAAGTATAAAGGCCTATTTGAATAAGTGTTTTTCAATGAAGGACCTTGGAGAAGCTGCTTATATATTAGGCATCAAGATCTATAGAGATAGATCAAGACGCCTCATTGGTCTTTCACAGAGTACATACCTTGACAAGATATTGAAGAAGTTCAATATGGATCAGTCCAAGAAGGGGTTCTTGCCTGTATTGCAAGGTGTACAATTGAGCACGGCTCAATGCCCGACCACGGCAGAAGATATAGAAAAGATGAGTGTCATCCCCTATGCCTCGGCCATAGGGTCTATTATGTATGCCATGCTGTGTACCAGACCTGATGTAAACCTTGCCGTAAGTTTGGTAGGAAGGTACCAAAGTAATCCCGGCATGGAACACTGGACAGCGGTCAAGAATATCCTGAAGTACCTGAAGAGGACTAAGGATATGTTTCTCGTTTATGGAGGTGACGAAGAGCTCGTCGTAAAGGGTTACGTCGACGCTAGCTTCGACACAGATCTGGATGACTCGAAGTCACAAACCGGATACGTGTATATTTTGAATGGAGGAGCAGTAAGCTGGTGCAGTTGCAAGCAAAGCGTCGTGGCGGGATCTACATGTGAAGCGGAGTACATGGCAGCCTCGGAGGCAGCACAGGAAGCAGTCTGGATGAAGGAGTTCATTACCGACCTAGGGGTGATTCCCAATGCGTCGGGCCCGATGACTCTCTTCTGTGACAACACTGGAGCTATTGCCCTTGTGAAGGAGCCCAGGTTTCACAGGAAGACCAGGCATATCAAGCGTCGCTTCAACTCCATTCGTGAAAGTGTTCAAAATGGAGACATAGATATTTGTAAAGTACATACGGACCTGAATGTAGCAGATCCGTTGACTAAACCTCTCCCTAGGGCAAAACATGATCAACACCAGGACGCAATGGGTGTTCGATTCATCACAATGTAACTAGATTATTGACTCTAGTGCAAGTGGGAGACTGTTGGAAATATGCCCTAGAGGCAATAATAAATGGTTATTATTATATTTCTTTGTTCATGATAATTGTCTATTGTTCATGATATAATTGTATTGTCCGGAAATCGTAATACATGTGTGAATACATAGACCACAACGTGTCCCTAGTAAGCCTCTAGTTGACTAGCTCGTTGATCAACAGATAGTCATGGTTTCCTGACTATGGACATTGGATGTCATTGATAACGGGATCACATCATTAGGAGAATGATGTGATGGACAAGACCCAATCCTAAGCATAGCATAAAAGATCGTGTAGTTTCGTTTGCTAGAGCTTTTCCAATGTCAGGTATCTTTTCCTTAGACCATGAGATCGTGCAACTCCCGGGTACCGTAGGAGTGCTTTGGGTGTGCCAAACGTCACAACGTAACTGGGTGACTATAAAGGTGCACTACGGGTATCTCCGAAAGTGTCTGTTGGGTTGGCACGGATCGAGACTGGGATTTGTCACTCCGTGTGACGGAGAGGTATCTCTGGGCCCACTCGGTAATGCATCATCATAATGAGCTCAATGTGACAAAGGAGTTAGTCACGGGATCATGCATTGCGGTACGAGTAAAGAGACTTGCCGGTAACGAGATTGAACAAGGTATTGGGATACCGACGATCGAATCTCGGGCAAGTAACATACCGATTGACAAAGGGAATTGTATACGGGATTGATTGAATCCTCGACATCGTGGTTCATCCGATGAGATCATCGTGGAACATGTGGGAGCCAACATGGGTATCCAGATCCCGCTGTTGGTTATTGACCGGAGAGGCGTCTCGGTCATGTCTGCATGTCTCCCGAACCCGTAGGGTCTACACACTTAAGGTTCGATGACGCTAGGGTTGTAGAGATATGTGTATGCGGAAACCCGAAAGTTGTTCGGAGTCCCGGATGAGATCCCGGACGTCACGAGGAGTTCCGGAATGGTCCGGAGGTAAAGAATTATATATAGGAAGTCAAGTTTCGGCCACCGGGAAAGTTTCGGGGGTTACCGGTATTGTACCGGGACCACCGGAAGGGTCCCGGGGGCCCACCGGGTGGGGCCACCTATCCCGGAGGGCCCCATGGGCTGAAGTGGGAAGTGAACCAGCCCCTAGTGGGCTGGGCGCCCCCCATGGGCCTCCCCCCATGCGCCTAGGGTTGCAAACCCTAGGGTGGGGGGCTTCCCACTTGCCTTGGGGGGCAAGGCACCCCCCTTGACCGCCGCCCCCACCCTAGATGGGTTTGGCCGGCGCCCCCCCTTCCCAAGGGGGCCTATATAAAGGGGGGAGGGAGGGCAGCAGCACTACAGCCTTGGGCGCCTCCCTCTCCCCCTGCAACACCTCTCTCTCGTATATGCTCGGCGAAGCCCTGCCGGCATCCCGCTACATCCACCACCACGCCGTCGTGCTGCTCGATCTCCATCAACCTCTCCTTCCCCCTTGCTGGATCAAGAAGGAGGAGATGTCGCTGCACCGTACGTGTGTTGAACGCGGAGGTGCCGTCCGTTCGGCACTCGGTCATCGGTGATTTGAATCACGGCGAGTACGACTCCGTCATCCACGTTCATTGGAACGCTTCCGCTCGCGATCTACAAGGGTATGTAGATGCACTCCTTTCCCGTCGTTGCTAGTATACTCCATAGATGCATCTTGGTGAACGTAGGAAAATTTTAAAATTATGCTACGATTCCCTACAGGTACGACATTCAATGGAAGGCCGAATACATCTCTTTGAAGTCATCGGAGGAAGAACCCGCCTTGCAATGCCGAAGACAGTCTGCGCGCCGGACACATTGCCATTGAAAGCCTGGTTCGGGGGCTACTGAGGGAGTCCTGGACTAAGGGGTCCTCGGGCGTCCGACCTAGTGGACATGGGCCGGACTGATGGGCTGTGAAGATACAAGATCGAAGACTCTCAACCGTGTCCGGATGGGACTCTCCTTGATGTGGAAGGCAAGCTTGGCGTTCGGATATGAAGATTCCTTTCTCTGTATTGTACAACCCTAGTCCCCTCCTGTTTCTATATAAACCGGAGGGCTTAGTCCATAGAGGCAATCATAATCATACATGCTAGACTTCTAGGGTTTTAGCCATTTACGATCTCGTGGTAGATCAACTCTTGTAATACTCATATTCATCAAGATCAATCAAGTAGGAAGTAGGGTATTACCTCCATAGAGAGGGCCCGAACCTGGGTAAACATCGTGTCCCCTGTCTCCTGTTACCATCGACCTTGGACACACAGTACGGGACCCCCTACCCGAGATCCGCTGGTTTTGACACCGACACCCACCCCCTCGAAGCTCCCAAATGCGGCGCGGCCGAAGAAGGGCAAGACATCCGCGAAGAAGAACAAGGCAGCGGACAGCTGCGGCACCTCGAAGGCGTCGAGGAAGAATCTTGCATGGCGTGTGACAGGCGCGGCGGCTACCGAAGTGCCGGCGAGCTCACTTGTTGAGCCTGCGGCCGACGCGCACAATGTGTTTGAGGATATGCCCCAAAGGTAGAAAATTTCCCCAACTTATTTTTTCTTGTTATTTTTTGAATGCGTACATATCGATAGCTTATTTGCATTGTTCTATATACTTTGTAGTCTCAACGATGATGCATACATGTCAACTATGGGTGTTGGCTCCCACAATTCGCATTGGTCTCAAACCAAATGACATGCACTTCGATGACCATGAGTTCGATGTGGACGAGGATGGTGAGGGCATTGTCGACGCACCGAAAGGAAGAGCGGGCAATTACACCAACGTCGAAGACATCTTACTATGCAATACTTGGTTGCAAGTGTCGAGGGATCCATCCGTTGGAGGTGATCAAAGTAGAGATGCTTATTGGCTTCGGATGAAGGAACACTTTGATGTTCGCAACGTGAGTGGAATTGACCGCTCCGACCGATCTCTTCGATCCCGGTGGTCGACAATCAACAAGGATTGTCAAAATTGGGCAGCCGCACAAAAGGCGGTTGACAAGTTGAACCCAAGTGGCACTAATGAGGACGATAGAGTAAGTGTCATTTCATCCATGTTCATCATACTTGTTGTTGGTGTTTGAGTGCTAACTTGTTTTGTTTTCATGTAGTACAACATTGACAAAACTTGTTTAAAGGAGAGGAGAAGAGGACCAAGAAGGGGAAAATCAAGAAAGGAAGGCCATTTATCTTGCCTCATTGCTATGACGTGTTGAAGGATGATGAGAAATGGAAGAAGCGTGATGATTTGGATTTGAGCAACAAACGCAAGCGAACAATTGAGTTGGATGATGATGATGAGGAGGATGCATCAAGTGATGACGGCAAGAGAAGCCCCACACCCAACTCAGTTTCATACTCGAAGCCAAAACGACCGGATGGGTGCAAGAAAGACGCAAAAGAAAAGAAGAAGAGGAGAGAAGATGATGAGCTCAAAAATGCTATGGAAGCTATTGTGATGGCAAGAAAAGAAGCCAACGAGGTGAGGAAAATGGCAAGGAACCAAGATGCCGCGGCCGAGGAGAGGAGGTTGGCGGCCGAGGAGAGGAGGGTTGCGGCCGAGGAGAGGAAGGTGGCTTTGGAGGAGAGGAAGGTGAGCAATTAGGAGCGAACTAGATTGTTGGATTGGGAGAAGCACTTGTTCTTTTTGGACACATCTATCCTCAATGAGGCGCAAAAAGAGTATGTCAATCTTGCCCGTGAAGAAGTCTTGATCCAAAAAAGAGCCATGATTCGCGTAATGGGTGGCGGTGGCCTTGGCGCCATGGGAGGCATGGGTGCTTCGGAGCTACCATGGGCGGCATGGGTGCCATGGGTGGCTTTGGAGCTACCCTGGAGACCATGTGAGGCATGGGTGGCTTTGGAGCACCTCCCGGCGCCATGGCCGGCATGGGAGGCATGAGTTTTGCGTCTCTCATGGGAGGCATGGGTGCACCTCCGGCCGCCATGGGCGGAATGTCTTCCGGTGTGCCTCACACACCTTCCCATGAAGATGCCGTTGAAAATCTTGCCAACACCATCCGAGCTTCACGTGATGCGGTGCGCAACAATGATGATGAGGAGGAGGAAGAATCGTCTTGGAGGAGTCGGATGAATCGGAGGAAGATAAGGACGACGACGAGGATGAGCCTTGATGTGTCTTTCGTTTGTGTCATGAACTTGGTTTGCATTTTGAACTTGGTTGGATGAACTTGTGGGCATGAACTTTTATTCATCAACTTGTTTGTGTGAAATTATATTATGCCATGTTCATTGCATTTTGAATGTTTGAAATCCATTTTGTGTCCAAAATGCAACATATGGCATGCGCCGGCGAGTCGCGCGCGCTGCACGCGGCTGTTGGAGCCAGCGCTGCCCGCCGCGCCAAACCAGGCGTTGGGCGCGCGGCAAAGTAGCTTTTAACGCGCGGCGTGTTGGACGGCTGTTGGAGATGCTCTAATGCGAAGAGATATTATTGGGAGATAGTTTTGGGCGTTCCAATATAATGCAACCTCCAAAACCCTCACAAAAAGTTTGGAGCTAGATTGTGAGAACGGATTTTTGAAGTTAATTTTGGGGTTCGATTACAAATGCTCTTACACCGATATTATAGGACACACTTTAATGTACGTTAAGTTCTTATGATCATATCATGCATAAGCGAACTCATTTTCTCAATATCAGCTGCATCAGGAAATGAGCAGAGTCTTCATAAACATGCTAAGATTTTCGTTTTCTACCCACTACATGATCTGCGAATGTATCGCAACATGCCGAATCATGACCTGCGTCCGTTTCTGCGCAATTCAACCTGAGAGACTCTCATGGAAAGGAATGTACACGGCATCATGCTAGTGGTAGCGTGGATTCGCCAATGGAAGCGTCGATTCCCCTGGACACGAAATTCCTCCCCTTTTGCCCGCCAAAATTCCTCTCTTCATCGCGAAGTAATAACACCCATCTCCATCTCGAACTACCAAGGAAGAACAAGAAAAAAAACAGAAGATGCCATCTCGATCGATCGATCTCAACTCTACCAAGTCATGGCAGCAGCCAGCAGCAGGGAGCCAGGCCGGTGGCCATAAAGCGAGCGAAAGGAATTTAATCCGTGCGCCACCACCACGAGCTCTCGCAACTTTACTTGGCGCCAAAAGCAGAGAGGCTGGCTCGGGGAAAATGCTTTAAAGGGCGCGCTGCGGCATTGCCTCGTCTCCCTTTTCTCTTCTCTTTTCTTCTCGCGATGGCCGTGGTGCAGGCGGCGTCGGTGCTCGGGAGCTTCCCGTTCAGGGCGGCCGTGGTGGCGCTCTGCGTGCTGCTGCTCCCGCTCCTCCCGTCGCCACGGCCACCTGCGGCGGGGGAAGGGGACGGCGGCGGCGGCGGGGGCGGGGGCCAGGCGTTCTTGGCCAAGGTGTGGGAGCTGCTGCACCTGCTCTTCGTCGGAATCGCCGTGTCGTACGGGCTCTTCAGCCGGAGGAACGACGGTGGGGGGCGCGTGGAGAAGGATGCAGCCGCGGCGGCCGGGAAGGCGGACGCGAGGTATGTCTCGCGGATGTTCCAGGGCGACCTCGTGTTCGACGATGATGGCGAGGACGGGGTGCCCGACAGCCCCGCTGGCGGCGGGGCGCGGTCCTGGAGCGCGCTGCACCACCCCGAGGAGCCTGTGGTCATGGTGGCGGCAGGCGGGGGCGGGCGGAGCCACACCGTGGCCCAGCAGGCGGCACTGTCGCTGCCCGTCCGGGCCCTGAGGCCGCAGGACTCCGGCGCGGCGGGACACGGCAACGGCGAGTCGCGTGCGCAGCCGCGCGCCCACGACACCGTGCTCCCTTCGCCGATCCCGTGGCGGTCACGGTCCGGGAGGTTCGACGCACCACCGACTCCGAGCAGCCCCTCACCGTCGCCGAAGAGGCTGTCGCCCGCGTCGTCCATGTCCGATGAGACACTGGCCAAGGCCAGCGAGGAGCACGCCACCGTCCCCAAGCGGAGGAGCACGTATAAGTCTTCCATTTCCTCCCTACCGCCCCCGCCACCTCCGCCACCGCCGCCGTTCCTTGTTCACAGTTACCACCCTGTGGCTGACCGCCGGACCACTGCGGCGAAGAGCTTCAAGGAGGAGCTGCAGGATCACAGCACGAAAGGCAGAGGAGATCAGGACCATTACTCGCAGCAGGGTTCGCAGAGCTTCAACAGTTCTTCGACTTACACCAACTCCTCGCCGGCGACGCCAAGAAGCTCTTTCGACGGCTCCTCCTCGTCGTCATCGCCGTCAGTCGGTAGATCAGTGAGAACAATCAGGCCAAGAGAAGGAATCCAACCCAAAATCCAAGAAGTGCCTGACGAAAACGAAGCCGGCAATGCAGCGGATAGTTCGCATGGATCAGAAGAGCCGTATGGATACAGAGAGTACCAAGCCGTCCCAAGGTTCCAGTACGAGAGGAGGAGCAGCGACCCAATCCTGGGCATAGTGGCGGTCTCCTCGGACGAGACCGAGAGCAGCGACGACGACGAGGACGGCGTTGGCGCGTACTCGACGAGGACGAACTCGCCGAGGGAGTCGCCGCCGACGCCAGAGGTGGACGAGAACGAGGTGGACAAGAAGGCGGAGGAGTTCATCGCAAGGTTCAGAGAGCAGATCAGACTGCAAAGGATCGCGTCCATCAAGAAGTCCGCGGGACCCCGCGGCCTGAAGCACGGCAAGTAGCTGGCTCAGCTCGACTCGCTCGTCGCCGGCGATCATCCGTCTCCGGCCGGCGATGGTTTTGCTAATTAAGCTTTTCGGTGAACTAGTAGCTAATGTTCAGAGATAACATACTGGAGTACATCGCTATAGTATCAAGAACCACCTGTAAACATTCGTATAGGTGATGAATGGGAGTGTATTGTGTTCGTGTCATGAACTCATGATCATGACATGCTGGTGTTTTTTGGGGGGCCATTAAGAGATCGATGATCCATCTCTAGGTTCATAATTAGGCTTTCGGCTGAATTGGTTTGCCCCAGCTGTGACCCTGGAGTGGCACTGTATCTTTCTTCTCGAACTGACCACCTGTAGTATTCTCTATTTGGTCAGTAGTTCAGTTCAGCTCACCTTTACAGCAGCATTCAGGTCAGCTTCAGATAGTGTGGAATCTGATCCTGCCACCGATCATTATCTCGCCGAATGAATTCGGATCCCTCATTTGGATGGGTGGTCCAAAATTATCCAGTTGTGTTCCTGCGAAGTCTGCGATCGACCTGTAATTAATTTTGTTGTTGTTGTTGTTGTAATCGAACTACCTTTGCCATACCGAACGTACCCGATTCACTGATTCGCCACATACAGTGCGCACCAAATTCATCGAGATAGAAGAATGACTCATGTTCTACGTCTCGTCTTGCCAAAACATCCGATTTGGATAGATTTTACTTAAGTTTAAGTGAAATCATTTGGATTTTCCATTTTTTTACCTGTGCTGTTAATAACTTAATATGGCAGCTAGTAGAAGTTGAGTAGCTTGGATTTGGTTGTTGGGACTTGGAAGCACGGTAGGGTTAGTGCGATGTTGACGCGTCAATGTCTAAGTATGCATCTGTTTTGGCCTGCATGCTTTGTCATCCTGGCATCATGCTGAAACTGCTCCGTGGATAAGGTTTTATTCTGAACTATGAAAAAACAATATCTGCAAGCCTTTCTTTAGCAGCATAATCCTGCAGTCGATCAAGTATCATTGCTAAGTCGTTCTACTGTTATCATTTAAAAGCATCAGGGCGAAACATCTCGCAGTACCTATAGAGCTTAAAGAATGTGGTACCTGTGGTATTCTATTCCGGGGGTTTTAATGAGCTCATGTGCTGACAGGGCTCTCAAGAATTTGCAGGCAGAAAGTTGTGGCTGAGTGTCAGCATCATGTGCTTGGCATTTCCAAGTTAAAGTGCCATGATTTTTCTAGAGAAAAGGCGCCGGCCGAGCTTGAGAAGAGTTCGAACCTAGCCCGACTTTAAATTAACAAAGTCATCAACCGGCCAAGATTACACAGGCACCACATTACAAAGAGAAGAATGCAATGCAAAGCGGAAAGAAGATACATAGAGCTAGGCAGAACAGCACAATGGCAACAATGGAGCATCGTTGCCGACGACCATCACTACGCCTACGCCAACTAGCCAACTAGGTACTTGGGAGGAGGGACATGCCGTGCAAGCATTGAGCGCTAGCTACATCCATGGCCAAACTTGGGCAACACTTGAGATGTCTCCACCGTCGCAAAGGGCCACTACCCTTTCACCCAGGCTCGATGGGTGCCGCACCGGTGACCAGCAGAGTGGCTACACATAGCCCAGCTCCAGGTGACCGAGCTGCCAAAGGAGAAGCAGCCAACGCTGACCCACGAGCAACGGAAGACCATCCTGACGAGAACCAATCCGGCAGCGGCAGCACGGAGCAAGGGACGCGAGCTGTCGGACGAAGGCGCGCATCCATGACGAAGACCGAAGAAGAAGAGCAGGACAACCAGGCCGCCATGCTTTGGAGCCGAGACACCAACCGCTCCACCACCAAGAGCAACTCCCGACCGCCGCCTTCAAGAAGGAACACGCCACCGAGGTGCCGTCGACGCCCAGACCAGGGGAGAAATGGCTTTCGCCGGAGCTCAGGGAGGAGGCGGGAGGGGGAGGGTCCACCCCAAAGCCTTCAAGGAGGGGCTCGGCGTCAAAGACGTCGACTTTGGGGGCCGCCGCGCCGGCCAGGGGTTTCCCCCGGAACCACAACCAAATGCCAGATCCGGCCATTCGGCACCACGGGACGATGGACGCCTCCGCCAAGGACCAGCGCCGGCACGAACCGGAGCAGATCGGGCCGGCACCGAAGCTTCACCATGGAGCCCGGCGGACTGCGAGGGGCCGCCGCTGCGCCATCGACCGTGACCTCCACGCTGCCCACGCAGCCGTGGGAGGCCACCCACCAGCACCCGCCGGCGCCGCCCGCCGCCCAGGCCGCGCCGCACGCCGCCGACCAGGGCCGCCGCCCCGGGGCCCGCAGCCCTCCATCCGAGGAGGAGGCGCCAGATCCCCGCCGCCACCATCATCGGGGACGCGCGCCGAGCGCCCCTCTGGCAGCGGCGGAGAGGAGGAAGAGGGAGGGGGAACCGCGGTGGCGGCGCTAGGGTTGTCCCCGAGTCGCCTCAGAGGAGGCGACGCGGGGAGAGGGGGGAGGGGGAGTAAGTGCCATGATTTGAGCGATGAAATAATTTATTAACATCTAATACACAGAAATCGGATTTGCAGGCAAGTACTTTAGGGCATCTTCGATTGCATATAATTCCAAAAACCTAGTCATAGTACCCACCTCATTCATTCCTACACGGTTGAAGTTGCACCAAATTATGTTTGTTTTTGTTTGATTACACCATATAAGCAACAAAAATCCAAGAGGCTGGAGGCAATAGAGTCTTTCCTAGGGAAAATACTGCAAAAGAATGCTTCGAAATTAACCTATAAGATTCAATGCTAATGAAACAATCCACGTAAAAGAACACTTGTACCGTTCCCGCAGAAAAAAAAAACACTTACACGGACAATCGTTAATATTTTGTGTGAAAACCGTTTAAATGAGAAAGACCCTTAGCGACTTTGAAATTCAAAGTCGAGAGGATTCAATTAGAGTATATGAGCTTTAGACCAAAAACAATGGTACGTGGCATGTGGCATGTTTGTTACTCGTGTAACGGGTTGATCATGCGGCCGGGACCCATGCGTAGGCAGGCAACCTTTGGTGCAAATACCAATTGCAACCGATCTTTGACGTCCCAATATAGCCGGCACGACCATTTGCTACGGACTGTCGACGTGTTTATTGTCGGATCGGTGGAGGATTCTGATGATGGATGAGGGCATATTTTCTCCGCCGAGTGTGGTCGGTTGGCCGGTTATGATGGATCTGGCGGTGACCCTATTCCATACATGTGCAATGGGCGTTCGATTGGATGGGTAACAATCATTTTGGTTGTGTTGGGCCCATGCCTGTCATTCCAAACGTCAAAGGCTACTACACAAAGACACGCGACTTCACCCGTCGCCTGTGACCAAATTCTAACAGGCCCTACGACACCCCTACGTGCACGAAGCGCATGAACTAAATGTAACAACAAAGTCAGCTGAACTAATTTAGTTCATTTTTTGTCATTTTTCATATCTTCAAAAGAGGTTACTCCCTTCGTAAAGAAATATAAGAGTGTTTAGATCATTAAAGTAATGATCTAAACGCTCTTATATTTCTTTATGGAGGGAGTACTTATTTATGAATCTGGTTTGGCACTTTTACTTACTGGAAAGGCTACGATAGATCCCTACACTTGTGGGTTATCAGTCGCTAAGCTTCTTCTCACCAAGGAGGAATGGAGTTCCCGGCAGCGTCAGCGCGGGCCGGAATAATCGTCCGTCAAAAAAGGCGGCAAGGGGAAACAAAGGCCTAGGGCGCAAGGCGGCGACGAGGCCGGTGGCAACGACACCGGCACTAGCGGTGCTTCCGGCAAGCACCGGAAAGGGAATCGTCGGTACTGTGGCAAGCCCGGAGACTGGGCTAGGGAGCACCACAAGGCGCAGCACAACCGAGAGTCCCAAGATGAGGTTGTGAACCTCGTCGAGGCTCAGGTGGACCCACCGGGACTCCTCTTGGTGACGATCGACAACATCAACCACTCGGAGCAAAACATTGCCATGGTAGTGAATTCTACTGCATGGTAGCAGAATCTCAAGTTGTGGCATTGCGTGTCGAAATCACAGGGTAGCAAACGCACACCCGAGCACTGATGTATTTCCATCCGAGCACTGCTCGAAGGAGCTGTAGGCTGCCACACCGGGCACGAGGTGAGAGGAAGAGGGCATCGATGGTAATATGAGAGATGGAAAGAGGCATCGCACCACGTGCACCTCGAGCTCGCCCGCGGGCCGTTCTCCGCGGCCTACACATTCAAATGTTTCAAACGTATCTATAATTTTTGAATTAGTCATGCTATATTCACATCAGTTCTATATGGTTTTGGCACAATTTTTTTATTGGACTAACATATTAATAAGTGCCTAGAGCCAGTTGATGTTTTCTGAATGATTTTCACTTTTCATAAATACATGGAGATTTACGAGGATTTATTTTGGAAATAAGAGACCCGTGAGACATGGACCCATCTGGAGAGGAGCTCCAGGGGCTCCAAACGGTTGCCCCACGTGAGCACTCCCCTTGACGATGTGGTGGGCCCGCGTGGGAGTTGTGAAGGTCGGTTGGGATTGCCCTTTGGTGAGTAGCTTGACCCGGAAGTTCTGGAACCGCCATAAATTTTCTAGATTTTTCCGACTTATGGATCTCTAGGTGCTGATAAAACGGTGAAACATCTCAGTTTTCAACGCACAAAGACAGATAGAAATTCCAAGATCCAATTTCGGGGGAAGCTCTCACCCCCGGGAGAACTTCAAGTAAGAATAAGAAATATGGGGGCTCTCTCCCTCTATCTCCCGGCGGCACTGAAGTGCCGCTGGGGAAACCATCATCACCGCCATTGCCTCCATCAACTTTGTCATATTTATCAACATCTCCATCACCTTCCTCCCTCTCTATACAGTGGTCCACTCTCCCGCAAACCTTTTGTAATCCCTTGCTTGAACACGGTGTTTGATGCTATATATTATTTATCGATGATTTATTTTTTGCATCTCTATTATACACCGGTCCACTCTCACGCAAACCTCTGTAATCCACTCTCCCGCAAGCTACTCTCCAGAGGGCAACCTGCTGGGGATATAACTACTGGGTATGAACTGCCCAGGAGGGGCCGGGTCATACCACTGGCCACTTATCAATGAAGATGGCGGATCATACAAGCCTGTTGACGGCCCAAGACTCAGAGGCGACTTGAGGCCCAAGAGGATGAACCACCATATGTGTATGACTTGTTTTGTAAGGCAAGCGTAGTTAGTCACTGATGTCGCTTGAAGCTACGTCGGTATTTCCCCAAAGAGGAAGGGATGATGCAGCACGGCGGCGGTAGGTATTTCCCTCAGATATGAAACCAAGGTTATCGAACCAGTAGGAGAACCAAGCAACACAACGTAAGCAGCCCCTGCACAAAAATAACAACCACTCGCAACCCAACGTGTTAAAGGGGTTGTCAATCCCTTTCGCGTAACGTCGCGAGAAACGGTGCGCGGACGGGAGAAAGTTGTAATATATTGAATAAATAGATCGCAAATAAAATAAAGTGCAGCAAAGTATTTTTGTTTTTTGGGTTTAATAGATCTGAAAATAAATGCGAGAGAAAAGTAGATCACAAAGGCAAATATATGAGAAAGAAGACCCAGGGGCCGTAGGTTTCACTAGTGGCTTCTCTCGAGAAAAATAAAAAACGGTGGGTAAACAAATTACTGTTGGGCAATTGATAGAACTTCGAATAATCATGACGATATCCAGGCAATGATCATTATATAGGCATCACGTCCAAGATTAGTAGACCGACTCCTGCCTGCATCTACTACTATTACTCCACACATCGACCGCTATCCAGCATGCATCTAGTGTATTAAGTTCATGGAGAAACAGAGTAATGCAATAAGAACGATGACATGATGTAGACAAGATCTATCTATGTAGAGATAGACCCCATCATTTTATCCTTAGTAGCAATGATATATACGTGTCGGTTCCCTTTCTGTCACTGGGATCAAGCACCGTAAGATCGAACCCACTACAAAGCACCTCTTCCCATTCAAGATAAATAGATCAAGTTGGCCAAAAAACCCAAATATTGAAGAAGAAATACGAGGCTATAAGCAATCATGCATATAAGAGATCAAAGAAACTCAAATAACTTTCATGGATATAAAAAAATATAACTGATCATAAACTCAAAGTTCATCAGATCCCAACAAACACACCGCAAAAGAGTTACATCATATGGATCTTCAAGAGACCATTGTATTGAGAATCCAGCGAGAGAGAGGAAGCCATCTAGCTACTAACTACGGACCCGAAGGTCTACAAAGAACTACTCACGCATCATCGGAGAGGCACCAAGGGAGGTGGTGAACCCCATCCGAGATGGTGTCTAGATTGGATCTGGTGGTTCTGGACTCTGCGGCGGCGGCTGGATGAATATTTCGTCCATGCCTTTAGGGTTTTTGGAATATTGTGGTATTTATAGAGCAAAGAGGCGGTCCGGGGGTGATACGTCTCCAACGTATCTATAATTTTTTATTGTTCCATGCTATTATATTATCCATCTAGGATGTTTTATATGTATTTATATGCTATTTTATATGATTTTTGGGACTAACCTATTAACCTAGAGCCCAGTGCTAGTTTCTGTTTTTTCCTTGTTTTTGAGTATCGCAGAAAAGGAAAACAAAACGGAGTCCAATTGACCTGAAATTTCACGGAGACTATTTTTGGACCAGAAGAAGCCCACGAAGTATCGGAGATGGGCCAGAAGAGTCCCGAGGCACCCACGAGGGTGGGGGCGCGCCCTACCCCCCTGGGCGCACCCCCTACCTCGTGGCCGCCTCGGGGACCCCCTGACTTGTTCCCGACGCCAACACCTCTTATATATACCCAAACTTCCAGAACATAACCTAGATCGGGAGTCCCACCGCCGCAAGCCTCTGTAGGCGCCAAAAACCAATCGGGACCCTGTTCTGGCACCCTGCCGGAGGGGGGATCCCTCACCGGTGGCCACCTTCATCATCCCGGCGCTCTCCATGACGAGGAGGGAGTAGTTCACCCTCGGGGCTGAGGGTATGTACCAGTAGCTATGTGTTTGATCTCTCTCTCTCTCTCTCTCTCTTGTTCTTGATGTGGCATGATCTTGAGTATCGCGAGCTTTGCTATTATAGTTGGATCTTATGATGTTTCTCCCCCTCTACTCTCTTGTAATGGATTGAGTTTTCCTTTTGAAGTTATCTTATCGGATTGAGTCTTTAAGGATTTTAGAACACTTTATGTATGTCTTGCATGTGTTTATCTGTGGTGACAATGGGATATTCACGTGATCTACTTGATGTATGTTTTGGTGATCAACTTGCGGGTTCAGTGACCTTGTGAACTTATGCATAGGGGTTGGCACACGTTTTCGTCTTGACTCTCTGGTAGAAACATTGGGGTACTCTTTGAAGTTCTTTGTGTTGGTTGAATAGATGAATCTGAGATTGTGTGATGCATATCGTATAATCATACCCACGGATACTTGAGGTGACATTGGAGTATCTAGGTGACATTAGGGTTTTGGTTGATTTGTGTCGTAAGGTGTTATTCTAGTACGAACTCTAGGATAGATCGAACGGAAAGAATAGCTTCATGTTATTTTACTACGAACTCTTGAATAGATCGATCAGAAAGGATAACTTTGAGGTGGTTTTGTACCCTACCATAATCTCTTCGTTTGTTCTCCGCTATTAGTGACTTTGGAGTGACTCTTTGTTGCATGTTGAGGGATAGTTATATGATCCGGTTATGTTATTATTGTTGAGAGAACTTGCACTAGTGAAAGTATGAACCCTAGGCCTTGTTTCCTAGAATTGCAATACCGTTTACGCTCACTTTTATCATTAGTTACCTTGCTGTTTTTATATTTTCAGATTACAAAAACCTATATCTACCATCCGTATTGCACTTGTATCACCATCTCTTCGCCGAACTAGTGCACCTATACAATTTACCATTGTATTGGGTGTGTTGGGGACACAAGAGACTCTTTGTTATTTGGTTGCAGGGTTGTTTGAGAGAGACCATCTTCATCCTACGCCTCCCATGGATTGATAAACCTTAGGTCATCCACTTGAGGGAAATTTGCTACTGTCCTACAAACCTCTGCACTTGGAGGCCCAACAACGTCTACAAGAAGAAGGTTGCGTAGTAGACATCAAGCAGTTTCCGGCGCCGTTGCCGGGGAGGTGAGTGCTTGAAGGTATATCTTTAGATCTTGCAATCGAATCTTTTTGTTTCTTGTTTTATCACTAGTTTAGTCTATAAAAGAAAACTACAAAATGGAATTGAGGGTGCCTCATATGCTTCATCTTTTTAATGTCTTTCATGGAAATAAGGATTCTGATAATTGTGCCAAAGTGTTAGAAGAAGAATGCATTAGAACGTTTGACACTAAATCTTTGAATGATGAGCTTGATTGCAAGGCTGTTAGTATGAATTCTTTGAATATCCATAGTACTAATGATGATTGCACTAGTCATGATGAAAATGTCTCTTATAAGCATGTCAACTTTTGTGGAGTACATAGAGTTTGCAAGTACACACCAAATAGGGAAGATAGATTTTGCAAGAGGCATAAGTATTTAGAAACTAAATGGTTGCAAGAAAGGCTAGATGTTTATGCTGAAAAATTAAATTTCCTTAGCCATCCTTGTGAACTTTGCAATGAACATGGTCATTTAAATATCCAATGCAAATTGTTTCATGATCGAATCGTGTCCAAAAATTGTGATGACTTGATTTCCCTTGGGCATCATAATGAATTAGTTTGCTTGTGGGTTATGAAGAAATGAAACGTATAACTAAGGATCTTCCAGAATTTGTCCTTGATAAAGTTCTTGATTTTGATCTAGAGGAAATTTATATGTATTGTGCGGTGAATTGCATTGAAAATCCTTATATTGCCAATTACATAAAGACAAGAAAACAAATAGAAGATGAAGAGAATACTAATGAAAGGGAAGAGACTTTCCAATATCCTCCTATTATTTCTTATGATGAATCAGGTAACGAAGAGGAGCCTTCTATTCAACCAATATCATTAATAAGGAGCTCCAAAAAGAGGATTAAACCCACACATAATGTGGAGAAGAAAAAGAAAAGACGGAGAAACAAAGGTAAAAAGGTATCCCTCCCAAATGATGTTGCTCCTATTACTCATTGTGATGATGATAATTGCTATACTATTGGTGTTATCCATACTATTAATGATGAGAGTGATTATGCTTATGATATGAAAAGGCCCAAGCTTGGGGATGCTATGTTTGAGAATTTATTTGCTGCAATTAATGTTTGTCCCAAGCTTGGGGATGCTATGATTTATGAAGTATTTTTAACCTCCCAAGTTTTGATATGCAAATTTATTATGATGATAGCGTGCCTCCTATTTATGATGATTATATTGATTAAAGTGGGTTTGGAAGAGTGTCAACTTTAGGAAGTAATGATCCCACTATTTTGGAGGGTGTTGAATCTTATTGTGACAATTATGAAAGTGGATTTGGAGAGGTCATGACTTTATTTAGTAATGATTCCACTATCTTGGAAGAGGTTTCAATTGATTATGATGAGAACAAAGTTGCTACTTATGATGATTATTGTGATGACACTTATGCTATAAAAAGTAGTGATGTTTATATTTATAAAACATGTCATGATTATGATTACCCTTTTTCTGAACATTACTCTTTTAATGTGGAAAAAATTTATAGTATTCGAGTTTCTTATGATACTCCCACTATTTCGAATGAGAAGAATTTTGCTTATGTGGAGAGTAGTAAATTTTCTATGCTTGTAGATCATGAAAAGAATGCTTTATGTGATAGTTATATTGTTGGATTCATTCATGATGCTACTTAAAATTATTATGAGGGAGGAATATATGCTTGTAGGAAGTGCAATAATATCAAGTTTCCTCTCTATGTGCTTAAAATCTTGAAGTTATGCTTGTTTTGCTTTCCTATGCTAGTTGATTATTGTTCCCATAAGTTGTTTGCTCACAAAATCCCTATGCATAGGAAGTGGGTTAGACTTAAATGTGCTATTCATATTCTTCATGATGCTCTCTTTGTGTTTCAATTCTTATCTTTTATGTGAGCATCATTGAAATCATCATGCCTAGCTAGGGGCGTTAAACTATAGCGCTTGTTGGGAGGCAACCCAATTTTATTTTTGTTCTTTGCTTTTTGCTACTGTTTAGTAATAAATAATTCATCTATCCTCTGTTTAGATGTGTTTTTATGTTTTAATTAGTGTTTGTGCGAAGTAGAACCTTTGGGAAGACTTGGGTGAAGTCTTTGCTATCTTGCTGTAAAAAACAGAAACTTTAGCGCTCACGAGATTAGCTGTCATTTTTTACTGGAGAATTATTTTAAGTTGATTCTTTTTGTATAAGATTAAAAGTCAAATTCCTCAGGTCCACCAAGTTATTTCAGAATTTTTGGAGTTACAGAAGTATTCGAATGACACAGATTACTACAGACTGTTCTGTTTTTGACAGATTCTGTTTTCATTGTGTTGTTTGCTTATTTTGATGAATCTATGAGTAGTATCGGAGGGTATGAACCATAGAGAAGTTGGAATACAGTAAATATTACACCAATATGAATTTAGAATGAGTTCACAACAGTACCTAAGTAGTGATTTATTTTCTTATACTAACGGAGCTTATGAGTTTTCTGTTGAGTTTTGTGTTGTGAAGTTTTCAACTTTTGGGTAAAGATTCGATGGACTATGGAATAAGGAGTGGCAAGAGACTAAGCTTGAGGATTCCCAAGGCACACCAAGGTAAAATTCAAGGACAACCAAAATCCTAAGCTTGGGGATGCCCCGGAAGGCATCCCCTCTTTCGTCTTCGATCATCGGTAACTTTACTTGGAGCTATATTTTTTTTCACCACATGATATGTATTTTGCTTGGAGCGTCATTTTATTTTATTTTGTTTTGATTGCTGTTTGAATAAAATACCAAGATCTGAAATTCTTAAATGTTAGAGAGTCTTCACATAGCTACATAATTATTCAACTACTCATTGATCTTCACTTATATCTTTTGGAGTAGTTTGTCATTTGCTCTAGTGCTTCACTTATACCTTCTTAGAGCATGGTGGTGGTTTTATTTTATAGAAATTATTGATATCTCATGCTTCACTTATATTATTTTGAGAGTCTTTTAGAACAGCATGGTAATTTGCTTTGGTTATAAAATTAGTCCTAATATGATGGGCATCCAAGATGGGTATAATAAAAACTTTCATATAAAGTGCATTGAATACTATGAGAAGTTTGATACTTGACGATTGTTTTGAGATATGAAGATGGTAAAATTAGAGTCGTGCTAGTAGAGTAATTGTGAATTTGAGAAATACTTGTGTTGAAGTTTGCAAGTCCCGTAGCATGCACATATGGTAACCGTTGTGTAACAAATTTGAAGCATGAGGTGTTTCTTTGATTGTCCTCCTTATGAGTGGCGGTCGGGGATGATCGATGGTCTTTTCCTACCAATCTATCCCCCTAGGAGCATGCGCGTAGTGCCTGGTTTTGATGACTTGTAGATTTTTGCAATAAGTATGTGAGTTCTTTATGACTAATGTTGAGCCCATGGATTATACACACTCTCACCCTTCCATCATTGCTAGCCTCTTCGGTACCGTGCATTGCCCTTTCTCACCTTGAGAGTTGGTGCAAACTTTGCCGGTGCATCCAAACCCCGTGATACGATACGCTCTATCACACATAAGCCTCCTTATATCTTCCTCAAAACAGCCACCATACCTACCTATTATGGCATTTCCATAGCCATTGTGAGATATATTGCCATGCAACTTTCCACCGTTCCGTTCATTATGACACACTTCATCATTGTCATATTACCTTGCATGATCATATAGTTGACATCGTATTTGTGGCAAGGCCACCATTCATAATTTCTCATACATGTCACTCTTGTTTCATTGCACATCCTGGTACACCGCCGGAGGCATTCATATAGAGTCATACCTTGTTCCAGTATCGAGTTGTAATCTTTGAGTTGTAAATAAATAGAAGTGTTATGATCATCATTAATAGAGCATTGTCCCGAAAAAAAAGAAAAAAAAGATAGGCCAAATAAAAAAAAGGCCAAATAAAAAAAAGAAAAAAGGAAGGCCAAAGAAAAAAAGAAAAAAAAGAAAATAAGAAGGGACAATGCTACTATCCTTTTCCACACTTGTGCTTCAAAGTAGCACCATGATCTTCATGATAGAGAGTCTATTGTTTTGGCACTCTCATATACTAGTGGGAATTTTTCATTATAGAACTTGGCTTGTATATTCCAACAATGGGCTTCCTCAAATGCCCTAGGTCTTCGTGAGCAAGCAAGTTGGATGAACACCCACTTAGTTTCTTTTGTTGAGCTTTCATACATTTATAGCTCTAGTTCATCCGTTGCATGGCAATCCCTACTCCTCGCATTGACATAAATTGATGGACATCTCCATAGCCCGTTGATTAGCCGCATCGATGTGAGATTTTCTCCTTTTTTGTCTTCTCCACACAACCTCCATCATCATATTCTATTCCACCCATAGTGCTATGTCCATGGCTCACGCTCATGTATTGCGTGAAAGTTGAAAAAGTTTGAGAATACTAAAGTATGAAACAATTGCTTGGCTTGTCATCGGGGTTGTGCATGATGGGAGCATTTTGTGTGACGAAAATGAAGCATGGACAAACTATATGATTTTGTAGGGATGAGCTTTCTTTGGCTATGTTATTTTGAGAAGACATAATTGCTTGGTTAGTATGCTTGAAGTATTATTGTTTTTATGTCAATATTAAACTTTTGTCTTAGATCTTTCGGATCTGAACATTCATTCCGCAGTAAGGAAAATCTCATTGAAAATTATGTTAGGTAGCATTCCACATCAAAAATTCTATTTTTATCATTTACCTACTCGAGGACGAGCAGGAATTAAGCCTGGGGATGCTTGATACGTCTCCAACATATCTATAATTTTTTATTGTTCCATGCTATTATATTATCCATCTAGGATGTTTTATATGCATTTATATGCTATTTTATATGATTTTTGGGACTAACCTATTAACCTAGAGCCCAGTGCCAGTTTCTGTTTTTTCCTTGTTTTTGAGTATCGCAGAAAAGGAAAACCAAACGGAGTCCAATTGACCTGAAATTTCACGGAGATTATTTTTGGGCCAGAAGAAGCCCACGGAGTACTGGAGATGGGCCAGAAGAGTCCCGAGGCACCCAAGAGGGTGGGGGGCGCGCCCCCCTACCTCGTGGCCGCCTCGGGGACCCCCTGACTTGTTCCCGACGCCAACACCTCTTATATATACCCAAACTTCTAGAACATAACCTAGATCGGGAGTTCCGCCGCCGCAAGCCTCTGTAGCCACCAAAAACCAATCGGGACCCTGTTCCGGCACCCTGCCGGAGGGGGATCCCTCACCGGTGGCCATCTTCATCATCCCGGCGCTCTCCATGACGAGGAGGGAGTAGTTCACCCTCGGGGCTGAGGGTATGTACCAGTAGCTATGTGTTTGATCTCTCTCACTCTCTCGTGTTCTTGATGTGGCACGATCTTGATGTATCGCGAGCTTTGCTATTATTGTTGGATCTTATGATGTTTCTCCCCCTCTACTCTCTTGTAATGGATTGAGTTTTCCCTTCGAAGTTATCTTATCGGATTGAGTCTTTAAGGATTTGAGAACACTTTATGTATGTCTTGCATGTGCTTATCTGTGATGAAAATGGGATATTCACGTGATCTACTTAATGTATGTTTTGGTGATAAACTTGCGGGTTCGGTGACCTTGTGAACTTATGCATAGGGGTTGACACACGTTTTCGTCTTGACTCTCCGGTAGAAACTTTGGGGCACTCTTTGAAGTTCTTTGTGTTGGTTGAATAGATGAATCTGAGATTGTGTGATGCATATCGTATAATCATACCCACGAATACTTGAGGTGACATTGGAGTATCTAGGTGACATTAGGGTTTTGGTTGATTTGTGTCTTAAGGTGTTATTCTAGTACGAACTCTAGGTTAGATCGAACGGAAAGAATAGCTTCATGTTATTTTACTACGGACTCATGAATAGATCGATCAGAAAGGATAACTTTGAGGTGGTTTGGTACCCTACCATAATCTCTTCGTTTGTTCTCCGCTATTAGTGACTTTGGAGTGACTCTTTGTTGCATGTTGAGGGATAGTTATATGATCCATTTATGTTATTATTGTTGAGAGAACTTGCACTAGTGAAAGTATGAACCCTAGGCCTTGTTTCCTAGCATTGCAATACCGTTTATGCTCACTTTTATCATTAGTTACCTTGCTGTTTTTATATTTTCAGATTACAAAAACCTATATCTACCATCCGTATTGCACTTGTATCACCATCTCTTGGCCGAACTAGTGCACCTATACAATTTACCATTGTATTGGGTGTGTTGGGGACACAAGAGACTCTTTGTTATTTGGTTGCAGGGTTGTTTGAGAGAGACCATCTTCTTCCTATGCCTCCCACGGATTGATAAACCTTAGGTCATCCGCTTGAGGGAAATTTGCTACTGTCCTACAGACCTCTGCACTTGGAGGCCCAACAACGTCTACAAGAAGAAGGTTGCGTAGTAGACATCAGGGGGCACCCGACGTGGGCACAACCCATCAGGGGGCACCCGAGGTGGGCACAACCCACCAGGGCACGCCGGGCCTCCTGGCGCGCCCTGGTGGGTTGTGCCCCCCTCGGGGCACCCCCAGGCGCAGCCCGGGCCCGTTGTGTTCCTTCTGGCCCATAAAAATTCTCCATAAAGTTTCGGGGCATTTGGACTCCGTCTGATATTGATTTTCTGTGATGTAAAAAACATGGAAAAACAGCAATTGGCACTTGGCACTATGTCAGTAGGTTAGTACCCAAAAATGATATAAAATGACTATAAAATTATTATAAAACATCCAAGATTGATAATATAATAGCATGGAACAATAAAAAATTATAGATACGTTGGAGACGTATCAACATCCCCAAGCTTAACTCCTACTCGTCCTCGAGTAGGTAAGTGATAAAACAGATTTTTTGATGTGGAATGCTGCCTAACATGTCATATCATATTTATTTTCTTTATAACATGGACATTTGGAATTTTAGTTGTTCAAAGCAATAGTCTAGTTTTGACATGATAATTTAGATACTCAAGCATATCAACAAGCAACCATGTCTTTCAAATATCAACGCTAAAATAAGTTATCCCTAGCCCATCATGCTCAACCATTGATCCATTCATGAAACACACTCGAATATTAGCTACACCCGATACTTGAGTACGATCATATTGCCTCCTAGTTGGTGCTTTTATAAGAGTAGATATGGAGACTCAAAATAAAAATTGCATAAAGTAAAAGAAAGGCCCTTCGCAGAGGGAAGTAGGGATTTGTAGAGGTGCCAGAGCTCAAAGCGAAAAACTTAGAGATAAAAACATTTTGGGAGGTGTATCCATCCCACCAACGAAAACGACTTAGAGTTCCCAACACTTTCCATGCTAGATATATCATAGGCGGTTCCCAAACAGAAAATAAAGTTTATTCCTTTTTCCACCATACTTTCACTTTCCATGGCTAACTGTATCCACGGGTGCCCTCCATACCAACACTTTCCAAGGAATTTATTATTTGACATAAATTAAATTCATTTTTTTGCATTTCGGGACTAGGCATCCCTAATACCTCTGCCTTACTCTCGTGCAATGACAAGTGAATAAACACTCATCGTGAGAATAACACATCTCACCGCTCACCGCTCTACGAGTGAAACAAACACACAAAAGAGAAGTTTATTTTGAAAAATAGAGGTCGCACATACAAATTTGCTTAGAACGGAAAAAGAATACCGCATATAGGTAGATATAGTAGACTCATGTGGCAAAACTGGTTTAAAGGTTTTGGATGCACAAGTAGAGATCATACTTGGTGCAAAATGAGGGCTAGCAAAAGATTAAGAAGCGACCAACCAAGAAACGGATAATATCATAAGCAAGCATTAAGCATAAATAACACCGAATAATGCACCACAAGTAGGATATAATTTCATTGCATAACTATTGACTTTCATACTTGCATAGGGAATCACAAACCTTAACGCCAATATTCTTACTAAAGCATAATTACTCACCAACATAACTCACATATCACATCATCATATCTCAAAACTATTACTAAGAATCAATTTTATTTTGTCCAATGATCTTCATGGAAGTTTTTATTATATCCTTTTTATATATCTATCACTTTGGGACTAATTTTCATATGTTGCTTTTCATAAGCTCAAACAAATATAAGTGAAGATCATGAGCATAATTTTTTTCTCTCTGTCAAAATAATTTAAGTGAAGCAAGAGAGCATTTCTTCAAAAATATTAAAGCACACCGTGCTCAAAAATATATAAGTGAAGCACTAGAGCAAGTCCATAGCTCATAAAAATTTAAGTGAAGCATAGAGAGCAATTCTAACAAGTCATGACATAAATTTGGCTCTCTCAAATAGGTGTGTCCAGCAAGGGATCAAGACTTAAAACACAAAATAAAACAAGCAAAGACTCATATCATACAAGACGCTCCAAGCAAAACACATATCATGTGACGAATAAAAATATAGTTTCGAGTAAAATACCGATGGTCGTTGGAAGAAAGCGGGGATGCCACTCGGGGGCATCCCCAAGCTTAGTTGGTTGCTCATTTTTGGATAATAGCTTGGGATGCCAGGGCATCCCCAAGCTTAGGCTCTTCTATCCTTCCTTCATCCATCGTAAGATAACCCAAAACCAATCACACAAAACTCAACAAAACCTCCATGAGATCTGTTAGTGTAAGAAAGCAAACCACTACTATAAGTATTGTATAAAACCAATTAATATTTTGTTTTTGTATTATATCTACTGTATTCCAACTTTTATATGGCAAAAACTCATCAAAGAAAACCATAGAGCCATCAAAATAAGCACACAACACAAAGAAAACAGAATCTGTCAAAACAGAACAGTCTGTAGCAATCTGACTTCGTCGAAAACTTCTGGAACTCCAAAAATTCTGAAAAATAGGAGGACCTGAGAAATTTGTATATTAATCTTCTGCAAAAATAATCAGGGCAAAAGCACTTTCTGATAAAAAATGAGAATTGTTTTCGTGAGCGCAAAGTTTCTGTCTTTTTCAGCAAGATCAAACAACTATCACCCAAGAAGATCCTATCGGTTCTAGTTGGCACAAACACTAATTAAAACACAAAAAACACAATAATAACAGTAGCATAATTGTGCTAACACTCAAGAACAGAAAGCAAAAAGCAAAAATAACATTTATTCATTGGGTTGCCTCCCAACAAGCGCTATAGTTTTATGCCCTTAGCTAGGCATAAAGCAAGGATCTAAGTTTTGTCTTCCTTGGTCTTAATTTTCTTAGAGGTATTTTCATAATGAGGCTTTGTAAACACAACATAAAACATGTTATCCATAGAGGCCTTAGCAATCCTAAGTTGGTTTTCAGCATACCCCTTTTGATTTCCCGCAACAATCCAAGAGTAGTGTTGATTAACATTATTAAAAACTTGTTGGATTATATCTAGAACGGGGACTTGCTTTTTAAGATTCTCATCAAAGATCTTATTATCCCCAAGTAAATGCCTTAGTGCATAGTCACTATTGTAAAGAATTTCATCTATCACGGGTTTTCACGATTCATACCATAAAAATCAAAGATCTCCCAAGCCTCCCGAATTATGTAGTCAGACTCGCTCATAAGAACGAGAGTGGCTAACTTTTTAGCCCTAGGATTCTTTATTTCGGGAAGCTAAAAAAAAATCTTTGCAAAGTAGGATGAGTACGAATAAATTTACTTTCAAATTTTAGAACTAGTGTTGAAATAGCATCTGCATAAGATCTAGTAGTTTTAAGCATAGGAGCATTATCAAGACTTAGATTTCCAACATAATTAAAAAATTCTTGGATACATTCTTTTCCCATAACGTTCCCTTGCCCCAAGATAAAAGTTTTAGCATCCAGATTGCCTGTACGTCCTATCTTAGGAGTTAAGCCATCATCTGTTAGTTCCATACCGAAATCACTCATGATTGCAAAGAATAGATCTGACGAGAAAAAGGAGAACGGAAAAGAGAGGCGAATAAAACGACAAATTTTTGTGAAGTGGGGGAGAGGAAAACGAGAGCCAAATGGCAAATAATGTAAATTGCGAGGAGATGAGATTTTTGACTAGGAACCTAGTATATGTTGAAGATCCTCCCTAGCAACAGCGCCAGAAAATCCTTTTGATGTGGCTTGAAGCTACGTCGGTATTTCCCTAAAGAGGAAAGGATGATGCAGCACAGTGGCGGTAGGTATTTCCCTCAGATATGAAACCAAGGTTATCGAACCAGTAGGACAACCAAGCAACACAACATAAACAGCCCCTGCACACAAATAACAACCACTCGCAACCCGACGTGTTAAAGGGGTTATCAATCCCTTTCGGGTAACGGCGCCAGAAACGGTGCGCGGACGGGAGGAAGTTGTAATAGATTGAATAAATTGATCGCAAATAAAATAAAGTGCAACAAAGTATTTTGTATTTTTGGTTTAATAGATCTGAAAATAAATGCGAGAGAAAAGTATATCTCAAAGGAAAATATATGAGAAAGAAGACCCGGGGGCCGTAGGTTTCACTAGTGGCTTCTCTCGAGAAAAATAGCAAACGGTGGGTAAACAAATTACTGTTGGGCAATTGATAGAACTTCGAATAATCATGACGATATCCAGGCAATGATCATTATATAGGCATCACGTCCAAGATTAGTAGACCGACTCCTGCCTGCATCTACTACTATTACTCCACACATCGACCGCTATCCAGCATGCATCTAGTGTATTAAGTTCATGGAGAAACGAAGTAATGCAATAAGAACGATGACATGATGTAGACAAGATCTATCTATGTAGAGATAGACCCCATCGTTTTATCCTTAGTAGCAACGATACATACGTGTCGGTTCCCTTTCTGTCACTGGGATCAAGCACCGTAAGATCGAACCCACTAGAAAGCACCTCTTTCCATTGCAAGATAAATAGATCAAGTTGGCCAAACAAAACCCAAATATCAGAGAAGAACTACGAGGCTATAAGCAATCATGCATAGAAGAGATCAAAGAAACTCAAATAACTTTCATGGATATAAAAAGATATAACTGATCATAAACTCAAAGTTCATCAGATCCCAACAAACACACCGCAAAAGAGTTACATCATATGGATCTCCAAGAGACCATTGTATTGAGAATCCAGCGAGAAAGAGGAAACCATCTAGCTACTAACTACAGACCCGAAGGTCTACAAAGAACTAATCACGCATCATCGAAGAGGCACCAATGGAGGTGGTGAACCCCATCCGAGATGGTGTCTAGATTGGATCTGGTGGTTCTGGACTCTGTGGCAGCTGGATGAATATTTCGTCGATGCCTTTAGGGTTTCTGGAATATTGGGGTATTTATAGAGCAAAGAGGCGGTCTGGGGGGCACCCGAGGTGGGCACAACCCACCAGGGCGCGCCTGGGCCTCCTGCGTGCCCTGGTGGGTTGTGCCCCCCTCGGGGCACCCCGAGGCGCAGCCAGGGCCCGTTGTGTTCCTTCTGGCCCATAAAAATTCTCCGTAAAGTTTTGGGGCATTTGGACTCTGTCTGATATTGATTTTCCGCGATGTAAAAAACATGGAAAAAACAGCAACTGGCACTTGGCACTATGTCAATAGGTTAGTACCAAAAAATGATATGAAATGACTATAAAATGATTATAAAACATCCAAGGTTGATAATATAACAGCATGGAACAATAAAAAATTATAGATACGTTGAAGACGTATCAGTCACCGAGCCAGACACGTTGTGTATGAGCAGGCCGGGACTCCGTGAGCCGCTGGGTGTCAACCTGTGTATATTAAGGGACAACCCGACGGCGGTTTAGGGCAAGAAACAAGAGATCGAGAACTAGGTCAGGCGTATTCGCTTCCTGGTAATCGAAAACCAAGCAATACAATCCCAAACTGGAGTAGGCCTTTACCTTCACCGGAAGGGGCCGAACCAGTATAAACTCTTTGTGTCCTTTGTACCGATTAACCCCTTTAAGCTAACCTAGTTGTGATAGCTCCATGACTAAGTCCTTCCGCTAGGACATCCGCTGTGTCAAGTCCATGATAGTTGGTGCCCACCGTGGGGCTCGAACCCACGACCACAAGGTTAAGATGCAGAGGATTTGGTCAGTAAATGTGATGGTTGTCAGAAATTTTCTCGGAGAGCTCATGTGCCGGCTCATGATTCCAATAACTTGGCCATTTGCGGTCTGGGGGCTTGATATGGTTGGGCCTTTCAAACGATCCAAGGATAAAAATACCCACCTTTTGGTGGCGGTTGTCAAATTTACAAAGTGGGTTGAAGTAGAGCCGGTCAGTAAGTGTGACGCGGCAACAACAGTTCAATTCATCAAAAAGGTGATCTTTCATTTTGGTTATCCCCGCCGTATTATAACTGATAGTGGCACTAATCTGTCCAAGGGTGCTATGAAAGAATTCTATCAACGAGAGCATATTCGACTTGATGTATCATCAGTGGCTCACCCCCAGTCCAATGGTCAAGCTGAAAGAGCCAATCAAGAATTTTTGAAAGGCATCAAGCCCCGGCTTATGGTCCCTTTGTATAGGACGCCGGGTTGTTGGGTGGAGGAATTGCCCTCAGTGTTATTTAAGGAAATATGCCCTAGAGGCAATAATAAAGTTGTTATTTATATTTCCTTATATCATAATAAATGTTTATTATTCATGCTAGAATTGTATTGACCGGAAACTTAGTACATGTGTGAATAGATAGACAAACAGAGTGTCCCTAGTATGCCTCTACTAGACTAGCTCGTTAATCGAAGATGGTTAAGTTTCCTGACCATAGACATGTGTTGTCATTTGATCAACGGGATCACATCATTAGAGAATGATGTGATAGACAAGACCCATCCGTTAGCTTAGCATAATGATCATTTCGTTTTATTGCTCTTGCTTTCATCATGACTTATACATGTTGCTCTGACTATGAGATTATGCAACTCCCGAATACCGGAGGAACACCTTGTGTGCTATCAAACGTCACAACGTAACTGGGTGATTATAAAGATGCTCTACAGGTGTATCCGATAACCCACAAGTATAGGGGATCAATTGTAGCCTCTTTCGATAAGTAAGAGTGTCGAACCCAACGAGGAGCTAAAGGTAGAACAAATATTCCCTCAAGTTCTATCGACCACCGATACAACTCTACGCACGCTTAACGTTTGCTTTACCTAGAACAAGTATGAAACTAGAAGTAATTTGTAGGTGTTGTAGGCTAGGTGCAAGATAATAAAGAGCACGTAAATAAAAACTAGGGGCCGTTTAGATAAAGACACAACTAAGTTAGTTTTAGTAGAGAGTTTTTTGTCACAAGAAAGTTATTTGTCCCTAGATAATCGATAACTAGACCGGTAATCATTATTGCAATTTTATTTGAGGGAGAGGCATAAGCTAACATACTTTCTCTTCTTGGATCATATGCACTTATGATTGGAACTCTAGCAAGCATCCGCAACTACTAAAGATCATTAAGGTAAAACCCAACGATATCATTATAAGGCATCAAGTCCTCTTTACTCCCATATGCAAACAACCTACTTACTCGGGTTTGTGCTTCTGTCACTCACGCCACCCACCATAAGCAAATCATGAACATATTGCAAACCCTACAACGGGGATCCCTCACGCTTGCGCGACATGGAGAGCACCATAGGACATCACCAATAATAAAACATGCAACTCAAACCAATCACGATCATCAATTAACCCATAGGACAAAACGGATCTACTCAAACATCATAGGATAGCCATACATCATTGTGAAATAATATATAGCCTTGAGCACCATGTTTAAGTAGAGATTACAGCGGTAAAAGAGGGGTTACACCGCTGCATAGAGGGGGGAAGAGTTGGTGATGACGGCGATGAAGTTGTTGGTTTAGATCGTTGTCGCGATGATGGCCCCGGCGGCGTTCCGGCGCCACCGGGAGAGAGGGGGAAAGAGCCCCCCTTTCTTCTTCTTCTTCTTCCTTGACCTCCCCCCTAGATGGGAGAAGGGTTTCCCCTTTGGTCCATGGCCTTCATGGCGGCGGAGGGGCGAGAGCCCCTCCGAGATTGGATCTCTCTCTCTCTCTCTCTCTCTCTCTCTCTCTCTCTTTGTTTCCTTCTGTTTCTACGCTCCCTGATTCTGCCCTTTCACCGTTTCTTAAATTCCCAGAGATCCGTAACTCCGATTGGGCTGGAATTTTGACACAATTTTTATCCGTATATTGGCTTTCTTGCGGCATAAGAAGGGCACCAACTGCCTTACGAAGTGGCCACGAGGGCCCAGGGTGCGCCCCTACCCTCGTGGGCCCCTCGGGCATTGTCTCGCATTGATTCCACTTCCCAAAATTCACATATATTCCAAAAAAATCTCCATAAGTTTTTATCCCATTTGGACTCCGTTTGATATGGATTTCCTATGAACAAAAAACATGCAACAAACAGGAACTGGCACTGGGCACTGGATCAATATGTTAGTCCCAAAAATAGTATAAAAAGTTGCCAAAAGTATGTAAAAGTTGTGGAATATTGGCATGGAACAATAAAAAATTATAGATACGACGGAGACGTATCATCATCCCCAAGCTTAATTCCTGCTCGTCCTCGAGTAGGTAAATATTAAAAAAGATAATTTTTGATGTGGAATGCTACCTAGCATAATCTTGATCATGTAATCTAATCATGGCATGAATATTAAGACACGAGTGATTCAAAGCAATAGTCTATCATTTGACATAAAAATAATAATACTTCAAGCATATTAATAAAGCAATCATGTCTTTTCAAAATAACATGGCTAAAGAGAGTTATCCCTACAAAATCATATAGTCTGCCTATGCTCCATCTTCACCACACAAAATATTCAAATCATGCACAACCCCAATGACAACCAAGCAATTGTTTAGTACTTTTGATGTTCTCAAACCTTTTCAACTTTCACGCAATACATGAGCATGAGCCATGGATATAGCACTATAGGAGGAATAGAATATGATGGTGGAGGTTGAGTGGAGAAGACAAAAAGGAAGAAAGTCTCACATCGACGCGACTAATCAACGGGATATGGAGATGCCCATCAATTGATGTCAATGCGAGGAGTAGGGATTGCCATGCAACAGATGCACTAAGAGCTATAAGTGTATGAAAGCTCAAACTGACAACTAAGTGGGTGTGCATCCAACTTGCTTGCTCACGAAGACCTAGGGCATTTGAGGAAGCCCATCGTTGGAATATACAAGCCAAGTTCTATAATGAAAATTCCCACTAGTATATGAAAGTGATAACGCAAGAGACTCTCTATATGAAGAACATGGTGCTACTCTGAAGCACAAGTGTGGTAAAAGGATAGTAACATTGTCCCTTCTCTCTTTTCTCTCCTTTTTTTTATTTTTTTCTCCTTTTTTTTCTTTTTTTGTAGGCTTCTTTGGCCTCTCTCTCTCTTATTTTTGGGGCTTCTTTGGCCACTTTTATTTTGATAACCTCACATGGGACAATGTTCTAATAATGATCATCACACTCATAAGGAAGACAATCAATAAATAAATCATGCTCCGACTTCGTTACATAATGGTTCACCATACGTGCATGCTACGGGAATAAAAAACTTCAACACAAGTATTTCTACAATCCACAATTACCCACTAGAATGACTCTAATATCACCATCTTTATATCACAAAACTATTGCAAGGAATCAAACATATCATATTCAGTGATCTACAAGTTTTATGTAGGATTTTGTGACTAACCATGTGAATGACCAATTCCTGTCAACTCTCTAAATAGATATAAGTGAAGCAAGAGAGTTTAATTCTTTTTACAAAATATATGCCCACGCTCTAACAAATATAAGTGAAGCAAAAGAGCATTCTACAAATGGCGGTTTTCTATGTGTAGGGAAACAGGCAATCCAAACTTCAAAAGATATAAGTGAAGCACATGAAGCATTCTATAAAGCCATACTCAAAAGATATAAGTGAAGTGCAAAGAGCATTCTATAAATCAACCAAGGACTATCTCATACTAGCATGGTGCATCGAAGAAAAGTGAAAACTAAATGCAAAATACGCTCCAAGATTTGCACATATCACATGAACGAAACGAAACCGAAAACATACTGATACTTGTTGAAGAAAGATGGGATTCCTTATGGGGCATCCCCAAGCTTAGACGCTTGAGTCTCCTTGAATATTTACTTGGGGTGCCTTGGGAATCCCCAAGCTTGAGCTCTTGCCTCTCCTCCTTCTCTTCATATCGAGACCTCCTCGATCCTTGATCACTTCATCCACACAAAACTCAACAGAAAGTTCGGTAGGATCCGTTAGTATAATAAAGCAAATCACTACTCTAAGTATTGTTGCAAACCAATTCATATTTTGTTTTTGCATTGTAGCTACTGTAATATAACTTTTTCATGGCTTAATCCACTGATAGAAATCGATAGTTTCATCAAAACAAGCAAACAATGCATCAAAAACAGAATCTGTCTTTAACAGGACAATCTTTAGTAATATGACCATTCACCATAATTCTGGTACTCCAAAAATTCTGAGAAAAATAGGAAAAATAAAAAATTTGTATAGAAATACAATGCAAAAAGTTTCAGAACAAACCAACAAGCAATGTAAACATCCTAAAGGAAAATCTTGGCACATTATTTTTATAATAGAATGGAATTGTAAAATGGGATAATTATTTTTGTTGAAAAGTTCATGTAATCAAGATTCACAAAGTTTCTGTGAGCATGAACAAAGTTCAAGGAGCTCCCTCACTTCAACAATGCTTGTCTCTCTCACTTTCACTTTCCTTTTTGAAAAGTTTTGGGTTCCCCTCTATATTTTTTGTTTTTAAACTCTATAAAAGCACTCAACAGAAATAAATGACTCTCTAAAACTTCTGGGTTGTCTCCCTGGCAGCGCTTTCTTTAAAGCCATTAATCTAGGCATGAGGTGCTCAAGTAATGAATCCACCCGGATCCCAAGGTATATCAAAGCCAATTTGAATTAGCAATGATTTGGCATTTAGTAGTGATCACAAAGCAACATATACCAAGCAATGACGAAGTCTAACTCTCTTCCTATGCATCGGCATGTCATACAAGAACAATTCATGCACATCAAGTAAAGGCCAATGCATAGCATAAGAAGTTTCTTGCAATTTTATCATGTTGGAAACATAGAGAGGCAGAGATGTAGTTCCTATATCATAATAATTGCAAGTAGGATCAACAAGTACATGCATATTATATTCATCAATATAATCCTTAATAAGTGCAAACTTCTCCGATATAGTGTAGTTTGGAGAATTCAAAAAGATAATAGGACTATCATGTGTGGGTGCAATAGCAACAATTTCATGTTTAACATAAGGAACAATAGCAAGTTCATCTCCATAAGCATAATTCATATTGGCATCTTGGCCACAAGAATAGCAAGCATCAAGTTCATCAAAAAGGGATATTTCAAACGAATCAACGGGATCATAGCAATTATCATGCATTCATCCTTCGGTAGGAACGAAGGGACATTAAATAATGTATGAGTTGGAGAGTTACTCTCATTAGAAGGTGGGCACGGGTAGCTAATCCGATCTTCCTCCTTTTGTTCTTCGCTCTCCTCATCATCCTTTTCATCCAATGAGCTCACAGTTTCATCAATTTCTTCTTCCATAGACTCCTGCAAAATATTAATCTCTTCTCGGACAGCGGAGACTTTCTCAATAAATTCATCAATATCATAATTGTATTTATAATTCTCATAGCAATATTTAAGGATAGCTAAATTTTCAGGTATATAAACTGAATCATCAAAATCTTCAAACTCTTTAAACAAAGATTCAATTTCACAAGCACCCTTAAAAGCAACAAATTCTTCTATTCGTTCCACGTCATGGTAATCATATATGCCATTAGCATTAGAAGGTCAGGTTTCATTATCATTAAATTTGCATGAAAAGGGAAGGTGTGGAGCCTTCATCCTAGAGCAACAAGTATAATCATATCTCAAGCATAGTTGCTGAGCATACCAATGCAACATATAAATTTGACCCCCTAATAGTTTCCCTTTTTGAGTCAAGCGATAATCCCTAAAGTATTCACGTTGATCCAACGTGTCTCCCATTATATAATTCAATGGGTTTTTCTCAGGATTATTAAAGTAGTGCATAATATCTTTCACATAATGAGCATCGAGTAGCAAGTAAACCTAATTTTTTTGGTATTTCGTGTTCCATATCCATAACTAAAGATAGAGAACAACTTAGAACAACAAATAAAATCCACTTGGTGATAAAGCAAACAAGCACACACGAGAATATTCACCCCATGCTATCTCTCCCCGGCAACGGTGCCAGAAAAAGGTCTTGATAACCCACAAGTATAGGGGATCAATTGTAGCCTCTTTCGATAAGTAAGAGTGTCGAACCCAACAAGGAGCTAAAGGTAGAAAAAATATTCCCTCAAGTTCTATCAACCACCGATACAACTCTACGCACGCTTAACATTCGCTTTACCTAGAACAAGTATGAAACTAGAAGTACTTTGTAGGTGTTGTAGGCTAGGTGCAAGATAATAAAGAGCACGTAAATAAAAACTAGGGGTTGTTTAGGTAAAGATAAAACTAAGTTAGTTTTAGTAGAGAGCTTTTTGTCACAAGAAAGTTATTTGTCCCTAGACAATCGATAACTAGACCGGTAATCATTATTGCAATTTTATTTGAGGGAGAGGCATAAGCTAACATACTTTCTCTTCTTGGATCATATGCACTTATGATTGGAACTCTAGCAAGCATCCGCAACTACTAAAGATCATTAAGGTAAAACCCAACCATAGCATTATAAGGCATCAAGTCCTCTTTACTCCCATACACAAACAACCTACTTACTCGGGTCTGTGCTTCTGTCACTCACGCCACCCACCATAAGCAAATCATGAACATATTGCAAACCCTACAGCGGGGATCCCTCACGCTTGCGCGACACGGAGAGCACCATAGGACAGCACCAATAATAAAACATGCAACTCAAACCAATCACGATCATCAATTAACCCATAGGACAAAACGGATCTACTCAAACATCATAGGATAGCCTTACATCATTGGGAAATAATATATAGCATTGATCACCATGTTTAAGTAGAGATTACAACGGGTAAAAGAGGGGTTACACTGCTGCACAGAGGGGGGAAGAGTTGGTGATGATGGCGGTGAAGTTGTTGGTGTAGATCGTTGTCGCGATGGTGGCCCCGGCGGCGTTCCGGCGCCATCGGGAGAGAGGGGGAGAGAGCCCCCTTTCTTCTTCTTCTTCCTTGACCTTTCCCCTAGATGGGAGAAGGGTTTCCCCTCTGGTCCATAGCCTCCATGGCGGCGGAGGGGCGAGAGCCCCTCCGAGATTGGATCTCTCTCTCTCTCTCTCTCTCTCTCTCTCTCTCTCTCTCTCTCTCTCTCTCTCTCTCTCTCTCTCTCTCTTTCTCTGTTTCCTTCTGTTTCTGCGCTCCCTGATTCTGCCCTTTCACCGTTTTTCTCAAATTCCTGGAGAACCGTAACTCCGATTGGGCTGAAATTTTGACACGATTTTTATCCGTATATTGGCTTTCTTGCAGCGAAAGAAGGGCACCAACGGCCTTACTATTGGGGATCGTAGCAGAAATTAAAAAATTTCTACGCATCACCAAGATCAATCTATGGAGTCATCTAGCAACGAGAGAGAGGAGTGCATCTACATACCCTTGTAGATCGCGAGCGGAAGCGTTCAAGAGAACGGGGTTGATGGAGTCGTACTCGTCGTGATCCAAATCACCGATGACCGAGCACCGAACGGACGGCACCTCCGCGTTCAACACACGTACGGTTGGGGAAGACGTCTCCTCCTTCTTGATCCAGCAAGGGGGAAGGAGAGGTTGATGGAGATCCAGCAGCACGACGGCGTGGTGGTGGAAGTAGCGGGGATCTCGGCAGGGCTTCGCCATGCTCAGCGAGAGGGAGAGGTGTCACGGGAGGGAGAGGGAGGCGCCAGGGGCTGTGGTACTGCTGCCCTCCCTCCCCTCCACTATATATAGGGGCCCTGGGGGGGCGGCCCCTGGGAGATCCAATCTCCAGGGGGGCGGCGGCCAAGGGGGGTGGCTTGCCCCCCAAGCCAAGTGGGGCGCCCCCCCACCCCCAGGGTTTCCAACCCTAGGCGCAGGGGAGGCCCAAGGGGGGCGCACCAGCCCACCAGTGGCTGGTTCCCCTCCCCACTTCAGCCCATGGGGCCCTCCGGGATAGGTGGCCCCACCCGGTGGACCCCCGGGACCCTTCCGGTGGTCCCGGTACAATACCGGTGACCCCCCGAAACTTTCCCGGTGGCCGAAACTTGACTTCCTATATATAATTCTTCACCTCCGGACCATTCCGGAACTCCTCGTGACGTCCGGGATCTCATCCGGGACTCCGAACAACTTTCGGGTTACCGCATACTAATATCTCTACAACCCTAGCGTCACCGAACCTTAAGTGTGTAGACCCTACGGGTTCGGGAGACATGCAGACATGACCGAGACGACTCTCCGGTCAATAACCAACAGCGGGATCTGGATACCCATGTTGGCTCCCACATGTTCCACGATGATCTCATTGGATGAACCACGATATCGAGGATTCAATCAATCCCGTATACAATTCCCTTTGTCAATCGGTACGTTACTTGCCCGAGATTCTATCGTCAGTATCCCAATACCTTGTTCAATCTCGTTACCGGCAAGTCACTTTACTCGTACCGTAATGCATGATCCCGTGACCAGCCACTTGGTCACTTTGAGCTCATTATGATGATGCATTACCGAGTGGGCCCAGAGATACCTCTCCGTCATACGGAGTGAGAAATCCCAGTCTCGATCCGTGTCAACCCAACAGTCACTTTCAAAGATACCTGTAGTGTACCTTTATAGTCACCCAGTTACGTTGTGATGTTTGGTACACCCAAAGCACTCCTACGGCATCCGGGAGTTACACGATCTCATTGTCTAAGGAAAAGATACTTGACATTGGAAAAGCTCTAGCAAATGAACTACACGATCTTTGTGCTATGCTTAGGATTGGGTCTTGTCCATCACATCATTCTCCTAATGATGTGATCCCGTTATCAATGACATCCAATGTCCATAGTCAGGAAACCATGACTATCTATTGATCAACGAGCTAGTCAACTAGAGGCTTACTAGGGACATGTTGTGGTCTATGTGTTCACACATGTATTACGATTTCCGGATAACACAATTATAGCATGAACAATAGACAATTATCATGAACAAGGAAATATAATAATAACCATTTTATTATCGCCTCTAGGGCATATCTCCAACAGTCTCCCACTTGCACTAGAGTCAATAATCTAGTTACATTGTGATGAATCGAACACCCATAGAGTTCTGGTGTTGATCATGTTTTGCTCTAGGGAGAGGTTTAGTCAACGGATCTGCTACATTCAGGTCCGTATGTACTTTACAAATATCTCTGTCTCCATTTTGAACATTTTCACGAATGGAGTTGAAGCGACGCTTGATATGCCTGGTCTTCCTGTGAAACCTGGGCTCCTTGGCAAGGGCAATAGCTCCAGTGTTGTCACAGAAGAGAGTCATCGGGCCCGACGCATTGGGAATCACCCCTAGGTCGGTAATGAACTCCTTTATCCAGATTGCTTCTTGTGCTGCGTCTGAGGCCGTCATGTACGCCGCTTCACATGTAGATCCCGCCACCACGCTTTGCTTGCAACTGCACCAGCTGACCGCCCCACCATTCAAAATATGCACGTATCCGGTTTGTGACTTAGAGTCATCCAGATCTATGTCGAAGCTAGCATCGACGTAACCCTTTACGACGAGGTCTTCGTCACCTCCATAAACGAGAAACATATCCTTAGTCCTTTTCAGGTACTTCAGGATGTTCTTGACCGCTGTCCAGTGTTCCATGCCGGGATTACTTTGGTACCTTCCTACCAAACTTACGGCAAGGTTTACATCAGGTCTGGTACACAGCATGGCATACATAATAGACCCTATGGCCGAGGCATAGGGGATGACACTCATCTTTTCTTTATCTTCTTCCGTGGTCGGGCATTGAGCCGTGCTCAATTGCACACCTTGCAATACAGGCAAGAACCCCTTCTTGGACTGATCCATATTGAACTTCTTCAATATCTTGTCAAGGTACGTACTTTGTGAAAGACCAATGAGGCGTCTTGATCTATCTCTATAGATCTTGATGCCTAATATATAAGCAGCTTCTCCAAGGTCCTTCATTGAAAAACACTTATTCAAGTAGGCCTTTATACCTTCCAAGAATTCTATATCATTTCCCATCAATAGTATGTCATCCACATATAATATGAGAAATGCTACAGAGCTCCCACTCACTTTCTTGTAAACACAGGCTTCTCCATAAGTCTGTGTAAACCCAAACGCTTTGATCATCTCATCAAAGCGAATGTTCCAACTCCGAGATGCTTGCACCAGCCCATAGATTGAGCGCTGGAGCTTGCATACTTTGTCAGCATTCTTAGGATCGACAAAACCTTCCGGCTGCATCATATACAATTCTTCCTTAAGAAATCCGTTAAGGAATGCCGTTTTGACGTCCATTTGCCATATCTCATAATCATAGAATGCGGCAATTGCTAACATGATTCGGACGGACTTCAGCTTCGCTACGGGTGAGAAAGTCTCATCGTAGTCAACCCCTTGAACTTGTCGATAACCCTTAGCGACAAGTCGAGCCTTATAGATGGTCACATTACCATCCGCGTCTGTCTTCTTCTTAAAGATCCATTTATTTTCTATGGCTCGCCGATCATCGGGCAAGTCAGTCAAAGTCCATACTTCGTTTTCATACATGAATCCTATCTCGGATTTCATGGCTTCTAGCCATTTGTCGGAATCTGGGCCCACCATTGCTTCTTCATAGTTCGAAGGTTCACCGTTGCCTAACAACATGATTTCCAGGACAGGGTTGCCGTACCACTCTGGTGCGGAACGTGTCCTTGTGGACCTACGAAGTTCAGCAGTAACTTGATCCGAAGCTTCATGATCATCATCATTAACTTCCTCCCCAGTCGGTGTAGGCACCACAGGAACATCTTCCCGCGTTGCGCTACTTTCTGGTTCGGAAGGGGTGACTATCACCTCATCAAGTTCCACTTTCCTCCCACTCACTTCTTTTGAGAGAAACTCCTTCTCCAGAAAGCATCCATTCTTGGCAACAAAGACCTTGCCTTCGGATCTGAGGTAGAAGGTATACCCTATGGTTTCCTTAGGGTATCCTATCAAGACGCATTTATCCGACTTGGGTTCGAGCTTTTCAGGTTGAAGTTTCTTGACATAAGCATCGCATCCCCAAACTTTTAGAAACGACAGCTTAGGTTTCTTCCCAAACCATAATTCATACGGTGTCGTCTCAACGGATTTCGACGGATCCCTATTTAAAGTGAACGCGGCAGTCTCTAAAGCATAGCCCCAAAATGAGAGCGGTAGATCGGTAGGAGACATCATAGATCGCACCATATCCAATAGTGTGCGATTACGACGTTCGGACACCCCATTTCACTGAGGTGTTCCAGGCGGCGTGAGTTGTGAAACTATTCCACACTTCCTTAAGTGTGTGCCAAATTCGTGACTCCAAAATTCCCCGCGATGATCTGATCGTAAGAACTTTATTTTCCTGTCACGTTGATTCTCAACCTCACTCTGAAATTCCTTGAACTTTTCAAAGGTCTCAGACTTGTGTTTCATTAGGTAGACATACCCATATCTACTCAAGTCATCAGTGAGAGTGAGAACATAACGATAGCCACCGCAAGCCTCAACGCTCATTGGACCGCACACATCAGTATGTATGATTTCCAATAAGTTGGTTGCTCGCTCCACTGTTCCGGAGAACGGAGTCTTGGTCATCTTACCCATGAGGCATGGTTCGCACATGTAAAATGATTCGTAATCAAGAGACTCCAAAAGTCCATCTTCATGGAGCTTCTTCATGCGCTTGACACCAATGTGACCAAGGCGGAAGTGCCACAAATATGTGGGACTATCGTTATCAACTTTACATCTTTTGGTATTCACACTATGAATATGTGTAACATCACGTTCGAGATTCATTAAGATAAACCATTAACCAGCGGGGCATGACCATAAAACATATCTCTCATATAAATAGAACAACCATTATTCTCGGATTTAAATGAGTAGCCATCTCGAATTAAACGAGATCCTGATACAATGTTCATGCTCAAAGCTGGCACTAAATAACAATTATTGAGGTTTAAAACTAATCCCATAGGTAAATGTAGAGGTAGCGTGCCGACGGCGATCACATCGACCTTGGAACCATTCCCAACGCGCATCGTCACCTCGTCCTTCGCCAGTCTCCGCTTATTCCGCAGCTCCTGTTTTGAGTTACAAATATGAGCAACCGCACCGGTATCAAATACCCAGGAGCTACTACGAGTAGTGGTAAGGTACACATCAATTACATGTATATCACATATACCTTTGGTGTTGCCGGCCTTCTTGTCCGCTAAGTACTTGGGGCAGTTCCGCTTCCAGTGACCACTTCCCTTGCAATAAAAGCACTCAGTCTCACGCTTGGGTCCATTCTTTGGCTTCTTCCCGGCAACTGGCTTACCGGGCGCGGCAACTCCCTTGCCGTCCTTCTTGAAGTTCTTCTTACCCTTGCCTTTCTTGAACTTAGTGGTTTTATTCACCATCAACACTTGATGTTCCTTTTTGATCTCCACCTCCGCTGATTTCAGCATTGAATATACCTCAGGAATGGTCTTTTCCATCCCCTGCATATTGAAGTTCATCACAAAGCTCTTGTAGCTCGGTGGAAGCGACTGAAGGATTCTGTCAATGACCGCGTCATCCGGGAGATTAACTCCCAGCTGAGACAAGCGGTTGTGTAACCCAGACATTTTGAGTATGTGCTCACTGACAGAACTATTTTCCTCCATCTTACAACTGAAGAACTTGTCGGAGACTTCATATCTCTCGACCCGGGCATGAGCTTGGAAAACCATTTTCAGCTCTTCGAACATTTCATATGCTACGTGTTGCTCAAAACGCTTTTGGAGGCCCGGTTCTAAGCTGTAAAGCATGCCGCACTGAACGAGGGAGTAATCATCAGCACGCTGCTGCCAAGCGTTCATAATGTCTTGGTTCTCTGGGATGGGTGCTTCACCTAGCGGTGCTTCTAGGACATAATCTTTCTTGGCAGCTATGAGGATGATCCTCAGGTTCCTGACCCAGTCCGTATAGTTGCTGCCATCATCTTTCAGCTTGGTTTTTTCTAGGAACGTGTTGAAGTTGAGGGCAACATTAGCGTGGGCCATTTGATCTACAAGACATATTGTAAAGATTTTAGACTAAGTTCATGATAATTAAGTTCATCTAATCTATCAATGAACTCCCACTCAGATAGACATCCCTCTAGTCATCTAAGTGAAACATGATCCGAGTCAACTAGGCCGTGTCCGATCATCACGTGAGACGGACTAGTCAACATCGGTGAACATCTTCATGTTGATCGTATCTTCTATACGACTCATGCTCGACCTTTCGGTCTTCCGTGTTCCGAGGCCATGTCTGTACATGCTAGGCTCGTCAAGTCAACCTAAGTGTATTGCGTGTGTAAATCTGTCTTACACCCGTTGTATTCGAACGTTAGAATCTATCACACCCGATCATCACGTGGTGCTTCGAAACAACGAACCTTCGCAACGGTGCACAGTTAGGGGAACACTTTCTTGAAATTATTGCGAGGGATCATCTTATTTAAGCTACCGTCGTTCTAAGCAAATAAGATGTAAAACATGATAAACATCACATGCAATCAAATAGTGACATGATATGGCCAATATCATTTTGCTCCTTTTGATCTCCATCTTCGGGGCGCCATGATCATCTTCGTCACCGGCATGACACCATGATCTCCATCATCATGATCTCCATCATCGTGTCTTCATGAAGTTGTCACGCCAACGATTACTTCTACTTCTATGGCTAACGCGTTTAGCAATAAAGTAAAGTAATTTACATGGCGTTATTCAATGACACACAGGTCATACAAAAAATAAAGACAACTCCTATGGCTCCTGCAGGTTGTCATACTCATCGACATGCAAGTCGTGATTCCTATTACAAGAACATGATCAATCTCATACATCACATATATTTCATTCATCACATCCTTTTGGCCATATCACATCACAAGGCATGTGCTGCAAAAACAAGTTAGACGTCCTCTAATTGTTGTTGCAAGTTTTTACGTGGTTGCTATAGGTTTCTAAGCAAGAACGTTTCTTCCCTACGCCAAAACCACAACGTGATATGCCAATTTCTATTTACCCTTCATAAGGACCCTTTTCATCGAATCCGTTCCGACTAAAGTGGGAGAGACAGACACCCGCTAGCCACCTTATGCAACTAGTGCATGTCAGTCGGTGGAACCTGTCTCACGTAAGCGTACGTGTAAGGTCGGTCCAGGCCGCTTCATCCCACGATGCCGTCGAAACAAGATAAGACTAGTGGTGGCAAGAAAATTGACAACATCTACGCCCACAACAAGTTTGTGTTCTACTCGTGCATAGAAACTACGCATAGACCTAGCTCTGATACCACTGTTGGGGATCGTAGCAGAAATTAAAAATTTTCTACGCATCACCAAGATCAATCTATGGAGTCATCTAGCAATGAGAGAGAGGAGTGCATCTACATACCCTTGTAGATCGCGAGCGGAAGCGTTCAAGAGAACGGGGTTGATGGAGTCGTACTCGTCGTGATCCAAATCACCGATGACCGAGCGCCGAACGGACGGCACCTCCGCGTTCAACACACGTACGGTTGGGGAAGACGTCTCCTCCTTCTTGATCCAGCAAGGGGGAAGGAGAGGTTGATGGAGATCCAGCAGCACGACGGCGTGGTGGTGGAAGTAGCGGGGATCTCGGCAGGGCTTCGCCAAGCTCAGCGAGAGGGAGAGGTGTCACGGGAGGGAGAGGGAGGCGCCAGGGGCTGTGGTACTGCTGCCCTCCCTCCCCTCCACTATATATAGGGGCCCTGGGGGGGTGCCGGCCCCTGGGAGATCCAATCTCCAGGGGGGCGGCGGCCAAGGGGGGTGGCTTGCCCCCCAAGCCAAGTGGGGCGCCCCCCACCCCCAGGGTTTCCAACCCTAGGCGCAAGGGAGGCCCAAGGGGGGCGCACCAGCCCACCAGTGGCTGGTTCCCCTCCCCACTTCAGCCCATGGGGCCCTCCGGGATAGGTGGCCCCACCCGGTGGACCCCCGGGACCCTTCCGGTGGTCCCGGTACAATACCGGTGACCCCCCGTGACTTTCCCGGTGGCCGAAACTGGACTTCCTATATATAATTCTTCACCTCCGGACCATTCCGGAACTCCTTGTGACGTCCAGGATCTCATCCGGTACTCCGAACAACTTTCAGGTTACCGCATACTAATATCTCTACAACCCTAGCGTCACCGAACCTTAAGTGTGTAGACCCTACGGGTTCGGGAGACATGCACACATGACCGAGACGACTCTCCGGTCAATAACCAACATCGGGATCTGGATACCCATGTTGGCTCCCACATGTTCCACGATGATCTCATCGGATGAACCACGATATCGAGGATTCAATCAATCCCGTATACAATCCCCTTTGTCAATCGGTACGTTACTTGCCCGAGATTCGATCGTCGGTATCCCAATACCTTGTTCAATCTCGTTACCGGCAAGTCACTTTACTCGTACCGTAATGCATGATCCCGTGACCAACCACTTGGTCACTTTGAGCTCATTATGATGATGCATTACCGAGTGGGCCCAGAGATACCTCTCCGTCATACGGAGTGACAAATCCCAGTTTCGATCCGTGTCAACCCAACAGACACTTTCAAAGATACCTGTAGTGTACCTTTATAGTCACCCAGTTACGTTGTGACGTTTGCTACACCCAAAGCACTCCTACGGCATCCGGGAGTTACACGATCTCATGGTCTAAGGAAAAGATACTTGACATTGGAAAAGCTCTAGCAAATGAACTACACGATCTTTGTGCTATTCTTAGGATTGGGTCTTGTCCATCACATCATTCTCCTAATGATGTGATCCCGTTATCAATGACATCCAATGTCCATAGTCAGGAAACCATGACTATCTGTTGATCAACGAGCTAGTCAACTAGAGGCTTACTAGGGACATGTTGTGGTCTATGTGTTCACACATGTATTACGATTTCCGGATAACACAATTATAGCATGAACAACAGACAATTATCATGAACAAGGAAATATAATAATAACCATTTTATTATTGCCTCTAGGGCATATCTCCAACACTTACGGAGTAGACACGAAGGCCCAGGGCGCGCCCCTCATCGTCGTAGGCCCCTCGGGCATCGTCTCGCGTTGATTCCACTTCCCAAAATTCACATATATTCCAAAAAGAATCTCCGTAAGTTTTTATCCTGTTTGGACTCTGTTTGATATGAATTTTCTGCGAAACAAAAAAACATGCAACAAACAGGAACTGGCACTGGGTACTGGATCAATATGTTAGTTCCAAAAATAGTATAAAAAGTTGCCAAAACTATGTAAAAGTTGTAGAATATTGGCATGGAACAATAAAAAATTATAGATACGACGGAGACGTATCAGTCTCCGATGGTGTTTGTTGAGTTGGCATAGATCAAGATTAGGATTTGTCACTCCGTGTATCGAAGAGGTATCTCTAGGCCCTCTCGGTAATGCTCATCACTATAAGCCTTGCAAGCAATGTGACTAATGAGTTAGTTCTGGGATGATGCATTACGGAACAAGTAAATAGACTTGCCGGTAACGAGACTGAACTATGTATGATGATACCGATGATCGAATCTCGGGCAAGTAACATATCGATGACAAAGGGAATGACGTATGTTGTTATGCGGTTTGACCGATAAACATCTTCGTAGAATATGTAGGAGCCAATATGAGCATCCAGGTTCCGCTATTGGTTATTGACCGGAGATGTGTCTCGGTCATGTCTACATAGTTCTCGAACCCGTAGGGTCCGCATGCTTAACGTTCAATGACGATTTGTATTATGAGTTATGTGATTTGATGACCGAAGTTTGTTTGGAGTCCCTGATGAGATCACGGACATGACGAGGAGTCTCAAAATGGTCGAGAGGTAAAGATTGATATATTGGAAGGTAGTATTCGGACACCGGAAGGGTTCCAGAGTGCATCAGGTACATACCGGAGTACCGGAGGGGTTACCGGAACCCCCCGGGGAAAGATATGGGCCTTATGGGCCATAGGAGGGAGGCTAACCAGCCCACAAGGGGCTGGTGCGCCCCCGACAAGGGAGGAGGCTGAATTCCTTCCCCTTTTCCCCCTCCGGTAGAAGGAAAAAAAGGGTGGGGCCGAATCCTACTAGGACTGGAGTCCTAGTAGGACTCCCCTCTCCCTGGCGCGCCCCTTGTTAGCCGGCGTACTCCTCCCCTCCTTTATATACGGGGGCAGGGGCACCCCAAAGGCACAACAAACAATCTCTTAGCCGTGTGCGGTGCCCCCCTCCACAGTTTAACACCTCGGTCATATCGTCGTAGTGCTTAGGCGAAGCCCTGCGCCGGTAACATCATCATCACCGTCACCACGTCGTCGTGCTGATGAAAATCTCCCTCAACCTCAACTGGATCAAGAGCTCGAGGGACGTCATCGTGCTGAACGTGTGCTGAACACGGAGGTGCCGTACGTTCGGTACTTGGATCAGTTAGATCGCGAAGATGTTCGACTACATCAACCGCGTTACTAAACGCTTACGCTTTCGGTCTACGAGGGTACGTGGAGACACTCTCCCCGCTCATTGCTATGCATCTCCTAGATAGATCTTGCGTGATTGTAGGTAATTTTTTTGAAATACTGCGTTCCCCAACAGTGGCATCCGAGCCAGGTCTATGCGTAGATGTTATATGCACGAGTAGAACACAAAGAGTTGTGGGCGATAATAGTCATACTGCTTACTAGCGACGTCTTACTTTGATTCGGCGATATTGTTGGATGAAGCGTCCCGGACCAACATTACATGACCATGTTCATGAGACCGGTTCTACCGACGTGCTTCGCACACAGGTGGCCGGTGTGTCTGTTTCTCCAAGTTTAGTTGAATCGAGTTTGACTACGCCCGGTCCTTGTTGAAGGTTAAAACATCACACTTGACGAAAAATCGTTGTGGTTTTGATGCGTAGGTAAGAACGGTTCTTGCTAGAAGCCCGTAGCAGCCACGTAAAACTTGCAACAACAAAGTAGAGGACGTCTAACTTGTTTTTGCAGGGATTGTTGTGATGTGATATGGTCAAGATGTGATGAGATATAAATTTTTGTATGAGATGATCATGTTTTGTTAAAGTTATCGGCAACTGGCAGGAGCCTTATGATTGTCTCTTTATTGCATAAGATGCAAGCGCCATATAATTGCTTTACTTTATTGCTATGCGTTAGCAATAGTTGCAAAATCAATAGTTGGCGAGACGACCATGTGACGACACATTGATAGAGATCAAGATGATGGATATCATGGTGTCATGCCGGTGACGATGGAGATCATGACGGTGCTTTGGAGATGGAGATCAAAGGCACAAGATGATGATGGCCATACCATGTCACATATTTTGATTGCATGTGATGTTTATGTTTTATGCATCTTATTTTGCTTAGTACGGCGGTAGCATTATAAGATGATCCCTCAATAAATTTCAAGGTATAAGTGTTCTCCCTGAGTATGCACCGTTGCGACAGTTCGTCGTGCCGAGACACCACGTGATGATCGGGTGTGATAAGCTCTACCTTCATATACAACGGGTGCAAGCCAGTTTTGCACATGCAGAATACTCGGGTTAAACTTGATGAGCCTAGCATATGCAGATATGGCCTCGGAACACTGAGATCGAAAGATCGAACGTGAATCATATAGTAGATATGATCAACATAGAGATGTTCACCGTTGAAAACTACTCCATCTCACGTGATGATCGGACATGGTTTAGTTGATATGGATCACGTGATCATTTAGATGACTAGAGGGATGTCTATCTAAGTGGGAGTTCTTTACTAATATGATTAATTGAACTTTAATTTATCATGAACTTAGTCCTGATAGTATTTGCATATCTATGTTGTAGATCAATAGCTTGCGATGTAGCTCCCCGTTTATTTTTGATATGTTCCTAGAGAAAAATAAGTTGAAAGATGTTAGTAGCAATGACGCGTACTATCTCCGTGATCTGAGGATTATCCTCATTGCTGCATAGAAGTATTATGTCCTTGATGCACCTATTGCAGGAGCAGATGCACACGTTATGAACGTCTGGCAAGCTCGATATGATGACTACTTGATAGTTTAGTGCACCATGCTTTACGGCTTAGAACCAGGACTTCAAAAATGTTTTGAATGACACGGAGCATATGAGATGTTCCAAGAGCTGAAATTGGTATTTCAGACTCATGCCCGAGTCAAGAGGTATGAGACCTCTGACAAGTATTTTGCCTACAAGATGGAGGAAAATATCTCAACCAGTGAGCATGTGCTCAGAATGTCTGAGTACTACAATCACTTGAATAAAGTGGGAGTTGATCTTCCAGATAAGATAGCGATTGACAGAGTTCTCTAGTCACTGTCACCAAGTTACTAGAACTTCGTGATGAACTATAATATGCAAGGGATGACAAAAATGATTCCCGAGCTCTTCGTGATGCTGAAATCGGTGAAGGTAGAAATCAAGAAAAGCATCAAATGTTGATGGTTGACAAGACCACTGATTTCAAATAAAAGGGCAAGGGAAAGAAAGGGAACTTCAAGAAGAATGGCAAACAAGTTGCCACTCCCATGAAGAAGCCCAAAGCTAGACCCAAGCCTGAAACTGAGTGCTTCTTCTGCAAAGGAAATGGTCACTGGAATCGGAACTACCCCAAATACTTGGCGGAAAAGAAGGATGGCAAAGTGAACAAAAGTATATATGATATACATGTTATTGATGTGTACTTCACTAGTGTTCATAGTAGCCCCTGGGTATTTGATACTGGTTCAGTTACTATGATTAGTAACTTGAAACAGGAGTTACAAAATGAACAGAGACTAGTTGAGGGCGAGGTGACGATATGTGTTGGAAGTGATTCCAAGGTTGATAAGATCACCATCGCACACTCCCTTTACCTTCGGGATTAGTGTTGAACCTAAGATAAATGTTATTTGGTGTTTGCGTTGAGCATAAAATGATTGGATCATGTTTATTGCAATATGATTATTCATTTAAGTCAAAGAATAATTGTTATTCTGTTTACATGAATAAAACCTTATATGGTCATACACCCAAGGTGAATGGTTTATTGAATCTCGATCGTAGTGATACACATATTCATAATATTGAAGCCAAAAGATGCAAAGTTAATAATGATAGTGCAACTTATTTGTGGCACTGTCGTTTAGGTCATATTGGTGTAAAGCGCATGAAGAAACTCCATGCTGATGGGCTTTTGGAATCACTTGATGCTTGCGAACAATGCCTCATGGGCAAGATGACTAAGACTCCGTTCTCCGGAACAATGGAGCGAGCAACTAACTTGTTGGAAATAAAACATACTGATGTATGCGGTCCGATAAGTGTTGAGGCTCGCGACGGGTATCGTTATTTTCTAACCTTCACAGATGATTTGAGCAGATATGGGTATATCTACTTAATGAAACACAAGTCTGAAACATTTGAAAAGTTCAAAGATTTTCAGAGTGAAGTGGAAAATCATCGTAACAAGAAAATAAAGTTTCTACGATCTGATCGCGGAGGTAAATATTTGAGTTACGAGTTTGGCCATCATTTAAAACAATGTGGAATAGTTTCACAACTCACGCCACATGGAACACCACAGTGTAATGGTGTGTCCGAACGTCGTAACCGTGCTTTATTAGATATGGTGCGATCTATGATGTCTCTTACCGATTTACCACTATCATTTTGGGGTTATGCATTAGAGACAGCTGCGTTCACGTTAAATAGGGCACCATCTAAATCCGTTGAGACGACAACATATGAACTATGGTTTGGCAAGAAACCTAAGTTGTCGTTTCTTAAAGTTTGGGGTTGCGATGCTTATGTGAAAAAGCTTCAACCTGATAAGCTCGAACCCAAATCGGAGAAATGTGTCTTCATAGGATACCCAAAGAGACTGTTGGGTACACCTTCTATCACATATCTGAATGTTGGGGAACGTAGCAATAATTCAAAATTTTCCTACGTGTCACCAAGATCAATCTAGGAGATGCTAGCAACGAGAGAGAGGGAGTGCATCTTCGTACCCTTGAAGATCGCTAAGCGGAAGCGTTACAAGAACGCGGTTGATGGAGTCGTACTCGCGGCGATTCAAATCGTGGAAGATCCGATCTAGCGCCGAACGGACGGCGCCTCCGCGTTCAACACACGTACAGCCCGGGGACGTCTCCTCCTTCTTGATCCAGCAAGGGGAGAGGAGAAGTTGAGGGAGAACTCCAGCAGCACGACGGCGTGGCGGCGATGGAGCTCGTAGTTCTCCGGCAGAGCTTCGCTAAGCACTACGGAGGAGGAGGAGCAGTTGGAGGAGGAGAGGGCTGCGCCAGGGAAGGGGTGCCGCTGCCCTCTCTCTCCCTCACTATATATAGGGGGAAGGGGGGAGGAGGAGGCGCCCTAGGGTTTCCCTAGGGGAGGGGCGGCAGCCACAGGGAAAACCCTAGATGGGTTTGGGCGCCCCCACCCCTAGGAAACTTGCCCCCCAAGCCGGGAGGGGTGGCTGCCCTAGGGGAGGCGCCCCCACCTCTCCACGTTACGTGAGATGGGGTGGGAGGGGCGCACATCCCCTTAGTGGGCTGATGTACCCCCTCCCCTTGGCCCATAAGGCCCCCCAACGCTTGTCGGGGCCTCCGAAACCCCTTTCGGACACGCTGGTCGTCACCCGGTACCCCCGGAACAATTCCGGACTCCAATACCCTTCGTCCAATATATCGATCTTCACCTCCGGACCATTCCGGAGTTCCTCGTCATGTCCGAGATCTCATCCGGGACTCCGAACAACCTTCGGTAACCACATACTATTTCCCATAACAACTCTAGCGTCACCGAACCTTAAGTGTGTAGACCCTACGGGTTCGGGAACCATGCACACAGGACCGAGACATCTCTCCGGCCAATAACCAACAGCGGGATCTGGATACCCATGTTGGCTCCCACATGTTCCATGATGATCTCATCGGATGAACCACGATGTCGGGGATTCAATCAATCCCGTATTCAATTCCCTTTGTCTATCGGTATGTTACTTGCCCGAGATTCAATCGTCGGCATCCCCATACCTCGTTCAATCTCGTTACCGGCAAGTCTCTTTACTCATTCCGTAACGCATGATCCCGTGGCTAACTCCTTAGTCACATTGAGCTCATTATGATGATGCATTACTGAGTGGGCCCAGAGATACCTCTCCGTCATACGGAGTGACAAATCCCAGTCTCGATTCATACCAACCCAACCGACACTTTCAGAGATACCTGTAGTGCACCTTTATAGCCACCCAGTTACGTTGTGACATTTGGTACACCCAAAGCATTCCTACGGTATCCGGGAGTTGCACAATCTCATGGTCTAAGGAAATGATACTTGACATTAGAAAAGCTTTAGCAAACGAACTACACGATCTTGTGCTATGCTTAGGATTGGGTCTTGTCCATCACATCATTCTCCTAATGATGTGATCCCGTTATCAACGACATCCAATGTCCATGGTCAGGAAACCACGACCATCCATTGATCAACGAGCTAGTCAACTAGAGGCTTACTAGGGACATATTACGATCTATGTATTCACACATGTATTACGGTTTCCGGTTAATACAATTATAGCATGAACAATAGACAATTATCATGAACAAGGAAATATAATAATAACCATTTTATTATTGCCTCTATGGCATATTTCCAACAGTCTCCCACTTGCACTAGAGTCAATAATCTAGTTACATCGTGATGAATCGAACACCCATAGTTCACATCGCCATGTGACTAACACCCAAAGAGTTTGCTAGAGCCAATAATGTAGTTCACATCACCATGTGATTAAGGCTCAATGAGTTCTGGGGTTTGATCATGTTATGCTTGTGAGAGAGGTTTTAGTCAATGGGTCTGCAACATTCAGATCCGTATGTACTTCGCAAATCTCTATGTTATATTGTAGATGCTGCTTCCACGCTCCACTTGGAGCTATCCCAAATGGTTGCTCCATTATACGTATCCAGTTTGCTACTCAAAGTCATCCGGATAGGTGTTAAAGCTTGCACCGACATAACCCCTTACGCCGAACTCTTTATCACCCCCAAAACCGAGAAACATTTCCTTATTCCTCTAAGGACAATTTTGACCGCTGTCTAATGATCCATTCCTGGATCAATTTTGTACCCCCTTGCCAAACTCGTGGCAAGGCACATATCAAGTGTAGTACACAGCATGGCATATCGAATAGAGCCTATGGCTAAGGCATAGGGCGCGGCCCCCACCCTCGTGGGTGCCTCGGGACTCTTCTGGCCCATCTCCGATACTCCGTGGGCTTCTTCTGGTCCAAAAATAATCTCCGTGAAATTTCAGGTCAATTGGACACCGTTTGGTTTTCCTTTTCTGCGATACTGAAAAACAAGGAAAAAACAGAAACTGGCACTGGGCTCTAGGTTAATAGGTTAGTCGCAAAATTCATATAAAATAGCATATAAATGCATATAAAACATCCTAGATGGATAATATAATAACATGGAACAATAAAAAATTATAGATACGTTGGAGACGTATCAAGCATCCCCAAGCTTAAATCCTACTCGTCCTCGAGTAGGTAAATGATAAAAACAGAATTTTTGATGTGGAATGCCACCTAACATAATTATCAATGTAATCTTCTTTATTGTGGCAAGAATATTCAGATCCATAAGATTCAAGACAAAAGTTTAATATTGACATAAAAATAATAATACTTCAAGCATACTAACCAAGCAATTATTTCTTATCAAAATAACATAGCCAAAGAAAGCTCATCCCTACAAAATCATATAGTTTGGCCATGCTTCATTTTCGTCACACAAAAATGCTCTCATCATGCACAACCCCGATGCCAAGCCAGGCAATTGTTTCATACTTTAGTATTCTCAAACTTTTTTCAACTTTCACGCAATATATGAGCGTGAGCCATGGACATAGCACTATGGGTGGAATAGAATATGATGATGGGGGTTGTGTGGAGAAGACAAAAAAGGATAAAGTCTCACATCGACACGGCTAATCAACGGGCTAGGGAGATGCCCATCAATTGATGTCAATGCGAGGAGTAGGGATTGCCATGCAACGGATGCACTAGAGCTATAAATGTATGAAAGCTCAACAAAAGAAACTAAGTGGGTGTGCATCCAACTTGCTTGCTCACGAAGACCTAGGGCATTTGAGGAAGCCCATTGTTGGAATATACAAGCCAAGTTCTATAATGAAAAATTCCCACTAGTATATGAAAGTGACAATATAAGAGACTCTCTATCATGAAGATCATGGTGCTACTTTGAAGCACAAGTGTGGAAAATGGATAGTAGCATTGTCCCTTTTATTTCTTTATTTCTTTTTTTCTTTTTTTTCTTTTGGTTTTTTGGGCCCTTTTTTTATTTGGCCTTTCCCCTTTTTTTCTTTTTTTCCGGGACAATGCTCTATTAATGATGATCATCACACTTCTATTTATTTACAACTCAATGATTACAACTCGATACTAGAACAAAGTATGACTCTATATGAATGCCTCTGGCGGCGTACCGGGATGTGCAATGAAACAAGTGTGACATGTATGAAAAATTATGAATGCTGGCCTTGCCACAAATATGATGTCAACTACATGATCATGCAAGGCAATATGACAATGATGAAGCGTGTCATAATAAATGGAACGTTGGAAAGTTGCATGGCAATATATCTCGGAATGGCTATGGAAATGCCATAATAGGTAGGTATGGTGGCTGTTTTGAGGAAGATATAAGGAGGCTTACGTGTGATAGAGCGTATCGTATCACGGGGTTTGGATGCACTGGCGAAGTTTGCACCAACTCTCAAGGTGAGAAAGGGCAATGCACGGTACCGAAGAGGCTAGCAATGATGGAAGGGTGAGAGTGCGTATAATCCACGGACTCAACATTAGTCATAAAGAACTCACATACTTATTGCAAAAATCTACAAGTCATCAAAACCAAGCACTACACGCATGCTCCTAGGGGGATAGATTGGTAGAAAAAGACCATCGCTCGTCCCCGTCCGCCACTCATAAGGAAAGCAATCAAAGAACACCTCATGCTTCAAATTTTTCACACAGTGTTTACCATACGTGCATGCTACGGGACTTGCAAACCTCAACATAAGTATTTATCAATTCCACAATTACTCAACTAGCACGACTCTAATATTACCATCTTCATATCTCAAAACAATCATCAAGTATCAAACTTCTTATAGTATTCAATGCACTCTATATGAAAGTTTTTATTATACCCATCTTGAATGCCCATCATATTAGGACTAATTTTATAACCAAAGCAAATTACCATGCTGTTCTAAAAGACTCTCAAAATAATATAAGTGAAGCATGAGAGATCAATAATTTCTATAAAATAAAACCACCGCCGTGCTCTAAGAAGATATAAGTGAAGCACTAGAGCAAATAACAAACTAGTCCAAAAGATATAAGTGAAGATCAATGAGTAGTTGAATAATTATGTAACTATGAGAATACTCTCTAACATTTAAGAATTTCAGATCTTGGTATTTTATTCAAACAGCAAGCAAAACAAAAGAAAATAAAATGATTCTCCAAGCAAAACCTATATCATGTGGTGAATAAAAATATAGCTCCAAGTAAAGTTACCGATCAACGAAGACGAAAGAGGGGATGCCTTCCGGGGCATCCCCAAGCTTAGGATCTTGGTTGTCGTTGAATATTACCGTGGGGTGCCTTGGGCATCCCCAAGCTTAGGCTCTTGCCACTCCTTATTCCATAGTCCATCGAATCTTTACCCAAAACTTGAAAACTTCACAACTCAAAACTCAACAGAAAACTCGTAAGCTCCGTTAGTATAAGAAAATAAATCACCACTTAGGTACTGTTGTGAACTCATTCCAAATTCATATTGGTGTAATATATACTGTATTACAACTACTCTATGGTTCATACCCTCCGATACTACTCATAGATTCATCAAAATAAGCAAACAACACAATGAAAACAGAATCTGTAAAAAAACAGAACAGTCTGTAGTAATATGTAACATTCGAATACTTCTGTAACTCCAAAAATTCTGAAATAAATTGGTGGACCTGAGGAATTTGTCTATTAATCATCTGCAAAAAGAATCAACCTAAAATCACTCTCCAGTAAAAAAATGGCAGCTAATCTCATGAGCGCTAAAGTTTCTGTTTTTCACAGCAAGATCGTAAAGACTTCACCCAAGTCTGCCCAAAGGTTCTACTTGGCACAAACACTAATTAAAACATAAAACCACATCTAAACAGAGGCCAGATGAATTATTTATTACTAAACAGGAGCAAAAAGTAAGGAACAAAAATAAAATTGGGTTTCCTCCCAACAAGCGCTATCGTTTAACGCCCCTAGCTAGGCATGATGATTTCAATGATGCTCACATAAAAGATAAGAATTGAAACATAAAGAGAGCATCATGAAGAATATGACAGCACATTTAAGTCTAACCCTCTTCCTATGCGTAGGGATTTTGTGAGCAGACAACTTATGGGAACAATAATCAACTAGCATAGGAAGGCAAAACAAGCATAACTTTAAAACTTTAAGCACATAGAGAGGAAACTTGATATTATTGCAATTCCTACAAGCATAATTCCTCCCTCATAATAATTTTCAGTAGCATCATGAATGAATTCAACAATATAACTATCACATAAAGCATTCTTTTCATGAGCCACAAGCATAGAATTTTTATTACTCTCCACATAAGAAATTTCTTCTCATGAATAGTAGTGGGAGCAAACTCAACAAAATAACTATCATGTGAGGCATAATCCAATTGAAAATTAAAATCATGCTGACAAGTTTCATGGCTATCATTATTATTTATATCATACATGTCATCACAATAATCACCATAGATAGCAACTTTGTTCTCATAATCAATTGGAACCTCTTCCGAAATAGTGGATTCATCACTAAATAAAGTCATGACCTCTCCAAATCCACTTTCATAATTATCACAATAAGATTCAACATCCTCCAAAATAGTGGGATCATTACTTCCTCAAGTTGACACTCTTCCAAACCCACTTTCATCAATATAATCATCATAAATAGGAGGCATGCTTTCATCATAATAAATATTCTCATCAAAACTTGGGGGACTAAACATATCATCTTCATCAAACATAGCATCCCCAAGCTTGTGGCTTTGCATATCATTGGCATCATGGGTATTCAAAAAATTCATACTAACAACATTGCAATCATGCTCATCATTCACATATTTTATGCCAAGCATTCTATGTAATTTTTCTTCTAATACTTGAGCACAGTTTCCCTTCCCATCACTTTCACGAAAGACATTAAAAAGATGAAGCATATGAGGCAACCTTAATTCCATTTTTTTGTAGTTTTCTTTTATAAACTAAACTAGTGATAAAACAAGAAACTAAAAGATTCAATTTCAAGATCTAAAGATATACCTTCAAGCACTCACCTTCCCGGCAACGGCGCCAGAAACTGCTTGATGTCTACTACACAACCTTCTTCTTGTAGATGTTGTTGGGCCTCCAAGTGCAGACGTTTGTAGGACAGTAGCAAATTTCCCTCAAGTGGATGACCTAAGGTTTATCAATCCGTGGGAGGCGTAGGATGAAGATGGTCTCTCTCAAGCAACCTTGCAACCAAATAACAAAGAGTCTCTTGTGTCCCCAACACACCCAATACAATGGTAAATTGTATAGGTGCACTAGTTCGGCGAAGAGATGGTGATACAAGTGCAATATGAATGGTAGATATAGGTTTTTGTAATCTGAAAATATAAAAACTGCAAGGTAGCAAGTGATAAAAGTAAGCGTAAACGGTATTGCAATGCTAGGAAACAAGGCCCGAAAGTTCTCTCAACAATAATAACATAATTGGATCATATAACTATCCCTCAACATGCAACAAAGAGTCACTCCAAAGTCACTAATAGCAGAGGACAAACGAAGAGATTATGGTTTATCCTTTCTGATCGATCTATTCAAGAGTCCGTAGTAAAATTGCACGAAGATATTCTTTCCGTTCAATCTATGCTAGAGTTTGTACTAGAATAACACCTTAAGACACAAATCAACCAAAACCCTAATGTCACCTAGATACTCCAATGTCACCACAAGTATTCGTGGGTATGATTATGCGATATGCATCACACAATCTCATATTCATCTATTCAACCAACACAAAGAACTTCAAAGAGTGCCCCAAAGTTTCTACCGGAGAGTCAAGACAAAAACGTGTGCCAGCCCCTATGCATAGATTCCCAAGGTCACGGAACCCGCAAGTTGATCACCAAAACATACATCAAGTGAATCAGTAGAATACCCCATTGTCACCACGGGTATCCCACGCAAGACATACATCAAGTGTTCTCAAATCCTTAAAGACTCAATCCGATGAGATAACTTCAAAGGGAAAACTCAATCCATTACAAGAGAGTAGAGGGGGAGAAACATCATAAGATCCAACTATAATAGCAAAGTTCGCGATACATCAAGATCATGCCAAATCAAGAACACGAGAGAGAGATCAAACACATAGCTACTGGTACATACCCTCAGCCCCGAGGGTGAACTACTCCCTCCTCGTCATGGAGAGCGCCGGGATGATGAAGATGGCCACCGGTGAGGGATCCCCCCTCCGGCAGGGTGCCGGAACAGGGTCCCGATTGGTTTTTGGTGGCTACGGAGGCTTGCGGCGGCGGAACTCCCGATCTAGGATATGTTCTAGAAGTTTGGGTATATATAAGAGGTGTTGGCGTTGGGAACAAGTCAGGGGGGTCTCCGAGGCGGCCACGAGTTAGGGGGGCACGCCCAGGGGGGTAGGGCGCGCCCCCACCCTCGTGGGTGCCTCGGGACTCTTCTGGCCCATCTCCGATACTCCGTGGGCTTCTTCTGGTCCAAAAATAATCTCCGTGAAATTTCAGGTCAATTGGACTCCATTTGGTTTTCCTTTTCTGCGATACTCAAAAACAAGGAAAAACAGAAACTGGCACTGGGCTCTAGGTTAATAGGTTAGTCCCAAAAATCATATAAATTGGCCAACAGTGGCATCCGAGCCAGGTCTATGCGTAGATGTTATATGCACGAGTAGAACACAAAGAGTTGTGGGCGATAATTATCATACTGCTTACCAGCAACATCTTACTTTGATTCGGCGGTATTGTTGGATGAAGCGGCCCGGACCAACATTACATGACCACGTTCATGAGACATGTTCTACCGACGTGCTTCGCACACAGGTGGCTGGCGGGTGTCTGTTTCTCCAACTTTAGTTGAATCGAGTTTACTACGCCCAGTCCTTATTGAAGGTTAAAACAGCACACTTGATGAAAAATCATTGTGTTTTTGATGCGTAGGTAAGAATGGTTCTTGCTAGAAGCCCGTAGCAGCCACGTAAAACTTGCAACAACAAAGTAGAGGACGTCTAACTTTTTTTGCAGGGCTTGTTGTGATGTGATATGGTCAAGACGTGATGAGATATAAATTGTTGTATGAGATGATCATGTTTTGTTAAAGTTATTGGCAACTGGCAGGAGCCTTATGATTGTCTCTTTATTGCATAAGATGCAAGCACCGTATAATTGGTTTACTTTATCGCTATGCGATAGCAATAGTTGCAAAAGCAGTAGTTGGCGAGATGACCTGTGATGACACGTTGATAGAGATCAAGATGATGGAGATCATGGTGTCATGCCGGTGACGATGGAGATCATGACGGTGCTTTGGAGATGGAGATCAAAGGCACAAGATGATGATGGACATATCATGTCACATATTTTGATTGCATGTGATGTTTATCTTTTATGCATCTTATTTTGCTTAGTACTGCGGTAGCATTATAAGATGATCCCTCACTAAATTTCAAGGTATAAGTGTTCTCCCTGAGTATGCACCGTTGCGATAGTTCTTCGTGCCGAGACACCATGTGATGATCGGGTGTGATAAGCTCTACCTTCATATACAATGGGTGCAAGCCAGTTTTGCACATGCAGAATACTCGGGTTAAACTTGATGAGCCTAGCATATGCAGATATGGCCTCGGAACACTGAGATCGAAAGATCAAATGTGAATCATATAGTAGATATGATCAACATAGAGATGTTCACCATTGAAAACTACTCCATCTCACGTGATGATCGGACATGGTTTAGTTGATATGGATCACGTGATCACTTAGATGACTAGAGGGATGTCTATCTACGGGTTACACGCCTTTCTTCATGGTTTACGGAGCAGAGGCGGTTCTCCCTAGTGACATCCGTCACGATTCGCCCCGTGTGGCGGCTTATGTTGAAGATGATAATGAAAAAACACGTCAGGATGCTCTTGACCTGTTGGATGAGGATCGTGACTGTGCGGCGGCTAGTTCGGCGATTTACCAGCAAGACCTGTGCCATTATCATAGCCGCCGGGTTAAAACCAGGACCTTTCAAGAAGGCGATTTGGTGCTCCGGCTTATCCAGGATCAAACTGACATGCACAAGCTATCCCTACCTTGGGAAGGGCCTTTTGTGGTCAGTAAAAATCTGAACAATGGGTCATACTACCTTATCGATGTTCGAGACCACAAGGACTCATGCACGTCGGGGGAGGAGACCCGCCGGCCGTGGAATATTGACCATCTTCGGCCTTATTACACCTGAGCCACCGTCTCTTGTGATGTACATATTTTGTCAATGTATATATTATGACGAATATAATAAAGCCGACATCCCTGATAATTCAGGGCCTCTGTCGTTTCATTTCTGAGAATAATGAGTCTTTATTGTCACTTCATACGATCACTTGGGGGCTTCCTGCTTGTTGAGCATAGCTATGACTACCCTCTTGATCCGGCTTGTACGCCATGATTAAAACATACTTAGGGGCTTCCTGCTCATGGAGCATAGCTATGACTACCATACTGATCCAACTTATATGCCTGGAATGAAATATTACTTGGGGGCTTTTTGTTAATGAACAGAGCTTTGTTGACCCTTGTAATAGGCTTGGACGCTAGGTGTATTCCAAAAACTCCGGGTTATCCTGCCTTTGCTTGCCTGCCACTCCGACCAGGTAATCTTGGAATGACTCGTTGTACTCTTGACAATCAATCTTTTAAGAAGACCCTGAGTTTGTCAAAGTTAAAACTGCGATTGGTCATGTGAGGTCCGGCTTATGGGTTTGTACGAAGGATTAACTCAGTGGCTCCATGGCCCTTGAATAACGCTTGACATGCAGGCTTGGCAGCCTATGAATGCCTTGTTTTCTGTTTTTTTTAATTTCTATTTATCTTGACCACTTTTTGAGGTTCATCTTTTATGCCATATTGATACATGGTGGACAACTGATTAAAGGCCATGATGCCTTATGGTTCATATGTGAATCTGTCCGGAGTTTCTTAACCCGGCCCGGCTTTGGACTTTACGTCGCCGGTATATGATGATTTTTGTGCTTCGAGTTCTGGCTCTAAGCTTTGGGATATTACCCCTTGCTGCATATGGTGTGATGGGCCGGCGGCTTGAATAACTTGAACAGGGCATTGTGCTCTATCTTTAGGGTTGTTACCCTTACTGGCATGATAAGCCGACACCGTGCATAAATATTAGAGGTATGATATTTATTTATGATTATATGAGGTTTTTGATAAACCGGTCCCGGTTCTGGACTATTTAGTCATCAGTGGCTTTTATATTTGGGTATTTGACCCGCCCTGGGGTAAACCGCCAGGGCACTTGTTGTCTGTTTAATGAGCAGGAAAACTTGATGAATATGGTCTGCATGCACTACTGCAGGATGCTGCTAACGCGACACTACGATCAGAGACCCTTCGAGAAACTGTGTGCGATGCAATAATCGCAAACGGTGCTGTATGAAAACCGTCAGAAATGTATATAACGTTTGCGATGATGGATGCATCAAACACGGTTCAGGTTTTAGTCGCATGTGCGATGAAGGGCATATGGTTTAGTTCAATTAACTGTTTGCGATGAGGAGGAACAAAAGAAACGGGCAGCCAGATGAAGGCGTGTGCGGTACACGGCATACGGTTCACTCGGATGAACTGTTTGTGATTAGGCAACACAAAAGAAACGGTCAGCCAGATCAAGGTGTGTGCGATATACGGCATCTGGTTCACTCGGATGAACTGTTTGCATTGAGACATGAGAACAGAAACGGTTCAACTTAACAAGATGCGTGTGATACGCGGCAAACAAGTCTGTAATCAGAAATGTGTGTGAAGACCGATAATAACACAGACGGTTGCTGCTAATAAGACGTGTGTGTTGTGCGATGGGATTGCATACAGAACAACACAGAGTAGCACTATTCTAATCCCGGGATTAGAATAACTATCTGGATCACGGCGCGCCTATATAGACCCGATGGGACGTTCCCGAACTCCTGAACCCGATGTGAAAAAATATCCCACCCCACCACCCCACGACCGCTCGTCCCCAACCTCCCCCGATCCCCTGCCCCTGGATCCACCGCGATGGCACGTCCCTCCCCCTGGATCTGGCGCCTCCCGCCGCCGTCGCCCCGGCACCGCGTGCCTCCCACCGCCGGCCCCAATCCCTCGACGCGCCTCTCGCCGCCGTCGCCCCGGCCCCATCGCACCTCTCTCCATCCCCGGATCGCCTCCCACCGCATCCTGCATCTCGCCGCCCCCGCACCTCCACCCTAAGACGCGCCACCGCCCTGCATCTCTCCGGCCCGGCGTGGCGACACCCCCAACCCGCTGGCGCGCCTCGACAGGTAAGAAGCCGGTGAGCCACCTTCGGCAGAAGGAGCGGCACCCTCACGCACGCGCCTCCGCCTGTCCGAGTGTGCCGCCGTGGGGAGCGGCCTGCATCTGCACCTGCAGTGCCCTGTCTCCACAAGCACCTTTGACCCATGGCGTAGCTTTCGCCTTGTCGCGCGGTAGGCCTGGTCTCCATCCATCACGTGCGGACTGCCCTTGCGTCTCTAATGGAACTTCCGCAGTTTCTCTCTCTGCTGCCGCACACACGACACCAGCTGGCTGCCGTTCACATAGTCCCTCGGCCGCAGTCCATAGCTCGTTGACACCCCGCCACCTTGCGCGAGCCACGCCGAGCGCAGGTCCACTGGGGCGTCTGAACTTGAACTGCAGTGCCTCTCGCATCACTGTCGTCTTGCGTTTGCTGCCGGGAACCGAGTGGGCATGCACCATGCGCTCCCAAAAGTCCCAACCTTCATGTCAATACCGTGATAGTGGTCTTCCCCCAAGCAGACCAACTAAACAGCAGCAAGCTACACAAACTGATTCCCTTTTGCAGGTAGAAATATGTCGAAGAACACACTGAAGCTAAGAACAAATTAGACTTGATCTGAAGAAAAAGGGTACAACGAGCATTGAAGATCATGCAAGTTGCTTTGCAGGGCGCCCAATGTCAGGTGGTCCATTGCGGTAGTTTCCTCAGAAATCAAAATGTTCTGCTATGCATTTGAGAGTAGACGGAAGAAGAACAAAACCACAGAGGGGATAACGCATAGCAACACCGAATGGATAAAGGTGAGAGAAAATACTGAAGAAATGTGTGGGCCACTAGTTAGTGCTTTTTCTTATATAGAAAAGGGCCCGGTGTGGCTTGGTCATTTTAGAATATTTGTTGTCAAGTGTGCACCGTGTTTTTGTTGCTGATCGTTATGCTCAGACGATTCCCAAATTTCCACAGTTTTTGCACACACGTTTTACATATTCTCCTCTTCACCTTTTTGTGTATGTTCTATGCCTTAGATATTTGACAAAAAAATCTCATCTCGAGAAGTTCATATATTACTACCCAGGAAATCTAGAAACAAAAAACTAGAGAGTTCAGAAAACTAACACCTCACCGGCCTCATCTCCTTCACCGGCCGACTACAAGCAACTTGTGTGGTGGATCTATGCTGTGAGATCCAGGGCGCGGGCAATCTCATTTGGTTTTAAAATACGCCAATAGCAGAAGTTCAAAAATCTTATCTAGTAAGAACAAAAAAGTATGCTCTCTAAAGTTGCTTGTGTTTATGCCCGAAAAGAAAAAGAAAATTATTTCCCCTGGCACAAATACTAAGGGACATTTGTTTCCCTCTGAACATAAATATTCATCTTTGCTCGATATATTTCCAACTTTAAAAGTAGACAACTTGTAAAACAAAATAGTGATTTTGGATTAAAAATTCTATTTTTTTTGTAAATTCAACCGAGCAAACCCAGGAAGTTCGATGAACCCCACCTCCCACACTAGCCACCCCCAGCCAACTTGCGAGGATGTCGCATCACCGCGCCTAACCGTCGCCGTCGCCCCGCGCCCAATCACCGATGACGGCAGCACCCATGCCTACGCAAAAGCAGCAGATGTAAAAGCAAAATGATTATTTTGGCAAAATTAAAAAAATCTAAAAAATATCATAAGTTAAACTAGGGAATCCTAGAATGTTTGCGTGCGTCTGGTGGTCATGTGTGCGTGTGTTTAGTGTGCTCGTGCTATGAGTATGTTTTTCCTTTATTTCTTGAATAAATAGGAAGTTCATACATACAAAAAACAGAAGTTCAAAATATCTTATAAAAGAAATGTTTGTATGCAAAATTCGCATGTCAAAAATATGTTTTGTGTGTGGGTGTGTGCCAACACTACAAGTTCGGATGACAAAAAAGTAATAAAATGAAACCTAAAAATGTTCATTGCAACAAGTTTGAATAAAAATAGGAACACCCCATCAAAATATCCACAATGGAATTTCAAATTAAAAAATGACAAAATAGTTTAGAAAATTTAATTAGAAAATGGATTTCCCAGTTTCTAAAAGAAACCTAGAAGTTCAAATTAAAGTAATGGAGCGGTTCAAGATTTATTAAACACTCGGATTCTAACCGCTAATAGAAAATAAAATCAACATGAGGTTCAAATTAAAATAACATAAAAGTTTGGAGTTTATTAAAACTTAGGATTTACATGTTCGAAAAACAAAAAAACAAATGCCATTTTGGCATTTTTAAAACCAACTCATAAAATGAAAAACATTTCTTGCTAGAAGTTCAAGTGCTCGACGAGGAAAGTTCGAAATTGCTACCCACTTTACGCTCACATAATTCTCTCTCCCGTTTGTGTCTATGTTTTTACAAATAAATCTAAATTTAAATAAAATGTGGAGGAGGTCCAACATTTATGACAAAACTAGGGTTTTTTTATGCTAAAAAAATAAACCAAGAAGTCCAAATTATAAAATAGAGAAGTTCGATATTTATAAAAAAACTCAGATTTTCCTTGTTACTAAAGAACAAAAATGATGAAGTTCAAATTAAAATAGAGGAGTGGTTCGATGTATACGGGAAACTCAAATTATTACCGTTTCTAAGAAAAATAAAAACTATGAAGTTCAACTTACAAAAATAATATTTGATGCTCATTTAAAAACATATTTCCTTTCTAAGAATATGACTAAGAAGTTGAAATTAAAATAACAGAGGTATTCGAAGTATATAAAAAAACAGATTTGTTGCAAGAAGTTCACATGCACCTTCGTGCACGTTTCAGAATTTATATTGCGGGACGTCCGACCTCCAATTACATGTTTTAAAAATGGCAAAACATGACGTCCGACCTTCAATTGCGTGTAATTCGACGTATACACAAAAATGTGACAGAAGTTCGTAGTGAAAACAACGAGAAGTTCAAGTACTGCAAGGAATGCATTTCAGGTGAGAAATAAAAGTATAGGAAAGTAAAATCTTAAAAGGTTTGTTGGCAGAAGTTCAAGTGCTCTGTCCGGGGAAGTTCAAAAATTGTTGCGAGAGAGGTTCACCTTGTATTTCCATGTTCGATTTTTTCGTATAAAAATCGAATACAATTCTTTACTCAAAAATATAAAAACTGAAGTTCAATTGAAATAACAGAGAAGTTCGGCATTTATTAAAACCTAGGATTACCTGTTCGAAAAATAAAAAACACAACGCCATTTTTTGCACTTTTAAAAACAACTCATCAACAAAAAAATGGTTGCTAGAAGTTCAAATGCTTGGCGAGTAAAAGTTCAAAAAATTCTTGTGAGAGAGGTTCACCGTGTATTTAGATGTCCAAAATACATAAAAAAATATGTTGTTTTTTGTGTTTTAAAATAATTCTCTCAAACCAAAGAGAAGTTCAAAGTGATAACAACCGGAAGTTCACGTACTACATGATGTGTATTTCATATAAGAAAATATAATAAAGTGAAACAGAGTGAAGTTCAACTACTTCACGCAGTGCAAAAAATAGCACGTCAAAAACAACACGTCAAAAAATAGAGTGAAGGTCAAACAGACATGCCCGAGAAGTTCAACTACTTCACGCAGTGCATTTCCATTCGCGATGAACGCAGAAATCATGATCTTGTCATTTTCTAATTTACTTCAAAACGGCAGGAATATCATTTGTGTAAGTTCAAGTCCTCGGTCGGAGAAAGTTAAAAAAATATTGTGACAGAGGTTTGTACAAAAAGAATATCATTTGTGGATGAGAAAATTACAAACGAAAATATGTCACCGAAGTTCAACGTGAAAATAGCAGGAAGTTCACCAACTACACTGAATGAATTTCAGATGAAAAACTTTTAGAATCGTCGCGAGTATGAAAAAACGATCAACACGGGAAAGTTGCGTGTTTATAGCAGCTTTCCATCGGTATATCATTTGCTCAATTTCGGTAAGTGTTCCGGTGAGTGGATGGAGAGCTACGAGCAAAAAAAAGCACGTGAAAAACAGAGTGAATTTCAAGTAAACATGCCGAGAAGTTCAAGTTCTTCACACGGTGCATTTTTGATGAATTTGTTTCGCGATAAAGGAAGAACGAACGATCCTGCCATTTTTGAAATTACTTGAAAACAGCTAGGAATCAGATAAAACCATCAACATGAAAAAGTTTCGCATTTTCCGTAGCTTTTCAACGGTATATTATTTGCCCCATTCCGATAAAAGTTGTAGAAATTACAGCAAAAATACGTTTTTAGACATTTTCAAAATTAACTTAAAACGGTAATGATTTGGACAAAATAATATATACCGAAAAGTTTCGCAATTCCTCAAGCTTTCCAACACCATACCATTTGCTGCATTCGGACGTAAGGTTAAAAAATTAACTCGAAAATACGAACTCGGTGGAACTTGTATCGTTTCATAAATTACTTTGAAACCGTTTAAAATTAGAAAAACTTTTAACATGAAAAAGTAGCGCATTTTCATAAGCTTTCCAACGCCATATCATTTGCCTCAATTGGATTAACCGTTTAGAAATGTCATCGAAAATACAAACTCGGCTGTCCGGTCTGCGAAATTCTACGATTTTCCAAATTACTCTTTTTCCATAGGGAATTAGATAAAACTTTCAACATGTGGAAGGAGCGGTTTTGCAGCAGCTTTCCAATGCCATATTATTTTCCTCATTTTGTAAACGGTTTAGAAATGCGATTGAAAATACGATTCACGTTTTTTTTGTGAAGAAAAAACGGTTTTCAAAACTGCTCTTAAACCGCTTACATTTTGCCAAAATTTTAACTTGGGTCATGATACTGGTGTCCATAGCTTTCCAACGGTATATCGCAAGCCCCATTTGGGCAATGTTGGCGGAAGTTCAACCTAGCACTGGGAGAAGTTCAGGTCGAACAACTCAGGCAATAAAATTGAAAAAACGCAATTTTATCACAACCCGAGAGCAAAATCCGCCAACGAGCGAGACTCCTATTTAAAACGGGTATTTAGTTTCTGAAAAACGCTTTTAGATTACACTAACATCATATAGAACACAAATAAACAGAATAATTCGCGCGGGGAGACACGGTTGCGAAGATAGCCCGAAGGTTGGGTTCGTACATAGGGAAGTTCAGGCGCGTTACTGAGGCAGTTCAGGTTGTGATCAGAATATTATTCTGATCACATGATCAGAATAGTGTATATATATATAGACACACTTATAAGGACATGCTTGCATAACCAAATTAAACGTCCACTTATATAGGTGGCTACTACAACCATGGCATTTGCACACACCAAAGTAAACTATTACATGCATAATTACATAGGTGGCTACTACACACATGACATTTCCACACACACCAATAAAGTAAACTATATATTACATGCATGATTAACTAGCATAAACGATCATCTGATCATCATCTACTTCTTGTGACGCTTGCTCTGCTTGTGGCTCGATCCGGGCTCGTCGATTTGGGTAACGAGGCACTTCCTCATGTCAACGATCCCCCTGTGCATCTCGTAGCATGTGTACACGCTCTTGGATGCAAACCTGAGGTGAGGTTCATCCAGTTGCCGCATCCAAGCCCCGTGCCAGGATACGGGACTTGTTCTCTGGGCATCCTGCTTCATCTTTTCATAGTAGGGGTCGATGATGGCTGAGGCGAGTTCGACCAAGGAGTCCTTCGTGCTGCCCCAGACCGTGTAGTGGTCACGGATTTCGACAAGGTTCTTGCAGGCCAAGCCCGTAACACTGAGCGCTTTTACATCGTTGGTGGTATCCACCGTGGCGAACTTGTAGTTAGTGCTGTTGACAAACCTCTTGAAACGGTCGCAAGGCTCTAAGGCCATGTAGTAGTGGTAGATGAGGACATGATGGCGCACGCACAACAGGGCGACGACAACCTTCTGATCTATGCCAGGACGACCGGCGGTGTACTGGAGGTTGATGCCGACCACCTTGTACTTGTCTCCAGCAAGCAACTGCTCAACGCAGTTGATGTAGTCGTCCACCACCGCCAAGTCGATGGTGTATACCACCGAGAGATCCGTCTCCCTCGCGTGGGTCTCCACTCTATGCTCACCGAACTCCATTGGAGCGGCGCCGGACATCGCCTCTCTATGTGTCGTCGTGGGTGTGCTTGTTGTGTTGTGGGGCGCGATCGAAAGGTTGAAGAGACTAAGGTTATAATGGCCACGGGAATTAAAGGGGAAGCCGGACGACCAGGAATATCGGCAGGCCCTGATGGCAGTTCTAATTTGCAGCGCGTAACTCCATCGTGCTGCACGTAACGGCATCGCGTGGCAACGCGCGTGGTGCAACCGCATGCATATGGGGCCCCCGACATGATCGTGCGCACGCCCAACCGCTGGCAGAGTGCGCGCGGAGGGACGTGAGCAGAGCGCTCCGCGGTCGCCTGAAGGAAAAGTTGTCCACAAGCCGAGCGCGCCGACGGACGCGAGCAGAGCCCGCCAACGGACGCGACAAAGCACGCCGCGGCGCCTAACGGCAAGCAGAGCTTGCCGAGGGACGCGAGCAGAGGACGGCGCAGTGATACGTGGCAAATAAGACGAACTGTGCGAGCGATGTCGGAGACATCAAGCACGAATCAGATTAGAGTTGCGTGTGCAATACATGGCAGACAGTTGATCCATCAGAGCTGTTTGTGATGGAATAAGCCGTGTGTGTTGCCGGCAAACGCTTGCTGGTGTATAACCTTAAATTTAACCAAAAAAGTGTTAATGCATGTTACAAAAATTGTATAGTTGGAAACTATGTTCAAATACGACTCAAACGATATAATATATGGCGACATGCATTCGTATTTTATTAGTTAAATCCTACTTATAAACTAGGACGGGGGTATAGTAGGTAATTAAATCACAAACGTTTTTTATTAACTGTATGTGTACGTGTCCTCTCGTCCTCCTCTCGCACGTCTTGTCACCCGGCTGCCGCAGACGGATTATAGCGCAAGCTTGCGCACCGCGCTGGGGCGTTCTTTTGGCCAAACGGTGGCGCCAATGAATCATCGGTGAGCCCGTTCCCACAGAACCTCGCAGGTTCCCGCGCAAGCTTCCCGCCTGACTCGGTGAAATCCCCCAAAATCCCAATGCTTACCGGCCTGCTATAAAAACCCTCACGGCCGGCGAGTCCTGCATCGCATTTTCCGCTCCCTCCCTGTAGCTTATCTCGTCTGCTTCTCCCACAATTGCCAATGGCCCCGGTCCGTCGTCGTCGCTCAGCCACTCCGCCGTCATCAGAGGACAGCTCCAGCTGGGAGGCTACACCGCGGCGGCGGCGCAGTCCCCGGTGTAGTGTAGTGCGAGTGGCGTCCCTGTTGGGTGTGCACGGAACACCCACCAAACGCTCCGCCGCCACTTCCCGTCGGCAGCTGTTGCTGGCCGCCGTTACCGCCGCCCCACCGTCGAAAGCCAGGGCCATCTCTCGCTCCACCGCCGTGGCCCGAAGGCGGGAGGTGGCTGTCGTGGCCGCCACCCCACTACAGGCCACCGTGGCCATCACCGGCTCCGCCACCGCGGCCCGAAGGTGGGAGGTGGTGGTCGTGGCCACCACCCCATCGTCGGCCGCCGTGGCCGCTAGCCCACCGTCGACCGCCGGGATCATCACCCGCTCCGCCACCGCCACCCGAAGGAGGGAGGCAGAGGTGGAGGCCCGCATGTGCGTCAGCGACCTTGCGCGCTACATCGAGTTCCTGCGGGAGGAGGAGGAGCGCCTCGTCGAGCATGCAAAGAGCCTTACCGCAGCCGTGGCTGCAGCACACGCCGACGCAGAGGCGAGGAATCAGGAGATCTACGAGCAGTCCGGTCGCTTCGAGAGGGATCGTCTGGAGCGGAAGTGGGCGTTCGAGCTGGCGAGCGTCGCTAAACGTGCAGCAGTGGCAGGCAGCGTATTGCATTTGTCCAGCTTGTCATTAGGATCCTTCTCCTCCTCTGCCTCTTACTGAGCGCGCTCGGCAAAGGAGAGGCTGCCGGAAGTAGCACAAAGCCCCTTCGTGGTAGTAGTAGTATTTAGGGGCTATTTTGCTCAGTTCATCTGACTATAGATGTGTGGTCGAACTGTACAACGTACTTAAAATTAGCTAGTATATATAGTTGAACTAGCTATTTCATTACGTGGTTGGCAACAATTGGGGAGAAGTTTGGTCGGTTCAGCTATCGAAATGAACTATTTGTATAAATTAAGAACGACTGCTTAATCTATGAATGAAATCTATGCTTAATTACTGAATTTTAGTTGCAAAATTTACATAGTGCTAATGATTTCTAGCTGCATATTTTGACAAATCGCAGTGTTACAAGGATTGACAAATGGCAACGTTACTAGATCAACAAATGTAAATCTTTCCAGTTTGACAAATGGCAACATACCCAATATGACAGATGCAAATCTTACGAAATTGTTTGTGCGCGGTTGCACACGGGTCATCCAAAACAACCGTTTGCGTTGAACGGATGCACAAATCCTGCGCTGTCTCACTTTGCATACGGGTGTTCTATCTAAATCATTCACGATCAAGAGCTGTAGAAATCCTGCTCGGCGCATTTTCTCTTGGCTTCCTGGGGAAGCTGTCGGTTTGCATACGGGTGTTCTAACTAAAACGTTTGCGATGAGTGTTTTATATTTAAAAGAGAATTAAACTGTGGCTTGGGCGCCATTAATGGAGAGGATGCGAGCAAGGCGGGCGGCCATGGAAGTCAAAGGGCTCGCTTCCTAGTGAGCCTGCGCACTCGAGGACAGCCTGCACGCCTCTCAGTCAGCCTGCGCACCGGACGGCACTCGCACGCCTCCTGTTCAGTCAAGGTCAAGCAGCTGTCCGCACGGCACCTCCTACAGCCATTAAACCGAGACACGTGGCGTCACGTGAACGGTTAACATAATTTTGGATTTACTAGAATTTAAAAACCAGGCATCTCAATGTTTTACGGGCAATACACTGTGCCCTGGTGTTTCAAATTCATTCCCATTTCTTTCATGGGACCTAAGCATGCACACAAGGACACAAATTTGATTTTTCAACCAATTTATATGCACTGGAGCATGTGCATGTAGTTCAAATTTGAATTATGCACATAAATGCATTGAAAACTCGGTTAATGCATAAAAATGTCCAAACGAACCCCAAAAAGCACAAAAATTCACACAACACTCCTGTTGTTCTATGTTGACACGAGAAAAAAATTGAAAGCAATAAGAGGCAATGGATATCGTTTCGTCCCCAAAGGTGGGACGTTCCCTACCGAAAACCATCATGCTTGTTGTGAGAAGCTCAGGTTTGTGAGAAGCATATACCCAAACCTGCCCCAAATGGAACAAAATTTGTACCATGGCATATTGATGCCGCTCCACGATAGCATGCCAAGTTTCATGAATTTCAGACGAGTTTTGGATTTACTAGAATTTAAAAACTAGGTATCTCAATGTTTTGCCGGCAATCAACGGTGCCCTGGTGTTTGAAATTCATTCCCATTTCTTGCATGGGACCTAAGCATGCACCCAAGGACATAGATTTGATTTTTCAACCAATTTATATGCACTGGAGCATGTGCATGTAGTTCAAATTTGAATTATGCACATAAATGCATTGAAAACTCAGTTAATGCATAAAAATGTCCAAACGAACCCCAAAAAATCACAAAAATTCACACAACACTTCTATTGTTCAATGCTGACACGAGAAAAAAAATTGAAAGCAATAAGAGGCAATGGATATCACTTCGTCCCCAAAGGTGGGACGTTCCCTGCCGAAAACCATTGTGCTTGTTGTGAGAAGCTTCGGTTTGTGAGAAGCATATACCCAAACCTGCCCCAAATGGGAAAAAATTTGTACCACGACATGTTGATGCCGATCCATGATAGCAAGCCAAGTTTCATGAATTTCAGAGGAGTTTTGGATTTACTAGAATTTAAAAACGACGCATCTCAATGTTTTGCCGGCAATCAACGGTGCCCTGGTGTTTGAAATTCATTCCCATTTCTTGCATGGGACCTAAGCATGCACCCAAGGACACATATTTGATTTTTCAACCAATTTATATGCACTGGAGCATGTGCATGCAGTTCAAATTTGAATTATGCACATAAATGCATTGAAAACTCAGTTAATGCATAAAATTGTCCAAACGAACCCCGAAAAATCACAAAAATTCACACAACACTCCTGTTGTTCTACGTTGACACGAGAAAAAAAAATTAAAGCAATAAGAGGCAATGGATATCGTTTCGTCCCCAAAGGTGGGACATTCCCTAATGAAAACCAACATGCTTGTTGTGCGAAGCTCCGATTTGTGAGAAGCATATACCCAAACCTGCCCCAAATGGGACAAAAAATTTACCACGGCATGTTGATGCCGCTACATGATAGCATGCCAAGTTTCATGAATTTCAGATGATTTTTGGATTTACTATAATTTAAAAACCAGGCATCTCAATGTTTTGCCGGCAATCAACGGTGCCCTGGTGTTTGAAATTCATTATCATTTCTTGCATGGGACCTAAGCATGCACCCAAGGACCCAGATTTGATTTTTCAACCAATTTATATGCACGGGAGCATGTGCATGTTGTTCAAATTTGAATTATGCACATAAATGCGTTGAAAACTCAGTTAATGCATAAAAATGTCCAAACGAACCCCGAAAAATTTCAAAATTGAACACAACACTCTTGTTGTTCTATGTTGACACTCGAAATTTTTTGAAAGCAATAAGAGGCAACGGATATCGTTTCGTCCCCAAAGGTGGCACGTTCCCTACCGAAACCGTCACGCTTGTTGTGAGAAGCTCTGGTTTGTGAGAAGCTTATACCCAAACCTGCCCCAAATGGGACAAAAAATTTACCACGGCATGTTGATGCCGCTACATGATAGCATGCCAAGTTTCATGAATTTCAGACGAGTTTTGGATTTACTAGAATTTAAAAACCATGTATCTCAATGTTTGCGGCCGAGTGACAGTGGCAGGGTGTTTGAAATTCATTCCCATTTCTTGCATGGGACCTAAGCATGCAACCAAGGACACAATTTGATTTTTCAATACGTTTATATGCACTGGAGCATGTGCATGTAGTTCAAATTTGAATTATGCGCATAAAATGACTGGAAAACCCAGTTAATGTATAAAAATGTACAAAGAAACCTGAATTATTCCAATTTTTTTGACGACACACCTAGAGTTGCATGCTCACTGCAGATAAAAGTTCTAACAATTCAAACACCATCCTTTGTAGCTGTGACCCCATTACGTAATTCAAATGATCAAGACGATAAATCAAGTAGATCCCACACAGTTTATTATCACCAACCGTGTGAGATACATCACAAAATATCTTGGAGCACCGTCGATGTATAGTACGCCCATGGCTTACGAGAGAAGGTGCGTCGGCTAAAGTCCATAGCCGGCGTGTCAACCACACTAGCTCACTCCCCAGATATCATTTCAATGTTCATCCGTCGCCGGTGAAAGATGGGGACATGGACCCACGTCATGAGGGCAACTCCGGTGGCCCACTCCGGAGAGAGCGCGGCCGCAGCCGTCAGGCGCGTGCTAACAAGCTTCATGAGGGCGACCGCAGTCTGCGTCCGGGCGGCCAAGGCAGCCCAAAAGGCCGCTATTGCTTCTCAGGCGGCGGCGGCAGCATCTGCCTCAGGGATAGCAACTGGCGAGAGCGGCACAGCATCTGTCCGTTCCGCAGCGGCGGCCTTAGCCCTGCTGGAGGCCGCCCACTACCATGTCGAGGCCGTCCACGCCCAGCTCATGGCGGTCACCGCACAAATCGAACGAAGCTTCTCCGACAACGGTCGGCAACCCACGGCCGAAGAGCTGGCAATCGCCAAGAGAGTTCGAGCAGCCGTCCATTCCTGTGCGGCATACCTTGCCACGACGGAGCCCGCCAGGGCCCAGATCACGGCCGCCCACGCCCAGCTCGTGCCGGCCTATTCCAAAGATATGGTGGACGCGAATGGCAAGATGCTTGCCGAGTATGGTGCAATTGATGCCATGGAGCCCCTTCCCCATGAGACCGTCGGGCGCGAGCTGGACTTGGAGGCGGCGGCGGAGATCGACGAGCACCAGCCGTAGTAGTACTCTTTGTTTTGTTTAATTAAGAGCGTCGGTCCTTAATTTGTTAGAGTGATGTTTAGGTCAGCTAGCTTTGTTTAGTTGCTGAACTTGCTCGATTAAGAAGTTAGTCTCCTTTGTGTAGCCAAATTATGCAATGACGTGGATGACCACTGTAACCAGGGAAATTCGAACCAAAAATTTTGACGTTCAAACTCAACACACACGGGTTAAGCTATCTGAATCGTTTGTGATGTTCACATATCGTACAAAGTTCTGAATAAGGGACCGTGTCTGATGACACTTTGCGCGCCAGTTTTTTGGCTGAAGCGATTCCAAATTTTCGGCTTTCACGGAAATATCTACCTCCCCGCCCCCTCCCCCTTACCGAAAGCCACATTTCCCCTCTTTCCGCCTTCCTTTCCAAGTTGAAACCTTCACTCCTTGCTTGCAGCGCCGCCGCCTCCTCGCCGGTGACCCTCCTTCACGCTCCTCGGCCTCGCCTATCCAGGCAGGTAATGTCACGACCGGATTTTCAGGATATAAATTCCCAGAAATACGGCCTGTGAGCTCACCAGCCCCAGGATTACTGTTAGCTGATGAGGCACCAACTTGATACAAGGAAATCCAAGCACGTACAAAAATATGTAGAACATGACCATTTAGGCCCAGAAGTACAACACTTGGTTTCTAATGGTTGAGGGCGGAAGCGGTTGGATACATCTGCGTCTATGGGACTCCATTTCCCACAAGAACAGCTGACCAGGATAACTCCTATCTTCGCCAGGCTGAAAACGTCAACGCGTTGGTTCCGAGGTTGTCACCGCGGTGCTTATCTCCAAGCAAGGAATCTGGCCAAGACAATAGCCAGGGACAAGCCAGTGAGTACGTTTGAATGTACTCGCAAACATTAAGAACACGGGTATAATATATCAAACATGCTCCGGGTTAATATGCGATCACACGTCTGTCACGAATAGATACGAACACCAAGATGCACGTATGTGGTTAAAATAATTCAAGGAAACATACTGGGTGCCAAGCGAGTGTCTGAAAGACTCCTCGAGCGGAAAATGCAGAATAATAATACATGTGCCAAACGAGTGTCTGAATGACTCCTCGAGCGGAAAATGCAGAATAATAATACATGTGCCAAACGAGTGTCTGAATGACTCCTCGAGCGGAAAAATGCGGAATAATAATATAGGTGCCAAACGAGTGTCTGAATGACTCCTCGAGCGGAAAATGCAGAAATAATAATGCCGCAGTCGGGCGTCGGGGCGACACCACATAAAGGGCTTATAAAAGATAAAAGAACAACAAGCATGCCGCAGTCGGGCGTCTAAGCGACACCACAGAAGGGGCTTATAAAAAAATAATCACAGCGAATATCCAGGAGGTAGGGCCATCCCAGGGATACTCAATAATATACGTAATATAAATGGTTAGTCCAAAATAATAAAGATCATAATCCATAGGTACCATAATCATAAACAATATATTTAGTACAGTCGTTCCTCCATCCGAAAACCGATAATCTAGTCAAGCCGTATCTCCATCCGAATACCGTTACAGAGTTCTAGATTAATCGTTCTCCATCCGAATACCGTTACCAGACTCAACTCAGACTGTGGTCTTTACTCAAGGACATGACGATCCAACAGGATATATCCTCTGCAGAGGGAGTACCATTTTTCCACGAGTAACGGGATTACTCAGTCCCTCGGGACTAATTTCGTCTACGGTCTTTTGATTGAAAACACGCCTGACCTGCACACACCAGCTTAACTCACCAGTGTCTGGAATCACCCACGACACCTGCCAAGCAAAACTCTAAGTGGGGAGGCTACAACCTCGACGTAGCATGGGATCACAAAATTTATACCGCGCGCAAATTGGGGAAGCTATCCCCATCGGCTACAACCGAAACACCCATGCCCCCGGACCGGATGACAGGCTTTAATCCATGGCCATGGGACCCTCATCACGGCCTCTCTGTACGGTGTGCGCTTTGGAAAGGGGTTGACAACCTACTGAACCATACCCTGTCCCCTGCAGGGACAAGTGGTGGTACCGACAAGGAAGGAAGCTATTGATCAAGACTCGGTCTACAACCGACCCAGGTAGTCCAAGTATCCACCATCAATAATACCACTAGTGAAATAGATCACCACTCCTCGAGCCTCACCATGCTATGCCGGGCATACTCGTCTCGACGAGGGATTAGGGGCAAGCTCGTGTCTACCCAAGACCACGACTTTCCCGGCTTCCTACCGGTGTGCAAGAGAAGCTCACGAGGATGATCCAAATCTGTAGTGTATCTATTGCTGACCACAAAACAACTCCAAAGTGCACTCATGCACGAGACTATACCGATACATAAACTACCACATACTCCAAGTCAAAAGGTGTTGTGATCGCATCCAAACACCACAACCAAAATATTATGCCAGAGTTCAGAAATGCTTGCCTTCAAGAGTATGCAAAGGATGCACTTATTGGAAGCTTTCCTTTTCCTCCAAAAATCCTATTTTGCAAAATACACAAATACAAATATTTCAAACACAGTACCAAAACCTGTCTCAAATATTTTTGAAATAAATCTTAAAATAAACTAGATGAAATTTGAGAGAGGTAGGAAAAAGAATCAACTCATTTGGAGTTTTATTTTAAAAGTTATAGCCAGTCAAAGTTTGGTCAACTCTGTTTTTAAATAAAACCAGAAAAAGGAAAACGCTTCGAGGGAAATACGCTTTCGCAGCAGAGAAACGTACGCGGGGTTTTGCCCCTTCACTTAAACAGAGAGAGGGCGGACGTGCGAGTCGCTGACAGTGGGTCCAGAGGGCCCACTAGTCAGGTTTGACTGGTCTCCCTCTCCCTCCTTTCTCTGTGCCCGAACGGTGGCGAGGCTCCGGCGGTCGCCGACGACGAACGGCGGCTCCTCGAGGGCATCTGTGGGCAGGGATGGGTTGGCTAGACCGAGGCGATCCTCTGGGTGGTTGTTGGGTCGGCGGAGGTGGAAGGAGTCGCCGGCGGCGAGCTCCGCGGCGGGGAAAAGCTACGGTGGTGAAGTGCTATTAGTGCTCCGGTGATCTCCGATCGAGCTTGGGTAGCTGGGCAGCTCCGCAAGGACCAGAGGGAGCGACTGGTGGTGCTGGTTGGGCGAGAGGGTGGCCGGTTGCGACGAATCGCACCGGATCTTGGTGGCGGCCGAGCTGGCCGGAGTTGAGGGAGACGGCCACTACAGGTCGATTCACTACGCGGGAAGCTCTACGGGGAGGGTCTGATGTCGCGTGAGAGCTCGGAGAGGCTCGGGGCCCCTTTATATAGCGTGGCGAGGCTGGCTCGGTGGCGGCAGAAGATAAGATCGCCGGCGACCACTTTCCTGCAGTAGCAGGGCATCGTGGCGGTGACGAAAGCGTTCCGACGAGCGGGAGGATAAGCACGGCCTGTGCTCCGGGGCAGCTCGCGCGTGCTGGTGGTTTGGGCGGCGCCGTCCACGGCGGAATCCGCTGCCGACGCCGGCGTGCCGCCAAGGCGGCGCTGCAGGGTGCCAGGGGGAGCTTGGAGGGTACTAGAGAGAGGGCGAGTGCCTGGCGGGGTTCGGCAGGTGAGCAGGGGGTCAGAGATGGGACGCGACGAGAGCGGCAGTGCGGCGTGTCGGCGTAGTGCACGCGCGTGCAAAACGTGCGCTCTGGGCGCGCCCCGTGCACGCTCGGCACCTGCTCGACGAAATGCCAGCACGCTCTAGAGCTCGAGGGTGGAGCTGGTACTGCACAGGATGGAAGTAGGGGTAGCAAGACACTCAGTGGACAAGGTGGATAGGTCAGGGGTCCAAGTCCACAATGCAAAACTAGAGAGCTTGCCAAAATGACCGTGCACACCAGGTGTTCGACATAATGTCCAGTGCACTTAGGCAACTCTTGGAGTGGCCAAAATCTCCAGATCAGGGTCTCTTTAGGTGCAAGAGATGGTGGTAAGGTTAGTTCGGCTAAAACAGAAAGTTGATAGTGCAAGCTTTGCAAAACTCCAGTTTTGGACAGAAAGAAAAAGGTTTAAAGCATGCACTTCAAAGCCCCCAATGAGTCCAGTCTCCTGGACTTAAGAGTTTGGTAGGGAGGGCTACAAGTAGGAGAAAGCTCAGGGTTACTAGAGCAAGGGAAAATAAGGTTGCAGTACAATTCATCAAATTGGACCAGAATGCAAAAGAGGCTGATCCACTCAAATTTTCCAAAGAACATCCCTGGGTTTTTGCTTGAAGATGAATGGTATGCATCCACTGATATCTCCAAACACTTGGAAGAATTTTTTGAAGACTATTTAAATGGGTTGTAGTGCAAAAGTGCCCACTGGACCAGATTGGAAAAGTTGGTGAAGGGCTCAAAATCTCCAATGTCCAGAAGGTATTCTTGCACAAAAGTGATGTGGAAACATCACATGACATCCCCAAATTTTGGTGGAATTTTTAGAAGCATTTATCAAATGGTTGCAGTGTAAAAAGGAGCTCCAAATATATGAAAGATCATTTTAAAAGAATTAAAGCTTATGAAAAATAATTATGCAAATAAATCCACTGATAAAGGATTGATTTTATAAAGTGGGCACACAAGTCAAAAATACACTTTGGAGGTTTCTCCCACAAGGGGCATAAATTCAAACCACAAAAGGTAAAACTTGACAATTGGAAAAGTTTTATTTCCTGGCAACATTTTAATAAATAAAACAAGGCCAAAATTTTGGGGTGTCACAGGTAATCCACATCCGACCCCCATCCTCCTCCTCCTTCCACATCCCACATTCCTCTACCGCCGGCGCGAGCGCGACACCTTCCACCCAAATCACCGACCCCTCCACCAAATAAGCGCCGGCCTAAGCCATGGTGCACGCAGTATAGCCAGGACCTCAAGGAGCATTTGGCAGCGGAGGAGCAAATCGCGGCCGCACGCGCGGATGAGGTCGCGATGCCTGCCATTCGTGCCGACCCCCAGATCTTGAAGGAGAACCTTGCCATTTGCTAGCTACGCCGGTTAAGCATGGTCGGTTTACCCATTGCGTGTGCTGCTCCCGCCTTTCCTTCACAAATTCTAGTGAATTGTGCTATCTAATTTTACCATGCAATCTGTTGCTCTAGTGTATATGTTCTATATGTTGTGCAGTGTGGTGCTCACTTATTAACTATTTTGTTAATTAGTTGTCGTCTTCAGTTAACTGTTTGGTTCAATTTTGCAAATGTGATGTTCAATTCTTCAGGCTGCAATTTTGTATTGTCTTCCATGTGAGAAATAAATCGAATTTATCTTTACAAAATTGTGGGTGCATTCTGTTATTGTATACCATGTGAGGAATAAATTGAATTTGGATGTAGTAAATACATGAGAAACAAATACAATTGCTACAATTGGATGTAGTTAACTGCTTGGTTCAATTCTGCAATGCGATGTCCAATTGTCGTGGGTAGAATTTTGTATTGTTGTGCTTGTGAGGAATAAATCGAATTTGGTTGCACTTAATACATGAGAAACATATACAAGTGCTATATTTCCTAGTTCTTAATCATGCTTGGTTTGGATAAATGGGATTTCCGTGTGGCTTGAATTAATCTGATGAATCTGCAATGTGATTATTTTTCATCAACATATTTTACTGATAGCATGCGAACCCTTACTTAGCCTGATGACTAACTACCTTATATGTGTTGCAGGGAAACAATGGGAAGCACTGAGGTTTACAATCGAGGTTAGCACGTGCATGGTCCGTTGTCTAATAGCACATTATTGTGAAATTGCAGGAACCATTCTAATATTTTGGTTTTTAAAAATTAGGTCTTGCACATGTAGGTCCTGCTGTCAGAGGTTTTGACCCACTGTTCGACCCTTTTTGCATATGGGGAAATGAGTTGTCCATGAATATCAGTCAAGTCAAGAAACTCAGAAATATTGTTAGGATAAAGAAATTAGCGACAAAAAACAACAAGATCTTTTTCTGCACAATGAAGAAGACATCAGTTCACTACAGGGTGGTACTAACTATTATACCTTGCCTTTTTTATTCCTTTGCCCCATTTCTAATATAGAGAAGATATTTATGCACATCCTTGTTTTCAGGCCTTTCCAAAGCAGTTCACTGATGATTACCTCTCAAACCACCTGTATGGTCAGGAGGTGAGGAAGGTATTCATACAACACCCACGGTTCAATATTGAAGTGTTCCTGAAGAGGACGAAGGATGGACGGTCAATCATCCACGGGCACTGGCCTAAAGTTACAAAGACCTTCAACATCAATGAAGGCTCAATATTCGCCTTTTGCTTCAGCAGTTTTCCAGATGAGATACATCTGTCTATGTACCGTCTATGATGCTAATTTCGAAAGGTTATAGATGTTGCATGTGAAACTTGGTTCTGGTGTAGTTGTGTAATGGGGTAGCTGAGTGCTGAAGCTATATGATGTTGTACTCTGATGTATTTCAATTATGGAAATGGAATATATTATGTGCTTAATATGAATGTCAATTAGATTAGTAAATGGATTATTAATAATAGGGCAATTAGCCACTAATTGGCCAATTAGCTTGCTAATTGGGTTTTCCTATTGCAAACGGATAATGAGAAAACAACGTGGGCGATGACCTCAGGCAACGCACACAGTTTCTAGGAATAAACCGTGTTGGATCAATGAACAATCACACACGACTTTCTCTTGAAAACTGTTTGCGTTAGGCCACCTTGCGCAAAAATTTACCACATGAAAACTGTGTGTGATGGACAACCTTTGTCACACAGTTTCTTCCACAGACCGTGTGTGATATATTCAATAACGCAAGCGATTTAACGGGAAAAATTGTGTGTGATGTACCTGTGAACGGAAACGTTTTCCTTGGAGCGACTGTGTGGGATGTACATACGAACGGAAACGTTTAGCGGGGACTGACTGTGTGGGATGTACTTGCGACCGGAAACAATTTCGCCGTATAATTGTATTTTTTTAGCTCTACTGTACGTATTTCCGTATTTGAGCGCTCGCCGGTCGCACACGACCTCATTTTGCCAAACGTGTGTGCCAGGAGGGCATATCCCCGACGGTTTCTGGGTCGTGTGGGAAGGACCCCCCTATTGCCCACACTCACTTGGTGATGGTTCCAAATGCCGTCGCGGAAAGGGGTTAAAAACCGTTTGTTTAGGAGCTCGCTGTACTAGTGATGATCGATGGTATATGAGCATAAGTGGTAGATCTTCAAATGACGAATCAGCAGTGTTATGCAAACAAAACATGCACGATGGCACGGCATATCAGTGTTTCACTAGCCTATTACATGGCTCCGTGAGCCCAAATGAATAAGTGTTTTTTCAAGCAGTGCCTGATAATGCAAGTTATGAACACTCCAGCGGATCAGTTCTCCTGGTCTTGGAGGCTTGAAGCTTCCGGGTCATCCCGCGCCGGTTCTTCTTCTCCCTCCACCGTCTAGAAGTTAGGAGATGACCAGTCGATTTCAGGGGCAAAAGTGTGCTTACGGATTGGAGGGATAAGGTCTGCAATCTTGTAAGTTGGCATAGGCATTTTCTGGTTCTCTGCGATATAAGCCGCCTGATATTTGAACATATATGTTTCTTCAACAAGCAGGCTCGCCAATGTACATATCTCCTTCACACACGCAGCAAAATATTTCTTGTCAAAAGGAGACCCGTCCTCTTTTAAACTGGGGCAGCCAGTGGCTAGCTCGGCGGGTCTAATTCTGACTGCCATGCCTTCGCCCGGCTTAAAGCCTTAATGGCACCGGCTCTAGCAGCTGATCGTTTATTCTCTTCAATCCTGGCAGGCAGGACAGAAAGCTGGCTTAAGACATTGCTGAGAAAAGATGGTGCTTGCTTGCTTGGGGAGATGGTGGCTATCGTGCGATGCGCTCCATTGTATAGTTGTTCTACCAATGTGTAAACCGCCTTGAGCTTTATCAACATTTCCTTCCCAAGATTGCTGCTTCTGGGACCTGCATGGCATATTATGATTAAGAAATCAGACGGTTTATAACATGGAGGGTGGAAAGTCATTACAATATAACAGATCTTACCAAAAATAGCAAAAGTCATCTGATTGATATGATGCTTCAAGCCTGTAATTTCTGTGGTGACCTCCTCCAACGAGGCCTCAGCTTTTTCAGCCCTCTGGATCAGGGCGGCTTTCTCTTCAGTGATGACCCACAAGTATAGGGGATCAATTGTAGCTCTTTTCAATAAGTAAGAGTGTCGAACCCAATGAGGAGGAGAAGGAAATGACAAGTAGTTTTCAGTAAGGTAATGTCTGCAAGTGCTGAAATTGTAAGTAGCGGTGTAATTTGATAGCAAGATAATTTGTAACGAGCAAGTAATGGTAGTAGTAACAAAAGTGCAGCAAGGTACCCAATCCTTTTGAGGCAAAGGACAGGACAAAATGGTGTCTTATGATAAGCAAAGCATTCTTGAGGGTACACGGGAATTTCATCTAGTCACTTTCATCATGTTGGCTTGATTTGTGTTCGCTACTTTGATAGTTTGATATGTGGGTGGACCGGTGCTTAGGTGTTGTTCTTACTTGAATAAACCTCCTACTTATGATTAACCCTCCCGCAAGGATCCGCAACTACGAGAAAAGTATTAAGAATAAATTCTAACCATAGCATTAAACTTTTGGGTCCAATCGGTCCCTTACGAAATAGCGCATAAATTGGGGTTTAAGCTTCTGTCACTCTCGCAATCCACCATCTAATTGCTACTCCACAATGCATTCCCTTAGGCCCAAATATGGTGAAGTGTCATGTAGTCGACGTTCACATGACACCACTAAGGGAATAACAACATACATACTATCAAAATCTCGAACACATATCAAGTTCACATGATTATTTGCAACATGATTTCTCCTGCGACCTCAAGAACAAAAGTAACTACTCAAAAATGATAAACATGCTCATGATCTGAGGAGTATTAAATAGCATAATGGATCTGAACATATAATCTTCCACCAAATAAACCATATAGTAATCAACTACAAGATGTAATCAACACTACTAGTCACCCACAAGCACCAATCTATAGTTCTGGTAACTAGATTGAACAGAAGATGAACTAGGGTTTGAGAAGAGATGGTGTTGTTGAATATGTTGACGGAGATTGCCCTCCCCAAGATGGGAGAGTTGTTGGTGATGACGATGACGATGACGATGATTTCCCCCTCCGGGAGGGAAGTTCGCCTGGCGGAATCGCTCCGCCGGAGGGCAAAAGTACTCCTGCCCAAGTTCTGCCTCGAGACGGCGGCGCTCCGTCCCGAAAGTCTCGTCCTTAATTTTTCTAGGTCAAAATGACTTATATACCAGAAGATGGGCACCGGAGGTGGGCCGAGGAGGCCACAACCCACCAGGGCGCGCCTGGGGGGCCTAGCGCGCCCAGGTGGGTTGTGCCCACCTGGTGGCCCCCCTCCGGTGTTTATTGGCTCCAATATTTCTCAAATAATCCATCAAAAATCTCTGTAAAGTTTCAGCTCATTTGGAGTTGTGCGAAATATGTGGCCTGACGTAGCTTTTCCAGGTCCAGATTTCCAGCTGCTGAAATTCTCCCTCTTGGTGTGTTCCTTGTAAATTATGAGAGAAAAGGCATTAGAATTACTCCAAAAAGCATTATTATGGATAAAAACATTATAAATAACAGTAAGGAAACATGATGCAAAATGGACGTATCAACTCCCTCAAGCTTAGACCTCGCTTGTCCTCAAGCGAAACCCAAAATCAAAAAACATGTCCACATGCTTTGAGAGAGAGGTGTCGATAAAAACAAAATACGGACATAGAAGCATCATGTTGATTATTATAACAGCAACAAAATTAAACATAGAACTTTTATCATAGAACTTTTATCATATACTTCGCATGAATAAGTAATAGTTCATCACAGAATCAAAGTATAAAGCAAAAACACTATTAGGAACCAACAAACTATGTTCTCAGTCAACTTTGCAACTACAATTCATCATCTTTTCAGGAAGGGTCATGTGTCGGAGCCTTTAGGCAAGTCCACATACTCAACCATCATATAGTCTTCTATGATTACTAACACTCACCTCGTACCCATGAGCAAAACGTCTCAACCAGACACATAGAAAGATATGGGCTTATAGTTTCGCCTCCCAACATACTCACCTCGAGGGTGATGTCAATAATAATAACTCATGCTATATATATTCAACTGGACATATGTGCCTAGATCTTTCCTCGCCACATGATGCTTGCCAAAGGAGAAAAATAAAAGGAATAGAAGGAAAACTTTGACCCTTTGCATAAAAGTAAGTGCGTAAAAATAAAGGAAAGGCCCTTCACAGAGGGAAGCAGAGGTTGCCATGCACTTATTTGTTTGTATGCTCAATCCCTTAGTGCAAGAGAACGTCACATTGTATTGCCCCTTAAGATGACAACCTTTATTATGAAGTCTGTCGCTTTTATTCTTTGTCATCCAAGTTTGTACAACGCTCAATTTTCTCTTACACTAAATGATATCACACTTTTAGTAGCAATTTTTATTGCCTTTTTGCACCGATGACAGCTTACTTGAGGGATCTTACTCAATCCCTAGGTAGGTATGGTGTACACTTGAAAAATATTTGGGTTTAAGGGTTTTTGGATGCATAAGTAGTATCTCTACTTAGTGCGGAATTTTTGGCTAGCAAAGATAGGGGCAAGCACCACATGTTAAAGGATCTATGACAATATGACTTTTATGTGAATATAAACAAACATAAACCATTAAGTTGTCTTCCTTGTCCAACGTCAACAATTTTGGCATATAATATTTTGATGAGGGCTCACAATCACAAAACATTTCTAGGATAGTATATCTATATGTGAATCTTCTCTTCCCTTATTAATTCTTTCATGAGTTGCTTCATTGACTAATGCTATGTTTGTCAGTCTCTAATAAAATTTACTACTTATACTTTTCCTTATGTGGTGCCATCACCTACCATACGATTAGTATATAATCTTATTGATTTATTTCCTTTCTCTTTTCTTTCTTTATTTCTTTTCTTTATTTGCAACATGAAAGTAAAGAAAGCAAAAACTCAAACTAACTTTATTATATAACTTGCACACGATTACAAGGATAGATCACTAAGCAAACTCTCAAAGAAGAAAGGATCGAACTAAACTTTATTTCATCTAAAAGCAAATGATTGAACTAGGATAAGTAAAAGCAAAAAGATAGTGGGATGATACAATACCGGGGCACCTCCCCCAAGCTTGGCGGAAGCCAAGGGGAGTGCCCATACCCGATACTCAATTCTCCTTTGGTGGTGAAGAAGATGATGGTAATGAAGGAGAGGTCTTGTCCTCGAACTTCCGTGGCAATGGTGGTGGTGAGAAAGTGCGGGGTTTCCCTTTTGCTTCCTCCAGCTTCTGACGGAGAATAAAATTTTCCATCATCAACTCACAATTATCTACCTCGAGTTTTATTATCCTCTTGCATAATGCCTCCATGCTCTCATCCTTGAACCGGGAAGGAACCGATTCTTGTTCTTCTTCTTCGGAGGTCCAGCTATAGTGCCCCTCATCCCCAAAGGACTTGGGGTTTGCGATGAAATCAGAAACGTAGCTCTCACCCTCAGAGTCTTGGGAAGACATAATTTGAGATCTAACAGGAAAGCAGCAAGAAAAGAGAACAGAGGATTTCTCCGTGATTCGGTGATCAACAGGTTCGGGAAGTATATATATATTTTTTTTATCTTGGAGGACAAGTATGTTGTAGAAAAAGGAGTACAGAAGGTGTCCCAGGTGGGCACAACCCATGTGGGCGCGGCAGGCAAGCCTGGCGCGCCCTGGTGTCTTGTGCCCACCAGGGGACGCTTCCTAGAAGTTTCTTTATTTCCAAAATTTTAAAATATTACAAAAATGATAAAAAATATTTTTGCGGATTTTTCGGAGTCCGTTTACTTACCGTATCACGTACCTCTTTATTTTCACGATTCTGGAGTGTTCCGGAAGGACTCTTTTATGTGCTCTTCCGGTGTCAAAGTTTGGATAATATTACTTTCAACATTGATAGCCGTACCTGAGATATAATGCTTTATTCGTTGCCCATTGACAACCTTCGGGTTAGTACCTTCGGACTTATTTATTTTGATGGCTCCAGACCGGTAAACCTCCTCGATGATGTATGGGCCTTACCATTTCGAGAGGAGCTTTCCTGCAAAAAATCTAAAACGAGAGTTGTACAAAAGAACATATTCTCCAACTTTGAACTCACGCTTTTGGATTCTTTTGTCATGCCATCTTTTTTTTTCTTTGAATAACTTTGCATTTTCATAAGCTTGGGTTCTCCATTCATCTAAAGAGCTTATATCAAATAACCTCTTTTCACCAGCAAGTTTGAAATCATAGTTGAGTTCTTTAACTGCCCAATATGCTTTATGTTCTAACTCAAGAGGCAAATGACAAGCTTTTCCATAAACCATTTTATAAGGAGACATACCCATAGGATTTTTATATGTTGTTCTATAAGCCCAAAGTGCATCGTCTAATTTCTTAGACCAATTCTTCCTGGACCTATTAACAATCTTTTGCAAAATTAATTTTATTTCTCTATTGTCGAGTTCTACTTGACCATTAGACTGAGGATGATAGGGTGATGCAATTTTATGGTTAACATCATACTTAGCAAGCATCTTACGGAAATCACCATGAATAAAGTGTGAACCACCATCAGTCATTAAATATCTAGGGACTCCAAACCTTGGGAAAATAACTTCCTTAAGCATTTTAATAGAGGTGTTGTGATCAGCACTACTAGTTGGAATAGCTTCTACCCATTTAGTAACATAATCAACAGCAACCAAAATATGTGTATACCCATTAGAGGAAGGAAAAGGTCCCATGTAATCAAATCCCCAAACATCAAATGGTTCAACAACAAGTGAATATTTCATAGGCATTTCTTGACGCTTACCGATATTACCTATTCTTTGACATTCATCACAAGAAGAGACAAACTTACGGGCATCCTTGAAGAGAGTAAGACAATAAAATCCAGATTGCAATACCTTGTGAGCAGTTCTATCTCCAGCATGATGCCCTCCATAAGCTTCATAGTGACATTTCCATAGGATTTGTCCCTGTTCATGCTCAGGTACACAACGTCTAATAATACCATCTACTCCTTCTTTATAAAGATGTGGGTCATCCCAAAAGTAATGTCTTAAATCATAGAAGATTTTTTTCTTTTGCTGGTATGTAAAGCTAGGTGGTAAATATTTAGCAACAATGTAATTAGCATAGTCAACATACCAAGGAGTACTATGAGAAACATTTATTGCAGCTAACTGCTCATCAGGAAAACTACCATCAATAGGTAGTGGGTCATCAAGCACATTTTCAAGCCTAGACAAGTTATCAGCTACTGGGCTCTCCGCTCCTTTTCTATCAATGATATGTAAATAAAATTCTTGTAACAAGAGAACCCAACGAATAAGTCTAGGTTTGGCATCTTTATTTTCCATAAGATATTTAATAGTAGCATGGTCTGTGTGAACAATTACTTTGGAATCAACAATATAAGATCTAAATTTATCACAAGCAAACACCACTGCTAAGAATTCTTTTTCAGTAGTAGCATAATTTCTTTGAGCACTGTCTAGAGTTTTACTAGCATAATGAATAACATTCAATTTCTTATCAACTCTTTGTCCTAGAACAACACCAACAGCATAATCACTAGCATCACACATATTTTCAAAAGGCAAGTTCCAATCAGGTGGTTGAACAATAGGTGCAGATATTAAGGCTTTCTTGAGTGTTTCAAAGGCTTCAAGACAATCATCATCAAAAACAAAAGGAATATCCTTTTGCAAAAGATTAGTAAGAGGCCTAGAAATTTTAGAAAAGTCTTTGATAAATCTCCTATAGAAACCAGCATGACCTAGGAAACTACGAATACCTTTAATGTCCTTAGGACATGGCATTTTCTCAATTGCATCAACCTTAGCTTGGTCCACTTCAATATCTCTTTCAGAAATTTTATGACCCAAGACAATGCCTTCATTAACCATAAAGTGGCACTTCTCCCAATTTGAGACAAGATTTGTTTGTTCACATCTCTACAAAACTCGCTCAAGATTGCTTAAACAATCATCAAAAGACTTCCTATAAACAGAAAAGTCATCCATGAAAACCTCAACAATCTTTTCACAAAAGTCAGAGAAGATAGCAATCATACATCTTTGAAAGGTAGCAGGTGCATTACATAAACCAAAAGGCATACGCCCATAAGCATAAGTTCCAAAGGGACAAGTAGAAGTAGTCTTTTCTTGATCAGGTTGAGAAACAGGTATTTGTGAAAAGCCAGAGTATCCATCTAGGAAGCAAAAGTGTGTCTGCTTAGATAATCTTTCAAGCATTTGATCAATAAAAGGCAAAGGGTAATGGTCTTTTCTAGTTGCTTTGTTTAATTTTCTGTAATCAATTACCATTCTATAGCCTGTAACAATTCTTTGTGGAATAAGTTCATTCTTATCATTAGGAACAACAATAATACGTCCTTTCTTAGGGACACAATGAACAAGACTTACCCATGTACTGTCAGTTATATGATAGATTATACCTGCTTCCAGAAGTTTTAAGATTTCCGTTCTTACCACTTCCTTCATTTTTGGATTCAACCGACGTTGGTGATCAACAACGGGTTTAGCATCGGGTTCCATGTTAATTTTGTGCTAATATAGAGTGGGACTAATGCCCTTTAAATCATCAAGAGTATATCCAATAGCAGCCCGGTGCTTCCTTAGAACTTTCAATAATCTTTCTTCTTCATGTTCTGAAAGGTTAGCACTAATAATAACAGGATATATTTTCTTTTCATCAAGATAAGCATATTTCAAAGTGTCTGGCAATTGTTTTAATTCAAACACAGGATCACCTTTAGGTGGAGGAGGACCTCCTAGAGTTTCAATAGGCAAATTGTGTTTAAGCAGAGGACGTTGTTCAAAGAAAACCTTATCTATTTCATTTCTTTCATGCATATGTAAATCATTTTCATGGTCTAGCAAATATCGTTCTAAAGGATCAGTAGGTGGAACAACAATAGAAGCAAGACCAATTAATTCATCCTTACTAGGCAATTCTTTTTCATGATGATTTCTACTAAACTTGGAAAAGTTAAACTCATGAGACTCATCACCAAAGCTAACACCGACAGTTTGTTTCTTACAATCTATCTTAGCATTAACTGTATTCAAGAAAGGTCTACTAAAAATAATAGGACAAAAGTCATCTTGTGGGGAACGAAGAACAAGAAAATCAGTAGGGTATTTAATTTTCCCACGCAAAACTTCAACATCTCTAATAATCCCAAATGGTGATATGGTGTCTCTATTAGCAAGTTTAATAGTAACATCTATTTCTTCCATCTCAGCAGGTGCTATGTCTTTCATAATTTCTTGATATAAAGTGTAGGGAATAGCACTCACACTAGCACCCATGTCACATAAACCATGATAACAGTGATCTCCTAATTTAATTGAAATAACAGGCATGCCAACAACAGGTCTATGTTTATCTCTTTTATCAGGTTTAGCAATTCTAGCAGCTTCTTCACAGAAGTAAATAACATGCCCATCCATATCTTCTTCCAAGAGATCTTTAACCATAGCAATACTAGGTTCTACTTTAATTTGTTCATCAGGTTTAGGTGTTATAATATAGCTTTTGTTAACCACAGTTGAAACTTTAGCATGTTCCTTAATCCTAACAGGGAAAGGTGGTTTCTCAATATAAGTAGAAGGAACAACTAGATCAACATTATAAAGTATAGTTTCTTCTTTAACCGGTACTGGTTCTTTAATTTCTTCTTTAATAGGTGGGTGATATTTAAACCACTTCTCCTTAGGGAGTTCAACATGAGTAGCAAATGATTCACAAAAGGAGGCTACTATCTCAGAGTCAAGTCCATATTTAGTGCTAAACTTTTGAAAAGCATCAGTATCCATAAAAGATTGAACACAATCATACTTAAGTTTAATACCTGACTCTTTACCTTCATCGAGTTCCCAATCTTCAGAGTTGCGTTTAATTCTTTCCAAAGGATCCCACTGGAATTCAATAGTCTTCTTCATAAATGAACCAGCACAAGAAGTATCAAGCATGGTTTGATCATTACGAGAAAGTCGAGCATAAAAATTCTGGATAATAATTTCTCTTGAGAGCTCATGATTGGCGCATGAATATAACATTGACTTAAGCCTCCCCCAAGCTAGAGCGATACTTTCTCCTTCACGAGGCCAAAAATTATATATATAATTCCGATCACGATGAACTAGATGCATAGGATAATTTTTTTGGTGGAACTCCAATTTCAAATGATTCCAATTCCATGATCCAATATCATCACATAGCCTATACCATGCCAATGCTTTTCCCTTCAAAGATAAAGGGAAAGCCTTTTTCATAACTTGATCCCTGGGTAAACCTGCAAGCTTAAACAATCCACAAATTTGTTCCACATATATATCAAGTGCATATCAGGATGTTCGGTTCCATCTCCTGCATAAGGATTAGCTAGCAGTTGTTCTATCATACCCAAAGGAATTTCATATTCAATATTTACAATAGGTGCAGTAGGTTGCGGGGTAGCTAATTGTGGTTGAGGGGTAGCTATACTCAAAGGATTGTTTTCCATAGTAACAAGTGACAATAAATTTCAGCACACTATATAAATGTTTCCTTACCAAATTCCACTTACCAAAGGCGCTTCACTCCCCGGCAACGGCGCCAGAAAATGTCCTTGATGACCCACAATTATAGGGGATCAATTATAGCTCTTTTTGATAAGTAAGAGTGTCAAACCCAATGAGGAGCAGAAGGAAATGACAAGTAGTTTTCAGTAAGGTAATGTATGCAAGTGCTAAAATCGTAAGTAGCGGTGTAGTTTGATAGCAAGATAATTTGTAACAAGCAAGTAACGGTAGTAGTAACAAAAGTGCAGCAAGGTAGCCCAATCTTTTTGAGGCAAAGGACGGGCCAAAACGGTCTCTTATGATAAGCAAAGCATTCTTGAGGGTACACGGGAATTTCATCTAGTCACTTTCATCATGTTGGTTTGATTTGTGTTCGCTACTTTGATAATTTGATATGTGGGTGGACCGGTGCTTAGGTGTTGTTCTTACTTGAACAAACTTCCTACTTATGATTAACCCTCCCGCAAGCATCCGCAACTACGAGAGAAGTATTAAGAATAAATTCTAACCATAGCATTAAACTTTTGGGTCCAATCGGTTCCATATGAAATAGCGCAGAAACTGGGGTTTAAGCTTCTGTCACTCTCACAACCCACCATCTAATTGCTACTCCACAATGCATTCCCTTAGGACCAAATATGGTGAAGTGTCATGTAGTCGATGTTCACATGACACCACTAAGGGAATAACAACATACATAGTATCAAAATATCGAACACATATCAAGTTCGCATGATTACTTGCAACATGATTTCTCCCGTGACCTCAAGAACAAAAGTAACTACTCACAAATGATAAACATGCTCATGATTAGAGGAGTATTAAATAGCATAATTGGTCTAAACATATAATCTTCCACCAAATAAACCATATAGTAATCAACTACAAGATGTAATCAACACTACTAGTCACCCACAAGCACCAATCTATAGTTCTGGTAACAAGATTGAACACAAGAGATGAACTAGGGTTTGAGAGGAGATGGTGTTGTTGAAGATGTTGATGGAGATTGCCTTCCCCAAGATGGGAGAGTTGTTGGTGATGATGATGATGATGATTTCCCCCTCCGGGAGGGAAGTTCCCCCGGCGGAATCGTTCCGCCGGAGGGCAAAAGTGCTCCTGCCCAAGTTCCGCCTCGAGACGGCGGCGCTCCGTCCCGAAAGTCTCCTCCTTAATTTTTCTAGGTCAAAATGACTTATATACCAGAAGATGGGCACCGGAGGTGGGCCGAGGAGGCCACAACCCACCAGGGCGCGCCTGGGGGGGCTGGCGCGCCCAGGTGGGTTGTGCCCACCTGGTGGCCCCCTTTTGGTGTTTATTGGCTCCAATATTTCTCAAATGATCCATAAAAAATCTCTGTAAAGTTTCAGCTCATTTGGAGTTGTGCAGAATAGGTGGCCTGACGTAGCTTTTCCAGGTCCAGATTTCGAGCTGTCGGAATTCTCCCTCTTGGTGTGTTCCTTGTAAATTATGAGAGAAAAGGCATTAGAATTACTCCAAAAAGCATTATTATGGATAAAAACATTATAAATAATAGTAAGGAAACATGATGCAAAATGGACGTATCATTCAGCCCAGGTGGCCTTCTCAGTATTAAACTCAGTTTTAAGTTTTTCATTTTCATCCAAGCTAAACTTAAACTTGGAGTCAGCCTTCCGGGTTTCAGCTTCTTGTGCTTCAAGCCGGGTTTTCAAATCAGTCAGCTGAGATTGAAATTGACCGGATACTTCATGAAAGGAAAGGTCGAAACAAATATGCACATTTATGAGGCAGTATATATTGATAAGTCCCAAGCCCTTTGCAAGCAATAGCACTTGGCACTTGGGGGCTAATGGGTGCAGAAAGTTTCTTTATGAAGTAGTATATATTGATAAGTCCCAAGCCCTTTGCAAGCAATAGCACTTGGCACTTGGGGGGCTAATGGATGCAAAGTTTATTTTATGATGCAATGGCAGATGACCCCGGTTCATCATTTGTCAAAGTTAACCCAGTTTGCAAGGGTGATTAGATGAGATTTTTTATCACAGTGATAAGTCCCGGTTTATTCAGATGGATTCAACCGGCCCTTGGGGACTACAACTGCAAAGTTGATCACTATTAACTGAAGACCCGACTCAACTTAATAATTTAAGCTGGCCCTCGGGGGTTACAGGTGCAAAGATGATTCTTGAAAGTCCCGGCTTATCTTTATAAGTTTAAGCCAGCCCTTGGGGGCTACAGGTTTTGACTCGGATGTATAGCTAAAGGCTATCTAACAAGTCTACAGTATATTTTATTCTATCATATTCAGTAGACTTGGGGGCTAAAGGAATATATCTCATATAAGAGCAAAAATTGATACCTCATGTTTTTGATGCATGTGCTTGACCATGTCAATCTCCAGATCACAGCTGTTGTGTATCTGATTAAGATAGCCGGAGAGGATTTCACTAATGCTCACATGAGAATAATTGGCCATGTCAAATTTGACCTTGCGCCTCTCGATCATTTCTTCCTTGGCAGAATGTTTTGCTAGAGCAATAGGATTCCCCGGTTCTTGAAAACCAGTGCCGGTGATCAGAACTTCCTCAGTGTTTGGTTCTGAAGGCTTAATTGGGCTTGGTGGTTCAGCACCCAAGGGATCAACAACTATATGATCAGCAGAGGTACCACGATTTTCTGGTGGCGGGTCATCAGCAGGTTCCTCCGGCTGTTGCACGGAGGCCTCAGATATTGGTGCTTGCTTTTTTGGTTCATGAGTCTTGGGGTCTTCTGTTGGCTTGTTCATTTTGGCCTTTTTGCTAGGCTTTGATTTCCCACTGCAAAAGGATTCAAAAAGTCAGTATGAGTTTAGAGATGTTCAAAAACACAGATCAAGTTGGTACCCAGGGGCAGTCTTGAAAGCCGGAAGCAGAGTCTGAGATGAATCGCCAGACGAAGAGTGAGAGGTCCCCTGGTAATTTGAGTCAGAAGGATTAAGTGTTTGATGAATAAGACCTGATTTAGAATAAATAGAGTTGGAATTTTGAAGTACCTCATTCCGGCGTTTGCGTGGGGCTGGCGTGTTAGGTAAACCATAGGAAATCTCTCCGCCTCCACTGGTCCGGGTTATGCGCCGGTTCTCATGCTGTTGTTGCTTCAAAATAAAGTTGGGATCCAAGTGAGCTAAAGGGTGAGAAAACCTTTCTTTCCGGGTCACTCATCAAATTTTCTGTCTTGGCAAGGGCTCTGAGTCGGAGGAAATAATAGTTACCTCATCATCACCCACCTAGCTGATCTCCGCGTCATCCTAACAGCAATCAGTGTCAATAAGATGGATGAAAAAAGAGCTAAGGGAATCAAGGTCTACCTCCGACTCGTCATCTTCGTCCAAGTTGAACATATCAGAAGTAGTGGATTTCTTTTTATTCTTCTTCACGGCTTTGGTCTTAGCTCTGGCCTTCTTGGCGGCTTTTTCATCACATTCCTTATCCCAAAAAGCGGATCCAGCCTGCAAAAAATTATAATAAAGGTTGGGGATTTCCAGGTTCTATGAACAATGAAGTAAAGTATATAAACCGGACAGACTTACATCCGGTGCCAGGTTGAGTGTGCAGAAGGGATTCAGCCCCACTTTGCTGTAGCTCTCCAAGCTTTCTTTGAGAAGAGTTTTTGTCATTTTATTGATGGCTTTATCAGTCAAACGCGTTGAACTGTAACGCAGTGGATCTTTGGTGTCACCAGTATATGTACACATTAAACCGGCCCGGCGGCTGATACGTCTCCAATGTATCTATAATTCTTTATTGTTCCATGTTGTTGTATTATCATCCTTGGATGTTTTACAACCATTTATAGTCATTTTATATCATTTTTTGGAACTAACCTATTGACATAGTGCCAAGTGCCAGTTGCTATTTTTCCATGTTTTTTACATCGCAGAAAATCAATATCAGACGGAGTCCAAATGCCCCGAGACTTTACGGAGAATTTTTATGGGCCAGAAGGAACACAATAGCCCTGGCTATGCCTGGGGGGTGCCCCGAGGGGGGCACAACCCACCAGGGCGCGCCAGGAGGCCCAGGCGTGCCCTGGTGGGTTGTGCCCCCCTCGAGTGCCCCCCGGACCGCGTCTTTGCTTTATAAATACCCCAATATTCCAGAAACCCTAGAGGATTCGACAAAATATTCATCCAACCGCCACAGAGTACAGAACCACCAGATCCAATCTAGACACCATCTCGGATGGGGTTCACCACCTCCATTGGTGCCTCTCCGATGATGCGTCAGTAGTTCTTTGTAGACCTTTGGGTCCGTAGTTAGTAGCTAGATGGCTTTCTCTGTCTTGCTGGATTCTCAATACAATGGTCTCTTGGAGATCCATATGATGTAACTCTTTTTGCGGTGTGTTTGTTGGGATCTGATGAACTTCGAGTTTATGATCAGATCTATCTTTTTATATCCATGAAAGTTATTTGAGTTTCTTTGATCTCTTATATGCATGATTTCTTATAGCCTCGTATTTCTTCTCCGATATTTGGGTTTTTTTGGCCAACTTGATCTATTTATCTTGCAATGGGAAGATGTGCTTTGTAGTGGATTCGATCTTACGGTGCTTTATCCCAGTGACAGAAAGGGAAACGACACGTATGTATCGTTGCTACTAAGGATAAAATGATGGGGTCTATCTCTACATAGATAGATCTAGTCTACATCATGCCATAGTTCTTATTGCATTACTCCCTTTCTCCATGAACTCAATACACTAGATACATGCTGGATAGCGGTCAATGTGTGGAGTAATAGTAGTAGATGCAGGCAGGAGTCGGTCTACTAATCTTGGACGTGATGCCTATATAATGATCATTGCCTGGATATCGTCATAATTATTTGAAGTTCTATCAATTGCCCAACAGTAATTTGTTCACCCACCGTCCGCTATTTTTCTCGAGAGAAGCCACCAGTGAAACCTACGACCCTCGGGTCTTCTTTCTCATATATTTGCCTTTGCAATCTACTTTTTCCTTGCACTTATTTTCAGATCTATTAAACCAAAAATACAAAAATACCTTGTTGCAATTTTTCTTTATTTATTTTATTTAGCGTTCGATCTATCAATTTACTACAAATTTATCTCACGTCCGTTTGCCACTTGAGGTGTCGTACCCCGAAAGGGATTGACAGCCCCTTTAACATGTCGGGTTGCGAGGATTTGTTATCTGTGTGCAGGGGTTGTTTACGTTGTGTTGCTTGGTTCTCCTACTGGTTCGATAACCTTGGTTTCATATCTGAGGGAAATACCTACTGCCGCTGTGCTACATCATCCCTTCCTCTTTGGGGAAATACCGACGTAGCTTCAAGCGACATCAAAAGGAATTTCTGGCGCCGTTGCCGGGGAGGATCTTCAACATATACCAGGTTCCTAATCACAAATCTCATCTCCTCGCAATTTACATTATTTGCCATTTGCCTCTCGTTTTCCTCTCCCCCACTTCACAAAAATTTGCCGTTTTATTCGCCCTCTTTTTCGTTCGCCGTTTTCTCGTCATATCTCATGTTTGCTTGTGTTGCCATGTGCCTTTTATTTGCTTGCATCTTTGCTTGCTAAAAAAATATTGATATGGATCCTCATCCACTTGCTAATCTTTTTAAGAGATCCAATTATGATGAACCAATTGCTAGTGAGTTGAGTGCACTAGATTATCTTTATGAAGTTTTGCTTGAGAATCGTGAATCTGAAAATCATGATGAAGAAATTTATGAAGTGATTCATGATAGCTCCTTGAATGAAAAGCATGATTGCAATAATTTTACTATAAATTCTATTAATGTAAATTGTGCTAATAATATGCAAAACCCCAAGCTTGGGGATGCTTGTTTTGTCATGTCCGCTACTTATTGCAATGATCATGATTGGGGTGATAATGTTTCTTATGATCTTGAAAATTTATTTAAGCCTCATGATGAATATGTTTGCGATAATATTGAAAGTGGATTTGGAAGAGTGCCAACTTTAGCTAAAAATAATTCCACATATTTGGAGAGTGTTCAATCTTGTGCATTTTTTTATGAAAGTGGGTTTGGAGAGGTCATGACTTTATTTGATGATAATCCCACTATTTTGGAAGAGTGTCAACTATGCATGCATGTGGATCATAAAGAGAAATTTTTATATGATAGTTATATTATTAAATTTGATTATGATACTACATATAATTATTATGAGAGAGGAAAAGATGGTTGTAGAAATTTTCATGTTATTAAATTTCCTCTCGTTGTGTTGAGGTTGTCAATGTTTTATTCCTCTCCTTTGCATATACTAGATGTTGCTTGTCTTGATAATTTGTTTTCCTATAAAATTCCTATGCATGGGAAGTATGTTAGACTTAAATGTGTTTGTCACATGTTTCATGATGCTCTCTTTGTGTTTCGATTATTATCTGTTGTGTGAGCATCGTTGAAATATTATGCCTAGCTAAGGGCGTAAAACTATAGCGCTTGTTGGGAGGCAACCCAATGAATAAAATTTAATTCTGATTTCTGTTCTTGAGTGTTTGCCCAATTATGATACTGTTATGATTGTGTTTTTTGTGTTTTAGTTATTGTTTGTGCCAAGTAGAACCGGTAGGATCTTCTTGGGTGATAGTTGTTTGATCTTGCTGAAAAACACAGAAACTTTGCGCTCACGAAAATAATTCTCATTTTTATCAGAAAGTGCTTTTGCCCTGATTCTTTTTGCAGAAGACTAATATACAAATTTCTCACGTCGTCCTATTGTTTCAGAATTTTTGGAGTTCCAGAAGTTTTCGTCTAAGTCAGATTGCTACAGACTGTTCTGTTTTGGCAGATTCTGTTTTCTTTGTGTTGTGTGCTTATTTTGATGGCTCTATGGTTTTCTTTGATGAGTTTTTGCCATAGAAAAGTTGGAATACAGTAGATATAATACAAAAACAAAATATGAATTGGTTTGATACAACACTTATAGTAGTGGTTTGCATTCTTACACTAACGGATCTCACGGAGGTTTTGTTGATTTTTGTGTGATTGAAATTTTCAAGTTTTGGGATATCTTACGATGGATGAAGGAATGATAGAAGACCCTAAGCTTGGGGATGCCCCGGCATCCCAAGCTATTATCCAAAAATGAGCAACCAACTAAGCTTGGGGATGCCCCCGAGTGGCATCCCCTCTTTCTTCTAACAACCATCGGTATTTTACTCGAAACTATATTTTTATTTGTCACATGATATGTGTTTTGCTTGGAGTGTCTTGTATGATATGAGTCTTTGCTTGTTTTATTTTGTGTTTTAAGTCATCAATCCTTTCTGGACACACCTATTTGAGAGAGCCAAATTTATGCCATGACTTGTTAGAATTGCTCTCTATGCTTCCCTTAAATTTTTATGAGCAATGGACTTGCTCTAGTGCTTCACTTATATCTTTTTAGCACATTGTGCTTAGTATTTTTGAAGAAATGCTCTCTTGCTTCACTTAGATTTATTTGAGAGTTAGTAAAATTTTCAAGAAATTCTCTCTTGCTTCACTAAAATTATTTTGAGAGAAAGAAAAAGAATTATGCTCATGATCTTCACTTTTACTTGTTTGAGCTTATGAAAAGCAACACATGAAAATTAGTCCCAAAGTGGTAGATATCCAAGAAGGATATAATAAAAACTTTCATGAAGATCATTGGACAAAATAAACTTGATTCTTAGTAATAGTTTTGAGATATGATGATGTGATATGTGAGTTATGTTGGTGAGTAATTATGCTTTAGTAAGAATATTGGTGTTAAGGTTTGTGATTCCCTATGCAAGTATGAAAGTCAATAGTCATGCAATGAAATTATATCCTACTTGTGGTGCATTATTCGGTGTTATTTATGCTTAATGCTTGCTTATGAGATTATCTGTTTCTTGGTTGGTCGCTTCTCAATATTTTGCTAGCCTTCATTTTGCACTAAGTATGATATCTACTTGTGCATCCAAAACCCTTAAACCAGTTTTGCCACATGAGTCCACTATATCTACCTATATGCGGTATTCTTTTGCTGTTCTAAGCAAATTTGTATGTGCCATCTCTAATTTTCAAAATAAACTTCTCTTTTGTGTGTTTGTTTCGCTCGCGGAGCGGTGAAGGGTGCCTAATATTTTCCATGCTAGATGTGTTATTCTCACGATGAGTGTTTATTCACTTGTCATTTCACGAGAGTAAGGCAAAGGTATTAGGGATGCCCAGTCCCGAAATGCAAAAAATTTGAATTTACTTTATGTTGTCAAATAATAAGTTCCTTGGAAAGTGTTGGTATGGAGAGCAACCGTGGATACGGCTAGCCATGGAAAGTGAAAGTATGGTGGAAAAAGGAATAAACTTTATTTTCTGCTTGGAAACCGCCTATGATATATCTAGCATGGAAAGTGTTCGGAACTCTAAGTCATTTTCGTTGGTGTGATGGATACACCTCCCAAAATGTTTTTATCTCTAAGTTTTTCGCTTTGAGCTCTGGCACCTCTACAAATCCCTACTTCCCTCTGCGAAGGGCCTTTCTTTTTACATTATGAAATTTTTATTTTTTTAAGTCTCCATCTTCTCTTACAAAAGCACCAACTAGGAGGCAATATGATCGTACTTAAGTATTGGGTGTAGCTAATATTCGAGTGTGTTTCATGAATGGATCAATGTTTGAGCATGATGGGCTAGGGATAACTTATTTTAGCGTTGATATTTTAAAAGACATGGTTGCTTGTTGATATGCTTGAGTATCTAAATTATCATGTCAAAACAAGACTATTGCTTCGAACAACTAAAAGTCCAAATGTCCATGCTATAAAGAAAAGAAATATGATATGAAATGTTAGGCAGCATTCCACATCAAAAATTCTGTTTTTATCACTTACCTACTCGAGGACGAGTAGGAGTTAAGCTTGGGGATGTTGATACGTCTCTAACGTATCTATAATTTTTGATTGTTCCATGCTATTATATTATCATTCTTGGATGTTTTACAATCATTTATAGTCATTTTATATCATTTTTTGGTACTAACCTATTGACATAGTGCCAAGTGCCAGTTGTTGTTTTTCCATGTTTTTTACATCGCAGAAAATCAATATCAGACGGAGTCAAAATGCCCCGAAACTTTACGAAGAATTTTTATGGGCCAGAAGGAACACACCAAGCCCTGGTTGCGCTTGGGAAGTGCCTCGAGGGGGGCACAACCCACCAGGGCGCGCTCTGGTGGGTTGTGCCCACCTCGGGTGCCCCCCGGACCGCCTCTTTGCTCTATAAATACCTCAATATTCCAGAAACCCTAGAGGAGTCGACGAAATATTCATCCAGCCGCCACAGAGTCCAGAACCACCAGATCCAATCTAGACACCATCTCGGATGGGGTTCACCACCTCCATTGGTGCCTCTCCGATGATGCGTGAGTAGTTTCTTTGTAGACCTTCGGGTCCGTAGTTAGTAGCTAGATGGCTTTCTCTCTCTTGCTGGATTCTCAATACAATGGTCTATTGGAGATCCATATGATGTAACTATTTTTGTGGTGTGTTTGTTGGGATCTGATGAACTTCGAGTTTATGATCAGATCTATTTTTTTATATCCATGGAAGTTATTTGAGTTTCTTTGATCTCTTATATGCATGATTGCTTATAGCATCGTATTTCTTCTCCGATATTTGGGTTTTGTTTGGCCAACTTGATCTATTTATCTTGCAATGGGAAGAGGTGCTTTGTAGTGGGTTCGATCTTACGGTGCTTGATCCCAGTGACAGAAAGGGAAACGACACGTATGTATCGTTGCTACTAAGGATAAAATGATGAGGTCTATCTCTACATAGATAGATCTTGTCTACATCATGTCATAGTTCTTATTGCATTACTCCATTTCTCCATGAACTTAATTGATAGAGGCGAAGGTGTCCCGATGTTTCGATGAGATAGCTATCGTTTTCTGAGGGAGTCAACTTTGACGATCCGACTACGAACGTGCGAAGACGTCGCGCCTTAGCAATCGCTAAACCAACTTCCGAGGGGTTATTGACCACGCCGGAGCACGATCAACCTGACCACGAGGGTCTATTTCCTGTGAGCAAATGAAGAACAAGCAAGAAACTGAGATTGCAATATGGATATTGCGAATAAATGAGGAAACCTTTATTAATGAAGGTGGGGTTTTGTGACGTCTTGGTCTGGTCGTTGAACACAAACGAAGTACGCGAAGTTGCAGCTATCACGAACTTTTAATCTAAACAAAACCCAAAGTCTAAACGATGGCCTAAGGGCTGTATATATGTAGGAAGAGGGGGGTATCGTGGCCCTTGGAGGAGGGGTCCGAAACCAACCCTAAATCTTGTTTCCCCACACATACAGACTCTAAAAACAGCCTATATTCTAGTATTTCGAAATTATATGGGCCCGACCCAATAAAAAGGTGACGCGGCACCTAGAATAGCCTCTGGACGAATATTATGAAGGGGCATCTTGTATATTTCGTCCAAGGCTTCATACACTCATTATGGTGGCTTCAAAGTCCTGAAATCATCACTTGAAACTCCGTTCTTATTTCCCTTGCGCATGCCATCAACTCCATGCTTGTTCTTGCTCCAATGTTCATCCTTCTCCAATCTAGGCCCTTCATTTGTAAGCAAAACAAATGTATCCAATTTAGGCAGCATCATATTCTCATGAACATAAGAATCATTACTAAGAAACGAAAGTACCTGGTAATTTAATTGGCGTGCGTGAGCTCTAGTGATCGGTCCAGTATGTATAGCAGCAGGGGTTGTGGGTGTAATAATTGTATTGATGTCCTCATCATCCTCTACTTCTTGAAATGAAGTCGTCCTCGACGGAAGCTCACGTTCCTCACCCAAATAAGGCTTCAAATCTGCAATGTTAAAAGTGGGACTAACCCCAAAATCTGCAGGTAGCTCAAGTTTATATGCATTATCATTTATTTTCTCTAACACCTTAAAAGGACCATGAGCACGTGGCACTAGCTTTGATTTTCGCAAATCAGGAAATCTATCCTTACGCAAATGTAACCAAAAAAGATCTCCAGGTGCAAGCACAATATGTTTTCTACCCTTATCTCCAGCAAGTTTATATTTAGCATTCATACGCTCAATGTTTTCCTTAGTCAACTCATGCATTTTTAAGATCAATTCCGCACGTTGTTTAGCATCAAAATTAACCTTCTCCGAAGATGGAAGAGGCAACAAATCAATAGGTGCACGAGGTAGGAAACCATACACAATTTCAAAAGGGCGCATCTTAGTAGTAGAATGCAATGAACGATTATAAGCAAATTCAATATGAGGCAAGTATTCTTCCCACATTTTCTTATTATTCTTCAAAACAACCCTAAGCATAGTAGATAATGTTCTATTTACTACTTCAGTTTGTCCATCTGTTTGGGGGTGACAAGTAGTACTAAGAAGCAGTTTAGTCCCCAACTTACCCATAAACATCTCCAAAAGTGGCTAAGAAATTTAGTATCACGATCCGAAACAATAGTATTTGGCACACCATGCAAGCGAATAATTTCACGAAAGAACAAATCGGCAACATTAACAGCATCATCGCTTTTATGACATGGTATAAAGTGTGCCATTTTCGAGAATCTATCCACGACAACAAATAGGATATCCCTCCCCTTCTTTGTTCAAGGTAAACCTAAAACAAAGTCCATAGATATATCCTCCCAAGGAACACTAGGTACAGGCAAAGGCATATATAAACCATGAGGATTGAGTCATGACTTAGCTTTTTGACATGTAGTGCAGCAAGCAACAAAACGCTCAACATCCCGTCTCATCTTTGGCCAAAAGAAATGTGTAGCAAGTACGTCCTCCGTCTTCTTCACGCCAAAGTGTCCCATTAGTCCTCCTCCATGCGCCTCCTGCAACAACAAAAGACGAACGAAGCTAGCTGGAATGCATAGCTTGTTAGCATGAAACACAAATCCATCATTAACGACAAACTTGTTCCACGTTCTTCCTTCTTTACAATTCTGCATTACATCTTTAAAATCATCATCATGCACATATTGATCTTTGATGGTCTCCAAACCAAATATTTTGAAGTCAAGTTGTGAAAGCATAGTATAGCGACGAGACAATGCATCAGCAATAACATTTTCTTTACCCTTCTTGTGTTTAATAACATAAGGGAAAGTCTCAATGAATTCAACCCATTTAGCATGTCTACGATTCAGTTTAGCTTGACTTTTAATATGTTTCAAAGATTCATGATTAGAATGTCTAACAAATTCTTTGGGCCATAAATAATGTTGCCATGTCTCTAAAGTCCGAACAAGAGCATATAATTCTTTATCATAAGTAGAATAATTCAGACTAGGCCCACTCAATTTTTTAGAAAAGTATGCAACAGGTTTGCCATCTTGTAATAACACACCTCCTAATCCAATTCCACTAGCATCACATTCAAGCTCAAAAGTCTTACTAAAATCAGGAAGTTGGAGTAAAGGAGCATGTGTCAACTTATCTTTCAATACCGTGAAGGCTTCTTCCTGTGCGGTACCCCAAACAAAAGGCACATCCTTCTTTGTAAGCTCATTGAGAGGTGCAGCAATGGTGCTGAAATATCTCACAAAACGCCTATAGAATCCAGCGATGCCAAGAAAACTCCTCACTTGTGTGACCGTTTTGGGTTGCGGCCAACTCTCAATAGCTTCAATCTTGGCTTTATCAACTTCAATTCCCTGTGGAGTAACAACATAGCCAAGAAAAGATACTCGGTCGGTGCAGAAAGTGCACTTCCCAAGGTTACCAAACAAACGTGCATCCTGTAGAGCAATAAAAACAGCATGTAAATGTTCCAAATGTTCTTCCAAAGATTTGCTATAAATCAGTATATCATCAAAATAGACTACCACAAATCGTCCAATGAAAGCACGTAAAACTTCGTTCATTATACTCATGAAAGTACTAGGTGCATTAGTTAACCCAAAAGGCATGACTAACCACTCATATAATCCAAACTTAGTTTTAAATGTTGTTTTCCATTCATCTCCCAATTTCATACGAATTTGATGGTATCCACTACGCAAATCAACTTTGGAGAATATTGTAGAGCTACTCAATTCATCAGGCATATCATGTAGCCTAGGAATAGGATGACGATAACGAATAGTAATATTATTAATGCCTCTACAATCAACACACATACGCGACGTACCATCCTTTTTAGGCACTAATATAATAGGAACATCACAAGGACTAAGAGATTCGCGTATATAACCTTTGTCGAGCAGCTCCTGTACTTGATGCATAATCTCCTACGTCTCCTCTGGATTGGTACGGTATGGTGCACGGTTGGGTAGAGATGCACCGGGAATTAAGTCAATTTGATGCTCAATCCCTCGAGTAGGTGGTAATCCTGGTGGCACTTCTTGTGGAAAGACGTCAGTGAACTCCTGCAAAATGTTAGTGACAGCAGGGGGCAAAGAGGAAGGCACGTCCTCGAATGAAAATAATGCCTCTTTGCACACAAAAGCATAGCAAACAGATTTGCTGAAATCTAGCTCATCAATATCAGATTTTGTGGCAAGTAAACATGCACTTTTCAATTTAATTTCAGAAGCAACACTGGATGGTTTATTATTAGGTTTCATTTGTTGCTCAAATTCTTTTGCCACAATCTGATTTTCACTCTTATTTTTCTTCTGTTTTGCTTTATTAGCTCTATTAATATCATCTTTTAAAATGGAATCAGGAGTCATAGGAAGCAAAGTAATATTTTTATCCTTATGAACAAGAGTATACTGATTGTTTCTACCATGGTGTACAGAATTTTTATCAAATTGCCATGGTCTACCAAGTAATAAGGAACATGCTTGCATGGGTACCACATCACAATCAACATAATCAGCATATGTAGAGATACTAAAATGCACATGAACAGTACGTGTTACCTTAACCTTGCCGCTATTGTTGAACCATTGGATGTAGTAAGGATGTGGATGTGGTCTTGTGGTGAGAGATAGCTTCTCCACCATCTCCATGCTAGCCAAGTTGTTGCAGCTCCCTCCATCTATGATGACGCGAACAGAACGTTCCTTCACAACTCCCTTTGTATGGGACAAATTATGCCTCTGATTTTGCTCACCTTGTGTGACCTGCACACTCAAAACACGTTGAGCAACTAAACATTCATACCTGTCAGCGTCTTCAGGAGCCATGTATTGCGTCTCATGATCAGAATCATCTTCACCGTGTTCTTCACGTGTAATAAGAGCCAAAGTCTCCTCATCATAGTCACTAGCGGACTCATACCCACCATCCTCAGTAGCGATCATCACACGCTGAGATTTGCATTCTCTCGCATAATGACCTCGTCCCTTGCAACGACGACAAATAATATCACTTGTGTGCCCTGTGGATGCCATGGAAGAAGAACTATGTGCAAGCCCGATAGGTGTGCTCTTGGCAGATAGTGGTGGCTGTGCCTGCTTCCTTGTATCACGGCTGGAGGTGGCAGCTGATAGAGGTGTCGGTGCAGTAGAATGTGTAGAAGTAGAGGATGCACGTGGTGTCCATGATGAAGGTCGACCTGCAGAAAAATTAGTCCGCGCCAATGCCTGTCGATCCTGCACTTCACGTTCAGCTTTACAAGCAAGATGGAATAAACGAGTGATATTATTATACTCCTTATACTCTAGAATGGTCTGAATCTCTCTATTTAATCCACCCATAAAACGTGCAAGCATAGCTTCATTATCCTCAACAATACCACATCTAATCATTCCAGTTTGTAATTCCTCATAATATTCTTCTACAGATTTTTTTCCTTGTCTTAAACGCTGCAATTTTTGAAGTAATTCACATTGATAATATGGTGGAACCCAACGAGTACGCATATCAGTTTTCAAAGCAGCCCAAGTAGCTGGAATAGGATATAATCTACAATGCTCAGACCACCAAACACATGCAAAGCTAGTGAAAGCACAAACAACAGCAGGAACACGCCTCTCCTCAGGATATTGTAAACATGTAAATCGTTGCTCAGTTTCTAACTCCCAAGTAAGATATATATCAGGAACATATCTACCCTCAAATGGTGGAATATTCAATTTTAGTTTAGGAAGATGGTCATGATCTTGTACCTCATGTGGTGCAGCCCTACCGTTGCGATGATATGCATGAGGGCGACCTGGTGGTGGTGGTGGTGGTTGCACGTAGTTCTGATTTTGATCAACCTCATCCTCGTAATGGTCCTCCACCACTGCAGTAGCAGCAGGAGCTACAAAAGCATCAACAGTAGGTACAGCGGCACCAGAAGTTTGACCAGGCTCAAGGGGAACGCGATGTGCTCGTCCCACTTGATTTGGAAGTCGATGTTGTTGTTGTTGTTGTAGAGGTGCGACAGATGCAGCCAACGGTGGTGGTGGAAAACGTGAAAGCAATTCAGTAAACTTGTTATCGAGCTTTGTTTCAAATGTCTTCTCCATGCGATCTGTCTTCTCCATGGCCTCTTCAAATCTGTTTAGCACATCTTGCGCTTGTCCACTCATCATTTGCTGAAACTTATCATGAAGCTCCTTGTTCGTCAAGTTCTCCCAATCAGTCTCGTCGGCTTGTGATCCTGCCATGGTTAGCAGCAATAGAAACACACACAAATATGATCCTACAGACTACTAACAAGTGGTGGTGGTGGGTGTCACAAATCCGTCAAGCAAATCTCAAATTCTTACCAGTTTTTACCCAGCAGCAGGCGGTGATCGGCAACCGCTGTAGTCAAAACTCTCAAAGCTTGGATAGAGCGATTACCAGGGAGAGTCAAACGCACGACGTAGATCTATGTGGAGCTAGGAAGGCTTATAATATGGTAGCAAAAAGGGTCAGCAATAATCAATTCAAAGATGCAAAGTTGAATAAATGCTCAACGACGGTACTGTGTTGGTCCTAGGCTAGACCGTACTAGAGACGCGAGCCTAGAACACTAACAAAATCACGGCGCGGCATAGAAACAAGGGAAAAGCCCACTCTGGATTTTTTTTGCTTAGTTTTTTTTTGCGAAAAATCACTATAATGGCGAGTGTCTCAAAACTCTTCCCAAGTCAAAATAACAGGATAGGCACGAATTTTTTTTCACTTTTTTCGGAAATCAGGGCAGCGACGACTAAAAGTGCGACAAAAAATCACTATGATGGCGAGTGTCTCAAAACGCTCCCTGAGACCTAAAAACAGGATAGGGAAAAAATATTTTCGGTCGCCGAAATTTTGGCCTAAAAACTGCCCGGGGGTCTCCAGACTCTTTTGTTTTCGAGACCTACTCAGGCAAGGAAACACAAATCAGAAATTAGATGGATCTCAAAAACAAACCTAATATGAAAAGAACTCGGATTGGTGGTGGATATATGGTTGTAGGATATGGCAGCGGTGGTGGTCTATGGCAGCGGTGGTGGTATATGGATATGGATCAGTGGTGGTATATGGATACGGATTGGTGGTGGTATATGGATACGGATTCAGAGCGGTGGCGGATAAGCGGTGGTGGTAGATGGCAGGGGCGATGATGATGGTGCGGTGGCGGCATGACAACTTATGACCAGAACTTGAAACTCTAAATGACTAGACGCTAAGACCAGCAACTTGACACGACGATGCAACCGCAAATTCAACAAAGCAAAATACTGAAAAGACTATGCAAAGGCTCAGACTGGTTCGGATAGGATGAACTAACCCTAATTTTTTTGGCTTTTTCATGGACTATAGGTATGAAGAACAGACTCGATCTAAACTATGAAAAACTGTAAAATCTCACCGAGCAACCTGGAAATCTGATACCACTTAATAGAAGCGAAGGTGTCCCGATGTTTCGATGAGATAGCTATCATTTTCTGAGGGAGTTGACTTTGACGATCCGACTACGAACGTGCGAAGACGTCGCACCTTAGCAATCGCTAAATCAAGTTCCGATGGGTTATTGACCACGCCGGAGCATGATCAACCTGACCACGAGGGTCTATTTCCTGTGAGTAAACGAAGAACAAGCAAGAAACTGAGATTGCAATCTAGATATTGTGAATAAAAGAGGAAAGCTTTATTAATGAAGGTGGGGTTCGGTGACGTCTTGGTCTGGTCATTGAACACAAATGAAGTACGCGAAGTTGCAGCTATGGCGAACTTTTAATCTAAACAAAACCCAAAGTCTAAACGATGCCCTAAGGGCTGTATATATGGAGGAAGAGGTGGAAATTTCGTGGCCCTTGGAGGAGGGGTCCGAAACCAACCCTAACTCTTGTTTCCCCACACATACGGACTCTAAAAACAGCCTATATTCAAGTATTTCAAAATTACATGGGCCCGACCCAATAAAAAGGTGACGCAGCACCTAGAATAGCCTCTGGATGAATATTATGAAGTGGCATCTTGTATATTTTGTCCAAGGCTTCATGCACTCATTACGGTGGCTTCAAAGTCCTGAAATCATCACTTGAAACTTCGTTCTTGTTTCCCTTGCGCATGCCATCAACTCCATGCTTGTTCTTGCTCCAATGTTCATCCTTCTCCAAGCTAGGTCGTTCATTTGTAAGCAAAACAAATGTATCCAATTTAGGTAGCATCATATTCTCATGAACATTAGAATCATTACGAAGTTGGCGTGTGCGAGCTCTAGTAATCGGTCCTGTATGTATGGCAGCAGGGGTTGTGGGTGTAACAATGGTATTGATGTCCTCATCATTAATACACTAGATGCATGCTAGATAGCGGTCGATGTGTGGAGTAATAGTAGTAGATGCAGGCAGGAGTCGGTCTACTAATCTTGGACGTGATGCCTATATAATGATCATTGCCTGGATATTGTCATAATTATTTGGAAGTTCTATCAATTGCCCAACAGTAATTTGTTCACCCACCGTTCGCTATTTTTTCGAGAGAAGCCACTAGTGAAACCTACGCCCCTCGGGTCTTCTTTCTCATATATTTGCCTTTGTGATCTACTTATTCCTTGCATTTATTTTCAGATCTATTAAACCAAAAATACAAAAATACCTTGCTGCAATTTTTCTTTATTTATTTTATTTAGCGTTCAATCTATTAATTTACTACAAATTTATCTCACGTCCGTTTGCCATTTGAGGCGCCGTACCCCGAAAGGGATTGACAACCCCTTTAACACGTCAAGTTGCGAGGATTTGTTATCTGTGTGCAGGGACTGTTTACGTTGTGTTGCTTGGTTCTCCTACTGGTTCGACAACCTTGGTTTCATATCTGAGGGAAATACCTACCGCCGTTGTGCTGCATCATCCCTTCCTCTTTGGGGAAATATCGACGTAGCTTCAATCGACATCAGCGGCTCAAAGGTATGATCCTCCAAGCTACCCAGCACCAAACCAGATCAACCCCGGTCAATCCATTGCCCAATAATGCCCTAACCTTTGAGAAGGTAGGTGCAAGTTTGGCCCGTTTTGCAGTGGTAAGCCGGTCGGGAAGAGGGTGCTTCGGGTTGAGCCGTTGGTCACGGAAGCCTGGTAAAGGATTTTCATCAGCAGGAGAAGTATCTTTGAAGTAGAACTAGGTTTGATTCCAATCCTTGGGATGGCTTGGAAGCTGAGCATAAGGGAAAATGGCATCTTTGCGTCGCTGAATTGAGATCCCTCCAATTTCCTGGCTGGGCCCGTCGGTGAATTCATTCTGGCGGTTCAGGTAAAAATACTCTATGAAGAGGTCAACAATGGGTTCTTCTTGAAGGTATACTTCACAGAAGACTTGGAAATTGCAAATATTGGAAATGGAATTGGGTCCGATGTCTTGAGGATGAAGTTGTAGAAAATGCAGAACGTCATGGAAGAATTTTGACCCGCGCGGTGAGAAGCCCCGGTTCATGTGATCAGTGAAAATGATGACTTCATCGTCCTGCGGCTGAGGTCTGACTTCCTCCGGTTTTGGAGCATGCCAGTGAATGATGTTTTTGGCCCGTAAGAAGCCAATCCTGACATACTCTTGGAGCATTGCCTCGGTAACGATGGACGGGACCCAGTCGCATGACGTGACGGTCTTAGTCATGATTGGGTGCACGGCCTACACAAGGCGATTCAAGATGTTATTAAAACCGGCAGATATCTGGCGAGTTACAAGTTATTGTCTAAATCGTTGTACAAGGCTAATGGCTACGGAGATACAGTCCAGAGTATGCAGTTTTCAAACCAGAGGATTGAATTATGAGGATGAATAAGTCAGCCTGATTATACCGGAGGGATATTGTCGGATTATTAACTTTGAGGTGGATGACGGAGGCTTAAACGGGGCCTAATGTTATATCATGGGTCACGGTTTATGTCATAAGCCGCCATGGCAGTTTTGGTGCTTCAAATCTATCAAGTGAAATTTTTGCTAAGTGGTGGACAAACAGATTTCACAAGATAAAGTTGTAATTTTGGATCTATGGCAATTCAGAAAAGACAGCAAAATTAAACCTAAGGTGGCGGCAGCGGAAATCTTTGATGCTCTGATGAGGTTTTCTATGAAAAGATGCTACTCTGATGATAAAAGCAAATGATAAACTACTTCCGCACAAGATTTATGACTTGTTCAGATCAAAAGCTATCAGAGTTGAAGGAAACAACAAAGAACAACAAGAACACCGACGAACTGCCCAAACCCCCAGTGTAGATCTGAGATAAAAGGGGAGGTGCACTTACAGGTGATGAGGAGCAGCGGTGGCGCGCCGGAGTTCTCTAGTCCGATCAAGTCGATGCAGCGGCTTGAGTTGATGCAGCGATCGGAGGTCGCGGCAGCGGAGCTCGAGCACAAGTGCGGCTGTGCGAAGGAGGAGGACGAAGACGAGGAAGCAAGGGAAAAAAATGAAAAAGACCCCTATCCCTAGTTATAAGGGGGTGGATACAAGGCATGCGCGGGAATCGAGGAGGCTGAAATCAATATGTTGCTATATGGACGCCTCAGTTTTCGGGATGCTTATTAAGATAAGGATCAGTTAAAAGGTTCTGGGCCTCGTGCGAAGTTAATGCAAAATGATGTCATGGTGGCTTAAGAAGATTTTGTGAGCTGACGTCATGGCGGGTTACAACAAGGCTTATCAAACAAGTGGTGCAAGATTTTAACAAGTCGGGTATTGAAGATTGATATGAACAAGTTCAAATCAACCTGGGGCCTAATGTTGGGTATATAACTACTGGGTATGAACCGCCCGGGAGGGGCCGGGTCATACCACTGGCGACTTATCAATGAAGATGGCGGATCATACAAGCCCGTTGACGGCCCAAGACTCAGAGGCGACTTGAGGCCCAAGAGGATGAACCGCCATATGTGTATGACTTGTTTTGTAAGGCAAGCGTAGTTAGTCACCGAGCCGGACACGTTGTGTATGAGCCGGCCGGGACTCCGTGAGCCACTGGGTGTCAACCTGTGTATATAAAGGGACGACCCAGCGGCGGTTTAGGGCAAGAAACAAGAGATCGAGAACTAGGTCAAGCGTATTCGCTCCCTGGTAATCGAAACCCAAGCAATACAATCCCAAACTGGAGTAGGCCTTTACCTTCACCGCAAGGGGCCGAACCAGTATAAACTCTTTGTGTCCTTTGTCCCGATTAACCCCCACTGGTACGCGTCGGTCCTAAACAAATGGTTTTTAACCCCTTTCCGCGACGACATTTGGAACCGTCACCAAGTGAGTGTGGGCGATAGGGGGGTCCTTCCCACACGACCCAAAAACCGTCGGGGATAGGGAGTCTTGATGCATACAGTTGTCCCTATATAACCGTTTCTGATATATCGAATATCCCAAACGCTTCGTCCTTGCTACTCGTTTGTGCTCGCATTGCCATCGCAGTCGGAGTTTTGTGGTTTTACCTAAACCAGGCAGATTCTAGGCACGGGAGCTTTCCAGGCTGATCCTAGGCAGATTCCAGGCACGGGAGATTTACGATGCCTGGCACATCACAAACAGTTCATGATTATAAACCGTGTACGATAGGTAGACAATCACACACATTTAGTTTTCCCGCACCGTATGTGATAGTGTCTGACATCACACACGCTTTGCAAATGGCAACTGTGTGCATGCTTGCACACGTTTCCTCTCTGTGAACCGTCTTGGATTATGGTCTATATCGCAAACGTTTGTGTTTTACCAACCGGGTGTGCCGTAATGACCCGCACAACGTAATTTCACCCTAATTTAATTGCTGCTATTTAAAATTTTACCTAATTTAAACTTGAAAGTAGGATATAGCTTTATTCATATCCATCAGGTTCAAACAACCAATGCATTATTCAATTCACAGGTACATATGTTTAAGAATTACAGAAGCACCAAATAAAGAATGATGTACCAAGGTTCTATACTTGTACTATTACAGATGGTAAAGAAAGAGGCGACATACATTCCAGTTGCTGAACAAGGTGAAGCGGAATGGCCCTATTGTGCTCTCCTAGATGCAGAAGGCATGCAGGACTCTAGTCCAATCCCTTGTGATGGCCGGCCACCAATCATGTAGTTTGAGAGGTAATCTTGAGTAAACTGCTTCAGGATCCACTTCAAAAGAAAAAAGATCCAGATATTGTCATCTAACACAACTCATTACGGGCAGTAAAAAGGACGCTACAGGGTTCTTACTTACCATCCTGCAGTTCACTGTTGTCTTGCATAAAGTGTAAACAAATAGTTCGATTGACATCTTTTGACCCATTTTAGTAACAATCTTTATCGGTTTCCTCACTTGATGCTGGTTCATGAATATCTCATAGCCCCATACGCAGAAAGGATCGAAGTGTGGATCTTTGGCAATGATATATGTACCTAAAAGCACCAAGTTAATATTAGAAGCTAAACAACAATTGAAAAATGATGTAGTACAACACTCCATCCATCCCATTATATAAGATTTTATTACATGTATATCTAGACATCATCAGAACATTAAGGTAACACTCTTCCTTGTTGCTATGTAGCCTGGGATTGCATATTTAGTCATTCAGTACAATGCATGTTGCTAAACAACAATTGAAAAACGAAAAGGCATGTTAACTGCAATATCCTTAACAACAACCAAATATCGTAACTCATAGTGGTATTGTTGAAACTGTTATTGATGGAATTGAACTGTACGGCAAATAGTTGCACATATAGAGCATCACGTTGTGAAGAACTGAAATAAACAAGTCATAAGGACATCTCTAGGCGATCCTTAAAAAGTTAAAGGACTAAAACCCTTAGTGGATATATATATATATATACTCCAGCAATTTTTGGCCTTTTCTAGTCGATCCCCTAAAGTTAAGGTTGTAAACTTCAATTTGATCAAGTTCAAAGCAGGTTCAACCGAAAGTAGCATGAATTCAAACATAAACATAGATAGTTTTGCATAACCGAACATAAAACATAAATTTAAACTAAGCTAAACTACTTTCGGTCGAAGTAGAGGTCGAGCCAATCCTTCCTCGTCATGTACGGTGTGCCGCGAGACGGGTCCGGGCCAGTACCGTTGTTGGGGTCGTTGGGGAAGGCACTCCTCCACTCGTTGACGTTGATCTCCTCGTCCTCGGGGCCCACCTCGACGCCCTCCGTGCTGCCGTTGCCGCCGCCTTCGAATCATCAGAGGAGAGCGCGATAACCTCGCCGCTCTCCGCGCCGCCGTCCTCGTCGCCTTTGAACTCGTCATCGGAGGAGAGTGCGATAACCTCGCCGCCCTCCGCGCCGGCAAAGATCGCCCGCTCGGCCTCCACGAGCTCCAGGTGCTGTCGGCGGAGCTCTTGCATGTAGGCCTCGTCGGCGGCCTCGGCCTCGAGACGCTCCCACGCCTCGCGGTCCTCCCGCGCCATAGCTGAGCTCACCACCCTGGCTCCGGGGGAACGAGGTGGACCGGACGTGTGCCAAAGGGGAAATTGAGCCTAGTCGCCGTGCCGTGGTAGCGGACCTGCCAGCGGTCGTACTCCATGGCCGTCAGCTCGGCCGTGTGGAAGCTACCGAGCCACTGGCGGGTGTGGGTCTCTCGATCTGTAATCTCGGCGACCCACGTCCCCCACCGCCGCTGCCGGACCCCGAGGTAGGACTTCGTCAGCTGCCGGGTTCGAGGGACGACAGGGAAGTCCTCGAACCGGTGTAATGGCACGGCGGCGGGCGAATCGGGGGACCGGCGACGGTGGATCGAGCCCGCGGAGGACGACGGCGACACCTCGGCGGCCACCTCGCCGTCGTCGGGCGAAAAGGCCGCGATAAACCTCTTTTTGGCCATTGGCTACTCGAGTTCCCCGTCACACAAGCAGAGGTTGAGGATGGAGGCACCGGCGATGGCGGTGACCTACCAATGGTTTCGAGGGTTGTGTGTGTCTGTGTGAGCGGAGGTTGTGTTTGAGGAAATACTGCTACAACTGAAAATTTTACTAGGCGGGAGTAACAAGGCGGGGCTACTGAAAATTTGGATCAAGGGCGAGCAGATATTTTTGAGATTGCGAGGGATGCAGAGGCGGGAGTAAAATGCCGGGGCTACTGAAAATTTGGATCAAGGGACTGAAGCAGAGCGGGAGTAACAAACATCGCACACGGTCCGCACATACTAATCGTGTGCTATCAAGCATTAAAACCTTCCAGGCGGTAGATATTTTTGAGATTGCGAGGGATGTAGAGGCGGGAGTTTTGGGGGAGCGAGCTAGTGTGCTTGACACGCCGGCTTTGGATTGTAGCCGACGCACCTTCTCACGTAAGCCATAGGCATACTATACACCGACGGTGCTCCAAGATATTTTGTACTACATCTCACACGGTTGGTGAGAACAAACTGTGTGGGATCTACTTGATTTGAATTACAAAATGGGGTCACAGCGGCAATGGACGGTGTTTCAATTGCTAGACCTTTTATTTGCAGTGAACATGCAACTGTATGCGTGTCATTAAAGAATTGGAATTATTTAGGGTTCGTTTGGACATTTCATACATTAAACTGGTTTTCTAGCCATTTCAGGTGCACGGTTCAAAATTAAACTACATGCACATGCTCCGGTGCATACAATTGGTTGAAAAATCAAATCTGTGTCCTTGAGTGCATGCTTAGGTCCAATGGAAGAAATGGGAATGAACTTTTCGGGGTTTGTTTGGCCTTTTTTATACATTAACTAGGTTTTCTAGGAATTTTATGTGCATAATTCAAATTTGAACTACAAGCACATGCTCCAATGCACTAAAGGTGGTTGAAAAATCACATGTGTGTCCTTGGGTGAATTTCTAGGTCCCATGCAAGAGATGGGAGTGAATTTCAAACACCAGGGCATTGTTGATTGCCGGCAAAACATTGAGATACCTGGTTTTTAAATTCTAGTAAATCCAAAACTCGTCTGAAATTCATGAAACTTGGCATGCTATCATGGAGCGGCATCAACATGCCATGGTGAAATTTTTGTCCCATTTGGGGCAGGTTTGGGTATAAGCTTCTCACAAACCAGAGCTTCTCACAACAAGCATGATGGTTTCGATAGGGAACGAACCACCTTTGGGGACTGGACGATATCCGTTGCCTCTTATTGCTTTCAAAAAAATTCTAGTGTCAACATAGAACAACAGGAGTGTTGTGTTCAATCTTGGAATTTTTTGGGGTTCGTTTGGCCTTTTTTATACATTAACTGGGTTTTCTATGCATTTTATGTGCATAATTCAAATTTGAACTACAAGCACATGCTCCAATGCACCAAAGTTGGTTGAAAAATCACATGTGTGTCCTTGGGTGAATTTCTAGGTCCCATGCAAGAGATAGGAATGAAATTCAAACACCATGGCACTATTGATTGCCGGCAAAATGTTGAGATGCCTGGTTTTTAAATTCTAGTAAATCCAAAACTCTTCTGAAATTCATGAAACTTGGCATGCTATCATGGAGCGGCATGAACATGCCGTGGTGAATTTTTTTCCCATTTGGGGCAGGTTCGGGTATAAGCTTCTCACAAACCACAGCTTCTCACAACAAGCATGATGGTTTCGATAGAGAACGTACCACCTTTGGTGACGGGACGATATCCGTTGCCTCTTATTGCTTTCAAAAAAATTCTAGTGTCAACATAGAACAACAGGAGTGTTGTGTTCAATTTTGGAATTTTTCGGGGTTCGTTTGGCCTTTTTTATACATTAACTAGGTTTTCTAGGCATTTTATGTGCATAATTCAAATTTGAACTACAAGCACATGCTCCAATGCACTAAGGTTGGTTGAAAAATCACATGTGTGTCCTTGGGTGAATTTGTAGGTCCCATGCAAGAGATGGGAATAAAATTCAAACACTAGGGCGCCGTTGATTGCCGGCAAAACGTTGAGATGCTTGGTTTTTAAATTCTAGTAAATCCAAAACTCATCTGAAATTCATGAAACTTGGCATGCTATCATGGAGCGGCATCAACATGCCATGTTAAAAAATTTGTCTTATTTGGGGCAGGTTCGGGTATATGCTTCTCACAAACCAGAGCTTCTCACAACAAGCATGATGGTTTCGGTAGGTAACGTCCCACCTTTGGGGACGAAACGATATCCATTGCCTCTTATTGCTTTCAGAAATTTTCTCATGTCAACATAGAACAACATGAGTGTTGTGTCAATTTTTGGGATTTGTTGGGGTTCATTTGGACATTTTTATGCATTAACTGGGTTTTCTAGGCATTTTATGTGCATAATTCAAATTTGAACTACAAGCACATCCTCCAATGCACCAAAGTTGGTTGAAAAATCACATGTGTGTCCTTGGGTGAATTTCTAGGTCCCATGCAAGAGATGGGAATGAAATTCAAACACCATGGCACTGTTGATTGCCGGCAAAACGTTGAGATGCCTGGTTTTTAAATTCTAGTAAATCCAAAACTCTTCTGAAATTCATGAAACTTGGCATGCTATCATGGATCGGCATGAACATGTCGTGGTGAAAATTTTGTCCCATTTGGGGCAGGTTCGGGTATAAGCTTCTCACAAACCAGAGCTTCTCACAACAAGCATGATGGTTTCGATAGGGAACGTACCACCTTTGGTGACGGGATGATATTCGTTGCCTCTTATTGCTTTCAAAAGCTTTCTCATGTCAACATAGAACAACAGGAGCGTTGTGTCAATTTTGGGATTTTTCGGGGTTCATTTGGACATTTTTATGCATTAACTGAGTTTTCAATGCATTTATGTGCATAATTCAAATTTGAACTACATGCACATGCTCTAGTGCATATATATTGGTTGAAAAATCAAATTTGTGTCCTTGGGTGCATGCTTAGGTCCCATGCAAGAAATGGGAATGAATTTCAAACACCAATGCACCGTTGATTGCCGGCAAAACATTGAGATGCCTCGTTTTTAAATTCTAGTAAATCCAAAACTCATCCGAAATTCATAAAACTTGGCATGCTATCATGGAGCGGCATCAACATGTCGTGTTAAAAATTTTGTCCCATTTGGGGCAGGTTCGGGTATATGCTTCTCACAAACCAGAGCTTCTCACAACAAGCATGATGGTTTCGGTAGGGAACGTCCCACCTTTGGGGATGAAACAATATCCATTGCCTCTTATTGCTTTCAAAAAAAATTTCATCTCAACATAGAACAGCAGGAGTGTTGTGTCAATGTTTGGGATTTTTCGGGGTTCGTTTGGACATTTTTATGGATTAACTGAGTTTTCAATGCATTTATGTGCATTATTCAAATTTGAACTACATGCACATGCTCCAGTGCATATAAATTGGTTGAAAAATCAAATCTGTGTCCTTGGGTGCATGCTTAGGTCCCATGCAAGAAATGGGAATGAATTTTAAACACCAGGGCACCGTTGATTGCCAGCAAAACATTCAGATGCCTCGTTTTAAAATTCTAGTGAATCCAAAACTTGTCTGAAATTCATGAAACTTGGAATGCTTTCATGGAGCGGCATCAACATGCCGTGGTAAATTTTTTGTCCCGTTTGGCGCAGGTTTGGGTATATGTTTCTCACAAACCAGAGCTTCTCACAACAAGCATCATGGTTTCGGTAGGGAACGTCCCACCTTTGGGGACGAAAAGATATCCACTGCGTGTTATTGCTTCCAAAAAATTTCTCGTGTCAACATAGAACAACAAGAGTGTTGGGTCAATTTTTGTGATTTTTGGGGGTTCTTTTGGACATTTTTATGCATTAACTGGGTTTTCAATGCATTTATGTGCATAATTCAAATTTGAACTACATGCACATGCTCTAGTGCATATAAATTGGTTGAAAAATCAAATATGTGTCCTTGGGTGCATGCTTAGGTCCCATGCAAGAAATGGGAATGAATTTCAAACACCAGGGCACCGTTGATTGCCGACAAAACATTGAGATGCCTGGTTTTTAAATTCTAGTGAATTCAAAACTCGTCTGAAATTCATGAAACTTGGCATGCTATCATGGAATGGCACCCGACCTGATGTGGTATTTTTCGTGTCCATTTTGAGAGAAGGCGCACTCGAATAATGACAGCCAACAAAGGCATTTTGAAAATATAGCTGCCACTTTAATATCTCAAACGTTTGTATAACTCAAACCGTGTGCGTTCTGTTAACCATTCACGTGATGCCATGTGTCTTGGTTCTAATGGTTGTAGGAGGGGCCGTGCGGACAGCTGCTTGACCTTGACTGAACGGGAGGCGTGCGAGCGCATTCCGGTGCGCAGGCTGACGAGAGGAGTGCAAGTTGTCCTCCAATGCACAGGCTCACAGGGAAGCGTGCGAGGTGTACGCTGCGCATGCTCACTGGGAAGCGAGCCCTTTGACTTCCATGGCCGCCCCCTTCCTCTCCATTAATGGCGCCCGAGCCACTGTTTAATACGGGCGGCCTTACTATTCGCCTCCCATTCCCCTCCCCCCTGCAGACCTCCACCGCCATGGCGCAGAATGATCATCTGCCACTAGTCTTCAAGTTTGGTGAAGTCGACTCCGAGCCGGAGGAGATAGAAAATAAGGAGGAATGGGTCCTCATGGACATGGCCCAGAACAAGTTGGCCGCGGCGGTTGCTGCCCCTGCTCCCGTCCCAGCTCCCATCCCCGCGCCCACGCCAGCGACCATCCCCGTAGCATTGACGGGCTGGTCGCCCAGCACTATCGCAGAGCTGGAAGCCGCGGGCGTCAGCGAGGTCTCCGCGGACCCGCGCGAGCTCGTGTACATGCTAGCGCCAGCGCCCGTGCCCGTGCGCGCCCCTCCACCCACCGTGGCGCCGGCCCCCGTGCGTTTGGCTTCACCCGCCGCGCCCGTGCGCGCCCCTCCAACCACCGCGGCGCCGGTCCCCGTGCGTTTGGCTGCACCCGCCGCGCCCGTGCCCGTGCCCCCCCCCAGTGGCATGGGACGCTGCCGTCGACCGCTACCTCTCAGCGGTGCCAGTTGCCGTCCTCCCGCGCCCCGCCCATCAATCGCGCGATGAGATGATGTTTGATTTACAAGTGAAGAACATTTTGTGTTGTCTTGAAGACTTCAACAACGGCGTCCCGGAGGACGACAACAACGACGACGGTGCGGCACGCCGCCTCTGCCGCCACCGCAAATAGTTTTTTTGGGGTTTAATATTGTATCTCGAATTCTCGGTCATATGAATATAAATTTGCAGTGTGACTAAATGAAAGATATGGTTTGAACGAACTTGCGTTTTTCTCTCTTAATGTACAGACTTATCAAACGATTTTCTTTTGAAAAAAACATCAACGGTTTTTAAATATAAAACACTCAGCTTCCCTTGGAAGCCATGGGAAAATGTGTCGAGTAGGATTTCTGCATCCCTTCAACGCAAACATTTTAGTTAGAACACCCATATGCAAACCGACAGCTTCCCCTGGAAGCCAAGGGAAAATGTGCCAAGTAGGATTTCTGCATCCCTTCAACGCAAACGGTTGTTTTGCATGACCCGTGTGCAACCACGTACAAACAATTGGGTAAGATTTGCATATCTGTCATTTTGGGTACGTTGCCATTTCTCAAACTAGAAAGATTGACATTTGTTTATCTAGTAACATTGCCATTTGTCAACCTTGTAACACTGCGATTTGTCAAAATATGCAGCTACAAATCACTAGCACTATCTAATTTTTGCAACTAAAATCACTAGCACTGTTCATATGGACACCACTAGCAGGCGTGAGTTCATGGACGCATATGGAAATGTACCATTGATTACATACAACAAGTCATCAACCCACAATGACAACGAGGATACACGTTGGATTATAGATCATTTCCAACAAAACATTCTAGTAAAGTTTTTCTCGCACAACAAATAACAAAGCGATGAAATGAACTTCAGCTCAACCACTCGTCGGCGTTGAAATGCTTTCTTTGAACCAGAAGTGATTCTCTGGGAAGGGCCAGCTACTGTCAATCTCGAGACCAATGCAGGACTGATCATCCAGGCTGAAGCGGCCTATGTCAGGACCCATATTGGGACGGTAGGGAAGCATAGTAATGTCCAAGGTATACATACAGTTGCTTCTCATAAATGGTAGTAATGTTGTGTCAACAGCAGCTGGATCATCTTCCACCATCATTGGACAGTTTTGTCCAAGGAAGAGCAAGTTTCCTCCAAGACTTTCAATACTGAATCAGGGAGAAGGTGTTGGCGCTAGTACACTAGTATCCATCCCGAATACCCTGCAACGGATGTTGGAATAGGTCCGGAGAGTGCGACCATACGAGACAACACCTGCTTCCTTAGTAACATCAGCAGTGCCCCGTATACAGACAAGAAGAGGTGATCCATCGGAATAAGTTGCCAGGCGCCACTGAGTATATGGGTCCTGCTCGTCCTCATGCTCGTGAATAAAATTTTCAAGTATAGGTGGTGGAATGTTCACAGGACCTTGGAAACACAAGGTTAATTAGTAAAGGGAAACTAGCTAACCCACATGCATGTGGATGAAACAATTATAATTATGGTGGAAGACAAACGTACCGAAATCATAAGGATTCCATGCAAAAACAGTGCCACGAGTTGTGGCAGCAAACACAAGACCCTCGTATTGAATTGCATCACAGTACTCATCCGTGTATAGAAACTGATTTTTGAGCAATATCCATCGAGTCGAACCATGAAGGACGGGAACAAGCTTGTCGAAGATAGCGACAACATAAGCATTCCTATAACCCCAAGAGCGGTTGGGAACTCGACAAGCTATCTTCCATAGATGACAGGCAACATGATCGTATTTGAACTCACGTAGAATACAGGTGTACTCAACCTCTGGGCAGTCGTCTGAGATTTTTCGAAGTGGAACCCGGTGACGAGTGTACACATTCACAAGTTCCCACTCGCAGTTGTACCCAATATAAACAACCCAATCTTTATTTGCGCCTGCCCAAGCCTTGCCCTCAAGCGATGGCATCGTAACATCATACGTATCATTATCAAGCGGCATCAACTTACACAAGGCGAGGCTTCCCTCGTCCCCGCGCCAGTCAGCAGGGTCAAAGAAGATAGGGGAGATCAAACCGCTCCTGGACCCTTGGGTTCCTGGTAATGATGTTATTAGTTGAGTCGAGAATGGTCTTGAACGAACCTGCCATGCTAGCCGAGGTGATGACGTCTCATCGATTGATAAGTTCCTCCACAGCGTCATCATTCAGACCGGGGCAAGAATAACGGGGTCGTTTCCGGCTTGTTCCCTCCATGGAGAAGACCAAACAATGGCAGAAGGAAGGGTGAAGGCAAATGGAGGAGGGATGAAGAGCTAGCGTGCGACGGCAGTTCCAAATCGAGAGGGAAAGGCAAAGAGTCGATGGACGGTTGCCACGGTACACGAAGAGGCGCCTGTGGAGCGAACGGTTGCCACAGAGGTCACACACTGACGACAAGGGCCGAGTGAACCGCATGCAATCCCATCGCACAACACACACGTCTTCTTAAGTTGAACCGTTGGTGTTCTCTTGTGTCAACGCAAATAGTTCATCCGAGTGAACCGCATGCCATATATCGCACACACCTTGATCTGGTTGACCGTTTCTTTTGTGTTGCCTAATCACAAACAGTTCATTTGAGTGAACCATATGTTGTATATCACACACACCTTCATCTGGCTGCCCGTTTCTTTTATGTTGCCTAATCACAAACAGTTCATCCGAGTGAACTGTATGCTCTGTATCGCACATGCCTTCATCTGGCTGCCCGTTTCTTTTGTTCCTCCTCATCGCAAATAGTTAATTGAACTGAACCATATGCCCTTCATCGCACACGCAACTAAAATCTGAACCGTGTTTGATGCATCCTCCATCGCAAACGTTTTCACCTTTTTTGACGGTTTTCATACACCACCGTTTGCGATTATTGCATCGCACACAGTTTCTCGAAGGGTCTCTGATCGTAATGTCGCGTTAGCAGCATCCTGCAGCAGTGCCCTTTAAGCTAACCTAGTTGCGATGGCTCCATGACTAAGTCCTTCCGCTAGGACATCTGCCGTGTCAAGTCCACGACACAACCCAAACCAACCTCCATAGCTCCCACGCCGGCCCACCACATGGTTAAGGGGGGTGGTCGCATGGGGCAACCGTCTGGAGTCCCTAGAGCTGCTCTCCACATGGGTCCATGTCTCCCGTATTTGTAATATGCCCTAGATGCAATAATATTGTATTATTTATTACTGCATTTATAATTAAGAGTTTATATTCTATCTATAACTGCTATGCTTTTGGAATATGTGATGCAACGGAAAACTCGTAAGCATGTGTGGAATGATAAACAGTAAAATTTGATTCCTAGTCTTGCCTCTAGGACTAGATCGAGTGTTGTATGTTAAGCATGTTCTTCGGATCTTGGGGTTTTGTTAAGTGTAACAATAATACCAAAACAACATTGAGAGTATAACGTTAGAAGAGCAATCATATTGAATTGACCCAACATGTTTGTTATACTTTGACATGTAATCATCACAAGTCTATTGATATAACATGGAGAGTTAGCATATGCTTTAAGACGGGGCCCTGTACCAGGGGTGGCTACTACTTCTTGAGCTTGCGTTGATTTTTCCCTTGAAGAGGAAAGGGTGATGCAGCAAAGTAGAGATAAGTATTTCCCTTAGTTAAGAACCAAGGTATCAATCTAGTAGGAGGCACAAGCAAGTCTCCAATATATGCACCTGCACAAACTAACAAACACTTGCACACAACGCGAAAAAGGGGTTGTTAATCCCTTCACGGTCACGAACAAGAGTGGGATCTAATAGAGATAGCTATAAAAGCTAAGTAAAGAACAGACTAAAGTAAATATAAATAAATTGCAGTAAGGTATTTTTGGGTTTTTTGGTTTATAGATATGAAAATATATGATGGAAAATAGACCTGGGGGCATAGGTTTCACTAGAGGCTTCTCTCTTGAATAAAGCATACGGGGGGTAAACAAATTACTGTTGAGCAATTGATAGAAAAGCGCAAAGTTATGACGATATCTAAGGCAATGATCATGAATATAGGCATCACGTCCATGACAAGTAGACCAAAACGATTCTGCATCTACTACTATTACTCCACACATCGACCGACTCCTACCTGCGTCTAGAGTATTAAGTTCATAAGAACAGAGTAACGCTTTAAGCAATATGACAAGATGTACAGGGATAAACTCAAGAAATATGATATAAACCCCATCTTTTTGTCCTTAAAGGCAACAATACAATATGTGCCTCGCTGCCCCTTCTGTCACTTGGAGAGGACACCGCAAGATTGAACCAAAGTCCATACTTTGTTCATCGGGCAAGTCAACCAAAGTCCATACTTTGTTCTCATACATGGATCCCATCTCAGATTTCATGGCCTCGAGCCATTTTGCGGAATCTGGGCTCATCATCGTTTCATCATAGTTCGTAGGTTCGTCATGGTCTAGTAACATGACTTCCAGAACAGGATTACCATACCACTCTTGTGCAGAACGTGGTCTAGTTGCCCTAGGAGGTTCGGTAGTAACTTGATCTAAAGTTTCATGATCATTATCATTAGCTTCCTCTCTAGTTGGTGTAGGCATCACGGGAACGGTTTTCTGTGATGAGCTACTTTCCAATTCGAGAGAAGGTACAATTACCTCATCAAGTTCTACTTTCCTCCCACTCACTTCTTTCGAGAGAAACTCCTTCTCTAGGAAGGATCTATTCTTAGCAACAAAGATCTTGCCTTCGGATCTGTGATAGAAGGTGTACCCAATAGTTTCTTTTGGGTATCCTATGAAGACGCACCTCTCCGATTTGGGTTCGAGCTTATCAGGCTGAAGCTTTTTCACATAAGCATCACAACCCCAAACTTTAAGAAACGACAGCTTAGGTTTCTTGCCAAACCACAGTTCATACGGTGTCGTCTCAACGGATTTAGATGATGCCCTATTTAACGTGAATGCAACTGTCTCTAATGCATAACCCAAAACGATAGCGGTAAATCGGTAAGAGACATCATAGATCGCACCATATCTAATAAAGTACGGTTACGACATTCGGACACACCATTACGTTGTGGTGTTCCAGGTGGCGCGAGTTTTGAAACTATTCCACATTGTTTTAAACGAAGGCCAACTCTTAACTCAAATATTCGCCTCCGCGATCAGATCGTAGACTTTATTTTCTTGTTACGATGGTTCTCCACTTCACTCTGAAATTCTTTGAACTTTTCAAATGTTTCAGACTTATGTTTCATCAAGTAAATATGTCCATATCTGCTCAAATCATCTGTGAAGGTCAAAAAATAACGATACCCGCCGCAAGCCTCAACACTCATCGGACCGCGTACATCGGTATGTATTATTTCTAATAAGTCAGTGGATCGCTCCATTGTTCCGGAGAATGGAGTTTTAGTCATCTTGCCCATGAGGCATGGTTCGCAAGCATCAAATGATTCATAATCAAGTGATTCCAAAAGTCCATCCGCATGGAGTTTCTTCATGCGCTTTGCACCAATATGACCCAAACGGCAGTGCCACAAATATGTTGCACTATTATTATCAACTTTGCATCTTTTGGCATCAATATTATGAATATGTGTATCGCCACGATCGAGATTCTACAAAAATAGACCACTCTTCAAGGGTGCATGACCATAAAAGATATTACTCATATAAATAGAACAACCATTATTCTCCGATTTAAATTAATAACCGTCTCGCATTAAACAAGATCTAGATATAATGTTCATGCTCAACGCTGGCACCAAATAACAATTATTCAAGTCTAAAACTAATCCCGAAGGTAGATGTAGAGGTAGCGTGCCGACGGCGATCACATCGACCTTGGAACCATTCCCGACGCGCATCGTCACCTTGTCCTTAGCCAATCTTGGTTTAATCCGTAGCCCCTGTTTCGAGTTACAAATATGAGCAACCGAACCGGTATCAAATACCCCGGCACTACTACGAGCATTAGTAAGGTACACATCAATAACATGTATATCAAATATACCTTTGTTCACTTTGCCATCCTTCTTATCCGCCAAATACTTGGGGCAGTTCCGCTTCCAGTGACCAATCCCTTTGCAGTAGAAGCACTCAGTTTCAGGCTTAGGTCCAGACTTGGGCTTGTTCCCGGGGGTGGCAACTTGCTTGCCATTTTTCTTGAAGTTCCCCTTCTTTCCTTTGCCCTTTTTCTTGAAACTAGTGGTCTTGTTAACCATCAACACTTGATGCTCCTTCTTGATTTCTACCTCCGCAGCTTTGAGCATTGCGAAGAGCTTGGGAATTGTCTTTTTCCATCCCTTGCATATTATAGCTCATCACGAAACCTTTGTAGCTTGGTGGCAGTGATTGAAGAACTCTGTCAATAATACTATCATCTGGAAGATTAACTCCCATTTGAGTCAAGTGGTTATGATACCCAGACATTCTGAGTATGTGTTCACTGACAGAACTGTTCTCCTCCATCTTGCAGCTATAGAACTTGTTGGAGACTTCATGTCTCTCAACTCGGGCATTTGCTTGAAATATTAACTTCAATTCCTGGATCATCTCATATGGTCCATGACGTTCAAAACGTCTTTGAAGTCCCGATTCTAAGCCATAAAGCATGGCACACTGAACTATCGAGTAGTCATCAGATTGAGCTTGCCAGACGTTCATAACATTAGCATCTGCTCCTTTAGCGGGCCTTTCACCTAGCGGTGCATCAAGGACATAATTCTTCTATGCAGCAATGAGGATAATCCTCAAGTTACGGACCCAGTCCGTGTAGTTGCTACCATCATCTTTCAATTTAGCTTTCTCTAGGAACGCATTAAAATTCAAAGGCTATCAGGACTAAGTTCATGATAAATTAAGTTCAATTAATCATATTACTTAAGAACTCCCACTTAGATAGACATTCCTCGAGTCATCTAAATGATCACATGATCCATATCAACTAAACCATGTCCGATCATCACGTGAGATGGAGTAGTCTTCAATGGTGAACATCTCTATGTTGATCATATCTACTATATGATTCACGTTTGACCTTTCGGTCTCCAGTGTTCCGAGGCAATGTCTGTACATGCTAGGCTCGTCAAGTTTAACCCAAGTATTCCGCATGTGCAAAATTGTCTTGCACCCGTTGTATGTGAACATAGAGTGTTGGGGATATAACTATTGGGTTAACCCGCCCAGGAGGGGCCGGGTTAACCCCCTGGTGGTTCATCAAGACAAAGCCCATGAAGATGCTTAAGACGGTAGTTCACTACGCAGACTCATCGAGGGCCTGGAGCCCAAAGGCGACTTAAGGCCCAAATAAGTATAAACTGCCATATATGTGTAACTTGTATGATAAGGCATGTACGGTTAGTCACCGAGCCGGACACCTTGTTTATGAGCCGGCCGGGACGCTGTAAGCCCAAGAAACAACAGATCGAAAGCTAGGTCAAGCGTATTCGCTCCCTGGTAATCGAGACGTAAGCAATACCACCTCAAACTGGATTAGGCCTTTACCTTCACCGCAAGGGGCCGAACCAGTATAAACTCCTTGTGTCCTTTGTCCCATTTAACCCCTTTAAGCTAACCATGTTGCGATGGCTCCATGACTAAGTCCTTTTGCTAGGACATCTGCCGTGACAATTCCATGACAGTTGGCGCCCACCGTGGGGCTCGCGCACGGTGGTTTCGAGTTCTTACGGGGCAACTTTGAAGGGATCAAAGGGTACGCTGTGGGCCGGATGACCAAGAGTCGTCGCAGCAAGCTCTACATTGACGACGCAGGCTGGGGCCCCAAGGCCGGCTCAATCGAGTACGGGTACCGGGTCCCCTTCGGCGGAATCCACGTCTTCATCGGCAAGATCGGCGAACCGGGCCCTGAGCCGGACATCTGCACCGACATCATCGAGACGGCTCAGCGTGCACGACCCGCCTGCGTTCAACCCGCCGTGAAGCGCGCCTTCGTTGGATTCATCCATGGGGCGGAATTTGAGGAAGGATCCATATCTGGCGGTGAGACTGCCATCAATTCCGATGGCGAGTCGTCCACGAGCGAGACTACTTCATTGTATCAACTGCAAGACGGCAGGCTTGGGGGCTGTTTCGATGGCGATAGTATTCCGGACCCCTATGAGCCGCCGAACTGGGTCGCAATTTTCATGGCCGGTCCACAACCAGGGCAAAATTCTATGACTGCAACAGCAATGATCTCCGGGTCAGCAACGGAGACGGGGGCCGGGGCAGGAGGCCCTGTGCGCCCGTCGGCTCAAGTCTTGTCCGACTTAGTGGACAGTTTGACAACATTGTTAACAACAGAGGTTAACCCGACAGATCAAGCTCAGCATAACACGGAAGTTGCAAAACTGCGAGATCAGATAGCTCAAGCCAAGGAGGATCTGGCAGCTGAGGACGCGAGGATGACCGCGGAACGAGCTGCTCTGGATGCTCAGGCACAACGGATCCAGGCCGATTCCTTCCGGCTCTTGTTGGATCAGAATGCTTCGAACGAAGTCATGAGGAGAAGGCACCGGAGTCGTCTGTGTTGGAAATATGCCCTGGAGGCAATAATAAATTGGTTATTATTATATTTCCTTGTTCATGATAATCGTTTATTATCCATGCTAGAATTGTATTGATAGGAAACTCAGATACATGTGTGGATACATAGACAACACCATGTCCCTAGTAAGCCTCTAGTTGACTAGCTCGTTGATCAATAGATGGTTACGGTTTCCTGACCATGGACATTGGATGTCGTTGATAATGGGATCACATCATTAGGAGAATGATGTGATGGACAAGACCCAATCCTAAGCCTAGCACAAGATCGTGTAGTTTTTGCTAAGAGCTTTTCTAATGTCAAGTATCATTTCCTTAGACCATGAGATTGTGCAACTCCCGGATACCGTAGGAATGCTTTGGGTGTACCAAACGTCACAACGTAACTGGGTGGCTATAAAGGTGCACTACAGGTATCTCCGAAAGTGTCTGTTGGGTTGGCACGAATCGAGACTGGGATTTGTCACTCTGTGTAAACGGAGAGGTATCTCTGGGCCCACTCGGTAGGACATCATCATTATGTGCACGATGTGACCAAGGAGTTGATCACGGGATGATGTGTTACGGAACGAGTAAAGAGACTTGCCGGTAACGAGATTGAACAAGGTATCGGGATACCGACGATCGAATCTCGGGCAAGTAACATACCGATAGACAAAGGGAATTGCATACGGGATTGATTGAATCCCCGACATCGTGGTTCATCCGATGAGATCATCGTGGAACATGTGGGAGCCAACATGGGTATCCAGATCCCGCTGTTGGTTATTGGCCGGAGAACGTCTCGGTCATGTCTGCATGGTTCCCGAACCCGTAGGGTCTACACACTTAAGGTTCGATGACGCTAGGGTTATAGGGAATAAATATACGTGGTTACCGAATGTTGTTCGGAGTCCCGGATGAGATCTCGGACGTCATGAGGAGTTCCGGAATGGTCCGGAGGTAAAGATTTATATATGGGAAGTCATGTTTTGGTCACCGGAAAAGTTTCGGGTGCTATCGGTAATGTACCGGGACCACCGGGAGGGTCCCGGGGGTCCATCAAGTGGGGCCACCAGCCCCAGAAGTCTGCGTGGGCCAAGTGTGGGAGGGGACCAGCTCCAGGTGGGCTGGTGCGCCCCCCCACCAAGGCCCAAGGCGCAGGGAGAGTGGGAGGGGGCAAACCCTAGGTCCAGATGGGCCTTAAGGCCCACCCTAGGAGCGCCCCCCTCTTTTTCCCCTTGGCCGCACCCTAGATGGGTTTTGGGGGCTGCCGCCACCCCTCGGGAGGGAACCCTAGATGGGGGCGCAGCCCCTCCCCTTCCCCTATATATACTTGAGGTATTTGGGGCTGCAAACACACGAGATGATCTCTCTCTTGGCGCAGCCCTACCCCTCTTCCTCCTCCTCTCCCGCGGTGCTTGGCGAAGCCCTGCTGGAGTGCCACGCTCCTCCATCACCACCATGCCGTTGTGCTGCTGCTGGACGGAGTCTTCCCCAACCTCTCCCTCTCTCCTTGCTGGATCAAGGCGTGGAAGACGTCACCGGGCTGCACGTGTGTTGAACGCGGAGGCACCGTTCTTCGGTGCTTAGATCGGAATCAACCGCGATCTGAATCGCTACGGGTACGACTCCTTCATCCGCGTTCTTGCAACGCTTCCGCATCGCGATCTACAAGGGTATGTAGATGCACTCCCCTTCCCCTCGTTGCTAGATTACTCCATAGATTGATCTTGGTGATGCGTAGAAAATTTTGAATTTCCACTACGTTCCCCAACAGTGGCATCATGAGCTAGGTCTATGCGTAGTTTCTATGCACGAGTAGAACACAAAGTAGTTGTGGGCGTCGATTTTGTCAATTTACTTGCCGTTACTAGTCTTATCTTGATTCGGCGGCATCGTGGGATGAAGCGGCCCGGACCGACCTTACACGTACACTTACGTGAGACAGGTTCCACCGACTGACATGCACTAGTTGCATAAGGTGGCTAGCGGGTGTCTGTCTCTCCCACTTTAGTCGGATCGGATTCGATGAAAAGGGTCCTTATGAAGGGTAAATAGAAATTGGCATATCACGTTGTGGTTTTTGCGTAGGTAAGAAACGTTCTTGCTAGAAACCCATAGCAGCCACGTAAAACATGCAACAACAATTAGAGGACGTGTAACTTGTTTTTGCAGGGTATGCTATGTGATGTGATATGGCCAAAAGGATGTGATGAATGATATATGTGATGTATGAGATTGATCATGTTCTTGTAATAGGAATCACGACTTGCATGTCGATGAGTATGACAACCGGCAGGAGCCATAGGAGTTGTCTTAATTTATTGTATGACCTGCGTGTCAGTGAAAACGCCATGTAATTACTTTACTTTATTGGTAACCGTTAGCTATAGTAGTAGAAGTAATAGTTGGCGAGACAACTTCATGAAGACACGATGATGGAGATCATGGTGTCATGCCGGTGACGAAGGTGATCATGCCGCGCCTCGAAGATGGAGATCTAAGGCGCAAGATGATATTGGCCATATCATGTCACTTTATGATTTGCATGTGATGTTTGTCATGTTTACATCTTATTTGCTTAAAACGACGGTAGCATAAATAAGATGATCCCTCACTAAAATTTCAAGAGACGTGTTCCCCCTAGCTGTGCACCGTTGCGAAGGTTCATTGTTTCGAAGCACCACGTGATGATCGGGTGTGATAGATTGTAACGTTCGCATACAACGGGTGTTGACGAGCCTAGCATGTACAGACATGGCCTCGGAACACATGCAAAACACTTAGGTTGACTTGACGAGCCTAGCATGTACAGACATGGCCTCGGAACACAAGAGATCGAAAGGTCGAACATGAGTCGTATAGTAGATGCGATCAACATGGAGATGTTCACCGATGATGACTAGTCCGTCTCACGTGATGATCGGACACGGCCTAGTTTGACTCGGATCATGTATCACTTAGATGACTAGAGGGATGTCTATCTAAGTGGGAGTTCATTAAATAATCAGATGAACTTAATTATCATGAACATAGTCAAAAGGTCTTTGCAAATTATGTCATAGCTTACGCTTTAGTTCTACTGTTTAAGATATGCTCCTAGAGAAAATTTAGTTGAAAGTTGATAGTAGCAATTATGCGGACCGGGTCCGTGAACTGAGGATTGTCCTCATTGCTGCACAGAAGGCTTATGTCCTTAATGCACCGCTTGGTGTGCAGAACCTCAGCGTCGTCTGTAGATATTGCGAAACATCTGACATACACGTTTTGATGACTACGTGATAGTTCAGTGCGTAATGCTAATGGTTTAGAATTGTGGCACCAAAAACGTTTTGAAACGTCGCAGAACATATGAGATGTTCCGAAGACTGAAATTGGGATTTCAGACTAGTGCCCACGTCAAGAGGTATGAAACCTCTGACAAGTTTCTTAAGCCTGCAAACTAAGGGAGAAAATCTCAATCGTTGAGCATGTGCTCAGATTGTCTGAGTACTACAATCACTTGGATCGAGAGGGAGTTAATCTTCCAGATGAGATAGTGATGGTTCTCCATAGTCACCGCCACCAAGCTATTAGAGCTTCGTGATGAACTATAACATATCAGGGATAGACATGATGATCCTTGAGCAACTCGCGATGTTTGACACCGCGAAAGTAGAAATCAAGAAGGAGCATGTTGATGGTTAGTAAAACCACTAGTTTCTAGAAGGGCAAGGGCAAAAGGGATACTTCATGAAACAACAAATCATTTGCTGCTCTAGTGAAGAATCCCAAGGTTGAACCCAAACCCGAGACTAAGTGCTTCTGTAATGAGGGGAACGGTCACTGAAGCAGAACTACCCTAGATACTTGGTAGATGAGAGGGCAGGCAAGGTCGACAGAAGTATATTGGATATACATTATATGAATGTGTACTTTACTAGTACTCCTAGTAGCACCAGGGTATTAGATACCGGTTCGGTTGCTAAGTGTTAGTAACTCAAAATAAAAGCTGCGGAATAAACGGAGACTAGCTAAAGGTGAGATGACGATATGTGTTGGAAGTGTTTCCAAGGTTGATGTGATCAAGCATCGCATGCTCCCTCTACCATCGAGATTGGTGTTAAACCTAAATAATTGTTATTTGGTGTTTGCGTTGAGCATAGACATGATTGGATTATGTTTATCGCAATACGGTTATTCATTTAAGGAGAATAATGGTTACTCTGTTTATTTGAATAATACCTTCAATGGTCTTGCACCTAAAATGAATCTCGATCGCAGTGATACACATGTTCGTGCCAAAAGATATAAAATAGTGATGATAGTACCACATACTTGTGGCACTGCCATTTGAGTCATATTGGTATAGAACGCATGAAGAAGCTCCATGTAGATGGATCTTTGGACTCACTCGTTTTTGAAAAGATTGAGACATGCGAACCATGTCTATTGGTATATATGCATGAAGAAACTCCATGCAGATGGATCGTTTGGACTCACTTGATTTTGAATCACTTGAGACATGCAAATCATACCACATGGGCAAGATGACTGAAAGGCCTCATTTTCAGTAAGATGAAACAAGAGAGCAACTTGTTGGAAGTAATACATTTTGATGTGTGCAGTCCAATGAGTGCCGAGGCATGCAGTGGATATCGTTATGTTCTTACTTCACAGATGATTTGAGTAGATGCTGAGTGTATTTACTTGATGAAACACAAGTCTGAATTATTGAAAGGTTCAAGTAATTTCAGAGTGAAGTTGAAGATCGTCGTGACAAGAGGATAAAATGTCTGTGATATGATCATAGAGATGAGTATCTGAGTTACGAGTTTGGCACACAATTAAGACATTGTGGAAAGTGTTACACAATTAATACCGCCTGGAACACCACAGTGTGATGGTGTGTCCGAACATCATAACTGCACCCTATTGGATATGGTGCATACGATGATGTCTCTTATCGAATTACCACTATCGTTTATGGGTTAGGCATTAGAGACAACCGCATTCACTTTAAAAAGGGGCACCACGCAATTCTGTTGAGACGACACCGTTTAGATAAACCTAAGTTGTCGTTTCTTAAAAGTTTGGGGCTGCGATGCTTATGTGAAAAAGTTTCAGGCTGATAAGCTCGAACCCAAAGCGGATAAATGCATCTTCATAGAATACCCGAAAACAGTTGGGTATACCTCCTATTTCAGATCTGGAAGCAAAAGTAATTGCTTCTAGAAACGGGTCCTTTCTCGAGGAAAAGTTTCTCTCGAAACAATTGAGTGGGAGGATGGTGGAGACTTGATGAGGTTATTGAACCATGACTTCAACTAGTGTGTAGCAGGGCACAGGAAGTTGTTCCTGTGGCACCTACACCAATTGAAGTGGAAGCTTATGATAGTGATCATGAAACTTCAGATCAAGTCACTACCAAACCTCGTAGGACGACGAGGATGCGTGCTACTTCAGAGTAGTACGTGATCCTGTCTTAGAAGTCATGTTGCTAGACAACAATGAACCTGCGAGCTATGGAGAAGCGATGGTGGGCCCATATTCCGACAAATGGTTAGAAGCCATGAAATCCGAGCTAGGATCCATGTATCAGAACAAAGCATGGACTTTGGTGAACTTGCCCGATGATCGGCAAGCCATTGAGATAAATGGATCTTTAAGAAGAAGACGGACGTGGACGGCAATGTTACCGTCTATGAAGCTCGACTTGTGGCAAAGAGTATTTTCACAAGTTCAAGGAGTTGACTACGATGAGATTTTCTCATCCGTAGCGATGCTTAAGCCCATCAGAATCATGTTAGCATTAGCTGCATTTATGAAATCTGGCAGATGGATGTCAAAACAAGTTTCCTTACCAGTTTTCGTAAGGAAAGGTTGTATGTGATACAATCAGAAAGGTTTTGTCGATCCTAAGGATGCTAAAAGGTATGCTAGCTCCAGCAATCCTTCCATGGACTAGAGCAAGCATCTCGGAGTCAGAATATACGCTTTGATGGAGTGATCAAAGTTTTTGGGTTTATACAAAGTTTGTTAGAAACTTGTATTTACAATAAAGTGAGTGGGAGCGCTACAACATTTCTGATAAGTATATGTGAATGACATATTGTTGATCCGAAATGATGTAAAATTTCTAGAAAGCATAAAGGGTTGTTTGAAAGGAGTTTTTCAAAGGAAGACCTGGATAAAGCTGCTTACATATTGGGCATCAAGATCTATAGAGATAGATCAAGACGCCTGATGACACTTTCAAATGAATACATGCCGTGACAAGTTTTTGAAGGAGTTCAAAATCAGCAAAGAAGGAGTTCTTGGCTGTGTTACAAGGTGTGAGTGTTGAGTAAGACTCAAGACCTGACCACAGCAAAAGAGAGAAAAAGGACGAAGGTCGTCCCCTATGCTTTAGACGTAGGCTCTACAGTATGCTATGCCGTGTACCGCACATGAAGTGTGCCTTGCCATGAGTTGGTCAAGGGGTACAATAGTGATCCGGGGATGGATCACATGACAGCGGTCGAACTTATCCTTAGTATCTAGTGGACTAAGGAATTTTCTCGATTATGGAGGTGAAAAGGAGTTCATCGTAAAGGGTTACGTCGATGTGAACTTTGACACTAATCCGGATGACTCTGAGTAGCAAACCGGATTCGTATAGTAGAGCAGTTATTTGAAATGGCTCCAAATAGCGCGTGGTAGCATCCACAAGATGACATAGATATTCGTAAAGCACACACGGATCTGAAAGGTTCAGACCTGTTGACTAATAACCTCTCTCACAAGCATAACATGATCAAACCAGAACTCATTGAGTGTTAATCACATAGTGATGTGAACTAGATTGTTGACTCTAGTAAACTCTTGGGTGTTGGTCACATGGTGATGTGACCTGTGAGTGTTAATCACATGGTGATGTGAACTAGATTATTGACTCTAGTGCAAGTGGGAGACTGTTGGAAATATGCCCTAGAGGCTAATAAATTGGTTATTATTATATTTCCTTGTTCATGATAATCGTTTATTATCCATGCTAGAATTGTATTGATAGGAAACTCAGATACATGTGTGGATACATAGACAACACCATGTCCCTAGTAAGCCTCTAGTTGACTAGCTCGTTGATCAATAGATGGTTACGGTTTCCTGACCATGGACATTGGATGTCGTTGATAACGGGATCACATCATTAGGAGAATGATGTGATGGACAAGACCCAATCCTAAGCCTAGCACAAGATCGTGTAGTTCGTTTGCTAAGAGCTTTTCTAATGTCAAGTATCATTTCCTTAGACCATGAGATTGTGCAACTCCCGGATACCGTAGGAATGCTTTGGGTGTACCAAACGTCAGAACGTAACTGGGTGGCTATAAAGGTGCACTACAGGTATCTCCGAAAGTGTCTGTTGGGTTGGCACGAATCGAGTCTGGGATTTTTCACTCCGTGTAAACGGAGAGGTATCTCTAGGCCCACTCGGTAGGACATCATCATTATGTGCACGATGTGACCAAGGAGTTGATCACGGGATGATGTGTTACGGAACGAGTAAAGAGACTTGCCGGTAACAAGATTGAACAAGGTATCGGGATACCGACGATCGAATCTCGGGCAAGTAACATACCGATAGACAAAGGGAATTGCATACGGGATTGATTGAATCCCCGACATTGTGGTTCATCCAATGAGATCATCGTGGAACATGTGGGAGCCAACATGGGTATCCATGAAGGAAATATGCCCTAGAGGCAATAATAAAGTTATTATTTATTTCCTTATATCATGATAAATGTTTATTATTCATGCTAGAATTGTATTGACCGGAAACTTGATACATGTGTGAATACATAGACAAACAGAGTGTCACTAGTATGCCTCTACTTGACTAGCTCGTTGATCAAAGATGGTTATGTTTCCTAGCCATAGACATAAGTTGTCATTTGATTAACGAGATCACCTCATTAGGAGAATGACGTGATTGACTTGACCCATTCCGTTAGCTTAGCACTCGATCGTTTAGTATGTTGCTATTGCTTTCTTCATGACTTATACATGTTCCTATGACTATGAGATTATGCAACTCCCGTTTACCGGAGGAACACTTTGTGTGCTACCAAACGTCACAACGTAAATGGGTGATTATAAAGGTGCTCTACAGGTGTCTCCAAAGGTACTTGTTGGGTTGGCGTATTTCGAGATTAGGATTTGTCACTCCAAATTGTCGGAGAGGTATCTCTGGGCCCACTCGGTAATGCACATCACTATAAGCCTTGCAAGCATTGTGACTAATGAGTTAGTTGCGGGATGATGTGTTACGGAACGAGTAAAGAGACTTGCCGGTAACGAGATTGAACTAGGTATCGAGATACCGACGATCAAATCTCGGGCAAGTAACATACCGGTGACAAAGGGAACAACGTATGTTGTTATGCGGTCTGACCGATAAAGATCTTCGTAGAATATGTGGGAGCCAATATGGGCATCCAGGTCCCGCTATTGGTTATTGACCGTAGACGTGTCTCGGTCATGTCTACATAGTTCTCGAACCCGTAGGGTCCGCACGCTTAACGTTACGATGACAGTTTTATTGAGTTTTGATGTACCGAAGGAGTTCGGAGTACCGGATGAGATCGGGGATATGACGAGGAGTCTCGAAATGGTCGAGACGTAAAAATCGATATATTGGACGACTATATTCGGACTTCGGAAAGGTTCCGAGTGATTCGGGTATTTTTCGGAGTACCGGAGAGTTACGGGAATTCGTATTGGGCCTTAGTGGGCCATACGGGAAAGAAGAGAAAGGCCCCAAAGGGTGGCCGCACCCCTCCCCTTGGTCTAGTCCGAATTAGACTAGGGAGGGGGGGCGCCCCCTTCCTTCTTTCTCCTTCTCCCTTTCCTTTTCCTACTCCAACAAGGAAAGGAGGAGTCCTACTCCCGGTGGGAGTAGGACCCCCCCCTTGGCGCGCCCTCCTCCTAGGCCGGCCGCCTCCCCCCTTGCTCCTTTATATACGGGGGCAGGGGGCACCCCATAGACACAACAATTGATCCTTGAGATCTCTCAGCCGTGTGCGGTGCCCCCCTCCACCATATTACACCTCGATAATACCGTTGCAGAGCTTAGGCGAAGCCCTGCGTCGGTGGAACATCATCATCGTCACCACGCCGTCGTGCTGACGAAACTCTTCCTTAACACTCGGCTGGATCGGAGTTCGAGGGACGTCATCGAGCTGAACGTGTGTAGAACTCGGAGGTGCCGTACGTTCGGTACTTGATCGGTCGGATCGTGAAGACGTACGACTACATCAACCGTGTTGTGATAACGCTTCCGCTGTCGGTCTACGAGGGTACGTGGACAACACTCTCCCCTCTCGTTGCTATGCATCACCATGATCTTGCGTGTGCGTAGGAAATTTTTTGAAATTACTACGTTCCCCAACAGTGGCATCCGAGCCTGGTTTTATGCGTTGATGCTATGCACGAGTAGAACACAAGTGAGTTGTGGGCGATATAAGTCATACTGCTTACCAGCATGTCATACTTTGGTTCAGCGGTATTGATGAAGCGGCCCGGACCGACATTACGCGTACGCTTACGCGAGACTGGTTTCACCGTTGCGAGCACTCGTTGCTTAAAGGTGACTGGCGGGTGTCTGTCTCTCTCACTTTAGTTGAACCGAGTGTGGCTACGCCCGGTCCTTGCGAAGGTTAAAACAGCACCAACTTGACAAACTATCGTTGTGGTTTTGACGCGTAGGTAAGAACGGTTCTTGCTAAGCCCGTAGCAGCCACGTAAAACTTGCAACAACAAAGTAGAGGACGTCTAACTTGTTTTTGCAGGGCATGTTGTGATGTGATATGGTCAAGACATGATGTGATATAATTTGTTGTATGAGATGATCATGTTTTGTAACCGAGTTATCGGCAACTGGCAGGAGCCATATGGTTGTCGCTTTATTGTATGAGATGCAATCACCATGTAATAGTTTTACTTTATCACTAAGCGGTAGCGATAGTCGTAAAAGCAATTAGTTGGCGAGACGACAACGATACTACGATGGAGATCAAGGTGTCGTGCCGGTGACGATGGTGATCATGACGGTGCTTCGGAGATGGAGATCACAAGCACGGTGCTTCAGAGATGGAGATCACAAGCACAAGATGATGATGGCCATATCATATCACTTATATTGATTGCATGTGATGTTAATCCTTTATGCATCTTATCTTGCTTTGTTTGACGGTAGCATTATAAGATGATCCTTCACTAAATTATCAAAGTATAAGTGTTCTCCCTGAGTATGCACCGTTGCGAAAGTTCTTCGTGCTGAGACACCACGTGATGATCGGGTGTGATAGGCTCTACGTTCAAATACAACGGGTGCAAAACAGTTGCACACGCGGAATACTCAGGTTAAACTTGACGAGCCTAGCATATAACAAATATGGCCTCGGAACACGGAGACCGAAAGGTCGAGCGTGAATCATATAGTAGATATGATCAACATAGTGATGTTCACCATTGAAACTACAACATCTCATGTGATGATCGGACATGGTTTAGTTGATATGGATCACGTGATCACTTAGAGGATTAGAGGGATGTCTATCTAAGTGGGAGTTCTTAAGTAATATGATTAATTGAACTTGAATTTATCATGAACTTAGTCCTGATAGTATTTTGCAAATTATGTTGTAGATCAATAGCTCGCGTTGTTGCTTCCCTGTTTTATTTTTGATATGTTCCTAGAGAAAATTATGTTGAAAGATGTTAGTAGCAAAGATGCGGATTGGATCCGTGATCTGAGGATTATCCTCATTGCTGCACAGAAAAATTATGTCCTTGATGCACCGCTAGGTGACAGACCTATTGCAGGAGCAGATGCAGACGTTATGAACGTTTGGCTAGATCAATATGATGACTACTTGATAGTTTAGTGCACCATGCTTAACGGCTCAGAATCGGGACTTCAAAGACGTTTTGAACGTCATGGACCATATGAGATGTTCCAGGAGTTGAAGTTAATATTTCAAGCAAATACCCGAGTTGAGAGATATGAAGTCTCCAACAAGTTCTATAGCTAAAAGATGGAGGAGAATCGCTCAACTAGTGAGCATGTGCTCAGATTGTCTGGGTACTACAATCGCTTGAATCAAGTGGGAGTTAATCTTCCAGATAAAATAGTGATTGACAGAATTCTCTAGTCACCATCACCAAGATAGTAGAACTTCGTGATGAACTATAGTATGCAAGGGATGACGAAAGAAATTCCCGAGCTCTTCGTGATGCTGAAATCGACGAAGGTAGAAATCAAGAAAAACATCAAGTGTTGATGGTTGACGAGACCACTAGTTTCAAGAAAAGGGCAAAGGGAAGAAGGGGAACTTCAAGAAGAACGGCAAGCAAGTTGCTGCTCAAGTGAAGAAGCCTAAGTCTGGTCCTAAGCCTGAGACTAAGTGCTTCTACTGCAAAGGGACTGGTCACTGGAAGCGGAACTACCCCAACTATTTGGTGGATAAGAAGGATGGCAAAGTGAACAAAGGTATATTTGATATACAGATTATTGATGTGTACTTTACTAGTGTTTATAGCAACCCCTCGGTAATTGATATTGGTTCAGTTGCTAAGAGTAGTAACTCGAAAATGGGAGTTGCAGAATAAACATAGACTAGTAAAAGGCGAGGTGACGATGTGTGTTGGAAGTAGTTCCAAGATTGATATGATCATCATCGCACACTCCTTGTACTTTCGGGATTAGTGTTGAAACTAAATAAGTGTTATTTGGTGTTTGCGTTGAGCATGAATATGATTTGATCATGTTTATTGCAACACGGTTATTCATTTAAATTAGAGAACAATTGTTGTTCTGTTTACATGAATAAAACCTTCTGTGATCATACACACCAACGAAAATGGTTTGTTGGATCTCGATCGTAGTGATACACATATTCATAATAATGAAGCCAAAAGATGCAAAGTTAATAATGATAGTGCAACTTATTTGTGGCACTGCCGTTTAGGTCATATTGGTGTACAGCGCATGAAGAAACTCCATACTGATGGGATTTTGGAATCACTTGATTATGAATCACTTGATGCTTGCGAACCGTGCCTCATGGGCAAGATGACTAAAACGCCGTTCTCCGGAACTATGGAGAGAGCAACAGATTTGTTGGAAATCATACATACAGATGTATGTGGTCCGATGAATATTGAGGCTCGTAGCAGGTATCATTATTTTCCGATCTTCACAGATGATTTGAGCAGATATGGGTATATCTACTTAATGAAACAGAAATCTGAAACATTTGAAAAGTTCAGATAATTTCAGAGTGAAGCGAAAATCATCGTAACAAGAAAATAAAGTTTCTACGATTTGATCGTGGAGAAGAGTATTTTAGTTACGAGTTTGGCCTTCAGTTAAAACAATGTGAAATAGTTTCACTACTCACGCCACCTGGAACACCACAGCATAATGGTGTGTCCGAACGTCATAAACATACTTTATTGGATATAGTGCAATCTATGATGTCTCTTACCGATCTACCACTATCGTTTTGGGGTTATGCATTAGAGACAGCTACATTCACGTTAAATAGGGTACCATCTAAATCCGTTGAGACAACGCCTTATGAACTGTGGTTTGGCAAGAAACCAAAGTTGTCGTTTCTTAAAGTTTGGGGTTGCGATGCTTATGTGAAAAAGTTTCATCCTGATAAGCTCAAACCCAAATCGGAGAAATGTGTCTTCATAGGATACCCAAAGGAGACTGTTGGGTATACCTTCTATCACAGATCCGAAGGCAAAACTTTTGTTGCTAAATTCGGAAATTTTCTAGAGAAGGAGTTTCTCTCGAAAGAAGTGAGTGGGAGGAAAGTAGAACTTGATGAGGTAACTATACCTGCTCCCTTATTGGAAAGTAGTTCATCACATAAACCAGTTTCTGAGACACCTACACCAATTAGTGAGGAAGTTAATGATGATGATCATGAAACTTCAGATCAAGTTATTACTGAACCTCGTAGATCAATCAGAGTAAGATCCGCACCAGAGTGGTACGGTAATCCTGTTCTGGAAGTTATGTTACTAGACCATGACGAACCTACGAACTATGAAGAAGCGATGGTGAGCCCAGATTCCGCAAAATGGCTTGAGGCCATGAAATCTGAGATGAGATCCATGTATGAGAACAAAGTGTGGACTTTGGTTGACTTGCCCGATGATCGGCAAGCAATTGAGAATAAATGGATCGTCAAGAGGAAGACGGACGCTGATAGTAGTGTTACTATCTACAAAGCTAGAATTGTCGCAAAAAGGTTTTTCGACAAGTTCAAGGTGTTGACTACGATGAGAGTTTCTCACTCGTATCTATGCTTAAGTCTGTCCGAATCATGTTAGCAATTGCCGCATTTTATGAAATCTAGCAAATGGATAAACGAAACTGCATTCCTTAATGGATTTATTAAAGAAGAGTTGTATATGATGCAACCAGAAGGTTTTGTCAATCCTAAAGGTGCTAACAAAATATGCAAGCTCCAGCGATCCATCTATGGACTGGTGCAAGTATCTCGGAGTTGGAATATACGCTTTGATAAGTTGATCAAAGGATATAGTTTTATACAGACTTGCGGTGAAGCCTGTATTTACAAGAAAGTGAGTGGGAGCACTACAACATTTCTGATAAGTATATGTGAATGACATATTGTTGATCGGAAATAATGTAGAATTATTCTGCAAAGCATAAAGGAGTGTTTGAAAGGAGTTTTTCAAAGAAAGACCTCGGTGAAGCTGCTTACATATTGAGCATCAAGATCTATAGAGATAGATCAAAACGCTTGATAAGTTTTTTCAATGAGTACATACCTTAACAAGATTTTGAAGTAGTTCAAAATGGAACAGTCAAAGAAAGAGTTCTTGCCTGTGTTACAAGGTATGAAATTGAGTAAGACTCAAAGCCCGACCACGGCAGAAGATAGAAAGAGAATGAAAGTCATTCCCTATGCCTCGGACATAGGTTCTATAAAGTATGCCATGCTGTGTACCAGATCTATTGTATACCCTACACTGATTTTGGCAAGGGAGTACAATAGTGATCTAGGAGTAGATCACTGGACAGCGGTCAAAATTATCCTTAGTGGAATAAGGATATGTTTCTCGATTATGGAAGTGACAAAAGGTTCGTCGTAAAGGGTTACGTCGATGCAAGTTTTGACACTAAATCTAGATGACTCTAAGTCTCGGTCTAGATACATATTGAAAGTGGGAGCAATTAGCTAGAGTAGCTCCGTGCAGAGCATTGTAGACATAGAAATTTGCAAAATACTTACGGATCTGAATGTGACAGACCCGTTGACTAAAATTATCTCACAAGCAAAACATGATCACACCTTAGTACTCTTTGGGTATTAATCACATAGCGATGTGAACTAGATTACTGACTCTAGTAAACCCTTTGGGTGTTGATCACATATCGATGTGAAATATGGGTGTTAACCACATAAAGATGTGAACTATTGATGTTAAATGACATGGCGATGTGAACTAGATTATTGACTCTAGTGCAAGTGGGAGACTGAAGGAAATATGCCCTAGAGGCAATAATAAAGTTATTATTTATTTCCTTATATCATGATAAATGTTTATTATTCATGCTAGAATTGTATTGACCGGAAACTTGATACATGTGTGAATACATAGACAAACAGAGTGTCACTAGTATGCCTCTACTTGACTAGCTCGTTGATCAAAGATGGTTATGTTTCCTAGCCATAGACATAAGTTGTCATTTGATTAACGAGATCACCTCATTAGGAGAATGACGTGATTGACTTGACCAATTCCGTTAGCTTAGCACTCGATCGTTTAGTATGTTGCTATTGCTTTCTTCATGACTTATACATGTTCCTATGACTATGAGATTATGCAACTCCCGTTTACCGGAGGAACACTTTGTGTGCTACCAAACGTCACAACGTAAATGGGTGATTATAAAGGTGCTCTACAGGTGTCTCCAAAGGTACTTGTTGGGTTGGCGTATTTCGAGATTAGGATTTGTCACTCCAAATTGTCGGAGAGGTATCTCTGGGCCCACTCGGTAATGCACATCACTATAAGCCTTGCAAGCATTGTGACTAATGAGTTAGTTGCGGGATGATGTGTTACGGAACGAGTAAAGAGACTTGCCGGTAACGAGATTGAACTAGGTATCGAGATACCGACGATCAAATCTCGGGCAAGTAACATACCGGTGACAAAGGGAACAACGTATGTTGTTATGCGGTCTGACCGATAAAGATCTTCGTAGAATATGTGGGAGTCAATATGGGCATCCAGGTCCCGCTATTGGTTATTGACCGGAGACGTGTCTCGGTCATGTCTACATAGTTCTCGAACCCGTAGGGTCCGCACGCTTAACGTTACGATGACAGTTTTATTGAGTTTTGATGTACCGAAGGAGTTCGGAGTCCCGGATGAGATCGGGGATATGACGAGGAGTCTCGAAATGGTCGAGACGTAAAAATCGATATATTGGACGACTATATTCGGACTTCGGAAAGGTTCCGAGTGATTCGGGTATTTTTCGGAGTACCGGAGAGTTACGGGAATTCGTATTGGGCCTTAATGGGCCATACGGGAAAGAAGAGAAAGGCCCCAAAGGGTGGCCGCACCCCTCCCCTTGGTCTAGTCCGAATTGGACTAGGGAGGGGGGCGCCCCCTTCCTTCTTTCTCCTTCTCCCTTCCCTTTTCCTACTCCAACAAGGAAAGGAGGAGTCCTACTCCCGGTGGGAGTAGGACTCCCCCCTTGGCGCGCCCTCCTCCTAGGCCGGCCGCCTCCCCCCTTGCTCCTTTATATACGGGGGCAGGGGGGCACCCCATAGACACAACAATTGATCCTTGAGATCTCTCAGCCGTGTGCGGTGCCCCCCTCCACCATATTACACCTCGATAATACCGTTGCGGAGCTTAGGCGAAGCCCTGCGTCGGTGGAACATCATCATCGTCACCACGCCGTCGTGCTGACGAAACTCTCCCTCAACACTCGGCTGGATCGGAGTTCGAGGGACGTCATCGAGCTGAACGTGTGTAGAACTCAGAGGTGCCGTACGTTCGGTACTTGATCGGTCGGATCGTGAAGACGTACGACTACATCAACCGCGTTGTGATAACGCTTCCGCTGTCGGTCTACGAGGGTACGTGGACAACACTCTCCCCTCTCGTTGCTATGCATCACCATGATCTTGCGTGTGCGTAGGAATTTTTTTGAAATTACTATATTGCCCAACAATCCAGATCCCGCTGTTGGTTATTGGCCGGAGAACGTCTCGGTCATGTCTGCATGGTTCCCGAACCCGTAGGGTCTACACACTTAAGGTTCGATGACGCTAGGGTTATAGGGAATAAATATACGTGGTTACCGAATGTTGTTCAGAGTCCCGTATGAGATCCCGGACGTCATGAGGAGTTCCGGAATGGTCCGGAGGTAAAGATTTATATATGGGAAGTCCTGTTTTGGTCACCGGAAAAGTTTCGGGTGCTATGGGTAATGTACCGGGACCACCGGGAGGGTCCCGGGGGTCCACCAAGTGGGGCCACCAGCCCCAGAAGGCTGCGTGGGCCAAGTGTGGGAGGGGACCAGCTCCAGGTGGGCTGGTGCGCCCCCCCACCAAGGCCCAAGGCGCCGGGAGAGTGGGAGGGGGCAAACCCTAGGTCCAGATGGGCCTTAAGGCCCACCCTAGGAGCGCCCCCCTCTTTTTCCCCTTGGCCGCACCCTAGATGGGTTTTGGGGGCTGCCGCCACCCCTCGGGAGGGAACCCTAGATGGGGGCGCAGCCCCTCCCCTTCCCCTATATATACTTGAGGTATTTGGGGCTGCAAACACACGAGATGATCTCTCTCTTGGCGCAGCCCTACCCCTCTTCCTCCTACTCTCCCGCGGTGCTTGGCGAAGCCCTGCAGGAGTGCCACGCTCCTCCATCACCACCATGCCGTTGTGCTGCTGCCGGACGGAGTCTTCCCCAACCTCTCCCTCTCTCCTTGCTGGATCAAGGCGTGGGAGACTTCACCGGGCTGCACGTGTGTTGAACGCGGAGGCATCGTTCTTCGGTGCTTAGATCGGAATCAACCGTGATCTAAATCGCTACGAGTACGACTCCTTCATCCGCGTTCTTGCAACGCTTCCGCATCGCGATCTACAACGGTATGTAGATGCACTCCCCTTCCCCTCGTTGCTAGATTACTCCATAGATTGATCTTGGTGATGCGTAGAAAATTTTGAATTTCCGCTACGTTCCCCGACAGTCTGCCTCCGGTCTACGTGGCGAGGAACCTCTTCAACACACCTGGTGCGGGAACCAGTGACCCACTAGAGGTAAACCGGGCAATAACCGTGTCTAGGGCTGGAGCGCCGACTCAGCCACGCACGATGGATCCGCTTCGTCTGAATAATATCCCACCACAATATGTGCCGACGCCACTGGGTCATTATTCTAACCCTCTGGATAATATGATCGCTGCGGCGACGCGGTTGGCAGCTCTCCCAGTTGAAGGTGAGTCCCCGGCTGCGATTGAAACACAGAGGGCTAGAGAGCTTCTTCAGATAGCGCTGGTACAGCAGGAGGCTTATTCTTACAGTCGTGAGAGGATTCACTCACCCCTCGCTCAAGCCAGAGTTATAGTAGGCACATTGATTCACCAGCCGTTTCAAGCAGTGATAGACACTGTAACCAGCCTCTTGGACATGACCCGGCGCGCGGTGGTGCTAATGCTCAGGATTTGGTGGATCAGGGCAGAGCACGTCGGGAAGCCGATCTGGCGACTCAGCAAGGGGCTCATCAACGTTCTTCGGTTTATCCAACAACTTCGGTGGAGACAGGGTTAACCTCCAGAACCTTGGGAGTACCATGTTTAGTGTAGGCTTTACGTAACGTACACTTGCCCAAGGATTTCAAGGGTCCTCGTAAGGTGCCCAACTACACAGCTGACTTACCCCCTGAAGCGTGGGTTGAGAGTTATGAGATGGTGATGGAGCTGTTGGATGTTGACGATGCTGCGTGTGCTAAGTACTTCACGATGATGTTGGAAGGGACGTCCCGCACTTGGTTGAAAGGGCTGCCTGCTAACACCATTGGATCGTGGGCCGACTTAAAAGCCCGGTTTATCCAGAATTTTAAAGATACATGCAAGCAGCCTATGTCGATTGTGGATCTGGATTCCTGTATCCAAGAAGAAGGCGAGTCAACAACCCATTGGGTGCGCCGGGTCTCGACTATCCTACATTCATCGGATCGTATCAATGTCGGCTCAGCAGTCTTGATGTTAGAGAAGAATTGTCGTTTTATGCCCCTTAAGCAGAAGTTAGGGCGGCTCAAGCGCCACTGCAATGACATGGGGGAGCTGATGGCGGCTCTGGTTAAGTATGTTGACTCTGATGGTACCAAGGACCCCGAGTCCGAGGAAAAGCTAGGAAAGGGAAAGAAGAGTAGCAGTAACACAGGGCAGCAGCATAACCCGGCGAGTCAGGGAGGCAACGGTAAGCGCAAAGCTGATAATCATTTGGATTTTGTGGCTAACACCAATACGCAGAATAATGGACAACATCGTAAAGGAAAGCCACCTCCACGGATTGGGGGGGTCAGGTTTCGATCTTGAGCGGCAGCTGAATATGCCCTGTCCAAGGCATGGTACACGGGAAAGGCCGTCCACTCACCTCTGGGAGGATTGCTTCATTACTAAGGAGTACAGAAATTCCAATCTTTTTCAAGACAATCATGGGTCGGGCGGCAGCTCAGGTTCCGGCTCTCACGGTCCGGGTTACGGTGGTGGTGGCTCTAATTCCAGTTTTCAAGGCCAAGGTAATCAGGGTGGTTACAACAAAATAAACAATCAGGGGAATCAGCAGCAGCAATCTGGTTATCATAGTAACCCGAAGCAGTTGAATAGTGGGCAATACCACGTTTTCACCACAAGTTTATGCAAGTGGGATCAGAAGCTCCATAAAAGGCAGTGAACGCCATTGAGCCGGTGGTTCCCCGTTACTTGCGATGGTCTGAACAACCCATTGTGTGGAGTCATGAGGATCACCCGCCACGGGTTGATAATCTAGGTCACTTGGTGCTGGCGGTGGCGCCTCAAGTTGGAGGATACAAAATCACCAAGGTGCTCATGGATGGAGGCAGCAGCATTAATATCCTTTACTATGAAACTTTCCGTCGCATGGGATTGACTGACAAAAATCTTAAGCCATCGAATACTGTTTTTCATGGTGTGGTGCCTGACAAGTCGGCGTATCTGTTTGGTAAAATATCTCTGGAGGTTGCTTTTGGAGATGATTATGATTCCAGGTCTGAGACATTGACCTTTGAAGTGGTTAAAATCAAAAGCCCTTATCATGCTCTGTTTGGGCGGCCGGCTTATGCTAAGTTGATGGCAAGGCCTTGTTATGTTTACTTGCAGCTGAAGATGCCGGGTCACAAGGGCACTATAACAATGCATGGGAGTCGCGAGGTAGCCTTGGAATGTGAAGAAGGTGATGTTGCTTATGCTGAGTCTGTTCGTGCGACAGAGGAGTTGAAGTTTTACAAGGATAATGTTGATCCGGCGGATATGACATCTTTAAAGAAGACAACCACAGAGCATGACCCTTTGTTAAAGTTTAAGTCGGCAGACGACACCAAGCTAGTTGACTTTGTTCCTGGTGACTCGTCCAAGTAGTTCAGTATCAGTGCTAATTTGGATTCGAAATACGAAAGCGCGCTCATCGACTTCATCCGTGAGAATCGGGACATCTTTGCATGGAAGCCTTCAGACATGCCAGGTGTATCGAGGGAACTCACTAAGCACACTCTCAATATTGATCCAAAGTTTAAGCCGGTCAAGCAATTCTTTCACCGTTTCAATGAAGAGAGGCGTAGGGCTATTGGTGAGGAGGTCGCCCGGCTATTGGCGGCTGGGTTCATTGTTGAAGTTTTTCACCCTGAGTGGTTAGCTAACCCGGTGCTGGTGCTCAAGAAAAACGGCACCTGGCGCATGTGTGTGGATTATACGGATTTAAACAAAGCTTGTTCAGCTGATCCCTTTGCTCTCCCCCGCATTGATCAAATTATTGATGCTACGGCGGGTTGTGAACGTCTCAGCTTTTTGGATGCTTATTCTGGTTATCATCAGATCAAGATGGCAGTTAAGGACCAGGAGAAGACAGCCTTTATCACCCCCTTTGGAGCCTTTTGCTATGTGTCCATGCCCTTTGGGCTCAAGAGTGCCCAGGCGACTTACCAGCGATGTGTGCAGAATTGTCTTCATGATCAGATTGGGCGCATTGTTCATGCCAAAGTGGATGATATTGTGGTGAAGTCCAAGAAGAAGGAGACCCTGATTGATGATTTGAAAGAAACCTTTGACAATCTCTGGGTTTATAAGATGATGCTTAACCCGGCCAAGTGTGTTTTTGGTGTGCCAGCTGGTAAGCTTTTGGGTTTTCTGGTTTCAGAACGGGGTATTGAGGCTAACCCGGAGAAGATAAAGGCTATCACCTCTCTGGCTAAGCCGGCGTGTATCAATGATGTTCAGCGTTTGGCGGGTCGTATTGCGTCCTTAAGCCGGTTCATCAGTCGGTTGGGTGAGAAGGCTATCCCTTTGTACCAAATGATGAAGAAGACAGATCACTTTGTCTGGAGTGATGCTGCTGATTATGCGTTTGAGGCCTTGAAGAAACAATTGGCTGAGCCGCTAGTTCTTGTTGCTCCTATTGATAATGAAAAAGCATGTCGGGATGCACTTGACTTGTTAGATGAGGAGCGTGACCTTGCGGCGGCTCGTTCAGCAATTTACCAACAAGATCTGCGCCGTTACCATAGCCACCGGGTTAAAACCAGAACCTTTCAAGAAGGTGACTTGGTGCTCCGGCTTATCCAGGATCAATCTGATATGCACAAGCTATCCCCACCTTGGGAAGGGCCCTTTGTGGTCAGCAAAAATCTAAACAATGGGTCATACTACCTTATCGATGTTCGAGACCGCAAGGACTCGTGCACGTCGGAGGAGGAGACCCGCCGACCGTGGAATATTGCTCATCTTCGGCCTTACTATACCTTAGCCACCGGCTCGCCTGATGTACATATTTTGACAATGTATATATTATGATTAATATAATAAGGCCGGCATCCCTGATAATTCAGGGCCTCTCTCGTTTCATTTCTCAGAAATTGAGTCTTTATTATTACTTTATATGATCACTTAAAGGCTTGATTCCAAGTTACAGGCACCAAAGAGAGTTTGTTGCATAGCACAACTCAAACATAGGTACCCGCCGAGCACAACTCACAAATATATCACTTGGGGGCTTCCTTCTCATCGAGCATAGCTATGACTACCCTTGTTGATCCGGCTTATACGCCCGGAATATAATGTTACTTGGGGGCTCTTTGTTCAACGGACAAGAGTTTTTATGGCCCTTGTAATAGGCTTAAAAGCCATGCTTGGAAGCCAGGTGTATTCAACTAAAAACCCGGGTTATCCTGCCCTTTTTAAGTCTGCCACTCCGCCCAGGTAGTCCTGGAATGACCCGCCGTACTTTTGACAAGTCAATCTTATACAGACCCTGAATTTGTCAAAGTTAAAACGATGATTGGTTATGTGAGGTCCGGCTTATAAGGTTTGTATGAAGGTTTAACTCAGTGGCTGTGCAGCCCTTGAACGCACTTGATTTTTAGGCCTGGCCGCTGTGACAACCTTGATTTTTTGATATTTGATTTGAACATTTTTGAGATTCCTCTCCTGTGACATATTGGTACATGGTTAAAAACAAAGGAGGGCTATGCCTTCTGATTCGTACATGAAACTACCCGGTGTCGCCAGGGTATGATGATTTTATATGCTTGGAAGCACTATGCTCTAAGTTTGGGATACTACCCCTTGCTGCATATGGCGTGTTAAGCGGCGGTATGTGTCAACTTGCACAGAGCTTTGTACGCTCAATCTTTTGGGTTTTCACCCTTATTCCGCTGGTATACTAAGCCGGTGGTGTATCACAGGTATGATATTTTTATTAAAGGTCATGATTAAGCTGGCCCTGGTTATGGACTATCTTTAGCCACCAGTGGTTTTTTATAAGGTATTATGACCCGTCCTGCGGTAAACCGCCAGGATCCTTGTCATGTGTTTGTATGCAGGTACAATAAATAATCTGGTGCACACAGTTGATGAAATCATAAACATAAGTGGCAAATATTCAACTTGACAGATCGATAGTATCATACAAAACAAAACATGCACGATGGCATGGCGGATCAAGAGTTTAACTAAGCCTATTACAAAGGCATCTTATGCCCCACAGGTTGTCCTAGCAGTTTTGCGGAAAGCAGATGTTAAGCCGACCCACGGCTTATGACTCTTGGCCTTGCTGAGTTGAAGGTTGCGCTCGTCACCGATTCATCTGCCTCTTCTTCACCCAATGGCTGGAAGTTAGTGGTCGACCAGTCGATCCCAGTTAAAGCTCTGAATACAGCTTCATCACTTATAAGTGTGGATGGGTCAACATCAGGGGCATAAGTGTGCTTACGGATCGGAGGAGTCAGGTCCGGAGCATCATGAGTCGGCGCCTTCACCTTCTTATTGTTGGCATCATAAACCAATTGGTAGTGTGTAAGATCAGTGTCTTCAGCCAGTTTGCTAGCCAAAGAACGCATTTCCCTCGTAAGAGCGCCGAAGTCGTCTGCATTGAAGGGTGACCCATCTTCTTTTATGCTTGTGCAGTCGTTTGCCAAGTCTGTCGGTTCAAGATCAACTAGCCACGCTTTGGCCCGGGTTAGTGCAGTAAGGGCACTGGCTCTTGCAACTGATTTCTTCAACTCTTCGATCCGTGCAGGCAGCATAGATAGTTTGTCCAACATATCCTTTATAAGGGTTGGAGCCGGTTTGTTGTGAGCAGCTGTGCAGATGAACCAATGTGCGCCAGTATATAGTTGTTCTATGAGCGTGTAAGTAGATTTCAGCTTTTTCCACATGTTTCTGAGCCAAGATGGGTAACCCGGGATCCTGTGTCATCAAGGATATTTGTAAGCCGGGAGCATATTGGATAAACATATGTTCAAAGATTAAGAGGAAGCTATTTTACCGAAAACAGCAGCAGTCATGGCGTTAATTTGTTGTTTTAAGCCAGCAAGCTCTGCAGATACCGGCTAAAGGGCCGCTTCAGCATCCTCCGCCCTCTTCAGCATGGCTGACTTCTCTGTACCCCAACCCGCTTGTTCAGCTTTGAAGCTTTCCTTCATTTTCTCCATCGCTGCTAAGGCACTAGTCAGTTCATCCTTGGCCTTGGAGGTTTCTGCTTGTTGAGACTTGATGTTCTCTTGAAGGTCAGCGACTTGGGATTCTTTACTGCTAAGCTCAGTCTACAAAAGTAAACAGTAAATAAGATGGCAATGAATTTATTTGAAGTCCCAAGCACAATACAAGTATTATACATGGCACTTGGGGGCTAATGTCTATTGCTTCTTAAAACATTGTGAAGTCCCAAGTACAATACAAGTATTATACTTGGCACTTGGGGGCTAATGCATATTGCTCTTGAAATATGGCTTTATTTGCTGACCCGAACAAATGATGGTGATCCGGTTTACGAAGGCTATGACTGGGATTATGGATTTCTAGAAGATGATTAGTCTCGACTTAACATATTTGTTAAGCCAACCCTTGGGGGCTACGGACGCAATGTTAATTCTTGCTGAGTTAAAAAGTCCCAACTCAACATATTTATTAAGCCGACCCTTGGGGGCTACAGATGCAAAGTTAAGGTGCTGGTATTAAAAAGTTCCAGTTTATATTTGCAAGTATAAACCGGCCCTTGGGGGCTACTGGAGTTGATCTATGCAGCTACTGAAGTTTACAGCACATGTTATTCTATCATGTCCAATAAACTTGGCGGCTAAGGGGAATAATATTCATGTAACAAGAAGTTGCAGTTTTTACCTCATAGCGCTCCTTCATCAGGTTCACTAAGCCGGCTTTAAAGTCTCGGCTGGTGTACAGACGGTTTAAATAACTAGAGTGGAGGTCTTGAGCACTGAAATGAGTATAGCTCTCCAAGTCTGCTTTCCATTTGCCTTTATCTTTAGCAGAAACTTCTTCTTTAGCGTTGTGCTTGGATAAGACAGTAGGTTGACCCAGAGCTGTGAATCCAAAGCCGGTGACAACAACATCATCAGTCTTCTCCTCGGCAGGTTTGATTGGGCTTGGCGGTTTAGAGATAGCCGGTTCAACATCCATATGATCCATGGAAGGTTCATGGTCTTCCGGAGGTGAGTTGTCAATGGTGGCTTCTGCAGTTGGATGAGGAGATTCTCGTTGTTTTTCTGGCTCAGACAGATTGAGATCGTCGGCCGACTTATTCAACTTGGTTTTCTTGCCGGGCTTGGCTTGGCCCGTGAAAATAAGAAGTGTAAAGAGGTCAGTATAATGATCAAGCATAAGATATGAATGGTTAAAATGTATCCTTACCCAGGTACAGTTTTGAAAGCCGGGATTTGTGTCCCTAATGACTCGCCAGAGGAAGAATGAGATGTCCCCTGATAGTTTGAATCAGACGGGTTAAGAGGTTGTCGGAAATGACCTGCCTTGGGATAAAGTATATCAGAAAGGTGAAGGACCTCTGGGCGGCGTTTGCGAGTCGGCATGTTTGGTAAGTCGGAAGAAGTGATCTGCCCACCACTATGCCGGGTAACCCGGCGAGCTTCGTGTTGTTGTTTCTTCAAAAGAAAGTTCGGATCCAAATGAGCTAGAGGGTGAGAAAAGCTTACTTTCCGGCTTGCTTGTCGGGTTTTCTGTGTTGGCAGAGGTTCTAAGCCGGAGTAAAGAATAATTACCTCTGCGTCACCTGCACGGCTGCCCTCTGCATCGTCCTAATAACAATCATTGTCAATGAGATGTATAAAAAAGGAGCCAAGAGAGTCAAGATCTACCTCTGACTCATTATCTTCATTATCATCAGCGGACTCAGTAGTCTTCTTGGTAGACTTCTTGGTGGCCTTGGTTTTGACACGAGCCAGTTTGGCCAGTTTATCCTGCGTTTTCTTCTTCCAAAATGGAGAGTCGGCCTACTAAGGTCGAAAAGATCATAATTAGGCATCAAAATATGGACTAAGCAGAAGATATACAATTCTTACAGCTGGCGGCTTGTTGAAAGTGCAGCAAGGACTAAGTCTGGTTTTGCTGCACTCCTTCAGAGGTTCATTCAGCAGTTTTTTGGTGGCTTCAGTAATTTCCGCATCAGACAGTTGAATGTCACAATGGCGCTGAGGATCTTTTGTGTCACCAGTGTATTCGCACATTAAGCCGGGGCGACGGCTTAGTGGCAAGATACTCCAAGACAGCCAGCACCGGAAAAAATCAACACCGGTTAGGCCATTGGCCATAAAGGCCCTGAGCATTGAGAAGGCTGGTGCGTATTTGGCCCGTTCCTTTGCATTAAGCCGTTGGGGGAGTGGATGTGTGCTGCTAAGTCGGTGTTCACGGTAACCCGGTAGAGGATTCTCACCGGCTGGAGATGTATCTTGACAATAGAACCAAGTTCGGTTCCAGTCTTTGGGGTGACTGTGAAGCTTGGCATGGGGAAAGCTGATTTCTTTCCTTTTTTGGATTGAGACTCCACCAAGTTCTTGGCATGGCCCGTCGACAAACTCTGTTTGGCGGTTTAAGTAATAGAACTCCCTGAAAAAATCAAATGTGGGCTCCTCTTGAAGATAAGCTTCGCAGAATACTTGGAAGTTGCAGATGTTGGACACAGAGTTGGGTCCGATGTCTTGAGGGTGAAGTTGAAGGAAATGAAGCACATCACGAGAAAACTTTGAGCCGGGTGGACTGAATCCTCGGCCCAAGTGGTCAGCAAAAACAATTACTTCTCCATCTTTTGGTTGAGGAGGAATTTCTCCACCAGGAGGTATCCAATGGATGATCTCTTTTTTAGCTAAGGGGCCAGTGGCAACAAAGTTGTTCAATTCTTCTTCGGTAACCCGGGATTTGACCCAATTACAAGACGTGTATGTCTTAGCCATTTTCTCAAGGAGCTGAAAGAAAGATTATGCCGCTTCAAGGTTACATGTTTAAGTCGGCTTATGGTTAAAAGGCAAACAATAATGAAGCATGCATAGGTGTTAAGCCGGAGATTGGCGTTACAAAGTTACAAGGAACCATTGGCGGCTTAAGAGGGGACTAATGATATCTGGCGGGTTACTATTTCCGAGTTAAGCCGCCCATACAGATATTGAAAGAACAGATCTGAGGATGGAAAAATCGCTAAGTGTTGAGAAAAACAAGTTTTACAGATTGATGCTATGATTTCAGATCTACGACATTTCAGTTAATGAAAAAATATTTAGACCTAAATATCAGTACCCGAGCAGTTCATGGGTCCAGATTGGTTTTCTTATGCAGAGGAGATGTTTTAAGTAGTAAAAAGGAGTGTTGCGACTGCCGCGGCATAGGAGGAGTACCAAGTTCGAACCAAAAATCACAAACTGCAGTGGAAAGCGAGGATGAACTCTGACGAACTCGTCGAAACCCTAACGGATCTATGAGAAGAGGAAGAAGGAGAACTAACCAGGGCTGTTGAACAGCGGAGGTGCGCAGATGAAATCTGGTCAAGATCAGGTCGATGCAGCGGCCGTTGTTGGAGCAGAGGCGAAGGTCGACAGCGGCGGCAGAGCTCGAGCGCTAGGGTGTCGCGAGGTGGAAGACAGAGATGAAGATGCAAGGGGGGTAAGTGAAAGGGACCCCCGGCCCTATTTATAATAAAAGGATAAGTGACATGCGCGGGAATCGAGGAGGCCAAAAAATGGATATGACAGCGCAGTTGCCACAATTTTTGGAGATCCGTTAAAAGAGAAGATTTATTAAGATTTGAGCTTTGTGCAATATTAATGACAGGTGACGTCACGACAAGTTACCATGATCCTAGAAGATGATGTCACGGGGAGTTACAAGGCTTTACAAAGATAATGAAGAAGGATTTTTTCTAAGTGTTGAAGATTGATATGAACAAGTTCAAATCAACCTGGGGCCTAATGTTGGGGATATAACTATTGGGTTAACCCGCCCAGGAGGGGCCGGGTTAAGCCCCTGGCGGTTCATCAAGACAAAGCCCATGAAGATGCTTAAGACGGTAGTTCACTACGCAGACTCATCGAGGGCCTGGAGCCCAAAGGCGACTTAAGGCCCAAACAAGTATAAACCGCCATATATGTGTAACTTGTATGATAAGGCATGTACAGTTAGTCACCGAGCCGGACACGTTGTTTATGAGCCGGCCAGGACTCTGTAAGCCGCTGGGCGTCGACCTGTGTATATAAAGGGACGACCCGGCGACGAGTTAGGACAGGAGACAATAGATCGAAAGCTAGGTCAAGTGTATTCGCTCCCTGGTAATCGAGACGTAAGCAATACCACCTCAAACTGGATTAGGCCTTTACCTTCACCACAAGGGGCTGAACCAGTATAAACTCCTTGTGTCCTTTGTCCCATTTAACCCCTTTAAGCTAACCCTGTTGTGATGGCTCCACGACTAAGTCCTTTTGCTAGGACATCTGCCGTGACAATTCCACGACATAGAGCCTATCACACTCGATCATCACGTGGTGTCTTAGGACGACGAACTGTCGCAATGGTGCATACTCAGGGAGAACACTTATACCTTGAAATTTTAGTAAGGGATCATCTTATAATGTTACCACCGTACTAAGCAAAATAAGATGCATAAAAGATAAACATCACATGCAATCAAAATATGTGACATGATATGGCCATCATCATCTTGTGCCTTTGATCTCCATCTCCAAAGCACTCTCATGATCTCCATCGTCACCGGCTTGACACCTTGATCTCCATCGTAGCGTCGTGGTCGTCTCGCCAACTATTGCTTCTACAACTATCGCTAACGCATAGTGATAAAGTAAAGCAATTACATGGCATTTTGCATTTCATACAATAAAGCGACAACCATAAGGCTCCTGCCAGTTGCCGATAACTTTTACAAAACATGATCATCTCATACAAAAACGTATATCACATCATGTCTTGACCATATCACATCACAACATGCCCTGCAAAAACAAGTTAGACGTCCTCTACTTTGTTGTTGCAAGTTTTACGTGGCTGCTACGGGCTTCTAGCAAGAACCATTCTTACCTACGCATCAAAACCACAACGGTATTTATCAAGTTTGCTGTTTTAACCTTCAACAAGGACCGGCCGCAGTCAAATTCGATTCAACTAAAGTTGGAGAAACAGACACCCGCCAGCCACCTTTATGCAAAACTAGTTGCATGTCTATCGGTGGAACCAGTCTCATGAACGTGGTCATGTAAGGTTGGTCCGGGCCGCTTCATCCAACAATGCCGCCGAATCAAAATAAGACATTGGTGGTAAGCAGTATGACGATCACCGCCCACAACTCTTTGTGTTCTACTCGTGCATATCATCTATGCATAGACCTGGCTCGGATGCCACTGTTGGGAAACGTAGCATGCAATTTCAAAAAAAAATCCTACGCTCACGCAATATCTATCTAGGAGATGCATAGCAACGAGTGGGTCCACGTACCCTCGTAGATCGAAAGCGAAAGTGTTTGACAACGCGGTTGATGTAGTCGAACTTCTTCTCGTTCTGACCGATCAAGCACCCAACGTACGACACCTCCGAGTTATGCACACGTTCAACTCGATGACGTCCCTCGAACTCTTGATCTAGCAAAGTGTCGAGGGAGAGTTCCGTCAGCACGACGACGTGGTGACGGTGATGGTGAAGTGATCCGTGCAGGGCTTTGCCTAAGCACTACGTGAATATGACCGGAGGCGTAAACTGTGGAGGGGGCGCCACACACGGCTAGGAATCAATGTTGTGTGTTCTAGCGGTGCCCCCCTCATATATATAGGTTGGAGGGGAGGAGAGGCAGCCAAGGGGGTGCCCCAAGTAGGAGGAATCCTAGTTTGGCGCCTCCCAATTCGGCCTCCTCCCTTCCATATTCATCCGGAGGGAGAAGGAAGGAGGAGGGAGGAGAGAAGGAAGGGGGAGGCCGAATCCCTCCCCTTCCTTTCCCTCTTCTCCTCTTTCCTTCCCCCCATTTCAGCCTACATGGGGCGCACCAGCCCCTAGGGGCTGGTTTGTCCCCTTCTTGGCCCATTAGGCCCATGTAGTTGCCGGGGGATGCCCAGAACCCCTTCCGCTGACCCGATACGTACCCGGTACCCCCAGAACACTTACGGTGTCCGAATATCATCGTCCTATATATGAATCTTGATCTCTCGACCATTTCGAGACTCCTCATCATGTCCGTGATCTCATCCGGGACTCCGAACAACATTCGGTCACCAAATCACATAACTCATATAATACAAAATCGTCATCGAACGTTAAGCGTGCGGACCCTACGGGTTCAAGAACTACGTAGACATGACCGAGACACCTCTCTGGTCAATAACCAACATCAGAACCTGGATGCTCATATTAGTTCCTACGTATTCTACGAAGATCTTTATCGGTCGTACCGCAATGACAACATACGTAATTCCCTTTGTCATGGGTATGTTACTTGCCTGAGATTCGATCGTCGGTATCTTTATACCTAGTTCAATCTCGTTGCCGGAAAGTCTCTTTACTCGTTCTGTAATACATCATCCCGCAACTAACTCATTAGTCACATTGCTTGCAAGGCTTATTATGATGTGCATTACCGAGAGGGCCCAGAGATACCTCTGCGATACTCGGAGTGACAAATCCTAATCTCGATTTATGTCAACCCAACAAACACCTTCGGAGATACCTGTAGAGCATCTTTATAATCACCCAGTTACGTTGTGACGTTTGATAGCACACAAGGTATTCCTCCGGTATCCGGGAGTTGCATAATCTCATAGTCAAAGGAGTATGTATATGCCATGAAAAAAGCAATAGCAATAAAACTTAACGATCATTATGCTAATCTAACAGATTGGTCTTGTCCATCACATCATTCTCCTAATGATGTGACCGCGTTCATCAAATTACAACACATGTCTATGGTTAGGAAACTTAACCATCTTTGATTAACGAGCTAGTCTAATAGAGGCTTACTAGGGACACATTGTTTTGTCTATGTACCCACACATGTATCAAGTTTCCGGTTAATACAATTCTAGCATGGATAATAAACATTTATCATGACATAAGGAAATATAAAATAACAACTTTATTATTGTCTCCAGGGCATATTTCCTTCAAATAGATCTCCAAGAACATCGAGGAGAACATTTTATTGAAGATTAAAAAGAGAGAAGAAGCCATCTAGCTACTGCCTACGGACCCGTAGGTCTGTGGTAAACTACTCACGCATCATCGGAGGGGCGAGGGTGATGATGAATAACCCCTCCGTGATCGTTGACCCCTCCGACAGAGTGCCTGGAAAGGCCCCTACACTGGATCTCGTGGTTCTAGAACTTGCGGCGGCTGGAATTGTATTTCGTGGACCCCCCTAGGTTTTTTGGGATTTTAGAGTATTTATGGAGCCATAGGTCGGTGGAAGGGGTGTCTATGGGCCCCACTACCCACCAGGGCGCGCCTGGGGGCCCTAACGCGCCCTGGTGCCCAGTGGGCCCCACAAGCCCCCTCTGGTGCACTTCTTGGGCCTCCTGGGTGTCTTTTGGGCAGAAAAAGTTCTCTAAAAAGTTTCATGGTATTTGGACTCCGTTTGGTATTGATATTCTGCGAAGTGAAAAACAAGCAAAAAACAGCAACTGACACTAGGCACTATGTCAATAGGTTAATGAGTATAAAACATCCAAGAATGATACTTTAATAACATGGAACAATAAAAAATTATAGATACGTTGGAGACGTATCAGAGGTGGTAAGTATGGAGTGTCAAACTCGCAAGGAGGGAAAGGTAAGATTCACATTCTCTCAGGTTCTATCTTCCACTAATACAACCCTACATACACCAAGAGTTTGCTTTACCTCGGAAGGAAAACTAGAAGTACTTTGTGGGTATAAAATGATAGCTTTGCATGCTAATAAAGAACTTGTAAATAGAAGTTATGTGTTGTTTTGTGAAAAAATAATGACGTAAAGGATAGCGACTGTGGAAAAGTGGTGGTTTGTGGTACGGAATTGTCCCTAGGCAATTGGCAAAGTTACAAGACCGATCGTCATCATTGTAGTTTTATATGTGTTAGAGTGCTACTCTCGCACGAGTTGTTGGGATTCTCCAATAGGAAGGGTGAAGCAGCAAGCAACAAATATTTCCCTCAATTAGAAAATCAAGGTTTATCGAACCACCAGGAGCTTCCAAGCTAAACCAGTCAACACCACCTACACAACAGCACAAAGAAACTTGTCCCCAACACGGCAAGAGCATTGTCAAGCCCCTTGTCTTGCTAATTACATTGTGGAACACAAGTGATAGAGAAAAATACTAGCAAAAGTAGAATGACATAATAGTGACAATTGTGTAGAAGATCTGCTCACACATAATTAGCAAGCCCCTTGTCTTATTCATATCTTATTCACCAATTAACCGTATGACAAAAATAATCTACTCACACATAATAGAGATGTAATAGATCATCGATAAAAATATAACATCAAACACCATGTTCAAGCAAGGGATTACAAAGGTTTGCGAGAGAGTTGACCACTGTATAGAGAGGGAAGGTGATGGAGATGTTGATGGAGACGATGTCGGCGATGATGGTTCGCCCGGCGGCATTCCGGTGCCACCGGAAGAGATGGGTACAGAGACGCCCTCCTTCTTATTCTTCCTTTGCCTTCTCTCGGTGTTCTCATCCTCCCGGGGGCGAGAGCCCCCCCCCTCCTCGCGCGCCCCCAGCAAAATTGGATATTGGAATTTTCTGCCTGTCTCTGTGCGTTGAAATCTCAGAGGTTTCACCGTTTTATCGGCACACGGAGATCCATAAGTCGGAAAACATGAAAATTTTATGGCAATTCCACAACTTCCAGGGCAAGCTACTCTCCAAAAGGTAACCCCAACCGACCTCCACAATTCCCACGCAGGCCCACCACATGGTCAGGGGGTGGTTGCGTGGGGCAAACGGCTAGAGCCCGTGGAGCTCCTCTCCAGATGGGTCCATGTCTCCCGGGTCACTTATTTTCTAAAATAAATCCTTGTAAATCCCCATGTATTTTTGAGCTTCGCAAATATGTGCAGAAAAGTTAAATATATGGTCAAAATTTGACATGAAATATGAAGGAGACTAATAAATCAGGATGCATGTAGTACAATCTATGGTCAAAGTTATACGATATGAAATTAAATTCATAAGACATCTAATTATATTGGTTTCGTATTATGAATGTTGTTATTTTTCTCTATAAAATTGGTCAAACTTTACTAACTTGGGCCCCAGATAAATTTTATATGCAGAGTAAAAATGACCGGGGGAAGTACATGCGTGGTCGATAAAATGAGTGAACCGGATTACTAACATCGGGGGTAGATAATGTCAATGCCATCACCACAACATAACATATGTAGGATTCGCGAACCAACCTGTGGTTGGATGATTAAGAGGACAGTAGCATCCCGAGCCCATATGGTTCAAGTTCTAGACTTGACGCTGGTGCTCGTTTTTTCCTGGATTTATTTCAGGGCTTCCGACGATGTGCAAAGCAGGAGGGAACGTTCCGTCGACTACGAAGACGTATGTGGCAACTTCGTCAATCTCAAGATGATTTGCCGGCTTAGTCTAGGGCATGCGTGTGTTCATAAGGATGAATGTACGTGCGTATGTATGAGCGTATGCATCTATACAGTGTTAAAAAAAACATTTGTAGGACTAAGTAAACAAAACGAAGCAATCGATTGACTTGTATGCAAAGTATAGAACCGACCGCTTTACCAGATTATCGGCTCAACGGTTCAACCCCCCCAGCCTCAGCCAAGGCCTCTCCTGATCCGATCCCCTCCAAACCGAAGGAGCACCGCTCGACCTGTCCACGTGGCGCCCAGTCGCCCCGGGACCCGAGCCAACTCGACATATCGCCAGCCGCCACGTAGCCTCCTCGATACTCACGCCCGTCACGTTCTCCGACCCAATCCAGCCCCCCACGCCGTCGCCTCCTCCGTTAATCCCGCGAAATCGATACGTGCACCCGGCTACGTCCACGCAACCCCCACGCGGACCCGCATGTCAGCGCGCGAAGGAGGTAAGTCTGGGCCCACACGTCGATGAGCGAGGCGTGCGCCACGGGCGATAAGAGGGGCGTGCGGGTTGCCCGCTCGGGCCTGGGCAGTTTGGAGTTTCCGGGAGGTGGGGAGGGGAGAGGAGAGGAGAGGAGGCGTGAGCACTAGGAAAAGGGGGAGGGAGGGTTGGATTTCTTCTTCAGGTTGCGGGATCGCTAACCCAATTCGATTCCACCGCCCCACGCCCGATCGATCCGCGCCGGGTTGCTCACTTTCCCCCTTGATAGGTTCCTCCTGTTGGGGAATTTTTTGTTGTTGAGTCGATTTTGTCCGAGGGTTTCCCGTCGGATCGGAGCGGATCGAGTTCGGAGGAGATGCGAATCCAGGAGCTTCCCGGCGATTGCGATGGCGGAGGCGGGGGCGGAGGGGCGGGGGAGCTGCAGCTGCGTCGGGAAGATGGCGGGGCCGACGGTAGTGAGCTGAAGCTGCGTGGCGAGGAGGGGGGTGTCGCCGCGGCGGGGGAGGAGAAGGGAGAGGGTGCGGGTAGGGTGATCGCGCAGGCGGCTTTCGGTGCGAAGCGTGCGGCGGTTGGCGTCGGCGCTCGGATGCTCTTCTACCCGACGCTGGTGTACAACGTCGTGAGAAACCAATGCGAGTCTCACTTCCACTGGTGGGATCAGGTCGACGAGGTTGGGAAATTTCCATCTCTTTCGATCTCTGTTGTTTTTGATTGGGTTCCCCCTTTTGCGTTCATCTTGTATCGGCTATGGGCTTTCCTGTCTATAATGTAGCTTCTATTGTCTGCCATCGTCGCCGTTTGTTCTGTTCAGGGTCTAGGTCCCTCATGTGCAGAGTGAGTTAAGCTGTTCGTTTAGCTATTGATACGTGGTGCTTATGTCTTGATTACGATCAAGAACCGTGGTTGTATCCCTGGTCCACTGGGGATCAATCCCTACGTTTGATGTCTTGTATATCTCGCTGGAGGTGCAAATTGTGACCTAGTCAATCTTGAAACTCGCCTCTTAAGGCGACGTCTGCTCTGTACTTGGTGTTTTAAAAATACGTTCGATTGTTATTGTAATTTTGGTGGCCATGATTTATTGTAATTTTTGTTACTTTTGCTGCGCAGTTGTTTTAAGTTGGTTTGGAATCATAGATTGTTCTGTTCTGACTGTTCACATTTTTTGTTGGATCAGCATGTGCTGCTGGGTGCTGTTCCATTCCCGAGCGATGTTTTGCGGCTGCAGAAGCTTGGAGTTTGTGGTGTGGTCACACTAAACGAATCATATGAGAGGCTTGTTTCCAAGTCACTGTACGAGGTAATTACATTGCCAACATCTAGTATTTGACTGTTCAAGTTCTTGGATAGGTATTGTTAATTTCAGCCTTATTTGTGAATTTCTTGTATGGACAACAACAGTGTATTTAGCTGTTTGGTGCTCCGGTGATAAGGTCTGGTTGTAAAAGCGAATTGTTTACAGTGGTGAAACCATGCATCCGCTGTTGATGTGGTGTCGGTATCTAGGACTTTAGTGTGACGACTGCCCTACAGTTAACAAGTGAACTGTTGTTTCTCATCTGGGTGTCCACCCATCAGATTGAGTTTTTAAGCTATCCTTCACACACCTTTTTGCCGCTGATGGATCAGTGGTTTGGGGCTTGTTTGGTAGATTGTTATTGTGCTATGCCGGTTCTTGCGGCACATTGAGGAGATACTAGAAGTGCTGCCTTTGCTATACACGAATGGTGGAGTGCCGCTGTTATGGTAGAGAGTTGGTGCAACAAAGTTGCTAATTTAGCATTGAAGAGCTGATATGATCTCGATGGATGGTTTTTGTACATTGTGAACATAGTACATCTGTATTAGTTCACACAAATGCATGTTAACTTCAAGTATAAGAAAGATTGATTTTGCTTTTTTTTGTTTCTTGTTGGGTTACACAATGTTCAATCAAATAGCAGTGGTCTTCTTCACAATCACTACCTTTCTTATTGTATTTGTATGAAGCCGCCAATACCATGTGAGTTAATGATCTTCATTTTAGGCTCATGGGATTGAAAACCTGGTGCTGCCAACTAGAGACTACCTTTATGCGCCGTCATTTGACAACCTTTGCAAGGCTGCTGACTTCATCCACAGTAAGCACGTACTCAAAATATGTCCTTTGTGTTTGAAGGTTCCAGTGTATTATTCGATTGAGATTGTCCTTGTGTGAGCCGATTGCATAGTTTCTGATGTGACACCTTATGCTTGGTTTTGCTTTGTTGTTTGAAGTACACTATAGGTTGTTTGTATTAGTATTTAGAATTGCACCTTGTTCTTTTTCAATTTGTTATGTTCCAGTTGTAGAATAGTCGGTACATGGATTTGCATACTCCAGAAGATCCTATTAGATACGAGAATAGTTGGCGCGTGGATTTGCGTACCCCAGAGGATCCTACTAGATACAAGACCTGTTGTAGACCTGGGTTTTGGGCTTGGAAATTCCTGCCCTTGAATGTCCCGACCTGAGAGGCCAAATATGTGACTTGATATGAAGTCCAGAAAAGCTCAGAATTTGATTATTTTCAGTAAAAAGTTGTGCTGGGTTGCCACCTGTTTGGTGATACATACGTCCGTTTTGGTACTCCATTCTTGTTGTAACAATTCAGTGGTTTCTGTTGTGGTGTCCTATCTCATCCTCCTGTTTTCTTTTTCTTGATTTATTGACTTGAATTGAGTTTTTTGAGAACATCAATGTCACTTCCTCCATTTCATAATATCTATTCTGTTTGATGTTATCTTCATCTTAATGATGGTGACTTGGTGCATGGGTTTATTCATGTTTATTTTTATTTTTTGAAGGAAATGCTTCATGTGGTAAGCTGACTTATGTTCACTGCAAAGCTGGACGGGGACGTAGCACCACCGTTGTTCTTTGCTACTTGGTATATCAGACTATTGATCCTACTAAATGTTGACTGGCTCATAATCAGAATAAGTTTAAGGTGATGACTCTTTAACTCTTTTCTTGTAGGTGCAATACAAACAAATGACACCTGCTGGAGCTTTTGAACATGTTCGGTCATGCAGGCCAAGGGTGTTATTGGCTTCCGCACAATGGAAAGTATGTTGTTGCAAAAACTCTTTTATGTTCTCAAAGCACACAATAGAAGTATTTTAATGGATTCGTAAGCATTATAGCTGGACCAATGGAAGTTTATTTTATTGCAATATATGGATCAGCGGGCGCAGGATACTTTCATCTGTTCCATTCTTTGCCATACATGATGAATTTTCAAATGGAAATGAAAGGGAGGGGGACACCACTGTGTGTAGGATATCGTAACTGGTAGCATATTGGTCGGTTACCGAGTAGGGATTAATCAGCTTACCAGCCTATTAACCGAATTTATCAGTAACCCATTTATCGATATGTTAACTAGGGCCATATCTAATATATCCTAGGCTGGAGCACTTGCTGCAGTAGAAGCTGTAGATTAAATGCACCACATCAGTACATACTTCATAGGAGAGCAGCACAGCAGCAGCAACAGAACAGTGACGGTGGGGGCTGCTTGGGGAGGCGATGGTGTCGGCGGCTGCTAAGGGTGGGGGCGGTGTCTGCTCCTTCATGAGCGGCTAACGTATTGCATGGGTGGCTGTGGGACAAGGGATGGAACAAGCTAAATGTGGGCCAAAATAGCCCAGGCAATTATTTGGCTCAGCAAATAATTCGGTCTGACACTTATCAGACCGATAAATCGTCCACCCAGTTAATTCGGTGGATATGTGGTTTTCGTATCGGCAGGTGGCCGAGGCAGGATTAACTGTCCGATGTGCTGATTAAAATGGCCTATAATTTAAACATTGGTGTGTAGTATACATATGAGAAGTACTCCCTCCGTCCCATAATGTAAGACGTTTTTTGACACTACACTAGTGTTAAAAAACGTCATACATTATGGGACGGAGGGAGTACATTTTTACAAGGGAAAATGCACAGGCCCTGCATGAGATACCAAATAAACAAATCCGACCAAAATCCTCATACGAATCTGTTATCCGGATAATTTCACATCATGTTTTCTACCCTTGATGGTGTATTGATGCACTAAGATAAACAAGTTACCGATGGATTAAGTTAAAGATTGCATCGTGTGTTCTTTTATGGCGAGTTTTTACCATTGCTAGGCGTTAATTGTGCGTTTTGCCACCGCCCAGCTCTTTACTGACCAAAGCGCATGCTTATGCGCAGTTATGCACAGATTAAGCGTAATTATGCGCAATGCGTTTTGCCAACGCCTAGAGCCTAGGCGTGCCTTTTTTAACTATGGTTTTTACTCTAAACCGCGATTAACGTGGTTGTATCTCATGTTCTTGCAGGCTGTCCAGGAATTCTACCAGCTTAGAGTGAAGAAAATTCAGGGCTCCAGTTGCATCGACAGCCCAATCGTTAAAAAGGTTCCATCTCCATCTCCGGTGTTGCTTGCTACTCGGAACCTCATCACTTTTGATGAGAAGACATTCGTGATGGTCTCAGAATCAGACCTTGAAGGGTATAATGCGGATGCCTTGGCAGTTAACGTGGGAAGTGGTTTGTGGGAAATAAGCTTAGTATACCGTGTTCAGTTTGCCAGCCAGGCAGCATTTGCAGGGTTTTCATACCTGTGGTTACAGTGCCGCGCCCACAAGGACACGGAGGCACTCACTGAGAGCATCGGTAGTGAGAGCTGCTCGCTGGAGGCGGAGCAGCCTGCAAACGGCCACCACTGTCTACTTCAAGGTGTCGTGGTTAATCCGTGAATCGCGGAGTTCCTCGGTGTCTTTTTGTCTTGCACCCGTACATATGAAGAGGGCATGCAATGTGAAGCCCCGACTCCAGTCTGCAGCAACCAAGGGGTTCAGTTTCTCGGGTCTGTATATATGTGCTGTAATAAGTTGACTGGTACGTGTACAAAGGTAAATGGATATCGTCTCAAATTGCTAACCTTACTTGCTGAATATGTATATATGTACTATTTTCTTGCCCACTCTGTGTTAGCAATATTTCTTGAGAGTATTCTCCCTGCTTGCTACTTCTTGCCTGCACTTCAAGCAGGAAAGGGGTCAAATATTTGGTAAGCCCGGTTACATTTCCAGTCTGAAGTTTTTGGGTCCGCGGCAAACTGAACTTGAACAATGCATTGATCACATGTGCTTGCGTGCACTGTGTGTGTTTTGCTCAAGGCATTGAAGGAGTGAGTCGCTCCAGAAGCAATAGATTGGCGGCATCTGTTTTTGTGTTGTTCCTAGATGCCCCAAAACAGCAGTGCCATAAAAAAAGCACCGTCATTTAGGGCATTTTGTAGCAGCTCCAGCTGATGCCCTGTATGTGTTTGGTGCCCAAAAGAATTTGTAGTTGCCCTAAATTTTTGCTACAAGTGTTGCATGTCTGCAGCATTGGAAGTTGTTGCTGCAAGAATGAAAAGGCAGCCGCCCGACCTCCCAGTTGAAACTTCCCACCTGCATGTCTGCTACAACTTCCTACCCCTTCTGCTGAGCTATTGCCGATTCTGACCATTTCCCTGCTCATTCGCCAGTCGAAATGGTTGAGACCGTCGGCCACCGAGGTCGATTAGCGGCCGGGAGACCTCCATTTGATCGACTTTACCATTGTTGTGTTACAACTCCGTTTGCCGTGGCTCCCCAGCCCCCCTCCCCTCCCCTGTGGCTTGGCGACCATGTTTGGCCCAGGCAACCGATCCGTATGAAAGCAACCGAGCTGAATTTTTAGGGCACTAGTTTTAGGGCATTTGGAAAAGCAATCACTTTGTGGTGCCAAAGAAATTCTCTCTTCTCCCCTAAGCCATTTTTGGAAAACCATCCGCTCTTAGTAATAAGGCAAAACGAATATCTTGTCGAAGGTGCTCTAATGTTTTGGATGGTTCATGACAAAAAAAAAAGTTTGATTCCAATGGTTGATATTTTTTTTCATGCGAATTGTCCGCTAGAGTTCAATCATGCTAATACTCGCCCAACTTATGTTCGAAAGAAGACTAAGCTAAAATTTTATAGCTAGCTAGATAGTATTAGAGCAAGTACAATAAGATGGCGTAGACGAACGGTAAGACTTTAAATATTATATATTTATTAGTTGGAAGAGAAAGAAGATGAGAGAGAAGGTTTAATGAAGAAACATTTATTTACATCTAACTATTATACTTGCCGGCTATAAATTTGACTATAGATGACATGACAACATCATATAGCCAGCTGATTGTACTATTAACTATGCTCTTACTTCCATTCCGAAAAGATTGTCTTAGATTGTCATCCTTTTAGTGTCATAGACAAATATAAAACAAAGCGGGGCCAGAACATGTTGCGGATGGGCATACCCCGGGTTGACTTGGATCTCAAGATACAAATGATGTGTTCCTTCCTCCCTATTCATCCAAAGAAAAAGTTATTTCTTTTTCTCCAAAGGAACGACGCTGCGCTAGGCCGCCAGGGGAGAAAGAGACTCCACGTTATCTTTTTCTCTCGCTGTTGAAAGAAACAACACTCGACATTATCATTTTCTACTTGTCAAAAGATGATATCACCCCAATCCCGAGAAAGCGGCGCTATCTCATGATCCTTGCCGCCATTAGTTTACCTATCCTCCTCTCCTTTTGCTGCGCGCCTGTCGTCGACCTCCCACCGGCAACCGCTGGTGGGCCGCGACCGCGAAAAGGCCAGGCAACAGCAACAGCAGCAGCAGCGCTCGCTCAGTTGGGAGCCACGAGTGCGTGCGTGCGTGCGTCTTGGCAAAAGGAGGTCAATAATTCGGGCCACTGGTCGCCCTATCGAGATATCCACACATCCTATCCGCGATTCCATCACACCCATCCTTCTATCCTTTCCCCCCGGCGCTGCTGTAGATGTGGACTATGAGCATGCACATGATGTGATATCACATACGCGTACCAAACCGGTTTGCGTGCGAGTGCCGTAAAATCTTGTCGATTCCTATGAGGATCGAGCTGTTCCGTGCGGAATTCGTCCGTCACCGAATGGGGACTGGGTAGGCATCTCAGTTTCCTTTAGCTGTCAACCGGGTGGAAGGCTTTCTTTTCGAATGAACGGACGAGGTTTTGCGATCGTGATTATCTCGAGGAGATGATGAAATCACGCCGCGCACATGTCGGTTATGCACGGCTCGTGCAGCCAACATGATCCGACAGCAAAGGAAAAATCTGAGTTTGGCACGGTTTCGCTAGTTGCTTCTGTCCACTTCCCTTTGCTAGCATCACAACTGCCAGGAGACAGGAGGATATCGCATGCCCGTAGCACGCCCGACTGATGTTGCCGTGCCATGGACCGATGAGTGAGTGGACATGGAGAGCAAAGTGCAGGCAGAGCCCAATTATTGAAGCCATTGGAAGCTCAGAGCCACACGGGCAGAGAAAGAAGCCGTCCTCTCCTGTCATCGCTGCCTCCTCAGATGGCAACAAGAAACCAACCCCACTTCTTGCGTGATTCAATTCATGAGCGCGATGCCATGGGGGCCCTTCCAACGCCAATGCCAATATCTCGGTGATATCTCCATGCGATGCAAGCACTGATAACATTAATTAACTTGGTAACCATACATTACAGACAAACCTACTACATATCCTCTCTGGTTTCCCTTCACCAACTTGTACCAAAGCAAGCAATTCTTATGTATTTTACTCCATACACTAGCTGAAAAAGCTACTAGGACGATCGACGGACAACGAAGTTAGCACGGCAACAAGAACAGGGATGCCACATGAAGCTAAGCTGGTGGTGGTGCAGATCAGATCAATCCCTTCGGCCAGGCCTGGCAGCCGGGGATCGATCACAGCACCTTGATGGCGTCGACCGCGCCGTAGCAGCGAGGAGGCGCGATGCTGAGCTCCAGGATGCTGCTGGCAGATGAAGACATTGCCAGCTCCAGCCCGGAGGCAGCCATGGCGGCCAGCGACGTCCCGGTGGGGAACTTTGATCTCTTCTTCACATGGTCAGTTAGTTCTTCAACCTGCCAGAAGAAAGGACCCGGTTGGTGTAAAGCTTTGCTCACACTGTGGTTACTACATCAGAAGATGTTGTCAGATGTAACTAAAGGTGCTAAATGGCTTTACCTGCATCTGGATGTTGTTGCTGTTGCCCCTGATGCCTCCAGGATAACTTGGTAGCTGAGGCGAGGTTCAAGATTCAGTCAGTGTTCAGACAAAACGGAAACTCGATCTAGCAGGAAACAAGATGAAACGGGAATTCTGTGGAATTTACCGGCACGTCGCCGCGGTCGGTGTGGAGTATCTTCTCAGCAGGAGCAAGCTTGGTTCCAACACTCTGAGGACTTGGCAGCTGAAACCAAATTAAATTCAGTAGAGTGCATATATTAGCTGCTGCACGATCCGATGGATGTTTGGAGTGCTTGGCGCGAACTGGGCTGGATCCGAGCACCTGATCGTCGTAGCTGTGGCCGGCGGGGATGCCGACGTCGAAGAGGCTGGCCCGGCGCTTCTTCTTGCCGGGGTTGGTCTGCCGGAGGAAGTACTTCTGGGCGTGGCTGGCCACCTGCGTGGCCGTCCTGGTGGTGACGAAGTTCTTGGAGATGCCTCTCCAGTCCCCCTTGCCCAGCTGCTTCAGACCCTCCAGGAACTTCCTGTGCTCCTCCTCGGTCCATGGAATCCCTGAAACAGAATCTCAATCAACCACTTGCGGCATGATTCATCGTACTAGGACTTCTACTAGGAAGCAACACGGAGCGACTAATCAAATTGTTATTCAGCTGGGATAGTAAGATCCATCAACTACTACTAATACTACACTTTGATGATACATAAAGGTCATGATGGTTTCAACTCAGTTTCTTGATTTCTTTGACCCAGGACAAAATTTCCACTCGCAAATCAGTATTAGTTAATTAAGCGATCAGATGATTATGCCCAAAAACACCTCAATAATTGCAGGAATCTGTAAACCACATGAATGAATGGAACAGTAGAGCTCTCTACGGGTTGTGCAAGACAGGAGGGTAGAAGAAATCAAGAAACCGTGCGTGATCCAGATGGAGGTCAATCGTGTTACCTTTCTTGCGCTCCTGGGCCTTGCGGCGGCGGCGCTTGAGCTGCGGCGTGGACGCCAGCTCGCCGTCGTCGGAGGCGTAGCCCTTGTCGTTGCTGGCCTCGCCGGGCAGGAGAATCGGGACGATGGAGGCGCAGGCGAGGTTGGGCATGCTGGTGCTCTTCTTGAGCTCCATGGGCTCCGCGTCATCATCCTCCTCCGCGCCGCGGACCTCGACGCCGAACAGCCTGAAGAGCACCGCCTTCCTCGCGCCCTCCTCCTCCATTCCCTCGCCCGATGGAGCCGGGGGTTGCGAGGTCGCTGTCGCTGATGGAAGAGAGGTCGGATCAGGCGGAGGATGGTGGCGGTATCTTGTTGGAAGTGGATTGGACGTTGGATGATTTGGAGGCTACCGCACGAGGGGAGGGAGGGAGGGAGAGCCGGGACCGGGAGAGACTGACTCTTGGTGGGTGGGTGGCTTTGTCCTCACTGCCTACTTACAGGCACCTGCTACCGTCTCCCCTCCTTCTCCATTTATAAGCGCGTCCTTGTTTTTGTTTTTTCCTTGCTGTATGTGTATTTTTTTTTCTCCACGACTTACTTTCTGGAGTAGGCTTTTAATTCCAAAAATTTCCATACTTTTAGCACAAGCATAAATGCTTCGCTCCTTAATCTTCTGCCTTCGTTTCAATATTAATTTTTCAAAAATTACTCCCTTCGTTCATAAATATAAGTCTGTTTAGAGATTCCAAAATGCGAAGTACATACAGAACAAAATGAGTGAATCACACTCTAAAATATGTCTATATGCATCCGTATGTAGTCTTTATTGAAATCTCTAAAACAACTTATAATTAGGAACGAAGGGAGTATTACTTTATGCGATACATAGGCTATGAAGAAATTGCACGGTGGACCATCCCCTTGCTACGCCCGCTGCCGCCATGCCTTACTGCACTATAGAACACCACTATCATTCTCATTCCCCGTTTATTCACTGTATCCAAAAAGCATCATCACTTCTTATTTTCCCGCCTATTAGCTGACATCACCATCAACACTGCTACCGTTGGCCTCCTCATACCCGCCCCGCCCCACGGCATCACCCTCTTGCCACCTCCACATGTACCCCCATCGCAAACCATAACTCCAGTAACAAAAATTAGGGTATATTCTCCTACCTCATCTCGGAGGCTGCTGCCCAACCTACGTATTTGTCCCTAACCTCCGCGGCTTAGCCACCACCTTCAAGTCCTCTTTCGTCACCACCGAACCACATAAGAGTTTGTGTGCTGCTCTCACGAGAAATAAATGTATGGATCCTAAAGTAAATCATATGTCTGCAAATATCACCTTAAACTTAGCACAAGCCTAGGCGATTGCGTGCTAGCAAATACATTGAAAGGCCATGACCTATAATGTTGTAGCTATGCAAAACCACAAGTTTTATGAGAACAAGCCATTGGTTGGTTTATTTAGGGGTGATTGATTATATCCAAACCCCAGGCTTGATATATATGATGCCTCGTTAAATCAGAAGATCTCCTAGTGGGAGATGATGTTTCCTTTGATAGCGAGATGCATGTGACAACTTCACCATTTTGAAGTTTCATGACTCTAGTCACCAGTACATGATATGCGATTGTATTTCATGTTTTCTAGCCACATTTTCAAACGTTGGATATATATCAGTATCTAAGAGCATCTTAGCTGGGCTCCGCAAATGCCCCCGGTACGTCGAGGCGGAAGGCACGGTTAGTGATTGGTCACTGGATCGCGACCTAGCCGCCCCCTTGAACCGACCCTATTTGTTCGGACTGACCGACACCCCTCATATCCAGCTCATATATGGGGCAGATATGGGGAAGTCTGAACAAGCAAGGACACGTTTCACCACGTCGGACCAGATAGAACAACCCACCCCAAATTTCACCAAATTGACCAAGTCCATCAAATCGATTGCCACCCCCCCCCCCCCCCCCCGCGTCCGTCCTCCATTTCCCGCGTCTGAGACGTCGCCGTCCTCCACCCTTGCTTCCCCATCCACGCCGTCGCCCTCATAAAAAATTAGAATGGTGAAGTGTTTGCCAGGTTTATTGGAACTAACTGCAGGAATGGGTCCCCTATGAAGAAGATCTGGGTTCCTAAAAGTCTTCTTGAAAAGCTTCCCCTAAATGTCATCATGACACCACCTGGGAAGAATACAAACCCAGACCAAAGGCTTCATATGGCCCAGAGTCTTCATACAGGAAGAAGACCTCATATGGTCACCCTAACGCCAATGTTTTGCAGGGAAACTACCATCAGGCTCATGAATATGAGCATAATTCTTTGAACCACTATGTTCACAAATCGAAGAACTTTTCTGCTTATCCATTTGAGTACTATTCACCGTCCGCGAAACTATTTGCTAGGGCTTCGAAGCCAAAATTCTCAAATGTTGCACTTAGACTTATTGCTTCTAAGCCACCCCTTCAAATGTGGGTGGTTAAGAAGAATTAAATTCTCTTTCAGGATCGGGTCTCCAGCCGAAAAGCATTGGGCTCCGAAGACAATGTTGGAGACCTGATGAAACTTGTGGGGCGCAAGATAAAATGCCCCAATGGACTTACTATGTTTTTCCTCCCATACTCAACTTATGCTAAATGTGCCATGGATTCATACCCAGTTGATATTTGGAAGTCTATGTGATGACCCACAACAATAGGGGATCATTCTTAGTCCTTTCGATAAGTAAGAGTGTCGAAGCCAACAAGGAGCAGAAGGAAATGACAAGCGGTTTTCAACAAGGTATTTTTTGCAGGTACTGAAATTGTCGGTAACAGATAGTTTGATAGCAAGATAATTTGTAACGAGCAAGTAATAGTAACGGCAACGAAAGTGCAGCAAGGTAGCCCAATCCTTTCTGTATCAAAGGACAGGCTGGAACGGTCTCTCATAATAAGTAAAACGTTCTCGAGGACACACGAGGACTTCATCTAGTCACTTTCATCATGTTTGTTTGATTCACGTTCGCTACTTTGATAATTTGATATATGGGTGGACCGGTGCCTGGGTGCTGTTCTTACTTGAACAAGCCTCCCACTGATGATTAACCCCTCTCGCAAGCATCCGCAACTACGAAAGAAGAATTAAGATAAAATCTAACCATAGCATTAAACATATGGATCTAAATCAGCCCCTTACGGAATAGCGCATAAACTAGGGTTTAACCTTCTGTCACTCTAGCAACCCATCAACTAATAACTACTCCACAATGCATCCCCTTAGTCCCAAAGATGGTGAAGTATCATATAGTCGACATTCAGATAACACCACTAAGGGAATCACAACATACGCATCATCAAAATATTGAATGAATACACAACATTCACAATGGTGGTTCGCGAAGACATTTGTGTTGAAGATAATGACACGTGAAGACAGTCACTTGAAGTCAATGGAGCGCAAAGACATATTTTCTTTCATAGTTTCATTTTCTTCTTTCCTGAGTCGTAGGAACCACCGAACTGTTAAGTGGGGTCAAGGTAAACAAAGTTAGAAAACTGACGTGATGCTCAACCCAAAATCCTATGTTCTTCAAGCAAAGACAATGAGAGAAAATCTCTTCCAGAGTTGGTTGAGTCGGCTTTACTTGGAGCCCAAGTTAAGCTGCCGCGTGTGTTTAAAATCTGACCGTTGGACACATGTTGGTTGTGCATTGACCCAGGGTCATTTCGGACATATCATGTCGGGTTGCCTCTTGGCTATAAATAGCCCACCCCCTCCACCATAAGTTGGTGGCTGCTCCGAGTTTGTGCACGACTTTTTTTGTTTGAGAGAAACCCACCTCTGAAGCCTTTGAGAGAGAATCCTTGCGAGGACAAACCCAAAACACCCATAGCCCAAAAGTGTCTTGAGCATCACCGAAGTCTTTCCGTTCTCCGTGAACCGAAGACTTATTACACTTGAAGACTATGATCTTCCAGTCGGTTAGGCGTCGCGTTCTGAGCATCTAAGAGTCATTGTGGATTGCCGGTGAATGAAGTCTATGAAGGTTTGGAAGTCTACCTTGAAGACTTACCTGAGTGGTTGGGCGAGATCTGCGGGTCTTAGCCCAAGGGGAATAAGGTGAAGACGTTGTCTTCTGTTCAATCTCAGCCTCCCTGACCAGACGTACAGTTGTCACAACAACTGGAATTGGTCTAACAAATCCTTTGTCTCCATCGAGCAACTGGTTCTATTACTTCACTCCTTTACTTACTGATATGTCTCCAACGTATCTATAAATTTTTATAGTTCCATGCTATTATATTATCTGTTTTGGATGTTTTATATGCATTAATATGCTATTTTATATTATTTTTGGGACTAACTATTAACCTAGAGCCCAGTGTCAGTTCCTGTTTTTTTCCTTGTTTCAGAGTTTCACAGAAAAGGAATACCAAACAGAGTCCAAATGGAATAAAACTTCCGCGATGATTTTTCTTGGACCAGAAGACATCCAGAGGACTTGGAGTGCAAGTCAGAGAAGCCACGAGGCAGCCACAAGGACGGAGGGCGTGCCTAGGGGGGTAGGGCGCGCCCCCACCCTTGTGGGCCCCTCGTGACTCCACCGACCTAGTTTCTTCGCCTATATATTCTCATATATCCGAAAACCAACAGAGAGAGCCACAAAAACACTTTTCCACCGCCACAGCCTTCTGTACCCGTGAGATCCCATCTAGGGGCCTTTTCCGGCGTCCTCCCGGAGGGGGATTCGATCACGGAGGGCTTCTACATCAACACCATCGCCCTTCCGATGAAGCGTGAGTAGTTTACCACATACCTACGGGTCCATAGCTAGTAGCTAGATGACTTCTTCTCTCTCTTTGATTCTCAATACCATGTTCTCCTTGATGTTCTTGGAGATCTATTCGATGTAATACTTTTTTGCGGTGTGTTTGCCGAGATTCGATGAATTGTGGATTTATGATCAACTTATCTATGAATATTATTTGAATCTTCTTTGAATTCTTATATGCATGATTTGATATCTTTGCAAGTCTCTTCGAACTATCGATTTGGTTTGGCCAACTAGATTTGTTTTTCTTGCAATGGGAGAAGTGCTTAGCTTTGCGTTCAATCTTGCGGTGTCCTTTCCCAGTGACAGTAGGGGCAGCAATGCATGTATTGTATTGTTGCCATCGAGGATAAAAAGGTGGAGTTTTCATCATATTGCTTGAGTTAATTACTCTACATCATGTTATCTTGCTTAATGCGTTACTCCGTTCTTTATGAACTTAATACTCTAGATGCATGCTGTATAGTGGTCGATGTGTGGAGTAATAGTAGTAGATGCAGAATCGTTTCGGTCTGACACGGACGTGATGCCTATATTCATGATCATTGCCTTAGATATCATCATATCTTTGCGCTTTTCTATCAATTGCTCGGTAGTAATTTGTTCACCCACCGTAATATTTTCTATCTTGAGAGAATCCTCTAGTGAAACTGTGGCCCCCGGGTCTATTTTCCATCATATAAGTTTCTATTTCCCATCATATAAGTTTCCGATCTACAATTTTAGTTTCCGATTTACTTCCTTTGCAATCTTTTACTTTCTGATCTATAAACCAAAAATATTTACTTTACCGTTTATCTATCTCTATTAGATCTCACTTTTGCAAGTAACCGTGAAGGGATTGACAACCCCTTTATCGCGTTGGGTGCAAGTTGTTTGATTGTTTGTGTAGGTATTCGGTGACTTGTGCGTTGCCTCCTACTAGATTGATACCTTGGTTCTCAAACCGAGGGAAATACTTACTCTACTTTGCTGCATCACCCTTTCCTCTTCAAGAGAAAAACCAACACAAGCTCAAGAAGTAGCAGGAAGAATTTCTGGCGCCGTTGCCGGGGAGATCTACGCCAAGTCAAGACATACCAAGTACCCATCATAAACTCTCATCTCTTGAATTACATTATTCCTCATTCGCCTCACATTTCCTCTCCCCCACTTCTAAAACAATTTTCGAAAAGATTTGCCTTTTTGTTCGCCTTCTCTTTCGTCCTTCTGTTCGTTTGCCCTTATGTCTTACTTGGTTTGTTTGTTCGTTTGCTTCATATAATTGTGTGTTTATTGAAAATTAGAAGCAAAAAGTTTATGGATACTCATCCACTTGCTAATCTTTTTAAGAGATCCAATTATGATGAACCAATTGCTAGTGAGTTGAGTGCACTAGATTATCTTTATGATGTTTTGCTTGAAATCCGTGAATCTGAAAATTATGATGAAGTGCTTTATGAAGTGATTCATGATAGATCTTTAAATAAAAAGCATGATTGCAATGATGTTATTATAAATTCTATTAATGTCAATTATGTTAATGATATGCAAAACCCTAAGCTTGGGGAAGCTAATTTTGCTATGTCCACTACTTGTTGCAATGATCATGATTGGGGTGATTTTTCTTATGTTCTTGAAAATTTATTTAAGCCTCATAATGAATATGTTTGCAATAATATTGAAAGTGGGTTTGGAAGAGTGTCAACTTTAGATCCCACTAATTTGGAGTATGATCAATCTTATGATTTTTTTGATAAAAGTGGGCTTGGAGAGGTCATGACTTTAGTTAATGTTAATCCCACTATCTTAGAAGAGTGTCAACTTTGCATGCATGTGGATCATGTAGATAATATGTTATGTGATAGATATACTATTGAATTTGAATATGATCCCACATGTAATTATTATGAGAGAGGAAAATATGATTGTAGAAATTTTCATGTTACTAAATTACCTCTCGTTATGTTGAGATTGCTATTGTTTCTTTCTTCTTCCTTGCATATGGTAGTTTTTGCTTGCTATGATAATTTGTTTGCTTATAAAATTCCTATATATAGGAAGTACGTTAGACTTAAATTTGATTTTCACATGCTTCATGATGCTCTCTTTGTGCTTCAATTCTCCTCTTTTATGTGAGCAGCATTAAAATTATCAATGCCTGGCTAAGGGCGTTAAACAATAGCGCTTGTTCGGAGGCAACCCAATTTTATTTTTGTTTTTGCTTTTTAGGTTCTATTTTGCATTAAATAATACATCTATCCTCTGTTTAGATGTGGTTTTATGTTTTAATTAGTGTTTGTGCCAAGTAAGACCTTTGGGATAGCTTGCGGTGATAGTTGATTTGATCTTGCTGAAAAACATAAACTTTTGCGCTCAGTCCCAGAATTGTTAAAAATCACAGAAGCGTGATAAAATACTGATTCTTTTTGAAGAACATTAATAAACAAATTGCTTAGGTTTTCCTATTTTTTCATAAGTTTTGGAGTTACAGAAGTGTTCGAAATATCCAGATTGCTACAGATTGTTCTGTTTTTTGACAGATTCTGTTTTCTATGTGTTGTTTGCTTATTTTGATGAATCCGTGGCTAGTATCGGGGGGTATGAACCATGGAAAAGTTGTAATATAGTAGATATTACAGCAATATAAATAAAGAATGAGTTCACAACAGTACCAAAAGTGGTGATTTATTTTCTTATACTAACGGAGCTTATGAGATTTTCTGTTGAGTTTTGTGTTGTGAAGTTTTTAAGTTTTGGGTAAGGATTTGATGGACTATGGAATAAGGAGTGGCAAGAGCCTAAGCTTGGGGATGCCCAAGGCACCCCAAGGTAATATTCAAGGACAACCAAGAGCCTAAGCTTGGGGATGCCCCGGAAGGCATCCCCTCTTTCGTCTTCGTCTATCGGTAACTTTACTTGTGGCTATATTTTTATTCACCACATGATATGTGTTTTGCTTGGAGCGTCTTGTATGATTCGAGTCTTTGCTTTTTAGTTTGCCACAATCATCCTTGCTGTACACACCTTTTGAGAGAGACACGCATGAATCGTGATTTATTAGAATACTCTATGTGCTTCACTTATATCTTTTGAGCTAGGCAATATTGCTCTAGTGCTTCACTTATATCATTTTAGAGCACAACGGTGGTTTTATTTTATAGAAATTTATGAACTCTCGTGCTTCACTTATATTATTTTGAGAGTCTCTAAACAGCATGGTAATTTACTTTTGTTATAAATTTAGTCCTAATATGATAGGCATCCAAGAGGGATACAATAAAAAACTTTCATATAAAGTGCATTGAATACTACGAGAAGTTTGATTCCTTATGATTGTTTTGAGATATGAAGATGGTGATATTAGAGTCATGCTAGTAAGTAATTATGAATTTGAGAAATACTTGTGTTAAAGTTTGTGATTCCCGTAGCATGCACGTATGGTGAACCGTTACGTGATGAAGTCGGAGCATGATTTATTTATTGATTGTCTTCCTTATGAGTGGCGGTCGGGGACGAGCGATGGTCTTTTCCTACCAATCTATCCCCTAGGAGCATGCGCGTAGTACTTTGTTTCGATAACTAATAGATTTTTGCAATAAGTATATGAGTTCTCTGTGAGTAATGTTGAGTCCATGGATTATACGCACTCTCACCCTTCCACCATTGCTAGCCTCTCTAATGCCGCGCAACTTTCGCCGGTACCATAAACCCACCATGTACCTTCCTCAAAACAGCCACCATACCTACCTATTATGACATTTCCATAGCCATTCCGAGATATATTGCCATGCAACCTTCCACCGTTCCGTTTATTATGACACGCTCCATCATTGTCATATTGTTTTGCATGATCATGTAGTTGACATCGTATTTGTGGCAAAGCCACCGTTCATAATTCTTTCATACATGTCACTCTTGATTCATTGCACATCCCGGTACACCGCCGGAGGCATTCATATAGAGTCATATTTTGTTCTAAGTATCGAGTTGTAATTCTTGAGTTGTAAGTAAATAAAAGTGTGATGATCTTCATTATTAGAGCATTGTCCCATGTGAGGAAAGGATGATGGAGACTATGATTCCCCCACAAGTCGGGATGAGACTCCGGACGAAAAAAAAGAGGCCAAAAAAAAATGAGAGAAGGCCCAAATAAAAATAAATAAATAAATGAGAGAAAAGAGAGAAGGGGCAATGCTACTATCCTTTTACCACACTTGTGCTTCAAAGTAGCACCATGATCTTCATGATAGAGAGTCTCATATATTGTCATTTTCATATACTAGTGGGAATTTTTCATTATAGAACTTGGCTTGTATATTCCAATAATGGGCTTCCTCAAATTGCCCTAGGTCTTCGTGAGCAAGCGAGTTGGATGCACACCCACTTTGTTTCCTTTTGAGCTTTCATAAACTTATAGCTCTAGTGCATTCGTTGCATGGCAATCCCTACTCACTCACATTGATATCTATTGATGGGCATCTACATAGCCCGTTGATACGCCTAGTTGATGTGAGACTATCTCCTTCTTTTTGTCTTCTCCACAACCACCGTCTATTCCACTTATAGTGTTATGTCCATGGCTCACGCTCATGTATTGCGTGAAAGTTGAAAAGTTTGAGAACATCAAAAGTATGAAACAATTGCTTGGCTTGTCATCGGGGTTGTGCATGATTTAAATATTTTGTGTGATGAAGATGGAGTATAGCCAGACTATATGATTTTGTAGAGATAAGCTTTCTTTGGCCATGTTATTTTGAGGAGACATAATTGCCTTGTTAGTATGCTTGAAGTATTATTGTTTTTATGTCAATATTAAACTTTTGTTTTGAATCGTACGGATCTGAACATTCATGCCACAATAAAAGAAATTACATGGATAAATATGTTAGGTAGCATTCCACATCAAAAATTCTGTTTTTATCATTTACCTACTCGAGGATGAGCAGGAATTAAGCTTGGGGATGCTTGATACGTCTCCAACGTATCTATAATTTTTATTGTTCCATGCCATTATATTATCTGTTTTGGATGTTTTATATGCATTAATATGCTATTTTATATTATTTTCGGGACTAACCTATTAACCTAGAGCCAGATGCCAGTTCTTGTTGTTTTCCTTATTTTAGAGTTTCGCAGAAAAGGAATACCAAACGGAATAAAACTTTCGCGATGATTTTTCTTGGACCAGAAGACATCCAGAGGACTTGGAGTGCAAGTCAGAGAAGCCACGAGGCGGCCACAAGGACGGAGGGCGCGCCCCCCACCCTTGTGGGCCCCTCGTGACTCCATCGACCTAGTTTCTTCGCCTATATATTCTCATATATCCCAAAACCAACAGAGAGAGCCACAAAAACACTTTTCCACCGCTGCAACCTTTTGTACCCGTGAGATCCCATCTAGGGGTCTTTTCCGCCGTCCTGCCGGAGGGGGATTCGATCACGGAGGGCTTCTAAATCAACACCATTTCCCTTCCTATGAAGCGTGAGTAGTTTACCACAGACCTACGGGTCCATAGCTAGTAGCTAGATGGCTTCTTCTCTCTCTTTGATTCTCAATACCATGTTCTCCTCGATGTTCTTGGAGATCTATTCTATGTAATACTTTTTTTGCGGTGTGTTTGCCGAGATCCGATGAATTGTGGATTTATGATCAACTTATCTATGAATATTATTTGAATCTTCTCTGAATTCTTATATGCATGATTTGATATCTTTGCAAGTCTCTTCGAACTATCGATTTGGTTTGGCCAACTAGATTGGTTTTTCTTGCAATGGGAGAAGTGGTTAGCTTTGGGTTCAATCTTGCGGTGTCCTTTCCCAGTGACAGCAGGGGCATCAAGGCACGTATATTGTTGCTATCGAGGATAAAAAGATGGGGTTTTCATCATATTGCTTGAGTTAATTCCTCTACATCATGTCATCTTGCTTAATGCATTACTCCATTTTTATGAACTTAATACTCTAGATGCATGCTGGATAGCGGTCGATGTGTGGAGTAATAGTAGTAGATGCAGAATCGTTTTGGTCTACTTCACACGGACGTGATGCCTATATTCATGATCATTGCCTTAGATATCATCATAACTTTGCGCTTTTCTATCAATTGCTCGGTAGTAATTTGTTCACCCACCATAATATTTTCTATCTTGAGAGAATCCTCTAGTGAAACCTATGGCCCCCGGGTCCATTTCCATCATATAAGTTTCTATTTTACATCATATAAGTTTCCGATCTACAATTTTAGGTTCCGATTTACTTCCTTTGCAATCTTTTACTTTCTGATCTATAAACTAAAAACACCAAAACTATTTACTTTACCGTTTACCTATCTCTATTAGATCTCACTTTTGCAAGTAACCGTGAAGGGATTGACAACCCCTTTATCGCATTGGGTGCAAGCTGTTTGATTGTTTGTGCAGGTATTGTGTGTTGTCTCCTACTAGATTGATACCTTGGTTCTCAAACTGAGGGAAATACTTACTCTACTTTGCTGCATCACCCTTTCCTCTTGAAGGGAAAAACCAACGCAAGCTCAATAAGTAGCACTTACTATTTAGTTTCATGAAGTCTTTGCATGCTTGTTCTGTTCGAAGACATTGTGTGAAGACATTCTCTCTGATTACATATTTGTCTTCACACTATCTTCCAAATCAGACCTGTTCTACCTAGCTGCTACTTGTCTTCGTGCATCACCTATACTGTACATTGACATCCTTGCATGCCTAGTGTAGTTTATCTTCCGCTGCATTCTGTTTAGTTACTGTTTTGTTTGCACATCTTCGAAAACATTGCCTGTTTTGAAGACTTTCATAAAAATCGCCCATTTAACCCATCTCATCGATAACTAGCACTTTCAGGAGGTAGTCTAGATCTAGTAGATTCTTATAGAATACCAGACATATCAAGCACAAGTACTCAAGATTCACACGGATTTGAATGTATCAGATCTGATGACAAAGGCTCTACCACAAGCAAGACATGTACAACACCGGATAGCCATATGTGTTAAGTAAACTATGTAAGTAGATTACTGACTCTAGTGCAAGTGAGAATCTGTTGGAAATATGCCCTAAAGGCAATAATATTGTATTATCACTATGTTTATAATTAAGAGTTTATATTCTATGCTATAACTGCTATGATCCTGGAATATGCGATTCGGTGGAAAACTCATATGCATGTGTGGAATGATAAATGGTAAAACCTGGTTCCTAGTCTCGCCTCTAAGACTAGCTCAACTGTTGTTTGTGATCACGTTTTCCGGATCTTCGGATATCGTTCAGCGTAACGATAGTCTCAAGACAACATTGATAATATGACGTTAGAAGAACGATCATCTTGAATTGACCAAACTTGATTGTTATACTTTGAGATGCATCGTCACAAGTCAATTGTTATAAGATGGAGAGTCAAGGTATGCCTTAGTTCCTTAGACCATGAGAGTATCACCCTGACTTCTTACTGTACGATAAACTTTGGGGTTGCTCAAACGTCATCTGTAACACGGTGCTCATAACGATGACTTACAGGTTCATCGGAAAGTTTGACAAGGGCTAGATAGCTCAAGAGTGGGATTTGCTCCTCCGAAAATGGAGAGATATTCTTAGGGCCCTCTCGGTGTGATGGCATCTTTCATCGTCTGGCCAAACATAGGTGACTATGTCAGAGGGATGCCGGAACATGTCAATGAGAAAGAAGAACGAAACCGATAACGAAGAGGCCGGTATAGTGAGCATGAGAATGACTCAAGAGGATACCGAACATCTCACCTCGGGTTTTGTAAAGTGTTGTGAAACAAAGGGAATAAGCAGATGATAATGAAAGGTTCAATCAAATATCATTCGTCTACTCATAGGGGTCGATATGGACGTCCACGGTTCCGCCGTCGGTCATTGAAAAAAAGGGGTTTTGTTCGTGTCTATGTTTAGCGAACCTACAGGGTCACAAGCTTAAGGTAATCACGGCCTGCTGAGTGTTAGTAGGATGGGAGTAATGAGGAAATATTTATGAAATAGTTTCATTAATATTCAAAATAGTTTTGAGAGGAACCGAAAGCGTTTCGGGGTCGCCGAAAGGGTTTCAGGTTTTATCGAGCAATACCGGTATTACCGAGAAATAATATATAGGTGGAAAATGTTTCTGGAGATGTTAAATTAAAATAAAAGTCTCTAATAATAGTTGGGAGGCTTTTATATTTAATTAAGTATCAACGAGCCTTAAAAGGCCCAGTGATGGAATGAATATTGGGGCACTTCGGCGCAATAGGGAGGCGCCCCCTTTCTTCGTGGAGAAGGAAAGGGAGGAGGCCGAATTGAAGGGGGTTTCCCCCTCCTAGCCGGCTCAAAGGGGGCCCTTGTGGCACCCCTCTCCCCTCCTCTAACCTATATATACTTAAGGATTTTGGCCTTTGGACATACAAGTTTTAGAGCCTCCTCTAGTTCTCTAGTTCTAGTTCTAGTTGATCCAATTAGAGCTAGATCTAATCCTCTCTAGTCCTCATAATTAGAATCCCAGTGTGGTTCTAATATTCTCCCTCTATTTTCCCGGTGGTTATAGCTCTAGACGGTGAAGCGCTGCTGTATCGCAAATATTGTACACTTGTAAACTATGGAGAGGTCGTGCTTTCGGTCTTCCATTCGAGGGATCGTTCATCCACTGTTCGACGGACTTCAAGTACGATATACACCGACTCTTCTTCCACTGCAATTTGGAGTTGGTAACTATCCAATTCAAACCACATCTTCATAGTATTCCTGGGTGATCGTAGGGTGATTTTTTTGTTTTCTACTCCGTTTCCCAGTAGACGTGCGGTCGCACCGGAGGAGACAAGGAAGTAGCCATCAGCCTTGACCATGATTGACAATGATCCGCCATCTGAATGGGCCATTCCAAATGCCTAGACGCATCCGAAGGCGCCAGAGACGGTGTTTTACTCACCGCAATGCCAACGGGCACAGATAAGCGCGGGTAGTGCCGGCGCGTGGTCTGCCCTGGTCCTGTTCGACGAAATTTCCCAGCAGGACATAGTAATTTTTTTGCTCCATTTTGTATTGCATCTTTCATTTTCCGCTATGCCATTGGATCAATTTGTTGCATATGCCATTGGATCAATTTTTTGCATATACCATTACTTTATTTGGGATCATGGTCATTTTAGGATAATTTCATGACAGGCATGATCAATGAGGGTCAAGAGCATACGAAATATGACTTGGGGGATACAAATTGTCCTATGTATGATGTTGTGGGAACATCGCGCACTACCAAGTGAAAAAAGGCCTAAGATACTTGATACGTCTCCAACGTATCTATAATTTTTTTATTGTTCCATGCTGTTATATTATCATTCTTGGATGTTTTACAATCATTTTATATCATTTTTTGGTACTAACCTATTGACATAGTGCCCAGTGCCAGTTGTTGTTTTCTGCATGTTTTTTACATCGCAAGAAATCAATACCAAACGGAGTCCAAATGCAGTGAAACTTTTTGTGGATTTTTTTGGACCAGAAGACATCCAGTGGGCCAAAGAGTACCGAAGAGGAGCCCGAGGTGAGCACAAGACACCAGGGTGAGCCTTGAGGTGAGCCCGAGGTGAGCCTTGAGGCCCAGACGCGCCCTGGTGGGTTGTGCCCACCTCGGTGGCCTCCCGAACCGGCTCTTTGCTCTATAAATACCCCAATATTCCAGAAACCCTAGGGGAGTCGACGAAAATCAATTCCAGCCGCCGCAAGTTCCAGAACCACCAGATCCAATCTAGACACCGTCACGGAGGGGTTCATCATGCCCATTGGTGCCTCACTGATGATGCGTGAGTAGTTCTTTGTAGACCTATGGGTCTGTAGTTAGTAGCTAGATGGCTTTCTCTCTCTCTCTTTTGATTCTCAATACAATGGTCTCTTGGAGATCCATATGATGTAATGATACGTCTCCGTCGTATCTATAATTTTTGATTGTTTCATGCCAATATTATACAACTTTTACATACTTTTGGCAACTTTTTATATGATTTATTGGACTAACCTATTGATCCGTGCCCAGTGCCAGTTCCTGTTTTTTGCATGTTTTTTGTATCGCAGAGTATCCATATCAAATGAAGTCCAAATGCAATAAAATTTCACGGAGAATTATTTTGGAATACATGTGATTTTGGGGAGTTGGAATCACCGCAAACGGAGGCCCGAGGTGGGCACAACCCACCAGGGCGCGGTCCCGGAGCTAGGCGTGGCATGGTGGGTTGTGCTCACCTAGTACGTCGGTTGGGGCTCTACTTCGGGTGCAAGGAATCTCATATCCGGAAAAAAATCGTGTTAAAATCTCAGGGCAATCGGAGTTACGGATCTCCGGGAATATAAGAAACGGTTTTCGGTCAGATCTGGGGAGCGTGAAACAGAAGAGAACAGAGCGGGGGATCCAATCTCGGAGGGGCTCCCGCCCCTCCGCGGCCATGGAGGCCATGGACCTGAGGGGGAACCCTCCTCCCATCTAGGGGGAGGCCAAGGAAGAATAAGAAGGAGGGGGCTCTCTCCCCCTCTCTCTCGGTGGCGCCGGAGTGCCGCCGGGGCAATGATCGGGACAACGATCTACATCAACAATCTTGCTACCGTCAACACCAACTTTCTACCCCTCTATGCAGCGGTATAACACCCCTTCTCCCCGCTGTAATCTCTACTTAAACATGGTGCTCAACTCCATATATTATTTCCCAATGATCTATGGTTATCCTATGATGTTTGAGTAGATCCGTTTTGTCCTATGGGTTAATCGTGATCTTGGTTGGTATGATTGTATATTTTATTTATGGTGCTGTCCTACGGTGCCCTCCGTCTTGCACAAACGTGAGGGGCCCCCACTGTAGGGTGTTGCAATATGTTCATGGTTTACTTATTGTCAGTGTTGCGGGGGATGACAGCAGCCCAAACACGGATAGGTGGGTTATGGTGTATGGGGGTAAAGAGGACTCGATACTTAATGCTATGGTTGGGTTTCACGACCTTAATGATCTTTAGTAGTTGCGGATTCTTGCTAGGGGTCCAATCATAAGTGCATATGATCCAAGTATAGGAAGTATGTTAGCTCATGCCTCTCCCTCATATAAAATTACAAGAATGATTACTGGTACTTGTTATCGATTGCCTAGGGACAAATAACTTTCTTGTTGACAAAAACTCTCTACTAAAACTAACTTAGTTGTGTCTTTATCTAAACAGCCCCTAGATTTTATTTACGTTCTCTTTATTATCTTGCAAACCTATCCTATCACACCTACAAAGTACTTCCAGTTTTATACTTGTTCTAGGTAAAGCGAACGTCAAGCATGCGTAGAGTTGTATCAGTGGTCGATAGAACTTGAGGGAATATTTGTTCTACCTTTAGCTCCTCGTTGGGTTCGACACACTTACTTATCAAAAGAGGCTACAATTGATCCCCTATACTTGTGGGTTATCAACACCTTTTTCTGGCACCATTGCCGGGGAGCAATAGCGTGGGGTGAATATTCTCGTGTGTGCTTGTTTGCTTTATCACTAAGTAGTTTTTATTTCTTGTTCTAAGCTGTTCTCTATCTTTAGTTATGGATATGGAACACGAAACACCAAAAAATTAGTGGTACTTGCTACTCATGGAGATGGGGAACCTCCTAAAACCCTCGATGCTCGTTATGTAGAAGATATTATGCATTACTTTGATAATCCTGAGAAAACCCCATTCAACTTGATAATGGGAGTAACGTTGGATCAACGTGAATACTTTAGGGATGCTTGACTCATAAAGGGAAATTGTTATGGGATCAAATTCATATGTTGCAAATGTATGCTTGGAATTTATGTCAGAGATATAATTATACTTGTTGCTCTAAGATTGAGATTCCACACCTTCCCTATTCATGCGAATTTAATGATAACGAAACCTTGGCTTCTTATGCTAGAGGTATATATGATTACTATGATGTGGAACGAATAGAAGAATTTGTTGCTTTTAAGGGTGCTTATGAAATTGAATCTTTGTTTGAAAAGTTTGAAGATTTTGATGATTCAGTTTATTGACCTGAAAATTTTGCTATCCTTAAATATTGCTATGATAATTATAAATACAATTCCGATATTGATGCATTTATTGAGAAAGTCTCCGCTGTCCAAGAAGAGACTAATATTTTGAAGGAGTCTATGGAAGAAGGAATTGATGAAACTGTGAGCTCATTGGATGAAAAAGATGATGAGGAGAGCGAAGAACAAATGGAGGAAGAGCAGATTGATCACCTGTGCCCACCTTCTAATGAGAGTGACTCTTCAACTCATACATTATTTAATGCCCCTTCGTTCTTACCGGAGGATGAATGCTATGATACTTGCTATGATCCCGTTGATTCACACTACTGCAGGATGCTGCTAACGCGACACTACGATCAGAGACCCTTCGATGAAACTGTGTGCGATGCAATAATCGCAAACGGTGGTGTAAAAAACCTGTCAAAAAAGGTGCAAAACGTTTGCGATGGAGGATGCATCAAACACGGTTCAGATTTTAGTTGCGTGTGCGATGCAGGGCATACGGTTCAGTTCAATTAATCGTTTTCGATGAGGAAGAGGAACAAAAGAAATGGACAGCCAGACGAAGGTGTGTGCGATGTACATCATACGGTTCACTCGGATGAACTGTTTGTGATTAGGCAACACAAAAGAAACAGTCAGCCAGATCAAGGTGTGTGCGATGTACAGCATACAGTTCACTCGGATGAACTGTTTGTGATTTGGCAACACAAAAGAAACGGTCAGCCAGATCAAGGTGTGTGCGATATACGACATGCGGTTCACTCGGATGAACTGTTTGGGTTGAGACAAGAGAACAGAAACGGTTCAATATAAAAAATACCATAAATATTGCAAGGTTCGAATTCAAAGATTACAACTCCCAAATTCAAACATTGCAAGCTATGTCATTTTTGAAAAGGGATCAGCCGCTGACAAGTCATGTATGGGTTTGACACAATGACTTCCAATTGCTTTGCCATATGCTCTTCCAATACGAAGTTTGGCATTTTTGGAGCCTCTTCCATTCCGTAGTACCTGTCGGCTCTGATGATCATACCATTCATCTTTCCTAATTAAATGCGTGTTCAACCTCAGTACCCTCAGCACCTTTGCTCTGGCAAGAAAGAACCTGGCGAGTGTAATCTCCGGTAAGGTCCCTCGGTAGGAGTTCAAAGTAATATTTGAGAGATGCCGATCCAGGCATTCGATGTGATTGTTGTTATAAACATCATCCACCTCTGGGCCTAATATGCACTGCAAAAGAAGAGAACGAATGTGTTAGTGCTTACATGCAGTTTTGAACACTGCTACACGCCCATTTGGTTTGCAGGATTTGTAAAATGCACCAACGTGCCATCTTCGATCTGGCATGATTAACATGGGCATTTGATTACAATCTAGAAACATGTAGCCTTCTTCACAAGAGGTTGGATGAAAAATTCCCTAAGAAAACTAGTACAGATGAATCCAAAGGAGAAATGCTTATGGACGATTGTAACCATATGAATGAAGCAACCAATATGGGGTGGGGGTGTATGTCCTAAAATCCTCCAAAATTCCTTCAGAAATCATAGTACATTGTCATTGTAAACTTGGGAAAAGGTGCAAAAAATTGAACTCCCTTATGGTTAACATTTAACAGGAAAGGAACATCACCTCGATATACAGCTTCTTCAGGCATGGAAAGCATCTCAGGCAACTGACAACTTGGTACAGGTTGGGGCCGACAGATTCTAGTGCCAAGACCTTCACTGTGCCCAGAGTCTGGGTGAAGCTTCGCTGGATGACAGACGAACATACATCTTCAAAACTAGAAATAACGTTGATATCAAGAAGGAGAGGTATAAGGCGACTTTTGTACCTAAAAGTTGTAGTATTTGACAGTCGAGTAGCCCACCACTTTCAATTTTGGCGCAGAAATGACATTGATTCTTGTTGGACCTTGTTGATCAACTACAAGTAACTGATACGTCTCCGTCGTATCTACTTTTCCAAACACTTTTGCCCTTGTTTTGGACTCTATCTTGCATGATTTGAATGGAACTAACCCGGACTGACGCTGTTTTCAGCAGAATTGCCATGGTGTTATTTATGTGCAGAAACAAAAGTTCTCGGAATGACCTGAAAATCCACGGAACTTATTTTTGGAAAATATTAATGCTTGTCACTAGGGCCCGAGTGCCATGATTTCAGATCTGAACCTATTATGTTTTCATGAATATATGTGAGTTCTTGATCCTATCTTGCAGGTCTATAGTCACCTACTATGTGTTATGATCCGGCAACCCCGAAGTGACAATAATCGAGACCACTCCCGGTGATGACCGTAGTTTGAGGAGTTCATGTATTCACTATGTGTTAATGCTTTGGTCCGGTACTCTATTAAAAGGAGGCTTTAATATCCCTTAGTTTCCATTAGGACCCCGCTGCCACGGGAGGGTAGGACAAAAGATGTCATGCAAGTTCTTTTCCATAAGCACGTATGACTATATTCGGAATACATGCCTACATTACATTAATGAATTGGAGCTAGTTCTGTGTCACCCTATGTTATGACTGTTACATGATGAACCACATCCGGCATAATTCTCCATCACCGATCCAATGCCTACGAGCTTTTCACATATTGTTCTTCGTTTATTTACTTTTCTGTTGCTACTGTTACAATCACTACAAAACCCAAAAATATTACTTTTGCTACCGTTACCATTACTTCCATACTACTTTGCTACTAAACACTTTGCTACAGATACTAAGTTATCCAGGTGTGGTTGAATTGACAACTCAACTGCTAATACTTGAGAATATTCTTTGTCTCCCCTTGTGCCAAATCAATAAATTTGGGTTGAATACTCTACCCTCGAAAACAGTTGCGATCCCCTATACTTGTGGGTTATCAAGACTATTTTCTGGCGCCGTTGCCGGGGAGCATAGCTCTATTCTTTGAGTCACTTGGGATTTATATCTGCTGGTCACTATGAGGAACTTGAAAGACGAGAAAACAAAAATTTATCCCTCAATTACGAGGGGAGGTAAGGAACTGCCATCTAGCTCTGCACTTGATTCACCCTCTGTTTTGAGTAAGCTTGTGACACCTAAACCTGCTTCTGCTATTAATTCTGACATGTCGCATGTTATTGATGATGCCACTTCTGCTATGCACGATACTTATGATGAAACTACTTCTATGCTTGATACTACTGTGACACTTGGTGAATTTCTTGATGAACAACTTGCTAGGGCTAGAGAGAATGAAATTATTGAAACTGATAATATTGATGATAGTGATGGAAGACTCTCCCCCTAATAAATATGAATTACCTGTTGTGCCTGAGGGCTATGTTATGGATGATGAGACTTGTCGTGGAATTATCACGGCAGATGTCCTCAAGCTAGGACTTAGTCGTGGAGCCATCGCCGCTAGGAAGCTTGAAAGGGTTAAACGGGACAAGGAACACGAGAGTTTATACTGGTTCGGCCCCTTACGGTGAAGGTAAAAGCCTACGTCCAGTTGAGGTGATATTGAATAGGGTTTCGATGACCAGGGAGCTTAACTGCTATGCCTGGCTCTCGATCAAATCTTTCTCCCCTCTAAACCGCCGCCGGGTCGTCCCTTTATATAGAGAGGTTGACGCCCAGCAGCTCTCAGAGTCCCGGCCGGCTCATAAGAGTGTCCGGCTCGGACTCTCAACTATTCTTGCCTTATACTACAAGTTCTATCATAATGGCGGTTGTAACTACGGGCCTTAAGCCATATCCAGGTCTTAAGCCCATCTTTGCCCCGCCATCTTCAAGGTTGGCGCCGGGCTTCGGGCGATGACCATTATGAGTAACCCGGCCCCTCCTGGCGGGTGACTCTAAGGTTTATATCCTCAACATTAGGCCCCATATTGATTTGAGCCGGCTCATGTCAATCTTCAATCCTTTCGACAGAAAATCTCCGGCTTACAATTGTGTGAAGGCCATAACCCGCCGTGACGTCACCTTCTGGATTCCGGGTAATCCGTCGTGACGTCATCTTCCATTAAGTCCATTTTTTACTCCACCATATCCGCAACGGATCTTTATCTTTACTACCATCCCGAGAATCGAGGCATCTCATGGTGAGATAACCGCGCCGTGGCCTCCTCGTTTCTCGCGCCCACTTATGAGTCTAGCCTTATAAATAGCCCGACCCTCGGGTCTTTTCCATTCTCCCCCTTCTGTCGTCCTCTTCCTCTTGCTACTCTTGTGCCGCTCGAGCTCCGCCGCCGCCGCAGCAGAGCTCCGCGTCCTCGTCGACCTTGGCCGCTGCATCACCCTGAACCGTCCAGAAAACCGCGGCGAACCCTCGCAGCACACCTGCGTCTGTAAGTTCCTTCCTCTTCGTAAAATAGATCTGCATTAAGATTTTCGAGCTCGCCGGTGTTCTTCGCTGTTCGTCATGAACTCTTCATAGATTTCACCACCACCGCCCCTTCTTGATCTTAAGACGGTATAAAACTGACGCGGTAGCTATTTTGCACCCATTTCAAATGCAAATAGATCCCCTTTTACTGCATAGAAGCTCCGTTCGAACCCGTGAACTTCTTCTGCATCTGTTTTAGGTCTAGAAATTTTCCTCTTAAGTCGACCATTTTGATCCAAATTAGTTACTGCGATGTGTGAAACCTGTTTTCACCACACTTAGTAAAAATCTGCACCTGCTGATTCATGGCGGTTTACATTTCCGACTTAAAGAAGCCACGCGCCGTAAAATCTTCCGGCTCAAAAGAAGCCACGCGCCGTAAAATTTTCCGGCTGATCTGCGAAAAGGTCGTAGACAATCGAATTACTCTCAATGCCTCCAGCGGCTTAGATAACCCGATGCACTTAGATATATGTCATTAGCCCCCTCCATAAGCCGCCGCTTTAAACATTGAACTGTAAATTTCCTCCGGCTTATAATTAAACCGGACATTTTTCCTTTCATCATAGGCTTCCGACTTTCACCATGCCTCCCAAAGCTCCCAAAGCACCCATCACTTGCAACTGGATGAGGTCCAACGTCACCGACGAGACCTTAGCGGATTTTGTGAAGTCGGGTTACCTGCCCAAGAAGGACGTCATGTCCTACCGTGCCCCTGACTCATCAGAGGAGAGACCACAGCCAAGGGACGGGGAGGTGGTAATTTTTGCGGATCATATGAGCCGGGGCTTCGCACCGCCCGGCTCAAAGTTCTTTAGAGATGTGCTGAATTTCTTTGACCCGCGGCCACAAGACATAGGTCCCAATTCTGTGTCCAATATATGCAACTTCCAAGTGTTCTGCGAAGTCTACCTTGGAGAAGAGCCCAGCCTTCTGCTCTTTAGAGAGCTATTCTATTTGAACCGCCAGAATGAGTGCGCCAACGGACCAAGCCTGGAACTCGGTGGAATCTCCATTCAACGCCGGAGAGACTGCCTTTTTCCTTACGCCGAGCCGCCGAGCCACCCAAAAGACTGGAACCAGACGTGGTTCTATTGCCAAGACACGTCGCCGGCTGACGAGAGCCCGCTGCCCGGCTTTCGTCCCTCGCGTCTGGAACCAACTCACCCTCTGTCAGACAAGTTATCTCAGGCGGAGCGCCAACCTCTGATCCCCACCATCAACAAAATCAAGGCTCTGCTGGGAAATGGCCTTAATGGCATTGATCTGGTCCGAGTCTGGATCTCATGGCGGGTGATCCCCTTAAGCCGCCGCCCCGGCTTAATGTGTGAGTACACGGGCCGGAAAGATGACCCCCTGAGACACAGCCGCAGCGATCTTCCTGAAGAAGTTGCTGAGGACATGACCAAGGCTCTCTTGAACGAGAGCTTGGCAGACTGCGGGAGGACCGGCTTAAGCCCCTTCTGCAAGACCAACCCGGCCCCAGCGGTAAGCCGCTGATCTGAACATCTTATTTTCTTCTGTAGATAACTTTCATCTGAACCTTAAGAAATCGTCATTGTATTTTTCAGGCTGATGACAAATTCTGGAAGGTCAAATATGACCATGAGGCGGCCAAGAAGGCCAGGAAGGCTAAGAAAGCCGCCAAGAGAGCCGCTCCCCGCAAGAAGGGAAGCAGGCCTACTGCTTCAGAGCTGCTGCAACTAAGCGACAGCTCCGAGTCAGAGGTAACCCCTGAGCCTGTAAGCTCTTGTTGTATTTGTTGTTTATTTCTGTCCACCTTATCAATACTGTTCATCAACAGGATGACACCAGAGCAAGTAACCCGGTGGTTGAAGAGGTAATGACACTTTTCTTCGACTCGGAGCCCTTGCCAAGGCTGAAAGTCCGAAGGGTAACCCGGAAAGTAAGATTTTCACATCCTTTAGCTTATCAAGATCCTCAATTTCTTTTGAAGTAACAGATCCATGAGAGCCGGCGGCACACCCGGACCAACAAGGATGCTGACCTCTCCCTGAGGCACCAAGGAAGCGCCGGACCGAGGTTCTTTCCAACTTATACCCTTTTCATCCTCTGGCGGGTGTTATACGTCAACCTCTCAATTCTTCTGATTCAAATTATCAGGAAACGTCTCCTTCCTCTGGTGACTCGATGCAGTCGAATCTTCCGGCTTTCAAGATCATACCCGGGTAATGATGATCATCTCTTGCTGTGCTTTATCTTTACTCATACTTTTGTACTAACCTTTTGTCCTTTCAGTGCTCAAGCAAAGCTCAGTAAAAGAGCAAAGAAGAATAAGCCGGCGGAGGAGTCGGTCGTGATGGAGCCGGAAGTTTCCGCTCAAGAACCGCCGGCCGCCTCTGCTCCTGAAGCCACCGCTCCCACCGACGAACCAGCCATGGAGACTTCCACCCACCCGGATATCTCCAGCCCGGCTCAGCCGGCCGATGACCCGGACGTGGTAATCACCCGGACGGAGTTTGTTGAGCTGGGGAGACCCACTGCGTTGGCCAAGTGCTCCGCCAAAGAAGAGTTGCTAGAGCGCAGCCGGGCCAATCTGGACCTCACCAATTATACGAATTTGAGCATCGGAGAGATCGTCTCCGGCTATGTGAGTCAGGTGCACAAGAGCCGGGATTTGGAGATCAACATGGTGAATCAGATACAGCAGAAATCTGAGGTACCACTCTACTGCTTACTGCATAGTTATCTTTACCATACTAGCCCCCAAGTCGACGACTTATGGTTGAATAGGTTGTAGACTTAAGTTCCGGCTTATTTCCATGAACCGGTCATTTGTAGATAGAAACGTTCGACATGCATTAGCCCCCAAGTGCCAAGTGTCTTTGCTTGGAAAGCGCTTGGGACTTTAAATTTGCATAGTAACTATTCATATTATAACCCGGAAATTGTGCAGGCTGCTTGCAAGAAACTTGAAGCTGATATCTCTGATCTGAAGACCCGCCTGAGGACGCAGGAAACCGAGACCCGGAAGGCCAACGCCAAATTTGTGTCCAGTATTGCTGCGCAAGAGAAGCTGAAGAAGAACTTTGAAGCTGAACGGAAAACTTGGGCCGAAGAGAAGGCTGCCCTGGTGAGCCGGGCCGAACAGGCGGAGAAGGCTCTGACGGAAAGAACCGCCAAACTCGCCGGCTTAAAGCGCCACGTGTCGCAGATGGTCGCCGCAATCTTCGGTAAGTCATTCCACCGGCTCTCGTCCAGTTTATAATCTTTATGTCTCATAACCCATCATTGCTAGCGGCTTATCTTACTCTATTAAACAGGTCCGAGAAGCGCCAACCTGAACCAAAGTGTGCTGACCAAGCTGAAGGCCGTGTACACCCTGGTGGAGCAACTCTACACCGGGTCACAACGCGCCTTGGCCGTGGTGGCCCTATCCAATGAGGTGCCGAATCACCTGGCGGAAGTTCTTCGCCGGCTTGCCGTTCTTCCTCAGCGTGTCCAAGAGCTGCGACGGGCCTCTGCAAGAGCCGGAGCCATAGCTGCTCTGAGCCGGGCCAAGGCGTTCCTTCCGGAACTAGACCCGGCGGACATTGCCCTTGGCTACCCCAGCTTGAAGGAAGACGGCACCCCCTTCGACCAAAAGGACTTTGCAGCCTGCATGAAGATCGTACGCCCGGTGGCCACTCTGATTGGAAATGACACGGATCTGACCAAGTACCAGCCAGGTTACGATGCAGAGAATCAGAGGATCCCCACTCCGCATTATCAAGCCATCAGCTTAGTCCCGCCGACTCGTAAGCACACCTTTGCCCCGGAAATTGACCCGGCCGGGTTAATTGACGAGGAAGCTCAATTTGAAGCTCTGAGCGGCATTGACTGGAAATCGTCAACTTTCCAGGTCTTGGGAACAACCGGAGGAGCGGAGAGGGATGAGCCGGAAGCTTCAACCCAGCAAGCATCTTAACTCTGTAGGCGGCTTATTCAAACAATGCTTCACCCTTTTGGACTTGATGAGTCTTGTAATAGAATAGGGCCCTTTTAACTTTGTCGTGCCATCGTGCACGTGCTGAATGCTTAATTCCATTGAAGTTGTTTCCTTATATTCCTCTGGGTCATAAATGATCATTCATGTTCCTTAAGCTCCAATAGTTGTCTTTAACTATCCTGCATAGAAAAACAAATCACAAGTCTCTAGGCGGCTTACCGCACTGAGAATCATAGCCTTATATATATAACCTGGAATATGAATCACAAAAGACTGGTCCTCAATTATGTCCTTGATATAACCGTAATAACACACTTACTGGCCTGCAAGCACACTTCCAGCTTATATGACCCGGGTAATAAGGTTGGTACCTCAATTCCGGTTTACCAGTCTTAATAAAGCCGCTTGTGTTCGACTAGTACTGTGAATCAAAGCTAAGCCAGCCAAGTGAGATCCGTCGTGCACACTTGAAACAATCAGAAGAATTCGTTGCAAATCAGAAAAGCTTAGGGGCTTCCGGTTCGAATACGACCAGAGACCCGTCCCAAAGGGGTGATGCTAAGATCCGAATGCGATCATATAGCCCCCAGTGGGTGTGGCGATGCCAATCAAGAGGGTACCGACAGCTATGTTCTCTTTGGTTCGAATACGACCCATGTTTGAACAGGAAGCCCCCAAATGACCTTAGGAGTTGTTTAACGACGCTGATTCGAATACGATCCACATCGGTTCCCAAAGGGGGGGGGGTTGAACTATGATTCAAATATGATCAAAGAAAACTCCCCAATGAGCTCGGCACTTTGCCAATCAAATGGGTATCGACAGCTATGTTCTCTTTGGTTCGAATACGACCTATGTTTGAACAGGAAGCCCCCAAGTGACTATATTGGGTATGGCTAGATTCGAATACGATCATAAGCCGGATCCTCCTTCAAGTTATCATGTGATCTTGCAATGAAAACAACACGTTCACCTTTGGAGGAGAAAAAAGGACAGAGGTCCTGCTTTATTGCTTATCATAATATATACACGGCTTAGAGAGATATGTGCATTATGAGAGCCGGTGGCTCAAGTGTAATAAGGCCGAAGCTGAGCTATGTTCCACGGCCGACGGGTCTCTTCCTCCGACTTACGTGAATCTTTGTGCTCCCGAATGTCAATGAGGTAATATGACCCGTTGTGCAAATTCTTGCTGACCACAAAGGGCCCTTGCCAAGGCGGGGATAGCTTGTGCGCATCTGTTTGATCTTGGATGAGCCGGAGCACCAGGTCACCTTCCTGGAAGACCCGGGACTTAACCCGGCGACTGTGATAACGGCGCAGGTCTTGTTGGTAAATCGCTGAGTGAGCTGCTGCCACATCACGCTGTTCGTCCAACAAGTCAAGAGCATCTTGGCGCACCTGTTCATTATCCGCCTCAACATAAGCTGCCACTCGAGGCGAGTCATGACGGATGTCACTGGGGAGGACTGCTTCTGCTCCATAAACCATGAAGAAAGGCGTGTAACCCGTAGACCTGTTAGGAGTAGTGTTGATACTCCATAACACGGAGGGTAACTCCTCCACCCAACAACCCGGCGTCCGTTGCAAAGGGACCAAAAGCCGGGGCTTAATGCCATTCAAGATCTCCTGATTAGCTCTCTCAGCTTGACCATTGGATTGAGGATGAGCCACTGATGAAACATCAAGTCGAATATGCTCTCGTTGACAAAACTCCTCCATGGCACCCTTGGACAGATTGGTACCATTGTCAGTTATAATGCTGTGTGGAAAGCCAAAGCGAAATATCACCTTTTTCATGAATTGAACCGTCGTGGCCGCGTCACACTTGCTAACTGGCTCTGCTTCAACCCACTTTGTGAACTTGTCAACTGCCACCAAGAGGTGGGTCTTCTTATCCTTGGACCTTTTAAAAGGCCCAACCATATCAAGCCCCCAGACTGCAAAGGGCCAAGTAATCGGGATCATCCTCAGCTCCTGAGCCGGCACATGAGCCCGTCGTGAGGATCTTTGGCAACCGTCACATTTACTAACCAAGTCCTCCGCATCAGCATGAGCCGTCAGCCAATAAAAGCCATGACGAAAAGCTTTGGCCACAAGGGACTTTGAGCTGGCATGATGGCCACAATCCCCTTCATGAATCTCACGCAAGATCTCTTGACCTTCCTCAGGGGAGATACAACGCTGGAACGCTCCCGTAACACTGCGGCGATGCAACTCACCATTGATAACAACCATTGACTTAGACCGCTGGGTTATTTGTCTGGCCAAAGTTTCATCCTCAGGCAAATATCCCCGGGTCATATAAGCCAGATAGGGCACTGTCCAGTCCGGTATGATGTGGAGAGCCACCACCAATTGTGCCTCCGGGTCAGGGACAGCCAAGTCTTCTTCTGTGGGCAACCTAACAGAAGGGTTATGCAAGACGTCCAGGAAAGTATTAGGCGGCACCGGTTTTCGCCGAGAGCCCAGCCGGCTTAAAGCATCAGCCGCCTCGTTCTTCCTGCGATCGATATGCTCTACTTGGTAACCCTGAAAATGCCCAGCAATGGCATCAACTTCACGGCGATAAGCCGCCATGAGAGGGTCCTTGGAGTCCCACTTGCCTGATACTTGTTGAGCCACCAAGTCTGAGTCGCCGAAGCATCTTACCCGGCTCAAGCTCATGTCCTTAGCCATCCGAAGACCATGGAGCAAGGCCTCGTACTCTGCCGCATTGTTAGTGCAAGGAAACATCAATTGTAGCACATAATGGAGCTTGTCACCTTTAGGGGAAGCCAATACAACTCCAGCCCCCGAGCCCTCCAATTGCCTGGACCCATCGAAGTGAATAGTCCGATATGTGTTATCCGGCTTCTGTTCGGGCACTTGTAGCTCTGTCCAATCATTGATGAAATCCACCAAGGCCTGAGATTTAACAGCCGTGCGTGGCACGTATTTCAGACCATGAGGTCTGAGCTCTATAGCCCACTTAGCCACTCTCCCTGTGGCCTCTCTGTTTTGAATGATATCTCCGAGGGGGGCAGAACTGACCACAGTGATGGGGTGACCCTGGAAATAATGCTTAAGCTTCCGGCTTGCCATGAACACACCATAAACAAGCTTCTGCCAATGTGGATACCGCTGTTTGGACTCGATGAGCACTTCGCTGACATAATAAACCGGCCGCTGAACCGGATGCTCCTTACCCTCCTCCTTGCGCTCCACCACCACAGCCACACTGACCGCTCGTGTGTTAGCAGCCACATACAGCAATAAAGGCTCCTTGTCAACCGGAGCAGCAAGGATTGGGGGCTCCGCCAGCTGTCTCTTTAAATCCTCAAAAGCAGTATTAGCTGCATCATTCCAGACAAAGTCATCAGTTTTCTTCATTAACTGATATAATGGCATGGACTTCTCCCCCAAACGGCTTATAAAACGGCTTAAAGCAGCGATACGACCCGCCAAGCGCTGGACGTCATTTATACACGCCGGCTTAGCCAGAGAGGTGATTGCCTTGATCTTCTCCGGGTTAGCTTCAATGCCTCTGTTAGAAACCAAGAAACCCAAGAGCTTGCCTGCAGGAACACCAAAAACACACTTGGCCGGGTTAAGCATCATCTTGTAGACCCGGAGATTATCAAAGGTTTCCCTCAGATCATCTATCAAGGTTTTCTCTTCCCTGGACTTAACCACAATATCATCCACATAAGCATGAACATTGCGCCCAATCTGGTTATGAAGACAGTTCTGCACGCAACGCTGATAAGTCGCCTGTGCACTCTTGAGTCCAAAGGGCATAGACACATAGCAGAAGGCTCCAAAGGGAGTGATGAACGCCGTCTTCTCCTGGTCCTTAACTGCCATTTTAATATGATGATATCCGGAATAAGCATCCAAGAAACTTAAGCGCTCACAACCCGCCGTAGCATCGATGATTGGATCAATACGGGGAAGGGCAAAAGGATCAACCGGACACGCCTTGTTTAAGTCCGTGTAGTCCACACACATCCGCCAGGTGCCGTTCTTCTTGAGTACGAGCACCGGGTTAGCTAGCCACTCCGGGTGAAAGACTTCAACAATAAAACCGGCCGCCAAGAGCCGGGCCACCTCTTCCCCAATGGCTTTCCGCCTCTCTTCATTAAACCGCCGAAGGAATTGCCTGACCGGCTTAAATTTCGGATCAACATTGAGAGTGTGCTCAGCGAGTTCTCTAGGTACACCTGGCATGTCAGAAGGCTTCCATGCGAAAATGTCCCTATTCTCACGGATGAACTCGATGAGCGCGCTTTCCTATTTTGGATCTAGATTGGCACTGATGCTAAACTGCTGAGATGAATCACCTGGAATGAAATCAACAAGTTTAGTCTCATCAGCCAACTTAAATTTCATTGCTGGCTCATGCTCCGTAGTCGGCTTTTTCAGAGAGGTCATGTCTGTTGGGTCAACATTGTCCTTGTAAAATTTTAACTCCTCTGTTGCACAAACAGATTCTGCATAAGCTGCATCGCCTTCCTCACACTCCAATGCCACCTTTCGGCTGCCATGAACCGTAATGGTCCCGTTGAGACCCGGCATCTTGAGCTGTAAATACACGTAACACGGCCGTGCCATGAACTTGGCGTAAGCCGGCCGCCCAAATATGGCATGTTACGGGCTTCTTATCTTGACCACCTCAAAGGTCAATTTTTCCACCCTGTAGTTGTGCTCGTCTCCAAAGGCCACTTCCAACTCGATCTTGCCGACTGGATAAGCCGACTTACCAGGTACCACACCATGGAAAATAGTATTTGACTGGCTAAGGTTCTTATCAATCAATCCCATACGACGGAAAGTCTCATAATAGAGGATGTTGATGCTGCTGCCTCCATCCATGAGCACCTTAGTGAACTTATATCCTCCCACCTGAGGAGCCACCACCAAGGCCAAGTGACCCGGGTTATCCACACGGGGAGGGTGATCCTCCCTACTCCACACTATAGGCTGCTCAGACCATCGTAAATAGCGTGGAACCGCCGGCTCAACAGCATTCACAGCCCTCTTATGAAGCTTCTGATCTCGCTTACACAGACTGGTGGTAAATACATGATACTGTCCACCGCTAAGCTGCTTTGGATTGGTCTGATAACCCCCTGCTACTGTTGATGACCCTGGCCAGACTGCTGATTAAAGCCCCCTTGACCGTTCTGAGGATTAGAATTTGAGCCGCCGCCCGGGCCATGAAAGCCGCCGGCGCCTGAGCCACCGCCCGGGCCATTGTTACCGTTAAAGGCGTTGGAATTCTTAAAGGCCTTCATGATTGCACAATCCTTCCATAGATGAGTAGCTGGCTTCTCTCTAGAGCCATGCCTTGGATAGGGCTCATTCAACAGTTGCTCCAGCGTCGGGCCTGACCCGGAGGCTTGGGGAGGGGGCCTCCCCTTGCGTCTCTGGCTATTACCCTGTGAACTGGCGTTGGCCACGAACTCTAGGCTGCCGTCGGCCTTACGCTTGCCACCTCCTTGGTTCCCCGTGTTATGCTGAGGACCCTTGCCATTGCCGTTCTTCTTTCCCTTCCCTGTCCTTTCATCATCTGAAGCGGGGTCCTTGGTACTATCAGAATCGGCGTACTTGACGAGAGCCGCCATCAGCGTGCCCATATCATTGCAGTCGTGCTTAAGCCGCCCGAGTTTCATCTTCAGGGGCAGGAAACGACAATTCTGTTCCAACATTAAGACTTCAGAGCCGGCATCCATCTTATCAGACGAATGTATGATCTCCTTGACTCGGCGAACCCAATGTGTCGTAGACTCACCCTCCTGCTGTTTACAGTTAGTCAAATCCACAATTGACATAGACTGTCTACAGGTGTCTTTGAAGTTTTGGATGAACCGGGCTTTCAGCTCAAGCCAAGACCCGATGGAGTTCGGTGGTAGCCCTTTCAACCACGTGCGGGCAGTCCCATCTAACATCATGGTGAAGTATTTGGCCATCGCTGCTTCACTGACCTCCAGCAATTCCATGGCCATCTCGTAACTCTCGATCCAGGCTCCGGGTTGTAAGTCGGCCGTGTAATTAGGCACCTTCCTAGGGTCTTTGAAGTCCTTGGGTAGACGTTCATTGCGGAGAGCTGGCACTAGACAAGGAACACCTCTAGTCCTCGTAGGGATACCCACGTCGACGGAAGTCGTCGGATAAGCCGGGGGAGTCTGGTAAGCCGTCAACTGAGGCACCTGCTCCGCCTCTTGCCGCGCTCTGTCTTGGTCCGTTGCGTGAAAGGCTCCGTTATGAGCCGGGCCATGGCCAGGGGGCGGGTCATGGCGTCGGACATTACTTGAGCCGGTTGCTGAGACCATGTGTCTGCTGTAACTCGGGCTCCGGCCTGGATGAGGGGTCGAGTGGATCCTGTCCCGGCTGTAAGAGTACGCCTCTTGCTGCGCCAGTGCTGTCTGAAGGAGTTCCCTGACCCGGCGGGTTTCAATAGCTGTCGGAGAGTCGCCGTCAATTGGGAGGGCCGCCAGCCGTGCTGCTGCGGCGACCATGTTCTCCAGCGGGTTGGCATAATGACCCGGTGGTATTGGCACATACTGAGGCGGGGCAGGGTTCACCTGGGGAGGCCCCATCACTTGAGGCTGAACAGGGGTCCCAGTCCCGGGCACTATGATCCCTGGCGGGTTACTAGACCCTGCACCTGGCGTGTTGAAGAGGTTTCGAGGATCGTAAACCAGAGGGAGTCGAGATTGGGCCTTTCGATGCCTCCTTCTCATGACCTCATTGGACGCGTTCTGATCCATCGTGAGCCGGAAGGACTGCGCCTGAATCAACTGAGTTTGGGCGTCGAGAGCCGCCCTCTCCGCAGCCATCCTGATCCCTTCCGCTGCCAGATCCTCTTTGGCTTTCACGAGATCTAACTTTAACTGCGCCACCTCTGCGTCATGCTGAGCTTGATCCGCTGGGTCAACCGCGGTGGTCAACGGGACCGTCATCTTGTCCGTGAGATCCATCAGCACCTGAGCCGGCGAGGGTGCCGGGTTTCCCTCCCCAGCAGCAGGGTTCTGAATAGGCTGCGCGCCGGCCATGAAGATTCCAACCCGGCTCGGCGGCTCAAACGGGTCCGGAATACTGTCACCATCGGAACAACCCATTAGCCTGCCATCTTGAAGTTGATACAACGAGTTTGACTCATCTGTAGATGATTCGCCGTCAGAGCCGGTGGCCGTCTCATCACTAAATCCAGATCCACCAGAGAGCCCTCCATGGTTATATCCCACAAAAGCATGCTTCAAGGCAGGTAGGACCCGGGCGGGTTGTGAGCGCTGAGCCGTCTCGATGAGATCGGCGCAGAGATCTGGCTCAGGGCCCGGCTCACCAATCTTGCCAATGAAAACATGAATTCCGCCGAAGGGGACCCGGTACCCGTACTCAACTGAGCCGGTGTCGGGGCCCCAGTTTGCATCGTCGATGTAGAGCTTGCCGCGACGACTCTTGGTCATCCGGCCCACAGCGTATCCCTTGAGCCCTTCGAAGCTGCCCTTCAAGAACTCAAATCCACCGTGCGCTGGCCCCACGGTGGGCGCCAACTGTCGTGGAATTATCACGGCAGATGTCCTCAAGCTAGGACTTAGTCGTGGAGCCATCGCCGCTAGGAAGCTTGAAAGGGTTAAACGGGACAAGGAACACGAGAGTTTATACTGGTTCGGCCCCTTACGGTGAAGGTAAAAGCCTACGTCCAGTTGAGGTGATATTGATTAGGGTTTCGATGGCCAGGGAGCTTAACTGCTATGCCTGGCTCTCGATCAAATCTTTCTCCCCTCTAAACCGCCGCCGGGTCGTCCCTTTATATAGAGAGGTTGACGCCCAGCAGCTCTCAGAGTCCCGGCCGGCTCATAAGAGTGTCCGGCTCGGACTCTCAACTATTCTTGCCTTATACTACAAGTTCTATCATAATGGCGGTTGTAACTACGGGCCTTAAGCCATATCTGGGTCTTAAGCCCATCTTTGCCCCGCCATCTTCAAGGTTGGCGCCGGGCTTCGGGCGATGACCATTATGAGTAACCCGGCCCCTCCTGGCGGGTGACTCTAAGGTTTATATCCTCAACAAGACTAAAAGAGACTTTCTTGCTTGCAATGATAGAAGTGATCTTAAGAAATTATTAGCTAAGCTTAAACAAAAAACTCTGAATGCTAGAATGAAATATGATCCTACTTATGCTACTTCACCTATCTTCGTTACTGATAAGGATTATGAATTCTCTGTTGATCCTGATATAATTACTTTGGTTGAGTCTGATCCTTTTTATGGCTATGAATCTGAAACTGTTGTGGCACATCTTACTAAATTAAATGATATAGCCACTCTGTTCACTAATGATGAGAGAACTCGCTACTTTTATATCCTTAAAATATTTCCGTTCTCATTAAAGGGTGATGCTAAGATATGGTTTAATTCTCTTGACCCTGGTTGTGTGAGTAGTCCCCAGGATATGATTTATTACTTCTCTGCTAAATATTTCCCTGCTCATAAGAAACAAGCTGCTTTAAGGGAAATATATAATTTTGTGCAAATTCAAGAAGAGAGTCTCCCACAAGCTTGGGGGAGGCTTCTCCAATTACTTAATGCTTTGCCTGATCATCCTCTTAAGAAAAATGAAATACTTGATATCTTTTATAATGGACTAACCGATGCTTCCAGAGATTACCTGGATAGTTGTGCTGGTTTTGTTTTCAGGGAAAGAACATCGGATGTAGCTGAAATTCTATTGAATAATATGTTGACCAATGAAAATAATTGGACACTTCCCGAGCCAACTCCTGAGCCTATTCCTAAACCAACTCTGAAGAAGAGGGGTGTTCTATTTCTCAGTCCCGAAGATATGCAAGAGGCAAAGAAATCTATGAAAGAAAAGGGTATTAAAGCTGAAGATGTTAAGAATTTACCTCCTATTGAAGAAATACATGGTCTTAATTTACCGCCTGTTGAAGAAATATATGATCTTAATCCATTACCTATTGAAGAAACTCATGGTCTTGATAACCTGACACAGGTAGTAAAGGTAAATTCTCTCTATAGATTTGATGAAGGTGATATCCCTCGTTAAGTCTGCTAGACAATGCTTAGATGAGTTTGACAATTTCATTGTTAAACAAGAAAACTTTAATGCTTATTTTGGTAGACAACTGAAATACAATCCGATATGCTTGAACACTTGGGTGATTATATGTCTAGAGTTAAAAGGTGAACTTAAACTCATTAGTAAACATGCTTCTATGGTTACCACTCAAGTAGAACAAGTACTTAAGGCTCAAAATGATTTGCTCAATGAAATGAATAGTAAGAAAAATGATTATGCTGTTAGAGTGGCTACTAGAACTGGTAGAATGACTCAGGAACCTTTGTATCCTGAAGGCCACCCTAAGAGAATTGAGCAAGATTCTCAGAGAAATAATATAGATGCACCTAGTTCTTCTAAAAAGAAGAAAAAGAAAAATGATAGGACTTTGCATGCTCCTAGTGAACCTGTTGTAGACACACCTGAGAATCCAAATGATATTTCTATTTCTGATGCTGAAACACAATCTGGTAATGAACATGAACCTAGTAATAATGTTAATGATGATGTTCATGATGATGCTCAACCTAGCAATGACAATGATGTAGAAATTGAACTTGCTGGTGATCTTGATAACCCACAATCAAAGAATCAACGTTATGATAAGAGAGACTTTGTTGCTAGGAAACACAGTAAAGAAAGGGAACCATGGGTTCAGAAACCCATGCCTTTTCCTCCCAAACCATCCAAGAAAAAGGATGATGAGGATTTTGAGCGCTTTGCTGAAATGATTAGACCTATCTTCTTGCGTATGCGTTTGACTGATATGCTCAAAATGAATCCTTATGCTAAGTATATGAAAGAAATTGTTACTAATAAAAGAAAGATACCAGAAGCTGAAATTTACACCATGCTTGCTAATTACACTTTTAAGGGTGGAATACCAAAGAAACTTGGAGATCCAGGAGTACCAACTATACCATGCTCCATTAAAAGAAATTGTGTTAAAACTGCTTTGTGTGATCTTGGAGCCGGTGTTAGTGTTATGCCTCTCTCTTTATATCATAGACTTGACTTGAATAAGTTGACACCTACTGAAATATCTTTGCAAATGGCTGATAAATCAACTGCTATACCTGTTGGTATTTGTGAGGATGTGCCTGTTGTGGTTGCAAACGTTACTATTTTAATGGACTTTGTTATTCTTGATATTCCCAAGGACGATAGTATGTCTATTATTCTTGGAAGACAATTTTTGGAATACTGCAGGGGCTGTTATTGATTGCAACAAAGGCAATGTCACTTTTCATGTTAATGGTAATGAGCATACGGTACACTTTCCAAGGAAACAACCTCAAGTTCATAGTATCAACTCTATTGGAAAAATTCCATCGATTATTTTTGGAGGTTTGAATTTCCTCTACCTACTGTCAAGAAGAAATATGATATTCTTATTATTGGGGATGTGCATATCCCCGTTGAGGTAACATAGTGTTATTCGAAACTTCTCCGGTTCCATGTTATTCGGAATGAGTTTGTTAACAAGACTTGATCAACCTTGTTAGTGGATTCCTTTTGATGAGCATGAGATGGATGAAATTAGAAGCACAACCTTCTGTACTCTCTCTCTACTTTCTGTTATTTAGTTGAAATAAAGCAAAAATAGTATTTTTCTGTCTGTTTCCTGAATTATCCGTGCAATATAAAAATACCCCGAAAATAAAAGTTCTCCAAATGCCCTGCCAATTTAATATGATTTTTTCCGCAATATTTGAGAATATCTGGCACTGAGAACACAGCAGGGGGAGCAAGCACCTGGCCACGAGGGTCCAGGGCGCGCCCACCCCTACAGGGCGCGCCCCGTGCCTCGTGGGCCCATGGTGGCTCCCCTCCACTTATTCCTGCACCCACACACTTCTTCTTCCTCCCAAAAAAATCACCATCCAGCTCAAGCACGAGTTCTAGCTCATTTTGCTGCGATTTTCGATCTCCTTTCTCAAAGCACCTCTCACAAAACTGCTTTGAGGGATTGTTCCTTGGTATGTGACTCCTCCATTGGTCCAATTAGTTTTTGTTCTAGTGCTTTATTCATTGCAAATTTGTGCTGCCTAGGTGACCATGTTCTTGAGCTAGCATGTCAAATTTATTTGGTTCCAAGTAGTTCTAATGCATGATATAGGCTCTAGGCACTCGTAGGAGTAGTTGCTATCAATTTTGTTGAGCTTGGTTCACTTTTATTTGAAGTTACTAAAATTTTCAGAAATTTTTCAGAGGAAGAAACATGTTTAGGAAAATGTACCAAGGTGGCCCTTCAAGGAAGCAAGGACCCAGGCTCGCATTGCGCGATGCCGATGATGAACCACCAAGGGACGCCCCAGTGTGGCCTTGTGAATGGCCTTCAGAGGACTTCATGGATCAAGCAGGAATTAAGGAAGAATTTAACGCATATTTGCGTAACGCTGATCTTGTGAGCTTCGAGGCAGAAAAGTGTCGTGAGTACCACTATCTCACTAGTTCCTTTGTGAGGAGGTTTGAACTTTCATCTTCACGCAATTCTCAAACTGTCCTGTTTGATCTTTATGAAAATTCTTATACTATGGATTTAGAGGATTTTACCACTGCTTGCAAACTTCCACAATGGGGTAGTCCTAGTGAACCTCGCAAATCTGAATTTAGAGATTTTCTTGCTAGTATAACTGTGGTGAATCTAGAGACATAACACGAGCTACCATAGGGAGTATTCATTTTCCTGCTATACATTATTTTGCTCTCTTCATAGGTAGGTGCATAAATGGTAAGGATGAAGCATGTCACATGTGTGTCCCTGACCTCAGTGTTCTCAGGAGTGTTGTGTTAGGAGACAAACATTATAATTTAGGAGCCATTGTCGCACGTAGGTTGCATAATAATAAAATTAATGGAGATTTCTTTGGAGGAATTTATGCAACCCGTCTAGCTAATTTTCTTGAGGTACCTATACGTGAGTATGATGTTGAGCTGCCTAATGTTTATTTAGATTATAATGCCATGGTTCATCATCGTTTTCTTGAGAGGAACGAGCAGTCCCTCCAGTATCGCTTAATCTTTGACAGACGTCGCGCTGTCCATATTACTCTCCCTGCTCCTGCCTTCTTTGATTATCAGGCAAAAGGAAGACATGTTATTACCAGAGAGGAGGCAGATGAGTACGAGAGGAGGGCGGAGGCAGCTCGCCGCCATGTTGCAGCTCAGGAGGCAATAGCCGGTGCATCTCAGTACGAGCCCGGTTATAAATTTGGATATCCACCAGGCCATCCGTGGCAATAAACCAACTTAGGCCAAAAGCTATATCCAAAGCTTGGGGGAGTACGTATTTCCCACCGACATTACATTTATGTTTACACACTCATTGCTAGATGTCAGTGCCCATACTCTTTCATTGCACTTTCCATGCTAATTTATTTTCTTTTTTCTTGCTTTCTTCTTGTGTGTTTGATAAACCTTAAGAAAAACCAAAAGAAATTAGTAATAGCTTTTAGCTAGTTTACTTTCTTGCTGTAGTAATAATAATTAAAAAGAAAACCCAAAATATTTCTCGTTCTTCTTTTGCTTGTTGGGAGCTTTCCCGTGTAAATAGTTTTATTTCTTTTCTTTTCTTTGGGGGTCGATAGGAGAAGACCATAATTAAAATGTTGAAGCGGCTCTTATATGCATTATTGTTGAATTACCCAAGAGCCCATATTGCCTTGTCTTTTCCTGTTTATTGAATGCTTGCAGATTCCAGCTTAGTCCAATGCATGTGCACTCTTATTATTATTCACATCGTTCGGTCGTGCAAGTGAAAGGCAATTATGACGATATATGATGGACTGATTGAGATGAGAGAAGCTGGTATGAACTCGACCTCTCTTGTTTTTGTAAATATGATTAGTTCATCGTTCCTGATTCAGCCTATTCTGAATAAACATGTTTGCAATGACAATTAGAGATCATAGTTGCTCGTGCCATGCTTGATTAGCTATGAGTTATAATGGTTTACCTTGCGTGCCAACATGCTATTAAAATGGTTGTGATGTGGTATGATGGGGTGGTATCCTCCTTTGAATGATTTAAGTGACTCGACTTGGCACATGTTCACACATGTAGTTGAAACAAATCAACATAGCCTTCACGATATTTATGTTCATGGTGGATTATATCCTACTCATGCTTGTACTCAATGTTTATTAATTTTAATGCATGTTCATGACTATTGTCGCTCTCTAGTTGGTCGCTTTCCAGTCTTTTGCTAGCCTTCACTTGTACTAAGCGGGAATACTGCTTGTGCATCCAATCCCTTAAACCCCAAAGTTATTCCATATGAGTCCACCAATATCTTCCTATATGCGGTATCTACTTGCCGTTCCAAGTAAATTTGTATGTGCCAAACTCTAAACCTTCAAATGAAATTCTGTTTTGTATGCTCGAATAGCTCATGTATCAACTAGGGTTGTCCGTATCTTCCATGTTAGGCGGGTTATTCTCAAGAGGAGTGGACTCCGCTCCTCACTCACGAGAAAATGGCTGGTCACCGGGATGCCCAGTCCCATGCTTTATGCAAATCAAATCAAAATAATTGCAAACAAAACTCCCCCTGGGACTGTTGTTAGTTGGAGGCACTCGTTGTTTTGAGCAAGCCATGGATTGATGCTTGTGGTGGAGGGGGGAGTATAAACTTTACCATTCTGTTTGGGAACCGCCTATAATGTGTGTAGCACGGAAGATATCGCATCTCTTGGTTGTTATGTTGACAATGAAAGTATGCCGCTCAAAATATTATTTATCTCTGCTTTAAAATCGAGCTCTGGCACCTCTACAAATCCATGCTTTCCTCTGTGAAGGGCCTATCTATTTACTTTCATGTTGAGTCATCACCCTCTCATTAAAAAGCACCAGCTGGAGAGCACTGCTGTCATTTGCATCCATTACTATTAATTTATATTGGGTATGACTATGACTGGATCTCTTTTACCATGAATTACAATGTTTAGTCAATTCTTGATCTTTAAAGGTGCTCTGCATTTATGTTTTGCGGTCTCAAAAAGGGCTAGCGAGATACCATCTTGTTATATCATATTATGATTGTTTTGAGAAAGTGTTGTCATCCGAGATTTATTATTATTGCTCGCTAGTTGATTATGCCATTGATATGAGTAAACATGAGACCTAAGAGTTATTGTGAATGTGGTTAGTCATAATCTTTGCTGAAAACTTGAATGCTGGCTTTACATATTTACAACAACAAGAGCAATCAGAGTTTGTAAAAGTTTTTCTTTATCACTTTCAGTTTATCAACTGAATTGCTTGAGGACAAACAAAGGTTTAAGCTTGGGGGAGTTGATACGTCTCCGTCATATCTACTTTTCCAAACACTTTGCCCTTGTTTTGGACTCTAACTTGCATGATTTGAATGGAACTAACCCGGACTGACGCTGTTTTCAGCAGAATTGCCATGGTGTTATTTATGTGCAGAAACAAAAGTTCTCGGAATGACCTGAAACTCCATGGAACTTATTTTTGGAAAATATTAAAAATATTGGCAAAAGAATCAAGGCCAGGGGGCCCACCACCTGTCCACAAGGGTGGGGGCGCGCCTGCCCCCTGGGCGCGCCCCCTGCCTCGTGGGCCCCCTGTTGCTCCACCACCTCAACTCCAACTCCATATATTCTTGTTCGGGGAGAAAAAAATCAGAGAGAAGGATTCATCGCGTTTTACGATACGGAGCCGCCGCCAAGCCCTAAACTCTCTCGGGAGGGCTGGTCTGGAGTCCGTTCGGGGCTCCGGAGAGGGGAATCCGTCGCTGTCGTCATCATCAACCATCCTCCATCACCAATTTCATGATGCTCACCGCCGTGCGTGAGTAATTCCATCGTAGGCTTGCTGACGGTGATGGGTTGGATGAGATTTATCATGTAATCGAGTTAGTCTTGTTAGGGTTTGATCCCTAGTATCCACTATGTTCTGAGATTGATGTTGCTATGACTTTGCTATGCTTAATGCTTGTCACTAGGGCCCGAGTGCCATGATTTCTGATATGAACCTATTATGTTTTCATGAATATATGTGAGTTCTTGATCCTATCTTGCAAGTCTATAGTCACCTACTATGTGTTATGATCCGACAACCCCGAAGTGAAATAATCGGGACCACTCCCGGTGATGACCATAGTTTGAGGAGTTCATGTATTCACTATGTGTTAATGCTTTGGTCCGGTACTCTATTAAAAGGAGGCCTTAATATCCCTTAGTTTCCATTAGGACCCCGCTGCCACGGGAGGGTAGGACAAAAGATGTCACGCAAGTTCTTTTCCATAAGCACGTATGACTATATTCGGAATACATGCCTACATTACATTGATGAATTGGAGCTAGTTCTGTGTCACCCTATGTTATGACTGTTACATGATGAACCGCATTCAGCATAATTCTCCATCGCCGATCCAATGTCTACGAGCTTTTCACATATTGTTCTTCGCTTATTTACTTTTCTATTGCTACTGTTACAATCACTACAAAACCCAAAAATATTACTTTTGCTACCGTTATCGTTACTTCCATACTACTTTGCTACTAAACACTTTGCTGCAGATACTAAGTTATCCAGGTGTGGTTGAATTGACAACTCAATTGCTAATACTTGAGAATATTCCTTGGCTCCCCTTGTGTCAAATCAATAAATTTGGGTTGAATACTCTACCCTCGAAAACTGTTGCGATCCCCTATACTTGTGGGTTATCAGTAATCTCTCAAGTGAAGGTGTGTCCTGGATGACCATATTGTGGTCCACCTTTTGTGATCTCTCGTTGCAGCACCAGCAACACACATAAATAGTCCGGAGAGTCCTGGAGGTGATGTGCAAGGTACTCGACCAATTCATCGCCCGAAGATGAAGGAACTCGAGTGCAGTACAGCTGCGGAGCAGGCGCTCCATGTCATCCTTTGGGATGCGGACGGTGACGAGCTCGAGGTGCTTCAGTCGTGGTAGAAAAAGAGCGGGCGCGTCATTAAGGGGGGATGGCAGTTCATGAACTTGGCGAGGCGCAGCGTGGGCGCGAAGCGGAGCGCGGACGTAGGCAGCAAGTGCATATGCCCATCATTAAAACTGAGCTTCTCGAGCTGATCTATGGTGGGGGATCGGAACCACTCGTCAAGCTTGGCTCGGTCCTTGCCATTGGAATGGAACTTGCCCGTGATAAGGCCTTTGATTGGACCATGGTGACTGCCGAGGATCTGGGAGAACGCAACCAAGCTTTGGTGATAGCCATGGCAGAGCTTGTGGGCGTCGAGGAGGTCGACAGGGGTGAGGAGCCATAGGGGGCGCCACCGCCGGGAAAGGGCGGCTGTCCTCGCCCGATATTTGATTGGGAGGAGGGATATGATGACTATCAAAATATCATTGGGGAGGTTGTTGATGAAGTCTAGGCCTGCTGGAGTCGCCTGTGGTTCTTTCTCGACCCGCCTCCGCTTGTTGGCAGCCTTGTTCTCCACCTCGCCGGCGGCGACGGAAACCTCTGTCACCATATTCACGCTGTGCTCTGGTGCTTCAGCAGCCCCGGCGTCACCACTCCCTCCGATGGGGCTCTTCGGCGGCATCCTCGTACACTGGCGGCTTTGAGGACTCAGAGCGGCATCAAGGATGCGGGCGGAGACAGAGGATTGTGTGTGTGGCGAGGATGGGGGGGTGCGGCTGCTCGGCGGCGCCATTAATATAGACCAGTGGGAGCGAGGCGGGCGGCGGTGCAAGGCTATCTCGCTTCCCGGTGAGAACGACTGCTTAATCTCTATGAATGAAATCTATGCTTAATTACTGAATTTTAGTTGCAAAAATAGATAGTGCTATTGATTTTTACGTGCATATTTTGACAAACTCGCAGTGTCTCTTGGTTTAGAGCCGAAGTCTGGCTTTAATTTGCAGACCGTAATCTGAACCGTTTGCGTTGAAGAGATGCACAGATCCTGCATTGAACAGCTTGTACGCTTCCCGGTGAGCCTGCGCACTAGACTGCGCTCGCACGCCTCTCGTCCGGTCAAGCAGCTGTCCACACGGCACCTCCTATAGCCATTAAAACCAAGACACGTGGCGTCACGTGAATGGTTAACAGAACGCACACGGTTTGAATTATACAAACGTTTGAGATATTAAAGTCGCAGCTATTTTTTCAAAATGCCTTTGTTGGCTGTCATTATTCGAGTGCGCCTTCTCTCAAAATGGACACGAAAAGTACCATAGCATGTCGGGTGCCATTCCATGATAGCATACCAAGTTTCATGAATTTCAGACGAGTTTTAGATTTACTAGAATTTACAAACAAAGTATCTCAACGTTTTGCCGGCAATCAACGGTGCCCTAGTGTTTGAAATTCATTCCCATTTCTTGCATAGGACCTAAGAATGCACCCAAGGACACATATTTGATTTTTCAACCAATTTA